>NC_141696.1:1302720647-1305120647 GCF_964263255.1 Lissotriton vulgaris | reverse complement strand
TGCATGAGGGTAAACCCATATCTAATTCATCTATCAGATGTGCATGCATTGTTGAGAATTTCCGGGTTTAAACTGGATGTTAAAACAATACACAACCCTCACCATCAAGAGGATTTTAAAAAGGTGGTTACAGAGGATACATTTTCAAGGGCAGAGGTGAAGGTACACCAACGTGTACCTCTCCTTCTCCCAACAAACAGTGTCTTGCTCACTATTCCACCCGACCATCTTCCACCTGTTGAAGGAGGATTACAACAATTCTTTCCCATTTGGCAATCTGTAACATCGGACAAATGGGTATTAGACATTATCCAATATGGTTACTGCCTGGAACTTGCCAACAACCCTCCCAATATTCCACCTCGTACTCACAGATTTTCGCTACAGCACCAACAGAACCTCAAACAAGAAATACAAGCTCTTCTGACAAAAGGGGCTATAGAACCAGTTCATTTACAACACCAAGGTTCAGGAATTTTCTCCCTTTACTTCCTGATTCCCAAAAAGAGCGGGTCCCTAAGACAAATCTTAAATCTCAGATTGTTAAACCTATACATACTGTCGGAACACTTCCCTATAGTTACCCTTCAACAAGCGCTTCCACTTTTACAACAAGGCGACTTTATGTCCACACTAGACTTAAAAGACGCATACTTCCACATTCCTGTCCACCCAGCACATCGCCAATACCTCAGATTTGTGATAGCAGGAAATCTCTACCAATTCAAAGTACTCCCATTTGGAGTCACTACTGCACCGCAAGTTTCCTCAAATTGTCTAGCAGTAGTAGCAGCTCATCTCAAAAGACAATAAATTCATGTCTTCCCATATTTGGACAATTGGCTCATCAAAGCCAATACACAGCAAAAATGCTTACAGCACACTCAAAACACTATATACCTTCTCCATCAATTGGGATATACAATCAATACACAAAAGTCCCATCTTAAACCCTCACAATTGCAAACCTATCTAGGGGCAACGCTAAATAGACATACAGCTCTAGCCTCTCCCAATGCATTTAAAATTCAACATTTTCAAAACTTACTACTGCAGTTTCAAAACAACCAATATCTAACAGTCAAAACTTTCATGCAACTATTGGGAACAATGGTATCATGCATCGCAATAGTGCCTCATGCAAGATTACACATGTATCCTCTACAAGAATGCTTAGCACCCCAGTGGAATCAATCACAGGGTCCATTAACAGATCTAGTGTTAGACAGCTGCACGTATCGCCCTCTGCAGTGGTGGAACACACAAAATCAAAAGGGTGGCCCTTCATCAACCTTTCTTTACAAGTCGTGCTAACAGCAGATGCATCTCACAGGTTGGGGTGCCCATCTTCATCACCTAACAATTCAAGGTTTATGAGACACCAAGCAATTACTTGGACCGTCTGGCTGTTTATCTAGCACTAAAAGCTTTTCAGCCTCACCTCACCGGGAAAGTTGTCCTAGTCCAAAAGGACAATATGACAGCCATGTACTGTGTACAAAAACAGGGGGAGGACACACAATCTGCAGCTATCACGCCTCTCTCAGACCATTTGGCGTTGGGCAATACATCAAAAAAATTTATCTCCTGACAGAACGCCTTCGAGGCATACACAGCCAGTTTGCCGACCTCCTTAGCAGGATGCAGCAACAAGTCCACGAATGGGAACCTCATCCCGAGGTTCTTCTTCCATACTTCCAACAAATGGGACTCCCAGACACATAGACCTCTTTGCCACAGCAGAGAATTCAAAGTGACCAGTCTTCACCTCCATATTCCCATACCATCTATCCAGAGGCAATGCCCTATGGATGAACCGGTCAGGGAATATTTGCTTACGCTTTTCCGACTCTCCTTCTCCCTCCACTTCTGGTTCGTAATCTCAGGCAGACATCACTCACACTGATCCAAGTGGCCCCCACATGGGCTCATCATCCGTGGTTCACCACACTACTAGAACTGTCAGTGGTTCCACATCAAAAGCTGCAACTCACTTTCTACCTTCGCACACAGAACATGGAGAAATCAGAAATCCAAACCTCAAGGAGCTCAACCTAGCGATTTTGCTCCTGAAATCATAGTTTGGATACCTAAATCTACCTCCAGATTATATGACCATTCTTAAAGAAGTAAGGAAACCTAGCACTAGAGCATGTTGTGCGTCAAAGTGGAAAAGGTTTGTTATATATTGTAATAATAACACAATTGGTCAGCTAGATGCATCAATACAAAATATTATTTGCTATTTGTTGCATTTACAATGAGCAGGCCTAACCTACACATCTATTTGACTGCACCTTGCTGCAGTATATGCATATTTGCAGAATAGACCATTTATCCTTATTCAAAGGTCCAGTAATTAAAGCTTATATGGAAGGTCTTAAAAAAATAATACCAGCCAGAGTACCACCTGCACCTGTCTGGAACCTTAACATTGTCTTCACAAGGCTTATGGGTCCACCTTTTGAACCATTATACAGTTGTCCATTACAATTGATATCTTGGAAGGTTGCCTTCCTCATTGCTATCACTTCACTAATGACGTATTGGTGATTTACAGGCATTGGCCTTGGAAGAACACTTCTTTCAGCTTCATAAAGATAGAGTGGTTCTTTGTACAAACCCTAAATTCTTTCCAAAAGTAGTTTCTGCTTTTCATATCAACCAATCAGTCGAGTTACCTGTGTTCTTCCCTCAACCTGAATCAGTAGCAGAAAGAGCTTTACATACACTTGATGTCAAAAGAGCACTATTGTACTATATTGAAAAGGACAGAAGATTTCAGCTAAACAAAACGACTTTTTGTTGCATTTGCTCAACCTCATAGAGGAAATCCCATCTCAAAATCTGACATTTCTAGCTGGATCGTTAAATGTATTCATACTTGTTATGTTAAAGCTAAAAGAACTTTAACTAAACCTCCTAGAGCACATTCTACCCGCAAACTAGGAGCATCTATAGCCTTTTTAGGTAACCTTCCCATAGCTGACATATGTAAGGCAGCTACATGGTCTACACCACACCCATTTACAAAACATTATTGTGTGGATGTAATACCACGTCAACAGGCTAGTGTGAGACAGGCTGTGCTAAAAACACTCTTTCAAATAACTGCAACACCTACTGGTTAGCCACAGCTTTTGGAGGGTATTGCTGTACAGTCTATGCAAAGCAAGTGTATCTACTGCACACACGCCTTGAACAGATTATGTTACGTACCCTGTAAGCATCTGTTCTTGGCATGTAGAGCTATAGATTCACATGGCCCATCTCTCCTCCCCAGACAGCTATGGTTGTTGCAGTTCTAATTATTCACATTATGTACGCATGGACATCGCTATACTACACTTACTTACTCCATTCTCACCTTCTTGCGGGAAAACAATCTAACAATGGAGTCCCATGTGCACTATCGCCAAAAGGAGGAGTTACCTTGCCTCGTGACTGGGAAAGACTTCTTCGATGAAAAGCAACTTACAAATATCCGGACCCAATGCGGAGTATGCGAAGCATGTGAATCTACAGCTCTACATGCCAAGAACAGATGCTTACAGGGTAAGTAACATAATCCTTGTAGCATGCTGTTTAGGGCTCTTCTGGTGGTTAAATGCCATCTCCAACAAGTATGTTTAGGCGGGACTTATAATGGGAGAAAGGACATTTAGCACCTTAATGCATAACGCTGCAACATTCTACCCTCCAAGCAAAACAGAAACATTGGACTGTGGGAGCGAACGGCTTGTAGGGCATTATTTTCCTTCTGCCACTCTATTGTTTTCAGTGAAGCTCTCAAATATTCAAGTACTGTTGTATAGCTTTATGGCTCATTGTAGTGGGCTATATTGACCATTACAAGCCTTATCCAGCATTCTAAAGGCAAGGGCCTATAACAAGGAAGCAGGCCTTTGATGACTGGTATAGCCTGCCACTGTGGGCTATGATGCTAATAGAACATTCCGCCCCATAAGTGTGGAATGTCCTTATTTAAAAAAGCAGCCAGCCCCAAAATCATCGGGTTTAAAACCCCTCGTGCCTCTGAAGCATCAGTGACTTTTGCAGCTCTAGCTATGTGTACAGTTGCCGCTGTGCATGCAGGGCCCTGACAGTAACTACAAAGATCAAACCTACATGCCATGAGTTGTGAAAGGAGGCAGAAGTCCTCCATGTTCTCCGTTGGCTCATACAAACTGTATTTCATCATTTGGCAGAGCTAAGGGACATACAGGAGCGGAGAAGAATCCCCCCTACCTTCTTCCGCAGATCCAGTGACACTGTGAACTATGGGAGTGGAGGGGGCAAGAGACATGCGGTGTACCAACGTACACAGCCTCTACCTCTCTCTCTTTACCCTTAGCATTCCACATATACTGAACAGGCAGAAGAGCTGGAACATCAATGTCTGCAGATCAGGACTTTGGAAAGTTGAAAGCCATTGAGTATAGTCCGCTGCTGCGCCATTGTCTTCAGTAGATCTGTCAACATTCCAGTGTTCTAATATAGTCTTTGACCCATCCACAGAGGGACGCACCCACCATTTAATGTCCACTCCTGCATTATTGCCACAAGCTGCAGGTGAGGGCCAATACTGACTTAGTTCAAACAGGAAAGTGGTCAGCAGAGACCATCCCAGAGGTGCACTTGGAAAAATGGTTCTGGCTGGGCCAGGTGCATTGAGCATGTGTACTATAAAGGTCCTTCGCTGTCACCAGATTTCAAACCATACATGAGGGACACTTCGGGTGCTTGCCTAGGCCTGTCCAGGCTGCTGGACTGTAACGACACTGGCCCCCTGGGAAGTCTAGAAGGTGATGGGAGATATTCTTCTGTTGCACACTGAGATTGTGCAAAGTGAGTGCGCTTGCCTCAAGTTGGCACTTTATTTCAACACTTAGGGCCTCGTTAAGATGGCGGTTGGACCTCAACCAACGGCTTGTCGGTTGCGGTCTGACCGCCATCTACTGCTGCAGTCCAACGCATTACATTGCGTGCGGTTGGAGGCAGCAGTTTGAGGACCGACCAACACTTTCCGACAGGCTCAAGGTTAGAAACCCGCCATAATCCTTTAAGGACGACGTTTCCTCTGTTGGGATTATGATGTCGGTTTCTGACAGCCATTCTATGCCGGCCTTTCCTACATGGAAAGGCTGTCAGAAAGGGACATTGGGTGCTCCTACCAGGGCCCCCGTCTGCCTCTGCATTTAGGCCTGGGGGTGCCCCTAAGGGACCCCTAAACATCCCTGCACTGGTGCCTGCCACACAGTTCAGTGATGTTCACAAACTTCCATTTTTCAATTGGACCTATTGCTACGGGCGTTTTCAGCCCACCGCACAAGCTCCCATTGGCAAATGAAAGTTTCTCACTGCACTATGTGCGGTTGCCTCCTAATTGGGATGTCTGAACCACCAACCTATGGTCGGGCGGTTCATTCCCTGTACGGTAACATCGTAATCAGGGCTTTAGATGGGGGGAGGGGGTGCACTTCATGAGCCTTACCCAATCTGCTTGCAGATTGCTTGGAACACTGATTGTGGCGAAGAAGGAGCCTTCCGAGGCACCCTTCCACTTACCTCATTACAGACCGTGGGAGCCACAGAAAGAGGGAGAGCGAAGATTCTGATCTTTTTCCTTGAGGATATGCTCAGACTCTGTACTGCCCACATAATATGAGGAGAAAGTAGGAGTCGCAGGCTGTGCATTCTGGATTTGTAATGTCGATGCCAGTATTTCTAGCCTGTTGCTGTTTTCAACATTGCCTTCATAATTTGTTTTGTAGGCATATCATTTTATTTCATTATTACGGGTTAAATATTTATTAATTTCCAACTAATTTCCGTGTGCTGGTTCTCATTTTTACACAAGGGTGTACCTCATATTATTAACTTATAGAATATGCTATACTGTTGACAACTGTTTGTTGACATCCTCTACCTGGGCTATAGACCCAAGCTGAATGCAGAAGGGACATAAAGCCATTGGTACCCTCCACCCGATGAGGGTAGACAAATGTAAATAAATCCTGGAGAAACAAAAGGGCAAACATTTTTGGTCCTCAGCCATCCTATGGTCTTATGTGACGCTCATAACATTCGAGTGTTCTACCAGGAGAAGCATTTTTGCTCTTTGTCCTAGAACAGTGGTTCTTAACCGGTGGGCCGGGGTCCGTGGAGCCTACTCAGGGGGTCTGTGACTGCTTGGAATAATAAAGTGTATATTAATAAAAAGCACAATTTTAAAATGTAAAACGTTCTGTAAATGTGGAGAAATTTGAAATTGGAGGCTAATTTTTTTTATAAAGTTGTCCACAGATTGATTCATAGGGCAGTGCATGTGCATCAAACAAAATAAAGTATGGACGATGGGTTGCCTTAATTGAATTTAGAAAAAATATTATCGTCCCATTAAAATAAAAATTTAGATTTTTTTTTCTTTTTAAATATTTGTGAATAAAAAAATATATACTTGATTATTTGTGTATTGGTATGAGTTTCAAATCTTCGAAATTCCTTAGGCCGAGGCCCTACTTCCTATAATGATTCAGTGGGGGGTCAGAAGGTTTAGAATCACCGTCCTATGGGAATGAAACCTCCTTTATAAAGTAGAGCAGCCATCAAGAAACCGTACATTGGCGAAGTGCCCACCCACACATCAATATCTTTGTTCAACTGAAGTTACAAAAGGAAGGATGAAGTTCTGTTTTACAGAATTGCGCAGTTCTGCTTTGCCTGATTTCCTAACTCTTCTATTATGATTTCTTGTCTCCACAGGCACCAAATATTTTTTTTGTATTTATAAATTGTTGCAGGATAGCAGTTCACTCGTCACTTAATGGCAGACGTTATGCTTTCTAATTCAGGGTGATAACTCGTTTTTTGTGTTTAAGCAATGAAGGAAAGTGAAATGTAAGAGTACAATCTGTTACTTCATCTTCTGTCAACTATACACTTGGATGTTCCCATTCGATCTTCCCATTGACCGTTTGTAAATTGCCATAATCTGCAACAGCTTTTCAAAACATGCTACTTTCCTCCTATTTTTTTTTTTTTACACAACTGTCATAGACGATACCTTAACTCACTACTTTTACTACGGTTACTGGATCTCTCGGGTGAAAAAATACGCCGCAAAATTAGAGCTCAGTCGAAGGCATTGAAAGGCAGTTCTTTGCTTCCTGAAAAAGGATTTCTTAAAAAGGGTGCATGTGTGAATGGACTCTTCAGTGCGCAGTCTGCTTTCCCTTTCTGCTGTGATGGTAACGGCAGCCATTTTGGAGGATGTAGGTGAACTGATTTATTGAACAAGTAAGGGGTTTGAAAATTGGGAGTCAGTTTGGAAATTGGGAGTCAGTTTGGTAAGTGTACGAGGGAAGTTATGTGGCCATATCGACGTATGCCTGAGAAAAGTCCTGCCGCAGCACGAAGATCAGATAACAAAATAGGGTTTTGGCTAGAGCCCAGTAAGGCTGTGCCAATAACGTAATGAACAAAACAGATTGCCAATACTGTGCAATGATTTTATTTTTCAAGGGTATGAACTAGCTGTCGCTCATCCCAAAGACCACTCTTTCAGTCGAAGTGTTTTTCAACAATAGATGCGTTTATTTTACTTTTTATTTTTATTTTATTTTTTGAGTAGAAAAGTTTTTAGGGTGTGGGACATCACCGCATATATAATTTAACTTGAATCAATTACATTTATCATAAACTATCAAGGAGGGTGATAAGGAACTAATGGGCTGAGGATTTAAAGAAAAAAGAAGGAAAGAAAGGCAAGAATGCCAGGGATTGTACATTTAACACATAACACTTACAGACGACAAATTCACGACAGACAACAAAGAATATATTGAAATTAGACGGGAAAGAGGGGACTTTTCCTCTATCGAGGGATGAATTTTTTATTTATTCATTAGATGCCCTATCAGAGTCCTGTTTTAAGTTAAGCAGGTGGGCCTACTCCACTAGATGGTAAAATGAACAGATCTAGATTTAATTCAAAACAATAGACCATCCAACATTATTAAATTCAAAACATATTTCGATTGGTCTATGTAGATAAATAAATCAGAACAGAGGTCGACTCGTTTCGAATCCCAGAAGTTTGGGGGATTCTCTTCAGGACCAAACAACAATATCTGTAAGACATAAATTAAATAACGTACTGTCAGTTATTCGTGCGAGCAACTCTCAACTTACATCCAACTCAGCATACCTGAATTGTCTCGTAGTGTATACACTTCTGGAGAACTAAAGAATCAAAGAAAAGAGAAAAAATACACTTGTTTATCGATGTTGAATAAAAAGGGGAGGCTTCAAAAAGAGGTGTTTCATAGAAGTGTGACTTACTTGTATAGTCAATCAAATTCTGTCCTATTCAAATCTGTTTATTTTATATGTCCGTGATTCGGTTTTCTGTGTAGAGATGTTATTCTTCTCTGGAAGAAATGGAGACGATCATGAGTTCATTTATGGAGCGACGTATCTGTGTGTGAATGAACAGCTAGGTGAATATGGACAAAAGTCTAAAATAACGTTAGGGAGCCAAATGCCATGTCGTATTTTCAAGAGAATTATTTCGGATTGTGGACGCGACTCATTGTTCGAACCGGTCTCTAAATTCATTGATTTCTTTTTGAAACCTTTCACTACTAAGGTGAGATCTTTTCTCCAAGACACAACCGATTTCCGAAATAAACTACATGAACAACCTTTGAATTCAGATCATGACCTTTTGGTCAGTATGGATATTGTTTCACTGTACACCCAAATTCCTCAGGACCAAGCATTAGAGGTTTTGGAAATATTTTTGAATAAGCGGGAAATGCCATCTAAAATCCCGACTGAATTTATCCTGGAATTGGCCAAAATGGCCCAGACAAAAAATTACTTTAAATTCAAAGACGACTTCTACTTCCAAATAAAGGGAGTTGCAATGGGCTGTCCATTCGCCCCAGAGCTGGCAATACTGTTTATGAGCCAATACGAAGATACATTTGTCTATAATAACAACCCGTTTCATCAATGGATCGGAGGCTGGGTCCGGTTCATTGATGACGTCTTCTTCACATGGTCTGGTAATGCAGAACAGCTCTCGCAATTTCATGAATGGCTCAACAACAGGACAAGAGATATCCAATTTAGCCTTCAATCATCAAAAACCCGCCTTTCCTTTCTGGATGTCGAGGTATTCCAATTGTCAATTAGTGACTACACTATTTATGAAAAAATCTGACCGGAACAAAGCTTTAGACTACTCAAGTAATCATCCGAGAAGCTTAAAGCAAAATTTACCGGTGGGACTGTTCCTTCAAGGATGAATACATGATTCATGCCAACAGCTTGAAAGAAAGACTACTTGACCGTGGGTACCCGGCTAAATTGTTGAAACAAGCCATCAAACGAGCGTGGTGGACTCCACGGGAAGAATTGCTAAAAAAGAAAGAAAAGAAACAATTGAATCGCACAGTCTGTGTGTCAACCTTTTGTCCCTCATCAAACTTCTTGAAAAAACTATTCGGCAAAACTGGCACCTATTAAAAGAGACTAATGATCAATTGAAAGAAGTGCCATTATTTTCCTTTAAAAAGGACAAGAGTATTGCCAACCAAATTGTCCGAGCAGCTGTACCAATAACAAAAACTATGTCTCTACGAGATTATGTCAGTCTTCCCCCAATCACTGGACATCGAAAATGCGGCACATGCCTGTGTTGTAACTCTACAATTGAAGGGAATCTATTCCAACACGAGGGCGTGTCATGGAAACATGATTATTTTACGAACTGTAAAACATGAAACCTAGTGTATGGCATAATTTGCCCATGCAATAAGCTTTATATTGGTAAAACCAATCAAGAGGCCAGGCAAAGGATGTCCCAGCATAAATCCAGGATAAGAAAGAAAGTTCTCACAGCCCCCTTAGTCCAACACTGGATTGAGGAAGCCCATGCGGAAAACGATTTTAAGTGGACAATAATATCCAAGATTGAACCAGACCCAAGAGGTGGAGATGTGGAGGTCAAACTGAGACAGCGGGAGGCAATGCTTATTCTAAAATTTAACACAACCATTCGTGGTTTAAATGAAATGTCAGAATTATACCATCTTTGAAGCTTCATCAATAAATCTGCGATTTACTAAAGTACTTTGTCTTACACCAGTCAATCACCCTGTTGAACAAAATCTGAAACACAACTACACTCACATTGTGAGTAACTAAAATACATCAGTACGATAACTGAGCAGTCTTGCATTGTACATCTTGCTAATTATAGATGCATTCGTACACGGATTGAAATGGAGTCCGAAGTGCAAATCCATGTTCCCCCAGCACATATAGCTGTCAACAAAAAACTACCTTCAAATCCGGGAATCCACGCGGTAGACGCAACAAGACATATTCCCACCAATTCGACAACAGTATGAATGAGAATATATGCGGATAACAGTGCGACAACTTTGTTTAATTCCCCGGCATCATGGATGCTAAACTACAACTCCCGGCATGACTAGCGGTTACATACGGCATATACGACTTTCGTTCAACCAAGCTGACCCGGAAAAATAAGCCATTGGCGTCCGCATTGATGGCGGGACACTACTAAGGAGGAAATCGAATAGGATTTAAGGTACATCCGTAAACTACCCCGAATAGGATAATTTACAGCAAAATGTGATGCCCGCTTGTTATTCAGTTTACAGCGATGTAGTACTGTTTTCCGACATTGTTTTTAAATGCTTCCGCCGTAAGCTATCACGCAATTGGGGACATTCGAGCATACTGTACTGTAGTCTAATCATCAATCCGAAATAATTCTCTTGAAAATACGACATGGCATTTGGCTCCCTAACGTTATTTTAGACTTTTGTCCATATTCACCTAGCTGTTCAAACACACAGATACGTCGCTCCATGAATGAACTCATGAGCGTCTCCATTTCTTCCAGAGAAGAAGAACATCTCTACACAGAAAACCGAATCACGGACATATAAAGTAAACGGATTTGAATAGGACAGAATTTGATTGACTATACAAGTAAGTCACACTTCTATGAAACACCTCTTTTTGAAGCCTCCCCTTTTTATTCAACATCGATAGACAAGTGTATTTTTTCTCTTTTCTTTGATTCTTTAGTTCTCCAGAAGTGTATACACTACGAGACAATTCAGGTATGCACTGAGTACATGCTGAGTTGGATGTAAGTTGAGAGTTGCTCGCACGAATAACTGACAGTACGTTATTTAATTTATGTCTTACAGATATTGGTGTTTGGTCCTGAAGAGAATCCCCCAAACTTCAGGGATTCGAAACGCGTCGACCTCTGTTCTGATTTATTTATCTACATACACCAATCAAATTTCAAATATGTTTTGAAGTTAATAATGTTGGATGGTCTATTGTTTTGAATTAAATCTAGATCTGTTCATTTTACCATCTAGTGGAGTAGGCCCACCTGCTTAACTTAAAACAGGACTCTGATAGGACATCTAATGAATAAATAAAAAATTAATCCCTCGTTAGAGGAAAAGTACCCTCTTTCCCTTCTAATTTCAATATATTCTTTGTTGTCTGTCGTGAATTTGTCGCCTGTAAGTGTTATGTGTTAAATGTACAATCCCTGGCATTCTTTCCTTTCTTTCCTTCTTTTTTCTTTAAATCCTCAGCCCATTAGTTCCTTATCATCCTCGTTGATTGTTTATGATAAATGTAATTGATTCAAGTTAAATTATATATGCGGTGATGTCCCACACCCTAAAAAACTTTTCTACTCAAAAAATAAAAGAAAAATAAAAAGTAAAATAAACGCATCTATTGTTGAAAAAAGCTTCGACTGAAAGAGTGGTCTTTGGGATGAGCGACAGCTAGTTCATACCCTTGAAAAATTAAATCATTGCACAGTATTGGCAATCTGTTTTGTTCATTGCAGCACAAAGATCAGCTTTGACGGCCTCATCTGATTTTGGAGTGACTAGTAGACGTCCAATTTCATCTGAAGATTAAAGATACAGAAAAAGTAACTATGTGATTGACAAATAATAAAAATAATCCAGACAAAAGAAGACCTTGAAAACGGTTCGAAGCGAAGGGTAAAAAAGCAGCGCATCCATGTTCGTAGATCTGAGATGCTGTCCTTGGCGCAGGGCATTTTGGGAATTGTGCATCCTAACAGAAATATAAATTGGAGGGACGGGCAACTGGTGAATCTTGGAAATGTATGAGATTGAGATTGACATTTTATGAATTTCAGATCCATAGACATAGAAGAAAAAATGCCCATGTGAAGCATACCAGTCAAACGCCACAATATGAGGCTAACATATACTCCTTAATCAGAGTGCAATCCACCGAGCCTCTGACCATGTTATAAATATTAATTTTATTTACAGCGGCAATATGCCGCCTGGACACGTTTTTCCTGTGCTCCTATTCAGCCCTCGTGTCTTTCTATTTCAGGAACTATTACTGCTGCCAACGCCAGCACTCTGAATGATGGAGCAGCTGCCCTGGTCCTCATGACTGCTGATGCTGCCAAGAAGTTCAATGTCGCCCCACTGGCAAGAATTCGAGGTACTCTTTGTGCTTGACCTTCATAAAACAACACTGTACCAAAGGCTTTGTTTGTTTGTGTGTTTGTCTCAATACTTCATTACTGTGCATCTGCCCACAAAAGATGGTTGTATTCATGCATGCCTTTTTTTCTTTTATAGGGTTTGCTGATGCAGCTGTTGATCCTATAGATTTTCCAATTGCACCAGCATATGCTATTCCTCAGGTAAGAATATTACAAACAGTCGGATATTGCACATAGTTAGCAAAATATGCTTTTTGCACATTGGTAATCAATGTGTTAAATTTGAAATAATGTATTTCTGTTACCTACCTATTCCATTTTATGTAATATCTATTTGGGATAGGGATTTGAATCCAATGTTACATGTGAGCAGTAGGTCAGGTCAAATAACTTTATTCGGTTGTTTAAAATAACAACCATAAAAGCATATCACACTAAACATATATTGACTCATACTTACATAGAGAAATTAAAAAACAACATAGAGCAGAAAAATTGCAAAAAGTTACAGGCAGAATGTACTCTCAGGATGATAAAAGAAAATGATCTGGGAATATATAAAAGTTGGTGCTTATCTAAAAATATGTCTATCACCAGCACTATTACCCTTCCATACTTTTCCTAAATTTGAGTGCTAATTTTAAAAAACTGCATACAAATAAAGTACAATCACAACTTAACATCTGAAGGTAGTAAAGTGCTGGTCTAAATTGTGAGAAGTTCAGTTTTTTAAGACAGGGTTTTAAATATAGCCTCCGTGGTATAATATAGAAGGGACAGAAAAATAAAAAGTGTGCCAGGTCTTGCGGAGACTTTTTGTCGCAGCCGCAAGCCGGCAACACTTGACCACGGTAGGATCCCTTAGGCACAGCCAGAAGTAAGTGGAATAAATCCAGCCGGAACCTCGTCAGCAGGAAACAATTGTAACTTGGAGAAGTGTGGCTCAGGGGTTAGAGGCGGCAGACCTGGAGATTGAGTTCGGCCTGGGACCAGGGTTCAATTCCCCGCCTCGGCGGGTCTTGGGCTCAAAAATTCCACGGACTCGTTAATTCTCGCTCCGGTGCCTTCTCGACTCACGGGTTTACACTCTGCGACTCTGGGCAATAGCTTGCTTAATCTCCACAACGGCCCCTCGCGGTGGGATGCCTGGCTTTCACCTTGTGGATACCCTGCCAGGGTTATCTCACAGGGGAATACCAGGACGGGTTCCCTAAGCAAGCACTGAGATGCCCCAGGGTAAGTCGTGCGCTATATAAGTTTCATTCATTTCATCATTTCATTGACATCGGCCATGACAAATACGGTTCCATGAGCAAAGTTGTTTTTAATAGCACATGTTTTCGTACACTTCCTTTCCTTATTTCACCTTCCTCCCTTGCTAAATACCTGGAAGAGATAAAAGCCTTCTTCACTAAAGTAACATCCAATTTCGTAATGGATTCTGGAGTTAAAGAGTTCGGGCGCCCTAATTCGTTAAAGCAGTTGCTTATATACTTTTTCCATGGAACCTTAAGCCTATTTTCCCATGTTAACGCTTCCTTCAATATGAGCTGAGTAAGAGGTACATCATTATTTAACCAGCAGTTTAGCCAACATAATAGAGGGTTTACTGCTATTTTATCGCATAAAAATGGCGTTCCCAGCTCTTCGTGTACGGAAAAATTTGCTGTTCCCCTAGGGACCCTCAGTATCTGTTTAAGAAAATTATTTTCTACTATCTCCAGGGCTCCTAGTGAAGCATATCCCCATAGCTCACTGCCATAACATGCAATAGCAACACTCTTAGCCTGGTAAAGTTGGAGCAATGCAGCCACTGGGCTATTGCCCATTTTTCTTGCAAAATCGAGTATTGCTGCATTTGCCCGGGTTACCTCTCCCTTTTTTTTCTGTACCGCGGGTCCCCAGTTCAGTTGGTGGTCGAACAGGACTCCGAGATAGGAGAATGTTTTTGTTACTGGGATTATTACCCCATTAACATTTAGGCAGTTTGGCTTTTTGTTACCTTGGCCAACCTTCATTACGAAAGATTTGGAGTTGTTTATACTCAGATCTCGAGATTTCATAAAAGTAAAAAAGGAATTTAGCAATGTTTGAAGACCAATAGCAGTCCTGGACAAAAGGACTGCGTCATCCGCATAAAGCAGAACCGGCAGTCCCTTCCGTCCAACATAAGGGTAATCTGCTCCTGTACTTAAAAGATACTCTTCCAAATCATTTATGTATAAATTAAAAAGGAACGAGGCTAAAATGCACCCTTGCCGGACGCCCCGGTACACTCCGAAGTCTCTTGTCACTTTTAAATCTTGCGTGTACCGGACGTTTGCTCTCGTGTCAAAATGCATATCTACTAACAGATTAAGTTCTGCTCTACGCCCATTTTCACCATGGCGTCCCAGAGCTTTCTACGGCTTACGCAGTCGAAAGCCGACGATAGATCCATGAACGCCATGTGAATTGTGCCTTGACGAGCCATAGTATACTTCCCTATAATTAGGTACAGATTCAGACACTGGGTAATCGTAGAGTGACCGGGCCTGAAACCATATTGAATTGGGGATATTACTTTATTTTCATCTGCCCATGCAACTAGTCTGTTTAAAATTACTCCCCCCACTACTTTGACAACCGAGTTAATTAATGATATTGGTCTGTAGCAGAGGGGGCTATTGCGGTCTCCTTTCTTGAACACTGGTACGATGGTGGATACCCCCCATGACTTTGGGCAACCAGAAACCACAGCCGCATTGAATACAGCAGTGAGGACTGGCGCCCATAGCGATATGCATGATTTAAAAAGGTCCGGTGGGAGGCCATCCGGTCCTGGGGCCTTATTACTTGTTAGCCCTTCAATTCCCTTTTCAACCTCATTTATTGAGAAGAGCAAGGAATTCTCCTTAGGTTTAACCGGAGTATGTTCTGCCTGGAACTCATTGCTTTTAAAAATAGAGCTAAAATGGTTAACCCACTCTTCCTCTGGGATATTTGTGCCCACGGCGGAATTGCTTGAATGATCAAACAAGGGTTTATTTATAGTTTCCCAAAACTTAGCACTATTTCTCAAAGTTTCGGATCTAAAAGGGACTCCCAATCACTTTTCTTTACCTCTCTCTTTCGGGTGGCAAGGGACTTTTTATACCTAGCACGCATAACCTTAATTTGGACCGGGTCTCTGGGTTTGGTTTTCAATGCCATCTTAAGATCACGGCTGGCCTTAGAATAAGAGTTATCAAACCATTTTAGATGACTACTAACATTCCCTTTAGCTGGCACCATTAACATCGACCCTACAGTTAAAGCAACACCCTCAAAGGCTGCCGAAATTTGTTGCGATGATGATACAGGTGATCTACATAATGAGAGTTCGGAGCTGCACAGGTTATTAATAGAGGTATACAGATTTTCACAGTTCACCATTGTCCATTTTAGGCGACGCTTTCCATTTATACACTTTATGGACCCACGATCCACACGTGGCTTTCGCTGTTCAAAGATTCCCCCACCCATTTTGATACATATAGGGTTGTGATCACTATAAATGCTCATTTGGATGTAGAAGTCTAGAACAGTGTTCGCAAGGTCAGCAGACAATAGAATGTGATCTATGTATGATCCATTTGTATGGTCTTTGAACGTAGGAACGGGGAAAAGAGTTTGGGCCGCCACCGTAGTCATAGCTGTAATTAAGTTATTTTCATTCATTAGCGTGTTTAATTGTATTCCACGCCGCGAGTGATCAAAGTGGAAGCCTTCCAGGCTGTTACATCCCAGTTGGTCGATAACAGTCTCTCCAGGGTTTCCACACGGATGTGTATTAAAATCACCTGCGATCAGCATTTGGCGCGGCAAATTCCCCGCATTGTCTCTCAGAAAATCACACAAAGGCAGTATGTTACAGTCACCAGTCTGATTCACTGCATTATTGAAGTTGATCAGAGTAAAAGTGATTTTACCCCTCTTTAGCTCTAAAACCTGGATGTTTCTATTTCCAGAATAATACTCCGCTTTAAAACATGTAAGAGCCAAATTAACATAGATTGCCAGTCCCCCCTTTGCTCTACCGCTATTTGATGGTTCTGCTGGAATAAAAAAGCTTTGATACCCCTCAATATGAACATTTTTTTTTCCACCAGCCATGTTTCCTGGAGACATATCACCGCATATTGTTTGACTAGAGACAACCACACGATGTCACTAGATTTATCAAGAAGCCCTGCGATGTTCCATGATATTAAGCTTTCGTTGCAGGGTGATAATGAACACAAAGTTTTAGTATCTGTGTCTGCCTTTTCAATTGGGGTAACATACGATAGCCCTGTACGTCTATCTACCTGTTCTTCCAAGGAATTATATATTATATCTACTTAAGTAGAAACAGGGTTGCACGTGTTTAATAAATTAATAGGTCGATTTATCTGGGCTGATGAAGCTGCCACCTCGGAAATAGGTCCATGCAGCACAGTTATATTATCCTCATTTCCTAGTCCTACATCTTGTTGTATACAATTACTATGGTCAGGGAAAAAAAGTGTATCAGGTAGTCATTCAACCCCTTCCAGCCCTCCCTGTCCATAAAGAGTGTCATACCTGTTTGAAATAGGGACGTTGTACTGGTTATTTAAATGGGTTGAGTATTGATACTTGTGTTGGTGTAACTGATGTGGGCCTTCCCACCTCTCTAAACTACACCCCCAATTGTTAACAGGAGCGCCTATACCCCATCCGTTTGTTATTACATTCCGTACTGGCCTTATTTAGTTATGGATTGTCTTGGGATAAGTCATACTTCGCTGTTTCTCACCAAAAAATTCTAAGGTAAGTGGGACAATAGTGCCTCTCCTACGTTGGGGGGGGGGGGGGAGTATGTTAGACAAGATATTAGGTAGTACAGCCGAATTGGAGAAGTTTAAAACTATACAGTCACCGTTAAACTTTTTTGGGTTATGCCCTATCCAAGGTACCCTTCTGGCCGACCTGACCTCTCCTGCTAGCTGTTGTTTCCCCCAGGGGGCCATCTGCATATTACCAGACAGCCAGTGCAGGGCCTTACTTGTCAGTGATGTAGGGGATTCTATTTGGCCAGTAGCCAGAGGGGGAACGTTTGCCAGTACCAACACTAAGGGTGAGGCTTCTTCTATAAATTGCAATTAATCTTTTTCTGTGCATAATGTGGTCGTTACAGATGGTTTTGGAGGCGGATCTTCTCTTGTCACTGAGTGGTTATGATCTATTACTGGTATATGTCCAGGGGGGATGGTCAGTGCCACATTTGCACCTCCCTCTGTCCCACTCACAGTAAGCTCTTTGTTTGTGTTGGCTAAATTTGTGACTAAGGTTAAAGTGTTTGTCACCTCATCCGCTATCTTTTTCTGGGCCCCACCCAATTTCTTTACTTCAGCGGTGAGTTTATCTAATTTAGCCACCAACGGTTTAATGATGGCCTTGAGCTTACAATCAATCATGTACGCTATCCTATTAAATAACTCATTGTCCACAATTTGTTCGTCCCTATCATCCCCATGCCCCCTACTTTTGTCCCTAGTTTTCACTGGTGATGCAGCCCTTTTTTCTCCCTGGACGAGACCCTCCGCGATTTGTCTGGGCTTTTCTACATTTTCTGACCGCCCGAGTAACAGGCACAGGAATAAGGGGATCCTCTACTAATGTGTCCACCTGTGTGTCCACCTGTATAGGGGAATCCTGAACTGTAACATCAACCTGCGACTCAGTGTCATTTTCGTGACCAGATTCTTGGTCCGTCTCTAGAAGTACACTATGATTAATGGTCTCACTATCACGTATCTCAGTGTCTGGAACTTCGTTTCCTACACCCTGAGATGTTATATCTACCCACGGGGAATTTGGTGGTGGGCTCAGGGGGTGAAGAATAGGGGATTGACTTAGTCCTAGTGACTGTCTTCTTTCACTATTAATTTTAGATACAACGTGTACCATATAGTTATCCATAGTGTTTGCCGCAACAGCAGGAATCTTTTTTGGCTTCCTAAATAGTGTTACTTATAGCACAGTTTCTATACCATACAATAGAATTATACGCTGTAAGAAAATGGGGATAAATAACAAACCTCAATATAATTATAACCAAGCACAGAGAGTCTTACTTTAGCAGGGTAACTTGGTGTCGGCACGGTCAGTATGTCGTGCCCCGTCCAGTCACAGCCTGTCTCGGACTGTCTAAGACTGTCCGCCATTTGTCCGGGCTTCGTCCGGCGCCCGTCCGCGCGCGTTCCGCGTTCGCGGTAAAGAGCGTGGCTATATAGAAGGAGCAGGGAGGGGCAGGGGCGGGAAGAGACACCAGGTGCGCTGCGTTCGTCCTGCGCGGTGGTCCCTGGGTCTCGCAGTCCCAGCCCCTGACTCTGAGCAACAGTATGTTCCACACAAAGGTATCCCTCTCACAGTGGCCAAGCTCCGCCGAGTTGAACAAACAAAAGCTGCGCCTGATAGCGCGAAGGGTAGCACAAGTCCTTAGTGCACAGAGACGACTACGAGCGGCTCCCGCGAAGCGGGGGCCGCGAGTCATTAAGAGCCTGATGGAGCGGGGAGGGGCAGGGGTGGGAAGAGACACCAGGTGCGCTGCGTTCTTCCTGCGTGGTGCTCCCTGGGTCTCGCAGTCCCAGCCCCTGACTCTGAGCAACAGTATATTCCACACAAAGGTATCCCTCTCACAGTGGCCAAGCTCCGCCGAGTTGAACAAACAAAAGCTGCGCCTGATAGCGCGAAGGGTAGCACAAGTCCTTAGTGCACAGAGACGACTACGAGCGGCATGTGAGCAGTATATTACGTGGTATAACAAATATGGGGTTAGCCAAAGAAATATAGCTTGGAATCCTTTACAAGATGCACAGTCTGTATAGTGAAGTTTATGGTCTATAACACGTTCTGATGCTGCATAACAAAACGAAACATACACCTACGACAAGCCACACCTATTGTTGCACCAGTGCTTGTTAGCACTAATGTTTACGTTTGGCCTGAAAACAGCTTTAGCTCTCACGTAATACAATAATATATACATTTAGAGGAGCTTCAATCAGTTCGTTTTATCCAGGGGGCTGTTCAAATGTCACTCAAGTTATACTTCCTCCCACCACTTCACATAGTATAGGACAATGGGTCAGCTCACTTCAGCCATTGGATGCCTTTACTTTGAGGGACTATACATATATATACACATATATATGCATCCACCTAAAATAGCCCCCGCAAGGTCAGAAATAGGAAGACACTTGTATTTACCAATGACTGCCAGTACCTATGTACAGTCTGGTGTCATTACCTACTTCCATACCAAGACTTTTATTGAAAGCTTCAGTATTGACTCGTCTGTAAAACCAAAGTTGGCATATTTATCTATCCTTTAGCATCTTTAGGTACTGCAGGCTTGTGAAAGTCCTGCCAGCCACAGATATTCTAAAAAAAAAAAATCATAGTAAAAATATACATATAAATATAAAAGGACCTTTGTTCAGATTTCTTAATCCATTGGTTTGCACTACTATCACTGACGTTATGCTTTTTTCTATCACAAAACACAGTATGGTGCAGTAGCTTTGCACAGTTCCTCCTTAGCACGTGTATCACCTCTTTTAAAACAGACCACTTAAAAATAAGGTTGACAGCCCTAGAATTTACCAAAGATTGCTAGCGAAACTTTGTATGGGTGTCATCTAGTGTTCCATAGTGATCAAAACATTTATTGATAGTTCCAAAGTTAATTCATCATCAACCAGCTTTCATCATCAACCAGCTTTCATATGTTTATTTATCCTATAGAAAACAAGAACAAATCGTTAGAGTAGCAAAAGTGTACATGCAGATGTGTATATTGCAGCCACAACACCTCAGCCTTGTACAGAACATTTTTTGTTAGATCTCACTCTAGAAGGGCTCGTAAATTCGTAATAACCACTTCTAGTATGCACATTTGTGAAAGACTTTTCCGACTGTTGCATCCGACTCGAAATGAACATCTAGTAACAGCGTGAGGTACTACAAGTGTGTGAGGTTTTATTAGCCTTTACGTTTCCCAAACCTCCATAGGGAGAATACATATAAATCTTTATACGTGTCGTAAATAGAAGAGCTTTGGATTACATTTCTTTATCGGAAGTTTTTTCAGGTGTCATTAACTTTTTGCATCCTCCTGCCATTGCACACAGGATAGAGCCTTGGGTCAGCACAGTTCAGATATAGACTCGCTTCACTATAGGTACCTGTATTTTACTGGCACACGAGTACCTCCAGTGAAAAAGTATTTTTCTAAGAATAAAATGCACGGCGCTTGAATTTACAGTGCCTGCTAGTGCCTATGTTTATTAGGGTGTCATCATGGTGTTCCAGAACAATCAAGACATTTACTGTAATTTGCAGTTTTAATTGCTAATCCTAAACCAGTTTTGCGATTTATCTTCTAGAAAACAACCGCATATAATTAGAGTAGCGAAAGTGTGTATGCAAGCTTACATTTTGAAGCCACACCCCTTCAGCTTTGTGACATTTCAAGCAGCTGCCGCGGACTCTAGAAGGGACATCTAGTAACTATGAGCGGCACTGCAGCTTTGTGACTTTCAGCAGTTGCATCTCACCCGAGAGTCACTCTAACGTAATGCAGCATTACAGCACTATTGAAGACTTGAAGCTGTTGGTTCTGACTCGAGAGGGCCATCAAGGTACAGCAAAGGGCCAGCCTTCTTGTTTTTTTACAGTGCTTGTCTTTATTGGTTATCAGATAAATGAGTAACGACAATTTCACTGTTGTGAGCAACAAGAATTTACAATGCTTCAATTCTAAATTATTATGAGATTCTCAAAGATTCTGAGTTTTTGAGCTTGTGACTTAAACTTGACAAAGATCAATGGTGTAGGAGTGTGCTTGTGAGTTCTCAGCCACTCCAGTTCTCCCATGAACATCATTTTCCTAGGCAGTCACATGGAATGAACATGTAGCCGAAACATCTTCTAGTCACTAATAGGAACTTGAAAAAACGTGCACTTCCTTCAGCGTTGACTCTAGAGCTCTCAATCCTGCCTGTTTATGGACACCTATAGACAGCCTGAACCCGTTCAGAGAGTTGACTCAGTTTGCAGTCTGCTGTATACAAGACTTTATATGTTGCATCAAAAACAAAAACACAGAAACACAATAGGTAGGAAAAAGTATCTACCCATGGGGAATAACGGCATATGTATCGTCCTACGTAAAACGTGTGAAATGTAAAAGGAGATTTAATTGCCACTTTGGATAGCTTTAAGGGTTCTTACACTCTTTGTCCAGAACAAGACAAGTGATTTTACTTGGACACTTAAGGACATGAGCATAGAGACTTTTTTAAAAAAAATTTTTTTAAATTTTATTTATTATTTTCAACAGCACATAGTACATACATCACTTACGTATACATTGCAATGACTTTGCGCAAAGTATAACAAACCCCAACATAACCCCTTCCTGTAAAAAATTACGTTAACGATCAGGCACATCATTGTCATCTAAAACAACATACATATCTGCATCCCGGCCCCCTTCCCACATACTTGCATTGTCCAGTGGTATGATGGCTCTAATTGACACCCTTCACCCTGTTCACTCAGAGCCACTAAGTATTCCCGTAAGGGAGCCCAAATGTCTTTAGGTCGTGAGGCCGTCGGTAGTTCCTCAGCGTATAGATCCAGCTGCTCACAACAAGTTTTTTATCCACTTAGCAGTGCACGGGCGACTATCTTACGTGAACAGAACCCTCCTCTTTGCCAACACCAATGCAACCCGTACACAACGACCCACTGTAGCTTTCAATCCAGGCACGTACCCCAGCAAACACTCCAGTGGCGTGCATTTCATCACCTGGCCAGTGATTGTATGTATAAGAGAGACCGCCTCCTCCCGATATTGATGCACCAACCTGCACTGCCATGCGAGCATAGAGACTTATAGGGACCTGTTTCAGGGATGGTATTTTTTATTATTGCTGTTGCTGAGCACTTGCAGGACTTCCCTCCCCCTTGAAGCCCTGCCTGTGACCACTCAAAATAAAAAGAGAACTTCATACATGAAAACTAAAATAATATAAGAAGGGCATTCTCCTCTTTTAAGCTAAGTAAAAGCTGTACTTCTTACTTATGAAGATGCACACAGTGTCCTGAACCTCATTGAATCTCAGTCACTGTTCCTTGAGCCTCATTAAATCCACTTCAGATTTCCCCACTTATTCCTGAGTAGCAGCTGCGTCTCAGACCCTGGTGCCTTTTGCAACGGGGCGTGCTTTCTTCAAAGTCCTTTTCTAATATTCCTAATAATATTATGAAAACGAGTCTTTTTACTGTTCCTTATGGAACTACATAGTTCACTATCTTCACTCCCAGAGTAAACTCCATCTACCAGAAGACCCCTTCTGCTTGTACTAAACCTTAAGATACGGTTAGTAAGCCAGAAGTGAGCCTTCTGACATGATTCATCCATCTCGCTACGAAGGGTCCTTCTCATCTGAGGTGTGCAGTGGGCTTCCTTGAGGTATGATGTGCTCTATATGTTCTGCCATGTAATGGAATACCATTATTAAGCATTTCTTTTGATTCTTGTGTGGTATGTTCTCCAATGGATTTGAGGCAGGTGTTATAAATACATCTAACCTGTAAATTGTGCAATTTGTTTCAGGAAGTTAAAATGGGTTGTGTCCCAGCAGTTTAGGGGTCTAGTGTTTTTCTCAGCACACGTGAGCTGGGTTTGGAGTAAAGACTTTGATGTGGATGACAAACAAGCTTGTAATGGCCTAATTTCTTAATAGGAATTTTCCTTCCTCACAGATAAAATACTTCACTCACTGACAGTCCTAATCACTACAAGTACTAGTCTTCAATATCACAGTCCTGCATTCCTTCACTTGCAAGTCCTGTAGTCCCCATGTTCCATGTCCTACAGGGCATGGAGTAGGTACTGGATAGCGTGGAGCAGATTTATAATGATCGAAGGGCCCAAGTTAAGACTAAGAGACACTGGTCTAATTCCCTTTGAAACTAAGTGAAATACGTTTTCTTTTCTGAGGGGTTATGATAGCCTGTGACGTGAGGACTCTATCTTTTATTGTAAAGACTGCGCAGAGGTAAAATGGAACTGTGAGTAACGATAATCGTCAGTGAGCAACTGAGCATTAAACTTGCAACACTATGTACAGTATAATTAACATTCTCGTTTTCTACTTTGCAGGTTCTAGAATATGCAGGCCTTAAGATAGAAGACATTTCCATGTGGGAGATCAACGAAGCCTTCAGTGTTGTTGTTTTAGCCAACATCAAAATGCTGGGGATCGATCCCGACAAAGTCAATGTGAACGGAGGGGCAGTCTCGTTGGGCCATCCAATAGGGTTAGTATATTTGTAGTAGACATTGACAACACAAGAGACCGTGGCGAATTGGAAAGTATGGAAATGCAGCATTTTTGGGATTGTAGCTCTCCATTAACATATAGAAAGTGCAGTCCAGTGCCGCCTGCTACACCTTTGAAAGAGTTGTAGATCTCCTCTTCTTCCCCTTAGTTTCTAAGTTGCACCGGGCGGCAAACTCCGGGTCCGCCTCGGGTGGTTGTAGGTCTAGCTACGCCACTGAGCCTCCCCCTGGACACTACCCATATATCCCTTGTCAATAGATACAATTAATGTGCACTTAAATCTGTGCTGCAGTTTCGTGGTTAGAGACACAGCAGTGTGTCTGCGTGGAGTGTTATCACCTCCCAAAATATTTTGTTGATTGGATCTGAGGGAAGTTTGTCAGAGCTGTGTGTTTTCACAGCAGACAGCAGTGTGCAGTATGCTCGGAGGGAAACCACATGCCCAATTTAAAATTGGTGCCAGCGGGACCCATGATCCAACACAGTCACGTAGACAGCAGCAGCAGTAAAGTTGCATGCATGCTCAGCCTCTTAGGTTCAGGTCAGGCAACATCATGTGACCTGCTAGAAGGGGAGGAAGAAGGCCTCAGAGCCCATGTGCTCATCATGGTCTTCTACATACATACATACATACATACATACATACATACATACATACATACATACATACAAAGAATACAGCAGGCTGAACATATAATTCCCATGTTCTATGTAATTGCTTTTCTCATATTTCCAACCTGCTGTGCACGTTAGTAGATTCAGGATCGGTCAGAAAGATGGTCTGTCTCTCATAATTGTTTTGACTGCTTGTTCTGCTGGAATAATACACTGGGCAGTGAGACTCTGCTGAATAGCCACACAGTGCATGTCCAATGGCCCTTAAACCATGCTGAATGATTGCTTTAACCTCGAAGGGCATATTTAACGTTTATTTAAAACTGTGGTACTATGAAGTAGAGAGCAGAGGAACGACTTTAAAATAATTTTTTAAATAGTATCCCCCGGCACTCAAACAAGTTGTTTATATTTAGTCATATGTATTTAGAAATCAATAAACATTTCTACATTAATAGGGTTTGGAAATTTTCATCACCACATTGTGAAAATTGAAACTAGTTAGATATATGCTCAGTGGAATCATTAAAACTGTTGAAATATTAATCATTTTTCATAGAATTTGTGACCCTGTGAAGAGTGAAAAATTATGTTCGGTAATTTCAAAATACATATGATTATTTTTTAAACAACTTGTTTGAGTGCCGGTGGATACTATTTGAAAGATATTGTAACACAAGAGCTTTGTCCATTGTGCACTCACACCCAAGGTAGTAGGGTGTGGTATTACCCTGAATGGCACTTTAACTTGAATACAGATAATCTACTTATACCTCTTTAATACTGTTTGCCTGAAAAAATTGGTTAGATATACGGGGTGCGACGTCTTGTCTCGACTACTACCTCATTTTGTTGTATATGGACTTTAAAATCATGTCTTGATTGACTACAGCCTAATATCAAAGGCAACTGTTTTGAGATGTAGAAATCCCACAGTTTACATTACCCCCAAGCAGTGGACTGAAGACCACAGGGCCTAGGTGCATAATGGATAAAAGTGGGATATATCCATTATTGAATTGCCATGTCCTCTGTAGTGACCAGATTAGAGGTATAATTTCTCTGTGCAATCTGCAGTATTAAAATGTCTTCTTTGCATTAAATGTCATAATTCCTCAAATATGTTTGTGGAAAGCTAAACCTCAACCTCACAACAATATATTTTTTACCCGAAGTCCAATTTAATGATGAATATTGATTTCTGAGTATACAGCCTATGCAAATTTGCAAAATGTAGTTTATCTCTGCTTGAAGGTGTGGCAAGTAATCCTCTTTGTGGCCAGACTCTTTCTTCTCCAGTGACAGTCATTAGCACATTGAAGAGGTCTGCGACACCCTCCTAGGCAAAGGACAAACATCAGAACCTGTCTATAGTGTCTCTATTACTGGTCAATTACCCTACTTGGCTTAGCATGCCTGGGGAGACAAGTGAACAGGAACACAATCTAGATATTGCAGGGCCAGATAGAAAGGTTCAAGATAGCATGTTGACAATAAATGGTGATAAGTGTGGCTTTGAAGTTGCCCTTTTCCAGGCCCGACTGTCTCTCCTGAGCACAGGAGGGATCCCAGACTTGGAACCAATCATGTTTGGGTTTCTAGTAAAGGGAGTGAAACGTTTCTCATATTAATAATCCCACCTATGGATGGTATAAGGAAGGTCTGCATAGGGGCAAAGGCAGGGACATTCTACCATCTTGAAAGTTGGTTGAAATTGATAGTTCGAAGACCGAATTCCGCTAAGGTAAAAGGACCTATTGAAAAAGAGATCTAGGTGGACCATGAGAACTTGACAGGGACTGGGTTAGCAGTTTCCCCCAAGTGGCCATTATAAGAAAATCTCTTGGAATACAACTGGATTTGGAGAAGAGCACAAGAGGAAGTATCTGTTTCTGAGAGGAAGAATGATGCTTGTTCACCTCCTCACTTGTATACAAAGACCGAAAGTGATTTATTCAGCATGTAATGTCCATATCATTTTGAGGTTAACTCCTTATTTGGAATATTGACCAGGCGTCAGACTGGATCTGGAAATTTTCAAGCAGTATCCCTGCATGCCGTTAGGTGGTGTTGCTCGGCTTAGTGTCAGCATCATCTGTGCTGGATGTGACATGTGCAGGACCTTTTTTCTGTCAGCATAGATCCAGATGGAGAGAACCCAGTCTTTTTTGATTGACCATTTTCACGACTTTATTGAGGCAATTTTTCGAGATTGCATCCCTTGGTGTGCTAGGAATGTCTCCTAACTAGCCTAAAGGCTTCAAACCATGTGGTGCCTGTCATAGAGCCTCATCTGGTTTACCTTTGGTGCTTGAAGTGGGATCACGATTCCCAGACTTTCGAGGACTCCCGCAACATGTACCCAAAAGCGCTGGGGGAATGGTCCCTCAGGCTGCTCTCCATCTGACTTTGGACAACCCTGTAACTCTCATGGTCCTGGTTGCAGAGAAGTTCCCAGGACCAGTCACAGAGCCGCTCCTGATGGTCCTCATCTTAATCAAGAAAGTCAGGGAAGTCCCATAATAAAAATAAGTCTAAAATGTTACAGTGCTCTTCAACTTCTCTGCGCCAGTCCAAGTTATTGTCCCTGGTGCAGGAGCGTTGACATTCTAGGTCTCCCTCATGGTGGAGCTTGTGCCAGGATTGACTCTACTCCTCCCAGAGTTTCCCACAGCTGGAGCAATCCCCACCCCCTCCTGGCCAACTCAAGACTTTTATGAGGCTATATTACTCCTATTAGGGCACCCCGACTCTCTGGAGCGCCTTTCGACCCTACGGGTGAGGGAGAGACCGCTACTGGTTCTCCGCCAGAGGGTTTGCCTCAATGCAAGTCAGGACCCTTAAATCCAGTGTTAGATCCAGAGCAGCACCACAACTTTTCCACACCCTTACAGATGTCCTCTCCTTGGGGCCTGTCCCAAGCCCAGCACAGGGGGCTTCTGTGCACAGGACAATCTCCCATCGCCACTGCCCCGCTCCCAGGGATCCCACCCCCAAGAGCTTGGTGGTCCAAGCCGCCACTTCTTGGATCAATCCTGGTTCATTCCCTAAAACTCAAGGAATCTAAAAGTCAGAATACCTCTGGTAACAGGACTCTCTTCCATCAGTCTAGGACTGCAGTCGTTGAACAGTGCATGCCTTTTAGGATGATACCAGCACACTGTGTAGGATACGGTTGTGCAAGTGCTCCCCATAGTCTTCGAGGAGGCCCAAGCCATACTCTTGCAAGCAATAGATGAGTGAGATGCAGCAAAGTTCTCCATCAGATTTGGACTTGACACAAGTGACTCACTGGGCAGATTGATTTAATCGTATGTGCCACTGAGGCGCCACGCCTGGCTGAGAACCACTGGCTTTGTGGGGATGCTCAAGCCTCTCTCATTGACACCCCCTTCGATGGCTGTCACCTCTTTTGTGAGGAGGCAGACTCAGCGCTGGAAAGCTTCAAGGATAGCAGAGCTATGGGCAGGTCCTTGGGCCTATCCATCTCCTCTCGCCAACCCCAGTCTGCCTTTCACCCCTTCTGTGGCTATGGTAGGGGCTACCAACCCCGTCCTTTCTCATCTAGCCACCAAGGCCTACAGAGTTCCCAGCCCTTTTGTGGCTGTGGGTGTGGCTCCCACAGATAATGTGGGATCACAAGCCAAAGGTCATGTCAGTCCAGCACTCCCCTGGCAACCACAGCCTCCAAACCCTTTTAGTTTGCGCTCTTACCTGCATGGGCACCCAATATGCGGCAGGATCTGCCATAACCTGCCCCACTGGAAGTCCAGAACATCTGACAAATGGGTTTTGCAAATCATCCAGAAGAGTTACTCCATCCTTTACCTGGAAACCCCTCCACCCTTGCCACCCACTTACTACAGGTTGACTGAGGACCATCTCTTCTTACTCCATCAAGATGTATTGTATCTTTTGGCTAAAGGAGCCATTGAGCGGGTGCTGCCATCAGAAGTAGGCCGTCGTCGCTATTCCTGCTACTTTCCAGTGACTTGCGCCTTCTCAACTTCTTCTTGAAAAATGAGAAGTTAAAAAAATTATCACCGTAACTCAGGTTCTGTCTGCCCTGGATCCTCCAGACGGGATGGTGGCGTTGGACTTGCAGGACGCATATTTCCACATCCCCACTCTGCCGGCCCACAAGCGCTACCTGCAGTTCACAGTGGGCCAAGAGCTCTTCCTGTTTGCCATGCTCCTCTTTGACCTCACCAGCACCCTTCAGGTGTTCATGAAAGTGATGGTGGTGGTTGCAGCACATCTGCAGACGTCAGAGGTTGCAGTCTTTCCCTACTTCAACTGCTGAAGGTGGGTTTTGACCCAGGCAGTTGTCTCCCACTTCCAAACTACGGAGGACCGCGTGCATTTGCTAGGGTGCACTATCAGTGTGCCCAAGTCACACCCGACTCCTGCCCAAGTCACACCTGACTCACTCTCAAGGGCTCTCTTTTTTCAGACCTTTCTGGACAGTGCAGTGACAGCCCTATCCTCCTTAATGGCGTGTTCAGGATATTCGAGCTATGATTTTGATGTTTCTGCCTCTGTCCTGGATTTTGGTGACACCGACTCAAACTGTTGGGTCTCGTGGCCTCCTGCATCCTTCTTGCAGCCCATTCCTGTTGACATATGAGGGCTTTGCAATGGGACCTGAAGTTCCAGCGGGCACAGCATCAGGGGAGTCTCTCTGACCTGGTTTGAGGGAACTGCAAAAGACCTGCAGTGGTGGATGATGAACAGAGATTGTGTCAGCAGAAGACTCCTCTCCCTTTCCCACCAAGAGCTGACGGTAGTGACAGATGTGTCACTCCGGGCTGAAGAGGGCCATTTGGGAGATAAGGAGATCAACCTGCTGGAGCTCCAGGGGATCCAGTTGGCACTGAAAGCCTTTCTTGCTTCTTTCAAGGGAAGGCTAGTGAATTTGAATTTGAATTTTAACATATTTGTAGAGCGCGCTTATACCGGGACGGTTTCATGGGGCTAGGTAGCGGTGAACCAGTGGACATAGGGACAGAGACTAGACTGCTAGGGATCTGGAGAACAAGAAGGTCTTGAGATGAAGGGAAGGGTAGTGGTGTTGTTCATGGACAACACCACTACCATGTGGTATTGCAACAAATAAGGCAGAGTGGAGTCTTGGAACCTTTGTCAAGGGACCCGGTTGGAACTTCTGGGTATTTTCCTGGTCCAGCATCTGGCAGGCTCTCTGAAAGCCAGGGCAGACAAACTAATCCGTCTATGCCAAGTGGATCACGAATGGCGTCTCTACCCGGAGGTGGTGCAAGGTCTCTTTCAAGAATGGGAAAAGCCTTGGTTACATCTGTTCGCCACTGCTGAGCTTATGCAGTGTCAGACAATTTTGGGCACTGGAGTTCACAAGATGAATCTGTCTCTGAAACTCTTTTCCCCTGGAACTCTGACCTGCTGTACACCTTACTGTCGATACCACTCCTGCCGAGAGTTCTCAAGAAGATCCGGAATGACCGGACCCAAGTCATCCTTATGGCTCTGGATTGGCAGGGAGAGTTTAATATCCCAAGCTTCTGAGCATGAGCATCCTTCCTTAGATTAAGCTGCCCCTTCGGGAGGATCTTCTGTTGCTGCAGCAAGAGGAGATTCTGCACCGAACCTGAACATCCTGAAACATTGCCCCCACCTTCTGCACCCTTATACAAGATTCTGCTATTTGTTATTTCTTTGGCCCAGCAGGGCGCTGCTCTTGGCGCTGATAAAGGTTATCTGTGTGCCCTTTCGGTGTTCTTGCAGTTGCTAGTTCAACCTTCTTTGTTTAAGTCACCTGTTCTGTTGTAGTCCTTTCAGGAATGTGATATCTTAACCTGGTCCTTCCTTGCCTTCCTCATGTGTGTTCCCTTTGCGACGTTACACAACTTCCCACTTTGTTTGCGGACTATCAAGACAGGCTTTCTAGTAGCCATAACATCGGCCAGGAGGGTCCGCAAACTGCAGGCCCTCTATATACATGCCGTTATACCACATTTTACCCGGACTCTTTGTAGGACATATCGGGGCTAAGAAAGGGAAGGCAGTGCAGAAAGAAACCATCTCACAAGGGATAGTGCTCTGCATGCATTGGCCAAGAAGCTACCACCTAAGAGCTTGCGTGTTTATTCAGTAGGGACTCCCTTCTAAGGGCTTTAGCAAAGCAGACTAATCTGTCAGCATTCTTTGTTGGTCTGTGCTTCCTACATCGAAAGTCATGAAAAAAACCAGACATGTGCATGCTGGGGTATCGCCTAAGTAGGCACCTCGCACATCACATCTGACACAGATGATGCTGACCTGAACCTCGCCACCTACCATCGTGCAGAGGGGGGGACATCCTTTACCACAAAACTTTTACAACGCGGTACCATTACCACTCAGGTTTTACAAAGAAAGTTGTTACGACTTTCGCTGGAGGGCGCTCTAGGATAGGGAATAGTTTAATTTACTATCCAACACCTTCCCTACTATCCACGGGTGCTGGAGTTAGAATAGTAAATTAAACTATTCACTATCCAGCGCCCCCCAACGCAAGTCGCTGTAACGAATTGCGTTATAAAACCTGCGTCATAACGGTACGCGTTGTAAAAGCACGCGTTGTACCGTCATACATCCGTGCAGAGGTACTCTTAGAATATTCCCCAGTTTCTGGACATTTCCAAGATAAGGAATCTGTAGCTAGCTAAGAGTCTCTACTAGACAAGGCGTTACTGAAGTAACTTTTTCTTTTACTGTGAAATACTTGAATTGCAAATTTGTGGGTATTTGAGCTCAGTTTGCTCTACAGAAGTAGCATGAGACGAACTGGAGAGGTTTATTGGAAAAGAAAACATTTACCTGGGGGCAATACCAAATCGATGCAGTTTCAGCTGCAATTTCTGACATGTGTAGCATTGCCAAGCAGAATAGGGCCTCCTGTGCGATCACCCCCAAGTCTAGTCTAGGCTACACTTCCAGGCTGCTCTGGCTTTCCTGCAGTTTCCAACATGCTCTCTGCGAATTTGTGTGGCTTCGACAAAGTGTACCACAAAAAGACAAAGATGCATAAAAATAGGCGTCTGACAGCAGTAGGTCACTGCAGTTCACTGGCTATCTTGCAGTGATGTAAATTATCTGACAGTCAATTGCTGCTGCAACAAAATAAAAACTTAGTACTTCATGATATTTCCTTTATGACTGAGAGTTAGAAGAATAGTGCACAGTGATAGTTTTCGTGAATTGTTTCTCAATGGCATACTTTACTCCAGCACTCTATTTACGATTTCCATCAATGACCCTCTCCTTTGGGTCTTAGAAGCCAATTCCATTAATGAATGGGACCGGATTGGCTGTTTCGGACGTATGCCCCATCTTGGCTGCCATGTGCAGCAGGTGCATCACAGCCACTGCTGGGACATCACTTTCTTTTTATCGTTCTGTGCTGCACTTTGAGGGGATTAGGCTGTTACGGATAGGAGTAGTAAGGCAACAGAGCCTACAGAATAGAGCCACATTTTAGTCATGCCTGGAAAGTGGTGTCTCAAAACATAGTACGCTGGAGTCTGTCCCTTGCCTAGACAGCTGTGCCTGCTCGGTGGTGCAAAACATTCTCCTGTGTCGTCTTTGTACTTTCCACCTTGGATTAGGGTTGTGCAAAATGCGCATTAGCTGCTGTTGTGTAATTACTCGAAATGTCTGGAATAATTACGTAAAATACAAAACTGGTATTTGGCGCTGTAGTTAAGCGAGAAATGGACGCGAGGATGCATTTCATATAGCGCAAAAAATACTATACTATTGGAGCAAATAAAAGGCGATCACGTTCTTGTCGTTCGCTTTGTCCTAGTGTCCTTTCGCTACATTTTTCGCAACGAGCAGCACGTGATTATGCGACTTGGTGTAATAGCGTAGCTCACGCAGTTTTCCAGAACAACCATAATGTGAAATTACTGGTTTTAATGTGCGATTATGCAGATAATGTCACCCGGGCCTACCCAGAACACAGATTTCTTGGGGAGTCTAGCTTGTTGCTTTAGAAGGAGGCACCGCTCTGGGACGGGTGTGGGTGGATTGTCCCAAGGAACCTTTGCACATGGTAGTGGGAGAACCTGATTCCTTTTACTGTGTTCCTCACCCTTTCCCAATGCGAACACGTTAAAGAAGCGCTTAAAGTAACTGATACTTCAAACCCTGAATGGCTGATCTAAAATGTGACACTTCCAAAAGAAAACAGACTTGGCTGTCGGGGGCTGACCTAGCGCCTCCAACTAAGCATGATGTCTTGTGAGTTGTTACAAAATACCAATGATACTCCAACACAACAGTGTCTACTGGGAGACGACTGACCCAAAGTTCCTTTGTTTATCATAATTAATTTTTTTAATTAATGCAACAAATCTGGTTAAACAGCTTAAAGTGTATTTTACAATAGACATAAAACTGGTTTTTGGGACATGGTGTCAGATTTTTGCCAGGGGGACGACGCCATGGGAAAATATTACAAGATGGCGAGGTTATGTAGAGACAATACAGATAAAGAGATCCTAGTCTGAGGCGGGGCCTAGTGCTACATCCTAAGGAAGCTGAAGATGACGTGGGAGAACATTCTGGTTCACCAATGCACCCTTACAACATCGAGGTTCTACTGAACGGTCCTGTGCACCATCAAAAATAATCACTTGCTAAATTGGGGGGAACAAACTTGTGTCTGAGAGCACAAGGCATTTTAATGGGAAATTGCTATTGACGCTGGCACAGTCTTCTACTAAAATGTTTTTCAATTTTCTTCAAATCAGTTTTTATAAACTGCAGGTTGGCAAGTCTTAACGTGATGGAAAAGTTGCGGTAAATTTCATTTCTTGTCTGTATACTTATTTTCGTGTAATATTCCTAATTTGCCCTATGTTTCCTAGGGTGGTAAGTGACGCCATCAGTACTAAACAATATTTTTTTTCTGTTTTTGTCCAGAATGTCCGGAGCAAGAATTGTCGCTCACATGGCCCATGCGCTTAAACCCGGACAATATGGTCTAGCTGGAATTTGCAACGGGGGAGGTGGAGCTTCAGCAATACTGATCGAAAAACTATAGACTTGCATGTTTTGCAGAAACTCTTGAAGCAACGCCGTGATCAGCATACTAGGGACAGCAGATTCTTCCACACGCTGTAATATTATTGGGCAGTAAAGGGTGGTGATGACCGGTCCGCTAGCTCCACACTTGCACCGTCAGGGGACATTTTTGTGTGCTTTTACTGTTAAATCACATGCGCTTATCCAGACTGACATTTAGAATGCGAGCGTGATTTTTGTACAATCCTTGTAAATATTGCAAATGGCAATAAAGCATTCTCTTCTTCATATAAATGAGTGTAATTCTGGCATCTCTTAAATCGATAAACTGTCTAAATCAACAACTGTGATAGTAACTATTTAGTGGTGAAACTACTTGTGCCCCTGCTGCCTTGATCTTTAATTCAGGAGCCCATCCATGGCTTAACGTTTACATCTGTTTAATGAACAGTAACGTGGTGGAGCACGCCACACAGCTTCAGCACAAAAACTGTCATGAAGCATTTCACCCAATATTGGAAACAAGTCAGAACCGCCTCATTACTGCATTAACCCTTCACGGTAACCTCAATACAGCAAACCATGTGTTCTTGAGACTCTGCTGCCCAGTGGTCTCACAATCGGGAAAGAAACGGAGAGTCAAAAGCAACATCATAACGTCAGCCAAACTTAGCAAGCACCGGAAACACCCACCTGCACAGCCCGTCCAAGAAGGGAGAAAGCGCTGGAACAGTCGCCGCCTCATGCGGAGACTTGCCTTTTTACCCATGGCATCCAAACTCCAGATGCTACATGGCAGGTAACCATGAGTGTCAGCCAGAACCTGTGGAGACCCTTCAGAAATGCCCTCGCAGCCTTGACCCACAATTACTAATGATTAGTGCTTGTGCGATGCAAAAGGTAGCATCTATTTACTTTTTTGTGTGGGTCTCGTAGAGAGCCGTTAGCGTGAACATATAGAATGATAGATGCTCGACGGTGACGCACAGGGATATTCTTCACGGATGGGTTCGGAGTGACATCAAATAGGCAAGAGTGAAGCCTGAGTGTTCTGTGAACTCACTCAGACCACTAAAATGAAAATCATCTCCATTAATCCTTTTTTGCCCAGTTGTAAAGTTCTGTTCTGTATGGCCCCAACATCATCTGTCCCTGCTTTCAACTAATACTCGAGGGAAGAGGGGTAATGAGGGAGCCATACTTGCCACTCTTCTGTGTGTGTCAAAAATGTAAATAAAAGATAAAAAAACCTGTCCTTCTGCTACTACCACAACCCACTCTTTGTGCCCTCTCCTCCAGATGATGGGCTCCCTGGTTTCCAGCACTGCTCCGACAGGCCTCTATACAGCCCAGCCCCGCAGGAATTCCTTTAGGACTTGGCAACAGTGGCTAACTCCTTTTGTAAACAACTATTGCTCTACGCAGTGGTAAGCAAGAACTGCCACAACCGGTCTCATGAAAGGGTGGAAGAATCCCTAAAAGCAGAATCACCAAAACCGGTCAAAAGCGTAACCTAAGGAACATCCACCCCCCTTCAAACTGTTCGACACTAGCTACCCACTTTAATAGATGAGATACATAGAAGAGTGAGATGCCCAACTAGTAACACCCAAACCACAGAACCAACGGATACAGCAGATAATAAATGGGTTGACGCCCACTAACTAGCAACGAAAATTACACTCATGGGGAGGGAAAACGTTTTGCTTCTGACCCCCAACCCTTCTGAATGAGGTGGAGGCAAGGACAAACTGAGTTCTCTTAATACCAACTCCACATGAAACAAAAGGAAAGGTAAACCTATAATAGGAAAAGCAAGGTCTGTAAGGGAATCCCACGCAGCACAGAGGAAAACCTATACAATGTGCTAGAGCATTCACTATCCAATCGAGGCCGGTGGAATAAGGGAGATTACTCAGTGATGGCAAAGCATAGAAAACCTACACAGCCCAACCAGCCACCACTGGAAGCGGGGGAAAAAGAACTCCTTCCAAAGCACATTAAAAAGAGACGCCCGTGGCCTGTGTAAATGGTTAAAGGACGATGCACTACAGTCAAAACGACAGTAAAACTCCCAAGGAGAGAAAATGGCCATAATTACAGAAGATATCAGCTGACACCAAGTGAACGCAAGGTACCAGCACCTTGGAGAACTGGACCACCAAGGACAGTGTTGACAGCCAAGCCCAAGGGTATCCAATCTGAAACTATCCACCCGTTACCTGTAGCGGGCAAAAAGCCAAATGTAGCCCAAACTGTGCCCCATAACGAGCAAATGGCAGTAGCATACAGAGGTGAAGAAAATTGCAGCTACTGAAAACGAGTGCACCCCATTATGTACCAGCAGGAGCATCTACCTACCCAGAACACTAAGGGACCGAACTCCTAAGACCAACACACCATACCGCCACCGGGTGAAATGGATGTCTTGCAGGGGAGCGAAACAGAGAGGTAATCTGTCCCCCAAGATGAGTGACATCAACCGAAAATATTAGGCTGTGGAACTAAACAAGACTTTATGAAAAGCATCCTTGGGTCCGAAGCAAGACTCCTGTCTAACATTACAGTATGAGACTGCTACAGCCTTCAACCACAACTGCCCTGGGGCTTTACAAAATAAAGACAAGAATGTCTTCAGAGAGCAGATGTTAGTTAGAGGCTTGGAAGCAGGGGGGATTCTAGAATGGTCTAGCAGCATGTCACAGACCATATAGGCACAGCGCACCCTCTTGTGATAGCCAGGCTTATTGTATCGGAGAACGACACAATCAATACCAGGAGTGCAATCTATGTACCCTACATAACAGGAATCACTTGGCTGCTGCTCCGCATTGAAAACTAACAATCCAGGGAAACATAAGCCCACAAACTACTCAATTGGATTATTAATACAAAAATGCTCTAAGGGGGTAGAACTTCATACCGTAGATGGGAACAACCAAAAAGAACAAATCCAAGCAGTGGCATAGCCAATAGGCCTTGCTTTTGGGACCTTATAAGTGTTTAGCCATGCAACAGTTGATGTTGTGGCACCAGGGATATTGTGCTGCATAACGAAATACTTCTAAGGTCCCAAAAGCGAGACCTATTGGCTATGCCAATGCTTGTTATACTGAGTTATTGACATGAAATCACTTGTTTTTTTCTCGACTTTTATTTTGAAACAGGGTCTGAGTCATGAAAAACAATATTAACACAAGTATTTGCAATGCAATAGGTCTCGCATTTACGTGAGTTTGATTTGACATTCCAAATAACAATGCCTTTTATATTTGTTTTCGTTTTAAAAATATAAATAAAAGGCATTGTCATTTACAATGCCAATAGCTTTAACTTGTGTAACTGCGAGACCTATTGCATTGCAAATGCTTGTTTATTGTTGCCATCAAAACACCAACCATGAGGTATATGCAAACTTTCGGTCAGATAGAGCTGTAGGCGGAAATGCGAGGAGAACGAAATGTAAGAATGACTTCCGGACAGACAGAAGCGAGGACGCGCAGAGGTCAGGACAGGCAGAGGTGAACGCAAGAGGGGGACAGGGGAGGGCAGACAGCACAAAGAGGACCGGTACGAATGGAGAGAGGGGGTACAGGTGGGAGTGAGACAAGCGAGGAGGTACAGGTCCTGGAAGGCAGAGGTGGGTGCAACCAGAGGTGAGCCTGTCGAGGGGGCAGAGTACTTAGAAGAGAAGGCAGGTACAGGTGGGCACACAGGTAAGCACAGGCAGAGGCGGGCACATTGGCGGCAGACAGGTGAGTGGGGTATGGAGAGGTCTTGCCAAACGTGAGGACAGGCAGACATTAGGACAAGCTGAGGTGGACACCGTGAGGGGGGCAGGAGGTTGAACAGGACAAGGTGAGGGACAGATCGGCCTGGGCAGAAGAGATGGCAATCAGAGGAGGTCGCCATGGAGAAGGGAGACGCAGAAGCGAGGAAAGGCTGGCAGGGTCAGGCAGGGGTGAACTCCAAGAGGGGAGTCAGAGGTGGGCACCGTCAGGACATGGGTAGGAGGAGCGGAGGACACAGTGGGGTCAGACAAGTGGGACAGGAAGAGGTGATGGCAGTGGAGAGCACAGTGACCACACATGTGAGAAGGTCAGACAGAGGTGATGACAAGCGGCGGTGAGCACAAGGTTTCAGGAAGGTATGGAAAGGCACAGGTGAGGTCAAAGAGAGGGGGGCAGAGTCAGACAGGTGAGTGGGGCAGGGAAAGCTGAGGGCAGACAGGTGACATCAGAAAGAGGCGAGCACAGGGGGAGATCAAACCTATTGAGGGCAGGAAGTGATGGGCACAGTGAGGGCAGACAGGGGAGGCTGAGGGAAGGGTAGAGGTGAAGACAGTTAGTGACCAGGACACTCAGAACCAGGGTAGATGTGAGGAGTTAAGAGGTGGGCATATTGAAGCCAAACAGGTGTGAGGGAAAGGTTAGGGGTGGGTTGAGGGCAGTAACAAGTAGGCAGAGAGAAGTCAAACAAGTGAGTGACATAGGCAGAGGAAAGGTCAGACAGAGGTGAGGACAGGCAGGTGAGATCTCAAGAGGTCAGACCGGGGTGAGTACAGGCAGGTGAGAGCTCGAGTGGGCAGACGGAGTTGGGCACAGTAAGAGCAGACAGGTGAGGGTAGCGAGAGTGTGGGCATCGCAAGTGTAGATGACATGCAAAGGCGAGGACACACATGACACCAGTCAAAGTTGGGCACACAGGTAAATAACGCACACCAACCAAGGACACTCAAAGGCGGGGGCAGATGTTAGGACAGGCAGAGGTCAGCGCAACAAGGGCGGAGAGGTAAGACCTGTCATATGTGAGAACGGACACAGCATTGGCATGCATAGTTGCGGATGCCACTATGCCATGCTGCCCGAGGGAGCACTCCGAGGGACTTACCAGGACCAGCCAAGGAGGTCTGTCAGTGCCCCGCTCCAGAGAGCCAGGGCCTCTTGGTGGGTGCGAAGGGTGTGTGTCTGCCTGCAGCCCCGGGGCTGGCAAGGTGTTTACACACAAGGCATAGAGTGCGCCCAACTGACTCAAACTTCATCACAAGTAAAGCCCAGAGGGGTGTTGTCGCTTTTTGCCATGATCAAACTAGAGCCTGCGGGCCCCGCCCCCAAGCCAGCAGAGGGGCAGCATGGGAAGGCATAGCAACACTGGACAAGAAGGGCAGGGGAGAGGGGCTCCAGGAACAAGAGGGGGCGATGCAATAGAAAGGAAGAAAAAGATGAGGGGGAGTAAAGGGTGGTGAGGTAGAGAGGAGGAGGAAACGTGGGAGGGACTTAGGAGATGGAAATCAGGGGAGAAAGAGGATTGGATGGGAGACGGGGAGGGCAGAGAGTGGGGTGTAATGGGGAAATGGAGGAGGGAAAGAGACTGTGGCAAGGGGAGAGAAGTGGAGGAGGCGGGAAGAATGGAAGAGAGATGGGAGGCTAGAGCTGCCGTTGAAATAGGAAAGGGAAGTGGTGAGTCGAGGCGGAAGGAAAAGAGGAAGCAGGGTCAAGGAGAGCAGGGGCAGTGACATCACAAAAGCCTCGAGCGGCAGCAGCCCCCTCCAGCACTGGCAGGTCCCTGCCCAGAGAGCGCCCCGCAAGGTACTTTGCAGGGGACCCACATTCAAGTTTAGTTGTGCCACCGGAGGGGGAAGGTGGGTACTGAAACTCTGGTTGCGGATAATTGTGGGAAGCTGGCCTGAAAGACACTGCTACTCTGGGGGTACAGTCATACATACCACGTGTGCGGTTTATTTTACTTTGGAAAAGCTTATTGGGACTGCCATCCTTCTGAAGTTGGGGACTAGGGTACTGTTACACCGGGTAATGGCAAGCAGTAGGAACACATGTCATTTACAGTGCTTGAAAAAATGGTTGCAACGTGTTATGCAGCTCTCTTGAAAAAAAATTGGGGGAGGATAGTGGTGACACAGGAGGGATGAACAAGCATTTACAATGCAATGGTTTTGCCTTTGTTAAAGTTAGAGCTATTGGCATTGCTCTTGACACTCTGAAGCTCCACTCTGAAGCTCCACTCTGAAGCTCCACTCTGAAGCTCCACTCTGAAGCTCCACTCTGAAGCTCCACTCTGAAGCTCCACTCTGAAGCTCCACTCTGAAGCTCCACTCTGAAGCTCCACTCTGAAGCTGCACTCTGAAGCTGCACTCTGAAGCTGCACTCTGAAGCTGCACTCTGAATCTCCACTCTGAATCTCCACTCAGCACTCTGAAGCTCCACTCTGCACTCTGAAGCTCCACTCTGCACTCTGAAGCTCCACTCTGCACTCTGAAGCTCCACTCTGAAGCTCCACTCTGCACTCTGAAGCTCCACTCTGCACTCTGAAGCTCCACTCTGCACTCTGAAGCTCCACTCTGCACTCTGAAGCTCCACTCTGCACTCTGAAGCTCCACTCTGAATCTCCACTCTGAATCTCCACTCTGAAGCTCCACTCTGAAGCTCCACTCTGAAGCTCCACTCTGAAGCTCCACTCTGAAGCTCCACTCTGAAGCTCCACTCTGAAGCTCCACTCTGAAGCTCCACTCTGAAGCTCCACTCTGAAGCTCCACTCTGAAGCTCCACTCTGAAGCTCCACTCTGAAGCTCCACTCTGAAGCTCCACTCTGAATCTGCACTCTGAAGCTCCACTCTGCACTCTGAAGCTCCACTCTGAAGCTCCACTCTGAATCTCCACTCTGAATCTCCACTCTGAATCTCCACTCTGAATCTCCACTCTGAATCTCCACTCTGAATCTCCACTCTGAATCTCCACTCTGAAGCTCCACTCTGAAGCTCCACTCTGAAGCTCCACTCTGAAGCTCCACTCTGAAGCTCCACTCTGAAGCTCCACTCTGAAGCTCCACTCTGAAGCTCCACTCTGAAGCTCCACTCTGAATCTGCACTCTGAAGCTCCACTCTGCACTCTGAAGCTCCACTCTGAATCTGCACTCTGAAGCTCCACTCTGCACTCTGAAGCTCCACTCTGAATCTGCACTCTGAAGCTCCACTCTGAATCTGCACTCTGAAGCTCCACTCTGCACTCTGAAGCTCCACTCTGCACTCTGAAGCTCCACTCTGAATCTGCACTCTGAAGCTCCACTCTGAATCTGCACTCTGAAGCTCCACTCTGCACTCTGAAGCTCCACTCTGCACTCTGAAGCTCCACTCTGCACTCTGAAGCTCCACTCTGAAGCTCCACTCTGCACTCTGAAGCTCCACTCTGCACTCTGAAGCTCCACTCTGCACTCTGAAGCTCCACTCTGCACTCTGAAGCTCCACTCTGAATCTCCACTCTGAAGCTCCACTCTGAAGCTCCACTCTGAAGCTCCACTCTGAATCTGCACTCTGAAGCTCCACTCTGCACTCTGAAGCTCCACTCTGAATCTGCACTCTGAAGCTCCACTCTGGACTCTGAAGCTCCACTCTGCACTCTGAAGCTCCACTCTGCACTCTGAAGCTCCACTCTGAATCTCCACTCTGCACTCTGAAGCTCCACTCTGCACTCTGAAGCTCCACTCTGCACTCTGAAGCTCCACTCTGAATCTCCACTCTGAATCTCCACTCTGAATCTCCACTCTGAATCTCCACTCTGAATCTCCACTCTGAAGCTCCACTCTGAAGCTCCACTCTGAAGCTCCACTCTGAAGCTCCACTCTGAAGCTCCACTCTGAAGCTCCACTCTGCACTCTGAAGCTCCACTCTGCACTCTGAAGCTCCACTCTGCACTCTGAAGCTCCACTCTGAATCTGCACTCTGAATCTCCACTCTGCACTCTGAATCTCCACTCTGAATCTGCACTCTGAAGCTCCACTCTGCACTCTGAAGCTCCACTCTGAATCTGCACTCTGAAGCTCCACTCTGAATCTGCACTCTGAAGCTCCACTCTGCACTTTGAAGCTCCACTCTGAATCTGCACTCTGAAGCTCCACTCTGAAGCTCCACTCTGAAGCTCCACTCTGAAGCTGCACTCTGAAGCTGCACTCTGAAGCTCCACTCTGAAGCTCCACTCTGAAGCTCCACTCTGAAGCTCCACTCTGAAGCTGCACTCTGAAGCTGCACTCTGACTCTGCACTCTGACTCTGCACTCTGAATCTCCACTCTGCACTCTGAATCTCCACTCTGAAGCTCCACTCTGCACTCTGAAGCTCCACTCTGCACTCTGAAGCTCCACTCTGCACTCTGAAGCTCCACTCTGCACTCTGAAGCTCCACTCTGCACTCTGAAGCTCCACTCTGAAGCTCCACTCTGAATTTCCACTCTGCACTCTGAAGCTCCACTCTGCACTCTGAAGCTCCACTCTGCACTCTGAAGCTCCACTCTGCACTCTGAAGCTCCACTCTGCACTCTGAAGCTCCACTCTGCACTCTGAAGCTCCACTCTGAAGCTCCACTCTGAAGCTCCACTCTGAAGCTCCACTCTGAAGCTCCACTCTGAAGCTCCACTCTGAAGCTCCACTCTGAAGCTCCACTCTGAAGCTCCACTCTGAAGCTCCACTCTGAAGCTCCACTCTGAATCTGCACTCTGAAGCTCCACTCTGCACTCTGAAGCTCCACTCTGAATCTGCACTCTGAAGCTCCACTCTGCACTCTGAAGCTCCACTCTGAATCTGCACTCTGAAGCTCCACTCTGCACTCTGAAGCTCCACTCTGAATCTGCACTCTGAAGCTCCACTCTGCACTCTGAAGCTCCACTCTGCACTCTGAAGCTCCACTCTGCACTCTGAAGCTCCACTCTGCACTCTGAAGCTCCACTCTGAAGCTCCACTCTGAAGCTCCACTCTGAAGCTCCACTCTGCACTCTGAAGCTCCACTCTGAAGCTCCACTCTGAAGCTCCACTCTGAAGCTCCACTCTGCACTCTGAAGCTCCACTCTGCACTCTGAAGCTCCACTCTGCACTCTGAAGCTCCACTCTGAATCTCCACTCTGAAGCTCCACTCTGAATCTGCACTCTGAAGCTCCACTCTGCACTCTGAAGCTCCACTCTGAATCTGCACTCTGAAGCTCCACTCTGGACTCTGAAGCTCCACTCTGGACTCTGAAGCTCCACTCTGGACTCTGAAGCTCCACTCTGGACTCTGAAGCTCCACTCTGCACTCTGAAGCTCCACTCTGCACTCTGAAGCTCCACTCTGAAGCTCCACTCTGCACTCTGAAGCTCCACTCTGCACTCTGAAGCTCCACTCTCCACTCTGAAGCTCCACTCTGAAGCTCCACTCTCCACTCTGAAGCTCCACTCTGAAGCTCCACTCTGAAGCTCCACTCTGAAGCTCCACTCTGCACTCTGAAGCTCCACTCTGCACTCTGAAGCTCCACTCTGCACTCTGAAGCTCCACTCTGCACTCTGAAGCTCCACTCTGCACTCTGAAGCTCCACTCTGCACTCTGAAGCTCCACTCTGAAGCTCCACTCTGCACTCTGAAGCTCCACTCTGAAGCTCCACTCTGAAGCTCCACTCTGCACTCTGACGCTCCACTCTGAAGCTCCACTCTGCACTCTGAAGCTCCACTCTGAAGCTCCACTCTGCAGATTCAGAGTGCAGATTCAGAGTGCAGATTCAGAGTGCACTCTGAATCTGCACTCTGAAGCTCCACTCTGAATCTGCAGCTCCACTCTGCACTCTGAAGCTCCACTCTGCACTCTGAAGCTCCACTCTGCACTCTGAAGCTCCACTCTGAAGCTGCACTCTGAAGCTGCACTCTGAAGCTGCACTCTGAAGCTGCACTCTGAAGCTCCCCTCTGAAGCTCCCCTCTGAAGCTCCCCTCTGCACTCTGAAGCTACCCTCTGAAGCTCCACTCTGCACTCTGAAGCTCCCCTCTGAAGCTCCACTCTGCACTCTGAAGCTCCACTCTGAAGCTCCACTCTGCACTCTGAAGCTCCACTCTGAAGCTCCACTCTGAAGCTCCACTCTGAAGCAGTATTTGTTGCAGGGAGCGCATTGATGGACAGCAGGCACAGTAGCAGCGAAACTGCGCCCTGCTAATCCGATTCCACCATTACCAGTAAGAGCTGATCTTTTTAGCTAGTGGTTGTGCAGAAGGACAGTCTCGCTAGCTAACACAGCTTGGTGTCATAACTGAGGATGCCCCTGCTCGAGGCTTCTTGCCTCCCCCAACTATCGGAAGGTGTTCTCCCCCTAGAAAGAGGATAAGGCAGCCCGCTGCCCGTTGGTGGTCTCCGCAGGCACCGGATTAGCATGAAGCTATGTTATTTATCGTTCGGCTAATTCCCACTGGAGTAGCCGTGCTCTTCTAACATGTGAAAGAAGCCCATCATTGCTTCATGAAGGAACCAAAGCTGCTTCATGTGACCCTCTGCGGTGTGGATTTGGAGTAAGAATGTTAACGAAAAACATTTTTTTTAATATGGCACTAGCTTCTGCAGTTTTTAATTTTCATACCTCACAGATTTCGCGTTACTTCTGCCCAACCCAAAGGCACTCATTACTTTGGAAGAATGAAAGACTAGATGTAAACAAGGGAACTCCTCAGCAGCGAGTGGTCTGCTCCCCTGTACTGTTTACAGGCTCATGTTTTAAGGATTGATGCATGCAGGCAAGCTCAAGCAACATGTGCATTTGGGAGTGTTGCACGTGTACTGGATCTTGGCGTTGCTAAGTCTGCCTTTTACTAGAGTCTGCAAAAAGTATTTTTTCAGATGAGGTGTATGTGCACCGCAGGTCATATAAAATATACACGTTCTTTGCAGTCAGTGCTCGGAGATGCGAAAAAAAGTATTTCACAGTGCAGAGTAACAGTCCTAAAATCCTGGCTGAACATAACAGTCTGCAGTTTCACACGTTACATTTGTGTTAGCTGCATTACGTCATAATTTATTGTCAAAGGCGAAATTCTGATTTAAATGGTGTATTCTGCAAACCGGACCCCGTTGTCTCCACTGCCCAGTGATATGATCAAATGCTTTCAGATGTTAAATCTACAGAAAGTTAAGCAGGTATTAATGAGCGGGAGGGCGGGAGGGGGCGGGAAAGGGGGAGGAGAGACGCAGAAGACGGCCGGAGCAGGAAGGCGGGTGCCGGCAATGCCGGAACAGATTCGGGGGCGTTCCCGGCTTTCGCCTGACGTCGCGTGACGTCGGCAAAAGCCAAAGAATCTCGGGAACGCCCCCGTGTCTCCTCCGGCATTGACGGACAGGCCCGTCTTCCAATGGCTAGTCTCCATTTATGGAGCTAGCCAAGGAAAGACGGAGGCCGTTCCTGTCTCCCATATAGATCTCAAGAGGTTTTTGCCTGCGCAAAAAAGATGCGCAGAGCGCATCTTTTTCGCGAGGCAAAACCTAAAAAGGAGAGGAATTGTGAGGCAGAAAAGATGGGGAGAGAAGAGAGGGAGCGACAGACAGACGAGAGAGGCCTGAGAAAGAGATTCGAGCGAGGGCAAAAGGGAGGGGACAGAAAATGAGAAGAGTGCAATCGAGGAGCGAGAAAGAATAAGACTGCAAAAGTGAAAGCAGGGGTGCGAGTACGTGAAGGCAAACACGCGAGCGGCAAAAGTGAAAGTAATCCGGGTCCAGATGGGGCCTCGGGTGCTGAAAGCTGGCAGCTGCGCGTGCTTGTGCGCGTAACAGCACAGCAAGCTGGTGGCTGGCTGCCTCTGGGTAGCACTTCCAAAACCTGCTTACTAAATGTCTCGATTGAGACAGCGCATGCTCTGGGTCAGGCAAGACCTAAAAACAGGGTATTTTTTTTTACGAGCCCAAGCAGACATGACCTACAGTATGAAATCTCATTAGGATACTGTTCCCAAAAGCACAAGGAACAATGTTGGTGAAAATAATGTCATGAACGCTAGAAGGAATAAATGTTTCTATTCACAATATACATGATTTTAGATACACTAGGCCAGTGGTAATGAGTGCAAAGCCCAGCTGAAGGGCCTCTGATACTGTTTCAGGGATTCCCCAAGATTTGACAATTCACTTCAGCACTAGGGAACATGTTAGGCTGCATAAATATTTAACAGGTGTGTATCCTACACTCCACTGTAGCCCTATCTGTGCTGCTCTAGGACATGGTCAGTTCCTCATCTGAAAAGCTCGTAATCATCAAAAGTTAAGTTAAACAAAATAGGCCGCGTAGCATTCATCATGTAGACCAAGAAGCCCATGGATCGAGCTACTGAATACACTGTGAAGGTCAGAACAAGGAAATATTTTAGCAACTCCGTCACTAACCGCCTCAACAAAGTAACAATTCACATGAACTGGAAGGAGCGAGACCACCATCTCCCAAAGAGCATGCGATTTGGAGGGCCAACAGTTATAGAATTACTAGAATGAACAGCTATACTTCCTGAAAACGTACATCCCCAACACATCAATCGACTCCAATTCAACATCCAACTGTACAGATGAAGAGGGAGGGCTGTTGTCAATAGTGTGACCTAAGGTTTGCAACCCTAGGTTGTCAGACACCGATGATAGAAAATCAAACTGTGCGACTCAACCACTGACCGCCAGAATAGAGGCTTGTCAATTCTAAATATGCTTATTGGATTCCATTAGCACCTCATTAAAGAGCAGTAAGGGCATGACGAGGAAGGGCCAGGTTGCAAGATTTCTATTACTAAATTAATTCTAAACACTATCATGCTTAGTGGAAAATCCAAGACTGCTGCATCTTTGAGCAGTCTTATTGAAGTAGGAAACGTTTTCCCAAGGAAGACTGACAGACCTTTCAAAGTCTACTGGCACTAGGAAAGGCACATTGGAAACCTCCCCGAGACTCTGAAGAAGATAAGTGTCATTACTTTCCTAGTTGTCATCTACATCCTCACACAACAACAGCCTAACTGAGTCAGTGAGGGACCCAGAAGAGCGAGCAGAGTGCCTTGGACCCTGTGATTGAGTTAACCAGGCACATCACCAGCATCAGTCCTAAATTTCCGATCAACTTCAATTAGCAGAACAGCCAACACCTGTGAGACCAGGTGAGGTTACTGCACTAGCACGAGTCTCTGTGTCATCAGCACCATAAGCAAAAACATTTTTGGGGGAAAGGACTAAAGAAGCATAGTGAAACAAATTGAGGCTCTGGAAGAGCCAGTCAGATGTCCCAAGCCAACTGCACCAGGGCAGGGAGACAGCAGATGGGCATAAAATGAGCTTCTCAGGGCCTAAGGGTGGACTAGTGGGTATCAGAGGGGTTGGAGCCTAGACAGCAAAGCCTGAATGAATGGCACCATTTGAATGGGGTCAACGCCATGTTCCAGAAAATCAGGGTATTTGTTTCGCAGCACCTGGCATGGAACTGGAACAGAGTAGGGCACTAGTTCTGAACCTCCACCCAACCGGGCAGGAGCACAGTTGGGAGTGGATGGGTGACCCCCAATGAAAAGACTACCTACTTAGAAGTTGAGAGCAATGCCTGAAAAGAGGAACACCTCTCAGCCAGATCAACGTACAGGAGCCGAGGTAGAGCAACCACAACAATAAGGACTAGTGTAGGAAATTACCTTGGGATTTGGATCCAAAACGAGATCTGGATTAACAGCGCCCTTGCTGGTCTATGCGGTCCATCAAATCATCCAACCTCGGTCCAGCCAAGTCTGCAGAGACCAAGGACTGAGTCAAACCTCCGAGCTTTCATTAACCTATGGTTAAGGCCCAGAAATGGTAAAAGACCGAAGAGGAAGCTTGAATAGTCAGAAACATAATCTAAAATGCTGCATAAACCTTTAGAACTAAAGAGCGCACATAGGATCGGAGCTTCTCTTCCGAGTGTCCAAGAACGTATTCATCCCTGCTTGTTCTGGTACCACATTGCAGTCGTATTGTTTGTCAAGATCTAAACCAACAGACTGCAAAGTGTTGGGAGAAAGACTGGGCACCAAATGGAGAACCCTCTGTTCAAAGGAATTCTGCGCTTCTGGAGAATAGAGGCTTCAGATCTCCATGTCCACTGAATGCGCTCCCCAACCTGGTATTAAAATTTACATTACAACCACTGGAAGGAAGTAGAAAAGGTCTTCCTTCCAAAACCTTCTCATCTCTTCCCACCAGCCCAATTCCTCGCAATGGATTCTTCTAGGCCTCCTTAATGTTGGTACCACTGCATGCAAATGTACCACTGCATAACCCTTGTTAACGTGTGCATGGTTGACTAGGAGGATGCAGGAAACCAACAGTCGGAGCAAACAAAGGACCTCCAGATCTGGGACTCGTGCTCCCATCAGAATCATGTCCCCAATGTCCCATATCCTTGGTGTAGGAGATAAAGCTCTCAGCAAGATGTTATCCAATACCACTCCCAGGAACAGAAGGCACTGCCAGAGCTCTCGATGAGAACTGATTGAAACCCCAAGTCAAACAACAGGGAAGTTGTCTACTATAAATGATGGAGCACCAACTCAGGCAACTTCGCTTTGATCAGCCAGTCATCCTGATCTGGTAACAATGTGATCCCCGACCTTCTGAGATGGGTTGCCACCACTGCAATCACCTTTGTGTAGATCTGAGGTGCTGATGTCAATACAAAAGGAAGTACTGTGAATTGGTAATGGCTAGTACTCACAAGTCGAGTGGTACCATGTGATTATGTGACATCACGTACGGAGAGGTGTCTAAGTTCAGTTGGAGCTATGGCAACACTTGTCAGTAAAAGAGCACTCCTTCAAATGTTCCAGATCCGGTCTGGTGCCCAGAGGAGATTCATGAGCTGAGGAATCTGGAAGTGGAAGAACTCATCAGAATGGGATCCTGGTTACTATCCCCCATTTAGAGCCTGCAGTTGTTTCGCACTGTGCAAAGTATCAGGGTGCATATCAGTGGAAAAGCAGACAGCTCTCGTCCTACTTCATATTTCTTCAATCACAGACGTTTTATAAATGATCATCTGAAAAATCTTCCTTCTTCAGTTTGCAGAGCCGAGTCACCAGTACGGTCTCCACAGCTGTGCCCCTTTATGGTCCTGCTGGGGAGTCTGTACATGTGTATTATTACTCAGGGGAAGGCTGATGTCCCATTCGATGTGTTGCCGATGCCACCAGCTGTCCACCTCTCTGGTGACCAATCATCTCCCTCAGGGCACTGTGATGGGTTAAAGGGGATCCAGACAGGAGCCCTGAAACTATGTGGCCATCTTTATTCTCTGTCCGTCAAGCTCAACCACCACCAAACACATGCCTTTATGGGGCAATGTCTGTGCATGGTGACTAAGATTCCTGACGAGGGTTTTAGAGAAGCTGCATTTACTTACGGCATGCACTGGTGGCAAGTTACAGTATTCAACTTGATTGCAAACCTGACAAGTCCAGGCTAAGTTCCGAAACATGCCAACCATGCTAAAGGGGTTGAGCAAACTCTCCTCAAACAAAAAAAAAGTCTTTCACGAACAGAATAAAGGTCTACTAGCTATGTATCATAGTACCTGAGAATGACAGTACCTTGGCCCCTGCTTAAGACCTCAGAACAAAATCACCAACCTATTGTGTAGGCTTAACCATGTCTGGTGAGTTGGTGGACTAATGCATTCACTCCAGGGATCACAGGATCAAATCCTAGCGGTTGGGGTAACAATAGACATCTGTTAACTGTCATTAGCACCAATATACAACCTTGAGGACAAGGTGTACCCTAAAAGTGTACCTGGTATAGTATTTCCAGACACGCAAGTGGGGACACCTTACTGAAAGAATGAAGGATACACAGATAATCCTATTTTAGAGGATGAAAAGCTCGGTCTGATGAAGCATGCCAGCTAAGGTTGGAAGGGCTTTTCTTCCTTTAAAAGCATATCATTTGTTCTTTCAATAAGGTGTCCCCACTCAATCCCATATTTATATTTTTTTCACGCAGCAAGCCATCTTGCTTCGCTATATGAAAGGGCATGTACGTGCCGTATGTAACGTTATATGGCACATTCATGTCCTTTCCTAGTGCTGGTGCACTTCTGCCTGCCTAGCGTCAACGCGGGCACCCTTGGGTCATGGTGCAAGGGTACCTATGTTGTAGGCAGGATTGTTTTTTTACAGGAAGGGACACCTTCCTGGGAAAAAAAAGCAATCCTCATGGCATTTGTCTCTTTCTGTGGGTGCTGCAGAATGGAGTCATGATGATGTAATCTGGGTCATTAGGGACTGAAGGTTTGTACACCACCCTTTGTGGACAATCCCATGCAATAATAATGACTTGGGCCCTGTCGTGGCGAATCTTCCTCAGAACCCAAGGGATTAAGGTTAGGGGGACAAGGGGACGGAAGGTCTCTCTCTCTCTCTCTCGTTGAGACCCCACTCGTAGTCTGCACAATGACGCTGGCAGACTATTGAAACTTTTGTTCAACAAACCTGCCAGATGGTTGGCCACTAGCCACAAACCGTGCTGATGTGCACAGACCCAGAATTTTGGAGCTTCTCTACCAAGAGTCCAAGACCCTATTAATACCTGCTTGTTCTGGTACTACTTTGCAGACCTATCGTCTGTCAACATCTAAACAAATGGACTGCAAAGTGTTGGGTGAAATGCTTTGAGCTCCAATCGGAGCGCCCTCCATTCCAGCTAACTGATATGACAACTCTGCTCTTCTGGACCAGAGGCCGCCAAACTCCATGTCCACCAAATGTGCTCCCCAATGTAGGGTTAAAGCTTCCATTACAAATGCTGGAAGGAAGCAGAAAAGGTCTTTCTTGCAAAAAGTTCTCCTTTCTTCCCACCAGCCCAACTCCTCTGCAGCGCCTCTGGAAATCGCAATGGATTCTTCTAGGCCCCTTGATGTTGGCACCACTGCATGTAAAGAAAGGCGCCACTGTAGAGCCCTCGTGCCTGTGTGCATGATTGACCAGGAAGATGCAGGAAACCAACAGACTGAGCAAACTAAGGACCTCCAGGACTGGGACTCGTGCTCCAATTCCAAACATCAGAAAAACAGTGACGGTCCAGGATAGAATCTGTATGGAGCCAAGGCATCCCTGTGATAAGGCTGTAGGGGATAGTAATCGGTCACATGATTCCCAAGGAGCCGCAGAGAGGATAGACCCAATCTTAAAGAAATTCATCATAGCCTGCATTAAGGCTGAAGAATCCGTCCAGAGCGCTGGATACTCCAGAAAAGCGGGTAATGACACCAGTTGAGGAGAATGTGGGAGTGGGATACTGGGGCGTTGCAAATGGGTGCGCTGGTGACACCACTGGGGAGATCTCCAATTCCACCTCCGGAGATGGGGCCGGGGGGAATTTGGACTTACCTGTTGAGTTTTGACCTGTAAGGAGAAGAGGAGTGCTTTTTCTTCTCCATGCGCTACCTTTTCTCCTTCAAAGACCTGGTGGACAGGAACAACCTTCATAGTGACCTGGACCGCAAAACTGATCTTGTCCTGTGGCGCCCCAATAACCCTCTTCAAAACAAGTCACGACCCTACACTCTTTGATGGCCCTTTGGTGCATCTTCTGATAGCAATCACAGGAGTGCCATCTCTCAACCCAAGACACCAGAGACCGTCATCATGCGGGTCCGTGATGGACATTTGGCCATTGCACCTGGCTTGAAGCTCAAACTCTTTGGAGGGGACATGTCTCTATCTGAAGTACTAGAGAACCCATTCTCGACAACATTTTTTTAAAAAGTTCCTAATGCATCGAAAAAGCCCTTAATAAAAATTGGAACTTGAGTAAGGGTCCAGTGACTCGCCATATGTAGCCCGACGATGTAATCATGACTGTGTCCAATGGTATAACTGAGCCTGCACCCTCTACCTGCACCGGAGAGCTATTGCAGGCTTTTTAGGGACCAGTCTGGCATCTGCGGGGTATTTAAAGGTGAAGAATATGCAGGTAGAAGCATCCATCAAAAGTATACATTTCATTGCTGAAGGGACACTCTGAAGCAGCGCATGTGCAAGTAACTAAGAAACCATCATTACAGTGTGCTATATCATTACTGTCTCTCGCCCCATACCCACCCAAAAAGCAATTTTACACACGCTCATTCAAACATTTTTAGATCCATTAATAATTATAGAGGGAGGGGGCGTGGCTTGGCCGCAGCGCGGAATGGCTGCTTGAGTCTGCAGCTCCGCCAGCGGAGCCAAATATCCGGCAATTATCCGTGTCCCACACGCTGCACCCTGTCCTCGCACACTGTGGGGATCTGAGCAGACACGTCCTCTTCGTCCGTGGTGGAAATTGGACCCGATCTGAGAGATCCGGAGGTGTGGTGACGGCTGTTGTCCCCGACCGGTGGCGCGGCCTATGCTAACGGCTGGAGCTGGGACCTGTGGTAGCGGCTATGGCGATGGAGTGAATGGCGGTTCGGACGCTTACTGAACGGCGCACCGGGGGCCAAGAGCGGAGGCAGCACCCACGCAGCGCAACGAGTGGATGTCGGGGGAGCCCTGGCTGGGCTCTTCCATGTAGCGGAGGCGAGAGTCCGTTGACTGCGTAGTTGTACACTAGAAAATGCCGAGGGGGCACGGTGAGCGGGGGGCAGTCCCGGTCTAAATGCAAAAGTGACTATGCGGCATCATACACGGGGGGCTACGGAGCAATAGGCGATACTCCTGCAGAACTCTGGCCCAGGACTTAAATTGCGATACAGGCTCGCTTATATACTGCGCTGCTGATAGAAAGTGCGCAAGAGGTGACACCCATGAAGTGAGGCCGCCATTTTAAATAACTGCGATCACCGCCTGACTGGGACGCGACGGGAGGTGCAGAGAGAAGATTTGGCCGCTCGCAACGCTCCATGCTAACCATATATGTGTCTCCCGGATTTGGGTGTGCTGTAGAGATTGTCCGACCCGGAATCTTCTGTCGAGTAGAATACGCAGTCTTCTAGTGATCGCGTTGTTACTGCCAACTGCCCGAAAGAAGGTATTTTAGCACTCTGTGAGTAATGGAGCCACGCAAAGACTCGCGATGTGCGCCTAGCATCCCATTAGCAGATGCGCCCAGCTACTGACTATACAAGCCGCTCTGTAGTAGGGCCCGCACCTGGTATATCACCAACTCTGACACCAACTACTGAGAGACACAACATCCGTGTGTCAGACTGGGCGGTGCGGAGAATTCAACATACACACGGGGTGAATCTGCCATGTGGTTAGGGGCCCCTGCTCCCTCCCGAAACGCTGGGATATTCACGGCATAGGGAGTTGCCAAGAATGTCGCAAATGGTTGTTTACATTGTTCTGTGCTCGCCTCGCTCTGCCTTCTAATATATGCTCACAGCCCAGTCAGCCAGGGCCATAAAGTGACAATAACTCTGCATTAACTGTACATGCAGGAGAATCTGTAGGTGGCAGCCGCTTTGACCGATATAGGGTGAGGATTTTGCTGTGGGTGGATACCGCGCTGCGTGACCTCGTTCTGGGTGGAGGAGTACCTAGCGAACGTCGCAATGGGTAAGCCGGAGACCAGACAGCCAAAGCGAACGTTCGATAAAAAGACGAATAAGCAGCAAGAGGTGGGCGCGCCGGAGGGGGAAACGGAGGAGGATAGCGCTCAGGGCCATCTGCCAGCAGACGATGTGAAAGCCATGTTTCAAGATTTGAAAGCGGGCCTGCAGGGTATAGATGCCAAAATGGACACCCTCGCTGATCGTATGGACAGGATAACACAACGGATGGATAAGCAGGAAGGGAGGGTCAGTGTGCTGGAAACGCGTGTGACCGAAACAGAAGAAGGCCACACCGAAATTGAAAGCAAAGTAAAAGGTATGTATAAAGTCCTGTCCCCGATCCAACAAAAGAATGAGGATTTGGAGGCGAGATCGAGACGTAACAATATACAGGCATTGCGGAGTCCATGGACATTCAAAACATGGCGCAATATGTGAAAACTATGTTCACGGATCTGTTTGGCTCAGACTTGTCATCTATGTTCCTTATCGAAAGGGCTCACAGAACACTGGGTCCTAGGCCAAAGCCAGGTGCCCCAGCTGGACCCATCCTGGCATGAGTGCTCAACTACAGGGACCGCAACATCATCCTGCGCCTTGCCAGGGAGAGGGGGTCAATACAGTACAGTGGCAACAACATTGCGCTATTCCCGGATTTCACTTTGCAGGTGCAGGCGGCCCGCAGGGAATTTATTCCGGCTAAAAAAATCTTCCAGCAGATTGGCACAAAATACGCGTTAATATACCTGGCCAAGTTGCGTGTTCAGGGCCCTGGCAGGCCTACTTTCTTCGTCGACGTCGGCGCAGCACTTGCATATTCTAAACAGCAGGCAAAAGAACACCGTAATCAGAAAGCCCTGGAAGAAGAAAATCCAGACGATTGACTGAATGACATTGAATGAAGAGTCCAATCTTTTATGGTGTGGTAAGATGATTGTTTCACGATGCTCTGTGCGCTAAGGTTGAGTGGCGATGGCTCATAGTCTGGGCATTGGTTGAAATGTTGGTCGGGGAAGTGTCCACTTACAAACTGTACTTGAAAAACCCATTAAATCTCGCTCAATGGCCACGATTGCAACTGAGGACGTGAGGGGTATGCGTGGCATGGTTAGCTCGGCCACCCTGTCACAAGTACAGGGGTGGAATGGGGTCACTCAACACGCCCCAAGGGATGAGTCCCATGTTTTTGAACATGTCCTCCTTGTTGTTTGTTCTGATGAGGGCACTGAGGGAGGGCTTCTCACAACCTGATTGGGGGGTTGGTGTGGGTGGGGAGGGCTGGATGGTTGGGGTTTGGAAGGGATATGTTCCACAGGTTTGGGGGGTTGGAACGGGTGGGGGGGATTTCGTCTGCTTGCATGTTTTTATTGCCTGTTGTGCCTTGATGTTACGCTGGCTCTGCACTACAGTTCACTCGTGTTGCCCTGAACTGTCCTTCCGAAGGACTGCAGTGGGGAGGCTGATTGCAGCTAGGTCTGTTTCGGAATGGGGGTCCCTATTAGGACAATAAACTGTATATCCTGGAACATCAGAGGTCTGAATGACCGACGTAAGGCGAGGTTGATACACTCCTATTTGATACGTCGCGAGGTGGATATCTGCCTATTGCAGGAAACCCACTTAGCCTCTGTCAACACTGGTATGCTCAAACATCATCGCTCGGGTGAGATACTGGAGGCGCCTTTCTCCAATTATGCCAGAGGGGTGGCCGTCCTTATATATTTAAAGGTGAAGAATATGCAGGTAGAAGCATCCATCAAAAGTATACATTTCATTGCTGAAGGGACACTCTAAAGCAGCGCATGTGCAAGTAACTAAGAAACCATCATTACAGTGTGCTATATCATTACTGTCTCTCGCCCCATACCCACCCAAAAAGCAATTTTACACACGCTCATTCAAACATTTTTAGATCCATTAATAATTATAGAGGGAGGGGGCGTGGCTTGGCCGCAGCGCGGAATGGCTGCTTGAGCAGCTCCGCCAGCTGAGCCAAATATCCAGCAATTATCCGTGTCCCACACGCTGCACCCTGTCCTCGCACACTGTGGGGATCTGAGCAGACACGTCCTCTTCGTCCGTGGTGGAAATTGGACCCGATCTGAGAGATCCGGAGGTGTGGTGACTGCTGTTGTCCCCGACCGGTGGCGCGGCCTATGCTAACGGCTGGAGCTGGGACCTGTGGTAGCGGCTATGGCGATGGAGTGAATGGCGGTTCGGACGTTTACTGAACGGCGCACCGGGGGCCAAGAGCGGAGGCAGCACCCACGCAGCGCAACGAGTGGATGTCGGGGGAGCCCTGGCTGGGCTCTTCCATGTAGCGGAGGCGAGTGTCTGTTGACTGCGTAGTTGTACACTAGAAAATGCTGAGGGGGCACGGTGAGCGGGGGGCAGTCCCGGTCTAAATGCAAAAGTGACTATGCGGCATCATACACGGGGGGGCTACGGAGCAATAGGCGATACTCCTGCAGAACTCTGGCCCAGGACTTAAATTGCGATACAGGCTCGCTTATATACTGCGCTGCTGATAGAAAGTGCGCAAGAGGTGACACCCATGAAGTGAGGCCGCCATTTTAAATAACTGCGATCACCGCCTGACTGGGACGGGACGGGAGGTGCAGAGAGAAGATTTGGCCGCTCGCAACGCTCCATGCTAACCATATATGTGTCTCCCGGATTTGGGTGTGCTGTAGAGATTGTCCGACCCGGAATCTTCTGTCGAGTAGAATACGCAGTCTTCTAGTGATCGCGTTGTTACTGCCAACTGCCCGAAAGAAGGTATTTTAGCACTCTGTGAGTAATGGAGCCACGCAAAGACTCGCGATGTGCGCCTAGCATCCCATTAGCAGATGCGCCCAGATACTGACTATACAAGCCGCTCTGTAGTAGGGCCCGCACCTGGTATATCACCAACTCTGACACCAACTACTGAGAGACACAACATCCGTGTATCAGACTGGGCGGTGCGGAGAATTCAACATACACACGGGGTGAATCTGCCATGTGGTTAGGGGCCCCTGCTCCCTCCCGAAACGCTGGGATATTCACGGCATAGGGAGTTGCCAGGAATGTCGCAAATGGTTGTTTACATTGTTCTGTGCTCGCCTCGCTCTGCCTTCTAATATATGCTCACAGCCCAGTCAGCCAGGGCCATAAAGTGACAATAACTCTGCATTAACTGTACATACAGGAGAATCTGTAGGTGGCAGCCGCTTTGACCGATATAGGGTGAGGATTTTGCTGTGGGTGGACACCGCGCTGCGTGACCTCGTTCTGGGTGGAGGAGTACCTAGCGAACGTCGCAATGGGTAAGCCGGAGACCAGACAGCCAAAGCGAACGTTCGATAAAAAGAGGAATAAGCAGCAAGAGGTGGGCGCGCCGGAGGGGGAAACGGAGGAGGATAGCGCTCAGGGCCATTTGCCAGCAGACGATGTGAAAGCCATGTTTCAAGATTTGAAAGCGGGCCTGCAGGGTATAGATACCAAAATGGACACCCTCGCTGATCGTATGGACAGGATAACACAACGGATGGATAAGCAGGAAGGGAGGGTCAGTGTGCTGGAAACGCGTGTGACCGAAACAGAAGAAGGCCACACCGAAATTGAAAGGAAAGTAAAAGGTATGGATAAAGTCCTGTCCCTGATCCAACAAAAGAACGAGGATTTGGAGGCGAGATCGAGACGTAACAATATACAGGCATTGTGGAGTCCATGGACATTCAAAACATGGCGCAATATGTGAAAACTATGTTCACGGATTTGTTTGGCTCAGACTTGTCATCTATGTTCCTTATCGAAAGGGCTCACAGAACACTGGGTCCTAGGCCAAAGCCAGGTGCCCCAGCTGGACCCATCCTGGCATGAGTGCTCAACTACAGGGACCGCAACATCATCCTGCGCCTTGCCAGGGAGAGGGGGTCAATACAGTACAGTGGCAACAACATTGCGCTATTCCCGGACTTCACTTTGCAGGTGCAGGCGGCCCGCAGGGAATTTATTCCGGCTAAAAAAATCTTCCAGCAGATTGGCACAAAATACGCCTTAATATACCTGGCCAAGTTGCGTGTTCAGGGCCCTGGCAGGCCTACTTTCTTCGTCGACGCCGGCGCAGCACTTGCATATTCTAAACAGCAGGCAAAAGAACACCGTAATCAGAAAGCCCTGGAAGAAGAAAATCCAGACGATAGACTGAATGACATTGAATGAAGAGTCCAATCTTTTATGGTGTGGTAAGATGATTGTTTCACGATGCTCTGTGCGCTAAGGTTGAGTGGCGATGGCTCATAGTCTGGGCATTGGTTGAAATGTTGGCCGGGGAAGTGTCCACTTACAAACTGTACTTGAAAAACCCACTACATCTCACTCAATGGCCACGATTGCAACTGAGGACGTGAGGGGTATGCGTGGCATGGTTAGCTCGGCCACCCTGTCACAAGTACAGGGGTGGAATGGGGTCACTCAACACGCTCCAAGGGATGAGTCCCATGTTTTTGAACATGTCCTCCTTGTTGTTTGTTCTGATGAGGGCACTGAGGGAGGGCTTCTCACAACCTGATTGGGGGGTTGGTGTGGGTGGGGAGGGCTGGAAGGTTGGGGTTTGGAAGGGGTATGTTCCACAGGTTTGGGGGGTTGGAACAGGTGGGGGGGATTTCGTCTGCTTGCATGTTTTTATTGCCTGTTGTGCCTTGATGTTACGCTGGCTCTGCACTACAGTTCACTCGTGTTGCCCTGAACTGTCCTTCCGAAGGACTGCAGTGGGGAGGCTGATTGCAGCTAGGTCCGTTTCGGAATGGGGGTCCCTATTAGGACAATAAACTGTATATCCTGGAACATCAGAGGTCTGAATGACCGACGTAAGGCGAGGTTGATACACTCCTATTTGATACGTCGCGAGGTGGATATCTGCCTTTTGCAGGAAACCCACTTAGCCTCTGTCAACACTGGTATGCTCAAACATCATCGCTCGGGTGAGATACTGGAGGCGCCTTTCTCCAATTATGCCAGAGGGGTGGCCGTCCTTATACGAAGGGGGTTACAATGGAAAACGCACACATCCATTATAGATAAGGACGGTAGATCTATTCCGTTGCTGGGAACACTATGCGCAACTCCTGTCCTGATTGTAAATGTATATGGTCCCAATTCTGACAGCCCGGGTTTTTTTTTTGCAATGTATGGCAGAAGGTAGAGTCCTGTGGACAGGTTGCACTGATGTGGGGAGGGGTGCGATTTCAATGTGGTCCTATCCCCTACGTCTGATAGATAGGGAGCGTCACGCGAACACCATCCTAATGCAGCAGCACTATTGAAAGATTTGATGTCTGGGGAATGCTTGATGGATACTTGGAGGGCCTTGCACCCAGACAAACGTGAGGGTACATGTGTGACCGAGCACAGAAATGGTTGGTCAAGGATTGACTATTGGTTGTTGTCCAGGGATATGCATGCAAGAGTGTCAGCAGCGGATCACTTGCCAAGGTCATTTTCCGATCATGCGCCTGTGCGAGTACAGTTAGAAATACCACCGCAATATGTACAGCCTTTCAGCTGGAGGTTTCCGTCGAGAGCATTGCTAGACCAAGTGTTCAGAGAAGAACTGAGAGAGAAATTGACTGAGTATTTTGAAGTAAATGAGGGTACGATGGACTTTTAAGTTTAAGGTGGTGACATGAGGCAGCTGTATGGGGCTCAAGACCGGGGTATTAAGGTCCATTAGAAACACACTGGGCGATCTGGAGAGGGAGATTGACAGTTTAGAAAGAAGCAATAGGGAAAGTCCGTCCCCTTTGACCCAGTCCGAGATCAGAGCAAAACTAACAGCGTTTCAAGAAGAAGCGGAAAGAGAAGTGAAATACCTTAATAAATATGCCCAGGCTCGGAGATATGGGGAGGGTGATAGAGCTGGCAAGACGTTGGCATCGCTACTGCGAGTACCGCGTGGAGCAGAATATATCACGGAACTAACAGGGGCGGATGGAGATGTGGTGAGAGAACCGCAAACCATACTCCACACGATGACGGAATACTATAAAAAGCTGTACACATCACGCACAAACCCTAGTGATAAGGATGTTGTGGAATATTTGGATACTATTGCATTGGCGTGGTTCAATGACGGTGCCAGGAAATATATGGACCAGCCAGTTACAATAGAGGATGTAAAGGAAGTGATCGCTGGCATGCCGGCTGACAAAGCCTCGGGCCCAGATGGGCTAACGGCTGCTTTTTACAAAGAATACACAGACATAGTAGCCCCCAGACTACATCAGGTATATATGGAGGCCATGGAGACAGGTACATTGCCGCCTACATTAAGGGAGGCCATGATAATAACTCTCCTCAAGCCAGATAAGGATCCATTGAACCCGGAGTCATACCGCCCCCTCTCTCTGATAAATCAAGATGCGAAAATATATGCTAAACTATTGGCGGAAAGAATGAAACCCATGCTTCCACAGATAGCGCTATCTGACCAATCGGGATTCGTCCCCGGTCGTGCAACGTCACATAACCTGAGAGTTCTTTTCGGACTGCTTCATTATTTAGACCCCAGAGTGCAGGCGGCAGCTGCTCTACTAGACGCCTTGAGTGGAAATTCCTATTTGCACTGTTTACCCACATGGGGTTTAGTTCATCATTCGTTCAACAAATCAAGCACCTATATACGTCTCCCTCAGCATGTGTGAAAATAAACGGACAGATTTCGGGACAGTTTGATATAACGAGGGGCACAAGACAGGGCTGCCCCTTGTCGCCACTTCTATTTGCAATAGCCACGGAACCCCTTGCGGCGCGATTGCGACAATACCACACTGATCGCAGCATCGGTTTCACCTCCAGGGGCCTCCTTATTTCAATGTACGCAGACGACATGACTATCTACATGGTCAATCCCGCAGACAACTTTGACCCACTCATGCGGGAATTCATTAGTTATGGCGGCCTTACGGGTATACAAGTCAACTGGTCCAAATCAAAGTTGCTACCGTTAACTGACGGCACGGCAAGGTGTGCCACAGAATTCCCTATAGCCTGGACGGATGACAGTGTTAAGTACTTGGGTATCTGGATTAGCAGATCTGTTCAGGAAATATGGCTGGCGAACTATGGCAGGGTTGTGGACTGGATAGAAGGTAAGGTACAGAGATGGAGACATCTACCGCTCTCTCTGACGGGTCGTATAGCTATTAGTAAAATGATAATCCTGCCCAAACTGCTTTATCTGTTTTTAAACATTCCCATGCCCCTCAACAATAATTTTCTCAAGCGGCTGCGGTTAGCATTTCTGGAGCTGATATGGGCGGATAGGCAGCCTAGGGTCTCCTGGAAACTATTGATGCTCCCTTTTGGCCTGGCTGCCCCTGACTTTGAATTATATGCATATTTATTTATTTATTTATTTACGCAACTTTTATAGCGCAACAAATACCCGAAGGTGTCTCGGCGCTGTGGAGCAACAAGAGTTCATCATCCTACCGTCTTCTTCACTGGTTAAACAACCATGTTTTCAGAAGCTTACGGAAGCTAATCAGATTCGGAGCGGCTTTTATGGCAGTTGGCAGAAGGTTCCAAAGTTTTGGAGTGGCCACAAGAAAGCGCCTATCACCCCAGGTAACTGACCTTGTACGTGGCACTGGCAGAAGACTGGAATTGGCCGATCTAAGGTGCCTTCTGGGGGTATAGAGCTGAAAGGCTTCGGTCAAGAATCTGGGTCCTGTGCCATGTATGGCCTTATAGGCAATACAGAGGGCCTTAAATTTGACACGGCTCTCAACTCTTAGCCAGTGCAGCTGGCGAATAGCAGAGGTGGTAGATTTGCGGCGAGGGATATTAAGAAGAATCCTGGCAGCCGCGTTCTGAATGGATTGCAGCTTCAAGATGACACGCTTCTGAGTGTGGAGGAAGAGAGCGTTCCCGTAGTCTATTTTTGAGAAGACTAAGGTAGAAACCAAAGTCTTCCCAGCTGACGGAGGGAGATAAGGTAGCAGCTTCTTAATCTTTTTCAAGATGTAAAATGAAGATGACACAACCTTATTAACATGGTGGTCAAAGACCAGCTTGTTGTCAAAAGTCACTCCCAGGTTTCTGGCTTTTTCCACTGGGACAGGTGGATGGCCGAGCTTATCTGGCCACCAACCGAGAGACCATTCAGGGGAGAGTTTTCCGAAGGTCATGATCTCGGTCTTGTCCGAGTTAAGCCTAAGGCAGTTCAAGGCCATCCAGGTACTGACCTCGAGCATAGCTTTCTGGAAGTTGGCTGCTACAGTAAGGCCATCCTTATGGATACCCAGCACCAGCTGGGTATCATCTGCATACGATGTTAACTGTATCCCATAGGCCTTTATTATCCTCGCTAAGTCCGCTACATAGATGTTAAAGAGCATACAGTGCCCAGGCTCAATATGTGCACTTTTGGCAGCATCCAATCCCATATCAGCCCCATGTGGCTGTTGAAATTGACATAGCAGCTCCGACCCCCCTCAGGACGACTTTATATCACCCATACAAAAGATCCCCATGGGACATAAATACAGTAGAAACGACGAGATGGGCCTGGTCGAAAATAGCTAAAAGAGTCGGAATCGCAGAGCTATATGCACCTTCGATGCCGTTGGGTGGTAACCCTCTACTGGGGCCACTAACGGACAAAGCTGTGACAGATCGGGGACGTAAACAAGGTCTGAACTTAGCTGGAGATTTATATCCAGATAACGAATTCCTAACGCTGCAGCAGATATGTGCCTCGAATGTGCCGACGGCTTCTGACATGTTGCTGTTCTACCAGCTGCGGGCAGCTTGCAAGGCTCGATACACGGAATTTCCAAAGGCCCCGGCACCATTGCCGGTGGTGGAGGATGTGTTATCTAATGGCTCCCCTCGCAAACTGATCACCCGCATATACAGTATAACACAAGAACATTCACCAATACTGTCAAGTACGTCAAGAACTGAGTGGGAGCGGGAAGCAGACGTGAATATTACTGACAAACAATGGGCCTTCTGCTGCGCACAACTTGAGAACTTGTCCCCCAATTATAGACTGAGGCTCCTCCATTTCAATTACTTGCACAGAACTTATCGCACCCCGAAGCAGCTCCATCGTATGGGTCTCCAGCCAGATGCGAACTGCTGGAGATTTGGGGCCACTGAGGCAAACTTCTTTCATCTGACTTGGGAGTGTAGGCAGGTGGCACTTTTTCCTGGGAGGAAATCTTGAGACACATAGGACGGATTGTTGAGCTGGAATTGTCCCAGAGTCCACTACTGGCACTTTTGGGCCATGTGTTGGACATCCCAAGTGTTTCGCAGAAACTAACTGCTTTATTGCTGCTGCTAGCCAAACGCCAAATAGCGCTGCATTGGAAGAAGACTGCTTCTACCACAGTGGCGGGCTGGGTACGTTCAGCAGTGTACTGCAGAGACCAATTGACTAATTACTGGGACCTTATGCCGCGTAGGTCGAGACCAGTGGATATATGGGAACCATTTGCATTGTGGTTGGGGCAGGGTGGCGTGGAGGTGTGAATGCCTGTGAAGGAATGGGTTTGAGTGTAGGAGAACGACTGTGGTTCTGTATCAGTTGGAGTTGAGGACCTTGTGTGCGAGTCTGGGATTACTATAAAGCTGGTGTGTGTTCCTCACAGGTAGTTCTGGATAGGGGCGGGTAGCTGTGGGTAGGAATGGGTGCATTGCCGTGATGATACAGCATTTTGGTGGGGCTTTAGACAAGCAGGTTTGGTTCTGGGGTTCGTTTATAAAAGTATAGTGACCTTTGTTAGACTAGCCGGATCATTGAAAATACATGTCTTCATGCAATACAATGCGCTAATTTGATATTACTCCACAAACGCCACCGAACCGAGAGGTTGTCTGTCACTGGCTGTGTTATATAATCAAATGCCCTTGTGTCTATGCTGCCGGCCTCCTGGTTGTAGGCTTCGAAAGCTGTGTACATGCAGTATATGGAAATAAAGGTCTTCAAAAATTAAAATAAATAAATAAATGAATAATTTTAGAGGGCGTTTTTAACTTAACATTCAGATAAAATGTTGGGATTCAAGGGTTACATCCTAAATTTCCAGACATCCAGAATATGACATCAAGACACCTGGATTCATCAGTGGGCATCAACATCAAGTATCGACTAGTGGCATCAAATGGGTAAGACCATTTCAATAACGTTTGGCAAAACAAATTGTAGTACTTACTGGGCAATTGGGAGTCTAAGGGTTGTGCAGCAAAATTCTGCAGAATCACTCCAAGACAGACTTTCTTCAGGAGTAATCTATGTAGAATTAACACAGGATATCTGGCAAAGTAATGAACGCTTGTTAACAACGTCATAACAACTGTACACGTTGTTATACAATTATGGTTACAAATTTAAAGTACAGAGACAATATATTTAAAATGAAAAAAAAGGGCACAAGTCCCTTGTCTGTCACTTTTAATATGGGAAAAAGTGCCGTACCTGTGGCGAAATGGGCTTGTAAATAAGTCCCTAAGTCTTAAATGAAAATACCACAAGGTAGCTCAAAAAGAAATTACTGGGGGCGTGGCCGGGCAAGATGGCCGAACGGGCGTAACCCTTCTCGACTCCCGGTCCACACTCTTTCTCGGCACCTATTGCAGCGGTAGCAGCAGCTCTTACAGGCCATAAACGACAGTCTCAAAGGTGCGTCCATGTGTGAGGCATTGGCGGAGAGTGGCGGCGTAGGCGGATTGCCCCGGGAACAGGCATATTTGACGCTGCTGCCTGCCTGGCTGAGGAGGCGCCGGGACAAAATGGCAGCGCGACCAGTGCAACGCACCCCGACAGCGTGCCCCTGCTGAAGGCACAGGATCCAGAGGCTGGATGGAGACGTGGAAGAAAAGTGTTGCATGCACTGGGGGCAGCATCGGCAGTTATTAGCGCCGAACGGCTCAGCTACCCTTCTCTTTTTGCCGCGAGTGCCTGACCTTAAAATGGCGGCCGCGCGGCGGTCCGTTGCGCGGATCCTTCGCGCCCAATACATGATGCTTAGATCTACCGGTTGACTTTGGATATGAGGGGCCCCTTGAATACTGCCACCATTATCACCACTTCACTGGGCGTGGGCGCATACTGGCTTTGACCTGCAGAGTGGAGGCACGCGAAGTGCAACTATCTGACATTCTTGGGCCTCCACCCCTCCCCCACTCTGAGGATCCACGTGTGCTGGCCTTGACCTGTGCCGTCCCCATCGTGAGCTGTCGCCTCCATGTCATCACTGCAGCGGTGACCCACTAGAGCCACCCTGTGCGCGCATCCATAAGACCTGGCTGTATATCTGACCCCGCCGCCTCCACGCGGCGCTGGTGATATCTCCTTGCCCCTGGGGGCTACTTGGCTGACATACTAAGAGGGCCCTTCAGCAGGCTTCGCAGAGCGAGACGGCGTGCCGGAAGGGCTGTCCACAGATCGCCGCCCAAAGTCGACCTCCAATCAGATACTGGGGCCCGAGTTCACTCAAGCCAATGCAAATCTGGAGGTAACGCTCTATGCTGCCTAAAAAGACAACGGCCAAGACTCTCAACAAGGTCTCTGATTTTTTCTCGACTGCAGAAAAGCGATCAACGCTGCGGGGAGACACGGGCGCCGACACAATGGCCCATACGAAAGCAAATCTTTTGACCATGTTTAAGGATTTCAAAGCAGAACTGTGCAAGGACATTGGCCAAGACATCAAATCCTCCATTGACCAATTGCGATCTGACCTGACTGACCGTCTATCCTCCCTGCAACAAGATGTGGTTTCTGTTGGCACTAGAGTCACCACCACCAGGAGCAAGAACGACTCTCTACCGAATTCCGGGAGGATGTGAGATCACTTAAGGAGCAACTACTACAATCACAACTCAAGGCAAAAGACCTCGAGAACAGGGCTAGAACGGAGAATATACGCATCAGAGACCTGGAGGAGGGCGCGGAAGGGCCAGATCTGGAGACATTTGTGGTAGGTCTCTTCTCTGAGATTCTATCCCCACAGACCGCCAAAATAAAATTGGACAGAGTCCATAGTGTGGGGTCTCTGCAACAGGGGGAGAAGAAAAAACTGCACGATGTCCTGGCTAAATTTCACTCGTATAAGGTCAAGGAGGCGGTCCTACAGGCGGCTAGGGCCAGGGAGTCCATTGCGTTCCAAGAGTACTCTTGCACCATCTATGAGGATGTCGCACCATCGACTTTGGCTCGGAGACAACAGTTCAGACTCATTACCACTAAACTACACGATGACAAGATTAGATATAGATGGACATACCCCTTTGAACTCAGCTTTGAATTCCAGAACAAGCGACACCATATCACAGACCTTCAGGAAGGACTGGACTTGCTTGGCATCCCCTCAAGAGAGGAGGGCCTGACCCAGGGTAAGACTGGTAATGCTGCCAAAGGAGCCTCGTCATCCTCAGCCTGGTCGCATAGGGGGAGACGTTGAACGCTTCTGGACCGTCCCGCAGGTTGCCTGCGAAATCCCAGCAGGTTCACGATGTTGGCTGCTGTTCTTCGACCTTCCTGGTGATACACGACAGGGGCCTGCATCTACCGGAAGAGCAAGAAATGCAATTTCCTTATGCCCCCTGCAGCCCCAGCTATGGATACTCCCTAGTCGTGGGAGACGTCTCCGGGACCATGTAGGCCCTTTACGTAAGACTTATGTTTTCCTTTTGATTCTTCTTCATCCTGAGATTGGTCGCAGAAGGCAAGACGGTGATCGTTCCCAGCTGACTCTCCAGGTGGTCCCCCCACCTCGATGCTGACCCGCACTAGCGATTGCTGTATCTGGTTCCTCCTGATGTTCTGCGGTAGGGGCCTGCATCTACTGGGTGAGCCGGAATTGTCACTTCCCTGAGCCCCGCTGTGGGCCCTGCCTATGCGACTCTGAAAACTCCTCATCGGGGGGGAGGTCTCATTCCTCCGGCAGACTGTTAATGTAAGACTGAGGCTGCTTCTTTTGCTATGACTTTATAGGGCTGTTTCCTGAGAATACCAGTGCCTAGGTCACAGAATACGATCTGTGCATTAGATACTGTTCATGTTCCATGTTGGGCATAATTCCCTGTTGTTCCTCCTTGGAAGTGGGCCGGGCCTAGCCTCCGGATCCCCTTACGCCTATCTTGGCTTTAAGCACTGCCATACTATGCTACTGATTCGACTGCCCGCTGGGGCGGGTGTGGACTGAGTCCTCGGACCCGAAGTCCCCCATGATCTCTGAGGGACCTTTCCAACCCCATGAAGAGATCGAGAATTTTGTTCGCTTTTGTTATTGGTATTTCTTTGTTCTTGTTTCACTAGGGGTTTTTGGGTGGGTTGGGGTTGGTGGTGGTGGCGGCGGCTTTTTAAAAACTGCATATGTGAGACATGTGATGTTGGGGTGGGTACTCTGGGGAGGTTTGGGGGGGTTGGGGGCGTGGTGGCGGCGGCTTTTTAACTACTGTCTATGCGGGGAATGTGATGCTAGGAGAAGATGTTGTCAGCAGATTAGGGTCTCACATTATTACAACTGGTCGTGTTCGAGAGGTTCTACGATGGGTCCCTTTGGACATAGAGGGTGGTTGTTTATTTCCCCGTGATATGATGCTGATTACCATAGCAACCTGGAATGCAAAGGGTCTTAATTCCCCGCAGAAGCATCTAAAAGTCTGGAAATACATTATAGACCACCATTTAGATATAGTGGCATTACAAGAGACTCATTTAGCTAGAGCCGATGACTCATGACTTAAGCATAAGTAATTCCCGCTAATTTACAGATCCTCGGCTCTCACGAAACACCGGGGGTTAGCCATACTTTTCCGCGCTGCTATTCAATTTCAACCCTTGGGGGTCCAAAGCGAATGAGACAGCCGCTGGATCATGGTCAAGGGTCGCTTAAGGGAGACAATTTGCACCTTTGTAGCTTTATATGCTCCCAACGCAGGCCAGATGACTTTCTTACACACACTCTTAGGGAAACTAACCGACTTTGAGGAAGGCTCACTAATTCTAATGGGTGACTTTAATTTAATCTGGGAGAAAGACCATGACAGTAAGCATTCACAGAGGGCAGATGCGGGCTCCTTTTCCGGGGAGACACAACAACACATAAGAGACCTAGGCCTTTTAGATACCTGGCGCACACTCTACCCATCAACACGTGACTATGCGTTCTTTTTTCACGTCCACCGTACATACTCCCGGCTGGATCATATCTTCATAAGTCAGTCGCTTCGGGGCGACTTACAGGACGTTACGATTTTTCCCCTATCAGTTTTCGACCACAGTTTGTACTCGGTCTGTCTTCAATGGCGGGGGAACGCCCCGGCTGCGCCCAAATGGTACTTCCCCCCTCCCTCGCTCACGATAAGGAATCCTGGACCAAATTAAGAGCCGCTATCACTGATTTATTTAAGGTTAACCCTCCAGAGGACACCTCAGAGTTCACTACCTGGGATGCTCTAAAGGCTGTCCTCTGGGGCAAATGCTTCGCCCTCAATGCCGCCCTGAATAAACAGCGCGCACGCAAGCGAGAATCACTTGAGACTGAGCTGTCCGCTCTTGATCATACTCATAAAGCTAATCCCACGAGACAAACACAACGTCAACTCACAGCCCTCAGAGGTAAATTACGGGCCATTTATTTTAACAGGGCACAATTCGCTCTTCTTAAATTACGACACCTCTCCTACACCCAAGGCAACAAAGTAGGCAGGCACCTTGCCCGACAATTGAGGGACAAAAGAGAGAGAGAGTAGATCGGTGGTATAATGGACCCATTGGGGATAGTAACGTATAAAGATGAAGATAAGAATGGCATCTTTGGGTCTTTCTATCGGGACCTCTACACCAGGGACTCCTTGGATAGGGCAGCGCAGCAGGAGTACCTCCAATCATTGGCTTTGCCCCAGGTATCTGAAGCGTGGAATGCTCTCCTCACTGCCCCCATCACTATTGAAGACGTCACTCTAGCTGTTAAGACCCTGAAGCCTAATAAAGCTCCAGGGCCTGAAGGCTACACTGCTCTTTTCTATAAGACATTCGCCCCAACCTCTCTCCTTATCTCATAACCCTGTTTAATAAGATGGCGGAAGATGGCATGACCTTGGGTACTATGTCGGAAGCCGTGATCTCAGTCATTCCCAAACCGTGGAAAGATCCTCAATGCTGCGCCTCCTATAGGCCAATCGCCCTGTTAAACTTGGACGCTAAACGGTACTCTTCAATTATCGCAAGACTAAATGACCTCATGCCCATTCTTATCCACCCAGACCAGTCAGGCTTTATTAAGGGCCGGGAAACGCACGACAACACCTGCAGAATTATACATCTCATAGAGAAGGCCAATAGACACCATATCCCGGCGATTCTGGTAGGTCTAGACGCCGAGAAGGCCTTCGATAGGGTCGACTGGTCTTTCCTCTTCCGTACACTCACAGCGTTTGGCTTTGCTCCCAAATTTCTCAACATGATAAGAGCTCACTATCGTCTCCCCAATTCTAGGGTGGTAGTCAATGGGGTACGCTCTCCCACCTTTCCGTACTCGAGAGGTACCCTGCAGGGGTGCCCCCTCTCTCCCTTACTTTTTTCCCCTCAGCATTGAACCCCTGGCCCTAGCGATCCGGACTAATCCAGATATTAAGGGGATTCAGTTTACTGGGGAACCCCATAAAATATCCATCTTTGCGGATGATGTGCTCCTGTCCCTGTCGGAGCCTGAAACTTCCCTACCATGTTTGCAGTCCAAACTCGAGCGCTACGAGTTAGTCTCAGGGTTTAAAATCAACTATGGTAAGTCTTTTATACTCAATCTTACCCTTGCGCCTGAGGCAGTCCTCAGACTCCGATCCCTCACCCCACTGGCTTGGGCTTCCTCGACCATTCAGTATTTAGGGGTCCATCTGACGCCGAATGTTCAGGGGCTCTATGCAGCTAACTTTCCTCCTCTCCTCGCGAGCATTCAAGTAGAACTCACAAAATAGAAGCCGCTCTTCCTATCATGGCTGGATGCGGTGAAGATGACTCTTCTGCCTAGGCTTCTTTATCTATTTCAGGCTTTACCTATTGAGCTGGACCACGATTTTTTTTTTTTTTCTTTTTTTTTTTGAAAACCTTTATTGAGCCTTCACAGAGTAGTACACAGCTCGTCGCCTACAACCCAACCGGGCCGGCCGCTAAGAAAGTGCATAGGCAATTAAATATGCATTAATACAGTACATGCGGTCGTGAGGACCTAAGGATGAGGCTCCAAAAGGAAATTGTGGAGAAGGAATCGCGAATGGTCCATGCCAAATTATGAGGTTTTCGTTTTCTGTTTTATACCTAAGAAAAAGGAAAACATTCAAACTTCGGGAAAACACGTTGCCATCGACACAGGAAACTTAATGCCAGTTAGGTGGAAGTGAGCTTCTGAGTCTACTCCAATAGTGCTTAGCGCTTCTTGGTAGATACCAAGCAATCGCCCCATTCCGTTATACCGCCCCCTCCCAGTGTAGCCCCCCCCCCACCATCATGCCCTCCCCTCACGTTCACTCTTCCTCATCCGAATCTAGTGTGTCCCCTTCGGGGAGTGGCTCACAAATCTCACCCCGGTAAACATTCCATGGGGACCAAACTTTGTTCCACTTTGCCGGGCACCCCCTGGAAAGATACACCGCCCGCTCCGTGACCATGGCCCTATCCATATTCACACACCATTGTGAGGCCTTCGGTAGATCTGCCACCCCCCAGCGCTGCGCGATGTCCCTCTTAGCCATCATCATACCAATCGTCACCCAGAGGCGGCCATGTCGGGGCAGGTCAGTTGGTTCCCACACATTAAGAAGACAGCGACGTGGCTCTGGAAGCACGGAGACCTCCAGGACTTGTGAGATGGTGCGCATGACCTGACGCCAATATGTTTGTATAAGGGAGCAGTCCCAGAGTGTGTGTAGTAGTGTGCCCTCCTCCCCGCAGCCGCGCAAGCAGAAGGGGTCAGGGGCTCGCTGTATGTGGTGAAGCAATGTCCTGGTGTAGTATGTCCGGTGCAGAACTTTGAGTTGGATGAGCCTCATTCTAGAGGATATGCCCGCCTCTTTAGGGGATGCCAGTGCCTCATTCCATTCGCGTTCATCCATCTCCCCCACCTCCTGTTCCCATTTTCCCTTGAGAGTCACTAGCGGGTCTGGGGAATTATTCAAGAGTTTCCGGTAGGTAAGGGAGGTGGCCTTTTCCACCATATAGTCAGTCAAGAGGCGATCCTCTAGCGGGGACGACTCTGGGAGAGTCGACCCCACCGGAATAACCGCCAGCAGAGCATGACGAACTTGAACATACCGATAGGTTTCATGTGGTCCCATTTCGTAGAGTTCCTTTAGGCGGTCGAACGTGATGACAGCCCCACGGTCCCACATGTCTCCCACTGTTGAGATGCCAATATCGTCCCAGCGGGAGAACCCCTTGCTGGTTCGAAGGTTGCCCAGAGCACGTGAATCCCAAAGCGGGGTGAGCTTGGTAATAGTATCCTTCCATCCCAGCGCAGCAGTGGCTGCATGCCAGACGGCTACCGTGATCTTAGTGGGCCCCTTCAACAACCTGAGTTTACGTTTGTCATAGAGCGGGGCCAGCAGGGTACCCGCCCCTAGCTGGGCCCGATCTGCCTGGAATGCAGGGTCCGATTGCGATGCGTGCAGCCATTGATTGATCGGTCTAAGCTGAGCCGCCCAGTAGTAAAGTTGGAGGTTAGGAAGTGCGATGCCACCCTCGTACCAGCCTTTACAGAGCTTGGCGTGAGCTATCCGTGCTGGGCGATTGTGCCATAGCAGACCAGAGACCACCGCCGCCACCCTCTTGAAGTACCTGGGGGGCACCGCAAAGGGGGTGTTGTCCAGAATATACAGAAAGCGGGGCAGGGATTTCATTTTAAAGAGGGCTGCTTTTCCCAGCATCGTTAGCGGCAACCCTGCCCAGAAGCTCGCATCTCGCCTGAGGCGGTCCAGCGGCGGCGCCAAGTTCAATCTTTCGAATTCCGCCGGGTCGCTCGTAACATGAATACCAAGATATTTAAAGGACGGGCCGGCCAGTCGCAGGGGGCAGTCAGAGCCAACCGCGGGTGGGCTGCCCGCCAGGGTGTATAATTCAGATTTAGTCCAATTAATGGTGTAGCCCGACACCTCCCCGTGGGTATTGCAGATACGCAAGAGAGCCGGGATGCCGTGGTCAGGGTCCGTCAGGTATACAAGCATATCATCCGCGTAAAGCGAAATGCGGTCCTCCCAGCCCTCCCTCCACTGGATCCCTTTGAGCTAGGGGGTGGTCCTAATGCGGATTGCCAAAGGCTCTAGCGACAGCGCAAATAGCAGGGGGGAAAGAGGGCATCCTTGTCGAGTGCCGCGCTTGAGCGGGAAGGAGCGTGAAATGTGTCCATTCGCCACCACATGCGCTACCGGCTTGGTGTACAGCAGTTTAACCCAAGAGATGAAGACAGGGCCGAAACCCATGTACTGGAGAACCTCGAAGAGATAAGCCCACTCAACCATGTCAAAGGCCATCTTGGCATCTAGGGCCAAGATGGCCGCGGGTCCATCGAGTTCCTCCGTTTTGGCCAACACCCCATGCACCCGTCGTAGATTGAGTGAGGTGTTCCTGTGGGGCATAAACCCGGACTGGTCCGGGTGAATTAGATCGGAGAGGTGGGGCATGAGGCGATTTGCCAGCAGTTTCGCCAGAATTTTACTTTCCGCGTTGAGTAAGGATATAGGACGGTATGAGGAGCAGTCCTCCGGAGGCTTGCCAGGCTTGGGGATAGCCACTATCGTGGCCGTTCGTTGGTCTAACGGGAGTACCCCCGCGTTACGACACTCCTCATACATTCGGAGCAGGTATGGGCTAAGAACGGCAGTGCGGTCCTGGAACCATTCAATTGGGATGCCGTTCGGTCCGAGCGCTTTGCCCGTATGCAGGGCCCCAATGGCGATCCGCAGTTCGTCAGCGGTGAAGGGCGTCTCAAGCTCGGCCGCCGCCTCGGGCAACAGTGCCGGGATGGGCAGATCATACAGTGCGCCCTGGGCCGCAATGGCCGTGACGTCTCGCTCCGGGGTGTAAACTTTCTCGAAGTGGGCAGCCAACGCTTCTACTATCCGAGCTGGGTCCGTGTGAAGGTTCCCCCGGTCATCCCTAACCTGTTGGATCCCCTTGGCACTCCCACCTCTTTTGTCTAACCAGGCCAGCATTTTCCCCGCCTTGTCCCCCAAATCATACACCCGGTTTTGCGTGTCAGTGATGTGACCTTGTGCAATATGCCGAGCGTGGTCTGTATAGAGACGCTGGGCCAGCATGAGCGCATGCAGTGTGTCGTCGGTGGGGTCCGTTTCATGGGCAGCGGTTGTTTCACGCAGTCGTATCGCGAGCGCCGAGTGTTCCGCCGCCTGTTCTCGTCTATACGAAGTTATGGAGCTAATGGCTTGCCCCCTCAGGACAGTCTTGTAGGCCTCCCATAGCACCTCAGCCGAGGCTGCGGTAGGCTCGTTCTCCATGAAGTAATGTGTCGTGGCAGTCTGCAGTGCCTTCCGGACCTTAGGCACCTTAAGATATGAGGCACGCATCGGGAAGATGCGGTGGCGTGAGCGTGTTTGTGAAGTAATGGTGAGAGTCAGTGGGGAGTGATCCGAGATGCCCCTTGGGTGAATGAGCACCTCTTCTACGCGCTGCAACCCATCCCCCAGCGCCAGAAAGTGGTCAATGCGGGACAGGCTATTGTGGACGGTGGAGTGGAAGGTGTACTGTCGCAGTGTTGGGTGGACGTGTCGCCATATGTCTACCAGCCCCAGCGCCTCAAGGAACCTCTGGAATCTGGAGGTGCCCCCAGGGAGAGCGGTTGCTGGGAACCTATCGAGTTGCGGGTCGGCAGGGGCATTAAAGTCCCCGCCTAACAAGGTGTCACCCTCGGGGAGGAACAGTAGGAAATCGCCCAGGGCAGGCAGCATCACAGAGTGCAAGGATGGCGGGAGGTACACTGATACTATTGTCAGGGGGCGCCCCTCCCATTGACCGCTCACTGCCGCAAAACAGCCCTGTGAGTCAGTTTTTGTGCTACTGGTGATAAAAGTTGAGGATTTTCTGAGCAGGATACCCGTGCCCCGGGACCCAGTGGAGAATTCGGAGTGGACCAACATTGAATACCCTCGCCTGTCCAGGGCCTTGGTGGCAGTACCCATTAGATGGGTCTCTTGAAGGAGTATGAGGTCAGGTTTATGACGCTTGACCTCGGACAGAACAAGGCCCCGCTTCACTTTATCACCCAAGCCACGCACGTTCCAGGCCAGAAGCTTGAGGGAGGAGCTGCCCAATCGCGTCTCACCCGCCTGCATCACGTTAGGCCGCTCACCCACCACCATCGAAACTCAGGGGCCAGAACCCTCAGCACATGGCCCACCCTCCCAGCATCGTTCCAGTAAACAGCACTGTACATTCTACATTGTTCGATCGATAGCATGAATTTCCCGTAAAACCAAACACATCCCCCCCCCAACACCCCCCACCCTGCCTCCCTGCCAAACGGACTCAAAACTGCCCGCCACCCCAACTTAGCAGAGCGCTTAACCCATAGTTGAAACAGAGTACTTGCACGTCGGGGGAGAGTTTCCCCCAAAGCAGGCGGTCCCTTTGGAGCCCTTGGGCGTCCGGGCCAGTGTCCATTAACGGCTCAATGAATAATCAGTGGGAGTAAAGTTCAGGAGTAGCTCGGTAGTCCCTTGTGGTCTCTTCATTCGTCGCCAGCAGCTCCCAATTGGTCCTGCGGCGGTGATCCATTCTCGCTGGTCCTGGATGGAGAGTGTGAGCCCCGCCGACTCATCCCTCCCGATCTGTTGCGTCGACGGTTAGTGGTGCGGTCCACAGTGCGCCAGCCATCCAGCCATTCCCTGGCAGTCTCTGCTGAATCGAAAAACCAGACCTTCTTATCCGCTACCACTCGTAGCCGGGCCGGAAACAGCATGGAGTACGGCAGTTCTTGGTCGCGAAGTGACTTTTTAACTTCGAGGAAAGTCCTCCTCTTACGGGTGACCTCCGCCGTGTAGTCAGGGAAGAATGAAATCCGTGAATTCTGGATTTGGATGGGCGGTGCCACCCTAGCGGCCTGGAGGACTGCATCGCGGTCCCGAAAGTTGAAGAGTCTCGCCAAGATGGGGCGAGGAACGGCACCCGGGGTAGGCGTCCCACCCGGGACCCGGTGGGCCCGTTCTACTGTAAAGAAGTTGGATAGTCCCTTCGGGGCCAGTTTGGTCTTTATAAGGTCTTCAACGTACAGGTCCATGGCCCCCTTTGTTTCAGACTCCGGGACCCCCAAAATACGGACGTTGTTGCGTCTGGAGCGCCCCTCCTGGTCATCCAACTTACTTTTCAAAAGTTTATTGTCCGCCTGCAGCCTCTCCATTGCCACTTGTAGGTCAGAAACGTCTTCTATTAAAGATTTGGTCACCACCTCCACCTGCTTCACCCGTTCGCTCATTTTCTGGAGGTCGGCTCTGATAAGGGTAACCTCCGCCGCGGTCGAACCCACCCTGGCCTGCACCTGCTCCAGTGCCCGTAGCACGTCGTCCAGCGTGGCCTTTTTAGCGCCGTCGTTGTCAGCACCCTTCCCCAATGATTTGCGCTGCTCAGATTGTGTGGCTGACTGGCTCTCGTATGCATATTTCCCAAGCTTCGCCTGAGCAGCATTCTGCCGTTGTCCCTTCCCCGCCATTGCTGTCCAGTGAGACAAAGTCGAAGCTGGAGCGGGCCGGAGGTCCGTCGCTGTCCACGGGGGTGGGAAAGGAATGCAGGGGGGGTTCAGAACTGGTGGGAGGCCAAAGTTCGCTGGTGCTATGCCAGTGCCGCCGGCCGCCGCGGAGCTGTAGCGGCCACGGCCAGTTCAGCAAAATGGCGACTGGTGCTGTGCAGGACCTCTGGTCCGTGTCGAGCGCAGCCAAGGGGCACCGATGCCCAGCGTCACCGTGTACTCCACGGGAGGGGTGGAACCGCCGTCGGGGAGGATCACTAGCCCAAGGTGTCGGGCAATGGCGTCGTCGGCTACTTCCGGATGGTTGCGCCGGGGAGGGTGAACTTCCGCCCGGCCACAGGATTCACTTGAGACCGATGCTCGCCTCGTGTCACCAGGCCCGTCTCGCACAAGGGACAGAGATGAGGTTTCGCCCCGAAACCGGGGTCCAGGCGCTCCCAAATTTTCTGTGCCGGTGCCGCTCGGTCACCGCACCCAGGACACCCTCTTCGGACTGAGTAGTGAGCGGATTGGCATGCGGATTGTTGCGGGAAGCCGCCTTGCTACGGGAGCCTCTCTAGGTTGCTGCCGCCATCATCGGCTGCTAGCCACGCCCCTGGACCACGATTTTTTTCGAAGAATTAAAGCCATGATCCTGCGCTTTGTCTGGCTGGCTGGACGGGCACGCTTCTCTTATTCTCTGCTCCGCCGCTCCAGCGCTGAAGGGAGAGTTGGCTTACCAGACATCCACCTATATTATAAAGCGGCCCAGCTGTGAGTTCTGGTAGAATGGTCCCAGGAAGAATCCGAGAAACATTGGCTGCATATGGACCGTAGCATGACAGGTCGGACTATATGGGATTTAGTGGCGCCATCGTAAAGACAGACCTCCGAATACATACCTCAGTACACCTACACGCACCACTCTTAAGGTTTGGGACACGGTTTCGGGCGACAACAGGTGGACTTCCTTCCCATCCCCCTTTACTCCAATCCACCACAATCCAGCTTTCCCCCGGCACTACATGAGGGACCTTTTGAGGCATGGAAGAAGGGAGGTTGTCTAGCTTTGTTACACTTATTCCACGACTGTGAGTCCCTCACCTTCGATGACTGTTAAAGGGAGTTTGAGAACACGGAAAGGTATCATTACACACAATTGATGCACTGGGCCCTCCATCCCCAGGTTCGGGAGGCCGCTACTCGACCCCTCATAAAATTTGAAGCCTTCCTCTCCAAAATATCCACTATGAAAGGGGTGATTTCCTTTATCTATAACTTCTTGCTTAAGACTGCTCTCTCCCCACGGCCCAGATATATGACCATGTGGGAGGACATGATCCAACGCCCCATTTCTGATGAGGAATGGGCTCACCTCTGGTCCGATATTGCTCGTTTCAATCACTCCACAGACCTTAGGGAAGCACATCTCAGACTATGATGGATTGATATTTACATCCTTCCAAGCTTCGGCAGATCTTCCCCACGTCTTCGGATAGATGCTGGAGGGGGTGCGGGCTCCTGGGAGACTTTAGACATATATGGTGGGATTGCCCGACTATTCGCCCTTTTTGGGAAGAAATCTTAGCTCACATGAGATATGCTAGGCTATCCCATCCCCACCACTATAGCGGGGGTTCTCCTAGGGCTGCGTGACCCTTCCCTTGAACACCAAACCCGAGCTGATAAATTGATCATGTGGCTCTGTAGTGGCGCGGCCAAAGTTACTCTGGCGGCCGCCTGGAAGAAGAGGGAGGCTCAGGCTAGCTCCCTTTGGCACTCTCGCCTTTGGAGATTACTGAGCTTAGAGCGTATGGCTAACATCTTCAGAGACGACTATAATAATTTTGAATTCAAATGGGGTCCTCTGGTTGCTTTCCTTTCTCGGGGCCTCCCATCCGCAGTTTGTCCCTCAACCATCAGAGCCCTTCATCTCTTTCAATTTTGATTACTGTGCTAGCGTTATCCGCTCTCTTGAGTGTCTGCTTGTTGCTGCCGCCACGGTGGGTGGGTGGGGGTTTGTTCTCTTTGTTGTCATGTCGTCCTGTGTCCCGCTTTGGGACAAGCTCCGTTGAGCTGAGTCTCTTTCCTTTGAAGCCCTCCACATGTATATTCTGGAGAAGATATTATGACCGAGATTTGCTGAGTCACATGCTGTCTTGCCTGACTGCTTAGCAATGTTGCATCACTTTTTATTTCCTTGCTCTGTTGAAACAGTAGGAAGCGCTCCGGTTGTCTAGCAGCTGTAACTCTCATTTAGCTATCTAAATCTGATGAGGAGCTCACTTCCTTTGTTTGCTGCATTTACTTCATGTACTGAATTCTTGCTGGGACTTGTTGTTCCCCTGCGTGGGATGATGTGCCGATGCCATTGGTGCTTGTGGAATGTACACTCCCAAAACTTCTAATAAGCATATTTTTGACAAAAAAGAAATGACTTAAAAATAATAACAGTGCAGGTGCTACAAAGATATTGTGAGGCAACTGTGATGCTGATGATATTCAGTCATCAAAATGTGATTGTGTTGGTTTGTCCCTTTGACCATTCTACCACATTGAGGTTCTTGGCTTACTAGAGAAACACAGGATGCGTCGGAGTCGAAGAATCCTCCGGTAAAAAAGCATTTGAGTTACATTCTGTTTCCAAATGTGGGGAAGGAGTAATTGTTGTATCAGAATCTGCATTAGCCAGGAAAATACACAGGGAAATCAATTAAACTGCATGGCTAAAAGGCTATCAGCAGATTTCAACATCCACAATTTCATATTACCGATCCAGGACCACCTAATAATTCTTTATTGTTTGATTACTTAAAATCTTACAATTTGACATAACATCTACTGTGATGTAAAACCATTAAAAACAAGATAAAAAATGCAACATCAAATTCTAAACCAGTTACAATAAAAATATACAAAAGTGTAAATACGGTTTCATACTGTGCAAAAGTTTTCTTAATTATAATCTCCAAGTTTTACTTTTACTCTTAATAAAAACTTTATAAAAGCAGAATTCATACTTATATCATTAGAATGCAGACACCTTATCAAAGCCTGCCTACATGTCCTTATTCCTCGTGCATTAAAACATGTTTTAAGTATAGATTTTCTTTCAGTTTGGAGTTCAGGGCAGATACATAACACATGGACAATATTCTCCTCTCCGGTTTTACACAATCTGCATACTGTATCCCCCTCCGAGCCCATCCATGGGGGAAGATGACTTAGTCCCGGGAGCACACCAAAACTTTTTTTTATAAAGATTTGTTTATTTTTTAATGTCCATGGTATTTCCAAATAGGCTTGAATCTGCTTTTTTGTAAACCCATTAATTATTGGCCATGCATGTTTTCTTTTTGCCAATATATCTTTATCTCGTATGATTGATAGTGGATTTGTTGATCTGTTGATTGCCTTTTTAAACGATTCCTTGTTTATTGTATTGTTCCAAATTGGCATGATTGCAAAATCTTCCAATGCTATTTTTAGATAATTCCAGTCTTCTGATCTTCTATTGTTATTTATTTCTTGCCATAGTAACTGAGACAATTGATTGTCTTGATAATTTTTTATCCTGTTCCATGCTTTGATAAATTGGCCCTTTCGTGCGTACAACTAGTTATTTAGACCAAACTCCAGCCTTATTTGTGCAGGTGATGCATTATTTGGTAGATGAAAAAGGGCATTAAAAGTTTTTGAGACTGCATTATTTATAGTCACAGTATCTTTCCCAATTACTGCCTCACTACCATATGTAAGAGTGGGGAGGAGTTTTGCCGATATAACCTTTAACAGGGGGCGATAAGTAAGATTTCCTAATGATTTCTGCAGTACCCTGAATGCTGTCGTCAAAGCATTTGCCTTCCTTTGTATATCCAATTTTTGTGGGCGAAAGTTTCCTTTCCCATCGACTAGTACACCCAAAGTACCTGTATGTTTCAACTTATTCTAGTTGATTATCCCCTATAAACCATTTGGATTTATGTTTAGATCTTACATTTTTAGTGAAATCCATAACTTTAGTCTTGGTTTCATTTATCACCATTTCGTTTTCTTTTGAGTATGAGGATATTCGATTTATTAGGCATTGTAGTCCCACTTTTGTTTGGCTTAAAAGGATTACATCATCTGGATATAGCAGATTGGAAATTTGTTTGCAGGCTAGTTTTGGTAGATGTGCATTTATTTCATCCAAGGTCTCCATTAAATCTGCTAGAAACAAGTTAAAAGGCAAGGGGGCCAGTATGCATCCCTGCTTAAGACCTGCTGTTGTTATTATTTCCTTTGTTAGTGTGTGTCCATCCCCCATCCGCACTCTGACCCATGTATTGCTGTACAAAAGTTGGATAAGTTTTAGTAATTGGTCTGGAATATTTATTTTGCTGTAATTTTCTCCATAGGAATCTTCTTTGGACACAATCGAAAGCAGATCTAAAATCTACAAAGCATAAGTACAGCGGCTGTTTCTTTAATATTGATTTGTCAATTAAAACTGATAAAGCTAATATATTTGTTGTTGTTCCAAGTCCCTTAACAAACCCAGTCTGATTCAGAGGTAATACCTTGTTATCCATTGCCCATTCAGTAAGATTTATAAGTAGGATCCCTGCAAACAACTTAGCATCTGTATCTTGCAATGTTATGAGCCGGTAATTTTCAGGGTGTGCCCAGTTTCCTTTTTTATAAGTAGGGGATATTAACAACCCTCTCCAGGATTCTGGTTTAGTTCCTGTCTGTATCATTTCTTTAAACACTTCCGTAAGGTATTATGACAATAAATCTGGTTTCTCTTTGTAGAGGCCAAACGGAATTCCTTTAGGACCTGGTGCCCCATCTCTCTGTTTAGTAATTAATTTAGTTACTTGAGATTTTGATATGTCAATTTGACCATCAATGTCATACTTTGTTGTGTTTGTTCTGCTCTGGGTACTTTCCTTTATTTTCATTTTTACTTTTGGATCAGAATTTAGATGTGTTTCAAGAAATCTAACCCATTCTTGTTCCGATAAAGTCGATGACACCACTAACTTATTCGGTCTCACTAAGCAATTTGTTATTTTCCAGAATTCCCTTGAATTTGTTTGGTTTTTTGCGTAAAACAGTTTTGACCAGAAGTCTTGCTTAGCATTTTTTTAATTCTGTTTGTTTTAGAAACTAAACCATACATGTGTATCTTCCTACTCGTACAGTAATTGGCACAGTATCAGTATGTAATTGTCACAGGGAATAGGTACATCCGGGCATGTAACATTTTACAATAAACCATTATGCAGTTCTTACATGGACAGCACTGGCCATCGGACAATTTAGCAGAATATCATTCAGCACTACAATCGGGGAAGCGTAAACAGCCATGCATAGCACAGAACATCAATAAGCAGCCATGCGTTCATTATATCAATAGTGCCAATACATCCAAGGGTATCCTGGCCTCTACAGTCTCTTCAGTGTGCCAATCAGACAATATGAGGCAAAAAGGGCTCCACTCTGTAGCGGAGGACCGCCCCGGCATTATCTAGTGTGTCCGGAGTCTTTTCATGTCTCAAGCACTCCGGCCTCAGGTTCAGAGTCCTCACGTGGATGTTCTAGCAGATAACCTGTCAGGGTGCCTCATATGTCCCTGGGCCTGGAGGCCGTCGGTAACAGCTACGCATATGTGTTGAGCTGTTCTTGACAAAAAAACTAGGTCATCCAACCACACTTTAAACTTGGGCGCTCTGCCTCTGCCCCATCTGCTACTCGTTGTTTGGCCATGAGCAGCTCAAGTGCCACATATTTGCATTTTTGCACCTGTAGCGGTTTGACATACCCCAGCAGGGCCAGTAGTGGCGTGGGTTCTACCCGGGTACCTGTCATTGATTCTAATGCTTGGAAAACTTGTCCCCAATAATTGGGATTTGCTTTGACTGATGAGCAATGGGAACACTGCTGCTTGCAGACTGAGCGGGTTTCAGCTAGTAGCAGGTTACGTATCATTTATTATAAATTCCTACATAGAGTATATTACACCCCAGCCCGAATGCACAAGTATAAATTGTGGGATACGGACAGATGCGACAGGTGCCGGGCCCCAAGTGCGGACTTCCAGCATCTGGCCTGGGAATGCCCGGAGGTACTTGATTCCACACCCCATTGAGTTCTAGACAGTGTGGGCGGTTCTTCCCTCTGCGTGTGCACTGTGCGATATATCAGGGACACCAGCTTTTTGGCTGACTTACTGCTGAGAGCCAGTTGTAGTGGAGCAAGCACCTGCGGCTCCGCAGGAAACTCCAGAGTAAGGGAGCAAATACCTTGTCTAAGGCGGATATACAAGAAAACATCCAATGAAGTCTGATGCAAGCCTTGAAAAATATGCTCAGCCTTGCGAAATTGGCCTTCGTGATACAGGTCTCCCCAAGTTTTAATGTGTGTGCGCTCCGCAAAGGTTCGAAATATGGCCTCTTGAAGGAGGGGCATACTAGGGTGATAAACAAGAGGTAACAGCGGTGAATAGAGCAGTGAGGTGTACAGCATGTGATTTATGCGCTGCCACGCCGTAATAGTGCAACCAATTGTATTCGGCGTCTTGTCCGAACCAGCAGAAGTATCATAACACCCCCCTCTAACGCAATGGGATGAGCCAGCCAGTGCTCCACCGCCACTTGTGGCATATATTTGGGCTGGTGCACCCAGAAGTACGCAAAGTGAGCCTGCGCGCTGAGATATTATAATTCAAAATTGGGCACTCCAAAGCCAACCTGCGAGTATGGTTTAGTGAGGACTCTCCACTGCAGTCTCGAGTGTTTACCTCCCCATACCAGTCAGATCAATTCGGACCTGAGCGACTTAAAAAAGTGGCTCCCGGGGGAAAACGGTAAGTTTAAAAACAGATAAAGAAATGGGGGCAGTATCACCATTTTAATTAAGGACGCCCTCCCGTGCCATAGAAAGAGGGAGAGTTATCCAACGGGAAACATAATCCGTGATGCGCGTCAATGCCGTACCATAGTTAAGGTGCATCAGCTCGTCTCTATCTCTCGTAACACGCACACCCAGCTATCGTAAGTCATCATCACACCATTCTAATGGATAATCCGGCTGAAAGCGACCTGTTGCCGCTGTCAGGGGAAAGATACAGGACTTACCCCAGTTAATTTGGATCCCAGAAAGCTTCCCGAATACATTAAATTCTCTGAGGACTGGGTTCAGATTCTTCTGCGGGTCACGGATATATAGAGTAATGACATCCGCATATAAGGATAGTAATATTTACCTCATATTGCACCCAAGGGCCTTGTCATTATGATGTTGTCTCAGCCTTGCCGCTAATGGCTCAACCGCAAGCGAGAAGAGTAGAGGGGATAAGGGGCATCCTTGTCTGGTGCCCCTCGTGATTGGGAACGCCTGGGATATACACCTATCTTAGTCCCCAAGAGCACTGTGTTTTGCATACTCTCCCCTGTCTGTTGCCTGAGAGTTTTAATAAACTGGCTCAGCAAATCAAGTCTGGTTCCCCGGCTGATCCGCTAAGACCAGCTTTGTTCAGGGACCCGTCATCTTTCGGTCTTTTACCGGTGTGTTCTCTGATCAATCTTTCGCTTGCTTCAGGTACGGTCCCCGCCAAGTGGAAGCAGGCGGTGGTCACGCCCATCCTGAAGAAGCCTTCTCTAGATCCCCTCAAACCTGAGAACTACCGTCCGATATCGCTTCTCCCGTGGCCTGCGAAAGTAGCGGAGGCCCATGTGAATATGGCCCTTTCAGACCATCTCTCGCGGGCCAATATCTTGGACCCTACGCAGAACGGTTTCCGTGCTGGCCACAGCACGGAGACAGCCCTACTCTCCATGGTGGAACACCTGCGCACTGTGCTAGATTCGGGTCAAACGGCGGCGCTTGTTTTATTAGATCTTAGCACCGCCTTTGACACCGTTTCGCACAGGATCCTTCTTTAGCGCCTGGAGGAAGTTGGCATCGTAGGGCCTGCCCTTCAGTGGTTCCGCTCTTTTCTTGCCGATCGATCTTTTTGCGTGGCTATTCCGCCCTAGCAGTCCAAATTCCATCCTCTGGGCCTTGGGGTCCACCAGGGATCCTCGCGAAGCCCCACGTTGTTCAACCTATACGTGAGGCCGTTGGCTGATGTCGTCAAGCAGTGGGGCATGACTATGATCTCATACGCTGACGACACTCAGTTGGCGGTCACGCTCAGTGGGGATTCTCGCCTGGATGCCCCAAGGTTCCAGAATGGACTTCGGGCGGTTGCCAGCTGGATGAATTCCAACTGTCTCCAGCTGAACGCAAAAAAAACAGAGATCATGATCATCGGCAAGCAGGCGTAACTCTGGGGCGACATGTGGTGGCCTCCTGAACTTGGGACCACTCCGGTAACGGAGATAAAAAATCTTGGGGTGTGGTTAGATCCTGCCCTTAGCTTCGTTTGTCACACCAAGAGAACTGCTGCATGCTGTTTTGGCATTCTGCAGGGTTTAAGACGAGTCTTGAAATTTTTTGATGCCTCGACCAGGCAGCTAGTGGTGCAGGCGACAGTGATTTCTCGGCTTGACTACACCAGCTCCCTCCTGGTAGGGGTTAACCAGGCTGAAATCATCCGTCTGCAGCGTGTTCAGAACGATGCAGCCAGAGCAGTGGTGGGTCTGCCCAGGTTCTGTTCCGTCGCCAACACCTTGCGTTCCCTTCATTGGCTGCAGGTTAAGCAGAGGATTCAATTTAAAGTGCTCTGCCTGTCTTACAAAATCCTCAAGGGCTCCTCTCCCCAGACTCTTACTAACCTCCTATCTCCGTACGTTCCTGCCCGTTCCTTAAGATCTTTGGGCCATGAACTTGCAGTGGTTCCCCGGTTCAAGCTTAGCCGAGCTGGAGGCCGCTCATTTCGAGTGCGGGCTGCGGTCCTGTGGAACTCCCTTCCTCTAAAGATCCGTGCACTGGATGATCTTCTCTCATTTCGTAGGGCCATTAAGACCTTTCTATTTCCTTAGCTTGTTGGCTCTTCTTAGTCTGCTGCTCTCTTAGTTGTGTTGTGTTGTTTACCTTGCCAAGCGCCAGGACGCCCCTTCGCTGGAGCAGCTGTGCGCGATATAAGTTCCCATAACATAACATAACATTTATTAGCACTTTAGCCACTGGCAAATGGTATAGGAGTTGGATCCAGGAGAGGATCATCACCCTGAAAATATAGTCCCACTCTATTGAATCAAAAGCCTCTGTGGCATCTAAAAAAACACAGCTGCTAGGGGCAATTCGGAGGAGACATCGTTTAAGATGGTGAAAAGAGTTCTCAAATTATGCGATGTAGCCCTCCCGGGTACAAAGCCAGACTGATCAGGAAGTATCAAATTTTCCATTAGTAAGCTGAGTCGGGTGGCAATGAGTTTGGCCAATATTTTTGCATCACAGTTGAGGAGGGACAGCGGCATGTAAAAGTCACACTGTTGGGACGGCTTCCCTGGCTTTGGTAGCGATATGAGGGCCTCTCTCATGGAGGGAGGCAGGCAGGCAACCAGTCTCCAATGCGTCCTCATAAACCTCGCATAGTATGGGAGCCATCTGATCAATATACGTTTTGTAGAACTCTATGGGAATGCCGCCAGTGCCGGTGGCTTTCCCAGATTGCATATGCATGATTGCGTCCCTAACCTGATCAAGTTGAAACGGGGCACACAAAAAGTTCCGCTGTACATCACTCAGCCACCCCAGGGTCACATCTTCTAAATAGCTCTCTAAATTTAACCCATCTACTGTCTTGGTTGTGTATAGTTGTGCATAATGAGCGGTAAAAGCGTTAAGGATGTTCACAGGGTCTCTATAAACCACTTCCCCGGGGCCCTCTAATTGTAACACAAAGTTGGAGTAGCACGGCTGCCTAATTTTGTCTGCTAGGGCTTTGCCCGGTCACTCCCCTTCACCATAGCGTCGGGCCACCCAGTATCGACCACTGAAGCGTGATTCTCTCCGTGCTGAATCCATATAGTCTGTGAGTGTCTCTCTAAATTTAAGCTGGGTAGAGCTGTCTGGGCGCTCCGCCCGCTTTGCCTCTAAGTCTTTAAGCTCTATTTCAAATTTGCGTAGAGTGTTCATGATATCTTTGAGGACACCAGACCCCGTAGCAATACAGAACCCTCGAAGTGTAACCTTAAATGCCTCCCAAATAACCTTGACGCTCTCTACTGAGTCTTTATTCCGTACAAAAAAAGTCACGTACCTCTTCTCTCAGTTCCTCCTGAAATACTGAATCCAATAGTATGGGAGCGTGCAGTCCCCAGCTATTGCGCGATGGGCCAAAGTCTGCAGCGTGAATTTGACAGGGCATGGTCTGAATAAGTACGAGCTGAGTGTTGTGTCTGGTGTATAGCCAGCTCTCAAGATAGAAACACGTAATCCAGACGCGCCCACGACACTGCCTGCACAGTGTAGTGCGTTCCCTCTAGCTTGTGTGGGTGCCTATGCCTCCATGCATCTATCAGTTGATAGGTGGTAAGTGTATCATGCAGTATGGCGCGTGCCTTATTGTAGTGATGGGGGGCAGGGTGAGAACTATCAATTTCCAGGTCGCGTGCTATGTTGAAATCCCCCACCCAGATTAGGTGGTTTGACCCTATTTCAAAAATCTTAGCCCACATTGCAGTGAAAAAATCCAGGGCATCCACGTTCGGTCCATAGCAGCAAGCGAAGGTAACAGAGTCAGTTCCCAGTTGACCCCAGGCCAGGCAATACTTTCCCTGAGCGTCCCAGGAAGCACCTGCTAACTGAAAAGGAGTTAGTTTTTTATAAGTATGGCCGTACCCCTTGCATAGGAGGAATAAGAGGAAAAGATTCTGTGGTCTGCCCACTTACTCACAAGGGTGTTAAAACTCTGGGGGCTCAAGTGAGTCTCTTGCAACATGGCTAAATGCACTTGATGCCTGTCTAAATAAGCTAGGATGTGTCACTTTTTGAGCTGATCTCCCAGTCCCCTGATGTTCCACGTAAGAATATTCAGCTTCTCCGGAGCTGTGCTATCCATGACCCCATGCGCCTGATAATGAAGGGGCTCACATCCTCCCAGTGTAGCTCAGCGCATTAGTGCACACCCAATGTACCAACCTCCTTCCGCCAGTATAGCAACATTAGATTCACATGATATCCAGAACAAACTACGAACACAAACCCACCAACTCTGTAAAAAACCTGTCAGTTAACGCACTCCTCTGTACCCTCCCCCCACCCACTGAAGCAGCCCCAACTTGCCAAGACTGATCACCCACCCACCCTCCCTCGTTCCCACCATAACCAATCAAACAAGTGATCCAGACGCACTCTGCACAATCCATACAGTGAGCGATAGCGGGGGAATGCCCATGAGGGATAGCCCTAGGTGACAGCACAGGAACAACTCGCTCTGAGAGTCCATCGTAGCTGATGGTGGTGGACTCTGGGGGAGCACTCAGGTTGGTCAGACAGTCGAACAGATTATACAACAGTTTTGGCCTTCCGGCGGCTGTCATTGTCTCAATCCGCTATACAATCATCAAGATTAGGCAGTTTCACAGTTCTTGCGAGTCATCCACCTCCCCCACCGATGATGAGTGTTGCGACGATCCCAAAGTACCATCATTGCGACTCGTGCGCTTTAAGTGTTTAAGAAACTATTCCGCCTGTTTGGTGAAAAATTGCTGTTGACCCTGATGTGTGACCCTTAGGCGCGCAGGGTACAACAACGCATAATCAATTTGGGCGCGCCACAGTTTGTTCTTCACTGCTATGAACTTGCGTCTCTCTTCTTGGGCTGTGGGGGTAAAGTCCGGATAGATGGGGAATGCGTTTCCATCATAGGATAGTTGTTGCTTGTGGCGCACCACTCGGAGTGCGACGTCACGCTCCCGGTAGTTTAAAAGTCTCGCTATTATAGGAAGAGGTGGGCTACCCGGGGGCAGACGCGGCCCCAGTGTGCGATGTGCCCGTTCTATGATAAACTGATGGGAGAAGGCTCCCGCTCCAATGGAGGACAACAGAATCTTTACCACAAACTCTTCCATCTTCCCTGTGTTGGTCGATTGCGGGATACCTAAAATGCAAATGTTATTACGCCGACTCCGCACTTCTAAATCCTCATTCTTTGCAGCAATAATTTTGAGGAGTTTGTCCATATGAGCAACTTGCGTTGTGAGAAGAGTTGTTGCGTCCTCTGTATCCGATATGCGCCTCTCTGTCTCCTTTATGCGATCCTTGTGTCCCTCCAACTTGTGCGCAATGGCGTCCATTCGCTATGACATCCTGTCAACCTTGTACACAATGGTGACATATCCCTGATGGATCTCCTGTAGAATATTCTGCACATCAGTGGTTGGCACCGTCACGCCACTCCGCTTAGCCATTTCAAAGTTCAATTTAGGCTGACGGGTGACCGGCTTGCCCATGAAGCTTCGATTGTGCAGCCTGCTTTCGCTACCTGTGGGCTACCCTCCTCGTCTCTAGTAGGAAGGGGGCAATGCACACAGCAGCTACCTGGGGCAGGGTCCAACAAATGCAGTAATCCAGAGAACGTGGCAAAATGTCCATCAACCTTGCGCCACAGGCGACAGGCCAGCACAACGCCCCAAAAAACTCAGCAGCAGCCAGCCCTCCGCACTCAAGCCTCGATCCACTAGTGTCCACCCAGGAAAGACCAAATCAGACTAGCGGGTGCATCAATACACATAGGCTGCAGCACAATAGCTCCTCAAGGCCTCAGCACATTTGGGCACCCGTCTGTCACCGGGGGGCCGCCACCACCCACAAGTCTGGCATTTGTTGGGGAAGAGCCAGGTTATTGGCCCCAATGTCATCACACGTGCAACTTTTATTGCCTCCCTCCACTCCTATCAGTAAGACAGTGCACAGAGTTAATCTAGGCGCCTCGCCCGCAAATGGCGCCGGTCCAAGTCACGTCCCAGTTTTCAAAACGCCAGCAATGGGGTACCGACACAGCCTCATTGCCTCGCTCCGCACTCCCGCAATTATTAACTGGGCTCACCTGGAGATCCTAGGCCCAGTTTCCAGGTCACTTCACCACTTAGGCACCCACAATTCCCGCTGCCGTCTCCGCAGGAGGGCAGGGTAGGAGCTCGTTGTGGGCCTCAAATCTTCTAGGGCAGCAGAAGCGGGTTGGCTCCTCCAGCAGTCCTCAGGCGCCCGGGTCAGCACCCGAGCAACAACTACGGCTCGCAGGCAGATCAGCACGGTGCTTTTAGTTCCCCGGGCAGTGCCTACAGGACAGCCGCTACACTGCTCCCCAAGCGTCGATGCCAGGCTCCAGGCGAGTGCAGCGGCGAACTCCCAACAACAGCCATCTCCAGACTGCGCGAGCTGTAGGCAAACCCGCGCCTCTCACCTTCCTGCTCCCACGGCTGCGTGTTCTCTTCCGTGCTCCACAGGTAGTGAGCAGATAGCGCCCCTCGCTGCACCTCCTCCGATTCACTGGGCCCAGTCGCCACGTGTCAATCAGTGGCCTTGCGTGGCTCCAGCGACCGAGCTCATGGACCACACCTCCACGCCCCTCGTTTCGGCCGGATCTTCACATCGATGCAGCGGGATTGGAAGTGACTCAAAACTGCTGATTTTAACAGCGAGTGCTCAGCATACCTAACTCCACATCAGGCCCTCTGAGCAGGATAAATGTAGGATAATCACACTGGGCTGCAGGAGCCTCACAGCAGTGCGGCCATCTTGCGTGTGCCCCACCTAGTGCCCCCAAATTCTTGCTTAGCATGATTTCTTTCATTCCATATCAGTTTACTTAAATTCTGATTTAAGATTTTTTGTTTAATTGATAATTCATCATTATGCGGGGAATTTATAATTTGTCTTCCTAAGGCATTACGAGTACTTTTCAGTTTTTTTTATTGTGTAAGGAAGATTAATATGTGATTTCCTTTTCCCTCCTTGTGTAGTTTGGTTCTTCTTCACTACAGATGTATTGACCTGAGGTTTGACAAGTTTACAAGTAAAGTTTGCCCATTGTTCAATTGGTGAACTCAAGATTTTATTTTTAAAACAATTCATTGGTCTCCTCTTTGTTATGTACCGTCCAAATAAGTTTCCTATAGTTGATCGTTCCTGTCTGATCGTGCATGGACAGGTAAGTTTGATGTTTTTTACTCAAGAAGTTTGTAGTGATTATCTGTTGACTATGATCACTATCTGGAACCTTCCTCAAGATAATATTGCTAAAAATGTTAAGTGATGCGATCGTATAATTAATCTTTGTCTTTGCATTATAGGACTGGAAAGTAAATGCAGGTGGGGAATCTAACATAAATCTCCCACTTAGTATTCGTAGTCCCATTGCTTCTATATCCTTTACAAATTGTGTTCCAATTTTACTTCGAGTGCGATTTGTCTCCATTTCTAATACCTAGTGAGGGATAGCCCATTGATGGTCTTGTGACTGTGTGACGTCCTCTCTGGTAAATGGCATTAATAGATTTTGATTAAAATCCCCGGTCAAAATAAAATCTACAAGTGGGTCAACCAACATTTATTCCAATAGAAAGCTATTAAGGGTGGCACACATTTTTTCTCATACTTTGAGTTGGGTGTATATATACATTAATTAAAATAAGGTATTTGATTTATTATGATCATTTGCTTTGAATTCCAACGTTACCGTTAGGATGTTAGGACTAATTGTATCTAGTTGCTCTTGATCAGCTAGTAAGCCAATGGATATAAAAGTTGCTAAACCCCCACTCGGACAGCCATATTTATGTGTTTTGTTTGCAGGCTCAAAGTAGCCTTTATATCCCTGTAGTACGATTGGATTGATTTCCCATGTTTCTTGCAGAAAAATAATTTGGTATGGGTTATAGATAGAATTTAAGTGAGCACTGTTAACCTTACTTCCTACCCTGTTTATGTTCCATGAACACATCATGAATATTTCAGTGACCTTTTTTTTCCTCCTTTGTTGAAGCAATAGCTATATTCCGTCATGGGTCTTTATTACTGTGTAATGCCGAAGCTATCCATTTTTCATTTATTCTCGCTGACTTTTCTATTTTGCTTTGTGCCAATATTACCTCAATATTTTCATCAGATCTGCCAAGGGCATTTTTTAATACAGAGCAAATTTGCTTGTTGTTCTTTGCCTTCTCTGACATATTTTCATCATTAATGAGAGGGGCTGGATAAACCTTTTGGAACTGGCTTACTAATTAATATACCCCAGCTGTTGAATATTTGTTGTTCACTTATGACTTGTTCTGCAATTAACGCAGAATTTACAGTAATCAAGGTTGATGCCTGGGTGCCCTCAATATTTGATATGAATCCTATAGATTCAATATCCTTACTTGTCACATTTTCTAGAGACGGGATTGATTGAAATAGGCGAAGGATTTTCCCTCTTTAGTGTATTTTGATTACCTCTCGAGTCAAATTCTGGTTTAAAAATCAGCTGCACCTTCTCATTAGTTGAATGTTCTTTATACCCATCTTCTTCCATGTTTTGTATGGTCCTATATGTAACTTGTCCCCCCCCCCATCGTATCTTTCAATGACCAGATGGTCCCAGTTTGGTAATCGCCTTGTAATTTCTGCTTGCTCCATTATAATATTCCTCCCCTCAATATTTGGAGTATATTTCTTTTGCTTTTTTTATATTTTGTCCAACCTGTTGTTGGGGTATTTTTAAATTTGTACTATGGGGTAGGTTATAATCTCAAACCTGAGGCCTATGTACAATCGGGAAGGTATCTGGTTCTTCATCGTCTTTTTCTTGTACCCTATCTTTAGCTATAAAAGGAATAGGTATGGTCTTCAGCTTCACTATCTCTTCTGTTGGTTCACTTTTTATATACTCTGGTACCTGATCTGTAATGCACCCATTTCCTGTTGTCTTCAATTTCTTCTCACTCATACATTCCTCCATTATTTCCAATTTATTCCCAGTATGTTTTACATTGGCTATTGTAGTAAGTATATTTTTCTGTGAACACATTTGGTCAATAATTTGTTCTTTTTTTAATATAGCAAAATATTTATTATCCTTGTTCTTTGTTATGGGAGGCCTCTTTTTGTTTGAGACTTTTTTTTCTTTCCTAGACGTTTCCTTCCATATTTAATTTCCTTGACTCTCTACAAATGATGGTGCTTTATCCTCGGACTGTTTTAATACAGTATTTGACTGTTTAGCCTTTTTTCTCGCTTTACGCAATTTTCTTCCTATGTCTTATTGACATGGTAAATAATGGGGAAACTAGCTCTTTGACTTCTTGATCGTCCATTAAATATTCTTTTTGAGCAGCCGAAGATTTTGTACCTATCATGTCTTCTCGTTCCTCATCCCGTTTCTGCAATTTTGTCGGTGTTGTTCTTTCTTGCCCGACTTGCTGCGAGATCCGCAATTTACTAGGGGTTCTTAGATCCGGGCCCTCCACATCTTCTTGGGAACCGAACTGCTCTGTATCGGTAACTATAGTGGTGGTGTTCCTTTCTTTTGTTCTACCACCGTCTTCTTTTCTTTCCCTCCAGATGTTCATTTTGACATCTTCTAGTATGGTATTTACAACCTCTGGTATTGTGGCCAATTTGTCTATTATAGGTGTACAAGTACAATCAGTGGTTATTTTGGCACTTTCGCTCTGAGCTCTAATTATCACACCATTCAGCTGGGCAAGTTTGTGATCAATTTCAGCAACTGAATTTGCCATCATTCTTAGTAGATCTATTTGTATGTCCATTTTATTTGATTGATATGTTAGTGCTTCCAGTCGTTAATTATGAGGTTTGATAGAAGATATCCCAAATAGACCCCATATCCTGGTTATCTGTACTTTGTATCTTTTGTTTATTTAGGTGATCATGAACACTAATAGTAATACCTTTAAGTAGAATACTCTGGTTTTCTTGTACTGCAGTTATCTTAATTAAATTATCCATATCCGTATGTTTGCCGAGATCTTGTTCTTGTCCTTTATATTGTATTTTACTATTATTACTGGTGTTTTTAGATATGTCTGCTTTTATTCGTATATTTTCAGTTATTTTCAATCTTGCACAGATCCTACCCTTTGTTCTTCAGTGGTCACTGGGTTGAGATACCCCTACATATCCTCATTTTTTTTATTTTTAGATTGATTCCTCCATTTAATTTAATTGTTGAGGAAACCTCCGAATTGTGATTATCCGGATTATCATCTTGATTATCCTGAGTAGATTCAGTTATCCCCAAGCCACGGTTGTGGTTGACTAATTGGCTATGGATAGTAATATTACCAGTTGTTGGTATTATTTTCCGTATTTCTCAGTTCACTTTTAAAGGTAATTTGGACCTTGGATTCTGCTTTATTTGATTTGCATCTCCCCGATATGTCTCACCCTGCAGTATTCCTGACATATCCATATCTTTTTGACTTATATTGGTAGGTGATGATATGTTTAGAATTTCATGGTCAGTAATTTGAAATTCAATGTCAACAGCGTGATATGTCTTGTAAATGTCCCTCCTCCTCCTCTTATTGAATGTTTTGTATGCTTTGTATACTTTGTATCTCATTACTAATTGGTTTAATTGGAGTTAGTAGTTTAAATTTTTCGGATTCTATTTGCATTGTAATTAGGGCTCCAGACGGTTCTTTCATAAAATTGAATTTATCTGGGACTTTTGTGGATTTCTCAAACATCCGTGCTATCGGCGAGATTAAAGATTGATTCAATCCAATTGAATTAGCTCTTGCCTTTTTTTAACACTTTTGGCATTTGTATTTTCTTTGTTCGTCTTGTGGAAGGACCTGTCACCCTCTCTTTGCCCGAGGGCATAGTTCTCTCTTTATTTAATGATAGTAGTTAGCCACCTGTCGTCATTCCTGTTCTCCAGCAGTACCCTTTGGCAACAGAAACTGACTTCTCCCTCAGTAGCTTCCTATTTTCCCTAGTTGAGGGAAAAGGATGAGAGGGGTGATCCGGCTGGTGCGGGTGAGCAAGGTAAGCAAACAGGCAGAGTAATGGTCTTTCCCAGCCAGATCCCAGGATGAAAACACCCGCACTTGCCGGTACCAGCATCAGCACAACCCAAACCTCTGCTCAACTGATTCTCCAGGAGGCACCCACCTTAAGCGTCTGTCTGAGCTCAGAGGAGGTCAGTGCTGGGCAAAAAAAAAAACAGGGAACACAACAGATGAGATAGAGGGCAGCGCTATGAGCTGCTAGCCTCTTTGGCTTTTAATTTTGCGCTTATCCGCTTCACCCCTCAGGGACCTTTTCCTTATCCTTGATAGTGTCCTGTCCAGGCTTGTGACCCCCCGTGGCCCTTCGCAGACATGTATCCTCCGCTGCCTACCTGAAGATCACCGGTAAGAATCACTGCAGCTCCAGCTCCCGCTGCACGTCTTGCCTCTGGGAGATGCAGGGATATGGGGGGGGGGGGTTCGAGGAGATTACCCCGCAGCTCCAACACGCATACAACTGCTGAGGGGGAGAACACCCGCAACACTGCTTGGTTCGGCGGCTGGCTGCACTGCTTTGCTTTAAATTCGCAGCTTGTGCGTCACGTGAAGGTTTCCCCCTTCTGGGCGTTCTTACTGGCGACTAGTATCTGGACCCACGCTGCTCTCTGCAGCTCCCACCGTCCCTCACTGTCCACCCACCAGCCAGCTGCCACAGCTCTCACCGCAATCACCGCCGCCTGCCACAACACCCCCTCCCCCCGCCCACATCAGTGGGGCAAACACTTAACGGCTACCAAACAGCTGGATGCAGAGACGCCAGAGATGGCGGCAGCAGACAATAGATATGGGGTTGAGCCAGCGAGTGCGGGTAGCAGGTGAGGGCCGGGAGCAGCAGCGAGGAGTCTTCCGTGTCACTTTTCCTTTTCCTCAGCTGCCATAGATCACAGGTCAATGCGAAAACAAGGACTCTGATTCCAGACTATCTGATCCAGGACCATACCCCCCACCACCTTCTTGAAAGAACCCACAGCAAACCCACTCCATTAAGCTATTGAGCGTGCAGTTCCTAATTTTTCTAACCAAATAAAATGACGGATAGAAAGGGCCAGGCAGTTACACAAATGCATGAAGTTAATCATCCTCTGAAGGTATGCCAACCGCTATATTATCATCGACCTCTTAGCAACCAGTTACTATGCAAAAATAAATTCAACAAATCAAGTAGGGGAGTGACAACTGGAGAATGGATCTGCTCCTTCTTACATACCTGAATCCAGTAAGTATGCATTAGATCAGATGAATACTTGTCATATGCACATATTCATTTTCAATATCATCCTCCAATTGGCTAACATGCTAGATGTAATCCATTTCACTTCCAAATAAACGGATACTAAACCTATGTCCACATTCAACTGAATCAAGGTGCCAAACAAACATCAGAAAACGATCTAGAGCAAGAGGGCTTCCACTGGATAAACCCAAGGGTCCTATGACTTAATGTAACAGAGATATGGATAACTATTCCTTTGAAAAGGCTACTCAAGCCTGGAAAAACCAGCCACCTCAACGAGCATTGCGATACAAAAGGGGATGATGGACGGAGCGTTTGAGCAAATCAAACACTCACCCCCAGTCAACTGATCTTGGTTTAATCCATCACCATTCTTTAGCTCACTCAGCCACCCCAGTTCAGACATGGCCATATGCAAATCAGTCTGACCCTGTGCCTTTTGGGAGCAGTCCAGCCCGGTCCAGGGAAGGCATGGCTTGGCAGTTCGGGCTGGACTGTTCCCATGAAGCACAGGGTCAGACTGATTTGCATATAGCCATGTCTGAACTGGGGTGGCAGAGTGCGCTAAAGAACGGTGATGGATTCAACCCAGATCTTTTGACTGGGTGTGAGTGTTTGATTGGTTCAGATGCTCTGTCCATTACCACCCCCTTTTGTACCGCTTTTGGCTGCCATAAGTGTGGCAGGGTATGCTCAGACGTGAGTCCCTTGCTCACTTTGCCACTGGATTCAAGCAAGCCGGGCTAAAAACGGCTGGAATGCCAGAAACCGGTCCTCAGAAGCTTGTTTCCGGTCCAGGGAAGGCATGGCTTGGCAGTTCGGGCTGGACTGTTCCCATGAGGCACAGGGTCAGACTGATTTGCATATAGCCATGTCTGAACTGGCGTGGCAGAGTGGGCTAAAGAACGGTGATGGATTAAACCCAGATCTCTTGACTGGGCGAGAGTGTTTGATTTATTCAGATGCTCCGTCCATCACCACCCCCTTTTGTACCACTGTTCCCATGAGGCACAGGGTCAGACTGATTTGCATATAGCCATGTCTGAACTGGGGTGGCAGAGTGGGCTAAAGAACGGTGATGGATTCAACCCAGATCTTTTGACTGGGTGTGAGAGTTTGATTGGTTCAGATGCTCCGTCCATTACCACCCCCTTTTGTACCACCTCAACAAGCATTGGTAAATTAATTAGGTTTCGCCTATAGGATTAATAATTCACAGTTTTTTGTTGCAAGTTGTAGCTTGCTGAGTAAAGTTGTACAATATAAGTTACAGAAAGTCTGTTGTGTTATGACTTGTTTATGTGCAAAAAGGCAATATACTTTTACTAGAGGAATAGTGCAGGTAAGTGATTGCAACATTTTGAAAAATTGAATGAAAGAGGGAAATAATAGAATACATTAATGTAATAGCAATATAATGTATTTAGAGTTCTGATAACTATTGGGCTCGTACCATTGCACCTGCTGCACCATACAAATCATGCTCCTAGTGTCTGCAAGATAATTGCATTTGTGAATGCCTGTTTAGTAGTAAAATATGGCAATATTTGGTGTTTAGAGGAGTTAAGACAACTTTTGGCCCTGATGCCACAGCACCTGCTGCACCATTCAAATCATGACCATGTTGTCTAAAAGATAACTGCACTTGTGACTGCCTGTTTAATACTAAAATATAGCAATATTAGGTATTTAGTGGTTTGCCTACAGCTTTTGGTCCTGGTGCTACTGCACCATTGAAATTATAACCCTATTGCCTGCTAGATAACTGCACTTGTGATTGTCTTGTTTAGAAGTAAAATTTAGCAATAATCTGTGTTTAGTGGGGTTCCCACAGCTTTTGGCTCTAGTGCCACTGCACCTGCTTTACCATTCAAATTATTCCCAGCTTAACTGAAAGGAAACTGCAACTGCGAATGCCTGTTTAGTAGTAAAATATAGCAATATTAGGTGTTTAGAGGAGTTATGACATCTTTTGGGTCTGGAGCTACTGCAACTGCTGCACCATTAAAATCAAGCCTGTTTTAACTGCCATTGTGACTCCCTGTATAGTAGTAAAATCGTTCTGATAATGCCTACGAAATAATGTACTGATGCATGAACAGGAAATGTCACAAACGTTCTAAGGCTAAAGCATCTGCAAATAATAAAAAAGCAAGTATTCTCACATAGTGTTAAAATCGGTCTGCCTTTTCCCAGGGAAGAGATCTTATCTTATAATTTAACAGTCCCCGAAGTCTAAACAGTGAATAGGGCTTAAGAAGTGTGAACAGCTTGAGTAGAAGATAAATATTGTAAATGCGTGTAGTCAGGAAAAGATAAGTATCTGTAAACGGTAAATGCTTTGCAGCTTTAATGTAAGAAAAAAATGTTCCACCCACTAAAGCTTATTGGGATGAGTACTTTGACCTTGGGAACTAATCGGAGAAACCCCTTCTAACACATATTAAAAACAATAGATTTCTCAAGCACAGCCCAAGCGCTGTGCAGGCAAAACCTAAAAAAGCAACTGGGAAGAGGGCGTTCTGGTGGAAGAATGAGCTTCCCAATTTCCTCTTAGCAATCACTTATTGTAGTTTTCTTCGCTGGAGTCAATGTGGCCTGATCTTCTCTCTGTCCTTTAGTGTTCTTCTAGAAAACATGAGTGTGGCTGCAGTACTCTGGAAGATGATCTTCAATCAATAAGCATTTGTAGAGTGCAACACTGTCACCCCAGGGGGATTCTGGGCGCAGGAGTCTGAGGTCTCCATCGAAAAGGCAGGTCTTAAGGAAACAGTGGGAAGAGGGAAGAAACGAGCAGAAAAAGGCCAAACAGACGGCTTAAAAACAAGCAAGCAAAAAAGGCAAAACAAGCAGGAAAGGCATAACCGAGCAGAAGGAGGTAAAACAGAGGGCAGAAAACGAGCAGAAAAGTCAAACAGAGGTCAGAAAAACCAGCAAAAAAGGTCAAATAGAGGGGCGTGAGTCAATCTTGAATTGGCATCTCTTGTGCACGGGGAGCCAGTGGAGTGGAGGGGTGAAGTGGGTCCGTCTGAGGAGGTTGAGGATGAGTCTGGCCGCTGAGTTCTGAATGGTCTGCAGTCTCTTCAGGAGGTGTGTGGTAATTCCTGCGTTCAATGTGTTACTACAGTATAGCATCAGATTGTTACTCCACCATACAAACCTGTTTAAATTATAACAAACTAATGACCAAGCATTTCTTTTGAGTCCGAGGCTTTCCTAGGCCAGGCTGTAGTTGTTCAGCACAACCAACAAACGTGTAAATGTTTTGTAATGATTATCAAAATATGTAAACTGGTCTCAAATTGCTCCTTGTGGACATCCTGAACCCCCAACTTGATTTTACCTTTCAATGCTTAAACAAGCCCAGGCATAAATGCTAAGAAACGTAAACAAAACACAGCACAATATTCAAATCAGCAGCAAATCTTTATTGCAAAATGTAAAGTGAACATTTGCCACACGTGTGACTGACTGCAGATTGTTCGAGACCCCTTCAGATAGAGCAATAACTATCTGTTAGTGTCTGAAAGCCTTTCATGTATTAAGCTCATGTTTACAAAACTGTCATTGCGCTATAGTTCAGTATACTATGGAAACAGTCAAATGCTGTCACAACAGTGAAATACAAAAGTATAGTGACTAAGCAGAAAGCAGTATTGTTAACACATCCTTCAAACTGTGGTACAAAGTAAGTAGAAGGGCTGTCTGGGTTCATGACTAATGCCACCACCGAAACAATTTACAGGGTTTGCTGTTGGGTAGGAACTGAGGTTTCAATAACAAAAAGGCTATTTCAAAGTAACATGTATGTCTGTCGCAACAAACTTTTCAACCATTAACAGATAGTCCACAGTAATCAACAATAACTGATGGACAGTAACAAGCAAAAAAGCATTTGGTTATTTGCAGATTCACCAGCTTGAGAATTATTCTTACAATATTTATAATGTGCAAAATATCTGCATAACTGTACACATTTGCAAATTCACACTTATAAGTGCTTACAAATATTTACACATTTAAAAAAAGAGAAACTAAAATAAAGATTCTATTTACAAAACCGGTCATAGATATAGCATGATTTCCTGCTATAAAAGAAACAGCTAACAAAACGCAGCACTGTCCTTGCTGACTGTGGACTTCTTCCAATGTCTTATTCATCGTAGTGCAGAGACAATAAAAATTTATCCACGTCCATACCAGCTGGAAACGAATCCAGAAGCTTTTTCTTTTTCTGTTTCTGCAAGGAAGAATACTTCGAATTAAATCGGAACGCTTCCAAACCATTGCAAATAACAGCTTATCGTTGGAATACAAACTTTCTCTCAATGATTTTTGCTCAACAGGGTGAAATCGACTACCTGTTCCTAGATGAAGTCCGCCCGCACCCTTCTACCGAGTCTCTCACTTTTCCCCTACTCCCCTCTTCATGCCAAGCACTTTTTGATCTGACGTCTGAGACCGTCCATTTGGGAGAGATTCACAGAGGTTGCAGATTGTTCATGAGGCACTTAAATAACTCCCAGTGTCATCATTATCATAATCTTGAAAGCGTTCCCTAGTGATGGAATATAAATATGAATGATGGTTCGAATGAAATTAGCCTAACAAACCAAGACACAAGAAGAGCGAATCCAACCATCAGCGGTTCAGACTAATAGATAGTAGAGGTGTCCAAAGGCCACGTGTTGGCGCATCACTACAGTAGCATTGTTCCAACATTAAAAAGGCAAACCAAAAGCCTTTATGTTTAAGATGTCTTTGTACGCAACAAACTGCCACCAATTCTTTCTAACATGTTTTCTAGAAGTGTCAAGGTGACCTGCATATTTTAGTTTAAGCTACATGATGCAGAGCGAAATGAATACACAATACTTTTCGTAGTGACTCCTGAATTATTAATCCTGGGTCTCCCTTCGCTCACACTTGTGGTTGTCCAGCACGAGTTAGAACTACTGAAAACATTTGACAATGTACAAAGGGCAACGTGATGAAGCCTGGGATCTCAGCAGCGATGCCGGGATCTCAGGAGCGATGCCCGGATTTCAGCATCTCAAGCGCACGTGAACTGAATGAGGCGAGGAGAGTGTCCGAAGAGGGTGAGTGTGACATGGGTCCACTGCGCTGCCTCCATTCTGCCAAAACTACCACAAATGAGCAACACAAGCACCAAGGAGCTCTGTAGAGGTCCAGGCACACAGGATTGGAAGAGGCTACTTGCATATTCTGTAGTAGAGCATACTAAGAAAGGCATCGAAAACCTGGGATAGAAGAGATACCCTGTCCAAAAATGTACAGCTAATCACAACAACCAGATGCCTACAAATAATCAATCAGCATGCCATTTGTTTCCTAGTCACAATATACAACCAATTGAACATAGTGCGGATCATACTTAACGTACAAGTTACTTACCTTCAGTAACAATGTATCTGGAAGAGACTACTAGCCGCAGATTCCTTGATGTAGAATTATCCCCAAGCGTGAGACTGGATCCGGAAATTTTACTTTGCTACAGCATCTCTGCGCACCGGGGGCGAACCACGTGACTCTGCCCTGACGTCGTCTGCGGGCGTGCTGTCAGCGAGGTCACATAAGCCCCACCCCGGCTTGCTGACGTCAGTTTTCCTTCTTTTCTGCATGCAACGCGGATCAGGATCGTGTTCCTGACCTGCTTTCAGGCCTTCTTTTCACGCTATTGCGTTGAGTAACAGTGTGCGAATGCCATCGGGCTTAAAGACGTGTACTTCTTGTACGCGTCAGATGTCGGCGACGGACCCTCACCCTATTTGTATGTGGTGTTTTGGCGAGCACTATGATCCTATGGACTGCGACGCTTGCCAGTATCTGAAGCCGAAGTCCCGAAGGGAGCGCTGGATGAAACTACTTTCGGCCCACCTGTCAAGGTCTGTCTTGTCACTGCGTCCGTCCCCTGCCTCAGAAGGGTCCAGAAACTGCAGATTCAGAATACGGCATCGTCCTTCACTGAGGCCCCATGGGCGTCGCTCGCCCACCGGTAAGTCTTACAGCTTGTCACTGAGGCCTGGGTCCCATCCTGCAGAGGGCGCAAGTTCCCCATGGGACATCGCTCGTCGCCACCCTACCCGCCGTTTCCTGCCGTCGGGGCGACTAGGGCCCAAATAGAGGCCTACGCCACGGTTCCGCAGGCTTCCTTGGCCCCTCATCCTCTTCCAGAGACATTGCCATGTACGGGCCCTTCTGCGGAGTCGCCGGCGGTTTCGACCCCGGCGCCGACTAGTTTGGCTTCAGGTGTTTGGGGGTGTGTGTCGTCGAGGTGCTGTTCACCTCTTCCACCCACGGCGCCTCTGCCTCGCCGCAAATCCCCAAGGGGGCCCCTGTGGTGTCGCAGGAGGTCACCTGGACTCACGGTTCGTCCCAGAGTCCCCCTTGGTCTTCTGGGCAGGTGGCTGCCTTACCGGAGGACGAGCCAACGCCGTTACGGCGCCGGCGGCTTTCCTCTCCAGCCCTGGTGGCTCCTCCCCGGGTCCCTCTCGGCCCTCTACGCAGGCGGTTGCCTCGTCGGAGGTCGAGTCGGCGCCGTTCTTTAGCCCACCCAGCTCCGACCCTGCCCCATTCTCCTAGGACGCAAGTGGTGGTGGTCGTCATCTCAGCGCCCCCAGTAACCGCTCCAGTGTACCCGGCGGTGTACGCTGCAGATAGAATGCAAGTGCACATTTTGGGTCCAGACGGTGGCGCCTCTCCTCTTCCCTGGAAGGATGCTTAGGCGGAAAGAAGGTGGGCAAAGGGATGGTCTGCCCGATGTGGAAGGACAACCTTTTGGAAAAAAGAAGGACGGGTCCTTAGAACCACCTTGTCGGGATAAACTGAAAGGAGGTTTGGAAGAAAGAGCCTGGAGCTCACTCACTCTCTGGCAGAGGTGATAGCTACCAGTAAAGCCATCTTTAACCCCTTCCGTGCGGGGCGTATTTTCCGCCTGTGCTGACTCCGCATTGCGCGGGCGGAGTCATGACGGAACGGTTCCGTCATCAGCACAGCTCAGCCGATGCTGATGACGGAACCGTTCTGTCATCAGCACGGAAGGGGTTAGGCGAGAAGATGTAAGGGACAGTTATAAAGGGGCTCAAAAGGCGCTCACATTGAGTAGACAAGATTCAAGTCCCACCGAGGCATTATGAAAGGCACGGGAGAAAACGTGTGTCTAATGCCTTTGAGGAAACGGTTAACAACCGGGGACTTAAAAAGAGAAGGCTGATCAGGAAGGCTTAGAAAGGCAGATATGGCAGAAAGATAACCTTTGACTGCCCAAAGCAGAGCCCAGCAGAGCCAAGGACAGAAGAACCTCAGAAATAGGGGCAGAAAGGTGATCCACAGCCTCTGCTGTGCACCATGCCACAAATTTGTTCCATTGGCAGGCGTACACCGTTTTAGTGGCGGGACGCCTGGCTGTCAGAATGACATTACAGACCTAGGGAGGAAGGTTGAAAGCCGTTAACTGTCGCCGCTCAATCTCCACGCTATGAGGTGGAGGCTGGACAGGTTCGGGTGGAGGACCGTCCCCTGCTGCTGCGACAGAAGATCCTCCCGAAGAGGCAGACGGATTGGGGGATCGATGCTCCTACGGAGTAGCTCGGAATACCATACTCTTCAAGCCCAGTCCGGAGCCACAAGAATAATTTGGGCCTTGTCACGCCTGTTCTTCTTCAGCACTCTGGGCAGAAGTTGTATAGCCGGAAAGGCGTACAATAGACCGCAGCTCCACCCGAGACGAAAAGCGTCTCCGAGCGAGTGCCGCCTTGAAAATTCCAACGTGTAGAACTGATGACATTGCGCGTTCTCTTCGGTGGGGAATAGATCTAACCAAGGTTCTCCCCACTGCTGAAAGAGACCTTGCACCGCGTCAGAGTTCGGACGCCATTCGTGATCCATCAAGCACCGGCGGCTGAGTTCATCTGCGCGGGCGTTCAGAGAACCTGCCAGGTGTTGAACCACCAAGGTAATGCCTTGACGTTCCAGCCATGCCCAGAGGCGCAGAGCCTCCTGGCATAGGATCCAGGACCCCACCCCACCCTGTTTGTTGGAATACCACATGGCGGTGGAGTTGTCCATGAACACATGCACAACACTTCCGGGACAGAGGGAAGGAATGCCTTCAGTGCCAGTCGGATCATCCGAAGCCACAAAAGGTTGATATGGAGCCGGGACTCTGCCGAAGAACAGAGGCCTCTGATCTCCACCTCTCCTAAGTGGCTTCCCCATCCCAGGAGGGATACATCAGTCACCACTGTGTGCTCCGGTTGGGGAATGGAGAGGGATCTGCCATTGACCCAATCGCAATGCGTGAGCTACCACTGCAAGTGTCGGGCAGTGCCCTTCGAGATCTGGACATAGTGTGACAGTTTGCCCTGATGCTGCTCCCACTGGAATTTCACGTCCCACTGCAGAGCCGCAAATGCCACCTGGCATGTTGCACTAACAGGAGGCAGGAGGCCATCAGGCCCAGGTGCCGGAGGGTCATCCTGACTGAAATCCGGGATAGAAGCTGAAAGATCGGAATCATAGCCTGAATATCCTGGACTCGCTGCTAGGGAGGATAGACCCGAAACTGCTTTCGAGTCCAGAACCGCTCCGATGAAGGGGAGCATCTGAGAGGGACTCAGGTGAGAGTTCGGCACGTTGATGGAGAACCCCAGCAAATGCAGGAGGTCGGCCGTAGTATGAAGGTGGGCGCCTTCAACAACCAGTCGTCGAGGTAGGGAAAGACTGATACCCCTGACCTGCGATCACCGCCATAACTTTCGTGAACACCCAAGGGGTGCTAGTAAGGCTGAAGGGGAGCACGGTAAACTGAAAATGCTCCTGGCCTACCGTGAACTGCAGGTAACGCCGGTGGGCCGGCAGGACGGGGATGTGAAAATATGCGTCCTGCAAGTCAAACGCTACCATCCAGGGTCGAGGGCAGCCAAGACCTGAGCCAGAATCAGCATCTTGAACTTCTCCTTCCGGAGGAAGAGATTGAGGTCCCGGAAGTCCAAGATGGGGCGCAGGCCCCCCTGGTCCTTCTTGGGGACCAGAAAGTAGTGGGAATAACAACCACTCCCTACTTCCTGCCCAGGAACGCACTCAATGGCCCTTTTGCCAAGAGGGCCGTGACTTCCTGTTGGAGAAGAACCGAATGATCCCCCCGACATGTCGTGGCACCGAGGTGGCATGGCTGGAGGGGAGGACTGAAAGGGAAGGGAATAACCCTTGCAGATTATCTGCAGCACCCACCTGTCCAATGTAATTTCACGCCAGTGGTGGAGATGGTGGCGGACCCTGCCACCTACCGGAGTGGGGTGCTCCCTGAAGCTCGGAGTAGGAAGGCTTGGAGGCCGAAACAGTGGGGGTAGAGGTAGACTGACCCGCATGCTGGGTCCCGGCCCGCCCCTGCGGAAGCCACCGCCGCGCGAAGGCTGGCTCTGCACAGGCTTGGTAAAGGAGCGTGCCTGGGTGCCTCTCCCCTGTCCACGAAAGGAACGAAACCCAGGAGTGGTAGAGTTCTTTGTAGAAAGACCCAAGGACTTGGCCTTGGCCCTTGAGTCCTTAAAGCGATCCAGTGCATTGTCGGCCTTATCGCCAAAGAGGCAGGAGCCATCAAAGGGCATGTCCATGAGCGAGCCCTGGACATCGGACGAGAACCCAGTCGAACGCAACCAGGCATGGCGCCGCAACTCTACAGTCGTTGAAATTGCCCTGCACAACAAATCAACGGTGTCCAAACCACACCTGATGGCAAACTTAGCCGTATCATTACCTTCAGCAATCGCTTGGAAAAGGCCAGCCTGGACCTCCTCAGAACACGGAGGCAAGACCTGAGCAACAGAATCCCACACTGCGTGGGAGTAACGGCCCAACAAGAGGGCGGTGTTAACCGACAGCAGCCCTAAGCTGGCCAAGGAGAACAACCTCTTACTAAATTGTACCTGCCTTTTAGAATCCTTATCCGGCGTAGCCGTGGGAAAGGTACTCTGCGACGTCAAGGGCTGAATGACCAGGCTCTCAGGCGTAGGTTGAGTGGTCAGGAAGGCGGGATCACCAGGCGCCGGGCGGTGACGCCTGGCGACGTTTTTATCCACCGTTGCCCCCTTGGCTGATCTCAAACAAGTCCCCAAGAGGACTTTGGTAAAGCCTCATTGGAAGGAAGCAGTGGCTCCGACGATGCAGACGCGGCCTGGAGCACCTCAGTAAGGAGGTTGATTTTGAGGGCCACTGTAGGGAGGTTGAGAGCCTCCGCAGCCCGACAGAGCACCATGGTGTAGGAAGCACCCTCTTCCATAGTAGGCGGAGGAGAGGCCAATTCTGGGTCAGAAGAGACAGAGGTTGCCTGCGTCTTCCAGGTCGTCCACCCATCTTGCTCGGAATCACATTGCTGGGCCAGCGGATCCTCGGACCCGTCCCAGTCATCGTCCGCCTCTGGCGTAGAGGGAGCAGGTTGCGGAGGCAGAGCCGGAAAAGGGATGAACGGCGCCGGCCGGAGCCGCTTCCCAATGCGGTCCTGGAACCGGGGCAGAGGTGGGATAAACGGCACCCAGTGCGGCACCGGGGGTGGAGCAGAGGACGGCTGCACCCCGTGGCGCTGGACCCAGCGGCGCAGGATCCTGTGGCGCCGGAGCTGCCGGGCCAACAGGATCTGGACACCGGACCGCGAGGCCTGAAGGCGCATCAGTGGGAGCCCGAGGCCTAAAAAGACGGTCCATGGCAGCAAGAAACTCTTGCATCTGTTCGGGAGTCGCCGACGGACCCGGGTATTTCGGGTAGGCCGCGGGACACCCAGGCTTCAGAGGAGACACAGGGGCAGAACCCCTATCTCCCTCGTCCACCTCCGAGTAGCGACGGGGGGATGTCGGAGAACGAACACGCTTCGACTTCATTTTATGGCGTCGCTTACCGGAATCCGAAGGCGAAGACTTGGAGCCCGAGGAGCGACGGTTCTGGTCCTGCAAGTGGTCGCGGGAACAGCCCCTGGACCCAGAGTGGCGGTGTGACGAATGCCGAACTTAAAAAATTTCCTACGCCGCTCCCGCAAGGCTTTCAGGGCCATGGCTCGACAGTCCCAGCAGATCTGGGAGTCGTAACCCATCTCCAGGTAGTAGAGGCACACATCGTGGGGGTCCGCCACCAACGGCAGCATGTCCCACAAGACTTAAAGCCGGGTATCCCTACGTGCACCAGGAGAAAAAAGGGGAGAGACAAAAGTCTCAAAAGAGTAGTAAAAAAGTGACTAAGGTATGTGCTCAATCGGAATCTGCGCTTGCTGGCACGGAAAAAGAAAGAACTGACGTCAGCGTGCATGGGTGGCGCCTAAGTACTCTTCGTGACGTCATCTCGGCGCTGACGATGCCAGTGACGGACGCGGAGCCGCAGGACGCACAGGGGTACGGCTAAGCAAACTTTCTGGATCCAGTCTGACGCCTGGGGATATTCCTTGGTAAGGAATCTATCACTAATGTGTCTCTCCCAGATGTATAATGCGATAAAATCCCACAAGTTAGAACGAGAAAACCACTACACCACTTGCAACAAGAAGGCTCTTTCCTATAGAAATGTACCAGAGTGGATGGTTTGAGAAGCCCTGAAGTTCCATATGCCACATCGTTCTTATCCACTCCATTGAATGAGGATCATAAAGGGCATCTTCAGCATCTGTGGCACCACCAGTATGAGCAGCACAGCAGGAAAAACTAACCAGAGTAGAAAATACTTTTGACTATCACTGTATAATTTAGGATGAAAAATGTCTCCTATTGAAAATTACTGTGCATGTTTCTTGCTGGTGCAAATGTCCACAGGCAGAATTACCCATTATCAGAAAACATTCCACCCATAGTTGATATTAGAGAGCGATCAACTCCTGAGAAATCTTGGAGTTTTCTGCTAAAATACCCCCATTACATTTCATATATTCAAGTATCTGACTGCACTTTATTTTTAAACATGTGCTGCATTTAGTACTGATTACATATGCACAATATGTAACCTTTCCTTTATTATAGCTTGATATATTAATTATTTATATATATGTATAAATGGGATTTATAATGCATGCCTAATTAAGTGAATGCACAACAGAATTCATATTCTAATTCAAGCATTTCATATCATTGTTCAAGAGGTCTGATATTTTCAAAATAATCTGAATACTTTACTCACGCCTGCGATAGACATGTATTAGGCGGAGAGGCACTTCAGCTTTCTGGGAGGTTCATAAAAGCTGTGCTACAGACATTCCTAGTGAAAGTCACTGGCTCTTCCGAGTCAGTAGGTCCTTATCAGTTCAGGAACGCCCAGAGACAGAGACAGAGAGAGACAGAGACAGAGAGAGACAGAGAGAGACAGAGAGAGACAGAGAGACAGAGAGACAGAGAGACAGAGAGACAGAGAGACAGAGAGAGAGACAGAGAGACAGAGAGAGAGACAGAGAGAGAGAGAGAGAGAGGGAGAGAGAGAGAGAGAGAGAGAGAGAGAGAGAGAGAGAGAGAGAGAGACCTCCTCCAAGGGCAGATGTTAACCAACAACAATTCTGTTGTTCGGCTAAGTTAGGTGGCCTAGAGGACATCTACAAAACTCAGTAAGGCAGTTTTGGTGCTAAGAAAGTTTAGCTACGGGCTAGAAGAGAGGGGCTGGTCGACAGAGACTGAATTCACCCTTCAGTTCAATTAATTATTAAAATACCACCACAATGTTGCAATTATTTTTAATATATTATTTATTAATGGCTTTGATAGCCACGTCGTGTTTATATTTTTAGTTAGATTGATTCATCTAAGGGCATTCATTTAAATTAATCGCAGTTGCCAATCTGATGCTCAATTAAAAGAAGAGAAATGGGAGCCTCATGTCACTTATAGAGGAGTGATTTGTGATGTAGATCCTCCAACATGTGCATTACAATGCAGTGTCCATTACACGGATAATCGACTATAGACCTTGCAGTGCAGCAGGTTATCCTAAACTGATTATGGTTTGCAGAATCGGAGTAAATAATGGAGAGAAAGCATTGCCAACGCAGCTTTTGATACTAGAAAAAGTACAGATGAGGCTCTAAAATCACAAAATAAAATACTGCCCACAGGTGTTGAGGTGTAAGAGTAGAACTAATTATCTGATGTAGAATCTCACTATGCTTGTTTGAAAAAATACATGCATCGAACAAGGTAACACGTCCAAGATTTTGGAGAGAAGCCAATTGAGTCAAGAAGGAAACCCCTCTTCTGTAGATGGGAGTCTGCCGTAACGAGGCAACCACCTTTATGAGCAGCTAATCTTTCTAGCACATGTGTATGGAGAAGTTGTCATCGAAAGACCGGGCTTAAATCTTCGTTTACACTCGGGGGTCAGCAACGATAGGCCTAAAGCTAGCACAGTACACATGATGTAAACATAGGAAATGGTAACATAGTAACCATAAAAACAGTAAACATAGTAAGCAATAAGCTGGAGGATGTGCTGGTACCTCTTAAGCTTTGGAATATGATACAAAACATAGGTTAGAGGACCAGAAAGACAATAATTTTTTCATTCAATCAGGCATGCATGTTCTACGCTAGTGCCCTCCTTGCTTTTTCATAAATAGTTATAGTGTTAAATGACTGTCTATAGATATCTCATTCTTGGAAAATAAGCATTAGGTATCTCAGCCATTTCCTTCCTCGGATGTTCATACGATTTGTCCTATTTTCGTTTATATATCGCTTCATACTGCACTTCTGTTGATTCTAAGTGCTGTAACAGGTATTACTATTACCCAATTTTATTGTACTCAATTTAGCGACCTCAGGAAGATGAGTTGCTAAATTGGTGTTACCATATTCACAGCTGTGACCTGCAGATCCCAACAGATGTCCGCAGCAAATGTTAACTCAATGCGCTATTTTACCAGCTATTATACTTCTCATATCAAAAGGAACTCCTGTAGAACCTGCCCTTAATGCTCTTCCACTACTGGACAGTGTACCAAGATTAGAATCCGTTGGCGCCTAGGTCTCACACATGATCTCACAGGATGATATATTGGATTTTATTTTAGTCCAGAACTGCCAGTTGCCTGAAATCAACCTGATGCAACAACGCTGGCTGTATCGGCTTTCCTCGCTGTCTGGCAGGGTCAGTTGGGACCTTTCACACGGTCATAAGGAAGGAGGCTCTGAGTCAGTTGCATAACATTGAATACAGCCTATTAAGAATCTATTGACTGTTCTAGACCCAAAGGGATCTCGAAGAATAGGACGGGCAAGTAGATTCCCCCCTACTGTTGCTTCCAACAAAGGGTTCTGTTTTTCTTTCTATTAAAAGTATTAAAAGCTTCAGAATGTCAGTGGGATGGATTTTCCTAGCTCATATGTTAGGAGTCTGGTGAGCTTTTGTCGTTTGTATTGATCAATGCTGCCCATATACCCACTCGCTTTCAGAAACATTATGTCAGAAAAACAAAGAAAACCTAACTTCAGGAAAATAAAATAGAAGGCAACAATGGCCGACACCCACTCTTCAGAAATTATGTTTTGAAGTCATTTTAATGCTAAAGATGCAGGATTGTGTTCAGGTATCCATAACTGGGGTGACATGACGAGGGAATCTTCCATGCACCTCACATTGCAGTACCTACATGTTATGGGAATGGGTTGACATCTCACGAGATGGTTCACAGACGCCCTTCGCCAACACACAGCAGTAACTCTCATACTCCTGAGGCAGCGCTGGGAGGAGGACCTGGCCCGTCCCTATACAGATAAAGTGTGGGTCTCCATGCTGCAGAGTCCGACACACGTCCCTCAGAATGCCCGCTTCGGCCTCATTCAATACTACATAACCCAACAAGCCTATCTCACGCCCGCAAAAATTAACAGGTACTATAAATTAACACTGTCCCAGATGCCATTCACTAGATCGACCTCTTCCACTTGTTTGGTCATGTCCTCATCTTCCCACTTACTGGAAACACTTAACGCCCAACTGACTGCCTGCATGGGCAGCACGCACCTGCACACGAGCGAGGTATGCATCTTAGGACTCATTCGCAGAAATAAGAAGCAAAGGGTCACATCCCGATTTCTTGATCAGGCGATGGAAATCACCTGAATCACCCCCATTACTGGCATGGAAGCAATCGCTGCTAGTGTGGCACAGGCCAAAAGTGTCACACTACACAAGGAAGACACTCTGGGGCTGCGTAAGATAAATATAGTTGCCAATTGGGACACTGTATTACAAGACTTCAGACTAGACAAGTACTCAAACTCTGAGTACACTGATCTGAAGCCGGGAACAAGTGGCATACACACGGTAATCTAGTTTGCTGCTATACACTACATTGCAGAGATAGCAGCGCTGTAATAGCCCCCACCTGTAGCAAATATCAGCTGCGGTCATTAATGAGTTATATGTACCTTAATATATTTTTGGGGGATTGGAAGGAAGCAGGGGAAACCCAAGTTGGACCGTTTTGTATTTCTCTTCCACATTGTTATCTACTTTTCTTTCCTTCCTTCACTAATGTGATGTACTGCAGAGACAATGGCCTAGTGATGGGCCCTCTCCCATGTTCTCATCCCATGTTATCAGCTCCACAGGTAGAAGCAAACGAGGACTTAGTAACATTTTCGCTTGACACCTGAATGTGATCTTATGCTAATATATTAACATATGTACTTCTCCTCTTTGCGGTGAATGCGGACTTCTTATGTTGTCTTCTTGTATGTCACATGTAACAATATTATTGAACTATAGTTGATGTCTCAAATTCTGAGCTGTAAGCTTCCTAAATATAAACCTGTTTCTTCAACAAAATCAATAAAAACAGATTTAAACAAAACAATTGTGTTGAAATATCATTCCAAATGGAGGGGAAAAATGTCAGACCTTGCAACACATGCTTGGACAGTACAACTTCTGAAATACTAAAAGAAGCTTTGCGAAACTTCCCATCTTTACGCAATCAAAAGCTATGCATAATCACCAAAGATGCTCTCCCGGGGATGATTCGCTTGCACTCTACAAATCCACAAGTAAAGTATGCTCAGAACATGCAGAGCAAATGCAGCTTTAATTAGGGGTGGGGGTAAACTCCGCTCCTTTGGTAGAGTTTGTGGAGTTTGGCCTACTCCACTTGGACCGTGGAGTTTGGCAAAAACTCTGCCAACCGCAACGTGGTGGACTTTTTTCAAGCACGTCCTCAAAATACTTTATTTGGCATAAAACAATACCATAAAAAGTACAATATTAAAAAAGAACATCTTGGACATTTTAAAACCATGCTAAAAATCTATATACAAACAATTCAAGAAATATGACTGGTTCATCACAAGGGTCATCTCAAAGGGCTGGCATAAAGTGTCCTAGGTTAGAGTGGTTCATCAAGAAGTTTAATTACATGTTGCATTAAGAAATGACAAGATCAAAACACAAATGGATAATTCATGTGTACCAGAGGAATACCCTCCCATTCCCTAAATAACGGGTATTAAAAACAGAAACGTTTATCCCTTGCCTCTGCTAGTTCTGCATTTCACAGCCAGTCTTAAGAAATTTACTGTATAAAAAAGTGTAAGGGGCTCTGCAGACAATTTCAGAAACAGTAGGGCCACCTTTGACTGTTTAAACCTGGCATTCTTTAAAATACCTTTTAAAAATAATCTCCTAGGGTAAGTATAGAAAGGGCATAATAAAACAAAGTGAAGCGTTTCCTGCGGAGACCGTCGGTCGCAGCCGCATGGACCCTTCATCTCTGGTTGCGTTGTGTACCCTGCAGGAACTGCCAAAATATGGTGGAGCAAGTTTAGCCTGAAGCGGGTCATGAGAAATCTATCCTGGGAGTTGTGAATTTGGGACAGATACGGTTCCATGCCCAGACACGACTTGGTTAGTTGGTGAATTCTCACCGATAGCTTGGTCAGCTCCCCGTCTTCCCTTTTTGCTGCTGCTCTATTTAAAAATTCTGTCTTAATGGGGCCCTTGTCCCGGGGTAACAGTTTTGTTGGATGGATAAAATATTCAACATGGCCCAAGGTCGTCAGATTTTCCCTGATGTATTTGAACCAGGGAATATTACAATCCCGGTCCCGGGCTATGCAGTCGGATATTATCTGCTTGCTTAACCCCCTCGATGCTGATGACGAGCTCAGCTCGTCATCAGCCACGGGTGACGTGTGCGGATGACGAGCTGAGCTCGTCATGTATCGCGGTAATTTTAAAAATGCCGCACAGCGCAAAAATCACCGCAGCAGCGATGCGGTTAATGCGGCCTCCGGATTTGTCCATATTTTAATCCAGCATGTAAAGGGTTTCCATTGCAACCTGTCACTGATATGAACAAGGCCCAATTCCTTGTGAGCAATGTAGGAAGATGTACTCTGTGGAACTTTCAGTACCCGTCTCAGATATTTATTTTCTTCTATTTGAAGCTTTTGTGGGTCGATAAAGCCCCAAACCTCGCTGCCATACAAGACTTTAGCACAACTTACAGAGCTATACAAGTTCAATATTTGCTCCGGGGACCAACAGCCTAGCCTTTTTGCGAAATTCAGAATTGCCCCGGTGGAGCTAATTAATGTATTACATTTCTCGTCTGCAAGAGCTTTAAAACGAAGGCGGCTGTCAAATAGGATACCCAGGTATGAAAATGCCTTGACTTTTTCCAGTCTATGAGTGCCTATTGTGTAATTAGTTTTCCTGGTTGGTAATTTTCCCATCTACATGATGTATGATTTGGTGAGGTTCGGTGACAGATCTAGACTATCCATAAAACGGATGAAGCCGTCTATAAAGCACTGGAGTCCTCGCGCAGTGCGAGCCAGAAGCACCGCGTCGTCCGCTTACAGCAACACGGGAATCCGTCTCCTTCCTATCTGTGGACAGTCCACCCCTAAAGCTACCAGCGCCTGAGCTAGACCATTTATAGGAAGGGAGCCAGGATGCAGCCCTGCCTCACTCTCCTTGAACATGGAATGGGGTCGGTGGTATTTCCCTCCTCGTCATATCTGACCTGGGCAGAGGTGTTCTGGTGCAATGCTCTTAGTATTTTTACCAGTCCTGGATCGACTCCCATAGCCCCCAATAGATCCCACAGTTTCTTCCGATTTACTCGATCAAATGCTGCCGTCAGATCCATGAAAGCCAAGTACACTGTTCCCTCACTAGCCACAGTGTACTTGGCTACCAGGAGATATAAATTGAGACATTGATCTGAGGTAGAGCGACCATACCTGAACCCATTCTGGGTATCAGTAATAATATCGTGTTCTTCCGCCCAGTCCATTAATCGGTTGAAGAACGGCCCTTCCTAAAACTTTCATAGTCACATCAATGAGTGAAATGGGCCGGTAACATTGTGGGCTATTTCTATTACCTTTTTTAAATATGGGAACTATTGTGGCCGTAGACCAGGACGTTGGTATCCTTGTCTCCACTGCTGCGTTTATTACCCTGGTTAGTATGGGCGCCCAGAGGGCGCCCAGAGTTCCTTCTGGCTCGAGAGGCGGTCTGGGGGGATCCCGTCATGGCCCGGAGCCTTATTTCGTGTCAGCCCCTCAATCCCCGCCTTTATCTCTCCCAGGGAAAAGATTATCTGAGATGGACTCACGTTTTCTGCTTCTACTGGGATCAGATCAGCTGTACTGCCATAATTGTAGAGGCCCTGGTAGTGCTCGAGCCAGGTTTCTGGCAAAATGTGACATGCCAGCTTAGGTTTATTTAAATCCTGGAAACACGGGTTATTAATAACTTTCCAGAAAGCGGTCGAGTCCTTTGACTCTGCCGCTTCTCTCAGGTTCTCCCAGGCCTGCTTCTGCAATGCGATCTTACGGCATTTCAGTGTCTTTTTGTACCTCGCCCTACAGCTTGACACCTTCATCCTATCTTTGGGTACGGATTTCAGGGCTGACTTAAATACCCTCAGAGCGAGGGAGCATTCATGATCAAACCACCTGGGAGTGTTAGGATCCTTGTTGGTCTTTCTGCTCCTAAGCAGGCCGTCAATTTGATGGCCTTATTACAAAGAACATAGGTCCTAAGGAGTTGCAATATAGACAAAAAATGGCAATATAGACCACAATAAGTACTATATTTACCTCCAAACCCAGCCGGGCAAGGAGTATTTTATTTTCAGAAATAACAGAAGATGAATTGACCTAGAGGGGGTCAAATAAGGACATTTAGATAGTGCACAATCCTGTACCTATCCCAAGAACATAGAAAAACCATAGATTGAGAGAAGGGGTAAGTGGAAAGAAAAAGGTTTTACAGGCAAGTAGAGATTTCTTTGGAGCCAGAGAGTGGCTTGCGAATTAAATGAAAAATTCCGCAAATCTCAATCAACAGTGTATACAACTTAATATGTACAATGATTTACATGTCACACTGTTTTTAAAGCGTCAACGTTTCGATCCCTATTGCTCCTAATGAAACTGGATCATCATCAGGACTGTTTTAAATCACTGCCTGTTTACAATACGAACGCCTGTGAGAGTGAAGAAGGGAGAAAAAATGAAGAAACAACATAAGGCATCCGCCTGAATTCATAAAGTTAAAGAGCATTCAGCAAGGTTTATGTATAAATTATAATTTAAAATAAAGGCCACTTTTGGCTGCCTCTCATGGTGAATTATCTGAGATGAGGGTGAGTTGTGAGTCATCCCGTGGTTTTTTATATACATGCGTGCATTTTTGTTTAGCACAGTGAAAAACGGCGCGGTGACTTGGTGATCAGGTGGTCATTCATTTCTTGGTTTTGTTCAGTAGTGCATAATAGGGTGGGTGGTGACATCTCTGGTTCGAGGTAAGCGAAGAATGACTTTAGAGTGCTCGTGACGGTGGACAAACAGTGAACTCCAATTTGGATCGCCTAATTGTGATCCTGATTGCCAGGCGAAGTTTTGGGAGGATTGCAGTGGACGTGGGTGAAGTGGGGTGGTGGTGAACGTGGATGAGAAAAGCACTGACCTACCAAGTCCTTAGGAGGCTTGGTTTGGCGTGGGACTGCCTATGGGCAGTTGCCGGTCTGTAATTAAGGGGGGTAGCTCTAATCATGCAATTGAAGTTAGAGCCGGGGATAATTACCTTCACGGGTCCTGGATCGGGGTCGTGAGGGTACAATTGTTCCTTGTAGGAGGGTTTGTTTACTCCATTTCTGTTAGGGCTCTGAGAGCGGGGTGCTGTATGGTAAAAAAGTGTTTTTACCATCAGGAACGGGCACTTCATGGTCTGGGTTGGCGTGACTGATAGGTGAGGATGGACGCTTACCTTGCTTCAATTGGAAGCAGCGGCGGGTGGGAGACAGGTACACAAGGGTCTTCTCCCTTTTGGTTAGCGGAGTGGAATAACTCCTTTGATTTGGTCCGCAAGCTCGATGCTAAATGGTAAAAATGACATTTAGAGTGGCCCTTTCATAGTTGGAGTGAAGGAGTCCGGGGGGATGTGGAAACAAGCTTACCTCACTTCTCAATGGAAGCGGCAGTTGGTGGGAGGAAGAAACACGATGGTCTTCTCCCTCTTCGATGGCAGCGCAAATCCGCTGTGCAAGTGTGCCTCGTTTGGTTGGCCATTTAAGGCCGGTGAGGTGCTAAAACTAAGGGAGGACTAGGCACAGCTTCCTTATGTTTGGCGGCCATGATGGAGATTGAGAAGTGAGGTAAGCTTGTTTCCACATCCCCCCGGACTCCTTCACTCCAACTATGAAAGGGCTTTCTCTCAGTTGCCTGGGTAATAGATACTTTAACTACTGCCCGCCTCTAGGGGTAACCCAACCGCGTTGGTAATCTATGACGTTAGAGTAGGGGGGGCCATAGGGGGTCCGAGTTAATCTCCTAGCGGTCTGTGTTGGAGGGGCTCTTGTATCTGTATTACGGTTTCTAAAGGGTGGATAAAAGAACCCCAACGGTAAGGCCCTGATCTCTCCTTCCCCACTCTTAATATCTGAGGCGTCCCAGAACAGACGGTCAGCAACATCAAATTTGTTCAAATTAACAATAACGCAATCCCCTTTTAGATCTTTCTGTGAGTTACCCAACTATCCGACCCGTCTGGCCATGATAATACTAGAGGAGATTTCCTTATCTCCGGAGCAGTTAGTATCACACCATTTTTTGTGACTGCTATCAAGGTTTCTGTGTACTCTACCTCTCCTACAAGTATTGCGACCAGCGGGGCCGACTCAGGAGGAAGGTTAATAATGGGTTGAGTGAGTGTTTTTCTTTCATTCTGTAGTTCCATAGAGTTCAAGTGACCCCCTACATGAACAGGGGAATTTTGGCCATTACAATTTCTATCAGAGCTCCTCTGTAGCTTCCCTTCCCCATTATACTCATGGGAACCTTTTAGTCTAGTGGGCCCAGGTGCAGGATTAATTTCTATTGGAGAGTCTGGAGGCAGACTCCAGTTTCCCTCCTTAACTGGAATATCCGTGCATCTTTTGGAATTTGCCAGCTGAGGGACATGTTTCAAACCCGGAACACTATTAGGCAAAGCTATGATGGAATTCAAACGTTCACATTTTTCCAGGATGCCTGCTACACAGATATTCATAGTGTCAATAATGTCTTTGGCAATACTGGTTAACACAGTCTCCAGTCGCGAGGTGAAAATATCCTCCACCATATCCGCACCGTTTCCTCCATCAGCTTAATCGTGACAGGCCCTTGTTTTGCAGGGGTGTCCTTAGTAGCTCTGTCCCTCTTATATGTCTTCTTTGCCACTCTCTTGGACTTATTTAACTGTCCCCTAGAACCTGAGGCCTGATTGGGGGAATTTCGTAGTGGCTCTGGTTCATCCACCTTAGTGTCAGCGTGTTTTGACCTGGGGCTATCCGGTAGAGGCTCAATTATTATCAGAGGCTTCAAAGGGACTTGATTTATCATAGTCGTGTTCATAGAGGAAGTCCCTGTTGTCAGTACATTTTCTGAGTCAAGCCCCAGTTCTCTTTCGGCATTTGCTATTTCAGTGGTCAATGCCTGTACAGCAGATGCTAAATAAGAAATATACTGGCCGATTTTCTAGGGACCCCCCCCTCGATCTACAGTAGACTGATGTTTCCGCTTACCCATACTGTGGGATGTGCTGGTGAACCAGCCGCCTGTGCGATATGGGTTGCGTGAACTAGGGTACTTGTACTATTGCTGGAATTTGGTTTAGGTTGACCTTGGGAAATCCCTATGTTTGGAGATTTACACCTTGCTATAGATCCCATGGATGATCGCTTATGATCTACGTTAGTGTCTAGCGATAGTCTCTTTTCTGTGAGCTGGATTTCATGAATTAACAGCAACTCCGCTCTTGTGAGAAAGGCGTCAAGAGTCCCCTTTACCCCACCCCCTACCGCAGCAGGTATCGCCTTTCGCTTACTCATACTGGTGGATATTAAAAAACTAAAATCATAGATATACTTTATGACACTCTGTGGTGGTGAACTGAAATCTGGGGCGGAATCAACCAGGACAATGCCTCAAAAACAACTGCTATTCTGGTGTAGTTCTGACTCTTCGCCCCTAAGTGTATTGCTGCCTTAAATTCATCTGACAGTCCTCCTGACTCTAGGTACTACAGTGCGGAACAGCTAAACGGTATATACAGACCAGTCTGCAATATTTCCTCCCAAAGTCTTCCAGTCCAACTGTGAAATGTTGCTCTGGCTGCAAATGCAAGGGGGGTGGCTCAGCCTAAGACGAACCCGCACTTGGCCCGGGCTTCGCCCGGCGCGCACCAGCGCACGTTCCGCGGGGCAGAAGCTGCTCTCTGCCTTTCAAGCGCCTCCTGGCGCTTGCTGTTGGCGTCGGCAGAGAGCGCCGCAGAAAGAGTGGTGGGACTTGTAGTCCTTGTACCCCGAGCAGTGGCGGTAAGTTGCGGTCTTCCCGACCGTTATTGGCACAGGTTCAGCTTTGGCGTGGCGAGTGATCAGAAAAGCAGCCCGCCTAACTCCAGCCGCTCTCTGCCTTTCAAGCGCCTCCTGGCGCTTGCTGCTGGCGTCAGCAGAGAGCGCTGCAGAAAGAGTGGTGGGACTTGTAGTCCTTGTCCCCCGAGCAGTGGCGGTGGCAGTAAGTTGCGGTCTCCCCGACAGTTATTGGCATAGGTTCAGCTTTGGCGTGGCGAGTGATCAGAAAAGCAGCCCATAAAGAACAGACGCTAGACCGCTTCCCGGCGAGATTTCTCATTGCAGTCGGTCGTGACAGGTCGCTACTGCTCGCATTAAGAAAGTTGTCACTTGCATCATGAAAGCTGCACTCTAGTAGAAAATCTACTCAAACAGAAGAAAGAAGCAACGCCCTCTGGTGCACCGTGTGGAGCAGTCTACAATGATTTTACGGGGCGGGACAAGCTACTGGCACGAAAAAACAGCGTAAGCAGTGTGATAAACCCAAATTCAGACACTTGTGGAACTCTGTGGAATTTTTAGGTAACTCCGAGTAATTGCACAGGGTAAAACTCCACAAGTTCTGCCCACCCCTAGCATTAATACAGAATGCCAAATCAAGAACCCCCACACCACTAGCTCCTGAAGGGGCAGCCCCAAATGTATTATATCACCACATTCTACTATAGACGAACAAACATTACACATAAGGAATGTATTAATGAAATGTTTTGTAAAGCACTGTCTGTCTTCTTTTGTTTTTTAAAAAAAATACTAGAAAACCCGACATAATGTAGTACATGGAAGAATAGCAGAGAATGGAGGTTGGAGTTTTATTAGAATGGGTCAGCCATATCTGCAGTTCTTCATGTGAGACCTTGGTACAGCAATGGATTCTTTTAAGAGGAGTGTCTGATCATTTGCATCTTACAAACATCTGGATTTCGATCTCGGACAAGGATTATGTGCATGTAAAAATGGTAAGGGAAATACCAAACACCTTCATCCTTTCACAAATGTAAGAAGAGTGACATGACTATGCTATTTCCTATGTCTTTATTTTGTATGATCTGATTCCCAATCTTTTTCCTATTCACTTTCACCCATATCTCAAATGATCATCTACATGACTTCTCCGTTCTTCCTTGTGTTCAGTTTCACACTATTTTCGATTGCACCACCACTATTCTCTGTAAATTCTAATGTCTGATCGATAGTATTTACTGCCTAGCAAAATTGTTTTTTCCAGTTGAATCAGGTCCCATTGCTCACCACCCATTATTTAATACATAGGTAATACATCCAAAATTCGAAAACACAACATTGTCCTACAAGATCACTGTTTTGTAATTTTTATTTTACCCAAAAATATTTTTTTAATTTATATACAAGTTAATTTGTGTAAAAAGCTTTACTGTACAGAATTCAAGTAATGCTAAGAAAAAACTGTATGAGGGTAATGCTGAACTCAAATCCTTTAGTGACTATCGTGTTAAGAAGAAGACAGAGAAGCTTAAAAAAGACATCCGCTGTTTCTCAGGGGAAAGAATATAGCCTAGTACTACAACACACCTGGGGATCCGACCTTTCAAGGTGACTATCAACATTAGTCCAACAAGAAGATACTTACATTCTCCAACTCTTCTGAATCAGAGCGTGAGGAAGGACCTAGTTTTGCTAGGGGCCCCAGTTACAGGAGACCCCCTTTTGAAAATTATAACAGAGGCAATCGTTTTTTAGGGAACCGTCAAGGCACTCCACGAGCAAGATACAGAACCAAGGGGCGGGGTCAGTATCAACACTCAGAGAACCAGTACCAGCATCCAGAGAATCATCTTCAATACCTCCAAACAAGAAGGAATCAGTACTGGAGGGTGTAACTGCTTCTACACACTGGACCTTATTCCGATTTTTTTTTTTTTTGTGTTCAAAGGTTTTTTATTAGGAGCTGCAAGAGCAACAACATTACAAGAAGCCCAGTTCAAGAAACTTACGTACAGTGCTATAATGAAATCATAAAAAAGGAATTATAAAATTTGCTACTAGTATCGTAAATTGCATTCTGTAAAACAGGCAAGTCCAGATAAAACAAATAAGTCCAGAAAAAACAAAGGGTCCACACATATTGTCTAATAGGCAGATGTAGACGAGTTGCGTCCAAAGTTACACGATGACTTGTATAACATGACCATTATCACATGACCTGAGGAGAAAAGAACACCAACACAGAAGGGCAGAGGCATCATGAGCTATGCATTTGTGTAGATCTACCCTGTATACATAGGAAAGATGCACGTGACAGCTATGTAGAAAAACGCTCCGAGTACCATGTGCTCAAATTCATGGAGGTTTGAATGCGTCAAAGTGGTCATCTAGTGAGGACCAGAGTTTCCTGAGCGGCGGCCTCCATGGGGTAGAAGTTAAGGATATGTTGTCCGCACCTCTTAAGTGGGAGACCCAATTTAGCCAGTGGGGAAAGGAAGCTTTGTTCATGCTTTTCCAGTTATTAAGTATGATTTTGACCCCAGCCGTCAGTAGCAGGTCCAGTAGGGCTTTGTCATCATCATTGAGTGTGACGGCTTTGGCAAAACCTAGAACAAGCGTTGAAAATTCCCTTGGTAAGGTGATATGGAGCACTGTGTTTATGAAACTAAAGATCCTGTCCCAATAGGAGGTAACACAGGGGCATTTGAAGATTAGATGTTCCAGATCTCCTCCCACATTCGTACAATTCCAACATGTGTCGTCGGGCTTGATTTTGTGTAGAAACAACCTCCTGGGCGTCCAGAAGTCTTTATGAAGGAGCCAGAACTTGGTCTGTGAGAGTGTAGGGCTAATTTTGTGGCGAGTGGTGGATTCCCAAGTGCTGACCCAGATAGTGTCCGAGTTAGGTGTGGAGGAGAATGAGTCCCAGTACCGTTGGAGAGGTGCATTTAGGGTGGACGATTGTGGCCGCATTAGTTTGTACAGTCTAGAGACTTGGTGCCCCAATTTGTTAAGTGAGGTGAATAGACCTGGGAGGGAGGGAGGGACAGCCGTCAGGTTAGCCTTCGCTAGTGCTACTTTAATGTGTAAGAAGTTATAGAATTCAACGTTATGGAGTTGGAACTTATCCTGAATTTCTTTGAAGGTTAGTGGAAGCGAGTTTTCGACGAGTTGGTGTGGGAATAAGATACCATTGTCTATCCAGGTGGGGTAGTTTAGAGGTTTCCCTTTGTATATAATGGCGGGAATAATCTGTGGGGGACGATGGAACAAAATATAAATAAATATATCACAATAAATATATCACATTTAGCAATTCAAAAGGAACTATGGTGAGAATGAGACTGAAAAGGACCGAGTAATAAGTGCAAATTAGAAAAGCTATACACCGAAGTCCAGTGAAGAGAAAAAAGAAAATGTGCATAATGATACCAGTTCCAAATACCTATAATTTAGAAATTAAGTAAATGAAAGTAAGAAAAGAGGGAATTCTACACTCCTAAAATAGACCTACTTAGTCAATGCCGCAATAAGGGGGTTCAGCTCCCTTTGGGGCCAACACTATCGATTCACAACAATAGTAGATGGAATACTGTCAATTAATACCGCGACAGTCTGAAAAATAGAAAAACAACAACTATATACAGTATAGATCGCTTATTGCAATAGAACACTACAATCAAATCTATCTAGTATACTATTAGTGATTCCTCCCATAGAATTAACAGTACTAGGTATTATATTCAAAACGCTTAAGATGACTTAAACAGTCGTATAGGGAGGGAAATCCCTAATCCTAAAAAGAGAAAGAAACCTATGTGGAATCAACAGGATTGTATACATTCAGGCACCATTGTGTAAACCTGGGACACTAAACCGCATTATAGCGATGAGTAACAAGAGTTCCAGCAGTAAGGTCCATAGGCGCTTGTACGAACCATAAAAAGTTAATATTACCGCGTATAGGGAGGAAAGGATAACTTACCCTAAGGTCAAATGCCAGATTAGCGGCGGGGGAGTTAAAAGATCATGGAGCTTCTGGCAGGGATTCCGTTTTTCTGTGGATTCCACTAACGTTTCTAATGTAGGACGTTCAACCCTATACTGCACGGACAATACAAGGAATAGTTGCCTCCTCTAAGTATGGAGTGGATAAAGAAGACCTTAGGCATAGATAGATTCAGTAAAGCACACTAAGAAGAGAACCTATATACTTGCATTGGGTTATCCAAAGGATAAATGGAAACTTGAAAAGCATACAGCTGTCGCAACCAACTCATGGAATTTCTTAAACAAAGCATGGCCAGAGCTAAGAAAGAAAACAAGGTGGGAATAAAGATTCTAACCACATAAATCCCTTCGGTAAAAGGTGATCCTAATGTGCTGTCTCCCACCAAATACACATACCTTATACATCTTCCAGGACCGCAACACAGGGAGGTCCCTGTCTCCGACAGCATCAATGATTCAACCACAGTGCGTCCGGAAATATATACACAGGACTCCACCTACCTTTCCTGTAACGGTTGGTGTAATACATATCACCTGGGGTAGTTATTAGCAAGGAGGCGTGGAGCGAGGCTCACAGTTCGGCGCAAGGGGTGAAAACAGGCGCCATATTGGAGGTAGTAAATGTATCCACACTGGCCGCCATTTTAGACTGTTCAAGAAATAACGACACACGAAAAAAATATATATGTATTTTTTTAAACGTTACTCAGAATACTGTTCATAAAGGACCAAACAGGTTGATGGAGTAGAGATACCACCATAGACCTGAAGATATATACGGGCCTCTCAAATACCAGGTAAACGCTAATAGGCAAAACAGTGGCTCAGGGAAACTTAACAGCTGCCATCCCAGCCTTGGGACTACAGAACCTACTCTCAACAACATATTTTATACGGGGACTGGGTGAGAGTCCACGAATTGGGAAATGTAATCAATCTCTCACTAAATCACAAATGATGAAAAAAGGGAAAGAGTAACGACGCAATGATCTAAAACAGTGGTAAAATGTACCAATAAGGTCTCAATGAAAAAGGGTCTGCCATGATAATTTCAAAATAGTTCCACTGAATGGAATACTCTATAAAAACATAACCAAAGGCGGGTGAGCAAGGCCAATAAGGGATCCAGGGTGTATAAGGGTAGCCTCAGATGGATCATGGCGGAATGTCTGGGAAACCAGAGAGGCAACCACTCAAGTATACAGCTAAGGCCCATAGTAGAAAGGATACAAACTAAACCGGTTTCAAGCATGTGAAGAAATCATAGCAGTGCATTTTGCCATGGCAAATGTTCATTCAATCCTGTGGCTGCAGTCAGGAGAGTGTATATCCAGTACACTTCTCTTTTATATCTCAGGCCATCTATATTGTTACCTTTGGGATTGTGCACTTTTTCCAAGATGATCTATCTGAGATCAGATTCTGAGTGTTGCTTTTCTTGCCAAGAGGAGCACCTCGCCTTTTATTCCTGATAGAAGATTTATGCTCGCTGAACCTGACTCTGAATTGTCTGCTGGTCTCGCCCACATAGCCCTTATTACAAGGGCACAAAATTAAATTAACTACATTGGCAGCTCTACAGTTAGTCATTTCCTTGAAAAGGAATTTTCTTTTACCCCATTGCAGTTCAGCAGATACTATAGCCGAACTGCAAGCGTGGCACATTTGTGTGCTCCACTAATGGGGCGCCTACCCGTAATGGATTTTGGAAGAAATTGCCTAGTAGCATCAAATTTAGATTTGACCAGTAAATTACGAAGGTTTTTATTCCTGTGGAAGGCAAAAACAGGTCTAGGCATAGGATTAAACTGTTCACCTGTATTCAGAATGTGCGATTGTGAGCATATGATTTGACGTAGTTGGTTATTGAAATTCGAGTGGCATGTAACACACACCAATTTGGTATCTTCAGCGTTGTGTTTGACTTGAAGTAGGGCATCTCTATTGTAATACTTAGCCCTCTTATAGACCTCCCTGACAAGTCTATATGGATATCCTCGATTGAGAAATTTACTTCGAAGTTATTCCACATGTACCTCAAAGTTTATTATACTAATACAATTCCTATGTAGCCTTAAAAACTGACTGAATAGTATACTGTCTTTTTGGCTACGGGAATGGAAACTTTGGTACCGAAGCAGGGTATTTCTTATGGTGGGTTTGGTGTAAAGTGATACCCCAATAACACCTTTGATGACTTAAATCCAAATATCTAAAAATTCGATCTTTTCTTTGCTCATATTGGGGCTGAATTTAAGATGGGGATCACACAAATTAAGCCATAATGTAAATTCGAGAAGTTGTTTTTCCAGGCCACTTCAGATAAAAAAGATGTCATCGATGAAGCGATGCCAATGTGGATATTTAAAAAAATAAATGGGACAATTTCCTTAAAAATGAATCGCTTCTCAAATTTACCCATATAGATATTGGTGACATTAGGGGCGCACGCTGCGCCCATGCTGACGCCCTGGATTTGTTTAAAAATAGACTTGTTCAATTCAAAATAGTTTTTTTGTAGTACTATACTAAGGCATTCAAGGATGAATAATTTGTCATCCTGGCTGTTATTTTTCTCAAGGGCACTTTTTACTGCTTCTAGAGCCCCCCTCTGAGGGACATTGGTATATAGCTCCTCTATATCCATAGAGACCAGAATATCCGAATGGGAATTGAACGTCAATCATTCAATTTTTCCAGTCAGATGGCATGTGTCTTTTATGTATGCAGGAAGGACGTTCACCATGGGTCTAAGGAACTTGTTGACATACTTTAATAAAGGTTCCATAATGGATACAATGGTGGATACAATAGGTCTGAAGGGGACTTATTGGCACTTTTGTGCGTTTTGGCGACCCCATATAGTACCCCCCATATAGTACCGGGATACTAGAGTAAGGTTTGTTGAGATAGTCTAATTCTTGTTGGCAAATTGAGCCTCTACCCAGGGCTCTTTGTGTGATGAATAGGATGTGTTCTTTAATTCTCTTGCTAGGATAAGAGTTGACTCTAAGATAATGTTCTGGGACATCCAACATGGCTTCGATTTGTTCTCTGTAATCTGAACTATTAAGCACCACAATACCACTGCCCTTGTTGCAGGGCTTGGTGGTGATCTCCTTAAGAGCCATATATTCCTCATAATTGAGATTATATATAGGCTTGGGGATAAATCTCGTCATGTTTTGTATTTTGGTGTGTACAATCCTTTCAAAAATGCCTACTTCTGGCCCCACTTCAATGTGGGGGTGAAGATGGAGTCAGGGCGCAATCCCGTCCTATTAGCAATCTGAGGAGGAAAATGATTTTCAAAGAATTTTTTTTGTCTAATTTTCCTGAAAAAAGACTGTATATCACGGTTCAGCTCAAATTTATTAAGCACAGTGCTTTGTACGAAAGATAGCCCACGAGATAGTAATCTCAGCGCTTGATCACCAAATGAGACGTTGAATAGGTTAAAAATCGGAATAAGGACCTTCACTGCGCCCATCGATGCCCTGAGATCTGACTGTGGGTGCTGTTTGGGGACTTTACTGACCTTAAGGCATTCGCGCGACCCTCGCTCCGGGCTCAGCCCAAAATGGCGGCGCCTAGTCACGGCCGGTGTGCCTGACCCACGCGAGCACCGATAGTGCGCTGTATGCCATCGGTCAGCCACAGCCGGCGGTAAGGACTCTCCAGCCCTGATAATCCGCCCTAAATGCTCATTTGCCGTCAGGAGAAATTAGCGGAAAGGCAATGCGGACTTCAACCGGCTCGTAATGCCTGACCCTAAAATGGCGGCGACATTGTACTCGATCTCCACGCAATCCCTACACTCCGGCTCTCAGAGAGCTTCTTGATGCACCTCGAGGACATCCACTGCCATCCTGACCCCTGACCTCCCTCCAAGTGAAGGGATGTGCAGCCCCAGCCTGCCTCATCACCAATGTCTGTGTACTGCCTGCACCTGAGTCACTGTGCCCACGTGGTGTGCCTAAACCGGCCTCATTGCCGCATGGCTGCATTCTACCACCCATAGTGGCGCTTCTCACCCTGGAGAGAGAGCATCGCACCTCACCTACTAGGCAGTGATTGTCCTTTGCGTCTACACGCTAATCTATGTACTTCCTGCCTGTCTGCAAGCAACAACCGGTGCCATTCATGCCTTGGACCCTGGCCCCATCCCCTCAGGCGCTCCCAGTTGCATAAGCAGTCCTGCAGCCGACTCTCTTGTCACGAGAGAGCTCACCCTTATCAGCCAGCGGTGTCCTTCTACAACGCCTACGATCTGACTGCTTCAGGACAAACGCGAGCACAATCCAGACGCGGTCAGCAATCCTGCCACCCACTCCTGTCGCAAAGGTGCTCATTCGTGCCGTCCAGGGGTGTTCTCCTCCAACACTATATAGGGTCAGACAGACTCACTGCGAGCGAGCACACTCATCAGGCAATAATGGCGTACAGAGAGGACAGGAATAATCCTAAAAAGGTGAAACCAGACTCTCTCTTGGACTCACCCATCAAAGGAAAAGCCGATATGGCAGCTAATATGGAAATGATCCTCAGGAAACTGGCAGATCTACATGAACTCTCTAAATCCACCAAATCCAATACCGACTCCATGCAACTTGAACTCACTGCGATTAGAGCTGATATAAATGTAATTAACACAGGCTTGGGAGTGGCAGAACAGCGAATAAGCGACATGGAGGACATCTCAAAACAGTCAGTCTCCAAAATCAAATGCCTAGAAAAGACCACGGATGAGTTGAAACGCCAGAACGCGGAGTTGGAGGACAGGAATAGAAGAGGTAACATCAAAATCTTTGGCGTTCCGGAGAATTCAGAAAAAGATGCGGATTCCTGCGTGGCATTCCTTGAATCATGGATCCCAATGGTCACCAAACTGGACTTCCCACACGGCCTTGAATTGGATAGGGCACACAGGATCCCCACTTTCGCTACTAAGAGCTCAAATGGTCCCAGACCACTTATTTGCAAACCACTCAGATTCCAACACGTCGAGATGATCCTCCAATTCACAAGAAGAAACCACTCCATCTCATGGGACGGCCATAGAATCATCTTTACTCAAGATTATTCAAGGGACACAGTGGCAATCCGCAAAGGTTTCCTGGAGCTCAGAGAAAAGCTAAGGTCCAAAAGCATTCCTTTCTCCTTTGCAGGTCCAGCGAAATTCAGGATTGTAGTCAACGGCCACCCGAGATTCTTCACGGACCCCAAAATCCTTGCCGATCTTCTGGAAGACCGTCGGGAACAAGAAATGGACCTGGCGTCCGGCCTCTCGAACAAGAGGAAGACTTGACCCCACTCGTAGTCTGCACAAAAGTCCATGAGTAATCTGTCAGTCTAATCTCGATTCCACCTTCACTGTTATACTTCCACAAATGTTGGCCTGCGCCGTATTGTTCATCCTCCAGCGCAACATGCAGAACTATGCTTAATAGCGGACATTTTGTTCCCTTTGCTGGACTCTTCCGTGTGGAAACAGGTACCCACATCGGTACTGTGAGTTGGCCTTGAGCCCTGATAATCTGTTGATCCTTCGTGTATAACGTTGAAATATTGTTGAAATAGTGCCGATTATATTTGTTCAGCAATGTTCTTTATGGCTCGCCGTTACAGATAGTTATATGTGCTATAGTTATATCCTGTTCGTACTACTGCTTTCCATTCACCGCCCATGTCACTGTTATGGTTAATAAGTCGCTCTTTCCACCGCCTAGGCAGTTTGAACTGGTTAGAATTTTGTAAAATTGCAGGAACTAATGCCAACATTACTTTACATTAGCCTAAGGAAGCTTATAGCTACCACATATGTAGCCCTGATTTCCGCCTTGCACGGGACTGCCGTCGCACTCCCGATGTACGTATAGGGGGAGAGGGGAGGGAGGGACTGGAGGAGGGGTGGAGGGAGGGGGGGGGGCAGGGAGGGGAGAAAATGGAGCTACAAGAGTTCAAAGTGCCTTATTCTTTCTTTATACTAAGTATTGTTTTGTTCCTATGTTTACCTTTTCCACATTTGTCAAATGCATTTCGTTGCAGTCCACTGTACCTTCACGCATTGGCCCTCACGCTGACTGTAAGGAGCATTTGGGGGGAGTCACTAGTGGTCTCCCTTAGATCAGAGCGCATTCTCTCAACGATGCTTCTCACCCCAAATGGCTAAGACAAACTCACTAGCCGACGATCTTACGATTGTCTCTCTTAATATTAAGGGCCTCAACCACCCGGTAAAAAGGAGGAAAGTTCTTGAGTATATCTCCAAATCCAAGGGGGACATAATTTTACTCCAAGAAACCAAACTATCCGAGGATGATCTCCGCTTCTTGAACATCCACTGGGCATCACATATCCTATCCTCACCAGCATCTCACAAGAAGGGAGGGGTTATCACCATCTTAGCGAAAAAAGCTAACCTTACTCTAGTCTCACACTCCCATGATGATGCAGGCAGGCTATCCATTACTAACCTTCTCAGGGAAGACGACCCCATACATGTACTAAATATCTACGGCCCAAACGCAGACCACCCGGAATTCTGGAACTCTGTCGCCCGCTCATTAGAACCTATCCCTTCAGATGACTTGTTGATAGTGGGGGGCGACTTTAATCTCCCCCTTGACCCAATTCTCAGACAATCCAAGTGTGCCTTCCACCCCTCCCGCTCACACGAAGCCCTCCTTCGTCTATGTGACAGGTATCACCTGAAAGACTCATGGCGCCTACAACACCCGGACGGTAGGGATTACACATTTTATTCTGCTCCACACAACTCCTATTCACGTATCGACTTCATTTTGATCTCAAGCCCCTTCACGCATCTTATAGAAGAGACCGATATAGCCCCCAAGTTAGTCTCTGATCAAGCCTGTATCCGCACCAAACTGGCTGGTTCCAGATCGATCCTCCCACCGAAGAGATGGCGCTTTAATGATATGTATGTACTCATGAATGTATTGTGATACATAAGATTTAAAGAGGAGGGAGTTACCCCAATGCTGAGCAAAGGGTCGAGGTACAAACACGACAAAGACACAGGCATCCCTACACTTTAAAATCAAAAGAGGACAAATGCCTCACCCTGGACCAAGTGTCTGTTTGATGAATAATTACTCTAGCATAGGTAAAGCTATTATTTTTGAGATGACTAATGTCTCACTGAAAATCAATCTAACCCCATATACAATGTAGCATAAAAATGTGTACCACACAAACATTTCTCAACTTAGAAAACAAAGTATATAAAAAAGGAATTTATTAAAAATATTCATTCAATGGATTACCTAACATTCCTCCCAATATAGGTTACAATCTAAATTCTTCATACATATAGATAAAAACTCTAAAAACACCACATTATTCATATATGTTTATGATCTACGGATGGTATCTGACCACCAAGTGAATTGTATCTTTTGCGCCCTGACGAAGGATTTGTTGGCAAAGGTTCCACTATGAAATGCGCGTCGGCGCTGTTTTTTGTCTTGCAAATATTTTTGAATTTCATGTACTGTAGTTGTTTATGTAATATTGTGAGTTGTGTGTAATTTTTGCCTCTCACATTTGTATGGTACGATTGCTTTCTTTGTGGTTTGTGGTGTTATTTTGCTGTTGTATATTTTTGTAATGTTTAGCTTGGGGATGCTTTACTTGAATTCTGTACAGTAAAGCTTTTTATACAAATGAACTTATATATAAATTAAAATATTTTTTGATAAAATAAAAATTAAAAAAACTGATCTTGTGGGACAATGTTGTGTTTTCGAATTTAGGATGTATTACCTATGTATTAAATAATGTGTCAAGTCAAGTCAAGTCAAGTCAGAAGATTTATATAGCGCGCAACATACCCAGAGGGTCTCAAGGCGCTTGAAGAAGGGTGGGGAATTACTTGTCAAATATCCATGTTTTAAGTTGCTTTCTGAATGCTAGGTGGTTCTGAGTGAGGCGAAGGTGGGTAGGGAGGGAGTTCCAGGATTTAGCTGCTAGGTAGGAGAAGGATCTACCTCCCGTGGTGGTTTTGTTGATGCGAGGTACAGTAGCAAGGGCTTGGTTGGAGGATCGTAGCTGGCGAGAGGGGGTGTAGAAGGAGAGTCGTGCGTTGAGGCATTCAGGTCCCAGTTCGTAAAGTGCTTTGTGTGCGTGGGTTAGGAGGCGGAAAGTTATCCTCTTATTGACGGGGAGCCAGTGGAGGGAGGTCTTTCAGGTGACCAGAGATGTGGTCTTTACGCGGGATGTCTAGTATGAGTCTGGCTGAAGGGTTCTGGATGCGTTGGAGTTTTTTCTGGATTTTTGCGGTGGTACCGGCGTATAGGGTGTTTCCGTAGTCCAGGCGGCTCGTGACCAGTGCGTTAGTGACTGTTTTTCTAGTTTCGGTGGGGAACCAGCGAAATGTTTTTTTGAGCATGCGAAGAATGTTGAAGCAGGATGATGAAACGGCGTTGACTTGTCTGTTCATGGAGAGCGAGGAGTCCAGGATGACGCCCAGGTTCCGTGCGTGGTCCGTCGGGATGGGTGCTTTTCCAAGGGCCTCTGGCCACCAAAAGTCATCCCAGGCGGAGGGGGAGGTACCTAAGATAAGGACTTCTGTTTTGTCTGAATTCAGTTTCAGACGGCTGTGCTTCATCCACTCGGCTACTTCTTTCATTCCTACATGTAGGTTGGTTTTGGCAGTGTTAGGGTCTTTGGTGAGTGAGAGGATCAGTTGAGTGTCGTCAGCGTAGGAGATGATATTGAGGTTGTGTTGGCGTGCGATGGCCGCGAGGGGGCTCATGTATACGTTGAAGAGGGTGGGGCTGAGAGAAGATCCTTGTGGTACACCGCAGATGACTTCAGTGGCCTCAGACTTGAATGGTGGGAGGCGGACTCTCTGGGTTCTTCCGGTGAGGAACGAGGTGATCCATTCCAGTGCTATGGGTACTAGATGGGGTTTAAAAATGTAACACTGTACAGAGAAGGGGAAAAAAAATTGATCATGCTAGAAATACTAAAATATAGTGGAAGTCCTATCGGTGTTTTACGCGCTTAAGGTGCATTTGTTATCACTGCATAACCTTAGGTGAACGACCTGCTGGTGTTCACATATTGTGATAATATACATCGTCAGTGTGATAAACCGTGGCTCATGTTGACGCATATAAAGTTCACATTGATACATAGTCAGATGCTCTGTTTTACAACAATATACATAACCAGTTCCCTCTAGTATTGTGGTATAAGGTATATATCAGCTAGTATATGACTCATATTGACACATATAAAGTTCACATAGATACATAGTCAGATGCTCTGTTTTACAACAATATACATAACCAGTTCCCTCTAGTGTTGTGGTGTAAGGTATATGTCTGCTAGTTGATGTGGTAGTCCCTAAGTGTTGAACAGGTTATATCTTAACTAAGTAATTTATGTTATTATTTTGACTCATATCGCTGATACGGTTTTTGTCTTTACAGATAACACGAAAGGTCATATTCGTCATTAAGCCCCGTGGGAGCTAGAGTTTTTAAATATTTTATCCAGAAGAGTTCGCGTTGCATCAATCTCTGGTGATTGTCAATCCCTTCCTTTATCTGTACTTTTTCAATGATGAAAAACCTCAACTGAGATATAGTGTGCTTTTCATCTCTCCAGTGAAGTACTAAAGGTGACGTCAAGTTCTGGTTGCGGATTCTGCTCTTGTGCTCCGTTATGCGTACTTTCACTTTACGTTCCGTTTTACCAACGTACATTTTGCCGCAAGGGCACTTGATTGCATATACAACATTATTGGAATTACAGTCACTGTTATGTTTTAGCTGTATCAATTTTCCTGTAGTTGGGTGAGTACACGTATTGCCTGTGATCACATTGTTACAGTTGGTACAATTTGAACATCTAGTTGTCCCCTTGTATGGAACCGAGCTTGTAGAAGGCTGTTTATATTTTAACCTTGTTCTCAGGTTTGGTCCTCTGGTATGTGCGTGTCATATACTAGCTGATATATACCTTATACCACAATACTAGAGGGAACTGGTTATGTATATTGTTGTAAAACAGAGCATCTGACTATGTATCAATGTGAACTTTATATGAGCCATGGTTTATCACACTGACGATGTATATTATCACAATATGTGCACACCAGCAGGTCGTTCACCTAAGGTTATGCAGTGATAACAAATGCACCTTAAGCGCGTAAAACACCGATAGGACTTCCACTATATTTTAGTATTTCTAGCATGATCAATTTATCATATGAATCAACCCACCCTCGAGACATTTCGTTAATAACAAAACTCCAAGACATATCTTTGACGCTTTAACACAAACAGAGCGCCGGCTACAAAGAACCCAATGGGATTATTTTTTAAACGCAATCTTAGCGAACGCTAACATTTTAGATTTGGTTGACCACTAACGAGGTTTGAACAACTGGATGCACAACCGCGAGTTATCACTTTTTGACAACTCCTGACTGTGAGTCAGAGAATGAAATTACAATTTATCGCTATGACCCTAAGAACAAACATATTTCATAGATATCGATAACTTATAAGTATTATCTTTATCTCAACGAATAGAGTCAATGACTTAGGTAGTCATCCCGGTATTATACATATTCCAGCATGGCGCCCAAACATTCTATCAGAATGGCTAAAGCACTTAGACTGAGTCCTTTCTCTATGTTTACAAACTCCGTTCCCTGGCGGAGTTCGCGGAGTTTTAATGGCGTTTTTTCGGCACACAGTGCATGAAGACGATCGATAGACTGTGGAACCCCAGATACGGCGAAAATCTTTGGCACATCAGGTATGCACTGACCCGTTTTCACGGAGTGTATTGATATTATCGTTAGATGCCCGCAAACACTCTAGTAATTGCGCTTTTTTCACCAAACAGAATAACAATCCTGGTGAAGACAAGCGATTACATATCATCCTATACAGGTATGTTCTTACTAGTCTTTTCAAGACTCATTTCAATATCCATATGCAGTTATAATCTTATAACCAACACAGGTTATTCATTATTACTTGTAGTGACCGAACACTGAGTCCAGCAAGTGAGGCGAATTTAAATACCCACCTGTTATGACAAACACCAGGTATGATATCACTATAGAGTTTAGCCACATATCCCCCATGAACTACATTGAATTAAGAATCTCACACAATTTTATATGCTTTATTTTCAGACACGCCCCTGATGAAGGCACCGTAGAGGCGCCGAAATGCATTGGGCTCATCTGTTAAATTTTTGTGTACTGTTCATTGTGTAAATATGAAGCCAAAGTATTGAATATGTAAATATGATATAATGTTTACAAAATTGATGAAATGAATTATATGTTTGTATTATGAGACATGAAAATAATACATGAGTAAATGAAACTAATCAAAAAACTCAAAAATAAGAATAAAAACAAGTACAAAATCTAAAAAAGTGTGTTAAGCATAATTAAGGCGCGGAGCGCCATGTGAACAGTGCCCGATTTGATGGGTCTAAAAACACATCATAACCCCGAGTTACCACACAGGATTGACTACCCTGATAAATCGGAGCACCAGTGGATACATTGAATAACTTAAAAAACCAACGGAGTGCTCCTTACGCCCTTCATTTCCTCAGATACATACTGGAGATAACATTTACTAAAGGAGTAGTCATTTTTAGAGGTTCCAATCTATCCACCACGATAAGTACTTAGGGGACTTGGAAGTCAGGCGACATTTGTTTTTCTCAATAATTTTTTGTTCGCTATATTTAACTGATTCGGATAGTTTATTACAGAACCAGATTCCTAGGTATTTAATTTATTTAGGTTGTCAAGAAAGGTAAGTGTTACCAAGGTCTGAGGGGAGATAGAGTAGATTAAGGGGTAAAACATCAGTTTTATGTCTATTCAGACAGTATCCTGATACTGTAGAAAACTAGGAAATAATATCAATGACAGCAGGAAAAATGGAATCCGTCTCCTTTGAATATATCAAAATGTCTTCTGCAAAAACTGGAGTCTTAATAGGGATGGAGTTTAAAAGATTGAGTAAAAACAGATATCTTTAATATTGTGTTCATTGTTTAGCAATTGGATCGGGGGGCCAATAGAGAGAAGGAATAGGGGGTGACAGAGGGCACCCCTAACGTGTGCCTTGGCAGAGCAGGAAAGGAACTGAAAGGAAACAATTAATCCCGATTCTCACTGTCAGGTTAGCATATAGCGCCATTGTAATTTTGGTAAATGTGACAATGAGATTCTGTTTCATGAGAATTGCTTCAAGGAGTTGCCATGACACCTTGTCAAAGGCATTCTCTGCATCCAAGGCTAATGCCTCAGGAGGAGAAGAGGACAATTGAGCTTTATCAATGATATGGCAGAAGGTGCATATACTGTTACTGGCAAATAAGCCTTTAACACATCTGGATTGAGACTTGTATATTAATTTGGTGAAAACGTCAGCATATATTTTCACTTCCATAAATAAAAAGGAAATTGGCCTAAAGTTTTTAGAGTCTGAGTGGCCCTTCCCATCTTAGAGGGATGACCGGGATCGTGGCCTCTGCAGCTGAACCGCTAACGTTACTCTGAACATTAAAGTAGTTAAGGATTGTCTCAAAATCGTCTGGTCTGGGTACTTTGCGAGCCATATACTAATGACAGGCTCCAGGATTTCCTTCTTGATCGAGGGGCTATTTAAGCTTACTTTTTCTGATTCTGATATTTCTTTTAGTTCAATTTGATTGAAGAATTCAACACATTCCTTTTTGATGTTAGTAGTATTATTACGGTGATAAAGAGCACCATAAACCAGTTTAAAAGCTTCTAGTATGTATTTGGGAGTAGATTTGGTTGATCAATCAAGATCTTTTATAGAGGTCACTAGGTTGCTATTTTTTTTTTTAAATTTCAACACAGTGTCAAGAGATTTCCTGGGCACGTTCAAGTATGACAATTTCCTCACCTTCTGGGCAAAAACTGATAGGTATGCACATTTATTGATAAGAATTATATTCATATTTTAGTTTTTTAACGTCTGTCAGGGCCTGGATTGTCTAAATCGAATTTCTTTTGCCTTGATTTCCTTATAAAGTAGATCAAGCATTTCTTTAATTTCTTAATTTTTCTTCATCATACAAGACATTATTTGCCTTCTCATGGTACATATAAAGGACTCCAATACAGTTACTGGAGATGCAACAGAGGGAGCCTTCTCTTCAAAGAAGAGACTAATTTCTAAAAATGTTGTACATCAGAAGGTTCATCTAGAATTTCTGTGTTCATTCGCCAGGAGGTGCTTTGAGGGGAAAAATGAGAGTTCTTAATTGTTACAGAGATAGCAGTGTGCTTAGAGACCAAGATGAGTTTTATCGATGAGTCAAGGCAAGTTTGGAGAAGGGCAGGCTCAACTGATGTATAAATCGATAAGAGAAAAAAGTTTGTGTAGTGCAGATAAGAAAGCAATATTCTCTGTAGGGTTGTGAAGCCCCCATACTTGTTGGAGTCCATGATTTCTACATAGATAAAACATTTTATGCTCTTTGGGACATCAACATTTTAAAGAGGATTTACGATCTAGAATGGTATCCATTGGAAGATTAAAATCTCCACCCAGTATAATGTGTGCATTGGGAGGAAGCAGAGATAGGTTGGCATTTAGTGAGGACCAGAATGAGATTTCATCCCCATTGGGGGCATGCATATTTATTGGGTTCAGGTCACTGCTTCCTTTTTTAAATTTGGTAAGTAACCACCTGTCCCCTGCATTATGCTCTGCCAATATAATGGAAAGGCCTGATTTTTTTGAGAGAAGTGTGATTACTCCATTTGTCGCTGAAGGTGTTCGAGCAAGATAGGTCCACTATTCACACTGTTTGGAGTAACAGTGCTTTTCCATATCCAATTTTAGTTCCATATAGGAAAAGAACATCTCCGCACAAAATGTTAGCATTATCAGAGATCGTTTTCCTATTCATTGGGTGATTTAAGCCCTTTGCATGCTGAGAAATAAAATGATTGGAAATCACGAATAACTGACAAGGATCCGGAATGTAGGGACTGGTAGTGGAAGTATGGAATCGGACTGTGTAGATCGCACTGTCCAAAAGACTACACTAAGTAACCTGCTTGGCACTGAAAGAGAAGTTACAGAAGAGTGTCTTAAAGCCAAGAAAGGTAACAGTTGATGAATAAAAATAAAATCATGGGAAGCAAGCATACACTCGAGGGAGAGAGAACATTCCCCCCCATTACAATCAAAAGAGCACAAAGGGCCAATGGAGACTATTCAACCTCCCACATCCACCAGGGTAAATCTCACAGAGATGCGGTACACCACAGGAAGGTGTGGGGGCACCAATGTAGGAGAGGGGGAGATCCTGCAATTCCCATGATAGTAAATTACAGCCCCTCTAATAACATTTTAGAAACAACATATTTCAGGATAATAATCCATCTACATTAACCTAGGGTGTAGTGTAACCAACATTTGAATAGTTTTTGGTTGATGTAACAGTCCATAAATATGGACAATAAACATCAGACACAAATAAACAGCACATATTAGAGTTTAAATGTACAAGTCTAAGAGATATTATACAATGTATGATAATGATAGCACACAATACGTTTAACAAATATTACAATTCTTAACTAGAATGTGAGTAAGAGTACTTAATTTTAGGAACAAGAGACCTAAATCGTATCAGTCACCATGGTGAGCCAATGTATAGGGAGTGAAAGGTGGATAAATGCAAGTCATAAAGCTGTGAAGTGTGTAAGACAACATGTGCATAGCAAACTGTGCTTAATCATCATAACTGAAGAAACAGCTTAAAAGTAAATAACAAAAAGCAAGTAAGTAGCCGGTACCGGCAATAAGTGACTCATTTAACAAAAGCAAGCACAAGCAGTAGAGTCAATAAGGTAGGTAAAGCTCAGAATCAAAAAAGTAAGAACACTTGCATGGCAATAATCAGGGTGGATTTTGAACTGGGCTAGGGTTGGTCTCCATTCTCAACTCTGATTTGTTCTCAATAAACGTTTGAAGAGCCATGGGTTCCGGAAAGATCACAGTCTGTACTCTGAGTATTTTGAATTTCAAAGGAGTGATAAAAGAGTGTTAAATGGGTTTCTGAGCTAATTCGTTCCGTAAGGCCAAAAAACCTGTCTTATTGGTCCCAGTGTTTCTAGCATCTGGAAATCGATATTCTGGCACCTTCCCACATGACTACTTTGAAGCTATCCTGGCACAGATGAAAAAAGTCAAAGTGTTTGTGTTTCAGCGGTTTGAGAATCATAGGTCACAGAGAGGATCATTCTTAGGACTGTAGGACGGTATTAGAAGTACTCATTCAATATCAAAGTCCAATATCAAAGCCAGCATGTCTGAAATCCAGTGTTCTAAGAACTTGATAGGGGAGGAAGCTGCATTCTATGCGCCTTCTGGTAAACCAAAAATTCTCACATTGCTCCTTCTGCTTCGATCTTCCAAATCCATTTTGTCCTTCCTGAGGTTGACAAGTATTTTGTCAGCGGTTTTAAGTTGTTTGGACTGGAGATTGGTGTGTTCTTCTAGTGCACTGTTTCTTCTGTATTAAAAATTCTAATATTGAGACCATTCAAATCTTTACCAATTCCTGCAACTTCGCTTTGTAGCATATCAGTGTTAGTTTGGGGGCTTTAAGCAATGTCATGGACAGAGTTGAGCTTTGAAGATCGCATCAAACCTAGAGGCACTGTCGGTTTTGTCCTTGAATGAATATTCAGGAATTGGTGGTGCTTAATTAAATCTTTTTAGAGAGACTTTCTCTTTACCATCTCCGGGGTCCACCTTAATGAAAGCAACACGTTTGTGTCTATTGCGTGAGAAGTGACACTTTGGTTGCGATAATACTTTCGATGAGACAATACTTTAAGACTTAGATTACTAACCACTAGCTTTGCATGGGATCCAAAGAGACATCATAGTGTAGGGTCCCCAAAATGATCCCCAGACAAATAAGGGAGGAGTTGGATGAGGCACACTTAAAATAACTAGATGGTTGGTCACAATGAGGAGAGAGTAGACCCTTTGGACTGTTTGCAAAACCCAATGGTCCAATGCTACGGATCATGTGATGCAGGTGGTGCCGTATCCTGCCTCCCACTGGAAGCCTGTGATGGTCAGAGGGCAAACTAAATGGGTTGGGAGGCTGCAACTGCAAAGGGAAGGAGGAGAGGCAGACCTGTCCTTTGGCCGCCTGTCCCACATGGTTTATGCGACCTGTGTCCTTGGCAACAAAAAGGTTGGGAAGATATTGCGTGGCCACGAAAGCGACGTCAGGCAGACTGGGGGTGACAATAGGCCATAGACATGGCCAAGAACCTGGCCGTAGCTCTGCTGTCCGTAAAACGCTCCAGCGCTGAACCACCTTCTCTCAGAAAAAGCAAGAGCCAAAGAACATGTTCAGAAGCGAAGCTTGGACAGCCCCAGAAAAACTAGTCAATCGCAGCCAGGGGAGGCACTGCAGGACCACCGACTATGTAATCCCTCTATGCAGCGAGTCAGTCGTGTCAAGTCCACATCATATGGTGAACTTTGCTGCGTCACTCCCATCAGCAATAGCTTGAGAGATTATGGCTTGGACCTCCTCTGAGACCATGAGCAGCACTTGTGCAATCACACCTCGGATCGTATGGGAATAGAGGCCCAAAGGGCATGCAGTGCACCAACCGCAGTGCAAGGCTAGCAGAAGAGAACATCTTTCTGAAGGTATCCAGCCTTTGGATTCCCTATGAGGTGGAATGGTAGGGTGGTGTGCAGGGTTTGGGAAACTAGGGTCCCCAGGAGCGGGGCGAAGGCGGTGGGCAATTGTCCCGTGCACAGGAGCCCCTGTGCAGGGCTTGGACCAGGCCCCAAGGATGTCAGTAAGGCCTTCTTTGAATGGGCGACAGGGTTCGGAGGAGGCAACACCCGGCTGAAGCGCCTCCATCAACACTTTTGTAGTCTGGACTGCCACTGAAAGCAGGATAAGGTCCAAGACTGCAGTCGCCCTACACACCACCATAGTAAAAGAGGCTCTCTCCTCCATAGCCACAGTAGGAAAAGAGACCAGCTCAGTCAGGTGAAGTGTCTTGCACACCGGCCTCTGCCAATTCCTCATACTAGTTGTCCTCCTCTTTTAAGGGATGGTCCGACCCCTCCCATTCCTCTCCCTCTCCAAGGCTATCAATAGTAAAAGACACTGGCTCTGCTCCAGAGAACAGGGTCCCAGCCAGCGCCAGGCAACACCCATCCGGCGCCATATCGGAGTCTGCAATGAGGATGGCTGTGGGGCGTCGGCACTGGAGACAGTGTTGAGGAAGGTTTTGCTGACGGCTCCACTCTGGTTCTAGCAAGAACTCCATGGCTCACGACTGGAGCTGATGGTGTACCCACCAGTAGTGATCCAGAAGGGGCTGGGCCACCCAAATATGAAGTGCACTGCCTCATAAAATTCTATGAGCGCAGTGGGGGTCGCCCTCGCCCCTGGAAAATCAGGGAAGTCACAGAAGCAGGGTAAGAAGGTTTTCAGAAACAGATGAAGGGAAGACAAAGTGTTGGACCTCATTGTGCTCAATGGAGAGAGAAGGTAGCTTCCATCTTATCGCCATAGGAGGATGAGGTTTGGAGTCCTTATGGGGACTTTGGCTCATGGGTAAATGCACCTGGTAGGGCCTTAACCGGACGGAAATCAAATCAGCTACGTACCAAGGCGAAGATAGTTGTGTGGCATGGCGACTGAACTCTGGGATGGAGGGCACAATTTGTCCTAAAATGATCGACACACACAAGATGCTTGAGGGTCAGCAGCTACAAAGTGCATGTGGAAGAGCACAAACTGCTTGAAACTGTTGCTGTCCAAGCTTCAGAAATTTAGAAATTCGAGCTTGAAAAAACAGCTGGAATAAGTTATCTTAGCTATGGAAATTCTCATTGCAAGAGAAGCTGATTCCAGTCTACAATGGCAGGTAGAAAAAAATTGTTAGGTTAGCATGTGCAGGAGAGTGAGTAAAGGGTTGCAACCATTCACAAGGTACAGTCTTGCGTGCAATACTGGTTCCTGAAGTCTTTCTTTTAATAAGGTTACAAGTGGTTGACAAAATGAGAAAGTCAGACTTTGGTTTATCGATATAGCTAAAATACAGAATCTGTTGGAGCACTGAGGACCAACTGGAATCTCCTGGAATCCCCAAAACCATTTAGCCTTTGCAGAAACTTAAAACATTGTCTTCCAGATTTAGAAGGAAGAGCGAATGTCTGAAGCGAGAGAGAATATATACTGGAGGGTAAAGATCTGGTGAATAATTTTAGAACTACGGCAGAACCCACATGGGGTACATATATTGCAGTACCACCATGACCAGAATGCATTGCAACTCACATGAGGCCCACTGAGGGCAGGACTACTATTCAAACAGGTGGCTGCGATTTGTTTGCTATTTGTTCTGTGCAGGCCTGTGATCAAGAACTGCAGAGTTCGAAATGTGTTAGGCCTTTTTAAATGGTTTGATGACAGTTGCTGTTTTTCGCTGCAGTCTTCATTAAAAAGGTACACCTACCTGTGAGTGCGTCTGAACTCGAGGGCCTCCTTTCTGTGTAGATGTGTGATGGCCGGTCCAGCCGTAAAGACACACGGCCGCAAGCAGAAGCGGCTCTGGAGTGGCTCGAGATAGCGAGACACTGTTGGAATTGGAGGCTCTCAATGAGTGACTGGTCACTGGAAGTGAACCCAGGAATGTGCCGTTGAAACGACCCACTGGAGGGCAATGATCTGGTGAATAATTTTGGAACTACAGCAGAACCCACATGGGGTACATATATTGCAGCACCACCATGACCAGAATGCATTGCAACTCACGTGAGGCCCACTGAGGGCGAGGCTACTATTTAAACAGGTGGCTGCAATTTGTTTGCTGTATGTTCTGTGCTGACCTGTGATCAAGAAATGCAGAGTTCCCCTAAATTTGTATGACGGGGGATTAGCCTCCCGGATATCAAAAAATACTATTGGGTGACCCAGCTCGCAGCCATAAACCAAGGCAGCTACGGACGTCCTGATGACCTGGGATACGCCATGGATAGATGGCTTTTGCCAGGAGGGAACCACAATAGAGCACTCTACTCCAATCCACGGAGATACGGGCCGACTAACCACTCGGTCCAGATATGGCATGTAGTGAAGAAACACCTGGGCTGGGACTGTAGGCTCACGCTGGCAATGAGATCCCACTTATCAAATCCTTGCGTACCCTTATGGTGTACGCAGGGATTTGATAAGTGGGATCTCATTGGGATCTCGCAGATCAAGGATTTGTGGGTCAAAGACAAAATTATATTGTTTACCTCCCTCCAACAGTAATATAGGTTGGCAGAAACTGAGTGCTTCAGATATTCCCAGATCCGCCATGCTTTACAGACCCAACTTCCCAAGAAGTCCTCCTCCCCGGAAACCTCTGCCTTAGAGGATAGAGTAATGTACGGCCATCTACCCAAAAAGGCCATCTCCCTGATTTACAAAAAACTGATCAATAACATGGTGGACCAGCTTCAGTCGCTTAAAGAAAAATGGATATGGGATGGAATAGAGCTTGATGAGGAAGAGTAGCAAGAGGAGGTGTCTTCCCCGAAAGAGGTGGCAATTCAGGCTAAATGGCGCTTAGTCCAACTCAAAATTCTCCACAGAATCTACACAACGGGACCGTGTCTGGTCCGCATGGGTAGAGTGGGGAGTGTAGACGCAAATGTGGAAAAGAGGGCACCTTCATGCACATCATATGGGAGTGTGACCAAATACAAGCCTACTGGCGCACAACACATCTCATCCTAAGTGAGGTACTTACACTTGAACTCCGTCCGGAGGCTCATAGGTGCCTCCTAAATATATGGGAGCCTATGGACCTCACTTCTTACAACAAACTCTGGGCAACACTGGCAGTGATGATAGTGAAGAGAAGTATCACACAAAACTGGGGAGCCCTGCAGCCGCCCAGAGTAGAGACCTGGACAGAAGATCTAGACTGGTGCATGTTTAGAGAGAAATCAGTCTACAAAGCTAGAGGGTGTCTGGGGAAGTGGAACAGGGTTAGGGGCCCTGAACACCTACCGAGGCCATATTTGTACACCGCCGCTGCACACTCATAATGAAGATCCCCCAACCCCCTAATTTGTCCGCACAGTGTATTGTTGTATGAATCTATGTAATAATGTACCCAAGATAACGGAAATGTACTGTCTCCTCTGCACAATATGCATGTTATGTCGATAAGTTAATAAAAAGAAAGTAAAAAAATAAAAAAGAAATGCAGAGTTTGAAATGAGTTAGGCCTTTTTAAATGGTTTGATGACAGTTGCTGTTTTTTGCTACAGTCTTCATTAAAGAGTTACACCTACCTGTGAGTGCGTCTTACCTCGAGGGCAACCTTTCTGTTCTCTCTCACTCTAGGTCCGTGCTCAAACCAAGGTGGTGCCGATCACGTCACATTCACCTCATCCACTGCTAAGAAACACTCAGTTTGGGTGGTAATAAAAAACCTTGACACAACACACCTGAGTGCGCAATTTTCTCAACCAATGGATGAGGTGAATGTGAGATATAGTTTCCACTGAAAAACGAATGGTTAATTTACATTATAGTTAAGTGCTGAAATGAAACACTAATGTTAAAAAACCCAAAATACTCTCAAATATACCACCCCCATCATACACTGTTTATGACCTAACATATTACAACACTTATGAAATGTTAAATGACATCACTGATGACATCACTGATTGTATTTAAATAACATTATTGAAATTACTAATAAAATTAACCAATGATTTCCACACTGTGCTATTGGATTTGTGAACTATGAGTAATACAAGTTCTATCGATGGCTAGACTCATACACTTGTATGTAAGCTTTCAGAAGATGCAAACTAGGTATTTGATAAGTCACACATTTTTTATGGATGTCATATCGTTTTACATGTATTCACCCAAAGGATGGGTGTAGTGGGGGTACATCACTAGTGGAGAGCAGGTCACAGGACATTATTTAACAATAGACCCCCTGATCAATATTTGCTGTGAATGGTGAAGGATGAGAAAGCAGAGTGTTAGGTGGCATGGAGGGGTTGACACTGGTCCTGCCCTTAGGGGAAGTCCACTGCTCAACCCCTTTTGTGATTTGGATGCAGGGTATGGTATGGCACCAAGCCTTGCAGACAACCTCCACTGTGTATGTCCAACTTTGTGCATGGAGGGGTTGGCAGCTTGTGGAGGGGTGGGGGCAAATCCAGGCCATAGGCTACCTTGTGCAATGGTGGTCTGATGCTTATGGAGGGTTGAGTGCAGGCCCTTGCCAGAGCCTAGTCACTGAGTTCAAGACCTAATGCAGATTAGATGCAGGGTCTGTCTGAGATGTCATGAGTGATGTCACTGATGATGCTATTTGAAATAGCAGAAGCAATGCAATATGTGACATCATAAGCAGTGCAACATGGGGGTGCAATTATAGTTAGTTCACTAAACTTAAACTGGTGTTTTTGACCCACTTGCTCATCACCAGCAGACTGGACTATGGAAACGCACTCTACGCTGGCATTAACAAGTACCTTTTCCGCAAGCTCCAGATCATACAGAACACCGCAGCTAGATTCGTCCTCGACATCCCCGTAACGAACACATCAGCCAACACCTGCGGAGACTCCAATGGCTCCCCGCGGAGAAAAGAATCACATTCAAGATTCTCACCCACGCCTACAAATGCCTAGACAACAACGGACCCAAATACCTCAACTCCAGAATAAACTTCCACGTATCCAAAAGAAACCTCCGGTCTGCCAACCTCGCACTGGCCGAAACCCCTTGCATCCACAGAGCCAGAGCAGGCGGAAGATAGTTCTCCCACATTGCAGCCAGAACCTGGAACGAGCTACCAGCAAATATCCGACTCGCCCCCAACCTAAACACCATTAGGAAGGCCCTCAAGAGCTGGCTCTTCAGCTGAACGGATCTGTACGCACCCCTCCCCCGCAGCGCCTGGAGACCCTCATGGGTGAGTAGCGCTCTTATAATTCCCTGATTGATTGATTGTGTTTTTCACTGGCGTTTTACCTTAGCTCTAAATTCATTTCAACACCCAACTACAATGTCACTTCAATCATTGGGTTATTTCAGTAAAAGTCTTTTTTTTTAACATATATTAAAGTTTTGGCAGTTTTTCCTATTTTTGAACAGAGCGTTGTTCAGCGACAAGAAGATGATTAGACTAAATAAACAGACGTGGAATAGGGAGGCTGTACTTTTGCAGACATCTCAACTATTTCCAGAAGATCTAGACTGGTGCATGTTTAGAGAGAAATCAGTCTACAAAGCTAGAGGGTGTCTGGGGAAGTGGAACAGGGTTAGGGGCCCTGAACACCTACCGAGGCCATATTTGTACACCGCCGCTGCACACTCATAATGAAGATCCCCCAACCCCCTAATTTGTCCGCACAGTGTATTGGTGTATGAATCTATGTAATAATGTACCCAAGATAACGGAAATGTACTGTCTCCTCTGCACAATATGCATGTTATGTCGATGATAAGTTAATAAAAAGAAAGTAAAAAAAGTAAAAAGAAATGCAGAGCTGGCTCTTCAGCTGAACGGATCTGTACGCACCCCTCCCCCGCAGCGCCTGGAGACCCTCATGGGTGAGTAGCGCTCTTATAATTCCCTGATTGATTGATTGTGTTTTTCACTGGCGTTTTACCTTAGCTCTCAATTCATTTCAACACCCAACTACAATGTCACTTCAATCATTGGGTTATTTCAGTAAAAGTCATTTTTTTTTTTTTAACATATATTAAAGTTTTGGCAGTTTTCCTATTTTTGAACAGAGCGTTGTTCAGCGACAAGAAGATGATTAGACTAAATAAACAGACGTGGAATAGGGAGGCTGTACTTTTGCAGACATCTCAACTATTTCCAGGTCTTTTAAAAAACATTATGCCTCAAATTACTAAAATTACTAAAATCCCAAATCTCCCCTCACATTTGTAACCCATTAGTTTCATGCCTGCATTAACATCTCAATGTTCATTTACTTTAACCTGCTCCTCAATGAAGGCTTTAAATTCACCAGCTCCTCTTCCAATAGAATGACATTCAGGAGTACCTCACATTTGTCTTAAATACAAAATGTTAATGCACTAGTTGTTCATTAGAACTCTGAGATGATGCTGCAGTTGATTACTAGAGTTTGCTAACAGAAAAAAACCATGAGCAATAATGCAAGATTATTTCACAAAATAGCATTTAGCGTGTAGCATTCCCACTCACCTTTATTTTCTTCTTTTTCAGTGGTGTTGGTGGGCTCTGCGTGTCTTTTTTACTCAGTCTAGTTTGTCTTTCACATTCCTCAGTCTCTTCTAGTTTTCTTTTCTTAGTTGTGCTCCTTGACTTCATTTGCTGTGTGTTGTCTTTCAGAGGAGTGGCACTACCAGTGTTGGCAATAGACGCTCGTGACAGGATCATCAGGGTATGTGCAGCCATACTGACACTGTTCTCACTACCTGCTTCACTAGCTGGACTGCAGCCTTGTAGCTCTGGTGTTGCAGGGAGAAACAAGGCTCTAGGTGTCCCCATTTCCTCAGAGGAATTCTTAGATGTTGGTGTCCTTACACTGTCCAATATACCCACCCCAGAGCTAGGAGTCCGGGGAAGGGGTAAATCCCCGGAATCTGCTTGCCTGGGGGCCGGGCTACGCATCTGAATGTCATGCAGCATTTCTCCAGCCTGTTTACTTAGTGGACTGATTAGGTGAGATTTTCCTACCTCCTTCCGTGGATCAAGTGGACTTTTTCTGAGAATGTTGGGAAGAATTCCTTTTCGACTCATTTCTTTCACCAACGGCACAGTTTTATCATAAAATGTACTGTGCTCCTGGCTGGCTGTTAGTTTTGGGGCTTCTTGCTTCTGTTGCTGCTCTTTACTCCCTTTCAATGTATTTTCTTTATTTGCCGAGGTAGTATCATGGATATCTAATGGCAATCCGGACTGTGCAACTTTCTGGCCAGTGTTCACATCTTTCACACTTGAACTAGCCACACGAGAGCCAGTCACACCAGACTGCGATCCACTGCTCTCAACCACAGGAGTGTTGCTATCCGCTTTATTACTGTCAGTTGACTGCATGATTTTAATGTACTGTGATGCTCCAACTGCAGCCTGCAGAGAATGCAACAAACTATCCGAACGTTCTTTATTTTGTGGCGTGGTGGGAGGTTTCAACACTTGGTCACTTGTCTTCTCGAGAGCAGAAGTACCCTCCTCAAAGCACAAAACTCTTCTGTGACTTCCAGTCACTTTTGTATTCGAATTTTGAGCATTGGGCGGTGCAAGAAGAGAAATATCTTCTGGTTTTGTTTGTTCGTCTGAGGGCAGAACAGTGTCAGAAGATTCAGACCTACAAAAACAAATCCAGTAAACATTAGCATCAACCTGAAAAGGACTGGACTGAGATGTGAACATGCTACTCAGAGGAAAGTAGTGCTTAGCTCTCTAAAAATACAAACCCACATGCTGATACAATTCTTTCAGTGAGACATAAAATTATTGCAATTAATCTGCAACATTACATGGTGTTGTATAACACTTTTGGTTGCAGAAATAGATCCGTGAAAAAAGATGTGATAACAATAGATGATAAATTAAGGCTTGTGCTATCCTAGGGCATCCTTAAATGTATACAGTCATGTTTCTTATAAATAACTAGTAACCACATATAATGATGCTTGCTATGGAACATCATCCACCAGCATATTAGACAGAGGACCACTTAGATTTTAGAGGCAACAAAACCCTCAACCTGTCTTCTGAAGCTTACCAAATCATGCTATCACTATGAAATAAACCATACTAAGCAGCTGTCCTGTTGGACCATCTCAATGACCAATACTGTGGTCTACAAATATGACAAACTCAATTATCTGTCCAGAGAGTCCCCATACCAAGATCATCCCAGTACTTCCATAGAATATGGTGTTACCCAACATGGAGATACTAATGAGGCTTTTCCAACACCAAACTGCAGTGGACTCAAGGCAACCTAATCAGACAGCAAGAACAAATATGATCTCATTCTTGCTAGAGACCCTATGTTCTCTCAGAAACCAATTGGCATACCAGGATCACTGTAAGGTGGAGAGTTCCCTATCAGTGAGACTAGTCTGGCTACAAGCCCTGGCCTCCATCAGGCTTCTTAATTCACCTATAACACACTCCCACACCCGTGCAAACTTTGGGCTTCAGCTCCACTCCTCAAGGGATTTAATCCAGATGCAGGGCTTTTCAGACATATGCTAGAGAAAACGCATCCTGAGTCCTTATGTGTGGGATATGCAATCCCACCTATGCAGACTCTGAATCTAAGCCCCCACAGTGCTGTGATGAGTAGGCCCAAACCCAGCATATGTATGCCTTCTTGCCACACTGGTGCTGCAAGGTAGAGTGGTCAGTTATAAGGAAGTCTGTGTTGCTATCCAAAGAGGAGGTAACAGGGTTAGGAAACCCATCTCTGCACCTAACAGAAACAAAAGACTTGGCAGCCTTCAAAGGTAAGGGATTGTCGCATCTTCTACATGTATGCCCTTGGTAACAATACCAAAGAATAATGGCAAAATGTAAGCATGGAGGTCCTCTTCCTGCATATGCAATGCTGGAGAACCAAAGGCAGAGAAGGAAAAACAAATAGGCGAACCCCCTCCCATTGCTACCCTCCTGAAACACTACACACTGGGCTCATCTAGTGACTAATCATCTTTGGGGTCCCGTAAGCTGTTGCCAGTGTACGAAGCTTCAAGCAATCCACCCTACCTGTTTCTTGCTGAAAGTCTTTAAGGTAATCTGTACCCCATAGGGAGCACAGACTCCTAGGTAGATCTTTCATGCCTACACTGACACACCATGACTCATCTTTGCAGAATAAATCCCTTTTATTTCCTGTGGTATCAGGACCTGATTGAAATTTTGATTGTGACACATTTTTATTTGTAATGCAGGCAAATAACTTCATATTTTTGGGCACTTACCCTATCTTTTTCAATGCTGGGCCTACTCTTGACTCCTGGATGTGGCACTTCTCCACTAATTAAGTCTAATTAAAAGAAAATGGATGTCCAAGTTTCAAGTAATGTGTGAGGCTGTGATGGATCTCAGTTGGGTTGAAAAAGATTCTCAAAATAAAGCCTAGGTTACTGCCATAAACCTGCAGTGCTCCTGAATTTTGTTGGTTTAGCCAGGAAGTCAGTTTCTCAGTGAATGAGTCTTCAAGATTTTGCCAAGGGGCCATCGCTGTCTGCCAGAGTTTCTTTTCACTCAAGCTCACTAGAATACCTATGGTATATTTGGAAGTTGCATTACTTGGTGCCTTGTAAGAGATCCAATTAATTTATAAGAGATTTATAAAGAATCATGATGTTCATGTAAGTGTAATCTTTTGATTCAACTACAATTCTCTACAGGTAAACCTTGAAAATTCATGTTTACTTTAATACAATACTGCACACTAAATAAATTACATCAAAACAGGCAAAATAGCAATGTTCTATTAAAAACCAGACACTGTTAGAAAATACTTTTCTGACCTTTGAGGTTGAAACAGTGGTGGAGGATTTAAAGGGTCCTCTTTTCTTTTTGCCAGACGTCCTAAAAATAAATAGGTGAAAATATTATTTATCAAGATACAACACTGCAAATAATATATGCGTTGTAAGGAGAGAGTTCGGCATGGCTATTGAACACTGGAATCTAAAGTCTTTACATACATGACATCTTACCCTACGCCAGTTCGAAATCATGGCAACTACTTGGAGATAAACTGAACACTCAGGGCACGCTTTAGGGCAGTGTGACTGGTGCAGCCACACTGGGCGATGACCTAAGGGGGTGGATGGGGGGCTGTGTTCAGCAATAAATTACGATTTAAAAACACCATCAGCTGAGTTCCTCGTGAGTCCAGTGTTCAGGCAGCATTAAAAGTGCCTGTTTTGAAATGGTTAGCCCGCACTTTTTGCCTGAAAAATTATGTGGTATCAACTGAAAATGAACAGGGTTCCTACCAACCATGTCCCTTGTGCCAGAGTTCCTTCCCTAAAACTGTACCACAATTGGCACAACTTTAGACACCCCCCCCAGTAATTCCTTAGTAAATGGTACCCCTGGTACCTAGGGCATTAGTACTGAAGAGGAGGGTGGCATAATAGACTGTGTAGACACCCCAGGTAAGAAACAAATTGCTCCTTACCTGTCCTCCCCAGTAACGCCCCTAAATCTAGTATTTAGGTACCACCCACAGAAACGGATATCAAATTTCTGATGACTTACGAAGCATGGATGTCACACCAGGAAGAAAGAAGGCAACCAGTGATTGACTTGTCCCCAGCCCTGCCGGCTTGCATGCTGCCTTTCGCCCTTACGTACATACGTTGACTCGTCCTGCAGGCCCAGCAACCTCCAAAGCCCTGGGAGGACAGCCTGCCTTCTATAAAGATTTAAAAACTCCAGTGGACAGCCAACCTGTCCTAGAAGAAACCACTTTAAAACCGAAGAGCTCTGCCCTGAGGAACAGCCTGCGGACCCACCTCTGCACCCAATGCACAGGGCCCAAGTCCAAGTGTTCCACCGGTCCTGCGAAGGTTCCCAGATATTCTGATCCATCGTGTACTGACCCCTGCCGGACTCAACCTCGACGTCTGCAGCCTCGGTGAGAAGAACTCCCCCACATCCGCGACCTGCCCGGTAAGCTGTTCCCGTGCAAAAGGATACCCCTGCACCCGAAGACCCTGGACCTTGGGGAGCTTGGCCAATGGTGTCGACACGTCCACTAGCATCAGAACTTACTTGGACAGCTTTGGGTTTTCTTCGTTCAAACTCTGGCCAGAGCCTGCAGCCTCTTTTCTAAACCGATTTCCCACATTGATTTGCACTGGGCACCCAACACTGTGTTGACACTCTGCACCCGGCCGCCCCTGTGCCGCTGAGTGTTTAAGTTTGGTGCTGACTTGTGCCCCCCACTTACCTTAAGTATTTCTCATGAAAAACGTACTTACCTTTTAAAGTACATCTTGGTCTTAAAATAAACTCTGAAAGATGTCTATTTTTATAAAATTGGTCTGGATCTCCTTTTTGGGTAGAGTGTCATTTATTGGTCATTATGTTTATAACAAATGTCTTACACTCCTCTGTTTTAACCCTACAGCTGCTCGACCACACTACCACAATAGAGCACTTTGGGTTTACATGGAGCCCGTTACACTTTTGGGGGAATCTCTGGACTCTTCACAGGATATAACCAATTATTAGTATATCGTATGAAGTGCCAGCTTCCTACAGCTGTGAAGATGCAAGACTATCAGCATTGGAACCAGAGCTTCCGTCCAAAACACAGACTATAATAATAATATTAATAGTAGAACTCATACAGTGCATGGCTGCCTCGAAACAAGGTGTCCCAGCGCTAGACTCCTGTCTCTCGTTATACGCACTCGCAACAATAGCAGATCAATTCTGTCTAAACAGCTTAGTTTTCAACCTCTTTCTAAAATGAAGTTCCGGAGGGGCCTGTCGCACAGATACAGAATTACAGCCTTAATTCAAGTAATTTTTTAGTCCGCTCTAGATTAAATCTATATAGTTGGTAAAATAGATACATTATCCCAAATTGTCAAAAAAGTACCCAAACATTTGAGAATTCAATTGAATCCAGCCGGATTCTCTAGTTTAATATATAATTTGAAAAAAGTATTTTTGCAAATCCAAATACAAATATTTACATATTATAATCAACAAAATCTTTCGTAGTATAAAAAGATGAACGTGCACAGAGAAAGATAAAGATTTGTGCTCAAGTGATTGATCAAAGAGATCAGAGAAACAAAGTGTAGAATTATTTATATACAAGAATGAGCCTGCCCTAACCAACGCTTGTAAAAAAATTGATTCTTTTTTACTGGCTTCTAGTTTTCAAACGCAGCCTCCATTGTCCTTGATTTGCACTACTGGCAAGAGGATTAGGAGGGAAAAGGGGAGGGGGGTGGGGTGGGGTGGGGCGCAGAAACTAATAGATGCAGGCTCCAAAGGGAAAGTGTCGACGTTTCGACCCACACATAAACCGGGTGGTTTAATTCCTCAAATCAGGGTCTTCATCAGGACGGGACGAGGGATTAAATGGGAATTTCAATGTGCACGCAGGTTAAAAAACCAATGTCAATGGGCACCCTTATATGGTGAACTACCATACATGCCACGTTTTGTCCGCACCAAGGTTATTTGAATAGGCGCACCAGTTATTACGGGCGGTGATTTCCAGCCAAATGGTCAAAGTGTTCACTCGAATTATTCGAAAAAGCGCGGAGAAATCCAACTCTTCTCTAAACGCTGATGACCTCGCTGCTTCGTCTTCGCGTCTGGGGAATGCGGAAGCGAACGTTCGCTTCCGCATTCCCCAGACGCGAAGACGAAGGCGGGTGTGAACAGCCAAGGGCACCCCTGTGGCACAAGAGTACCCTGCAGCAACGCCCCCGACTGCACCGGGGTGGTGTGGTACCCTACATGGCCTGATTCCTGTGTGGCCTGGTCACTGAAGGCAGGCCTGCGCCTGCAGGGCCTCGGGGTTCATCCCAAAAGTGAGATTGCTGCATGCGGTGCTGCAAACATACACCATGGGGATGAAATAGAGTGCTCTGGCCCCAGAACGTTGGTGCGGGAAGTCTGCCAGATGGTGTGCAAAATTGGTGGTGCTTGTGCACACAGTCTGTGCTGGTTTATCCTGGGGTGCTGAGACGAGGAGGGACACTGGCATTACCCTTGCAGCCTCCTCATTCGGAGTCAATGTTGTGTTGGTGGGATCCCTCTTCTCCCCCCCCCCCTCACACTCGTTAGCTGAAGGGGCCACAGCCACGCCAGTGTGATCCAAGAAGAGAGGGGAAGGGAGGAGAGTACCCCGGGGTGAAATAAGATGTCAGGCGGGAGAGGCCCTACACCTATGCAGCAGAACAAACTGGATCGATACACTTACCCGAGGGCAGCTGTTGCTGAGCAGGTTACCTGGGACAGCCCTGTGGCGGGGTAGAGGGAGATCTCCCAGAGCTCACCCTAAAAGATGTCATGGAGGCAATCGATGGGGTGAGAAAATCAATGGAGCAGAGGACAGACAGAATCACAGTAGAGATGACCCTCATCAGGGCGGACCCCACCAAAATGAGGTAAAAAAAATGGAGGTGACAACAGCTGCCCTCGTCGATGGCACCTCCCAACTTCAGAACGATATTCGAGAACTGCAAACCTTCCGAGAATTTGCAGAAGACAAGCTGGATGATTATGAGGGGTGCACCAGACGTAATAACGTTCAAATTATTGGGGTGCCAGAGAAAGCGGAGGGACAAGTGGCTTATCTCTTCGACGAGGATCTCATACTCAACCACCTACACCCTAAGGGCCTCCCAATTCTTTGTTGTTGAACGGGCCTACAGAGTCCCAGGGGTGGGGTCCAATGCCTGGCGCCCCTCCCCGCCCTATACTGGCCAGACTGCTTAATTTTTGAGACCTGGACGTAATATTACAGAGTGCCAGGGTGGTGCCTCCACTCAAGTATGAAAATGCAGTCATTTCTTTTTTCCCCTGACTTCACCCAAGCTGTACTAAAACAGAGGCGATCCTTTGTTGTCGTCAAGAAGAAACTCAGAGATAAGGGACTGAAGTATGCGATGCTGTTCCCGGCTCGTTTCCGGGTCGAGACAGATGGCAAGGCTTGGTTTTATGATCATCTAGAGGCGGTGGCGGACTGGCTGGAGAGATAGGAAGGAACACAATGCTTGCTGACATTTCGCACTGTTTGGAACTCAGACTGTGACATAGTCCCAGACTTGGTGAGCTACGGATTTTGCTTTGCCCCCTTGGTCAGAATTGAGTTATGAGGAGGTGGGTGGTAACTAAAGGGGCCCCATAGAACTTCGGCTGGTGGCGTGGTCTCATGTCTCCTGCCACTATTAACATTTGTGTCTGCCCCGTTTGAGGAATTAGAGTTTGTGTTAAGGGTGGTGGGCGGAAGGAAGGTAGCATCTTCCCCCACATTTAGGAACTGTTAGTTTATAAGTTGGGCGACAGGCACTCTGCAAGTTGATTTCATGGGCAGTTTCAAGCCCAGAGTGCAGGGAAGCAGGGAGGGGGGTGGTTGGGTTGGGGTTGGGGGGTGGTTGGGTTGGGGTTGGGAGGTGGGGGAGGGAGTTTATTTGTTCCAGTTAAAAAGGCAACAACTGTTCTAATGCACATGAAGGTATGCTTACAAATTAAGAGTTCTCATGGGTACACACTGGGATAAGAGTATAATGCTACTCAGCCTGAATGTTAATGGGCTGGGAGATGAGGTGGAATGTACGTTAGTCCTTCAATACCTCAAACAACACTCCCCAGAGGTCTCACCTGGTAGGTAGATCCTGTAAAGTGATCAACAGATGGGGGTATAGGCTGATGGCTCACTCCGGCTTCACTTCCGGCTCCAGGGGAGTCAATATCTTGCTTAAAAACTCCTTCCCCTTCTCCATACAAGCTACGCACTCGCATGAGTGGGGCAGATATATCACTATCGCGGGGCAGTGGGAGGGAAGCACTCTAACTCTGTCAGTCTATGCCCCGCCCGGACCGCAGAGCCAAAAGTTTGCAGATCTAGGCGCTCTCCTGCTCTCGCTTCCTGAGGGTCTCCTGCTGGTGGGTGGGGACTTCAACGCAGTAGTCTCAAGGTCCCACTGCAGCATTATAAAGGGTTCTAGGGGATGATAGAAGGGAACAAATGTACAAGGCTTTACAATAGTGGATTTAAACAAAGAGGGTTGGTCCGGCACCCGCAATAAAGCGGACAGAGCAGAAAGATAACCCTTAAGAGTACTCAAAGCAGAGCCCTGCTGGGCAACTGTAAGAATAAAAACAATTATATTGGCCAGAGAAGCAGAAAGAGGGCCAATAGACCTTTCTGTACAATATTCTACAAATGTTTGACAGCGGCAGGCGTATAACTTTTTAGTGGAGGGCCGCCTGGCAGCCAAAACAACATTACAAACTCCGGGAGGAAGGTCCAAAGCTATAAACTGTCGCTGCTCAAAGTCCACGCATGGAGGCAGAAAGCGGACAGGTTTGGGTGGAGGGCCCTCTCCTGCTGCTACAACAGAAAATCCTTCCAAAAGGCAACATGGTGGAAGATCGATGCTCATTCGAAAAAGCTTGGGATACCAGACTCAAGAATGACTTGGGCCCGCTCGTTCTTGATCTTCTTGAGAATTCTGGTCAGAAGTGGTGTGGGCAAAAAGGCGTACAGGAGGCCTGAGCTCCACTCGTGACTAAAAGCGTTGCCGAGCGATAGCCACCCTAGAAACTCCAGCACGCAAAATGGCTGACATTCCACGTTCTCTTCTGAGGCAAACAGATCTAGCCAAAGCTCTCCCCACTTTTGAAAGAGACCTTGAGCCACCTCCAACGGGAGAGACCATTTGTGATCCACTAGGCATCGACATCTGAGTTAGTCTGCCCAGGTGTTCAGAGAACTTACCAGGTGTTGAACCACCAGGGTTATGCCCTGCTTTTCCAGCCATGGACAGAAACTCAGGGCCTCTTGACAAAAAGTCCACAAGCAAACCGCCTGTTGCTATACCACATGACAGTGATTTTGCCCATGAACACTTGCACTAACTTCCCCTTGACAGAGGGAAGAAAATCTTTCACTACCAGCTGGATCATCCGAAGCTCCAACAAACTGATATGTAGCCTCAGATCTGCCAGAGACCAGTGTCTCCTGATCTCCACACCTCTCAGATGGCTGCCCCATCTGAGTAGTGGTGCATCTGTCACTACTGTGAGATCTGGTTGAGGAAGGGAGAGGGGCCTGCCTCTGACCCAATCACAGTTCGTCGACCACCACAGCAGGTCCTTTGCAGTTCCCTCCAAGATCTGGACCACATCAAAGAGATTCCCCTGATGCTCCGCCCACTGAAACTTCAGGTCCTACTGCAGAGCCTGCATACACCATCTGGCGAGATTTACCAACAGGATGCAGGAAGCCATGAATCCCAGCAGCCTTAGAGTCATTCTCACCAAAATCCAGGATAGATGCTAAAACATCGGAATCATAGCCTGAATAACAAACTTTTACCTTGTACCCTCTTAAACACCAGATCCTTAGTAAAACAGGTAATGTACGGAACTAACAGAAAACCACAAAATAAAAATAGCTTTTGTGACTCAATCTTGGACTGGTGAGGTCACAGGCCAGATTTGGTTAAAGCTACCCCACCTGGGTTTAAATGTCACACACTGAATAGGCCTGTTAGAAGGGGGGCGGGTGGAGGGGCGGTTTAGCGGTCATCTATGATAGCTCTATCGCAGCTGTATTCAAAACAATCTCTATTGTTTCCTGCGAACCCCTTTCCTTCTGCTTTCTACTCTCTCACCATAATTCCTTTAAGGGAATTTTACTTTACAGACCTCCTATCCCAAACAAATGTGTTCTTAACAAATATAGGCACATTAGTAGAAGAAGGGCTCTGCTCTAATAATTTTACCATACTCAGTGATTTTAATTTTCATCTGGAATCCCCCACGATACATACAGATTCAGCTGCTCTGAGGAATGTCCTGAACAGTATTAACACAACTAGTGCAAAGTCCCATCCGTGAGGCAGGACACACTTTAGACAGCATCTTTTCTGATCACCCACATTTAGCATACTCAGGGGTACTGTGTGAGAAAGTACCATCTTTCTTGCATTGGTATGCCCCCACTTTTTGCTGAACTGCTGATGTGCTTTGATTGAGTGTGCCCTGGGCTCCTGCCAACCAGGTACCCAGGGCCTGTGTTCCTTCCCTAAAACTGTGTTAAAACTAAAACCCAATTGGCATCTCTGGTCACCTATCAGCCCCTAGTAAATGGTACCCTAGGTACTCAGGGCATGGTGACCAGAGAAGACCCCTAAGGGCTGCAGCACTTATTGTGCTACCCTTAGGGGCCCTGTACCCTGACACCCACACACTGCCTTTGCAGGCTGAGTGTCTAAGTACAGAACTAAACAAAGGGTCGACATGGCACACATCCCTGTGTGCCATGCCCACAAGACCCACTGCCCTGTCATACCTCAGTCACCCCTCTAGCTGGGTGCCCTATGCCAGTGGTGTGGGCACAGGTGCATGAGCCCTGTGCCCCTACAGTCCCAGGGTCCTTCCTGGACACTAAGTGCAGTGCTGCCATTAAGAGTATATGGTGCTGGGAGGTTGACATTATGAACTCCACAGCACCATGATGGCCCCACTGAAGACTGAGAAGTTTGGTATCAAACTTCTCAGCACATTAAACCCGCACTGATGCAGGTGTGAGATTTAATGTAAAATGCACCTCAGATCCCGTTTTGAAAAACAAGAAGAAGAACAAGAAGGAGGACAACCTGCCGTGCAGCAGCTAACAAAAGGACGACAACTTACTAGGCCCCAGCCCTACCGGCCTGTTGATCCTTGAACCTGCTCCTGCTTAACCCTGGCGTCTCCTGCGGGCAGCAACCTCGAGAACCCCGGAGGACCTGCCTGCCTTGACCCTCTTAGAGACTGGGACTCCCATGAGCAGAGGCTCTGCTCCAACAGCAACACCCCTGGTGCCATCCAGGAACCCCGAATCCAGCCCACTCTGCAACCGCCGAGCCCAGCTCGTGCCCGAGTGAACCAAGATCACGAGGACGTCCCCCCGACGACTGGGACCCGAAGTGCAGTGCCCAAAGACCCTCCTCGATGAACCGACGCCCGAAGCCTCAGAACCATTGACCCCGCCAACCGCGACCAGTCGAGGGTAAGATTTCCCGACACCAATAGACACCCCGGCACCCTGCAGCCCCCTGTGCCTTTCTTTGGGGTACCTACCTCTTAACCAAGATCCCAACTTGCCTCTCGAAGTAGTGGTCACACCTGAAGAATCACTGTCCCCGAGTCTGCAGCCTTTGTTCCCTTTTTACCTTTTCCACTGAATAACATTGGGCGTCCGACGGCTCAAAAGCACCCTGTACCCTGTCCCCCGAGTGCCGCTGGAAGTGCAACCACTACCCTACTCTACTTCCCCACTTGCCCTGAGTAAGTGACCAGGAGCTCAGCTCCCACAGCCGCGTGGCCTGGTTGCTTGCAGCCACCAACCGAAGGCCCCCTCCCCTCCATTGGATAACATTGGGCCTAACTACCTCTGCACCTGGCTGCCCCGGTGCCGCTGACTCTGTACAAACTGTACCTACCTGACCCTGGGGGACCCCTGAGTCTATGCCCAGAACCTTAACTTCACCAGTCGAGTACTCAACTGGAAACCGGTAACTCACTTTCCTGCCATAGGATAACATTGACTGGTTTGACTCAAAAAATCTTCTAAGTGTGAAGTTTTGAAACTCTAAAATATTCCTATAAAATCAGCCGAATATCGAATTCCGAAGTACTCACCTGTGATCAGGAGAGAAGCCAGAACTGTACCTTGTAGCCCAATACTGAACTGCAAAAGTAATCCTAACTGGGTTTACTAGTAACCTGAATTTTTTCCATAGGAATCCATTGTCTGCTTTTCTATAACATTTCTTCGGTCTACTTTTGAAAACTTGAAATATTCTTTAAAAATCGTACCTACTACTGAAACATAATTACTTTCCTGTCTTAAGTAGAGATCCCAGTGCTGGACCTAGGAGCCCAGTACTGGATTACAAAAGTAACAAGAACGTACTTTACCTGTAACCTGAATTTTCTCCCATTGCTAGATTTTCACTGAAATGTTTTTAAGTGTGAACTTTTAAAATACCTTTATATTCCTTAAAAATCATTGCAATAACCAAAAGATTTTACTGAACTGTTTTCAGCTTAGACCTCAGGACTGAATATAGGATCCAGTCCTGGAATTACAAAAGTAATTTACAAAGTAATCAACTGCATTTTTTGTAGAAAAACCCATTGAGTTCAACGTTAGATTGTGTTCAGAATTGTGTTGCCTACTGCAACCCCTGTACCTGTTGTGTTTACAAAGTTCTTTTCTTTCTGCAAAGTCATTACTTGAGATCACTCACAATTGAGAAAAGTATATTTTTGATACCTGTTGGTTCTAAAAACAAAACTATATAAAAACAATTGGCCTGGAGTTCAGTCTTTGAGTGTGTGAAACCTTTTGTTTTTATGTATCATCAAAGTCTAAGCGCCAGGATACCCGTTGGGTGACAGTCATTGCGCTATATAAATATACCAATACATACATACATACATTTGTTGCCAGTGTGTACAACAAATGCTTTACACTGACCTCTGGTACTGCCTTACTGCTCGACCAAGCTACCGCTTTTGAGAGTACGGTCAGCCCTGACTGTAACCTCTGTTATACCTCTGGGGTTGGTGGTCTCTATACACACTGTACCTTACTTTGGTCCAGTATATATAGAGCCACTTTCTCACATACTGCCCCTTACTTGGTCAGGCCACTCAGCTGTCCTGTTTGAACTGGCTCTTCCAGACTGGCAGCAAGATAACGATCCCCTAAAAAATCCATTTGCCTCACGGTCAAGGAATAAAATCAAGGGACCTTCCTTTAGGAGACTATCTTTCCTCCACCATTGTGCCTCTGCCCTTCGATTTTGAAGCGGCCACATCCTGGTATACAGACTGGGTTGAATAGGCATGTAGAACCATGGCCCCTGAAATAATTACAAAACCTAAACGTTAGCAGCCTGCAGCTCCTTGGTACTTGGCGAAACTTTGAGAACAAAAACTTATTTGCAAACGGCAAGAACAAATTTGGAAAAATAGCTAAACTGTTCAGAAAAAGCAAAACATAAGTCTTACGGCATATACAAGGCTGATAATCAACACAAAAAAAGATTCTTTTGTCAATCCGATCTCGTTGGCCAAACACTCTACTAAAGAACTTTTCAAAACAGTATCCAGATTAGCCTTTCCCTGTCTGCCAAAAATAGCGAGCAGCCAAGCACAAAAAGCAGAACAGATTTTTTCCATGTTCCTACACAGGTAGAAACAGTGACCCATTGACCCGGGGTGGCTGCGATATACAGAACATCTCTGGTGTAGCAAAATCGCCAGTAGTCTTTGTAGAATTTAATCAGCTCCCTCAGAAACAAATCTTGGATTTATTTTTATCTGCCAGATCCGGCCCCCCTTACAACCCCTGCCCGGTTTCAGTGATTAAACTTGCTCCTCAACCGGTAGAAGAGATTCTGACCTCAATTTTCAATGCCCTGTTTACCTCTGGGCATTTCCCCAAAGCATGGAAGAACGCTTCCATTCTCCCACTGTTGAAAAAACAAAATCTTGATCCAAAACACGCTAACAATTTTCAGCCTATTTCTCGGTTCTACGTCCCTGCAAAATTGGTAGAAAGGGCCATGAACTCTCAACTTACAAGTTTTATTCAGGACAATGATATTTGTGACTTAACACAAAACAGCTTTAAGGGAGGCCATAGCACAGCATCAGCGCTTGAATCCACTTAACAAGTCAGGGAGGCATTAGGTAGGGGAGAAAACGTGGCCTTGATAATGTTGGATCTCTCAGCAGCCTTCGAAACAGTCCACCATGACCTCTTAGTGGACAGTTTGTCAGTATACGGCATTCAGGCACTGTCCTGGAAGCTACTGCATTCCTTAGAAGTTCTGTCACCTGCACTGCCCAGGCATGGAATGAACTTCCTTTCCACATTCCAGACCTGCTGTCCTTTCGGAAGGCGTTAAAGACTTGTTTTTCTTGCAATTATTATTACTCTGGGTCTTCCATTTAAATCGGTCTTCTTGACTGTAGAGCTAAGTGCCAGGACACCTTAGTGTAACCGTTGTGCTCTATAAATGTAATTAACAATATCCCAGACTCGCTGCTTGGGAGGATAAGCCCATAACTGCCCAGTGTCCAGAACAGCTCTGATAAAAGGGAGAGTCTGAGAAGGCCTATCTTCAACAAGGAGCTACAGGGGTTCTATAACAGCCAGGTCAAGCCTCCACTCACTGATTCAACACAACAGTATGACCTGACGCTGTTTTCTGAACAGTTCTGTAAGGATTTCAATGTCTATTGTAGCGTCCACCTTGGCATGCTACCTGGGCAGTCAGTATATATACTTTGTCCCTTATCATGAATTCCTGTACAATTTTGATTTTCTGTTCCCTTTTCATACATCCTACTGTGTGGTGCAATGTATAACAAAATAAATCACCAAGGATGTGAAAAAAATTGTGAGAAAAGATGTGGAGTACCTCACGGAAGTAACACCATGGGAGTCCAATGGTTGGTTCTCACCAGTGGACTCAGGTTCTCATCATTAGCAATACCACATCCAAAATAATATATAAAAAAAAAAAAGAACAGAGAAAAGGATGTGTTGTGATGGTGAAAAAGAAATGTGCACCACTGATAAATGTGCTGGTATTACGGAGAAGTATCTCCTGAGTGCAACTCCTTCCTTACCCAAAATAAGGCGGACCTATGACTTAGGACCACATTATATGGAATTAAAAACTAGCTACACCACCACTGGCTTTACCTCTTTATTCCTTGCCGTGGGATTGCTCACTTTAAAAGACACTGTGTTGCATTCTAACTCCTTAGAGGGCCAACATGTTTCATTGCCTTTATAGTTGTGGCAATTTTGTTAGGGCGAGGGTCAGTATTCACCACATTGTTTAATTTTCATATACATGTAACCGTTTGGATTCCAGACTGTGGCATACCGGTGACCCCCTTCTTAGTCACTCATACGGTAAACATCCCCTTGCTGCTTCCGGTCAGCCGGGTGTCTGAGTGTCTCTCATTTGAAATCGTCCGCTCAAATGGGAGCACAGTGAATTAAAAGTGCTTGAACCATAGGTAACGCCTGTGGGCTGGCAGGATGGGGATGTGAAAATATGCATCCTCCAAGTCTAATGCTTCCAGCCAGTCTCCTTGGTCTAGGGCAGACAAAACCCGAGCCAACATGAGCATCTTCAATTAGTCCTTTTTAGTATTAAATCTGTTTATTGACATTAAAGAACAGACACAAGCAGTTATTCGCACTTTACGGGACCATGACAGTCGTACCATGTGAGAAAAGAAGAACTCAAGAAAACAGCTGGCAGTAGTGTAGAAAGGATACAATATCATTGCGAGCCAGCTGTCATGCATGCCAGGTCCATTTGAAGTACCATAGTAGTGTCTATTAAAGAAAACCACAACCGAATCCCCTTACCCAAAACCCCACCACCCCCCGAACCGCCCACCCACCACCCCTATTCCAGGTCCAAATTCCGTCCACTTGGGCTCTATCGTCTAATTGGATGACTCCGCTACTTCTCCTTGCGATAGTCGCAGTAGGCGCAAATATCTAGGACAGGTCACTTCCCTACATTCCGTGGCTAAGAGCGTCAAGAAGGGTTGCCACAAATCTGGGTACTTGTCTCCCTCCCCCTTCACAATCAGAGACAGCTTCTTCATTCCCAAGACATTCCAAAGACGGTGCAACCAGCCCTGAAAGGTGGGAATGTGTGTGGTACGCCAGTAAGCGAGAACATTCTGCAGCGCAGAGCCCAGGGCTATGGCCATTAGTCTACCTCGATGGGCGTGTAGTGGATAGGTAATGGGATTAGGTAAGCCCAGCTGCATATAAGCAGGAAATCTCGGTATTGTCGTGTCAAAGTGTGAGTCCACCTCGTCTAATACTTGTTTCCAATAACCCTGTAAGTGAGTACAGTCCCACAATAGGTGCACCAATGTACCTCTCTCGCCACAGCCACGCCAGCAGAGCGCATCGCGCGTGCAATCCATCTCATTGAGCTTCTCTGGGGTATAGTACCAATACGTAGCGATTTTAGTGAGGGTGTCGGTCAAGCCCATGTGATAGGCGGAGTGACGGGCCCGGTAACAGATGCCTTCCCATTCTTTATTACTGAGTGTGCGTCCCAGGTCCCTTTCCCACCTCGCTCTCCCCGAGTTGTGGACATGTGTGTATCTACCTAACAACATGCGGGATAGATCTGATATGAGCTTTCGATTAGACTTCCTCGAGATCAGCCAGTACTCTTACTCACTGAGTCTGCGGTTTGCTCCGCCCCCGATTCGTGCATGGAGTGCCCAGTGTCGCACCTGGAGATAGCGGAGGCGCTCCTCCTCGGGCATGCCATACTCTTGCCGGAAGGCGTCAAAGGGGATAACCCCCTCCGCTGCATACATGTGCGAGAGTACCCTATATCCCGCCGGGCCCCATCGCGCAAAGGCCGTTGTATCCAGACCAGGGCCAAAGTCTGGATTGTTCAATAAGGGTGTCAGCGGGGATGGGAAGGATGTCAGCTCGTGCGCGACACCAACGAGGTCCCACACCTCCAGAGGTGTCCTCGTAATATACGAAGCGTAGAGGTTAGGGGGTCGATGTTGCCGCCGTAGGAAAGGAACCTCCTGTAGTGTGCGGCCCGCCACTGCCTGGTCTTGAAAGAGCCAGTGCTTCTCGGACTCCCATTTGCTCCATTCCACCAATGTTCGCAGCTGCGCCGCTTGATAGTATAACAACAAATCCGGTAAGCCCAGTCCCCCATTCTCAGGAGGCAGCATCGCCAAGCAAAGCTTCATCCGCGGCCGGCGCCCGTTCCAGATAAATTGTGCTAATTCGGATTGGGTCTGGCGGATCCAGCCCTCCGGGGGCCTTATAGGGATGGCTCGGAACAAGTAAAGGACCTGCGGCAGGATCGTCATTTTAATAGCCGCCACTCTGCCCAGCCAGGATAGCGGAAGGCGTCTCCATCTACCCAGTTCTGACCGGATCGTCCGCTGGAGCCGTGCATAGTTGAGGCGAACCGTGCCTTGTAAGGTGGGCGCCAGCTGAATACATAAGTAGGGGATAGCTTCCGAGGCCCACGGAAAGGAAAAGAGCCCCTGTAAGTACGCCCGCGTGGGCGCCTCCAGGGAGAGGTCAAGTGCCATTGACTTGCTCAGATTGACCCTAAAGCCTGCCACCTCAGCGAAGGCGTCAAGGATGTCCACACAAGCCGGCAGCGACTCTCTGGGGAGGATAGCGACAGCAGAACATCGACCGCATATAAACTTATGGTATTCGAATGCTCCCATTTTGATCCCGTGGACCTCGGGGGCGAGTCTCACGGCCTGCGCTAGTGGCTCCATATAGAGGGCAAAAAGCAAGGGCGATAACGGGCATCCCTGTCTCGTGCCCCGCTCGATAGGGAAGCGGGGCGAGGAGCAGCCGTTTATACGGACTGTCGCTGATGGCCTCGAGTAGCAATTCAAGATCCAGGTGCGGAATCTGTCTCCCAGTCTAGCCCTCACCAGGACCTGCTCCAGATACGGCCAGTGGACTCGATCGAACGCCTTCTCCGCGTCAATTGCGAGCATCATATATTCCCCTTCTGTACGTGTGGCGTTCTCGATTAAGTGTAGTGCCCTCTTGGTGTTGTCTACGGTTTGCCGCTCAGAGATGAATCCGGCTTGGTCCGGAACAATCAGTCTCGGCATAAGCGGGGCTAGTCTTGCCGCTAGAATGCCTGTATATAATTTCAGATCAATGTTGAGCAGCGAGATGGGTCGATACGCTGCGCACGTCGTGTGGTCCTTCCCGGGTTTGGGGATCACGGAAATGGTGGCATCCAAGAGATCCTTCGAGATCGCGCCTGGTTCCGAAAGGGAGTTAAAGAGAGTAGTAAGCAGCGGCACTACCTGTGCGCAAAATGTTTTATAAAAAATGGCTGTGAAGCAGTCAGGCCCCGGGGCCTTTCCTAGCTTGAGCCTGGAGATGGCTGAGATAACTTCCTCGGGCCTGATGTTGCATTTCAAGGCTACAGCCTGATCCGGTGTGAGTACCAGAAGTTGGGAAGAATCCAGGAAGGCCTCGCTCGCTGCGAGGTCTAGTGTGGACCCCGCATATAGGGAAGTATAGAAGTCACTGAAAGCGGCTGCGATCTCACCATCCCCTGTCGCCAGACTCCCGTCCGATGTTCTGATTTCTTTCACTGTGTGACGCTGCTGCGTCTCTCTAAGCGCTCGTCCCAGTAAGCGTCCGCATCTGTCCCCCCAGTGTAGTACATGTGACGCACCCTCAAAGCAGCGAATTCCGCCCTATCTTGGTCCAGCGCACTCAACTGTTTCCTAACCACTGTCAGTTGCCTCCAGATCCTGGGGGCGCATGTCCTTTGGTGCATGCATTCTAGTTCCTTAACCTTTTGTGTAAGCTCGTCCCTTTTCTCTGCCCGTGCCCTGTTCTCTGCCGCAGATAAAGCTATAAACTCTCCCCTAAGCACTGCCCTCAAAGCCGCCCAGTGTGTCGCCGGGGAAGTATCAGAGTTGGTGTTATGGAGCAAGTAATCTTTTATCGCGCCTATTATCTTCTCAGTTACATCTTTGGGTGTAATAGTGTGTCGCGGAGTCGCCAGCATCGAGAAGGTCGCAGCACCGGGGGGAAAAGGAAAGTCGCGGAAATAGGGGCATGATCAGAGAGAGACGCAACCCCTATATCCACAGTGGATGTCAGAGCCTGGAGAGAGGTAGAAGCCAAAAAGTAATCCAATCTTGCGTATGTGGGGTGTGCGCTCGAGAAGTATGAGTATGCTCTAGTGCCTGGGTGAAAGCTGCGCCAGAGGTCTACCATACCTAGTTCCCCAAGTCTCGTCAGCCCCCCTTCGGATAGGGTCCCAGCCTGTGTTGTGCGCTGCGCTGATCTATCCAAAGTGTTATCTAGTACCAGGTTGAGGTCCCCGCTAACGAGGATGTGTCTATCTTCGGAAGCCGCCACTAAGCTGAGCGCCTCGTGAAAGAACCTTTCCTGGCCCTCATAAGGGGCATACACCGAGCAGATCGTGAGTTCGGACCCTCCCAAAGAGAAGTGGTAAGATAACAACCTCCCCTTTATCTCCGCTCCCCTCCGTAGCACTTGCCCCCTAAACCGCTGCACAACCAAGATCGCGACCCCAGCTGTTTTGTTCGAATCGGACGAAAAGAATTGCTGTGGAAAACTACGCGCCCTCATCCTTGAGCAGTCCTTCTGTAATAGGTGCGTTTCTTGTAGGAGACAAATGTCAGCCTGCGCGTGTTCGAGGCAAGAGAGGACAGCTCTCCTCTTGATCGGGTTGTTGAGCCCTCTCACATTCAGTGAGAGGATGCGCAATTCAGTAGGGGCCATGGTTCATTCTCACCCCTGACCGCTCCACACTCCTGAGGCCAACCATTGAAACTGTACCGCCCCTCATGAATGGCTCACCCACCGGCTCGAATCGTGACCAATTAGTCCTTTTTAAGGAAGAGATTGATGGTCCGAAGGTCCAATATCGGCCACAACCTTTTGTTCTTTAATAGTAGCAGAAATCAGCAGGAGTAGCAACCACTGCCTACTTCTGAAATAGAAACCTTTTGTATAGCTCCCTTGGCCAGGAGAGGTGTAACTTCCTCTTGGAGTAATACTAGATGGTCCTCACCATCCGATCCGGAGTTGATGGTAAAGGAGGAGGAAAAGAAAGAAAGTGAAGAGAACAGCCATCCTGAATGATCTGCAAGACCCATTTGTCCGATGTTATGAATCTTCAGAGGAGGATATGGTGTTGAATTCACCAACAGGAGTAACATGGCCTTGCAGAACCAAAATGGAATGCTTGGAGGCTGCAGTTGTGTGGCAGAGGACTTCTGGTTACCACTCCCACGAGATCGGAATGAACCACGCCTATGTCTGGCACAACTGGAGTAGTCTGCGCAAGACGGTGGATGGGACACAGTTGAAAACCCCTTCCATTGCCAAGAAAGGGGGAAGAGCTAGACTGGCCACGAGGTGTGACAGAGAGGCCTGAGCATCTGGCTGTAGCACGAGAGTCCTCAAAGCTCTCCAAAGCAGTGTCCGGTTTCCCACTAAAAAGAGGAGTCCTGTCAAAGGGCATGTCCATGAGGTTTGCCTTGACATCGCCTGAAAATCCAGTTGTTCTCAACCAGGCCTGCCGCAGTAAGGCCACCTTTGACAAAACTGTTCTACCCAGTGAGTCAGTCATGTCTAAGCCACATCTGATGGTGAACTTTGCTTAATCTCTCCCATCTTTCTCTGCCTGAGAGAGAACGGCCCAGGCCTCCGCCGGGACCTGTGGCAGCACTTGCTCAACTGTTTCCCAACAGGTGTCCGAGAAACGGCCTAATAAGCATGTGGTGTTCACAGACCCCAATGCCGGGTTGGTAGATGAAAATATCTTCTTCCCGAGTACGTTCAGCCGCTTAGATTACCTATCTAGAGGAATGGAAGGGAATATGCCAAGGGATGTTGAAGCCTGAACCACCAAGCTCTCTGGGGTAGGGTGTTCGAGGAACTTTGGATCGCCTGGTGCAGGGCGCTGGAGGTGTGCGATTGTCTTGTACACAGGAGCCCCTGCGCTAGGCTTGGACCTTACGCCTAGGACATTTGTCAGTGCTTTATTAAAGGGCAAAAGGGTTTCGGACGAGGAAGCCCCAGTCTAGAACACCTTGGTCAAGATTAGTCATAACATGCACGAGGGCTGCTCCAGGCCACAGACCTCTGCTGCTCTCCTCACCACCAAGGCATAAGAGATGCCCCCTCCTCCGTAGCCACTCAAGTTGAGAGAGCATACCATTATCCGGAGATATGTCCAGTCCACTTGCTTCTCCAAGCTCCTCATAGCAGTCTAACTGTTCACAAGAAACGTCTTGCTGTTGTTCCAAAGGCTCCATGGACCCATCCCAATCTTCACCAATCCCTGAAACATCCTAAAAATGTACATGCAACGACGTAGAACCTCTGGGCTCAGTTGACGCCACAGTCAACGTCGACCAATGTCCATCTGACTCAGTCGATGGGTATCACAATGGGGCTGGCGTCGGAGGCATCAACTTCAGGACAGACTTCGAGGGAAGTTGCGTTGGCAGGACAAGCGTTGTTCCAGAATCGGATCAGGAGACCCCACCGGCACCAGGGCCGGAGCAGTCGGCGTGGAACCAGGTGGGGCCTCCTCTAACCCCGCGGGGCCCGAAGGCTCACCGGAGGGATTAGCCTGCTTAAATGAGCAATGGTCCCTCAGGCTACTGGAAATGGGGGGAGGCGAGGTGTCAAACCTAGAGGCACCACACGGCTGGAACCCTGCATGGCTAGAGGACATCTCTCAACACAGGCAAAAATTCCTCGACAAAATGTCGAAAAAAAATGGTAAAAAAAAAAGACCAATGGGTAGCTCTTCTCCAGATCAGCACTTGCCGCGGAAAGCAATGAACTGACCTCTTCGCGTCTGGGTGGCGCCTAAATAGGTGACTGTGATGTCACAACCAGCACCTATGACACCGGCGATGACACGCGGAGCCAAATGGAGCCACCCAACGGTGGGCAGGGGCAGTGCTCACGCAAAAGTTTCTGGATCCAGTCTGACGCCTGGGAAATTCACAGGTAAGTAATCTGCAGTTAGAAGTCTCTATCAGATAATCATATTTTCGCTGTACAAGGCCACACTCCAGATGAATCAGACTGTTACAAGTGTATTTTGGTAGGCTAAAGATGCGTTTATAGCCCTGACACTGGGATTTTTCCAGCATTGTATCCTTACATACGTAGGTTCAAAATCATATAATATAACCAGTTCTGAGTTGCCGGTGCTGCCCAGGATGCGTTTGATAAGTGTGCGAGTGAAGGCTGAAAGAATTAAACATTTCCTAGCTATCGTAACGGAAAGTTTCAATTCTATTAAGGACTATGGGGTGAGGATTAGGCAATTTCTTTCTTCCATTTATTTGCCAGCCATTTAACACGTTAACACTTCATTAACAAAAAAACATTGTTTCCCATAAACCATAGGGAACAGGTCTTATCAGTCCATAGCAACCATCCACCAATCAGGGGTCAGACTCGATAATAACCCGGATTGTACCTCGTCGGAATCCCTCTTTCTTCGCTGCTGCAGCCTTGAGGTGAGTGTGGAATTTCCTTCTCCCTTTTCAATGTATTTACTTGTTTTTGAGATGTATTAGGCTGGCTTTTGTTCCTTGAACGTGGGGGGCTTCTTTTCCCCACTGATGTTTGTATGAGTCATAGCCCAGCTCAATAATCAGCAGCCGCGGGAACACTTCGTCGTCCCTTCGCAGGCGCCGCAGTTGTAGTAACGGGACCAGGAGGCGCGGTGGTCTGCCAGCCGCTAGAGGGCGCGCCTCCCTGTGATTAGCCTTTCATCAGAGAAGCGGGCGGAGGGCGAGTCAGTTATGGCCTGCTGCCGTGAGCCTCCACCCACGTTCTCGTGGTCTCTGTCCCGGCCGACCTGGAGTCTGATACCCTGAGGGGTAGGAGTGCAGTGTGTGAGCTGCTGATCAGGTGCAGACTTGCACAGGCCAGTGAATAGACCTGCTTAGATTCTGAGGGTGTCAGTATGCGGTGAGCCTGGAGTTTTTCCGTCCCCACTAGCTGAAGGGCCTGTTTTATCCCAGGTTTTTTAGCCCGGTTGCACCCTTACCTTTTAAGGTGTCTATATTTACTGGGCTGGTCCCAGTGTTACCTGACCCCTCTTACCTGGTGGGTTGCTCAACTCTTGTTTTACCCTCCTCAATTGTTGTTAGTGCCTAACTATGGAGGAGGAAGACTACTACGAAGAGGAGGACGTCCAGTATTTCCCCGTCACAGAGGATTTCTGTGACACAGTGGACGCCTCTATAGTGAGGGTAGTTTCTAAGGCAGTGACTCCCCTTGAGAAGAGGCTCATTGAGCTGGCACAAAGGTGCCTTCCAGCCCTCCCCCAGAAGGAAGACCTTCCTGGGCCTTCCGCCCCTAAACCTCAAGATCGCACCACTGATGCACCCCCAGATAAACCTTGCAAACTAGCTCATCCTGATGGGGTTGATCTGGACGCGTTCGCCAGACTTAAGCTAGCCTTCCTAGGTACTAAGACCCCCTCTCTTCCGCAATGAGACACACAGGAAGAACCCCCTGTGATAGATAACACGGACAGGGAAAACATCCCCCAACCTTCGGATGACCCCCCGCCCCAGGGAGCCAGTCTGATCTTCTGGATCTGGAGGACCTGTTGCACCCTCGCTCCTCGGAGTGGGTGCCCTCGGATAAGGTGGCCAAGTACGTGGCCAGCAAGCTGCGCAAGCCGCTGGACCAGGACGTTCATTCTAGGCTAAGGGCGGAGTGCCCCGCCCCTCTTTGGAGGGTAAGGTGGCAATGACACTCTAGATAGACGCCCGGATGGCTAAAATTTTGACAAAGTATATTAGGGACCCCAAAAAGGGAATAGACAGGTGTTGGCGGGCTTGCCAAGACAAGCTTCTCCATGTTCCGGCCGCTAGTAAAAATATTTGACATGGTGGAGGACGCCAAGACCTCTGGAGGTTCTATCTAGTTGGGCCCAGAGAGTGATATTTTTCGGAAATCTCAAGTGTGCGATTTACACGGAAAGGCGCAGGTCTTTATTGATCAAGTTAGATCCCAAGTTGGGAGAGTTAGCCACTTCGGAAGCGGGCCAGGTAGCCCAAGGGAGAGTTTTCGGAGATCCTTTTGTTAAGGAGCTCAGTAGGTTTGTATCTACATTCAATTCTCTAGACAAGGTCCAATCAACGGAAAACCAAATTTTTAACGCGTGTTGTTCCTCCGGGGCCAGCAGGGGGCGCTTGGGTGGCCGTTCATTCTAAGGCACCTCCGGAAGAGGTCAACAATCCCACAGAGAGCAATGGCAAGACTCCTCTAGTTTCAGAGGCTTCTACCCGACCAGAGGTCGTGGCCATCAGAAAGGACAACAAAGCGACCCCCTTTAGGTTACCGCCTAGTTATCAACCTTCGGGAATTCAACGAGTGGCTGGTTTATCGCCACTTCAAGATGGAGGGTATCCATCTATTGCAAGAGTTCCTTCGCCCCAACGAATGGATGGTCAGGTTAGATCGCCACTTCCTACAGTTCCAATGGAGGGACGAAACTGGCGAGTTTACTTCTGCTATGGACTGATATGACATGTTCCCTATGGTTTATGGGAAACAATGTTTTTTTGTTAATGGAGTGTTAATGTGTTAAAAGGCTGCTGGCAAATAAATGTAAGAAATAATTTGCCTAATCCTCGCCTCTGGGTCCTACCACAGAATTCTTCTATGATGTAGCTTTTATTTTGAGGACACATACTGAAAATTTAGCAGTACCTGCTCTGTGTGAAAATAATCTTTTACTCTATATGATATTCTTCAAAGAAACTTTGCACTACTTTTATCTATACCGTGCTCTGTGTTCATGCTATTAGCTTCACTAGAGCACTGCTGCCGACTGCATGGTACTTGTTCTGTATGGCAGTGAACCTTGCACAGCTGCTGTTCAGGTAGTATAAACAGTGCATGTAAAAGCACTATGCGCTTTTGTGGTCTTAACCTTGCTGTGTGGATAATGGCACATTTGAAGACAATTTTTACTGAACAAATACCCAAAAAATGTATTTGAAAATGGAATTCTTGTTCTGAATATATAAACTGCAAACCATAAACCTAGATAGACGCAAATCGCTCAATGAGTCCAACACAGAGGAAACCATGACACCAGCATTTTAAAGCCACAACAGCTTACCTGTATGTATTGTTGATTTTGATCCGATTGGTTTTGGATTTTTTGGCAGGATGGGTTGTTTAGCCATTCCTCTGTTGCCCAAAGTGCTTGCGGCAGGCATTCGCAAGAGCTGTGGAGAAAATGTATTACACATTTAATTTTATCTCATACAGAATAAAGAGGGCTACATTTAGAAATTAATTTTATCACATACCTGACCAGGATAGGCTGTGTATGCATTCCTGTTTTGCCCAACAACTGACAAGGGTATCATTCCCATTTGGAGCATTCCAGGTTGGACAGGAGACGCAAATATAATTGTGGAGCCTATAAATAATTCAAAGGTTCAGATGATAAAATCTGTCATGCACCCATTAAAAGAAAAAATACATCTAAATGAAAGATTAGCTGTTTTGTAAAAAACAAGTTAATCACCTTTATTACTGCACCTTCCTATGGATATTTTATCTAACCATATTATTCACCTTAAGAATGATCTCAGGTGTCGGATGGGACCTAGATTTCTTTTCTTAACAGCAATTGCTCTGGCGTGCCTCACAATTTGTAAAAAGCACATCTCACCTGAGAGGGAATCCAGGAGCTGGAAAGAAGGGGCATTGCTGGCTCTGGTGTGCAGAGGGACGTTGTACATGCTTTAGGAGCCAGGTAAGAGATATCGGCTACGGTTATTCAGATGCAGCGATGTGAGTGAGCAGACGGCGGATCAAATTGAGGTTTCTGCTCAGCGTGTGGAAACCAAGGTTGCTGTTAAAGTTTGTAAGGTCTACATTGTGTAGGGCTTTCTAAGAGTGTGAGAGGAGCTTGGAGTGTGTGTTTGTGAATGGGGAGCCAGTGAGGTCTTTGAGATGTGTTGAGACATGAAGGCAGGGTAAAAGTTCGCACTGCAGTCTGGCTGCTGTGTCTTGGATGATCCTACACTTTTCTGCACCCTCAGACGTGGATCAGTCATAAATTGAAAGTGAGAATCTACTAAAACTAACGTGAGACCCATTAACAAGTTGAGGAATTTGTGGTTAGCTAGAGTATCCTGAAAAAGGGCTAGTGTTTACCTTACCGGTGGATGCCTGTACCATCAAGCTCTCCGCTGTCTAATGCTGGGCCAAAACATACGGGTAGCGGGTGACCTATCAGTTGACTGGAGGCAGGGGCAGAGCATGATTTATCTCAAGTGCCCAACATTATCTCACTATACGATTCACCAAAAAGGGTTCAGTCAAGGACTGGCTAGACTATAGGAACCCCCTGAGGACTTCCACTCTAACCTCCATAGTGGGAAGGTGTAGGTCAAGAACCTCAGCAGCAGTCTGAATTACTGTGGCGAAGGAGCAAGTCTTCTCTGTCGCTGGTACAGGAGGTGAAAACCAAGCCAGTGTCAGGTGGGGTATCTCATTCACTGGCCTCCTGTAAATCCATACAACAGTTGTCAGCATCACAAGGAGGGATATGTTCTTCCCCATCGCTCCATTGTCATCTCAATTAGGCTGGCCCAGAGTCGAGCCAAAAAGATGGTGCAATATATGTGCGCAGATGCTGAATGGTATCTGAGTCTAAAGGGTTCATTACAGGCTGTGGCATATCAAGATCTGGACATTACCACAATCGAGCTGAAGCCTGGTTGGAGTTGGACCGAGAAATAGAGTGCAAGTCCTCCTCCGGGATGGATTAAAGTTGGCTAGCTTAGGGCTTGACGCCTGTACAAAACCTGAGGTGAGTTTCAAGGGGTCCAGAAAGCTCAAAGGGCAAAACAGTCAGTGATAATCTGAATGGAGGGCACAGCTTCACGGTGGGCCATGAGAAAGATTGAGAAGGGCGGCGACATCCTCAAGCCTTTCCGAATAGTGATGGAAAGTGTTAAAGTCCCGCTTGGACTTTGGTTACTTCTTCTCTGACTTACCTGAAGACTTTGATCGTGAGGAAAATCAGCTTGGGGAACAAATTTGAGGGAGAGCGCGAGTCTGCACTCTAAATTTCAAGTTGGAGCAGGACGTGCATGAAGCCTTCAGGTGCTTTGACATGTCAAGCTTCACCATGGGATCTCTGATGACTTTCGGGTTCACCTGGGCACAGTCATCACAGACCCTGGAGTTATGTGACAAAACCCAAGCATCAAAGTCACACCCGTGAGGATCTGTCATAGGCATCTGTTTGTGACAGTCCTTACAAGGTTTAAACCCTGCACTCTTAGGGGCGGACATCCTTTGAACACAAGAAAAATATTTTGGGAGAAAAAGAGAAGCAGAGCTCTGGATCTGTACCTGAAGGAACATAAAGGAATTTACATCATAGGGTATAGGTGTTACTATCCGCTCTGTTCGAAACTTTCTGAACATAACTGCGTTGACGCAGAGTCGCATGTCACCACCTGCCGGCACTCCGGAGCACTGCTTTGAATTTTGCTAATTCAATCTGGTACATGAGGCTACTTAGAAGCTGATAAATCAGTGGTTAACAGTATCCATCAGAATGTTTATTGCACCCCCCCCCCCTTTGAGGAGGAAGAGTCATCAAATTAACAGGGATAGACACTTCTAACCGCATGTTCCTCACCACTAGATACCCAAGCAGTACCTCACAAAATGCAAAGGGTCTGCAACAAGTGCTGCAGAACTGAGCAGGCAAAGTGGCCTTCTCTGCTGACTTGACTATTGAGGCAGTAGAGCTTGTTGAATTTAAGCATGGACTCCAAAGTAGCAGCGAGGCAAAGGTCTAGGACAGGATCACTGCTCACAAATGATGTTGATGTTGCTTGCCTGGCTTGTTGCCGAGTTAGGATCTCCTTCCGGAGAGGCAGACGGTTCGGAGCGCAAGTATTCAGGTGCAACAGGTCAGGATACAACACTCCGAGCTCATTTCGGTGCCATCAAGATGACAAGGCCTTGTCTGCTTAACACCCCTCAGAGCCCAAGGTAGGAGAGGCATTCAGAAGGCCTGGGCTCCACTGTAAATTTAATGCATCCCGTAAGGATCCTTTTGGCAGAAATGCCAGAGTGCAGAAGTTTTGCATATCTCCAGAGACAACCCAGAATTAAGATGCCATTTGTGACTATCTTACCCCTGATTGACACCAGAAAGGCCTTGTGAGTCAGCTGAATAGCACAAAGCATGTAAGAGGGACTGTGTGGGGCTTTTGTTCTGCTGCGGTCAAAACACCCCTGATCTACACATTTCCCAATGACCGGGCCGACCCAGAGATGATGCATCCATCACTGCATTGAGCTCTTTGTGGGAGAGGAGTGAGTGGGCTAGTGCTTGTTAAGTTGCTGTTCACTTGCCACTATGGAAGGTCCTGATCTATCTCCTTTAAGATGCTGATGTTGCGCGACAGACAGCTCCAGTGTTGCGCCCACTGGAAACAGAGGGTCCGCTGCAAGGCTCTAGTGTGAAAGCCAGCACATTGGACAAGGAGGATGCATGAGGTCTGGAGCACAAGAACAAGTCTCACTGAGACTCTGAATCAAGCCCCATATCCTGAATGTTCTTTGCTAGTTGCAGGTGAGTGAAGGTTTTGAACTACACTTTGTCCAAGACAGGTCATATTAAGGGAATCCTCTGCGTCAGAATGGACCTTGGTTAGCTGATGGAAAACCCTAGGGAGAAGAGAAAGGCGATTGTCACTTGAAGTAGGTCTGCGACTGACTGCAGCAAGCCAGTCTTGAGAAGCCAGTCGGTGAGATACAGGAATATATGAATCTCTGACTTGCGAAGATGGGTCATGACCACCTGAGAGGACAAGAGGCAAGGCTGAACGGTAGAACAGTATACCTGTAATGTTCTAGCCCCACCATGGCCCAAAGGAAGTATCTGTGGGACTGTAGGGGGCACCCATGAAATGATGCATCTTGCAAGTCAAATGATACTATCCAATCCCCCAGATCCAGGTCACAAAAATACTTAGCCAACATGAGCATTTTCCATTTGTCCTTCAATATAAAGGCATTTAGGGGATGAAGATATAAAATAAGCACTCCGTCCTTCCTGGGCTTAGGAAGTAGTGGGAGTGACACACTTCTGATTCTGGTACCCTCTCGATGACTGGCTTTGGCCAAAAGCTACTTGACATCCTGCTGTAGGATGGCAGCATGATCTGCTGAAACCTGTCTAAGGGTGGTGTGATAGAAGGGGGATGAAACAAAAGGCAGGGCATATCATTTGTGAATAATTTGCAGCATCCATCCAACCGAGGTGATTATTTCCGAGCTGTGTAACAACAATTAACCCTTCTAGCTGGGCATGGTCTTGTAAGAGAAAAATCAAAGGAGGTTGGAAATCATTGCAGCATGTGAGATAGGGGAATATTGTTGCTCTTGGTGGTGTCCATGGTCACATCATGTCTTTTGGAGGAGCAAAACGTTTGCGCCAACTGCTGAACTGGTTGAGAAGGCTGCCACTGTGAATAGGCAAAATCAGAGTAGCCTTTGAACTTTATGTACTGATGATGGAACTGGTGGGTTAATCAATTAATCAATCAGGGTTGGTAAAGCTCCTCTACTCACCCGTGAGGAACTAAAGGCGCTGGGGGTGGGGGGTGGGGGGGGGGGGGGGGGAGAGTGACTCCTTTGAGTGCTGGGGTCATCCGAAGAGCCATATCTTGAGGTCCTTCCTGAACTCGGGCAATGTGGGAGATTGCCGGAGGTGGATGGGGAGGGTGTGCCAGGCTTTGTCTGCAAAGTAGAAGGACTTTCCTCCCGTTTTAGACTTGTTGAAACGAAGGACGTGGCCAGAAAGAGCTGGGCTGACCAAAGGTGTCTTTTGGGTGCGTTGAAGAGGCGGTTGTTTAGGGATGCAGGTCTGGTATTGTGAAGATCCATGTATGCTTGGGTAAGGAATATGAAGCTTATATTGTGGCGGTGTTGGGTGATGCAAATGCCACAGGGGATATTGATGATCAGTCTGACTGTGGCATTCTGCACAGTATGGAGTTTGCGAAGGAGTTTCTCATTGATTCCAGCATAGAGAGCGTTGTCATAGTCCAGTCTGATGCTGACGAGTGTGTGCGTGAGTGACAGTTTTTCTGGATTCGGTTGGCATCCATCTGAAAGTCTTTCGGAGCATGTGGAGGGTGTTGAAGCAGGTCGAGAATAGTTGATCTGGCAGTTCATTGTGAGTGATGAGTCTAGTATGATGCCAAGGTTTTGTGCGTGGTCCGTCGGGATGGGGGGATTCTCGAGGGCCACCCGGAGTCATTCCATGCGGAGGAGCCAAGGATGAGGATTTCTGTCTTTTCTGAGTGGAGTTTCAGGCACCTATTCTTCATCCAGGCAGCAACGGCTTAAATCCCTTCTTGTTATGTTATGTTATAGCGTGTTTTGTATAGCGCTCAGCTACTCTGAAGAGTGTCCCGGCGCTTCGAACCCAATGCAGACCAAGAGCAGGCAATAGATGCCAAACACTACTGAACAAAACGCCAGGACTTAAGATCTTTTCTAAAGGCTAACAGGTTGACAGTCTTTCTCAGAGAGACCGGTAAAGCATTCCACAACTGAGGCGCCAAGCATCTAAAAGAGCGGACTCCCATGCAGGTTCGGCTAATACCAGGGACAGAAGCCAAAGCCAGCGAGGCTGACCTAAGCGATCTCGATGGCTAGTAGAAAGCCAACGGTTTCCTGATATATTTGGCGCCAGTGTCATGGAGAGCTTTAAAGGCCAAAGTGAGCGCCTTACAAACAATACGCTTTCGAATTGGAAGCCAGTGTAGAGTTTTCAAAAGGTCTTTTGCACTGGCTCTTCGATGAAAGCCAAAAATGGCTCGCGCGGCGAATTTTGGACTATTTGCAGACGTGATAGGAGATACTCAGGAAGTCCGAGATAGAGCACGTTGGCATAGTCCAAACGATAGCCAATTAGTGCCTGCACAGTGATTTTTCTATGGGCCTGAGAAAGCAAAGGAATACATTTCCTTAGCATTTTAAGGAGGCCGAAGCATTTACCAACTAGGCCGAGAATCTAGGGCTTCAAAGTAAGGCAGTTGTTGATCTTCACTCCCAAATTCTTGGCCGTATCGGAAGCAGCGGAGGGAGGAAACATGGACGCAGGCCACCAAGACTGCCACCTAGGGTCGGAAGGGCAGCCAAAAAAGAGCACCTCGGATTTGTCCGAGTTGCACTTAAGGCTGTTGAGCTGGAACCATTCAAACACAGCCCCAAGGCAACCTCTGATACTCTCACCATTGAAGTCTGAACCCTTCTCCCAGGAGAAGAGGAGCTGGGTGTCATCAGCATACGAGACGATCTGGGCACCGTATGACTCCGCCAGTGCCGCCAAGGGGGGCAAATAGATGTTAAAGAGAGTTGGGCTCAAAATTGAGCCCTGTGGAACTCCTACCTCCAATGGCGGCACCGCGGCAGAGAACGGGGGGCCCAGAGCGTTTGACGGCGGTCCGCTAGAAAGGACTCAAACCAGCTGAACACCGCCCCCCGCAGACCAATCTTCTTGGAAGTTGTTTGGTGAAGTTGGGTTCGCTGTTGAGGGAGAGGTTCAACTGGGTGGCGTTGGCAGAAGAGACTAGGTTGAGCCTGTGGTTCCTGGCGATGGTTGCTAGGGGGACCATGTAGATGTTGAAGAGGGTGGGGCTGGGGGAGGAGCCCTGGGGAAGTGCACAGATGGTCTCTGTCGGATATGAGAGGTGTGTGTGTGTGTGTGTGTGTGTGTGGGGGGGGGGGGGTCAGGAGAGTGGGTGGAATATTCTGACCAGTTGGGTTCTGCTAGTGAGGAAGGAGCATATCCAGTCGAGGGCCTAGCAGTGGATGCCGGCGTCGAGGAGTCTGGTGGCTAGGGTGCTGTGGGAGACTGCACCAGATGCAGAGGATAGGTCTAGGAGGATGAGGGCTGCCGTTTCGGCTTGGTCATGGAGGGAGCAGATGTCATCGGTGGCGGCAAGTAGGGCGGTCTCTGTGTGTGGCTGCTTTGGAATTTGTATTGGGAAATGTCCAAGACATTGTTGGCTTCAATGAAGTTCGATAGCTGTGTGTTGATGGCCTTTTCGATTACCTTGGCTGTGAAGGGAAGCAGGGAGACAGGCCTGAAGTCCTTGAGGTCAGTCAGGTTCGCAGAGGGTTTCTTGAGGAGGGGGTTGACTTCGGAGTGTTTCCAGTCGTCCAGGAAGGTGGCAGTCTCAAAGGAGCAGTTAATTGTGTGGCGTAGTTCGGGTGCGATGGCAGCTGTGGTGTGGGCAGAGGTCTGATGGTGCTCCTGGGTGAAAGCTTTTCATGGTCTTCAAGTTGTTTTCTGTGGTGAGCTGGATCCATCTGGGCAGGGTCAGTTGGGTGATGCTGCATGAGGGTTGTGCTGGAGCGGTGAGGTAGTCTTGGATGTCGAAGATATAGTAGATTATCTTAATCAACACAACCTCAACATCATCTCCTACGCCGACGATACCCAGCTGATCCTCTCCCTCACCAATGACCCCGCCACCGCAAGAGCTAGTCTACACGAGGCGATGAAAGACGTCGCCGAGTGGATGAAGAACAGCCGCCTGAAACTGAACTCGGACAAGACGGAAGTCCTCATCCAGGGATCATCGCCCTCCGCCTGGGACGACTCCTGGTGGCCCCCTGCCCTGGGTACCACTCCCAAACCAACGGACCATGCACGCAACCTCGGCTTCATCCTGGACTCCTCCCTCTCGATAACCAGACAAGTCAACGCCGTCTCCTCATCATGCTTCAACACCCTGCGCATGCTCCGCAAGATCTTCCGTTGGATCCCCACCGAAACCAGGAAGACCGTCACCCAGGCTCTAGTCACCAGCTGTCTGGACTACGGGAGCACCCTCTACGCCGGAACCACAGCCAAACTTCAAAAAAGACTCCAACGCATCCAGAACGCCTCCACACGACTCATCCTGGACATCCCACGACACAGCCACATCTCCGGCCACCTGAGAGACCTGCACTGGCTCCCCATCAGCAAGAGAATCACGTTCAGGCTCCTCACCCACGCACACAAGGCTCTCCACGACCTGGGCCCAAAGTACCTCAACGACCGCCTGACCTTCTACACGCCCACCCGCCAGCTACGATCAACCAGCCACGCCCTCGCCTCCGTACCACGCATCCATCGAGCCACCGCCAGAGGAAGATCCTTTTCCTACCTTGCAGCAAAGACTTGGAACTCCCTCCCCATCCTCCTTCGGCTGACCCGGGACCACCTCTCCTTCAGGAAGCAGCTCAAGACCTGGCTGTTCGAGCAGTGACGTAACCCCTCTCCCCCAGCGCCTTGAGACCCTCCCGGGTGAGTAGCGCGCTATACAAATGCCATGATTGATTGATTGATTGATTAATCTTGTGCTGAGTCTGTTGCAGAGGTCTTGGGAGGGTTGAACGCCCGTTTCGTTGCAGGGTTTGGAAATTTTCTTGATGATGGAGTAGGGCTCTTTGGTGTTGCGTGCGCTGGTGAGGATTAGTCTTGGAGGGATTTCTTCCTTGTGGATTTGATGAGTTGGTGGTGACTGCTTTGTAGGCAGTGCGTGTTTACGGGGTTTTGTTATTCCTCTATGTCTTTTCGAGTCATCTGCAGAAGCATCTAGATTCCTGGAGTGCAGGGGTGAACCAGCTTGCTTTGATATGTCTTCAGGTGGCTTTTTTGAGGGGGGGGGGGGGCGAGTGTGACAAACTCATGCTGATTTCCAGGTACCAGACTCTCAGGGTCCACTACAGTGGCACCAGGATGATTTGGACCCGGACAGTAGCTGGAAGGCATACAGGAATACTGTGCTCCTTTTTCTCCTAACAGGTGTGAAAACTCTAACATGTAACAGTTTTGACATGGAGCGTTCTTGACGGTGGTGAAAAAGATGCCTATGCACCAACTTGTGATGTAAGACCAGTCATGATTTGCCAGACACAATCTGCTCAGCTCATCCACTGTGGCTTTCAATTACCCTGCTAGGTAGTTGGCGACCAGAGAGACGCCCTGCAACTCCCTCTATCACCAGAGGTGCACAATTTCCTGGTACAGGACTCAAGACGCCCCTCTCCGCCCTGCTTGTTGTAATATCACTTGGTGGTGGTGGTGTCTGTGAGAACCTGTACTAGCCTCCCCTGGATGCATAGCAGGAGGCCCTTGGGGACAGAAGAATGGCCCACAACTCCAGTAGAATGATGTGGAGCCAGCTCTCCACTGGTGACCAAGGCCTTATCATCTCCACCACCCCCAGGTGACCACAACCCAGCAGTGAGGATTCTGGCACCATTGTTGACTCCGTGCAAGGGAGAGTGGTTAAGGACAAAATGCAGCCTGTCAGCCACCTCTGTAGAATGTCAGCTGATACTGCCGAGATCTGGATGGTGTTGGAAAAGCAGCCCTGGTATTGGGCCCACTGGGACTTCGAGTTCCACTGTATGGTTTGCATGTGCTACTGGGGTAGTTGAAAAGGAGAATGCATTAGACTAAGAGGTCAAGAATCATCAGAACCACCCTCGCCGGTTAACAAGATTGAGTCTCAAACATCAGGATCATAAAAATATGTCCAAAAATTGTTACTGGAGAGGTAAATCCCCAAACTCCAACATATCATGGATGCCCCATTGAATGGTGAAACCTAGCAATGTTAAAATGTTTCATGATCATCCAGAGATAGTCCCCGTCAGGCTGCAGCTCATCTGTATCAGCCGCCAGTCTTCAAGGTATGAAAACACAGCAACTCCCGACCGCCGAAGATAGGCTACTAACATCATCACTTTCACGAACACCAGAGGGATGCTGGTGAGGCCGAAGAGGAGCACAGTAAACTGAAAATGTTCCTGGCCCACCTTGACTCTCGGACTATGCCTGAGGTACTGCAGGACATGCATATGAGGAGGGGATGTGGTCTAAAAGCTGGAGCTGATGACTTTGAAATTGGGGAACCAGGCTTGAATCCCATCTTCGGCTCAACATCCTATGATTCTTGGCATGTATCTCCCAGTGTCTTAAAAATAAATAAATAAAAGGACAAGATGTAAGGTCTGTCTGATGTAAGATGTCTGGTTTTCATGTAAAGGGCTCTTTTGCCCTTGGACCAAATTCGCCCTATACAAAACAGCGTACAATAAATAAATGTGAAAATATGTGTCTTGCAGACTCAAGAACAGCATCCAGTCAATGGGTTTCAGAGCAAATAGAATCTGGGTCAATGTGGGCATTCTGAATCTGACCTTCTGTAAGCAGGAGCTGAGGGAAGCTGAGATCCAAGTTAGGACTAAGGTCACCATCTTTTTGCTAGGAAAAAATCTCCAAATCCAACCTGGCCATGGGGGATATTTTAACATCAGCAATCTGCGGTTCGAGGGTAGCCATCAGAATTGCCATGATACAATGCAACAAGTAAAGGGGGCAAAACAGACTCTTCAGGTATCTGATCACACAGAGATGTGGTTCATACATATTGACTAAACAAAACCTTGCAGGGAAAGAATTTGGAGGCAGGGCAAATATTTGGGCCATGACAAATGAAGCCGTAGACTATCAATTAGCTAACAACAACATGGAAGGCATAACTCCAGCTATGTACTAGGATGCTTTTGAACCCATAATTATAGGGCTGCTGATATCATTTGCTGCAGCTGCTAAGAGTGAGAAGGCCTTGGTACAAACGCTACTCGAGGAAAAACTCGAGTAGACTAGAAATAGAACTATTCAGTTTCTAAAGGCAACTGGAGAATGGTCACTACAAAGGGGATAAACTAAATGTGCTTCTGGTTAACAAAGCAGAGAATGTACTTTTGGCCCTAAATATATATGAAACAGGAGATGAGGACAATATAGTCCTGGCTCAAACTCAAGGAAAAAATAAATAGGGAGGGGACATATGGCCTGAAGAAACCGAATGGTAACGCAGGACGTCTTAAAGCAGAAAGGTTCACCTCCTTTTATGCCAAGCTCTATTTTAAAAAGAATAAAGGGGATGGTTCTAAACAGACCATCTTAGGAAGTCTGACATTCCCCTGCACGTCAGAGAATCAAGCCACTGAACTACGAGCACCGCTGTAGGAGCCAAATTGAGATGAAAGGCTAATAAAACTCAAACTGATGGAAGCCCAGAGAGGTTTTGTGGAGATTTCTATAGGATATTTCCTTTGGGGTGGGGGTAATTGCGCCGCAAAAAAAGATGCCAATAGTGTTGCACTCTCTAATCAAGTAGAGGACTGACTGGCACCTTTCCTGCCCATAATTATATATAGGGAGCACTCGAGGTCTGTGGCGAGCAAGCAGACATTCAATAATTTTTAAAGGCTGACACATTTGCAAAGTACAAAAGATTGGACTCTGCTTTTTTGGTACTAGACGCTGGAAAATGAAAAAGACTAACTGGGTGGACTGATCCTTTAAGGAGGCAGTGATGGAGACACTTGGGCAGGGGAAACAATTTCTCAATAAGGTTTGCGCAAGCTATAGAACACAGAGCCAGAGTAATGGTTGGCAAGGTGCTCCTCAAGGTGCATCAAGTTATACAGGTGCACTAGACAGAAATGCACCCTACCCAAATTGCTGATCACAGAACATTTGGCAAAAAGAATACGGGCAAACACCACCATCAAAGAACTTTGATTTGGAGCAACAGATCATAAAATGTCTATTTGGAGACTACGTGATTCTGGGATTGTCAAACTCTGGGATGTCATTACTACCAATGTTCAAAGTGTGGGGATGAACACAAGAGGAACTCCCAATGTGAATTGAACGAAAATGAATTAGAACTCCTACCTATAGGCCTATCGGAGGAAAAGGTACAAGAATCTGGGGATAAATGCACATTTGAGATTACTAGGGGTTCAATCGGCTATTTTGGGGTGAAACTGACAGCAATGATCTCAGGGTAGTAATCAGTGAACATGCAAGTACAGTTTCAAGATATAAAAGCATACTAGAGGAGATAGAGGGGCCTGTATATCCCAAAGCTGGGTAGCACTGCGGAACATAAAACAAAATATAGTACTGAGGTTGCTGTATGTATTCCAGACTTTACCCGTTACAAAAGACAAGAAGGCACCAAACTGTCTTCAACAAGCCTTGATTCAATTTGTAAGACAGTGGAGGGCTTGTAGGCTATCAGGGAAATATTAAAACCACCGAGACAGAGGAGGTCTGGTATTCCCAAATAGTCTTACCTACTACAGAGTGTCTCAGCTCTGCATCGTGAAAGAATAGTCAAGGAAAAATATTGTATAAGTACTGGTCCCACATAGATCAGACGATGGTTGAGAGATCCCCTTTAGAATTTTATATACTATTTAGACTTTCTAGATCTCAGAAGTGTTTTTGCGGTAAAGTAACTTAACGAATGACAACCATGAGCCATATGGAGAGGCTATACAGTAATCTGGAGATTTTACCCTTCATATGAAAAGACTCAAAGGGTAGAGCATTTACACAAACTGATCTAAAATCATTTTCAGGTCATAATTCATAAATAGCAGAACTGCAAAAAGTGAAGGACAAGTTACTTACCTTCAGTAAAAGTAGAGCCGTAGATTCCTCACCTTTTCAATACTTCCCAGGAGTCAGACTGGATCCGGAACCTTTTCAGCAGTAACTCTGCGAATGGAATGTGGGTCCTTGCAGCTCCAAGCAGACACCGTTGGGCTTCGGAAATGATATGTGGCGCCTATATAGGTGTCACTCCGGCACACTGATGTCAGTTGCTCTCGATACTACCTGCATCCCCAACGCACAGCCCCAAAAGCAAATTAGTGGACAGAGTGCACATTCCTAGACTTGGGATCTTATTAATGGATAGAGTTCAATCACAGAACATGGGAGGGTCTTTGAGGAATCTACGGCTAGATCGAGTCAGAGAGCATTACTGAAGGTAAGTAACTTGTTCTTCTGATAAATACTTCTAACCACAGATTCCTCACTTTCTGAATACATACAAAAGCATTATGTATTTGGAGGCTAGCTGTGAATGAACTCAAACCACAAAGTCTTCCAGGATAGAGCGGGCAACATACCCCTCTCTGTGAACCTGACTATCCAGACAATAGTGCTTCGTGAACTTATCGAGTGACACCCACAGAGCTGCCTGGCAAACGCTTAGGGAAGGGACTCTTCATAATATTGTAGTGGTAGCAGCTTTAGCCCAGGTAGAATGAGCACACAGTCCATCTGGAGGCAGCTTGTTAGCCAAAGCGTAGCAGATCACGATCTAGCAGGAGATGGTTATCTTCCCTTGCTAGTTGACACACAAACCGGCTTCAGAAAGGGCCACAGCACAGAATCCCCTCTGATTAGGAGGCAAGGTGGCAATGATCCTACTGGATCTCTTTGCGACACGGTCCATCATGACATTCTTTTGGATTGCTTAGCATCAATAGGAGTACAGGGTGTTGCCCGGAATCTGGTGCTCTCCTTTCTTTCAGATAGGAGTCAGTTTGTGGCCCTGAACTCCTTCATCTCTGAGTTTTTCACTCTTTCTTGTGGTGTTCCACAGGACTCTTCCATCACCCTTACCCTGTTTACTGTTTATGTGGCAGCCCTGGCGCCAGTAATTAAATATTTTGGCTATGCCGACGACACACAAATAGCCTTTGCCGTCTCTAACCAAGACAACAATATTGCCTAAAATTAAACTCTGACAAAACGGAGGTCATCCTATATGGCAATAACCCTTCCTGTTGGTCCCTGGCTTTGTGGCCAGAGGATTTAGGGTCACTACCTATGCTATACTTGAAAGATAAGAATCTGGGAATGATATAGATAATAAGCTCTCTCTTTTATTAACCAGGTCAATTCGTGGACGACGTTGACTTTCTTATTCTAAGGATGATCAAAAAAATCTTACCTTTCATTTCCCTAGAATCCCCCCAAAATGTATGTCTTCCCTTACCCTGTCAACGTTGGACTATTGTAACAGTTTGTATGTGAACATGCAGCATCAAGATATGAAGAAGCTGCAGATGATGCAAAATACAGCTGCCAGTATCTTGCCTGGCACCCATTAAATTCTGTTCAGTTAAGTCAGTAATCCAAAAATGTCACAGGAAGTGAGAAATCTGATTACATTAAAATCTTTGTGTATTGCCTAGAAGGTGCTTCACAACACTGGCCGGATCATCTCAAACAGAGGTGTGCATGGTATGTACCACATAGGACCCTTCAGTCTTCAGGCACTAGAACCGTGGTGGTCCCCAGATTAAAAAAGCTAACTGGGGTGGAAGAAGCTTTGTTATAGGCAGGGTCAAGGCTTGAAATTAGTTACCCCTCTCCATTCATACATTCAGGCCCCTGCCCTGCTTGAATTCAGGAAGGTTTTTAAAATGTGGCTCTTTAGAAACAAGGACCTTCAGGCTATGTTCTGTTCTTTGGCTCTAGCGCCAGGACACCTCAGGGTAACAGTGCGCTTTACAAATGTACCTAATATGAACATTCTGCACAGCCTTCCCCTTTTTTGCTCCAGCAAACCCCACAAAGAGCTCAACGTCTACCCGGTGTTCTTTGATATGATCAATGTAGAAGCTCAGTGCTTTCTTGGGGTCCAAGCAAACAAGTCTCTCCTCCACCTCAGAGGGGTGAGGAAGAGCACAGAACGAACGCCAACAGTATGATGGTCTGACAAACGTGGAATGCATAACAACTTTTGGCAGGACGAATGCCCAAGTTCGCAGAACAAGTTTGTCAGGGAAGAAGGCAGTGTATGGTGGATTAATACAAAGAGTCTGAAGCTCACTCTATAGCTGTGCTGAGGTGATGGCGAAGGTCTTGATGGTATGCAACCATAAGAGCCAGCTGTGGAGCGGCGCCAACGAAGTGCACATCAGATAAATCAGGACCAGACTAAGAACTCAATGAGGCATTTCAAAGGGAGAAGGGGGAAGCTTGTATTGAAATCCTTTCAGAAATCACATCAGAAGTGGTGTCTTAAACAGTGTGGGCTGATCTGGCAACTGTTAGAAAGCTGAAAGGTAACTTAAACCCATAACTGTGCCCAAAGTAAAGCCTTGCCAGGCAAAAGAAAGAACAAATAACAGAACATCAGATAACTTGGCCCGGAGGGGGTCAATCTGGTGTGCGCAGCTTTAAACCACACATTTATCCCAATGACAGGTACAGTTTTCGTCGAGGCATGCCTGGCTGCCAAGATGACATCAACTACCTCAGGAGGAAGGCTGAAGGTGTTCAGGTGTCATTGTTCAATCTCCAAGCATGACGTTGAAATGAACGAAGTCCCGATTGCAGAACCCTACCTTGTTGCTGCGATAGTAGGTCCTTCGAGAGGGGCAGCCTGATTGAAGGACATATTCTCAAAGGCAGAAGTTATGGATACAATACTCTCTATGCCCAAACCAGAGCCACTAGGATTACTTGGGGCCAGTTGGTGCTGATCCTCTTGAGAACTCGGGGCAGGAGTGGTATTGGCAGAAACGTATACAGGAGTATCAAGTTCCACTCAAGGCAAATTTAGTCTCCGAGCGAGAGATGCCGTGGAAAACTCCAACGCACAGAAGTGCTGACATTGCATGTTCTTGATAGTTGTGATCAGATCAAGCCAAGGTGCTCTTATGATTACCCCCACTTCTTGCTGATGTATCACTTTTTTCCGACTTTAGTCTGGCTGGGGCCTACCTGCTTCCTCTCTAAATTGATTCCAAGTACTTTAGGTACACTCCAGTTTGGTTACTGGGGTACCCTTATGAGTCCCTAGTATTTGGTACCTTAGGTACCAGGGGCATAGGTACCCCAGAGGCCTACCAGGGGCGGCAGCATGTATTATGCCCCCCCTGGGAAGCCTTCCAAAATGACACCACACAACTGCTACTGCAGCCTGGGTAAGGTGGTGCATGCACCCCTTACTTAGATGTAGGTTACCTATATCTACCTTAAATCACTGCACATATAAACGTATCAGTAACCCTTATGGCAGGCCTTATTAATCCTGAAGGCAGGGTGCTGGGTTGTGTGTGAGAGGGTGCCCATGCATGAGCAGGGCCCCTATGCAGCCTTCGTAATCTATTGTTTGGGGCTGTTCTGTGATGCAGCCAGACCATATACTCTTAAGTGCATTTTAACCTCGCGGTAAATGCTAACTCTGGAATGGCTGCACAGAAACATGTCGTGTTTGGTGTCAAACACTTTGAAATCCTACCCACCCAACCCCCTCCCCACCCCTCCCCGCCAGTCCTGGCAGCAGGGTAGAATTCCACCCTTCTAGAGGGAGAGACATGTACACACCTGTATACCCGGTACCAGTTTAAAAGAGCTCTGGCATCACAAAATGGATGCTGCAGCCAGAGACACGAGTCCGGCCTCCTGCTGCTGGACGAAACCCTGGCAGGGGAGGTCTGGACAATAGGTTTCCTGGTCACAGGGAGGTATAACCACCTCCCAGAGACAGGCTTTAGTGTATTGGGGCTGGGTGAGGGCACTCAGAGTGCTTTGAAATCTGCACTGGGGGAACATTGGGTGTCCCTGTGCATAGCCCTGTTCAAACCGGTGGCAGGGGTTACCAGCCCCTGCTCTGGCGCAAAACTGGACAAAGGATATGGGTGTAGCCACCCCTCTTTCCAAACCCCTCCCATAGCCACCCCTCTTTCCAAACCCCTCCCATAGGTGGGACCCCAGAGTATGTCCAACCCCTTCCTTGGGAATAAGAAAGGAAACCCTGACTAAAGGACTTTACATTACACCTGAACGAAACTCTGCTACAGATATCCTGGAACTTCGACAATCTACACGACTAGATGAATGAAGAATATTCCTTGGAGTAAAGGATTTACTCCCCTGCTTGGCAGGCACCAACGAAGCATTTGCCGGTCTGCATCTCCGAAGGTCCCGCCGGACTCCGAAGTAATTGCAGCCCAGGAGATGGATTTCCAGACTTCTCTGAGGCCGACCCGAGTCCCCAGCAGAGCTGAGACCCTCAGCCCTCGCGAGTGACGTGGAAACGGAACTCCTGGACAATGTGCACATTTGCAAGTGCATCAGCTTCTTAACGTTCTTTGAGGCTGTGCTTTGGGTTACTTGTAGCCCAAGCCCCGAGCATCTTGCACTGAAGATTGCTGGCCTACACTCCACGAGTGTTACATGAGCCAGTTCTGTGTGTTTCCACTCGAGGCCCCTTCGCGATCCCTGCTCCGTCGACTGGTGGGTCCCTGTGAAGGTAACTCTGATTTTCCTAGGGCTTCCCTGGTTGCTTCAGACATGCCCTGACTCTCCACCGCGAGGTGAGTTCCTCAGACTTTGCTGGTCCACACCGAAACATTTCTTCACTTTCTGCCGGGGTTGCTGTTGCCAAGGCTTGTTGGGTCCAATCTGGTCACTGACGCCGCAGCACTCGACATCCTTCGTGGGATAGCTCGAATCCAGCTCCTGGTCGTCGTCGACAACTCCTGGCTGCAGAATCAAGCTTCACCTCTTCAACCTGAAATCACCAGACATCGGTGGGCATCCGACTATCGTGCCCCTGGTCACTGGCAAGTGACCCAGACTGTCCCCTCTGCTTTCAGGTTCTTTTCATCTTCGATCCACCAGACACTTTCCACTTACACAGTAGCAGCACTTTGCAGCAGATCGCCATTAAAATCACCGACGATACCTAACACCAAAAGACACCTATGCACCCGGCTTCCCTGGGTGAGGTAACTAGAGTACTCCGGTGCTCCCGTGGGTGTTGGCCCTAGAACCCCTTAAGTCTAAAGGGGTTTGCTCAAAGTCCTCTCCTAAGTGTCTTTAATCTTTAAATTTTCATCTGCAACTTTCCCCATAGAAGCTAACAGCGTCTTGCGGCTGTGTTCTCACACTGCATGCGTCCCCCGTGGGTCCCTGTGTCACTACCTTGGGTGGTTCTTTGTGGCCCCAGCGATTCTACAGGCTCTAGGCCTTGTGTCTGGTCAAATCGTGGTTCTTATACCACTTTCTTGATATATGGTTTGGTATGCCCCTATGGCTCAACGCATATTGTGCGAATTTACTGTGTGATCTTAAGTGCAACGTATGTGCTTTGACCTCTAGCCTCATAAAGAGACTAGTAGGGTGTGTTTAGAATAAATACATATATTTTATATATATACACCTGGTGTGGCTCTCCTTTCATTTGGTCATTCAAGAGATTAAAGACTTGTAAAACAAGCTACTTTACATTCCTTCAAGACTTAGCCTGAAGGCTGCTCTCCATAGCTACCACTAGGATAGCTTTCAATAATGGTTGTCTTTAACCTATCACCTCTAAGGGGTTGTTTGGACTGGTGCAAGGTGCGTACTATAACTAGTGGACAGCATATGCCAGGCCAACTTCTCACACAAGGGTATTCCCATTTGCAGAACAAACCTTGCAGAACCTCTGGGTTTAACTGCCATTTGTGACACGCTAGGCATCGACGGCTGAGCTCATCCGCCCTGGCATTCAAGGATCCTGCCTGGTGGTTCACCACCACGAAAATTACTTGGTGTTTCAGCAATTTCCTGAGGAGCTGGGCCTTCTGACACAGGGCCTGTGACACCAACTAGCCCTGTTAGCTGCAGTACCACAGGGTGGTGGTATTGTCCAAGAGCACGTGTACCAGCCTCCGTTTGATTGGCGGCAGGAAGGATTCCAACTCCAAGTGGATGTCCCTTGGCACCAGAAGGTCGATGTGGAGATGGGAGTCCGCCGGAGACCAGAGGCCTCTAATCTCCACTTCTATACAGATGGCCGCCACAATCAAGAATCTATGCATTGGTCACCGCTGTCAGCCCTGGGTCGGGAAAGGAGAGGGTTCTGCAGTTGACACAATCGAGGTCCAGTAACCAGTACTGCAGATAATTTGCACTCTGCTCTGAAATCTAGTCGTGGTCTCAGAGGTCTCCTTGATGTTGGGGCCACTGGGGCTACAGATCTCACTGTAGTACCCACATATGCCACATGATGTGCTCGACCAGCAGGATGCCATCATGCAAGCAACCACAGAGTCAACCGCAATGAGACTGAAAGATCAGGACCACAGCTGAATGTCCTGGACTTTCTTTCCTGGAGGGAAAAGGCACCAAACCAAACCTTATCCAGAACAGCTCCAATGAAGGGGAGCGTCTGAGAAGGAGTCAGTGTGACTTGGGCATGTTAACAGTAAACCCCAAAGATGACAGGAGGTTTGCCACAGTCTGGAGGTGGTTCACAACAAACACCCCAGACCTGAGAACATGAGCTGCCACCACTTTCCTGAACACCCGAGGGGCACTAGTGAAATCATGAACGGCAGGTAGAGCTAATGGGCCGACAGGACGGGAATATGAAAATAGGCGTCCTGCAGGTCCTACACCTCAATCCAGTCCACAGTGTTGAGGGCAGACAAGACCTGGGCCATGGAGAGCAGCCCGAATTTCTCCGTGTGGAGGAACGCTTTGAGAGGGCACAGGTCTAGAAGGCCTCCATCCTTCTTGGGCACCAGAAAGTATCAGGAATAACAACCATGCCCCACTTCTGCTGCGGGCACCATCTCGAAAGCCCCTTCAGCCATAACGGCTTTCACTTCCTGCCACAAAATGGAGAGATTGTCCACCGTCAGTCGTTGTGGGGACGGTAGAAGGTACGGCACGAAAGAAAGCAATAGCAGAGCATAACCCCTGCAAACTATCTGCAGGACCCACCTGTCTGAAGTGATCGCCTGCCAAACCAGAAAGAATTGCTGGATTCTTGACTCCTATAGGGTGGCTGTGCTCTATTAAGGGCACGCTAACAAGGTTTGGCAGGTTGGAGTGTGCTGGACTGTGGGCACTTTGGCCTTAGACTTGTGGGATGTAGGCACCTTGGCCACAACACTGCTGGGTCCTGTGAGGAGGTAGCACAGCTCAGAGGTATGGCGGGTCTCGTACAAAATCAGCATGGAAACTGGTGCAGTTGGCGAGGAAGGGGAAAGAAGACTAGAGAGCGAAAAATAGCTGTGCTATCTTTAAAAGGCTTAAGAGTGGAATTAGCCTTGTCCCCGTACAGGTGTGCTGACCTCGCACCAGCTCCAGAAGAGGCAGTGCGGAGTCATAAAAGGTGCCACTCATAATTTATTCTTCTAATGGACACTTCTAACCAGGAATTTATCACCTTTTGAATAAATAGTTAAGTAGAACCTACTAAAAGTTGGCGACTCAGAGGTGGACTTCGTGAGAAAGTGCCATCTTTCTTGCATTCGCATGCCCCCACTTTTTGCTAAACTGCTGATGTGCTTTGACTGAGTGTGCCCTGGGCTCCTGCCAACCAGGTGCCCAGGGCCTGTGTTCTTTTCCTAAAACTGTGTTGAAGCTAAAACCCAATTGGCATCTCTAACCACCTGTCAGCCCCTAGTAAATGGTACTCTAGGTACGCAGGGCATTGTGACCAGAGAAGACCCCTTAGGGCTGCAGCACTTATTGCGCCACCCTTAGGGGCCCTGTACCCTGATACCCGCGCACTGCATTTGCAAGCTGAGTATCTAAGTACAGAACTAAACAAAGAGTGGACATGGCACACATCCCTGTGTGCCATGCCCACAAACCCCACTGCCCTGGCATACCTCAGTCACCCCTCTAGCTGGGTGTCCTATGCCAGCGGTGTGGGCACAAGGCTTATGCCCTGTGCCCCTATGCCTTATGCCATTACTGGGCACTTTAAGTGCTGTGATGCCATTAAGAGTATATGGTACTGGGAGGTTGTCTTTAAGAACTCCACAGCAACATAATGGCTACACTGAAGACTGACAGGTTTGATATTAAACTTCTCAGCACATTCAACCCACACTGATGCCAGTGTGGGATTTAATGTAAAATGCACCAGAGGGCATCTTAGAGATGCCCCCTGAAAACCTAACCTACATTCCACGTCTGGACTGAGAGGCATGTTGCTGGACCCCTGGGTGGAGAGCCCCCCGCTCTCCTGGGCCTGCAACAATGCACATTCTGGGCAAGGGGCTAGGTCTCCTCCCCCAGGATGGGCAGGGGGAAGCTTCAAAGGCCTGCAGCCTTTGTGAGCTTCTCCAGACCACTTGCTGTACTCAGCAACTGGCCCCCACCAGTTCTGACCCTCACTCTGGCGGGAAGACTGGCGGGAAACCCTACGTCAGGCTGGGGTGTGCCAGCCTGTGCCAACCCCACCCCTCAGGTGGGAGAGGCGAGGGGAAGCATGACCCCGGGCTCCGGCCATCTTTAAGATGGGGAGCCCTGCCCAATCACAGCTAGGCTCCTGCCCCCCTCCCACAGGAGAGGAGCAGACTAGGGGGTGTATCCATCACAGGACAGGGACCTATTGGTCCCTGTCCTTGCCCTACCTTTAACACCCCTAAATTCAGTATTTAGGGGCACCCTGAACCTTCCTTCCTCAGATCCCGATAAGAAGACCAGAAAGAAGATCAAGAAGAAGACGACCCGCCATGCAGCTGCTAACAGGACGACACCAACTGACTTGGCCCCAGCCCTACCGGCCTGTCGACCCTGGAACCTGCCTCTGCTAAATCCCGGCGACTCCTGCGGAGAGCAACCTTGCAAACCCGGAGGACCTGCCTGCCTTGACCCTTTCCAAGATTGGGACTCCCCTGGGCAGAGGTTCTGCTCCAACAACCATACCCCTGGTGCCAAGCCAGGAACCGCAAATCCAGCCTATTCTGCACCCTCCGAGCCCAGCCTGTGCCCGAGTGATCCAAGACCACGAGGACGTCCCCCTGGCGATTGGGACCCGAAGTTCAGTGCCCAAAGACCCCCCCCTTGATGACCAAAACGATGCCTGCAGCCTCAGAACCAGGGACCCCTCCAACCGCAACTATCCGAGGGTAAGATTTCCAGACACCCAAAGACACCCCTGCACCCGGCGCCCCACGGCCCCTTGTGCCCTCCTTTGCGGTACTGACCTCTTCTCCAAGAACCCAACTTACCTCTCAAAGTGGTGGTCGCACCTGAAGAATCCCCGTCCCTGAGCCTGCAGCCTTTGTTCACTTTGTAACTTTCCCATTGGATACCATTGAGCGCCTGACGGCTCAAAAGCACCCTGCACCCAGCCGCCCGAATGCCGCTGGAAGTGCAACTACAGCTCTACTCTACTTCCCCACTTGCCCTGAGTAAGAGACCAGAAGCTCAGCTCCCACAGCTGCGTGGCCTGCCTGCTTGCAGCCACCAACCAAAGGCCCCCTACCCTCCATTGGATTGCATTGGGCCTATTCTCTCTTCACCCGGCTGCCCCTGTGCCGTTGAGGGTGTAAAAACTGTACCTTTCCGACCCAGGGAGACCCCTGAGTCTATGCCCAGAACCTTAACCTCACCAGTTGAGTACTCACCTGAAAGCTGATAACTCACTTTCCTTCCATAGGCTAACATTGACTGGTTTTCACAGAAATTTCTTCAAAGTGGCGATTTTTGCAACTTTAAAATATTCCTCTACAATCAGCCGAATAACGATTTCCGAAATACTTACCTGGAATCAGGAGAGAAGCCAGTGCTGTACCTTCTAGTCCATGCTGAACCGCAAAAGTAATCTTAACTATACGTACCAGTTACCTGCATTTTCTTCCATAGGAAACCATTGACTGTTTTTCTATGAAATTTCTTCTGATTTTTGCATATTACAAATATTCCTTAAAAATCGTACCAACTGCGGAAACGTAAATACTAACCTGTCTTAGGTAGAGGTCAGAGTGTTGGATCTAGGAGTCCAGTACTGGATTACAAAAGTAACGAGAAACTACTTTACCTGTGACTTGAATTTCCTTCCGTAGGATAACATTGCTAGTTTTGTCTCTGAAAAGTTTCATAGTGTCAACTTTGAAAATACATTTATATCGTTTAAAAAGTACGCTTTTACTTAACTGTTTACAGCTTAGGTCCCGGGACTGAATCCAGGATCCAGTCCTGTGGTTAGCAAAGTAATCCTGAAAGTAATCTATTGCATTTTTATAGAAAACCCATTGAGCTCAATGTTAAATTGTGTTTAGAATTGTGTTGCCTATTGCAACCCCAGTAACTATTGTACTTACCAAGTCTATTGCCTGTCTGCAAAGTAACTACCCAAAGTCACTCATATTGAGAAAAGTATATTTTGATACCTGTTGATTCTAAAAATAAAACTATCTTTTGATATAAAAACAATTGGCCTAGAGTTCAGTTCTTGAGTGGATGAAACCTTTTGCTGACTGAGTGTGTACAACAAATGCTTTACACTGTCCTCTGACACTGCCTTACTGTTCGACCAAGCTACCACATTAGAGAGTAAGGTCAGATAGGACTTTAACCTCTGTTATACCGCTGGGGATTGGGGACTCTATACACACTGCACCTTACTTTGGTCCAGTATATACAGAGCCACTTTCTTACAGACTTCACGTCAGGAAATTCTGTATAACTGAGGGAGCAAAATGGTCCTCCTGAGAGGTAAGGCACGAATGCCTGGTGAAATTGTGGATGGACACCCATGAAGCCATCTGGCAGATCTCCAACACAGAACACTCCCGGACAAGGCATTAATGCTTTTTCGCCCGAAGGTCATTAGAGGGTTCCTTGCGTGCCAATCATAGAACACATTTATGCAATGAAGGAGTCATCTGGATAAAGTCAGTTCTGGGCTGACCCTCAGTTCTCAACACCAGAGAGCGCCACAAAAAGCGGGCCATACACTCGGTGCACCTTAATCTGATTGGTATAAAAGCTATGGTGCACCACCAATGACCTCTATCCTCCTCCTTAGAGAGAAGCAGCACAGAGAAAAAAGCAGGGAGCGCAATGGACTGTTCCACTTGGCCAATTTTGTCCGAAAGAAAGTCGGAGTTCAAAGCACCCCCTTATCCTGCAATAACATGTTATATGGTGGATGCCCTGACAGTGCCTGCAGTTCATTGATAATGCATGAAGAAGTAATCACAATGTGCAAGACAGTCAGCAGTACTAAAAAAAATCTACTCAAGGCATTCTCCAAAAGGCAACCACACCTTGAATATATATATCCAGATGCCATCTGTGGTCAATTAGATGACATCTGTTGCGTTTCTTTGGCCTGGTGTTCAGAGATCCAGCCAGATGGTTGGCAGACAGGGAAATCCCTTAAAGATGTAGTCAGGGGGGCGTGGCCAAGATGGCGACCTGAACAGACGCAGGTCTGCGTGGCTCCCTGCCCTGATTCTCCTTCAACACCCATAGTGGAGAAGTGTGGCTCAGGGGTTAGAGGTGGCAGACCTGGAAGCTGAGATCGGTCCTGGACCAGGGTTCAATTCCCCGCCTCGGCGGGTCTTGGGCTAAAAAAAAATTCCACGGACTCGATAATTCTCGCTCCGGTGCCTTCTCGACTCACGGGTTCACACTCTGCGACTCTGGGCAATAGCTTGTTTAATCTCGACAACGGCCCCTCGCGGCGGGATGCCTGACTTTCACCTTGTGGATACCCGCTGGGGCTATCACACAGGGGAATATCAGGACGGGTTCCCTAAGCAAGCGCCGGGACACCCACTGGGGGGCCCTGCTGTCCACTACCTCCACAAGCGCCCCGACGCTACTGTGGGACCAGCGGCGCCGCCTGAAAGCCTGGGAAACCGACGGTGGACCCTGCCCGGGTGATACCCCAACCGGTAGAAGCGAGAGGTACAGACAGCGCCAAATCGAGGTGCTAGACGGCGGGGGACCACATCGGAGGACGCTGCGCACCCTCCCTCAACCTCCGGAAGCAGAGACTGAGCAAGGGGCTGACCTGGTGCGCAGAGCTCCCAGCAGCTGGTCATCGAAAGCGCTGGGAGCGCGAAATCGAGGGCCTTGTCTGGGCCTTCGCGGCGGAGCAACGGCGGAGCATAGGAGGAGTTGGCCCACGGACGGAGGTCCCCTGGCCCTAGCAGCGACTGGCAGGGAGAAGGGAGCCTCGAGTGGCCTGTGGAGCCCCCGGCGGTGAGTGACAGGGCGCGCCGGGAGCTCGGAAATCGAGGGCCCGATCGGGGCCTAGCAGGCTAGCGTGGACTGAGCTGGTGTGTGGTTGGGTCCCCTTGAGACGCCTGAAGCGGCCCTGGGATGGAGGCCTTGGTGGGAGTCGTGGACCTTGCGGTGAGGGGCGACTGAGCGGACCAGACGCAAACTGCCTGAGGGCCTGGTCGAGGCCTAGCGGAGCCGGGCAGCCAAGGGGGTCCTACATGCGAGGGTGCGGCTGGCCCCACTGCACGACATCGCGCAGGCCCCAGTGAACCCAGGAAGGCAAGGAACAGGCCCGGTGCAGAGCGGCTGGCTGTGGGTGTCCTACACGCCATACCCGGAGTAACCACAGCATACGCGGGGCAGCGCAGTCACACAGTGAAGGTAGGCCCTGCGCCGAAAGCGGTCGGGCACCCCCAAAAAGACCCCCGCAGAGAGAGGCTCCCTCCGGAGGCGTGGAGCAACCCCTGGCCCAGAACACAGGGACGTAGGACGCGCCTCGCCCCCACGGAGGGAGCACCCGCCTGGCAGCCCCGTGGCGGCTGTCGCAGACCGGGCCCTAGATACCCCCCCGAGACCAGAGACACACCTTGGGCACGCGAGGGCGAGGAGTGGCAGAGCTGTTGGACCCCCTGCCTGAACGAGGCCCGGGCACCGAGCCCTGGAGTCACAGAACCAGACAAACACCCAAGACAACGAGAACCAAAGGCACCAACCCGCGACAAGCCGGTCTTGGACCCCCGGGCCCGGCCTTGGCAGAGAGCCCCACGACAGGCAGGCGCCGGACGGCGCGCGGCAGGACACACGCGGCGTCTGGTGGTGGGGGCCCGAGACGGTGGAGGAGCTAAGGGGCCGTAAGCAGGCGGCGGAGGCATAGCGGAGAGGCACAAGGAGCACTCAGAGGACAGGGAACGAAGGCGATAGGTCCGGACACGGGGGGAAAAGAGGTTGCAAATCCCAGACCTGAAGAGGCAGCGCGGGTGAGGAGCACAGTGGACAAGCCCCTGGGTCGGCGGCGTCCACCCCCGCAACAACCGCACAGGTGATCAGACTCAGGTCGGCCCTTCCTCGTGGCCTGGTGACCGGCTTGAGCGCAGAACCACAGACGTGGCCACGGAGGTGGGACACAGCAGGTAACGCCGCAATGGCGAATGCTAACCGCAGGGGAGGCCGCTCCATCACTGATCTCTTGGTGAAACAGCCGCCTAAAGGAGACAAATCCCAAGCAGCATCGCCGCCAACATAGGTGCGGCCCAGGAGGAGGCCCCTCTCACGAAGTCCTTTCTTGAATCCTTGTTTGGCACACTGCGAGAAGACTTCCAAACCCTCAAACAGGAGTTGGTGAACGAACAGAGGGAGCTGCGCAGGGACTTGGATGGACTAGGGGAGAGAGTGGCAACGATGGAGGATTCCAACCACGTCCGCTGTGAAGAGCTGGTGCATCTCCAGCAAGAGGTCCTGCGACTACGCGACCAGCAAATGGACCTCCAAGCCCATAACGAGGACCTAGAGAACCGCTCCCGGCGGAACAACATAAGGGTCCGGGGAGTGCCATCAAAAGCGGAAGGGAATAGTGTCACAAAATTGTTAAAAAACCCACGCACAAAGCAGGTCATACGTTGGATGGATTATTCACCAACAACCCCGAAATCTCCATCACAGAGATCATTCCTCTAATCTGGACGGATCATTCCGCTATATGTTTCTCTATTCCTACTAAACCCACGCCCCCTCCACTGTCCCTTCCCCATTCTACTAAATTCAGAGACTGGAAGAACTTAAATCTCGAACGCCTTACTCAGATGATCCTGGATATCCCATTACTTAATGAGCACGACCCCATAGCAGCGTCAGATACTTATACGGAGACCCTGACCGAAGCCTGCAACAAATTAGCACCTTCCAAAACTTCCCACCGGACTAGAATACGCCCATCAGCCCCCTGGTTCTCTGAGCCGCTCAGACTTCAGCGCCAGCACTGCAGAAACCTTGAACGGCAGTGGCGCCGTAACTTTAACACATCTGACAAGATCAGTTACAAAAGCGCTCTCACTAACTATAAAAAACTCATAAAAACAGAAAAAACCACGTACTATACAAGCCAAATTAATGAGGCGAAAAATTCCTCAGGGAAACTATTTCAAGTAGTAACTTACCTGTCCAACCCATCTGTTCCTCAGTCAGAAGGGTCTCAAGCCCTTTCTGATGCATTAGCCAAATTTTTCGAGGACAAGGTCAGAGCTATTTTTAATACATTTACACCTGAGATAGCTACCACTCCCTCTCACTCTATAGCTGACACCGGCCCCATATTCGCAGGTTTTGAACCCACCTCCTGTGAATTCATTCAACCACTGATCGCTCGAACAAAATCCGGCTCACCTCTGGACCCTTGTCCTCCAAGCATCCTCAACCTCATCTCGGAGGTTATTGCCCCTCCTCTAACCACCATCTGTAATGCAATGTTTCAATCCGGTGTATACCCCCCGCAGTGGAAAAAAGCAATAATCAAACCGCTGCTTAAAAAACCTAGTCTAGACCCTCTCCTTCCTGCTAGCTATAGGCCCATCGCCTGCCTCCCATTCCTTGCAAAGATCTTTGAAAAGATCATGAATACCCAGCTGTCAAATTACATTCATCACAATAATCTACTGGACGAGACCCAATTTGGGTTCCGACAGGGCCACGGAACAGAGACGGCACTGCTAAAAGCAGCAGATGAGATTAGGTCTACGATGGACAACGGAGGAGCAGCAGTGCTGGTCCTCCTGGATCTATCTGCGGCCTTCGACACGGTCGACCACGCCACCTTGATCGACCGTGTCGAAGCCTTAGGAATCACAAGCAAAGCAAAAAACCTCCTGGCTTCATTCCTATCAAACCGTCCACAAACAGTGAAACTAGGCAATTTCACATCCCAGACCTTTTCTTTGCCATGTGGAGTACCACAGGGATCCTCGCTAAGTCCGACACTATTTAATATCTATGTGTCGGACCTGGCGAGGGTCATAAAATCCTGTGGAATCTCCCTCACTACCTACGCTGACGACACCCAACTGGTGTTGTCGATATACAATGACGGAATCTCGGTAGCAGCCAATTTCCAAATGGGAATGAAGGCAATAAGCTCCTGGATGTCATCCAACTGTCTTAAACTCAATTCTGATAAGACAGAAGTGATGACATTCGGGAGGCTTCAACCAACCTGGTCCCCTCAATGGTGGCCTCACCAGATGGGACAACCTCCAGAACCGGTGACGAAGGTACGCAACTTGGGCGTTATCTTCGATAATAAGCTGACATTCCAGCAACATGTCAATGCTGTGGTTTCCTCTTCCTTCCACGTACTAAAAAGGATAAAAAAACTAATCCCATACCTACCGCCACATGCAGGCAAAACCTTGGTCAGTGCACTAATATTTTCCAAAACAGATTACTGCAATGCATTGTTACTCAACACACAACAAAAGGTTCTTAATAAACTGCAAACTGTCCAGAATGCAGCAGCCAGAACACTGCTATCTATCCCTAGATTTGCATCGGTTTCCCCCTACATCCGACAATTACATTGGCTACCTGTGAGGAGCCGCATCAAGTTTAAATCTTTATGCATGGCATATAAGGCTATTCACGACCAAGGACCTCTATTCTTAAGAAGAGCCTTCCGACCGCTTGAACATTCAAGAACCCTGCGGTCATCCTCAGCGCACCTACTCATGGTCCCCCGTACAAGAAGGGCCAACTGGGGCGACAAACGCTTCTCCGTGGCCACAGCTATACTGTGGAATGCACTTCCTCTACACATCAAGTGTGCACCGACCCTTCTTAAATTTAGAAAACAACTAAAGACATGGTTGTTCCCTGCTTAATCCACCCCTCCTCAGGAGTGATCTGCAACTACAGCGCCGAGACACCCTAGGGTATTTGCGCGCTCTAAAAATCGCCAAATAAATAAATAAATAAAATAAATACCTCCAGGATCTGTTCCCGGGAAATCCTCAAGGAACCCACAGACTTCCCCATCCGCATTGACCGGGCGCATCGAGTGGGTCTGCCACGCCGTGCTCCGGCCCCCCCCTCCCGACATACTAGCTTTCCTCCCGGACTTTCCACTCAAAGAGAGGATTCTCAGAGAGGCGCGCCAGTCCCAGCCTCTCCGGTTCAGAGAAGCTTCAGTGGAACTCTTTCAAGACCTCTCTGTAATAACACTCCAAAATAGGAGAGATTTCAAGGGGTGCCCTATTCTTGGGGCCACCCGTTTAGACTCATCTTTCGGTGGGACGGAACCCTTCACCAGATGCGCTCCCTCCAGGACACCTGCGATCTGCTGGGGCTCGAGCTGCCGGACCAAGAACACAGCGACGACACTAACACGAAGTCGTCACCAGAAACTCAGTCACAGACCCAACGTGATGGCTGGCAGAAAGTCCGAAGACGGCGACAGCCCAAGTCGCGTGCACGCCCGGATCAGACGACAATTGCTAAGGAGCACGCTGCAGCAGTCCAGGAAGTGGCGAAAGACACCTCAGGGCCTTCTTAAGACAGCCACCGAGGGGACATACATTGGCAGTCGCCACAAGGAAGGGGGAGGGGTGGGGGGCCACGAAGGTCGCTGATGCCACATTCCCCGTCTATTTTTGACTCCACAGGTTTGGGTCTAATCTGACTTTGGTCACTCTACAGGTCCACTCTACGTCTGACCGACCTGGGACTATGACTTTTGCTTGGGTTTCTTTGGTTAGGATTGAGGGGGAAGGGGCGGTGGGTGGGTTTTGGAATGGGAGGGAGCGGCACGGTTGGGGTTGCCGGGAGGGGCTCTTTTTTGGGGTTTGGGGTTGGGGTAGGGTGGGGGGAGGGACCTCCTTGTCCACTAGTGCTGAGAGGAACCATTTTTCCCTTCTTTCCTATTGCACTGATAGTACACATGCATAGCGCACCTGCCCTTGCTACATGCCCGGGATGACTCAACCCTTGACAGTTCTCTCACTAAATGTGAGGGGGCTTAACCGCATCGCTGCGGCGGTTATTTTTGCGCTACGTGGCTTTTTTCTAAAAGCCGCGTTAGATTACGAGCTCAGCTTGTCATTCGCACACACCCCCCGTGGCTGATGACGAGCTGAGCTCGTCATCAACATCGAAGGGGTTAATAATCCGAACAAACGCAGGGCGATTCTCTCTTTTCTGAGGAACTCACGAGCCGACATCTGCGTACTGCAAGAGACGCACCTGCTGCCCAGAGATCACCATAGGCTTAAATCCAGCTTCTTCCCGGAGCAATTTTTCTCATCTGCATCCAAGAAAGTGGCGGGAGTGGCGATCCTTGTAGCGAGAACCTTTAGGGGACGGGTGTTGCAAAAAGAAGCGGAGATTAAGGGTAGACTATAGGTCCATCGCTTCCTGGTGGCGGGACAGACGTTGTTGATTGGCTCAGCGTACGCACCTAATGATGGTCAGGAGCGATACCTACACTCAGCGCTAGAAGCGGCCACAGCCAACACACACCCTCACTTACTGATTGGGGGAGATCTAAACCTGGTATTTCATAACACTGCAGACCGCTTTAACCAGCGCTTCGGTCAGGTCGGGGCACTTTCCCCAGAGGGACACACACATCTTGCAGATTTGGGCCTGGTTGACCTGTGGAGACTCTCCCATCCCCGAGCTACAGCTTACACACACTATTCAGCAGCCCATAAATCATATGCGCGGCTAGACTATTTCTTAGCTCTACCCAGCTAGCGGCGCGCGCGCGAGACGTCGAGATCCTCCCAGCCTCGCTGTCGGATCACTCCCCAGTGGTGGCGTCCTTCCTGGTACCGGACACTCCCAGTCCGCAGAGACACTGGCGCCTGCGTATTGGCCTATTGCAAAACCCTGCGACAGTCGAGAAAATAACGACAGCCATCAGCCACTTCCTTGCTCACAATGCCAATGATGACACCTCCAAAGCCACTCAATGGGCAGCGATTAAGGCTGTCCTGCGAGGCGAATTTATCTCGGTGGCCACGGCCAACAATAGGGAGCGTGCACAGAAGAGGGCCGAACTCACTCAAAGGGTGGCAGAGCTGGAGCAGATGCATCAGCGCACGGGGGCAGCCAGGGCCTGGCGCCAACTGTGCACGGAGAGGAAGATGTTAGCGGCCCTAGATCAGGATGCAGCAGAATTTGCAGCCCTGCGCCTGAAACATGCCTACTACACCGGGGGGGACCGATGTGGGAAATTGCTGGCGAGCAAGCTGAGAGAGCAGCGCCAGAGGCAACACATTCGGACTATTCAACCTAGCACGGGGGACCCGATCACTGAGGATGCAGCCTTAGCTGCAGAGTTCGCTAACTTTTATGCCGACCTGTACGACGCAGACACTCTAGACCTACAAGCGGGCAGCAATTATCTAGATGGGGCGACCCTCCCGTCCTTTAACGAGGCGCAAGCGAAGTTCCTAGATAGGCCCATTGGTTTGGAGGAAGTCATCTCGGCGATATCTCGCCTCAAGCTAGGAAAATCCCCAGGTCCGGACGGATACCCCGCGGCTTTCTATAAGAAATTCTGCCCACAGGTGGCCCCCTTATTGCGAGATCTGTTTAACACATTTGATCAGCCCGGAGCCATCCCCCCAGAACTACTAGAAGCCGCAATCTCGGTGATACCCAACCCGGTAGGGACCCGACTAGGTGCGGTTCCTACAGGCCAATATCCCTACTAAATATTGACCTCAAACTATACACAAGTATCATAGCTGGCCGACTGGCCCCCTATATGCAACAGTTGGTGGACCCGGACCAGGCTGGCTTCATCCCTCAAAGACAGACGAGTGATAACACCAAACGCGTCCTCCACCTGATCGAGGCTGGTTCACGAGCAAGGCCGGGCTGCATGCTCCTCACCGTCGACGCTGAGAAAGCGTTTGATCGGGTGCCCTGGCCCTATCTCGACCTTGCACTACAGCGGTTCAGCTTCGGGGCCACTCTCCGAAACCGCATTTTCAACTGCTACAGGACACCTAACGCTACGGTCCGGGTGAATAGCCACACCTCGCCACGATTCCCGATTAGCAGGGGGACCAGGCAGGGCTGCCCGCTCTCTCCCCTTTTATTCGCGCTCTACATGGAGCCATTGGCACAGCGGATTAGACAACACCGTCTCATCCGAGGCATCCCCTTTGGTGGAGATACGCACAAAATTAGTCTATACGCCGATGACATTCTGCTCTCGCTCATGGACCCAATGCAATCCCTGAGGGCGCTCTTTATCGAGCTGCATACATCTGCCCTGGCCTCGGGCTTTAAAATTAATGTGGATAAATCAGAAGCACTGAATGTGTCCCTGCCCCCAGAGGTGTTAGCGGAAGCTAAAGCAGAATTTGACCTGCGATGGTCTACGTCTACTGTACCCTACCTGGGAGTCTTACTAGCGCCCACGATACGGGCCACAGCAGAGGTCAACTATGCCAGACTTAGCACACGCCTTACCGAGACTCTTAGGAAATGGAAACACCTCACATTGTTCTGGTTGGGCCGTATTGCTGCTATTAAGATGACGCTGCTCCCCCAGGCCCTATACGTCTTCCAGACTCTCCCACTGCGCCCCCCAGCGGGTTGCCTCCAGAAAACGCAGGCTGATCTATCCCGTTTTGTTTGGAATGGTTGCCGCCCCCGATTTAAGCACCAAATCGCCACGCTTTCCCCGGCACACGGAGGAGTAGGACTGCCCGACCTCGCCCTGTACTTTCAAGCGGCACAATTACGCACGCTTGTAGAGTGGTACCAGCTGGAGTCCAGCAAACACTGGCTTTTTCAAGACCAGGCAGTGGCGGGCCGTACACTCCAGGGTGTACCCTTCCTACCGCGGCGCCATAGGCCTCCTAACCTATATGCGTTGTATATCACTGGTACGGTCATGGAAGTGTGGGATAAAGTGGTAGTCCGGAGAAACTTCACTTCCTTTCCTTCCCCGCTAACGCCGATATTCGACAACCCGGAATTTACCCCGGGCCTGGATACACAGGCATTCGCGACTTGGAGAGCTACGCCTTGCCGGGAGATAGGCCACATGTTTGACCTTCAGGGCATCCTCCCTTTCCAGAAGGTGAAGGAGGCCTATGGCATACCAGAAGCAGATCGCATGCCCTATCTGCAGGTCCGGCATTGGGTCCTACAGCCGCCGGTCAAACCGGGAGTGCAGCGCTTTTTTACACCCTATGAAAAATGGCTACTGACACGCACGTCGGAGAAGAAACTGCTCTCGGACATATACCAACACCTACTTCTCACTAACATATACACCTACAGCGCAGGGCAGGCTAGATGGGACAAAGACTTAGGAAGGCAGCTCAAACGCAAAGAGTGGAAGGGGATCTATCACAGGGCCCGACATTCGGCCTACCACATGGGCCTCACTGAGACACTCACAAAAGTGGCTACCTACTGGTATCACACCCCGGAACGCATGCACCGCTGGGACCCCCAAGTCAGCGACCGCTGTTGGAGAGGTTGCAGAGGGTTGGGCACACTGGAACACCTACTGTGGAGTAGTGAGCGGCTGCAGAAATATTTGACCTCTATTCTAGACCTGATAGACCTCCATTTAGACACCCAACTCCCCCGATTTCCTGCCTATGTGTTACTGGGACTACCCAACGCATTGATGTATCCCCTAAAGTCTATGAGAGGGAGGCTAATAGCGCTTGCATTAGGGGCAGCAGTGCAAAACACTGTGGCCCGTTGGAGAGATCCTCAACCGCCTGTGCAGACGGGCTGGCTGCACAGACTCTGGACCATTCTGGGAATGGAGAAGCTGTCACTGACCACGGCGGGCAGAGGAGACGAATTTGCGGACCTCTGGCGGCCATTTCTGACACTTCTTACCGGGGAATTCAGGGAACTGAGCTGTCCCCGATACCTGCGATTGCTGCATCTTGCCGACACACCCCTCTCAGAGCCCAAGGCAAAGCCCCGCAGAAAGGCACCCCAGAACTAGGGTTCCCTCCGTGATGCTCTAGCCACTACTACTGGTTTCTTTAGTGTTTCCTTTCTTTTACCTCAGCGGACAAGGGGGGGAACGGGTAGGAGGAGTGGGGGGGGGGGGGGGGATGATAGGGTTTTTTCTCCGTGTAATGTATGCATTGTTGTTGCGACCGACTGATTCTCAGTCTTTCAGACGCGGCGGGACCAGCTGGGTTGTAGGCGGCAAGCCGTGTTTTAAAATGCATCTTAAGACACTTGCATTGGCGATGACGCAGCAACTGTTTTGTCACTGTTCGGCCTTTGTCTCCAAAAGCACTGGTCGGTGTATTAGCTTTAAATAAAAAGATTTAATAATTAAGATCTAGTCAGAGCCAGTCTCAGTGCCTCCTGGCAAACCCTTCGCCTCCACATCTCCCAGTCTCTTGAAGTGTTACAGGGTGGTAATGTCGTCAGTCGCAACCTGCTCAGTTTGGCCTTTGATAAGAGTCCTTGAAAGCCAGCTGTACAAAGACCCAATGCATCTGTCACCTCTGTGAACTATATGTAGGGTAGGGAGAATGGCCTCTTGTAAGTCAGGTTGGCATCTTTCACCGGCCAAAGAAGGCTCCATGAGACACATGTCTGTGAGGCCACCTCAGTTCCAGTGCATGGCCTGCATGTGCCAATGGGAATGAGGCACCAATAGGACAAACAGGATCACAAGACAAAGAAGCCTCAGAACCATCTAGGCTGGAACCCAAGACAAAGCATGAAACATTGGTATCATAACCTGAATGTCCCAGAATGGCTGCAGGGGACACTAGGCATTTAACTGAACCACAACCACAACTACCCCTATAAAAGGAATGCTCTACACCAGCCTATGGTGACATTTGGGCTTGTTTATAGAGAACCCTGGAAGAAAGTTACAAGGTGGCTGTTCGCAGGTGGTCTGAGGCGGACTGCGGTGGCCCTGCCATCAGCCAGTTGTGGTACAGAAAGATGAGCAAACCCAGCCTAGGAAGATGGACCCCAACCACCACCATCACTTTTGTGAATATCCGGCGAGCTGAGGTGTGCCCAAATGGCAGAATGGCGTATTGAAAGTGTTATCTCACCATAACAAATTGGAGGAAACACCTATGGGCCTCTAGGATTAATAAGGTCCAAAACTAGCTTGAGCTCACTGTTGTCCTAGAGCACCCAAAGGTAACAGGAATGGCACCCAATGTCCCTCTCCTTTGGAATTATCTTGTTTACCTCTGAATATCTCTTTGACAAGGATGGAATTGTTTTCTGATGAAGTCTAGGTGAAAAGAAGAAGAACTGGAGGGGATGTTGACAGAAATGGAAGGGACTAACCTTGATGAACAAACTGCAGGATAAATGGACAGAGATAACTGCTCACCAGTAGGTCGAGTAAAAGCATATTCGGTCATTCACTGGCTGCTAGTGACTACATAAGGTGACTGCGAGCAGCTTGGAGGAAAAAGAGAAACATGAGGGCAGGCCATGTTGTTGACTGAAGCCCCTTGGAGTTTTGAAAGAGATCAGTGGGCTTCTGAACAGGTTGAGAGGACTGTCAGTTGGAAGAAACCAGGCCCTGAGAATAACCCCGGAGTGTCAAGATTTGTTGATGGTACCAGCTGCCTGGGAAAGAAAGCCCAAGGAGTGAGCTAGGTAACCACTAGCATTAAAGCACTCCAAAGCTGAACCCGCCTTGCCTCCTAACAGCCTGGAGTCATCAAAAAGCATATCCAGTAGTCATTTAAATCAAAGATATAGAGTGCACACAATCAAATTGTTCAATAGAAGGTCTCTCCACTAGAATGGCCCGTAGTCCAACATACTGTGATGTGCAGCAAACATTAGCTTTGTATATACATACCAGGAACACAGTTTGTGCTGCTCCTACACACTCTTCATTGTGCATCACAATATATTGGACTACAGGCTGTTCTAGTGACAAGAGAGCTTTCGGCAAACAAAACTAGCCATGAAGAAGTTTCATCACAACGAAGGAACTTTATGGAATGAAGCCTAATGGAAGCCTTTTAAACAGATTATGGGACTTTTGATTTGGATCTTATATTTATTTATTTATTTAAACTTATAAGGCGCACAGCTACCCGCAATAGGTTTCCCGGCGCCAAGGGACAGACTGAAGAAAGAATGAACTACCAAGCAAACTATCAATGAAGACTACTAAAGGAAAATCTGCTCTGATCACTGCTGAAAAAGCCAGGTTTTTAAACCCCTACGGAAGCGAAGAAGATCCGTCTCCAGCTTCAGAGTCACGGGCAAGGCATTCCAAGACTTAGTGCCTAGATGAGAGAAAGAGCGGCCGCCCATCTTCACCAACCTAAATCTAGGAACAATGAAATCGCCTTTTCCCGATGATCTCAAACAATGGCTGGGTTTATAAGCCTGAATGAGATCCTGTAGGTACCTCGGGCTGAGCCGTTTTATCTTAAAAATGTGGCATAAGGCTTTGAATTTGATTCTACTCGCTATTCTCAGCCAATGCAAGTCACGAAGGGCTTGAAGAGCAGATGTTCTTCGGGGAACATTACGTAGAAGCCATGCGGCCGCATTTTGGACGACCTGGAGTTTGTTCACTGTTGTTGAATCAGCACAGAGGTAGAGAACATTACCGTAATCCAGGCAAGAGACTACCAATGCCTGGACCACGGTCCGCTGTGTGGAGGTGGGGAGCAACCACAAGATTTTTTGAAGCCATCTTAAGGTGGCAAAACAGATGGAGGCCACTCTAACAGCCTGTTGCCGCATTGTGAGCTTTTCATCAATGAGGAATCCGAGATTGCGAACCTGAGCAATGGGTTGAGGGGTAGGACCCATACTCTCGGGCCAATGTTGAGGACCCCATAGATCTTTACCCTTGCCCAGGATCACAACCTCCGTCTTATCCCCATTTAGCTTGAGGAAATTACCTTGCATCCACTCTGAAACTCGGGTCAAACCCTGCTTAAAAGCCGAGATGTTATTACCTTCCGTATTGGTAAGGGAGAAAATAATTTGGGTATCATCGGCGTAAGAAAATAAAGTAAGACCGGCTTCCTCCACAATAGTGGCCAGGGGTCTAACATAGATGTTAAATAATAATGGACTAAGGATAGACCCCTGGGGAACACCGTAAGCCGATGAGCAAATTTTAGAGGATGCTTTAGCTAAGAAGACTTAAAAAGTGCGGCCACTTACAAAAGAGGCTATCCAAGCCAGAGCAGAGCCCTCAACTCCCAAGGATTGAAGAGTTGCAAGGAAGATGGAATGGGACACGGTATCGAACTGAAAAAAACATAAGTTGAGGAGGGTCAAGGGGACTATGTTTATAGACCTACCAAACTCTAAACCCCTAGGTCGAGCTATAACAAACAAAAAGAGTCGGAAGGTCTGTTAAGCGGCGTAGCTGAGTCTATGCGGTCCTAATAAAGTGACCCTTTTGGATTGCACTGAACCAGGCCAAGTGGTCACATGACACAAAAATGTGTTAGATCTCCTATCAGCCCACCCATCTGGCGGAGCCTCGTCATGTAGGACATCTAACCAGGGTGGTGAGTCTAAGCCCAGGTGAATTGGCCAGACAACACACACTACTGGTTCATCTTGTAAAAGTGTCCGTGCCACAGAGTGGTGCTGAAAAAGTGCAGTGCAAAACAGGGACTAAAGAATAAGTGATCTAAAATGGCGGTCGAGGCAAAGAAAAAATGTTTTTATTAAAGATATTCACCAGGACGCCAGATTAAAAAGAAGTGTAGACAGTGTGAAAGAATCACTGTGATCCTTTACTGTGTTGTAAATAAGGCCAACATGTTTCTGCCGAAGGTGGAACTACACCGGCATTCTTCAGGGCCAACTACAAAAAGATGTTGCTACTGCAAAGGTACACTCTGGCAATGTTATACAAAGTGGAGCAAAAAAAGGGGACAGACCAAAATGTTAGTTAAAAACCTGTCACAATTACTGGTGTGGTCATAAAGACCATCCTACCATATCCTCCGGATCAGAAGTTGATAGAGGAAGTGATCCTAAAAATGAAAACACAAAGGAACAACGATTGTTGTACATCATACAGTCAAAATAGACTATTCACAATATCAGGACCAACATACAAACTCAGCGCGGCAAATCCCTATTAGGGCGGCCATCTATTATAAAGGTTTCATATTAAAGTAAACCATCAGTCATTGCTGAACATTAATTTCAAACAGGTTGTTAAAAGACTTACCCAACAATATGTGGGAGTCAAGCCTCACCTCACCCGGCAACGGCTCGGAGATTGAGGCCCCGCTCTGTGCACAGAAAAAATAGAAATTTACAACCTTAGTTGACTCAGAGATCTGTAGGCAGAGTTAGGTTGTATAATCTGTGCATAAAAAACTGGTTGTGTAACTGTCCTCACTGAACGCTGTCCCATGGAAGACAAGGAAAGGACTGGCTTGTATTGTCTAGTAAATGGCTAGCACAATCACCCTGGAATGAGCACCTATATCTGGCTAGTGCCTGTTCTGTGGTTATACAGTAAGTTGTATAATCCCCCAGTGAGCCAAGGGCTAGATGTAAAGCATGGCTCAGGGTTGACTATCTCTAGCTAGGGGGTCAAAGTTAAACAACCCTCTATTTCGTGCTCATATTGAAGGTTATATAAAGTAAAGTGAACCTGGACCCAACCCTCTCTGCTGTTGGTGTAAGAGGAGTTGAAAACAGCTCGAGGATAAAGTTTTTAAAGCTCAAAAAGCGTTTGCCTAGAAGGAAATTCACTTACAGATAGGCTAAGCATAAGAAAAGTGGGGCCACAGTAGGATAACAAGACTTAGCGCAGCGCCTCATCATCCACCTACTCACCTCTCCGTCGGTACCCCTGGGCAGACACCAAAGCCGGAGGGGAGGCAACGAGGAGAGGTGAGGCTATTGTATTTATACCCCATATAACTGGGTAATCGGCAGCAGCTGTGTGCCTATCGCCGCTGCCGATGTTAGAAAAAACAGTCCCAACGCGCATGCGCGGTAAGGTAACGCTTCCCAGCGCTGTGGGCACAATACCGGGCATGCGCGGTGAAATATCACCAGCTATTGATTGCAGGCCCCGATCAAGGAACAGCGCATGCGCCAAAGAAAGACGGGTAGATTCCGAGAACAGCTCGGAATCCCCGTGTATACGCGCGCGCTCAGAAAATGCTTTATCCATGCCGGTTGTCAAAAGAGAAAAGAACAGGCGGCAAGAATAGCAATACTCCGCTAAGAAAACCTCTCAAAATCGCACCTATCAAGCGAGGGCTTGCCTATTGGTGGCGACATAGATGACACAGTGGAAACCTATGTGTAGTATTCTTTGAAAATGTAAAAGTGCAACCCGGGTGCCATTGGACATCAGCATGCTGTGCCTATATTGGAAAAAATATATATATATATTGCTGAGGACCATAGTTGTTGTGGAGACACTGAGTGTACAGTGTATGCAATATCAGGATCGCCATCCAGAAATGGCAGGGGGGATCCAAGGTACAGTAAATGCGATCACAGTGAGGGCAAAGGGTGCTGACAATAAACAAAAGATCATTGGCTGTGTGCTAGGGTAGATTTACCAGGGACATAAAGAATGGCGCCAACAGCGTCTGACCAGATGCAATTGTTGTAAAGGAAGTGAGGATATCAATTCACCGACTTATGTTGCACTATATCTAGTAAGAGAGAAAGGTCTGCATAATGTAAAGTATAGTAGAAGCCAACTAATGATGTTTGACATACTGGAAGCGGGGTTGGCCAACTACAGACATGAGCTACACTCTATCTGCTTGACGCAATGGGTCAGTATCGTGTGAAGTGTAGTTGGAGCCACTGGTAGTGTATTGAGATAACAATAGGAGATGAAGTCCCGTAGGCTCATAGCTGGTCAGATGGACACCCAGGGTATACTATCATTCAGACCTGAGATGTCAGTTTTCAATTTGAAAATCCACCGTTGTTCTTTGATAAAAAGAAACCTTGAAATATCAGTGATATGCGGTGGGATGAATGGTTGATCTAACACAATCCAACTAAGGTCTTCAGCTTTATGCTTTTTAATCAAGAAGTGGTTAGTTAGACAGGTGGATTGTTTATTGCACCGTATTGTGCTCTTATGCTCACTGATACGGGACTTAACTTTTCTGGTGGTATGTCCAATATAAGCCAGACCACACGGACATGTGATCTTGTAGATCACTCTCTCCGAGTTGCAGTTGGTATGGTGCAACAACTTCCATGGTCTGGCAGTCCCAATGTCAACAGAGAGTGTCTTGCTGGTCTGGGGGCATGACGCACAGTTACCACAGGGGTGGTGCCCTTGAACCGGAGTTGTATTCCAAATGGTGTCAAGGGTGGTGGTAGTATCCTGCCTTTGTGTCCGCGGTCTTGTGTGGACCAGAGTATCCCTGATGCTAGATCCACGTTTGAACGCAAACAGGGGCCTAGGTGTTGTCCCAGAAACCGTGTTCAAGATTTTCCAATGTTTTAAGACTGTCCTCTTGACCATATTGGATCTGGTGCTGAAGGTGTGTACCATTGTGATCCTTTCGGAAGGTGTTTTCTTGTGTCGATGTTCGATCAGAGCCTCACGATTGTTATTGAAGGCTCTCTTATTAGCCCGACGTATCAATTGATTAGGATAATGCCGCTCCTTCAGGTTGCATGCTAGTTCACTCGCATGTTGTTCATATAGCTGGTTTGAGGAACAGTTTCTCCGAACTCTGAGAAATTGACCCACTGGCAGATTGTCACGTAGTGACTGTGGGTGGAAACTTTGGTATGACAAAGTAAGGGTTGCTGGTGTTCAGGTCTCGGGGACATCAATGGGGAGTGTCTTCGCCCCCAGTCTGGCGAACCTCTATATGCATCAGTTCGAGCAAGATCATGTCCTGAACACCAGCAACCCTTACTTTGGCAAGGTGTTGCTTTGGCGCCGGTACATAGATGATATCATCGTCGTATGGAGGGGCAATGGTGAGGAGATAACTAACTTCCATACGTGGCTTAATTCAAGGAATCAATATCTCCGTTTTACTGTGGAGTACAGTAAAGAGCAGCTACCGTTTCTGGATCTCCTTATCTTTCCTGAAGAGGGGGGTCTCCAGAGCCGATTGTACAAGAAACCCATGGCGCGCAACTCCCTTTTGTCATACCAAAGTTTCCACCCACAGTCACTACGTGACAATCTGCCAGTGGGTCAATTTCTCAGAGTTCGGAGAAACTGTTCCTCAAACCAGCTATATGAACAACATGCGAGTGAACTAGCATGCAACCTGAAGGAGCGGCATTATCCTAATCAATTGATACGTCGGGCTAATAAGAGAGCCTTCAATAACAATCGTGAGGCTCTGATCGAACATCGACACAAGAAAACACCTTCCGAAAGGATCACAATGATACACACCTTCAGCACCAGATCCAATATGGTCAAGAGGACAGTCTTAAAACATTGGAAAATCTTGAACACGGTTTCTGGGACAACACCTAGGCCCCTGTTTGCGTTCAAACGTGGATCTAGCATCAGGGATACTCTGGTCCACACAAGACCGCGGACACAAAGGCAGGATACTACCACCACCCTTGACACCATTTGGGATACAACTCCGGTTCAAGGGCACCACCCCTGTGGTAACTGTGCGTCATGCCCCCAGACCAGCAAGACACTCTCTGTTGACATTGGGACTGCCAGACCATGGAAGTTGTTGCACCATACCAACTGCAACTCGGAGAGAGTGATCTACAAGATCACATGTCCGTGTGGTCTGGCTTATATTGGACATACCACCAGAAAAGTTAAGTCCCGTATCAGTGAGCATAAGAGCACAATACGGTGCAATAAACAATCCACCTGTCTAACTAACCACTTCTTGATTAAAAAGCATAAAGCTGAAGACCTTAGGTGGATTGTGTTAGATCAACCATTCATCCCACCGCATATCACTGATATTTCAAGGTTTCTTTTTATCAAAGAACAACGGTGGATTTTCAAATTGAAAACTGACATCTCAGGTCTGAATGATAGTATACCCTGGGTGTCCATCTGACCAGCTGTGAGCCTACGGGACTTCATCTCCTATTGTTATCTCAATACACTACCAGTGGCTCCAACTACACTTCACACGATACTGACCCATTGCGTCAAGCAGATAGAGTGTAGCTCATGTCTGTAGTTGGCCAACCCCGCTTCCAGTATGTCAAACATCATTAGTTGGCTTCTACTATACTTTACATTATGCAGACCTTTCTCTCTTACTAGATATAGTGCAACATAAGTCGGTGAATTGATATCCTCACTTCCTTTACAACAATTGCATCTGGTCAGACGCTGTTGGCGCCATTCTTTATGTCCCTGGTAAATCTACCCTAGCACACAGCCAATGATCTTTTGTTTATTGTCAGCACCCTTTGGCCTCACTGTGATCGCATTTACTGTACCTTGGATCCCCCCTGCCATTTCTGGATGGCGATCCTGATATTGCATACACTGTACACTCAGTGTCTCCACAACAACTATGGTCCTCAGCAATATATATATATATTTTTTCCAATATAGGCACAGCATGCTGATGTCCAATGGCACCCGGGTTGCACTGTTACATTTTCAAAGAATACTACACATAGGTTTCCACTGTGTCATCTATGTCGCCACCAATAGGCAAGCCCTCGCTTGATAGGTGCGATTTTGAGAGGTTTTCTTAGCGGAGTATTGCTATTCTTGCCGCCTGTTCTTTTCTCTTTTGACAACCGGCATGGATAAAGCATTTTCTGAGCGCGCGCGTATACACGGGGATTCCGAGCTGTTCTCGGAATCTACCCGTCTTTCTTTGGCGCATGCGCTGTTCCTTGATCGGGGCCTGCAATCAATAGCTGGTGATATTTCACCGCGCATGCCCGGTATTGTGCCCACAGCGCTGGGAAGCGTTACCTTACCGCGCATGCGCGTTGGGACTGTTTTTTCTAACATCGGCAGCGGCGATAGGCACACAGCTGCTGCCGATTACCCAGTTATATGGGGTATAAATACAATAGCCTCACCTCTCCTCGTTGCCTCCCCTCCGGCTTTGGTGTCTGCCCAGGGGTACCGACGGAGAGGTGAGTAGGTGGATGATGAGGCGCTGCGCTAAGTCTTGTTATCCTACTGTGGCCCCACTTTTCTTATGCTTAGCCTATCTGTAAGTGAATTTCCTTCTAGGCAAACGCTTTTTGAGCTTTAAAAACTTTATCCTCGAGCTGTTTTCAACTCCTCTTACACCAACAGCAGAGAGGGTTGGGTCCAGGTTCACTTTACTTTATATAACCTTCAATATGAGCACGAAATAGAGGGTTGTTTAACTTTGACTCCCTAGCTAGAGATAGTCAACCCTGAGCCATGCTTTACATCTAGCCCTTGGCTCACTGGGGGATTATACAACTTACTGTATAACCACAGAACAGGCACTAGCCAGATATAGGTGCTCATTCCAGGGTGATTGTGCTAGCCATTTACTAGACAATACAAGCCAGTCCTTTCCTTGTCTTCCATGGGACAGCGTTCGGTGAGGACAGTTACACAACCAGTTTTTTATGCACAGATTATACAACCTAACTCTGCCTACAGATCTCTGAGTCAACTAAGGTTGTAAATTTCTATTTTTTCTGTGCACAGAGCGGGGCCTCAATCTCCGAGCCGTTGCCGGGTGAGGTGAGGCTTGACTCCCACATATTGTTGGGTAAGTCTTTTAACAACCTGTTTGAAATTAATGTTCAGCAATGACTGATGGTTTACTTTAATATGAAACCTTTATAATAGATGGCCGTCCTAATAGGGATTTGCCGCGCTGAGTTTGTATGTTGGTCCTGATATTGTGAATAGTCTATTTTGACTGTATGATGTACAACAATCGTTGTTCCTTTGTGTTTTCATTTTTAGGATCACTTCCTCTATCAACTTCTGATCCGGAGGATATGGTAGGATGGTCTTTATGACCACACCAGTAATTGTGACAGGTCTTTAACTAACATTTTGGTCTGTCCCCTTTTTTTGCTCCACTTTGTATAACATTGCCAGAGTGTACCTTTGCAGTAGCAACATCTTTTTGTAGTTGGCCCTGAAGAATGCCGGTGTAGTTCCACCTTCGGCAGAAACATGTTGGCCTTATTTACAACACAGTAAAGGATCACAGTGATTCTTTCACACTGTCTACACTTCTTTTTAATCTGGCGTCCTGGTGAATATCTTTAATAAAAACATTTTTTCTTTGCCTCGACCGCCATTTTAGATCACTTATTCTTTAGTCCCTGTTTTGCACTGCACTTTTTCAGCACCACTCTGTGGCACAGACACTTTTACAAGATGAACCAGTAGTGTGTGTTGTCTGGCCAATTCACCTGGGCTTAGACTCACCACCCTGGTTAGATGTCCTACATGACGAGGCTCCGCCAGATGGGTGGGCTGATAGGAGATCGAACACATTTTTGTGTCATGTGACCACTTGGCCTGGTTCAGTGCAATCCAAAAGGGTCACTTTATTAGGACCGCATAGACTCAGCTACGCCGCTTAACAGACCTTCCGACTCTTTTTGTTTGTTATAACACGGTATCGAACGCCGCACTTAAATCCAAAAGGATAAGTGCAGATGTTTCCCCGCGATTGATATGTGCCGTAAACTCTCAGTAACTCCAAGAAGTGTGGTCTCAGTGGAATGGTATGGCACTCCTTTGATTGTGTGTGCTGAAAATCATGGATTTAACATGTTCTGCATCTAATAGCATCTTGGTATTGAACTGGAAACACATCACATCAAGCAACAATAAAGGCCTGGTAATGAAAGGATCTTTAAACTAGTGCCCACAGCATGAACCACACAGTCTGTGGTGTCCAGACTGGCCAGTAAAATGTACTTGGATGCATCATTCCCATCCTGGAACATCTGGGAAAAGGGAAAAGGCATTTATTTCGAAACTATTTAGGAAGGGGGGGGGGGGCAAGATCTTGCTTGCCATATCTCAAAGGAAGTGGGAGTATGTACCCAAGAGGCAGACTGTGTTGAAAGACCAGAAAGCCAAAATGGCAGGAGAAGAACCTCTTATCAAGCATATCAATGCGTTTAAAATCTCCATCAGGCGCAGCAGTAGGAAAGGCATTTGGGTTTACTTTCCTGGCCAAAGAATAAACTACTAAATTTTCCAGTGGTGGATACCAACTTAAAAAAGCTAAGCCATTCAGATCAGGCCAGTAGCGCCTAACTATGGGGTGACTTACGAGCGGCGCCAAGCAGGGCTTTCCACATGCCACAGCTAGATTGTCTGCAAGGGTTTTCTTGAAGTGTTGTAAAAACTCTGAAGATTAAGTGTGAAGTTGGAAACGTTTACCAAGCAGATTAGCCTTAGTTTCCACAACAGGCAACTGCAGTTCTAACACCTCTGCGGCCCTGCATACCAATATAGCAATGGAGGTTCTTTTCTCAAAGGGGGACTCCAATGGGGAGTCCAATTCTGTCTCTCGAGAAGTATTAAGACTGCTTGCATTCTGGAGCCATATATATAATCCATCATCAGTATTGTGAGGTGGGGGGGCACAAATTGTCAGCCGATCTAAGCCTAAATGAGATAAATAATGCCTCATGGTGCTGAAGATAATGGCGCTGAGACAAAGGCACTGTCAGAGAGTCCTCCAAATCACTGGCTGTGACTGTGATTTCATAACAAGATATTGGCCGGGATGTAGCCTAAATCAGCTCTGAATCGGAGATTAGTGCTTGAGTCCGATCCAGGACCATGGCTCTGAAGCTGGGTCTGGTGTCAGTCCGGCCAGCTCTGAGGTTGCACTCTAGAAAGGAGAAGAAGGCCAGCCTGGCACCATTGAGGGACTAGGCCGAGGTCTAATGAGGTCAGTCAGCCCTGGGAAGGCACTGCTGGTAAAGCCAGATTGGGGCCTCCAGGGATTCATGGGACCAGAATGTGCTCCAGAGGGAAAAAGAATTGTCCATAAAACTTGAAGCATTGCTGTCTTGTAGGCCTCTTTCTGCTGCAGAGACATAGATGGCACAGGAGATTTACTGTACACCAGCTCCAGCTATGGAATGGGATCAAAATCGAACAACTGGTACAGGGTTTGGTCTTGAGTTCCAACCGCACGGCCTTTCCACGAAGTTAGAGCGACGTGGGAATTTCTTATTTTGTTTTCATTACGACTGGTCCTTGGCCTTTGCCTTAAACTTACCAGAGGAAGACAAAGACCCGAATCAGGATCAGGACTTGGAGCTGGAATGGAAGTGAAATTAGGAGTGTGACTGGCTTTCCTGCTTGTGCTTGGAGTCCTAAAGCTTTGCCTCTTGAAGGTCATCAGAATTACAGGGAACATTGGTTGTGTGACCTCAAATTGTTCATGATTCGAAGACAGCAAAGTCAGATGTCATGCAGGTCTGAAACCAACAACAGTTTCTGACAAATATGGCACGTCTTAGAGCCTGATGTAGTATTTGGGGTTAGCATTCCTAGTAAACTTTGGAGAAGCATTTTTGGAGGTCAGCCAAGCACCAACAAAGATCGGGAGAAGCGTTCATGCGGAAGGGCATGGAAAAAAGTTAAATGACGTTACTGCACAGGAGTGACCCATTTCAAAGAGTCACACAATCACTTCTGGAAGTGGGACGTTGCTGCCACACTGTCGGCTACCAGCACATGGTAGCTTCAAAACAGGCCGACAGGGGAACGGCCAGTAGACTACACCTCCCAGCGGCACCAAGGGGGTGACGCGCAGGAACGCTGTTTCCCGCGCCAGGACGCGCGATAAAACCACCGGCGGGCTCCCACAGCGCAGGACACTGGTAGCTTCACCACAAGCCATGAGGGGAACGGCCAGCAGACTGCACCTCCCAGCAGCACCAAGGGGGTGGCGCGCAGGGACGCTCTGGGTCTGTGAGCAAAGGAGGAGACGATAAAGGGGGTGAAGCCAGTGGGAAACCTAGCAATAAGGCAGAAAGACACTGTTGTAACTTAGTGCAACCCTTAACGAAGGCTAGTGAGCAAATGAATGACCAGGTCACACCAGTAGACAACAGTAGGGATGGTAATATGGTGGAAACCCAGATCCTACTAGCACTAGTTTGATACACAATAGGGAAGATTTGGTTCTACCACTGGCAGTTAATTATACAATCCAACAATGCTCTCTTAGGCGAAGGAAGCTGCAATGATGCAACTTCACACCTTCCCCTAGAAAGCTGCCCTTACGTGGTGATTCTAAGTAATGTACCATCACTTAGAGGAGAGAAAAAGAAATCATTTATTCAATTAAAGATTAAGTCCGGTCACTGGCTGTTGGACCCGGGGTTTCCGGTCCGACTAGGGTAGCTTGGCACCAAAAGGGGGAAGGCCTAACTCCGAGGTAACTGTGTTGTGTCTGCGTTCACCCACCACAGCAATCCAGCGCCCCTCCACCAAAAAAACAAGCATTTGCAATGCAATAGGCCTCGCATTAGGAAAGTTTGAGCTATTGGTATTGTAAATGGCAAAGTTTTTATTTATGTGTTGGTTTTGAAAATAGCGAAATTAATAGCTTTGTCATTTACAATGCCAATAGTTATAACTTTCGCAAATGTGACACCGCGCCTCCCATAATGCAAAACAGATACCAACGCTTCAGCAAGCATGGCCCTACAGCCTCACTCGCCAGCTCACAAAGGCAGCAATCACCAGCCCTGAACACAGTAGGCAATGGGGGTCCGGCAGCCCAGAGCAGGGCAGTGAATGCGAAGACAAGATTATCCAGGGTGCACAAAGGAAGCATGGGGTGGCAGATGCAAACCAGAAAGTGCTGGTCACTGTTTTTTATTGGTAATCCTTTAAACGCTCCATACCGCTGGCAGGCTGGTTCAGGGGGGGAATACAATATATTCATTTTAAGTTGCACCTACTGACACCGTTTTGGAGCTTTGCCTTGCTATCCATAGGATAGGTTTATAAAACCCACCTCAATGGCATTCTTTTTTTACGACCCTGGAATGATGAAAGACTGAGTTGACCCCGCTGGGGTGCAAACGTACATCATGCAGGCTACATCCAGTGTTATGCCCCATAATAGCACCTTTCTTCTGTCTCCTCCACCCTATAGTTAGATGCTCGGTGCAGAGCGTGAATCGGATGCACAGATATGTCGGTCGGAAGATCTCACGCTGCCCCGTGAAATGTATGGAAGTGGTACATCCTGTGACAGGCATGCATACACCCTCCCCTCTCTCTCGTTATAATTGCAACACGACAGGGAAATGCAAAGACAGGAGAGACAGGGCTGAGTGTATTTATTAAGTACCCTGTTCTTGGTTCCATTAATGAAGGCAGGTGCCACGTGCTACAGCGCCTAATGAAGCCAAGGGTTATGAGAAGCAGCGCCTTGAGACCTCTTGCTGGTAAAGTGTGCGGTACAAAGTCAGAGGCTTAGTGACCCACCTAGAGGTCAGAGCGACTGTCGTGGTGCGCGCGTATCACTGAGCGCCCCCAGGTTCGCACGGAATGGACCTTGCCTTCACGGAGAGAAGTGCGAGTCCCGTGACTATAATGTTTGAGTCAGGGGGTATCCCAGGGTTACAGCCCCAGGCCTCGAGTTCCACAATCGATGATGTAACCACTAAATCACAGTTACACCCCAGTACACTAAATGCAAACTCCTTGTGCAGTCTCTTTGAGAAACTGTGTCCTGAACTGTGGCATGACGGTGTTTAACTCGCTGTGCTGTGGGTGGTCGGAGACGACAAAGGCCGTTTGTTGTGTTGAAGGCGTTTGACCAAAGCAGCGCTGGGGCAAGACCGGGGCAGGGGCAGCGGCAGCTCGCGTGGCTGGAACTGTGCATGCAAGCTCATGTAGCATGCAGGGGTACGGCGTTCCGGGAGTACAACATGCCACAGGAGCACGACCCTGGAAGTGAATGACAACTGTAGGTAGCGCTGTCTCTTTGGCTCCCTGGAGGGTAGAATGGGGAGGGCTGGGCACAGTAGTATGTTATAGCGGAAGTTTCTGCATCCTTCTGATCCAAGGCCGGCTTTGAAGCTGGTGACTCTGGCCAAATCACTCAGTCTCCCCGTGCCTAAAAAAGAATGCGTCAGTCTATAATGCAACTGGTGCTCAGAATGCGCCCTGATACCTTCGGGTCGAGTTCGCGCTATACAAAACTAAACCAGTCCTGCGCTACCATCAGCTTTTCGCCGGCCTGTGAGGAGTGGGAGGGCGGGGGATGCCTGCGCATGCACGTCACTCCAGTTTCGTTTTCAGGTCGGAGCGCGAGCCCGGAGAAGAGAAGTGCCGCATGAAGTCCCGGGTCCCAGGAGGGGGCCCGGGTGAAGACCAGCGGGGAGACTGCGGGCCCCCATGCCTATGGGGAGAGCTCCGCTTTTTGATAGAGTGCCAGAGGAGCTCGAGTGCTGTGCGGGGCTCCCTTAACAGATGGTGCGAGCCCGAGTCCGACTCCGGTGAGTTAAAGGGAGGGGAGGGGAGGGGGGGGGCTGTGCGCCGTGTGCCTGTATGTGTGCTGTGTGCCTGCGTGTGCATGCGCGCGCCTGTGTGTGTGTGCATGCAGAGGGGTGGGGGCTGGCTGTGTCTGTGTGAGCGGGGGCTGTGTGCCGTGTGCCTGTATGTGTGCTGTGTGCCTGCGTGTGCATGCGCGCGCCTGTGTGTGCGTGCATGCTGAGGGGTGGGGGCTGGCTGTGTCTGTGTGAGCAGGGGCTGTGAGTTACTTTGCGCAAGTGCGTCTGAGAGGCGCGCTCCCGCGGTGAAATCCGACACTGGGAAAGCTCGTGACACTCTGCTGTCCACTTTCCTAAATACGGATAACATTAGTTGTCTTGCTGACAGCATTCATGCTTTCGCATGAATGCTACGTCAGCTCGACCTAAAAATGACACCACACCTTGTTAGAAAAGCATGGAATGCTTTATAAAAATCTTTAGTTTGACTTATTCCTTTAGCAGTGTACAACTTTAACACATCAAGCACTTCCACATTTGATTATTTGCATCAGTAAAAGCACGACATTGGATTAGCTGGAGAACTTTCTCTTCCAGAAGAAATGAGCTCAGCAATTTTCACTTAGTACTCCAATTTTCAGGTAGTCACCTTGCATTTTAAATAAGACAAGCAGCAAGACAGGTGCTTCTATACAGTGAAACAAGACTGCGCATTACTTCGGTAATGAAACAGTATTACATATTCCCTCTTAGTAAGGCTGGTTTAGGCATTAATATAACAGAAACCAGAATCATAAACCCCCAGTGGAGCAAGAACATGCATTAATTTCGGCTAGTAAACAGGTACTTGGTCTGGTAACTCCCTGGCTTCTGATTAGCTGTAGTAAAGTTCCAGCAGTAGTTTTATGATTGGCAGGACCCTAAACTCTGTAGTATGGTACTACTAGTTTAAGCTCCCCTGATTCACGTTACCTCACCACCAGGGATCAGGAAAGTAGGCCAACCACTAGGCCCGGTAGTGATCTCACAGAGTTTGTGTCCCGCACCTGCCCCAAATCCCTGCTTACTTGTGGGCTTGAAGTTTTATTAATGGTTTCAGCCGTTACAGGCAGCTTGGGGACCTTACATCCTCGCAGACAGGCTCCCGGCGAAATTATCCGCCCCCTCGCAAACAAGGCAAGCTCACACATCAGACCTGCTCGGGAGAGAGGCCGCCTCCGTTGTCGTACCCAGGTAAGGCGGCCGAGACTTGGGAACCCCTTCAGGCAGCAACTCTTCACTTCGATGTAGATCTGCCTCTCCCCGAAGATGTCAAAGCCACCACTAGGCCTCCGCGGGAGGGAGGACACTTCAGTGCGGCACCGCCTCCTCCGAGCCAAGCCTTCCACTGGGCTTGCGCGGGAGGGAGGACACTTCAGTGCAGCGCCGCCTCCTCCGTGAAGAATCCAAGCCTTCCACTGGGCTTGCGCGGGATGGCGGACACTTCAACGCGGCGCTGCCCCCATAGCGAAGCTCTCCTCAGCGAGAGGCGGTCGCACAGGTGTCGTCCCAATTGCCGGTCCCCCACTCTGAGAGGAAGTCGCGGTGCCCCACAGGTGGGAGCCTCCAGCTCGATGACACAGGGCTAACGACTCCTCTCCACAGCAGCGCCCCTGCGAAAACGTTCCAAGGGATCAGCAGCAGAGTGTCCTCCCAGCGCTCTTCAGCACAGGTAATTCTGGGCAGGCATTCGCTAATTACAACCTCATGGTATCCCCGACAGTAATGGTTACGCTAGAGAGAGGGGGGGGGGGGGGGGGGGGGGGGGGTCTTCACAGTCTTTACTTTAGAGATGCAGCCAGGCAGTGCCCTAAGGGCAGCAAACACCACTACAGTTCAGAGGAGTAGTACTCTTCAATCAGCACGACCTCCAATAGTAATTCAGGGATAATCCAGTGGGGGGGGTGTGGCGGCCCCCCCTTCCTTAATGTGGAGACACCTGAGCCAGATTCAGATGAATGATATCTAAGGCGGGGCCAGATCTTTAGGTTGGGGGGGCAACAACAGCAGCAAGGTAGCAACCCCTAGGAGTAGTCAATCCCCTCAGTGCCCTATCCCCCTAACACAACAGCCTGTCCTCCAGCCAGCCCAACAGTGCACAAAATGGCTGCCCAGTGTCCACCCTTATATAGCCTAGGTCCAAGTCACCAGAGTTGGCCGGAAGGTTCTAGATTCTCCTAATGCTCTCCTATGGGCCAAAGCTCTGAGGTAACTCCTGACATGGCAACCATCTTAGGAAGCTTACCTAGGCCACCATTTTAGAAAAGGTGCACCTGCGCCTCAGCAGTAATGAGGCGCCCGGAGACATAAGGCCACAACACAACAATGAAGTAGACAAAAAAAGAAAAATGGAAGGCAAAAAGAAGAGAAAAATAAGGAGGGACCACCCAAAGGACTGACAGGTCTAACACTGGCTCACACATAACACTGATTTTTCTAGTTCCAACTTCCACGATATCGTGTACACCCACCGAGTGCACTGGGTTGGACCCCTACGGAAGACAGCAAAGGGAGACTGTAGTGATTGATTTCAGATCTCCAGAACTTGCAAGACAATTACTCCATATCCGGAGGAGACAACCTGGACATTAACTAGAATATTAAAAAAAATGTATGCCCCTTGGCTTTTTCTATAGGCATTTTAAGCAGACTAGATCAAATCTCCCAAAAATTGTCCACCCACCCCATACTACAGTAAGACGGCAAGTTCACTTTCCCTTGGAAGTCAGTAATAGATTTGAAGCTCTCACTGACTTAGATAGCCATGGCTGACTAAATCAAGGGAGAGGGGCCCGGTAGACAGTGCAGCCATAACCACCCATGTTGAGGGGAACACAATTATAGATAACACGGCGGGTAAGGAGTTAGTCATTATCCCTTTCACAGGGCAAAACTACCATTAAGCATCTCAGACATCATCAAAGGTTAACTCTATACCAAGCTAATGGCAATGGGGAAGTGAGTGTATTGATCAATCACTACAGATAGTTTCATGAAATAATGGCGGTACTAAATCCAAATTAAGGTATCCGGAATGGGGCAGGATGGTTGACCGTCACCATGTATGCCTATTCCAGGAAACCTCGGCGACAGAGCGGGTACATAGGGTGGGGTTCACAACATTTAGCATCGGAGCTAGGCCATCTAAGGTGGGAGGTCCTGCGGGAGGGCTGCTAATTTGGGTTAGGACAGCGCTGAACTGTAGATTCAAGAACCTGGGGGTAGACTCTCAGGAGATTCTTGGTATTGGCTTGTCATGGCCAAAAAGTAGTGTTCAAATTAGACTTATTAATATCTACAATAGGTTCAGAAGCCACTATAAGCCTTCTGAAACAATAACATTAGTCGACTTTTTAGAGAAATGTAGTGGAGGGCCCTCACTCATTCTTGCAGGTGACTTTAATACAACCTATAAGTCAGTGGCGTATATCCAAGAGCTAGTGCAGGAAGAAGAGCAAGCTAGGCGTGTTAAAAAAACTACTTACCCCTATCATTAAATCACTTACTAAAGTGGGTCAGCAGGTACTGTCCCCTACCCTTGTACATGGCACGCCTGCAATGGGCGGACACCGGCTGATGTGGCAGTAGAATTTACTTTTGAGAGGGTTAGTATAAAAGTTGGATCGACTCCATCATGGTGGACCTTGACATGTGGTCCCATGTCAAAGATAAGACTGTCTTAATCCATGATGACAGTGACCACAATGCTCTCTGCTTGTAGCTAATTGGCCAATGTTTGAGAATCAAACCTCGCAAAATACAGTACCCATTGTAACGACGAACAATAATAGACGTATTAAATGGCCCAGTGTGGTAGCAGATGGGCAATTAACCCAAAAATCTATGAAGAAGTGGCTCAGACCCTTGTGGTACTTAGCGACCTAGACCACAATGAGGACAAGCTTATCCTAGCTAGTTACCAGAAACTGTCCACTAGCATTAGACAATATTTGAGCAAATCTATTAGTTTTAATACTCTTAAACGAAACACTGCCCCATGGTAAAATGAGGATTGTAGATTAGCAAAGGATAACTTAACGGAAGCAGTAAAGCAAGGAGTTCAAGAGATCTTTATGAATAGTAGAAGGCTGCATAATAGGGCACAGGCCGGAGCAAAAAAAGACCTGGGAAGCCAATAACTGGCATACACTGGTTGAGGCCTCAAAGCGGAAAGATAGTCAAATGTTCTGGCACCTGCTTACTAAAGGCTCAGCTAAGCAGGTCAGTGAAGATGACTTTTATATTTAGCCACACAAAACTCTACACCAGAGAGGCCCCTAATTTAGGAGAAGGAACTATGGTAGCTGTAGGTGAAGATACCCTGGTGCAAATAAAGGAAAATTCAGAAGGGTTCTCCATAAAAGAAATCATAGCAACAATTAACCTACTCCAGGCAGGAAAAGCCACTGGCTTAGATAGACTTCCAGGAGACTTTTACAAAGCAAAGCCTAATATTTGGGGCCCTTTGTTTCAAAAGGTTTTTAATGCCATTCACCGAGGGGGATATTACCCCGACATGGAAAGTAGCAGAAATAATACCAATTTTCTTTAAAAGGAGAGAAATATTTGGGGCCCTTTGTTTCAAAATGTTTTTAATGCCATTCAGCGAGGGGGATATTACCCCGACATGGAGAGTAGCAGAAATAATACCAATTCTTAAAAAAGGAGAGAAAGGGGACCCCTCAAATTATAGACTGATAAGTCTCATAGATGTCTCCCAGAAACTCTTTTGTATTCAAAATTGGATGGAAGAAAATAATATCTCCAACCTGCAGGCTGGCTTTAGGTCATCGACACGCACCCTGAACCAAGCATTTAGATTTTTGTTATCCATTTGGAAGGAAGTTAAGCTCCTGAAGGGTCATTTATATGTTGCTTTTGTTGACCTTAAAACAGACTTCGACTCCATTGATCATAACAAATTGTGGGCCACATTGAGGAAATTAGAACTGCTAAGTGATCTTTTCACTTGCCAGTTACTGGTTCGCCTGCATGATGATAATTATGCGAGAATTAGGTGGAAGTCAGATGGCAGCCTTTATAATAGTATTGCAATCTCCAAAGGCATACGCCATGGGGTGCGTGCTCGCTCCAACCTTATTCACCCTGTACATCAATGGGTTGATACAGGAGCTATATGATTGCGGATGTGATCCTCCCAGACTTGCAGGCAGCCCCTTACCCACCTTGCTACTCGCAGACGACACACACCTTATTTCTAAGACCCCGAAGGGTATCCAAAACACCGTAAACAAGTTTGCAAAAGCCTGAAAAGAACGGGCCTCGAAATTAACTGCTCCAAAAACTAATTACATTGTCTTTAACCCCTACAAACGATCAAAGGGGAAACTGATATTGGGAACTCAACAATTAGAGCAAATTAAGGTCTTTGACTACCTGGGAGTCAGAATTAGTGACAGCCTAGCATGGACTCCCCAAATTCAAAAGAGTGAGTCGTCACTACTACAAGTGGACTGCGCAATAGCAAGGAGGTTAGGATGTTCAACCTTTCGCACAATTTCTCCTATACTGGAGATACATAGGGCCAAAGGCTTAGGTGCAGCTCTCTATGGAGCAGAATTGTGGGGTTTGGAGAACACTAATAAGTTAGAGGTAGCAGAAAATAAATTCCTTAGGGAAATACTTAATGTTCCCATTAATACCCCAATTTTACCACTGCGCCTAGACCTAGGAATTAAATCTATTTTACACTTTGCTGCCCTTAAACCATTGATGTTCTGGGTCAGAATCTAGGTTAATAATACAGAGATCCACGTGAAAGAGGCAGTGGTGTAATTATTAACCCTTCAAAAACAGAAAGGTGAATTGCTTTGGTTTAAGAGGGTTAGAAAATGGTTGTATCGCCTGGGTCTGGATATGGTGTGGGAGGCCCCTTGTTCTATAACAAAAAGAATGGCCCCCTTGCTAAAGAAGAGATATTGGGATTTTATCAACTCCTTCAGCATTGAAAATGCAGCACGTGACACTTTAACCGTGCAATTTTTAAATGTTAAGAGCTGTTTTAACTTTGACATGTTAATGGATGAAATTGAACAACCAGAGGCACCAGCACTTTACATCCAGTTCAGACTTGGAACTCAACCGCTAAATGAATGGGAAAATAAATGGCCCAATTTTACAATCACTTCTATGTGCCCCATATGTCTGACTGTACAAGAGACAATTGGACACCTTCTGGTTGTGTCATGCGTATAGTAACATAAGGAAAACATGGATTATCCCAGTCTGTCGACTGCTCTCCTTTTCACGCCCATCGGAAGCATTACGTATATTTTTATCAGAAACAACACAATGGCTTATTTTTGCAATTACAAGATACCTGTTATATGCTTGATGGCAGAGATCGAAAGCCCCACTGTGAAAAATTGCCAGGGTTGGATCCATTTAAACATACCTTTTTATGCTTGTATAGCTATTTTAGAACTGTAAATATTGAATATTTAAAAAAACTGATATTTGTTTTAATCAAAACCACAACATAGAGGGAGCGTCAGCTTCCAGAAGAAACAACATCATTTCCTATACATGTAGTGTCACCATGAAATTGCTTGGATAACAACATGTTAATTTGAGGAATGTTATTTATTAGATTGTGTATTCAAATGTGATATGATTTCATGGTGACACTACATGTTATTTACAGCCCTGATGATGTCCCGGATGGGGACGAAACGCGTTGACTGATAACCGTTAATCATTGTATAGGAAATTAGGTTGATTGTTCTGAAAGCTGACTGACAACATATGCTTCAGAATAAAGAAAACAAACTTCAATACTTTCGCTTTAAAGACTACTTTTTGGAATTGTTGTGAACTGTTTGTTTAATGACAAAGAAATAGAAATCATATAAATGCAAGTTGTAATTTTTCACGCTCCCTCTATGTTGTGGTTTTGATTAAGTTTACCAGGGGTTTTGACGGTGTGCCCTTAGAGAGGTTGAGCGTGTTCCTCGGCATTCTTTTTATGAGTATGATATTTTGATTGAATAGACTTTTGGTGCACACAGCAGTAGTCCCTACATCGTCTATACTGAGAGTAATTGTTATTGTAGGGTCTGTGTAGCACAAGGGCACAATAATGGACGATGATAGAGACAAATTGGCGGCAGAGGTATTTCAGATAGGGAAATCAGTCAGCTCCACATCACATAAGGATGCCACCAAAACAAGTTTACAGGACATATTTCTTAAATTAGAAAGGTTACGCAAGGCCGAACTATCTAAATGGTGGGCTGGCATGACTTTAAAGAACTATCTTGATCAAAAAAGAATACCTAGGGGGTTGAGGATACTTATCTTTCCGACTTTTGATGATTTAGAGGAAGACCACCTTAAGGAATGGGAGGAGAATTTATACGCATCATCGTTCACGATGATGAATATGTTGATAAAAAATGCTGACAGGAAGGTAGAGAAGCTCAGGCAACAAATTTTGGATCTGGAAAAAGATTAAAGACATGGATTTACCGGATCTTACTGAGAAAAATGTTACAATTTTGAAGGAGGTCATTAACCGACACCAACTGCAAATTAAGGACAAGAAACTTAGCAAATTACGACGTGATGAATGAGACAATACGCAGGGAAGGGTTTTTACCTTTGCCAAGGGTTATGATGAGATCCCAAAACCTAGACCAACTGGGGGCCCAACACCACTCGGAAATCAGTTCAGCTAATTACAGTAGCTCAAGTATATCATCCATAGACGAACCATCGGCTCAAGGGGCAGTAGGGGAGCTCCTGCAAAAAGCTCTTATTTTTGCAAGGAATTGATGAGAATCAAAAAAGGTCATAGAAAAATTCCCACTGAATCAGAAGGGGGAGCCAAAACACCGGAAGTTTAAGGATGGGCACCAGAAGCCAGAACAAGAACAGGAATTAGAACAGGAACCGGAGTTAAGAGGAGAATTAGAGGTTATTAATCTCTCTAACAGAAATCTCAATGCATATGAACTTTCTGTGTTGAATAAGGGTCTATCATTTTGTCCAACTAGTCTGTGTGATTATACCAGTTTGGAAATTGATCTGTTTAAATTTTCTAGAACTCTCAAACTGAAAAGGTTTTTTTCGATGATGGATAAAAATGTACATAAAAAATTGCAGAATAAAAGTTCAGAAATGACGATTGCTGACTTGCAGAATGTTAATTTACTACTATCACTGTCTGAAGGATATGAGTTGGATATTGAAGAAGTTGCAGACCTATGTAATGTAACAACTGATTATACATGCACTAGTGGATTGAGGAATAAATCAAAATTCATTTTGCAAGGAACTCAATTCAAAGCAATAGACATATTTGTTAAAAAAAACAATGGAAGAATTTCACCACCTAGAGGATAAAGGTTTAAAGAATCTACATTGCAAGGATAATTTGTCACAGGGTGAACGGTTAGCTTTACGTGATTTGAGAAATTATAGCACAATAGTTATTTGTGAAGCAGATAAGGGGGGCAACATTGTGGTTATGGATAGGTTTAAATACGTTCAAGAAATCCAAAGACAGTTGAGTCACTAGTTGCTATGTGAAAATATTGGGGAATCCGATAAAGGAAGTAACTAGACTGATCACTGAGAGGCTGTATAGCTGGAAAGAGGAGGGCTTGATTGATGACTCGGAGTAGAAATATTTGAATACAATCCATCCTACCTCCCCTTTTATATACACATTACCCAAAATACACATGTCAAAATCAGACCGGGGAGACCAATAGTTTCGAGTATGTGCAGTCTTACAGAACATTTGTCGGAATTCGTAGATAGTTTCTTAAAAACCACTAGTGATGAATCTCCAGTCTTATATTCGCGATACAATGGATGTCGGGAATAAACTTCAGGACTTCAAATGAGAAGAAGGGATGGTAATGGTGACGTTAGATGTGATTGGTTTATATACCTGCATTAATAATAACAGGGGTGAAGAGGCATTGAGACATTTTTTAAGCAGTCGCAGTGCCAGTTTGAGAGAGCACTCGAAAATGTTAGTGGAGATGAGCAATTTTATTTAGACAAATAATTATTTTTTATTCGAGGATGAATGGTACCACCAGGTGAGGGGCACGGCGATGGGCTACAGGTTTGTTCCCTTTTACGCCAACCTCTTCATGGGGTGGTTTGAGAGGGAGCATGCCTGGGGCCGGGGGGCCTCAATTTGGACGGATTTGGTCCTTTTTTGGGCGAGATTTATTTATGACATTTTAATGACTTGGAGAGGTTCGGTGGGAGAACTACATGATTACTTTAACTATCTGAACGATAACGATTTTAACGTAAAATTCACTTTGAATTATAGTGTTGAACAAATTGAATATTTGGATGTAGTGTTAATGGCTGAGGGTGATAGGATCACCAATAAACTATTCAGGAATACCACGGCCACCAACACTATATTGCGGGCAGACAGTTTTCACCCCTCGTCGGTGATTTCAGGAATCCCATACAGGGAGATGGTACGAGTGCGGAGAAACTGCAGCCTTGATCGTTATTTCAGGAATGAATTGGAGAGTTTACAGGACAGATTGAGTAGGAGGGGGTACGAGACAAAGAGCTTGTTGAAAGCTAAGGATAGGGTCTTGGAAATTGAAAGAAAAGCGACTTTAGTGCAGATGACTCGAGCTGAAACAGGAAGAAGATTAACATTTGTGAATACTTATTGTGCTCAGAAGGATTTGATTGTAAAGGCACTTGGCAAAAACTGGAATTTACTGAAAGGAGTACCAGGTTTATTGGAGCTAGTGGGCGACAAACCGGTGATGACATATAAAAGGGGGACGACTAGCAAAGAGAAAGTGTCTAGGAATTATGTTCGCCCAGATAGATTGCCAACTCTGAATTGGGAAATTTTCCCTCTATGTTGTGGTTTGATTAAGTTTACCAGGGGCTTTGACGGTGTGCCCTTAGAGAGGTTGAGCGTGTCCCTCAGCATTCTATTTAGGAGTATGATATTTTGATTGAATAGCCTTTTGGTGCACACAGCAGAAGACCCTACATCGTCTAGACAGAGTAATTGATATTTGTTTTAGTCAAGGTTTCAAAACCAAAACTTGATGAAAAGACTCTACTTATGTACTATGGGACAATGTGTATTTGTATTTTGTTTCATGCTGTTTTTATAGTCATGCTATTGGTCGATTAATAAACTTGCTTACCAGCACATGGGAATAATTGCTGGAAAAAACATCTGATCCAGCCCAGACTTTAAAAGATGAAAACTTTGAGGTCAAGAGTGTCCATGAAAACTTTCATATTTCTTTAGCGTTAAATTACAGATATGATTTATCCTCCATGGTTATCTTGACACAAATAGCCTCAAAATGCAAATAATTACCACCAATATGCTAGGGCTAGCATTTTCTCTAGGGCATCAACCTGTTATGCATGGCCCAAGTAATGCAATGTATTACCACCAATAAGTAATGGCCAGCACTGTGCCCAGGCTGGGAACCATCTTGCTCTGGATGGCCCCAACATGCCAAGAATTACATCCAATATGAAAAGAGACAGCCAGCGCATTTACACTCATACATGCATTTAAACATAGACTTAGGCAGTCACAAATACACAGATCAGCCTGCACATGCATACAAGCACTCATATTCTGTGCATCACTTTTTCTAGAATCTACTCTGGCTTTCCAGGCCTGTAGCAGGGCTAGTTTCTGAACTTGTCGATTGTGCAGGCTCCCTAAGATGCATGACCATTCATGCACAGCAAGGCTTTCGGCTAATGACCTGGAAAGCCTGAGGGTGAGAGGGCGTAGCAGGCAGTTATGACTGTCCCCTTCATCTTCAGTAAATAGTGCACTGATCTGCTGAGCACTTTACTGCAGATTAAAGTTGTGTTAAAAAAGTGGCAGGGCTGAGTCCGAACACCCATATGAAGGAACCACTACTTAAGCAAGGCATGGGTATGTGTGCATCGCTCACCCCAGCTGAACAGTCCAGCTGAATGAATCAAGCCAATGGGACGGCAGCTCAAGTAGTTATGCAAAGCCAGTGCTGGAGCAGCTTAGTCATAAGGGCAGTCTTTCTCAGCAATGTTGATGATGTCACACCATAATGCAGTGATTGACAATCTAACCCCACTCCTGTCTACTTCATTGCATCACTCATTGAAAAAACAAAAATGCTTCAGTGTTGTCAGTGCAGGCCCCAGGCAATCTCTGACTAGACTCACATTTAGCCCTGTGAGTAGCAGAATTAGGATTGGCTCCAACACCAAACACACACACACACACACACCCCCACAAGAGCAGCCATAAATAAGGCAGAGGAGAAGTGAAGATGCAGGATTTGCACACCTTTCATTGGGTATTAGATTATGACGTGGTTATTAGGGATGCCAAAGTGTGAGTCCTCTATTGGAAATACTAGCTTTAGGGGAATGTCATTTGACATTACTTTCTATCACATCATAAAAATACAGCCAAAGAACTACATCATACTCACTAAGCGTTCCATCTAAGTGGCTTGGTAGAGTAATATAATAGCAGAAACAGTGGGTGAGCGGTGTGTTTAATATGCCTGTTGTTACCACCACCCCCGCAAGCTTTCTACATTTGTGGATCCTGCACCACGTGTAGTATAGGAATGAACAGGACAAAAATTGTCCAATATAATAGTAGTAAACGGTATTGGATTAAGGAATTTATTAATTGTAAAAGTACAGGAGTTATTTATGCTATTGTTTGTGGATGTGGTAAAGTGTATATTGGCAGTAGTAAAAGGAATTTGAAAACCAGAATTCAGGAACATAAAAGAGCAGTAACTAATCAAGACATCAGGTCACCACTGTATGTTCACATGGAGACACGTCATAGTGGAAACAAGGAGTTCAGATTCCACGGTATACAGAAGGTGGATCAAAGTATCAGAGGTGGGTACTGGGATCTAAAGATTAGACAAACATAAGCAAGGTGGATTTGCAAATGTAGGACGGTAACGGAGGGGCTAAATACGGATTCGGAATGGCATTAATTCTTAGTATAATTTCAAGTGGTCGTGGTAGGATTATCGCGTCTTTGCGGTTGGCAGTAGTGACAATATGAGGTGTGTGACATGGGGTTACCATTTGGGAGTTTTAGAGAAATCATGCAATACGCTCACTCATCAGGTTTATGCAATGCACAGTGATGAGAGTCTGATTAAAGGCTCACTTTTGTAGATATAGTATTGTAGTAGTAATATATAAGGCATTAATAGAATTGGGTCTCATCTGGGGAAATTTGCTTGGAACATTGAGACATTGTGTTTCAATTTTGTGATGATCTGATATTGGATGCTATACAGCAATGTGATTGGAACGGGGTCTTTTTGTGCAAATTCGGGGAGTATATACATAAAATAAAAGAATAATAGAGACGGTTCGTTTAATTGGCTGGCAAGTATTGCATAGCGAGGATTGGTAGAAATAGAGCCAATTGGATCGGTGTTACTTGTTTGGATGTTTATGTTTAAGGTGCCGTTTCCAAGACAATCGAAATGGATAGTCCATTAGGGCTATTTCAATTAGACGCACGGATATTGGGAATTGTGTGGTGCTGTACTTGAAATGATGAATAAGATGTTGGTTAGACTATTTGTCGCGAAGAAATATATAGCTGGTCAAGATGCCTGATGGAATTACATGAAATATGGGATGCGGACCAGAGAGGGAACCACAGTCTTGTTTATAATACATGTCAATCCTTAAAGACATACCGGATAGGATTACGGAAGGCGGACGTGAAGGGCAAATCGTGAGATTTGCTTCTGTGATTGGTTGAGTAAAGTAGACCAATGGAATGGGGTCGTTGTTAATCTGACCGCCGCCGCTTGAATTCGACATAGGAAGTTACGTATATTAACCGGAAGAGAGCATATCGGCGGATGGGATGGGGAACATACATAGTCATTTAAAGTGCATTAGTGGTTTTATGTAACCAGGAATATGATGGGTGAGTGTATTGTTGAAATAGAAGGGTAACAGGATAGACCTTTGCATTCAGGATTTATCTGCCCGGGAGCCAGGAGCGTGTCGAGGTCTTGTGATGTACGGCATCGGTAAGTTTAACAAGGGGGGCTAGGGGTATCTTGTGATAGAGTTTAGAGGATCAGAGCTAGAACTTTTAAATATCCCTCCTTGCCTTTTTCTTTTTGGTTTATTTTTTTAATACTACAGGGTGATGACACATAGAATTAGGAGGATTTGGACTTCCTATGAAGTAATATTGCTGTGTTGGCCGTTTGGAAAGGACATTTCCAGTAATTGTTGAGGAATACTTGTGGATTCAGGATTGTGATTGGTAAGATAATTGTTATTCTGTTATAAAGGGATTTGGAGAAAGACACTAGGTTAAGGTTGGTAGGTGGACGATTTTGAAAAACATGCACAACATGTTCTTTTCAGTTTCGATTTGGGACTGAAGTTATATTGCTGCACTGGCAGCTTGGAAAGGATACTCCCAAGGAATTGTTGAGGAATACTTGTGGAATCAGGACTGCGATTGGTAAGAGAATTGTTATTCTGTTATGCGGGGATTTGGGGACAGACACCAGGTTAAGGTTGGTAGATGGATAATTTAAAAACATGCACAATATGTTTTCTACAGTTTCGAATTGGGACTGAAGTGGATTGAACAGGAATCATTGAAAGATTCAAAATATTAAACCCGAGCTTGGTATATATTAGAATTCATTTTGATTATGGTGACACCAATATTCATTAAGGTGAGCTCAGGATTCAGGCACGGTTTAACTACATAACAGTGGGTTCAAATACTCCTTGTGTCTACATAAGGGTTAAAAGTTCATAGGATTGTGTTGAGGATAGGGTTAAGGGAAATTATAATATCTTTCGTGAATGCTGTAATTCAAATAGTATTGGGTATATAATGAGTTGAACATTTTTCGATTAAACATTTATGGTCTCCATGTCAGAGGAAGGATCATAATTTGTAGCAATTTAAGTTGTTGACCACAATAGGGTTTCCAGATTGTTCAATAGGCAGGGTGGTATCTTTGCTATGTCCATTTGGAAAATGTTTGCTTGGATAACAACATGTTTATTTGAGGAATGTTATTTATTAGATTGTGTATTTAAACATGATATGATTTCATGGTGACACTACATTTTGTTCCTTATTTACAGCCCTGATGATGTCCCGAATGGGGACGGAACGCGTTGGCTGTTAACCATTAATCATTGTATAGGAAACAATGTTTCTTCTGGAAGCTGACTGACATCAACATATGCTTCAGAATAAAGAAAACGAACTTCAATACTGTCACTTGAAAGACTACTTTTTGGAATTGTTGTAAACTGTTTGTTTAATGACATAAAGAAATAGAAATCATATAAATTCAAGTTGTAATTTTTCACGCTCCCTCTATGTTGTGGTTTGATTAAGTTTACCAGGGGCTTTGACGGTGTGCCCTTAGAGAGGTTGAGCGTGTCCCTCAGCATTCTATTTAGGAGTATGATATTTTGATTGAATAGCCTTTTGGTGCACACAGCAGAAGACTCTACATCGTCTAGACAGAGTAATTGATATTTGTTTTAGTCAAGGTTTCAAAACCAAAACTTGATGAAAAGACTCTACTTATGTACTATGGGACAATGTGTATTTGTATTTTGTTTCATGCTGTTTTTATAGTCATGCTATTGGTCGATTAATAAACTTGCTTACCAGCACATGGGAATAATTGCTGGAAAAAACATCTGATCCAGCCCAGACTTTAAAAGATGAAAACTTTGAGGTCAAGAGTGTCCATGAAAACTTTCATATTTCTTTAGCGTTAAATTACAGATATGATTTATCCTCCATGGTTATCTTGACACAAATAGCCTCAAAATGCAAATAATTACCACCAATATGCTAGGGCTAGCATTTTCTCTAGGGCATCAACCTGTTATGCATGGCCCAAGTAATGCAATGTATTACCACCAATAAGTAATGGCCAGCACTGTGCCCAGGCTGGGAACCATCTTGCTCTGGATGGCCCCAACATGCCAAGAATTACATCCAATATGAAAAGAGACAGCCAGCGCATTTACACTCATACATGCATTTAAACATAGACTTAGGCAGTCACAAATACACAGATCAGCCTGCACATGCATACAAGCACTCATATTCTGTGCATCACTTTTTCTAGAATCTACTCTGGCTTTCCAGGCCTGTAGCAGGGCTAGTTTCTGAACTTGTCGATTGTGCAGGCTCCCTAAGATGCATGACCATTCATGCACAGCAAGGCTTTCGGCTAATGACCTGGAAAGCCTGAGGGTGAGAGGGCGTAGCAGGCAGTTATGACTGTCCCCTTCATCTTCAGTAAATAGTGCACTGATCTGCTGAGCACTTTACTGCAGATTAAAGTTGTGTTAAAAAAAGTGGCAGGGCTGAGTCCGAACACCCATATGAAGGAACCACTACTTAAGCAAGGCATGGGTATGTGTGCATCGCTCACCCCAGCTGAACAGTCCAGCTGAATGAATCAAGCCAATGGGACGGCAGCTCAAGTAGTTATGCAAAGCCAGTGCTGGAGCAGCTTAGTCATAAGGGCAGTCTTTCTCAGCAATGTTGATGATGTCACACCATAATGCAGTGATTGACAATCTAACCCCACTCCTGTCTACTTCATTGCATCACTCATTGAAAAAACAAAAATGCTTCAGTGTTGTCAGTGCAGGCCCCAGGCAATCTCTGACTAGACTCACATTTAGCCCTGTGAGTAGCAGAATTAGGATTGGCTCCAACACCAAACACACACACACACACACACACACACACCCACAAGAGCAGCCATAAATAAGGCAGAGGAGAAGTGAAGATGCAGGATTTGCACACCTTTCATTGGGTATTAGATTATGACGTGGTTATTAGGGATGCCAAAGTGTGAGTCCTCTATTGGAAATACTAGCTTTAGGGGAATGTCATTTGACATTACTTTCTATCACATCATAAAAATACAGCCAAAGAACTACATCATACTCACTAAGCGTTCCATCCAAGTGGCTTGGTAGAGTAATATAATAGCAGAAACAGTGGGTGAGCGGTTTGTTTAATATGCCTGTTGTCCCACATTAAGGACTTGTGGGAAATACTCCATACGTGGCTAAGCTAGGCTCAGTTTTCTTACTGGACCCATCATGATTGCTTCTGGGTGGACCAAATGGTCTGCAATACCCATTCTCCTAAAGCACTACAGAGGAACAGTGGAGGGGAAAACAAATGTAAGGGAGATTGTGCATTGCTGAAAGACCTTATGTAGCATTTGTGACAGTGGAAGCTGGGATAGACAGTGGACCATCCATTTCCTTATCAATTCTTAGATGTTGAAGGCCAGGTTTGCACTCCAACCTGTATCTCAGGGCCGAAACCCATATATTCCAGGCATGCCCAGGAACCAAAATCCTGCCTGTGGCAACTATGATCGAATATTGTATATGCATCATATCATCCTTGGAGGCCAACCTATCGTCTGCCAGCATCTATTAGACTTCATCCTGTTTGTAGTTCTGCAAGAATGGGTTGAACTTCACCATATTTTACCATTGCTCAGTGTCACGGCTGAGGAACAACAAACACCATGGCTACAGATATCTGTATGGTGAGGGACACAGTCCCATACACTTTCCTGACAATACTCTCCAGTTTCACGCTAGCCTTTGACAGGGGAAGAGAATGGACCTAAAATGAGCTAAATGAATGCCAATGTGGGGTTGTAGTAGGCACGCCAACACACTCAAATCAGGTTGAAGACTCCTGATTTTATCAATTTCCTGCCTAAAATTTCCTCCACTTCAATATTTATCAATAGTGAAAACAAATTACCCTGTTTTTTTTTTCTAAATCCCCTTCTTTCCGAACGATGGCATTTATGTTTTAGCCAGCTGTGAATGATGTTTAAAAGCCCACATACATCTGATGAAAGGGTCTAGACAATTTTGTACGTGCCTCCTGGGGTTTTCAGCATTGAGACACGTTTTGCAAAAGGGCCTGCCTCGTTTTCACAACACAGTCTGGTTAATGCTCCAGTACAAAGAGGAAGCCTGGATATTCTTCTTCAAACTGCATGGTCAGGCTGCACATGATTGACACTGGTCACCAGCGTCTTCGGATAGTGATGAGCCTTGGGGCCAGGAGATTGAACATCCTTGGGGGAAACTCATACAGACTAGAGTTTACTTATAGGGGCTTACTCATGCATGGGGTAATACAACATAATCAGGCTTACCACAGCCCTCCCCGACTCCCTATACTGTGGGATGCCCAGGTATGAAGGGATTAAATTTCATTATCTGATTTGTCAGTCCTTTTCAGACTCCTAAGTGCCAGAAGACCTTTCCTTGCATTCAAAAAGGATCTGCTTTGGCATTCTAGTGTAGTTCTCAGACATTCTATGTAAAATGTGAGCTCTCCTTCTTTGGTCAATATCTTTTGCCTCCCTCAAGCACTGCCTTTCCTTTTCCTTCAGCTAAGCTGTTTCACTATCCTCGCATCGATTTGGCCTTTCCTACATCTTTCAGCATCTTCCTCTGCACTTGGCAAACCCTTTTTGGTGTTCCATATCCACGCTGTGCAGTAAACGACTGTGGCAGTTTCCTTTTTATATTCCTGCTCAGTTACAAAATACACCACCTTCATGCCTCCATTTTTGTTTTTTTAACAGCATGGCCCTAATACAGGTTGTATACCCACAGCAGGTCGGGTCATCCTTGACATGTTCCTATAACCACAGATTGCAGAAGCCTAAAACAAGACCTTGTTCTTAAACTCCATCATAATGCTAAAACATACACACAGTCAGGTTCGTGATGCATTACATAATCCCCAGAAAAATGTAGAGACAAGATAGCCCTATAGTTCAGATAAAGTAGATGAAGAGGCAGAGGACTATCCCATGCAAAGGCATGTGTGGTATCAATCAGGGCAAAGGAGGCGCTGCAGGGAGGGATCCCTGTAGGGGAAGGGATCTATGTAAAAGTGAGCACAACTTACTGTAAAAATTAGCCGCTACTGTAAGATTCCAATCAGCCGTGGGGAATATATACAAACAAGAAAAGAATCTATTTAAAATCCAATGCAGGAAAAAACAATTGCAACCGCTCAATGATCCAAAAGCTCATTTATGTGCAGAGAAATGCAAACGCTGGAACGCACAGTAAGTCTCCGCTGCCAAATGATACTAATAAGCTCAAGTCACATCAGGCAGATTTACATATCGCAGAATCAGCAGATTACATTTAGTTGCTATCTTATGAATGACTTCTGACAACTGTTTGAAAAGCAGCTTCCTTATAGTGTACTGTGCAGAAAAATAATGTAGACACCATTAATATTCCAGCTCTAGCACAATTGAGAATCCCACTAAACAATGTCAATCAACTGTTAACGCCACTTTTCTCCTGCTCATGAATTACATGGCCTATAATCCTGCCATTTGTGCACAGATGTTTCTTGGTATCAATAGGTTTACTCCATGCATCGCACAACACAATTCAACTGCAAAAGTAGTAATATTCAATCCCTCACCAGGTTTGGGATTCCCCAGGCAAAAATTAAAGCACATACAACCTTTCAAATGCCTTTCTCTCCTTTTCTTTCTCATTGGATTATCAGCTTTGATAGAACACCCCTTTTTGTAGTACAGTGCACATGTGCAGTGACTAAAACAAAAGCTTGTCACTTCGCTTCTATCATATAATTATAGCGCCATCAGCATTATTCCCAGCAAACCTAACTGTAAGGCTAGCCAAAAAAGAAGGCTGGCCTCTCCCCACCTATTGTCACATACCTCAACCTACCAGATCCTAACAAAGCCCAATGCATCTAATCTTATTTTTAGCCACAGTTGAAAATTTACCAACATTTTACAAGATGGGAATATAGTAAACAATATAGTAAATCGACATAAAACAATATAAAATGACAACTTTAAAGATCGGTGACCAAATTCTGTACTGAAAAAACATGTACTTAATTATTTATTATATCTACTGCTACTTACCTTGAGAAACTTTAGGAGATAAAGTCTGTCCCACAGGAAACATGTTTCTTGGTCGAGGAGGGGTCTGAACTTGGGATTGATTCTTGGCAGATATAGGAGTAATTTTAGACTGTGATGCAGTACCACGGAAGGTTCCATTATCGGTCATGCAAGTGGTGATGTAAACATTATTTGACTGTCCAAATGATGTACTTGCAGGTATGAGCTGTAAAAATCCACCATCCTGGGAAAGACTGGGTGCAAGGGTAAACACAGTGCCATCTTCAGCCTTAAAACTAAGTGTACTGGAAGCTTGATCGCCGAGTGTGTGCAGAGGAAGACACTGATCCACAAAGACTACATCTGCAACTTTTTCTGAAGAGGGTACGGACTCTTCAGCAGATGCACTTTTGGGTGTGCCAGCATTTTGGACTTGTATTTTACCTGGAGAAGACAATATTATAGTTGGTACATTGTCTCCGCTGATACTAGACACAGCATTGCTTAGCTCGGTATCCCCTGAATGAGATGTTTCATCACTGATTATGATGTTTAAGGACATTATGCTTGAAGGATCTACTTCGGATGAGTGCCTGCTGCTGGAAGGAACATTACCAGCAGATGTTTGAACAGTACTAGAGTCTATGACAGTAAATACGCTTTCTGAACCGGGAACAATATCTCTGAATGATGCAGTAGCCACAGTAGTACTTGGAGAAGAGGTAATTAAATGTTCCTTCTCTATGCTTGATATAGCTTGTAAAAGATTTTCTCTATCTACATTGGTTGCTGCAGAAGGCACAGGTTCTTTTGGCACTGTTAAAGTAGATACAATTGCCTTGGAAAACGCAGCCTGTGTATCAACATTCTTTACAGGGGATTTAAGGGCATCAATTGGCTCAGGCTCAACTTGATGCTGCTTTTCTTCTGAACTAGGCTGGCAAGAGGGACTTAAACGAGCAGAAATATTATGGGCATCAACTCGATCGCGAGGAATCGGGTGAATGCTATGAGGTGACACTGAGGCATTTTCAGTTAAAGTGGTGTGTTCCTTACTACAGTCAGAGGACTGGCATGGCCCAGTGCTACCTTCTTGATCATTGTTCCTAAACTGTTTTACTGACCCAAAAGGCTTTGGATAGGCTTCTTCAGATAAGGGGGCAATGTTTAATATATCGGGTTCACACTCAAGGTCTTGTCTCCTACCTTTGCTACTTGAAATATCTTCCATTTCAACATTTGAAGTAACTAGTGAATGCTCTGGAACGTCAGACTTACTAAGTCCCAATCCAGGAAGCCTTTGTTCATTAGGAGGGAAATCTTCGGAGACTGACGATTCCTTTTCAGTTTCCATTACGATCTCACTTTGTGTTTCCACCAAGATGGGAGTACTGGGAGTTACTTCGACTGGACTCTTCCCTTCATCCATAGGACTCTGCAGAAGTTCAGATTCCGGCATATCATGTTCAGGAGTGACAGCTGTCTGTATGTTGCTTACTTGTTTGTTACTTTCAACATTTAATAAATCTGTGTCCAACTTTTCTTTCTCTTTCTCCATGCGCAAGACAACTGTGGATGGTTTACTATTCTCTTTTTTTTCTACCGAGTTATCAGGATGTTTGGTCATCAAGTTACATATTTTGTCTGATGAGACATGTTTTCTGCAACTATAACCTGCAAGTAGAAAAGCTTTGTTTACAATTCAAACAATGTAAGTGTCATTATATTGCTAGATTAGACAGTTAATTTACCTGTACGGGCCAAATGTGAGTATTTTTTAACATGGACTAATTGTCCAGTTTTTAAAGTAAAGAAAAACAGCTGATAAAAAAGAAATGGTAAAAACAATATACAAGTAGAAGGACCCAATCAACAAGATGGTTATAGTTATCTGGTAAGCACTTAGTTTCATCTGGATCTTTAAGATTTTGTTCAGAAAACAGTCTGATTTACATAACTAAAAGGCAGCACTCTCTGTAACTTAAACCAGTTCATTATGAGTTATGCTCATGTGGGTATGTCTGTTAGATGTAAGCACAAAGTACATTCCACTCTACAGTTCAAGCTCCCATAAGTAAATGAAAACCAGCAATGACTAATGTATGTCTAGGTTTAATTAGTTTACAAGCTATGGGGAGAATAAGGGAATTCGGCGCTCAAGACAAAGTGCACAAATATAAATACGTAAATGTCAGTTTGTGTGGTGCTCAAAAGAGGAGAGATGTCATCCCTGCATCCCTGAAACCAAAGAGGTTAAACAACTGACACAAGCCTCTAGTCTAAGCACATGCAATAGTGTACAAAAACAGTAATGCAAGTCATCCAGATATCCATATATTTTTAAGTTCTTTCTTTTATTAGTTCAGAGTCCTTTGCCAGCCAACACGTGTTTCGTCAGTGGGCAATTCACCTTTCGACTTCCTCAGGGCTATCTTGACCCAATCAAATATCAAGTCGGGAATATCGACTCCAGGCTGAAACTAATTTCAGCAATACAATATGTTCTATCGGTCCCAAATTTCAACGTTCAGGCGTGTTTTCACCTTGTATATAAATGGTGGCCAGTATAACGGCTAGTGTTCATGCAACTTCTGCTGTGGCATGTACGCCCGCCCTTCCTTCCACCACTATATACTTTCCTGCCACTTTATTTCACCCTTGTAGGTTTTTTCATCCTTACTTTCTCTCTGTCACTCATTCTTTTTCCCCTCTTGTGTTTCAGCCTCTCTTGCTCTGGGTCAAAGTCTGATGAGGTAAAGTTACATTCCGGTCACCAAAAATGGGTGCAACCAACCAGGCCAAATTAAGTACTACTAGTAACTGAAATAACAGTCTATAGAGCAACCGGGATACAATATGCATTACAAGCATGCCAAATACCAAATAGGCATTTAGATATTACAAATTCTGAGTAATGTGCTGAACTGTATTTTGATAACTAGTTTTTCTTATATATCTATATCAGCCAGTTTACTACACCATGAGCTGTTTTTCAAAAGTAAGAAAATGTCAACTTAAGCACACAACTGTGTTCTTCTCAGACACATTACAACCAACAACTAAACATTATGCATCACAATAGGTCCATTACATCTATCACCCCATTGGTTACTCTTTGAGTTTACAATACGTACCGCTCATGTAGACAGAATTACCTTCCAATTAAAAATGCTTACTGCAGCTACCTCAAAAAAGAAATAAAGCGAGCGGCATGGATTCTTTTTTTTTTAAATGTTTTGTCTCGTACAGAAACAGAGAATTGCAGCAATAGCACATTGTTTGCACAGCATAGTAAGCAACTGCCCTTCGGATTCACATGCTGTGCATTATTCCCCATCTAATGTTTGGATCCAGAACTGTGACTTTTCTTTACCCCACTGCGGGCGAAGTCAACCACCATTTGGTGGTATGTCTGTCTTTCTGTGACGTCAAACATGCGCCACGGAATTTCTTGTGCATAGTCGCCATCTTGAGATTCTTTTTGCTCTTTTTGCGACTAATTGGTTTGTGAACCTTTCCACCACTTCATTTCGTGTACCGTTGATATGCCTGTTTGATCCTTCTTATTTCCGCGGAGTCAGGTGCATCGATCGCATGTGAATCCAGAAAACTCTTGAAGGTGCAAAACTACTCCTAGAGGTAAATTTTGTTTTACAGTGTGAATCTTTCTTGGATTCACATGCTGTATTCCTTTCTCCGGGGAAATCTGATGAAATGAGTGCATGTTCCAAACAGGTGTGTTAGAAACATCTGTCACACCGGTGTCTCTCCCTTGGTTTGAATGTCCACACAATAGTGTTTTGTGAAATTATGTACGGAGGACTTCATCGCTGCTTTACTTATGTCATTCATGGAGACATTTTCCATGAATGCAACTGGTGTGCCCTTTTTCCCTTGTAGAATGAGCCTTTGGCCTCCTTCAAGGTCACTCAGGCTCTTTTTTAGCATGTCTATATCGTTTGTCCTGTCCATCATGCCATGGTTCCTTTAGACCTGCGTGAACGTTTGGTAGCTGGTGTAAAGGGAACTGTGCTAGCTTCCCGATTGGTTTTATTTCCAATAGGTAATACATTATTGCCTTTCTTACATCTAACATCTGTAAGGACCTCTCAGCCTTTGTCTTTGCGTGCTGAAAAATCCCAGGTAGTTGAATGTACAAGTTAATTGGTTAGCTTGAAAATGTGTTACGACGTTTGGGAGGAATAGTGGCTTTTTCTCATAACCATCTTGTCCTTGCATAGGCGTAAAGCTGGCTGTAACGGTCTTGTAACGGTCAGTGACTGAATCCTGCTGGGGTAACGTCTTCTGCTAAATGACCTCACAGATCAGTGCGCCCTGCCTTCCAGCCAGTTCTTGACCTACTATGCCATGGTTAAGACATGTAGGGAGATGTGGCCTGGGAGTCGAGGGGAACAGGATACCCATGGTGTACTACAAGCGCTGGTGACTCTGGGCCCGACACGACAACTTGTGAAATGCCTCTACAGAGCACAACTAGACATGATCACAAAACTGCTGTCTGGGACCCGGGACAGGGGAGGCGCTGTTACTCGGTAGGGACATGACAGACGTAGAGTAGCTCTATGGAGATCCCTAGGCGCGTTTCCAGAAGGACCAATTTCAAATATGTCCAATTCAATTACTTGCACATGGCGTACTTGACCCCCCACCGACTGCAGGCTATGCATGCAAGTGAACACCGGGACTGTCCGAGATGCAAGGGACCAGATGTTGGGTTTACACATAGGATGTAGGACTGCCCAGAGTTGCAGGATTTCTGGGAAGCTGTAATTGCTGCGCTTAATGGGGTACTGGAGCACTCACTCCCTTGTACGGTAGATGTTTGGCTTCGCAGACTATTCCCCAGGCCCAAGGCACACAAGATAGGCACTAGATTCGTGGATCTTGCATTGATCCTAGCGAAACGGCGCATAGCCCTGAAGTGGATGACCAAAGCAAGCCCCACAGTCAATGCCTGGGAAAGGGATGTTGGTACATGGGCCAGAGCGGAAGAGAGGGCCCTAATTAGGGAAGATGCCCGGGGAATAAGGCACCGTCCGTTAGCGATGCTTTGGGCGGAGGCACTACAAGCCTCGGACACCAGACACCCTACTGCACCTGATGCCTTGATCAACACACAGTCAACCAAGGATGCTTTAGAATCAAGTAGTTGACCGGTCTCTACAAGGTGAGAGGTGGCCTGCCAGAGTCGACAAAATGTAATTTTAACCCCCCCCCCACCGCACTCTTCCCACCGGCAAGACACTCTACACACTTGTTAGGCGCTCCTGCTACGCTTTTCTATGTCGCCAACCCCTCTATGCCCACTAGACGACTATTATAACTGTTTATATGTTTTATCATTATGATTGCTGTCAACAGCATGTATGCATCCACAGACATGACTTTCGGATGACCAGGATGCTATGAAGCAGCTAAGAATATGGATATCTGTATACGTTCCGTCACAGACTACAACCGGTAAAGTGTATTTTTATATGTAATCTGAAGTTCTGCTAACGTTCAAAGTGAACAGAAAATGGTCATTGGGCACTTATAACCTCACCTGACATTTAGCTGAATGGATACCGGTATTATGCTTGCAGTAATGAGGCTTATCCGTGAAGAGGATACCCACTGTGTAAATGGGGTGGAAGCTCCTGCTCTTTCTTGTATAATTGCATTGTAATACTTAAATGGCAATCAAAACATGTTAAAAAAAACTTGTTCTTGTGTACTTGCCAGTTCTTCTGTAATTAAAGCCTGCACTCCGTGACTTTGTAATGAAGTGATCACTATTAGGAATGTAGCTTTTAATTTGAAATACTTGAGTTCTGCCTTATGCATCGGTTCAAATGACGTTTTCATGTGCTAGCTCAGCATGAACTTTAAGTTCTACATAGGTGTGGGTACTGTCCGTGATGGTGCTAGTCTCTTTGCTCCCTCCAGGGATTTTCTGATTATGTGTGCAGTGAAAAGGCTTCTTCCTGTTTGTTCCCTACCGTATGCGGCAATGGCCACCATGTGTCCCTAGATAAATGCATAAGTCAGGTGTCATCTAAAAGGTAAATAAGGTATCCAATGTCTGTGGTGTCCTGTGTTCTACCCTATAGGAATTCTTCTTTGCTGCACCAGTAAACATATCTATTCCACTTGAATGTACAGCATGTTCGTGTTGTGGGCCTCCCTCACGATTTCAATGCTTCTCGAAAGGAGACATAAGTTTCCAAATTCTCAGTCTGCACAAGCAATGCTGCCAGTCGGAGGTTTTCTAGTTCTATGTGGCATACCTCTCCATTCTGCATTGTGAGGAGGTTTTGGGAGTGTGGTAGTTCTATTATTGCTCCGCATGATATCTCTAGCAGGTCTAAAAACCATGTATGTCTTGTCCATTTTGGCACTTTCAGGATTAGAGTCATTGATCACTGCTTGCCTGTGAAATTAGTGGAATTGGGTTTAAAGCATATGCAAATATCCCTGGTCAATCGTTTGATAGGGCAATTCCCTCTTGAAAGATGATTTTTTTCTTTAACATACTTTATTGAGTTTTTAGCAAATATTCAACAAGGTACATCAATATTGTAAATTACAGATATTCAGTTGTACTCCTCATGGGTCTGCAGTCACATGTCCAAGGCAGACTGGAGCGAATAATAAACACTTCACAGTGTTTAGAGAAAAGCGCACAAAAGACAAAAAGGACCCTGCTTCATACAAGATTTGGATATTTTTTATATACAGGTACTAAAGACTACTGACTAAGTTAAAAGCTATATCCCAAAAAAGATAAATAGCCATGCAGTTTCTATTCAGAAATAGCCATTTGCTCTAGATGCGGATGTGTAAGAATATATTCATCTAATAATACATCTTTTTATACGTTATGTATACCTTGCAGGCATCAATAAAAAGGAAAATAATAAAATGATGAATTTGAACATGTGTTTTTGAGAAAAGTACATAGCTGTTAAAAACTCACCTTGTTCCACACTAAACTTGGATTCTCTACCTATGCTATAGGTGCCAAAGATTAGTAATGACGACATATTTAAAAGAGTAAAATAGCCCTGCAGGTTCTATTCAGGATTAGTCATTTGTTTTTACATCTTGTCCTAGGCTTAAATGAATCAGATACACCAAATGAACCGCAGAGAAAATAAACTGATGGCTTGTTTTCAATAATCTACTTGCTGATATAGAAATAGGTGACCACATTCTTAAGAAGCCTTTTTGCCATGTGAGACACACGGGATATGCATGTAGTACTATTCACTAGATGATATCACGACTATGCATGCTCACTTCACCCATCTAGTTCACATGCAGTTTCTAATTCACGCTCTTCAAGCTAATTCTTGTAATGCACACTCACACCTCTCTGGGTATAAATGGGTTCTATCCCAAAAAGCAGGTCAATAAACAGGTTTTATCCCACACATTCTATAAATAGAATATGTTTTTAATTTCCAAATTCTCTAAATCTCTCCCCTCAATGTTAGCCCAACCTATTGGTACTGAACAAGACTAACCAAAACAATTTAATCTTAAACGTTAGATAAACATTAAATATAATTTCAGGAAATCTCATTAACATATGTGCATATATATCCTGAGACCATGCCTATTAAGTATTTTATGCAGACAAAGTTGAGACGGTCCCCTGATGAAGGCACCTCAACCGAAACACGTATGGCTTCCATCTACCACCAGCCTTCCCATTGATCATGAATTATCTGGCTCTTCCTTCGTATATATAAATGTGCAATAAAACAAACTGTCTATTTACTTGCGTAAATCAATTCCATTGTTTTCTCATGAATACATGATTATATTGTATTCTTTGTGTATTGACAATTGTAATTATTTATCATAAATTGAAAATAATGTTTTGATATTTCGATACAAAAAATAAAATAAAATTAAAAAGTCTTTTGATAACAAATAATTCAACATGGTCATGGTCATTGACTTACAATGCACAATGTTTTCATGTATAATCATTATTATGTTGTCCTGAAATTTAGAATTTTTGATTATTGTACAATTGCTTCTATCTTCTTCTTTTCCCATTAATGCCAATTCCCCTACGGCTAGCAAGTTTATTTTTGCATGTAGGGGTCTCCATCTTCTCAAACAACATGCTCTAGCTGTCTCCAGTGCCTTTTCGCAACCTGACTGTCCCCTCACATTCTGCCCATTTTATGAATTCTTTTTTTCCATCCGAGTATGTTATGGCCGCCTCTAAATTTCCAGTGGCTGGTGATGTCCCTTTTTGCTAATAACAGGCCTAGGTCCTGGAACTTACTCGTCACTTTATTTTTAGACGTGTGGGGGAACCAGTGTAGCAGGCAATATCCAGGTGTTTCTGCTATTTCTCTTTCGGTCACATCAGCTAAGACTGTGGGTACCCCTTCCCATAAGTTTTCGAGTTTCGGGCAGCTCCAGAACATGTGCAAGAATTCTGCTCCTTCCATGTTGCACCGTGGGCAAGATGCTGTTTGCTTGTTAAAATATTTATTAATCTTGCCCGGTGTAAGGTAAGCTCTGTGCAAAACACAGAAACGTACCATTTGAAACCTAGCATTTCTAGTGCTCTTCCATGCCCTTTCCACTAATTACCCCCACACGTTCTCAGCTATAGGTTCGCCTAAATCTGCTTCCCATTTTTGATGTAACTTACTCAGAGGAGGGAGTGTCTCATGCGTGAGTCGCCTGTAATGGCCTGTGACCGCCTTAAGGTTTCCAGCCGCTGTTATTATCTAATGGCACCCCGCCGATGTCTGCAGTTATGCGAGTCCCTCCCACCAGTGTTTTTGTATCGCTACTGTGAGGACGGTATGCAACAGGAAATCCTCCCAGGTATGTCATATCTCTCTCTAAGGTCGTTAAATGGGATCAGGTTGCCTGCTTCATATAGGTACCCTATTGAGGATACTCCTAGCTCTTCCCAGGCCTCCAGTCTACTCCAGTCACCCCCATGAGGCAGCACTTCAAACATTATCAACGGGATCTCCGGGGAATAAGGTCATTTAGTCTTAGATCTTTGTAGGCTCCTATTCCAGCATTTGTGTGCTGTTTTCAGTTCAGTGGTGATGCCACGGTCCTGAATGGGGAGCCTCAGTATTACTTGCAACAGCAGCCGCAGGCTTGGTGTCACGTCTCCCTGAACTACTGTACCTCTGAGTCTGTTTGCCACCCACCTTGTGAGCCACTGTAGTTGTGCTGCGAGGTAATAGTACTCACAATCAGACACAGACAATTCTCCTTCTGCTCTTGGGCTCATAAGAGTGGTGAGTGCTACTCTCCGCCTACTGGTTCCCCATATGAACGTCGTCACCAGTGCTTTCAGTTGGCTGAACATTCACGCCAGGATCCAAACTGGTAGTGCTCCAAAATAATAGAAAAGGCGCTTGGTAGAGTCGCCATCTTCAGAAGGGTGACTCTGCCAGCCATTGACAGAGGAAGGGTCCCCCAAAAGTCAAAGCTACCCATGGCTCCTCTCAAGGCTCTCCCTACATTACCTTCAAATATGTCCCATTGGGTGTGGTATATCAGAGTTCCCGGGTCCGTTAAGCATCAGTTTTCCCACTGGACACCCTCTGTCTCCTGTGGTCCAACCTGTCCGCTCTGGCAGGAAAGAGGCATGATTTTGCTCAGTTCACTCTAAGGCCCGCCACCCTCCCTAGTCTGTTTAGGAGCTCCTTAGCCCCCCCGAAGCGCTTCCCCCGCATCGGCCAGAAACAGCAGTAAATTGTCCACATACAATGCAATATGACATGTTTGCCCGGTCACTTCTAGTCACCGGAAATACTGGCCTGTTCTAACCCTGGCCGCCAGCGGCTCCATAGCCAAGACAAACAGCAAGGGTGAAAGCGGACATCCCGGTATTGTTCCCCTTTCTATTCTGCAGGCCTCAGAGATTAGTCTGCCCGTCTTAACCCGGGCAGTGGAAACCTTATAGAGCAGTGCCGTCCACTCAGTGAACTCAGGCCCCGGGCCGAACTTTCTTACTGCCTGAAATGGATAAGTCCATTGAAGACTATCAAATGCCTTTTCAATATCTACTGCAAAGATGGTCACTTCATCCCTGTAACAGGAATTGGCCTCAAGTACAGGCAGTAGTCGTCTGACATTTAATACTGTGTTTCTGGTGGGGATAAAGCCTGCTTGGTCTTGGTGTATCAGTGTTGTCATATGCGGGAGGAGGCGAGTGGCCAGAATGCGGCTCAGAATTTTCCCCCGCGGCGGGATGCCTGGCTTTCATCTTGGGGATGCCCTGTAGGGGCTATCTCACAGGGAAAAACCAGGACGGGTTCCCAAGGCAAGCGCGGAGATACCCCTTCGGGGGTCGATTCTGGCGCTATATAAGAAACATAATAATAATAATAATAATAATAATAATAATAATAATAATAATAATAATAATAATGCAAGTTAAGCTTAGAGAGTGGGCTGTATGCTTCCTTGTCCCATGCTTGCTTCCCTGGTTTCAGCAACGGGATGATTACCGGTTCTCTCGTTGAGCTAGGTAGTTTTCCCTCCTGTTTCACCTGGTCATATAGTTCTACCAGTCTGGGAGCTAGTAATTCAACCTATGTGGAGTAGAATTCTACCGGGAGTCCGTCCATCCCTGGCATCTTATTCCTGGCCATGTTCTTGATGGCCCCCCTCACCTCGCTCAACTCTATGTCTCTTCCCAGGGACTCTGCTATTTCCTCTGACACTACAGGTAGCTCTACGTCGCGTATAAAGTTGTCAAGTTCCTCATTCGCCGGAGACAGTCTACTCTTATACAAGGCTGTGTAATAATCCATAAACATGTCATTAACATCCTGTTGTCAGTGGCAAATCTCTCCCTCCAGCCCTTTATGCTCTAGTACGCCCGAGCCTCTCCTAGCCTGGTTAGCCAACCAGGCCAGTAGGGCCCATTTGTCCCTTTCAGAGGGAGCCCGGATCATATCATTTTTGTAGTCAAAGCAACGTAACCTCTCCACCTGTTTGGCTCCTGCTTGCTGTCAGGAGCTCCTCCTGCTTATCTCTCCTTTCTGGCCTTTACTTCTGTTCGTCTCGAAGTTTCGGCTCGGTCACCAGTGTGTCCTGCAGAGGCACCTTCCGTACTCTCACCATCTCTGAGATACAAAGCCCTCGCATAACTAATTTAAAGGCTTCCCACTCTATTAGTTTGTTTGCCGCTGTGCCTGTATTGTCTACAATATAATGTCTGATAGCGGTGCCCACTGTCGTTTGAAAGACCTGGTCCTACAGCGCTTTAGGTCTCAGGCGCCAGGTCGGGATTTTAGGTCACTCACTGGACCAAATTAGTCCCAGTAATAATGGGTTATGGTTCGAAATTGTTCTGGCAAGATATTCGCTGGTCTGTACACATTCCAGCACAGTATGGAATCTAGTCGGACATGTGGCTCATGCAGTGCTGAGAGAAAGGAATAGTCTCTGTCCCCAATGTGTTGCGCCCTCCAGGTATCCACTAACCCCCATCGCTGCTGCCAGTGTTGTCGCGCCTCTGCTAGCTTATGTATGGGAGCGTCAGGGAGAGGAGGGTGGGAACGATCCAACCCCCACCATTGAGTGTGTCTCCTGCAGCAGCGCAATTTGCACCCCTCTCCTCACTAAGTACACAACCAAGTACGCAACGTAGTGTGCATCCCCACCACATTCCAAGATATGCATTTAAGATCTATGGGGGGTACCATGGTGCTGGTCTTGTCTCCTCCCCAGTAGCTATCTCAGTTTGGAAACATCTGGCCCCTAAAAACAACCCCTGAATTAAACAAGAACCCCAACTTCATTCCTCAGGACAGGTACAAGCAAACTAGTTCCCATCCAAACGCAAACTAAATTACTAAAAAGTCCTCTGGGAGTTGTGGAGCTATGTAGCTTACCCTACAATCCCGGCGCTCCAGCAGGCCATATCCCCCGTGTCATGACTCGATCATCAGCCCTAGTTCATATGCTGTATTTCTTCTGTCTGGCCAGTAGGAGTTATGACCTCAGGGCTCACTCTCTCAGTCACAGACCAATCTGGCATCGTGATGCATAACTGCTTCTTCTTCTCGGCTTGCCCCATCACGCTATGTCATCCGTCGTCTGGGCTGTGACCTCCGGCAATTCAGTGTCTGAATCTTCGTTAGAGCTGGCCGCCAACGACCCATCTGATCTATCCGCTTCCTGACCACTCTTGCTTGACCTAGGATTGGAGCCACCCTGGCCAAGTTCCGCAACCGCTTGCAGTGCTTTCCGCCTTTCAGATCTGACCTCCTTGGAGAACGTCGCCCAAGTCATACTCTTGCTCTTTTCTGCGGGCTTCTGTATCCGATCTGGTGAGGAATTACACCTTTCATGGCCTTATCTAGAATCCAACCACTCCCATGCTTCTTGCAGTGTAGTAAACAACTGCACACCTGCACTATCAGCCACTCGTAATCTTGCTGGAAACAATATCACATAAGGAATCTGTTGTTGCCGTATTTTATTTTTGAGAGCTAGGAACGAGGCTCTTTGACGTTGCACCTCCCTGGTAATGTCTGGGAATATCATGATTTTGCTGTTGTCCATCTGCAGGTCCTGCTTTTGACAGGCTTGGTATAGCACATGATTCCGATCTCTGAAATGCAGAAGCAGCCCCACTAGGACGAGGAGGGGCCCCAGGTCTGGGCAGTTTGGCTGGGACCCTGTGAGCTCTTTCCCATGCATAAAAAGGGGAGGGGCCCTCCGTGGCTACTTCGGCTTTAATCCACCCCTCCAGAAATCGTACCATGTCCGTCCGTGCCTCCTGCTTTTTCAGGAAATTCCACTATGCGTAGATTATTTCTATGAGATCTCGCCTCACTGTCCTCAGCTCTTGCTTCGAGAACTTAAATCTTGGTCTCCACCGAGTGATTTTTGTAAGGTGACCACTGTCTCAGGGAGATCATGTAGTGTTTTTTCGGTGGTTGCCACTCTCTCCTTTAGTTTGTGGTGATCATCTTTCAATAGGCTTAGATATGTTCCTATTGCATCTATTTTCACCTCCAATGCCTCCCTGGAGGCCGTAATGGCCTGCAGGATATATGTAAAGGTGGGCCGCATGCAGATTATATCCCAAATAGCAACACTTGGAATTGGTAATGTACCTTGTGCACAACGAATTTGAGGAATTACTTATGTTGGTGTTTCATGTGTAGGCAGATTTCTCTGAAACCCAGCGTGGCCATGTAGTCGCCTCTTTTCAGTAGGGGGGTGACCTCCTGAAGGGTGGTCATCTTGAAGCATCATTTCTTTATATATTTGTTTACTAATTGCAAGTCCAGTATTGGTCTTAAAGTCTGATCTGGCTTTGGCACCAAGTACCCGGAGTATAAGACCTTGATGATCTGATCGTTCAGTACTTTCTCTGTAGCTTGTTTTGAAAGAGCTTTTTGGCTTCTAGCTGAAGACGAGTTCATTTTCTTCCCCTGTGCCCTTTTCCCTTTTTTGTTCGTTTGATGTAATATCTGTGTCGTATGATATTTGGTACCCATCGGTCTGAGTTGATTGACTCCCATTCCGTGATCCACCTACCCTGGTCTTTCTTCCACTAGTGTCTCATGGGGGGAAGGAAGGTGAGTGAGTGACTAGGCAGCAGACCCCGAACCTTTTTGGGTTTGATCGCTTTCTCATGCTCTTCGCGAAAAAGCTATAGTGGTGCGGAGGAGTATTGCCATTGTGGCATAGGTGCTTGTGAGCATCTTGCCCTATTGTATGACCGCTTTTGCGCTCATGATATTGCTCTGGGAGACCCTGCATTAGGTCTTCAATCTCCTCTCATAATTGATTGCAATAGCAATTGAAGAGGGTACTGGAATTCACAATTCTCCACTGGATTGCAGCCTGGCTTCTCCAATTTTTGTGTCACCCACCTCCACTTTCTTAATCTCTTTGTCCATGAGTTGACCAGTGGATGTAGGGTTGTTCCCTCCCCGTCTCGACAGTTATGGAGTTAGCCACTACTTGGCTCCTGATAAGGAATATGCTACTTACCAGTATGCATCTGTTCTTGGCATGTAGGGTTGCTGACATTCATATCTGTGCATAGATCGCCGCCTAGTGTTGGGTCCGGATGATTGCACATTGTTGTCCTGGAAGAGTCTTCGAAGTATCACGAGATAGGTGGCTCCTCCTCTGGACTACAGTGCGCATGGGCATCCTCTCCATCCTCAGATTGTTTTTCACCATTTGTGGTACAGGCTCCTGGAACAGTCATCCCTTGCAAAGGTTTTGTGGTTTCCACCAATGCAGAGAGTTGTATGCGAGACTGGTCACCAACACCAGGTCGTTTAATTGGCCCTGAGCCTGCTTCCACTGCCGTGCTAGGCACTCTTGCAGCGGACGCATGTGAAGTCTGGCATGAGGGACTATGAAGATGCACGAGGCCATCATGCCAATCAGTTGCATAAACACTCGGGCTGGGAGAGAGTGTTGTGGCCTGAACTTCTGGATGAGCGTTTGGATGCGGTTTATTCTGGCAGGATTTGGTTGTGCTTTTGCTGCCAGAGTGTCTATTGTTGCTCCCAGATACTGCTGGACGTGGGCAGGCTGGAGATGGAATTTGTTGTAGTTCAGTGAGAAACCTAGGTCGTGCAGGAGGTGAATCGTGCGCGACATGTGGCTGGCACACTGCTGGGCTGACTGTGCTTGTATTAGCCAGTCGTCCAGATATGGATAGATATGTATGTGCTGTCTTCTGAGGTGTGCAGCTACTGTTGCTAAGCACTTGGTGAACACCCTTGGGGCTGTTGTAACCCCAAAAGGGAGGACCTTGAATTGGTAGTGCTGGTTTTGAATTGTGAACCTGAGGTATTTCCTGTGTGCCGGGTGTATAGGTATATGGAAATATGCGTCTTTGAGGTCCAATGTTGTGAGGAAGTCTCCTTGACGCAACAGTGGCAACACCTGCTGCAGAGTGATCATGTGGAAATGCTCTGACAAGATGTATTGGTTTAGGGGCCTGAGATCTAAAATTGGTCTAAGAGACCCGTCCTTTTTGGAGATTAGAAAATACAGAGAGTACACCCCTGTACCTTGGTGTTCTAAGGGTACTAGTTCTATGGCCCATTTTTGTAGCATGCTGATGACCTCCTGCTGCAATAAGTGTTGGTGTTCTGCGGACATAGGACGTTGTTTTGGGGGTATGTTGGGCGGTGTGGAAATTAATTATAGGCAATAGCCATGCTGTATAATTTGCCTCACCCAGCTGTCTGTAGTTATGTTTTACCAGACTGGCAGGAACTGCTGTAGTCTTCCCCCGACGTGTGTTACATGGTCTGGGGGCAGTGACAAGAAGTCACTGTTTGGTGTTGGTGGAGGACCTGGAGCTGTTATTTCCTCGTCCTCTACCCTTGGCACTATTGCCACGGTATCCACCTCTTCTGTTCTTGTTGTAGGCGTTATGCGTGTTGCTTTTATTATAAGAGGTTTGCCGTGTCGAGGCTCCTCTAAGAGCTCCTCTGTTGCTGGAGCGAAGAAAGGAACCGCCTCTATATTGCTGATGACTGCAGGGCACCCATAGACCTGGCAGTCTCGGTGTCCTTTTTCATTTTGTCCAGTATGGTGTTCACATCAGGACCAAATAAAAAGTCAGGGTTAACGGGTTGATTAAGTAAAGTGGTTTGAACTTCATTTTTAAACCCGGAGATGCGTAGCCACGCATGTCGTCTAAGCATGACGCTGGTGTTGATAGCCCTGGCTGCTGTATCTTCTGCATCTAAGGCACATTTTATGGATGCATTAGATATGAGCTTGCACTCCTGTATCAGGAATTCTGCCTGTTCTTTATACAGGTCAGGTAGGTGTTGAAAGATTTGTTCCAGTGTGTCGTAGTGCGCCCTGTCATATCTAGCTAACAGGGCTTGCGTGTTTGCAATTCTCCAGATGTTAACTGCTTGAGCAGCCACCCTTTTTCCTGATGCCTCCAGAATTTTGGACTCTGTCTGGAGGAGGAGCTTCGCCAGATGTTTGAGAATTTGCACGTTTACGTGCATTGGAGACAACTAGAGAGTCCAAAGGCAGATGTCCCCTAATGTATGTAGGGTCAACCGGGGCTGGTCTATATTTTCTCTCTATCCTAGGGTTAATGATCCCTGCCCTGGTGGTGTCTTTGAATATGTCCCCTGCATGTTTAAGCATCCCTTTTAGCATTGGTTATGTTTTGACGTTCTTCTCAGAGGCGCTAAAAGTGTCAAAGAGGAAGTCTTCACATGGTGATTATATGCAGCCCTTTCTATCAGCGTGTTAAAGGCAGCTGTGTCCTCTGTAGGCAATGTTTTTACAGTGTATGCAGAGTTATCAGGAATTGTTTGAGACTCTCCAGGATCCACAGGGTCAGTCCATGGCTGAGTTTGTGTGTCCTGGTCAGCATCTGTTGGATAATTGTATTGCTCATTGTCCTCATACTCCCCATAGTCATCTGTGCGTGTGGGCGAGTACATATATGTTTCCTGCACATATGGTGTAATAGGTTCAAAGAGCACTGGAGATGTTGAAGTGTCTCTTTTCCTTTTTAGAGGTATCTTGTAGGACTCCACGTTAGGTTCAGGCCTGATCTTCCTCTTCAACAGGGTAACCTTCCTAGTGTCGGGGTCGACATACAGTTTAGACTGTTCTTCAGCTGAGGGATCCTGTTCCTCTGCTACTGTAGCTTTTTCCCCCAATCTTGGCCTCTTTGGCTGGGTCGGTTGCTATGTTTCTGGAGCACCCTTGGCTTGATATGCGGAGGGAGTCCGAATTTTATCGGTCCGAGAGGTTTCGGTTGTTGGACCGTTTTAGTAGGCTGTATGATCTGTTTTGGAGCTGTGGTTATCGATCCGACAGTTTTTGGTTGTTCGATAACCATTTTGTGGCCCGGTGTCGACTTTGGGGCATGTTGCTTCGAAGCGATGCTTTGGTCCATTGGTTCAACAGGGGTCTTCGGCTCGAGACTTGACTTTGGCTTAAGTGTCTTTGCGTGCACCTGCTACGGTTGTTCGACGCGTAACTTCGGATCGATAACCGTTGTCCGTTCGAGTCCTTTTTTTAGTATTGCCAGGCGTCGACGTCTATGTCGTCGGGTCAACTGCCTTCCGCTTAACCGCGAACATGGGAGTAGTGGCTCTGGCCTCGACAACCTTTGCAAGCGACCTCGATGGGTCGACAACCTGTTTTTGCTTGGTCGGCTTCAACGGATCCGCCATTTTCGGTCCGAAGAATTGGATATCGATAAGTTTTGGTTTCTGTTTGGTAGCTATCACTTTCGGTTTCGATTTCTCCAGATTTTTGGAATGTCGTACCGATGGCTCTTGTAATATATTCGTAGCCGGGCTTAACTGCGGGGCTATTGAATCATCGTGCTGATCTTGGCTAAGGCCTTCCGGCGATGCCTCGACCTGAGCCTCTGGATCTGAACCTGCAAATATATCGGGCTCCGTACGCACGGCCGGCCCAGTGTCTTCGCCGGAGTCGTCCTCGACGGCACCTATGCCTGGTTCGTCGTCCCCTACCTCGATGATGTCTTCCTCGTCATCGACGCAGTAGTTGGAGTCGTGTTCGGACCCCTGCTACGACTGCTGATCCGAGTCCTCAGGCTCGACGACCTCTTCGTCGTCTTCAAAGATGTTCTCAGGCTCGGGCGCTGACTTCTGCATCGTTTGTCGCGCCGCACGTCGAACTCTAAGAGTCTTTTTTGACCTAAATTGAGCACAGGCTAAGCAATCGGCTTCGTTGTGTTCAGGCGATAAACACTTATTACAGACTGGGTGTTTATCGATGTGCGGGTATTTAGAGTTACAGTTGGGGCATCGCTTGAAAGGACTTCGTTCCATCGACGATTGGCCCTGGTGTCGAGAAGGCCACGCGGCCCGATTCGACGTCCTGAGTAGAAAGAACAGGAATAAGTCATAGGTACCGATCGAAGATACAATACCGGCGCCCCAAAGGTCTTTTGGCCTTTCGAAAGTTACAAATATATATTTCAGAACTCTGAGTAAGAAAGTACATCCAAACCCAATGGCGGAAAAAAACAATCTGAGGATGGAGAGGATGCCCATGCGCACTGTAGTCCAGAGGAGGAGCCACCTATCTCGTGATACTTAGAAGACTCTTCCAGGACAACAATGTGCAATCATCCGGACCCAACACTAGGCGGGGATCTATGCACAGATATGAATTCAGCAGCCCACATGTCTCTAACACAGTGGTTACTGTGTAGACTGCTTGTACCTTTACTCAACACAAGATGTGACCACCTTCAAGAAAGGGGACTCTCAAAAGGCCTCCTCTGTTTGGTCCAAGATGCTCGTCAGCTGTGGGAGAAATTGTTTTTTCTTGAGGCTCGGCATGTGAGTTTGCTGGAGAAAGCAAGTGTCGGCTCCTCCTCCTCGAGCGGGACTTCATACATGTCCACTGTTTGCTTTATCAGGGAGTTGTAGACTGAAGATCATCTAGTGGTGAGGGCCTTGAAGGGTAAGACTACACAGCCTCCTCTGATGAGTCAGGTTTGAAATCCTCCCATGCCTCTTCTTATGCACTTTTGTCTTTGTCAAAGACCTTCATCTGTATAGAGGAAATCCTGCTTCTTGTTGTGTCATTCTAGAGTCGAAGGTATTCAGAGTTCTCCTTGTTCATCCTCGACCCGTCTGCACTCCCGACGTTTCGATCGTATTATAAGCACCTTCAAGGATTTGTAAAAATACTTCTTTTGCATATCGGCCATTTGGGGCTTGGGTCTGCCTTTCTTGCTTTTGACTTAAAGGGCCTGTTGTTTTGTATTAAGGTTCTGCATCAACTACCTCTTCAACATCGAAATTAACTTCTCGTTTGACTTCCTGTTCCTCGACTTCTCTTGATCACTCTTCGGCGTGGAAGCATCCTCTGAAGGTTTGCCTCCTGTGATGTCCTTGGTCTTGGAGTAGCCCTGACCTCCATGGGTTGTGCACAGCTTCCTGCATCCTCTGTCTAGCGCCACAGTCTATTGCCTCGTCGAACAAGTTATTTACACCTTCGGTAACGATGTATCTGGTAGAGACATAGTCTAGCCGCAGATTCCTTAACTTAGAATATCCCCAGGCGTCAGACTGGACCCGGAAGCAGAACCTCTGCATGCCGGGGGCAGCGCCACGTCATCCATGGACGTGACGTCAGCGGAGCCATATATGCCCCACCCTGGCATGCCGACATCAGTTTTCGTCAGAAGACTTTTCCGCGTCAGAACGCGAAGCCGCCACCAAAAACTGGGAAAATATGAGAACAGTGTGCAGAAAAAGTGGTCTGGTTTTAAGAAACAGTTTAGACAGAAGACGGTGAATTTCAGTAAGGCTTGCATCTACCATCTTGGATTTATGAAGCACACAGTTTGCTGTAAAGTGCATAGCTAAGGAAAGAAATGTGCACCTTCACAGGTAAGCAGTCCTCCCAGTGGCTGTGGGGGTCGCTGCCTGCAGGAAAGGTTTTGTTTTTTCACAGGGTATTTGAAGCTGCAGACAGGCCGGTAGGGCTGAGTACAAGTCAGTGGGCGTCAACAGTCGTATCTGCATGGCGTCCTCTTAGTCCTTCTTATGTCAGCAGGAGCTAGTTTCGGGTCTGGGGGAGCCACATAAATACTAAATTTAGGTGGCATTATAGGCGAGTAGTAGTTAGGGACAATGGGCAACTTACCTGGGGTGACTACACCCACTATTATGCCATCCTACTGTGGGAGGGGGGCATTGACCTAGCCCTGATTTGGAGAGTCCCCTCATCTTCAAGATGAAGGGGCCTCAAACGTGTGCTCCTCTTCGCCTCCTCCATCTGAGGGGTGGAGTTGGCAAAGCTGGGCAGACCTTGTAGCATTTCTAAGCTTTCATGGCGGTTTTCCTATTTCCTACCCAAAGTGAGGGTGTAAACCAAGGACTGCAATCTGCTGCTAGCAGCAGAGGCTGTAGGTCATATTACAAGGCAGTCGGCCTTTGATGCTACCCCTTCGACCACTGGCACATCCTGGAGGATGAGGTGTGACACCTCTGTCCAGGATATGCATTGCTTCTGCTTCCAGAGAGTAGAGGCTCTCCACCCAGGTGCCAGAAACAGGTCTGTTCATGGCAGACTGCCTAAAGCCAGTCAGTGACCACACCAGGGTTGGTAGATTTTCTGGTGGCAGCTCTGAGGTGCCCTATGAGTACATGTTACAATAAATCCGACACTGGCATCAGTGTGGGTTTATTATGAGGAGTAGTTTGGAACCAAACTCTTGTGTTCAGTGAATCCATCATGGTGCCGTGGAACTGGAGTTTTCGGGTTTCCAGCCCATGTACTATCTATAGCTTCACTGATACTTACAATATTAAGTGATCCCTGCCTTAGGACTGGAAAGGACTGCTGTAGGAGTGGCTTACCTATAATCTAGGCAGTGCTAACTGGCATGGCACACAGGTAGTGTGCCATGTCAACATTGTCATTTTGTCTACACCAGGCCATGCATGCTGCAGTGGCAGTCTGCACGGCCTAAGGAGGGGTTCCTAGGGGACCCTCTTCAGTCCCCGCGCTTTTGGTACCCAGGTACCTTTTACTAGGGACTTACAGGTGCCTGAAGGGCCAATTGGGGAATCGTTTTTAGGGAAGAAGCACTACCACAGGGGACCTGATTGGAAGGGACAATGTGCACTACAATTGAAACCACATCAATGTCTAGGCAAAAAGTGGGGGACTCATCATGTCAATAGAGGCACTTTCTCACACTCACTGTCACGTGGTGTCGGTTTTATAGCTTTACCCTTTCACAAAGTAAACAAGCGTTCATACCTAGCCTTTGCAATGAAAACACTAGCCATTTGTTTAAGGTAGCTGATATCATTATATTTCCGTCTATGCCTTAAGTTTCACATTTACAATGCAAACTTCATTCTAGCCTCCTTTCTAGAACACTCTTCGCTGAATTGATTTAACCCATACCAATTCAACAGGCATTATAAAACTTTACGTTACACATTACCCGCTTAAAAAGAATTTCAAGAATCTAATACCTGGTATAGTATATAAAAGACAAAGCATGGATCTATATTACATTTTAGAACGTCAGGTACATTGCCCTGGGTCGTGCTTTGTAAAATACTTAGTTCTTACCATCTTTGTCCAAAGAATTCTCAAAAGTGCCTGCAGGAGTGTTATCCTCACTAATATTGTTTACTGCAACTTCATTTGGAGTGGAAGAATTCCTGGTAGCATCTGTGAGATCCTTTCCACTAACTGTGTGATAAAGAAAGAAAGGCACTCAATTTGATGCATTAACAAATTACATTCTTTTAGCAATTGTTTTAAATATATATATATAGATATATATATAGATATATATATCTATATATATATATATATATATATATTTTATTAACATGCGGATCAAAATCAATGTACAGACATTAAATTATAAACATCTGTGTGATATACTGTTGCCCGGCCAAGAGAGCATCTTGGTACAGTTCTCAGATCATAGAGCGCATCCCTTAGGAGGTGCCATACAGGAGGTAATCTTACATTGTAATACCGGCTATATTGCGGGTGCAACATTCTAGGACCCTTTATGTCCTGCCCCTAAGGTGGTCCATTTGCAATTGCATGATCACATTACTACATAGTTGTACTTCTTTTCTAAACGTACAAACGTATTATTGCTATTGACAGCATCTGGCGGTATACGCGTTCTCCCATAAGTTGTATTTGCGTGTCCTTATTTGATATTTAAGTACGGTTTTTTACGTGGTGCAACATCCCATACCTCTGATTCCCATACCCCGTTGGGGTGTATCTTGGTGGGGGGATGGGGAGGCACACACCAAAGATGGACCAGCAATAGGTGCCTTCCTAAATGCAGGGTCAACCAGACATTGGTATATGAGTCTGCTGGACATGGACATATGAGTGTATGTGGCCCATGGGTGCTACCGCAGCATGGGTGGGAGCCTAGTATTTATTATCACTATGTGACTATAGGGGGGGCAGAGGCAGGGGGGACACTACTGGACAACTGCGCTGTGTGGATGTCCTGGCATCGTCCCCTGGGTGGTCAGTGTTGGTCCTGTCATGGTGATTTGTCCCCTGCGCATTCTCCAACATAATACCCAAGGTTTCCGTCCGCATTCTGTGCGAACCGTCCGGAGCCACCGTTTTTCTGCTACTCGCATAAATCCGCCCTCCATTTCTCCAGGAGGGGGGATGTAGCCGACTTCCAGTGAATAGCTATGCGGCTTTTCGCAAATACCAGCCTGAGCATAGCGAATTTATGCTGCATACGAGTTGTGGCCTTGGGGGACGGGAGTACCCCCAGGAGACATTGTTTAATTGAGGACTCAATTGAGAGCTGTGTTGCTCTCCGCAGAGTGTCCAGCACTATGCCCCACTAGGAGCAAAGACTGGGGCAGTCCCAGGTCACATGACAAAGTGGGCAGGGGAGATGTCACATCTTAGGCACAACAAATTACATTTATGGTAGGACATATATGTTTTTAGATTAGTTAAGGTCACAATATCCCACTCAATATGTGGAATGGAAATATACATGGAATGTAATTTTAGAAACCATTTCTATATATTTAATTTTCTTTTTAATCTACGAATGTTTCAAGCACCATCATACCCTCACAGGTGATAGTGAGCTTTATAATTAAATAAGCATGATATAACAATGCTTGATAGGTTACTTCAATTAAATTAATCAAAACAATCATTAATTAAAACAAAATTCATACATTAAATATAAGCATTCTGAGGTTTTTAAAGCACAAATATAGGTTTCAAAATCTTTAACAAAATAATTAATATCAGTTAGGTTGTATTTTGAACTACTTGCTCAAAATGTGCAGCTCATACCACTTTGTAGAGGCAAGGACGTTTTCACAGAGTCTGGACAATCTTCCACCAAAGTACTATCATAAACAATATCTTCAGGGTGAGTACAAGGCTCTTCAGTTGTTTTTTTGTTGTCCTTGTTTTTACCTATATGAAGGCAAATAAAGCAAAAACGTTTGACACCAGCTTGTCAAGTACTCGTGTTCGGTGCATCATTTACCATTAATGAAGTGCCCACAATAACTCCAATGCGAAAGAGAAGAACAAGGGAGACCCTACTCACAACGGAACCAGGGTAACGTGTTTATCCAAAGAACAATGGTTCCTGTGGCATAATAACTTGTACAATTTGTATTTAGTACAACAGCTAAATAGCGCTTTTAAGTTATCAAAGAGGAGGGGTTTGGCAAAGAAAAAAGCACACTCTTACCAAATTATAGAAAATGCTTTTGTATTTAAGGTAAGACAAATATATCAGCGACATATATGCAAAAAGGTGCAATGTGTCCCCAGTGATATTGTGAGCGAAAAAAACAAAACATAGACAATAAGTGATCTGTACAATTTTCAACTATGAATATTTACAAAAGGGAAATGACCAAACGCAATAATAAATCAATTTATGAACAGTGACTATCTACAATCATAGAACACTGTGTTTGAGGGGTTCATTCCCTATGGCGTCGACGGCGTTTCGACCTGTTAGATGAAGGTCTCGTCAGGACTAAACAGTGAGGGACATCTCGTGGTGTCTTTTAATAACGCAACCCATGCGTGATAAAATAATGGAATCAACTTACAGTAAACCCAGCCGGGCACACTGTCGTGGAAATACGTGGTAGTCCTTATGTGAGAGCTGGCGGTAAATGCCGATACAGCGAGGAATGAACAGGGTACCATTTCTATATATTTAATTTTCTTTTTAATCTACGAATGTTTCAAGCACCATCATACCCTCACAGGTGATAGTGAGCTTTATAATTAAATAAGCATGACATAACAATGCTTGATAGGTTACTTCAATTAAATTAATCAAAACAATCATTAATTAAAACAAAATTCATACATTAAATATAAGCATTCTGAGGTTGTTAAAGCACAAAGATATGTTTCAAAATCTTTAACAAAATAATTAATATCAGTTAGGTTGTATTTTGAACTACTTGCTCAAAATGTGCAGCTCATACCAATTTGTAGAGGCAAGGACGTTTTCACATAGTCTGGACAATCTTCCACCAAAGTACTATCATAAACAATATCTTCAGGGTGAGTACAAGGCTCTTCAGTTGTTTTTTTGTCGTCCTTGTTTTTACCTATATGAAGGCAAATAAAGCAAAAACGTTTGACACCAGCTTGTCAGGTACCCTGTTCATTCCTCGCTGTATCGGCATTGACCGCCAGCTCTCACATAAGGACTACCACGTATTTCCACAACAGTGTGCGCGGCTGGGTTTACTGTAAGTTGATTCCATTATTTTATCACGCATGGGTTGCGTTAGTAAAAGACACCACGAGATGTCCCTCACTGTTTAGTCCTGACGAGACCTTCATCTAACAGGTCGAAACGCCGTCGACGCCATAGGGAATGAACCCCTCAAACACAATGTTCTATGATTGTAGATAGTCACAGTTTATAAATTGATTTATTATTGCGTTTGGTCATTTCCCTTTTGTAAATATTCATAGTTGAAAATTGTACAGATCACTTATTGTCTATGTTTTGTTTTTTCCGCTCACAATATCACTGGGGACACATTGCACCTTTTTGCATATATGTCGCTGATATATTTGTCTTACCTTAAATACAAAAGCATTTTCTATAATTTGGTATGAGTGTGCTTTTTTCTTTGCCAAACCCCTCCTCTTTGATAACTTAAAAGCGCTATTTAGCTGTTGTACTAAATACAAATTGTACAAGTTATTATGCCACAGGAACCATTGTTCTTTGGATAAACACAATAACTCCAAAGCATACAATTTATGTGAGGGCCATTGGAGATGCACACAGGCAAAGAAGGCTTCCTCTCTGTAGGCTCCTTAATTCCAGAAACCATAATGAACAAAAGTAATCAGACCCAACAAGCAATAACACAACAGAAAATAACATTTTCAAAGAAATAATATCAAAGAGAGAGAAAAAGAATTTCCTTCTGCTGCTTGGACTGCTTAAAGGCTGTTAGACTATCAAAGAGCTCGGTTTCCTTGATAGTTTACTGCATGCACAAAATGGACATCGCAGGAACTGTAAGATTGTCTCACTAAATGAAGTATTGAGTGAGGTCATATTAGTACAGAGTTTGGAAGATGTGGGGAGCATTACAAAATGGCTACTGACGGATAGGGACCCATACTTTCTGGAATTGTGAACAGAAAACTTTGTGAACAGTCATTAATTGTGTACATACGGCCATCTGCCTTGCAAGAAGCAGAGTACTGTAAGCAGGAAAAGGGTTAGATTTTTAAAAGAGAACAAAAAAAGTTAATTAATGTAACAATCGGTTTGTGGCCTGTGAATGTTGAGTCAGACGCTCTGCATACTTTTGCTCTGTAGTAGTGGGTTCTAAACATTACAAGTTATTTTTCAAAGCAGGAGATTTGGATTCAAGGTGACTTGAAGTTCATCTCCAGAAACCCATGATGCAGCAGAATAGACTGCATTTTAGATTGGGGTTTGGCCACATGAGTAAGTATATGTGTGTGTATAAAGTGAAGCATTATGATGTTTGTGTACTGGCAAACCTGTAAATTGTAGGTATACTTTTTACACGTATTTGTATGTGCTCACTTAATGATAGATGGGTGGGGTGCATGCGAATCTACAGCACTACAGGCTGCTAAAATAGTTACAGATAAGTAAAGTTTCTGTTTGCAACGTTTACCTGTAGAACACAAGCTGTGCACAAACTGAGTGACAATACATAAACCCCTAATGTGCTGACTTGCAAGCAGAATGGAAGACGTATGAAATAATATTTTACATATGATTTGAAAGCTTCTTGACAGGTGTAAATGTCCACATAAAAATGTTTAGTAAATGTAAGGAAGGAACTTTAAGTAGCAACTTTATAATTGACTGCTGCTGGATTTCATTAGAAGAACGGAGGCTACATTATGCATAACACTTTTAATGCAGGGCCCAAGCAGTCGCATACATCATAAAGCAAAGGTTCCAGAACACCAGTAACATATAATAGGCATGAGCCCAACAACAATCTGCCTCTTTTAGATGCGGCTCCGAGCAGATAAGATGAACCTTTTTACTCCTCTATTCATTTGTCTTTGTTCCTAGTTTATCTTTTGTAAGACACTTTAATGTTGATTATATTTACAACATGCCTTCTCTGCTTAACTGTTTTGCCCTTACTTGGCTAATATGTGCTTTTTTCCCCAAGCCTTGGCACCCTGCCTCCCTACTGATTTTCGGAGATTAACTTCTTCCCAACTCTTACAAGCTAAAACCGTAATACTGTATTTCCTCTCCATTGCATTCACTAACCTCAATCCTTGTGCTTCGATTACACGCACTTTGACCAAATCCTAATGTTCGCGCTTCATTTTCGCGCACAAAGTGAGCATTCTTACCCCTTTTCCTATCCCTTCTTTCCCCCAAAAGGTGGGAGGGCGTCTCAGGTTCTTTTTTCAGAACTGGAAATTAATTACTCGGGATCCTTGAGCTGTAGACACTGTCAAGGGTTTCAAGATAGACTTTAAAGAAATCTATACTCAAACCTTCTTTTCAAAGGATATCCCTCTCAATATAGACCACCAAAACATTGTAGAAGAGGAGATTTCGTTTATGTTCCAGAAACGAGCTACGATTGGAAGTTCCTCTGGAAGCAATGAGATTTATAAGTACTCTTTTCCTTGTAGAGAAAAGAGAGAAAGGCTGGAGACCGGTTATAAATCCGAGACACCTAAACAAATACCTAGTCTACAGGCACTTCAAGATGGAAGGTATCCATCTCTTGAGGGATCTACTTCAAGAAGGAGATTGGCTAGCTAAACTAGACTTAAAAGATGCCTATTTTACAATTCCAATGGCCAAGATTCACCAACCTTTCCTTCAGTTCTTGTGGAAGAACCACCTTTATCAGTTTCAAACCCTACCATTAGGGCTGTTGTCTGCCCAATGGTGTTTAACTAAAGTTATGAGAACTGTCGCCTCTTCCCTAAGAGAGAGAGAGAGGCATTTGTCTAATTGTCCATCTAGACGACATCCTTATATTGTCGCATGACCATTCTCAGATACTCCTAGATCTAAAGAGTGTAATGGATCTGTTAGAAAGTCTAGGATTCATAATAAACAAAGAAAAATCAATACTTTTCCCCCTCCAAAACTATGGAATTCCTAGGTTTCTTGGTGCATACAACAAAGTGTCTCCTTCTTCTACCTTCAAAGAAAATTACCAAGATCAGGAAGGAGCTAAGACATATCCTGAAATGAGAAAATCTTTCCCTAAGGGAACTAGCGAAGTTACTTGGTCTCTTGTCCTCCTCCATTCAAGCTATCTTCCCAGGTCCCCTAAATTATCAAGCTCTTCAAAGAGTAAAACCGAGAGCTCTGAGATCTGGATTTTGGTACGAAGAGCTCATTACCCTAGATCAAGAAGCCAGATCAGAACTATCCTGGTGGCTAGAGATCCAAGAGGCTTGGAATGGCAAAGCAATGTTTGGTTCTATACCAGGGTTTGTTTTGAAATCAGATTCGAGCCTCCATGGCTGGGGAGCTTGTCTCCACAACCAGAATGTGGGCGGTATTTGGTCGGAAGAGGAGTCCTCTTACCACATAAACTTCTTAGAACTGACAGCTGGTCTTTATGCCTTAATGAGCTTCAGACACTCTCTCCACGGCAGGTCAGTTGTCCTGAAGATGGACAATATGTCTGCTGTTGCCTATATAAATCGACTGGGAGGTACCAAATCTCCGGATCTCTCAAATTTAGCCCAAAAACTTTGGATGCTCTGCCTGGAACACAAGATCACTCTGAGAGCAGAATATCTACCGGGGAAATCAAACATCTACGCGGATTGGAACTCCAGGTTACTTTTGGATTACAGCGACTGGAAACTCAATGTTTCCGTATTCCAGAGTCTCAACAATATTTGGGGTTCCCCTTGAAATAGACCTTTCCGCGAGCAGACTAACTTTCCAGTTGAAGAAGTACTTCAGTTGGATACCTGACACGGGTGCTCTAGCTGTAAATGCCTTTCTCCAATCTTGGAAAGCAATAAAAGCCTACGCCTTCCCTCCTTTTGCTATGATCCTGAGAGTTCTTCAGAGAGTGAGACAAGACCAATGTTGCCTTGTTCTGTTTACTCCCTTCTGGCCTTCCCAAGCCTGGTTCCCCACCTCTCTGGAACTAGCCTGCAACCCTCCTTTCCTAATTCCTTACCAAGATTACCTTCTCAGAGACGTAGATGGACGAGGTCACCCCCTAATCCTGAACCGGTATTTTAACCTTCTTGCCTGGAGGGTGTCAGGAGATCCAATAAAATCACACGACTTTAGTCAACGGCTGCCACACTCCTCGCAGAGTCTTGGGCCCCCGGTACTCACTACAGATACAACAACATATGGAGGAGATAGGTACTTTGGTGCGTGGAAAGAAACTTGGATTCCTTGGAAGAACCTATCTTTGAGGTAGTAAACTTTCTGGTAGAACAATTCGAAAGGGGTCTCACCTATAGATCCATTAACTGTTATAGATCGGCTATCTCCGCTGGTCATTCCCTTGTGAATGGTAAAACGGTACTGCACTTGTGCTTGTGGCGGCATCCATCTTGCGGGAGCAAGCAGCGGCGCGGCCACGTTAATTACAAGCATATGGCCACTGCTCGCTCCCGCAAGGTGGATGCCGCCACAAGCTTGAGTGCAGTGCTTGAAAAGTGAAGACAGTGAAGACCGCTTGTTTTCTGTTTCTTTGGGAAGGATCTCTTCTCACACAGCACACGGTCCTGCTGCTTCATCTTCTCTCCCACCCTTTGATCCAGCACCCCCTACCAATCTTTGCCGTCATTAGGGACAGGAGGTAGATAGTAGATGCGGGGCGTCACACTGAATGTTAGTTTGGGTATTCCTAGATAGCGTGTTATGCACGTGTAAAACTTTGTAGTATGCCGTGCCCCTTTTATATACATGCCATTTTCATTTTTCCCATCGCTGGTTTCATTATTTGAATTCAGAGGCTGCCGCCTATTAACTAAAAGTCATCTCGAAACTAAAACAACTTAGAAGAAAAACAAGTTATAATACAAGCCCAACACACAGTACTAGGAGAGTGCACAGCATGTGATCTGTAGATATTCATGCTGCAACGATACATTTTGAGTTTACAGAGGAATCACCAAAGTGAGTGTCTTCAAATTTCTTGGTTGTATTTTTCCGAATTACAATATAGGTAACTATACCTACAACCTGTACAGTACAATAAAAGGCAGAGTGTGCTTTAGGTACTGAAGAGGCCAATCCAGAACACAAAGGTGTAGATAAAATTGCATGTTAGAAGGCTCGTTCTAAGCCCTCTGGATCACCAGTTGGCTGTGGGCTTGAGCTGGGGCATTATATTCAGGGAACAGAAATACAGTTGCTTTACAAGACAAGCTGATTTCCACTGGTGTGGATTGCCTTGCAAAGAATGCAGTGGATCTTAAACCAACATAGATTCTAAAGAGGAGTCAGTGCAATCCTTTTTGGGGTTTTGGAGAATCAAATGCATCACTCACAAACCAAAGAAACTTAAACATTAATGAAAGAGATGGGAACAATGAAGTGGGATAATCTAAGAGGGAAAACCAGAGAACTAATCTGCTGACACCCACTACTTTCAAAGCTGAATGTGAAGGACAAAAACACTGAAGTAGCTTATGGAAAATCAAGATACTGACCATTCCCAGCTGAAGCCATGACACAGGGAAAGGGAGAGCCTCAATCAAATATGCAGAAACTAACATGCTAAAAATCAGCAATAAAGATTAGGAACCAGTTTTTAACCGCATCCGTGCGGCGCCGATTCCCCCCCGGTGCTGAGCCCTAATTAAAACGGGCGTGGTCTTGACGGAACGGTTCCGTCATAAGCACAGCTCGACTGATGCTCATGACGGATTCGTTCCGTCATGAGCATCGAAGGGGTTAAATAATGATCCAGGAATGATATTAGCAGGCTCCTGCCAGAGAATCATGATCTTCAAAATATTAACTGACCTAATGTTAAACACAGCAACCACCAAGGTGTGTCAAGAAATATTTATGCAATCCTTCAGAGATACAAGAAACGCAGACATTTAAGTGAGCGCAGGCTCAGAATTGCTTAGATTATGCCCTACCATAACAAATACACAATAAAGAACTACAAAACCGGGGGCGTGGTCAAGCGCTGGCTAAAATGGTCGCTTAATCCCGGAGCTCCGGGCGACCGAGCCACCATCAACGATAATCCGGCATTATCCGACGAGTCATGCCAACTGCCGGCATCTGGGCCTAGTACACAGTACTAACTTGCCCTTTGGCTGGAGAGAGGCACCAACGGGGCCGTGAGTGTCGCTGATTGAACCCGGGTCCGGGCGCCATCTTGTAGCTGCCTCGTGGGGGGCCCACAACTGCGGCACGACGTCGGGGGCTGTTTAACAGTGAGCTGAGAGGGGCCACTGCATCTCCGAAGAGTCTCAACGTCCCCCCCCCCTTTTTAGGTCTCGCCTGTCGATGCGCATGCGCATCGAGCAAGCGAGAGTATTGGGACTTATCCACTCTTTCCCCAACTTGCAAGGAATCGTGGCGATTCCTTGCAGTGCCCGTGACTTTTAAGCTCAATGCGCATGCGCATTGAGCTTAAAAGCGCGTGCACATGGCCCCAGCCGCCTGCCTTGCCTACTCTCCCGCCCCCTCACTTCTTGATTGCACGGCCGCTAGGCCGTGCCTCCCCTACTCCTCCTCCTACTCTCCTCCCCTCCCGTCTGTTCCCGCACTCCTCCCACACCCCCGCTCCGCCCCCTCACTCTCTCTGCCCGCCCGCTCTCCACTCTATCAGGCAGCCAGCCGCACTCCTCCCACACCCCCGCTCCGCCCCCTCACTCTCTCTGCCCGCCCGCTCTCCACTCCATCAGGCAGCCAGCTTCAGGAGAGCAATCTGGAGAGCAATCTGCGGGGTGCCGCCATTTTAGCAGCACGGGCTTTCCCGATCACTGGACACTTACAAATTGGGCAGCAGCATTGAAGGCTTTGCTGCCTTACAAAACCGGCTCAGCGTGGCTGTCGCAACGCAAGTTTCTGTGTCTCCTGGAAGGCATCAAGTGCAATACTCTATTCCTCGTGGAACAGATCCAGCAGGACAGACGAGTAAAATCTTTCATCGCTCGCAGAACCTGCCCTGCTTTCATGGTCAATATAGTTCTGTGGGTTGGCAAGTCACTAAGAGACGTTATTTGTATGACGTATGCCACTCACAGGTATAAAAACGCTCTGGGCCCAGGTCGGCCTTGCATTCCGCCAGTGTAAGTTAAAGTGAGTTCCTGTGAGATGAATAAACCTAACTTTAGTTAGTTGTGCTCCAGGAAAAATTAAGTTCCCGCCGTGTCGCATTTCTCCTCCCCCCTCCCCTCTCTTCCCTCTGTCTTGTTTGTTATTTTACCCGCTCCGCCCCCTCCCCTTCCCGCCGTGTCGCATTTCTCCTCCCCCCTCCCCTCTCTTCCCTCCGTCTTGTTTGTTTATTTTACCCGCTCCGCCCCCTCCCCTGCCCGCCGTGTCGCATTTTTTTTTAAACCCCCACTTCCCCCCTTTTTGGTTTGGTGTGGGGAATTGTGGCTTGATCTTGTGGTAAAAAAAAAAAAAGCTGTCACAAGCAATCAACATAGAAACAGAATACATACCACCAACGCAGCAAAAGACGTGGGTGTGCAAACGTCATTCAGCAGTATGAATTTTAGCTTCAATGGTTTTAAACAACAGCACAGAAAATTATAGCTTCGACGTGACTCAGTCATTTTAGTGCGTTCAACTGATGACTCCCACAGAGAGCAAAAGCTGGCTGTGATTGTTGATATATTTGAGAGATGCCCTTGTTACAGCTTATTTCTCATTTACTTGCTGGGTGTTTTAATTTCAACACTATTCCAAAATTACACACCAAGGTGACTCCTTATGGCTGGTTCTTCTGCGAAGCCATGAGTGACGCAGCAGAAAATATTCGCTCTGCTCTTTCACGCCCAATATGCGCACACTAATGGGCGCGGTGAGAAGCCCGAGGCGCTGTGCTTAAACCCTCTGACACCAGGACCAGGGGCCTGTGTCTGCAGGCGACCCCCCCCCCGTGTCTGCAGGCGACCCCCCCCAGAGTTTGTACGCACTATTTCTCCGAGTGTAAGTGCATTATCTTAGTTAGCCCAGCTCAGAACCAATAAGAGGCGAATAGTGTTCACCACTTCTGAGCTGTCCTGCCAAAGAATGCTGTTCTAAATCAAAGAAATGTCGAGATAAGTGAATTCAGTTTACGCACTGCCGCCGAGAAAAAAGAAAACAGGCGTCCGTCTCTGAGCTGAGGCAGCGGAGCCCATCATGATCATTTTGCCCCACAACCATAATTTAAATTAGCCAAGGCCGATGCAATTCAACGTGCGGTGTGTTATGACCCTTCAGGTTGAGTTCGCACTATATGAAAATTCTAAGAAAAAATCCACATTTTCTTACAGTGACTTATTCCTGATCTTTGGACTAAACTCCCACAAAACAAGGAACGCAAAAACGCCAGTCTCACCAACCATCCCTCCAGTAAGATACATAAACAGAGCACAAAGTTTGCGAACTTACTATTTTGGGGGGTGCTCCCGGGTGCTAATTTTGCTCAAAACTTGACAGAGGATAGGTGAATGCTCCCCAAACTTGAAGTTGCACCTTGTCGTGAATCACTCACCCTCAACCCCTCACCCTCACTCACCCTCACTCACTCACCCTCACTCACTCACCCTCAACCCCTCACCCTCAACCCCTCACCCTCAACCCCTCACCCTCACTCGCCCTCAACCCTCACTCACCCTCAACCCCTCACCCTCACTCACCCTCACTCACCCTCAACCCCTCACCCTCACTCACCCTCAACCCCTCACCCTCACTCACCCTCAACCCCTCACCCTCAACCCCTCACCCTCACTCACCCTCACCCTCACTCACCCTCACTCACCCTCAACCCCTCACCCTCACCCTCACTCACCCTCACCCTCAACCCCTCAAACTCACCCTCACTCACCCTCAACCCCTCACCCACCCTCACCCTCACTCACCCTGACCATCACTCACCCTCAACCCCTCACTCACCCTCAACCCCTCACTCACCCTCACTCTCACTCATCCTCACTCACCCTCAACCCCTCACCCTCACTCACCCTCACTCACCCTCAACCCCTCACCCTCACCCTCACTCACCCTCAACCCCTCACCCTCAACCCCTCACTCACCCTCACTCACCCTCACTCAGCCTCAACTACTCCCCCTCATCCTCACTCACCCAAAACCCCTCACCCTCACCCTCACTCACCCTCAACACCTCACTCACCCTCACCCTCACCCTCACTCACCCTCAACCCCTCACCCTCACTCACCCTCAACCCCTCACCCTCACTCACCCTCAACCCCTCACCCTCCCTCACCCTCCCTCACCCTCACTCACCCTCACTCACCCTCACTCACCCTCACCCTCACACAGTGCAATAGTTCTCAGACCATTTCAGTTAGAGCTTTTAGAAATGTTTATGGCTTTTTTTATTTGTAATACTTTACCATTGGCTACAGGAAACAAAAATGCTAAACATTTACAAAAAAAACCCATAAACAATTCTAAAAGCACTAACTCTAATGATGCGAGACCTATTGCATTTCCAATGCTTGTTTTCTTTGCGAGAAATTGATGCAGCCTGGCCCTGCGGACCAGACGGGGAGGAGAAAGAGCGCAATCATGAGACCTAAGCCAGGCACCTCCACGCAAACTAACAAGCTCGATAAATACACGGTGCAGAAGGGCGCACCACAAAAGGAGACACTGGCAGACGCACAACAGAGCCAAAAGGAGCCGTCGCTAACTAACTTCATGGAAGCCATTCACTCACTGGGGGCGACCCTATAAACTAAAATAGACAAGGTGTCCATTGAAGTCAATCTACTCCGCACGGACCTTAACAAAACTTCTGAAAAGACCAAGGCCAACGAAGCGGACATTGCGGAGCTGCAGACATCGACGAAACGGCGGAAGCAGCGGGTCAACGACCTGGTCCACCAACACCGACAGATGGCACTCCGCCTCGAGGACCAGGAAGGACGGGCCCGACGGAGTAATATCCGCCTCGTGGGTGTGCCGGAGGGCCTCGAGGGGCCCAGTATGGAACTCTTTCTTGAGGATTTGATCCTCAATCACCTCAAGCCCAAACGTCTGTCGAAAATATTCACGATCGAACGCGCACACCGGGCACCCATCCCGAGGCCTAAACCAGGAGCACCGCCCAGGACGATCATCGCAAAAATCCTTAACTACAGGGATAGAGACGCTATCCTACAAACGGCGAGACAGACAGGGGACCTACGTTACGAAAACGCCACGATCCGGTTCTTTCCTGACTTTACTTTGCAGGTCCAGCGGGAGAGGAGATCCTTCGTGGGCGTGAAAGCGGCACTCAGAGACAAGGGTATCAAATACATGATGTTCTTTCCTGCCAGACTCAAGGTCCTTGCCAGAGGCAAATCTTCGCCATTGGAGGTGCAGGATTGGCTGGACAAGGACTTGCCTGCCACTGGAAAGGGAGCGGAGGGACATAGCTGGAGGGACACACAGGTGGCATCCCCTGAATCTGCGGCTGGGAGAACAGAGCTGGATCGTCAGAGCCAACGCTCCTGGAGGTCCAGATCCGCTAGCCCTCGATGGGACACCGCAGAAGCTGTTGGGGGTCGCAGAGACTGAGAGGCCTCAGGACTTATGTGCAGTAAATAAGAGGGTAACGAACAACACCGTGTTTATGTATGCTGATGCACCGGGGGGAATGCACTTAATGCATAAGGATGTGATGGACAGGTAACGAACAATCTTCACGCAGGACTTGTACTCTGCACGGTTCAACTGCTATGTTGGGGGGGGTGACCTGGGCGGCAGGCATGGCCGGGGCTACTGCGCGCCCCCAACAAAAGGTCCACTAGGAAGGTAAGACAGGTTATTTAAAGTTGGAAGTTCTTCTTCTTCCGGGGTGAGTTCAGGGCGAAAGGCACTCTGCTAATTGGAGATGTGGGTAGTTTCAAACCTACGGAGCATGGGAGCAGGGAGGGGGGTGGGGATCTGGGGAGTTGGGGGGAGGGGCGTTGAAGGGGGTGATGGGTCGGGACGGGGGGAAGATGGGGCTAGTTCTGGGATAGTGGTATGGTCACTCCAGGGATGTATTAGTGCTGTTGAACGTTGTGTTACAATGTGCAGGATGTCAAGTCAGAAATGTCTCCTCAAGAAATGCAGGGAGGGTGAACCGGTGGAAGAGACACATTGTCATGAAGTGGGATAAGAATCTAAAGATAATGAGCTGGAATTTCAATGGGCTGGGGGACAAGCTCAAACGGACCATAGTGCTACAATTTGTCAAGAGGCACCTCCCTGATGTGGTACTCCTGCAGGAGACGCATCTCTGGGTAACACATGCCACGCATGTGGGGCTACACTCTATCGGCCCACGCCGGCTTCACCTCTGGATCCCGTGGGGTGGGCATCTTGCTTCTTCGTAACTTTCCCCTAGTCATAGATCGCACAGACTCTGACCCCTTAGGGTGCTTTGCGACAGTGTTGGGGACATGGGAGGGGCAAAGGTTGAACTTAGTCAATACATATATCCCGCCTGGTCTTCAAACCCAATCATACCAGGACCTGGGGAAGCTGCTCCTTTCGCTCCCGGAGGGACGACTCCTGGTGGGGGGTGACTTTAACGCTGTGATATCGGGGACTCTTGACAGACTTCTACCAAGGGACACACCGTCAGGTCACAGGTGGCTAGCAGATTTTCTCGAGGCTTTTGGTCTCATAGACCTCTGTCGTACCCGCCACCCACGGGACACGCAATACACCTTCTTCTCTGGCCCACACCGTTCATTTTCACGCATTGACTACATACTAACGCCCTTATAACAGCCCTCAGACAGCGCTTAGAGACCCCTGTGGTTATAACGCGCCATACAAATTAAATAAATAAAATAAATAAATAAATATAACATGACATGACAATTCAGGAGGTGGCACACCTAGCGAGAGGGATTTCGGACAACTCACCTCTATTGGCTCACCTCACACTTGGGGGGGGAAGCGTGAGGGTTGCATTGCACCGATAAATGCATGGTATCTGCGCAGTGAAGGTATTAGGAAAAAACTAGACCTTTCAATAGATCGATACTTTGAGGACAACGAAGGTACGGTGGCCTCGTCAACGGTGTTGTGGGAGGCTTTCAAAACTGTACTGAGAGGGGAGGCCCTCTCTGCGATTGCTGGTCGTCGCAAGGAAAGGGAAGAGCAAATCGTTACTATGGAAAAAGACCTCCTAGAACTTGAAACCGCGGCCCAAGCTGAGGGGAAGCCGGAGACAGTCCATCTGATGGAACTCAAGGCGGAAGAATACAGGGCCTTGGCCACGGACGCTGCCAGAACTTTATCCAGGGACAAAGAGGGTAGACTCTACGACCAAGGGGGCAAACTTATAGCCTGGTTAGACAGGAAACAACAAGCCCAGAGAGTAGTTGCAGAGCTTAGGACAGAATGTGCAGTCGTAGTCACGGAACCCCGCGACATAGTCAGTGAATTTGCATTACACTACCAGAGGGTATATAGCAGAGGCTCTGATAGACCAGAGGAGGACTCAGTCTCATTGCTCACTGACATTCGAATGCCAACCCTCTCTGACTCGGAGCGTGACGCATTGGAGATGCCACTTACTGTAGAGGAACTAGTCCGGGCGATCGGGGATCTTCGACCGGGAAAAGCACTTGGGCCAAACGGCTTGCCAATAGAACTGTACAAACTCGCACATGGGGGCCTTAGTCCTCACCTAAAGCGAATGTTAGAGGAGAGCAAGGAGCAGGGTATTTTACCTCGCGATCCACGCATTGCCACTATAGTGGTTATCCCCAAGGAAGGGGAACCAAGGGACTCCTGTGCCTCCTATAGGCCCATATCCTTATTAAACGCAGAGCCCAAGATTTTAGCCAAGGTCCTCGCAAACATGCTCAAACCTGCCCTGTCTGTACTGGTCCATCCGGATCAGTCCGGCTTTATGCCCCACCGGAACACAGCACTCGATCTCCGGAGGGTACACGGAGTGCTGGGAAGATGTCACACCATCCAGGAGGACGCGGTGGTGCTGTCTTTAGGCGCAGCAATGGCATTCGATACGCTTGAATGGCCCTATATGATGGCGGTCCTCCGCAAAATGGGCTTCGGCCCGAATTTTATAGGGTGGGTGCGCCTCCTCTACTCGGCTCCCCTGGCCCAGCTTTCTGTGAACAATAAAGTCTCTGAAATATTTGAACTAGGACGGGGAACGCGACAAGGGTGTCTCCTTTCGCCCCTCCTATTTGCCCTTTCACTGGAGCCTCTGGCCGCCTGGATCAGACAGGACCTGTCCCTGAAGGGGATACGCTGGGCCGACGGGTGGGAGGATAGGATTTCCCTTTACGCGGACGTCATCCTTCTTTACCTAACGAGACCTCGCAAGTCCCTGATGGTGGCCATGGATATCTTTGCTAGCTTTGGTAAAAACTCAGGCTACAGTATCAACTGGAGCAAGTCCATACTTTATGTCCTGAAGGGTGATACTCCCGCACCCCCACGAAACTGCCCAATCACGGGGGCCACGGAGGGGTTCCGCTATCTAGGGATTTTTGTCTCCAAGGAGAAAACAATCAGGTACGAGAGAAACCTTCTTCCGCCCCTGCAGCGATTCAAAAGAGACGCTGCCTCCTGGCGGAAGCTCCCACTATCCCTCCATGGACGGGCGGCACTCTTCAAAATGATGGCGTTGCCGAGGTTCTTATACGCCTTGCAAAATCACCCAGACTTGGTCCCGGACTCTTATTTCACGTCCATTGAGGCAGCGCAGAGGGAGCTATTGTGGACTGGAGTGCCCCGCATATCCCTTCAGAAATTGACGTTAGGATGGTTCGACGGTGGTATAGCGCTCTAAGACATCCACAAATATTACTGGGCCCACACCTCTCAGCCATTAACCAGGGCACCTACTGTGATGGCAATGATCCAGGATACGGAATGGATCGCTGGCTTTTACCGGGCGGCAACTTTGAGGCTGCGCTCTACTCCAGACCGGGGAGGTACCCACTGACTGGGCCCACGGAGCATTCTGTGCAGTTGTGGCATATTGTGCAACGTAAACTAGGATGGTCTAACACCCTTACGATGGCCAACCCCCCTTTATAGGTCTCGGAAAGACTGGGATCGCTTGGCCGAACCAAGGGATTCCGCAGCTGGGACCTCATAGGCATCTCACACGTTCGGGACCTGTGGGGCCCAGGCGGGGTGGTGCCCTTTGCCTCACTTCAGCGCACCTACGAACTGGCACACTCAAACACTTTAGGTACTTGCAGGTTAGGCACTCCCTCCAGGCTAACATCCCAGCGGGAACACAGCCCCCAGACTCCTCCCCGCTAGAGGATAGACTTCTAGATGGCCACCTCCACAAACACGCCATATCCCTCACCTACAAAAAGATCATTAACAACTCCCCAGACTTGCTACTCCCCCTTAAAGGGAAATGGGAAGCCGATGGACTGGAAATAGACAAGGAAGAATGGAGAACAGCGCTTGCCTCCCCTAAGGAAGTGGCCATATCGGCCAGACTCCGGCTCATCCAGTTAAAAATCCTACACCAAGCTTATCTCTCGGGAACTAGACTACAACGAATGGGCCGCAGTGAGGATGGATGCTGTAGGCGGGGGTGCGGAGAGACGGGAACCTACTTCCACATACTGTGGGTGTCCACTGTTAAGGGACTACTGGGCCCGGGTGACCCATTGTATGCAAGATGTGTGGGGAGTTGAGCTCAGGCTTGAAGCCAAGAGGTGCCTGTTAAACATATGGGAACCTACAGACCTGCCACCCCGTGGGAGGCTATGGGCGACTCTTGGGTTCGCAATAGCCAAAAGAAACATCGCTAGACTATGGGGGGCAGACAGGCCTCCTAGAGTGGCCTATGGAAAACTGACATGGACTGGTGCATGCTCCAAGAAAAAACAGTGTACATGGCAAGAGGGTGCCCGAAGAAGTGGGTAGAAATCTGGTCCAACTGGAATGAATATAGACGCAACATCTGTGTCCCTCCCCGAATTGACCCGATAGACGAACCGCTTGCACTGTGACCGCAATATGAAGTTTTGCCCTGAATGCATTATAACATCAAGATTATGTATGTACTGTGACTCCTTGCACTCCAAATGTGGATAATGAATGCTCTGACTGTGCCCTTTTTATTTTATTTTTCTTTGTTGTTAATAAAAAAAAATTTAAAAAAAAAGAACTACAAAACCATCATAGCCATGATTCGGGAATGTGACAAAACCCTGAAAGAGTTTTAAGAAACATTGAAAATAGGAGGAGAAAATGGAGAACATGAAACTCACCTAAAATCCAAATTGTCAGAAAAAAGGAGGCAGAGAATCCCAATCTAAATCAAATCATACCCCTCCACACTAAAAGGTCAAATAGTAATAAAAAGTCAAACTATTAAAAAAGATGAAACTATCTGAAACGCAGACCAGTAATATTAACCACTAGCAGAAGAAAATAAAAAAACTTTGGAGACACACATGCATATACACACTTGTGGGAGCCCGCACATCACCACACACAAACAAACCTCTCCCCAGACCCCCACTCCTACCTAGTGATTAGAGTCTGGACAATCTAACTGGACAGGCACTACAGAACAGGAATCTAGAAGGAAAAAAACACTGCCCAACCATCCTGTCCCAACTGATATCAACTTGCATATCAAACATAAAACCCACTCAGCCCAGAAACATTGATTTACAGCTACAATCCCAGATCACAGGCATTGCTAAAACATGGTTAGGAACAAAAGCATTAATTATCATAAATTACTTGATTTAATAAAAATGTAAATCATCAGCAAAACATGTGGTTAGTGGGGGTTTGCTCTACACCAAGCAAATGGTTAGTACTGATGTTCAGATAATATCGCACAAGTCATTCAAGGGAGTATCTGCGAGAAGTCCAATTAATGCAAACACCTTTTTTTTTTAACCAGCCACCCCCATGGTTTAACAGGCAAAACAAGTCCTAATGGAGTGTGTACTTGAATCAATATTGCACTTAAAAATGGACTACTGATATAGAGCTTATACCTATGGATGGACAAAAACTTAATCAAATGGAGAGCAGACTTTGAGGTGAACATGCAAACAGTAACATCAACTGATAAAATGTCTCACTCGCTCAGCAAGGAAACACAGTGTTATAACTTATACCTAAGATCAAAGAAGACAACTTTATAATCCAACCCAAAACATGATTAGAATACTCACTTTCCATCTGACAAAGTAGACACATACGCAAGGCTCACAGAGTACAGCTAAAACTTATTTGGTGTAGGCAACCAAACAAAGTAAATAAAATCCAAGCAATGAAGACATAAAACAGGATCCAAGGTAGACCAGGAGACAATGATACCCCGTAAAACTGTTTGGGAATACAACCGTAGACAGGTGGCAGGCTAACATGAACTTTTGCATGGCTGCTGAAAAGTAGACTGTGAGGGAGGAAGACGTCCTAAAAATTCTAAAGAATTTGGGGAAACTGAATTAAGTACCAATTCCTCATATGATCAGTTTACCATATGCTTCATGATAGACTTGAGAAAGTCAATAGATTTTGTTATCACCTAGATTATGCCTTACTGTATAGCAGTTTCATTTACTTTATTTTTATTTTGAAAGTTTTATATAGCGCGAACAAGATCTTCGCAGATATCAGAGCGCTTTACAGAGGAGGGGAGCATATATACACAGATACATCAATAGTGTTAAAAGTACAGTGAAGTGATATCATAAACAATCAAGTAAGTCAATTTCAAAGTCAAACAAAAATGCAAAGGGTTCGAACAAGTAGTACAGATGAGTATCGAGTCTTTGAAGTTGATCCCAAGTAGTGGTTCAAGTGTATTTAGCCATGAGGATCGCTTTTACTTCTTTCTTGAAAAGTATGGTAGAGGGGATGAGTCTGATTTCAGGGGGGAGCGAGTTCCAAATCCTGGGAGCCATTCCTGAGAAAGAGCGTTTATAGGTTTTTTCCTTGCGGAATCTTTTAGGCTTTAGCAAAAGATTGTTTGTGCCTCTAGTGTTTCTGGAGCCTCCAGAAATCGTCAGCTTCTGAGCGAGGTATCTAGGTGAGCTCAGGTGGACAGCCTTGTGCGTCAAACAAGCGATTTTCAGGTGTATTCTGGCTTCAAAAGGCAGCCAGTTCAGGGATTTGAAGTCAGGGGAAATGTGTGAGTGTTTTTTTGATCCAGTGATAAGTCTCGCTGCGGCGTTTAAAGAGGCTCTTATGGGTGCCGTAGTAGCTAGGGGGAGATCGCAGAGGGCGGTGCTGCCGTATTCTATTCGCGGTATGACTAGTGATTGTACCGCAGTTTGGAAGTCTTTGGCTGGCAGCAAGGGTTTAAGTTTCCTAAGGGTGTTGATTTGGTAGTTCGCTCCCTTAGTTGCTTTGTTGATGTGTTCCTGCATGTTGAGATTGGTGTCAAGTGTTATGCCCAAAGATTTCGCTGAGTCCACGATGGTGGGTTGAACATTGAGTGCCGTTAGTTGTTTAAGCCACATTTGTGCGGTAGTGATCTTCGCGGGAGGTGAGATCAGAAGGAGCTCTGTTTTAAGGGCATTGAGTTTGAGATGATTAGCGGCCAGCCAGGATTGGGTGCTTCTGATCGTTGAGTTCAAGAGCGTGCTGTCTTTGGGTGATTGTAGTTTGAGATAAAGTTGGGTGTCATCAGCATACATGTGGAAGTGTACCTTGGATTCTTGTAGCAAGGTGGTGAGAGGTTCCATAACTAGGTTGAACAAAGTTGGGGATAGGGAGGATCCTTGTGGTACGCCTAGCGATACAGGTCTTGGCGCGGACATAAAGTTGTTGCTCTTGAATTTCTGCGACCTGTTATGCAGAAAGGACGTGAACCATTTGAGCACAGTTCCAGATAGGCCCATTCTTGTGTTTAATAGTTCGAGTAGATTCTCATGTTTGACGGTGTCAAATGCGGAGGAGAGATCAAGGAGGATGAGGAGGCAGGTATCATTATGATCTAGGATTTGGAGGGCGTCGTCGATTATGTGAATCATAGCAGTTTCAGTACTGTGATTTGCTCGGAAGCCTGATTGATGAGAGTTGAGGAGATCAAATGTTGGTAATGGGACGGTAGTTGTTTAGGTCAGAGGGGTCGGCTGTAGGTTTCTTTAGCAAAGGTGTGACTTGTCCAACTTTGAGGGAGTCAGGAATGGTCCCTTGTTGAAGTGAGCTGTTAATGATTTTAGTCCAGAGTGGAAGGAGCGACGGGGTGAGGACTTTGACAGCGTTAGCAGGAAGGGGATCCGTGAGGTGATTGGATGGTTTCAGAGTGCTGAGCAGTCTGCCAATTTCTTCTTCCGTGTAGGTGGCAAAGGTTGACCAGGTGGCATTGTTTTTTGGTTTAGTGGGTGCTATGCAGTGGGGTTTGGGATAGAGGCTTGCGTCCATGAGGAGATCATTCTTTATGTTGTCAGTTTTTTGGTTGAAGAAAGAGGCGAAGTCTTCACAGGAGGGAGCTTCGCACATAGTGTTGAGAGGTTGGGGTTGTTCTTTGGATTGTGTTCGGATAAGCTCAAACAGCTTTCTCGGACGATTTTTGGCTTGGTCGAGCTGACGGCTGAAGAAGTCTGATTTTGAGCGTTTTATTTTCCTGAAGTAGGCATTTCTCTTTTTCTTCAGGGTTTTTAGGTTCAGTGCAGAGGGAGCTGATCTCCTGGTGCACTCTGCCATTCGCATGGCGCGTCTATCGTCATTGAGACTCCCGTTGTACCAGGGATTGGAAATTTTTGCAGAGGCTTTTTTTAGCTGCAAGGGTGCGACTTCATTAATTATTGAGGTCATAGTGTTAAGATAGTGATCAGTCAAGGATTGGACGTCCTTAACGCCAGTAGGAGGAAGTAGTAAGTTGCAGCTGTTGGGGGGCAGAGAGTTTGAGTTTAGTTTTTTCATGTCTCTTTTCCAGACTTTGGGCCTGGCGGATTGAACAGGGTTAAATTTAACCTTTTCATTGATGAAGAATGTGATAATATGATGGTCCGACCAGTCACAGGGTTGGATAGATTCGAGTTGGATAGAGGCCTCTTTGGAGATGATAAGGTCGAGGATAGAGCCTTTCTCGTGTGTTGGACTGTTGCAAATTTGAGTGAGGTCAAGGGCGTTAAGGAAATTCTTCAGACATTTTACCACCGCATCATTATGATCGTTCCAGTGGAGGTTGAAGTCACCAAGGTATATTTGTGTGAGTTGTCGCCCGGAGTTGGTTGAGATCATGTCCATGATTTGTTGGGAGAAGGTAAGGTTGTCGCCGGGTGGGTGGTAAACGCCGTGAAGAGTGCAGATCGGTTTGCCCTCACTGATAATATCGAGGCAGAAGTATTCACAGGAGGTTGGGGAGGGTAGGGAAGGGGAAGTTACTTTCAAGACAGAGAGGTTGCTCCTGTATATACATGCGATTCCGCCACCTTTTTTATTGCCAGACCTGTCAAGTCTAGTGATGTGGTAGTTGGGGGGAACCAGAATGTCCATTATAGGTGTAGAAGATTCTGTTAGCCATGTTTCAGTCATGATGATTAAGTCCAGATCCAATTTTAGGATGAGATCGGCGATAGCGGAGGAGTGTCTAGCGCTGATCTGCAGTTGTGGAGAGTGCATTTGAGACGGGGTGTGTCGAGGGTGGAAGGGGGTTCTAGAGCGAGGGGGACTTTACTCAGGTTACTATGGATAGCAATTCTGTTGTTCAGTGTGGGGGGTCTAAGGGGATTGGAGTGAATCGTAGGAATGGCAGTGAGAGTGTCGGGTGTGTTGCTTTGGGGAGCTGAGTCGTAGGAGCGGAGGAGGGTGATTGTGTTGAGGTCCGAGAGAGGGTTGCAGGAGCGATGGGGGCGGTTTTCGCGGTTGTGAGCAGGGATTGAGGTCCAGTGCGGTGGGAGTCGAGTGCGAGAGTTCGCCGCCCGGGTGGAGGACCAGTTGGGAGGGGAGGTGATGGTGGAGCGCGTGAGGGGTGTCTGGGGTGTGTGCTGAGTAATTGTTTGATGATGTGAATGTCTTGTTTGATCTGGTGGAGGGTGTTGGGTGAGGGGTGACTGGAGTGTGATAGACAGAGTAGTTGTTGTTTGATGATGTGCATGTCTTCTTTGAGCTGGAGGAGGGAGGCCGTAATGTAGTCCAGTGTGGGAAATGTGTTGGAGGTGGGGATGGGAGGGTCGGGCGTGGATGACATAGGGGAGAGGTTGGTGGTGTGGATGAGAGTATTGGTGGTAGGCGGAGAGTGCAGGGTGGAGGGTGGGCGTTTATTAGTGGTGAAGGGGGTGGAGGTTGGGTAGTGGGGGGTGAGACTGGGGGGGGAAGTGGGATTGTAGATGGTTCTTTTTTGAGGGGGTGGAGTTGAGTTGATGGAGGTGGTGTGTTCTGCGTGATTAGTTAATGGGTGGAAGTGGGGGCTGAGAATGGGGGGGGGGATAAAGGGTGGTGTTTGCCTTTGTGTGTGTCGGTCTGGTGCTGATCTAGGTTAGGCGGGTTGCGGGTGGGAGCAGTGGTATCAGGGGTGGGAGGAACGGGGATGAGGGCTGGTGTGTAGGGGGAAGGGGTGAGGTGGTTGGTGTATGAGGGAGAGAGATCTATGTCTGTGCTTGAGTGGTGTGAGGTAGCTACGGTAGGTGGGTGAATGATTAAGGTGCCGGGAGTAAAGGAGAGGTGCATGTCGTTTTGGGTGGGAGCTGTGGTATCAGGGGTGAGAGGAAAGGGGATGAGGGCTGTTGTGTGGGGGGAAGGGGTGAGGTGGTTGGTGTAAGAGGGGGAGTGATCTATGTCTGTGCTTGAGAGGAGTGGGGTAGCTACGGTAGGTGGGTGACTGACTAGGGTGTCGGGAGTAAAGGAGAGGTGCAGGTCGTTTTGGGGCTGGGCTAGGTTAGAATGAATGTGGTTTGAGGCTGTGGTGTCAGGGGTGACAGGAATGGGTGTGGTATGAGAGGAGGACAAGGTGAGGTTGGTGGGGGGGGAGCGGGTGCCGCTGGAATGTGTGGGTGAGGGATTTATGTCTGTAAATGAGGAGTGTGAGGTAGCTACATTAGGTGGGTGAATGTCTAAGGTGCCGGGGGTGGAGGAAGGGTGCGTGTCGTTTTGGGGTTGAGCTAGGTTAGAAGGGTTGTGATATGGGGCTGTGAATTCAATGGTGATAGGCCTGAGGGTGCTATGAGTGGGGGTCCGATGATTGGCGAGGTGTTGTTTGAACGTGGGGAACAGGTTGTCTAGTAGTTCCAGGTTCTTGTCTGTGGATTGAATTAGGATAATCCCGTTATTGTATATAGTGATGGTGGTTCTGCCCGGGAAGAGTTGGGATGGTGTGATGGAGAGTTTTAGGCCGTGCGCGAAATTCCTGGAGGTGGAGACGGTGAGTAAGGTGAGGAACGCTTTTCTCCATTGGGCTCTGCGTGTGGTGTGGAAGATTATATCAATGTTCAGTGAACCATTGACTGGTGAGAAGTAGGTGTCTGCACAGGGAGTTTCAGGGTGGGACCTCAGGAAGTTTACAAATGCATCAAAGGATTATCTTTACTCATAGGTAATGCTATGCACCGTTTATACAGCAAAACTGGTCGGCACAAAACTTATGACATATTTAAAATATACTGCTATTTCTTGAATTGAATGTTTTATTGCTATAGTCCTGAACGGCCAGACAGCTATAATTATAAAAACGATAACAAACTAAGTCCCCTACTGTTGACTAGCAACCTCTGAACTTTTATTCTTCACATTTTCTCATACCTAAAAATGAAAAGCTACTTCTCCACATGTCGAACACTGGGCGGGGACATGGAGAAGGTAAGAAAACAATTAAGTGAGGGTTGGATGATCTTATGGGTGAGGTCCACATGACTAAGACAGTTCAAATAAAATCTCCAATCACCCACTTCAACTAATATCTATAGGAGTTTAAATCAGGATCAAGAAATACATCATATTAAACAGTCACTAGGGCAACCGAACAAGTTACTTACCTTCGGTAACGCTTTTTCTGGTAGATACAATATCTGCCTGTGGATTCCTCACCTTGTGAATATCCCCCTTGCACCAGCAACGTTCGGAAAATTCTTCGTAGCACGCCGGCGTGGACGACGTCATAGGAGCACGGCATCGCTCGCGACTCCGTCTGACGTCACCGACTCCATAGAAGGACCACGTCGGCGTGATGACGTCAGTTCCGCCCTTTTTTCCGTGCCTTCGAGGCACCTGGACGGACCAACAAGTACATATATATGTATGTATATACACAATGTACATAGCACAAGCAAATCAAAAGCAATTAAAGTGCAAAACTATACAAAATCAGATAAAACCATAAATACATTTGCATACAAAACCAGGTATAGCAGAGTGGACAACGGGGAGGCGGGTGGGTCAGTGAGGAATCCACAGGCAGATATTGTATCTACCAGAAAAAGCGTTACCGAAGGTAAGTAACTTGTTCTTCTGATAGATACATCTGCCGTGTGGATTCCTCACCTTGTGAATAGAGTCCCACAGCAGTCCCCACTCCCGGAGGAGGGTGTCCACTCTGCTACACCAGGAAATCTTGGAGAACAGAGCGCGCAAAGTGGCCGTCCCTCCTCACCTCAGCATCCAAGCAGTAGTGCTTCGCAAAAGTGTGGAGGGAGGCCCAAGTCGCGGCCCTGCAAATGTCCTCAACAGGAACACCTCTAGACAATGCAGAAGTAGCAGACTTCGCTCTAGTTGAATGAGCTCTAATACCCTCAGGAGGGTCCTTACCCGCCAGAGAGTAGCAAATCTTGATGCAGAGAATAAACCATCTGGAAAGAGTGCGCTTGTGCACCGCTCTGCCCTTCTTGCAGCCAGCAAAACCCACGAAGAGCTGATCATCTATTCGATAGTCTTTAGTCCTATCAAGATAGAAGCTAACCGCTCTCTTCGGGTCCAGGCGATGAAGCCTCTCCTCCTCCTTGGAAGGGTGTGGGGGAGGATAAAAGGTAGGAAGGGTAATGGATTGACCTAGGTGGAAGGGAGTAACCACCTTAGGCAGAAAAGCAGCCCTGGTCCTGAGAACCATTCTTTCAGCATGGATGGACAAAAACGGGGGCTTGGAACTAAGAGCCTGAAGCTCACTTACCCTCCTTGCCGAGGTAATTGCAACTAAGAAGACCGTCTTAAAAGAAAGAAGCCTCATTGGACACTTGTGTAAGGGTTCAAACGGCGAACCCATCAGATAGGTTAACACAAGATTCAAGTCCCAATGAGGAACAATAAAGGGAGAAGGAGGGAACTTATTAGTGAGTCCCTTCAAAAATCTTAATACCACAGGTGATTTAAAAAGAGAGGGCTGATCCGGCAAACAGAGAAATGCCCATAAGGCCGAAAGATAAACTTTGACAGTGGCAACAGCAAACCCTTGCCGTGCCAGAGAAAGAGCAAACAACAAGATATCAGATAAATGAGCCTTTAACGGGTCAACATCCCTCTCCCTCACCAAGAAACAAACTTAGACCACCTATACGAATAAATGGACTTGGTGGAGTCACGCCTGGCAGAAAGTATGACATCCACCACATCGTGAGGGAGAGAGAAAGAATTCAGATTGCCCCGTTCAATCTCCAGGCATGAAGGTGTAATGTCTGGAGGTGGGGGTGTAGAACCTGCCCCTCCATCTGACAGAGGAGGTCTGCCCTGAGAGGGAGACGGAGCGGCGGGTGAGAGGAGAGGTGGAGAAGATCTGTGTACCACACCCTTCTTGGCCAATCCGGGGCGACCAATATGACTTGGGCCCGGTCTTGGCGAATCTTCCTCAGAACCCGAGGAATCAAGGGTATGGGAGGAAACGCGTAAAGGAGCTGACCTCTCCAGCTCAACTGAAACGCATCCCCCAATGCTCCTTGCATCGGATACTGGAGACTGAAGAATGACGGGCAGTGAGCATTCTCGCAAGTGGCGAACAGATCCAGCCGAGGAGTCCCCCACATCTGAAAGATGTCGTGAACAACCTCCGGGTGAAGCCTCCACTCGTGGTCGGCAGAGAACTGCCGACTGAGAATGTCCGCACGTACGTTCAGGACTCCGGCCAGATGATTCGCCATCAGACAAATCTGGTGGTCCTGAACCCAGGACCAGAGACGCAGTGCCTCTTTGCAAAGACACCACGACCCTACTCCTCCCTGCTTGTTGATGTACCATATCGCGGTCGTGTTGTCCGTCAGGACCTGGACCGACCGACCGCGAAGGGAAGGGAGGAATGCCTTGAGCGCCAGGCGTATGGCCCGCAATTCTAGAAGGTTGATGTGAAGCAACCTTTCCTCTGGAGACCAAAGACCCTTGACCTCCAGATCCCCCAGATGAGCACCCCACCCTAGAGTGGATGCATCCGTTATCACCGTGGCCACCGATGGTGGAAGCTGAAAAGGCTTTCCTTGAGACAGATTGCCTTCCACGCCCCACCAAGACAGATCCGCTGCAGTTTCTCTGGAGATCTTCACTGACTCCCCGAGATCTCCGTTGTGCTGATACCACTGCTTGCGGAGGCACCACTGGAGTGCCCTCATGTGCCAGCGTGCATGGTTGACCAGGAGAATGCAAGAAGCCATCAGACCGAGCAGGCGAAGGACCTTCAGGACCGGAACAACCGCTCCACTGAGAAACAAAGGAATCATCTCCTGAATGTCGCGAATCCTTTGCGGAGGAGGGAATGCACGACATACAGTAGTGTCCAGTACCGCACCTATGAACAGGTTGCGCTGGGAGGGCACCAGGTGAGATTTGGGCACGTTTATCGAAAAACCCAACCTGAACAACAGCTGCGATGTCTCTTGCAGGTGATGAAGCACCTTCTCGGGCGACTCCGCCTTGATTAGCCAGTCGTCCAGATACGGGAATACGGGTATCCCCGACCTCCAGAGATGTGCAGCCACCACTGCCATCACCTTGGTGAAAACTCGAGGCGCAGTAGTAAGACCAAACGGAAGGACCGCAAACTGGTAGTGTTGCGATCCCACCGTAAATCGGAGATACTTCCTGTGCGACTTCAGGATTGGGATGTGAAAATACGCATCCTGCAAGTCGATCGACACCATCCAGTCTTCTTCCAACAGCGCTTGAAGAACCTGCGCAAGAGTGAGCATTTTGAATTTCTCCTGCTTGAGATAGAGATTCAAAATTTTGAGGTCCAGGATTGGACGTAACCTGCCATCCTTCTTGGGGATCAGGAAATATCGGGAGTAGCACCCCTGACCCTTTTCCTGCTCTGGAACCACCTCTATCGCACCTTTCTTGAACAAAGCCAGGACTTCTTCCTGCAGGGGAACAAGGTGGTCCTCCGAACAAAAACCCTGGCAAGGAGGGTAATTGGGAGGGAACTCCTGGAAAGGGAGAGCATACCCATTTTCTACGAGATTGAGAACCCAAAGATCTGATGTAACCGATTCCCAATCCCGTAGAAAATGAGTAAGCCGACCCCCCACCGGAGCCACATGATCCAGAATGGCGGATCTAGGGCTGCTTTGCTGCAGGGGGAGGGGGTTGGTTATTAGAGGAAGAGGAGGAGGAGGAGGAGGAGACCTGGCGTCCACGACCACGGCCCCTTTGCTTTCCTCTGTAGGTTTTATACAGAGGATTCTGACGCTGCTGCTGCTGCTGCTGTCCCTGGTTGTAGGGACGAAAATTGGGTCTGCCAAAACCCTTGTACTTCCTAGCCGCAGAGCCCCTCATCTGAAGGCCCAAAGACTTCGCCGTAGCCCGGCTGTCCTTGAACCTCTCCAAAGCTACGTCAGCCTTCTTGCCAAAGAGGCCTGTCCCATCAAATGGCAAGTCCAACAATGTAGACTGAACATCAGAAGAAAAATCAGAGGACTTAAGCCATGCGGCCCTTCTTGTAGCAACAGTAGAGCCCATAATTCTGGCAATAGAGTCCATCGTGTCCATACCACTCTGTATAACCATACGAGCTGCAGCCTGAGTATCAGCAACCACCTCGTTAAAGTTCTTCCTATCGTCCTCCGGAAACTTAGGAGAAAGTTGCTTAACAGAGTCCATTAAAGCATGAACGTACCTCCCTAAAAGGCAAGTAGCATTGGTGGACTTCAAGGCCATGCTACCTGAGGAGAAAATCTTTTTTGCAGACTGGTCCAGTTTCTTAGAGTCCTTGTCTGCCGGCACCTGAGGGAAAGAGCCCGCAGCCCTGCTGGAACAGGCGGCCTGCACTACCAGACTCTCCGGTGCAGGATGCGAGGAAAGAAATTCAGGGTCATCAGGAGCCACCCTGTAACGCCTTGCCACAGACCTGGAAACCGCAGGAGCAGACAAAGGTCTCTTCCAGACCTCCTTAATTGGTTCAGTCAATGCATCTGTAAAAGGAAGAGTAGGCTCCACAATTGAAGAAGGCGAATGCAAAACCTCCGTAAGGATGTTGGGCTTGTATTCAACTGTGGGCAAAGTCAAGCCTAGCAACTCTGCAGCCTTCTTAATAACAACATGATAGGGTGCCAAGTCCTTAGAAGGAGCGTCTGAAACGGTTGGCAAACCCCACTCAGGAGAAAGTTCCAGGCCACTTGCATCTTGAAGGTCCTCAAAACAATCCCCCTGATCTTGCAACTCCCCTTCCTCAACCTCGGAGTCCATACACTCCTTCTCCTCCAAGAGGCGTTGAGCCCTGCGCCTCGACCACTCCATACGGACCGAAGTCGATGGATCCGGCAACGACTCCGACGGCGCCGGAGCCGACGTCGAGCGAGGAGCCGGAGGACGGGAAGCACGACGATCCGAATCACCACGAGGCCGATCCGAAATCGGCGAAGCCGCATGCGAAGTCGACGACCTCGGCGGCGCCGTACCGAGCCAAGGAGTACAAGGCGTCGGCATAACCGGCATAAAGGGGGCCGGGGCATAAGCCTGGGGCACACCCAAATTGAAAGACAAAGGACCCATGGGACCAACATGCGCACCAGAGGGGTACATTGCCCTCGAGTAAACACCAAACATGGCGTTTAAAAACTGCGAGGGATCCTGACCTGGACCTGGAAAGGGTGGGTACGAACCCAAAGGCCGCTCCGAAGGAGGATGGTCCAGCAAAGGCGCACCCTGGCCCTCTTGCTCTTCAGGCTCCACAGCCGGAGTCGGTGCTCGAGGAACCTCTTCTTCATGCACCGATGAATGGTGTGACTCCAGATCCTGTTCAGGCTCTTGTACTGGAGAACCAACGTGAGAAAGAGCCGGTGAAGGAGACACGAAGTCCTTGTGGTGTTTACGTGACTTCTTCCTCGAATCCGAAGACTCCTTGCCAGAGTGGTGTCTGGAGTGATGTTTACTCCTCTTATGCTTCTTTCTCGAGGAGCCCGAAGCATGGCCCGAGGCCGACTTGGATCCGGACCTCGACCTCCCTCTGGACTTCGATCTCTCTCTCGACCTCGACTTGCCCCTCGAAGCCGACCTCGACTTCGACCGCGACAGCTGTCTCGACTTCGAGCGCCTGGACACTGACCTCGAAGACCTTCCGGCTTCCCTTTCCTTCACCTTTGCAAGCAGAAGCTTCGCCTCCCGCTCACCCAAGGCTTTGGGGTTCATCTTGTCACAGGAACGACAGTTCTTAACATCGTGACCTGAACCAAGACACCACAGACAGTCGGAATGCGGATCGGTGATCGACATCATCCGGGAACAGGAACCACACTGTTTGAAACCTGTCTTCCTCGACGACATCTTCGGCGTTGAAGTGAACTCCAACAGAGAAACAGAATCAGCTAAACAGCGAAAAGATACAAAAGTATCGCAGAAGATCCCAGAAACCGTTAGCGTCGACGACGCGGAAAAAAGGGAACTGACGTCATCACGCCGACGTGGTCCTTATATGGAGTCGGTGACGTCAGACGGAGTCGCGAGCGATGCCGTGCTCCTATGACGTCGTCCACGCCGGCGTGCTACGAAGAATTTTCCTAACGTTGCTGGCGCAAGGGGGATATTCACAAGGTGAGGAATCCACACGGCAGATGTATCTATCAGAATCAATTATCAACTTAATTTGGAGTTCTTTTTAATGCCATCGAAGAGGGATCTTGTTAATTTAGCTCAATGAGGAGGAAGGTCTTGTTGCCATTAGACACTCATCGTGGCTGAATTCCCGTGTTGCAGAGATGCCTAATCGCAAAACTCTTTTTTGCACCATCACTATGTGACGCCATCCGTTCTTGTGTTTCTGAGCTCCAATCTGAGAACAAGGCGATTCCCTTATTGTCATACTGGAAGCTTCAACAGTGAAGTCTTTCTACAAAGATGTCTTCACCAGAATCTGTTGATCAGCACCACCATGGTCATGCCACTTGCAGAGGAAGCAAATGAGCTGGGCAATTTAGAGGGTTGTCTGAAGGCTCCCCTTGCTAACAATGGCTACAAGTGGCCTAGAGGTGTCCGGTGACCTGAAAAAAGGCTTTCATCACTTCAAGACTGCAACGGGGGGAGCACTCACAGCCAACTTGAAAACCCTGTTCTTTGAGCTCCTAAGACTCTAGAATTCACCCTTTCCCAACTTGGAGTCCACTCAAGGCAACAATTTATGATCACCCTCAGGTTTCTTCACAATTACATCAAGCGCTCCTATCTTCTGACCTTTTTGTAATAGTAGCATCATTATTTTCCTCCTCTTGTAAGGTATGATGAAATACTGTGTCTTGCAGCTTGTTGGTCCAACACTGCCCAGCTTCCATGAATCATGTGTCACCTTCTCCTTGTAGCCAATCCTATGCTCATACCACAAATGGCGTGCCTCCACTACCAATCTGCCTCCCTCCCTAATGCACCGATCAACCTCCTCAGTCAGAGCTGGTCCCGGATAAATACGTTCGACTTGTCTCTGTATTCATCAAAAGGGTCCCAAAAACTCTGCTCTTTGGAATATACACCTTCACAAGAGGTGCTCGAGCCCTGCCAATGTCCTTTGAAGTGCACCTGCCATCTTGGTTTCTTATCAGTGCAGGCGAGTGCTCTTTCAACTGACACAATGTCCAAACCCATAGGACCCTGCAATCCAAGTCAGCAATCACCTCTTGCCAATTTCATGAGGCAAATAATGGGACTCTGTGCCCAGCAGATAGCTCCACTAGTGAAAAACCCCGACAGAGTTCAGGAAAGCGTGGCCTTTAGTACACTTCACAGCTCCATGCCACTGTTTATTTTTAAATTTACCAGAGTCACAGGCTAATGAAAGAAGTGATTAAAAAACGTGGAGGATATTTAGCTCTAAACCTGCTAAGAAATTAAAATGTTATTTTCTAGCATGCCAACCTCCCAGAGTGGGGTTACAATGCATGAAATGCTTTGATCTAAAAGCACAAAAAGCTGAGGGATGTGCAATCATGCTGGTATCTATTACCTCTATTTCACAATGTCATGACTGGTGCACCTAGACTCAGGGGCTATTTATAAACAAAAATTACACTTCACAGAGACTGCCCTTTCCAAACACCCCTATGAAAATGAAAGTGGCATGTAAAAAAAAACTCACCATAATCAAATAAGTCAAACAGTGCTTGAAATGCTGGATCAGACTCAGTCTGCTGTAGGATATCTTGAATAGCTTCATCAGACATGTGGATTTCTCCACCCTAACACAGAAATGGAGTTAAAAGATCAAAATGGACATAAACCTTTCTATTAACAATTAAGCTCTTTAAAATAGTAACCTATTAAATCTTTGAGTGCCAGCTCACTGGTTTATTCACATTTACATTTAATTTTTCCAAGGGAAACTGGGTAACGGGACCAGGAATTGAAAATCAAATTTTTTTTTTAACATGCTGATAGAAGCCATGCAAAGGCTCCACGTACAAGACCTGACACTTCTCCCCTATATTTACCTTGCGGACATTTTCTGTTAGTTAACTATTTTCTAAAAATTCCATTTGTGCAATTACTGCAATTACCATATAAAGGTATATACTGACCACTAATTGGCTGCTGTACAAATGTTAGCAATAGGTAGCTTTCTTAGTAATGCAGCTTCGGCAGTTGAGAAATGGGCTCTGGACTCTTCGACAAAGTCTTATTAGCATTGCTCAAACAGTATAACATCCAGGGGACAATCTGTAGGAAGCTGGCTCTCTATATAGAGCACCAATATGAGGTGCACTGTGCAGAAAGTCCTGGTATCCCTCATTAGTGTACAGGGGCTTGCTTTAACAATTCCAAGGTGCTCCATTTGTGGCAGTGTGGTCGAGCAACCTTACACTTATCAGAGGGGATTGTTAGGCATTTGTTGCACACACTAAGTCAATAAAACAATAAGGAGATCCAACACCAATTTATAAAAAATAAGGTTTTTATAATAATTTAGACACCACGATCTTCTAGATCTTCAAATACTTTTCAAGTTAGAAAGTTTCAGAAACATTGAAAATACAGTTGTGAGATTTGAGGCATGAGCCTTGAAAGTGATAATGTTATCCTATGGGAGAAGCACACACTGCATAGGGTCACTTGCAAACAACCTACAGGACATTTGTTCTGGACTTAAGGTAGGTAGGGGCAAAGGAACAAGAAACCACCAAGAGTTCAGCTTTACCTGCCCTGGAGTGTTCGAGTACAGAGGTGCATTTCACAGTGGTAGCCTTGAATGCTACACGTTGAAGTCAATGGGGAACAGTACCTGCAAAAAAAGGCTGGAAGTGGAGAATGGGGGACCACTTCACCAGAACTTGAAGCAAGGGGGGAGGGAAGGGGGGGAGATTCAGCTCGAGGGTCTCAGGGCCATAGACACACAGCCGGTTTCAATGGACTTGGGCTGGGGGTTCGGGGGCATATATGTTTTGTCCGGTGGGTCAGTGAGTTTGAGACTCTCACAGTTCTAGGTGCACCTTCAAAAGAGGAAGAAGAAACAAAGCAAGATGACTTCAAGCGTGAAGCTGGTTTTGCTGGAGGTCCTGGTAGCACAGGTCAGTTTTGGCGACCGTGGTGGACACAAACAAGCCTTAGTGCTTGCAACAGTACATCGGTTATTGGTGCAGGGAGCCTCCAGGGTGGATCAGAGTCTCGAAGACTGGATGGATCGACCGGGCTGACCTCCTGGAACCAAATGACCTCCTATTGAGCAGCTGCTGTTGAGTCAGTGGACCTGGTGGTCAGCAGATTGGTGAACTGGACTGTGCAGTCCTCCACTTCAAGGGAGATGCTGGCTGGTGAAGTTCTGGCAGCCCTCTGAGGCTTTTGGGGGATGCACAGCTGGTCTTTGTAACTGTCGAGAAAGAAGCAGGCAGTTTGTGTATCATGTACACAGCTAGTCCACAGTTCTTTCGTTTTTCGCTCTCCTTTGTCCTTTTTTATCTTAATTCAGGTGAATCTGAGTTTCTGGTGTCAGGGGGCCACCTAAAGACTCAATTTTGAAGTGTTATGAGGAGTGAAGGGTATTAGACAATGAACTACTTAACTTTGTGGTCACTACACCCCTATATGATCCCTTCCTGGGGGAAGTGGGCACAACCCTGTCCCAGAGTTCCTAACTGCACCAAAAAACAAGATGGTGGAATCCCTCTTTCGTGGAGCACATCAGGTAGCCCATCTTGGGCGTGTGACTAGCTCAGTGGTGAAACACGCCTACTGCTTAGCTAATTTCCCATCAGTCCTGGTGCCAAATGGACCTCAGGAAAGAGGGTGGTAGCTCCCAAATCTGGGGGAAGTCTGAGTTGCATATCAAATGCGGCAGGGGCTTTCAAGTCCCTGGCCTTGATATGCTAAATCACTAGCCATCCTACTGGAGGAGGTGTGAACAACTTCCCCCAGAGCAGGCACTGTTTCTGGCCTCAGAGAATATGGGCTCTCACCTGCAGGGGGTCAGTAACTCATCTGTCGTGGCAGGCTGGACAATAATAGTCAGCCAGCACACCAGAATACTAACAGGTTTCAGGGGGCATCTCCAAGGTGCCCTCTGAGTGCATGTCAAAATCAATGCAGTACTGGGGTTGGTATGGATTTATTAAGACAAAGTGTTTGATACCAAATAATATAGGTTTCACTGAAGCCATCATGTAGCTGGGTAACTCGTAAATTCCAGTGCTCACTGCATGCTCTTAAGATGGCTTCCCTGTTCACTTGTACCATCTAGTAATTGAACTAGGCAGTACAGGGGCATACCTGCTCATGCAGATATAGCCTCACATTTAGTACAATGCACCCTTAGTGCTAAAAGGCCTGCTGAAGTTGTGAAGTACATATATTACATGTAATGACTTAGGCATGACACACAGTGGTTGTGCGATGTTGTGGTTTAATTCATGGTTCGCACCATGACATGCAGTCTGCAATGGCAGGAGGCATGCAATTTGTATAGGAGCCGCTTAGGATGGCATAATACATGATGCAGCCCTTAGGGACCCTTTTTATTACCCATGCCCTAGGTAAGGGGTAACATTTACTAGTGACTTACATAGGTGCTAAATTGTGTGCTAATTGTGTGACAATTAAACCATTTTAGCTTGTTTTTAGGGAACGAGCACTGGCACTAAGGCCTGGTTAGCAGGCTCCCAGTGCACATCAGTCAAAAAACATCAGAACCAGTGGCAAAAAGTGGGGGTGTCTATGGCAAAACGGGGCACTTTCCTATACAATCCACCTAGAAATAAAATCAACTGTTTCAAATTGGCTAAACATACTGGCTCATAATTAACAAAGAGATTATTTAAGTGTCTAATATCTTTAGTTTAATGAAGATAAAATTGTAGAAATTGTTTACATTCAGGAAGTGTAAAGCCCTTTGCTTGAAAGGAGAGATTTTGCAAAAAGTTGAAGGGGAAATGATTGACAGGGAAGGCTAATATTACTTAAGGGACAACATTAGGATGAATTATCACAACGTTCTCCTTTCCAAAAACTGTATACAGCAAACAGCTTGAGATTCGCTTCCCCTACTAATTGAAGTGAAGATTTTGAGGCAAATGGTGGCGACTAGGTGCCTTGGAGCTTGGCTGGTCTCTTTTTTAGATTGAGGCTCTAAACCTCTAGGCCATGGGTTCTTCAGAGACAAGGGTGGATCCTGGTGCCAAGCAGGCCCGGTGATCACAGCCTAAGCAGAGTGTTAAGAACTAATTTGTTGAATCTTGGGGCTCAAAGTCAAACTCCCTCGCAGCCAGCGTTCAGCCTTCTGGGCAAAAGCCCAAAGGGTTGGTCCTCCAGTATAGGAGAAGGTATAGGTGCCCTTAGGTAGGTATTTGCCCTTCAGCATGTTTTGATAGCATGCCTGATGGACCTTCCTTATCAGAGTAATGTCTCTCAATGTCCTCAACCCGAAGACTGGCTAATGCTTTGATTGGTCTCATCACTACATTCTGTAATGTGTCAAGTGACACTCCTTCTGTCAACAAATAGTCTTTTTTTATTTGTAAACACCTTATGGGTGGGCTTGAAGCAAACAAGATATACAGTCAATGTTGGTCCCAAAGGAATGTCAAAATAAATTTAGGGAAGAACTGGAGGGGCGTGCTCTCTATAATCCAACCACTGACAAGTCATTGTCTTATGACCACGTCCTCAAAAACCCCTCAGGTCCTGGAAAAAATTCAAAACGACGATGGTGAAGTTAATTTATTCAGTGCCCTATATTGGTAATCTGATGCCTGGCGACGAATAGTTTCTAATCATACCTCGATGATCCGAGATCTTGAGAAAAATGTCCAAACCTGACAGGGGTAAAAACAATCTTATGTACAGTCTTTTTCCAGTTGCATTGTGGGATCCAGGAAGGAGTCACAAAACAAAGCTTAATCGAAGACTGCTTTAAAGAAAAACAAGAAAACAAGTTACTTACCTGTAACTTTGGTTCCCCAGTATTGGTAACTTTAATAGATTCCCATGCTTTGTATCATTCCCCGTCGTCAGCCTGGGAGCCTCTGTAAATAGAAAATACCATAGCAGTATGCACAAAAGAGAAAGTAAGGCCGAGGCCTCATCTCATTTTGTAGCCTATCTACCTCTTTTTGTAAAAGAGACCAAAAACTTGCAACAACCAATCAGATCAGCCTCCCCCATAGAACCCTCCTGAGAGAGCCTCAGATTGTCGCAGCCGTTGTGTAACAGAAACCACCTTTGAACTGAAGGCTGAGCTTTCCTAGGGGAGGAGGGTGGGCGCATGGGAATCTATGAAAGTTACCAATACTGGGGAACCAAAGTTACAGGTAAGTAACTTGTTTTCTTGCCCCAGTATTGGAACTTTCATAGATTCCCATGCTTTGTATCAGAGTAGCTAGCAGTAAGCCACAAGTGCACATTTTGTTACATGAGCAGTAACATATCTCTGTATAAACATCTTCATATGACAATCATACACCTTGTAACAATACATTGGAAAAATATGTGATACAAAATGTGCAATTATAGGAAGGAGGGATAGAAGGGAAAGCTCACCTCTTATTGGAATGGATTCCTCAGTACTGATTGACCAATTGCCGCTTCGCTCCTTAAGAAAGAGTCCAGGCAGTAATGCTTCGTGAATGTATGAGCACTGCTCCATGTAGCCGCCCTACAAATGTCTTTTATAGGCACTCCAGCGAAGAGAGCTGCTGAAGATGAAACTGATCTTGTTGCGTGAGCTCGTACATGTCTCTCCAGCGGTTTTCCTGCTGCTCGGTGGCACTAATGAATTGCACTTGATTTCCAGCGCGAGATTCCTTGTTTTGAGAGAGGAAGTCCTTTTCGAGGGGCACTGAAAGCCACAAAGAGTTGAGAAGATTTTCTAAAATCCTTCGTGCGTTCAAGATAAAATTTGAGACATCTCTGGACATCCAAGGAATGTAGAGACCATTCTGCAGGAGACGTAGGTCAAGGGAAGAAATACTTTAGAACCACTGGCTCGTTTAAATGGAAATCCGAAGGGACCTTTGGAATAAACTTCGGATTGGTCCTTAAAAACAAAGTGTCCTTTTTGAATTGTAGAAAAGTTTCTAAAATTGAGAGAGCTTGCAACTCTCCTACTCTCCTAGCTGAAGTGAGGGCTAAAAGGAGAGCTAATTTCAAGACAAAAATTTTAAGTCCACCCTGTGTATTGGCTCGAACGGAGGTCTCATGAGGTGAGCCAGAACCAGATTGAGATTACAAGCCGGAGGTGGAGGGAAGATCCTGAAAAGACCCTTCAGGAATTGCTTGATAATCCTAGCAGACCAGAGAGAAGGACCAGAAGCAGTTCTTCTGAATCTTGAAATAGCCGCCAAATGTACTTTGATGGAAGAGTGGGAAAGGCCTGACCTTGCCAGCGAGAGAATGTAAGGCAGTATTTGATGAGGAGCCGAAGAGAACGGATGGATGTGTTCACGTTGACATCCCAGGCAGAAGCGCTTCCATTTGGCACAATAGGTCTTATTTGTACTTGGTGCACGAGCTAGAGTTAAAATCTCCCCACAGTCCTGAGGGATATTTAAACTGTGAAATTCTCTGTGCTCAGGAGCCAAGCTTTCAAATGGAGAGAGCTCGGATCTGGATGTACCACTTGTCCCTGGGACATTGTTAATCGAGATGGAATTGGACATAGGTGAAATGGATGGTCCTGAGAAAGCAGGAGAAGCTCCGTGAACCAGAATTGGCGAGGCCACGCTGGTGCTATTAAGATCATCCTGCAAGGTTCCATCTTTAGTATCCTGAGAAGGCGCGGGATCATGGGAATTGGAGGAAAGGCATAAACAAATGCGCCTGACCAAGACATCCAAAGAGCATTCCCCAGAGACCTTCCATGGTGATCCCTGCTTGCATAGAGTCGGTATTTCCTGTTATCTGGAGTCGCGAACAGGTCTATGGTTGGAGTGCCCCAACGTTGAAAATCCTCGTCCAGAATATCTTGATCCAACTCCCACTTGTGACAGGCCGATTTCAGACAACTCAAGGTGTCTGCTGTTGTGTTGAGAGTGTCTGGAAGATGCTCAGCTGAAAGGACGACTGTGGAGAATCGCCCATTCCCATATTTCTTGGGCCTCTTTGGAGAGAAGATGAGACCTCGCACCTCCTTGCTTGTTTATGTAATGCATGGCCGTTGTGTTGTCCGTTCCGACCAGCACGGTTGCACCTTGAACCCTCAGCAGGAAAGCTTGCAAGGCTAAGCAAATCGCTCTGAGTTCCAAGAGATTGATATGGAGAAGGCGCTGCCCTGGGTTCCAGTGACTGCTCACTTGGAGGTACTGTAAGACAGCGCCCCATCATTCCATTGAGGCATCTGTGGTTAGAATCAAAGGGGATGGAGCTAATCTGAAAGAGAGACCTCTTGAGATATTTTCCTTGACAGCCCACCAAACTGCTGCCTTCCTCATTAGAGAAGTGACCTTTATCTTGTCCTCAAAAGAGCCTTCCACCTGGCGCCATTGAAAGTCTAGCTGTTCTTTCAAGGGGCGCATTCGCAGTCTGCAATGCGGAACTAATGGTATGCAAGATGAGATCGATCCTAGAAAAGATTTGTATAGACGGACTGACAGGACCGTCTCTTTTGTAGTTGGTTGGCGAAGAAGATTAGCTTCTTTTGTCTTTCCTCCGAAGGTAAAGCTTTGCAGAGCTTCTTGTATCCAGAATGGCACCCAGGAACTTGACCTTTCTGGATGGAAGAAAGACCGATTTGTCTTTGCTGAGATGCAGAGCCAGATGATTGAAAAGTTGGAAGCAACTTTCGACTGCCTTTGTCGTTGCTTTAGAAGATGGGGCTTTTATCAACTAATCGTCTAGGTATGGGAACACTTCTAGAGATTGTTTCCTGAGTTATGCTTCTACCGGGGCCAATACCTTTGTGAATATCCGCGGAGCGGAACTGAGCCCAAACGGTACAACTTTGAATTGAAAGTGGCTCTTGGCTACTGTGAAGCGTAAATATTTTCTGTGAGCTGGGTGGATCGGAACGTGGAAATATGCGTCCTGGAGATCCAAAGTCGCCATGTAATCCCCTGGATTTAGAAGACCCAAGATGTCTTGAAGAGAGACCATTCAACAGGAGAGTTTTATGAGATAGGTGTTGAGCTCCCTCAGATCTAAGATTGGGCGCCATTTCTCCTCCGTTTTGCGAATTAGGAAAAATCTGGAACATAATCCTTTTCCTCTTTGAGAGAGTGGCACTGGCTCTATCGCTCCCTTGGAGAGCAGTTGACAAACTTCGAGACGGAGCCGGAGCAGATGTTTTGATTCTGTGGTGCGAGGGGCTCCTTGAGGTGGGAGGTCTTGAAATTCCAGTGTATGGCCAAATTGAAATATATTTAGGACCCACTGATCTGTTGTTATGATCTTCCAGCAATTGAGAAAATGTGTTATCCTCCCCCCTACTGATGTTACAAGGGGGGGAAGGAGCAGTAGGCAGAGCCAGGAAGCCGCTATTGCCGTTTAGAGGTAGCTCTCCCCGGACGTCCCTGTTTACCTCTTGAAGACTGGCGAGAGAAAGACACTGATTGATTTTGTCATTGAGAGTACTGAGGCTTGAATGATTGAGAGGATTGTGAATAGGAGGAGAGAGGATTGTGAATAGGAGGAGTAGCGTTGTTGATAACCTCCCCTATACGTAGAGAAACCTTTTACTCTTGCACCCCGGAAAGGAACCTCTTTATATTGAAGAGTGCCCAAAGACCTTGCCGTCTCTGTATCTTTCTTTATATCCTGTAAAACGTCATCTATATGCTTGCCAAACAGCATATCTCCACCGAAGGGCAGATCCAGAATTTTATTCTGCACCTCAGGGCGAAACCAGGTACATCTCAGCCAACCCCGACGCCTTAGGACCGCTGAACCTACTAAGGCGCAAAAAGCAGATGTAGCAATATCCATTGCACAATCTATAATTTCCAATGAAGATCGTTCACCCTCCTCTAGGATTTTCCTCGCTTCCACTTTGGCACTCTCTGGAAGCTGATCAATAAAAGGAGAAAGATCGCACCACATTTGGCGATCATATCGTCCTAAAATTGCTAGTGCGTTAGAGGCTCTAACAAGGAGGCTAGACATAGAGGAAAACCTCTTGCCCACATTGTCCAGGCGCCTGCCCTCCTTGTCCGACGGCGCAGTCAGGGGTGCCAACAGGTTTCTTGATTTTCTTTAGGCCGCCTGAGAAATAACAGAGTACGGTCTAGGTTGACCAATAAGACAGGCAGGACTGTCCTCCGGAGCTTTATATTTTTTCTCCAGATGGGGTAGAACCGGAATCACAGTAGCTGGAGACTGCATGACCTTCTTGCCATCACTCCAAACATGCTCCACTATGGGTACGGAACGGACTTTTTTGTAAGGCTCCTTAAAAATCATAGAGGAAACAGTCTGATTACACCACAGAAACAGGAAGGCCAAATCTTTTAGATGCTCTTTCCATAAGATTATGGAAACCCCCTATGTCCGCTGGAGGCGAATCCACAGGGTCTGGAGATGGTGAAACCGGATCTGGGATAACATAATCGTCCCCTTCTGAGTCAGTATTTAGGACATGTTCCACATTCTGGTCCTCATCTGAAGAGTCATCATCATCCTGTACTGTAACTACCTCATGCCCTTCTAACAAGGGTTGTCCTTCATTCCTTTGAGATGCTGATGCCACAGAAGTAGGAGGAGGCTAAGGAGGTGGTGGCGGGGAAGGTTGCATGGTTTCAGAGGTTTGAGATGGTAACCTCTTCTTGTAATCCAACAACATCAGCTGTGGGTCATTTATTAGTGAAGACGGCAGGGCCACCATGCCTTGTTGAGATGTTTCCTGAGGTGTACCACGAGGAATGAATTATGCCTCTGGATGATGTTGACCCAAGTAATAATCATCCGAATCAGAGTCCTGGTACTTCACCTGGAGTTGAGATGGACTATAAGCATCTCCATATGGACTTTAATCCTTGTCAGAATATTCCTCCTCCAGAAGAAGAGCTGGAGGTAAGGGTGTCACCCTACGGGGTGACTTCATTTCCGGAGTAATCAGTCTTTTCGTTATAGAAATTTTAACTTTTTGGATCGTCTGCGGTGTCGTCGAGGAGGGAATCGTCGTCGGAGAAAGAACCTTCGTCGGCGGTGGAATGGTCGTCGACGGTGGGCTGATAGTCGACGGTACCGTCAACGAGGTCGACGTCATAATCATCTTTGCCGTCGTCATTGACATAGTCGCCATCGATGTCGTCTTCGTCAACACCATCGCTGGGGTCATCACCGTCGACATCGAGGTTGTCAATCTCGTCAACGAAACAGAGGTAGGATGTATCGTCGACGATGTCGTCGGCAAAGCTCTCGACAACGTGCCCGTCGACGGAGCTGAAATTGAAACCAGCTGGATTTTTGACGTCGTCGTCGACGTACCGGAGGAAACTGTCGTCGACAGACGGATTTTCTTCTCCCCTTTTGCCTCCTGAGGTGTACTTGAAGGTGTCTTGAAGATCTTCTGTTTTTCAGATATTGAAGGGGTAGTAGAAGGACCTTGGGCTTGCCTTCTTACCAGATAACACCTCAGGAACAAGTCCCTCCTTCTCCTTTGCACCTTGGTGAGGAGATCTTTTGAGACTAAGCCTTTTAGACCTTTCAGAGGTCTTTTGAGAGGCCTTAGCAGGGGGTTCAGCAGATGTAGAAGGGGAAGACCTACCCCTCTTTGTGGACCTCCTCAAAGATGATGCTGAGGAGGAATCCTCACGATCACTAGAAAGAATCTATTTCCGTGACTTCATCTCCTGTAGCCAAGTCAGAAGTCTTCCTTCCCGGTCTCTCAGAGTCATGGTGGAGAAGGTCCTGCAGATCTTGCAATCAGTGGCCTTGTGATCCGGGAATAAGCAATATATGGAGTCTTTATGCTTATCTTAAATATATATAGCCTTTTCTTTGAGCAGGTAGCACATGCTCTGAACAAAGCTTTCTTTTCTGACATCCTGAAGAGAGATTAGATGAAGAAAAATACCAAAGTTGAAGAGAAAACTGAGCAGAGCTCAGTGGCGACTCCCTTAGCACAACGTGCAGTAGAGAATCTGAGGCTCTCTCAGGAGGGTTCTCTGGGGTGAGGCTGATCTGATTGGTTGTTGCAAGTTTTTCGTCTCTATTACAAAAAGAGGTAGATAGGCTACAAAATGAGATGAGGCCTAGGCCTTACTTTCTCTTTTGTGCATACTGCTATGGTATTTTCTATTTACCGAGGCTCCCAGGCTGATGACGGGGAATGATAAAAAGCATGGGAATCTATGAAAGTTCCAATACTGGGGCAACTTGCAAATACCTACAGCCAACACTAGATGGTAGGAATGTGTAGAACATGTGATCTACCTCAGCTCGGGCTACAAACAGCTGTTACTGAAAGGTTTGGAAAGCTTTTCAAAGAGAAAAAGCCAAATAAGGCTAAGTTCAATTCTACAAGATTGTATCACCATGAGCCATGAACAAACAACAATCTCAACTGCCACCAACAGGGCATGATGAGTTAGTGGTGGTGGAACGAAGGAGCAGTAAACATTTTTCTAGCTTTTCTACAAGAGTTGTCTATACCCCTTTAAAGTTGGCTTGTTTATTGAAGAAAATCGGTAAAAACTGGACAAAATAGGGGGCGTGGCTAGCAGCCAAGCATGGCGGCCGCATAGAGTGAGAGCTCCCGAGGGCACTGTAGCCTTCTAATATATCCGACACACTTATCCGCTACCTAGCACGCCTGAAGCGGCGGCGTTCGAGTCCGGGACCAAAGCGGTGTCACCGGTCCAATTTTCGGAGAAATCGGTGCACCGGAGCCTGATTTACGTCGTGTGGCGAGTCGGGGCCTACAGCCGGAGGAACAGCACCGGCCTTGCGTGCCATCCAGGCCCCGGCGGAAGTGCGGCCGAGCCGGCCGAGAGAAGTGAACGCACCCCGGTACCTGCCGGACAGCACAGAACCAGCCTGACACTCCTGGCGACATCATCCGGCGGCACACGGACTGCCGCAACCACCAAGCAGGACTGGAGCAGCGCGAAGGTCAGTGCGACCCCAGCCTTGGCCGCGCGGAGCGGAGCCGACATCTTGACCCCCCCCCACGAGAGCCTAGCGGGCGGCAAAACACTACGGAGGACATCATCGGACCTCGCGTAACTGCGGGGTAGCAGTGGACAATAGTACCGCCCCAGACCTGAGGTTAGAAACGTCGGTGCCCCAGGGGGACGGCGCCATACCGGCCATATACGCGGGAGCTCGGGGGGGACCCTCAGGACCCGTGTCCTACCGGACGAAACCAGCAGCACCGACACAGAGGCTGAGACCCGACACACGGCGGCCTGTCCGGTGTGCGGGGGGCGGCTGCCCGGGCCCGAAACCTAAACTATCCGCTGTGACCGAGAGTGGCAGAACGGCACGGAAGAACGAGAGGGGGGGTCGCAGTGGCCGTTCCAGCCCTGAGGGAGAGTATCGGGGGCAACAACACGGAATATGCCAGCGGCTCACCGAAACCCACGCAAACGACCAGTGAGGCTTACGCAGACAGCAGAGGGGGACACTCTGTCCACCGCCCACCGACCTGCTATTCTCTGGCTGATACCTACTAACGGCGACTTCAGACGGCACGCAGGTCACGATTACGCAAAGCAAATCTCTGGACCTCGCAGACCCCAGCACCATGGCGGGTAAAGGCCTCAGGAGTGGGTCCACGCAGGCTAAATTGGATAAATTCGCCTATGGACACCAGGGTCAACAACAAACTACAGGGCGATCCTCCACAGGACATGCCCAGGAAACAGAAAAAACGACATAAATAACGCTGGAAGACATCATGAGAACACTCTCAGAGGTGAAAACTACAGTGGGCGCCATCTCCTCGGAAGTCTCCCTGCTGCGAGCAGACTTTCACAAAATGGCGGAGAGGGTATCGCAGGTGGAAGTGGTCACAAAGTCACTCGTGGAAGACACCTCAGAGCTCCAAGTGGCCATGGAAAGGATGCAGAAAGTGACCAATATCCTGCACGACAAGCTGGACGACCAGGAAGGGCGTTCGCGACGCAACAACCTACGTATCCTTGGGCTTCCAGAGACGGAAGGGAAAGGGGCCATGGACCTCTATATAGAAGACCTCATCAAAAGCAAACTCCAGCCCAAAGGCCTATCTCACTTCTTCTCGGTGGAGAGAGCGCACAGAGTCCCGGGGGCCCGCCCAAGACGGGGGCAGCACCAAGACCGGTGCTAGCCCGGCTCTTTAATTTCAGAGACAGGGACGCAATTCTGCAGGCGGCAAGAAACTCACCACCAGTGCGGATTCAAAATGCAACCTTAGCGTTTTTCCCACACTACACGGCTGAAGTGGCCAGGCGACGCAAGTTCTTCACGGAGGTTAAAAAGGCACTACGCGATAGGGAACTACCGTACTCCATGATGTTCCCTGCTAAACTACGGATAGTGGCCGAGGGAAAGACGTGGTTCTTTGACATGCCAGAGGTGGCTCAAGAATGGCTGGAGGGCTGGAGACCAACAGGGCAGTGACACCGCTCACAGCGAGACCGACCGCGACACCGTACTGAAAAAACAACACCCAGTCAGTCCTCCCAACTGCCACATCAGGGAGGCGAGGAAGAAATAGAATCGGACCTTGAGAGAGACCCGCTAGACTCTGGACAATTGGCTCCGGTATGAAGCTGAACTATATTGATTTCGAGACTGTGTGGGCCGCGGGTGCCGTGGTTCGGACGCGGCTGAGTAAGGTGGGCACAGGCAGTGCCCAAAGGGGACTCACCAACCCCACAAGCAAGTAAGATGACTAGGGGAGGACTAAAGCACTCTGCACAGTTGGGGAAGCGGGCGGGGGTTTGTCCGTGGAGCAGGGTAGCAGGGAGGGGGGATGGGATTGAAGTTTTCATGTTGGGATGCTTAATTTTGTTTGTATTTACAACAAGGGGTGGTGAGGGACAGAGTCTCTGAATTAAACAGAATACTCTCACCCAGTCAAGAGATCAGGGCTAGATCCAACACCGTTTTTTAGCTCACTGCACCATCCCAGTTTCAGAACCTGGCTGTATGCAAATTAGTCTGTTCCTGTCCCAGTGCATGATGGGAACAGGGCAAACCAAACTACAAAAGCCAATTCTTACACTGGGAAGGAAACAAGCTCCCGGGGACCGGTTTCTGGCATTACAGCCGTCTTCGGCCCGGTTTGCTTGAATCCTGATGGTGCAATGAGCAAGGGTCTCACATCTGAGAATACCCTTCCACGCTTAGGGTGGACAAAAATATTTACAACAAGGGGTGGTGAGGAACAGAGTCTCTGAATTAAGCAGAAAGCTCTCACCCAGTCAAGAGATCAGGGCTAGATCCAACACCGTTTTTTAGCTCACTGCACCATCCCAGTTTCAGAACCTGGCTGTATGCAAATTAGTCTGTTCCTGTCCCAGTGCATGATGGGAACAGGGCAAACCAAACTACAAAAGCCAATTCTTACACTGGGAAGGAAACAAGCTCCCGGGGACCGGTTTCTGGCATTACAGCCGTCTTCGGCCCGGTTTGCTTGAATCCTGATGGTGCAATGAGCAAGGGTCTCACATCTGAGAATACCCTTCCACGCTTAGGGTGGACAAAAATATTTACAACAAGGGGTGGTGAGGAACAGAGTCTCTGAATTAAGCAGAAAGCTCTCACCCAGTCAAGATTTCAGGGCTAGATCCAACACCGTTTTTTAGCTCACTGCACCATCCCAGTTTCAGAACCTGGCTGTATGCAAATTAGTCTGTTCCAGTCCCAGTGCATGATGGGAACAGGGCAAACCAAACTACAAAAGCCTAATTTTGTTTGTAGTCATCGTTCAACACCTACATTGCACTATCACCCTGACATCTGTATGTCTCCTACGCAGCACGACACAAATCGGCACATGGGTTACGCCACAGCACACGTTGTGTGCAAGACTCCCTCATCAGCTTAATGGCCAGGCCACTTAATCACACGCCCGCCGAGGGCTCCTCCATAGCCGGGGGGATACCCCCACTACGCATGCTAACATGGAATGTCCGGGGCCTGGGTGACAAAATCAAGAGGGGCTTGGTCCTACAGGCCATAAAACGACAGAACCCAGATATGGTCCTCCTACAAGAAACCCACCTCACGGGGTCCACCTGCAAAGCCCTAGACAGACGTGGCTACACAATGGCGGTTCACGCAGACTTCACTACTGGCTCCAGGGGAACAGGCATACTAGTGAGAAAATCTTCCCCCTTTATTGTAACCCGCCGTGTGGCGGATGACCAGGGTCGCTTTGCCGCGGTCCATGGGCAGTGGGAGGGCAGGGCTCTAAATGTGATATCAGTATATATTCCCCCAGCTCTACACTCTGTGGCCCTACCAGCACTGGGCAAATTCCTTCTTGATCTCCCCGATGGCGACACGATTGTTGGGGGGGGACTTTAACGCAATCATGGATCCACTTAAGGACACCTTTCCCTCTAGAACCCGGCCGCGAGGTACTGCACCACTGTCGGACTTTGTGGAAGCCCTAGGCCTTATAGACATCTGGCGACAGTTAAACACCGAGGCCACCCAATACACTTACTACTCAGCGGTACATAATAGCTTATCTCGTATAGATTACTTCATGACACTGGGATTGGGACTAGACATGGTGGACAAGGTGGACACACTACCCAGGGGAATCTCAGATCATTCTCCAATTGTCCTATCGCTTACCACCGGGGGAAAACGAAATGCTCGAATCTACCCAATCTACCCCAATTTTTTAAAAATCCCCAAGATTCGAAAGAAACTAAAACTGGTGACAACGCAGTATTTTGCTGAAAACACAGGCACAGTGGTGTCACCTTCCACCCTATGGGAGGCATACAAAACGGTCCTCAGGGGGGCGGCCACTGCAGCGATTACGGGACACAAACGGGACTCACGAAAGGACCTCACAGACTTGGAACTTGCACTCGACACGGCCAACAATGCACATATGACAGACCCCTCCCCGTCCACGGCACACACCCTCATGGTTCGGCAACAACAATACCTAGCTCACCTCAAAACGACTGAGAAAGGATATATCGCAAACACTCGACATAGAATTTACGATGTGGGCGACAAAGCAGGTCGTATGCTGGCATGGCTAGATAAGAGAGGGAATGGAGCGAGAGGTATTCAGAGGCTTAACACAGAGGAGGGGCGGACACTGGTACACCCAGAAGAAATAGTTTGCGAATTAGCACGACACTATCGGGCAATATACACACCAGAACGGAGGGTCACACAACAAATGGCAACGATAACACTCGCGGACATTACCATCCCCAGCATTGCACAAGAAGATAGGGAAACCCTAGAACTAGACCCGACGGAGGAAGAAATCCAACTGGCGATCCAGGCGTTACAGTCCGGTAAAGCACTGGGCCCTAACGGGATACCGGTAGAGTGGTACAAGTCCATGGCTCCAGACCTCAGTGCCCCATTACTGGCCATGTATTTAGAGAGCAGGGACAGACTAGAGCTGCCGCTGGATCAACGCACGGCCACGATTGTAACGATACCCAAACCGGGGAAACCCCCGACAGAGTGTACCTCGTACCGCCCGATATCATTATTGAACATCGAGGCCAAGATACTAGCTAAACTTCTAGCTACCCGCTTGCTGCCCCACCTCAGTACCTTGATCCACCCTGACCAGTCGGGCTTTATGCCCCACCGGAGCACTGCGATGAATCTCAGAAGAGTCCACGGAGTGTTAGCCCGAGCGCACCTCCTCACGGAGAAGGCTGTGATTCTCTCTCTCGACGCTAAAATGGCGTTCGACCTGGTAGAGTGGGAATATCTCTTCGTGGTACTGGAACGCATGGGATTTGGGCCGAAATACATAACGTGGATACGGCTGCTTTATACGAAACCCGTCGCACAGGTGGTAGCCAATGGCCACATATCGCCGAGATTCCCACTGGGCAGGGGGACTAGACAGGGCTGCCCCCTGTCCCCCCTGCTCTTCGCACTGGTGCTTGAACCTCTGGCCATCCAGATCAGATCCACACCCCTGTTCGCAGGCATCAAATGGGAGGAGGGGTGGGAGGACAAGGTCTCGCTATACGCAGACGACATGCTCATCTACATGACCGCACCTGATACCGGCATCCCAGCCCTGCTAGACCTATGTGACACGCACGGGCGCGCATCGGGCTACACTCTAAACTGGTCGAAAATCACCTTATATACGTTAAAAGGCCCGGCGCCGAGACTACAGGGGAACTGTCCACTGCTTACGACATCGGCCTCTTTCAAATACTTGGGTATTGTCATCACGAGCGTGGAAGCAGACTTTTTTGTTAACAACCTAAAACCACCCATAGATCGCCTGCGAGCAGATGTTAAACATTGGGCGGCCCTGCCCCTGACCCTACTGGGTAGGGCGGCATTGTACAAGATGATGGCCCTCCCGAGGCTCCTCTATGTCCTGGAAAATACTCCACACCTGGTGCCACCGCGTTACTTCAAACAGATTGTGGCGCTGGTTACTGTCCTGCTCTGGAATACAGGCCGGGCGCGTATAGCGTACGACAAGCTGGTAAAAAGCTGGTACGAGGGGGGCATAGCGCTCCCCAACATTCAGCTATATTACTGGGCGGCCCAACTCAAAATTATAAACTACTGGATCCACGCCCCAAAAGACGACCCGGCCTATCGGGCGGATTGGTCACAACTTGGGACGGACTGTATGCTGTCCGTGCTCTACAACAAGTCACAACTGAAGACCCTAATTGGTCCGACCAAACACACGGCGGCCCTATGGCACATGGCACAGGCCCGTCTGGGATGGGCAGGTCGAATCACCAAAATGACGCCCTTGTGGGACACGAAGGCATTGGGGAACCTGAGAGGCTGTAAGGGGTTTGAGCGGTGGGATTCCATAGGCATCTCTACAGTAGGGGACCTCTGGGACAATGACTCAGTAATACCGTTTCCTCACCTACAACAGCAGTACAACCTTGGACCCACAGAGACATTTAGATATGTCCAAATTAGACATGCATTACTACAGGCAATCCCTACAGGCACCACTCTGCCGGACTCCTCTCCGTTGGAGGATAGACTGCTAACGGAATTCATGCTCCAGAGCGCCACCTCCCTTACATATAAAAAACTGATCAACAATCTCAAAGACCCAACGCTAAAACTTAAAGATAAATGGGAAAGGGAACTAGGTGAGACAGACGAATTCGAATGGAATGAGGCGCTGGCCTCCCCGAAGGAGGTTGGAATCTCTAGTAAGCTCAGACTGGTACAACTCAAAATCCTACACCGCATCTACTACACCAGGACACTGTTGCATAAAATACAGAGAGCACTACACCCCTTCTGTTTGAGAGGCTGCGGGGAGGAAGGGACACTGATACACACACTATGGGAATGCCCACAAATACGCGAATTCTGGAGACAGATACTCCGCTCAATCTCCCAGGCCCTTAAACTTTCCATATTACCTGAACCACGCAAATGCCTTTTGAACATCTGGGACCCCAATGATCTGGGTAGATACGAACTGATTTGGGCATCATTGGCTATGACAGTGGCTAAGCGGGATATAGCACAGAAATGGGGGGCGCCAGACGTACCCACCGCCAGTAGATGGGCTAAAAACATGGACATCCTAATGGTGACAGAGAGAGCAGTTTACGTACTTCGGGCAGCGCCCCGGAAGTGGAACAAAGTTTGGGCGGCGTGGAACGTATACAGAGGGGAAATCTGTGAACCCTTACCAGAGGGAGAGGACTTAGACTCAGAGGGGGAGGAGGAGTAACTGAACGGATGCGGGGCAGTTACCTCAATAACAGGACAACGAGACATTGGCGGCACTAACCTGGCCATATACCAAAGTGCAAGTGGAGACACAGGCTACTACGAGAAGTGGGTGAAACAAAAGGGTTACGATGACACATGGTTGGGGGGGTAAGTTGGGAAGTTTGTTGATAATGTTTTCAATGAAAAGAGATGTTGCCATCGCTGATATAGGAGGGAGGGGTTATCAGAGGATTGCAATTTACACAATGTAACAGACGATTGATGTATATACAAGACTCGGGAAGCCGCAGGCGACACAGTCCCTGTTACGAAAATGTCGCTCATCAAATATAGAAATGATAATTTATACGATATGTAACGATTGCCGAAAGAATGTATGCAACTGATTAACCACTATTCCTTCCTGTCAATAAAGTATTTAAAAAAAAAAAAAACTGGACAAAATAGCATGTCACAAGTTTTCAAAGATAACATGCTTCTTAAAAATAAATGATCTCTACGAAGATGGTACCCTTCTACCATTCCAAGACCTCATGGAACGACACGAACTGCCTGCTCAGGACTTTCTTCTGCATGCGGCGGCGGCGCACAAGCACTGGAAAAAAGGGCTGGAGGAGCCACAGGTCTTTCCCCCTTGCCAGTATGTGATCACCTCCGGGTGTCGGATCAAGGCGGTCACGTGTTTGTATCGGAGACTGTCACAGGGCTTGAGGGCTCCTCTTGCGGGATTGCGCATTAAATGGGAGGCTGATTTGGGAGTGCCTATAGAAGAGAAGCCCAGGGAGATGTTAATGGAACGGGCATGGAAGTGCTCTCGCAACGCTAGGTTTCAACTCATCCAATTCTATGTGTTTCAACGGGCGTACCTCACTCCTCACAAAATTAACGAGTTTTTTGGCTTCCGCACTGCCTGTCCGCGATGCAGACTGGAGGATGCGGCGTTCTTGCATATGCTCTGGGGATGCCCATTGCTCCAGGGGTATTGGGGAGAGGTCCTGGCTAAATTGACAGAGGTGACGGATCGGGAGCAGCAGCATACTCCAGGGGTGTGCTTGCTGCATTGGTTCCCCCACACTGCCCATAACAAAACCACCAGTAAATTCCTAGATTTGGGGTTAGTCCTAGCCAAATGTGAAATCACTAGTCATTGGAAGGCGGTCACAGCACCCAGTGTTGCACGCTGGTTACGGGACTTTATAAAGTGGACAGACAGAGGGGGCCCTCCGACTCCAGCTTAGTCAGAAAACTGTTAAAGACAAATTGTGGGACACGGCGAGAGCTTGGGTGGCGATGGTGGTCTTGCTTAAAAATACAGCTGACGATGAGGACTTTGAGTGTTCTCTTTGCAACATGAGACCACAACCACAGATCACAGGTTAAGTGGGTGGAGGAGGGGGGGCGCGGGACCGCTGCCATGGGTGCATCATCCCGGGTGAGATATGGAACACTGACATAGGGAATCTGTCGGAGAGTGCGACGTGCATACTGAGCAACAGAGGTGCTGATAGGGAAGCGACATGTCCGAGGGGAGGAGGGAGGTGGGGTTATGGGGGGGCCTAGGGTGTGGGGGATGGTTGAGGTGGGGGGGTTTGAGTTCCTTGTTATCTGAATTGCTGCATGGATGTGGGCAAGGCCCGCATACGTAAGGGGGCGCATGACTTAGCTTCTTGGGACCGGGCTGCTTGCAGAAAGGAATATGATCTTTACATTAAGAGGGACTACTCTTCTGGCAACGAAGGATAGGTGTTAGACGGACCGGGAGGGTCGGCCGAGAATAAGGGGAGAGGTCTCCGGGGAGAGCCGTCTCCAGCGATCGTACAGACAAGTAACTTCCCCCCCCACAGATGTACACCACACAAGGATAAGGTTTAACGTTCTTTATAAGCAATTCTCTAAGTACGGTGGAATGGTACAAGGAGGTCTGGACTCAGGGGTCCCCTCGGTTCTAGTCTCTTGGTTGGGAAAGGGGGTAGCGGGACAGTCTTGTTACCACTCGGGTAGATATGGTGATAGATGGATAGCTCACAATCCTCGAGCTCGGCGTTCTAGATGATCGGGCCGCGGCGGAGCCAGCAGGTCCCGAGATGATTGAAGGTAGCGACGGTCCGCGGCGGAGCCAGCAGGTCCCGATGAAGGTGGTAGTTACAAACGGTCCGCGGCCACGCCAGCAGGTCCCGATGAAGGTGGTAGTTACAAACGGTCCGCGGCCACGCCAGCAGGTCCCGACGACGATGAAGGTTTCAGAAGGTTTGCGGCAGCGCCAGCAGGCAGGACGATAGTTCGCAAGGCAGGGCTACGGCAGCGCCAGTAGTCCGTCAAGGATGAGTTCTTCACTGCGTCTCTCGACTCCAGGATACAACTGCCTTCCTGCTCTGGAGCTGCCCCAGTTATAGGTCTGGCGCCCTTTGATGTCCGGGCCCTCGCACTTGGAGGTCGGGAGGTCCGGGATGAGGGAGTCCAGACACCCAGCAGGGGGGTGGAGCCAGCGCCTGGGGGAGCTGGGGGCGATCGGCACCTGGCGGGGGAGAGCCATCGACACCTCTTTCTCCCATTGACCTGCCAAGTAGTCCGCTCACCTCCTGGGTGAATGGTGGTGCCGGGATGTCGGGGCCTGGCCAGGCCCAGGGTTAGGGTCGATCGGAGGCCACGCGGCCTCGTGGTGCTGTGTCCAAGATGGCGCCCAGGCCGGGCGTGGGGGCCGGTAGTGATTCGGGCCCATGATGTGGAGATGCCATGGGGCAGGGGTCCCATATGAGACAGGAAACGGGTGGTTGTTGCATGTAACACCTGGAGAGCCAGGCTCGGGCCTGGTCGTGCGGGGAGGGAGCAAGCCTGTCGTGTGGCCTGTCCAACAATAGGGCATCCCAGACAAACTAGCGGGTTGTGAGGCCTTGCCATATTGTGGTCACAAGCGGTCTATTCAATTCTGCTGTTATAATGTCGTCTCTAAACTGATGTGTATGACGCGCTTGAGTGGATTCTGAAAATTCAATAAAGTTTGTTTAAAAAAAACTGTTGTGAACAATCGAGGGATGCTTGTAAGGCCAAAAAGGAGCACAGCAAAGTGAAAATACTTGTGGCACACCGTGAACCACAGGTAATAGTCAAGTCAAGTCAAGTCAAGTCAAGTCAAGAATTTGTATAGCGCACTACTCACCCAGAGGGTCTCAAGGCGCTTGGGGGAGAGGGGATCGCTACTTATCGAAACGCCAAGTTTTGAGTTGTTTTCTGAAGGAGAGGTGGTTCTGTGTAAGACGGAGGTGGGTGGGGAGGGAGTTCCAGGTTTTGGCCGCTAGGTAGGAGAAAGATCTTCCTCCCATGGTGGTTCTTCGGATGCGTGGAATCGTGGCGAGGGCTTGGTTGGACGATCGTAGTTGGCGGTGGGGGTGTAAAAGGTCAGGCGAGTGTTGAGGTATTTGGGTCCTAGGTCGTTGAGGGCCTGGTGTGCGTGAGTGAGGAGACGGAACGTGATTCTCTTGTTGACGGGGAGCCAGTGAAGGTCTCTCAGGTGGCCGGATATGTGATTGTGGCGGGGTATGTCTAGGATGAGTCGAGCGGAGGCATTTTGAATGCGTTGAAGTCTTTTCTGCAATTTGGCTGTGGTTCCGGCGGAGAGGGTGTTTCCGTAGTCCGTAGTTTCCGTAGTCCAGTCGGCTTGTGACAAGTGCCTTGTTTCGGTTGGGATCCATCTGAAGATTTTTCGGAGCATACGTAGGATGTTAAAGCATGACGATGAGACGGCGTTGATCTGTCTGGTCATCGAGAGGGAGGAGTCTAGAATGAATCCCAGGTTGCGAGCATGGTCCGTTGGTTTGGGTGCGCTTCCTAGGGCCGGTGGCCACCATGAGTCGTCCCATGCAGAGGGGGATGATCCTAGGATGAGGACTTCCGTCTTGTCTGAATTCAGTTTCAGTCGGCTGTTCTTCATCCACTCGGCTACGTCTTTCATTCCTTCGTGTAAGTTGGTTTTGGCGGTGTTTGGGTCTTTTGTGAGGGAGAGGATCAGCTGTGTGTCGTCAGCGTATGAGATGATATTGAGGTTGTGTTGGCGTGCGATGGATGCGAGGGGACTTATGTAGACGTTGAAGAGGGTGGGGCTAAGCGATGATCCTTGTGGTACGCCGCAGATGACTTCGGTGGCCTCTGATCTGAAAGGGGGGAGGCGGACTCTTTGGGTTCTTCCGGCGAGGAACAAGATGATCCAATCCAAGGCCTTATCTTGTATCCCGACGTCCCTGAGGCGTTGTACAAGGTTGCGGTGGAAGACAGTGTCGAATGCTGCGGAGAGGTCCAGGAGGATGAGGGCCACTGTTTCCCCGTTATCGAGTAGTGTCCGGATGTCGTCTGTGGCTGCGATGAGGGCGGTATGCTGTGGTTGGCTCGGAAGCCGGACTGTGAGGGGTCGAGGGAGCCGTTAGACTCGAGGAAGGCGGCGAGCTGACTGTTGACGGTCTTCTTTATGACTTTGGCGGGGAATGGGAGGAGTGAGATGGGGCAGTAGTTTTTAAGTTTGGTGGGGTCTGCAGTAGGTTTCTTCAGGAGGGCGCTGAGTTCGGCCGTGTTTCCAGCTTTCCGGGTAGGTAGCGGTGTTGAGGGAGCAGTTGATGATGTCCCGGAGTTGGGGTGCGATGATGGAGTCGGCCTTGTTGAAGATGTGGTGGGGGCATGGAGTCGGCCTTGTTGAAGATGTGGTGGGGGCATGGGTCGGTTGGAGATCCGGAGTGGATGGAGTTCATCAAGCGGATAGTGTCTTCGGTGCTAATCGGGGTCCAGGCGCGAAGGGTGGTGGAGGGGGGCTTCAGTTCGGTGGTGGAGGGAGTGGACTGGTCGCCAAAGCTGTTATGTATGTCTGCGATCTTGCTGTGGAAGAATGAGGCTAGAGAGTCGCAGAGGTCTTGAGAGGGAGTGATGTTGTTGCCGGCGCTGGGATTGGTGAGCTCTTTGACAATGCTAAAGAGTTCCTTGCTGTTGTGTGCGTTGTTGTCTAGTCGATCCTTGAATGCAGATTTCTTGGTGGAGCGGATCAGTTGGTGGTGTTTGCGGGTGGCGTCCTTGAGGGCGGTCATGTTATCTGTGGTTGGGTTTCTTCTCCAGACTTTCTCGAGGGCGCGGCAGTTCTTTTTGGAGTTCTTGAGGTCGTCGTTAAACCAGGAGGCTTTTTTGTTTGTTTCCTGGCTTGTTGTGATGGTTTTTCAAGGGTGCTAATTCATCAGCGCAGTCGGTGATCCACTGTGCGAGATTGATGGCTGCTTTATTTGGGTCTGTTGATATGGCGGGAGGGTTTTGGTTCAGAGATGTGGTGAGCTGGTCGGTGGTAACTTTGTTCCAGTTTCTGCGGGGAACTTGTTGCGGGTGGTGGTGGGTCGTGGTCTTTTTGATGCTGAAGTGGACGCAGCTGTGATCTGTCCAGTGGAGTCTTGTGACGTGATTGAAGGAGATGTGCTTGCTGGAGGAGAAGATTGGGTCGAGCGTGTGTTCAGCGTAGTGGGTGTGGGTACTCACCAGTTGTTTGAGTCCGCGATTGGCGAGGTTGTCCAGCAGGGTGGTGGTGTTGTTGTCGTTGTTATTCTCTAGGTGGAAGTTGAGGTCCACTAGGAGAATGTAGTCGTCGGAGGGGAGGGCGTGTGGATTGATAAAGTCAGCGATGTCTTCACTGAATTGTGTGCGGGGTCTTGGAGGTCTGTAAATGAGGGTGCCTCTGAGTGTGATCTTGGGGTCGGTGTGTATCTGGAAGTGGAGGAGTTCGGTGGCTATGAGGGTGTCTTCGGAGCTGGTCGAGATGCGAATGGTGGTCTTGTGGACGATGGCGATTCCTCCTCCTGTTTGGTTGATGCGGTCTCTTCGGATGATCTTGTAACCGTCCGGGATGACTATGGCGATGTCGGGCGCTGATGAGGCGTTCATCCAGGTTTCTGTAAGAAAGGCGACGTCCGGCGATGTGGTGTCGAGTAAGTTCCATAGTTCAATGGCGTGTCTGTGGACCGAGCGGGTGTTGAGTAGGATGCACTTCAGGTGGTTATTGTCGGATCTCTGTTTGGCGTTTGTGGGTGTGGGACTTGATGCAGGAGAACTTGCAGGATTGGCAGGTGAAGGGTCCATGGGTACGTCCTGGGGCGGCTAGGTTGCAGTCGGGGAGTCGGCCGGTGTTGAGCGCAGTGAGGGTGGCGGCGTCGTATGATAGGCGGGTGGGATGGCCTCTGCGGGGGCCAGAGAGTCTGGCGCTGGGTGCGGTCCAGGCGCGGACGGGCGTAGACGGGCTTACCTTTGGCGCGCCTTCGGCGCCCATGGGGCGCACCCGCTGCGTGTGAACGCTGCGCGTTTGCCATTCTACCATAAGTGGAGAGTGGAGGGGGCGGAGCGAGGGAGGAGCAGCTAGGAGGCGGGAGCGGGGTGGCGAGTGGGGAGGGGAATGTTTGGAAATGCTGTAAGGAGCGGGGGTGGGTCCGCGGGGTGCAGCGGCAGGGAGCGGGGAGGAGAGACGGGCTGGGACAACCAAATGGCACCAACAATAACAATAACAATAACAATGCCGGGCGAGATCTGGGGCACAGTCTGGCACAGGTACTACTCGGAATTAAAGCACAATGCACAAATACGATATCACGCGATGCAGCAGGCAGCACGATGGAGTCAGGGGCACGATGCTGGCACAAATATGAAATCACGCGATGCAGCAGGCACAATGGAGGCAGGGGCACGATGCTGGCATAAATATGAAATCACGCGATGCAGCAGGCACGATGGAGGCAGGGGCACAGTCTGGCACAGAGTACTACTCGGACTTAAAGCACAATGCACAAATACGATACCACGCGATGCAGCAGGCAGCACGATGGAGACAGGGGCACGATGCTGGCACAAATATGAAACCATGCGATGCAGCAGGCACGATGGAGGCAGGGGCACAGTCTGGCACAGAGAGGACGACCAGGAGCGGTGGAGCGACCGGTTCGGACTAGGTCAGGACGGTCACAGCTCTTCACCGCTCGGGTCTGATCTTAAGTTCAGTGGGAGGGAGGAGCAGATAGGAGGCGGGAGAGGGGTGGCGAGTGGGGAGGGGAATGTTTGGAAATGCTGTAGGGAGCGGGGTGGGGCCGCGGGGGTGCAGCGGCAGGGAGCGGGGAGGAGAGACTGGCTGGGACAACCAAATGGCACCAACAATAACAATAACAATGTCGGGCGAGATCTGGGGCACAGTCTGGCACAGGTACTACTCGGAATTAAAGCACAAGGCACAAATACGATATCACGCGATGCAGCAGGCAGCACGATGGAGACAGGGGCACGATGCTGGCACAAATATGAAACCACGCGATGCAGCAGGCACGATGGAGGCAGGGGCACAGTCTGCCACAGAGTACTACTCGGAATTAAAGCACAATGCACAAATACGATACCATGCGATGCAGCAGGCAGCACGATGTAGACAGGGGCACGATGCTGGCACAAATATGAAACCACGCGATGCAGCAGGCACGATGGAGGCAGGGTCACGACGACCAGGAGCGGGTGGAGCGACCGGTTCTGACTAGGTCAGGACGGTAATAATTATGGGCCTGCAGGACGGGGATATGGGAATAAGTGTACTGCATGTCCAATGCCACAGAGTCGAGAGCAGACAAGACCTGTGCTAGGGTAGGCATTTTTAACTTATCTTACCGCAGAAAAGCATTGAGAAGACAAAGGTCTAAAATGGAATGGAGACCCCCCCAATTATTTTCAGAACCAGGAATTAACGGGAATAACAAACGTGACTAACTTCTGTGCCTGTACCCACTCTATGGCTCCTCTGGCCAACAAGCCTGCATTTCCTGCTGGAAGAGCAAGACAGATGGTCTTCCATTATCCCATCTAAAGATAGTTGAAGGTGCAGCGGGTTTTCGAGAAATGGTAAGGCGTAACGCCACTGAAGAAATTGTAGGACTCACTTGCCTGAAGTCATGGCCTACTACCCTGGCAGAAAATGGTGGAGCCTGCATCAAGGATACGCTAAAGAAGCTTAGGGGGCACCGCAGCTGTGGGTGGTTGTTGGGTTTGGAATAAAAGACTGGTCTGCGCGCCGTCCATATTGCCCTCTCCTGTGGGTGCCGGAGCCGCAAAAAGGTTAGGGACATTACTGTGTTAGCGAAGGTTGTTGGAGATACCTGAAACCCCCAACAAAGTCACAGAGGGGGCAAAACTGCTGACAAGGCTAAAAGGTAGGAGCAGAAGGGCCCAGGGAGCATGCGGAGGTCCTGCTGTCTTTGAAGTACTCCAGTGCTGAGTCTGCTTAAAAGATGGAACCATCGAATGGCATGCCCATATGACTGGCCTGGACGTCTCTCAGAAAGGCAGTGGACAGTATCCAGGAATGCCTGTGAAGAACCACACAGGTGCCAATGGCCCTACTATGGGAATAAGTGGTGTCCAACCCACAAGAATGGTGAACTTACCCGTATCACAACCATACTACACAGCCTGAGAAAGAAAAGCAAAGGCCTCTTCCGGGACTATAGGCACTGAGACTCCCAAAGCGTTAGATTAGCGACCTAAGAGGCAGCTAGCATTCACAGAGCATAATGTCTGACTTGTAGAGAAGACCCATGTGAGAAAGTGCCTCTTTTGCATGGTTGATCCCCCACTTTTTGTTTGGTTTTGATGTGGTTTCAAATGTAATGCACAGGGTTCCTGCCAGCAAGGTCCCCTGTGCCAGTGCTGTTCCCTAAAAACAAATCCCTAATTGGTACCTCTACCCCCTGTACCACAGGTTAGGTCATATCGGCATGAGCAGATATGCTGCTACAATATTGGGGTCGATTTTCCTAATTTTTTAAGTGCTACTGAAGCCATAAAGAGTGCATGAGCTGGGAACTCAACAACTCTAATTCCACAGCACCATGATGGCGTCACTGAACACAGGAGTGCTTGGTACCAAACTACTCTTTACAATAAATCCACACTGATGGCAGTGTGAGATTTATTGTACCATGTATTCAGAAGGCACCTCAAAGGTAGCCCCTCCAATCAGGGCTGGGTCTATGCCTCCCTACCCAAAGGTGGTTGGCATAACAGAGGGTGTAGACACACCAGGCAAAGTGTCCATAGGCCCTACCTGCTACTCCCTGAAAAGGCCTCCTGAATTTAGTATTTAGGTGGCTCCTGCAAACCTAGAAACTAGATCTGCGATGACCTAAGAAGAAAGACGACGACCCTGTAGAGAAGACTGAAGCCGACTACTACCCTGGATACAGCCCTACCACCCTGTCTCTAGCTTCTGCGAACTGTCTTGCAGCCAGTGACCTCTGAAACTCCTGGGAGGAAGGCTGCCTTTGAAAAAAACACTCCAATCTCCTGTGGAAAGCAGACCTGTCCTGAAGAAACCTACTCCAAGGACTCCAGATTCCAGTTCATCCGTGTCCCCTGCTCACTCTGCACCGGACACCCACGGCCGGAGTGGCTCACCGGTACAGTGAAGTTTCCCCAGCATTCCTGACATTGTGTCCAGTGTTGGTTGACCTCTCCTGCCATCCACGAGGGCGCCTGCAGTGCAAATCCGGAGCCGCCCCCGACCACGATGGCTTCGGTAAGAAGACTCCAACAGCACCCCTTCACCAAACGCCCTATTAAGAAGCACTGAGTGCCTGATGTTGATATTGCACCCTGCACCAGTCTGCCCCGGTGTTTGGCTGGTGGTGAATGTTTGGTGCTGCTTTGTGGCTCCCCTGTGCTTAACCTAACCTCCAAATATTGGCCCCTACAACCGATCTACTTACCTGCAAGCAGTGTGGCTCCAGGTACCCCCTATCTCCATTGGAAAGCATTGGGCCGAACTCAGATTTTGACCTCAGCACCAAGCCGTCCCTGTGTCGCTGGTAGTGCAATTTTGGTACTCACCTGACCCAATGCCCCTGCTGACTTTTGGCTCCTAAGACTGGGATTGTAAGTGCAATACTTACCTGTTAACCACATTATTATTTTCCCTATAGGATAACATTGGACTGTGTTGAAATATTCTAAGAATCGATTTATCAAAGTGCAAAGTATTTTAAAATAAAAAAGTACTTACCTTTTTACGAAGATATTGGTCTCAAAATAAAGTACAAAGTATAGGAGGTCTGAATCTCCTTCCTGAGTCGTTTGTCCATTATTGATCACTGTTGAGGAATAAATGTCGTACAATCTTCTGTCTTGGGCCCAAGGCTGAGCACTGCACGGCGAGGAAGACAGACACGTAGTGGCATGGGCTTCCCTGCAGAAGCAGAACGGTTGTGTTCTTAGGGGCCCTCTCTGCACCTCGCCTGTTCGAGTATATCACTGTGATAAACTTGTACTTGTTTCCCGTGTTGGTGGGAATTACCTCCACATGTGGTAGATACATTGGGGTCCTGTTGCCACCTCATTATTTACTGGAATAAGGAAAGGTGGGTAAAAGACTGGGACTGATAGAAGTCCTGAAGAAGACCGAAGCGACCAAGTTTGCCACATAATTGAATGGTCGAAACATGTTGACACGAGCAGTTACAGGAGGGGTGCTTGGGGGAACCTAATACTCCCCAGAAGCACATCCATCCTATATCAATTTTAATCCTGGCCTTGGGGCTCACGAATAAAAGGGTTGAATAGGGCACCCATGAGTCCGTTTTAAACACTCTCTATACTGCACCAATTCTATCACAGCACGCAGTCACCAGGGGATTAACACCCTGATACACTTTTTTGTTTGTGTTATATGTTGTTTTGTCCTCCCTATGCCCCATCCTGAGTGTGGCTACGCCAGGATGTATTGTAGGCAGACCCGATGATGAAGCATGTCACACACACCTGTGTGTGAGGGCAGTTTTCTAATGCATTATTTATGCCTATGTCTGTCTATCAGTTTGACTTTATTACTTTCCTCTCTACCCCTCTTGGTGTTCGCATGTTGTGCTAGAGGGTTTGGGGTAGTTGAGTTGGATTGACCCTCTCCCCTTTTTTGTGAGTATTATTGCTCGCCCACACTACCATTTATAGAGCACTTTGGGTTTTACATTGAGCCCTGTACACCTTTGGGAAACCCCTGGACTCTGTCCATGGTATTACCACCTAGTGGCAATATCATATACAGAGCCATCTTCCTAAAGGGGAGTAGTGCTAAACTAAATCAGGTTTACCCTGCTAGCCGAAATCTGCACCAGAAGGCTCTCAGGAGTGGGGTGCTGGGTAAGGAAGTAAGGGTCACGCAGAATAGGGTAAAGGTGCCTGGCAATCTGTCGATTAACAGGTGGGACCGAGCAAGGTTTGGACCAAGTCCCTAAAAGCATAATGTTAGGAGCATTATTGAATAGAAGGCGGGGTGCATAACTCGCCTGGACAGGCTACAACACCTTCGTTAAGACAATGGTTTTCACTTCCTGAGTAGGAAGTTGAAGATCAAGAACGTCCACCACCCTTTGTATAACAAAAGCAAAAGAGGCATTGCCTTCTGTCAGAAGAAGTATCCTGATTACTTGCATTTTGGACATCTTCATACAAGTTATCACCCTGATAAAGCTGGGCATATTAGTTTCCAAGATCATATCCACCATTGTCAGAATCTGTGGCAAACAATTTGTGGCAGACATGGGTTCTTGACAGCAAAGGCACTGTGTCAGAGTCAGAAGAGTGGCTCAGTTAAAGCAGCTCTTGGTCTTGGTCGAAGGTGAGTCGGTGGAGTCTCAGAGATGGAAAGCACTGTGGGTAGGCCACTGTAGTTCTGAGTTGATAACACAAGCATCCGAGGACTTGATTTCGACTTAGGTTGTGCCACTGGGGAGGGGATCAGCACCAAAGTCGGTCCAGAACCAAGAGCAAAGCCAGAGGGCAGACGACCGGCAGAAGCCCAGTTGAGAGGCCTCTTGGCTTCCTGGAGACCAAGGTCATACCAGAGGGAGCTGGCAATATGGTAAAAAGCTGCAGCATGGCTTCATGAAATTCCTCAATTTGCTGCAGCGTTGCCATGGGACAAAGGTCAGAAAGGGCTCAGAAGTGGAATAACTTCGGGAGCGCGACCTGAAGGCACAGTGAAGCCCTTGTGCCTTATCAGTGACAGGACGGTGCGGGGAAGCGCTTGTACGTCTTGTGTTTTTTCTGGAACTTTCCTGGGGATTTTGACCGCAATGGCACTCTGTCGCAGGAACGACTTCAGCAGCAGGACCAGAACCTGAACTTAAACTTTGACTGATTGCGACATGGAGTCTTGCTGCATTTTGCCACCAAAAGCTTCACTTCCAGGTTACAGATGGCATTGGGGTGTATGAAGGCACAGTAGCTGCGGTCCTTGGAGGGGTGGGCTGACCCGCAGGTATCACAGGCAAACTATGAGTGGATCAGTCACAGACAGCGGTTTGTGACAATCCCCACCAGGTCTGAACCCTCTAGATTTGGGAGGTGACATTTTACCTTGCACACTGGTAGATTTGTTTGTCAAAAAGGCGGTCTCCGAGGAAAGAGGGGTAGCTCTGTATCTGCTGGAATGCAAAGAAATGAACTGATGTCAGCGTACATAGGTGGTGCCTTTATAGGGCTGCGCATGTTATATCCGGCGCGAAATAACATTGATGCAGAGCCACCAGTACGACCTGCCGGTGCACAGGAATACTGATGAAGATTTTCTAAATCCATTCTGAGACCAGGGGGAATGTTTTGGTCTATTCAAAAGGTGAGGAATCTGCAGTTAGATTCCTCCATTATAAAACAAATATAAAAATAATATTGTATGGAATAGTAATATACTTTTTAAAAATAACTAGTTTATAGTTTTGGATTATCTACTTAAACAATTTCCCCAAACCGTAAAACATTAGGGAATGTCTCAACATTAAATAATGTGTCAACATTAGATACAAAAGAAAACAGGATAAAAAAAATGATGAGTTGCACAAAGTTTGACAGAACATATTTAAAGTCCTTCAGCAGTATATAACTATTGCTGAAAAGAGTGACTTTAGTACATAAACAAGGGATGTTAGCACATATAGGAATTACAAAATTATATAAAACAAGCACAGGCTCACATATCAAATAAAAAAATGTAGTGTTTTTAAATATAATTTTTTTCATTCACATTATATGAAATACCAGTAAATTACAGACAAAAGTGAATCGCTTGAAGATAACAATTTACCATGTAATAATTACATTGAATACTGAATTTTACCTCAAGTCCAAGGATTTCATCAATTGCATTGTCAGTGTCTATAGCAGAACTGTCTGTTGGTCTTGATGCCTGGGCAATATTAGTATCACTGCAACCACATAAATATATTAAAATATAGACACTTTCAATAGGAGGTAACATCAGAACAAATGTTCTTTATATGGCAGTGTATTACCTTCCTAAGAACTTATTAATGTTTTCAGCAAGCTTCTCCTGCAGGGATTTACTGCTCAGAAATTTCTCTCTGGCATTCTCAATAACCATTTTCTGCAAAATAAACAAATTCAAAATATTAACTATTAAAAAAAAAAATCTGCTGCTCTCACTTTTCCTCCCAACAGATGAAATACATTACATGTTGAAATACATTAACATACTCATTTATTAAAGGAAAGGAATCAACATATAATGGATCAAGCAGACCTGACACAAGCTTACTGGGTTTACCAGGCTAACTGGAGAATATATAACTGAAGCACAATCTGTTTTAAGGAGTCTATTGTGACCTGTGGGATAACTGCTGTAGGTAGCCCTATTTATTTAATCGAGAAAATAAGCAACCACTGCATGCAAGAGTGCATCCAATTACATTTTCTAAAAGTCTTCATCGTTCAGAGATAGTGCATTAGAAAATAAACTTCCTAGATAAATTACGGGTGAAAATGCCAATAATTAGCAATTAAAGGAAAACCGTGACCACACAGATTTGTCATTGAGTCATACAAGTCAATACTCACAGGGAAATTTCCATCAATGAGTTCTTGTAAATGATCATTTTGTTCATCTAGCAGTACAAAACTTGAACTCTCGACGTTTTTGTCATTTAAATGGGATCTTCTTCTCTGAGCCTCGCTGAAATTCAAAATCGGTGTCCATTAACAAATAAAATAATTAAGCAATTGAGGGCATTTTCTTCAAAGAAACAGTTACAGGAAAATTAGGTTATGTAAAACCAAATATGTAGGGCAGTGTAACTACTAAAGAAGTTTTAAAACGCTAATCCACAAACAATAGAGTATATATTACATCAAGCGCCATTAAAACAGATAGAATAGATTGACACATGTACTACATTATTTATAACATTAGACATCACGTAAGGAAAATTCAATAGGTACTAACATTAGGAAGATGTTTATCGTACAAACATGTAACAGACAAGTTGTGTAGAAACACTTAATTTGGAAATATGTATTTTTTTGGCACTATTGCTTTGTTAATATATGCACAGGTTGTAGGGTGATTAGATATGTACATTAGAAAAAAGTAGAAACATGATTCTATACTGCGAGCTAGCCTAAATCTGGAATCCATACTGGTTTTCTTTCTTCGTTATTATATATGAAACAGAGTACCTAATTAACTGTTTGATAAACACAATTAAGTATAAAATAAACCTATTGACATTGCAACCCACCACGTAGTCACGTTACTGTGTCATACACAATATAGAGTAACAGCTTGTTATCCAATTTTAATTGTATGCCAAAACGACAAAATAAAAGGTTACATACCTATGGTCCTAGTTTATCATCATAGGAATCTTCATTGAACTCAAACACTGAATAATTCCCCACTGCCTGCACAGACCCAGGAACACCTTTGAAAATATAGTCTTTAATGGAATTAACATTGAAGAATGTTCTAAATCCAAGTTAATTAAAATTTTAATTCAATGTACGGCTGAGCAGGGTAGCAAACTAAAAATAAATTAATATTGCAGCTATCTTTGCCATGATATGAGAAAATAGCATATTCAATAGGGAAAAGAAATTCCAAGAAAATGTTTCGTTCCCCAAGAGTGGCAAAATAATAACTTCAAAAGATTTCTAAGTGTTTCTTGACCAACTCAAGATTCAGCTTGCGTATCTGTCCAAACAGTAGTGTCTTGTAAAAGTATGTATAGACTTCAAGAGGTGTGTTTTAAAAATTTCCAGACTTGGAACATGCCTAAGCCATGCTGTTGTTACTGCTTTACCCTGAGTTGAGTGAGTCCTACGTTGACCGGGGAGAGTCTTTTTTAGGTCAAGCCTAGTGGCAGTGCACATGCTCTGCGAGGCATACTGCATTAGGGTATACAGTGGAAGCTCGGCCCACTTTCCGCCCATATTTGTAAGTGGCTTGTGTCATTGTCCTTCGTAAATGCTGGTTTCCGATTTATTATGAGGCTTGGTGCCGGCTTGTTACCATTTGTAACCTCCCATGACGACTGGACCACTTACTGGGGGTGTTACACGGTCTGCTTTATAAGTTGGTGAGCACTATTTTCTTTAATGCTCTCCCCTATTCCACCTGTGATATCGCAGCACCCGCCCGCTTTCATATTATTAATTCACTTTATTGTATTGAATTCCATGAAACCCCCAGTTTCATGGAATTCAGACCAGTGTCGGGGGAACTGGTCACTGATCTGGTTAAGACAGTCAAATCAGGTTCCCCGGCTGACCCATGCCCCCCGTCAGTCTTAAAAATGATTCCAGACCTGATGTGTACTAATTTAATGAGCATCTGTAATGCTATATTTTGCTCAGGCATCTACCATTCAATATGGAAAAAGGCCATTATTCAACCATTGCTAAAGAAAAACAATCTTGACCAAGGAAAAACTCAAAACTATAGACCTATTGCACATTTACCTTTTCCAGCGAAGATCTTTGAAAAAATTATGAATACCTAGCTAGCGCAGTTTATAGAAGAGAATAAACTATTAGATGACACGCAATGTGGCTTTAGGAAAGTACATGGCACGGAGACTGCTCTTATCAAAGCATCAGATGAAATCAGAATGGTGCTAGATAGAGGAGGTGCCGCAGTCCTGGTGCTTCTGGATTTATCAGCAGCTCTCGACACGGTTGATCATGCCACCTTGATCAACCGTATCTCAGCCTTAGGTATCAAATAAAAGACCAAGGCTCTTCTATCTTCTTTTCTCTCCGAACGGACGCAGTCAGTCAGCATGGGCGACTATAACTCATCAGTCTTTTCTCTTCACTGTGGTGTTCTGCAGGGATCGTCGCTGAGTCCCACCCTGTTAAATATATATGTGACGAACTTAGCACAAGTAATCAAGACTTTGGAATGGGTCTCGCGTCCTATGCTGACAGCACACAACTTGTGCTAGTGGTGCATAAAGACGGGGAGGCAGTGGCGGCTAGGTTTCATAATGGCATGCTGGCCATCAGCTCATGGATGGCAAACCACTGCCTTAAGTTAAATTCGGACAAGACTGATGTAATGGTTTTTGGCAACCTCACGCCGGGATGGTCTCTGGCATGGTGGCCAGAGGATTTGGGATTACTCCCTACTCCGGTTAAGAAGGCCAGTAACTTAGGCGTCATGTTTGACGAGAGCCTCACTTTTCAAAAGCATGCCAATGCGGTGGCTTCTTCGTCTTTTTATGTACTAAGGATGATAAAGAAATTGCTACCCTATCTCCCGATGAGTGCTGGAAAAACTCATTAGTGCTCTGGGTGTGTCTAGAGTTGATTACTGCAACAGCCTGTTAATTAATGCGCAAACAAATGTGCTGAATAGGCTGCAAAGGATACAGAACGCAGTCGCTAGGATATTGTCAGGCACTCCAACGTTTAAGCCGAATTCCAGTGTTAGGAGCCAACTCCATTAGGTGCCCATGAAAAGCAGAACTAAATTTAAGGCGTTATGCATTGCATATAAAGCTGTTCATGGTACGGGGCCTGAATACCTGAAAAAAGCCTTTCGGGCATATGCGCCCAGCAGAGCTCTACGCTCCGTAGCCACGAACCTTCTGACCGTTCCAAGAACAAACAAAGTTAACTGGGGCGACAGAAGATTTGTAGTGGCAACGGCTAAACTTTGGAATCTGCACCCCTAACTACTATCTTTTAGGAAACAAGTGAAAACTTGGTTATTTGAGCAACAGAAGACTACCCGCTAGCCTTACAGTCCATTGCGCCGAGAACCCCCTTGGGTATTTGTGCGCTCTATAAATTCTTAAATAAATAAATATATTGTAATTGCATTTATACCGCGCTTACTACCAAAAAGGATTAGTGGTGAATTAGTACAGTGAAATATGAAATTAATTTGAGCAGCGGACATGTTAGTCTGTTATTTGGATTGAAAAGATAGTGGAGGGATGGAAACGGGAAGGATTTGGATTTATACAGCACTTGCTACCACTGATGAGGTGTTGAAGCACTATTCGGCAAGTAGCACACTACTTCGGAACTCAAACGGGATTAATGGGGAATTAGTATTGCGAAAAACAAAATTAATTCATGTGGTGGCGTTTATATTTCTCGCTCAGGTGGCACATTTACTCTTTCCTATTTTCCGTTTCTGAAGTTAGGTAACTGTTTTGAAATTTATTGCTGCAATGTTTTCATTTTCATCCACGTTTTACGATATTTTGAGTGATTAATTTGGTCCTGTTTGTTCCCCTTTTGCAGACCCCTGACGAAGGGTCATGTTCTTTAAGACCCGAAATGCATTGGGTGTAAAGAAATTTTGAGAAAATGTCTAATGATGTGGCTACATAAGAATTGAATTATGTTAGCAAGGATATTCAATCGAATAACTGGAATACATTCATGAAGTGAATAAAACACATGAACTGCAATAAGAAACTTGTTTTTATTGTTAACTTGGCGCTCAGCCTGGAGGATAGGTGCCTCTACCCTCAACACTTTCATTGTCATTTACATTGCCAGCACACAGCACTCTGCACTCAACAGCACACAGCTCACCACTCTGCGCGCTCACCACTCTGCGCGCTCACCACTCTGCGCGCTCACCACTCTGCGCGCTCACCACTCTGCGCGCTCACCACTCTGCGCGCTCACCACTCTGCGCGCTCACCACTCTGCGCGCTCACCACTCTGCGCGCTCACCACTCTGCGCTCACTACTCTGCGCTCACTACTCTGCGCTCACTACTCTGCGCTCACTACTCTGCACTCTGCACTCACTACTCTGCGCTCACCACTCTGCACTCTGCACTCTGCGCTCACTACTCTGCGCTCACTACTCTGCGCTCACTACTCTGCGCTCACTACTCTGCGCTCACTACTCTGCGCTCACTACTCTGCGCTCTGCACTCACTACTCTGCACTCTGCACTCTGCACTCACTACTCTGCACTCACTACTCTGACAACTTAGGGATAAAAGTACGTCAAAGATGACCTTTTCCAGACACAACACCAGTTTGGGTTCAAATAAATAGGGCACCTTTGTGAAATAAGGATCAATGATATTCGTTGCACAAGGCAATTCTCCGAGGTTTAAAAGATGCTGAGAGCATAATGACCCATCCACCTAAGAAAATGTAGAGAGGACGATTGCAGCCGGTGAGCTCAGTAATACACGGTCAGCCGGCAGGGCCAGCTTCACGGCAAGAAGAGGTTCTAGCTGTGCTTTAGGAGCTATTTGGGGTTGCCTGGTGAAATGGAGAACCTTGGCACTAGAGTCCTGCGGCCTGCCTACTCGCAGGCAACTATAATGTCTACCCATGATCACGCTGCGGCTGGGGTATGCTAGAAAAAGGAGTACGGGAAAAAAAAACAAGAAGCTTTAACTTCAGAAAGAAAAAAATGAAAATCACGAAAAAACAGTTGCTTCGCGGAAAGAAATTACTCATGACGCCCACTACCTTGAAAAAGGCCTTCCTAGACAAAACAAAATATACATGTTGCTTTTGTATCGGTGTTCGGTGAACCTTTAACATGGATTTACAATCCAAACAGCAAGCTCCAAAGAGACAGTTGCATTTATCATACAAGTAAAAGGAAAGTCACGAAAAAAAAAATGTATATTAATAATTGATGCAGGCATTCTGAATGCTTCTGCACAGACCATCAGCGGTGTGTAGACTGCATTAATACTGCTTAAACATTGGGACTTGTCAGTATGGCTAACTCGATTTCAGAAATGTTTGCTGTATCCGGCCCATCGAAACAGTAACAGCAGCAACGTATATTTTAACGTAGTGTATTGCAACATCTATCTATCAATCAACAAATCAATCAGTCAGTATCTGAGTAGCTCTCTCATCACCACAGGTGTATCCAGGCGCTGTATATAGCTAGCTGCACTGCGTGGGGTCTGAGGTTGAAAGGATGTCTTTGCTTTTGAGCCTGAGTGAGAAGTTTTTCTATGGAGTGTGGGGACCTCTGAGGCGCCGTTATCGCGTCATGGGACACAGCGCTTAGAAGCAGTGTGCGGGATGAAGAGGTGTGAGGGACGGACCTGCAGTTTACGGTTTTGAGTAACCTGGCAGCTTGGAGCAGCTCAGCGGGGGAGGGGCAGTGCCACCGCACATGCCAACATTTTAGCTAACAGAGAGGGAGATTTTGAAAACAAATAGAGGGGGGGGGGCGAGGGGGGCTGCATTTTTCCCTTTCACTGAAGCAGAGGCAACGCTAGGGCGCCTCTATAAAATATGTTCGTTTCTATGCGCCACCGTCACTGGCAGGCCCCCTAGGCAGGAGACGCTGGGTGCACATATGTAAGGTTGAAGTTACCCGAGCCTCCCACCTGGAGACCACGCTCCCAGCTCAGCCTCTCCGAACCCGTGCCACCCTCGGCACCCCCTCCCTTCACAGTACCCATCATGATTCACAGCTTTCCAAGGCTGAACTTTGGACACACAAGGACGGGGGGGCGAAGGGGGGCGGGCGCTGCAGGCTGGTGGGTAAGCCCTGGCAAATCTATTTCAAGCCTGGCTATACTATTTTAAGAGAAGAGGCCTTCTAAAGCGCAACCTGCGAAAATAAATGATTCGAGGCGCTGTGCCAGTCGGATTACAGCGTGTATTCCAAGCAAAGGAACAAGTTAGGTAGTGCATAGCCTCGCCTCAGAAACCACGTCTTGGCGCTATATTTGAGCTCAGACATATGCACGAGTTGCCCATACACGTGATCCCTGGTGGATGGAAAATGTGAGCACGACTCTCTTGTGCACCATCTAGTGGGACCACCCCTCTGGGTGGGGATGTAAGGAGGGGGAGCTGTAGGGAAACCAGCAAGTATTTGGCACATACATTACGAGTTTTTCGTGGTTCCGGTCACATTCGCCGTGTTTCGGGTCCGTCTCCTGAGGGTTTTTTTGGAGTGGAGTTTTATATAGCTCTAACTAGACCTGGAGGTACCAGAGCGCTTTACAAGAGAAGCAGTTACGTTACAAAGGGACGCCTTCATTTTATGTTAGGCACGGGGAGATTAAATGATGTTGAGCGTCCCTGCCGAGACTCGAACCCGGTTCCCTAGGTCCGAGGTTCTAGGGTTAAAGCCCCACATTCCACCAAGGAACTCTTTTTCACAACAAAGATTGTAATTGTGACAATGGACCAAACCCTGGTGTTTCCACCGACAGAGAGCTGGGGCTGAGGGGGACAAGTGCCACAGCTGCGCTGATGCCCCCCAAGCACTGACCATCGGCCTGCGGGGTGGTGAGGACGGGCCAGGCCGCAGGGCACGAAGTGTGAGGGCACAGACCCGTCCCTCAAAGAGTGCAGAGGGCACAGTGGGCCTGAGAGGGTCTGAGAGAAGGGACGGACAAGAGCTTTCGTTGGGGCACTCGGGTGCGTGGGCGAGGAGCCACGCCCCTTGGCACTGCCACTCTGTTCTCCCTTGGCAGAATGGCAAAATACCTCTCCGTAATTTAAGGTGGTGAAATTATGTTTTCACCATGGCGGCCACGTGAAAGGTCATGATGAAATCTGCTTTCCAGATAGCAAGGTGGCTTTCACGTCTCTTTTCAGCACCAGCCGAGATTTCTAGTGAGGGCTAAAAATACTAACACGTGTTTGTCCTAGAATGCGTAATAGCAGAGGGCGTGCCCCTTCTACCCACCGTGACGGTGCTGCAGGCTGAGAAGTGGGGACAGAATGTGATGGAGCATATTGTGGCCAGTTTCACCGACCACCCGCTCTCCATACCTTGGTAATAGCAGCAGCTGTGGCTCACACTGCGGCTCTGTTCCTTTGAGAGCAGGCTGGCACATTTAACGCAGCCATGTTTGTTTACGTCTCCAGCAGCAGCGAGCGTTTAACTCCTCAGAACCATCTAAAGCACTACCACAGTTAAGGCAGCCATGCTTGTTTACGTCTCCACAGCAGACATTATTCACGTTTCAGGACGGAGGAGAGCTGCGGGCAGAGGGAGGGGGGACGGGGGGGGAGCGGGACGGAGGAGAGGTGCGGGTGGAGGGAGGGGGGGAGCGGGACAGAACAGAGGAGAGCTGCGGAGGGAGGGGGGATCGGGACAGAGGAGACATTATTCACGTTTAGGGACGGAGGAGAGCTGCGGGCGGAGAGAGGGGGGGAGCGGGACGGAGGAGAGCTGCGGGTAGAGGGAGGGGGGGAGCGGGACAGAACAGAGGAGAGCTGCGGAGGGAGGGGGGGGATTGGGACGGAGGAGAGCTGCGGGCGGAGGGAGGGGGGGGGAGCGCCAATTCTGCTCTCACCTCTCTCGGGCTCTGTGTACAGCCCATGCACGTCCCGCAGGATCCTCTCACTCACGGATTCTCCGCACGCCATGTGCGCCGCGTTAGCTGCGGCGCGATGCTTGACACGAGCAGGCGACCTATCTCGTCTTTGACGAACAGAAAAATGGCAGCTGCAAAGCTCGAAACATTTTCGGATTTGGGGGCGTGTTCGTGCTCTTCTAAAAAGGGCGTGGCCAAAAAGTGGAAAGAAGAACACGAACACACCTCCAAATCCGAAAAGGACGGAGCCTATTTGGAGTGACGGCTCTCTCCTCCAATGGCTGGCCTCCATTTAGGAAGCCAGCCAATGGGAGAGAGCCAAAATTAGAGGCGGGATGAAGAGCCCCTCTAAGAAACATAAGATCTCGCTACTTCCGGTTCTGACGAACCGGATAGTACCTCGACCTAAAAATGTGTCGAGAAATAGAAGAAACCAGTGAATTACAACAAGAATACGAGTCTTCTGAGAAAGCAATGACAATCAAACTCAATTCCCATCCACTTAGAAGATCGAGGGCACCTCTAACTGATCAGATAGCAGAGGATCTTCAATTTGTTGTTTCTGGTTTAGCCAGAACAAGGGCCAAAGGGTTTGACGAAAGAACAATTGTATGGGTGTCTCAAAGGGCAATGATAGGGGGGTGCGGGTGCACACCTGTGTGTAAACAGTTAATTAGTTTCTGATTTTTAATGAGATATTTTATGGGTTTGTAAGGAATGTGCGTGCAATTCCCAGTGGGGAAATGACCCTAATTCCCCATGTTAGGACATCAAGGAGGACTGTGGGAGAACCCACAGTAAAGGGAATGCACAGCTCTAAGACAAAAATGTCTAAATCAAAGTTATCAATAACAGTTTCAAGTTTATGAAAAATGCTCTAAGGCAATCAATTATTCATTTCATCTCATGTTGTTTACTGTTGTAGCATTATGCAAATCACATTTCATAAAACATTATTAACATATCCAAGAAAATATATATGTGTGAAGACTGTTCTTGTCAATTTTCAAAATAATATCAAATCAACACTAGATTTAAGCCATCTCGAAGCGGCTAAGAAAACATAACATCCTTTGTACATCAGTCCCAATGCACTTCGGGTTACGTAAAACCCTTCGTCAGGGGAGTGCATTAGAAAGTGGAATCTTCACATTCAATGTCGCCACTGAAAATTAAAACACAACAACATGCAGTAAGAATACTGCTCGGCTATTAGGATTTGCACCCCAAGTTGTGCACTGAAATGAAAAGTGTTGGGGATAGTCCAATGTAGATTACATGCCAATGCTTGAAAGAGTGTGCTTTAAAATAAACAAGGTGAAAAACGCAAAGAACCAATCACCATGGGATCAGATAGTAATGCCTAACCAGTACCTTCCACTAAATGCGGGTCGGGACAGGTGGCCCGATACTGAGAGTCTCTGTGCTTCGCGCAATATCTATAAATGAAAATGAAACAATGCAAAGGTAACTGTCCTGTATCTGCAGCTCTAGGGCGGGAACCGTAAATAAAGAGTTAGTGTGCTCCACAAGCTTACCGGAAATTAAATGAGGGAAGCGAGATTGTTTTGCAGCTTATCCGAGATGGGAAAGCGAAAAGTGTTCCTCCGTCATACTCCAGAGGCAATTCTCGAGGCTATAAGAATGAGTGAGGAGGAGACGCAGGGTTAGAGTCTTCTATGTCCTCGATATTAACTGTAGACCGAGGTCTTTAATCAAAGTACAAAGGGTGAAGCAAACGTACCCGAGGCGTGCTGGGTTCTCTGTTTGTAAGCTCCTTCTAACGCGGTATTGTGGGGAAAGTCCAGAATACTGTGCGCGACAAGGGAGGTTCTGTTAAAGCAGACGGTGGAAGTCTATGCTGCGTGGAAAAGGGCCCTATTGTGATGAACGACGATGAAAAACGGAAGCTCTAAAAGAAATGGCCGAAGTCGCCAATGTTAGGAAAAAAGGAAATAAGAAAGAACCCGAGTATTAGAGTGATGGGGATGACCTGAAAATAAAAATAAAACTGGAACAACATACAATACAGAGTGATAAAAATGAAATTAAAGAGGGAAATAAAACGTGTGTGGAAAAAATTAGTGAAGTGATGAGTAACCAAGCAAACAGGGTTTAAAAAATGAAAAACACAATAAAAGATGGGTGCAGATCCTGTACAATATGAAGCTTTACAGTCTACGTTATATGAAACATAACATCTCATAATGGTCATTAAGCCCATTTGGGGCTAGCGTTCTCAATGTTTTTATCCAATGTGTTTCCCTACGGGCCAGTGAGATGTTGATGTCTGTGCCTGACACCTTTTTGACTCTTTCTAGGATGGTGAACCTTATTTGGGGTATAGTGTGTCCCGCTTTATCCCAGTGTGTTGCCAGTGGGGATGTAGTGTTTTTATTCCGAATCCGGCTTTTATGCTCTATGATGCGAGTTTTAATCTTTCTGCTTGTTCTACCTACGTACACGAGGCCACATGGGCATTTAATTGCATATATCACTTCTTCAGTGTTGCAATTGGATGTGTGATGAAGTTTTAGTTTGGTACCCGTTTGTGGATGCGTGAAAATATCGCCTGGGATTACATTACTGCACTGGCCACAATTGTAGCATTTAGTCATTCCCTTAAAACCCCCTGCAGGTTTCTCTTCTTGCGGTTTCAGGAGTTCACGAAGATTCTTCGCTCTTTGGTGAGCAAATAATGGAGAATCTAAAAAGATACCTTGAAAGTCCGGTTCATTTTCAATGATCTCCCATCTTTTCTTGACGATGGTTTTTCTAAGAGGAGCTTGTGTAGAGAGCTGCAGATACAGGACAGTTACCTTTGCATTGTTTCATTTTCATTTATAGATATTGCGCGAAGCACAGAGACTCTCAGTATCAGGCCACCTGTCCCGACCCGCATTTAGTGGAAGGTACTGGTTAGGCATTACTATCTGATCCCATGGTGACTGGTTCTTTGCGTTTTTCACCTTGTTTATTTTAAAGCACACTCTTTCAAGCATTGGCATGTAATCTACATTGGACTATCCCCAACACTTTTCATTTCAGTGCACAACTTGGGGTGCAAATCCTAATAGCCGAGCAGTATTCTTACTGCATGTTGTTGTGTTTTAATTTTCAGTGGCGACATTGAATGTGAAGATTCCACTTTCTAATGCACTCCCCTGACGAAGGGTTTTACGTAACCCGAAATGCATTGGGACTGATGTACAAAGGATGTTATGTTTTCTTAGCCGCTTCGAGATGGCTTAAATCTAGTGTTGATTTGATATTATTTTGAAAATTGACAAGAACAGTCTTCACACATATATATTTTCTTGGATATGTTAATAATGTTTTATGAAATGTGATTTGCATAATGCTACAACAGTAAACAACATGAGATGAAATGAATAATTGATTGCCTTAGAGCATTTTTCATAAACTTGAAACTGTTATTGATAACTTTGATTTAGACATTTTTGTCTTAGAGCTGTGCATTCCCTTTACTGTGGGTTCTCCCACAGTCCTCCTTGATGTCTCAAAGGGCAAGCATGTTTCTATCTGCAGCTAGTTTCTTCCAAGACGAAGTATTCAGCTGAGTAGCTGATCCAAACAGTGAGGTGAATGGATTTGCAGCGGATTTGTATGCCCACCCAAACTGCATGCATGCATATGGTCGAAAAAACAAATGTACAATGAGCTCCAATGCAGCAAGGTAACCACCAGACTTCAGTTAAGTTTGAACTCTTTAAAAAAGCAAATGAAGTTTTAAAGCCACTCTTGAAAGTTGGCTACTGGTTTACACTCACTGAGATCAGAGAAATAATGGTCAACATCGATAAAACTGTACTGACCCATAATAATGATATTAAGATTTTTCTGGTGAGAATGTACAATGACAGAATTCGCTTTTGTCAGTCTAACAAAATGAATGAGGCACTTATGGTGTTTTCAGCCGATTTTAATCCTGAAGTTCTTGCTGCCAAAATAAGATCAATATCGGCTGTGCTTATTTATTTATTTATTTTACGGCACAGTCCGCTTTCAAGCAGCCACGCACCTTTGAGTGACCCCACCACCCCAGTTTTTTCCTCCCAATTAAAGCACTGTTTATGTATGTACATGCTTGCGTGTACATTTACCATTTCGATCACGTTAGTTGCAGAAATACAGTTAAAGGTACATATTTACAATTATTCAACTGACATCTGTCTTCCAGCATCCTAACATGCCAAAGCAGTACAGAGTACATGGTACATGTTTCGCATATGCCCTTTTTAAGTGTGTCTGGCATGAACAAGAGCAAAGATTAATGGTGAAGGGGCAGACTGTGTTTATCGACAAACACCTGAGTTTTGAAATAAAGTACACATCTGCCGTGCACCGTGAGAAAGAGCACTCCTCACAGGAAGCAGTCAAATAACGAGCAATCCCTTAGGCGTGATATGACATTACATTATTCAGAAAAATATGTGTAGGAAGGGACCATCTTATTTTCTTTTACTCCATTCCAATTCCAACTGTTTTATGAGGTATACGGGTATGTGGAGAGCATCCGCCTTCTTCATTTCCTCCTAATTATCATTTTATCTAACAACATGCACATTATTTTCCCCTGGAGAAGCAGCCAATGGCGGCCCCATGCCGTTTTTTCAACAACCTCCCCCCCTTAAGCCCCCCTCCCCCCCAATAGCTGTCAGAACCGGAAGAAGGCATCTGCTCGCAGCTGCTGGTTGCCACAGAGTCAGATTTCATTTCTATGGGGAAGTAGAAATGATTCTCGTACAATGCACTTGATCTCTCATTTACACAAGTTTAAGCTATTGGCATTGTAAATGACACTGCCTTTTATGTTTTGGTTTTTAAAACAAATAAAAGGCATTGTCATTGACAATGCCAATAGCTTAAAGCCGCATAAAAGCGAGACCTGTTGCATTGCAAATGCTTGTTTTGGCTAATTAGTAGCATAAAGAAATGCATGAAACAATCCATCTTGCAATAGTCTGCTTTGAAATTGCTAAACCATGACTGAGATTACCTTAGTTTACAAAGAGTTGATGAGTCTTTCTAACATCTTTTAATTTGTCTAAGTAGAAACGGAGAACCCTTTGAATGGAATGAGAATGGAGATATCTTTCTGCTGCCGCAAAAGGATTAGGGAAAAATGTATGTAATGTTATGGACGGATTAATTTGAAAGTCAGACATTACCTTTGGCAAGAAGAGGGATGAGTGCGTAATACTACTCTATGATGATGAAAGACAGTAAAAGGTACTAATGCTGAAAGTGCTTATAGTTCACTAACTCTGCTTGCAGTGGTATAAGCAATTAAAAAAGCAGTCTTCCATTACAGATGTTGTAGAATTGCTTTATGAATTGGTTTGAAAGGTGGACCCATGAGTTTTGAAAACACTAAATTTAGTTGCCATGGCAGTGAAGTTCTCTTAATTGGAAGAAATCTCTTAAGCTCTGTCAAGAAAATCTTTTATTACAGGGATTTTGAAAAAGAATGGTAGCTGATGCAATTTCCTGTATGCAGTAATGGGTGAACTTTTATTGATGAGAATTGTAATTTTGATTTGGACAAATAAAGTAAATATATGGAAGAATGACCGTATCTTGACCTGAAATAGGATTATGCCAATTTTTTTTATACCAGATACAAATTTTTTTCCAAATAGGAGCGTAACATGATCTTGTGGAAGGGTGCTTTGATTCTTTAAAAATGTTCATACAATCAGTTGGTAAATTTAAGCAACCATATTGTGTGATTTCAGGACCCATGCTGACCAATTCAAAGACTGTACGGTCTGATGCAAAATTTGGCCTGAAGTCCGAATAGGATATCTGGTCTGAGTGGAAGACTTCTGGGGTGTTTCACGGAGAGTTGAAGAAGGTCCGTGTACCACCATTGTCTTTGCCAATCCAGTGCTATTATTATAATTTTCATGTTTGATTTCCACAACTGGTCAATCACTAGTGGTATTGGCGGAAACCCCCCAACAAAATGAGTATACAGTGGTGGGAGGAGGGGTGGTTGTAAAAGGTTACGAAAGGAGGAATTCTCTTTTTCCTCCCTACGTTCAGTACCCATTGTCTGATACCTGGCCAACCTTTTAAAACCACCTCCCACCCCCCTGGTAGGAACTGCATACTCATTTCATTGGATTACTTTTGAGCACGTATGATGGGCCTGTATAAAAGCCCACAGTCCCCCCCTTTTGGATACCTTGGCGGAAAAACTTCAGCAAATGGAACTGACCAGTTGATCAAAAGGGCAATGCCCACTAAACGGGCTCTGGTACTCTGGATGCGAAGTCTCGAAATTTTTTGTTTTGTGCCGTGGTGAACAAATCTAATGAAAGAGTATATCACTCTGTGAAAAAATCTTGTGGTATTTGCAACTTGAGTAAATTTAGAGCTTTGGAGCACCAGGTCAGCGATTGTTGAGCTTTGTCCGTTAAGTTATGTGATCTTTTCAATCTGTTTTCTGTGACCATTGGTCCCCTAGACAGTATTGAAGAGGTCTTATGAATAGTCTTGCATTCGGGACTATGAATATGCATGCCGCCATGAATCCTAGGAGTGATGAGATCTGATGAACGGATGGTTTGTTCATCTGGATCAGATCTACACATATCTTTTGTATGGATGAACCCTCTCCTCCGAAGGATACACTCTATGTAGGTATCTGTTTTAGTACCTAGAAAAGTCAGACTTTGGTGATGTAAGCAACATATTGAAATTTACTCGAAGACCTAATCTGGTTAGTAATTTTGGAACAGATTTGAAGACTTGTTTCCCTTTTGACTGTGAATCTGCCTTGATCAGTCAATCATTGAGATCTGGGTATAAAAATATTCCTAGTTTTTTCAGGTGAGCTGCGATCACTGCTGTGTAGTTTGAGAAGGTTCCCTGAGCTGATGTTACACGACAGGGGAGTACAACATACTAATAGTGATAGTTTACTACCAGTCTACTGAGAAATTTGCAGTGAGGAAGGGAAACTGGAATGCAAAAAAATACGTCCTGTAAATCTATTGCACATAGCCAAACGCCTTTTTTACGTGTAGGTAGATTTGATGAAGAGCCAACATTCTGAATTTTTCTTTGGGGACAAATCTGGTGATGATAGATCGGTCGGAATTATTTTGCTCGTCTTGAACTTGGCCCTTTTTGAATGGTTATCCCCAAACTTTTTTTTACGTATTCCTCCTATTTTTCGGACCCTCTTTTTGTTGGCTTTAGGACTCTTGGCACTTTATCACAGCTAACCAGTGCTAAAGTGCATGTGCACTCGCCTTTACAGATGCTATGATTGGGTTACACCTGTTCGGCATATTTAATTTAATTATAAGTTCCTTGTACAGTGGTATCCCATGTACCCAGGACCTGTAAATAAAATGCTATTAGTTAGCCAGCAACACTGATTGTGGCGCCCACAGAAGTAGCCTTACAAGCCGGTCTCAGGCCTGCCACTGCAGGGCCTGCAAGCGAAGTTCACTGCCACTTTGACTTGGCATTTAAAAACTACTTGCCAAGCCTTAAACTCGCCTTCTACTTCACATAGGTAACCCCTAAAGATCCAGGCCTAAATGAGGCACAGGGTCAAGGCTGAATTGCATATGGCCATGTCTGAACTGGGGTGGTGTGGTGAGCAAAAAAACGAAGGATTTAGGCCCAGCTCTCTGTACTGGTGTGAATGTATGACATTGTTCTGCATTCTGTCCATCAACTGTTGTTTTTGCATTTGTCACCCCGAGTGGGACGGGTATGCTCACACGTGAGTCCAGTGCTCTCCACGCCACTGGGGTACAAAAGGGGATGATGGACGGAGCGTTTGAGCAAATCAAACACTCACCCCCAGTCAACTGATCTGGGTTTAATCCATCACCATTCTTTAGCTCACTCAGCCACCCCAGTTCAGACATGGCCATATGCAAATCAGTCTGACCCTGTGCCTCATGGGAACAGTCCAGCCCGAACTGCCAAGCCATGTCTTCCCTGGACGGAATCAAGCATCCTAGGACCGGATTCTGGCTGATTTGCATATTGCCATGTCTGAACTGGGGTGGTGTGGTGAGCAAAAAAACAATGGATGTAGACCCAGATCTCTGTACTGGGGTGAACATATTGGTTTTAAAATTGCACATTTCCTTTGTGTTGCACTCTGTGCTCTGTTGTATTTTTAAAAAGTCATTAGGAATCACTCCCTCACTGTTGGTGCCTAGCCCCACCTCCAGATATTTTCCCTGGTCCACCACGGGTACCAATCACGATTGAGTGGAGGGAAACTGCTAGTTCCAGTTGGTCGGCGGTCTAGTGCTTTGCCGCAAAACAACATAAATGGCCCTGCAAAACGGAGCGCGCAGCGGACGATTGCAGCGGGGGCGCCGAAGGCGCGCCAAAGGCAAGCCCGTCTGCGCCAGCACGACGCCAGAGATTCTGGCCATTTCTCTACAAAACACAGTCCCCCCCACACAAATAAATTACATTAGACAAGATTTACTCAATTTACAGCCGACGGTACCCTGGGCTGTCTATCAGAGTCGTGGCCATGTATGGAAGGCCCGTTCTCATGTCGATACTGCCGGTTTCAAGCCACCTTCATTCTTCCAGGTCGAACGATCACGCCCTCCGCGGACATCACACAGAGAGGGTGGAAGAACCTGTTGTGCAACATCCGCTATTTGCCCAAGTACTCAACGGAGGTATGGGACCTAATCTCTTCAGTTCAGCTGGAATTGGGTTTCCTCACTGAAACCTGGCTTCAACCTCATTCGGTTTCGGCCATTACCCTGGATATTCCGGAAGGATTCAAAATGATTAGATTGGATAGATCATCTAAAACCGGGGGTGGTATTGCCATTATTTATAAAAATGGAATCAACATCTCGGTCCTAGACCAACATAGTGATGCCACCATGGAAGTATTGGTCTTCAAGATAGATGCACCCACATATGTTAGCTAGAAAGGGGCTCTAATCGATTGTCCCCCAGATCCTGCAGCAAATTTTTCCTTGCAACTAGTTGAACTGCTGCCCCGCATCTAAATTCAAGCAATAATCCCTTCTTATTAGGAGATTTTAATGTCCATAGTGACCGTACAGATAACTCTGATGGTCAGACACTTCTGATTGACCTGTCTCTATTAGGCCTAGTTCAGCATAATGAATGCCCTACACATGTAGCCGGCCACACCTTGGACATGATATTTTCAAACTCTTCTAAAATTAAATGTGAACCACCCAGACAAGTAAATTGGTCATACCACTCTGTCATTGAATTTTACATACATGACCTTGCAGTACCTAAAAACTGGATCCCGGCCACATCTTATTCGCGGAGACAGTGGCATGAGGTCTCAGCGGAAAACTTTCAAAATGCATTTATAGAACCTCAGTTCGAGGCAGCTGATAATATTGAGGAAGCCCAACTTAAATATAATTCAGCTATTGCCAAGGCTATTGACCAGATAGCTCCTATGAAATCATGCATGAATCGCCCTAACCGGCCCCAGGCAGCCTGGTTTACAGATCAGCTGCGTATACAAAAGCAAGTGTGTAGAAAGTTAGAAAGGGTCTGGAGGACCACACACACTGAGATGGATAGAAGTGCCAAGAAGTCTGGACCCACGAAAGGAAGACTTCCCAAAGCCACGGTATCACTTATATCCGTAGCCTCTTGTCTGAGTCTGCAGACCCAAAGACCTTGCTGTCCTTAAATCTTTGCAGGGCAGAGTCCGCCTTTTCACCAAAAAGCTTGGACCCGTCAAATGGCAAATCTATAAGAGCAGCCTGCTCGCAGAAGAGAACTCAGAATACCTTAACCATGCATGTCTTCTTGTTGCAATGGATGAACCCATTGCTCTGGCAACAGAATCTACTGTGCCCAAGCCAGATTGGAGGACTTGGCGAGTCATAGCCAGAGAATCCATCAACATTCCACCTGTCCTCTTCAGACACCTTTGGAAGGAGCGGTTTTGCAGAGTCCATTAGGGCATGAATATATCTGCCCAAGAGAAAAGTGGCGTTGGTAGACTTCAGTGCCATACTAGCAGACGAAAATATCTTTTTCGCAGATTGCTCCAACTTCTTTGAAACCCCGTCAGCGGGAGCCTGCAAAAACACCCCTGTAGATTGCTTCAAACAAGAAGCTTGCACCACCAGACTTTGTGAGAAGAAAGGAAGACCGGATCTCCAGGAGCAGGTATATATCTTCTTGAGACTAACCTCGAAACCGCAGGAACCGAAAGAGGTTTGGGCTACTCATCGAGAACTGGCTCAGTCAGAGCATCATTGAATGGCAAAAGTGGTTCAACCACCGAAGATGGGGAATGAAGCACCTCCGTAAGAAGATTAGGCTTATACTCCGCCACAGAAAGCTGCAAATCCAAATGTTCTGCAGCCTTCCTAATAACCATATGATAAGGAGCAACATCCTTCGATGAAGAAGCTTTTTGAGAAGCTAAGTCCCACTCCGGAGAAGTGTCAAGCCCACTTGCCTCACACAAGTCTTCAAACACATCTTCTGTGTCATACACCTCTCCTTCCTCCCTCTCTTCAGCCTGGTACTGCTCCTCTTCCAATAATCTCTGCGCCTCTCTCCTCTAGCGCATCTTCGGTTGAGGCGTCGGTGGCGCCACGCGCAGCATTGACGGCTCCGGGAGCAGCGTCAAAAGGTGGATCCAAAGCCTGCGCCGATCGAATTTGAGAAGCTTCACGGGATGGAGCCGGGGAGGGACCATACAACGTCGATATCCTCAGAGCCGGGAAGGGCCAGGACGGTGTCGCTGGCATGAACGGCATAAAGGGGGCCTGAGGATACTGGTAAGGCACACCCACATTATATGCCAAAGGACCCATGGGACCCAAAGGTGCTCCATCGGAGTACAAGGCCCTGGTGAACACACCATACATCCCATTTAAAAAATGTGAGGGATCCGAGCCCGGCGTCGGAAACTGAGGGTATGAAGCTGGTTCGACATCTAACGAGGTACCTCTGGAATCGGAGCCGCTGGAGCCACAGGTGGAACAGCCAGTGCCAAAGGAACCTCATCAGCAGCCGGATTTGACCCACCTTCTGGAGCCGGTGAGAATCTTGGCGTTGTCGCCTCCTCTGGAGTTCCCTTATAGGAAGGAAATTGAGCCAGAGTCGCCTGAAGAGACCCTGAAAGAGAAATCAAGTCCTTTTCTCGCCCGTCGAGCAGGAGAAAGCGACCTCGACACCACAGACTTTGAAGATCGGAGCCGAGAAGCATGTCTCCTCTTCTTCGTATGCTTCCCCTTGGAGTCGTGCGACGTCGAAGACCTGGGCTTCGACCTTTTTCAAACCCTTTTTTCTTTCCTTGCCTTGGCCATGTAAAGTTTGGCTTCTCGCTTCTTCAAAGCCTTAGGATTCATCTTCATGCACGAAGAACATCCCTAGACGTCGTGGTCTGAAGATAAACATCAAAGGCAATCTTCAATCGGGTTAGTCACTGACACATGTTTACCGCACTCCCTGCAGGGCTTAACACAGGACTCCCTCAGAGCAGACATGACAAATAAGAAAGAGATATAATCGAAATAACACAAAGTATGGAGAGTCCTAGAAAAAAACTTTAGCGTCGACAGCTTTAAAAAAAGAAAACTTACGTCATCACGCCGACGTGGTCCTCCTTTGGCTCCGATGACATCATGCAAAGCCGTGTGCAGAGCCATGGCATTGTGACGACCTCGTCGGCGTGAAGATCTAGGAAAAATTTCCATGGAATGTTGGTGCAGGGGATATTCATAAGGTGAGGAATCCACAGGCTGATATATCCATCAGAAGTGAAACACCACTGGGAGCAGGTGGTCCAGCTACTAAGTGTGATTATGAATTGTGAACTGGACTGCACGCTGCAATTATGCTCGTTGGGACATTTAATGCATTTGAAACCTACCGAGAAAAAAGCTAGCCGCCATAATATTACTCTTAGCAAAACGGAGAGTAGCCATGCATTGGGATAGCAGGAGGGCACCTACTGTAGCTCGTTGGATACTGGACTCCATCTATTGCAAAGACAATTTTCTGATATATGCAGAAGAACTGTCCATAGCTTCCAAGCCTTCTAATTTCTGGGAACCTCTTACCAACTACTTACGTGAACATCCTGACCTGCTTAAAACTGATGCATAGATGCTGTATATGTTAGCGTTATGTAACGTTACTGGGATGTATCATTACTATGCTAAATACTACTAAAGTGCTGTGTTAAGTATAATTATTATCTGCATGATGTACAATGCAAGATAAGACTTGATATTGTGTATGAACATGGTTTGCTTCATTTCATGAAAACTTTATAAATACATATTTTTTTTTAAAACGTTGTTGTGTCTGATGTGTTGGTTTTCACCTAGGGAGCCTGGGCCTCTCCACTTTCTGAAGGGGTTTGAGTGTATAACTATACATTTTCCTAAGTTTCCCTTGTCCCTGCCCCTACCCTTCAATTTTATCTACCTGTGGGAAGAACACCACATTTTATTTTTATTTTGTGTACTGCAGTACCAATGCTAAGTCTGCAAGCTTTTCTGTAAATCCTAGGTTACGTGAAGAATATTTTTGGCCTGTAGGGACCAAATGACATAATGCTCCACTATTTGTAACATTTTCTTGTGCTAACAAAGTTTCATAAAAGACTGGGAGAACCAGCTTGGTTTACCCACCCCACTTGCTCTACAAGCTGAAAGTATTTAACCAAAATTATCTGTGCTGAATAAGAGAGCAGACATTATTTGTCATTAAGAGGGTAGCAAGGTTAAGAAATACCAACCATGGCGCGTACACAGGTATATTGACCTGGATACACAACAGGCTCCTTCCATGGAATAAAGTCACTGGGCAAAAGAAAATAACAAAACCCATACCTTAGATTTTTCACACCCTTGTAAAATCTGCTATCCCATCACTCCATTAGATGCGTTTCTCCACCCACTTCCTTGTTGTAAGATGCTGGCTCTGTATATACTATACCAAAAGCCCGACAGGATAATGCTAATTCCCCCATTGCAGAGAAGGTACGTCCACCTCTCCCCCGAACCGATTGATACAAAGAAAGGATATGCGGCGAGCAAAAGTGCTGAGTGGGGCGTAGGAGAGGCGGATGGTGATGCCATTTTGAATCGGGCAGAGCAGCCTATCTAACCGCTGCACAAGAGGCACATCTCAGGGCAGATAAGCGGCTGGAGGCCAACTGCACCATTACCCTATGCAATGACAGGAAAACATTGGCGTAGAAGTTGGTGCGCCCCCGCAACCTCCCTTAAAACTGACGCTGGCCCTTTGAAAAGATTGGAAACATGCTGCCAGCCCATGTATGGCCTGGGAACAGCCCATCACTACAAATTGGAACACAGGGATGGCACAATCCCAGTTGCATGAAAGCAGCCTGGTGGAAGATAATAAGACACAACAAATCCCCCGCCCCGCCTCCAACAACTAAGTGCTCAATCCGCTATCAGGTCACAGACACCACGCTGTGCAAAAGGCTGATAACTGAACGCCCAGGACGATGGGCAAACCAGAATGTAAGCAATTTAAGCTACCCTTTTAACCCCGCAAGTCAGCAAGGGGACAGTGCCAGGAGCGGGATCCAGAAGCAATCGACGGCGCAGACTCAGGTCGGGAGCCAGAAGAAGACGACATGAAAACACTGCTGCTGACAATGAAGAGCAGTCGAACGTCAATTGAATCCAAAATGGACACCATGTGCAAACGCATGGACTTCATCACACAGAAACTGGAAAAACAAGAAGGCAGGATAGGTAAGGCTAAAAATAGTATCTGGAGGATGAGACTACCGAGAGAAGCGAACAAGTGAAAGAAATGGACCTCCTCCTGAAGGTAATAGCGGCAAAGAATTAAGATTTAGAGGATAGGTACAGAGAAACAATATTCTCATTGTAGGAGTGCCCAAATCTGCTAATATGGGGAAAATGGAGGAATATGTGGAACACATGCTGATCACTTGCTTTGGGAAATAAGCCTTCTCCCCGCTGCTGGTGGTGGAGAGAACATAAAACATTGGCTTATCGCCCCCGTGCCCCCCAACCCCCAAGACCATAGTGACAAAACTACTTAACTACAGAGATTAGGATTCAGCTTTATGCAAGGCTAGGAAACAACAATCATTTACATTCGAAAGCCACAATGTTGCCCTGTACCCTGACTTCACACTGGCAGTTCAAGAAGCCAGGAAAAAGTTCCTGCCTGGTAAGAAAAAACTGCAGCAGGCCAACATCACGTACGCCATGCTCTTGTCTGACAGGCTAAGGATCACACACCAAGGCAACCACATTTTTGCACAACCCCACAACAAGTTATGAACTACATCAAATCTCCGCCTAGAAGCCCCAACTGGGCGGGAAAATCACTGTCCGGAAACAGAGTCACTCCACCAAGGCTAGACTAAGACTGAAACAACCATGAGAACAGCAAGACCGATCACAAACTGTTCAGACGAAAGACAGCCTACGTGATGCACCTTTAAAAACTTCAATTGGCTGCTGCACGCAAAGAACCACCCAACAACGCATGACTCAAGGTCCATAAAGAAAAAATCACCAAACGGAAATGTGAAAAGAAGGCACGTTAGAGCACTAATGGGCAAAGAGCCATAGACCCTAACCGAAACTGAACTTCTCAGGTGCTCTATACTATTATCCCGGACACCCTCCCCCCATGGTGTTATGCCTGAGAGGAGGTTCTGCTTCGCCCATTATGCAACAAGCCCCAGCAGGAATTTCCTCTATTGAACATGAAGCGAATGACCGGACTACTCCATTTACGTCCTTATGGGTTTTTTTTTAAAAAACTTTATTTTTCAATTTGTTGCAAAACACAAGCAAAAACACCCTTCAAGGCATCGTTATAAACATTTGCACACAGATCGACGGACTCATTATGGCACATTTCGGAGTATGACAACATCTGAAAGCGCACAAGGTCATGCATTGAAGCAGTGTAACAAGCAGATTACATGTGACGTTGTGAGGAAATCAGGCCAGGCCCAGCTCCATGCACTGTTGGAATAAACTCTCAGTTGGCCCCTCCCCCCTCCCTACATCCTTATGTTTGTGTTACTCGTTTCCTTTTTTGCTTTCCCTATGTTAAATACTTTCCCCCTTTATCGAGATGTCTGACATTCCGGATCTCCCCGTGTATCCTTCAGAATATGTGCTAACTATGAGAGTAGAACAAAAGACTTGGTATAGAGAAATAGGGTATGTTTGGTTGTTTTGAGGGTATAATGGACTCTTCAAGGGCAAGGGCGAGGGGGGAGTAATTCACAGCACGTTGGGGGAGCCGCTGTGGGAGGGGGTAGGTGGGCAGTGGATCAGTTCAGGCATAGATAGAGAAATATAACCAGGCCAAGATAGCAACAAACCCAAGCAGGGAGCAGAAACTCCGGTTGACTCCGCCCTTCCATGGGCGAGGCCTTACCCTCCGGATCCAGAGCCTTTAGGAGAAGGAGATATAACATCCTTCCGATGCTTCCTGCTTGGCGACTTCGGTCTCAAATCCGAACCTTTTTTTCCTAATGAAGTCGAGACCCATGCTTCCTCTTCTTGTGCTTCTATTTTGTCGACCTGGAAGCATGCCCCGATGACGACCGAGACCTCGACTGCCTCGATTGCCTCGATCGGGACCTCAAGCTCTTCCTGTCCTTTTTACAGGGATGTTGAATTCCAATAGCCCAACGCCCAGGACATATTGTTTGGGGTCAAGGGCAACAAGTTTTCATGTGTATTTTGTCCTTGGGACACGTAGGTCCAACCATCTACAGCACAAACCCTTTGGCTGCCAGTTTACAGTACCACATTATGGATCAGGGAAGGGCATTGCCTACAGTTAAGGGAATATGTGTGTCCATGTGTTAATGCTGTTCAAATTTGTATTTATGGTTCATTAATGCAAAGCCTTTATTATTAGGGTGAGCACAAAGTAAATGTAAGCTCGGCCCGCCCATCTCTCCTGGACGTGCCCAAAGCTCCACGCCTTTTGGGTTGCTATACATGATACACTGGGTACGATTATAGACGTTCCACTGGCCGTCTTACCTGAGATTGCCCTGATGGGATACATGTCCAACTTTCCCCGAAAGATACGTAAATTGGCATCGATCTGCTTCCTTCTGGCCAAGAGAGAGGTTGCACTGCACTGGTGCTCGAGACGGGCTCCCACAGTTGCCGCTTGGCTGCGAAGTGTGGCTTATTGCAATGTCAATAGTGTGGAATATTCTGGCCAACTCCCGGCAACCTCCCGCCCCACTGACATCTGGGACCCATATCACCAATACATTGCGGGGAGGGCGAAAGAAGCCACAGCTCAGTCCCTACACCCCAATTTACCTACTGGGGTGGGCTAGGCCTCAGGAACCCCACGCTGCACTCCATTAGTTAGAGCTTCTGCCACGACACGCCGCTCTCCTGTGACATGGGGCTGGACCGTCCCGTTTGCTCGCTGCTTTACCCTACTCTTGGTCCCTCAGGTATTTTGGCGATCTGTGGCCTTCTGTTTTTACTCCTGTTCCTCCCGGGTGGGATGATTAGATGTTTGCTGTTATGGAAATGTGGTTATTGTCTGCGATGCCTCCTAATGTGATACGGAACGGACTGATGTGCTGGTCTCGCAATCTGTTACTTCTGTATGATGCAATTTTCTTTCCTTTTTTTTGAGTTTTTGGACTATTGTTTATGCTTGCTTTGCATTTCAGTTGCTTATCAGAAAATTTTACTATTGTGACATTGGTTATGCTCCATGATGCGACCTCACTGTTTATTTTCCTAGCGTCACTTTATGTTACCGGAACTGATTGGAATCTCCCTACTTGGACGCTATGATCAGACTCTGTATGCTGTATCACTGTGGTTTGCGTCAATTTGCTTTAATAAAATGTTTTTTAAAAAAAAATGTAAGCTCGGCCTGCACTACTGACGGGGGTTCCAGTATAAATATATGTATAATGCTCCCAGAATGCTCTATAAATATATGCAAATATGTGCAGAAGCTTGAAAGCACAAGTGATTATTATTGGCTTTCACAATAAAACGTTCCCAAAAAAATGCAAGTAGGAAAAAAAAAACATTTTGCTAAACAACCGTAAGATTCTAGGTACCATATCTTTGCAGCACTACTTAGAAACATGTTGATGTATGCTTGTATTTCCCAAAAATATTCATAATGGAAAATCAGTGTAACCAGTTGAAATAAGATTATGGAACAGAAAATAAACAAGCATTGGCAAAGCCAGTAGGTCTGAAATTGGGGGTGAGCCTATGGTTTTGTCAATGCGTAACTTGTTTAGGCATGGTTTTTGTAAAACCTTATCGGTGTGGGAGCTCCTGAGCCCTCACCATTCTAACAAGCATTGGCAAAAGCAAAAATTGTTTTTGGTCTCATTGCCACAGCAGTTCCGGGCACTGAACAAAGCTACTTTGTGTGCCAATATGCTCCTTGTAAAAGAGCAGAATACGGTCACTCACAGTGAAGCCAGCCGATAGACCGAGAGAGAGAGAGAGACAAATTTTATAGAAAACAGAAAAGGTCATGGTTAACGCCAGGCCTAATTAGAGGCCCAATTATTAAAGAAAGTCTCAAAAGTGCATCCATGGTATATATTCTTGCATTAAGTGCATTATATACAGTTTCCATGAATTCATAAGAATTTACAGAAGTAGGCCAAGAAATAGTACTCCTAAATAACATTTGTGAACTGCATTTTAGCATGAGCAAATGTGCATGTGTAGATTTGCTCATGTGAAAATCTGAATGTTTCAAGTTCACTTTTCCTCCAACCAATTTTTAACAACCCCGGAAGAGGTTTTACGTCTGCCACTGTCAGGAGTAAATTTCCAACCTTTTTCAGGCTGGGAAAAGATTAGAAAAGAGTTGGTGAAAACCCTTAAAACATGCAAGCCAGTAGGTTTGCACAGACTCGAAAGGGAATTCCAACCGTTGAACTATCGCTTACCACTACCTTCAGCCCCAGTATGTAGACCTGCAGAAACGTAGCAACAGAAGGGAATTGCTAGTATTCGGACCCTACTATGGTACGAGCCCTGACCTAATTAGAGATGCTACATCAGAGCTCTTACATAAAGACATTGCTCTCGTAATTTGTCACCACATTACATGGCACAAAAGGGACAAGTGGATTTTGATACAGGACAAGTAGATTTATCAAGCAACCTGCCCTATGGACAAGTAGATATTTTATTAAATTCCACACCCCTGTTTTTACTCTTCATCTTGGAAACCTGGAGCTTAGCCTCTGAATCACATGGTCTGAGATCAGGCACCAAACGCAATCTTCATGCGGGTCCGTGTTGGATATCATCTTCCCGCATTCACCACACGGCTTGAATCCGGTCTTCTTCGACGACATCTCCACAGGAGAAAGCGATACAAGAAACACGAAAACCAACAAACAGTAACAAAGTTACTATCAAAGCTACAGAGGATCCCTCGAAAACCGTTAGCGTCGATGACACGGAAAAAAGGGAACTGATGTCATCACGCCGACGTGAGCCTATTATGGAGACGGTGACGTCAGCGGAGCCGCGCACAATGCCGTGCTTCTGTGACGTCGTCCACGTCGGCGCGAAGCTACAAAAATAATTTCCGAATGTTGCAAGATATATCCATCAGAAACAGAATTACCTAGCGACTCAAATCTACATGGACAATGACAGGCAGCAACCATGCCTGGGCCTAGTAAAGTGGAACATCAGGGGACTGGGGGAACCACGTAAGAGGCAACATCTTCTGGCATACTTAGATAGGCAGATTGTACACATAGCCATGCTGCAAAAAACGTGTACGGCCACTGAAACCAATCCCACATTTCCTGCAAAATGGGCATCACACAGATTTTCATCGTACTCCACATATTCGAGGGGAATGACCATTCTCATGAAAAAGAATACCCTCTATATGGAAGAGAGAGCTATAAACGATCCTCAAGGAAGATACTGTGTGGTATGGGGGAGGCTGGCATCGCAGTCGGTCACATTAGTGAATTGCTATGGTCCAAATATAGATGACAAATCCTTTTTCACTGCACTGTGAGGGGTGGTCATAAGTATAGGCTCATCACATAATATTTGGGGAGGTGATTTTAACCTCACCATACAACCAGCACTTGAACGCTTCCATCCCCAGCCACAGCATTACACCAAGGCCCAACGCAAGTACAGCAGATTATAGAAGAACACCGACTAATAGACGAATAGCGAGACGCCCACCAGACGCACAGGGAGGGAACATGTTATTCCACTATGCACTGCAGCTGGACATCTGCCTGGTCTCCAGGGGAATAGCAACCGGGGTAACCCATACACAACACTTAAAGCACACATATTCGGACCATTCCCCAGTGTACATGCGGATGCTCCCTCCGTGGAATCCATTCATCTACACATCTTGGCACCTCCCTACAATAGCGCTGCTAGATGTCCCTTTCAGGGCTAAACTGGGTCAGGAATTGGAGGACTTTCTCAAACGCAATATAGAATCGGTGACAACCCAAGGAACAGTATGGGAAGTTGGTAACATGATAACACTCAGTTCTTTTGGGAGCTGGCTCCTCAAAGTAAATTGACCTTAATTTTATTGAAAAAATTCTCGAAGAGCTTGTAGATTGGTAGTGCATGAGAAAAATACAATTCAATTAATCTGTAATTGTGAGACAGAAAAGTCTCCAGGTTTTAAAAGTTTCCTTGTTGCACCCACTCTCCTTCGTATTAAAACCAGTTAAATGTTGACAAAGGATATTTGAAAACCTGGACACTATCCTGGAGACAATGCTCTTTGAGAGTACTTTTCAATACAATTAAGGGACATGCTGCCTGTGGTCCATTTGCTTTGAGGAGCCAGATCCCAAAAGAATTGAGTATTATCACGTTACCAACTTCGATTAAATCTTGGGGAGATATCAAGCTGTCTGGAACAGTATAACCCACCGAAACGCGTTGTGCTGCTACAACAAAAGCACTAAATCAAATTGGTGTTGGTCAATAGAAAGAACTGTACATATTGATGTTTTGATCATGGAATTGCTATTGGATTAGTGCCCCAAATGACACATTTTCATTCTCTATCATATTCTCCCGTATTGAACCTATATGTATTAATTTGTGTATGTGAATTTTCACATTAGTAGTCAATTTAGGTGTAATATTTGACCTGCTTTTTAATGTATTTTTATGTTTTTTTAATAGAATTCATTGTAATAAAACATTTACATATCAGCTTTGGAGATCCTGTAACACTCTCTGGTGTTAGAAGTGTGTTTGGCATGTATGTGGTATGAGTCATTAATAGTGTGCTTTAAAACAATCCAAAGGGAAATTGTTGCTTTGACTACGTGGAAATATCAGCCAGGAGATTTGTGGCACTGGATTGCTTATAGCAAAACACAGAGTAGCATGCAGGTAGGGAAGAAGAAGGGCCCCTATGTTTAAGGAATGGTTAAAAGGTCTGATATATTGCCAAGAACAACTTCCACGTACGCAGAACTACTACCCCCAAGTTCCAGTCCCAGATATATATGGGTGCCCCTCAAGACATATTTCCTCCAGTCCTCAAACAAAAGATGACCGGCTAAACCCACCCCCGCCTTCCCCCCACTACAATTGGCTAAAAATCCTCAGATAAACCCCCTTACCTGGCTACTGGAACGGGATAGTCCTAGTCCAGAAGCACCAATGCTTAGGTGTATAACACGAATATAAAACGCCTCCTCGTACACCTGCTTTAGGAAACGTCTGGACAACATGATGAGATTGTTACTGCGCTGAATTGTGAATGCATTGTATTTCTTTTTTCTTTCTTTTCACTGACTATTTTGCCTTTGCTATGTAATAGCTAATGTTAACTAGGAAAAATGCCAATAAACACAAAATAAATACTATATTTAGGGGCGTTAAAGGGGTGTGCAAGTTGGGACCAAGGGTCCCTCCCTTGGGTTGGGTACACCCCTATTATGCCATCCTCTAGTAGGAGAGGGCATGAGCCCCTTCCTAATTGGCGGAGTTCCCTCATCTTCAAGGTGGAGGGGACTTCGATGTGTGCTTCACCTCGCCTCCCCCACCCGAGGGGTGGGTGTTGCCAAAGGTGGGCACACCTTTCTACCTGGCTTGGTTTTCCTGCTGAGTCTCCTGCCTAAAGTGGAGGTCAGAACCAGTGGGGGCCAGTTGCTGGGGGCAGCAAAAAGCAGGGTTAGCTTCCAAAGGCAGCAGGCATTTCAAGCTTCCCCTTTCTTGGACCCAGCCCATCCTGGGGGAGGAGGCATGACTCCTCTGTACAGGATGGGCTTTGTTTCTGTACCGAGAGAGCACAGGCTTCCTCTCTACCCAAGGGTCCAGGTACATGTCTGAGTGATGGTAAATAGCTGGCAGCCTTTCAGGAACCAGACCAGGGCTGGTTGGTTTTAAGTGGGCATCTCTAAGATGCCCTCTGGCTGCATTTTACATCAAATCCCACACTGACATCAGTGTGGGTTTAATGTACTGAGATGTTTGCTACCAAACTTCACAGTTTTTAGTAAAGCCATTATAGAGCTGTGGAGTTCGTAAAGACCAACTCCCAGACCTTATACTTTTTATGGCTTTACTACACTTCGAATGTCTAAGAATGGACCTAGACATGGTAGGGGTACAGGGCTCATGACTATACCCTCACCTTAGGGCTAGTGCACCCTGCTAGAGGGATGACTTACCTAGGCCTCAGGCAGTGGATTGCAGGCATGACACACAGGGATATGTGTGTTAAGGTGCAGAGCCTCTAAGGGTGGCACAATAGATGCTGCAGTCCTTAGAGGTTTCCCTGGTCACAGTACCCATGGTACCTTTTTATAAGGGGCCAGGGATGTGCCAATTTTGGATGCAAAGTTACAGTCTTGGGAAAGAACATAGGCCCTGGGATTCTGATTGATAGGGACCCAGAGCACATCAAGTCAGGTTGCATCAGATGTCAGGCAAAAAATGGGGGGTAACCATGCAAAAAAGGGACAATTTCCTACACTTGTGAAAAAGCCTCCCCTATTTCCTTTCTCTGCCTCCTCCTAAGATAAATGTAAATCTCCTGTTTCTAAACGCTATTGCTCTTCCAAGCCAGCTCCAACACTCCTGTTTTTTCCTCACATTCCCCTAAAACTCTATTTTGACAGTAACTCCCCTATTCAATTCATTTTCACCACATACTCATGTGAAATCATTTCTCCTCCATGCTTTTGAATCAGTTTTAAAGATCACTGCCCAGTAAAATCGTTTTTTTTTCTTTGCCCACTCTCCTGCCATGTTTCCATGCCCCCTTCCTGATGCACTCTAATATCAGATTTGTTGCCCGGTTTGGCTCCCTACTCATTTAATTTCCCTTGCATGCTATTTTGTGAAATCAGTTTTCTCTTCTGCTTTGCTGCTCTGTCCCACTTATCTGCCCTCTCCCATAAAATCAGTTTAATCACCAGCATTCTTTCCAGGTCTGCTTCGCAATCCATGATGCTGTTAAATCCGTTTACTCACCTGCTTCCCCAGAAGATGTTCTGCCATACCTTTCCTGCCAAATGATTCATGCCCACTCAAGTAATATGTACTTCTTCACTCCCTCTCCTGTCTATTTTAGTTTCCCTACTAAGAGATGCAGAACATGAATCTTTAAATAAGAGTTTCTGCCTATGAACAGTGATGCCTCACTTCAGTTTCCGCACAGTGGTTGGTGTTAAAAGACTAATTTGTTTGCACAAGTGCTGAGTGTCCAAAGATTTCTAGAAACAAAGAGCATAGAGCACTCGACCTAATGTTTAGAGATTTGGCCATACAACTATGTTTTTGTAGTTTTTTTTTCTAGTGGTTGGTTGACGTCGATTTAGCCCACCATTTGCTGAGCTGGATGAGAGGTTGTGTCATTTTTGTTCTGAATAGGGTTGCCCTAATAATGTGAAGTGCTCTCCACCCCCCCATCTCCCCCAAAAAACACACACACACTACCACCCAACCCCCACCCCCACACTATACAGCTCTCTGCTTTTCCTCATTTTGTGCTTGGAGATGAGAATGATTGTAATTTCATCCTGGCATTATTTCAAGACAGAGATGTGATGATAATTAAAAGGCAGCATGCGGTCTGTGCTAATGTTCCTTTACCAAAGCAAGTGCTCATTACAAAACATAAATAAAGAGATATTTCCAAAGAGAGCTTGGAAGTTCAAGCTAACTTTCGACAAACCTAACTGATTACTTACTGTAACGGGGTCGGGAAGGGAGGCAGGGAGGACTGGTGGACCCCTGATTATACTTCCCCTTCTACCCTGCAGACTGGAACGGCGAGGGATGATTGGGAGCCTCAGCAGGACACAAACGAAGACGCGTCCTCAGGTTCCTTGGCGTATGGCGACGGAGAGGAGGCCCCACCTCCTGATGACGTGTACACTCCTGGATGGTTGAATACGGGGGAAGTCCTCTACACGGCGTGTGACGACACCGGAGGAGCGAGGTCCGGAGAACGCGAGAAGAGCAGGACGGAGAGGCGAGACGAAGACGGAGGAAGCGAAGGACCAGAGTGTGGAGGAAAGCCAGGAGGCCAACGACCCTGCGTTCCGCCGTGCCATACTCCCGAGGGAGGAGTATGGCTTAGTCAGGTACGGCGTCTTTTGGCGGGCCGGCTGGGGAGAAAGAGTGCCCCTGTAGATAGTGTATAGATACCCTGTGTGTGTCTGTCCTCCGTATTACCCGACCCCCTCTTCCCGTTTCCCGTTTTCCCATACCTTTTCCCTACCCGTGTTCCGCACATCTCTCCTCCCTCCCCTGAGCACAATACACTAAAGAGGCTGAGGTAACACTGGTGCTCCTTCACAAACACCGGGTCCCCATTGGGTATAGACCGACAAGAGATAAGCGGCTAACGGCCTCCCTCTGTCCTTCTTCTTTCCCCCCTTGGGTTCCTGAGACGGTGTGCCAGGGAGAGACAACGCCAGAGGAAGTCCAGCACCCCGGGACATCCAGGCGGAGAAGACCACCACCACGGACAACCTAGACTTTGCCAGGGAGAGACTAACATATAGAACAAGACGAACTATAAAAATAAAGCCCAGTTTAAAAAAGCATTCTAGTCAGCCTATTACTGCTGCGGCACCGGCTTCTAACCTAGAGACTGTCCCCAGCCCCCCTCCCACGCTTACACTTACCTTTTTCGCCTTCCAGGAGACATCAGGTGTGTGTGTTTTCCGTCCTTCTGACCCAGAACTGCAGTGGATGATGATTTCCCACCTTAAAAAGAATAAGAAAGGACTCAAACGTATTGCTTACTTTAACAAGCTACAGTAAATGTATGCAACAGTGACATTCAGATCACTAACTGCTGGATATTCTACCACCAAAAAAGGCCTGAGGCTTTGATATATATGATATATATATATATATATATATATATATATATAGCTGTAAGAATGATTAGTAGGCTTTATATGTACACATATACAAGTAGTGAGAAATGCTGGGATGCATCTATATAGTAAGGCGAAGTAAGCCTTTGAACAAAATGTACAAAGAGGACCAAATGTTTATCCACATTTTAACTTGCATCGAAGATAATACTATATATGTAAATGGGCAAATAGAAGTAACCGAAAATGGTGCACTGCTGAATTTTTTAACCTGAAATTGTTCTGGAATGCTTCAGATACTGTTTTAGTTTTCCAAAGAGATTCATTATTTTTTTAAATAAAATAAACCAATAAACGCAGAATCCTAAGTGAGCATCACACAGTTTGCGCAATATTAGCATTATCCACATTAAAAAAAACTGCAACTCAATCTCGAAGAACATTTGTGAAAAGCAAAAAAAAGGAGGAAACATCTGCATGAAAATACCAAATGGCGTGGGAGGTCAGGCTCGGCCCCCAGAAAATGTGCTGAATAGTTGGCTTAGGTAAAGTTGAATTGGATGTGCTAAAGACATGGTGCACAATGATAGATAGATCAGGTCTGACTATATAGGAGTTGGCGACTACCCTTCTTGGATGGGAGGCTGTACTGCACTCTTGTACCCCCCACTGGGTATACCCCGTCAAATTCTCTGGAAAGGTTGGGTGTTGTAGGGGGGGGGATTTGTTGTATCGGTTTGTCTTTAGCGATTTGGGGGTGCTGAAGTGGGTGGGGGGCTGGGATGGGGGGTGGAAATAGGCAGGTGTGGTTGAATGTAGTTGTAGTGTACTAAGGTTTTTCATGAGATTGGTAGCCTGATTAATTTAAAAGTACATGTGCATAGTGTCCTACGGGTATGTGTGGTACAATAAATCTATTAACCTGGAATGTTATAGGATTAAACAACCCAGAAAAATCAGGAGTGTGTTGGCCTTCCTCGATCTGCAGGATGTGCAAGTCGTGTTGCTCCAGGAGACGCATCTCACTAAACAAACGGAAGCCAGTGTGGGGGCTAAATGGGCTGGTGTTCGTGTGACAGCATTGTTCTCCTCCTATTCGCGTGGGATTGTGTTTTTGCTTAAGCGTGGTATGCCATTCTTGCTGATAAAGTCCGACATAGACGATCAGGGAAGAGTGCTGCTTGTGCAGGGAAAATTAGGGTGAAAAAATGGTTCTGTTTGTGAACGTGTGGGCCAAACGTGGATGACCCGGGCTTTTTCAATGATGTGTGGAGGCGCAATTCCCTTTTCCTCCATCTACACTAATCTTGGGTGGAGATTTCAATGTATGCCTGGACCCTAGTCTAGACCGTTCTTCTGAGGTGGCGGGCGTGGAAAACAAGCTGGGCCAAGTGATATCAGAGTTGATGAAAGTTGAAGATATTATTGATGTGTGAAGAGACCAGCATCTGGCAGGTAAAGAGGGTACATTTGTGTCCACGGTACACAGTTTGTGGTCCAGGTTGGACTACTGGCTGGTATCCAGGGAGGTGGGATCATGGTTGGTGTCTCTTAAGCACTTCGCTAAGACACTATCTGATCACTCTCCATTTCTGCTGGAGCTTGATGTGCAGTACAAAAGGGGGTGGTGAGGATGGAGCATCTGAATCAATCAAACACTCACACCCAGTCAAAAGATCTGGGTTTAATCCATCACCCTTCTTTAGCCCACTCTGCCACCCCAGTTCAGACATGGCTATATGCAAATCAGTCTGACCCTGTGCCTCATGGGAACAGTCCAGCCCGAACTGCCAAGCCATGTCTTCCCTGGACCGGAAACAAGCTTCCGAGGCACGGTTTCTGGCATTCCAGCCGTCTTCAGCCCTGCTTGCTTGAATCCAGTGGCAAAGTGAGCAACGGACTCTCATCTGAGCATAGCCTGCCACACTTCTGGCGGCCAAAAGCGGTACAAAAGGGGGTGGTGATGGATGGAGCATCTGAATCAATCAAACACTCACACCCAGTCAAAAGATCTGGGTTTAATCCATCACCGTTCTTTAGCCCACTCTGCCACCCCAGTTCAGACATCCCTCCCTGATGAAGTATTTCGCTTTAAAAGAGGTGTGGCTATTACAATCTTCTTCCTAGAGAACGAGGGTTCAGTTGAAAGTGCTGGCACGCTCTGGGAGGCTTTTAAAGTAACGATAAGGGGGGAATGTATCGGGGCTCAAGCAGGGGTATTAAGGGATATCAGGAATAGGTTAACCCCTTCCATGCTCATGACGAGCTCAGCTCGTCATGGCATATACCTCTCAGGTGCTCATGACAAGCTGAGCTCATCATGACCACACCCGTTTTCGTTGCTGTTCAGCACAGCAGGGGAAACTCTCAAGCAGCAATGTGGTTAAGTGATCTAGCGACCAAGATCAGCTTATTAGAGCGTGAATATGAAATAAGCCCCACTGCTGCAACTCTGTCACGAACAAGAGATCTGGCTTCGGAGTATAACAGTACAGCGGACCAGGAGATTCTGCATAAATCCAGGAGATGCAAAGCGCGGTACTAGGGAAAAGGGGGAAGGCCGGGACGTTCGCTAGCCCACAAGTTGTCATTGCCTAAAGGGCAGGAGTATTTAGGTGAGCTGCTGGATGAAGAGTCCAATGCATGTCACTCCACTGCAGATATCAATGGGGTGTTTGAGGACTTCTATACAAAACTTTATGGAGCTAAACAAGGGGCCAGTAACTAAGAGATCAATGGGTATTTGGAGGATATCGCTCTGGGCTGGCTTTCTCAAGGCCAGCGCGAATACTTGACTCCGACCTTCAATGTGAAGGATGTCAAGGAAGCTATCATGATGCTCCCGACATGCAAGGTGGCTGGGCTAGACGGCCTGCCTAGCTAATTCTATAAGGCATATTGTGACACTTTAGCCCCGCAACTACTTAAGGTATTTGCCGAAGCCTATGACACTGGCGTTTTGCCCCCCACTCTCAGGGAAGCCCGGGTTGTCACGCTCTTAAAGCCTGACAAAGCAGCAAGTAAGTGTGAATCTTATAGACCACTTTCCAATATAAATAAAGACACAAAAATCTTAGCGAAAGTTATTGCCACCCGACTTCAGCCTCAGATTCCAAATCTGATTTTACCTGACCGGTCAGGATTTGTCCCTAATAGATCAACGACACATAATCTGCGAACTATTTTAGCTGTGTTACATTATTTGTATTTCAATGGTTAATAATCTGTAGTTTGTACCTTGTGTAGTTTGATATTTTTAGCTACCCAAGCAGGGAGTTATGCCGGTATGTGAAGCCTGTAATTTGTAGACACGTAACATGTACTAAAAATAGTGTTTAGAATAAATGGTTGTATATTGAGTCACTTAGGACGATTTATTTTATTTTAATTTAATATATATGTCTTCCAGATTGTACATGTGGCTCCTGAAGAAGGCGTTCTTGTGAAAACGCCGAAACGCGCGTCGAGAAGAGCACTATTATTGTCCACCACTGTTTTAATGAATTAATAATGTCGTTGTGTATATTTGATTAGATGTTGTATTTTCTTACATTTTATGTTATCAATTTTAATGTTTTTAACTTGAGTATATATACATAATAAATATAACATTTTGTTAAATTTTTTTAAAAATAACTGTTTCTTGTGTGCTTTATACTTACCGTTGTCTCCCTAGCAATATTATATTTGAATGTAAAGTTTTCTTTCATACTGTTACATTATTTGTAGCCCAGGCTGCCAGCGGTAGCTGTGCTGTTAGACGCGACAAAAGCCTTTGATTCTCTACACTGGGGGTATATGTTTGTTGTTCTGCAAAGGATGGGAATGCCACCATTTTTTCCGAAAGGAGTTCGTCTGCTGTATACAAACCCGGTCGCTAGGCTGCGGGTAAATAGATGGGTCTCTGATGCTTTTTCTATTTGCAGGCTAACCTAACATTGCTGCCTGCTCTCTCCTATGTTATTTTCTCTGGCACCAGAGCCGGTAGCCTGTAAGCTGCGACAAAAAACGCACAAGGGCGGCCTTGAGGTTCTGTAACAGGGTCGGGGCGGGAGGCCTTGAGGACTGGTGGACCCCTGACACTAACTTCCCTCCTTCCCCGCAGACTGACTCTCCGAGGGTAGAATGGGAAAGCCTTCTGGAACGGGACGGTGAATATGACCCCAGCGCCTTTAACTGGGCGTATGACGACCTAGACGAGACTCGGCCCCCTGCTGACGTCGGAGGCTCCAGATTGGTGAAAGGGCAGGAAGTCCTGTATGCCAGGTGTGACATCACCCCGGAGGTCGGAGAAGGAAGCGGAGAAAAGGAACCGAAGGAGAAGCGAGGAGAAAACGGAGAGGACGAGAGAAACGAGAGCGGAGGAGAGCCAGGAGGCCAACGACCCCGTGAACCGCCGTGCCACACTCCCGAGGGAGGAGTGTGGCTTTCTCAGGTACGGCGGCGTTGGGCAACCTGGGTGGGGAAAAAAGAGCACCCCTTTGTAAATATTGTAGAGTCCCCTGTGTGTGACTTTCCAGTGTTCTTTCCCATACCCTCCACCCCTCCTTACCCATCCCACGTTCCTCACGCCACTCCTCCTCCCTGAGCACGAGCACGTTCGTCTTGTACAGGGTGCTCCCTCACAACCACTCGGTCCCAATTCGGGTAAGCCGGTATCAGGCAACAAACTAATGGCTTTCCTCTGTTGGTCTCCTTTCCCTTGCGGTCCGGAGACGGCGTACCAGAGTGGGAGGAGAAGACATCTGCCAGGAGCTACCTCGGCCAAAAGACTCCGCCACCACAGACAATCTGGATTTTGCAAGAGAGAGACTCACCTTTCGAACCCGGCGAACCCTGAAAATAAAACCCAGTTTGAAGAAATACTCTGGTCTTCAGCCTGTTACTGTTACCGCGCCCATATCCACCTCCCCTCCCACGCCCACAGGTTCCAACAAAGACCGCTGGTGGTCTCGCTTTAGGCAGACGACATGATGTTGTAGGAGCGTGAACCGGACAGATATCGGGAGCCCATACTGCAGGAATATGTGCAGTTCGAAAGGTATTCGAAGCTAGGGATAAAGTGGGAATAATCCACGGTGTTCCCTTTGATCTTGGATATCCACTTTGGTCAGCTGACCCTGTGAAATATCTTGGGATATGGATCCAAAGAGACTTGGAGACTGTTGTGAGCATGAACTATGGCCGTGCTATCACCAAAATCACGGATCAAATAGCACGCTGGACCCGGTTACCGCTATCTTTGGCAGACAGATTGGCGGTGGCCAAAATGAGTATTTTACCTAAGCCTCTATATTTATTGGTGAATATCCCAATACAATTGAATGCCACTTTATCACCATTGATGCTGGTGTTATTCTCCTCCAGTGCTGAATGACATTGATTCCCATTATTCATGACGAGCTCAGCTCGTCATGAGTGTACGAGAGGTGTACCTCATGACGAGCTGAGCTCGTCATGAGCATCGAAGGGGTTATTCAAGACGCTGCAATCTTGTCTGTTATCCTTGGTGTGGGCTGGCAAACAGCCTAGATGTGACTGGCACAGTGACACTGCTGTTTGAGCAGGGTGGTTTTGAGGCACCTGATGTATGTTTATATTACCTCTGTGCACAGGCACAATTTGCGTATTATTGGTATTTTCCTCAGAAATTCTTGTCACACCTAGTGGTAGAGGCAGATGCTGCGCACCCTGTACTGCTGACAGCTAGGATACTCTATAAAGGTAATGACTGCTCCAGGAAGGAAATCAACCCACTTAACTGTACCGGCTGGGTGTGGCGCAAGCTTGCAGCTCGTGCGAGACGGGAATGTATGTATGCACCGGGTATGCGAATTGCTGTGCACCCTGACATCTCTGCGGCGCTGGAGAGCTGGGCATTGGGTATTTTGCGAGATGCTGGCATTACCACTCTGGGAGACATGTACAAGAATGGAGTGTTCTCCTCTCTGCTTGATTTCCAGGCGGGACAAACATATAAGGCAATGCATGGTTTCACTTACACTATACTTCATCTTGCAGTACGCTCCTTGAGCTCCGTTTTCCCGCAGGAGCAGCATGCATTGGGGGCGCTACAGGTGATTCGAACTGGGAAGGAAAGCACTGGGTTGATCACTAGGTTGTACAGGGCCTCCCAACGGGAGAATGAATGGCTGAATTTCCCTTCATTTGACAAATAGAACAATGTGCTAGAGGCACCTATGACACGTGAAAACTGGGAGTCCTGCTGTCAATTGACTGGGAGACTGACAGCCAAATGTAACCTCCGAATTTTACATTTCAAATATCTGCATCAAGTGTACTATGCGCCAGCCCAATTGTTCAAGTTTGTGGGGGGATGCGATGTGTCCAAGATGTGGGTAGGACAATGCGGATTTTATTCACCTGGCGTGGGGATGTGATGGTATATTTAAATTTTGGCAGAAGGTAGTAAAAACACTTACGGATATCGTGTAAGATAGGACTCCATGCAAACCAGAACTCTGTTTGTTACGACTACTGAAGTCAGTCAAACTATGTAATAGACGGATTGTTGCTGTGTCAACATTATTTGCTAAGCGGGCAGCTGCTATGCACTTCTGTGCAAAAACAGCACCTTCGCTGGGGAAATGGCTTTGGGACCTTTTATATTGCAAAGAGCAACTTGAGGTATATGTTGAAGAGCTTCCAGATGTGTCTAGACCTAAAGATTTCGGGGCCCGTTAATTGCATACCTTCAGGAAAACCCGGACTTGATATAAACCAACTTGGAATACTCGGACAAGTGCACTATCAGAGACAAGTAAAAATCAAATGCTGCGCCGCCTTTGAATAAAGCCTCAAATGTAATGTAATGCAATACTCACATGCCTGCCTGAGGTGGGTTGTATGGTTTTGTTTTTTCTTTACTAGTTTGTGGGACATGAGTGGGTGGGTTTGGAATATAATTACTGGAAAAAGAATGATAATTACTGTAGTTACTGTGCCTCCGACTATTGCAAGTGGGATGCTTGCTGTTGTATTCACTATGCAATTTAAAGGATTAAAACCATAAAACAAAAAAAACAAAAATAAAAAATACCAAATTGCAGTACGCTCCAAATAACCAAATAGGTGCAGAACATTTACAAATAGACTGACCAATTATGTGATGGGTCAAACAGTAATTCTTCTCATTTCAGGTTCACGGGCACCACCCATCGTCCACACTGAGGAACTGAGGGGTGGGAACAGTGGGAAAGAGGGAGCAGGTGGGGAAAGAGAAAGTAGGAGGGAATGGAGGGGGAAACATAGGGAGGCTACGATCTAGGAAGGAGGCCCAGGAGCAGATCATCAATTAGGGCAGCAGTTTTTCAGGAGATGCTAAAGTAACAGCAATAATTGTCTTACAATGCATTAGTTTCTATTTGCCTCATCGGATGCACTTTTACGCCCCAAGTAGGTTGCAAGTAATGAGGAAAATCACATAATGAAAAAAAACCACTCTGAAAAAGTCATAAAATACCAAAACAAAAATCACTGCTATATGGACTCTAGAGTACTACCTGTGTGGGTGCAGAGAAGCAAAAACAGTTATAGAAAAAGTTAAATAGCTTTCCGATTGTTCGAGTTGAAAACGTTAAGCCAGTCATAACAAATGACATACCATGATTTGAAGCCAACTTGTTTTCCAAAGTGCCAGATGAACCTGCAAACAAATGATTGGGTTTTGCTTGCACAGCACAGCGGACAGTGAGTTGTTTAGCAACTGAAGGGTTAGAAGCATTTGGTTCTAACTGTTGAGATAAACTTGAAGTAGTGAGAGACTCTAGCATTCTCTGTCGTCTCATATCCGCTAAACCAAATCTTGTTCTGGCTACAGGATAAAAAAAATACTGATTAGAAGTAATTTACATAAAACATACAGACACATCTCAGAGTATAATTGCAAGAACAGTTTTATGGCAGAGTCTTCAGATTGAGTTTATGCTGCAACATGGGTATGGGTATGACCAACAATATATTTGTTAACATCTATATGTTAAATCATAACCAACATTAAGATCATGGCAGTGTTGTGAAGTAAATGTCTTTAGAGAGCTCAAACCGGAGTGCAAGTACCCACACTAATGAACCAGGCTTAGTGATCAGTAGCTGTAGCTCAAGTCAGATAAACAGGATCTAACTCTTGCAGCCTGACTGTTCTGGTATATGCCGCACATACAGAAGAAAATAGCAAGAGCACAGGTCAAAGAACTATGGTATATAAAGAATGGGTTGAACACAGACCCCCAGTATTATCAAATGTTGTAATGTGAAATACGTTCCGGCTCCATTCAGCTAGTGGATAACAAGGAACCAAAGCGAGCCTGCAGCAATCCATGAAGGTCTCTCACCCACCAATGAATGAGTAATTCCAGAAATCTGCAACCATTAATATCCTAAAATACTACTTCTGGTGCAAGCTTTCCTCTTTGTAATACATGGGGAAAGAAAAAACATTAAATAATTAGCTTCTGGGAAGAGCCAAGATTTTGGGATAAAGATGTGGTGCTGGTGCCGCAAAAAAAGGATGACCGTGAAGGGGCTGCAAGACTAGAGAGCGCTGGGTACGAGATAAAATTAGCCTCATCCTAGGAGTTGACAAGACAGCTCCAATTGAGCCCTTCAGCAGTAGTGACTCCAGCAACAAGAGCCTGTGCAAGAGGCAAGAGGCAGCTGTCACTGTTGTGGCAGCAGAAACCCCAGAACCCCAGTATGGAAGATGCTCCAGAGATGAGGGCAGGCCCTGCCACGAGAGACGGATGTGGCTGTGTGAAGCTTCCGAAGGCATGTGAAGGCAGGAGACCTCTGGAAATGGCCTGGACCACTGAAGGGGTAAGGGAGGAAGCCATAGCAATAAAGAGAGCAGAGGCTTGGCACACGCGGTGGGCATTAGAGGGCAGAACCGGGAACAGAAGAATGAGAACTAGGAGTGGGGGTGTAAAGCCTCGGGGAGAAGTATGGCGTCCTTCTAACCTCGGAGTACCTCCAAAATCAGGTAAAACCTGGTGAAGCGATTTGGTTCATAAATGTTTATTCAAATATTATAAACAGCCATTGTAGGAAGGTGGATACCGGACTATGGTTACCCCAGATTTTTTGCCTTGTGTTTATCTTGTTTTCGACTTAGTTGGCCTGGGATGCTGCTAATCAGGGCTCCAGGCTATCTGCTCTCACTGTTAAATGGACTCCATGTACTCTAGGTACATCCACAATTGGGAATTGGTTCACTTGATCAGCCCCTATAGAAGTGTACCCTAGGTACTCAGGGCATAGGTGTAACCAAGGCCTACCAGGGGCTGCAGCATGTATTATGCCACCCCTGGCTGGCCACTCAAACTGACACAACTGGCTGATCACTCAGCTGGGGCAAGGTCGTGTAATCACCCCTTGCTTAGGTATAGTATTCCTATATCTACCCTTATATATAGACACACAGTAACCTATAAGTCACTCCTATGGCAGGCCTTAACAATCCTGGAGGCAGAGTGCTTGGTTATGTGTTAGATGGTGCTCTAGCATGAGCTGAGCCTGTCTGCAGCTTTCGGAACCATGTCCTAATAGCTGTTCTATGATATTGCCATACCATATACTCTTAAGTGCATTATAATCTTTGCGGTTGAATGCTAACTTTGGTTTGGCTTTATCCAAAACATGTTTGGAATACCACCCCCTCGCCAACTCGGGCGGAGGGGGTAGCATTCCACCCTTCTAGAGGGCGAAGACATGTTAATGCTGCCTATCCCGGTTAGTTAACCAGAGCCCCAGCATCACAAAATGGACGCTGCTGCCACAAACACAAGTCTGACCTCCTGCTGCTGGGAGTCCTTCCAGTCACGGAGGTTTGGACAGTAGGTTTCCTGCCTGGAGAGGTGAGAGCACCACCCCAGACAGGACTTTGTGTATTGGGACAGGGAGGGCTGAATAGATTGAGACACTGCCTGAGGCACCCTAGGTGCTTCATGCATACCCCAGTTCAAACCGGTTGCTGGGGCACTCCAGCCCCAGCTCAGGCGCGAAACTGGACAAAGGAAAGGGGGTGTAACCACCCCCCTTCCTGGTCCCACCCATAGGAGGGACCTAGGAACGAATCCAGTCACTTTCAGCTGTATAAAGGTAGGACCTGTGTCCCTAGACTTTAGATTTGATCCTGAACTGAAACTTGAACGAAACTCTGGACCTTCGACATTCTGCTGAAGCTGAAGAATCTCCCTTGTAGCCAAGGAGTGACCACCATGGGCAACCAGGCACCATCCAGCAAATCAACGGCTTGCTTTGTCAGCGTTCACGCCGGGACCCGAGCACAGAGCCTGACAAGACCCAGACTTCCAGACCTCTCTGACCCTCTCTTCACGACTGCAGCATAGCTGAGATCCGTGGAGGCGACGAGACACGTGGGACCGGCCATCTTGAACAGTCCACGACTTGCTAACTGTGCAGCTCCTGAGGTATCCTCGAAGCTGTGCACTGGGGATTGAGAAGCCCCGAATCCGAGCTCCACCTGCACCGAAGATCAGCCCTCCACACTCCACGAGTTCTGCGTGGGGCCCTTGTTCTGCTCGACGCGTTGTCCGGTTGCTGGCCCGCTGGCTAGTAGCCTCTGTGACGGCAATCCTTTTGAATCAGCTCGCTGGTCTGGTTGCTCCAGACTGGCCATTGCCTCCCTGCAAAGGTGAGGCACCTGAGACCCTCCTGGCCTTTTGTGTATCCTGCGTGGGTTGCCTTTGCTTAGGCTTGTTGGCTTCAATCCGGTAGTCGACCCCTCCATCTGCGAGAACCTTCGTGGGACTGCTCCTCTCCCGCACCTGGTCGTCCTCGACGCCTCCTGGTCCGCGTGGCTGCAACGACAAGCTTCAAGACAGCACCCGATTGCTCCTCGACGATGTCTGGTTCCTTCCTGGTTACACCCAGTCACTGGCTAGTGACCTAGACTCTGTCCCCTCTGCTTTCAGGTCTTCTTCATCTTCGATCCAACCTTGGATCCACCCGGACATCTTCCTCCTGGTCACCTGCAGCATCTTTCTTCACAGGCTCCATAGACTTCAACGGCGAAACCAGACACATCTTCACACCTATGCACCCGCTTCCTGTGGGTGAGGTAATGCGAGTACTTTGGTGCCCCTAAGGGTATTGACGATCCAAGTGTCTAGGTTTTTAGTTGTTTCCTTCTAGCTAGACCGGAAGTGTCCTGAATCTTCATTTACTTACCTTCTAAGTTCCCATTGACTTTCTATCGACTCTCGCTTGAGTGTACTGACACTGCACGTGCCGCCTGTGGGCCTCCTACTCCTAACCTAAGGTTCAGATAGAGTAGCCCCAGCAATTCTCTAGGCCCTAGGCCTTTCCTTTTCACGAGTCGTGGTTCTTATACCACTTACTTAGTATATGGTTTTACGCGCCCCTAGGATCTAACTGTAAATTGTGCTATTTAAAGTATTTCTAAGAGTAACTTGTTATGTGCTTTTGCCTCTGACCTCATAAAGAGTTCAGAGGAGTGTGTTAGTAAATAAATACATATATATTTTATATATACATATATCCTGTGTGGTGTCCTTTCATTTGATATTCAAGGGGTTACATATGGTAAAACAGCTGGCTTTACACGCCCTCAAGAGTCTTTTAGCCTAAGACTGTTCTGTCCACGCTACCTCTAGGATAGCTGGTCTAGAAGGTTGACTTACAACCATCCCCATAAGGGTTGTTTGGACTGGTGCATATACCAGGCCAACTTCTCACAGCCATCAAAGTAAATAAGAGCAAAAACATATATTAAATACATTAAAACCTCTCAATATCGGATTCATTTACATGTATTCATTATATAAAGTACTTAAAACATAACATAATTTGAGGGTCCACTAGCACATGAGACTTTTCCTCAAATAAATGACTTTCAATATAAAAAGGGCAGCATTATAGCACACAGAGGGTTCTCTTAATGCAATCAAATTTTTCATAGCAGCTTTATGTAATCTGACATTCTGTACAATTAACATAGGTTTAAGATAAAAACACTTAAGATTCTGGTCAAATTAACAAAACAATAAAAAGTGCAACGTGTTTTGCTCACTTAGACCATCACACGGGCAAAAGGTAATATCTAAAGGACAGAACTTCATATTTGGGAAAACCACTAGAAGAAGCATAATGCCACAACTCATTCTTACCAGCACAAAATGATGCTGCATATTTGTCACATGCAATAGATAACTATTTCCACCCTCCTCCAAATCAAGTCACTTATAAAAAACAACTGATGATTTTGTTCTATTAACTGCCATATGCTGATGCACTCTATACAGTAAAAGGTATCTTAAATCCTCCTCTTAGTTAATAATAATACCCAAATAGGGTCCAACCAGATAGATCAATTAAACAACCTACCAAGGGAAGAATTATTGTACGATAGCAAGGGATACTTAAAATGTTGTCTAGGATTAGACAATCTGAGATAATTGAACTGGTGAAACCAGTCTCAACTTTTGCCCATATGGAAAGCCATAAGAACCGAGGTCTCACCAGGAAAATATATTTTAAAAACTGCAAGCCAACCTCCTGATGTATAATTGTATTAGAAACTGAAAACGGTAGACATAAAAGCCATTTTTTAAAACTATTTTCTTCTACTTGCAAAGCAGTAGAGGAGGCATAACCCCAGATGCCAGCCCCATATGTGGCAGTAGTCACTCGTTTAGCCTTCTATATTTCAACCATTTCCTTGACAGGTCTACTACCTAATTTGGAGAAAAATCTAAAATTACCCTGCGAACCCCTACGCATTTTAGGGCCTGTCAATCAGGGAGGTCTGGGCATCTACCGAAACCCCAGTGGAGAGCAGCCAGGTGTGGGGACACAGTGCCACCAAAGAAGCCATGGATCTACCAAAGAAGTACATGGTGTCCGGCCCACATCTGATGGCGAACTGTGCTGCATCCCAACCATCCATGAGGCTTGGTTTAGGATGGCTCAGCCCTCAACTGGAAGCAACTGTGCAACAGAGTCCCACAACGCATGGGAATAACAGCGCAAGAGGCATGCGATGTTCACTGACAGCGAAGCTACGAATTAGGAAGAAAAAAAAATGTACTTTCGAAAGGTGTCAAGGCTCTTGCATTCATGTCCAGTGAAGTGGAAGCGAATGCACTATGACAGACATTGGCTGTTGAGTCCAGCACAATTAGGCTCTCAGAGGAGGTGTGTTGGGAGAGGAAGGATGGGTCTCTTGGGGCGGGACGATGAGTTAGGATAATCATACAGTGCACAGAAGCCTCTGTGCAAGGTGTGGCCCAGCCCCCCCAGGAGAACTTCGATGCAGGCTTCAGTGAAAGGGAGCAAGGGTCTAGCTGAACCCGATCCTGGGTGAAGCAAATCTGTCAAAACATTGGTCTCGACCTTGACTGGTGACAGTATCACGTGGCAAAGGATGTGCCTTCCTCCGCAACCCGTCCAGGAGGGGAAAGCATGCTAGAGCCAGGGGTAATGTCCAGACCACTGGCGGCACCCAGTTCCTTGTACCAGCTTTCTGGTGGATCAAGGTCTGTTCCATAGGATCAAACCCTTCCTTCTCATCTATCCCTTCAGAAAGGAAGTGTCTATCTAGGGGTGAGAGTCCAGAGGCTGGTAGGGCTTGGATGGCACAGGCATCAATGTCAAACAGTGCTGGGGTGGTACTGGCTCAGAGTTGGTGATGATTATGTGCTCGTCATCGAGCAGCGCTATTGGTATCATCGGGGACACCGCCTAAGGGGAAAAGGGGTGAAAATGGTACCCGGTGCAGTGTCAGTCTGCGTCAGACGGTGGATCCAGAAGGCCCAGCTGGCGTTTGGGGGGGGGGGGATGCAGGGGGGAGGGGGGTCTCTGGCAGTAACCCAGCTTGGGCATCTTGCAGTTCCGTGAGGCCCAGAGGTGCACCAGAGGGAGTCGGTGAGCCAAATATGGCATCGTACTATTCTTTACGTTGGCCGGGAACCATCCTAGCTCTTGGGAACCCAGGGTTTCACATAGCAGGTCAAGACGCTGGCTCCACCAGTGGAGTGCCGGAGTAAGGCCTGAAAGCACAGCATTTGAATGGAGAAGCCGAGAAAATGTCAACTTCTTTGTCTTGAGCTTTTTCTATTCATCAGACTTGTTGTAGGGAGGTGCTCCAAATATACCACAGTTGAATGACAGATTCGGACAGGTTTCTCCCTACACCGTCCATTTTACTTGAGCTTAACTCAATAAGGGCTGAGTGAGAAACACCCGTCAGTACTGCTGTTCTCCAAAATAACAGCATCTGACGGTTGGGCCTCAGAGGATCTATCAGATGTGACCCTAAAAAACTTGAGAGTAACACAATAGGGGGAAGAGAGTTTAATAAGTGAAGTTAATTGAGCCGTTCATGCAGTGTCACCCAGCAGGGGGTAGGCAAATGTATGTATATTTATTTATTTTATTTTGAAAGTTTTATATAGCGCAGACAAGATCTTCGCAGATATCAGAGCGCTTTACATAGAGGAGTACATGATGGAGCATAGTCATACAGATAAATCAATAGATCAAACAGTACAAATAGGTGGCTGCAAAGCCAATCATGTGAGCAGTAAGACAACTCATACAAATAAGCGAAGGGGTCAAACATGTAGAACAAATCAGTGCAGAGTATAAACAGAGTTCGAGATAATAGTTCAAGTGTATTTAGCCATGAGGATAGCTTTTACTTCTTTTTTAAAGAGTGTAGTGGAAGAGATAAGCCTGGTTTCGGGAGGGAGTGAGTTCCAGATCCTAGGCGCCATTCCTGAGAAGGAGCGCTTATATCTTTTTCCTTCCGGAATCTTCGAGGTTTCAGCAGGAGATTGTTTGTGCCTCTAGTGTTTCAAGCTCCGCCAGAGATTGTCAGTTTCTGAGCGAGGTAGCCGGGTGAGTTTAGGTGTACCGCCTTGTGTGTCATGCAGGCGATTTTCAGATGTATTCTGGCTTCAAAAGGCAGCCAATTCAGAGATTTCAAGTCAGGGGTGATAGGGGAGTGCTTTTTTGAACCAGTGATGAGTCTCGCTGCAGTGTTTAGAGAAGCTCTTAGTGGTGCGGTTGTAGTTAGGGCGAGTCCGCAGAGGGCGGTGCTGCCGTATTCAATTCGAGGGATGACTAGTGCTTGTACTGCGGTTTGGAAGTCTTTGGCTGGGAGGAAGGGTTTAAGTTTCCTCAGAGTATTGATCTGGAAGTTCGCACCCTTTGTTGCCTTGCTGATATGTTGCTGCATGTTGAGATTGGTGTTGAGTGTTATGCCTAAAGATTTTGCTGAGTCCAGGATGGTGGGTTGGACATTGAGTGCGGTTAGGTGTTTAAGCCAAATTTGAGTGGTGGAGATCTTCGCTGGAGGTCAGATCAGAAGGAACTCTGTTTTCAGGGCATTGAGTTTGAGGTGATTATCGGCAAGCCAGGATTGGGTGCATCTGATCGTTGAGTTCAGGAGCAAGATGTCATTGGGGGATTGTAATTTGAGATAAAGTTGGGTGTCATCAGCGTACATGTGAAAGTGTACATTGGATGCTTGTAGCAAGGTGGTGAGATCACATAGATAACCACGTTAGATTCAGAAATAACTCACTTCTTTGATGAGCAGAAAATGAAGCAGAATTTTGCATGATCCTACAAAAAAAGACAAAAGGCTTAAGCATAGAACTCAAAATAAGTACACACTAATAAATGACTCCATCCTAAAAACGTAAATTGAGCAATCATTTCTTTAAAAGCAACACAGAAGATATATATCACTGCAGTACAGACTACGTTGCTTTACAAACATTAACCAAATTTCACCTATGCTACCCGGGGTGAAGGACCCAGTTTTCTATGAGCATTAAGATTTCTTTGAGAGGACAGGTGAAGAAAAACATCCCAATTAATTAATGGCATGCTACACTATATGCCTAATCCTAATAAAATAGTTTGGATTCCTTAAATACAAACTACGTACATGGGGAGATGCCCCAAAAATGTTCTTCTGGTTTGAGGCCATTTCAACGATCAGAAATTCAATACCTGGTTAAAAACATAGTTTTAAGCTTTACACTGGCCACACCCACTCTGTGCACAATATTTTGATAACATTAGTAAAACCATATTGAATTCATATTTGCCATGCAAGCAGAGGTATAGACTCATGCTCAGATTCTCTCTGTACAGTTTTAAAAGCATTTATCTAGAAACCGCAGGTAATCATAGTTAGCATACCGTTTTAAATCTATAATTTTAATATCAGTCTGAGAACCACCTTATTAGACTACACTGAAGGAAAAAAGTTCTAATAATAACATTAGGGGATTAGACTTGGGGAAGAAAACATTTGGTTTGAATGTATTTGAAGATATAGCCCCAAATCTGGACCATAATGCTTTCTGTTTTTTACAGTGTAACCTCAAATGAAGGAAATCTCACACTCCCATTCTAAAAAGACATGCAAGTAAAGAAATCCCCTTCATTTTTTGAGGGACTTTAGAGAACTGCACTACAATATGGTTCCACATTCACAGATTCCAAGATCACACTCCTAACCTTAATCATGCTATACATTTAACTAAAAAGTGTTTCATTCAAAGACCCACAATATAAAACTCATAGATGCTCAGGTATACCACATTTAAGGCCGGTCAATATTCTAACCAAACAAGAGGGAATTCTGAAGAGAAAACCACACATCTTTAACTTAAAGAAGCCACATTAGCTCTTGAGCACGTAGCGTGATCTTGCCAAAGAAAAAAATTGTTAGAGGGACAGCAATACCGCCCAGGACAGAAAGAGTACTGGAATCACCATAACAGTAATTTTTGGTTAGTCTGTTTGTCCCTTTTTTCTTGCTAACTCGTAGGGAATCAGACTCCAAACCTAAAAATAATGGGACAGGAAGAAAATTTATGCCAGACCTCCTTATCTTGTGAATGCAATTTCACATCCTCCCACTCGAAGTACTCGCACTAGAAGAATAAAATCTCAACCCACCAATAGAATACTACACTCTGCATTTTCTCCTCTTCAGAGCAAGGGCTGACCATGGAGCACTTAATTTGAGTTCATACTGGTACACAAGTATCACCACAACAGCTATTTCATTTCAATCATACATTATAAATATTCACTTTATTATAAAGGTAACACTGAATTGCCGAATGTAATGTTCAAAAAAATGCCACAGATATTGATTACCTAATTTGAGAAATTGTGTATTCCAGTTTCTTCCATAGCGATGATACCATTGCTGGAACTTCACTCGTTGTTTCTGAAAGACAAAGATTGATATCTTAAGTATTCATATTACAGATTTGAAACAACATGTTCAAATCAAGGTAGCACAGCCTTTCACAATATTTGGAGGAGTGGAATATCTAGTGATATTTTGGGGGAGCTAGTGATGAAACAAAACGGAAAGAAAAGAAAAACTGAGAAAAGAGGTCAGGAAGGATGAATAGATATAACTCAATAGACAGTGATTATTATTTCTGTTTTTAGCTCACTTGAGAAGTAACATACCTAGAAGGCTGCATAGGAAGGGACAAGTTCATTAACATTGTCCCTTATCTGCTACAAATTGTAGGTAGTAGTCTTGGTACTACATCAAGGGCAAAAGTCCTGCTTGGCTAATGCTCTAGTAATACTGGTAGGTTTTCCATCAAGTGCACTACAATGATACTGAAGTTAACAAGAGAGGCGGGCACCTGAGGTGATCCTGACGGAGCTATGGTACCACACCACCCAGAAGGTCTAGCAGCACAGAAAAATGACCTAGTGACTAAAGTAAAATATTGTATGCAGTACATGCACTGATCCCATGTGCGCTTAATGATTGCCACAATAAAAATTCAAGGGGTGCAGACATCTTGACCTAATTCCCCCAAACAAAATTTGGAAATTCACATGATGCACTAGATACTGTAAAGTACACTATGGTTATCCTGAAATATGAGCAACTCATTAGAATTAGATGGGAGGGACTTCCTTATGCCAACTAATGCTTCCACTACTACAAGGTATCAGCAGTCGGATGCAAGTCACTGCAAAAAAATATATATACAAACTACTACGTGTGACGAGACACCTAGAAACGATACCTGTTACGAGTACATGAGAAAGAGAACACGCAAAGAAATGTTGTTAGAGTAATAGCTTAATGCCAGCTGCTTTACTGAAACAGTATTGATTTTAACAGAAGACTGATATCTTATCAAATGTACGTAGAAGCTACATTATACCTTGCATAATATATACAAGCATACTGATCATTAAGGCCCAAGTGGAAAAGGAAAAGGATTTTCTACTCTATGCATGGCTACTGCTTGATTTTGGGAAGGAAGCTGCCTGCGATCTTCAGGGATGGCCTTAAGCCAGGCCAGAAATTTTAAACTAAGCCCATGAAATTTGCAAAATTTCCTATGTTCACTCTATGCAACATTTGTGAAAACTTGCAAATTATCACATTATGCAATTCTACATAATTTCCACGTGCAGGAGACTGATATACATGGAAAAATCTGGGCAAGAAACAATTTCTCCTAGAACCACTCTCCTGTTTGTTTTTATGTGTAGTAGTATCTCAATGAAAACAAGATGCTGGCAAACCACTTTAGCCCCAAAAGCTTAATTTCTCAACATTTCCATTACATCTAAAAATTTCCCAAAGCTCTCAAACAATTTTACACACCCTGCTAAAAGAAAGGATAAATAAAGATGCCCTTAACAAATGTTTTTGAATTTGAGTGGCTCGGACATAAATTTGTAACAATAGCTGCATTGCTAGCTAAGCAAAGTATGGTTATTAATTCAATACAGTCAATACTCTTCGACTGCACGGAATGTATGAGAAATGTAAATGATGCAACAAAATGGATGAGCAGTATAGCATACTATTACATCCCAGACAAGGGAAGAATGATTTCTGGAGGACTTCCATAATCACTTTAGAGCCCACAATTCTCATACAATGCACTGCAGAAAATGGTAAAGTGCAGGGTTGCGACATCGGCAAGAGGGGCTCATGGTGTATTATTATCAGCACCACTGTGGTGAAAAAAGCAGACTCACATAGTAGAAGCCACTACCAGCATCCCGGGTAACCAATCGACCCTTGGGGTGTTCAGGGAAAGGACAGGACCATTTTCGGGGATAAACACACAATAAGGTGCACCAGAAAGCATCTATAAGCAAAATCAAAGGCCCAGAAGAAAAAAGGGTTTCCAATTTGTGTACCAATCTCCTTTTTATTGTGTACGTTGTTTCAAAGGTTCTTATATATGCGACACTCAAACAGACCTCTCTCAGTGATCTCTTCATGGAATAAAGATAATTTGTATTACAGTAACCACCCACTGGACGAACTACAATTTCACAAGATGGTGAAATAGTAAAGAGCACCCTGACCGATCAGGCTGGGGTTAACAAACTGAGCCTGCCCTTGCATTCAGCCTGGCGGACGAACACCCCGTTTTAGCTGGTGGGGTGCAGTGCGGAGGGCCACCAAAATCATAGTAGGGAATACATCGAAGCCACCCATGGTGGCGATACAGAGCCTGAAATCATACAAAATGGGCCTGGAAAAAAAGCAACAAACTAAGATAGACGAGTATGCCTTTTTTTCCAGAGCACAACTTCTGGTTGGGGAGATGGAGGAAAAGGAGCGATTTAGCAGATATGTTAGTGATCAAATGACACACAGGAACCAGAGCATGCATTAAGGAACATAATTACTATAGTAAACAACAACAAACAACCACACTTGAGTGAAAAATCATTGCTGTTAATGTCGAGGTCAACCTGTTCAGTTCAGATGTGCGTAAAATCTGTGATCAAGTAAGCACAAACGTATTTTCCACATCAAAGTTTCAGTTTGAGATAAAAATCCTTCACAGAGGTGTTACCAAACTTCAGAAAGACAATGAAATGGCACGGGCAATACTGGAGGACTCTAATAGGAGATCCATAAGGAAAATATAAGAATGGTAGGTGTAAGTAGTAGAATGGAGGGACCAAGTGTACAGCTCCTTGCAGAACATTGGGTCCTAAATACACTTATACCTTAAGGACTTTCCAATGTTTTTTCTGCGGAAAGAGCTCACACAGCGCCAATGCTTCTGCCCCACCTCCCCAAGCATGAGAGTTATCATTGCCCGCAGGGCAGGGATGTTATCATCCAGGAGGCTAGAAAACAGGGTCAACTCCACTTTGAAAAAGTGTCAATCCGTATCTTATCGTACTTTACTCTTCTGGTCCAAAAACAATGACTACGTTTTGAGCCAGTCAAAAGACAACTGAGAAACATTAGAATTCAAATATATGATGAAGTTCCTAACAAAACTGGGAGTAATGGCCGAACACAAGATATTGAACTTACAGACACCGCAAGAAACATGGGATTGGTTTGAGGAATAGCGAGTAGTTGCAAAGATACGACCTCTGCTGATGCAGATCCAAGACAGAACTTTGGTGATGGGAGGCAACTTGAACCTTACACGGTCAATCGACGTGGACAGTTCCCAAAGTGGGCAGAGAGACAGGTACCAAGTTCACAAAATTCTTGCAGGCTTTTGAACTAACAGATATTTGGAGGATCCAGTATCCACACGAAAGATACTTGTTCCAGTCAATGGTCCATCACTGCCATTCACATATAGATCACTTTACTACTTATAGATATACACTAAGCAAAGTCAAGGCTGCTCATTTGTCGGGCCAGAGGCATATCAGATCATTACCCACTATGGGTAGAATTTTGGGGTTAAGAGAATAAAATTGGGAGTGGATGGAGGCTAGGTCCTTGGATCATTAAAGATAGGGAAGAAATGCTGAAAGACGGAAGCCACAGAGATATATTTCACTGAAAACAGTATCCCGGTTGAGTCTCTGGTATGAGAAGCTTATAAAGCAGCCAAAGAAATCTCAGACCGAAGAGAGATGGAACAGACATACAAAGAAATACCGACACTGGAGAAACTCTGTACCACAGACAAACCAGTAGAGTATCAACTAAAACATAAACAAATGGAATACCGTGACCTATAGTGAGGCACAAAACCAATATCTAACCATGCACAAACGACTTTATGACGCAGGGAATAAGGCATGCAAGTAGTTACTGGACTGGTTTGATAGACTATACCAGGGGAACAGATGCGTCACAGTGTTGAATGGACAAGGTGATGCCAAAATAGCAGGAGCTAATGATGATGCAGCAGCTTTTGCTGAATACTACAGCAATGAATAAAGAAGCACAATTGCAGTACAGGACGAGGGGCTCTGAACATTCCGGAAGGATACTGTTTCCCACAACTTAATTCAGGGAGTATCAGTATGGGTTGGAGGTGGAAATTGAGGAAGGAGATATAAGAGAGGTGATTAAGGATCTCCAATCTGGGATAGGCCCTGGGACCAAATGGGTTCTCCATAGAATACTATAAAGACTTCACAAGTAAGCAAATATAATCGCTCTGTAACACGTTCCTGAAGGTCAAGGCAGATGGCATTCTCCCAAAAGACCTATGCATAGCAACCATGATTCTGATGCTCAAAACAGGCAATCTGTAGGAGGTAGGATCTATCTAGCATGGTTACCCCTTCTTTGTGCCTGGTGTCAGTATGTTTTTGGCTTAGTCTGCTTTGTTGCTGCTAATCAGGACCCCCAGCATCTGTGCTTTCTCCCCTAAATTAGTTTTTGTAAGTACTTTGGTACATCCACAATTGCCCTTGAATGAGCAGAACACCCCTACAAACCCCAGAGTCGAGTCTCCAGGCTTTGCAAGTGTGGTCAGCCATTTTAAGATATATAGTGAACATCATTCATTACGAGATGTCCAACTATATGATAGATGCATCGAACCTGGTCATGTTTGTTTTCCAACATTTTGGAATCACACCCCAACACCAATTGCGGTACTGGAAGTATGATCCTAAGTAATGGGGGGCTCCTCAGGGAACTCCCTTGTACTCCCGATAACAGCCTTTCAGGTCTGTCAGCAAGCTAGTGTTGCTGCTGATTCTGCCCTACTGCTGATGAGCTGAGCTCCAGCAGGGGAAGGCAGAACAATAGATTTCCTGTCACAGGGAGTTGTGACCACCTCCGAGACAGGACTTTGTGTATCTATGGGGCAGTGAATTAAATTTTCCATTGCGGCTCCATTCCCAGGACTTAATAATGCAGCAATCAGTAATTGTTCAAAGTGTTTATTTCCCTTATCAGTTCTGCTAGTCATTGCTTACAATTATTTTGGTGGTCATTGCATAAATGCGTTGTAATGCGATTAAAAAAAAAATATACAAATGCAGCATATTTGTCATTTTTGGGGGGCTTGTGAAGCAAATGGAATGGTAACCGGCTTGCACGCATGTTGTACTAACAATGAGGCACAGAATCTTGAATTCATGGTATTTACAAAATTACACATAAAAAATAGCTAACAATTTGACATGAATTCGTTCATCTCTGGAGGTGAGCTCCATAGGATCCAGCGGCTGTAATATTTTTACACACTTACCCTCACTATCCCCCGCCCCTCACCCACATAGCAATACGGTAGTCTGGTTTCCATGAAAACAAGTGAGGAGTCGTCTTGACAAACTAACAATGAAAGATTCGACTCAAGACATAGCTAGGTGGCACCATTCAGGCAGGCAAAACCTAAAATGGGAAGCAAACCTCATGCAGAATTTGTAAAAGGTAAATAAACGTAGATCTTTTAAACCTACACAAGAGGACACACGCTCCACGTCTCGCACATGAAATGCATTGTAAAAATTATAGTGTTGTAGAACTTAGAAATCGTAATATAGAAACTAACATTTCAGCATCATTAAAAGTTTAAATAATTTACAGACATACAGAGGGAGAACAGTATGAATTTTTTTTAACAATTAGGCTTACCTTTTGCTTTCATGGAAACATACTCATTAAGAATTGTCGTCAAGTTTTTTCCAAATAATGACTGAAAATATAACAGATAAAGTTATCACATATAAACAGTTGTACGTTTTGTTACAAATCGCACACTTAAAACCACAAAAAAGTAGAAGTGTATAATCATACAAGGATAAGTCTCTGAATCAACAATAAGGAGACAACTAAATAAACAAGCGTTGGCAAAGGGAATATGTATCACCTATGCAACTTCTATTGGCTTTGTCAGTGTTTTTTAGCCATACTGTACAGCAGCGTTGGCTTCAGTACAGCATGGCTGTAATTAAAAGGAAAAAAAAGTGCTACGACACAGTCAAAGCTGGCTGTGTTATGGAGCCTTTTTTCTTTACTTTCAGACATGTTGCAACATGGCTAAGTAACATTGCAAAGCCAACAGATCTCCCATAGGTGCGATCTATTGGCATTGCCAATGCTTGTTATGTATTGGTACCCCTGTTTATGCATATCCCATTTTGACAGGCAAGAGTCTTTTTGACACTTATACGTATATTCTAGTAGCTACGCATTGGCACATCCCTCGAGGGTGAGAGAGTGCATATGCATCGTTGTCTCTAAATTGCAGTATGTGGTGCCACAATATTTGCAAACGCCTACATCTGTGTTGACATTTTTTACACAATTCTTGTTCGCTGTAGTAGGAACAAGAGGCCAGCAAGACACAGATGTCGTGACCCTGGAAGTTCGAGACACTGGCGTGTGGTAGCGATGCAGTAAGGCACCGACACGGAGGAAGGCAGGAATGAGGACAAGGGTTGAAGGACAAGCACAGCGAGAAAGGAAGCTTCATTCTTCTAAGCAAAGTCCACGCTTCGGGAAACGCCACAATCCAGCGGAAGGGCACACTCCATATATCACAGCACTTACAGTATGAGTGGTGGAAGGAGAACACTTTAAATCCCAAGTTCCAATACTTAACCTGTCGCTTGCCCACATGACGAGGGAGAACCTAGTACTATCTTGTGCAGTCAAGGCAGAGTTGATGAGCGCTGTCTATGGTTCATAACATATATTCTGTTAGACTTCGAAAGAGAATCGGGAGGGGTAGAATGCACCATCAATCATGAAAGGGACAAGGAGAATTTAGAGGCAGCCCTCTACTTGCTCACAGACAACTGGCTTGTAACTAAGCCTGTGTGGAGTTTGTGGAGTTCTGCTATGCGGAACTCTGCAAGCGGCGGAGTGCGTTAAATAAAGGACGTTTGGAGTGATTTTCAGTGCCAGGTGCTTCTCCGCACTGTGCAATCATTACGAACGGCACCATGCACAGCACGTGCGGGCGCTGCTTCCTTTCTGCCGCTCAAGTAGATTTTTACCAGGGCAGCAGCTTTCTCAACGCGAACGGACGGTTTCTGAACACGAGCAGTCAAGGGCATATGCGATCACTCGCAATGAGAAATCTGACCGCCCGCGTTCAGAAATCTCGGGAGGTTGATTTTCCACACTCGCGCTCACCAACTTGATGTTGACAATTGCGAAAAAGGAAAAATCTCGCAGGGAGGTGGATTTTCCTTATTCGCCAACTTGACGTTGATGAAATCGAACAAGGAAAAAAAACTCTGCTACGCGAAGCGGAGTTTTTCGGAACTCCGCGTAACATAGAGTGTGGAAAACTCTGCAAACTCCATGACCGGAGCGGAGTTCACCGCCCAGACTTACTTGTAAGGAGCTACTGAAATAAAAATATACAACAGCAGTGATTTGATGGGATCGTTTCTATACAAGGAGGTTGAAGGGTGATGCCTAGAGGTTAATACACCTGAAGTGAATTTGAGCAATACTAAGTGAGCATCCATACACAAAATTCACAGTATGCCCCTCTGAATTCCAAGTATAGAAATATTAAAAGACAATCCAAACCAATAACGGCTAGAAAAAAGTATAGAAGTGAGACATGAAAATGCCACTGCTATCTCTTTACAAATTTGAGCAATCAAATAACCTGGATGCTTTAGGCTTCTTCAAAAGAAAAACAATAATTTAGTGGTCAAATTGCTTTATCATAAAAGCACCCAACCCTAGGTACATCCAGTGCCAGGACTGGAACTGCTGAAAAGAACTGTAGCAGACAACAAAACTGACATTAACTGCTCACATTGTAGGAAACAGGACAGAGAAAGTGTGCATTCTTAAAAGGAGGCACAAAATTCAATAAAATCGTTCAAAATCATCAGCATTCATTGGATACATGTCATAATTAACAAATTCCTTACCAGTAAACAACCAGGCACAAACCCCTCGTCTGTATAGTGCTCTGCATATTCCTTTAGGTCTGGGCTTTCGGCTATAAAAGCACTGCATGTAGAAGCAAGCTTTTCCTGTTGCAAATATCCTGAATGTCAAATAAATAAGGTAAAATGTTTATTTTCATTGACAATTCTATTACATAATAAAGAACGTTTTCTATGCTTAAGTTCACTTGTCACTTCTATAAAATATCACCCTCTGGAGAAATCAACCCCGAATGTGTAAGTTGATGCCTTCTTGCAGACTTTTGATGTTAAAATGGACTTTGAATAGGCGGTTATGTGAAGCGGAATGCAGAAATGTTTCCAGACGGTTTACTCTCCTGCATATATTGTGAGAGATAGTAGTCATGTATACAAGACCTTAACGTAACAGCAGCTGGGGGCTACCATTATTGAAAAGATTTGTTCCATCCTAACTTCACAAGATTGGTTCACATATAGATTATCTCCATTCCTTTATCACCTGGTTAAGTGGAGTTTTCTTCCTCCGATTGGTCACTTCACCCCACAAGAAATATTTAAGTTTGAACTAGCTGATCGCATTACCATTTCCAATCCCTCTCCCTACATATCGGATTACAGTTACCGGAGCTGAATATTCCATACTTTGCTTTGTAATTGTAAAGGCATTGCTGATGAAGGCATTTGGATCGTAGAAACGCCCGTAGACACGACACGATTCCATGAAGATCCATCTGCGATCAAAGCCACTTCACTGTCTCTCAAATTGGATATATGTATCACTAAACAATTTTCTTTGTTTTTGATGATCTATAATCTATTTTGGATAAACAGTCAGATACTCATCTTTTTTCCATGTAACAGTACAAGCATTATACATCCGATTTTAGACAATTTGTATGAACAAATGTTTTTTATAAGTTATATTCATTTGATCACTTAGCGATAATCATTCAGCAATTATGTTACATAATGCAAAGTAGAAAGATGAAGTTCCAAAATACATGCTCAATGTAAAGGCACAAAAAGAAACTGTGCTGTGTACCACGCACTCTACAAATGGTACACGATCTCCTCATTTTAACACAGTGCTGGGACGTGTGGGGGCAAGAAGCTACTTATTTATATATGATGTTTTGTATAGTGCGAACATGACCTTAGTGGGTATCAGAGCGCTTTACATGAAGAGAGATAGGGTATCAGTTGGACTGGTAAAACAGACATGTGTGAATGACAAATATAGCAATGAAAATAAATAGAGTAATAAGCTTGATCTCAAAAAATAGTCAGCAATAAGCTGGTCAAGCATCAAAGAGTAGTTGATATGGTTACATTTAAATAGGCATAGAGATGTTGTACTCCCACTGATACCGTTAGGCCGCTCTCCCGCTGGTTGACTCCATCAGCAGGGGCCGCTCCTCACGCAGCTCCCTGCCCTACAATAAGCCTGGTATCGTAGAGCTTCACCACTAGAGTGCTGTCTGCCACCTCGCCTTTGCGAATATCGCTGCACTAGATTGCCTGACTGTCTGTCTATGATCTGTGTTGCACATTGCTTTTTGGTTTGTGACTATATTTACAATAAACTGCAAAGCGTAATTAGACCGCAGCGCTAGATTACCATAGAGCGCTTGTATAATCTTTTAAACTTTGATGTGCTGCCTGTAGAAACAATTTGTGCTTGATTGTACCGGTGCCACTGCCATTGACATCGCGTTGTCTATGCCCCATTCCGATTTAGTTTTCGGCTTGCGGCCATTTTGTTGTTGTTGTGGTGCCTCCCTTGCCCGGATCTCCACCCCTCCCCTCCCACTATCCACATATGACAGATGCTTTTGCGCGCAGCGTTCACGCGCAGCGATCGCGCCCCATGCGCGCCGAATGTGCGCCAAAGGTACGCCTGGACCGCGCCCAGCGCCAGACCCCCTGGTCCTCGCAAAACCCACTCCACCCGCATAACGTATGAGGCCGCTACCCTCTCAGCCCTTAACCCCGGCCGCACACCACAATGCTGCGAAGCTGCCCCAGGACACACCCATGGACCATTCGCCTGCCACTCCTGCAAGTTCGCCTGCATCAGGACCCACACTAAATCCACTTCCTCCAAACACAGCTCCGACTCTAACCACCTGAAGTGCATCCTGCTGAACACCCGATCGATCCACAGACACGCCACTGAACTCTGGGATCTACTCGACACTACTTCACCTGACGTCGCCTTCCTTACAGAAACCTGGATGAACGCCTCCTCAGCGCCCGACATCGCCATAGCCATCCCGGACGCTTACAAGATCATCCGAAAGGACTGCACCAACCAAACAGGAGGAGGCATCGCCATCGTCCATAAGAACACCATCCAAATCTCGACCAGCTCAGACGATAACCTCGCGACCGCCGAACACCTTCACTTCCAGATCCACACCGACCCCAGGACCACACTCAGAGTCACCCTCATCTACAGACCACCAGGAACCTGCACACAATTCAACGAAGACATCACTGACTTCATCAGCCCACATGCCCTCACCTCCGAGAACTACATTCTACTGGGAGACCTCAACTTCCACCTGGAAAAGAAAAACGACAGCAACACCCACCACCCTTCTGGACAACCTGGCCAATCTCGGACTCAAACAACTTGTTGACTCCCCCACCCACTTAGCCGGACACACGTTCGACCCTATCTTCTCCTCCAGCAAACACATCTCCTTCGATCACACCACAGCTCGCCATTGGACGGACCACAGCTGCGTTCACTTCAGCTACAAAAAGACCACGACCCACAACCCCCCACATCCTATTCCTCGAAGAAACTGGAACAAAATCACCACCGACCAACTTTTCACATCGCTTAACCTAAACCCTCCTGCCATATAATCGGACCCAAACCAAGCTGCCACCAAACTCACACAATGGATCACCCACAGCGCTGACGATTTAGCACCCTTGAAAAACCACCAGATTAAACAAGGTAGCAAAAAGGCCCCCTGGTTCAACGATGACCTTAAGAAATCCAAGAAGTTATGTCGTACACTCGAGAAAACCTGGAGAAAAAACCCAACCACTGACAACCTGACCACCTTCAAAGTCTCCACCCGCAAACACCACCAACTGATCCGATCAACCAAGAAATCAGCATTCAAAGATCGACTCGACAACAACGCCCAAAACAGCAAGGAACTATTCAACATCGTCAAAGAATTTACCAACCCCACCGCCAGCACCAACGACATCACTCCCTCCCAAGACCTCTGCGACTCTTTATCCTCTTTCTTCCACAACAAAATCGCCGACATACATAACAGCTTTAAAAACCAGTCCGAGGGGAGGAGCCAAGATGGCGGACGGGACGGACGTGTGAGCTCCCGGCTCCGCAAGCCGTCTGCTTCTACATGAATATCCTGACACTTATCCGCGCCTACACCGTGCTGAAACGAGACGCTAACGCGCTGCTGCCGATGGCGTTCTTTTGAGGTCTCCGCCGGCTGTTTTGGTGCAGAACCCGCAGCGTTTACCGACCTCCGACGCGGCCCCTGACACCCACGCCGACCACTGCAGCTGAACACTGCTGGACACTACCGGTGAGGCGAGCTGGGGAGGTGTCGCTGACTGCGGGAGCGCGATCAATCACGGAGGTTGACGGGGCTGACCCTTTACTTCATACTGGTCCATCCTTTGGCGAAGGAGTGTGTATTTGTGTGGTCAGTACTCCGTGCGGCGCTTTCCTCTGCTACGCTGATTGCGAGCTGAGCGGACTCCATCTTGTGGCGCCTTCCTAGCTGTTTACTACCCCCATCAATAGGGGGTGAGGGGGCTTTCATCCTGCGCGGCCCCCTGACTGCGGGCCGCGTTTCCTTCGCTGATTCGAATGCCCAAGCTTCCTTGTAACGAGGTCGCTCCCCTCCCTCCCTTGTGGGCTCACTGAAGAGGTGGTGAAGGCGCTGCTTTCCCGGGCGGAGTGAGGGCTGTTCCGCGATCCCTCTTATGTGCTGCTCTGCCTGTCCTCGAGCTGGGGACTACACCGAGGGTATCGCTGCGCAGTACGGACCGGCTGAGAATGCAGGGGGACCCGACTTATGGGGATGTCCTGGTTGCCCTTGAAGATCTACGGGCAACATGGCGGAGAAACGTCCGAGAGCTGACATGGAAAATTGAGGGAGCTGTGCCTGAAATAAAGCGACCAAGACTTGCTGGCCCCCTGGTGCTTCTAACCACTCCTGCATTGGATACAATGTTACCGAATGAGACTGCGGAGGAGCTATGTGTCCCTGGCAACAATGTTGAGAGTTTCTTTGTCGAAGAGACTACGGATACAAAGTCTCCCTCCACCCCAGCCACTGTGACTCTGCCTGCGCACTTGATATCAGGGGCTCGCTTCTCTATCCTTCAGCTGCTAACCCCCTCAGATACTTTTGCCCCCAGAGCCTCTTTTCTGCATGGGGGGAGTGTGTATCATCCTGCTATGAAGGGGGAGGGGGAGTTCGTCACTTTGGACACCGTACTGGTTGATGACTTGAGACTCTTATCTCCTCCTCCTCTGCTTCTTCTTCGTCGAGAGCGGCCATCTTGCTCCTTTGTCCTGCCTGAGGGAGGCTCGCAGTGGTGGACATGCTTGGAGGGTTTTCGGCGTTCGGGACAGGGATGAAGGTGTCCTCCTCGTTGGTATTGATTGATTGGCTGGCGGAGACCCGGACTGAACTTAATTTTTGCTATGTTTATTGCGTTGTATATCCTGCTTTTTCCCGCTCCATATTGCAGTCGATATGTCCTGCTGTCTACTCCTGCTGATGGGGGGGGCGGTTTTGTGTTGGCCCGGGGTTCTGGGTGTTATTGATTCTGGCCCTTTGGGTCCAATGTCTTCCGAATTTATTGCTGTACACGGCGTAGGAGCTATTCACGGCTGGGGAGTCCGGGAGTTCTGATGTTGGTTGGGCTCCTCCCCACCTTCCTTTTCCTGGGAGTCGTAGATTAGTTTATTCTTTTCTTACTCCCTATATTTCAAGTGTTATGAGCTTTCTTTTTCTCTCTTTACATTTCCTTTTTCTTTTCTTCCTTTACTTGGTCTATATTTCGGGTTCTTTAGTGGGCGACAGACACACTGCCGGGGGGGGGGGGAGGGGTAGGCCGTAGCATTAGTGTAGGGTGGGGGGGGGGGGGGATTTCATTTTCCACATTTCGTTTCTATGGGCCTTATTTTTATATTTCTCTGCGCTTTTCTTAACTTGCTTCTATTCTGGGTCCGCGAGAGGGGTTAGTAGGGAGTGGGTGGCGCTGTTAGTGGTGCGCAAACGCTGAATGATAATCTTGTGGTTTTACCTTGCACCGCTATGCTATCTGGGATGTTCGCTTACATTGTTGGTTCCAGGTGATGCTGCTGCCTGTTCATGTTGCGAAGCTACTGTACGGACTCAGTTCTCCTTAGTTCCTATTCTTCACCGATTTATATTTAGGGGGGGTAAAATTTTAAAAATTAACCTTAAATGCTCCTTCTCCTCGGCGACACGATTTACCCAGTGTAACGTCAATTGATTGTTGATATGTCGCCTGCTGCCGCTGGGGAACTGTATTGCTCGCACTTGTGCTTCAAAGTATCGTGGCCGGCCTGACGGTTGTTGGCCCGTATTTGTTCGCTTCTTTATGCACAATAAAGGTTTATAAAAATGTTTAAAAAAAACAGTCCGAAGAACAGTCCACTCCACCCACCCCCGAACCAAAACAGCACTTTCACAGCCTTTGCGCATGGAACCCAATCACTACTGAAGACACCATCCGCCTGATGAACTCCATCCACTCAGGTTCACCAACCGACCCATGTCCCCGCCACATCTTCAACAAAGCAGACTCCATCATCGCACCCCATCTCCGCGATGTCATCAACTGTTCCTTCAACTCCGCAATCTTCCCGGAAAGCTGGAAACATGCCGAACTCAGCGCCCTTCTGAAGAAACACACAGCAGACCCCTCTGAACTTAAGAACTACCGCCCCATCTCACTCCTCCCATTCCCTGCCAAAGTCATTGAGAAAGCCGTCAACAGTCAGCTCGCCGCCTTCCTTGAATCCAACAATTCCCACGACCCCTCACAGTCTGGCTCGACCCTATCTTCTCCTCCAGCAAACACATCTCCTTCGATCACACCACAGCCTAACACAGCACCGAAACCGCCCTCATCGATGCTACAGATGACATCCGAATGCTAATGGACAACGGAGAAACAGTTGCCCTCATCCTACTTGACCTCTCCGCCGCCTTCGACACAGTCTGTCATAGCACCCTCATTCAACGCCTCAGCAACGTCGGAATACAAGGAAAAGCTCTGGACTGGATCATCTCGTTCCTCGCCGGAAGAACCCAGAGAGTCCGCCTCCGCCCATTCAAATCAGAGGCCACCGAAGTGATCTGCGGCGTACCACAAGGATCATCTCTCAGTCCCACCCTCTTCAACGTTTACATGAGTCCCCTCGCATCCATTGCGCGACAACTCAACATCATCTCCTACGCAGACGACACCCAGTTGATCCTCTCCCTCACCAAAGACCCAAGCACCGCCAAAACCAATCTACACGAAGTAATGAAAGAAGTAGCCGAGTGGATGAAAAACAGCAGTTCAAAACTAAACTCGGACAAAACGGAAGTCCTCATCTTAGGATCATCCCCCTCTGCCTGGGACGACTCATGGTGGCCACCGGCCCTGGGTACAGCACCCATACCTACAGATCAAGCACGTAACCTGGGCTTCATCCTAGACTCTTCCCTCTCGATGACCAGACAAGTCAACGCCGTCTCATCTTCATGCTTCAACATCCTACGCATGCTCAAAAAAATCTTCCGTCGGATCCCCACCGAAACAAGAAAGACAGTCACCCACGCACTGGTCACTAGCCGACTGGATTATGGAAATAACCTCTACGCCGGAACCACAGCCAAACTTCAGAAAAAACTCCAACGCATCCAAAACGCCTCCGCCAGACTCATACTGGACATCCCCCGTCAAGCTCGCATTTCCGGTCACCTGAAAGACCTCCACTGGCTCCCCGTCAACAAAAGAATAACGTTCCGTCTCCTTACCCACGCACACAAGGCCCCCTACGACCTTGGACCCGAATGCCTCAACACGCGACTGTCCTTCTACACACCCACCCGCCAACTACGATCATCCAATCAAGCCCTCGCCGCAATTCCGCGCATCCATAGATCCACCATGGGAGGAAGATCCTTCTCCTACTTAGCAGCCAAAACCTGGAATTCTCTCCCCACTCACCTCCGCCTCACACAGAACCACCTCTCCTTCAGAAAGCATCTAAAAACCTGGCTATTTGATAAGTAATGTACCCACCCCCCATCAAGCGCCTTGAGACCCTCTGGGTGAGTAGTGCGCTATACAAATTCTTGAACTTGAACTTGTCTTAGGGTGAAAACGTAGTCGGCAGAAAAGATTTTGCTTCTTTTTTGAAGGAGGCGGTAGTTGAGATTAGGCGAACATCCTGTGGTAGAGAATTCCATATCTTAGGTGCAACAACCGAGAAAGCTCAGGAGCCCATTTTCTTTTTATGGTTTCGTTGGGGTTTCAGAACAGGTTGTACGCACTTCTTGAAGGTCTGATCAGCAAAGCAAAAAGGTCCATAGCTGCGATGGTTATCCATTGATGTATCTATTAACATTCGCGACGCTCGTAACACCTAATATGCCCACGGGACTGTGTTTCTGTTCGCGTTAAATTTATTTATTATAACATTTGTAGAGCGCGAACGAAGGCCCTAGGGCATCTCGGCGCTGATAACTGAAATGTTAGACCCACAAGGGGTGCCTAGGTGAGAGTCAGGATCATAGGTTAAAAAGCCAGGTTTTCAAATTTTTTCGAAAAGACCAGAGGGAAGTGCTGGCCTTGATAGAAAGAGGAAGAGTGTTCCACAGCTTCGGTGCCGCTACGAAAAATCGTCTGTCACCCCAATGGACCGTTTTAGTTCGAGGGACCACCAGGTCAAAGGAGCCGGAGGAACGCAGTGTTCTGGAAGGACAGTAGGGGGTCAAATTCTGAGTGAAGAACACTGGCCCAGTGTTATGTAAGGCCTTGTAGATCAAACACAATGATTTGAACTTGATCCTTTTCTTCACTGGGAGCCAATGGAGTTGCCGTATGATGGGGGACACTGATTGGTATTTTGTGGTTCGCCCTAGCAGCCTGGCTGCCGCGTTCTGGATGGCCTGCATTTTCATTAACACTCTCTCCTGGGCACCTAGGAACAGAGCATTGCAATAATCTAGGGTGGAGAGAACCAGGGCACTAACCAATGTTTTGGCGGCATTTTCGGGCAGGAAGGGCAAGATTTTCTTAATAAGCCGTAGCTTGTAAAAGGCTGAGGAGGAGATCTGGTTGGCGTGGGGGAGGAAGTTCAACCGATCGTCGAACAGAACGCTCAGGTTCCTCACCTTGTTGACCGGTTCTGGGGGCTGACCCATGGATGAGGGCCACCACAAGGGGGACCACTCCGGGGAAAGGTTGCCAAAAATGACAACCTCTGATTTATCAGAGTTTAATTTCAGGCAATTATGGGCCATCCAGCTCCCAATTGCCTGCATGCCTTGATTGAATGTATCAGCTTTTTGAGGCCCGTCATTCTTGACGGAGAGGACCAATTGGGTGTCATCTGCGTAGGATGTTAGGCTCATCCCATGTGCTCTGATGACATTGGCAAGGTCCGACACATAAATGTTAAACAGTGTCGGACTAAGGGATGAGCCTTGAGGAACACCACATGGCAATATGTTGAAACATTTTCGCCTAAGATAATGCGGGCTCCCTGTGATTCCTTTTAATTTCCCCTTGTATCAACCTGTATATAACAAGACGGGCGCGCTAGTGCATTGACACGCGACCCGATACCAATGCTGTCCGTAATATGCGACCTTGATAGGGCTCTTGCGTCCCCTTCAACCAGCCGAAATTAAATAAAATAAATAACGAAGCCATTTATAATTTTTGGCTCTTTGCCCTACATGGCTCCAAATGCTGAGTACAAATTGCAAACTAATTGCAGCGCTGTAGAAGTTGTATACTCTAAAAAACGGGGATCCAGACCTAGGGTCTTATTCCAGTCACCTTAAACCTACAGGTCACTTTTGCGGTCTCTGAAGTATTGAATGTCATATTTTTTCCAATATACTTATACCAATGTGTTTTCTGATGTATTTGATAAGGACTATTGCAGAACCCTAATACATGAGCATTTGTCTAATTTATATCACACATACTCCCCATATCAAATGGTTGGTCCTTAAAAATGCTTAATGTGATGAATAGCATGTACTGTTTGAACTGTTTTTAGGCTTAATATCAGACTACAAACAATCTGTGGACATATATACATTTCCCCCTTTTTAACTTGCAGAAGAACTCTGCTCCCCGAGTATTTAAACTCTGTTTCTTTGGAACTTGTCAATTTGGAACCAGGCGTGAAATAATATATGCTGTATATGAGAAAATAGGTATGACAGTTAGATCTGGTCTTGATTTTCTTTATACACAATCTTTGTCTCGTTTTCACCTTACCATCTTATTTGGGGACTATTCTTGTCTTTCTGTATCACCAGAGTATACCCAATGCTCGGCTAACCTGAGACATTGGGAATGCGCACCGTTTATCTGATTTTAATATCACTTCCTATTTTTAAATTCCTTGTATTCAACCTTGCCCTTTTCACTTGTACTACCTTTGAGCACATGAGAATCTGTGACTAAGCCTTTGAGGCATGATACATCTCAGTCTCACGATCCTTGTAGAATTTAATATACAAGAGTGCTTTAATGCGGAGACATCACAAAATATCTTAACAACCTCTCACTCTAGGTGGTTACTTTCTCCCTCTTGCTTGGGGTCAACTGCTATCTCAATACACTTTAATATAATTCACCCATCTTTCTTTCACAGCCCTGAGGAAGCCCCGGCGCAACTCGCCAATGGGGGGCGAAACACGTGTCGGCTGTCCATGTTCCATCATCAAATAATAAAGATGTTACACTGCAATCCAAAGTAGCTCTGGACTTGTATGACAATTGCAAAGAACGGATATTAATCCAAACAAGTACTTGTTGATCTCTTTTGGAGTACACACTCTTCTTCTTTCAAACTTCTTGAAGGTCTGCAACCGAATGTTTCTAGCTTTTGGGCCAGATATCTGGGGGTATTGAAATGTAGCACTTTATGAGTCATGCAATTTTTAATTCAATTCTTGATCCATACGATAGCCAGTTAGGGATTTTAGAGCAGGGGAGATGTCTGTATTTCTTATTGTTCCGAAGACTAATACTGGACACAAAGCTTTGACAAAAAAAACGAAACATTAGTCTTTCAATATATGGACTCCTCTTGAGCACACACAAAATCAAAAGCTCAAAAGTAGCTGCTTAAAATATCTAATAATATCAAAAACGTAATTCCAGAGCTTCTGCATTTGTGTAAATCCATATAAACAAACATTCACATAAACTAAAATTGTTAATCATTCAACTGTTTTCAATTGGGGTACCAGGAGGGGATGGCTTCATTTCTCCAGTACAGTGTGGCCTGCTATTAGTGCTCCTGGCAAAGTTGCTAAGAAGGGATGCCCTAGTAAGGAGGATAACTGTGGCCTATTTGGGGAGGAGATATAATTATTATTTTATTCAGATAATATACGGCCATGGATTGTTGATCAATTTAATCAATTTGGGAGATTTTCAGAGCTTAAAATTAACTTGAGTAAAGTAATTGATGTAAGATTCCATTTTCAAGAATCCTTTGAGGCAGGTGGTAAGAGAAGGGGAGAAACATGTGAAAATAAATCTTAATTAACTCTGATACATTTGAGAAGATTCTAACATTCAGGGAGTTTAGAATCGGACATTGGTATCACAACCGTCATACTTTCAACCCAGCATCGATGAACACACAGATGGAAACTGGTCACTTTCCAAAAGTAAAAAGTCCAAAAAACACACTAGACACCAACACTACAATCTCATGGAAACAAACTCCAGGTATTTAGGTGATAGCTAGGGGACAAAACACCCAGCTCCGATGGTCTCCCGGTTTAGTTTTATGAACCATACTTACACTTGCTGCCCAGTGATGGCTGTGTTCAATGCTCCAAGAAGGGAAATATGCCTAGCCCCTACAAACACAAGAGGCTATATTGGTGATTCTACCTTAACTGAGAAAAGGTGCGACAAACATGGTGTGGTACAGATCCATCTCGGTGAAGAACACCAAATATAACATTTTGAGAAAAACTCCACCCCCTGATACAATAGATCTAGCAGATCGGAGGAGGTTTATCCCAGGTACTAGCAAAGCTGCGACGTTAAGGTATGTGCAATATATTTTAGATGAGTTGGCAGATCCACTCCCTAAAGTGGTGGTGCTATTTATTGATGTCGAAAAATCTTTCTCACACTACATTGGAGAAAATTGTATATTGTAATAGAACAGATTAGGAATTGAGATGCATTTCGAGGCTGAACCTTGCTTCTATATAGTGTGGAGCAGGTGATTTCAAAATCATAGTCTGTAGGTAAAAGAACGTATGTAAGGTGCTCTTTATCCTGCTACCCTCTGTCACATCGACTGAGCCACTTGAGAGCCTGTTGCTGCAAGGGACCAGTGTCACATCATAGCTATGGGTGGCAAGCTCCAATGCATATCATTATAAGGATGACAAGCTGCTATTTTTAAATGATGCCCACATAGAAACCACACGTGCTAATGAGCCCCTGGAATTATATAGTATGGCCTCAGGCTTAGGGCGTATTGGAGTAAATCCCGTGTCTTTCAATGTACCCAACTACGGGCAGGGAAGTGCACACAAACTGAAATGGATGACCACTATACTATGTAACCTTAAAATACAGATATACTGATTGGAGGCAGACCTAATAGATGAAAAAGAATTAACCCTTAAGAAAATGGTGGCTCTGCCACACTTTCTATACCATTTTATATATTGTTGGATTTGATATGGGGCTTGGGTAGAAGCAGGGTGGAACTAGCTGAACTTATTCTCACAACCACTGAGGATGGGCTGGTGATCCTGGACTAGGAGTTGCGCTATTTGGCAGCCCATCTGCATTGGGCGTCAACATGGAGGTGAGAAAATACATGGCAACATGGAGGTGAGCAAACACATGACATACCGGGGGGGAGGTGGGCATGGAAGCCAAGCCCCCGAATTGGAACATTTAGTAGATATACTCAAGTCTAGAGGTTGCACAGAAGGATTATCAAGACTAACAGGGGTCCTCCAGTAATGCAGGACCGATGTCTACAAAGTACGCACCAGAAGATGCCCTAGGAACACTGCCTGCGCTCTAAAACAGGGATGAATGGGGGAATTGCAGATAAGGGAGGAAAATGGCTTGCAATGATAGGCGACATATATGAGGGAGGGAGGGAGGGACCCTAAAGGGTTTTCATCAGTTAATCAGAGACCATGAGCTACCGATACAGCACATCATACTGTATGGGTTATTGATATGATTTAGCAGATATGAAAGACAGGTCATTGCAAACCACCCTTTTGCAGAGGGCTCAGAACAATCTTCACAACTAAATGGAGCTAGGACTGTCACTTCTGTGTTGTAAACTCCTTGACGTGGCTAAATGCTCACAGTAAACAAGAGAAATGGGTTGACGTATAAGATAAACACATTGAGAATGTTGATTGGGGTGTATTCAGGAGTACTGCCCAGTGTGTTTTTAGGAACACATGATTTAAACCAATAAACGTAAATTACTATACAGAACTTATATTATGCTCAAGAGGATTAACAGGTTGTGTACAGGAGCATGAGAACAACATCTAAGATGAAAGGAGGAGGAGGCAGACTTCTTCCACCTGGTCTTGAACTGCCCGAGCTTGGAAAAATACTTGGCATGGATTATGTTTTTTGTCCATGAAGCTACAGATAGACAGACAGTATGACTTAAGTCCATTTCTTTTTGCCTCTTTCCACATTTCAAAAGTAAAAAAATAAAAATTAGCAGCAATGGTACTGGGGGAACGACAGTTAAGCTGAAAAGCAATGGAAAGTGCCAACCTGACTAAATGGTGACGGGAAGTCTAAATGGTAATGGGAAGTTCTAAAGTGGATAGTATGTGCAAGGAAGCTACTGAATATGGGAGTACAAAAGAAGGATGAGAAAACCTGCCGTTGCCCATAAGTGGGATACAATTGTATCTGTATTCATGGGAGAAGATGTGAATGAGAACCAGCCCGACCAACCTGGTAACAATACAGAGTGGTGCTTCCAGTCACAGATCAGTTGAAATGGTGCATTTCCAGTGGTAGAATGAAGGGTGTCTGTATACCACAATGTGTTTCTGAAGCACCCTTTAACAATCCAGTCTGTTCTTCCTTCCCAACAGCCCTCCTTTATTGAACCAGTGACTCATACCAATGCTCTCAGGAGGACACAAGAAACATTTGTTTGTGATTAATGCCACAGCAACAAAGAAATTCCACAACCTTCTTAGAAAAGAATTGGACACCACTGTCCATCAGCAACAAACACCTTGACGGAACAAACATTCTAGGAAGTGTATAACTCTGCTGGATGTAACATTGTTCATACACGACAACTCTGGCCACCTCGAGAACAGGCCCATGGCTACAATTAATTATGGTGTGCACCCCTCACCCTTCAAAGGACCCACAAACTCCAGTCACACAATTTGCAACACCCAATATGTATTTCATTGAAAATGTATATTCTTGAAGTCCAGATCTTTTTGAATAAGAAAATCCTGACGTGGCTTATTATTAACCCAGACTGTAAAGATATTGTCTTACTAAAAACCTGTAATTACCTGAAAGCCCAACTCACTGCCAGAGCCTTCCTCGCAATTACGAAGTAGTTTAGCTCCTCTCTGACCTCTTCATGCAAATGACATCCCTTTCTCCCTTGCCATTCCATTGTAACAAGGCTGCATCCAGTCCTTTCCTGCTAACGTCTATTACCACAATAACCTCAATTCCAGGTACAAATACATTAAAATTAAGTCAGGTACACTGGCACTTCAACATTTCAAATTCAGATTCACACCCCTCACTCTATAAAAAATGTCACAAGCAACTGATTTACTCAAGATGCTGGGTATGTACCAACCATAGAACTCAACCATGCCCAGTAAGGTCACATCCTACTCTTTACTTTCCGGCTTAGCAAAAGCACAATAGGAATACACAAGTTCCTTCCGCAGTTTCACTCCCTTGTTTCATAAAATATGATCAAGGTAGGCATTTCCTCTCTAGTATACTTGCACTTTTAAGCACTTAAAGTTATGTCAGCCTCCTCCTGCCATTTAAGTATACTCTATGGTTATGTTGAGCCGTCATTGATAGAAACATCGTCCTGGAAGCACTTCACCAATAACTGTCTCGAAACTGTGAGCAATAACATGATTTCAGAAGGACTGATAGGTAAGTTAGCTGGGACAAGATATCAAAAACAGCGAGTCTCTCTTACATGCTTCACCAAGAATCTACCTGTAGATCCTGGAGCAGGTCCTCGCCAACTCCCCAAGCAGTCCAGCAGCCCACTGCTCGTGTGCAAACGAGAGCACTTGCTTTCACCCTCTACTGCCCGCATTTGCCTTCCGCATTCCCATTCAGACTAGCGGTGCCCAGCTCAGCTTCTGTTCCTGCTAGCTTTAGAGCCCTGGTTAGTCAGCCTTCCTTATGTATAGTTAGTTTGTTGATATTATGCCCATTATAGTTTTGTGTAGTTTTGTTTAGTCTTGTGCCCATTACTGCTGTTGTGCAGTTTGCGTGCCCATTATTGCTGTTCTCCGCTGCTGCCTTTTCCTGCTGTTTCCCTGCCCTGCTCTCACCTCCTGCCATCCAGTACCTTGCCCAGGACCTACTTAATGGAGCCCACAGGGCCACCGCACAGCAGATGTACTGCTGGCGCGCTAATGGCAACTCTGTCTGAACCCATCAGCGCATGGGCCGCGCCAGGATCCCTGGCCCTCCCGCGTCTGCACCACCAATGAGCTGCTGGCTATGAACCCTGGATACCGTAACAAAAGCTGCTACACTGCCTCCCTGTGATCCACCAAAATACTATTCACCTGCAACCACTGCCGCTTCTCCTGTGACACAGGACCGCCATCCGGCGCGGGAGCCCACGTCGCCAACACCAAGAAGACCACAAACAAGCCGGAACAGCTCCAATGCATCCAGCTAAACGCCCTATCCCTCTGCAGACACACACACAAAAATTTGGGGCACCATCACCACCCTCTCACCAGACGTTGCCTTTATTACTGAAACATAGTTCAGCCCCTCCGCGCGACCGCAACTCTGCCACAGCAACAGACTACAAGACCATTCACTGAGCCACACCAACACACCCATCCTCTGCATCGCCACCAGTGACATCCCCACCCCACTTATGAAACACCCCAACTTCCAACTACAGACCAACACCAAAACCATGTTAAGAGCCACCCTGTTATACAGACCCCTCCCCCCCCCTCAGGGGCACAACCGTTTTCTGCGAACCACTGCCAACATCATCGCCCGTTAGCCATCTATTACCACTACGTCCTACTCATTGACCTGAATTTCCACGCTGAAGACACCAACTCCACCTCCCACTTGGAGAATTTCAACATCAGCCTCACCAAACTCTTCACCGAACCCACACACAAAACGGACATACGCTTGACTCCATTTTCACCTAGAGCAACAGAATCTATTTCAGCCACGTCACAGAAATCACCGGGACTGACCACACCACCATTCACTTCACAATCTCCAACGCTCAGCACACCATCACCAAACACCACAGCTCCTCCCACTGCAGATTGAGCAAGGTAACTGAGACACAGTGGATCTAGGCCCTTAGCACCACCCTACCCAAAAATTCAACAGACCCTGACCAGGCCATCCAGAATTTCTCTGCATGGATCACTGAATGCGCAGACAGAGATGCCCCGATAAAACAAGCAACAAAACCTCAAAACAAGCCAGCTGGTACCCCCTAGAGCTCAGACCCACCAAGCGCAACTACTACCAACTCGAGAAACTAGGGCACACTGCAAGGAACCCCTCTGACAGAGCCTCTCACAAAGCAGCCCACAGAAACTACCACCTGCGCATCGAGGAAGCCAAGGGAGCGCTATCACAGCCTTCATCGATACAAGAAAAGAAATCTTCAAAATAGTCAAGGAATTTTCCCACCCTACAGCCACAGAGAACACCATTCACCCCTCCTTAAGAACCACGCGACACCCTCTCGCACTACTTTCACAGCAAAATCACCACCATCTACAACAACTTTGACCCACGGCGATTAACCACAACAGCCTTGTCCAACCAGCACATACCAGCCGAATGATTACCACATGGTCTCTGCTTACCACGCAGACAAACACGGCCATCATGTCATCCATCCACTCTGGGGCACCCAGCGACCCCTGCCCCCACCGCCTTTTAAACCTCTGAACCGACCCAATCAGCCTGGAACTCAACAGCATCATCAATACCTCCATCACCACAGCAGTCTTCCCGGACAGATAGAAACAAGCAGAGGTCAGACACCCTCCTAAAGAAACCCTCCGCCGGCCCCAGTGAACTCAAAAATTATAAACCGATCTCCCTGCTCACGTATCTAGCTCGAGAAGGCCATCAATCAACAGCTCACTGAACACCTGGAACAAACCACCTACTTGACGCCTCCCAAGCAGGATTACGTGCCAACCACAGCACCAAGACTACACCGATAGGCGTCAAAGACGCCATCAGAACTCTCCTCGACCACAGACTGAGGCCTTGAGTCTCTTCAACCTCTCAGCAGCGTCTGACACCGTTTCTCACCACACCCTGATCAACAGACTCTGGAACATCGGCAAACAACAAAAAGCCCTCATGTGGCTCGCCTCCTTCCTTACAGGACTCACACAACGCATCTGGGCTACAACCCTTCAGCTCTGAAACCAAAAACATCATATGCGGTGTACCCCAAGGATCATCCCTCAACCCCACCCTGCTCAACAACTACATGACCCGGCCTTGCAGACATTGTCAGATACCTCAGCCTTAACATAATTTCATAACGCAAATGACACTAGACTTCTCCTCTCGCTCACCGAAGACCCTCCAACCCTAGCACCAACTTCTGCAAAACCATGACCAACTTAGCCCACTGGTTGAAAGATAACTGCCATAAACTCAATTCCCACAAGACAGAAGTACTGATCTTTGGGAAGAACACTCCCGAATGAGTCCACAGCTGGTGCCCAGCAGAACTTGGAGTAACACCGACACATACAGACATTGCACACAACTTAGCCATTATCCACAATGAACTGACCATGAAACGACAAGTCAAAGCGCCTGCTCCTGCTTCCACACCCTTCGCTCCACAGAATCTTAAAGACCATCACTAAGCCCCTCATTGTCAGCATCTCCACCCAGCTCCACGGGCAACTCCAGGCCATAAAGAATGCTGCAGCCAAACTCATCCTGGACCTTCCCAAACCGACCCACATCACCGCCCCCTCCCCTCCACCACCCACCTCAGGAACCTCCACAGGCTCCCCATCCAGAAGAGATGCCAGTTCAAGATCCTCATGCACGATTACAAAGCTCTATGTAATAATGAAGCAGAGCGGATGAGGCTCGTTACGTGAAGATTTATTATAACAGCCCCATACACGTCTATACGGTCCTGCAGCTCAGGTACAACTGTCTGGCGAAGACGTTAACATTAACCGCATGTGATACAACATAATCCCTGCTCTTGTGCAAGTAAGTCGCGAGTCAGTTACTGTCACGCACCATAGCCATGGCACGCGGCAGTAACTGTAATTACAACACATCTTTCTCTCTTAAAACATTGCTGACAAGTGATGTTAGTCACATATAAAATCGTTGAATTTTTAGGTTTGTTGATGAGTCTACCAAATCTTTCTGTGATACCATGACTGTCACCCGCAACATCTGAATCAGAGTGCGAATCAATTTCATCACTGAAGTCAGGTGTGTGATGATCAGTTGGTTCAGTAGAAGATGGGACGTCATCAACACTGGAGTCATTATTTCTTAGATGCATTTCGTTACTAGAATTCATAAATCTTGGTCCATTTTCTGTTCCGTCATAATCAACCCATAAATCATTATTACATCTGCTCACAAGTTGTTGACTAAGTTGTTGGCCATCTGCACTGCATTTAGCTAATCTGTTCATATGCCACACTTTGCCATCACTGAGTTTAGCTGCGTTGTTGTACAACTTGCAGTTGCAAAGGGGTGTAGTGAATCTACTTTCTCCTTTCTTTACTTTTCTTTCTAGGCGAACTTTAACCAGATCACCAACCTTAAACAAGTGATCCTTGACACCATGTCTATTGTCATACCATTCTTTAAAGCACATTTGCGCTTTCTCAATGTTGCTTCTGATGGTTTCAGGTGACCATTCAATTTGCTTTGATGTTGGCATCCACCCTAAGTCTCTGCTAATGGGTTGTCTGCTCCTCATGAGGACAAAAGGAGATTCATTCGTGCTGGCACTGGGTGCGATTCTGTAAACCCAGATGAGCTTAAAAATCTCTTCTTCCCAATTAAGATTGCTATTTCAGGATAATTGTAGGTTGCCTTTAATGACTCTGTTGAAGCGTTCAACTAGTCCATTTCCTTCAGGATGATAGAGCCTGGTCGTGTTGCGAGTTAAACAATTCCTCTCAAGGAACGATTTGAATGCATCAGAAGAGAATTGTGGTCCATTGTCGGTTAGGATGCACTTAGGTAACCCCTCACTCATGAAGTGTGTCCAAAAAATGAAATGACACAGGTGCTATCAGCACTAGTCTCTGGCCATTTTGAAAAATGATCCATGACTTGATGAAACCATCATGACCTTCAATGGGCCCTGTTATGCCCAAACCTAATTTTTCCCATGGCATGCTCGTGGATATTATTGAAACCTTGAGACTTTTGTCTGAGTCATTGAAACTTAGGCAGTCTCTGATTAGGACTTCAATTTGTTTATCGACCCCCAGGCCACCAATAGTTGTTTTTGATTCTTTATTTAGTCTCAGAGATTCCAAGGTGACCAATGTGGCAAAGTTTAAGAATTTTTTTTTTGAGCGTGTCGGGGGGGGGGGTTTCTGAACAGCTTTTCCTATCCTAAATAGTATATCATTTTCAACACTTAATTCATTTCTTAGTTCCCCAAAAAAATAGTGGCATTATTTGTCAAGGTGTTTTTTATCAGACCACTGACTTTTGATGTATTTACAGACGTTTTGTAGTGTGAGATCTCTTTGCATGTGTTTTTTTCATTCTGTTCTTGTAATACCATCAAAATCTTCATCAAAAAGTAGAGCTACTGTCGCATTGTCTTCCGGATGTTCATTGACTTCCTCATTAGGTAAAGGTAATCTACTTAGAGAGTCTGCAACTTTGTTCTTGACACCAGGCCAGTATTCAACTGTATAGCTGTAATCTAGCAATTTAACAGACATTTTACTTAGTCTAGGAGAAGTGTTTTGTAAGCCTGCTGATGAAAGAATTTTGATAAGGGGTTTGTGATCTGTTCGTAAATTAACGTTGTAACCCCAGACAAACTCTAAAGTAGTTGAGAGCCCATGAGCATGCAAGCATTTCACGTTATATCACTGAATACCTTTCTTCTGCAGTGGTCAGTGAACGAGACGCGAAAGCTACCACCCAATCATTGTTGTCAGAGTCCTTCTGTGAGAGAACAGCTCCAAGCCCTTTGTTGCTGGCATCTATTGTAATGAAAATCTGAGCTTTAGGATCAAAACCTTTAAGAGAAGGTGCACCACTTATTTCTTTTTTAATGTGGTCAAACGCATGTTGGCACAATTGGGACCAATGGAATGTAACTTTATTCTTGAGTAATTGCTGAATGTGGTACGTCTTTTCTGAGAAGTTGTGTTTTTAATTTTGAATAGTATTCGCTTGCTGCCAGCTGTCTCCAGTGAACGAATGTGCAGGAGCTTCATTTTATATGCCGGGGCTCTGTATTTATATAGGCACCCCAATCTGCCTGGCAATAGGGTTTTTGAAAGTGAAAGCTAGTTATGAGAATGGAAGGTTCTCTTACATAATTCAGCCTCTTGATTGTCTCGAGCAAATTCGATACACCTACTCTGTTCCGATTTTCTAACATGCTGCGCCTTACCTTTCAAAAAGCATTTGTTGAATTATTTTGTTGTTTGTTTGCTTGGGTCCTGTCTCGGTGTGTACAAGGCTGAATTAAGATTCACATATGGAAATGCACGAGGGAATGTCCGTCCCCATACCTCAAACACACTAGCAATGGACACTAGAAAATTGTATCCAAAATATATTATGAATGGGAATGTTTGCTACCCGGCACCACAAAGGGATTTAATTACACATTGCTCAATGACAAAGATGTTTGTCTCCGTGCAATGCATGGAGCACTATTCAGTTTGTACAGATTTTCTGACCAGTGCTTCGCAGTGCCCAAAGCCTATATTTGTATTGCATAATTGTACAAATTACTGATGATAGGAAATTCGGAAAGCTTGTTTTTTCATTATCTGGGGCTAGTCGGAAAATTGTTTAATGTGTTTCAAGATTGATAATGGAATGTTAGAAGAAATGTACTATAAATCATGGTGATTTGTATGAATATTGGTTGTTTTCATAGTATGGGAAAGCTGAGGAAGCTACATGATAACATTTTTGAATCAAAGAACTCTCATTTGAAAAGAATGGCAGCCAGCGTATGTGAGAAAGTTCTTCCACTGTGCCTATGGTCTTTCTACTCCTACTTCACAAACTCTCCTTCACCCCTCCCTACTTTTTGTTAGGTCTTGTGGTGTTAACCACGCGAAAGCGCAGTCTCGTCAGAGACCTATTGTTAGCGACGCAGCTTTCCAGGAGACAGGACCCGGCCACGCGCATGCACACACACACGAGCGCCCATGCACGCACGCACACATACAGAGACGCCCCCCCCGTTGCGCACATACACACGCGCGGGCGCGGGCGCGGACACACACACACACACACACACACACACACACACACACACACACACACACACACACACACACACACACACACACACACACACACACACACACACACACACACACACACACACACACACACACACACACACACACACACACACACACACACACACACACGTGCACACACACACACGTGCACACACACACACGTGCACCGAGCCTCCCCCGCCGCCGCACACATACACACACGTGCGCACACACACGAGCGCACCGAGACACCCCCCCCTACAACTAAAGCCCACTTACCGCCACTCCGGACTTCTGCAGCCTCCAAGTGGTGATGACGTTGCACCTGACTGAAATATGTTCCTTGGGCTCCCTACGCGCATATGAGGCATTGGGCGACCGGGCATTGATTGGCTGTGCGACCGGGACTATGACATGCAGGCTGACGCCGATTGGCTGTGCTGCTCTGACAGAACCCTCCTCCTCGCTGCTGGTTTCCCGCCAGTGCTGCTCCGCGCTACCCGGTCAGATCCCGTGTGCAGCAACAGCGGAGCCCGAGCAGAGCCTGAGCGCAGCCGCCGCCATGTCCCGTCAGAGCACCCTCTTCAACTTCTTCACCAAGTCCCTTCACCCGCCCGGCCGCAGCAGCTCCTCTCCCACCGAGGCCTCTCTCCCCGGCCAGGGCAAACGGGAGAGAGCTCAACAACACCGCCACAAGCACGAGAAGAAGCCCGGGACAGCCGCGAGCAGGGGGGATGCTGGAGGGAAGGCGGCACGACCTTCCACACCCAGGTAACCGCGCCTTCCTGCACCACGGCCCCTCCCCCGGTCCTCTGTGCACACTGCAGCCCCACGCAACTGCCCCCACCTGTAGCAGTGTGACCCGCGCCCCATTTAGCGGCCACTCACACAGCACCAGGATCTAGGCGCTTGCCACTATGGCTGGGCCAGCACCGCCCACTGCGCTCACTTCCTTGGGTAAAGAAAAACCAGGTTACAAAGCAAAACGTGTTTTACGATAGCATAGAATAACAACAACCCATAGAAAACAAAGTTTCATAGTCACAAGAGACAATATAGCTTAACGTACCTTGCAAGGACAATAAAAGGAGAAGAAGCTCAAATGCAATACATTAATTTCATTCCTCCTCACCCCACCGCGGTCAGTTGTAATAGCGTTCCCGATACTTCCATGTACCAGCCTGGCCAATGTAGGTGGGACTGGCGAAATATAGCCCCTATCTGGCCAGTTGGCTATTCTACCGCAGAAGCGGACCTTTTGATTTCAAGTGCATGAATGGAAAACTCACGTAGTGGTTCTTTGCAAGGTTGGACTGAAATAATAAAGGCTAGCAGGATGGGACTTAAAACAGATGCAGGATGTGCGGGTTCATCTCCGGCGAAGCCCAGTTTGTAAGAGATTAGGGACTCTGTAGGACCCTAATCACATTCACCAGGGTGATTTGGTGCTCCTGTTGGGATCTCAGAGGCACGACTTCTTCATACTTTTTTAATATAAGGAAAACAGTTCACCTTACTTTCTGTGAGCCCGTGCGTGAGGTGCCTCATCAGAGCTGTGTGAATAATAACAGCTGTGAGCCCCGTGCTGAGGTGCAGCATCAGAGCTGTGTGAATAATAACTGCATCAGCCCCGTGCCTGAGGTGCATCATAAGAGCTGTGTGAATAATAACAGCTGTGAGCCCATAGCTGCCAAGGTTTCAGATTGCTAAGTGTGACACTTTCACAATTTCAGTGTAATTATCAGTGACATTTCAATGACTATGAGTGACACTTTCTCGCGAGCAAAATCAAGCAATGAAGACGAGGGAAACACATAAATATCAGAAATGACAGCCATTTGAGCAATGAGAAACTCAGAGATCTTAAAACCGCTCCAAAGCACAAGAAATGGAAGCACAATAACCAGAGATCAGTAACGGGGGGCAGGCAGGCACAGTAGCTGCTCAGAAGAGTATCTTATAGATCTGATCATTCATGACTGTGCAATAGCCTAAAAAGCAAAGTTTACAGCATAGCATATTCACAGTGCTTTCTGTAGCAGACTGGGACCCTATAGCACTATAACACAGTGGCCACTGTGCCAACCAGTACTGTATTATGTTTCTATCTGGTTAGGCACAAAACGTTTGCAGCGATTGCATTAAAATTGAGCAGCGCCATATCATATTTTATTGTATATTGACAGCTTGGCTTTTGGACTCTGGCGCAGACAGAAATCACCACACATCATTCTCACACATACATAATATTCATTCCAACTGTGAAACAAGTTAACCCCTGGCATCTTGGAAGAATACCATGCCTTGGGTGTGTAAACTATCTGGAGTAATTGCACTGACCTAATACATAGCTGTCAAATTTTGAGACTGCATATGTGTGAAATAGCCATATATTCAGTCTTCTGATGTGTAACATATAAATGTCTTACGTGTAGCAGTTTTAGTGATGCATGTTAGAGAACCAAAAACTGAATCAACAGTTATGCCTATGCAATAAGATAGTTTCCACAAATTAGCCCATGTTATGGTATGAAAACTGCCTCAAAACTGCCCAATGTACCTTAAGTGCCTACACAAGATCACCAACCTGCTTTCTTTTGACAATAGGGTCATTTGGCAGATATATTTGGCATCATAACAAACAATAAAATACATGTTTGGGAGCATGACTATAGTTTAATAAAGTTGAATGTTATGTCTAGTATACATGTCAGTTAAAACAAATGGTTTGTTAAGCCATAACAGTTAATCAATGACAATGCGTGGTAATCTCAGAGAGCAGCCACCAAAAAAAGTCGGAATCCCTGTGCCACATTCATGAAAGAAACAACTGGTCCATCACCACGGATAAACTGTACCAGGTTACAACATACGTATTTTAAAATGGTAATGATTAACATGGAAAACAAAATCTGAAAGTTTATTTTAAGAATACACGCGTTTGCCAGTTTCAAGAGAAAACTATTCAACGGTGGCGCTGTGCAGAAGGTTAATGATAGATCATCATGTATGGTGGCATTAGTAAAACTGTCAAATGAACATTTAGCCAGCATAGCGAAATCATGTTACATCAGCCCACCGGTCTGAGAAAACTGTTGTGCCGTAAATGTTGTGTGTGTCTGCGTGTCACTGACTGGCCACGCTATGTGCAAGTCTGTGTGTGGCTGCAAGTGTAGGTGTGACTCTTGTGTGCGTGGAACTTGTAGGAGGTCGGAAGGAAAGCCGAGCACAGATTTGCAAGTTTATTACCACAATAACTCTTCTTTTATGCCCCTCACTGACTCCAGGGCTAGGCATACTCTTATTTGAAATGAATTCAGGGGAGGACAGCTCGAGAACAGCTGCATTTAATGATTTCACGCGACGCCGGCCTGCTCCCCTCTCTCTGGTGTCTGGCCGACAGCATCAGGCTGCCTCGGACCCTGCCAGCTCTTCACAGAAGTAAGACTACAAATTGAACTTCACAACACATGACTACAACGTACAGTGGCGGCTGCCTGGCCATTTATTACCTACTTGTTCTATCTCTCTGTCTCAGTCACACTGCCGGCTGTGAGCCGCACGGCCCAGGTCTCCAGACTCGAGTCTCCCGCAATCATCAGGAGGATTACGATGCTTGATGTACGGGCCCATTTGCTGAGACTGTAGTAACAGTCACAGTGAATCACTGCAGGTGACTCAATGGATCATGATGTTGCTGTTCAGGTCTCGTCTCACCCAACCACTCAGGCGGCCGGGCGGTAAATAATAATATTACATTTTGTATGCGCAGGCTGAGGCAGCGAGGCTGTGAGAGTGAGCAACTGAGGAAGCCCGCACGCTCTCACTCTCAGATTCCCCCGCCGACCGTACTAACTTCCTGTTGGCAGCCGGACGACGTGAAGCGGGAGTACCGCACATCGGGATTTAGGACCCGGCTCCCTGGTGACACGTTGGTGATCATCATTGGCTGCACTGTGGAGGCAGCCCGGCCCCTGCGGTGTCATCATGTGCCGGCATTCTGTTTGAGCTGTTTCCAGGGCAACAGGCAGCTCTCCTGGCAGACAAGCGCAACTCGATACATTTGTAGCGCCTGCTGCCGGCTCTCAGAGAGCTGCGCAGTCTGCTACTTACTGTTTGGGACACAGGCGGCACCTCGAGCAGCAGAAAGCCACAGTGAGTGACGGGCACAGTGACAAGCGCCGTTGGCTCGCCTGGCCGGTGCAAAATGCGTGACATTTCATTTCAGTGCGTGATGCGGATCACCGCACTGAAATGCGTGGGCGTCACACGTGTTGCGTGACGCTTGGCAGGACTGTGAGCCCAGTGCCTGAGGTGCATCATCAGAGCTGTGTGAATAATAACTGCCGGCAGCCCCATGCTGAGGTGCATCATCAGAGCTGTGCAAATAATAACTGCGTCAGCCCAATGCTCAGGTGCATCATTAGAGCTGTGTGAAGAATAACTGCATCAGCCCCGTGCTCAGGTGCATCATCAGAGCTGTTTGAATAATAACAGCTGTGAGCACTGTCTCAGGTGCATCATCAGAGCTGGGTGAATACTACTTCAGCCCCGTGCATGAGGTGCAACCTCAGGGCTGTGTGAATAATAACAGCTGTGAGCAACAGCATACTCTTGCACACACTCTCACTGCTCACCAATTCAAAGTTTGCTAAAAATTGTATGCAACGCATTGTCATACACAATGCCAATAACTCAAACTTTAATGCTGCGAGACCTATTGCATTGTAAATGCTTGTATTACACAGTACGTAAATAGCTCTGAAAACAATACTGCAGTTCGTTGGTTGTAAACCAGATACTGTGGGGGTCTGAACTGGTTCGAATAGCGAACTCGCAGAACCCGTTCAGTTCTGTGTAATAGTTCTGCTGTTCTTAGGTTCGTTGATATCGCAGTAATGGTTCATATCAATACGCGAAATGTTGTCATACAGATTATGCTGTGCTCACAACACTAATAACTAAATGCCCCCTACTGGGACAAGTATAATTCTGTAATATCTCCTTTAGCTTCTCACCTAATACCAGACGCGCAACATCGGACGGGAGTAGCATCCTCTGTTCCCGGGACTCGTAAGCGCCGTACCCACTCCTCGGCCAATCCGAGAAGGGAACGGAAAACTGCGCCAACGAACTAAAAAAACAAGCCTCTTTCTCCCAGTCCGGAAGTGACGTCCTCTTTGACAGCAACCGGAAATAATTCATCGGGATAGCGGCGCCAATTTAGCGTCACAATGTTTTTGTTCGGATGCACCAATGACGCGAAGGTAGAGAAGAAGTCCAGTTTTACTTATCAGCCAATGGCTAAATAGGACACACGTTCCACGTTAGTACCCTTCAAATACAGGTTTCTGATTGGGTCAAAATGGAGCCTAGCGTGATGTTTTTATAGCTGCGTACTTTTACTGTGTTGTGCGTCTGCGAGCGAGATCTTTACTAGATCAGATTGGTGTCTGGGATTCGAGACTAGAGAGAAACGTGGTGTAGTGAGACGTGCGTCTGACCCATGCGCAGGGGCTAGACCTTTACTTTCCTGCTTTGTTTGCATATGGGGTGTTAACTGCCAAGTTTACAAATGGCTTATTGTAGTTCGCTTTGTTGTAACTCGGTATAAATGGATGGTGGGTCCTTCCCTTTTCAATTATAGGGAGGAGAAGGGGAACAACTAGGTATGGCTGTTACATGGCACCCTTGAGGAAGTGAGTAATTAGGGATCCATTACGTTTTCGGACTGAATTCAATGAGTTCGCATTTGACTTACTGCTTGCTCTTTTCCTTCTCTCCCAAACGCACATCTCTGTTTTCTCGGTGTTTCTCCTGGATGTGATATTATGTTCCCACTCAAGATTACAGAGTGTGACTACAGAGGCATGTCCGATCCCCCCCCCGCTCTGCTAATGTGACAAATGCGTCTCTACAATTTATTGTAAGGTAGCTTACCTTGTTAATGATGCACTTGTACTGCATAATTTATATCTCGCAGAGTGTAATGTTACAGGTTAAACAATTGTGAATACTTCCTCAACTAACATGATCATAGTTTCTCATGTTTTTTGTCCTATATGTTTACTCAATAGTAGCAAGCACGCTTTTCTAGGATACTGTGATTCCCTGAATGGGGTGAGAAGCAACTCATTGATGCCAAAAAATTGCATTATTTTCTCTTTGCATGATTCAAGACAACACAGTCATTGGAGAAGTGCAGTCAAGCCTTTTTGTATGTTACATGTATTACGTTTACATGCATAGTATATGTTCTGGCTGATTTAGATGGACTTTATTGATTTGCACAAAACATTAATTTCGGGGCTTTATATCACTTCAAAAAGAAAACGTGAGAGCATTTTGAAAAGAACTTCACAAGTATAAAATGAGAAAAACTCTGCTTAACTAAGGCTTACTCGCAGTAATGCCTGTGTTCACAATACACTTGGTTAACACAATGCACCATAACTAAGGATTATACTAAGAATATATAACTGGCTTCTTAATTTATGAAGATACTGCGTCATATTATATCACAAATTAATGCATCAACACACTGATTAACGTATGATTAGTCAAATTAAGGAGCAATAATTTATACTGCTCCACCTGTGCTCATAATTCTTGCAACCCTGACTGACTCCGGAAGGTAAGGCGTCCAATAGGTGCGAGTAAATGGTCGTACGGCTTATACTTTCTCAGTAGTCAAGTCAAAAGGCTTTATTCGGTTTTGATTCAAACCATAAAAGTGCATTTACATTATAAACAATTTAAAACATTGAGACACACAATAATTATAAAACCTGAGCAGATAGTACAAAGTGCAGGGTGCAGCAAATTTTCATACATAACAAATTCATTAGTAGTTGTAGTCAAATTAACTAAGATTCCATCATTGGTCCAAACAATTTCTCAACCTGATGGACAGTTTTAAAAATTCAGTTACTTGAAAGATACTGTCACTTTGCAAAAGTTGCAGATACAATAATGCTGGTCTGATCCGGTTAAAATTAAGTTTCTTTAAAAGGTCTACCAAATAGCGTTTGCGGGGGTATTCATAAAATTTACATAAAAATATAAAATGCAGCATATCCTGTGGAGACACACCGTCGCAGCCACAGGGAGCTGCAGGTTTAAAAAAAGCAGCATTTTTAGGTCTAAATAGCAAGTGATGGAAAATATTAAATCTAAACCTCGTTAGCAGGAACTTCTAATGGGAAGACAGCGATCCCATCAGATAGGGCTCCATCATATCACCTGTTTTTAACATAGCAAATCTTCTTACACTTGGTTTCAGGAGCTCCTCACCTTCCCTTTTAAGCTTTCTGTCCAAAAAGAAGGCTTGCTTAACTGCATCCACATCACCCCTCACAATCCCACTCGGGTGCTCAAACAAATCCAGGCGGCCAAGCTTAGAAAAGTTCGATTTCAAGTATTTTAACCAGGGTGTACCCATTGCCTTATCCTGTGACAAATAATCTCTCATAATCCGGTGGGTCAATGGAAAATCTTGATTCAGCCACAATTTTAGCCAGCAAGTCAACGGGCGTAGTGAAAAAATATCACAAAGATATTGCGCCCCTAGCTCTTCGTGCACTACAAAATTAGATGTGCCTGCTGGGACACACAAGAGGCGTTTCATAAAAGAATTTTCCGCAATCTGTAGTTGCTCACCGGCCACATAACCCCATATTTCACTGTCATCCGAAAGCTGCACTGGCTACCCATCGAATCTCGAATCCAGTTTAAAACTCTCATCATGATCTTTAATATCCTTAAAACTGGACGCCCAGAACTTCTCCGGCCACTCCTCACACCTTATGTGCCACAGCGCAACTTGCGCTCTCTAGACCAACATCTGCTGACGGTCCCCCGCACAAAGCTAGCCCGCACTGGTGGACGTTCTTTCAGGGTGCTGGGAGCCAAACTTTGGAACACCCTGCCAGTGAACATCCGCTCATTGGAAAATCTGTCTGCCTTCCGGAAAGCCGTCAAAATCCACCTATTCCCCTCCCTTTAGGCCTCCCAGCTGTTTTCCTTCTGTCCTCCGTTGAGTCTCCGTGGTTCTTTAGCGCCGGGACGCCTCTTTGCTGGGGCAGCTGTTTGCGCTTTATCAAATAATAACATAACATAACATAAACGGCAGATGCCACTGATTTTGCGTTATAAAGTTTCCGCATGGCATTGTTAAGTTTTTTCCCTAATTTGGATGCAAAGTTTAAAATAGTAGCGTTCACCCTTACCAATTCCTTTTTCTTTTTGTCAAGGTGTGGGCCCCAGCTAAGTTTGGAGTCAAAAGAGACCAGAAGATAAGTGAATGTCTTCGAGATGGGAATTGCTACATTATCTATTTTAAATAAGAAGTTCCTTCTTGGTTGTTGGCCAACTTGCATAATAAAGGATTTAGAGTTGTTGACCAGGAGGTCCCTATCCATCATGAAATTATTAAAAGCATTTAATAAAGCTTGGAGACCTCTCTCTGTTCTGGAGATTAAAACTGCATCGTCCGCATATAAAAGAACAGGAATACCACGCCTGCCGACTCTAGGACCGTCAGCCTTTACATCCTGCAATACGCTGTCTAGTTCATTGATATAAAAATTAAAAAGAAAAGGGGCAAGGATGCAACCTTGACGCACACCCTTCCCGATGTTAAAATTATCAGTTACTGGGTGTGGCCAAGATGGCGGCTTAAGTGGACGTGCTTTCCGGAGGCTCCCCGTCCCGGAACTTCATGCCCTGCTTCATTTGCTGACCACCCTGCAGCCGGACCTAAGGTTTGGTGTCCGGAGGTGGGGGAAGCACATGGAAGGCGACTACAGTCACCTGCAAGCGGTCCGGCGAGACGAGAGAACCGGCAAGCGGGGCAGCGCTGGGAAGGGCTAGCAGCGGCCCGTCTCCCGCCTTGCTGAGAGACCCGAGGGGTCTGCGGCGACGCTACCAGTCCGGGAGGGGTCGCCGGAGCTGGCCGAGGTGGTCTGCAGGAGGCGTTGACCGGATCCGCCCCGAAGGTCCGAGAGTGAGGCCCGTGTAAGGCATCGCCGGGGGGGCCCGGCCGGATTCAGCAGGAAAGGCCCCGGCTGCGGCCTTGCTGTCGGAGGTCCCGGAGCACAGGGCGGCGTGTGCAACCCGACCCCCGCCCTGAGGAGGAGCTTAGAAGGACTGCGGCGCTGCTGCTGCTGCCTTGAGGAGAGACGCCAGAGCTGCCCAGGACGACGCGGGAGGTACAGAGCTGCGGGGGCCGGTTCTGCCTCGGGTGAGCGGCGAGGGGGCTGGGACACCAGGGGGCCTGGCAGGGGATAACAGGAGAGGCTCCGGCTGCGGCCTAACCGGCGGGGGAGGTACAGGCCCCGGAAGACAGGAGCCAGTAGGGGCGAGGCCTGCAGGCAAGAGGCTCAGCCACCCCGGGCGGAGAGTGTGACTGTGCTGGCAACGCCGGGGGGACCTAGAAAGGACACGCGGAGGCTTGGGCCTAAGTGGAGGAGGGGGCCGGGCAGGCCGAAGAGGAGAAGGACGGGAGGCCAGGAAGTAGGCCTGACAAGTGAAGACTACCCGGCCTTGAGTACCGGACACGCTGACGGCGTCGGCCCCCCTTGGGAACTCCTCACCACCAAGAAAAGTGGGCATAAGCCGGGCTGGCAGGGAACGCTGGTGGTACCGGGATCCGGTGTTGCAATACGCTCAGGATCCCACGCATCAAGAGAGCAAAAATGGGCGGTCGCTCTTTTGCTCTGTTGGCGCCTTCTCTTTGGAACTCTCTACCCCCCCCCTCTGCGCTCCGAAATGTGCCTCCTTACCTTCCGTAAGGGAATCAAAACCTGGCTTTTTAATATGTAAGTTCGTTGATTTCCTTCCCTTCTCATCTTTAATATTGTTTCACACCCATAGCGCCGGGAAACCTACGGGTAGCTGAGCGCTCAAGAAATGCAATAATAAATAAAATAAATAAATAAAAAGCCTGAGCCGGACGGCCCGCAGCCATTACTTGCTGCAACTTAGGGGCTGGAGGCCGAGGAGAGCAAGCACCGGAACGGAGCGAGAGATCGGGGAGCACAGACCGGGCCCCCCGACAGTGACTGCGATCCACGCCAGGAACGGGGCCCGCGTATCGCAGAGGGGGCCCCTCTGCGGAGCCGCGGAACAAGGAATCAGAGCCTGAGGCGTCGAGCGCTGTACGACGCACTGTGAGTTGCGGTCCCCGACCCCCGGGGGCGGGGTGGCCACCTGCAGCCATAGCGGGACTGGTGGCGCCAAGGGGCCACAGAGGATATCATTGGCCTTGGGGCCTGGGGGCGATGGGCCGCTGGCAGCTTGCTGCGTGAACTGGTCGCTCTGGGCTCCTGAACCGAGTACTGGCCCGGACGGATCGCCTGGGCCCCCAACAAGCGTGCGAAGAGGCCGGTGGTGGAGGAGTCGATCGGGAGAGGAAAGATGGCGGCCACCAATCGCACGGGGAACCGCACCATCACGGACTTGTTGTCGAAGGGGAAACCCAAAGCTGAAAAAAGTCCGGACAAATCGGTTCAGGGGCCCCACCAAAGGGGACTGACCGTGAAGGGGGGAGAAGCCCCGGCGACCAAGGCCTTCATGGAGGCACTCTTCGCCTCCCTTAAGGAGGACATTCAGTCCCTCCGACAGGACATGACGGGGGAATATAAAGAGCTTCGCCGGGATGTTGATGAACTTGGGGAACGAGTGGCGGCGAACGAGCTCTCCGGTCAAGCTAGAAGCGAGGAAGTGGAATTTCTCAGACAGGAAATTGTCCGGCTTAATGACCAGCAGACTGACCTCCAGTCCCACACAGAGGACCTAGAAAATCGTTCCAGGCGGAACAACATTCGGGTTCGAAATGTACCCTCCTCTGCAGAAGGGGGGATGTTGCAAGCTACCTACAAGGCCTATTCCGGACAGTGCTTGATGAAGGAGATGATTTAGAGATCCGCATTGATAGAGCTCATCGAGTAGGCCCGACACGTAGGACTCGGGGTCATCCCCCTGACATTCTGGCCTTTCTGCCCGATTACCCTTTAAAAGAGCGCATCCTGAAGGCGGCCCGTCTCAAACAGCCCATCCAGTATCAAGGCCAAGCCCTGGAACTTTTTCAAGATCTTTCAGCGATCACGTTACAAAAGAGAAGATCCTTCAAACCGGCAACCACGTTCCTCCGCAACGAAGGGGTCCAGTACTCCTGGGGTCACCCCTTTCGATTGATCTTCCGATGGAATGGGACCCTCCATCAATTGCGCTCCCTGAGAGACACCTGTTCAGTGCTGGGAATTCCATACGAGGAGAACCGACCAGGATTTGACAAAAATGGCGCCTCAACAGGGTCTCCACCCGCATCCTCTCAATCAACGAGCGACGGCTGGCAGAAGGTGTGACGCGGCCGTTCGTCGAAGAAACCACTCAAGCCTGACCAAAAGACAATGGAACAGGAAAAGGCAGCAGCAATACAAGAAGTTTCCAAGGATACGGGGGCTGGCTCCTGATGTCTGGTAAGGGGGTCATACACAGATTCGTATGGCACTAGGGATGGGGAACGGGGCGGGGGGTCTCGAGCCGTCGAGCCGCCACTGCCAACTACCCCTTGCAAGTACTCTTTGACTGCAGTTCCGAACTGGTGTTGTTAGGACCGGAGTCATGGTCCGAATTCTGAGTTTCGAGCTGGGGACTGTTGTTCCGATATCCTGTTGGGAGGGGTTACAGGGGGGGGACTACGTGGTGTTGATATGGTGCAATGTTACACCCGGGGCCTTCTACTGGCTGTGCTTTTCTGAGGGACATACCCATCCCACAGGTCTCCCCAGAGTGGAACGAAGTCTTCGCGGTCCCCATCACCCTGGAAGAAGTCCAATCGGCTATCAAATCGCTCAAGGCCCACAAGGCGCCTGGAACGGATGGGTACACTGCAGTCTTCTATAGGACCTTTACGTCCGATATCGCGCCTCACCTGGTCCGACTTTTCAACCGTATGGCCACGGATGGCAACTCTGCAGCCTCCATGGCCGAGGCGGTGATCCCCAAGCCGGGCAAGGACCCTTCCCACTGTGCCTCCTACAGGCCCATTGCCCTCCTTAACGTAGACGCAAAACTATACTCCTCCATACTGGCCAAGAGACTGGGCGACCTTATGCCGCTTATCGTCCACCCCGACCAGTCCGGCTTTATCAAGAGAAGGCAAACACACAACAACACTAGACGCATTGTCCATTTAATAGAGAAGGCCAACCACTTTAAAATTCCTGCGGTGTTAATCGGCCTTGACGCCGAAAAAGCGTTTGACCGCGTGGATTGGATTCCTGTGGTCCACCCTGACGAGGTTTGGTTTCTCCCCCCAATTTATTACAATGCTCCAGGCCAACTATCGACTCCCAAGCTCCAGAGTCTTGGTCAATGGGGTGCAGTCAGCCTCCTTTAGCCACTCAAGAGGGACGAGACAGGGTTGTCCTCTGTTCCCCCTACTTTTCGCCCTCAGCATAGAACCACTAGCTATAGCGGTAAGGGAACATCAGGGAATAGAAGGTCTCCCTTTCACTGGAGAAGCCCACAAAATCTCGCTTTTCACGGATGATGTCCTCCTCTCTCTGTCCAACCCGCTGGGTTCCCTCCCACACTTACAAGAAGTGCTTGCCTCCTTTGAAAGAGCTGCAGGCTTCAGGGTCAACCTGGACAAGTCCTACATTCTTAACCTAACCCTTTCTCAGGCGGAAGCCTCACAGCTCCGAGCGCTCTCGCCGCTGGACTGGGCAACCTCTTCCATTCAATACCTGGGGGTCCAGCTGACTCCCAGGGTCGACCAACTGTACGCGGCCAATTTTCCCGTAATCCTCACCCGCATCCAAAAAGAACTGGTACGTTGGAAGCCGCTTTTTCTCTTTTGGCTGGGTCGCATACATGCTATCAAAATGACCCTCCTACCTAAACTGCTCTATTTATTTCAGGCACTCCCTATAGAACTGGAGGAGGACTTCTTTGCACGCCTAAAGTCCATGATCCTGAAGTGTGTGAGGCAGGGGGGAAGGGCACGCTTCTCATTTTACATGCTAAGACGCCCACAAAGGGAGGGGGGAGCTGGTCTGCCCGATCTTCGCCTCTACTATAAAGCGGCCCAATTGCGCATCCTGGTTGAGGGGCGCAAATGGAATCGGAGAAACACTGGCTCCATATGGACCGCAGCGTTGCGGGCAGGACGATCTGGGATCTGATCTGGCACACCAAAAAGGACAGGCCCCGAAATGCGTACATCAGCACCCCGACACGCACTACCCTCAAAGTGTGGGACTCTGTGGCAGAGAGGGAGGGCTGGACGACCTTCCCGTCACCACTCACTCCAATTCACTTCACCTCTTCCTTTCCCCCGGCGCTCCAAGAGGGACCGTTCGATGCCTGGAGGACGGGCGGCTGCCTCGCACTTACGCACCTGTTCCACAACTATGATCCACTTACTTTTGAGAATTGCAAAAGGGACTATGGGGTGGGGGAGCAGGAGCGCTATCACCACGCGCAACTACTTCACTGGGCTCTGGGTCCACAGACTAGAGAGGGTGCCACCAGACCACTTACCAGGTTCGAACTATTCCTCCTCGAGGCTAAATCCTTGATGGGGGCAATTTCGGCGCTATATAAACTCCTGCTCTCCACAGAGGCCGCCCCGCGGCCACGCTATATGTCTTGGTGGGAGGAGATAGCTAAAAGGGACATTGGGGAAGGGGAGAGGACACACCTGTGGGCAGATATCTTCCGCTTTAACCGCTCCACGACGCTGAGAGAGGCACATTTGAAGGTGATGGCAGACTGGTACCTATACCCATCTAGACTTGCAAAGATCTTTCCAGGGGCATCGGATAGGTGCTGGAGGGGGTGTGGCCTTTTGGGAGACTTCCAACACATATGGTGGGATTGCCCCACGATTAGGCCGTTCTGAGAGGAGATCCTCGCTCAGATAAAATCCATTTTAGGCTACCCGGTCCCGACTACACTGGCAGAAGCTCTACTTGGCATTAGGGACCCCCTGCTAGAACACCAAACCAGAGCTGATAAAATAATTATGTGGTTATGCTTGGGGGCTGCTAAATTAGCAGTGGCACATTCATGGAAGAAGAGAGAGGCTCCCGCGATGTCTCTGTGGCACTCCCGACTTTGGCAATTGCTCAGCTTGGAGCGTATGTCCGACATATCCCGAGAAGACTTTAAGAACTTTGAATATCGCTGGGGACCACTGGTCTCGTTCCTCTCTAAGTGCCTACCATCTGCGGTGTGTCCCTCTACTCTCAGGGCCATGCATTTGTTCCAGTTCTAAAACGGCCTCATAGGGTTGACGCCCTACTTTATAACAATTCCACCACTGGGGGGGTGGGAGAGGGAGTTAGGGGGGGCAGGGGGTGTGGAGGGAGAGTTGAGGGCAATGGGTTTCTTTTTGCTGTTTGATTCAAGGTAAAACGTCCACCTTTGGATATCCTGGTGCTCTAGGGACTCAACACTAGCGGAACGCACTCGCTGGTACTGATGGGACTTGAGAGTTGGGAGAGCACTTTGTGTTAAAAGACTCTTGCGATGCGCCATTGCTCTTGCAGATTATCCCCTCTAGGCCCCACTGGGACTCAACCCTGGCCACTCAAGCACAGAACAGCATAGACTTAAGGAGAACAGTCCAGCGGTGGCTTGGGGCATTAAGAAGTATTGGCCCCTTAACCCGGCCATGTTGTACATGTAGTGCTCCTTTCTGATGGGGCCCCTGCGTGGGCTTGTTGGCGGATTGTGCCCTGATTATTTCGCTGTGGACGACAATAAAATCTGTTTGACAAAAAAAATTATCAGTTACACATAGCGCTTGAGAGTACCTAACATTAGCACTGGTATTATTGTGTAAATCAACAAGAAAGTTGACAATCCCACTGTCAACACCTTTGTCCCTCATGGACTGCCACAGCTTTCCCCTGTTGACACAGTCGAAAGCTGAGGACAAATCCATGAAGGCAAGGTGGACAGTACCCTTTTGGGCAACAGTGTACTTACTTAAAATTAGAACGAGGTTAAGGCACTGTGTAATGGTAGAACGTCCGCTGCAGAAGCCGTACTGGGAGATGGACATAATGCTGTTTTCCAGCGCCCAGTTAGAGATCCTCTTCAGTAGCATTCTTCCCACTATTTTGACCATAGAATCAATTAATGAAATGGGTCTATAACAAAGAGGGCCCCTGCCCCCTTCTTAAAGACTGGGACAATCGTTGACACCCCCCATGACTTTGGGCAGCCCATTTTAGCTGCTGCGTTAAAGACCGATTCTAATATTGGTGCCCAAAAGCTGGGATCAGACTTATATAAGTCTGGCGGGATCCCATCAGGTCCTGGAGCATTCCCGGCTGTGAGTCCCGTTATTCCCTCAATAACCTCACCTCTGTCAAACCTAATAAGATCACTACTAGTAGGGGAAGGAGGATTGGAATTGACACTCAGCGTGCCACCATACAATTGGGTGAAGTGTGTTACCCATTCCTCCTTAGTTATACAACATTCTAGTCCATTCCCTGGGTCCAGGGTCAAAAAAGGTCTTTTTACTAACGCCCAGAATCTAAAACTACACTTCAGAGTAGAGGGTTCGAGAATCTCATTCCATGCCTCTTCTCTTAAATACTCCTTACGTCTATTAATAACAGACTTATATTCTTTTCTGCACTGTTGGATATTCTCTTTTATTCTGGGTTTTGTTGTCAGTGCTGCCCTTAAGTTACGTGAGGCCCTAGAACAATCCTGATTAAACCATCTTGGTCCCCTGGTCTCTGAAGGCTTTACTGGAGCTGACATCAACTGAGACACCTTATCAGAAATATTAGTCAAGCCAGCACACGACCACACAGTATGTATCAGGGAACCTATCTCAGCTCTACAACGCAGGCACTCCGGGGACCCAATCAGGCCCGCTTTCCACAGTCTCTCCCGTGTATAGTAGGCCATGTGCAAGTATTTAAATTGGATTAGTCGGAGTCGTACCGCAATAGCAGTCCCTCGCGGGGACTCCAGTGCCTCCCTCCAGTCATCTTCATCCAGGGGCCCCGCGTCCTTTTCCCAGGCGTCCTTCAGTGGAAGCAGGGAGGAGGAACAGTGAGTGACCAGCGTCTGATAGATGCGGGACACCTTCTTGTTCCCAAGATCACCCATGAAAACCTTCGCCTCCACGGGGCTGAACTCCAACAGCGACTCCAACCCAATTAGGCTAGGCGCCAATGCGTGGCGAAATTGTAGATATCTGAAGAATTTAGTTCTAGGCATGTGGAACTCGTCCCGCAGGTCCTGAAATGACTTAAGCGTCACACCGGACATAACGTCTCCAAGCGAGGAAATCCCTATAGAGTCCCATCCGCCAAACCCCGTCAGCGAGGCCAGCGCGGGGAGTCGTCCGTTCTGCCACAATGGGGTCTCCGCCGTCAACCTTCCCCACCAACCCATCCGACGCAGTGCTTGTCTCCAAACGGCAAAAACCACCTGCGTACCTGACGGCAGCCGCCGCCTGAGCCCGGCCGAGTGCAAGATGGTATGTAGCGTGTAATTTCCCATCAGCAAGCGCTCCAGAGCATATGCCGGGTCACCTCCGTCTCCATACCACCATTCGTTTAAGACCAGCAGATGAGAGGCCTGGTAATATGAACGGATGTCCGATGTGGCTAGGCCACCACAATACGTGGATATAAAGCATGTGCGCAGTGCCACTCTAGCGGCACCCCCTGCCCACAAGAAGCGACCCAAGACGGAATTGACCTGCCGGAACCATTGGGGTGAGATTGGGTGTGGATGGTTCTGCAATTGATAGAGGAGGCGCGGAAGGGCGACCATTTTAAAGATCGCCGACCTACCATAAATGGTAAGAGGCATTCAAGACCAGGTTTTAATGTCCGTTTGGACCCTCTCCCCCACCGGCAGCACGTTACGCTCCCATGAGATCGTCGCAGACTCGGACAAGAACACTCCAAGATACAATATGCCTCCGGCCGCCGCTCGCAAGGCAGACGCCCACGAGCCCGCGTCCGCCCCGTCACCCAGCACCCACAGGGTGGACTTACACGGGTTAAGGTATAGGCCTGATACTTCACCAAAGATACGCATTATCTCCAACACTCTGGGGCCCGATCTATTTAGATCAGTGAGGAAAAAGAGGATGTCGTCCGCATAAAGGGCGATTCTATCGGTAAGGCCCCTTTCCCATACAAAACCCCGTAGCTGCGCATCAATGCGCACCCAAGAGGCGAGAGGCTCCATGATCAATGCAAATAAATATGGGGACAGCGGGCAAACCTGACGGGTCCCCCGGCCGATGGTAAACCTCTCCGAGACCGCTCCTGAGACACGCACAGATGCCGTGATGTCAGTATATAGAAGTCTGATATAGGAGATGAACACTAGGCCCAAATTAAGATGAGGCAGGAGCGCGAACAAATAGGTCCAGCTCACTGAGTCGAAGGCCCTGTCAATATCCGCCAAGAGCAGGGCCGCCAACTCTTCCGTGGCCCTCATCGCGTCTACGGCTGTCTGCGCCCGGCGAATATTGTGTCGTGTTGCCCTGCGTGGCATAAAGACCGCCTGATCAGGGTGGACCAGATCGGCCACATACGGGAGGAGACGGTTCGCCAAAGCCCTAGCCAACAGTTTAGCCTCGAAGTTGAGCAATGATATAGGGCGGTACGAGTCGTGACGATCAAGGGGCCTACCTGGTTTCTGAAACACCACCACCTCAGCATGGCGCCAGTCAGCTGGCAGCCTACCCACTTCTCGCGCTGCCTCTAGCGCGGTCCTGTAATGGGACCCCAATTGGAGATGGAATTTCTTATAAAATTCACACGGGAAGCCGCTCGGCCCGGGTGCCTACCCTGTGTTGAGCTGTCCCAGTGCATCACCCAGTTCCTCCGTCGTGAGGGGAAGGTCCAACGCCGCTCGAGTCTCAGTAGAGACTGCCCTCGGGGGCAGGTCAGCAATAAATTTGTCAATCGCCTCAGCTGAAAGGCAATCCTGCGGCGCATACTGCTCCGCATAATAACTGGCGAAGCTAGCTGCCAGTGCCGTTGGGTCCGTAAAGGTGACACCGTTCCCAATCTGTAAGCCCGGGCAGGGCCAGTGGCTGCAGGGTACGCTGGCACAGTTTGTGGAGCACAGTACATGATTTGTCACCCCATTGATATACCCTACTCCGTGTGGCCAACCACGCCAATCGAGCCTCGTCCAGTAACACTGACGCATAGGACTGCTGCGCCTGCAGAAGCAGCCTCACTGCCACTGCGTCTTCCTCCTCCTGACACCGCCGCTCCAGAGCCTCCACCCAAGCCGCCGCCTCCACTATAGCTTCCCGACGCCTGCGACGGGCCGCCGCACACCATGCAATATCAATTCCCCTCAAAGTAGGTTTCATGGCTTCCCAGACAACTGTTGGATCTGTGCCTTCCACTAGATTTTCTCGCCAGTAGTTTGCAATCGCACCACGCATGTGTTGCACATAGTCAGCTTGCTGAAGGTGCCATGAAGACATTCTCCATCGAAAAGGCTGCCTCGTCCTACGTAGGTCAATCACCACGGCCACAGGGGAGTGGTCAGACAGACCCCTAGGTAGAATATTAGCCTCCCGCACTCTATCCAGGAATCCACGAGGCACAAATAAATAATCTAGCCGGGAGAAGGAACCATGGACGGCAGAGACATATGTGTATTCACTGGTCCTGGCATGCATGTGTCGCCAAACATCCGCCCAGCCCAGCCCCTCCACCATAGCACGCTGCCGAGTAGGGGCCGCAGCAGCAAGCGTCCCCTGCATCCTCCGACGGTCCTCATGCATATCTATCACGTCATTCCAATCTCCACCTAGTACTGCTAGGGAATCTGGGATTTCAGCCCATACTGCAAACAAACGCTCAGCCAGGGACCTCTGCAGGGAGGGGGGCATAAACACAGCCAAACACAATTGATTCCGCGCCCACCATCCCCTGAATAAACACATAACGGCCCTGGGGGTCTATCCACTGTCTCTCGTGCATGTAAGCCAGCCTCCAATGAATCAGGATGGCAACGCCCCTGGAACCCCTAGAAAACCCTGCATGAAAGACTTGTTGGTATCCATATCTTTGCAGGCTTAGCACTTTCATCCCCATCATGTGAGTCTCTTGTAATAATAAGACATCTGCCGCTTCCCTCTTACCCCATCGCAATATCGCCCCCCTCTTGATTTTGTGCAGCATCCCTCTAACATTCCAACTTAGTATACGTAGCAACTCCCTGGGGAGCCCCGGGGTGGACGCCTCAGCCATAATCCCATGAGACCCCGAACCAGGCCCAGGCGCACAGCACATCACAGAACAAGGCATCAAAAGTCGCGTGTACCCCCCATCAACCAACCCAAACCCCACCCCTTACCTGCCCCCCAAACGAACCCCTCAACTCCCCATCTCCCGTTCCGCGCCCCCCACCCCAATACCTCATAGAACACTGAAGTATCTGTCGCGGCATGGGCAACCTCGGGCCCAAAACAGAGCGCCCAAGGCAAACCATACCAATGGATCCCAAGTACCCACTGAACAAAAGACCCCCCCCCGTCAACTCCCACTAACGTAGGAGGCAAGTAGCCCCTATAGAGGAGCACCCCGAACCCCTTCCCACAACCCCACACAATGTCATAATAACAAATGAGTACTCAGCGTTCAATCATCAGCACTGTAGTACACTGTTATACAGCTCCTCTCAGCTGGAGCTTGTCGCATCCGTAGAAGGATATAGTTCCACGCAGACTCTCAGCGGCCTTTTCCAGAGTGATCGGAGTCAGTAGGCGCAGCAGATTGAGTTCCACTGCGAGAATTAGAGCGTCTCCGAGATCTAGACCTCCTGTTCCTTTAGCCTCAGGCATTCTGGTCCCCCCGGTCCTGCGATGGATCTCTCGAGTGCCCGGGTCCAAGCCCGGTTGAGCATGTGGCCTGACTCTCACCGTTTCATCAGTCCATTTGAAAACGTCCTCCGTTGTGACAAAGAAGTGAGTTCGTGATTGGAAGACCACCCGTAGGCGGGCCGGGTAGAGCAAGGAGTATTGAATCTTCAGGCCTCGAAGTTTCGCCTTGGCGGCAATAAAGGAGTGCCGCTGTTGTTGTACAATTCTGGTGTAGTCGGGGAAGATCATGATCTTCTGGTTTTCAAAGAGAAGGGAGTCTTTGGCTCTCGTTTCCCGCAAGATAGTGTCCCTGTCATGAAAGCTCAGGAGTCTAGCAATCACTGGTCTGGGCCGCTCTCCCACCGGCGGCTTCTGCGCCAGGGCCCTATGGGCGCGTTCAATCATGAAACAGCGGGATAGGACATCCGGGGGAGCCAACTCTCCAACCACTGGGACAAGAACTGTTCCATGTTGCCCTTCTCACAACCCTCCGGAAAACCCACAAAGAGAAGGTTGTTTCTGCGCGCCCGCCCTTCGGCATCCTCCACACGAAGCGCTAGGCCCTTTTGAATGTTTTCCATCGCCGCCATTTTCTGCTTCAGGGTCCCAACATCATCCTCCACCACCGAAATCCTAGATTCGGCCTCCGTGATTCGTGCCACCGCGTTGCGCAGGTCCTGGCGCAGCAGGGTCACGTCCGCCCCAACAGCCCCAATCTTGGCATCCAGCATGTCCCTGGACTGGGTTATCGCTGCCATGAGCGCCGCATTATCTGGTCCCGACCCCTGGCCTCCTGGCGCTCCGGGCCCCCCACTCGGTCCCGTAAACTTGTCGATGGGTCCTTGCTTGGCGGGCCCACTCCCCCCTCTGGTCCTGGCCGAGGCTCACCCCGGGGCCACTGCCCTCGGAACGTTCGCGGATCTTCTCGGCAGGGGTATCCCGCACCTCCAGCAACGGCCGAAGGTATTGCACAGGAAAGTCCTCCCCGCCCCAGGCACACAGTTCTTGCTCACTGCCGCTGTCCGTTACCGGGGGTGGGGATCACACCCTTATTGTAGGTGCGCAGTGCGGCTCAAGCCTGGTCCCGGCCTTCAGCTTTCGGTCCGGACCGCACTCTGCCGAGGGCCACGTGGCACCGCTGTCTCCCGGCCACACAGTGCCCTCGTCTCACCGCTGAATGGCGCCGGGCCCCAAAAAACACCGTCCGCTCCAATTCCCCTTCGCCCTTCGTTAGCACTCTCAGAGGGGACCCCGGAAAGTCACTCACTCATGCCGCCACTCCGCCATCTCCGACTCCCGCGCAGAGACTCCCCGACTGGGAGGCGCTAAAATCGAGGTCCCGGCTGCACTTCCCTGGATCAGGCCGCGGGCCGCCCCTGCCGCTATGTCCGCGCCGGAAGGTCCGGGGACTCAGTACTCGGTTCCAGAGGACTCTTCCCACCTTCCGCCACAAGTGGCCCAAGTGTGGTCTGCAGATCGGGTCCGGGGGCCAGGATAAATCGACGGATAAGTGTCGGGCTGGCGGGAGCTCTAGAAGGCTGCGTCCACCATCTTCGCCCGCGTAGCCACGCCCCCCTGATTGACCTTTTTAATTAGGAAATTATCCATAGTACCCAGCCCAGAGGTGAGTTTGTCTACTTTGCCTCTAGACATCACGTCTGCTTAAAAAATCTGTGAAAGAAATTATTGAACTAAAACAGTCACCAAAATGAGCTACTACAGAGCACTTTGACAAAACAACCAAGTCTTTTCGTTAAAAGATTGTCTTACTTATAAATGATGACTCTAACAGCAGAACCAAAGTCTGTGGCCCAGCCCAGTCTCCTCGGGCCACAGAGGGCCCGCCCTTTGCCCGGGCTTAGCCCGGCGCGTCCCGCAGGGCGGGAGGCGTTCTGCGCAGTTATAGCGCCTACGGGTGCAGGAGGAGCGTCACGGGAGCGCCGGTGTGCCGGGGCTGCTGGGGGATGTAGTGCGGTCTGGTCGCTGAAGCCGTTCCCCTCACGGCGATATGGCGTGGTTGCTGGCCGTTCCCCTCACGGCAGGTAAGGCTGCTGGCAAATGCCCCCACTCCCCGCTCGGCGCTCTGCGCAGTTATAGCGCCTACGGGCGCAGCAGGAACGTCACGGGAGCGCCAGTGTGCCGGGGCTGCTGGGGGATGTAGTGCGGTCTGATCGCTGAAGCCGTTCCTCTCACGGCGATATGGCGTGGTTGCTGGCCGTTCCCCTCACGGCAGGTATGGCTGCTGGAAAATGTCCCCGCTTGGCGCTCTGCGCAGTTATAGCGCCTACGGGCGCAGCAGGAGCGTCATGGGAGCGCCGGTGTGCCGGGGCTGCTGGGGGATGTAGTGCGGTCTGGTTGCTGAAGCCGTTCCCCTCACGGCCATATGGCGTGGTTTCTGGCCGTTCCCCTCACGGCAGGTAAGGCTGCTGGCAAAAACTGCGTTTGTTGGATAACATAAACATTAGAAAGTTTCCCTGCACACCATCAGGATATGTTGGCCTTGGTCCTGCTAGCTTACAGTGCACCATCCGCACCCCTAACCTGACTACATAACAAATAGATTGTGCAACCTCAGAACATGACAACCCTGACTCCGCAAGGAAATCATGGTAACAGATCTAGAACCTTTCATTTGGTAACTCATGCACACCCAAAGAGATACACAAGAAGTACACAACATGCAGTTCCAATATTTTTGGAAACATTGTGATTCTTGTATAAAATATGTGTGCTGCAATAATCAATAGAAGGAAACAGATTAATGTTATTAGCATTATGAGAATGGTGAATAAGATAAAGTTTAACCATTGTGCTGTTACAGATAGCATATGCTTGTATGGATCACTGATGTAATATAGAATACCAAAATATAAACCTACCAAAATATCGTAGACAAAATATAGAATGCAAAAATATCGAATTCCTATCTACAAACAGGTAAGTACAAAAATATTGACTCAAAAATATTGTAAAAAATATAGTCAAAATATGGATTTTTTTTCAATGTCTTAAAAGTAATTTAAAATTAATGAAATAATAAATATAATTAAATAAAACCTACTTAAAAATACTTAACCTGAAAAATTAATAAATAATTAATGTAAGTTAAAAAAAATCAAACATACAATTTTATTTTTTAATACATATATATATATATATATATATATATATATATATTAACATAATATTAATAAAAAAGATACAATAATTTTACCATAGGATAGCGGGAGGGTAAATGTACTATTACCACTCCAGTGAATGCAACAGTAGGGAAAGCGTTGGATAGCGTAGGGGTAAAAATTACTATTCCCACTCCAGTGAGTGCAACAGTAGGGAAAGCGTTGGCTAGCGTAGGGGTACAAATTACTTTTCCCACACCTGAGGGTGCAACAGTAGGAAAAGCTTTGGATAGCAGGAGGGTAAAAATTACTATTCCAACTCCAGAGAATGCAACAGTAGAGAAAGCGCTGGATAGCGTAGGGGTAAAAATGACTATTCCCACTCCAGTGAGTGCAACAGTAGGGAAAGCGTTGGATAGCCTAGGGGTAAAAATTACTATTTCCACTCCAGTGAGTGCAACAGTAGGGAAAGCGTTGGATAGCATAGGGGTAAAAATTAATATTCCCACTCCAGTGAGTGCCACAGTAGGGAAAGCGTTGGATAGCGTAGGGGTAAAAAGTACTAGCGGGAGGGTAAAAATTACTATTCCAACTCCAGAGAATACAACAGTAGAGAAAGCGCTGGATAGCGTAGGGGTAAAAATTACTATTCCCACTCCAATGAGTGCAACAGTAGGGAAAGCGTTGGATAGCCTAGGGGTAAAAATTACTATTCCCACTCTAGTGAGTTTAACAGTAGGGAAAGTAATGATTTAATATATTAATAAAAATAAATGTCAATACCAATAAAAAATTAATTACCAATTTATTTATTTATTTATTTTGATTATATAGCGCGTTATAACCCAGGGGTCTCTAAGCGCTTTGTCAGGGTCCACGCAACCAAGTACAGAAAGCAGCTGGTCATAAATTACAGGCCACCCCACGCTTGCTGAAAAAGCACTGTTTTTAATTTCTTCCGGAAGGACAACAAGTTGGTTTCCTTCCGCAGTTCCATTGGCAACTTGTTCCAGAATGCTGGAAGAGTATAGGAGAAGGCGCGACCACCCACGGTGGCCAGTCTACAGCGTGATTGAGTGAGGAGGGTAGCTTCTGCAGATTGTAGCGCCCTACCCGGCCTATAGGGAGTCAGGCGGGATTTCATATAGCTTGGCGCCCTTCCATACAAGGCTTTGTACGCAATGCACAGCCCTTTAAACATTACCCTCTGCTTAACTGGCAACCTATGCAGTTCTCGCATGAGGGGGGATGCATATGTGTTCCTCAGCTTTTTAAAGATAAGTCTTGCAGCGTCATTCATGACAACCTGCAACTTGTCCAAGAGTTTTTGTGGCAGCCCTATGTATAACGAGTTACCATAGTCCAACCTGGCTAGGATCGTGGCAGAGACCGCACGCCTCAGAGTGGAGAAGGACAGCAACAAGGAAATTTTCTTAAGTTGTCGAAGAAGGCCGACACAAGTACCCACAACAGCCGTAACTTGCTTTAATATTATGTAATAATCAATAAATTAGAAATACTAATAAATATTAGTTATTAAAATTAATTACCTATTCATAATTAATTAACAACTAATTGTCAATAACAAAAACTAATTAATAATAAACATTAATACCAATTAATAATTTATTAACAGTAAATTAATTATCAATACACAAAAAGTATTTTTAATATGTAATTAATTACAATTAAATCACTTCCCACTCTATTCCCCTTTAAACCCACAATCCGCTACGGAAAATAAATTAATACAATTATCATAATAATCAATTAATACAAATTAATTACCAATTGATAACAAATGATTACTAATTAGAAATTAACAATAAATTAAAAATCAATACCAATAAATAAATAAAAATTATTTACTTAATTACAATTAAATTACTTCCCACCCTATTCCCCTATAAACCCACAACCCGCTACGGAAAATAAATTGATAAAATTAACATAATTATCAATTAATTAATAAAAATTAATTACCAATTACAAATTAACAATAAATTCAAAATGAATACCAATAAATAAAAATATTTAATTAATTACAATTACATTACTTCCCACCCTATTCCCCTATAAACCCACAACCAGCTACAGAACTGAAAAGCAATATTAAATTAAAAATAATGTCATTTCTAAAAATTAATATTTAATATAATTACATTACTTTCCACCCTATTCCCCTGTAAACCCACAACCCGCTACAGAATTAAATTACGCAAAAATTAAATAACATAAAATTCATTACTTAAAATAAATTAAACATACATTACAAAAATAATTTACACTTTTCAGACATATACAAACTTACAAAACACTTTAAAAAATCGATATTATAAAAAATTCGATATATTTTAATGCCTATATTATATACTTCAATATTTTGACTTCTATGTTTTGACAATCAATATTATATTACTTACCTTCAATTCGATATTTTTAACCACTATATTGTGTCCATTCGATATTTTGTCCATTCGATATTTTTACTTCAATATTATGGCCATTCTATATATTTTTTTGATATTATTTCTAGTTACGGCTTGTATATTAGCAATGTAATATACTGTACTCCTACCTAGTGCTACCTACCCTAGTGTACCTAAGGTGGGTGAATCTGGTAGAATCTCTGTAGGGTGAATTCCCTCCCCGTTACCTGTGGGTAAGTGTCATCATGGGTGCCAGTCTTGGTGGAGAGCTGGGCATCATCCCTTGCAAGAGGTAAACCTGAATCAGCTCGGCTGGAATTCCAGCATGGGGCAACCTCTCAGTGCCAGCTAAATGCTCCTCTAACTAAGCAAGGAAGCAATGTTTATATATTAAACATCACCCATGTCTCTTGTGGAAAACCCAGCCAGGCCACTATTGTTGATTCTATTGTGATTGCTCTGTCGCCGAGCGGTCAAAATAAACAACAATATTTTGTGTAGTAAACTTAGCCCTTGTCCAGAACATTCAAGGTGTGTGATAATATGGCTACGAAGTGGAAAGGTAAGCAAAAGCCATTTCGGAGAATATTATCCTGCACAGGCATGCAATAAAATGTGTGCCACATGGCAATGTTCATGAAAAGATGTCAAGTATAAACATGAACATGTTCCCATTCAGACCTAAAACGTGACCACATGACACCCACGCCTTGAACGTGAGATGACTATAAAGCTTCCTAAAAACAATGCTACAATATATGGTGGTATAGAAACCTAAAGTCATAAAAAGCATTGTGCTCCTTTGAAAATGAAAGCATTTAGAAAGCCAAATTATTTTTAAATCAATATAAAAAGGGATTGCAAAAAAGGGTACAATTTAGTCAAATAAAAACAAGGGCAAATTAAAAAACTGTAGTGCTTGAAAATGCCAGATTATTTACATGTTCTGAGTATTAGACGAAAGAATGCTGTTTCCAGCAACCGTAGGCGATGTTCCTAGATGCATCCAACACATCATCTCCATAGAGCAAACATGTCCTAGTCCATCCCCCTCAGCACCCACCAAGGGAGGAGTGGCCAGTGCCAAATCCGCAGAAAAAGAGCCAGAATCTAGACCACCAGGAGCTGAAGCATCCTCGGAAAGGCTCATAGCATGGGTTTAGAAGCAACGGTAAGCGCAAACGACAACGGTACAAGTGTGTCTTTAAGGGAGCCACCAGCAGTTCTATGTCCAGAGATTGAACCAGTTGCATTCCTAGGCATATATTCAGGGCACACTAAAAAGTGCACAGCTGACAGGGAAAAACTGTCTGCACGCAGTGCAGTCAGACAGGCTGAAAGGACAAGAACCAGTAGTCATTCAGTTTCTCAAGTAAGAGTGTGCCAAAGGACTGCATCATTCCTTCACAACACAGAAGCACATTTGGTAGTGCCATTCTCATTTAACCTCGTGATGGGGCATCCACTGTGGAGCAGAAGAATAAAAGCACTGTCCTGAAAACTTGGCAAAGGACAAGTGTAAACCTCCAAAAATGCTTGCAAGGCATGGAGTGTATGAATGATGGAATAACTCGAAAGACCGTCTGGAAGGTACTAACCAAACCGGAGCAAATTGTTTTAAAAAGCCTGCTTTACCCGCAGTACTAACATGTTAAAAATGCTGTGGACAAGCTCCCCGAAATGGTGTGGAAAAGTAGTGCGGAGTAGAGACTGTATATCAGAAAAAAGGCCTTGCAGCTTGAAGATCAAACGTCTCCCTTGCAGATGGTAAGGCCACATCCTTCTGGAAAAATAATACTTTCAGTCTGCTTAAAGCATCAAAGTGCACATTTGAAAGCTTTATTGAATGCCAAAGTGTTGCATCCCTATCTGTGCAAGCAGGTGGAAATAGTACTTACGTGCAGCAGGTCACAACCACAGAAATCGTCACCAGATGGGCAATTCCATGTTTCATCCCACAGCTCTGATCATTCAACATCAAATAACACCCATTAGAGATTAATCTGAAATCTGGATGGATCACAGCAGCTGGGGAACCCTTCAGATAACCCAACAAGTTTACCTTATATGCATTACATGCGTCATGAAGCAAAACTTCCCTGCAAACTAAGGAATGTCCCAAGGTACTCTTGCAGTCAGTCCCACTAAGAAAGACCTCAGTCTTACTATTCTTACAGAGGTATTTGAAAGGTAAGATCCATGACTTGTCTACATCACTGTTAGAAATGTGGGTCTCTATTTGGCAGAGGTAAGTACCTTTGTCCAAATAGGGAACCTTCTTTAGGATAAGGGAGTTACACTCCTAAAATAAACCCTGCTCACCCCCTTGGTAGCTTGGTACGAGCAGTCAGGCTTATCCTAGAGGCAGCGTGTAAAGCATTTGCACATAACCAACAGTACTACAGTGTAAGCGCTACAAAAGGACACCACACAAGTAAGTTTAGAAGAATATCCAATATTTTTATATTCTTAAGACAAGACCAAAAATGATAAAAATCAACAATACAGTTTTTAGAAATCTTCAGTTATCAAAATAACCTTAAAAAACAGTTCCTTGATGTCGATAGCTCCGACCGGGGCTATCACAGTGCTGTGAACAAACAAATCCAAACAATTCTGGCTGACCGCGGCGTCGTGGCTCAACTATGGTGTCTGGAAGACCCGCAAAACAGTACCTTTAGAAATGTAGGGCTTCGGCGACCTCTTGAGCTTCAGAAAGCACAGCGTCCGCAGGCGTCGGTTCCGCAGGTCAGTGCAGGAGTCGTCTGGGCCCTTGAACTCACACACGTTGCAGATCGAACTCCTCGCAGTTGAAGTCATGAGTGCTGGCATTGGCAAGCGTCGGGTGCTGCGGTGTCAAGTGAGACGTGTGGTGCCCTCAGGTCACGGTGCGAGCAGCGTCAGATGGCGTCGTTGTGAAGGACTGGGCTAATTTAAGGCCCAGCGGTGCCAGGGGACAACACCTGAAACCTTCGTGGGGATACCTGTTCCGGCGTACAAATTACAGAGACACGGGACACTTCCTTCGGCGTCAAAGATCAGCGTTTATTTACTGCAGGGACACCGAAATCGCTAGAAGTACAGCATAGTGTATGTTCAGAGAGTCTGCTTCGAATTGCAAAAGTGGATCGCTCCTTTTATACACATTTTAGCCATTGCACAACATAACGAACAAAAGATTACAACTCAGTTCCCACAGTAAACTTCAAAAGGGTCGCATTCATGTTTTCAGAAGCCCGGAACATAATTACAGAAACATGTCGGTTCCCAACTGTAAAAGCACACTATCCCACCATTAGGCACATTCCATTCTAGTTGTAAACGACCTAAGAGATAGGACAGAAACAGGTGCAAGGAAACAAAGACAGACAACAGATTGAAAAGAGTGTGGGGGCAATATCGGAAGCGTGATCACAGGATCAAAGGATTCGAGCCTAAACGTATGCAAGGCTGAAACAATAGACCGGCACGGCAAGATGAGCCTCAAGCGTAGCCATCTGCTTTTGCCGTGTCACTTCCCTAGTCATAAAGACACACTCAAAGGAATATGCATCTTCTGCAAGAGCTTGGGAATCCCAGGGTCATCGAGCGGACATTGTCCGTTCGCCGGCTACGTGAGGGCAAGAAACAAAATGGATGCCGTATCTAAAATGGAACCCGTAGGTTCAGATGGAAAACCCGTAAATAAGACGAACCCTTCCAAGTAGTGTTGCGAAAACACGTACATCTACTAATCTCATCATTTACGGTTCGTAGATACCAAACTCATCCATATCCGAACAAGCCCAAAACATCATTCCGATTCTCACCGAACCTCAGTCGGTGAGACCAGGGTCGCGGTGCGAAGTGACGCAGTGCTCGTCGCCGTGCTAGCAGGTCACGGTGCAAGCAGCGGCGGTGTCGTTGCTGAAGCGCTGACGAACTGGAGCCAATGGCAACGGGCGTCGGTAGGCCAAGGCTGCGGTGCGGGATGAGGGCGGTGCGTTGTGTAACTTTACGAGCGGTGCCCTCGAAACATGAAGCAAGCAGTCGAATTTGGCGTGGAGCGGCGGTGTCGGGGATACCAAGGCGTTGTCGTGAAGCGAGGCAGTGCCCACAGGTCACGTTGTGAGCATCGGCTCATAGTGGCATCAGCAGGTGTCATTGGTGAGACCAGGGTCGAGTTGCGGCCGTGCCCTCTGGGGTGCCTTCAGGACACGGAGTTGGTAGCGGTGTCGTAGACGGCGTCAAGTTGCTTTTTCTTCTGTTGCAGCACTAAACACACAGTTCCTAGTGCTGAGGGCGGAAGCGCTTGATGTTTTTGCTGTTCCCGAGTCTTCTTGAACAGAGGGCAAGCTCTACCTCAAGCCCTTGGAAAAACTCACAAAAGTAGATTGCAGAACGTTCAGTCCAATCCTTTCACTGCCCAAGACAGAAGCAGCCACTGCAGGCCAACACAGCACAGCACACAGCAAAGTGGTAGTTCCTCCTCACAGCTTCTCTAGCTCTTATTCCAAGCAGTCTTCTTGGCCCAAAAGAGTTCTAAAGTTCAGGGGGTTAGGCTCCACTTTCTATAGCCCAAAATCCTTTGTCCTCTCAGGGAGAGAGTGTCTGTGCCCAGCCAGAACCAGTTCTGCCTTCTCTGGAGTGGATTCCTGGCTGGAGGTGGAGACGTGTAAAGACATTTTGGGTAACCCAATAAACCCTTGTAGGCTTGAGCAATAGATAGTTCAGGGTAAGAGGAAGCTAAAAGTGATTTTGTTCATAAACTTAGTACTTATGGTTAAACACATATCACTCTGGGGTTATACAAGTCAAAGTCAAAGTCAAAAAGTTTTTATTTGTTTTGGTACTGAGGACCACAAATATTTAAAAACATTTTACATCAATAATCAGGAAAATTAATATAATATTAGAAAAAGCTTTAAAAGAACGAAAAAAGGATTTGACAAACACATCCACTATTAGATCAAAGACATTAATATAATGTTAGAAAAGACTTTAGAAATTTGTAGAAGTTATAACAGGCCCATTCATTGGGAGGGTATTTACATACTAGTATCAGATTTTTGACTGTGATGATCCTACATTTTTTGTATATCGGGATTAAATATCTTAACCGTGATGTAACTATATTTGGATGGGGGCATACAAATAAAATATGCTCAATATTCTGATCGCCTCCTAGGCAGAATTTACATGTAGGAGATCCATCTGGCGACCATTTAGAGGTGAAGGTTGACACAGGTAAAATTCCTAGTCGTAACATTGTTATTGCCCTTCTTGCACCATGCGTAAGGGAGAACCCTATATATGGCTGTACTTGCTTATATTCCATGGACTCTGCAAATGGTTTGTATGATGGTAACTTGTTGCAGTGTGCAAAGTCTAGGTCGAAGCTCAATCTTGGTGTAAAATTTTTTAGAAAGAGTTTCAGTTGGGACTTTGACCAGGATAGCAAGATTTCTTTGGTAAGTTTAGCGATCTCAAATGCCTCTGTCATATTCCGGTGAAAGTTGAGCTTCGATGCACCTGATGAAAAAGTCTCGATTTTTAACAGGGAGCGCAATGTTCCTTCCTTCCCATGCAAGATGTTATAAGCCCATCTGATGACATTGGCGACGGCTGTAGCGTAGGAACTTGTTATTGAAAACTCTAATCTTAGGGCTTGAACCGGTGTAGATTTAGAAACCTTTAAGATTTTTTTCAAAATTTTCCCCTCGTTTAAATCCATATAAGTCCATTGTTTTATTGGTATATGCTCGGTAGCATAGGATAGGACAGGAGGAATTTTTGCTCTGTACACTTTTAACAATGAAGAGAAGTGTCTATTTCCTGTGGCAGAGTACAGTCTAGAAAGAGCCCCAGCATGTATTTCCGATTTTCTCGTTAAATTATTTATTTGTTTTGTATTTTTCAAGTTCTTTGTATATATTCTGCCAAGGTAGGTATATTCATCACATTCATCAACTTTTATCCCGCCAAGGTTCCAACGATATTTGACACTTTTTTTCCTACCAGTAAATGCCACCACTTTGGTTTTTGTTAAGTTTGGAATTAGATAGTGGTCTTTTGAATAATCGTTTAGAGAATCCAGGAGCATTTGCAAACCAAAAGGGGTTAGGTCCAACATGACAATGTCATCTGCATAGAGTAGTGCATGTACTCTATGCGAGGCAATCTTAGGAGGCAGACTGGAGCATTGTTGCAGATGATTAGGTAAATCACTAAGTTATAGTGAAAATAGTATCGGTGCTAAAAGGCACCCCTGTTTAAGCCCGTTAGCCGTTCCGATTGATTTGGTTAGTCCTTTTTTACTCCCCATTTGCACCTGTGACCAAGTGTTAGTGTGGAGATTGATTATGATCTGCAGCAAGTATTCAGGAATACCCAATCTCCTTAGCTTTTCCCACAGTGTAGGTCTATCGACGCGGTCGAAAGCGGTAGAATAGTCAATGAACGCCGCATACACTGTCTGTGAATTTTGTGAATTTTTTGAGGTGTATTTGTCTAAAATGGTCTGGAGAATTGAGATGTTATCAGTAACTGAATGGTTTGGTCGGAATCCTGCTTGGTACATTGGTATTAATCTCTTCGAAAAGGCCCATTCTTTTAATCTGTCCAGGACCTCTGCCGCGAAGATTTTCCCTGTGGCGTCCATCAACGCTATTTGGCGGTAATTGCCAGCAATAGTTTTACTCCCCTTTTTGTAGATGGGAATTATAATACTCCCCTGCCAGGACTTTGGTATTCTCCCGGTTTTGAAGATGTAATTGAAAAGAGGAAGTAACATCTGGCTCCACTCTTTAGGATTTCTCTGTAGGACTTTAATTGGTATTTGATCCGGACCAGACGCGGCGGTGCTTCTTGCTTGTCTGATGTGCATTTCTATGGAAAATGCCGTAGTGTTTATTATCAGAGTAATATTATTTTCCGTAATAATATCAGCTGTTTTTCCATCCGAATTGTTCGAGTTTGCCTTATAAAGGTTGTTCAAATAAATTTCCCATTCCTGGGGCGGGACTGGTATGGCTTGTAGTTTCTTCTTTGTTCCAGTCATTTTGGCAATTAAGGTCCAATATTCTCGTTGATTGTACTTTTTTGCGGCAATTTGTAGTTCTACCCAGTTGTTATCAAGCACCTTTCTTTTATGACTCAGCTTTGCTCTTCTCACTTGATTTTTTAGTTTATTTATTTCTTGCTTAATTGAAGGAGAAAATTTTAGATACTGCCCTCGGATAAGTTTGTTCAGTGTTTTAGTTTTCGAAATTATCCAAGTTGGTTTTTTGTTGTTCTTCCTGTTATTCCTTTCTATATCTTGTCTTATCCTGTCTGTGAGATCGTCCTTAAGTTTGTTGATGATACATTCAAAGTTTTTTATTAGATCACCAGAGTAATTCTTAGTTAGTAATTGACTATATGTAATCATTTCAGTGATATAATCCAAACTTGCGGAGGTCCAGAATTATCGCCTCTGAGTATTGTTAATTTCAACACTACTTTTATGGAACATAATTTGATTATACCGTGAATGATTAATCAGCCAAGAAGTCTTTAGGTTTAAAAGAGCATGGTCACTTTCATCGGAAAAGATGATACTCAAGTGTGAAACAGTTTCTACTAAATCCATGCCGCAGATTATATAGTCAATGATTGAAGAAGATCCATTACCTCGCCTTGTGTAAGACACCGGTATGTCTCCTTCAACATTGCCATTTAGAATTGTCCCATTGAGAATTGCAGACTTGTTAATAACAGTTTTCCTCTCTTATCTGAGGCAATCCCTTCAGGAAATATTGCAATAGAGAAGTCCAAAAATTCATCCTCGTATAGATTTACCCATTTATTAATCTCCACATTCGAAATTTTTCCGTTCAGGTCGCCCATGATTAGGTAGGATGCGTTGCACGATCTTCAATTATCTCTGCAATTGCTTCCATGGTTTCCACAAAGGTGACATCCTGTTTGAAACCGGGAGGGGCATACATATTGAAAAGTAGAAAAGCCTTTTTTTGATCTAGGTTATGTGTTTTCAACGAGATCTTGATGCATTGAAAATTGTCAGAATTAGACTCAATTACTTCTTGGTCCCATTGGTACGCCTCGCTCAACAAAATTGCCAGTCCACCTTTTGCATGACCCCGGTTCGTGGGTTTGGCAGGAATGTCATAGACGTAGTAGCCATCCTGATGGAAAGTTTTTATTGCCCAAGTTTCCTGCAAAGCCACTATATCTGGTTGATTTTTGGTAGCTTCTATCATTTTGATGTCTATTCTTCCCGCAAGATTCCACGAAATGATCTTCAAACCATTGTTAAACACTGGGTTGTTGGTGGTGTTGTAATTTGTTACTGTTTAATACCTCCGAGACCCAGGCCCAAGATTGTATTGATTTTTTGTCCTCAGTTACTACTAAGTCTTGATTCCAGACTATTCTGTCACCTTTATCCACTTGGATTTTCAAAGTTTCTTTTCTAGCATGAGTAGATCCTGAAGCATCTAGGTTGGGGTTATTTTTATAACGATTCTCATTTAAAATAGTCAATGTTGGGCAAAATAGGTCAGTAATCCTTTTCTTGTATTTACTTTCCTCTAAAGCGGATTTTTCGAGAACATCATAGCCACATTTGTGTAGCGTTTCTTTTTCTTTTATTATAATCCCTGGGAGTACCGATGACCAGAATGACACCTCCACTATTTTACAGTTGTCTTTTATGGGGAAGGTCACCAGATCTATTTCCTTGCTGGTTAGAGATTGTAGGGAATGTATTTGCTGTAGGAGATTAATTACCCTTTCTCGATTTAGTGGCATATTATTGATTGGGAAGAGTTCTATAAATTGTAAATGGTTAGTCGAGATTTGTTCACCATCAATGGATGTCTTGTTATCTCTTTCGCTTGGTCCCTTGTTTATCTGTCCCGCTCTTTCAGAAAATGTTGCTGGTGTAAAAACATTCGCTTTATAATTCAATAGCTTTACTGATTGTGTAGGTTTTAATTCGCTATTTGTCTCTACTGTGGGTGTATTTGATATTTTATTATCAGCTTGTCCTTCTTGGGTTTTTAGAGGAGTGATTGTATTTTTGAATTTTAGCTTACGAGTTTTATTTTTAATGATTCTTCTTAGCGGTTTCCTTCTCCTTCTTTTTCTCTTTTCTTCTTGATTAATTTTTGTTTGGAGTAACTTATCAGCTTCGTCATCGTCAGGAGAAGATTTGGTAGAGTTTCCGGATTCATCTTTTTCAGGGTCAGTCTTTGGCAAGTTTGCTTTATTTGAAGCCGAAAAAATAGGATACTGTTTGACTATGAGCGGGGGCTCTTCTTTAAATAGTTTTTTCAAAGAGTAAATTTTAGTATCCTTAGGATTTTTCCGGTTTTTCTTAATTAGTTTATCTAGTATTATTACTTCAGATGTTTGAGTGCTAATGTCACTTTTAGTTTGGTGCTCAGTGCTTTTGATGAAGTTAGAAGAGTTATCGATATTTACCAGTTTGGCATCGTATATTTGTTGTTTGTTTGTAGCTTCTGCGAGTTCTTTTTTCCTTTTTTCTTCAACAAGAAATTTCAAAATACCAATTTGGGCATCTAGCGTTTGGTCAGAGTTTTCCAGGATATGACCTAGAAATGAAAGGACCGATTCCAATATTTCTTGGAGGGAATGTAGAGCCTTTGACATAGGTGTTGCAGTGTTTGTTGAATTGTTGTTCTTTGGAAAAAAAGGGTCCAGAGAGGAATCGAGAGTAGGATCTCGATCTAAGGGCTTTTCCTGGGACCTGGTGAATGACTTATCAGGATTTAACTGTAGGTCAGAGTTTTTTCCATCGGCTTTGTATCATCTCCAAATAGATCATCAATGCAAGAAAGGCTAACTAAACGTTTTATAGGTGTTAACGAACTTAAATGTAGGATCTCGTGGGTTGGAATTTGTGATTCCTGTGTCGAGAGTAGTATCTTTATTATTAGATTCATGATCCAGGATACTAGAATTTTGGGTCGATTGATGGTCCTGCTCAGGCAGATCTTTTACTTCCTCACTTTTTGTTGTCTCGCTATTTATTGACATGTCCAATATTTGTACCGGAGTTTGTTTTTTTGAAGATAGGGCTAAAAAATAATTGCTAATAGCGGGAGTTTTAGTTATTCGGCCTTGTTTAACTGCTTTATCGGAAGAGTTTCTGACTGCTTCCTCTGTGCCCATACATTTCATATATATTGTCCGTGATCTTAGTTTTTTGTAACCCATTTTTTGTATCTTAGTAGAAGCTTAAGTAGTATAAAAGAACCTACTTTCACAGTTAGTGTTTAATGCGCCAAGTACTCAAGATGTCGTCTCCCGTTAGGGGGCTCGAATATTCCGATGTTACATTTACTTCTGTAGTATTAGCTTCCTCTCAGCCCCAGTGAGGTACAGTCTAGTGAGTCACAAGAGATGTAAGGTGTAAATAGGGTGGCCCGTCCCGTCCACGTGCGTCCCCGGACGGCCACAGACGGCCCGCTCTTTGCCCGGTCTTCGCCCCGTTCTCCGCCCCGCGCGCGTCCAGCGACGCTGGAGGAGTACTGTTGTTATGTACTTGTAGGCGGGGGGCGTGTCCGTGGGCGTGATGGCCGGGGGAAGAGGAACCAGCTGAGCTCCCTGGGGAATGCTGGTCCTCGCAGTCCCCCGGCTCGCTGATAGTGTTTGCCTCAAGCCTCTACCCGTGGGACTCCAGCTGGGAGCGTTTGACTAGCCCTGCGGATTGCAGGACTCGCTCACACCAGCGAGTCCTCGTAGAGGGGAGGCTTCAGCAAAAAAAGCAGATTGCTGTGAAAAGCGGACTTTTCCTTCCTTCCTGGCAGAGCAAAGCAGCACAGTTCTCTGACGTCAAGTGAGTGGCGCCCGCGAAGCGGGTGTCACAAAAGTTATTGCAGGTAGGCGGGGGGCGTGTCCGTGGGCGTGATCGCCGGGGGAAGAGGAACCAGCTGAGCTGCCTGGGGAATGCTGGTCCTCGCAGTCCCCCGGCTCGCTGATGGTGTTTGCCTCAAGCCTCTACCCGTGGGACTCCAGCTGGGAGCGTTTGACCAGCCCTGCGGATTGCAGGACTCGCTCACACCAGCGAGTCCTCGTAGAGGGGAGGCTTCAGCAAAAAAAGCAGATTGCTGTGAAAAGCGGACTTTTCCTTCCTTCCTGGCAGAGCAAAGCAGCACAGTTCTCTGAAGTCAAGTGAGTCAAGTAATTAAACCCAATTGTATCCAAAGGATAACTAAATCAATATTTAATTATTCAAAAATATTCAATGAATGTAAACTGGAGAATATCAAAAAGAAATAAATGAATAAGTAAGTAAGCACAAAGCAAACAAATTTGATCTGAAAAATTATTTAGTTATAAATTATTTAGTTATTGAATTGATCACAGTAAACAAATCATGGGGATAAAAAAGAAACAAATCCGTAATCACAGTTATGAAGAGATGTACATAGAAATCAGCAAATCAATTCATAACATATCCGAAACTCCAAAGGTAAAAGGAGAAAACCAAGTTCAGAAAAGTACAAAGGTGTTCTTGTATAACCCCAGAGTGATATGTGTTAAACCAGAAGTACTAAGTTTATGAACAAAATTCCTTGTAGCTTCCTCTTACGCTGGAGGTGGAGACGGCATTGTCAGAGGCAGAGCGGGCCCATTCAGGTGGAAGGAAATCTCCTCCCCCTACTCTAAATGCAGTCCAGGTCTATTCAGACCTTTCCTGACCCACCTAGTCTATCCTGAGCCACTGCTGCTCCCCAGCCCCTGTCATCTAAAACCCAGACAGCAAATCCACAAACCCAGCCAAGGCCTGCTGGATGGCTGAGCAAGAAAATACCTACCTTCTAAAAGTGGTATTTTCAAACCCAGAATGTAAAAATCACCTTCACTAAAATATGCATCTTTAGATTCTGAGTTCAGGCATACTAAACTTTATTTTCCTACATAGTTCCCAGGGCCAGTTATATTTATAAGATGTTATAAACACACTCCCCATTCTGTCCCATGGGGAACAGGTAGCCTTGCAATAGTGAAAAAACACAATTGGCAGTAATTCACTATCAGGACATGCCACACACACCAGGGAATGTCCTACCTTTCACATACACTGCACTCTGCCCAAAAGGGTCCCTTGGGCTTACCTTAGGGGTGTATGGGGTGACTGAATTGTACGAAAGGGAAGGTTAGGGCCTGGCAAGTGGGTGCACTTGCCAAGTCGACATGGTAGTACCAGACTGCACACAGTCTCTGCAATGGCAGGCCAGAGTTACATTTACGGGCTGTTTGTGTGGGTGGCACAATCCAGTGCTGCAGCCCTCTAACCAGTTTAACAAAACAGGGTCTTGGCTCCTACCACAGCAAGGCTAAGCCAAATATATGTAATAAACAAAACAAATGCCAATACTGCATTTAACTTTCTAAAGTCTGCTAGAACCCATATGAATGAAACATACCGGTCTGTTTGATATAACGTCACTAGTTTATTGGTTTATTTATTCCACTAGTTTGCAATTATTTATCGCTTTTTTTGAGAGACAAAAACTTTTTTTGTGCATATATAAAAAATTCACCACTGGATACAATCTATAATAATAACAAACAATCACTATACATATTTACAACTCATCTACTCCAAACTTACATTCCAATGCATTCATTCTACAGTCATACCCCCCTCACAAACACAATGAAACAATAAAATGTGGCTTTGTGTCAAAACAAACGTTTTTTCTAAACACTTGATGTGCCCTAGAGGCCGTTTCAATGCAACAGTGTTACATACAAATGTTCAATTGGAAAAATATCCTAAGTTTTTTTATATAACAATGTCCTTCTAATCCTTATTTATTGACACTAGGCCACCTACAGTCGACGCGTTTCGAATTCCCTAATTGCGGAATTCTCCTCAGGACCAAACCGTTCTAAAAAACAAGAGACAATTGTGTAAGATTAAGTCACCTATTCCAATGTATCTACATTTCAAAAAAGACAACATGCCGCCACCAGCCGGCTGAGGGCCGCCTACCTTATTGCTAACAAAGAGCAAATCCCAATATGGGGATCGTGTGGTGAAATCACAATATTCTAAACATAAAGGAGACATTGATGTACAAACAACACTTTATACAGCTGACATCCCTCTAACAGCATTTGATTTACACGCCCTGACACACTCAAATAGGCCAATAATGGAAACACATCCATAAAACATTTTACCACAGGAGCACTTGCACTTTACCACTGATCAGCAGAGAGAAAAGTCCGCAGAAACACTAAGCCAGCACAAACAGTCATAACCAGGAGGTCATGAAGCAAAAGCTCAGGGGAAACACGCCAAAAGATGCCAAGTCTAACAATAACCCTCTCTTAGCGATTCCTAACTGCCTACTTGATGGTGTTGTAAGCAATATTAGAAGTGAAAAGATGAAATTGGCAGGGAAATAAAGCTGTGGATTATCCAATCTGTGGAAGGTGTTTCTATGTTGTGTCCTTCTTGGCCATGATTGTTTGTTGTTTGGTAAGATTGTAAGGTAAAAACAAGCTTGTGGCATTAAGGTGTTTCCATGGAATTTGACCTGCACAAAGTTTCTGTAGAGTCCAACTCAGTATCATAATAGACCTAAGTTGTGACTGCACATGTTGTAAATAAGACGTCACTCTGTATGATGCCAATTACAAATGACACAATGTTACCCAGAAAGTATATCTTAGAGGACAAAGTAGTCATTTTTTAAAAAGAATTTTTATTGCAGCAGGAATTTGTGTACAAACTAGTCAGCTATGAAGTCAGCATCTTACATTCATGGTACAAAAGTTCTGATAAGGAAAACTTAGTCTAACACAGCCATTCAGCTCACACCCCGGAGTTCAACCGGCAGCATACAGTAGTCCATTATTCGCCAAAACTTGTAAGGGTACGCACAGAGAGCTTTTTCTCAAGTAGTGTATACGGCTGCGTTTCTAACCATCCCATTCCCCCCGGACCTGTTCCAGAGAGCATGGAACACCAACAAACAACTTTCCACCCTCCGCCCAGTCCGACAAAGTAGTCATACCATTATCAACTACTGCCTGAGCCCTTTCTAAATTTGCCCTGTTAATTTCACGCAATATCTCATCAGCTTCCTGCTGTGAAACCTTCCACACTTCATTGTATACAGCATACAGAAAGTGATTTTGACATGGTTTTCGAGGACCTAGTAAAAAGTCCTGTAGTTCAATGTCATCACAAATAAGAGACAATTGTTGTTTTTACCTGAGACAATGTTGAGTGTCTTAGCCAATAAGGCGCAGGGTCAAGACGGATTTGCATATGGCTGGGTCCAAACTGGAATGGCATGGTGAGCAAAAAACAATCGATTTAGGCCCAGATCTCTGTACTGGGATGAATATATGACATTGTTCTGCATTCTGTCCATCAATTGTTCTTTTTGCATTTGTCACCCCGAGTGGGACTGGTATGCTCAGACGTGAGTCCCCTGCTCTCCATGCCACTGGAGTCAAGCTATCCTGGCTGATGAGTGCTGAAAGCCCGAAACCGGTCCTAGGATGCATGTTTCCAGTCCAGGGAGGACCTGGCCTAGCAGTTCGGGCTGGACTGTTCCCATTGGGCAGAGGGTCAAGACTGATTTACAAATGGCTGGGTCCAAACTGGAATGACCTGGGGCCCGATGTAGGTAAACTCCAATTTACCACTTCTTAAATACCGAATCATACCGATTCGGTATTTAAGAAGTGGTAAATTAGAGGGGGGGAGATGTGGGTATTTCAGAATCGGTAAATACCGAATCTGTAAGATTCGGTATTTACCGATTCTGTAAATACCGAATCGGTATCCCCCATTGATTCCTATGGGCCTTGAAGCCCATAGTAATCAATGTGCATTACCGAATCGGTATTTACCGATTCGGTAATTACCGATTTCTGCAAGGGTGCAGGGGGTGTCACTTTGACACCCTCTAGCACCCCCAATACTGGCTTGTGTGCCATGTGGCACACAGACATGCCCTAAGGGCATGTCTGTCTGTCACATGGCATAGGTGTGCATGCACATGTTTCAGATTCGGTATTTTAACACCCAATTGGATTGGGTGTTAAAATACCGAATCTGAAGGGCCTGTGGAACTGAAAGTAGTCCCACCTACATCCCGATTTTTTAAAATCGGTAAACTTACCTATTCGGTATTTTTCCGATTCGGTAATTTTACCGAATCAGTAAAATACCGAATCGGAGAAAAAAAGGTCCCCTACATCTAAAAAGGCCAAATACCGGTCGGAAACGGCCGAATTCGGCCGTTTCCGACCGGTATTGGCCACCTACATCGGGCCCCTGGTGAGCAAAAAAACTATGGATTTAGGCCCAGATCTCTGTACTGGGGTGAATGTATGACATTGTTCTGCATTCTGTCCATCAATTATTCAATTTGTTCTTAGCCAATATAGGCATAACTTCCCAACACTGTATGTTGTTACCACTTAGAGTATTGTGTCTGCACAATATATGGGTCGGGCTTATTGATCTCAAACCCTCTGGTGTTTTCAAGAAAATATGCCTGACATCCTTTAGTATCTAATGGCCACCCCAACCATCCCTTCAGACTTTTACATGAAGAATTGTGTGTACCATTGTGAAGCATGTTGTCAAACATTTCCTCCATGTAATTTGTGAACCTTTGCAAATAGTTTAAATGTGGGAATTCTGGTGCATTTAAATCTTATATCTTAGCCAGACCAAGTCAGGACGTTTGCTGCACAGTTTTGTTCAGGACAATCAATTGGAGTGGTAAAAAGCATGCTCTAAATACAGACTTTTTCCCCAGAACATGCCAATCTCTAGTTCCCCATATAGATTTCAAATCTACAGTGTCTCTCCAAAAGTCGTACCCCTGTGTCGACAGTTGGGAAAAAAAGATGCAGAGTATATCAACTTTGTGTGATTGAGCTTATTTTTCTTTGCCTTAAAAGGTACGAGTTTATAGTAATAAGATTGTGGGTCAGCCGAATTGTATATACGCAAACATCTGTGCATATGTTTTAGAGCTATCTCCTGGTGGAATAGGGCAGTGTTCCCTTTGTGTGTAATTAAAGACTGCACGGAGAGTACTTGCTTTATGCAAAAAATGGTGAACATAATGTTGAAAACAGAACATTTTATCCTAATTAGTTGTGCCTTCATACATTTCTTCAGTATTAAAAACTGTAGAATACTGTAGATCATCTAGCATTTCATGTACTGTATCAATGTACGAGTCTTCAGAGATAGTATTAGGAGTGATCACATCATGTAAGAAAATATCAAATACATATGGAATTTGAAGAGTTTCAGTCGGTATAACTACATCATATGAAACCTTATCCCAAAAATTCCATCAGGAACCGAAACAGCAGAAATGTTTACCAGGAAAAGGTCTCTTCACACTTTGTGTGATGAACTATGGGATGTTAAAACCAAGTTTACCAGTTCAACAGCAGAGCGTTCTGGGAGTTAATATCCTTTCAGAAGCAAGAAAAAGACTTTCACAAAACCAATCCAAAGAAGGAGAAAAAGTAACAAAATTGTAATCCAAATGTATATCCATGGAGGGATAAAATACGTCTTTTTTAGGAAAATGTAAAATGTATGCAGTCTACCTTGGGGCTAGAGGTGGGACAGATGAACCTGAAGAGAAGTCATCAAAGTTGATGACCTAGCTGGAGGCTGTTTCTTCTATGTTAGGCAGTTCTGGGGGCTGTATAAAACTGGGAGTTAACTCTAATGGTGTTATACCTTCAATTAAGAAAGTTAGTGCTGTTGAATATGGTCTGCCTATACAAACCCTGTAATTAACAACACAACAGCAGCAATAGCCACAGTATGGAGATGGAAAAAAACTTTCACAATGCCCAGTTGAACTATAGGATCCCATTGCTGCAGGTCAGTCATTTGTATGCTTCACTTCTGCAAGTTTTATTTACACTGTACTGACACATACATCAAATAATGTACTAAAAGCTAACACATTTGCAATGGGAGTCGGCTGCAGTGAAGGCATTTGAACTCTGTCAGAACAACTTACTAGTGCTGGTACTTCCACAGGAGCAGGTGCCAGGTTCCCAAATCTCCCTTGTGACTACAAGCACAGGCCCAGTAGCAAACCTGTATTCCTGCAGCCACCAGGGGAAAAGGGGAATGGAATAGAAAAAGAGACTACCCCCAGGTCCAGTGATTCCGTCAGAATCCTCCCTTAAGGATCGGAATGGTCTTTACTCTGCACTATGTTAACCACTCGCATCCAGGGAAAACACTGTGATGGAACTTGCAGATGGAAGACAAGATTTTAAGGTTAAAACATCCTGCCTAATTTTCACATCTCTCGCTCAAATGTATTCACATCATACTCTCCTCTACCTGAACACTGAACTGGCTTGCCCCTCTCTGTATGAATTTATAATGTCAATAGGTAGACTTAGGAAACTCCTTCTAAACAACCTTTGAACTTGGTAGTAGAAGAAGTGAACCTCCGTTAGAAAGGGGTTTTTCTTAAAATCCAAGAGAATGAGTTTTCGTTACTGGTTCTGAATTCTCAAATACTTTTTATGAACAGTGTCTTCAAGTCCAGTGATTTGAGAAAGGCAGGGGAGGTCCCGAACACAGCTTTGAAGGTCAAGCAGCCGATCTTAAATGCAGTCCTCTGCTCCACCGGCAACCAGTGGAGTCTGTGAAGCAGTGGTCTCGCGGATTGCCACTTCGGGGTTTTATAGGCCAGCCTTGCTGCTTGATTCAGTACAATCTGGAGCCTATTAAGGAGGAATTTAGGTAGGCCGTAGTACAGGGAGTTTGAAAAATCCAGGCGGGAGAGCACCAGGGCAATCAGGACTTGTATCAGGGCCTCTGGTGTCAGGAGATGGGAAACTTTCCTGATTTTTCTGAGCTGGAACATACATGAGGACACAACCGCGCCAACCTGAGGCTTAAGAGAGAGCTCCGAGTCAATTATGACCCCGAGGCTCTTTGCTGACTTAGCCGGGACGGGCGGGGAGCCGAGCTCAGTTGGCCAGAACTGTGGGCCCCAGTGAGTGAGACTGTTTCCTGGAAGGATTAACTCAGTCTTCCCCGGGTTCAATTTAAGCTGGTGGGAGTTCATCCAATGTTGGATGTGTAGCATCACTGCTTGACAATTGAGGGCTGCATTGGGGGTGTTAAGCGGGAAAATGATTTGCAGATCGTCTGCATAGTTGAATACGGTGATATTCCACCTCTTCAAGGAAAAAATGAGCGGCTGAAGATAGAGATTAAAAAGCAGGGGGGACAGGGACGATCCCTGAGGCACTCCGCAGATGGATGGGACCTGTGCGGCTGTGAAGGGACCAAGCCGGTTTATTATTTAGTATATTAGTGGTTCCCAAACTAGAGCGCTGACCTCAGACTGCGTGGTGGACGCCATGCTGAGTGAGTGGTGGCTTCACTGAAACCAATGATGCATAAACCTTTGTGGCAGAAGCCAGACATGTGGACGGCGCTTTAGCCAACAAGGGTACAGCACTATTTTGCGTCTTTTCTGACCTAGAGGTTTTATCCATGTGCAGGTGGCTGATTTCCTGACAAACACCCGTTAAAGTACTCAAAATGCCTCAATTGAAAGGCAGAGCACAGAGCCAGGACGGATATAGTGACCAAAACCCTGAATGTGGCTCCAGCATCAGAAAAAGCCATCCTCAAATACGGACAAGCACACTGGTGAAAACTGTTACTCTGCAAAAGAACTGGACATCTTGTTATGAGGAAGAACCCCAGCCACTTCCGGTTTTATTTGATGTAATAAGATATGTTTAAGCCAATATCTCCCTACCCCCTCTTTAATGAAAAAGGCCAACTTTCGATGTGATCCTCCGTGTTATTAATATGGGCAAATACACGGTAGTGCTGTAAAGAAATGAAGACACTTGTACTGTTGTCCTGAAGGAGCAACCGTGTTGGAATTACACAGGATCGTATTCAGTGCTAACAAAGTCAAACAGTGAAGGTATCACATGGTAACATTTGGGCTATGCAGCCCCAATCTTATATCCTTCATAAATACTGTAAAAAAGCTAACAGAAACATATGTAAATGAAAATATCCATCACTGTGGGCATTGGACATTGTGGACCGCAATTCTTTTTTGAAAATACAGTGAATCTTAATGTCCTTGTGCCATTGATTTGGAAACATCCTCTGGGAGGAGATGCCAATTCCAGTGGTACGTGCTCATAAAAAGTACCATACCATTTCCTGCCCTGCTGTCCTCGCTTGGGAATGGTTCAACAGATGCTCAAACAAAGGGAAACCACTTTCAATGAGGGCAAATTCTGTCACAGTTTTTTTTTCCACGTATGATAAATTATTACACTACGAGGCAAAAAAACTCACCACCTAGAGGTCACCAGGTTCTGTGCACCAAGCCTGCATTCCAGAGGCTGGTGTAATTCATAATGGATTATGATCAGCATTTGTGACGGCGGTGCCCTTGGCTTTTTTTGGCGGCGCACCAGGGTGGCACAGCGCACAGTTTGGGAACCACTAATATAAGCCCTGGAGACAAAAGCCGGACCCTGGTCCAAATGGAATATGGCTACTGCTTATGTCTGACTTGCAGGTCTTTTATTACAGTTCAGGCATCAGCCAGTCACTCTGACCATACCAATACGAATTGATAGCAGGAATTAACTGCTACCAAGATGTAGTTGTGAGCTCCATCTGATTGTAAGGGACCACAATGGTCCAGATAAACACATGCAAGAGTCTTGTCTGTGATCAATACAGGTGTTTGTGAATGGCGTACTATGTTGGAAACTGTGGGGAGGAGGAGCGGCTGGAGAACTCCGTCACTGACGAGGAGGAAGAACTATATTCCACTTCCTGGTTGCCAAGAATCCAGAACCAGGAAGACTACAGCCGCGGTCTAGTGGTTGAGCGGCGGAAGGGGGAGGAGTCCCGTCAACCAGCGGAAGCAGGAAGGATAAGAGGAGTAGGGTTTGAACGGACGGTGTGCAAGGACGGAGAGGAGGTAGCGGAGCACCTGGCGGCAGCGGAGGAGAACCGAAGAGAGGAGAGCGTGAGAGCAGAGGAGGCTGCGGAGCACCTGGCAGCGGAGGAGAACCGAAGAGAGGAAAGCGTGAGAGCGGAGGCGGCTGCTGAGCACCTGGCAGCGGAGCAGAACCGAAGAGAGGAGAGCGTGACAGCAGAGGTGAACCGAAGAGCGGAGAGCGTACTGAGAGTAACAGAGACCGACGCTCCAGACACTGCTTCCATACCCGGTGGGCTGAAGGGAGAAGAAGCCACGGGTCCTGCTGCTGTGGTCCGAGAGGCGGGCCACAGCCCAAGGCAAGTGTTGCTAAAAGGGGCATTCTGGTGGGGTGTGTGGGGAGGAGGGAGGTAGCACGTTCGGGGAGGCGGGAGGTAGGGCAAGTCCTGCGGTGACCCTTGCACCAAGACACCCCCTTCTTTTGGTGATGGTAGCACGAACAGTTAGAGCTGTGAACGAAACAGTAATACCCAATTGTTTTCCTTTCCCTGAGGCCACAAGAACCGGGACATCGGACCAACCCCTGAAGCTCCCTGAACTACGAACACCCCAGAGAAGGAAAGCACTTACAGAATTATCCTTAATTATAGTGTGAACCCTTAATAAAAGTGAACAGTAGACTAACATTACTCTGGTCTCATACTCTGTACACCACTAGCCCCTGACAGAAACATTAGTCTGTTGGCAAATGTCACATTTAAGGAAAAAGTCTTTGTTCTGTTTGTATGAACCTGGCTACCATTAGCATTGCTGCAATAATTTAATTGTAGCTGCCATTCCTACATGAGCAGATGCTAGACCCTTTCTCTGGGAATAAGATCAAATGGAATGTTTTGTGACCTTAACTGGTAGGAGTATTTATTTGGAAAATCTTCAGTAACTGGGTGCCATAACAAGCAGCGTTGACAGACGTCCTGATGTGTCCATCTATCCTCGTATTAGAACGAGTAATTGCAGCGACAGTTGCACTGTAGCTTTTGCAACTTCATGAGCTATGGAATCCCCTGCAAAAAATGTTCCTACACAGTGATGACTCAGAGTGTGAATCACATGAGTCTGCCACAAGCATACTTTTAGTTTAGCTACCTGTCCACAAAGCAGCTTGTGCTTTATTATGACCCTTTGAAGAAAAAACGAAAATGCCTACACCACCCTTTTTAGTACACTTTCTTTTCAAAGGTCAAACTACAACTTGTTTAGTTTGACAAGGTATTTTTATTTATACCATCCAATTTTATATTTTTAGAAGTTATTTTTTCAAAATTCATAAATGCAAAACAAGACCACTGTACATTGATCTATTTACAATACTGTACATTGCCATTAAAGATATACATATAACAAGAAAACAAATCAAAATTAATTTGTCAATATCATTCATCCCAAACAAAAACAATTTTAAACAAGACAACACATTATGTACACTTCAATTCTATTAATGAATAGACAAAGTAAGACGATAAGGAGTTCAATTAATGAAACCAGTTTTTCTGAAACTCAGATGTTGTTAATTAATACTGTGGTTGGCTATTTGCTACTTCAAGTTTGCCGACGCGTTTCGATCCCAGGGAACCAGTTCCCAGAATCTCATCAGGGCTTTGTCATAGTGTGAGCCAAAGCCTCACACTATGACACAAGGATACAAGAATCATCCAACTCAGCCAGGGAATCCTTCTTAATTGTAAAGGAACTGCTCAAAGTCCCCAATTCCAACACCTCCACCACCCCTAAAGTTGACCGAAGCAATGAACTAGCTAACTACTTTAACGATAAAATCATACGAATCCTGGCTTCCCTCCCACCCCCCGGCCCGCCCAGTCACATGGAAAGCCGTTCATCCCTCGACCAGGCCAAAAGCAATCTGCGCCCCACACTGCCGACATTTCGACCAGTAACTTGCCTAGAGGTAGAAAGAACCTTGACGAAAATGAAAAGCGGATCACCTCGGGACCCAGCCCCGATCAGGTTCCTCAAAACCGTAGCCTCAGTCATCGTGCCCACCGTCACAGAACTTATCAACAGTTCGCTCGCCCACGGATCTGTCCCCGATAGCTGGAAGAGTGCTGTGGTGAAAGCACTTCAAAAAAAACCCCAGCTAGGCCCAGCAGACTTGTCGAATTACCGACCAATATCACTCCTCCCGGGTATCAGCAAAGTAGCAGAGAAATTGGTAAACGCACAATTATCTCAGTTCTTTGAGACCAACAAAATACTCAGGCAATCCCGAACTGGATTTCGCCCGGGCCATGGTACAGACACCGCACTCCTTGCCGTCATTGAAGAAGCAAGGTGCATACTAGATTCAGGAGGATCAGTGGCAGTGATCCTCCTGGATCTAAGCGCAGCCTTCGACACAGTCAATCATCGTGTCCTTCTTCATAGACTGGCGGATGCAGGACTTACCGGGACGGCACTCAGTTGGATTGAATCCTTTCTTACAGGGCGCACATTCCAAGTGTGGGACAACAATCACCAATCATCCATCCTTCCACTCACAAGCGGTGTCCCTCAGGGCTCCTCCCTGAGTCCGACGCTTTTCAACGCGTACATGGCCCCCCTTGAGGAGGTGGTGACACCATTTAATATAAAAATGGTAAGTTATGCTGATGACACTCAGCTGGTCGTCTCCCTGTCCCAACTGATCGACCACCCAGAAAACCTGACCAATTGTCTTATAGGAATTCACAACTGGATGAATAATTCATCATTAAAACTTAATGGGTCAAAGACGGAGGTGATGCTCCTAGGGAAGCAATGGACGACCATCCCTCCAGCACTCTGGCCCGACGTATTCGGGGAAATCCCTCCCCCGAAGCGTGAAATTAAAACACTCGGTGTGTGGCTCGAACCAGAGCTGTCTATGAAGACACAAGCAGCAAAAACTTTGGGCACCTGTTTCGGGCTCCTACGCACAACCCGCAAGATTCTCCCCTTACTGCCACCTACTTCTAGGAAACTACTCGTCCAGGGACTAGTACTGTCTCGCCTGGACTACAGTAATATGGTCTACCTAGGAGCCCCTGAGGCCACCCTGACAAAACTTCAGCGGACACAGAACGCGGCGGCACGCCTTCTCACCAACCTCCCCTCCAGAGTGTCCGCCAAGCCGGCCCTCAAAGCTCTGCACTGGCTCCCTGTGCGCCAAAGGGTGCAATTCAAAGCGATGTGCACAACACACAAGCTGATCAACGGATCTGGCCCCGCGATTCTCAGCAAAATGATCACCCCCTACACAACAACCAGATCCCTACGATCCCAGAATGAGAACCTGGCCAGCATACCTAGATTTAAAAAGACTCGCACAGGAGGACGACAATTCTCCGTTCAAGCGGCTACTGGATGGAACGCCCTTCCACGTTCCCTCAGACTTGAACCCAACTACCTGGCCTTTCGCAAGAAACTAAAGACTCACCTATTCCCTAAATAGAGTTCCCTTATAAGTATCTCTCCTCCCCCCCTCCCCCTCAACAGGATTACAAATTTTATAGCGCGGGGATGCCCTTGGGTCACCAGGCGCTTTAGAAATCGTTATTAAATTAAAATTAAATTAAATATGGGATGTAAAGAAAACAATAAAGTTTTATTTACAACAGTGTGGACACCTCTCAATTTCAGTTGCACTAATGCACTTTGATGTTATGTCTGCCATTCTGCAGATAGACCCACCATCATTTCAAGGAAAGGGGGGGACTGTGAGGAAGCTTAGAATAAGGTCCAGCCTACTCCATGCCCCTAAGGACCTACCTCCATAGTTTAATAAAATTATTATGACCCTTTGGCATCTCTGAATCCATTCTGACTCTAGTAGTGTAAGTACTAATTGTACAACTAGACATAATCATACACATCACACACAAAGTTTGGGGAATCTGGGATCCGTAATTTCAGGTGCCAGAATGAGAGCTTTCAGTTTAGCCAGCTACGCTGTGCAATCACCAAGTGGCTGTGTGTAGATCTCCATCCTCCATACGAGCCTTAACTGCTGCTCACATGGCAGTGTATTGGTGCTTTGTCTCTACGACAGCCTGGGCAGAACCATCAGTATAGATGATGCAATTACACTGATCTAGAGGCATGACTTTATTAGGCAGAAGATATTCCTTTTCATATTGCAGATATGTTTGTGTTTGTAGTGTAGAGTCAAATATGTAGCCATCATCTGTTGCTGTAAGTGAGTTGGCACATTGTGGATGGAAAGCTGGCCTTTGTGAAAGCCTCAATGGCTGGAACTGGATTTACGACAATTATTACCCCTGAGCCAATGATCTTTCCCTCACCACAGCAGTCTATACCGCCATCAATTTTTTTTTCTGTCTGTGCAAAACTAATTTATGCATCTATATAGAAATGCAATTTATATGGGGGCATGGCTTGCAGCTGTGCGTGATGGCTGCAGCCTAGAGGAGCTCAGAGAATGCAGAGAAATCCCCATGAATCCGCCACATCATCAGTGCACTAATTTGACCCCAAAGACTGAATTCCGGCATCGGAATACGTGGGGCACCATCCGACACCAGTTGGCGCCCGCAACATAAATCCTAAGGGAACCACGACATGCGATCAGGGAGCGTCCTACACATGTGCTGGAGCAGGGGCCTTGCGTAACACCGCTACCCAGCGGGGGAGCGCCTGAGCTGGCACGCCCTCGTCAGAGTCGGCGGATTGGGAAACTGATGCACAGCGGTCCTGTGTGAAACGAGCTGTCCTGCTGCAAACTACATTGCCTCCCGAGGGCTGAGAAGACGGTGTGAGGCTTGTTTGAAGACTCGGAGCAGCATATAACAGAGTGCAGGTTGCTAAATCGACAGAGCCGCGCCAGAGTGCCAATGCCACTCACTAACTGCCATCCTTCAGTTACAGAGGTACAGGGGACGTGAAGGGAGGGTGCCATCCTTGACCAGAGAGTTCGGTCCACCAACAGCTCAAACAGCGACTCACGCAGACCCGGGTGAGAAGCCCCGGCACACACACGGGCGTAGGGCGGCTCAAGAACCTCGAGCGGTACGTCAGTAACGGCCGAGGATGGATAGCAGTGGCTCCAACAGGCGCACAGAACCAGTAGCACTCTGAGACAGACCCCTGCACACAGCAACCATTCGGGGCCCCGGGTGGGGTTACTGTGACTCTTACTACTTACTACCTGGCGCAATGACCACAGGGGAGTTGCCCAGACCAGAACTGAGACCTACGTTAACGCTGCCCACCATCACTACCTTCACCACGTGGCAGAAAACCCGAAAGGCCGCGCATGACATATAGTCTTGGACCAGGCACAACGTTGCCCCAGTGTTCGGATATCAATGGGGGCAGAGACCAACGCACGTCCTCACAGCTCAAACTGGACAAATATGCGTATCCTAAGGACCTGTCGGACGTAACAAACGACATGCCCCTAAAGTAACAAACCCTACGCCCGAGGGTCAGTCCGAGGTCACGCTGCAGGATATCATGTCCACCCTCACCAGCGTCCAGACGACAGTGGGGTCGATCTTAGCGGACGTTTTATTCCTCCGCGCCGACTTTCAAAAAATGGCCACAAGAGTATCAGAGATCGAGAATGTAACGGCGTCTTTCACAAAAGACACCACCACCCTGCAACGGAAAGTCAACCAGTTAGAAGAGGAAAACAAGTTAATGGTGGCGAAGCTTGATGACCAAGAAGGACGATCTCGACGTAATAATGTTAGAATTACGGACGTTCCGGAGAGCGAAGGGGGGCCGGCAATGGACCTCTACATAGAGGACATCATCACGACACGTCTCCAGCCGAGGGGACTCTCTAGTTTTTTTCTCTGTAGAGAGGGCTCACAGAGTGCCGGGGGGTAGGCGCCCGACCAATTTTGGCTCGTAATTTTAACTTCTGCGACCAAGATGCCATACTGCAGAAAGCAAGAGTGGCTCCGCAATTACGCATAGAGAACTCAGTGGTCTCATTATTTCCAGACTATACAGCGGCGGTCACCAAGAAAAGGAGAAGCTTCCTTGAAGTAAAAAAGGAACTCCGACACAGAGAATTGGCCTACTCGATGCTGTTCCAGGCAAAGCTACGGGTGGTGGCGGATGGGAAAGCTTGGTTCTTCGATACACCTGAGGAGGCCCACAACTGGCTTGAGGGCTGGCGTCAGGTAGGAGGACCACGATGCGCAGGCAGACAACAACAACGGCATCCAATGGGGGCGACACCTCAGGACCCAAGAGACAAAGGTAGTGAAAATGATGACCATCCGCAGGCGGAGGAAGGAAAATGAAGATGGGCGGCACCCAGCAGCAGGGTATCCAAACAATAGAGGGATCTACTTGAAGCCTACAACGAGATTCGGCATCCGAGCATGGACAGCGTTGGGTAACTAAACCGGGCCGGCCAGTCTGGATCGCAGATGGGGACGCTACAATTGAAACCCGATGGTACACAAACTAAACCTAACAACATTGTCTTTGGGCAGGGGGATGTTCAAAGTGTTTCTCAGACTTCCCTCCCCCCGCACGCAAGTACTGTTTATGGGATTAAAGCACTCTGCACTGTTGGGGTGGCGGGTAGTTGGGAATCTGTCTAGCAGGTGAGCAGCGAGGGGGGTGTTTAAGTTTGTTAATTTCAAGTCGTTTACACAAGAACACCTACAGTTGATACAAGGTCAGTGCAAAATGGAATTGGTACACCACTAGATCTGATCCGATGTGTAACAATCGCTCTAGTACCCAAGGGGACATAATTCCTGACCTTACACACTCGCAACCGGAGAGTGGACACATGCTGACACCCCCCCTTACTGTAATATCCTGGAATGTAAATGGCCTGTGTAACAAAATAAAGAGGGGACTAGTATTACAACATCTTAAGAGGCACGCTACGTCAGTGGCCCTTCTAAAAGAATCGCATCTGGTGGGTACAGCCACTAAAGCATTGGATAGATGGGGCTTTAAAATGGTGGCACAGTCTGAATTTACATCTGGATCCAGGGGGGTAGGGATCTTGATCTGGAAGAGCTGTCCACTGGTAACAACCGGGATGTGGACGGACGATCGGAGAGCTCCGCAGCACTCTCCTGTCAATGGGAAGGGAAGGCATACAATCTTGTCTCCGTATATATTCCTCAGGCGCTTCACAATTTCGCCCTTCCGGCCCTTGGTAAATTCCTGCTAACACTACCTCCCGGAAAACTAATCATGCCGCATTGGATGCCACATGGGACAGACACCCACAGAGAGACCAGGGGGCAACTTCGTCACACCTCTGGGAATTCCTGGACGCACTTGGGCTGGTAGACATTTGGCGCACGCGTTACCCCCAAGAACGTCAGTACACTTACCACTCGGTGCGCACAATAGCCTATCACGGATAGACTACATTCTCACCTAACCAAGAGGTCTAGAAAGAGTACTGGAGATCAAACACCTCCCCAGAGGTATATCGGACCATTCCCCTGTGTTAGTGACATGCACATACCACCTCACGGGAAGGAGACGTACATATCCTATATATCACGGGTACATTAAAGACCTGACCATATGGAAGGGCCTACATAAAACTTCGGGGCACTATTTCCAAGAAAATGTACAGTCAGTGACCTCTCCCACCATCCTAGGGGAAGCATATAAAATGGTCCTACACGGACTGGCTGTCTTCTTTATCATGGCCCATAAGCGAGACAAGGCACAGCAGGTGTGGGAGCCAGAACAGGCTGTTAGTCGGACAGAGAGCGTGCATGCAACGGAACCCACTGATACAACGTCCCACATACTAGGCCTTGCAAAACATGCATACCGAAACCACGTGTGGGAGGAAGCTAAAGCAAGAGTCACAAAAACACAGCACACCATCTATGAAGTTGGGGACAAGGCCGGAAAACTCTTGGCCTGGTTAGATAAAAAGGAATGGGCCAGTCGCTGGGTAGCACAGCTTCACTTGACCACTGGGGAGACAGTAACAGATCCGCATGCCATAGTCACAGCATTCCACTATGAAACAATATACACTCCAATTGCAACGACATCCGTGGAGGGGACATTGGCCTTCCTTAAGGATATACGTCTGCCAAGCTGGAGCCACAAGACGTACAGGCATTAGAGGCAGATCTCATGGTCGATTAAATCACTGCAGCCATTAGAGGACTCCAACCGGGAAGGCCCTGGGTCCCAACGGTATTCCTGTGGAGCTTAACAAAACAGAGGCAGACACACTGGTGCCGCATCTACTGAGACTGTACGAGGCCAGTCTAGAGATGGGAACACTCCCTAGAGACCAGCGAGTAGCAACGCTTATAGCGATCCCAAAACCAAGTAATCCCCCACTGGAGTGCATCACCTACTGCCCACTTTCGCTCCTCAACGAGGAAGCGAAAATACTTGTGAAAGCGCTGGCGGCCAGGCTTCAGCCCTATCTCACGACCCTAGTATACCTCCATCAATCCTGCTTTATGCCGGGCCGGAACACGACGATGAACCTCAGGAGACTTATGGCGTGCTGGCTCGCATACCCACTATCCAAGAAGAGGAAATCATTTTCTCGCCAGTATGGCGTTTGACTGGGTGGAATGCCCGTTATGTTTGCGGTGATGCAACATTTTGGTTTCAGGCCCAAATGTACCTGGATTCAACTCCTGTATGCACAGCCATTGGCACATGTAGTGGTCAACAGGCCGAACTCTGAAGACTTTCCCCTGGGGCGCGGGACCAGGCAGGGATGTCTCCTGTCCCCCCTCTTGTTTGCTTTAGTGCACAAGCCATTGGCGGCGTGGATAAGGAGGGAGATCCTGTGATATGTGGATTGAGGTGGGCGGAGGGTTGGGAGGACCGAATCTCCCTATATGCAGATGACATCTTGCTGTATATGGCAACCCTTAGACGGTCACTCTCTTGCTTGCTTGACATCTGCGAGTCTTACGGTAGAGTATCGGGCTACACTATTAACTGGGCAAAATCGGTTTCATATATACTTATGGGCTCAAATATTTGGGCATCCATATCACGGCTCACCTCGCACAATTTTTTGAGCGTAATCCATTGCCACCCCTGAAAAGCCTCTGTAGTGACGTGAAATACTGGAACTCCCTGCCCCTGACACACTTGGGCAGAGCCGCCTTATTTAAAATGATGGCTCTCCCCAGGTTTTTATACACTCTGAAAAACACACCAACTACAGTCTCTCCTACTTCAAGTCAATTGGGGCAGAGGGAGTGCTAACACAACACACACCACTCTGCGACACCCCAAGGTTGGTCAAGTTGCGTACAAGTAAGGGTTTCTCCCGATGGGATCTAATAGGCATGTCCAAGGTGGGGGACCTGTGGAAAAAGGGGGGTGGTCACTTTTGCTCAGCTACAGGCAACGTATCAGATGGCAAAGATGGAGCAATACCGATATTTGCAAATTAAACATGCACTAACGAGAGCCATACCTCCAGGAACTGAACTCCTGAGTCCTTGCCCCTTGAGGATCGATTACTGATGGGCTGTCTAACCAAAAAAGCAATCTCTCTAACATACCTCAAACTGGTTAACCATCAGAAAGATCCCACACACAACCTTAGAGAAAAATGGCAGGCTGAGGTGGGAGAGGTGGATGAGTAGGATTGGCAGGAGGACTTAGCATCCTCGCGAGAAGTGGCGATCCCCTCCAGACTCAAACTTGTGCAACTCAAAATACTGCACAGAACAACACTCCACAAAATAGGGAGGACTGATATACGACTATGTCTTCGGGGCTGCGGGTTGGCAGGCACCTTTTACCACACATTATGGGACTGTCCAAACATCACACAATACTGGAGGGCTGTCATGGCCATGATCACTCGAGTATGTGGCTTCAGCGTCTCCCCTGAACCAAGGAGGTGCCTTCTCAATGTGTGGGAGCCAACAGACCTTAACCATGCAGAGCAGGACTGGGCGACCCTGGGAATGAATGAATGAATGAATTTAAAATGTATATTGCGCTCGAATGCAAGGGCGTCTAGGCACTACAGTGGAGGACTATATCAGAGATAAAGGATGATTAAGCATTATAGTAAGAAAAGCTTTCAAAGCCTTTCTGAACAGTGGTAGTGTTGGGAAGTTTTTTATGGGTAAAGGAAGTGAATTCCACAGTTTGACAGTGTTGAGAAGAAAACTACTACCTCCCCAGCAAACTCTTCTGAATTTAGGCATCTGCAGAAGTTTGCTCCAAGTTGAACGCAATGTTCTGCCTGGGAGATACCACAGCAAGTGCTGTTTCAGATATTCGGGTCCTATGCCCTGTAGCGCCTTGAACGCTAAACACAAGGCTTTAAATTCCGATCTCTTCTTCACCGGTAACCAATGAAGTTGTCACACTGGCTAAGCGGATCATTGCACAGCATTGGGGAGCGCAGACGGTCCCTTCTCACCAGCAGTGGTGTCGCGACCTAGAAAGTGCTATGGTAGCGGAAAAGACAGTCTTTATTCATTGACCGGGTGTGAGTGTTTGATTGGTTCAGATACTCCATCCATCACCACCCCCTTTTGTACTGCTTTGTTCACCATAAGTTGGCAGGGTATGCTTAGACTGTAGTGTAGTTCCTATATTCCCAATAGGCTCTGCACATTGGAATAATATATTCAGTAGTGTAGACGTAGGACTGAGGTCGACTAGGTCTCTACTGACTATATTAGACTTAAGGTTTGCCAGCTAGCTCAGAGGTCACTAGAAACTTTCTCGAATAAACGAGGTGGAGTTTAACCTCCCTGGATAGACAAGAAGGGATTAGCTTCCGACAACTATATAACATGACAACTTTGCTCCCTCAGAATAAAAGTAGATCTCTAGAGTTGTGTGAAAACAATAGACAGCTATTTCACTCAGTCAATTGTGCGTTCTTAGTTTCACCAGAGTGCAGAGAATAGAGAGACGGGCGTTTTCAATAAAAGGTATTATTTATTGAGCAGTCTTCCTTCTCATGCAAGATAAATTAATTGCCACAATTGCAATACTTAATGTAAAGTACGTACAGTAAATGGAGTATTGTGAAATAATACTGTAAAAGCATTGATATGGTTTCTTAGCCATAAGATACTTTAAAATGGATAAAATATATACATACATATATACATTGACTAACGTGCTCAACTGGTGCTTCTAAAATACGCCTACCCCGGTGTACCTGACCTAAGCCTAATACGTGGGAAGGAGTAAGTAAGTAGCAGTTTAAGTTAAGTAGGTTTTGCCAAGAATCTGATTCAAGATTTATCTTTAAGGGTTTAGTCAGCACTGTACCTTGGGAATAGAATGTAGGAGGTCTGGTATCTCTTTCCTCAGGACTTGATATCCCAGCAACCCGCAAGGGTAGTTTGGAAACGCCGGAGCTGGATTTTCTCGGCAGGAGAAAAGACAGCATCTTTCTCAGCGCGTCAAAGAGGAGGGGCAGCGTCCGTGGGCTCTCGCATCAGCTGGGCTCTCGGGCAAGTAGATAGCTGCTCTGCTCCAAAACCACCACCGTGTGTTTGCTTAAGGCAACGTTGGTATATTTATACCTGAAAGGTGCCGAGTTTGATGTAAAGTTTGGACATAAGACGTTAATAATGATGTCACTAAGAACTGGCCGTTCTTACAGTGCTCGCAGGAGTTCTATTACAAATCAAAACACAGCAAATGGGGATTTCCCAGGTTGCTGGAGGTTTGGTGTGTTGAAAGAACTCGTTGTGCTTTCTAGGAATCCAAGGAAGTAGCATTTGCCGTGCCTTGGACTGCAAGGGCTATTTACTTAAATATGGATTTGATTCTTATGCCATTATAGGGATATTATTGATTATAGCCGTACAAGGGCATAAAATAGTAATATTGATTCAGGTTCCTAGATAAAAACACAATACCCACTCCACGATCTAATGTCCATCATTACTAAAACTAAGCAATAGTAAACATTTAGGCGCATGTGTATTCCAACCCACCCCAAAATACATTTTAGCATTTGAAATGGTGTATGCGAAATACACGAAAGATTATTGGTACTGTACGTTTATCAAGCAGTGTAATCATTCTGTAAAAAAAGGGATGCATATATATTTAGCTGAACGATTTGCGAAAAGTACACATGAAATGTCTCTTAATACAGAAAAGAAGGTCGAGACTATTTCATCACATATAAATACAATTGCTTGTAAATGTGCTAGAGGCTGAGGTAATATTTTGTCTCTAGAATTACTAAAAATAGAAGCTCTGTTCTTTAAGAATAGTTCTACTTTAAGCAGAGGACATGTGCCAGAAAAAGGGTAAATATTTTGAAATTTTGACAAAAAATAATTTCCTTTTCAGGGGAAGAAATAGTTCCAAATGTTTTCAGTAGCTTTTGTTTATCAAAGCTGAAGGCCGAATTCAGAGTTCAGGGGAACGCTGTGTGCCGGTTTGCTTAAAAAGTTATTCTTTCTATTCAGGGGAGAACATCATTTCAGACAGATGTGCAAAAAAGCAGTCTACAGCTATAGGGGAAAGTTCGACCATGGTTGAAAATGCTGCAACGGGGCAGTCGTGAGAATGATTGCTATCATCGATGTCAGGATCAGCAATGCTCACAGAAGGTCGTACCTGGGTGATGTTGCTCTCATCTCATGCTTCACTGCCACCTAATCGTAGTGGTGAAGTTTCAACGAATGCCGTCATCAGGATAGGTAACCGCTGGGGACAACACGATGCATGAGCCGTTACAGGACTTAGCAAAGTATCGATATCCATTGATACTGCTGATTGTAGTGTAAGACAGGTGTCCAACACGCATTCTTCTCCGCATAGCATACATCGAAGCACAGGTAAGATGCAGTTCTGCCATATAGGTCTGAATGAAAGAAACCAGGTCATATTCAGATCTCTTAGCCGGGCTAATCCAAGGACTTTAGTTATGCGGTCCCGATAGCGTATAGCTAGGATCGTTTCTTCCATCGTTGCTGGAGTCTTGTCTGCGACTTGGCTTGCCATATCGGAGCAGAAGGGTCAAAAATAAAATTCCTGCTACGAGTCCCAAAAGTAGTGGTAGGCCGCCAAAGACAGAATGAACAAAATTGGGAAAAATGCCCAGAACTGCTTCGAAGGGTGTTAACAGTCCCAAAAAAATTGTCTTAAATACATGTGCGATGCCACTGGTATCTGACATATTTAGAATTTGGCTTAGCATTTCTACGAAATGCACGGGCAATTAGTTGATAAAAGTGTATGTATCTCTGCTGTTGTCCTTGCAACTTGAAGATCATACGTTTCTTTTGATGACGTTAAAGGCACGGTTGTCTGTAAAAGAACAGACTTCATTCTGCTTAAAGTATCAATTCGTATAGAAGAGATATTCAAAGAATGCCAAATTGTCGCCTGTGTATCAGGAGGGTCGTTTGGATACAATACTTGCATACAGCAAGTGACCATGGAACTAACGCTTACGAGATATGCTTTCCCTGGCACCATGCCACAACAGCTGTGGTCCGTTATTAGAACGTAACTCCCGTTAGAAAGTTGTCTAAAGAATGGCTCTATCTGTGTTGCAGATGTGCCGTGCTGGTGGCATGAAAGGTTATTTGAAGTCCCCTCACAGGCCCCATGTAAATTAATACCTTGGTACAGAAGTATACCGCTTAGTGATTGTTTACAATTATTACCACTAAGAAATACATTTTGGTTCTTGTCACTATAACATGTGTGTGTATAAGGTAATTTCCATGATGACTTAATGTACCCTTTACCCAACCTTTCATACTGGACTGCTGGTATATACTTTTGGCAATTTTTAAATTGGAAAGTTGTTATCGGAATTGTGATTATTCCGTGTATTATCCATTCAATGACAGGTCTTTCTGACATTGTCAGTGGTAATCTCTCAAGTTTTTCAATGCTCAGAATCGTATAGTCTGCTCCTTTTTGTGCCAAACTGATTTGTTTATCAGTAAGGTTAAAGATAGAGAACAATGACGTTGTGTTGATTAAACGCCATGGCACATAGCCTGAACGCAGATTTTGCAACGTCCAGCCTAGCTGTACAATAGAACGTAAATGGGACTGACCGTGTTGTAACATTAGTAAGTCCTGATCTATTATATCGATAGCAGATGATACAATACTGTCCAGTGAATATATTCTGGAGGACAGAGTCATTAACCCATTGTCCACAACAGAAAGTGATTTTTCCAAATTAATACGATCAATTTCTCGTATTTTCTCTGCTGTCTCAATTTGAGTTACTTTCCAAGCTTCGTTGTACGCAGCGTATATACTGGCCGCTATGAAACGTTTTTGACGCTGTTTGCGTGGTCCCATTATAAAATCGCGCAAGTCAGCACCGTCTTTAAGTAAAGTCAAGTGTTGCTTAATTTCTGCCAGTGTGGATATCTGTAGCCATTCAAGGCATAGTTTCCCTACACTGTATGTTGTTACTATCCCTGGATGTTGTCTCTGGGAGTATCTAGGGTCTGGTCTGGTCATTTTGACCCCCTGTATCTTGTTCAGGAATCTATCTTGACAGTTATTTGTGTCTGTTGGCCAGATTAACCACTTTTTCCAATCAGGATGTGTTCTGTTTTGATGTAAAATATGGGATACGTCTATCTCAATATCTGTGGTCGTATTATCAGGTATTGGCTTTGGAATAGACGGGTTGTTTAGGTCTTTAATCTTAGCTAGGCCAAGACAAGTAGTCTGTTGAATGGTGTTATTCAAGAACATTATTTGTTCTTGGATAATGCAGGCTCGAAATAAAGCTTTTAAACCTTGGACCTGCCATTCTTTTGTACCCCAGGTGGTTTTTGTTTCAATGTTGTTTTTCCAGAAATCAAAACCAAATGTAATAATTTTTTCATAAAATGTTTCAGAATAAATCAATTTAGTATTTGTCAACATAGTTTTTATCCCTGTTTTATCTAACAGTTTATAATAAAATGTTTCTGCATCACTTGTGTTAAACCCTGAGAAGTATGGGAATTTCTCATAAAATGTTTTCGAACTGCTTTTAGGTGGAGTTGCACAATGTTCCCATTGATTATACTTAAAAACATTTCTAAGTTGAGCAGATTTATGCAAATAGTGATGTGCATAGTGGTTATAGCAGAACATTTGTTCATAGTTCGATGAACCCTGTAAATAATCGTGTTCTGTAAATTTTGCTGACATTACTAAATCTGACATCATATTATTTATGCTTTCAAAGTCCCAATCATCAGAGAATGTACTTGGTTTTACAAAGTCACTTAACGAAACCTTGAATTGATGTGGATATTTCAAGAGTTCAACCGGGCCATAGATTTCGTAATCCTTTTTGTCCCAAACTACCCCACCGGGTATTGGAATGTCTGTGACATTCACTGATGATAGTTCTCTTTTCTCGATGTGAGATGACTTGTGTGGCTTTAGGACCAAGTTGATGTTCTGACTTGCTGTGTCCATTGTACTGTAATACAATTTCCTAAAATTAGAACTAAAATTAGACAAAGAAGGAGTATAACTACGCCTAATACAATCCAAAATTCAATCAATGGTGCATTCAGATATGCTTCTTTGAGTTGATGACAGAGTTCTGTTGCTTTGTCTTTAAAGATTTTTGTTGCTGGCGTTTCTTCAGGCTCGCTTGGATCTTCAGAAAAGTTATCGAAATTGATGAAGTAGCCAGATGCAGTTCTGTCAATTGTTGGAATTGCTTTTTCAATTTTTCTTTCATTAGCATAGTCTGAGGCTACATCGTTGTAGACTGGTGTTTCTTGACTAACTGTTTCAATTTGGGTTTCAAGAGGCACAAGTTCCATGGCATTGTTGCATAGTCCTTTTTTATTCACTGCAGGTTTATCAAATGTGATTAGTCTCTCAGTTTGAACCTCTTGGATTGTAGCAAGTTTTGGTATTCTGCTATTTCTTGGGAGTCCACTGGGCCTACTACTTATTATTGGTCACATGATTGTGGTTTTACCAGGTCGATGGATACAACTTGGTTCTCCTTTTTACCAACAAGGGGCGGTAGTACAACTGATCTTGTTCCGCTGACAGCTAAGACAGGTACTGCTTTTCTGTAAGAAGGCCCAAATTCCTTCTTCACCGCGATCTTCTCTCTGACCAGATCCCCAATCTTTGGAATCCAGACAGGCCTTGCTCGGACAGGTGGTTTATCTTCAGTGGGTGTTGGCTGCTGTTTTAACTTTATGTTGCTCAGAGCTTTTCTTGTTTCATTTAAGTCCTGTAAAACAGCCAAACGATCTTTGATGTCAAAGCATTTTTTCTTATCTTCTACCACTGAAGTCTGCCTATCTAAATCATGAATACACATTCTAGTTCCGAACAATAGTTCGTACGGGCTGAAACCTTTTAGAGAATTTCTTGGCAGATTGTTAAGACTACGTTGGACACTTGTTAAATGTTGGACCCACCCATCACCCGAACCTAATACCTTTGCCGTTATAGATTGCTTTATATCCCCGTTTTTTCTTTCCACAATCCCATTTCCCTCAGGATGGAAGGGACAAGAGTACCGCAACGCAATGCCCATGCTGGTCATGGCCTCCTTATAAGCTCGAGAGCTAAAAGCAGGACCCTGGTCAGAATGTAGCATGCAAATTGCGTATGTGCCAATAAAGACTCGCAAATCTTTTATAACAGTTCTGGCGTCAGCCGAGCGCTGGGGCCACATCCAAATGAATCTCATGCAGGAATCCACAGCGACAATGATATATTTATAGTTACCATCCCTTTGTAAGGGACCACAGTGGTCCAGGTAAACACATGCTAATGGTTTATCTGAGATTAGAAGGGGTGTCTGCGCAGGTCGTTTCACTGTTGATACTTTCATTCTTTGGCATATTTCGCATTCTAGAACATATTTCTTAGTTTGTATTCTCATGTGCGGCTACCAATATCTCTGTTTTAATAATGATATTGTGGCGGAAACACCAGCATGTGCAGAAGCGAGCCCTTCGTGTGCCGCTGTAATTAGTCCTAACCTGTGTTCCATGTTTGGAATTGCCCTATCCCCCACTCCAGGGATTCGAGCAAATGGAACATTATTCGCATCAGTTATGTATGAGTACTTTACTGGAAAGCCTTTCGGGAGTGTTTTTCTGTCATCTTTTTCTGACGCACTGACAGCTTGTAGTATGTCGCTGTCTATTTTTGTTTTTGACCGGGTGATAGCAGCTACAGAAGCCGTTTGCACAGCTTCCTTCGCGGCTTCATCAGCCAATGAATTCCCCGCAAAGTGAACGCCATCACGTTGATGACTCAGTGTATGTATCACGTGAGTCTTCTGTAGTTCTTTCTGTAAAAGAACTACTTGTTCCCAAAGTATCTCTTTCCTCAGGACTTGATATCCCAGCAACCCGCAAGGGTAGGCTGGAAACGCCGGAGCTTGATTTTCTCGGCAGGAGAAAAGACAGCATCTTTCTCAGCGCGTCAAAGAGGAGGGGCAGTGTCCGTGGTCTCTCGCATCAGCTGGGCTCTCTGGCAAGTAGATAGCTGCTCTGCTCCAAAACCACCACCGTGTGTTTGCTTAAGGCAACGTTGTTATATTTATACCTGAAAGGTGCCGAGTTTGACGTAAGGTTTGGACATAAGACGTCAATAAAGATGTCACTAAGAACTGGCCGTTCTTACAGTGCTCGCAGGAGTTCTATTACAAATCAAAACAAAGCAAATGGGGATTTCCCAGGTTGCTGGAGGTTTGGTGTGTTGAAAGAACTCGTTGTGCTTTCTAGGAATCCAAGGAAGTAGCTTTTGCCGTGCCTTGGACTGCAAGGGCTATTTCCTTAAATATGGATTTGATTCTTATGCCATTATAGGGATATTATTGATTATAGCCGTACAAGGGCATAAAATAGTAATATTGATTCAGGTTCCTAGATAAAAACACAATAAGAAGTGAGTCCCTTGCTCACTTTGCCACTGGATTCAAGCAAGCCTGGCTAAAGACGGCTGGAATGCCAGAAATCGGTCCTAAGAAGCTTGTTTCCTGTCCAGGGAAGGCATGGCTTGGCAGTTCGGGCTGGACTGTTCCCATGAAGCACAGGGTCAGACTGATTTTCATATGGCCATGTCTGAACTGGGGTGGCAGAGTGGGCTAAAGAACGGTGATGGATTAAACCCAGATCTCTTGACTGGGTGTGAGTGTTTGATTGGTTCAGATGCTCTGTCCATCACCACCCCCTTTTGTACCGCTTTGTTCACCATAAGTTGGCAGGGTATGCTCAGACGTGAGTCCCTTGCTCACTTTGCCACTAGATTCAAGCAAGCCTGGCTGAAGACGGCTGGAATCCCAGAAACCGGTCCTAGGAAGCTTGTTTCTGGTCCAGGGAAGGCATAACTTGGCAGTTCGGGCTGGACTGTTCCCATGAGGCACAGGGTCAGACTGATTTACATATGGCCATGTCTGAACTGTTGTGGCAGAGTGGGCTAAAGAACAGTGATGGATTAAACCCAGATCTGTTGACTGATGTGTTTGATTGGTTCAGATGCTCCGTCCATCACCACCCCCTTTTGTACCGCATGGTAGCGGAAAAGGCAGTCTTTATTCATAGAGGGTGTGCCCGAAAATGGACGCGAGTGTTGGGGAAATGAAACACATTTTGAGGGAACATATGCGCCCATCCACCTCAAGAATCCGATCCGGAATTGAGTGACTGATGTACACAGATGACGTTCCCCATGGGAAAGTTTTTGTGCACTGTGAAGGCGGGTCTAGTGGGAGAGGTGGAGAAGTGAAAGTATTTATACTCTGTTTACTCTCAGGCACTACCTTGCATATTATACAAATCGAGAAATGCATGTGTTTGTAATCAGCTATGTTTCATGCAAATAACAATATAAATAAAAAATAAAAAATGTAAATGCAATTGGTACAATGTCTCCTTAATTGAATGTGACATCGGTGTATCCTAATGCACCCGCAATTATACAGATCACCAGGTTTGTGGTGTTTACTGGTGCAAGTGTTTTGAACATGTCAGCTTGGACTGAATTTAGAATTTGTGTGTTCAGATGCCCAAAGTGTGCTTGAAAAGTCTGGACGAATCAAGTCGTAGAACGGTTTTACCCTGGAATGTATGTCGTGCCAAAATGTAGGAAACCCAATATTGATTGGAGTTTTTTCAATGTGTTTGGTGGTTGCAGAAGTGCACACTCCTCTAAGAAATGTGTTGTGAGGCTTCTGCCTTCACTTGAAAACTCGTACTCCAAGAACAGGACACTGAGATTTTTTATTTCTTGAAATTAAATTTGTAGCCCATGTGAACAAATCTCAAAACTATGCCATATACTGTTGCCAAGTGAGTTCATAGATCAACAACAATCAAGTAAATGTCATCAACATATGACAATGTCTGGTTGTCAAAATCTTGTACAATTTCTGTTACCTTTGCTGAAAACAGGCCTGGGCTATTCTGATATCCTTTAGGCAATCAACAGAACTGCCTTTATAAACCTAAAGTGCTGAATGCAGTCAAGTACCTGCTTTCAGACAATATATTTTGGCAGAACAATACTTCTCCAGTATTAGGGGTGTCTTTCATAGATTCACATGCCTGAATCATTCCCCGTCGTCAGAGTAGGAGTCCCACGGTACATAAAAAGCAGTAAAATATATCATTTGTACATAGCAAATAACAGCAAACCCAACCAGGAAGTAAAGTAGCCCCAGCTACAGCAAATAAAACTTCCACATTAGAGACTATCCAAGTCATTATGTATGACCAAACTGCAGCCAATCAGGCCACAGCTCCCACCAGAATGCTCTCCCCAGAGACCCAGGCTCTCAGATTTTTTACCGCACGTCGTGTGATAGGGAGTCTCTCTGAGCTCTGCTCAGTTTTTTCTCTACTTGTGAAAGATTTACTTTTGCTATGTCTAAATCAAAGTCCCTGTTCAGGGCCTGTGACTCTTGCGGAAAATCGAGGCTGTTTAAGGAGGATCCGCATACTCGTTGCATCTACTGCCTGTACCCTGATCATCAGGCTAAGGAGTGCAAGATCTGTCGCACTTTCCCTCCTAAGACCCTCAGGGACAGAGAGGGTCGCCTGCTGCTGTGGCTTCAGCGAATTAAAGATAAGGGTGAACCACTATCTGAGGTAGGAAGTTTTGCCTCAGGGTCTTCTATGGGATCTAGAAAGAGGATGGCTGAGAGTAAGGTGACTACTCCTAAGGCTAAAGTGGCAAAGCAGGCCCAGCTCGCTGCAGATGCTGGTGAGCCTTCTACTTCTAAAAGTAAGAAATCATCTGAGAAATCTGTGAAGCCTACAGACTCTAAAAAGACTGCGTCTTTAGTGTCACCTCAGAGACCTGTGACTAAGGCACCAACTGCTCTGCCGTCTTCTTGTCAGGCAGCCTCTGCGATGACTTCTACTATGACTTTTTCCTCACCAAAACCGTCTATGGTGATGTTTTCAGCCTCCTCTACAACTTATGTTCATGTCCAAATTCGTCCCATCTCGTCTACGAAGATTGTCACACCTCTCGTCGACGAGCCGACGTCGACGAAACTAAAACCAGCGTCGACAAAACCCTTGGCATCGTCGACAGCCTTACCGTCGACGAAGAAGACCTTGACGACGTCGACATGGTCGTCGACGAAGCTGCCGTCGACGATCCCATCGACGGCGAAGAAGACCCCGTCGACGGCCTCGTCGACGGCCTCGTCGACGAAGAAGATAGTTTTGTCGACGATCCTGTCGACAAAGAAGGTAACCCCGTCGACGGTTCCCTCGTCGACGACGAAATCCGCTACGTCGACGAAAATTAAACAGCCACTGACGTCGACGGAGCAGTTATCGTCGACGACTAAGAAAAAGGACTCGGATTTAACATTAGCGCAAGAGAATCCTACAACACCAAAGCGGTCATCTTGCACAGATCTTCAGGTTTGGTCAGCAAAGAGCACTGCCATACCACTACCTTCTCCAGCCACAACTGCGGCTCTTTTGCAAAAGCGTTCATCACAGTCTACATCTATGTCGCCACTAAAAATGCCTGACAGGCTCTTGGATTCTGAGGAAGATGGATCTGGTGATGAGCTGTTTCAAGCAGCTGAGAGCCCATATGACTTTCTTATTCAAATAAAGGATCAAGAGGATGAGGAACAACAGATACAAGCGCCTAGGTTAGAGAATACACCAACGCCAGGGATGCAAATGCCTATGGAACTTTTCCAAAATTTGCAGTTTATGTTGAGCGATTATTATCGCCGTTTCCCGCCTTCGGAGTCAGGCGACTCTCGAATCGCTTCTCCACAGCCTCGAGTAACCCAGACTCCAGTGTCTATGGAGATAGAAGAAGCGGAACATGCCCGACCTTCAACACCGGTCCCCTACCACCAACAGGAGGATGAGAATACTGATGAGGAAACTCATGAAGAGGGTGAATTAGATAAATCGGACTCGTCGGAGTATGAAGATTATCAAGCGGACACACCTTCCCCTGATGAACAACCAAAAGCTGAGTCACCACCGGTGGATATTGCGAATTTCCATAGGATTATGGACAAGGCTACTAAGAGATTTCTCATTTCCATGGAGGCTAAACAGGATGATTGTTTCCTGTATGATTTTAAGAGTCTGTCTCAGAGGCAAAGTTGGTCTATTCCTATTATAGACTTTATTTGGAAAGAAGGTCTAAAGATCATGGCCACGCCAAATTCATCACCTGCGGTTTTACCGCGAGTAGATAAGAAATATAGGGCGCCTGCCTCTTCACCTGCTTGTCTGATCGGTCAGGCAAAGACGGACTCAGTCATTGCGCAAGCAGCTCAGAAGAGAGCAAGGAACCCGTCATCTCAGATCTCGACTCCTACGGACAGGGACGGGAGGCGACTCGATACGATTGGCAAAAAGGTATCGACTATTGCAGCGACCACAGTTAGAGCTGCTAATTCGCTGGCGATTCTCGGCAGGTATGATAGGCAGATGTGGTCCGACATATCGCCGTACATTCAAAAACTGCCTGAACCGGACCGCACCGAAGCCACAAAGATTCTGCTAGAAGGGGAGTGTGCTTCGTCGGAGATCATTGATGCGGCAGTGGACGTAGCCGCCACAGGATTTAGACAATTGGCAGGGGCTGCAGTACTTAGAAGAGAGGGATGGTTGAAATCTACATCCTTTAGGCAGGAAGTGCAAGCCAAGGTACTAAATATGGCTTATGATGGCGAGTACCTCTTCGGCTCGCATGTGGATGAGGCTTTGCAAGCCATTAAGAAAGATACAGAAACTGCACGGTCATTGGGTACTCTGCAGTACCGTAAATCTTCCTTTCGTGGTGCTAAAGGAAGGGGTAACTTCTCAAATAGAGGAGGATATTACCAACAACGGTCATATACTAACAACCAGAACAACCAAAGGTACCAGCCATATAAACAACAACCTTACGGCCAAAGACGAAATAATTATTCACAGCCCCGAGGAAAAACAACATATCGGGGCAGAGACAACGCTAACAAAAAGTGAGGAACTCATCCTGCCACCACTTTGCCCCAGCCAGAAACAAATTGGAGGAAGAATATCCCTACATTGCTCAGAATGGTCAAAAATTACCACAGACAGATGGGTCCTGGATGTGATTTCCAAGGGCCACATATTGGAATTTATAAAAACCCCTCCAAATTCACCCCCAAAAGGACCGCCCCCAGCACATCTCAGGGAGCTGGTCATCCAAATCAATACGATGATTTGAAAAGGGGCAATCGAGAAAGTACCTCAACATCAGAGAGGAAAAGGATTTTACTCTTGTTTTTTCTTGATACGCAAGAAATCGGGGGAATGGTGCCCCATCCTCGATTTGCGTGCCCTCAACAAATACATCAAAAAATTAACGTTCAGAATGTTGTCACTCCAGGAGATCCTCCAGTTTCTGACAGAAGGGGACCACATGGCAACACTCGACCTTCAGGATGCTTACTTCCACATACCCATCTTCCCCAGGCACAGGAAGTTCCTAAGGTTCAGAGTGGCTGGCAGGGATTTCCAGTTCAAGGTGCTTCCCTTTGGACTACGCTCAGCCCCGAGGGTATTCACAAAAGTGTTGGCACCTGTAGCGGCCCACTTACGGTTACAGGGTATTCAGATATACCCATATCTGGACGACTGCCTTATCAAGGCCAATTCCTACGCCACAGCAAGCAAACATGTCCAGAAATGCCTTTGCCTGCTTCAAAATCTAGGTTTCTCAATAAACTTCAAGAAATCAGATCTGGTACCATCTCAACGGAAGTCTTTCCTAGGAGCAACGCTGGATTCCAAGCTCGCTCAAGTCTTCATTTCAAGGAAAAGGCAACAGAAGATTCAGGAGATGGCGAATGCACTCCTCAGAAGAGAGTGCGTTTCTGTTCGGAAATTCAAATCTTTCCTAGGGATGATCTCATCGTGCATCCTCCTCGCTCCGAACTGTCGTCTGAGGATGAGGCCCTTACAAGAGGAACTCAGTCACCAATGGGTACAGGTATCAGGTTCTTTCGAGGATGTCATCACCTTAACGCCTCGAATGAAGAATGCAATCCTTTGGTGGAGTCAAGAACGCAACTTACAGGTGGGCTGTGCTTTCCTCGCAGAAGTCCCCAGATTCATCGTAACCACGGATGCCTCGCTAGAAGGTTGGGGCGCTCAAGTAGTGTGGCTCACTGGTTAGAGGCGGCAGACCCGAGAGCAGAGGACGGCCCGGGACCAGGGTTCGATTCCCGGCGCGGCAGGTTTCTGGACCAGGGTCAGCGGACTCGATAATTCTCTCGCCTCGGTGCCCACTCTGATCAGCGATCACACTCGGCAACTCTGGGCATTAGCTTGCCTCATCTTCACTAACGGCCCCACCAGACCGCCGGGGATGCCTGGTCTCACCCTGGAGATACCCATTAAGGGACCATCTCTCAGGGAAGCCAGGAAGGGTTTCGCAGCGGTCGAAGCGCCTTGGGACCCTACGGGTAAGTAGTGCGCTATATAAATGCCAATACAATACATTTACCTTCAAGGGATGACGATCAGTGGAAAATGGGACAGACTGCAAAAAGAATGGCACATCAATTTATTGGAATAAAGGGCCATTTTCCTCGCCATCAAATCTTTTCAAGCGATACTGGAAAACTTGTCCGTGTTGATTCGAACAGACAACACGACGAGCATGTTTTACCTGAACAAGCAGGGGGGCACAAGATCAGCCCAGTTGTCCCAGCAGGCTCAGGAGATCTGGAATTGGGCTCTGGATCACAACATCAACTTGTCAGCGGTGCATGTTCCAGGAGTAGCCAATGTGCTAGCAGATTCCCTGAGCAGATCCAAGGGCAGCACTCACGAATGGGACCTGCATCAACCAGCACTGGATCAAATCTTCCGGAGATGGGGTTGCCCCGATCTAGATCTTTTCGCAACCTACCAGAACAAGAAATGTACTCATTTTGCGAGCTGGATTCCCTACAAGGAATCTTGCGGGACGCTCTGTCAATGAACTGGGAACGGCTATTTGCCTACGCCTTCCCCCCAATTCCATTAATTCCCAAGGTCATCAAGAAAATGAGAAGGCAACCGTGTCGAATAATTTTGATTGCTCCACGGTGGCCCCGACAATATTGGTTCACACAGCTTCTTCTCCTCTCAGAATGCGAACCAATCCAACTGCCGCAAATTCCGGATCTTCTGACCCTTCAAGAAGGCAGGGTATATCATCCGGACCCTCATTCTCTGAAATTATCAGCTTGGCTCCTCAATACCATGAGTTTGCACACTTGAACATCCCACAAGACTGTCAAGAAGTCCTGGCCATTGCTAGAGCGCCTTCAACGAACAAAACTTACAGGCTTAAATGGAAGCGTTTTTGTACTTGGTGCAAAACTATGCATTTACATCCCATGTATGCTGAACCGGAAAGGATTTTACCCTTCTTTTTACACCTGGCTAAATCAGGATTGGCACACTCAACACTTAAAGTGTTTCTAGCGGCTATATCCCGATACCGTCAAGATGGTACAAATTCGCTATACTCCTCAAGAATAATCCAGCAATTCTTTAAGGGTTTATTTCGTATGTTTCCACCAGTACTTCGGCCACCTCCATCCTGGCATTTGAATATAGTACTAGCTCAGCTCATGCGCCATCCTTTTGAGCCGATTCATAAAGTTGATCTAAAGTTCATCACTTGGAAAGTCGCATTACTGCTGGCGTTAACATCAGCCAGAAGGGTTAGTGACATGCAGGCGTTCACGTCTAAACCACCTTTCTTGCAATTCACAAATGACTCTGTGATACTGCACACCAACCCGAAGTACATGCCCAAAGTACCATCAGATTTTCATTTGAATGAGCCAGTAATACTTAAGACGTTCTTTCCAAATCCGCAGACTCCAGCTGAACGGACTTTACACTCGTTAGATATCAGGAGATGTCTTAAGTTTTATCTTTCAAGGACAGCTGCCATCAGGAAAACTGATCAGCTATTTGTTGCGCATGGCAGACCGAGACAAGGCTGTGCAGTGACAAAACAGACTATCGCTAGGTGGGTCTCTTCAACGATAGGGCTCTGCCATCAACAAGCAGGTAAACCCTTACAGACCTTACCTAGAGCTCATTCTACGAGAGCAGTCTCTTCTTCAACTGCTTTGTTTTCTGGGGTGCCTCTCCTGCACATCTGCAGAGCTGCAACATGGTCCAGCAGGCACACATTCACGAGGCATTACTGTCTGGATTCTTCAAGCGATACCGATGCCTCGGTGGGAAGAGCAGTCCTGCGTAATCTTTTTCAATAAGATGAGCCTCTGCTATTCTCTCCCACCTCCTCTTGCTCTTTTGACGCCTGATTATGTTATTGCTTTTCATTATGTTCATGCATGGATACTGTGTACTTCGGCGTCCAAGAGCTATGTATTGTATTACTGCTAACTACTCTGATTCTCGGACGCAAAAACACTACTTGAGAAGTTGAAAAGGATATTTTGGAATTTAAAGACTATACAATAAATCAAAAAGAAAATCAGTTTCAAAAAGACAAGAAGAACTTTAACTTGGAAAGAACATACCCATACCTACAAACGGATTTTTACTCTAGAGTGGAATCAAGGAGATATCTAGGAGAATACCAAGGACGATCGACAAACAAATTCATTTCCTTCTCAGATACCTCGTCGGCATCAAGCAATAGTGATAGTGAGAGTAATAACCAAAGGAGAGGTGGAAACAAAAGAGGAGCATTTCAACAACAACCAGGACCTTCCTCGGCTCCTTTTTTAGGAAGAGGCCAACCGGTAAATCGAGCGCGCCCACGATACAATCAGCCATGGGAAATGTCAACACGGAGGCAGAACTACAAGAACTGGTAGTCTCGCCGATCTTTAATCTGTCAAATAGAGCCCTCACCACGTCGGAAACGAGCATCTTAGAAAAAGGCCTTTCCTTTGTCCCTAGGAGACATACCAACTTTGTTAAACTCAAAATGGAGGCCCTCGAATTTTGTCAAAAAATTAAATTAAAATCTTTCTTCGCTCAAACATCAGTGAATTCACCATTAGAGGTTACTGGATTGAAAAAAAAGTCTAATTTTTGCCCACCAGGGAATAAAGTCGCTAAAGAAGTCATTACTTTCGAAAAAACAATCCTATCAGCCATAACCAAAATGGAAGAAGGAAGAAATTGGACAAAATTCAACATCTCACAGGATGAAAAACGTGCTTTAGAAAATCTCAAAAAAGACACTTCAGTAGTAATAAAGCAGGCGGACAAGGGAGGAGCAATTGTCGTATGGGACACAGAAAATTACAAAAAAGAAGTGATGAGCCAACTTAACAACGCCAGGTGCTATAGGAAAATAGGCAAGAACCCCACCACAGAATTGCAACAACAACTTAATCCAATTTTGGAAAAAGGCTTGGCTGAGGGAATAATTGGAAAGAAAGAATTCGAATACCTCAAATGTAATACTCCACGAATACCTTTATTTTACGTCTTACCAAAGATTCACAAAGACGAAAAGAACCCCCCCGGAAGACCAATTGTCTCCGGATGTGAGTCACTATTTGAACCAGTGTCCAAGTTTGTAGATTTCTTCTTGAAACCTTTTATGACAGAAGTGAAATCATTTCTTCGAGATACAACTGACTTTATTAACAAACTTTCAACCATTCCATTCGAACAAAACGAAGACTTTCTAGTAACAATGGATGTATGCTCACTCTATACCCAGATCCCCCAGAGTGATGGTCTGGATGCAATACAGTTTTACTTAGATCAACGACCAAAACCCACCAGAGTACCAACAGAGTTCATTATGCAATTAGCAACACTGGCATTAAAGAAAAACTACTTTAACTTTAACGGGGAATTCTTCTATCAGACAAGCGGTGTAGCCATGGGGTGCCCTTTCGCCCCAGAATTAGCTATACTATTTATGTCCCTATACGAAGAGAAGTTTGTTTACCAGTCAAATCCATTCATGGACAAAATTACGAGTTGGAGTCGATATATCGACGATGTTTTTTTGACTTGGAGAGGGACTGAAGAAGATTTGAAGGAATTTCATGATTGGCTAAATTCAAGAACAGAGGAAATCAAATTTAGTATCAACTTCTCTAAAGTGAAAATGGCATTCCTCGATGTCGAAGTATACCCAACTGATGAAGGTTTGGTCACGACACTATATAAAAAAGTGACGGACAGAAACAAGGATTTGCATTTTAATAGCAGTCACCCGCGTAATCTGAGAGAAAATCTTCCATTTGGACAGTACTTGCGGATCAAGAGAAACTGCCATTTTAAAGATGAATACATGTTCCACGCTGCGAACTTGACTGACAATTTAGCACAAAGAGGCTACCCTATAAAACTACTGAGAAGGACAATGAAGAGAGTATGGTGGATCCCTCGAGATACATTACTAGTAAATAAGGCAAAACCGACTCTAAACAGGATTGTTTGTGTCTCCACATTTTGCCCAAACTCAAATGTTTTCAAAAAAGCTATTTTACAAAACTGGCATCTAGTGGAAAATGTTGACGAGACACTAAAAGAAAAGCCATTATTTGCCTTCAAAAAGGACCAAAGCGTGGCTAATCATGTAGTTCGAGCAGCATTAAAACAGAACATACCAACAATTGGCACTATGCTAGGATTACCACCGATTCAAGGTCATCACAAGTGCGGTTCTTGTATCTGCTGTGCAAGTACAGAAGAAGGAAATCTGTTCCAACATAAACAGATGTCCTGGAAACACGACAAATTTACTAATTGTAAATCGAGGTACGTCATATATGGCATCAAATGCCCCTGTGACAAGCTGTATATCGGCAAAACAAGCCAGGAGGTGAGATGCCGTATTACCCAGCATAAATCACGAATTAAAAAGAATGTGATAACGGCCCCACTGGTGAATCATTGGATAAACAACAAACACACCTTAGATGAATTAAAATGGACAGTGATTGCGAAAATTGAGAAAGACCCCAGAGGTGGTGACATTGAAGAGAAATTATCACGCAATGAAGCCATGCTCATAGTCAAATTTAATTCAGCAACAAATGGCCTCAATGAACTCTCCGAGCTCTATCGCCTGTAAACTACGTAAGATGTCAATAAAGATGAAAATACCGCGATTCGGGCCGCTGTCTCCCACACAGACTGTGAGCTCGGCTACACATGACCAAATCTAACAGAAACGCGATCCGTTTCCAAGACAACGGACATCCAAACTACAATCCCCATAATCCTTGGGAACCAGGAAGTGAGTAAAATCAGAAGACGCGAGATCAGGATTACCGACTGGATGGTGCCGGTAACTGAATTTACTAACAGAGACCGAAGAGCGTGGACCCCCCGATTGACACAGCGGATTCGACCTAAACAGGTAAACCGAAACATCGTGTTAGACTAGCATCGCAAGAGAAGCGATCTTTGCAAACAAACTGGATACCTGACACCAGCTTCCTTTCCTTTTCAGGAAACCAGAGCAAGCCGTGACATTGTCTCATGCGGGTATAATCACCCGACGCCCTCCGCGCTAATATAAAAGTAAGTCGCATCTTCCAACCACAACGGCTACCGACACCAGTCTTGTAACAAGTTCCCTTACAAGTCCTTTTATCTTCTTTAGATATCCACTTCCACCCGAATTTCACTCCAGATAATAGTCCAGCCGCAGCAGGCGTAAAATTATGTGAGTACCCACGAGTGAATGTGTCCTTCAAGAAAGTGTGAACGCCGCCCTTTTTGTTTGAACTAGAGGTTAAAAGATACTCCATTTTTTGTTCACAGTTACAACCACAAAAGTGAAGCCAGCAACTGAGAGGTAGGATTAGCTTTTTTCCCCCTACTGCAGCGTTGAGAGGTTTGGTTTTGTCCATCTAGCTGACCCAATCTCGTTCTCCATTCACAGGCACATGGTCCTGATGAGATTTCCCCACAACCAGGGGTCATCGAAATGCGTAGACCTCTTCTACCCAGCATTAGGAACTCTTGATTAACTCTTAAACATATCAACACTGTTTATTTGCTGATTTCCGATGCTATGTTTTCTTAAATTGTGATATTGTAAATATTTGTACAAGAAAATGTATATGTTTGTAGACATTATGTGTTGTTTGGTATGAATGTTGAATGCAAGTCGTGAGTTTGTTGTGAAAACATTATATTCTTTCTGTTTTTCGTTTAATTCGTGTTCATTGTGATCTATTATGTGGAACTAAACAAATGTTTTCTATTGAAAAAGAAAAAAAAGTGCACATTGATTTGATATATGCATTAAGCAAAAAATAAAACAGATTTGATTCATTCTGGAAAAAGATTCCCTGAGAATTACTGTTTCAGTCAGTAATTCGAGTGATCACCCGTGATCCACAACATAAGTAGTGTGGCAATATTGGTACCGCTTTTGGTTTATAATTAACTACTCTGATTCAGGCATGTGAATCTATGAAAGACACCCCTAATACTGGAGAAGAACAATAGTTACTTACCTGTAATCTGTGGTTCTCCAGTATTGGTGTCTTTCATAGATTCACATGCACCCACCCACCTCCCCTCAGAGTCTCACTCAGGCTATTTATATCTATAATTTTACTCTGGTACAATCCGGTGCTACAAAATCTGAGAGCCTGGGTCTCTGGGGAGAGCATTCTGGTGGGAGCTGTGGCCTGATTGGCTGCAGTTTGGTCATACATAATGACTTGGATAGTCTCTAATGTGGAAGTTTTATTTGCTGTAGCTGGGGCTACTTTACTTCCTGGTTGGGTTTGCTGTTATTTGCTATGTACAAATGATATATTTTACTGCTTTTTATGTACCGTGGGACTCCTACTCCGACGACGGGGAATGATTCAGGCATGTGAATCTATGAAAGACACCAGTTCTGGAGAACCACAGATTACAGGTAAGTAACTATTGTTCATTCAAGATGTCTAATGTTGTTTTGGAATTTTTATACACTATATTGTTCATTAGTGCCACGCTATGCATGTTCTGTACAGCGAATGTACATGTAGCAGTGTTCAAGTGTCTGTAATCTAACTCCAAATGATATGAATGGTCTGGTTTCATTAGTGGAAACAAAGGAATATTCATAGGGGAGGTGCAACTCTCTAATTCACCTTGGTATTCAAGTTGTATGAGGATTTCTGTAACTTGTTTTTTAGCCTAATTTTTAATGGGGTATTGTCTTCGAGGTAGTGGGGTTGACCTCACATGTATGATGTAATAAGGTGAACCGTCATCTCACCCCACATGGTTGCTGTCAAATGTAGGAGCTTGCGCTAAGGCCCACTCCTTGGTTTAAGAATTTTTAACTGCATCTGGGACGGGGTCGGAAAAGGCAGGTAAAATTACCATTTCTCCTCTGAGGCAATCCATAACAAACTCTGGTAGCCAATTCTTTTCAGCCAAGAGAATGTCATAGTTGAATGACAAGTTCTCCCAAAAGAGAACATTTATTGGAAATTGTTTATCCCCCTCTATTTAGAGTTGCATTTCATATAACTGATGCGGGACACTTAGTCTCCCATTCGGTGTTTCCACCTCGATACAGTCACTCCTTGCTACTGCCGCCAGGCATTCCATACGATACGGGTGAACTAGTGTGACTTCTGCTGCGCTGTTCAGTATGTTCAGAACCACTCCCCACTTAGAAGCAGTGTCCTCAATATTCGTGGCATGCTTGACTTTAATGCCAGCTATCTACTTCTTTATGAATTGAAGCTCGTACTATTTGGGTTTGTCTTCCTGTTTTATAAAATCAGAAGAGTGCTGTGAGTCCTTCTTTGGTTTCATGTACTCCTCAGATCCGCGCTCCGATCATTCCCCTCTCTCCGAATGTTTTTAAAATGAATCCTGAAAGAAACGAGAGGAGCGTCTATCAATATCTTGATAGCTATCTGGCATATTTAAGATTATCACAGTTATGCAAATTATAGCATTTTTAATGTGCTCCTGTTGAGCAGATCCCCCCGTATACATTTTGGATCTGTTTAAGCAATGCTGGCAAAACAGCTAATAAGGGTGTACCATGTGTTCTGGTATACACTGCAGCAAAAACTATACTCCAAGTGGCGCAGTCTTCCACTGGGGAAGCCATCCCCATTGGTAAGCATATTGTGAGGACTCTGTTTTTCTTCAGGTCCTGTATGGGGAAACACTGCTTCAAGCGGATTCCTTTTTTATACAATCCAGAACGGAATTTCCTCCTGTCTGATGGTTACCTTACCTATGACAGCATTGGTGGGCACTGGACTAATTCCAGGTGTAGCCAATTGTGGATGTACAGCTCTTGCAGGATTTACTGTCATTGTTCGCATGATGAACTGTGTCAAACATCTGTATAGTCAGACTAGACCTGTGTACAATGTATGTAGTTGTGCAGCGATCAGATTTGGTATTTCTGGGTATGGTGTATAACTGACTAAAACTGACCATGTTGCTCCCTCATTGCTGAGGGGACCTAGCCTAACATCATTTGATATGTGTGGTAGGGCACCTTCAAACCAATTGTTGGTGTTCTTGGTGTGTTATTGGTATTTCTAGTCCTTCATAAGCTGTGAAGTTCTTAGGAACTGTAGCTTCAGTGTAAGCATGAAAATGTCTTGATCGTGCATCTGCTGCTGGGAATGTAACCCATGAATACAATACATCTGTCCTGAATGCTTCATGGTCCTCAACCACGAAAGTAACGTCTCCACCCGCAAGGGGCAGCCCACGATGTTGCAGCATTTGAGTATCAGGGATTCCCTCTGAAGAGCCAGGCCCGCAGTCCCAGGGATTGGAACACAGGAAGCGGAAGTAGAGGGCCCAACAGAGGGAAAGGCACGAATGGCAACGCCCACGCCGGTGTCACAGCCAATTCCAAAAACAGGGGATACCAAGGGCGACAACACCACCCCAGAACAATCAGAAGGACAAAGGACCCCTTCCTTTTGATTTTCTGCAAGACAGCTGGAATCAGGGGAACAGGGGGAAAGGCATACAAGAGGCCTCGCGGCCATCGGAATGACAGAGCATCACCCTCCCAGCATCCCGGCAAGGCATAATTGTGCGAAAGCAGCGGACCTTGGGATTGGACTGGGACGCAAAGGTCTACAATCGGAGACCCAAACATCATCCTCAACCTCCTGAACATCAAGTGCGTCAGGGACAATGAACCCATGGAGGCAAACACACGGCTCAGACAGTCCGCCACAGTGTTCTCCCGACCAGGCAGGTAAATCGCAGACAGGGACGCCAGGTGTAACACCGCCTAAGAACAAATCCGACTGAGGCACCTGAAGGAAACAACCCTGCTACCCCGCTGATGGTTGATATACGACATCACCACCTGATTGTCCATCCAGACCTGCACATGGTGACCCAACAGAAGATCCGAGAAGGCCAACCAGCCCAACTGAACCGCCTAGTGCCTTGTAGTTGGACGAACAGGACATCACAGAGTGAGACCAAACCCCTTGCGTCGTCAAATCCCCTAGAGTAGCACCCCAGCCCAGCAGGCTGGCATCTGTAGTGAGAATCTGAGTCGGAAGAATCAGAAAGGGGCGACCTTGAGACAGATGAACCTCGTCCAACCATCAACCCAGGACCACCCGAACCTCGGATGACACAGGGATCAAAACACTCATATCTAGGGAACAGGGGTCCCAATGCAATAAAATGTGGGACACCACCGAATACATGTGCAGGCGAGCCCACGGTACCATTAACAAAGATGCTGACATTAGACCATGCACCCTCAACCACAGGCTCACAGGATGAGAAGGACCCAACAACAGGGATCGAACAGCAGAGATCAGAGTCATAATCCGAGCAGGGGGCAGGAACACCATCCCCAACTGAGTCCTGAAAAGCGAATCGGAATCCGTGATTTTCCAGGACATGGCACACCCTCCGGACATGCAACTCCACCTTAGAAAGAGAAGAAACAGAAATCAAAATATCATCCAGATAAGGAAAATCACTAATGCCCTCCCCATGTAAATGGCCAACAAGAGGAACCAGAACCTTAGTAAAAACCCTGGATGAAGAGCAGAGTCCAAAAGGCAATACCTGAAACTGATAGTGCCGACCCAGGTCGCAGAACCGCAGAAACCTTTGATAGTCGGGGTGTACAGGCACATGGAGATACGCATCCCGTAGGTCTATCGAGGCCAGAAAATCCCCTTGAGAAATAAGAGGAAGGATCACCTGGAGAGAAACCATCTTGAATTTCTGATGAGGAATGAAAGTATTCACCCATTTCAAATCCATCACAGGTCTGAAATCCCCTGTGCATTTGGACACCAGGAACAGAATAGAACCCCAATTGATCCCTTTGCACAGGATTTACCTCTCTCTTTTGCACTAGGGAATCAATCCTTCCAAAAGCGCCACCTTCTTCAGAGCGTCTCTGGGACAAGGAGTGGACCTGAAACAGTCTGGGGGAGTCTGGTAAATTCGAGATGAAAACCCTCGGAAATTACCTGAAGGACCCATTGATCCGAAACAGTCTTGTTCCAAGAGTCCCGGAAGAAACTCAGATGACCCCCAACCGGACCCACTCCAGGAGCAACCCAGTCATGACTTAGCAGCGGAAGAGGAGGAGGTAGAAGCTCTGGAGAACCGGGATTTGTCAGAGGAAAGAGCACCCTGGCCACGCCCCCTCCCACGAAAGGGCTGAGGCACACGGCCCCTCCGTGAAGGGCCAAAAGCCCGCTGTGACCCAAAGGACCGGAAGCGACCAGCCTGGTCAGGTGCAAGCAGCTTACGGTCTTCCGCCGTTTTCTTAACCATATCATCCAACGGGGAACCAAACAGCTTCACACCAGTAAAGGGAATTTTCATCAACAGACCCTTCTGTGCAGCATCAGCCTTCCACGAGCGGAGCCACAACTGCCTCCTCGCAGTGACAGAAGATCCAGCTGCAGAAGCAGCCGCCCCCAAACAATCAGATGACACGTCAGAAAGCAGACGAACCTGCTGCTCCATCATAGCCAGCATAGAAGACACATCTTCCACCTAGTCCATCAATTCCGCCAACGATTGAAAGTCTTTAAGCAAAGATTGGATGGCGTAAGAAGAATAGGCCGCCTGATGGAAAAATTAGCAGCAGCAAAAGTGCGCTTCACCGCACTATCAACCTTACGATCCACCAGGTCAGCAGGAGAGGAATCCTCAGAAACAACGGTCCCATGAGACGACATATTAGCCAACAATGAATCAACCTTAAATGAAGAAGGAAAATGAAGAAGGAAACTTCACAGAAAAGTCTTGCAAAGGATAACGTTTATTCAAAAAACGTGGAAAAGTGCCCTTGTCCACATCCTTCCATTCCGTCTCCAAAACCTTCAAAACAGAAGAATGAAGTGGCAAAGATTCAGGCTCAGGACGCTGATACTGCGCAAATAAATCATCCTCCAAATTCACAACAGAATCAGGAAAAACCAAATTCTTACGAATGTGACCAAGCACCACCTTAAGGTCGGCACCCTGCACAAAACGTCCCTTGACATCCACATCCTCCTCCGTTTCTGACACAAGAGCAGGAGCTGCATCAGATTCAGCCTTCTTATTAGGAGGAACAGCCACCTTATCCAGTAAAGCAGCAGTCACAGCAGAATTAATCATCTTCTGCAAGAGATCCATAGAAGGAATCTTCACGCCAGAACCAGAAGCCACATCCATGGAGCCAGGATCAGCCACAGCAGAAGAACCACCTTCCATGACCACCAAATACGAGTGAACTCACACAGGCAACATACCGCAAACACGACCGGTAGAAAAGGCCGTACGTTGCTAGGCAACCAACAAAACCTCCCACTGCATGCCCATTACACAAACATAAGAGCAGAGGAAGTCCGGCGTGCCTTCCCAAGGAAGCCGCCTGACCCACCTCCAAGAAAAACATGCAGCGGAGGAAAATACACAAGGTAAGTAAAACGAAGAAGCTCAGCAACTCTGTCCACCAACGGGGGAAGAACCACATACTAGAACCGCGCAATGTCCGCTGAGCAGGTCACGCGTTACAGAGATGTAAAACGAGTCAGAAGACCGCTAAAGCAGGTCAAGACTCGCGTGTCCCCGTAATGGAGGCCGGTTCCCATGCAAACCCACCACCATGAAAATCCTGAGTCCGCTAAAGCAGGACGAGACGAAAAATGGCAAATGAGGGGAACAGAAAAAATAAACCAAATAAACATCAACATTCCCCGACATCAAAACCCCACAAGGACCAAGAGCCCAGCTAACGCAGGACCCAGCCCCACTTACTCACATTGCAGGCATACAGCACTCAGAGTAGTGCAGAAACAAAAAAACAGATCGTTTGGCTGTTTATATGTCCCTTTATGGGATTGGCTGTTGCCGCCGGGGGCCATATTGGGAGAGGGAGAGGGAGACTAAAATGTTACATTTTATTTGGAGTTTCTGTGGGAGCCAGAGGCTCAATGATGATTACTGTGGCGAGGAAGACGGACGAGGAGCTAATGAGCGCCCATCTCCCTCCAGAAAGGCCACTCAGACACCCACTGGGCGCTGGCGGTATAGTCGAACAATGGAGACACCGCTCAAATCGGTCCGCAGGCTGCTCAAAAGCAGCCCTCAGCTGGAACTCGGACCCCGGCCCTTCGGGCATTGCCCAAATGCCTCCGTTACCAATCTGAAGCTGCACATGCCCCCACATGAACACACCAAAGTGTTCTGGCATGCACATGTTCCCACACATACATGAACGTATTTAGCCACATAGGCAAGCATACACAGAAAGTAACGCAAGCACAGTAAAACAGCTGCTGATGTGAAATCGGTTAAGAGCATCTATTCATTGGATAATTTAAGCAAAGAATTGTTCGTGCCAAAAAGGGTCAATATTAAAAAGTGTTCAATTCAAAAGAATTAATGCTTGAACGGGGAAATAGAGTTCCAACGCTTTTAGCAGTTTTTGTTGTTCAAAACGGAAGGCCGAATTCAGAGTTCATGGGAACGCTGTGTGTCGGAAAGCTTCTCCAAAGTTATTATTTCTGTTCGGGTGAGAACATCATATCAGACAGGCTCTCAAAGAATTGGTCTACAAAATCAGGTGACAGTTCAACCAAATTCGATAGTGCTGTAACTTGGCAGGTGTGAGAATGATTGCTGTCATCATAGTCGGGATCAGCAATGCTCACAGAAGGTCGTACCTGGGTGATGTTGCTTTTGTCACTCGCTCCACTGTTACCACCTAGTCGTAGCACAGGAGTCTCAACGAATGCCGTCATCAGGATTGGTAGCCGCTGGGGACAACACAATGCGTGAGCCGTTATCGGACTGAGCAAAGTATCGACGTCCATTGGTACTGCTGATGGAAGTGAAAGACAGATGTCCAACACGCACTCATCTCCGCATAGCATACATCGAAGTACCGGTAAGATACAGTTCTGCCATATAGTTCTGAATGAAAGGAACCAGGTCATGTTTAGATCTCTCAGCCTGGCCAATCCAAGGACGTTAGTTATCCTGTCCCGGTAGCGCATTGCTAGGATTGTCTCTTCCATTCCCATGGGAGCTATGTCTGAGTTTTGGCTTGCCATAACGAAGCAGGACGGTCAAAAATAAAATCCCTGCTACAAGTCCCAAAAATAAGGGTATGCCACCAAAAACAGAGTGGACAAAATTTGGAACGATTCCCAGAATTGCTTGAAATGGTGTTAGCAGTCCCGTAAAAATCGTCTTAAATATGCCTGGGATGCCTGTGGCACTAGACATGTTAAGGAGTTGGCTAAGCATTTCTACGAAATGCACGGGGCAATTTGTTGATAAAAGGTCATGAACCTCCGTAGCTGTCCTTGCAACTAGGAGATCATAAGTCTCTTTTGATGACGTTATGGGCACTGTTGTCTGCAAAAGAACAGACTTCATTTTGCTTAAAGTATCAATTTGTATAGAATAGAGATTCAGACGAGGCCAGATGGGAGTCTCTGTGTCTACAGGCCCGCTCTGAAACAATGCCTGCATACAGCATTTGACCATGGATGTTACTCTTACAAGATAACTTTTCCCTGGAACAAGGCCACAACATCTGTGATCCGTTCTAAGAATGTAACTCCCGTTTGCAAGTTGCATAAAGAAGGGCTCTATCTGAGTTGCAGGTGTGACAAGCTGGTGGCATGAAAAGCTGTTAGAATTTCCATCACAAGCTCCGTGTAAATTAATACCCTGGCACAAAAGTATACCGCTTTAGTGAATGTTTACAATTTTCACCACTAAGAAATACATTTTTGTCGCTGTCACTATAGCATGAATGTGTGTATGGTAATTTCATTCAGATTTTACATATCCTTTACCCAATCGTTCATACTGGCCAGTAGGTATGTACTCAAGGCACTTTTTAAATCGGAAAGTTGTTATCGGAATGGTGATAATTCTGTGTATTATCCATTCAATGACAGGACTCTCTGACATTGTCAATGGTAATCTCTCAAGTTTTTCGATGCTCAGGATTGTATAGTCTGCTCCTTTCTGTGCCAAACTGATTTGTTTATCAGTAAGGTTAAAAATGGAAAATAATGACGTGTTTATTAAACGCCAAGGCACATAGCCTGAACGAAGATTTTGCAGCGTCCAGCCCAATTGTATAATAGAACGTAATTGTGATTGGCCATGCTGTAATATTAGCAAGTCTCTGTCTATTATGTCAAAGTCAGAAGATACAATATTGTCCAATGAATATATTCTGGAGGACAGAGTCATTAACCCATTGTCCACTACAGAAAGTGATTTTTCCAAATTAATACGATCAATTTCTCGTATTTTCTCTGCTGTTTCAATATGTGTGACTTTCCAAGCCTCGTTGTACGCAGCATAGATACTGGTCGCTATGAAACGCTTTTGACGCTGTTTGCGTGGTCCAAGAATGAAATCGAGCAAATCAGCACCATCTTTTAGTAAAGACAAGTGTAGCTTAATTTCAACCAGTGTGGATGATGTTAGCCATTCGAGGCAGAGTTTCCCTACACTGTATGTTGTTACTATCCCTGGATGTTGTCTCTGGGAGTATCTAGGGTCTTGTCTGGTCATTTTCAACCCCTGTGTTTTGTTCAGGAATCTATCTTGACAGCTGTTTGTGTCAGTAGGCCAGATTAACCACTTTTTCCAATCAGGATGTGTTCTGTTAAAATTTAAAATTTGTGAGATGTCTAACTCAATATCTGTAGTTGTATTTTCAGGTATTGGCTTTGGAATAGACGGTTTGTTAAGGTCTTTGATCTTAGCTAGGCCAAGACAGGATGTTTGGTGAATTGTGTCATTTAAAAACATCATTTGTTCTGGTATCATGCAGGTTCTGAATAGTGCTTCAAGGCCTTGTACCTGCCAATCTTTTGTACCCCAAATGGTTTTCGTTTCAATGTTATTTTTCCAATAATCAAAACCAAATGTCATAATTTTGTCATAAAATGCTTCTGAATATATTAATTTAGTGTTTGTCAGCATTGTCTTCATTCCTGTTCTATCTAACAGTTTGTAATAAAACGTTTCTGCATCACTGGTGTTAAACCCTGAGAAGTACTTGAATTTCTCAAAAAATGCTTTAGAACTGCTTTTAGGTGGTGTAGCACAATGTTCCCATTGATTATATATAAAAACATTTCTAGGCTGTGCAGATTTATGCAAGTAATGATCACCATAATGTTGACGTAAATAATTAATTTACTCTCTTAATTTCTATGCAGGTAAGTACTTAATCAATAATAACTCAATCAGAATGAAGGAAAACAGGGTCCGTGGTGTAAGAGTTTCTAAGGGTTTTATTCCTCATAAAGGAATCAGGATATCATGTTCTGACCACCACACAGGGTGTCAGAAGGGATAGAGCGCTACATTTTATTAACAGTACATAGCTTATATACTTATTTCATTCCATAAGTAACAGTGTAAGAGGCGTAACAGCTGAGAGAAGACAAGATAACAATATTACACGTGGTATATGTGCGTAATCAAGAGGCGTGAACTAGAGGTGTGTTCTGGAAACGTCACTGATAGGTGTCACAAAGGGGTGGCACTAACAGAAAATGTGGCAATGTCAGCAGAAATCGGAAGCTTGGATGCGCGCGCAGCTGGATGACGTGTAACTGGAGGGGTGCAGGGGACTTGACATTTACACTGACGGAAAGAGACAGAAGTCTGGCATGTCAGATCAACTTGTGCTTCTATCATATCTGATATCTGATGTTTAGGAACTAAGCTATCTGGGCAGAAAGGTCTCTAGAGCAGAAGCTATTCTATACTTGCTGTGAGTGCGTGTATAAGCGCCTGGGTGTCTGTATGAGAAGCGTGGGGGCATGGGGCCTTCCATGGAAGCATGGCAACAGAAGCTATGAATTACTTGCACAGAGACAGGTCGGCCCTTTAGCCCTGTAGCTGAGGAAGGATGTTTACTGAAGCTAGCAGGCTGGAATGTATTTTCGGGGAGGGAAACAGATAACTCGAAGGTTATAGTCAATCTTGGCAGGCAGCAGGCTGAGCTGAGCACGGAGGGCCGCGCTAGAAGTAAGTCAGAGTTCACGGATACGGGGGCTGCCTGGGCAGAGATTTCTTAGAGTCAGAAGCCAGAAAAGAGGTTCGGTGGCAGAGATTCAGGGCCTACTTCAGCCAGGGCTGAAAAACGTAGGAGTACACTACAAAAAGACGTTGGCATAGCATACTTAGGAACGGACCATTCAACCCATTCATGGTGGGTCTGAAAGAGGACATGTTAACGTTGGACACAAATATATTTGCGTCTTCATAGCTGACACAGGAGGGAAGTTACATGCACTTTAACTCGTACATGGAGTCGGTGGGGTACTCGCTAGGGAACATAACTTGACCACAAAATTTATATTACCTCATTCCCTCCTTGTTCCCTACGGACCCTTCATGATATATCGATCCTCATAAATCGATCGGTTTGTTCTTGTAACATTATATGTTCATCTTTCTTTCTTTGACTGTTTGAGAGACAACTGGAATGTTCAATGCAGGATGTGGCACACAGTCCACATATCGCTGGCCCACACTGTAGGCACAGACAGCAGCTAAATACTATAACAAGGCCAATGCCTAGGAATGATAAGATCTTCCATCCCCAAGCTGTTAACGTAGTCCAGAACCAACCGGACCAAGTCCAGGTGCCTGGATTCTGATGTATCTGATTTGCAATTTTATGCAGACGGGTAATAGCTTGATAGACAGATGGTGCATTTTGTGGGATGAAAACACAGCAACTTGACCCGATGACCTTACAGGCTCCACCTCTATCTGCCAAGATGACGTCAATTACAAGACGATTTTGAAGGACAACAACCCGCATAGCAGATTGCTCCTCTGTTAGGTTACCTAAGGCGGAGGCAGTTTCATGTACTACTGCTTCAAGTGTTCTGGTTAATCTGCGTATTAATTTACTGTTTTGGACAGGCCCTAGAAAGAAAAAGAATCCTTTATTGAAATCAGTGTACTGTTCCCATGCCGTTTCTGTGTAGTCGACAAGTGGAATATCTCTTTTGGGTCTATTTGGTACTAGATTCGTATTTCTATGGTAATCTGGGGGAGCTAAAAAAACAGGTGGCAGTAGGAATGCAATATAACAGGTACCATCCCAATCTGGAGGCAAACGTATGTATGCGGTATGACCACAAACAAAATAGGAGTGACTGGTAGCTTTAAAGGACAATTTACCATGATCACTGAATCCGACCACAGTAGTGCATTTACTATGACCTACGTGTACTGAACCTTTCTTGCTAACACATAATTCACCTGTGACTGGTAATACTAACATATGGGGCAGAACTGGAGCAGCTTCGGATTCAACAGTAAGGATCATAAGGCTAATTGTGTAATTACCTAATCCATATACTTCATTTTCTAGATCAGTTCCTATCCGAGTGGGAAGTCCCTCTTTATCAGGGTAACAGACGTTGAGCAGGACTAAGTTCAAGTTTCCCCAAACCCAGCCCCCATCGAAAACAGCAATATCAGGATCTAAGGAATTAATTATTTTGAACCATGCTCCACAGGAGCCATTGTGAGTGAACGGGTACGGAAAGAGGGGCAGAGCTCCCTTGTAATTCTGGTAGGGAGGGAGTCGGCCACATATCCAGCAGTCTGTAGCATTATTCGTCTGATGGGAGTGATGTAACATACTAATGAATGTATTGTTGCGCAGCCCAAGTCTGTAAGAGAGTTCATGTGCAGGAAGTTCACTAAAAGTGTGTTCAGCAGAGACATTGTAAGCAGATTGTTCATGCCTGAAAATAGGCCAATATATAGGTAGCAGAATGCTGGCAATAATAATTAGAATACTTAGAAAAAACATTATTAACAACGTCACTATACAGTGACTACGCAGTGATTTGCAGTATGTACGTTTCTTTGCTTCTCTCTCTCTCTCTCTATCTCGATCTAGGGGATACATGTCAGAAACTATTTAACCGATTCACCTAGGGGAGGACTTAAACAATTAAACTGTCTGACTTGCTAGATCGGAGCTTCATTCGATATAGTTCTTGGGGAGTCTTTTCTCGTTCGCTAACGGTAAAGTCTTTCGTTTCAACACAGTCTTTGGTGGGGGTGGACGAGTCAGAGTCCTGTTTCAGTCCGTTTTTTAGTTCATTGCAAAGTTTGATGTGACTCGTATGGACCCACCCCTTTCTCCCCTCGATCTTCACGGCGGTCCTGGTTGTAAGGAGGACGGTCTTCGGAGACTTCCAACGGGGCTCCAGCGGACTTTTCCGGTCGAAATTCCGGACGAGTACCAGGTCCCCAGGACGGACCTCATGCGCCTTTACATCGGTGTTGTCAGGGAAGGCTGCGGCAACCTGTGAACGACATGATTGGAGTGCAGACATCAAGGAGGCAAGGTAATCTGTCAACATATTACAATCAACATCAGTCATTTTCTTCGGAATGGGCGTCCCCCACATATTCGGTGGTCTGCCAAAGACCACTTCGTACGGGGATAGCCCTGATCTTGAGTGGGCGACCATTCTCATGTAGAATAGTGCCACGGGCAGGGCGACTATCCAGTCGACCCCTTTTTCCTGACAGATCTTGGCAAGGCGGATTTTTAGTGTCTGATTATGCCTTTCTACAAGGCCTGCTGCTTCGGGATGTCGGACACAGTGGAACCTCCACTGATATCCTAGCAAAAGGGAAACCTGTTTCATCAACTCGGACGAGAACGGCTGTCCGTTATCTGAATACACGACACGGGGCAAACCGTACCGTGGGAAGAATTCACGAACCAACTGTCTGGCAGTGGTAGGAGCAGTGTAGTCTGGGACTGGGTATGCTTCGGTCCAGCGGGACAGAGCACAAACAATTACAAGGACATATTTAAAACCTCGACAACTGTTCATCTGGATATAATCCATCTGGAGGACTTCAAAAGGGTGATCGGGAGGATGAAATCCTCCTTGCTCTACAGGGACGCTTTTACCTGGATTGAACTGACAACAGATCATGCAAGTACGCACTTTCTGTTTTGCTGCTGCTCGTAAGTGTTTGTTGTACCAGAGATTCTGTAAACTGTCTAACATCGCCTTCTCTCCTAGATGGGCCGGGCTATGTGCTGTATTTATCATGACTTGAACCATTGCGTCAGGGAGAAACCATATAGATTTTCCCTTCGTCACCCAACCTTGGTCTGTCTGAATCCCTCCTAGTTCAATCCATTTCTTTATTTCATCTGGAGTAGCATGTGTCTGAATGTCAATTACGTCTAGGGCGGGATCTCTAATTGTCATACACTTTGTCGGAACTATTGTCTTTGTCACATCAGTAATCTGGATGTGAGTTAGTGCTGTATGTTTTGCTGTCTGGTCTGCCAGGTCGTTACCCTGGGAAACAGAATCTGTAATTTTAGTGTGTGCCTTACACTTCATGACTGATATGCCCGAGGGCAAATGTATTGCTTCTAACAATGCTTGAATGAGGGGACCATGTTGAATCTTGGCCCCATGAGAGGTCAGAAAACCTCGTTCTTGCCAGAGGACTCCGAAGTCGTGTACAACTCCGAAGGCATAACGGGAATCAGTATATATGTTAACATTTCTGTTCTTGGCTAGAATACAAGCTCGGGTCAGAGCGATGAGCTCTGCTGCTTGAGCAGACAGTGTGTCAATACGGTGTGTTTCTTTAACTTCAGTTTCAGTGGTCACGGCATACGCGGCCACTAATTCTCCTGTACTTGTTCTCATGCATGAACCGTCCACATAAAGTGTCAGGTCTGGATTTTTCAATGGAACATCTGTTAAGTCTCGTCGTGGCTTTGTTACTGCATTAATGATTTCTATACAATCATGTGGAGCTGGATCTGTCATAACTGTAGGTAACAGTGTTGCTGGGTTCAAGATACTGCAGCGTCTGATTTCTATGTGTGGCTGGAATAGTGTTAATTCATAACCTGTCAGTCGTGCTATAGTCAAGTGTTGAGTCTGGGTTCTGTTTAACAAAACCTCTACAGAATGTGGAACTTGAACTGTTAACTGATGACCTAAAACAATTGAATCGCTTTGTCTTATTGCTAACGCTGTTGCTGCTACTGACTTTAAGCACGCAGGGAGTGCTTGGGCTACTGAATCCAATGTACTAGAAAAATAAGCACAAGGCTTATGTGAACCTGCTTGATCTTGGGTGAGGACAGACAACGCTGTACCATCACGTTCTGTAACAAAAAGTGTAAACGGTTTGCTGTAACATGGTGTCGCTAAAACTGGTGCTTGACATAAGGCTTTCTTTAAGTCTTCAAAAGCTTGTGTGTGTTCCTGAGTCCAAGGGAGGGCAGTCGAAATCGCTGCCTCCTGTGTCGTTAACTGGATGAGTGGCTTGGCTAGAAATGCATACTGGGGAATCCATTGTCTGCAGTACGAGGTGAGGCCTATGAAGGCCCGCACTTCCTTTTGTGTCTGGGGTTGTGGCATATTTGCAATTAGCTGAATGCGATCGGGAGTGAGCTGTCTCCCCACTTTGGACAGCAAGTGACCCAAGTACACAACTTGCTGAACACAGAATTGTAGCTTCGAAGGAGACACCTTGTGTCCCTTGTCGGCCAGAAAGTGTAAAACGGTCAGTGATGCTTTTTCACATTCGGGCTCACTTCGTGCGGTGATCAGCAGATCATCGACGTATTGCAGTAAAGCGGTGTTAACTGGCATTTGAATACAATCTAGTTGTCTCTTCAGTGCTTGACTATAGATGCTGGGGCTTTCTGTGAATCCTTGAGGTGCGCGCGAAAATTTGAAACTGCGTCCATTTAAACAGAATCCGAAGAGATATTGGCTCTCTGGATCAATAGGCACGCTGAAGAAGGCGTTCTTGAGATCAATTACAGTAAAGAACGTTGCTTCTGAATCAATGGCAGTCAATAAGGATGAGATATCGGGGACCACAGGATACTGTGGGATAATGCATTTATTCAATTCTCGAAGATCAATCACCAGCCGATATACTGGCGGTGCATTGGGATCAGTACGTTTAAGAATCGGAATGATGGGTGAGTTACAGATATTGGAGTCGGTTTCGACGACCACTCCTTGGGCAATGAGCTCTTCAATTATTTTCAGTAAAGCCACTACAGCATCGGGTGGTAACTTATATTGTCTGATTCTGGGTAATACAACACCTGTCTTGAGTGTAACACGGTATGGTGTAATGTGCATACATCCTACATCAGTTGGGCCTTTTGCCCACAAGTAATCTGGTACATTTTTTAATCTGATATCAAACTCACGCAAAACATAATGGCCCTTGAAATCCCGCAGAAAGAGTCTAACTCCCTCCGGGGAACAGCAGATTATAGCTCCTAGAGCCTTCAATGTTTTAATTCCTAACAGATTTTCTGGACATGATTTCGTGAGTAACAGGTCTGTAACGCGTGATAATGGACCCACAGCCAGGGGAACTGGTTCTGATACTTCATTTACAATAGGCTGTCCTGAAAAACCCAGGGAAACATTCTGTGAGCCTGAGAGGGGTGCCCCTGGAACTTCATCATGACTTATTGTAGTGCGACTTGCCCCTGTGTCAATTAAAAACTTTCTGTCTTTTCCCAATACTTGACTGTGTACATAAGGACCTTCTTGATCTACAGGAATCTCAATAAGAGGCAAGCCACCTTCCCTCTCTAGGCTGTTTCATGTATATCGGGAATATTCAGGGTAAGCAGACTGGGCATACTGGTACATCTGCTGTGAAACTTGCTGAGTTGCGGCGATGGGCTGTGGCTGTGATACTGCTACGGTCTGTGCTGGAGTCGAGGAGGCATGCATAGGCTGTGTATTCTGTGTAGACTGATGCTGGTTATGGTCTTGTCTAGGCGGATGCGGTCTTTCTTTAGTTTTACCTGTCGCTATGTTATGTTTCAGAACTGGGCATTCGTGTACGTAGTGACCTGGCTGCTTGCAATAATTGCATGTCCCTTTAACAGGAGCTGCAGTGTGACTTGTCTGGGTCGTACCCTTTCTGTGTCCGTCGGATGGGACTGTCTGAGCTACTAACATTTTCATCTTTGTGTCTTTCATACGTTTCTGTTCCTGATCTTGTTCTTCTCTAATTCTGTTCTGGTGATATTGTAACATTTGTAACATCTGAGATGGCGTATTTGCTTGCCATGTACTCTCAACCTTGTACACTCGATTTTTAACTAACGGTAGGGAATTCTCTACTAACTTTGATACAAAAAGATGTGGGTACGACTCGCTACTTGGCTGGAGGCCACTATTAATAATAAAACATTTCTCGAATCTTGAATAGAAGTCACTAGTATCTTCATCATGTTTCTGTTTACAGGACGAGATTGCATCCCAATCCTCCTTTCTAGTTGTCAATAATCTGGGCAGGACCTGTACTATCAAACCTGGTAATGCTTTAGTTTTGTCCCCAAGGCCTAACCCTGGGACCCGTTTCTTTTCCTCTTCCTCTATTTCTGCCCAGGCAATCTTTGTGTCTCCCACCTCCCATTCCTTTTCCTTTAATTTCTCGAATATACCCGTGGGCAATAATACTTTCAACATTTTCATGATATCATCATATGTGTAGTCCCCCATTAATAACATGTCTTTAAGCTCTCTATGGAAACCTGCAGGGTCTTTATCATGGCATGGTACTAGTTTCTTCATTTCTAACAGTTCTAATTTGGTCAGAGGCGTGTGTACATACACGCGTTTCAAAGTTTTATCCTCACCCATAACAGGGTGCACTTCTCGTAAGGGGTTCTGACTTTCAATACCACCCCCGCACTGCATATGGTACATTTTCCTTTCTGGAGGTGGGGCGGGAACATATTCAGAGCTTACAAAGGTATCATATCTGTGTCGTTGTTCTAGAATTATTTGAATTAATTTAGTGCTTAGACCTCTCCATCTATCCATCAGTAGTGCTTCTAGTGTCTCGTGTAAGGGACCTGGATCAGAATAGTGTTTCCTGTATTTGATAAGAAGGTGCTGAATCATGTATACACCTGCTAATTTCTGTTCGTCGGGGGAGAGGTTCAGAAATGTCTGTGCTACGGTATCATCATTATATATGTCTGCGTTTTCGGCCCATGATACAGCTGATCGGGCTAGTTCTTGTTCATCCATAGAATTGAGTACATGGTACCCAACTCGATCTCGAAGCCTTTTATCAGTTTCCTGGAACTGATGCTCAGCAGAATTCGGATTTGTTAAGGCAGAGAAGAAAACTCTCTTGCTCTCCGGGCGGATACCCTTCCTAAGGTAAGTTCCCTTACCTACATATGCTATTGTTCCTATATTTCTTTCGGATTCTTCCGGTACTTCTTCCTCCTCGGAGGAAGCCTTTTCTTTCTCTTTCTGGTGTACTGCTATTACTGCTTTCTTAATCTTATTGTACATAGAGTCTATGCAATTTTGTCTGTCATGTCTTCCATCAGCTATATTTTGACCCCACTTGTTCAATGCGTCTAATTCACTCTGATCTGTTCCGGGCCTGTCTCGTTCTCTTATTAGACAATTTATAAAAAATCGTAGTATCAGTGCTTGCATGCCAACTTTCTGTTTCTCCATGGCATCCTTAATACTGTCAGAGTCCTTTCCTGTCTGAACGAACTCATATATTCTGTCTAGACGATCCTTCATTCCTGCATAGCATAACAAACTATCAGTAGCAGATCTTAACCGTAATGATGCCAATATCATTAAATCGTCTTTTCCGGGTACTGGATCATATCTGCAAACTGACATGTTTTCTTTTAATGTGTCAAGGCGGGATGAATTAGAGGAGTGGGGAGACCTGTACGTGAGAGGACTCTGCATATCTTTGAGATTGAATCTGTGAGTTGGTGGCGGGGTCTGAGGACCCGCGGTCGCACCTCCTGAAGCGGAAGCTTGTACATTACCTCCCTGGGGAGTCTGTATCTGAACGTGAACTTGTCGTTTAGGTGGATCAGGCAAACGTGGTTTCGGTAGGTCAGTTTTGAGTACGGGAAGTGGCGGGGCCGGCGGAACAGGGGAAGTCTGTTGCGGTACCGGCGGAACGTGACCTGGGGGTGGAGTGCCACCCCCGTCCCTGTCTATAGGCAGGGCACGAACAGGCAGATTCGTGTAAGCTGGTGCTACATCGTCTAAGTATGAATTTAGGAATATGTCTTTAGTAGTCTTATGCATTACTTTAGTTGGAACTAATGGTGACGGCAAATTTTTCGGTATTTCTGAAATGGCGTCAGGGGTACCTTCGGCCAAAAGATACATGTTGTTCACTTGGCTATTTCGGATGCGATCTATTTGTTCTGATTTTACTCGAATTCCTTCAGTAACTAATTCGTTTTCTTGAGCCTTTTCTGATTCTTTAAGTCTGTCTTCTCTACGGAGTGCTCTTTCAGCACGTTTATGTGATTCCTTACGCCAAAATTCTATGGCGTCTTTCTGAGATTGTCTGGCTTTCTTTTTCCGTAATACTTCTTCTACCTTTATGATGCACTCGGCATCCCATGTTCCGTTAACTGGCCATCGGTATCCTTCCTCTAGGTGCTTGGTATAATCGGTCCATAACTCTAGATACAGGATGGCGTCTATGCCATGCTTATTATACATAAAATTACCTGGAGTGTCCCTAGGGGGGATTGGAATTTCTTCCTCTAATATCCCTTTCCTAGTTCCTATCTGCTTTAACTTGTTGAAAAACGGCATTGTGCCTACTTGATACTGAAATGCTCGATCCTTGATACTTAATTTCGACTGAAACTATTTATACAAGAAAACACAATAATGCACAAAAACAATCACATTCATACCACAACATTAATTACAAAAACATTTAAAACATAGATGACTACCCCTCTATACTAGATGTACTGCTCAACAGTACAGATACACTGTTGTAACAGTGCAGAATTTCAGAAATTCGGAATACTAGATATACTGCTAAACAGTACAGATACACTGCCTAAAAACAGTGCAGACCGGACTTGCGTACCCAAACCCGTCTAGATACGACCCAGCAATGGTACTCACCGGGAAGCACGGAAAACAGAAGGCCTCGGAAAACTCGACTGGACTCGACTCGGAACTTCGGAAAACTTCGGAAAAACTTCGGAAAACTACGGAAAACTTCGGAAAACTGGTGGGCCTCTTCACACCTCGGACCTTGCTTCTTTCGGCTGGGCTCTTGTCGGGATCCTCCGCACTCCTCACCGCCTCGTCTGGGCACTGATTGCAGTCTTCGTCACCTCCGTGGGTCAGAGGGAGATGCAGGAAATCCTGCCAGTACACGTGTGTTCCATCTAACTGATGGCAGGGGACACAGTATGCAACGCGCCAACCGGCGCGTGAGGTGGGGGAGGGGTCCCTATTCGGGCGCCAAAATGACGTAAATAATTAATTTACTCTCTTAATTTCTATGCAGGTAAGTACTTAATCAATAATAACTCAATCAGAATGAAGGAAAACAGGGTCCGTGGTGTAAGAGTTTCTAAGGGTTTTATTCCTCATAAAGGAATCAGGATATCATGTTCTGACCACCACACAGGGTGTCAGAAGGGATAGAGCGCTACATTTTATTAACAGTACATAGCTTATATACTTATTTCATTCCATAAGTAACAGTGTAAGAGGCGTAACAGCTGAGAGAAGACAAGATAACAATATTACACGTGGTATATGTGCGTAATCAAGAGGCGTGAACTAGAGGTGTGTTCTGGAAACGTCACTGATAGGTGTCACAAAGGGGTGGCACTAACAGAAAATGTGGCAATGTCAGCAGAAATCGGAAGCTTGGATGCGCGCGCAGCTGGATGACGTGTAACTGGAGGGGTGCAGGGGACTTGACATTTACACTGACGGAAAGAGACAGAAGTCTGGCATGTCAGATCAACTTGTGCTTCTATCATATCTGATATCTGATGTTTAGGAACTAAGCTATCTGGGCAGAAAGGTCTCTAGAGCAGAAGCTATTCTATACTTGCTGTGAGTGCGTGTATAAGCGCCTGGGTGTCTGTATGAGAAGCGTGGGGGCATGGGGCCTTCCATGGAAGCATGGCAACAGAAGCTATGAATTACTTGCACAGAGACAGGTCGGCCCTTTAGCCCTGTAGCTGAGGAAGGATGTTTACTGAAGCTAGCAGGCTGGAATGTATTTTCGGGGAGGGAAACAGATAACTCGAAGGTTATAGTCAATCTTGGCAGGCAGCAGGCTGAGCTGAGCACGGAGGGCCGCGCTAGAAGTAAGTCAGAGTTCACGGATACGGGGGCTGCCTGGGCAGAGATTTCTTAGAGTCAGAAGCCAGAAAAGAGGTTCGGTGGCAGAGATTCAGGGCCTACTTCAGCCAGGGCTGAAAAACGTAGGAGTACACTACAAAAAGACGTTGGCATAGCATACTTAGGAACGGACCATTCAACCCATTCATGGTGGGTCTGAAAGAGGACATGTTAACGTTGGACACAAATATATTTGCGTCTTCATAGCTGACACAGGAGGGAAGTTACATGCACTTTAACTCGTACATGGAGTCGGTGGGGTACTCGCTAGGGAACATAACTTGACCACAAAATTTATATTACCTCAATGTGTATAGCAGAATAATTGCTCATAACTAGATGAACCTTGTAAATAATCATGTTCTGTGAATCTAGCTGACATTACTAAATCAGACATCATGTCATTAATACTGTTAAAGTCCCAATCATCAGAGAATGTACTAGGTTTTACAAAGTCTCTTAAGGAAACCTTCAGTTGATGAGGATACTTCAGGATCTCGACCGGACCATAGATCTCATAGTCAGTTTTCTCCCATACTACCCCACCAGGTATTGGAATTGCTGTGACATTTACTGTTGACAGTTCTCTTTTCTTCACGTGTGATGATCTGTGTGGTTTCAGGACTAGGTTGATGTTCTGACTTGCTGTGTCCATTGTATTATATTTTCCCTCAATGAATTTTCCCAAACAAAGTACCATGATGAGCCAAAGCAGGAGTAAAAATACCCCTAGAGCGAACCAGAACTCTAACCAAGGGGAAATAAGGTAGATTTCCTTCAGTTGATGAAAGAGTTCCGTTGCTTTTTCTTTAAAAGTCTTTTTTGTTTCTGGCATCACTTCAGGGTCGTTTTGATCTTCAGAGAAGTTGTCGAAGTTGATGAAATAACCAGAGGCAGTTCTGTCAATTGTTGGGATTGTTCTTTCAATCTGTCTCTCGGTAGCACTTTCTGATGCCACATTATTGTAGACTGGTGTTTCTTGACGAACCGTTTCAATCTGTGTCTCAAGAGGCACGAGTTCCATGGCATTATTGCATAGTCCTTCTCTGTGCACTGCAGGCTGATCGAATGTGATTAGTCTTTCAGTTTGAACCTCTTGGATTGTTGCAAGTTTGGGTATTCTGTTGTTTCTTGGGAGTCCACTGGGCCTACTGTTGATTATAGGCCACATGCTTGTGGTTTTACCAGGTCGATAGACACGACTCTGTTCTCCTTTTTACCAGCAAGGGGCGGTAGTGCAACTGATCTTGTTCCGGTGACTGCCAAGACAGGTACTGCTTTTCTGTAAGAAGGCCCAAATTCCTTCTTCACCGCAATTTTTTCTCTGACTAGATCCCCAATCTTTGGAATCCAGACAGGCCTTGCTGGGGCTGTTGCTTGTGGTGCCTCGTCAGTGGTAGATGGCTGTTGCTTTAACTTTATGTTGCTTAAGGATTTTCTTGTTTAATTCAGTTCCTGTAAAACAGCCAAACGATCTTTGATGTCAAAGTCTGTTGTTTTTTCTTGTACCACTGATATCTGACTATCGAGGTCCTGAATGTTCATTCTAATTCCGAACAATAGTTCGTATGGGCTGAAACCTTTTAGAGAATTTCTTGGCAAATTGTTAAGACTGGACTGGACACTTATTAGATGTTTGACCCACCCAGCGCCTGAACCTAATACCTTCGCTGTTATAGATCGCTTTATGTCCCGGTTTTTTCTTTCTACCACACTATTCCATTCGGGGTGCGACGGACAAGAATACCGCAACCCAATTCCCATGCTGGCCATGGCCTCCTTATAAGCTCGAGAGCTAAAAGCAGGACCCTGGTCAGAATGGAACGTGGTAATTGCGTATACGCCGATATAGACTCGCAGATCTCTCTTATAACAGTCTAGCGTCAACCGAGAGCTGAAGGCCACATCTTTTAAGTGTGTTTAGCCTTAAGGGTGTACAATGGGACGCGCTTCTCTTCTTTGATTGCGCAGATAGACCGCCTTATGCTGTCTATCAGGGTACCTGAAACTACACTGGCCTGTTCATTACTGCGATCTCTGTTGCAGTCTTCACAATTTTGAGCAAAACATTGAATATCTATGCTCATTCTAGGCCACCAGTACTCTGATTGTAATTCTTTCAGAGAGTCTTTAATTGTCTGGTGTCTCAGACCCAACCCCATGTGTGCTTCCAGTAAGAGGAAGCCCCTCCGGTCCCTGTTTGGAATTACCCTATCCCCCACTCTAGGGATTCGAGCAAAAGGAACGGAGTTTGCATCGATTACGTATGCATAATTGAGTGGATAGTTCACGGGCAGTGCTGCACAGTCGCCTTTTACGGTCGTTTTTACTGCCAGCATAGTTTCCCCGTCTATGTATTTTTCTGTACGCTTTTTTGTGGCTACGGAAGCCGGTTTAGTTGCTTCCGCTGTGGCTGTATTAGCCAATGAATTCCCTGAAACGTGAACGCCATCACGTTGAAGACTCTGTGCGTGTATCACGTGAGTCTTTTGTAGTTCTTTCTGTAAAAGAGCTACCTGTTTCCAGAGTAATTTATGCTTTATTGTGGCACCTGTGTCATCTTTGTAATCGTTTTCAATCCACCTCTGCAGTTTATTATTGTAAGAGTTGACGCAAAAATGAGAATCGCACACGATAAGTGTCGGGAATTCACGTTCTGCATTTTCGAGCGCCATCTTTAAACATCTGATTTCAGCTCTCTGAGCCGAACAGGTCCTTACTGATTCAGTTTTTATTACTTTCGGTCTGAATTTACCGCACAGCCAACGACCTTTAACAATCGCACAGGCTGCATCGTAGGATTTGCTCTCTACGTTGAAATGCTGTACAAATCTATCTGTATAGATTATACAGGCGTATTGTGGGAGAGGCAGAAGTTCGATTGGCAGAGGATATTCTTCTTCATATTCTAAATCATTCAGTTCTTCAAATTGCGGGGCGAAATAGTGTTTCACATCTTCCGCTCCTAGAGAATCTACACACTGTATCCATTTCGGATCCAGTGACACTGTAGGCAGGTTTACTGGGCTGAATAGCGCCTCGAAGGCGGATTCCGCTGTGAGGATATTAATCCTTTTACCATGTGCTAGTTTTCGTTCATTTGCTAATGCGATTTGCACTGCTTTCACAGTTCTCTCTGTGTGACTGAATGTTTTTTCTGCTTGTGTGTACAAGTGAGATTTAACTGAAATTGGTACCTTTTCTCCCTCATTAGAGGTCAGGTATGTGAATCCGCATCTTCCTGGGATGACTCGGATTACAAGATCGCGTGTGTTGTCACGTGTATCTAATTTTGTTTTAGCTAACATGTCTGTTTGCAGTGATCTCAAAATTTCTGTGTGTTTTTGAGTCCAATTGATTTGTTTAAAATCAGGTTTAATTAGTTCGTAGAGAGGTTTAACCCTCTCTGCGTAATTTAGAATGTAAGTTCTTCCGAAATTCAGAAAACCTAGTATGGATTGTAAATTCTTCAGCGTTTTAGGAGCTTGGAGTACAGCGCACTTCTCTAAGAAGTTGTCCGCTAGGCTTTTCCCTTCACTTGATAATTCGTACCCTAAGAATAGTACTGTCAGATGGGCAATTCAGGACTTTTTAAGTTTAAAGCATTTTATTAAACATAAAAAACATGGGGAAGGGAAGTAGGAGGTTAAGTTTACATACAGTACAAAACGAGACATGTTGCAGCAATTCTGGTGGAAAGTGGGGAGGTCGGTAGTCCTGGAGGGGAAAAAGGCATATGCTGTAAGGCAATAAGGCAGTGCGAGTATCCCTCCAATAGTCCCCGACCTCCCAATCAAGGCTAAGCACGAGTAGCGTCCCGCAACACAGCGAAAACAACACAGTCCCTCCAAGCCCCCCGTCCCCAGAAAAGGAAAAAGAAGAAAACAATACCCCAACATCCCCATCCAATAGCCCGTTATAGAAACATTCACCCCAAGCCGCCTACCCTCAACCCCCAGTCCCCCTGATCCCATCCCTCCTAATCCGCTGGAGGCGCCGGCGGCGTCAGCCTAAGAAGGCGTAGGTACCTCGGACATGTGAGCTCGCGAAATTCCGTGGACAGCAGTGCCAAGAAAGGGTGCCAGAGCTCCTTGAACTGGTCTACATTCCCAGCCACAGTGAGCGACATCTTTTCCATACCCAGTACCTGCCAGAGTCTATGCAACCAGCCAGTGATAGAGGGGGCAGTGGGGGTGCACCAGTGTACAAGGATATTTTGAACCGCTGAGCCTAGCGCAATAGCAATCTGCCTACCCCTGCGGGACTTCAGCGGGTACATCAAGTCGTTGGGAAGGCCTAGCAGGACGTATGCCGGGAAGCGCGGGAGTTCAACCTCAAAGTGCCTGTCCACCTCATCTAAGACCTCCTTCCAATAAGCAGACAATACCGGGCACCCCCAGAGAATGTGCGATAGAGTACCCTCCTGTCCGCAGCCTCGCCAGCAACCCTTGTCGGTGAGTTTGTGCATCTCGTAGAGCCTCTCCGGGGTGTAATACCAGTAGGTGGACACCTTGGTGAAGGTCTCCGTCAGCCCAGTGTGGTACGCAGAGTGCCTCGCCCGATATGCGATCCTGTCCCACTCCTTGTGGCTCAGGGTTCTGCCCAACTCCCTGTGCCAGCGCTCTCTCCCCGGGTTGTGGTAATGAAACGGCGGGGGTTGGAGAAATTTGTACAGATCGGTGATAAGCTTGGCATCCGAGGTCCGGGTCACCAGCCACCGCTCGTAAGGTGTGATTTGACGGGCTGCGACGTCGCGCACTTGGGGTTGGAGAGCCCAGTGACGGACCTGCATATAACGCAGTCTGTCCACCTCCGTCAGACCAAATTCCTGTCGGAGTTGTTGGAAAGGGAGCACGCCCTCCGGCCCGTAAATCTGAAAGAGCACCCTGCAACCCGCACTCACCCAGTGAGAAAAAGCTCCCGGTTCTAGGCCCGGAGTAAAGTCTGGGTTACCAACTATGGGTGTAAACGGCGATGGGAAAGTAGTTAGCTCGCGGAGCTCACAAACCGCATCCCACACTCGCAGTGGAGCCCGGGTGACAAAGGAGGCGTAGAGATTAGCCGGGCGATGTGCGCGCCGCAGGAATGGAACCTCTTGAAGGGTGCGACCTGCAACCGCCTGATCTTGAAAGAGCCAGGGCTTGTCCGATTCCCACCTGCTCCATTCCACCAAGTACCGGAGTTGCGCCGCTTGAAAATACTTCCGGAGGTCCGGAACACCGAGACCCCCCGCCTCCGGGGCAAGCGTGGAAAGAACCCTCTTCATCCGAGGCTTGCGGCCCTGCCACACGAAACGGGAGATGTCAGCCTGCGCTTGCTGTATCCAACCCACAGGGGGCTGGAGAGGTAGAGCGCGAAAAAGATACAAGATCTGAGGCAGTACCGTCATCTTCACCGCTGCGATACGGCCCAGCCACGAGAGCAGGCCCTTGCCCCATCGGCCGAGTTCCTCCTTAATCTTCTTGCTAAGGGAAGAATAGTTGGCTTTGACCATTTCAGGCAGCGAAGGAGCAAGCAGGATCCCCAGGTACGGCACCGTGGAAGAGGACCACTGCATAGGGAAAAGACGCTGGAGGTCTCGCCTGGTGTCCGCGGAGAGCGACAAATCCAGGGCAGCCGATTTGGACATGTTCATTTTAAAGCCGGCCACGCGTGCAAAGGCGTTCAGTTCCTGGACGCAAGCAGGGAGTGACCGCCTGGGGTCATCCAGGGTCAGCAGGACATCGTCCGCATATAGGCTAACAGTATGGGTATATTGACCCATCTTAACCCCAACAGCGTCCGGATTGTCGCGAATCCTCTGGGCGAACGGCTCCATATAGAGGGCGAACAAGAGCGGTGAGAGGGGGCAGCCCTGTCTCGTACCACGCTCAATGGCAAAACTACTAGAGCTGTGTCCGTTGACTCGCACCGATGCTGACGGTCTCTTATAACAATTGAAGACCATGGTGCGGGACTTCTCGCCGATCCCCAGTTTCCCGAGAACCAGCTCAAGGTACGGCCAATGAACCCTATCAAAGGCCTTCTCCGCATCGACCGACAGTAACATCCGTTCCCCCGGGACGCGTGAGGCCTTTTCTAACACGTGCGTCACCCTCTTGGTGTTGTCGACTGTCTGCCTACCGGGCACAAAACCAGCCTGGTCCGCCTCCACCAGGCCCGGTAGGTGCAGTCCCAGTCTGGCCGCCAGGATCCCTGTGTAGAGCTTAAGGTCCACATTCAGAAGCGAAATAGGCAGATATGAACCGCACAGGGTCCGATCCTTCCCGGGTTTCGGAATAACCGACACCGTCGCGGAAAGAAGGTCCGGCGGGATAGCCCCCGGCTCAGAGAAGGAGTTGAACAGGCGAGCCAGGATAGGCGCCACAGTGGAGCAGAAGGTCTTGTAGAACAAGGCCGTGTAGCCATCCGGGCCCGGGGCCTTACCGTGCTTCAATCGTGCGATAGCGGAGATGACTTCCTCCACATGGATGTCCCTCTCCAGGTGGTCCGTCTGGGCGGGCTCCAGAGCCGGGAGGGTCATAGACTCCAGATAGGCCTCAGCTTCTCCCGGTGGGGAGGGTTCCGCGGCGTATAGCGCCTCGTAAAAGCTACGGAAGGAATCCGCCACATCCGCGTCACCGGAAACCGGAACCCCATCTGCACCCACTAGCTCCTTCACCACATTGCGTTGCTGCGCAGCCCTGAGCCGATGGGCCAGGAGCTTACCGCATCTGTCTCCGCCCGTATAAAAGGCATGCTTCAGACGCAACGCTGCGTATTCCGCCCGATCTAGGTCTAGCGCAGAGAGGAGTTTCCTCGCCGCTTTCAGCTGCCTCCAAACTCGAGGAGCCCCCGTTCGGCGGTGAACCTGCTCAAGTTCTCTGACTCGCGCCGTCAGTTCGTCCCTCTTACATTGCCGCTCTTTGTTCTCCGCCGAGGAAATGGAAATAAATTCCCCCCTGAGGACCGCCTTCAAGGCTGCCCACTGCGTCGCTAGAGACGTGTCGGAGTTGCCATTGTGGACCAGATACTACTGAATGACCTCCTCCACTCGCTTCACCACCGACTTCCTATGCAGAAGAGTATCCCGAAGCCGCCACATCCCTCTGGAGGGGGGGCTGCCGGCCAAGCAAAGACTCCGGAAACCGGTGCATGATCGGACAGGGATAAAACCCCGATGTCTGCCGCCGTGGCGGCCGAGCGAAGCGGTCCGCTCACCAAGAGGTAGTCCAACCGCGAATAAGTGCGGTGCGCGTGGGAGAAGTATGAATAGTCCCTATCGGTGGGGTGCATAGTGCGCCAGAGGTCATGCAGATCCATCTCCGCAATCCGGTCCTGCACCGCTCGGGAAAGCTCCCCCGTCTGCGGGAAGCGTTGGGCAGACCTATCCATAGCTGAGTCGAAGACCATATTTAGGTCTCCCCCCAAGACAACATGGCGATCAGGCGAGGCAGTGACGTCCACCAACACTGATTCCAGGAAACGATCCTGATGGTCATTCGGGCTGTAAACGGAGCCAACCGTGAAGGCGATACCCCCAAGCCGCATGCGATACACTAGGAGCCTCCCCTTCTGCTCGGCATATTTGTACAATACCTCGCCCCTGAAGGAGCTGGCTAAAAGAATGGCTACACCCGCAGTCTTGGTCGCCGCCGAAGAGAAGAATTGGGTGGGGAACTTGGCAGAGCGCAACCTGTGACAATCTTTGGAAAGTAAATGAGTTTCCTGCAAAAGGCAGATGTCCGCTTGCGTCCCCTCTAACAGGGAAAGGATCGCCCTACGCTTCACAGGGTTGTTCAGACCCTTAACATTAAGGGTCACCACCTTCAGGGACGGCATCGCTCCCAGGGGATCGAAGCGCTATGCAGCAAGCGAGGGATCAGCGGAGGGGGCGCGGGGGGCAGGGGCGCAGGGAAGGCCAGAACCGGCCTCTCGTGTGCATGGGCAGTATCGGACGGGACCCCACCAACAACAAACCAACTCCTAAGCCCTCCCAGAACCATCCCATGGCAACTAGCCAAAACCATAGAAAAAGAAAAACACCCCATTGTCTCAGTCCAGCCCGAACAGGCAAGTCTGCAGAAATCAAACAAGTTGACGTTCAGCCACTCACCTCCAACCGTCCCCTCCCAACCCCCAGCCCCAACCCAGCATCGTAGAGGCTAAGAATCTCTCCCCCCGGAGTGAAGTTAGGCCGTCATGGCCACGCCGTTGGATTCAGGCAAGGTCCTGGCCGCCGTTCTCAGGGCCTCCGCCATATCCGCCCTGATGGTAGGGGAGTCAGGGCGGCTCGCAGTCGCCGGCGATTGTCGTCTCCTCGATCTTCGCCGGCTCCGTCTCTCCGGACGTCTCCATGCGGGCGTCGCTCCGTCTTCTTCCGTGGCTGTGAGTCCCAACACCCCGCAGACGTCTTGGAGGGAGCGCAGCTGATGTAGCACCCCATTCCATCGGACGATTAGACGGAAGGGGTGACCCCAGGAGTAGGGCGTCTCATGTTCCCGCAGAAAGTCCGTAGCGATCCGGAAGGACCTACGCTTCTGCAGCGTGATGGCGGACAGGTCCTGGTAGAGCGCCACGGGCCGCTCTCTGAAAGTTAAAGGCTGCTTCCTGCGGGCCTCTGTCATAATGCGCTCCTTCAAAGGGAAATCTGGCAGGAACGCCAGAATATCAGGGGGGGGTGCCGATGACTGGCGCTGTCGGCCCACTCTGTGCGCTCTGTCTATGCGGACCGGAAAGTCCGTGTCTTCTCCCAAATCTCCCGGAACAAGTCCTGCAAATAGGCCACCAGGTCCGTTCCCTCATCCGCGGATGGGACACCCCGCACCCGGATATTGTTCCGCCTGGACCTGTTCTCGAGGTCCTCAGAGTGGGCCTGGAGCTCGACACACTGCTCCCGAAGGCGGAGAACGTCCTGCTGGAGATGGACTATCTCCTCATCGCGGCGCTGGGCCGCCGTTTCCACCGTGTCCACACGTTCGCCAAGGCCCTCGACCTCTCTGCGTACTTCTCGGACCTCACTGGCCACCTCGTTCTTGAGCGTCTGGAAGTCCTCTTTGAGGGAGCTGAATAATTCCTCCATGAAGGACCTCGTGACCGGTGGTTCGCCTCCAGTGGCGTCTGCCGAGGCCCGAGAGGACCCCGGGGACGGTTGTGTCCTGTCCCGCAGCTGCTGGGCCCTGCTGAGCATGTCTGGTAGAGTGCGGTCTCCCCTTTTCGCGCCTCCTCTCCCAGTCATCTTGGCCTCAGCAGTGGGCAAAGCTCAGGGCTGGCCGCTGTAGATGCGTCCAGTCGCTCGAGGGCACCAGATGTGAAGGCCCCGCCGGGGACAAGGGTGATGCGTCACAGGCGACAAAATGGCGGCTCAGGCCGGGGCGAGACTATCATAGAACCGACCAGGGCGGCAAACAGGGCCAAAGTCAGGGTCCTCCAATAGTTCACTCCCAGGGAAGGTAGTGCAGGAGCCAGGGTGAAAGTAGGCACCCGTTCGGCAGGGGCGCGGGTGAAGGTCGCCAGCTCCAGCTCCTCAGTGACAAGATGGCGGCAGGGCGGAACCCGAGAGGGCGGCCCAGGCCGGCAAGACCGCCGGCGACCCTCGGGCTGCAATGGGCCAGGAAAGTTCAAAGCCAGTGTCTCACAGTTGTACCGGCGGGTACACCCAGATCGGCCGCCGTTCAAACGCCTCCGTCTCCCGCCTCCAGGTTCGGGGTCCACGTCGTATCATATACCGACATCGGTAGTGAAGGGGCAGGGCGCCAGCGAGGGTCCAGGGTCCGTTGTGCAGCGGTGACTCTGGTCACGTAGGCTCCGGCCGGAGGGCACCCGTACTCTGCGGAGCACGTCGGGTCCGATCCCTCGGGATCACCAGCTTTCAGCACTCGGCCCAGCCGAGGCGCTCGGACAGCGCCGCAATACGCTCCGCCTCCCAGGCCCCTCTCCGTGGTCCGATCCAGGCTCTGCTCCGTAGTCCGATCTTTGAATAAACTTTCAGGGCACTTCCTCCAGGGCGATGGGAGTCAGAGTAGTATCAAAATGTGCCCCAGGAACTCCGGCACAGTCCTCTCGCCCGCAAAGCAGCCGCGGGGGGAGAGAAGCGCAGAAATCGGGGCTCGAGCTGAGCCGGGCCGGGGGAACTACGGGAGGAAGCGTCCGCTCACCCCGCCATCTTGGCCACATTCAGGACTTTTTAAAGTTGAATTTGTAACCCTCTGCTGCAAACCCAAGTATAATGGTGTTCACTCTTTTCAAGTGAGTATCCAAGTCGTCGTCTGTGAGATAGATATCATCTACGTAAGATAATGCCTCATCATCATATATTTGTAGTAACTCTGTTACTCTAGCTGAGAATAGTCCTGGGCTGTTCTTGAACCCCTGTGGGAGTCGACAGAATTTTTTCTGCGACCCAAATGCTGAGAAAGCGGTCAAGTATCTGCTTTCTGGTGCAATGTGTTGACAAAAGAAACCATTAGATATGTCTAATGTCGTTTTATATTTCTTCCTAACTATGTTATTCATTAGGGCTGCACTATGCGAGTTTTGTACTGCAAATGTTTTACAACATGCATTAAGGTGTCTGTAGTCCAAAACTAGACGATATGAATTGTATGGCTTGGAGACAGGAAACAAAGGATTATTCATTTGAGAGGTGCATGTTTCAATCACCCCCTGGTATTCAAGTTGATCTAAGATCTCCCTGACTTGTTTTTTAGCTTCTTGCTTAATGGGATACTGCCGTTGGGCAGTTGGTTCACTTTTTAACTGGATTTTGTGGGGAGGTGAGTCCTCATCCCATCCTACATGATTTTTATATAATGCCTGTGCCTGGGCTACTGCCCATTTCCTTGCATAAGTATATTTTTTGTGAATCGGAATGTGATTCGAGAAGGCAGGCATAATCATTTCTTCGCCACGAGGGTACTCCCTGACAAACTCTGGGGGCCAATCTTTTTCAGCTAACAGAATATCATAGCCTTTTGAGAGTTTATCCCAAAATAGACCTCTTATTTTCCTAGTCTTATCACCCTCTATACGCAATGTTATTTCATATATCTTATGGGGCTCGCTAAGTCTGGTGTCGGCAGTTTCAACCTGAATGTATTCATTCGTGTCCACTGTCTCCAGATGACTCATCAAGATCTTGCGGGCTATACTGATTTCTACTGCACTGTCCAACATTGTCAATGCCCACTCCCCGTTTTTCAACTGTGTCCTCAGTATTCTCGGCATGGTTGATTACTCTAATACTGGCTACCTTCTTTTTTGGAAATTGAGATTTTTTTACTCTGAGCAGGTTCCTTGTCTTTGGACTTGGTGTGCTCTCCTGGGTCTGACTGTCCTCTTCTTTCCGATTTCTGCGAAAAAGATCGAGAGGGACGTGTATCAATACTTTGATATCTATCAGGTTTTTTCAGATTATCCCTATTTCTAAGGTTATATCTTTTCTCAGAGGGCTCCCTCTGGGGAGACTGGTGTTCTCGAGTCGGAGTTCTTTCCCTCCGTCGAGGAGACCTTCCTCTGGACTGGAAAACTTTTTCCTTGGGAGTGGATTGTTTATTTCCATCCCAGCTCTTTTTAGGAGTGTTTAAATTATTTTTAATAAATAATTTTTCAGGATTTTCGAGCAGTTGGGGCTTTACTGGTTTTCCACCCAAGCTGTCTCTACCTAATTCTTCATAGCATTTTTCTATGATTTTGGCAAGCTCAACTGGCTGATCTTTTATATCTGTTTCCTTCAACTTCTGGCGAATCGCCACAGTAGCTGCTTCTCCCTTTATGTTGGCTAATAATATAGCCGAGACCTGCTTGAAGTCTTTCAGTAATTTCATACCAAGATTTAAAGCGGGCTCTGGACCGTATTCATTTTGAATCTGTTTTAGCACTTCTGGTATTATTGCCATAGACGGAACACAGTGTGTTTTTGTGTAAATGGAAGCAAAGACTGTACCCCAAGTGTCGCAGTCCTCCACGTGTGGTGCGATTCCCATAGGAAGGCAGATGGTCAAGATTCTGTGTTTCTCTATAGGGGGTAGTATCAGGAAATACTGCCTCTATTTGAGTGATTTTCTGTGCTAACCAGAAAGGAATTTGTTCCCATTTTACGGGTGTTTTACCAAGACATGACTGTATGTTCTGTGGTGTAATTTTATTAGTGTTCCCCTGATGAGGGGTCAGCTGTGGTACATTAACAGCTGGTTGGACTGTTGCAGTCCGCATTACATATTGGACTAATTGCCTATGTATTTTTATTAATGTTTTTAGCTGTACTAACAGCTCTTCCTGTGACATTTTTGCAATGTCCGGATGTGGTGTGTAGCTGGCTAGAACCGGCCACGTTGCTCCTGGTCTACCTAGTGGACCGAGCCTGGTAATATGATCATTATGTTTTAGGGCGCCATTAAACCAGAGCAGGTGCTCTTGGAATTTTAGTGGGATTTCAGTCTCCTCGAAAGGAGCGTACTCTTCCGGAGGTTCCTCTATTTTGTAATAGTGAAACTCTTTTGTTCTAGCGTTTGCCGCTGGAAAGTTTATCCATGAATAGAATACCTCTGCCTGCCGATATTCGTGTGCCTCTATCACGAAAATTACTGTACCACCTTGTGGTGTCAGTCCGTTTTCTATAAGTTTTAAAGTTATAGACTTTCTTAAATGTGCCGGGATGATTATTGCACCCGGTATCGTATCGTCGGGACCCTGCTGAGTCGCATCTACTGCGCCCCCAGTGGTTCCGTTTTCTCCTGGCATTGTATAAATGCAGGTTTTGCAGAGTAGGTCTCCAAGGAGACAAAGATTAGGTGCACAATATTTTGGAACACTGTATCCTTCAACGTTGAATAAACCAGAGCTTTACATAGGAATCTCTTCCTACTAAGGTCGGGCGGATTTTAACCTTTCACCCACTCCAGACGTCTATTGGAGTATTTACGGGAGAAAGGGGTCTGTGTGAAAAATGCACGACTGAGTTACTCTAACGTCTTGCGTTAGTTTATCGCCTTACCAAACGTTGGGCGCCATGTAGTGTAGTTCCTATTTTCCCAATAGGCCCTGTGCATTGGAATTTATTTTATTTTTATTTATTTTATTTTTAGAGTTTTCTATAGCGCGAACTTGAACCGATAAGGTTATCAGAGCGCTTTACATAGCACCAGTTCCGTTACATGTTGTCACAACAGTTTACATAGAATCAGTTACGTTGCACATTTCAAGATCTTGAACCGTTTAGGTTATCAGAGCGCTTTACATAAGCCAGCATTCGATGTCCAGTGCCCTCCTCCGCCGTGTAGCGGGGGACCTCATCCAGCCCTCCGAAAGTCATCGAGCTGTCGGGACTAGGCTCCTGGAATTTCAGCTGACTTAGGAATACACGCGTTACAAAAGGTGCAAATAGAAGAGAAAAAAATTGCAAATGTACAAGAGATAGAGTCACAAGAGGAGGAGATATAGATGGATATACTCTAGGCCTATACTGGTCAGAGGCAATAAGAGAGACAGTAGGAAAGTCAAAAGGACAGTGAGAGCATTCGATGTCCAGTGCCCTCCTCCGCCGTGTAGCGGGGGACCTCATCCAGCCCTCCGAAAGTCGTCGAGCTGTCGGGACTAGGCTCCTGGAATTTCAGCTGACTTAGGATTACACGCGTTACAAAAGGTGCAAATAGTAAAGAAAGAAAAAATTGCAAATGTACAAGAGATAGAATCACAAGAGGAGGAGATAAAGATGGATATACTCTAGGCCTATACTGGTCAGAGGCAATAAGAGAGACAGTAGGAAAGTCAAAAGGACAGTGAGAGGTCACTAAAATGGTGGAAGAAAAACTTTAGTAGAAGAGGCACGTCATATAGAGATAATGGCGGGGCGCGCGAAGGTCCAAGTCCGAAGGTTCAGAAAGAGGGCTGGCAAAGCCAGCAGGTCCAGGGGGGGACAGGCAGTCCGCAGCAAAGTCACAGCCTCATAGTTCAAGAGGAGCTGGGCTGGGGAGTTCAATCCGGAGACCAGAGGAGGGTCAGGGGAGAAAGACCCCCGGCGCCCTGGCAGAGATGGAAGGCAACAAAGTTAGCAGCAAAGGTTTCCCCTGGCATGCGTTCGTGTCCCTGGAGCCTGTGTTCGCCGGTCATCGGAAGAGAGTCCCCAAGGGCGCCATCTTGGAGTCAGGCACCGTTTGCGCGAAGCAGCGTGGTCAGTGGGGGGGGTGGGGAGGGGCACATTTCTGGCCTCGGGCCCAGGCCCGTCTGTTGCGGGCGGAAACAGCGAACAGCCAGCGATCCTACCTCCCGGGATGTTGTCGTCGGGTGGCAGACCGCAGAGGCAATCACGAATATATGGAATAACATAAACAGTAGTATTGACGTAGAAGTGTGGATCTTCCAGGCCTCTACTGACTATGCTAAACTTAATTGGGTTTGTTACCAACTAGCTCAGAGGTCACTGGAAACTTTCTTGACTGAATAGGAAGTGATCAGCTTCCCTGGCACAGCCAAGAAGGGATTCAGTTTTCCAACAACCGTGCAACATGACAACTTTGCTCCTCAGCTCGTTGCTGCTCTCCCTGGTCTGGGCGGGAAAGAAGCCTAGGGTGACATGGGAGGTGTTAACTAAGCCTTACTCTCTTGGCGGTTATGCTGTCCCGGATATGAAACTGTACTACCTCTGTGCACAGGCTCATTTTGCTGCATATTGGATCTCTGCCCCCCCGTACACACCTCATGTAGCGCTCGAAGCCAGTGCCGCTCTACCTTATCCTTTGCGAGCCATGATGGGCAATACCCACTCGATCTTTGAGAAAGGGGAGGTAGACACAGTTCGCTCTACGGCTGAGGCGTGGCACGAACTGGGCAGGAGAGCCGATAGACTGCCGCTCTATGCCCCCGACATGCCGCTGCTGTACCATTCCGGTATCTCTGTGTCGAGCGAAATTGGAGGCCTACAAGTGCTCCAAGGAGCCGGACTTCACACTATGGGGACGCTGTTCCCGGGGGCCCAGTTCCTGCCGCTACGAGCACTGGCAGACCAGGCCACCAACGAGACCATGGCTACCTTCCTTTATGTTCGGCTCCGCGCGGCCGTACGCTCCTTATACCCTACGTTCCCGGAAGAACCCCCGACATTGAGTTCATTACAACTGCTCTACACCACGACGGACAGGGTAAAGTTGCTCTCCAGACTATACAAGGCTGCCCAGGAAGATGAAGGGGGGGGGGCTTTGCTGGCCAAGGCGAGATGGGACCGGGACTTACCTGAACCCCTGACTGACGAGGAGTGGTCTGAATCCTGCTCCATGACCGGCAGTTATGTGGCCAACGGCAATTTTCGCCTGCTTCATTATAAATTTCTCCATCAGTGGTATTATACTCCCAAACAGTTGGCTCGGTATGGCCTTAGAGATGCTGCGACATGTGTTAGGTGCGGAGCGAATGATGCAGACTTTGTGCACTTAGCGTGGGGTTGTCCCAAGGTGTATGACTTTTGGCTGGCTGTGACGGAAGCCCTCGCTAAGATGGCGGCCACGGAGGTGCCGATGGATGTGCGCCTGTGTTTGTTGGGGATTGCCTCGGGAGTGCCCAGTAAGGAACGGAAACTGATCGTGCTGGCTTTGCAACTCGCTAAGCGGAGAGTGGCTATGGGTTGGGGGGGTAGGAGGGCGCCTGATGCACAGTTATGGTTGAAAGATATGGCTTATTGCAGGGACCAGTTGACATGCTATGCAGAAACACTTCCGGAGAAGTCCCGACCCCGGGACATCTGGGCCTCGTACACTGCCTACATGCTTGGATTGGAAGACACTGACAGCTCCGCGGACGGAGATGGGGAATGCTTGCTTGTAGACGGAATGCCTGAGGATTAGCCTGTATGTTTGAATGTTCGATGACAGTTGCACCGGGATGTATGGATCTGATTTCAATGTGTTCCTGGGGGGCGGTTTGGGATTACAGTCTCCCATGGCCTGCGCACCGCCTGATGGTGTGAGATTCCTCGTGCCTCTGAGTTGATATCGCCTATCTGCCGCTGAGCAGTCACTAGCGTACCTTTTGCACTGATTTCTACTTTTGCACTACTACTAAGCACTTTACTTGATCTGAGACCGGGATAGTTTGTTGGGGGTGGGGGGTTTGTTACTTTTCTTGAAAATAATGCAAAATAAGACCTACAGGGCTTAAGTGGGGAACGCTTGTAGAGGCTCATATTTCTTTGGACTATGGACATTCGTTGCTCTCTACAGACTTGACTTGTCCCTGCCTGTTATCCTTGCTCTGTGCTTGCTGATCCGCAATGTTGTTATGATAGCAGCCGGCCCTATACGGGTTGTAGGCAAAATGCTGTGTATGTGAGCACGTTTACCAATAAAGGTCTTACAAAAAAAAAAAAAAAAAAAAAAAAAAAAAAAAACTTTGCTCCTCAGATCAAGAGTCAATCTCTAGGGTCGTGTGAAACAATAGACAGTTATTTTACTCAGTCAGGTTAGTGCAGATTACTTTCACAATATGTAGAGAATAGAGAGACGGGCGTTTGTCAATAAAGGGTTAACATTTATTGAACAGTCTTTCTTCTCGTACAAGAGAAATGAATTGCCACAATTGCAAGACTTGTTATTATAAAAAGTACGTACAGTAAGATAAGTATTGCGAGATAATACTGTAAAAGCATTGATATGGTTTCTAAGCCATACAATGGTTTAAAAGGAATAAAACATATAAACATTCATATATACATTAGGCTAAAATACTCAACTGGTGCTTCTAACTACGCCTACCCCAGTGTACCTGACCTAAGCCTAATACGTGGGAGGGGAGTAAGTAAGTAGCTTTAGTTTAAGTTGGTTTTGCCAAGGTTTGCTTCAAGAATTCTCACTAAGGGTTTAGTCAACACCATACTTCTGAATAGAATGATGGAGGTCTGGTATCTCCTTCAGGGGAACTCGGTATCCCAGTCACCCGCAAGGGTAGACCAGAAACGCTGGAGCTGGATTTCTCGGCAGGAGAAAGGCAGCGTCTCTCTTCAGCGCATCGAGGAGGAGGAGGGGGGACAGCGTCCGCGGGCAGGTTGCATCTGCTGGGCTCTTCGGAGGGGACGGCTGTTCAGCTCCTAACTTCACCACACCATCGTTCGCTAGTTAGCAGCGATAGCAGTAGCGATAGCAGCTATGGTATCATCAGCATGACAGCAGCTTCAGGCGACGGGCAACAGGGTGCTAGCTTCAGCGAACCACAGCTAACAACGGCAATTGCTTAAGGCAACGTTGGTAATATTTATACCTGAAAGGTGCCATGTTTGACGTAAGTTTGCTGGACATAAGACGTAAATAAAGATGTCACTTAGGAAGTGATCGCTTATCAGTTGCTCATTAGAGTTCTGTTACTAATCAAAACACAGCAAGGGGGATTTCCAGGTTTGCTGAGTTTTTATCTTATTGAAGAACTCAGAGTGTTAATCTAGGAATCTCAGATAGTGACTTCTGCTCTGTCATTGCACTAATTGGTTGCAAAGGAAGTGGCAGAGAAAGCTATTCTGGAATGTGGCTCTGTTCGTGTGAGGCCAGAGATGAGTTACTGAATATCGCACTTGAACGGTTATGCCAATATAGGGAATAAATGGATTTATAGCCGAATAGGGGCATAAGGTCACAGTATTGATCAGGATCCTAGATAAGCACGCAACAGGACTCTAGCGCCTTGTGAGCACTTTAGTTTTATTCTGAAGAGCGCCATACTTTTATGGCTAAGATGAGCTGGCATCTGGCAACGCGCTGCTGAAGAACCTGCAGAGGGAATCCCAAGGCTATGGATCCCCCCCTGTGCTGCTGATCAAGCGGGAGCATACCCCGCATTTGCCTTTACATTGGCGGGTGCCCACCCCGCATTTATGCGTATTATTGCGCGGGTGCCCACCCCGCATTTGTGCCATTCTGGCGGGTGGCCACCCCGCATTTATGCTTATTTACAAGCGGGACCCCACTCCGCGTTTGTGGTCCTTTGTGCCTACCCTGCAGTGATGCCACTTTTGGCGCGAGCCCACCTGTTAATGGTGTGCGAAGAGGACGACTCCGGCTGCAATTAATCCCGAGCGCATTGTGAGTGCTCACACTGCTGCTGCCAGGTCCGAAGGCAGACGTTGGGGGCTCCAACGGAGACTTCGCTCTGTACAGCGCCATCCCAAGAAGTCAGGGAAGTTGCCTGGTGCAAGGAGGGACCAGGTCCAGGAAGCCGACAGCCGGCCCCGGCAGGCAATTGCAGCGTGGCCAAAGAGGAAGTAGGCAATCCAGTGCCTAAGGTGGGGCCGGGCTTCCATATAGGGGAGGGAAGACCCGTGTGCCGCAGGAGAGTCAGGAGCCTTGCGGGCTCCCTTTCGCCCCCCGTCTTGGAGGAAGGGAGGCGGGTTCACCCAGATTATCGGTGACCGCAGGAAGACCGGAGAGGTAAACTGAACGGGTGCTTGACGTCTGGCCTTCACCCGGAGACCAGTGGAGTCCACAGCAGCCCCGGTGATTGGAGCTAAGACGTGAGCTGTTGAGTGGTGGTTCGAGGCACATTGTCGGTGCCTGCCCCCTCCATTGTGCCTTGTGAGTGCTCCCTGAGGCACTGCAGTGCCAGTGCTTGTTTGTGGCATCTTCACAGCTGCACCGCCATTGCGGGCAGCTGCAACGTTTGGAGGCTGAGTTTGGGAGCATGTTTAGTGCTCCCCAGGCACAGTGAATGTCAGTACTGGATTTCCAGCTGCCCTGTCATTGGCCCAAGTCGTGGTCAATAACAAATGATCGGACACATTCCAACGGAGTCGTGGTACCCGTCAGGGGTGTGCGTTGTCGCCCCGCTATTTGCCCTCTCGCTGGAGCCACGTGCGGCCTGGTTCTGTAGGGATACGGTGATTCGAGGACTGACATGGTCAGCAGATTGGGAGAACCACATCTCGCTCTATTTTTCGGCCTTGGAAGATATTCTGGTTATTCGATTAATTGGTGCAAGTCTCTCATATATGTCCTGGGAAGCGAGTCTCCTGCTCTACCCAGGGACTGCCCAATGCAAACAGTGAGGGATGGCTTCCGCAATCTTGGGATCTTTGTTACAGCAGACTCTAAGCTCCGGTTTTGAGAGAAATCTGCTCCTGCCCTTGCAGAGGCTGAGGCAAGATATTGCCATTTGGAAGGCATTCCCACTCTAATTGCTGAGCAGAGCAGGTTTATTTACAATGATGCCCCTGTCCCGTTTTTTATATGCCCTGCAAAATTACCCAGATCTGGTCCCTGTGAGATACTTTAGGGAAATTGAAGACTTGCAGAGAGAGATGTTGTGGGATGGGAGGCCCCGAATTGCACTTAATAAATTGGTCTTAAACTGGTATGATGGTGGCATAAGTCTCCCCAAAATTAGGAAATATTATTGGGCTTCTCACCTGGCCGCTATTAATCAGAGCACCTATCGAAAATCGGACAATCCAGATTTTACCATGGATAGATGGCTGCTGCCTGGCGGGGACTAAAATAGAGCCTTGTATTCGAACCCCAGGAAATTCCTTCTAACCGGTCCAACCAAACACACTGCTAATAAAAGTTTAGGTTGGGACCAGAAGCTCACATTAGCAACTCCCCTGTGGGACTCGGATCAGCTGGGCAACCTGCATACCTCAAAGGGATTTGACAAATGGTATCTCATTGTTATTTCCCGGACAGGCTACCTCTGGGTGAAGGGTGATATGATTGTGTTTGACACTCTCCAACAATAATTTGAGCTCTCCGGCTCAGAATTTTTTCGCTACCTGCAGATCCGCCATGCTCACAACCCTACAGAAGGGCACCACCCCTCCAGAGTCTTCACCGCTACAAGACAGATTGCTTGATGGATATATCCCACAGAAAGCAATTCCATTAACGTATAAAAAACTGATTACCAATACCCCGGATCCCGTTGAGACGTGAGTGTTGGGAAAGAGATGGCCTTGAGATTGACCACATGGAATGACGAGAGGCGGTTGCCTGGCCCCGAGAGGTAGCGATTTCCACTCAGCTACAACTGGTCCAACTTAAAATATTGCATAGAATGTACGTCACTGGTCCCCATTTGGTTCATATGGGGAGGGGGGATTGCAGAAGACGCTGTGGTCAGGTGGGCACTTTCCTGCACATACTTTGGGAATGTGAGCAGATGCAGGAGTTTTAGCGGGGGAATACATGAGGTAAGGCGGAAAGTACTACATAAAGACATTCGCCCGGAGGTTAAAAGATGTCTCCTTAATGTTTGGGAACCCACTGATTTGACGGGTATGGAGAGGCTCTGGGATACTCTGGGTGCAATGGTGGCCAAACGTGATATAGCACAAATGAGGGGGGCGGGTATCCAACCGACTCTGGACTGCTGGAAAAATAACTTAGATTGGTGTATGTTCAGGGAGAAAACGGTCAATGTGGCACTGGGATGCCCTAAGAAGTGGTCCGGTGTGCGGTGTAATTGGAACGCCTACCGGGGAGATATTTGTGCGGCCCCTGTGGTCCCCTCGGAGGATGAACCTTTGTCTCCTTGAAGCCCTCTCGGCGCTTGATATGTGTCATAGCAACCAAAGATGTCTAAATGTAATCGCCATATGTATCTTTACCATGTAGGTGCACACTGCTTTGCCGAATGTGGATGTTTATGTTTAATAAAAAGATATCTAAAAAAACAGGACCTATCATATGAGAAATGGGAGGGAGTCACAAAGATCATTTGCAGTAATATTAGTGAGCTGCTGCAGTGTTACAATATTAAAAACTCACATCACCATCCCTGAGTATTTAATAAAAACACATTCAGAATTTGGATGAGTGTGCCTGTTCACTGTCGTAAATTTGAGGGGCCCTGTTCTGAGCAGGGGCCCCCAAAATATATTTGGCCTATGGCCCCTAAAATACTTATGATGTCCCTGGGCACACAAAATGCACTGCAAGGTTTCAGTCTGCAAAATATGTCCTTTACCAGCCCTGCACATGTGGCACAAATTCCCACTATTTAGAACACCTCAGCCAAAGCTGGTTGTTGTGTGATAAATGCTAATAATATTTACGTTTTAGTTGACATCCTGATATACTGATGGTGGGTAAATATGAATGGGAGCAGGCTAATGTCCTCTTCGATACTCGCAGTTCACAGCTGGTTGCTGAAGAGGACAGTGGCGTAACGAAACTTGAGGGGGCCCCCCTGCAAAGTACATGGATGGGGCCCCCGCCATTCTCCACGCCACTTAAGATCTCTTAGGCCAGCCACCTGCCATACTGCTGGGGCTATTGCTACTCCACTTGTACCAATAGGGCCGTTATAAGTAACCATGGAAGGTGGAGTTAATAGGTGGGCTTAGTTTGCTTGCAGTCTATTTAGGTTGTGGTCTATCCACTACAGGGTCCCTGCCATCAGTACGCTGGGGAAGTTTGCCCCATTTTAGGTGGGTTTCCTGATGCAGACTCCTGTCATGATATAAAACATTGCGCCCACTCATCGTTTAGTTTTGCCAAAAGTGCATCCCTGCTCGTTCTCTTTCACACCTCCTTCCTCCCTCTTGCTTTCTGTCTCTTCATTTCTATTATTTCTGAGCATCCTATCTTTTCTTCATTCTCATCCCTGCCTTTTTCTTTCTATTCTCTATCACTTCTATCTCCAACTTTTTCTCTCCCATCCCGTCAAAATCATTCCACTATGCTTTTCCTATCTCCTGTGCAGTATTTCCCTCCCTTTCTCTGCTATTTTTATGCTATCTGCTTTGTATTCCCTTTGTCCATTTTATCACCCTCTCCATTCCCTACCTCTTTTTTCTTCTTTTATACCCCAGCTTCCTTGTCCCTATAGCACCTTGTGATTTATTTCCTTCATACTTTCTCGCTGGGTCCCTTGATTAGCGTTTCCAGTGCATTCTTATGCTTTTCATCAATCCTGTACAGACTTTATTGCCCTTCTTCTTCCTCATACTCTCCCCGAACCCCTAGCATCAAAGGTTGTATTTGTTTACTCCAGAGTCTTCACTGGTGCCTGTTCCCCAATGCTATTTGTCCTGGCTCCTATAGTGCCCTCCATCACAGATGATTAATGTATTGGGTGACGACACAGAAAACACAGACACTGCACCTTGCCACACACATTAAATTGTCCAACTACCTTTTGTAGCAAATCAGTGCTGTTTGATTACATTGTTTGAATCTCTCTCTCTCTTTCTCTCTCCATCTACGTACACACACACACACAAATACACACCCACACACGTACAAAAAGGCCACTGATGGAGGAGAGGATTTTGCTGAAGTGGAGACCACATTCTTACCTCTGACCCACCACAAGCACTTTTTGTTTTGGAACATGTATAATAGCCTTGTTCAAACTCCTTCACTTCCCTTATCACTCATACAGCATTCTCGTTGTATTCTGTACAGTTGTTGTGGACTCTTAAGCAAACAAGAAAAAGATCCCCCACCAGGTCAATACCTCATACCCAGAGACATCCACATTGACACAGCTCCCAAACCCCCCCAGGCAAATTCCAACAGAGGAAAAGGTAAAAAAGAGTATATTACATGAGGTGCATCTATTAGGTCAGCACATTGGCTTAAAAGGGATGTACACTTTTCTTGTAGTCAGAATTTGTTTATCAACATTTTCCATCACCTATGACGTTGAGGCATTAGTAAACCTGGTCTTAGAATCTCTCCCTGCTGCCTTTTAATTTTGCTAATTCATTGGTGTTTACACTCTGATAATAAATTGTAAAGACCAGGCAGGGCTAAGGTTTTTAACACATGCAACTGTCTGTTACCATTCTTGGACAGATGTATTTAAACAGCACATTGTTGTATATCCTGACTGCTAACTACTCGCTCTTCCTGCTTTTTCAACCTCCACTACCTCACAAAGACATTTACTGATAAGCACCACTATTGATCAAGGACAAAATCTCCCCAAAAAATAAGCTATGTTCCAACCCCACACCACCTTTCCAATAACTCATTTTAAAATACTCTGCAAAGGTCTGATCCATTTAATGTTTGACAACAGCACTTGAAACAGACTTCCGTAAGAGCATCAAAACCCATCCAACCTGCTACTGTTCAAAGAACAACTCAAGGATCTCCTGCCAACACCCAACCTACCAACTCAAGTTCCTAAGTTTCCGCCAGCTCCTGCCTTGTCGATCATCAGCTCAAAAGTAGGACCTACCTCTTTCTTCAATCTACTGTCCTGCAGAAACAACCCAAGGTGTCTTCCCCAAATTTCTCTAAATCGATAAAGACAAAGACAACCAGTCACAAACATAACCTTTTTACACTGTGCAGCTTTCTCTTCCAGTCTGAGAGACTAACAGACAGACAGACAGACGTTCACTGTAGAGTGCGTCCCAGCACTTTTCTTGTCAATTGACAGAGACCATGCATTTGATCGAGTGCACAGGCCTTTTTCTGTGGAAAATACTAGATAAGGTGGGTCTGGGTACACAATTCAAAACATGGGAATTGTGCAACTATTCTTTCTCCGCAGCTCGGCAGCTGAGCTGAACTCACTTCATCATAAAGAAATGGACTGACATCCTCCACAAAGTGCACACCTCATTCTGTGCCTCAGGAAAAGAAGCAATGCTTAAGGTGACCCACTATTGGTACTACACCCCAGCCAGAAGGTGAAATGTAAACTCAACAGTCCTAATGGCTGTTAACGCACTTCGGCCACCCAGACACACAGACTCATGTCCTCTGGTTCTGTCCCAAACTCAAACGCTACTGGTAGGCCGTCTAAAAGATATCAATGAAACAGATATACCCTGTCTTTCTACCTTCGTCCTACTGAGCCTCACCAATGCCCAAACACACCCACTACAATCTAACAAAGGGAAAGCAATAGTAATGGGGTGTGGCTTTGTGTGGGGCTAAACATGTCATCAAAACCAAATGGGGCACAGATGCATTGTCGTCTCACTTTGACTGGCTGCATAAACTGTGGGACCTCACAGGGATGGACAAGCTTACTGCTTCCCTGCAGAACAAGTTGCTACACTTTGACAAAATGAGGGGCCCATGCATCCAATATCTGGCACAGAACTTTTGAGAACTTACTAGTCCTCTTTACTTTTGAGTACACCAGCTTACAACACGAGGGGGCACGCCTGCTCAGCAAGACAAAGACTGACCGCAGTGGGTATGACGCACTAAAAGACCCAGCATGCTGAAACTGAATACGTTTTGAAAGAGCTAATTCTTGCGAGAGCGGCTATGCTCCTTGGGTGACAGCCCCTGATATTTTATTGCTTCCCTCTCGCCTTTCCCAGCCCTCCTGGTATCCTCCCTTCCTCGCCTTCTATCTCCTTAATCTGTCCTCCCACTGTTATACCTCATCAGCCTTTGGATTTAGGTAAGAGTATCTGTTCCTGGATAAATTAATAAAAAGATCTGAACCATAAAATATCAATGGGTCGGAAAATATTTACATTTTAACATTATTAATATAATATTCCATCAACACAAGTAAAATTCAAAGTGGTGTACTAACTTGCAGCTGCTGTCACCTTTGTCTTTCAGAACTACGTGCCTGCTGCTTTTGAGAACTACGCCACGAGATTTGAGATTAGATAGCAGTGGATAGAGCTGAACACGTGGGACACCTCAGTTAAGAGAGCATTGGCATCCTGTCAAGGCAGCAGCCCCACAGAGTCATGGATAGCGTGTGCTTCAGTAAGGCGACAATAACGTCCGGTGTCTGCGTGTACCCAGAGGGACCCGAAGGGAATGCCAGTCTGAACCAGTACTCCATTTATTATTCCATTATGACTGCCTGGGAGACACCCCCTTTTAAAAAAAACTATTTTGTTTCCTTCCATTCCTCTCCAACCGTACACCACTAGGATAGAAGGGGATAAACAGAGTCTCTGATGTCAACATATCAATGCTTTGAATATAACAGGAGGCTCATGGTTTTACACGGAGTAGAAAGAAGCCTTCAAGCTGTCTATGTGCACATGCATGTGACTGGGACCCAGGAGGATGAACACGGACACTGGAGTGTAGAAAAACATCTGCCGTCATCCCTTTTTTACACAGGTTCATCTGTGGCCCTGGGAGTTGTACCCACAAGACATATGTACACGTGCACACAGGGCTCTCAGACTTGTACACATAGAACAGTTGCCTGCATGTCTAACACAAAGCCGGAAAGGGGAAAGGGGCAACTATCCCTCATGTGTACACATGCTTGTGGATATACAGAGGTCAGCAGGACAAGGACTTTTGGGGCCTATCTCAGCCTTCTCCCCACTCCCCTCCTCACATTTACCTGCATTAACAGGACGTGTTTTAGAGTGTGACATATGGGTGGTGTAGCTCTTGTTCCCTGAAGAGATAGTAGGAAGCTATGGTCATAGCAGCTATAACGTGACCCCATTACAAAAGACCACTTCAGGTATCCCTTTGGTTGTTGGGACTTTAGGTCTGCACTCAGCTGAAAGCCTGTCCTGGCGGCCTGTGTAAAGTTTTACTGGTCCATCTTGGCATCTCCAATACCTCATGTTTGGCACCCAGCATCCACTGTGTAGTCTGGAGGGCAGAGGTCGTGCCCTCTCACCCCCTCCTCCCTAGGCCCTGCTATACTAGGTGCTAAGCTGTCAGCATGTCACTGACTTTCAGCCTTCCCTGATTTTTTCAACAGTGCCATGCATGCTAAATGAAAATGACTGACTCTGAAACTTTAACCTGGTTTCCTAGACCCAAAGTAACAGCATAGAGGACCAGCAGAGTCCTCGGTACTTTCATCCGGATGTTGGCTCAATGGAAAACAGGTATTGCAAGAACTGGTTCCAAATTAAACAACACAGCCTCCAAAGCTGAACACATAGATGCCCAGTTTAACAAACATTCTGACAAGATGGATGAGGCAGAACAATAAACTTTTGAGCAGAAGGATGGGACAGAGGCAGAGACAATCACCTAGCCAAAGATGACTAGCACCATGCACCAAGTACAAACTACGAAAGAGGATCTACAACAATGCCCACAATATGGAGAGATTTATGAACATTCTTATTTTAGACCGTTTTATATGTAAATGTAAATGTAAATGTATTGCGACTTACATAGCGCACATATCACCCGAAGGCATTAAGGCGCTTGCTTAGGGAACCCGTCCTGGTATTCCCTTGTGAGATACCCCGGCAGGGTATCCACAAGGTGAAAGCCAGGCATCCCGTGCGAGGGGCCGTTGTGGAGATTAAGCAAGCTATTGCCCAGAGTCGCAGAGTGTGAACCCGTGAATCGAGTAGGCACCAGAGCGAGAATTGTAGAGTCCATGGACATTTTAGGACTCAAGACCCTGCCGAGGCAGGAATTGAACCCTGGTCCCGGGCTGACCTCTGCTTCCAGGTCTGCCTCCTCTAACCAGTGAGCCACACTTCTCCAATATTACAGTTCTATTCCCCACTTTGTAACAGAGCAAGCATACATTCAGATGCCTAGTCACCAAATCTGCACCCAAACAGTCAACTAGAGATTGCAGAACTGCAGAGACTGGGGCATGATTCTTTGTTAGACCATGTAAAAAGTACAGATTTGGTAAGGTTATAAGTGTGTGATTGTTTTCCTGACAATGCTAGCAAAGTTCAGGCAATTCATAAGTAGGGTTGCCCTGTAAAATAATTTATTTGAGAACATATGGTCATATGTGCAAAGCTCCCATCTAAGATGCAAATGCAGCGCCAGGATACCCTCACAGGTGATAGTGCACTCCACAAATCTGCATAACATAACATATTGAATATATCACATTTATGGTTCACAGAAAACTGCACAGACTCTGCAGAATGGAATATTCTATCTAAATACAGTCAGTTGATGGAGCCATAATGGCTCTTGGCAAAGCTAGAACTGTAGTCCAGACCTGCAACACTTCAATTGTTTGTTGAATTTAGTGCAACCTTTTGTCATGAATGTTGATGCCCTCTCAGATTTTAATATTGGCTCCAACTTAACAAATAACACTGTCAGCCCTCTGATGAAGACTCCTGAGGAATAAGGCTGTGGCTGAGTTAAACAGCTCAGGTGCATATCCTTACCTGCTAGCACATACTATTCTGAACTTAAAAAGCTGTTATGTGGATGGGATTCATTTCGATAAGAGCTGTGCGATTTCCGCTAGAGTGGGATTCTGAAATTGTAAAGAATGAATTGATATAGAAAGAGACTAGAAGGCTGTGATGTGCACTGGAACACACCGGAAACAGAGCTGTGTTAGTTAAACATCACTTCCTGTTCGAAGACAGCATGTCTTTAGTCTAAGGCAGAGCATGCATGTCAGTACAGTGGCAGGGTAGAGGTTGCGCCCTATTGTCAGATTTAGGGTTCAGGCCTGGGGTGGTTTTAGGGCTAAGGGTGTGGAGGGGTTGGTGTGGGACACCAAAACCCCTCCTCCCCCCTGACCACTGTGAGGAGAACCGACGGAGAACGGGTGAACTGCACAAAACCTTATAGCGGGAGGGGGAAGCTTTGCAGGGACACCTACCTGTTATGAGGTCCGGAGCTGTGCTGGAAGCGGACTGCTAGTGTCTCTAGAAGTAAGTCAAGCTGCTGCCCATCAACTTTGGGAAATTAACAAACAGAAAGAAAGGACTACATGTTGGTTAACTTACTGCAAACGCACATTGGGCAGAAAACACTAATCAAAATATTACAACAAAGGTGCAAGGATAATTGGCCCATTTAGCCTCTTCCCCAAACTGAAAAAGTAAGTGGAAATGATTAGCTGCGTACAGATTAATTTTTAACAATTGCTGGCATATAAAACAATTTGATGTTAAATAGATCATCTTTAAAAATTAACACGTTAGCAGGGCGTTTGTAGTGCCAGTATTTTTATGGTACTGTACGTGACGGCGTGTTTTTTGTCTTCGATGGAGAAACGGGCATGAAATTGCCAGTTTTGCTGTAATGGCTTTGTTCTAAAAGACGTCGGTAATCCCCCTTTCGTTGAAGCGTTATACATTTGTCACTAAATCAGCCAACACCAAATGAACAAGCATGCAATAACTAAAGAGATCGGTCAAACTGCTGTCAGTCGGAGGACTTGAATCTAGTCTAGTTGTCAGATCCCAAGTATCTGGACTGTACCTCTTTACTTCTCACAGTGACACGCCGATATGGGATGATATTAACATTGGCCATCCCAGCAGATGTCACCACTTCTCTCTTCCTGCATCCATGCCAGCTCAGATCCACTTCTGTACACAAACTATGACTGGACAACCCAGTCCAGTAACCAGCTTAACAGACAATAATCATAACCAATAAATAGCATCACACTTCGGAATTTCAAAATAAAATGTGCTTCATTTGTGCTTTCATAACTGATTTGTTTTGAAATATGTGTACAGTCCATTTAATTTAAAGTTATTTAAATTTTGTTGTGTAGTAGAAAACTAATGTCCAGTGCTCTAACTCTCTCCATCACTCAAGTGACAAGCAGCATAGCAATAAGAAGCTTTTTGCAGTTTTTACTTTGTTTGACAGCATTTTAGATGGAGCAAGTGAGGAGAAACATGTGCTTATCAGACCACACAGGGCCATGTCCGCAGGGGTAGCCAATCGCTGCCTCAGATCTTAAAAGACGTTTTACATCAAGGCTCCTGCTGGACCAATCCCGGTGAATGACACCTGCGGGCGACTCTTTTCTCGAACGTTGTTGAGCACTGGTCACTTCACTGTAGGTCGTCGTGGGCAGTAACAGAATAGAAAACGACTTAAAGTTAAAATAAAAGAACTAAATTTGCAAACCTGTAGTTTCATCATTTGCTCTGTTTTACACATCTGAAAGTGAAACATACTCCCACGGGAAAACGAAAACAATTATCTGGAGTCTCAGCAGCAATGCATTTATAACAGAAGGAACGCAATTTGTAAATGTGATGACAGAGAGGGATGGAAAAGCGCGAAGGCGGGGCGCATGCACCGTGAGCGCAGCTCCCAAGAAGGGGCTTTGCGCCCAGGGCTGAGGAGACGAGAAGGCCTGCGTTTTCTCACAGCCACAGCTGCAGTGTAAATGGATTCTGAGCTTTTGCAGCGATGGAAAACCCAGAAGTCATTATTTCAAGAACACTAGGTACTGCGGTGTGAAGAAAAACAAGCGCGCGCCTCGCGCTGGCAGCAGAGGGGAGGGAGAGAGGAGGGGGCCTGCGCTATTCCCTTGCGAAGCGAGCCAGGGGCACCATGTGTTTGTAAGTTAATTACAAACATATGGTGTCAAGCTCTCTCCCGCAAGGGACTCGCCAAACGTGCACGCGTTGCCATTGAAGACAATGGAACGCGTGCACGTTTTTGGCCGATTAAGGGAACCAACGGCTAAAAGTCTGCTGCGTAGACGAGACCTAAAAAATGAATCCCACGGAAAAGGTGAAAATAAACGTCTCCTAAATAATCCTCAGACACAGGAAAGCGTGGTTGAACAACACTGCAGTCTGCTCTGACAAATGGTAACACTTCACAAAATACCCAAGGTATTTTTCCATACACGGAAACGCGTGGTTCCTTTCCCCACTGCCTTCCGCTATGGTCAATGAAACATAAAGGTGCTCAGTAATCCATCCAGTAGTGATCGAAATCGAAAGCACTCCAGATACGGAAATGCGTGGTTACCTTCACTACTGCATTCCGCTCTGAGACGATCTGGTATGAAATTTAAACAACAGCGCTACCAATTAGATGCTTCCCGATGTAAGGATAGAACACGAAGCTTCCGTGACAACAATACACGCTCAAACTCACAAAGCTTCTACTACTTTCTGTCCTCGAGCAGGTCTACGAAGCACGATCAACGGGAACTCAGAGCGGCTTCCCCTCGCCGCAGAAACACTCTCTCTTGGCCGAGAGAGAGAATGTCAAGTCCAAAATTACGCACATCATCTGATGCGCTACGTCCCCTCAAGTACTTCCTCCCTAGGATTGAGCATCATGGGAATTGCAGTCCAAGTAAGGTGAGGCAGGCGCCGCTACGGTCAATTCCTGACAGTAGGCCCTCCCGCGTAGCACCTCCTAGGACCAGGCTTTGCCAGAATCCTCTTATGAAAAGAATGAACCGCCACTGTGGCATGCACATTCTGCCAAGGCTCCCAGGAAACGTCCTCCGCGGAATACCCCTTCCACAAGACCAGGTACAACATTACACCCCTTTTCCACCTGGAATCCCGAATGTGTTTAACTTCGCTTTCAAGTTCCCAATCACACAACACCGGAGGAGGAGTAGGCAGTTGCGCAGATACGGCAGGTTTTAGGAGACTGCAGTGAAACACAGGGTAGTTGCTAAGCATACCCGGCAGCTTTAACTTGAATGCGACTGGGTTTATCTGTTTCATTATTGTGTAAGGGCTGATGTACAGAGGGTGGAACACACTGCGCAACTTGAAACAAATGTTCTTGGTGGACAGCCATACTCGGTCCCCCACTTGATATTGAGGTCCCTCCTGTCTATGACGATCCCCCCACGTCTTATAATCTTGTTTGGCCCTCAGCAGATGCACCCTAACTTTCCGGTGCACTGCGAGTAGCTTCTTTACATGCTCCAGTACAGTGGGCTGACCCGCAACTTCCTCAGGAATACTGAGGGGGAGTGTTCTGGCATCATACCCATGGTTCGTACAAAAAGGTGATATACCCACTGAACTGTGCCAGGCGTTGTTGTAGGCTAGTTGCGCCATCCACAACAGTGTCACCCATGAATCCTGGGCCTCCTTTGCATAGCACCTGAGATACTTTTTCAAAGTCTGATTTAATCTTTCAGTCTGCCCATCTGTTTGTGGGTGAAAACTTGTGGAGAGAATAGAAGCAATATGCAAAGCTCTGCACCATATCTTCCAGAACCTGGCTATGAATTGAGGACCTCTGTCTAATACAATCACTTCAGGCACTACGTGCAGTCGAATGATAATATTTAATAACAACTAGGCGTCTATCCAGCTGTAGGAAGATTCATACAGGGAATGAAATGTCCCATTTTTGTGAGGCTATCAATGACTACCAAGATGGCCAACCATCTCTGATCTAGAGATAGTACCGGGATGAAATCAAGACTGATGTTTTGCCAGGGTTGCTGCGGGGTAGGCATGGGTATAAGCTTGCCTTTTTCCCGTATGTTTTCATTCTCTGCTCTAGCGCATTCTTCATAACGAGCCACCCACGATAAAAAGATCCGGTCTTACCGTACTCAACCAGAAATGTTGTTGTATTAAATGAAGGCTCTTACAGATTCCCAGATGTCCGGCCAATGGGGACACATGACACCAAGTAAACGCTTTCTTCTGTAATTCTTGAGTGGGCAGATAGAGATTATTTCCATAGAAGGGTAGCCCCTGTTTCACTGTGCGTTCTGCTTCTTGATTCGCCCAGGTTTCCCATGCTATGCTCGTATTCGGATGTCTTACTTCTTCCAGGAAGTCTTCCGCTCCGATTGTACATATCACTTTTGATGGCTCGATGATAGCCTCTAGGCCCTCGTTGTTGTTGAAAACTTCCATTGCTTCCTGTCTGGACAAAGAATCTGCCTTGTGATTTTAACCCCAGGCCTAAAGGTTATAACAAAATCATATTCAGGAAAGAACAGCATCCATCTCATTTGTCGCTGTGAGAGATGCCAAGCCGACTTCATATATTGAAGGTTCCTATGGTCTGAATATACTGTGCCTCGATAACTAGCCCCCCACAGGTATTGCCTCAATTCCTGAAATGCCTTTTTTATCGCCAGAAGTTCTTTCTCGGCGATAGTACAGTTCCTTTCTGCTGAGTTCAATTTCTTAGACAAGTAGGCCACAGGATGGAGCTGTCCGGTAATCTGGTCTCTCTGTGATAGAATGGCCCCAATGGCTTCATCCGAGGTATCTGCTTCCACCACAAAAGGATACTCCGGTTTAGGGTGGGCACGTACAGGAGCAGTGGTGAAGGCTCTCTTTAGGTACGTAAAAGCATCATTGGCCTCAATAGAACACTGGAAAGACACTCTTTTCCTGAGTACTCTTGACAGAGGAACTGCTACCTGGGAAAAGCGAAGGATGAACCTGAGATAATAATTTGCAAATTTCAGGAAGCATTGTACGTCTCTCATACATTTTGGGGTTGGCCATTCTTGCACTGCCTGCACCTTTCGCTCTGACATATGCAACCCTTCTGGACAAAGCATAAATCCAAGAAATTCCACCTCACTCACCCCAAACTCACACTTACTCAGCTTACAAAACAAGCTATGGTCTGGCAGTTTTTTCAACACACTGATGACTTGTTTCGTGTGCACTTCAACATCGCCAGAATAGATAGGGATGTCATCAATATACACCACTACAAATAGGTCCACATATTCCTTCAAGACATCGTTAAGGAAATACTGAAGGCTGCCGGGGCATTGCAGAGACCGAACAGCATTACAGTATATTCATATAAACCATAACGAGTCTTGAAGGCAGTTTTCTATTCATCCCCTTTGCGGACACGCACTAAGTGGTAAGCACCCGTCAGGTCCAATCTGGTGTAAATCTTGGCATTCCTCACCTGATCAAGCAACACAGATATGAGAGGTAACGGGTATCTGTTCCGCACCGTGTTTTTATTCAGCATGCGATAGTCCACACAGGCTCTCAAATCCCCGTTAGCGGGGGGAGGAGCTACGCCGCGAACCAAGATGGCCGCATAAGCTCCCGGCTCCGCCGACCTCCGCCGGCGACCCGACTATCCTGTCGTTTATCCTCTACCCACGCCCTGTGCCTGGATGTATGAAGGTTGCCTGATGCCAACGGTGCTTTCCCGGATTTCCTACCATATTCAGCGACGAAGTTATGTCGTGTCCTATTTTTGGCCTACTCCGGGGCTGCCGCCGGGACCTCGATTTTTGAAACACCCGGAAGGGACCTCATCAACATCGGCTGTGGGACCGCGATTGTGGCCGGTCTTCCAGGTCTGAATAATTCTTTTTGCTCTTGACTCTTGTCCTTGTTGATGGATGGTGCCGGAGAAGAGACACTGTGACGTGCTGGGATCCTCCTGCACTGCGGCTGTGGGTTGTGTGCCTGACCCCCGTTTCCCGGTCCGGGGGCTGACGGGCTGCACCCACGGCCGGTGTCTGTCCTGAGTGTGCCAGTTGGGGGCGCCCTTGATGTTGCGATCGCCAAATGTGTGCCCGGAGCCCGGCGATGTGCGCCGGAGATTGTGTTCCCCTCCGTCCTCTGAGCCCCGTGATGGAGGGAATGGATGGCGCACATTCATTGAGATCCGTAATGGCGGCGATTGGGGCGCTCCGCTCGCAATTCACCGGCGCATGTGTCTCCCTGGCGGCGAAACTGGATGATGTCTGCTCACGACCGGCCACGGATGCTGCAGCGCCTGCACAGAAATCTGCGATCCAGACGAGCGATTTGACCCTCCATCTGCGGGGGCCCGAGCGGCAGCCCGACTTTGTTCCTTTGAGAGTCGGCCTTACCTTCCCTTCATCTGTTACAGTGCATGGTCTTCCCTTTACGTCTCCTCTTCGATGGTGTGTCGTCGTTGGATGTCCTGTTCTTCATTGCCGAGTCTCAGGGTCCCGTCGAAGGGGATCGCCATTTTCCTTTGTTCCGGCCCGTCTGTATAACGGATGCCGCCATTTTGAGACCGGCCTTTGCTCCACCTTCACCGCCCTGGTCCGCCATGGACGCTTTGACTGCCTCTGGTCGGATGTGGCTTGGTCGAGATGTGCTCCGGAACGGATTCGCACTGGCCAGGGCTGACTTTGACTTTGAGGCTTTCTTGCTCCTTGCCACTGCTTTGAACCTTCTGAGATGCTTCCTCGGTTTGCAACTGCTATGACTTTGGCGATAGATCTCCTCGTGAAGCTTGCAGGGTAAACTTCTATTTCCCTGGGGTTGCTCCCTTTACTCTTGCCGGGACTGCACCGAGTACCTCACCGGGCCGGGGGTAGGAGGGTGGGGGGTGGGGGGGGTTTCTGGTGACTGTCCTCCCCGTGATTATGCTGACTGTTTTTGCTTTATTGATGATGATTGTGCTATGGGGGGGTCACCGCCGGCGGGGGGTATCAGGTGTCCAGGGGCTTGTTTGATTTTCTCCTCCTCCACTTCTTCTTATATTTTCCCTTCTGTGGGGCAGTTCCGGGGCGACAGGCACGCTGTTAGTGGGTTAGGCCGTAGCCATTACAGGGGTGCAGGGTGGCGGGTGTGGGGGGGGTTTGTTATTTTAGTTTGTTTTGTTCTATGGTCCCGATCGCTCTTTTCCGGCTTTGGGAGGGTTCTTTCCTCTTTCGTAGGGTTGGCTGTCCCTTGGTCTTGCACCTTTCTTTTTTCTTTTTTCGGCTTCTCGACAAGCCTCTGTTTTTCTGTTCTTGGGGGGTAGGCTCTCTGGGGTGATTTTTGGAAATGTGGATTATTGTAATGTGGTTTACTGTCCAGTATTATCGCCGTGGCTGCCCGGATTGCATAGTCGCTTTGGTTATAGCCTATCTACGACTGTAATTGGGGTAAGTCCCAATTGTCTCCTTTGGCTCCTATCCTGTGAGGTGCGATGTCCTTGTTGTTGCAGCCCCTACTCTTTTTCTAAAATTTAAAAATGAAAACCTCATATCCTGTCTGCGAGCCCCATAACCGCATCTGGTATACCTTGATATATCCTGTTTCCAGATTGGCTTCAGTTTCTCCTGTTTTTTTGCTTGCTTTTGCGGCCGGCCATGATGGTTGTGGGCCTGCGCATGTATCTCCTTCTTTTTTGAATAAAGGTTTTTAAAAAAAAAAAAAAATCCCCGTTAGCTTTGGCTATAAAAACAGTGGAGAGGCAGCAGGTGATCTGGAAGGTCTGATAAACCCCATCTGTAAGCAGTGCTTAGTTTGTAAAATATTAAGTGTAGGTGCTCCAATGTTTTTATTAGGCCACACCCACTTCCCCTGGCTCCACCTACTTCCACCACTGGCTCCACCCACATCTGTATATGCTCCATCCAAATTCTACAACTGGCACTGCTGAAAGCCCAGATGTAATACCGGAGTTGAATTTCAGCTATCGAGCCTTCCTCCAACATAGTTTTGATAAAAGGTTCCTCCCCTCCAGTGCCCCAAGTACATTTGGAAAAAAAAAATCACAAAGTCCATTTAAAGCACACTTTTGGCATACATTTTCTAAAATCACTAATGCACTGAAAGGGAATACATGAAATATTCCTTTGCTCTATGTGCCGACTTGGGGAAAGGAGAATACCAGGGTATATCCTGGTCCGTGTATCTTAGCGGTCAGCCTGAACTTGTGACTTTCCCCCAGTCTAGATCAACCAGATGACCCAGCAAGTGGGGTTTGTGCTTTTAGGTGCAATGCCTACCATAAATCTTTAAAATTGCACATCTCCAGTTCTAACAATTAGATTGTTGTCCTTTTGGTGTCAAATAATGTATTACATTTTACTCTATTGTTCTAAATTGGTGTGGGGTTATTATTATGTTGTGTTTTACCTTCAATACAGTTTGTGAATGCTGAATAAATACTTTACAAATTGCCTCTATGCTAATCCTGACTGCTTTTGTGCCAAGCTATCCGAGGGTTAAGCACAGATTATTTTAGTAACTTCGAAGGTTCACCCTGACAGGGATTGTGACTGTTGCTTCAAAAGGGCTCACACCCTCCCCTTCAATCAACAACCTAATTTCTCACAACAGCCATACAACTTTCCTCTTTTACATACACTGCACCAAGATTTGACTGCGGCCACTCACCAGGGGTAGTGGAACACCCTCTTTTACTAAGTAGAGCAAAACTTCAGAGCGATCAGGTGAAGGGACAGGATAGAAAGAAGGCAGTGCTGTGAAGAAAGGGCCCAAGGAGAGGGAGGGTATAAAAGAAGGCAATACTGAGAACAAAGCAGGTAGGGGTAGGGAGAGTGAGAGAGCAGGCACTGCTGAAGGGAGACAGGGCAAAAGCAGGAAACGGGCTGAGAGCAGAAGGTTTGTAGGCAAGAGGTTTTGGGGGCAGAGGGAGAGCAATGAATGCTGAGGAAAGAATGTCCAGGCATGAAGGGATTGGACAGAGTGAGGTCAAGCCCTTGTGGGGAGAGAGGGACTAGATTGTGGAAGTCAGAGAAAGCAGGCATTGTTGGGCAGAGACTGGAGCTCGGTCAGGACCTGACTCTCACACTGGGGCATGCATCGCGCCTTCCCTGCCTCTAGCCTTAATCCTGAGATATTAAAAGGAGTCATCAAACTATTTAAAATTAAACAGGTTTTACTTTGCTTAATTGTTTTTTCTGCATCGATATGTGCAATTGGTACCACCTAAAAAATGCATCTTTGCTTCTTTGATTTTTGCTCCCCAGCCATTTGAGAAAATAGTTTCCATTTACCAAGTTCTCAAGCAGTTCTTTTCATAGTCTTAAAACTAGTTACCTTTTGCCAGCAGTAACTCACTAACCCATCCAACATGAAGCTTTGTTGATAAAAACTGCCAGTATTGTAGGTTAGAACCTTTTTATATTTGAGACAAAATAACCCTACCTCTACGGAAAAAAATATGTAGGTTTGTATGCAAATCATTATCCTGAAAACTTATGTCAGAAAGTCAAACACAAAACGTGTGAACAAAACACTTGAAATGATGCTCAGACATGAAAAATATCTGGTGCCTCTTCGGGGTCAGAATCACTGAAAAGACAGTTGATGAAAACTATTATTATAACAGATCCACTGAACAGCCCCAATAGCCATGGATTTTGGTTCCCTTTCATTTTGTAATTCACTTCTGTTTGAGCAAAGCAACACAAATGTAAAAGTAAGGATGTAATACATTGTAGTATAACTGAACTGAAATCTGTGGCGTAACTTGATTGCCACAGGACTTAATGCAAAGATGGAAAATAGGCCACCTATCCCCTGATTGGGTTATAAAAGGACAGTATACTTGAGCTTCAGTGGGCCTTACACAGCCCTGGATCCCGGCGCCACTACACCGGCTGCATAATTCATAACCATACCCCTTATTGTTATGCAATTATAAATGGTGCTGGATATTGCCTTCACTTTCTTAAATTGCCTTTATAAATGAATGCACGATTGAAATAGCATTGTCTCTCTGATCAGCTACCATTCCCTTCATCGTCCATGTGGTTCCAGCCAACCTTTGTCTTCCTTGCGTTCCGGCTATCTCTCACTCTGAATTGTAGCCCAGTGCGGAATACACAGAAGTGTTTGCTCAAGTGATTGTTTATCTGTATTGGTGAACATGAGGAAAGATTAGCACAAGAATGCAAGTGTTACCCGCAGACACTATTCAACACCATCACACACCCATTTTAATTTCAGCATTTATCAGTAAGCTGGGTGCCTGGAGATCAAATCAATGCAGGACAGTCAACGAGTGTTAAAGAGCATTTCACAAAGGGTAGCTGTAGGACAGTAGGGTCTGCTTCCTATGGTTACCCCCACTTTTGCTGTGTTTCACTGTTTTTTCGACCTTAGTCTGGCTGTGGCCCTGCTAATCAGGACCACAGCCTAGCTGTTCTCTCTCTAAATTGATACTATGTACTTTAGGTACATACCAGATTTGTTACTGGGTCACCCTTGTGAGTCCCTGTATATGGTACCCTAGGTACCCAGGGCATAGGTGCCCCAGAGGCCTACCAGGGGCTGAAGCATGTATTATGCCACCCCGGGGCAGCCTTCCAAAATGGCACCACAGGTCTGCACTTGCAGCCTGGGTAAGGTGGTGTAAGCACCCCTTACTTAGATAAAGTATACCTATATCTACCTTTACATATAGACACATATCAACCTATAAGTCACACCTATGGCAGGCCTTAACAATCCTGAAGGCAGAGTGCTTGGTTTTGTGTGAGAGGGTGCCCTAGCATGAGCTGAGCCCCTCTGCAGCTTTCGGAAATATCTCCTTCTAGCTGTTCTATGGTATAGCCATACCATATATTTTTAAGTGCATTGTAATCCTTGCGGTTAATGCTAACTTTGGTTTGGCTTTATTAAAACATGTCGTGTAAGGTGTCAAACACTTTGAAATACTACCCCCTGCCAGTTCTAGAGGGAGAAGACATGTACACACTGGTATACCCGGTTAAAGTTAAACAGAGCCTCAGCATCACAAAATGGATGCTGCTGCCACAGACACTAGTCTGCCCTTCTGCTGCTGGACGAAACTCCGGTAGGGGAGGCCTGGACAATAGGCTTCCTGTCCAGGGAGGTGCCAGCACCTCCCCAGACAGGCTTTAGTGTATTGGGGCAGGGTGGGTTGCATTTAGTGAATGCTTTTCAGACACTGCCTGGGGCACACAAGGTGCTCCATGCATTTCCCAGTTCAAACCGGTTGCTGGGGCACTCTGCCCCAGCTCTGGCGCGAAACTGGACAAAGGGGAAGGGGTGTAACCACCCCCTCTCCAGGACCTCCCATAGGTGGGACCCTAGAGTTAGCCCAACCCCTACACTTAGTATAATTATAGGAACCCAGTCCCTAGGACTTTAGATTACCCTGGACGAAACTCTGCAATATATATCTTGGACCTCCAACATTCCATATCGACTGGAAGTCGGAAGAAATCTCCCTTGTGGTCAAGGAGTGACCACCCTGTCCAAACAGGCACCAAAAGCATCTTTGCCGGTCTGCATTTTCGAGGCTCCCGCCGGATCCCAAAGAATCTGCGACACAGGACACGGACTTCCAGACATCTCTGAGGCTGACCCGACATCCCAGCAAAGCTGAGACCCGTAGCTGACACAAGAGATGTGGGACCGGAACTCCTGGACATCCTGCATTTTTGCAACTGCACCTACTTCCTGAGGTATCCCGAAGTAGTGCATTGGGGTATTTGAAGCCCCTGCCCCGAGCACCATTTGCACCGAAGTACAGAGGCCAGGACTCCACGAGTGACCCGTGAGTCCCCTTTCTGCATCGCAGCTTGAGGCTCCTTCGCGGTTCCTAGTCTGTTGACTAGTGAGCCCCCACGAAGGCCAATCCTTTGTTCTTTGAGTTTTCCTGGTTGCTCCAGACGTGCTCTGACTCCCCTCCAAAGGAGGAGTCCCTCAGACCTTGCTGGTCTGAACCGAAGCCAATCTTGTCATCTGTGCGTGGGTTGCTGTTGCCAAGGCTTGTTGGGTCCAATCAGATTCCGATGCTGCAGCACTCGACATCCTTTGTGGGACAGCTCGAATCCATCTCCTGGTTGTCGTCGACGCCTCCTGGTCCTCGTGGCTGAAGAGTCAAGCTTCTCCTTTTGCAACTGAAAACACCTGACATCAGCTGGCACCTTCCTGTCGCCATCCTGGTCACTGGCTAGTGACCCAGACTCTGTCCCCTCTGCTTTCAGATTCTTCACATCTCCGATCCACCCGGACACTTTTCCTGTGGTCGCCTGCAGCATTTCTTTGTAGCTCTCCATTGGAATCGACAACGAAACCTGACATCAAAAGACACCTATGCACCCGGCTTCCCTGGGTGAGGAAACACGAGTACTCCGGTGCTCCCGTGGGTCTTGACTCTCGAAGTGTCCTAGTCTAAAAGGGTTCCATCGTAGTTCACCTCTAAATGCCCTTAATCTTTAAAATGTTAACTTGTTCGTTCTCCATAGCAAGTCAATGGTGATTCGCGGCTGTGTTTAGACACAGCACGCTGTCGCAGGGTTTCCGTTCTCTCACAGAACTGTGCTCAGAGACCTAGAACCTGGGTGAGTCAGGGTGACCCACAACTCACCTATGTTTCAGAAATCCCCTTACCAGGCTAGCTACAGTATCTCATCGGCAGTGAATACTTCTCGATGTCTTAGACAATCCAGAACATGAACTTAGAATACCTCAGGTATCGTGGAACACATGAACACTCTTTCGTTATATTATCAATCCAAACCGAAACTGGGAGGCAATGAGAACACGTGCAAGTTTGAAATGTTTATTTTTTCAATGCAACATTCTCAAACGCAGTATCTTGTATAATACCAACATGCATATTATAAAAATCAGAGTCAGCAGCATAGTCACTAATCCATAGTAAGCAAACTGTGATAACATATTATGATGCAAAAATCTATAGAATTCTGTATCACCTATATTTCGCGCACCCTAATTAGCATATTATATTATATCTAAGAAGGTCTCATCTGGGCTTTAGCTGGGCGAACCCATACCTCAAATTCTCAGTAGTAGGAGATCACATCAACAGCTACCAGCTCTCAGCATGTCCAGCATCAAGTGTGTTTTTCTCATTCCCTGTAACTGTATCTTGAACTCACGTAAAGCCCAAAGTTGGCACAAACATTATTTGTGTTATGACTAACGTAGTGCGAGGATCAGGCCTGCAGTAACCTTGTGTTAGAGTGTGCAGTTCTCAGTGTTCAGACAGTTGTACCAAGTTTTCCAGGCACGACTGATACCAGTACAATAATATATTATTCTGAAATAAATCACATCTTTCGTCTAGGTTAAAAGCTGTAATAACAATTAGGTGTTGTGTGCAAACCGAAGCAGAAAGAAAATATGGCGTTTAAACATTTAATAAGCACATGCTAACTTAACACAATCTATGGAAACGTAATAACCATATGACACCCCCCCAATGGTCCGAGGACGGTCAAAAGACAAATATATAAGCCAATACTCTATGAGAGGCAAGACTTGAAAGCAGAGTTCAATGATATTGAGCCAAGCTAAATGTATGTAATGTCTGTAAAATTTAAAAAATACAAAAAATATGTATGAATGCCTATAGTGGCCACACAAAATATAAAAAGTCGAACTTGAGGCCTAAATATAATAAATAGGCCTTGAACATATGAAAAACTCGAATGTTCGTATTGAAATTGGCACCATTCAGAATTACTAAAAAGTCACGTGCCATATAGATGGAAGTATTCAGAGTCATTCCTCGTTGAATGAATATGCAAAATATGTAGCAACAGCTTCCAACATGAAATCACTGTCATCATCCGAAAACAGTTCAGCCATCCAATTAAGCAATGGGAAAGAACATACGTGCTCCTCCAGTACTGAATCCTCTAGCATCATCAGAGGACAGCTCAGTGGGTTCTCGAGAACGCTCTGTGCCAGAAAGTCATGCGCCGCTGCGAAAATGTCCCACTGACCCATTAGTCCATGCATCGCTGCCACAGCCATAACCCTTTCGCCAGAACAGACCAACTCATGAGCCACTACGGGGGACATCAGCTGATCAAAGTCGACGTCAGGAGAAGTCGGTAAACAGAGACACAAATCAATGGCCCAGTCGAAATCACAGCTCAGGCAATGAAACACAGGCTGGACACAGGTGAAATAGGAAAATCTGAAAGATAATCCAAAAGCCGTGCTTAAAGTCGCAAGCGGCAGGGATCCATAATAATCAAGCATCCGGTTGCGAAACTGCATCAGTAGGTGCTGTGCGTTTCCTTGCGCAGGATGGGCATCCATGTTTTATGAAATAAAATATCACCAGAACGCCTGCAGCCAAAGCCAGCAAAACAGGAAATCCGCCAAACAGACTAGCGAATATAGAATGAAAGAACGCAGGGATAATACCAAATACTTTTTCAAATGTAGTCACGAGACCACTGCTAACCATTTTACAAAAATGAGCGAGGCTGGATGTGGAGGAGGCATTAAAGATTTGATGAACCAGCTCGCAAAAATGAAACGGCAAATCAGTACTTAAAAGCGCTTGTACTTCTGTGCGTGTGTTTGCTATGTGAAGGACATAAGTTTCGCGGGCAGAGCTCAGGGCCACCTGTTTTTGAGACAAAAGGGCTCTTATACGGCCTAAACCATTGAATTCAGCTCTCAAGGTTGGTATTCTTGGCCAAATTAAAACTTCTGAATTCCCATGCGTGGGTGGATACAACACATTCTTGCAGCAAACGACCCTTTCAGACACGGTAACCACATATGCGATACCAGCCTCTAACCCACAACAAAACTCGTTATTTAAAAGTAAATAACTACCGTTGGACAACAACGTGAACGTGGGAACTATTGCAGGAACTGGTGTCCCTTTCAAAACACAGGCCAAATTCGGTTTGTCCTGATTACAAGAACCATGCAACTGGATGTGTCTGCAAATAAGTGAGCGGTCAGGGGACTGTGTACATTCTTCACCATTCAGATTCACTTCATTCCCCTCCTTAAGGCATCTGTAAGTGTATGGTAAAGACCATGTCTCATGGAGGAAAGCACTGCCTAATGGTTCATATCGCCCAATGGCAATATATTTCATACAATTTGTAAATGTATACAAAGCAAAAGGTAATGTTATAACACCATGAATAAACCATGTTGCTGCAGTTACTTCAGCCACCGAAAATGGCAGGGATTCTAATTTTTCAATATGTAACATAGAAAATGTAGCATCTCTCATTGACAACATGCGCTGTTTTTCAGTCAAATTAAACGGGGCAAATAATGATGATATGTTCAAAAAAGTCCATGGCACTCGACCAGACTTAAGAGTCTGTAGTGTCCACGCAAACTGCATCACAGAACGCAATTGATTTTGACCATGATACAACACGGACACTTCATCATGTACAATGTCGACAACAGAAGACACAATATTATTTAAAGTGTAAATTCGGGAAGAAAGCGTGTTAATGCTGTTATCAACCACTGCAAGCACTTTTTCCAAATTAGCTTGATCAATAGCCCTTAGGCGTTTAGCAGCCTCAACCTGGTTAACTTTCCAAATTTCATTGTAAATTGCATACAGGAATCGTTTAGATCTACCTTTAGCAGGGCCTTTTATAAAGTCGTTTAAATCCACATTATCATGTAATTGAGACAAATGTAGTTTAACTGCAGCTAAAGTTGAATGCTGTAACCAATTTTGACACAGCTTCCCCACAGAATAAGTCGTGACAGTATAGTCTTCTTCAAAACGTGGATCGGGCCTGAGTTTTGTGAACCCCTCAGCCAAACCCATAAATCTGCGCTGGCAAGAATCAGCACTCTTTTGCCATACCAGCCAACCCTTGGAATCCAAACTGGAAATGTTAAAGGACGAATTGTGTAAAAGAGTTTGCAACCTTTGAATGGAGGAATCAGTGAAATTACCCCAACCTTTATATTCATTTAAATCTGGGATGGACGGTGTATTTAATTTTTTAGAAGTAGCCAATCCAAAGCATGTTGTCTGGAAAATGGTAGAATTTAAAAACAACATGTGATTTGGGATGAGACATGCACGGTGCAAAGCCTCAGTGCCTTGTACCTGCCAATCTTTGGTACCCCAAACCGATTTAAGGTCAATTGTTCCTTTCCAGAACTCGTAGCCATCTACAGCCAACCTGTCTAAAAAGGACTTCGAATAAAGTAATTTTGTATCGGTAAGTCTAACTTTGGAAATGGGCTTTTGTGTCATTTTAAAATAAAATGACTCGGGATTAGACTGATCAAAGTCTGTAAAATAGGTATATTTTTTCAGAAATGTATTGGAACTGCCACTGAATGGAGCAGGGCAATGTTCCCATTGTGTATAATTTACAGCAACCCTCCTGGAATTTGTCTTATGCAAAAAATGATTACCATAGTGTTGAAAACAAAACAAATCACCATAATTAATAGAATCTGTATACAGATCCTCCGCATCGAAGGCAGCATAATACTTCAAATCCGAGAATAATGCTTCTACGGCCTGAATATCCCAATCATCAGAACGTACATTTTGTTTAATCACATCTCCCATGTTTACTCTAAGCACATTTGGAACATTAATCACTTCAGTAGGCCCGTGTATCTGAAACCTAACCGCATCCCACACAATCCCATCAAGGACAGGCCAAGCTGTAATGTTAACCGTATTTAAGTTTCGTTTCTGTCTGTGCGCAGAATGTGAAGAGGAAAGAGGGTTCAATGTTCCATTAAGGTACCGAATTCCTGTTCTTTCTTTAACGTAGTGACCATCAATCAGGCGGAAAAAATAAAACACAAAACCAATTGACATAAAAAGATAGAATGAAAATAGGAGCAACCAAATGTATGTCCAAGGCGGAATTAAAAAATGTTTCTTGAACAACGTGGCATATCTTGCAATGTTTGTGGGTTTCTTTGATGTTTCCGAAACAGAGTCAAAAGAGAATCTGGACTGGCCTGCCAAACGGGTCTGCAAATCAGGCATCGATAAATCAGCAGGATAAGTGTAGTTTAGCTCATCAATGTTAGTATCAGGAATAGTATTTAATAAAGGACTGGATATGGCAGGCATCTCGAGGGACACCTCCTGTTCTGCACCAGATGTAATAGCCAGCACAGAGTGCCTCACCATGGAAGGACAGGATACAGCCGGTGTCATGCTATGAAGAATCGGCCACCCTGTGTGTCTTGACATTGTCAATAGAAATAAATCTGTTTTCCTTACGACCTGGAAGTGGTGGTAAAATGACTGTTCTTGTGCCCTTCACTCCAAGGACTCGAACTGGTGCTCGATATGAGGGACCAAACTCTTTCTTGTTATCGATCTTCTCTCGAACCAGTTCTCCAACTTGGGGTAGCCAGCCAACTACCGGGATCTGCAACACATCATCCGATGTGGAGGGCAAATGTTCCTTTGCAAGACTGTCTCTGGTCTTTTGTAGATTCTGTAAAACATTGCAATGTTCATCTACGTCAAAGGCCCCGGCCTGGGCCTTGTAGTCCGGCCCATCAAGGTCAGGTACATACATCTTGATACCAAAGAGCTTTTCGTATGGGGTCCGCCCACCCAGAGACCTTCTAGGGAGATTATTAAGCGCACGCTGCACGCCTATGAGGTGGGCTAGCCAGTTTCTACCAGTACCTATAACTCGGGCTGTCAAAGATTGCTTTAAGTCGCGGTTCATTCGTTCTACTACACTATTACCCTCAGGTCTGTAGGGACTTGAAAACTTGACTTGGACTCCCAACGAAACCATAGCAGCCTTGTATGCCTTAGAGGCGAAAGCCGGGCCCTGGTCCGAATGGAAAGTACCACAGGCAAAAATTCCCACAAAGACACGCAAATCCTTAATGACAGTCCGCGAATCAGCGCTTCGATGCGGCCATACTTATACAAAGCGTGTGCATGAATCAACTGCTACTAAGATGTATTTAAACGCAGTATCAGAAGAAAAAGGACCGCAGTGATCCAAATAAACGCAACCAAGCGGTTTATTAGAGATGTACAACTGTGTCTGAGGCGGACGCGCAGCAGTAGAAGGCTTAATCTGCTGCCAAATGTTACAGTGAAGAACATATTCACGCGTCTATTTGTACAGACCCCGCCACCAGAATCTCTGTTGTAGCTGAGTTACAGTGGCCGAGACCCCCGCATGCGCAGACGCCACACCTTCATGTGCCGCTGTAATCAAAGCAGCTCTGCGATCCGAGTTGGGAACTAAACGCTCGCCAACTTCAGGGATTTTCACATAAGGAACCTTATCGGGACTTAAGTGGTATGTGTATTTAGAAGGGAATCCCGCAGGATATTTACCTCCCTTCTCCGTTGCAGCTACAGCTGCCAAGATGTCATCATCGATTTTGCTTTTGGACCTCGTGACTGCCGCGACTAAGTATTTTGATACCGCTGACTTCGCTGCTTCGTCAGCAAGCGAGTTGCCAACAGCGTGGACCCCCACGCGCTGATGACCGAGAGTATGAATCACAAACACGAGTGGCAGCTTCTCTTTAAGTTCCGCCACTCGGACCCAGATTGTTTTATGTTTTATTGTGCTACCTTTGGAGTCACGAAAATCATTCTGAATCCAAAAGAACAAGTTTTCATTGTAAGACTGGACACAGTAGTAAGAATCACTTACGATTAAAGTCGTCACACTAGGATCTGCGTACTCCAATGCAAGCATCAGAGCACGAAGCTCTGCCAATTGTGCGGTGCAGTCTCCAAGCGTCTGCGTGTGCACGACACTGGACTTGAACTCATCGTTCACCATGGCACCGACCACAATGGCGCAAGCGGAAACGTAGGCATGTTTAGAGCCATGCGCAACCTGCGCCGAACCATCAGTGTAAATGATGCAATGGAAATCCTCCAACGGCCGCATTGCTAATGGAGCAGGATGAACAAACTCATACTGTAAATACTCCTGGGACCGTAAGGTGGCGTCAAAAATAAACGTGACATCCTGGGACGTCAAGGACGCAGCCCATTGAATCCACCGAGGGTGCAAAGCTTTGGAATTAGGTACACTGGCTTTCGTAACCGCCTCTAAGGCAGGGCACGGGGTAACAACCAACATGCGCTTTCCTTGTGACAGGGCACGTTCCTTAAGAATTGCCATCTGCACAGCCGTTAAAACTTTCTCCACAGTGGAAAAACGCAATTCAGCCGAAGTGTACAAGTGTGACTTGTAAGCAATAGGTACTGTATCTCCTTCATTAAAAGTCAGGTACGTGAAACCCACCGCCCCAGGGATAATTCTTATCACCAGGTTGGTCTGGTTATCACGAGTCTGTAAGTATTCAGAAGCGAGCAAATCAGCCTGCAAAGACTGCAGAATGGCCGAATGCTCAGGCAGCCAGCATGATTTGGAAAAAGATGGTTGTATCAAAGCATACAAAGGCTTGATACGCTGGGCATATTCCGGAATGTAAGTCCTCCCGAAATTCAGAAAACCCAGAAGAGATTGTAATTTTTTCAGTGTTGTCGGAGAGCACAACTGTGCACATTTCTCCAGGAAATGGGGTGCTAAACCCTTCCCTTCATGGTTAAGCTCGTAACCTAGAAACAACACTGTGTACTCTGCAATGTGCGACTTTGCAAAGTTAAACTTGTAACCCATGTCAGCAAAGTTACAAATTATGCTATTTACTCGACACAGATGCTCCCAAAGATCGTCGTCTGTGAGATAAATGTCATCCACATACGAACAAGCAACTGGGTCGAAGCTCTCCAAAAGAGAGACTATGCGCGCGGAAAAAACTCCCGGACTGTTCTTGTAGCCCATTGGGAGTCGTTTAAACATTTTTTGCACTCCTGCGCACGTAAAACTGGTCCATTGGGAACTTAGACCATCTAATCTATGTGCATAAAAACCATTGGAAATGTCAAGCGTGGTTTTGAACCGTTTACGCTCAAGACTATTCACTAACGCAGAGCCGTGCGTATTCTGTACTGCACAGTTACGGCAATGCGAGTTCAAATGCCTATAATCCAAAACCAAACGATATGATCCGTCCGGTTTGTTCACAGTAAAAAGAGGGTTATTCATCGGTGACACACACGTTTCAATTACACCTTGATATTCCAATTGTTCAAGGATAGCTGCGACTGAAGCTTTCGCTTCACGCCGTATGGGATATTGGGGTTGAGGCTGTGGCTGTGACCGTAAAGGAATCTCATGGCTTGGTGACAATTTATCCCAGCCACATTGATTGCGGTACACAGCCGTCGCAAGCGCCAGAGCCCACTCTTCTGCAAAATGCAGCGCCTCCACCCTCGGCATTGTGTGCGCGAAGCTGGGTAGGATTACCTCCTCCCCTCGCGGAGCTGCGAGAACAAAAGGTGGGGGCCAGTCAGCCTCCGAAAGCAAAATGTCATACGTAGACGAGAGATTTTCCCAAAATACCCCTTTTACAGTTCGCTGCATGTCACCTTCAATTAACAGGACAATTTCAAAAAGTCTTTCAGGGGGAGCAACATGCGTATCTGCAGTTTCAATCACAACAAAAGTTTCAGTCGCTGTCACCTTCAACAGTGGACGGAGGGCCTCTCTCACTATGGTAATCTCTGCAGCGCTGTCCAGCAAGGTCAGAGCCCACGTCAGATTCCGAAGCCGCGTTCTCACTATCTGGGGCATAACGATGCGCGGTCAGGGCAGCGACTTTCTTCGTGGCAAACTGAGGTCTCTTGGGCGTAGAGCCTTCCTGCTGATCTCCACTGGAACGCGGGCGGGGCTGACCACGTCCTTGCTGGCCACCCCGGCCCCTGCCGCCCCCTCCACCACCGGTTGACGGAGCCCATGAGTCCTGAAAGGAACGAGGAGAGCGTTGTTCAGAAGCCTGAAACCTCTCAGGCGATTTAATCATCGCGCGGTCGCGCAAATCATAAACACGATCCGACTGCGCAGGCAATGGAGACGCAGGAGCAGAAACCTGTATTTGTTGTTGTTGTTGCTTACCCTGATTCTGCTTTTTAGGCCAATTTTGTTTCTTGGACTTTTGTTGACCACTAGTTTCCGATGTCTGACTCTGGGGCTGTTTCTTCTCCTTATCAGGAAAAGTTTTAACCCCCTTTGCATTGCGGCCCACCATTGCGTAAGCATGCACAATAATCTTTGCTAACTGTCGGGGTCGGTCGGGCTCGGGAACCAACGCTAATGCGTTAGCAACTTGAAAGTTCACTGCATCCCCCTTGACATTCGCAAGGATCACACCGCAAACTACTTCAAAGGAGCCACACAGGCGCATGCCCAATTCAACAGCCGCCTCCGGTCCATGTTCGTCCTGAACACGTTTGAGGACCCCACCTAGATTGGTCACAGACGGGGAGCCATAGCACCTCGAATAGACCGCTGCAAAAGTTTTCCCCCAGGTCTCACAGTCAGCAAGGTCAGGAGCCAGATCTTTCGGCAAACTCAGTGTAAGAATCCGGTGTTTATCACCCGGACTCGTATTAGGAAACACAGCTTCCAGCTGGCCGAATTTCTCAGCAAGCCAGAACGGAAAATCGTCCTTTTCCTGGGGCTTCTTACCCATCACGGAATTAACCATGACCGGGTTGATTTTCAGACCAGCATGTTCTGCTCGAAGCTGTGCGCCTCTAGGGGCCGCGTCCTGAACATTACGTCCAATGTAATGAACAAGCGCTCTAATCACTCCCACCGCGACTTCATGAAGCTGCCGCAGTTCGCCCACGTTACAAGCGTTACGTCGAGGGTGAGGAGTAAATCCACCCAAAGCAGGCCAACTAGTGCCCGCAATGGACAAAGGACCTAACCTCGGAGCGGTCATAGCGTGCGGTAGGGCGCCACCAAACCAAACTCCATGCTGCCAAGCGTCAATAGGAACCTCCAGTGCTCTGTACGGAGCGTATGCAGCCGGTACATCTGAAGCAGTGTATGAGTGAAACACACCAGTATTTGCGTTCACCTCCGGAAATGTCACCCACGAATAAAACAGTTCGTACGGGTAAGCATGTTCCGCGCTCACCACCAGAACCACAGCCAAGCCTTCCAAAGGAACATCATACATCCGCAAATGGTCACGCACCGCAATGCGACTATGCTGCGGGATGTCCACGGCTTGAGCCATGTTAGCACAGGAATTAGAAAAAACAAATTATACTTTGTAGCACAACTGGGTAGTAATTCAAGGAAACCGTTTTAGATACATTCAAGCTTGAAAATTACCTATTTCAAAAATAGGTAGGTTTTTCCGACACTGCCGTTTTCCGGAAACGGGAATGTAGGCGTTAAGGTTTGAATGATATACTACTCGAGTGTCATGTTATAGGGCCAACCAACGTTTGGGCGCCATGTCGCAGGGTTTCCGTTCTCTCACAGAACTGTGCTCAGAGACCTAGGACCTGGGTGAGTCAGGGTGACCCACAACTCACCTATGTTTCAGAAATCCCCTTACCAGGCTAGCTACAGTATCTCACCGGCAGTGAATACTTCCCGATGTCTTAGACAATCCAGAACATGAACTTAGAATACCTCAGGTATCGTGGAACACATGAACACTCTTTCGTTATATTATCATTCCAAACCGAAACTGGGAGGCAATGAGAACACGTGCAAGTTTGAAATTTTTTCAATGCAACATTCTCAAACGCAGTATCTTGTATAATACCAACATGCATATTATAAAAATCAGAGTCAGCAGCATAGTCACTAATCCATAGTAAGCAAACTGTGATAACATATTATGATGCAAAAATCTATAGAATTCTGTATCACCTATATTTCGCGCACCCTAATTAGCATATTATATTATATCTAAGAAGGTCTCATCTGGGCTTTAGCTGGGCGAACCCATACCTCAAATTCTCAGTAGTAGGAGATCACATCAACAGCTACCAGCTCTCAGCATGTCCAGCATCAAGTGTGTTTTTCTCATTCCCTGTAACTGTATCTTGAACTCACGTAAAGCCCAAAGTTGGCACAAACATTATTTGTGTTATGACTAACGTAGTGTGAGGATCAGGCCTGCAGTAACCTTGTGTTAGAGTGTGCAGTTCTCAGTGTGCAGACAGTTGTACCAAATGTTCCAGGCACGACTGATACCAGTACAATAATATATTATTCTGAAATAAATCACATCTTTCGTCTAGGTTAAAAGCTGTAATAACAATTAGGTGTTGTGTGCAAACCGAAGCAGAAAGAAAATATGGCGTTTAAACATTTAATAAGCACATGCTAACTTAACACAATCTATGGAAACGTAATAACCATATGACAACGCGTCCCCTGTGGGTCTCCTGTGTCTTTACCTTGGGTGCTTCCTGGTTTCCCAGCGGTTCTACAGGCCCTAGGCTCACGTGGTTCTTTTACCACTATTTTAGTATATGGTTTGTATTTATTTATTTATTTATTTATTTATTTTATTTATTTATTATAGAGTTTTGTATAGCGCGAACAAGACCCGTGGGTATCAGAGCGCTTAACATCGAGGAAGGTTACACATTGACAGTACAGTATCAATATAGGACAAACAGATATAAGATAACAAAAACTATGGCCATAAAGGGTGTCTAACTATATATATTCCCAAACACATGTGCAATTAGCAATAAAAGGTGAGAAAGGGCTAGCTTATATCACGATCCTTATCAATCGATAAGGTGAGGTAGAGGTTATATAGTTTGTATGGTTTGGCTATAATAAATCGTTATGAGTTCACATAGGATTGTGGTAGCGATAAGGATACATCCGAGGCTTGTGTGTGGCGTAAGCATGGGCGGAAAATCCGTTACGCTCGCGGATTTTGCGGATTTTCGGGAAATCCGCAATCCGCGAGATTTGCGAATTTCCCGCAAAATCCGCAAATCCGCGAGCAGCGGATTTTGCTCGCGCTGCTCGCACTGTTCGCGTGAGTTCGCGCCCCGCGAATAAGTGCAAAATTGCAGAAATACGATTTTAGCAAAACTGAAAGTAACTACTTACCAGGTTCAAAAGTTCAGGCACATCATTAGTAGCCATTTCCTGTAGTGCTTCCTGAGGGGCCCCTCCAGAGTTCAGTTGCCAGTTGAAACTATTATGTGACCCTGCTCTGAACCTCAGAATAGTTACACATATGCCACAAAGGTCCTGAATTACAGATAAGGGAGACAAGCAGGAGCCAGGCTGGAAGTTAAAATCCATTAATCAGCCCCTAATTCATTATTGTCAGTTGGGGCAGGGCAGGTGTTGTAACTAATTTTGCAACAATGAAAGCACTTAGCAAGTGCAAAAGATCACTAATCAGGGCGCACTAAGGAAGCAGGTGCCAGCTAAAAAAATATTCTGTGACACATTAATCAGCCCCAAATTAATTCAGGTCACTTGAGGCAGGGAAGGTGTGCTTTGCTTTGCCGAAAATAATGTACACTGGACAACCAGAGGGTGTGGTGATGAAACAGAGGGTGGCATGGGTGGGCCAGAGGTTGGCATGAGTAGTCAGAGAGTGGCAGTGGTGACAGAGAGTGGCAGTGATGAAGAAGAGTGTCCCAAACAGGCTGGACACGTAGAAACAACAAGTTCGCAAAACTTGCGACCCGACAGGTAAGTTCGCAAATTGCGAAATTGTAAAAACCCTCGCGAACTGGCAGAAACACGGGCGAACACAAAAAAAAAAAATCCGCAAATTCGCGGGAATTCGCGGATTTTGCGGATTGCGAATCCGCAAATCCGCAAAATTCGCGGATTGCCAATCCGCAAAATCCGCTCATGCTTAGTGTGGCGTCAGTCTCCTGTCAGTGATAGTATTAAGAGGAGGCCACCCTTCAGCTGATGCAAATGTTCCTACCAGCGATCAGTCGGCTTCCCTATACAAGGTATTTACTCATCATTAGGCTTTTCACTTCCCGTTTGAATAGTACAATGTTTTGAATCTTCCTAATGCTTGGGGGGAGTGAATTCCAGACTCTGGGGGCAGCTCCGGAGAATGCTCGGTCGTAGGTCTTTTTCTTTCGGAAGATGGCTGGCCTCAACAGCAACTCCTTGGAGCTTCTAGCTGGTCTGTTTCCTCCCGATAGCTTAATTTTCTTGGCTAGGTATCCTGGCGTGTTATAATGCACCGCTTTGTGAGTAATACATGCTATCTTCATTTGAACTCTGGCCTCATAAGGTAGCCAGTTCAGTGCTTTCAGGTGGGGAGATATGTGATCAAATTTCCTAGATCCAGTGATGAGTCTTGCCGCAGCGTTGAGACAGGCTTTTAGTGGTGCTGTGGATGTTTTAGGTAGGCCAGTTAAAGTAGAGCAACCATATTCGATCCTGGATATCACTAGGGATTGTATAGCCAATTTTAGATCTGCCTCTGAGATGTATGGTTTTAATTTTCTTAAGTAGCTCAGATGGAAGCGGGCACTTTTCGCCATTGAATTAATGTGGGCTTTCATGTCGAGATTCTCATCTACTGTGATTCCTAGTGATTTAGCTGAGTTGACTAGGGTTGGTGTGCAGTTTAGCGCAGTCACCAATTTGGTCCATTCTTTTATTTCTGGATGGCTCCTTGGAGGTGAGATTAGCAAGAATTCTGTTTTCTGGGCATTTAATTTCAGATGATTCAAAGTTAACCATTGCAAGGCCATCTTTAGTGTCTCATTCATTAGATCTATGTCATCAAGTGAGGCGATCTTTAAGTATATTTGCGTGTCGTCAGCATACATGTGGTAGGATATCTTTGATTTCCGCAGAATGTCTGTGAGGGGTTCGACATATAGGTTGAATAGATCTGGGGATAGTGTTGAGCCTTGCGGGACCCCAATTGCATTAGGACAGGGGGGTGAGATTGCTTGGTTAACCAGGAATCGTTGAGATCTGTTTCTTAGGAAAGAGTTGAACCATCTCAGCACATTTCCGGACAATCCCATCCTGTCCTGTAGCCTGATCAATAGTGCTTCGTGATTTACCGTGTCAAAAGCAGATGACAGGTCTAGTAAAATCAATAGGCATGCTTGATTTTGGTCTAGGGCTTGTAGCGCGTCATCAGCAATATGCAGGATCGCTGTTTCCGTGCTGTGCCCTGCTCTGAACCCCGATTGGCATTCGTCTAGTAGGGAGAACTTGGTGATGTGTTGTTTCAATTGGCTCTGCATGCATTTCTCAATTAGTTTGGCCAGTAAGGGGATGTTGGTTACAGGTCGATAGTTATTCGGATCTGTTGCATCCGCTGTCGGTTTTTTGATTATTGGCACTACTTGTCCTGTTTTTAGGCAATCAGGGAGGATCCCTTGTGAAAGTGATGCGTTTATTATTTTGGTCCAGATTGGAACCACAATGTGGCTGATTTCTCTTACACATTTTGCAGGTAGAGGGTCATGATAGTGGTTATTTGGTCTGATTTCGGACAGTGTTTTGGCGATTTTGTCCTGGTCATATAGTTCAAATGTGTCCCAGTTTGCTTTATTTTTTGTCTTACTACTCTCTGTTGTCATGCAGGCCTCGTTCGTCGGCCGGGGATGGGTCGGGAGGATAGCCGCGGCATTTGCGAGCTCTACCTCTAGCGCTTTGGTCTTCTCCGAGAAAAATATGGAGAATTCCTCGCAGCTTAAGGGAGTTTTTGAGTTCTCTTGAGTTGATTTGGCTAGTTTATCTGATTGCTGCTTTAGGATCTCGAAGAGTTTTCTCGGCCTGTTTTTGGCATTGTCAAGTTCTGCTCTTATAAATTCTTTTTTGGAATTGATTACCTTTTTGTTATAATCTTTCCTGATTTTTCTGAGGGCTTTCAGCTCTGGTGAGGAAGGGTGTTGTCTCCATTTTCTTTCGGCTGTTCTCAGTTTGCGCCTGTCCTCATTCAGAGACCCACTAAACCAAGGATTCTTTGGCTTATCTGCGGTCCTTTTCAGTTTTAGTGGCATGGTTTCATTGACGATATTTCCAATTGAGGTTAAGTAGTGATCAGTCAGCTCGCTTACATTCTGCATGTCGTTAGGTGGCTTTAAGCCTCTCTCGCAGCTTTCAACCAATAGCTCAATATTAGCTTCTCTTATGTCTCGGATCAATTTTTTGGACTTGGGGGGTTGCACCGTCCTACCCTTTTTCACTGTGTGGATCATGAATGTTATGGCGTGATGGTCAGACCAATCACACGGGTCTATAGCGCTGATTGATGCCTCTTTGTTTCTTGAAATGATCCAATCTAAGGACGCTCCTTGCGCGTGAGTAGGTTGGGTGCATGCTGTTATGTTATGTTATGTTATGTTATAGAGTTTTTTATATAGCGTGCAGCTACTCACAGGGAGTGTCCCGACGCTTTCCACCCTCAGCTCATAATGAGATAACACAACACAGCTAAAAACAGGCAACAAAAACAAAACAAAAGCAGTAATGAGCAGTAATGAACACACTAAGAGTTAAAAAGCCAGGTCTTCAGGCCCCTCCTAAACTGGAGTAAATTAACAGTACTCCGCAAAGCGAATGGAAGCTGATTCCAAAGCTGGGGGGCTCTGCATCCGAAAGACCGCCCTCCCGCACGAGCCTTCCTCACCCGTGGAACCACAGCTCTACACAGAGCTTCCGAACGGAGGGAGCGCGCCGGACGATAGAAAGTCAGTCTCCTCTGCAGGTATCCCGCTCCTGAACCATGCAGAGCCTTGTGCATCAGGGTCAGGGATTTGAACTGGATCCTCTTCCTGATGGGGAGCCAATGGAGCGACTGGAGCAACCCAGACGCTCGGGCACGTCTCCCTAGACCAAAAATCGCCCGGGCAGCAGAGTTCTGCACCACTTGAAGGCGATGGACCAGATAGTCGGGAAGGCCAAGAAACAGAGCATTGGCATAATCTAGCCTGGACCCGACTAGAGCCTGCACTGTAGTCCTCCTATGCTCCTCAGATAACAGAGGCAAAAATTTGCGGAGCATTTTCAATAGTCCATAGCAAGTGCCGGCTAGGCCAAGAATGTGAGTGCGGAGCGACAGCTGATTGTCGAGCTTAACGCCCAGGTTTTTGGCCACCACAGAGGACTGTACAGGAGGGCTCATGTCGGACGGCCACCAATGCTGCCATTCCGGATCGGCAACGCAACCAAAAAAAAGAATCTCAGACTTTCCCGAGTTGGCCCTCAGACCGTTCCGCTGGAACCAGTCGAAGACCAGCGCGAGGCAGTCCCGGACTCTCTCTCCCACAAACTCTTGATCTTTCCCGCATGTGAAGAGGAGTTGCGTGTCGTCGGCATAAGAGACGATCTGGGCCCCATACGCCTCTACCAAGGCCGCCAGAGGGGACATAAAGATGTTAAATAATGTGGGGCTCAACACAGAACCCTGTGGAACCCCAACTCCCAGTGGCGGCATCTCGGCGGAGCTCTGGGAGACACAGACCGTCTGGCGGCGGCCTTCCAGGAAAGAGGTAAACCACCTCAACACCGTTCCCCTCAGGCCGATGTCATAAAGCCTGGATAGAAGCGTCTTGTGGGGGACGGTGTCGAAAGCCGCCGAAAGATCTAACATGACCAGCATGGCCCTGCCGCCGGCATCAAGAGTTTCCCTGATGATCTCAGTCACCTCAATCAGAGCAGTTTCCGTACTAAAATTAGGGCGGAAGCCCGATTGAGATGGATGGAGCAGATTGTTAGCTTCCAAAAAACTAGAAAGGGCACCGTGAGCATGTTTTTCCGTCAGCTTCGCTAGTGCAGGTAGCAGCGAAATAGGCCTGTAGTTCGCCAGAACTTCAGTGTCAAGGCCCGGTTTTTTTAGGAGGGGGATCACCATCGCTCTTTTCCAAGAGCTAGGGACCCGCCCCTCCCTCAGGGAGGCATTTAGGATAGGGTTGACTAAAGGGTTCACCACTGGCGCCATACCAGCCAAAAATTTGGCGGGGCAGGGATCAAGTGGCGAGCCAGATTTGAGGTTGGCCAACAACGTAAGAGAGGCCTCACTGGAAACAGTGGGAAAGTCGGACAGCACTGCCACCGGAGTATGCGGCAGACCAGAGACCGACCTAACGCCGCTCCCTCCATCCGGTTCCTCAACGAAGGTGGCCTGAATGGCCTTGATCTTATCTGTGAAGAAACCAGCTAGGTCGCAGGCCCAAGCGTCCGCCGAAGCTGGAAGGGGCGGACGGGAGCTGGGGATCGTAAACTCCTTCACGATAGTAAAGATCTCCTTAGAGGAGTTCGCGGATGCCTCAATCCTCCTCGCCAAGTAAACCCTCTTGGCAGCGAGAATGTCCCGATGGTAGGCCTTCAACACCGCCTTATAGGCAAGTTTAGTCTCCCCATCGTACACAAGGCGCCAGGCCCTCTCCGTCACCTTGCACTGACTACGAGCCACACGGAGCGCCTCCGTAAACCACGGGGCAGAATGCCGGGCCACCGTGGACCGAGGAACGGCCAAGGGGGCAAGATCATCCAGCCGATCGGTCAGCCAGCACTGCAAGGTCGCAATATCACTGTCCAGGTCGCCCGAGAGAGGACAGGGGTGTTTCAGCAATGCCTGCTCGAGCAAGTCAGGAGTGACTCTGTGGAGCGCTCTCGAGGCCGGTTTAGGCACGGTAAGCGCTCTGTGATCCGAGCGCGCACATTCCAGCACCGCGAAGCTGATCAGCCAGTGGTCGGTCCAAAGCATCTGCTGGGTAGCAACCTCCACGAGAGGAACAGATGAGAACACCTGATCCAAAGTGTGGCCCTTCTCATGTGTTGGCCCTGATACATAGGGCATGAGACCAAGCGGAGAAGTGACATCTAGCAATTTGGCCGCATCAGGGTCATCGGCCACGTCCAGATGAAAGTTGAAGTCACCAGCCACTAGGCAGTGCTGAGTGGATAGCGCCAGCTCAGACACAACTGTCTGAAGATCCTCAATGAAAGAGCCCACGGGGCCAGGAGGTCTATAGATCAACAGACCCTTAAGGGCCTGACCCGGGGACAATCTGATCAGGAAGGCTAACGACTCGGAATGCCCTATAGGGTTCGAGGGAAGCACTGAGCAGGAGACGCCCTTCTTCACCACCACGGCAACCCCCCCTCCCCTCCCCTTCGCTCTGTCCTGCCGGAAGATGTCATATTCCGGTGGGATGGAGGAGAAGACATCCGGGTGGGAAGCCTCTCCAAGCCAGGTTTCCGTCAGAAACAGGCACAGAGGATTTTCCCTGACCAAAAGGTCATAAATGTGCAGGGCATGACGGCCAACCGACCTTGTGTTCAGCAGCAAACAGAGATGTCTCACCTCAGCAGTAACCAAACGTGGCACAGTGGCATGCGACAGGGCAGGCCTCCAGCCGCAGGACGGACAGCAACGTTTGCCCCTAAACCGCCCTGGATAGACAGAGCGGCAAGAACTGGAATGGGCCCAAAGGTCCCGCAAAGACGCAGAAGAGTAGCAGATCATCGCAGCCGGAGAAAGGCCGACCAGAGTCCCCCGTCGCCCCAACGCCTCCAGGACGCTGACGGGCGCAGACGGGCAGGACTCTGGCAAGACTCTGGCAAGACTCTGGCAAGACTCTGGCAAGACTCTGGCAAGACTCTGGCAAGACTCTGGCAAGACTCCGGCACAGCGAGGGCGTCAACCTGCGCGTCACGCTGCGCGTAGGAGAGCGACTTTAAATAGGCTCTCACGTCACCCTGCGCGCGCAAAGTCCGCTCTAAGATGGCGGCCGCCGCAGGATGAGGTGTCCCAGTCCAAGATGGCGCCTACAAACAACCCATGAGCCCGGACCCACCAAAGTGGTGGTGAATAGAGGCACCTAAGTGCGTTTTTTAAATGCAGGTGAGGGGGCAGGACACGAGCGCGGAGAAAACACAGAACCGGAATTAAAATCAAAAGTAAGTCCCAAATGCAACACAAGCCCAAAATAGTCACAAACAAAGTTAAAAACGCTGCGCTGAAACAGCGCGAGTGAAGCTAGGTGGTAGATGGTCAAGAATCCACCCCCACCTAAGACCGCCTTAAATAGGCTCTCACGTCACCCTGCGCGCGCAAAGTCCGCTCTAAGATGGCGGCCGCCGCAGGATGAGGTGTCCCAGTCCAAGATGGCGCCTACAAACAACCCATGAGCCCGGACCCACCAAAGTGGTGGTGAATAGAGGCACCTAAGTGCGTTTTTTAAATGCAGGTGAGGGGGCAGGACACGAGCGCGGAGAAAACACAGAACCGGAATTAAAATCAAAAGTAAGTCCCAAATGCAACACAAGCCCAAAATAGTCACAAACAAAGTTAAAAACGCTGCGCTGAAACAGCGCGAGTGAAGCTAGGTGGTAGATGGTCAAGCTTGTGTGAGGTTTAGTTTGGCGAGGAACTCTTTAAGCGAATTAACCAGTTTGTCATTGCCGTCGTCCCAGTGTAAATTAAAGTCTCCCAGGAATATGTTGTTGGCTTCTGGATTGGAGTTGGCCGTTATGATCTCTATTAGTTGCTCTGTGAACTTGGCGTTATCTCCTGGTGGATGGTAAAATGCATGCAAGTTGCATTTTTGATTGCTTGATGATCTTATATTCAGCCCAAGGTATTCACACGATTCCAAGGGGTCCGCTTGGATCATGTTGACCTCTATCTCTGATCGGTGAATGCAGGCTATACCTCCTCCTATTTTCCTTAGCCTATCTAATCTCACAATGTTATAGTGAGGTGGTACTAGGAGATCAATGGCGGGAGAGGATGATCCCTTTAGCCATGTTTCCGTAAGGATTGCCAGGTCGATTTCCTTATTGATGATGAGGGCTGCTATGTCTGATGCATGTTTAGTTGCTGAACGACAGTTGAGAAGCAGGCAATTCAAGGCATATTTACATTTACATTTAAGGGTTTATCCAAGTTAAGGAGGTTCCCGTTTTCGGATTCAGTTGTTGTTAACTGGATATGTTGTAGATTGAGGTGGATTGCTTTTCTGTCATTCTTTCTGGATGTTCTATTAGAGTCAATTGGTACTGTTTTGATTCTCTCTTCCCTCCCCCGGGCCGGTTGTTCATAGGTTCGGAGTAAGGCCAAAGTTTCTTCATTTGCCATGGGGTTTATCCTGTCTGGTCTATTGAGCCTATTTTGTCGAGACAAGGCCATCTCGTCATTCCTTTTTTGTGCGGAGAGTACTAGATTCTGGATATGCAAGACCTTGGAGTGCGTGCTTACCGTCATCTCCCACATCTTTTCGATTGCAAGTGAGATTTTCATCGAGCCTTGTGCCAGGTTGCCTACTATTTTCTGGAGCTCCTTAATTTCTTTCTGGTTTCGGGGTGATTTCTTAGTGCGGATAGACCTTCCAGTTCGGGTCATGCATTTTGTTCTTCTCTGTAATTGATCTGTTCTCATTCTCACAGTTCCAACCTTTGTCTCCTCGGTTGGGTTGTCGCTTCCGATTCTATTTGAGATGTCATGTGATGACATGTTTGTGAGGTCCCTAGAGCATAACGTACACTGTGCAACTTATCGTATGCTAATTAAGTTCCTTGTAGTGTACTTTTATCTCTGACCTCATAAGGGGCTGTGTTTAGATTAGATACATATGTATTTGATATATACCTTGTGTGGTGTACTTTCATTTGATCATTCAAGAGATTATAGATTGGTAAAACAACTTGCTTAACTCGCCTCTAAGTCTTAGCCTGAAGGCTGCTCTCCACAGCTACCACTAGGATAGCTTTCTATAAGGTTGACTTAAAACCTACCATCAATAAAGGTCGTTTGGACTGGTGCAAGGTGCCCACTAGAATAGTGGGCATCATATGCCAGGCCAACTTCTCACAGTAGCCCACTCACACCTTGTAGCTTGAGGTAAAGCGGGCTTTTTGTGTGCTTGAATATGTTACACTTGTCCTTCAGTCACAAGATCATATTTGCATACATATAGAGTGTAGGAACATGGGTACCAAATAGCAGGTCAGATGTGAATGCACCGCTTATCAGCACACAGTATTTGAAGTTATGTTTACTTGGCTGTTATATAACATGTAAGATACAAACATACCTACCCCGTCTCACACAATCATTAAGCACACATATACACACACACACATAACCCTCCCTCCCCCGAGGGCCCATCCACCTCCAATTTTCTGATCAGTGAGGAGGGTCAGGATGAAAGGATGATGGCTGGTCACAGCAGGTCACCATCGCACTCATCGGTTTGTGATCTAATCTGTGCAGGCCAGGCAGGTTGGTGGCAGTGTCTACAGTTCAACTTAGCTTGCCATGCATGCTACCCAGCTACTCCCGGTGATGCTGCCCCTGCCATGTTCACGTAGCACAGCAATAAAGGTGATGGCAGCTTTTACATAGTGGCAGAACAGGGCAGCACGTGCACACCGAGGTTCCACAGTGACTATGGCCAACTTCAGCTAGTTTCAGTTCAAGTGCCAGCTGATTAAAAAGTATGCTACGCACTTTTAATTTTCTCCACAACATCGCGTAAAGTTTCTCTTGCACTTTCTCAGCCTGCCTCCCCCACTACAGCTCACCCAACAGTCAACCACTCAACCACAATTATCTAATGGAATTTGGAAATTACGACGTTCAATGGTGAAAGGCAGGCATGCACTGCGTCCATCACGCTACCCAAAAAAACCAGCGTTGGTTTTGGTACGGTCGGTGACGACATATTATTGGAATAATAAACGGCATCCCTAGTTAGCTGGCTTCGCTTAGCTATTAGTACTAAGTTAGTTAGTTTACAATCACTGCTTAAGTGCTTAACTTCTAATCTTACCAGTGCTTAATTTGTGCCACTGCTGCCAGGCCCTTCAAACTAGCGGAAGCAGCTGAACACATGCTAAAAACCAGAGGTTATGCAGTAGATGACATCACAAAACAACGTAAAACATGCGCTGACGTCATCAAACTTGCATTCTAGAACACCTACTATTGGTTATTGACAGAAAGGAGTGCGGGATTCACAGGAGATCCACTGTGGCAGCTCAGCTCAGCATCCTGTCATGAGACTCTGGACAATAGCTCACTTAATCTCCCCGGCGACCCACAGCACCTTGAAACATTAAGGGGTGATATGCTCATGCTTTACAAATAGGAATTATTATTATAAAGATGCAGGACTCGATAAAGAGAACTGTGTTTTTTCTGTACACTTGACGGTCTCTTTAACACACTCTTTCAAACGGTGCAGTCCAGCATTTTGCACTAAACCACACCTTGAGCTGGACTAAGGTGCTGCGACCTGTGTGCACTTTGTAGACCCCTTTAATAACATGGTTTTTTTCCACCCTGGTTTCCGGAATTCGTGCTTTGTTACAGTGGTAGAAGTGGGCGGGATCGGAAGGGCACTGCGTGCCCCTACTTTTAAAAATTCTTTCAGTCCGTTCCCCTACTTCTGTCATTCAAAAAATCGTCCCGGGACGGCAAGAATAGTCCAACTTACAAAACGATTATTCTTTCATCTTCCAGGGGCTGCTCGCACTTCTCGGTTGAACTCGAGAGGCTGCAGCAGCCCCTCCCTGAGCTCACACAGACCGAGGGCGGCCCATTGTCATTCAGATTGAGGCTGATTAATCCTTTCAAATGACAATGGGCCGCCCTCTGCCTTTAGCATATCATGTTGAGTTGGTGATTACAGAGGAGCTTTCCCCAGACAGAGGACTGTTGGGAGCTTGCCACCAACTCTGCAAAATCTGCATGTTTATTTTTTGGTTAAGGTGGTAAGATGTCTTTGTAAGAAGTTTGTGAGGAAAACAAACGCATGAAAAATTGTGATGTGTTTTTAGGCCTTAATGTCCGTTCCAACTGATCTAGTTTAAACTTGATACTCCTTTGTCCAGCTCCTTGAAGATGTCCATTCCTGCGAATGTCATGAAGCAACCAGGGGCAGAAACTGTAGATCCACAGCTACACCGTGGCTTCAGCATACTCTATAGTTTTTTCCGGACAATAATTCGGGGTTTTCCTGCACAGCGGCTAATTTAACATTCCAGGCCTGTTCTGCAATGTGATGTTGGTCTCTTGGTGTTTTGGCGTGATACTTGCTTATCGATTTCTATGCTTTGTGCACTTTTGCTTATTCAGGGCCTGTCATTTTTAACCAGACAGCTCTGAACGCGGTATTTGTGGATAATCCCGTATTTTGCAGGACAAAATTGTTTGGGGTGTTGGGGAATGTTCTAGTCTGTAATGAACTGGACATGTATTGCTCTGAACCAGAAAAGGCGTCCAAGAGTTCGTTTTGACCGAGTATCTCGGAGGTTCCCAGTTTTCTACAGCAAGTTGTGGTGGTTTGAAGCGATTGTGATTTTGCGTGAATGTTCCCTTGAGTGAATGTGTTCTAACTGCATGAATTTTCATGGAAACCCCTGCCTCTAAAGACCTGTGCTAAGGGAATCATTTGCGCGCTGACCAAGTTACTTACATACATGAAGGTTGTTTACTTACTGTCCCGTTAGTAGAGGTGATGGGGCGGGAGAGGTGACCGGGCAGGAGAGGCAACAGGGATGGAGAGGTTACGGGGCAGGAGAGGTGACGGGGCAGGAGAGGTGACGGAGCAGGAGAGGTGACGGAGCAGGAGAGGTGACGGAGCAGGAGAGGTGACGGAGCAGGGGAGGTGACGGAGCAGGAGAGGTGACGGGCAGGAAAAGTGATGGGGCAGGAGTAGTGACGGGCAGGAGCGGTGATTAGGCATGTTTATGTTTATGTTTTTGGGATTTTTATTGCCAGCAACTACCCTGGGGTGTCTCGGCGCATATCGGACTTCCTGGGACAGAGAGCAGCCAGATGATCATTGATTAAATAACCAGGTTTTCAGAAGTGCACGGAAGATGATGAGAGTGGGACTGGTTTTGATGGACAAAGGGAGAGAATTCCATAGCCTGGGGTTGCTACTAAGAAACGTCTGTCTCCCCAGGTAGTGGTTCAGGTACATGGGACAGAGAGAAGATGGGTGCAGGATGAGCGAAGTGATCTTTTAGGAGCGTAGATCCGAAAAGCATCCTTAAGGAACCTGGGTCCTGAGTCATGGATGGTCTTGTAGGCGATACAGAGTGCTTTAAACTTTATCCGACTCTTGACCCTTAGCCAATGCAGGTGACGTATGGCCGAGGAGGTGGGGCGGTGACTAGGGATGCCGAGCAGAATTCTGGCTGCACCATTTTGGACTGGTTGTAGTTTGGTTAAAACCTGTTCTTGCGTGCTGTGGAAGAGAGCGTTGCCATAATCCATCTTGGAAAAAACGAGGGTGGTGATCAATGTTTTTCCTGCAGCTGGAGGGAGATATGGCATCAGCTTCTTAATCTTCCTCACAATGTAGAAGGAGGATGCGACCACTGCATTCACATGGTGCTTGAATAACAGCTTGTCATCGAACATGACACCGAGGTTTCTGACCTTAGCAACCGGAGTGGGAGGTGAACCCATTTCAATGGGCCACCAAATGGAAGACCATTCCGGTGAAAGGTTGCCAAAGGTCATCACATCGGTCTTGTCCGCATTTAATTTCAAGCAGTTACTCGACATCCATGAGCTAATGGCCGACATCCCCTCCTGGAATCTTGCAGCAATGGCTGGTCCATCCTTATGTACCGCCAACACCAATTGTGTGTCATCCGCATAGGTGGTTAAGCGCAGCCCGTGTGCTTTTATGACCCTCGCCAAATCCGCCACATATATATCAAATAATGTGGGGCTTAGCGAGGAGCCCTGGGGCACCCCACACGGAAGGGTGAAGGTAGGCGAGTAGAAAGTGCCCAGTTTTACCGCCTGCGTGCGGTTGGCCAGAAACGAAGCAATGAGGTCCCTGGCAAGAAGGGTTACTCCCAAGGATGTGACACGGTCGATCAAGATGGAGTGATCGAACGTGTCAAAGGCAGCGGACAGATCTAGGAGTACAAGGACCGCCGCCCCACCCTGGTCCAAGATAGTCCTAATCTCGTCAGAGGCCTTTATCAAAGCAGTTTCTGTGCTGTGGCCCTTCCTAAACCCGAACTGGGTGTCATCTAAAAGTTGGTGACAGTCGATGAACCCTGAAAGCTGTTTGTTCATGACTGCTTCGAATATTTTGGCCGGGAATGGGAGGCAGGCAATAGGTCTGTAACTAGCTGAGTCAGCGGGGTCCAGGGACGTTTTTTTTAACAGGGGCTTGATGACTGCCTTTTTCCAAATTTCAGGATAAATGCCTGTCTGGAAGATGGAATTACATAAGTCCGTGAGCGGGGAAGTAATAACCTCAGAGAGCGCGCTCAGTATAGAAGGGGGGCAAGGCACAAATTAAGCACTGTCTGTAAGTAGTGATCTAAGTATTCCTTCAAGTGTTTTGTTTCAGGCACAGACAACGCATACACCCGACATGCAGGGATAGTAGGGCCCTCTACCAAATCTATTCTGCAGGCAGTCATACTCTCTTTGAGGGGGTAACTGTTCTGCCTTGGTTTCACTAAAAACATTGCTGTACTGTTGATACTCCAAAGGCAGCAATACCTCCTTTTCTGCTGCTGTGGCTACAATGTAAGGATACAACAAAGCAGCGGCCTGCATGGTTTTGTTCTGCACTAAATGGCTTTGGCATTCCTCAGAAAGGAACTGTATTGTCTTGGTCTTCCAATCTATTGTCGGGTTATGATGACACAACCACGGCATTCCCAGAATCACTTCATACTGTGGTGCATCAATTATATTTAATGATAGTTCGTCTCTATGTCTTCCGTTAACAACTGAAACAGTCAACAACACAACCTCCGTTTGCTCAGCAATGGGACCGGATTTCAGGGGTTTGCCATCCATGGCCAATACCTCGTCAGGGGTTTCCCTAAACACTCTGTTCAAAGCGAGACTTGTTACCAACCCGCTGTCTATGAAATTCCCTGTTGCCCCGGAGTCTATCATAACCAGAACCTGATGGAACTGCTGATTACACTCAAGACTCATGGGGAGAACGATATGCGACTCAGTGTCATGCAAGGCCATAACAGACAACAAGGGGAGCTTCCAACCTTTTTGTTCCTCATCCTCCCCTCTGGGTTTGCCAGTTTTATACAAAGTAGGGATCGAGGTGGACACCGCCACCTTATTCCGGAACTAGGTCCCGGGAGTCTTGGGTTTAGAGGCATAGTCTCTAACATAGTGCCCTTTTTTTACCGCAGTACATGCATAATCCCTGCACCCTTCGACTCTCCCTTTCTTCTCTCGTTAAAAGTCCTCTAACCTCTCCGATTTCCATTGGTTCATTTCCTACCTCAGGGTTTACCATGGTTCTACGAGACAGGAGGAGGCATCGCCATCGTCCACAAGAACACCATCCGCATCACGACCAACTCCGACGACACCCTCACAGCCGCCGAACATCTTCACTTCCAGATACACACCGACCTCAAGACCACACTCAGAGGCACCCTCATCTACAGACCCCCAGGACCTCGCACACAATTCAGCGAAGACATTGCAGACTTCATCAGCCCGCACGCCCTCGCCTCAGCTGACTACATCCTCCTAGGGGACCTCAACTTCCACCTAGAGAACAACAGCGACAACAACACCACCACCCTGCTGGACAACCTCGCCAACCTCGGACTCAAGCAACTGGTGAACACCCCCACCCACTACACTGGACACACTCTTGACCCAGTCTTCTCCTCCAGCAAGTACATCTCCTTCAGCCACTCCACCGGACTCCACTGGACAGACCACAGCTGCGTCCACTTCAGTTTCAGAAAGACCACGACCCACCACCACTCGCAACAGGTTCCCCGTAGGAGCTGGAACAAGATCACCACCTACCAGCTCACCACATCACTGAGCCAGAACCCTCCCGCCATCTCAACGGACCCCAACCAAGCAGCCAACAACCACACACAGTGGATCACCAACTGCGCTGACGACCTTGAACCTCTGAAAAACCCTCCCAGCAGGCCCGGCAGCAAGAAAGCCTCCTGGTTCAACGACGACCTCAAGAACTCCAAGAAGAACTGCCGTACCCTCGAGAAAGCCTGGCGAAAAACCCCAACTACAGACAACATGACCACCTTCAAGCACGCCACCCGCAATCACCACAAGCTGATCCGCACCACCAAGAAGACAGCAATCAAGGAACGTCTCGACAACAACGCACACAACAGCAAGGAACTCTTCAGCATTGTCAAAGAGCTCTCCAACCCCAGCGCCGGAAACAACGACATCACTCCCTCGCAAGACCTCTGCGACTCACTCGCCTCGTTCTTCCACAGCAAGATCGCCGACATACACAACAGCTTCGGCGCAGAGACCACGCACCCTACCACCGAACCGACACCCCCCATGACCACCTACCGCGACTGGACCCTGGTCAGCACCGAAGACACTATCCACACGATGAACACCATTCACTCCGGATCACCAACCGACCCATGCCCCACCACATCTTCAACAAGGCCGACTCCGTCATCGCACCCCAACTCCGGGACATAATCAACTGCTCCTTCAGCACCGCCACCTTCCCGGAGAGCTGGAAGCATGCCGAACTCAGCGCCCTCCTGAAGAAACCGTCAGCGGACCCCGCCGACCTCAAGAACTACTGTCCCATCTCGCTCCTCCCCTTTTCTGCCAAAGTCATTGAGAAGACCGTCAACAGACAGCTTGCCGCCTTCCTCGAGACGAACGGATCCCTCGACCACTCGCAGTCCGGCTTCCGCTCCAACCACAGCACTGAGACCGCCCTCATCGCAGCCACTGACGACATCCGAGCCCTGCTCGACAACGGGGAAACAGCGGCCCTCATCCTCCTGGACCTCTCCGCAGCATTCGATACTGTCTGCCACCGCACCCTAGTGCAGCGCCTCAGCAACATTGGAATCCAAGAGAAGGCGCTGGAGTGGATCATCTCGTTCCTCACCGGAAGAACCCAGAGAGTCCGCCTCCCCCGTACAGATCCAAGGCCACCGAAGTCATCTGCGGCGTACCTCAAGGATCATCACTCAGCCCCACCCTCTTCAACGTCTACATGAGCCCCCTCGCACGCCAACACAACCTCAACATCATCTCCTACGCCGACGACACCCAGCTGATCCTCTCCCTCACCAACGACCCAGCCACCGCCAGAACCAACCTACACGAAGGGATGAAAGACGTAGCCGAGTGGATGAGGAACAGTCGCCTGAAACAGAACTCAGACAAGACGGAAGTCCTCATCCTTGGATCATCACCCTCCGCCTGGGACGACTCCTGGTGGCCCCCTGCCCTGGGCAGCGCACCCAAACCAATGGACCACGCACGCAACCTGGGCTTCATCCTGGACTCCTCCCTCTCGATGACCAGACAAGTCAACGCCGTCTCATCATCATGCTTCAACATCCTACGCATGCTCCAAAAGATCTTCCGATGGCTCCCCACCGAAACCAGGAAGACGGTCACACAGGCACTGGTCACCAGCCGACTGGACTACGGAAACACCCTCTATGCCGGAACCACAGCCAAACCCCAGAAAAGACTCCAACGCATCCAGAACGCCTCTGCACGACTCATCTTGGACATCCCCCGACACAGCCACATCTCCGGACACCTGAGAGACCTTCACTGGCTTCCTGTCAGCAAGAGAATCACGTTCCGACTCCTCACCCACGCACACAAGGCCCTCCACGACCTGGGCCCCAGGTACCTCAACAACCGCCTGACCTTCTACACTCCCACCCGCCAGCTTCGATCGACCAGCCTCGCCCTCGCCGCCATGCCACGCATCCGAAGATCCACCATGGGAGGAAGATCCTTCTCCTACCTGGCAGCCAAGACTTGGAACTCCCTCCCCATCCACCTCCGCCTGACCCAAGACCACCTCTCCTTCAGGAGCAACTCAAGACCTGGCTGTTCGAGCAGTAGCGGACCCCCCTCCCCCAAGCGCCTTGAGACCCTTTGGGTGAGTAGCACGCTATACAAATATCCTGATTGATTGATTGAACAACTTCCTGGTATCCATCAGGTCCGCCCCAATGCTGCTTCAATTTAAGGAATTGTTGGAGACATGCCTTTTTAAAGAACACAATGTCATAAAGCATTAACAGTGAAAAAAGCAGATACCTCTGTATTGTTTGTTGAATGTAAGCTTGGCTGTGGCCCTGTACAACACTCTGCTACCTTTTGGATAGGTGTGTGCTATACAAATACAACATATACACCAAAAACAATGGGAAAGCGATACAGAATTGCACAATGTGAAACCAGGAAACCTGAGAGCAGTCACAGCCTTGTCGCTGATCACCTGGGGCGTCCTTTTACTGAATCATTGCACCTGACAGTTACTTGAAATACATCTGCTCATGATAGGCACTGTACAAAATCTTCTCATGGACATGGTTTAACAGACTTTATATACACCACTCCCCCATCTAGAATAACAGCTTTAGACGTATTCAGGGGCACAATTCCCGACTTGTCTTGGCAGGACCGGGCTATGGCATGGGCGAGCTAGGCCAATGCCCAGGGCGTCAACATGAAGACTGGATGATAAAGGTCATACATGCAGCAAGTAAGCCCTTCCTACTCCTTCCCTTGCGATCTCCCCAACTTGTATGAAGTTGAGCTGTTGTGATTCTGGTAAGTGGGAGAGAAATGGTGTGTTTATTCAGAGCCCAATAAGTGCCTTAGTCGTTCACAGGTTAGTAAGGGACTGACTTGAGAACACAAATGCCCCCCCTCCCCTGTTGCCTCATTTTACGCACCATCAGCAATGATGGCATCATATTTAGTTCCGCCGAGGGAACCCGAGGGAACTATCCAATCAAAGGTCAGGGTAAGACTGATTTGCATATGGCCATGTCTGAACTGGGGTGGCAGAGTGGGCTAAAGAACGGTGATGGATTAAAACCAGATCTGTTGACTGGGTGTGAGTGTTTGATTGGTTCAGATGCTCCATCCATCACCACCCCCTTTTGTATCACTGTGTTCGCCATAAGTTGGCAGGGTATGCTCAGACGTGAGTCCCTTGCTCACTTTGCCACTGGATTCAAGCAAGCCGGGCTGAAGATGGCTGAAATGCCAGAAACCGGTCCTCGGAAGCTTGTTTCTGGTCCAGGGAAGGCATGGCTTGGCAGTTCGGGCTGGACTGTTCCCATGAGGCACAGGGTCAGACTGATTTGCATATGGCCATGTCTGAACTGGGGTGGCAGAGTGGGCTAAAGAACAGTGATGGATTAAACCCAGATCTTTTGACTGGGTGTGAGTGTTTGATTGGTTCAGATGCTCCGTCCATCACCACCCCCTTTTGTATCACTTTGTTCGCCATAAGTTGTCAGGGTATGCTCAGACTTGAGTCCCTTGCTCACTTTGCCACTGGATTCAAGCAAGCCGGGCTGAAGATGGCTGAAATGCCAGAAACAGGTCCTCTGAAGCTTGTTTCCGGTCCAGGGAAGGCATGGCTTGGCAGTTCGGGCTGGACTGTTCCCATGAGGCACAGGGATAGACTGATTTGCATATGGCCATGTCTGAACTGGGGTGGCAGAGTGGGCTAAAGAACGGTGATGGGTTAAACCCAGATCTGTTGACTGGGTGTGAGTGTTTGATTGGTTCAGATGCTCCGTCCATCACCACCCCCTTTTGTATCACTTTGTTTGCCATAAGTTGGCAGGGTATGCTCAGACGTGAGTCTCTTGCTTACTTTGACACTGGATTCAACCAAGCCGGGCTGAAGACGGCTGAAATGCCAGAAACCGGTCCTCGGAAGCTTGTTTCCGGTCCAGGGAAGGCATGGCTTGGCAGTTCGGGCTGGACTGTTCCCATGAGGCACAGGGTCAGACTGATTTGCATATGTCTGAACTTGGGTGGCAGAGTGGGCTAAAGAACGGTGATGGATTAAACCCAGATCTGTTGACTGGGTGTGAGTGTTTGATTGGTTCAGATGCTCCATCCATCACCACCCCCTTTTGTATCAAGGAGAGAGCATGCCTGTCTGGAAATGTGTGTGTACTGAAAGAAATGTGTACTGGAAGTACCTATGATTCAAGTACAAATGTCAATACTTAATAATACTTAATGTGTTTAATAGACAGGACAACTGTACTTTCCTGATAACTTTCATTGGTGTAAAATGCATTTTGAAAAAAACGAAACTATTAACAAGTCTCACAAAATAAATCAGGCATCTTCCTCTTACTTTGGGAGTGTTGGAATGTGGGGATCCAGTGAAATATGGAGGTCATCTCCCTCAACCTTTATTTATTTAAAGAGAGCAAAGGAGAGACAGAGGCGTAGCGTGGCAACCTAAAAAGAAGGCTTTAATCAATGGTTCATGTAATCAATTATTAAGCACTAGGTTTACAGCATTAGGCATGTCCCTTACAAACCATCAACATCATGCGTTTAAGTCTAATTAGTTTAACTGAAGCCAACAACCCCTTCACATTAAATCCATTAAAGTGCTTGGTGCGCGGCCCCCCTGGCTAGGGTTGACGGCTCCCCAGGGAGCCACTTCGCACAGTTTGGGAACCACTGATATGAGCAATGGACATTGAAACGGGTCCTTTCTGGGCCCGTAGTGATTTCCTTAACTTTTCAGGCAAAAGCACTCACTGATTTCTGAATAGTGTAAAAGCGTTAAGGTAACCATGCTTGTTCCTGCTTACATTTCACATGCTTTACTTAATCTTGCATGCCCTATGAGTGTTTGCTTTTTCCAGTATATTGTTACTTTTTTTTATTTCAGGCAACATATTACTCGTGCGTAATTTAAATCGAGTAGTTTCCACGTGTTTATAGCGGGGCACAATTGGGTTGTAGCCGAAGGCAGCGCAAGTTTTCACCAAATGGGGCGGTATGGGGTTTAGTGGGGGAGAGGATGTGGCACTATGTTCAGATCTGCCAAATTTGGAACTGGGGAACCAGGTTCAGTCTTCATTACCTGTCCCCCAGACCACTCTCCTGAGGGAGCACATTCTCATGCTAGACCTTAGAGGGCCCCGCAAGACTGTAGAAGCCCTGGTGTCTTAGCACCAGCAGGTGGCAGTGGCATAGAAAGGTGGGTTGATGGCCACCCAGTCCTGCGCTTACCTGCGGACGTCGCAACTTCAAGAATCGGGAGCACCCCCCCCACTCTTACCTGCGGCTGTCGTGGCCACATGAATCGCCAGCACCCCTCGCTTTTAGATTAGGCCGCCATGGGCGGCAAATGCAGGGGCTGCTATGGGCCGCCTAAGTCCTAGCTACGCCACTGGCAGGTGGACCTTCGCAATGGCAAGTGGGAGTTAACCTTCAAGGCATGTCCACTATAATCCATACTGAAGTTCACCTCCAGTCTTGCGGGCAGGCCTATAAAGCAGCACACCCTAAAGCAACAGGGACTCTGTCACTGGATCCTTGAGCAGGTTAGGACGGTGCCAACAGTGTGACCGCACTAGGCGCTGATTTCGGGTGAAGGAGTAGTGATTGCAAGTATATTATGGTTTTAAAAGCGCTTGCTGCCTCCTTCCTAGCTTCCAGCAATTTTCAACAACAATAAACATCTAATGATAACTGTAGTGATTAAAGTTCTTCCTAGAGAGAGATCGGAGAAACTGCATGGTGCGGAGACAAATGGCTTGTGATTCCACTTTTAAGCGTTTTTGGAACAAACTGTGATTGGAAACATCCCACTTGGTGAATGTATTTAAATGTCAATAACTCACATTCCTTAAATAATCATGTGTATACATTGAATGAATTAAATAACATATTAAGCTGTAACTGGTCAGTGAAATGTCAAACAATACTAAAAATTGGGATGTTTTGCACATTTTGGCCACACCTCCGCCCACTAATCCAAACCTCGGGTTATTCCCGCCCTCTGGTTCTCAGCCCACAGTCCCCCTACTTGATTCCCCCCGCCCCCACCCCCCTTCGATCACTGTTATTGCACGATTAGAATCACAAATATCACAGCCAGGCTAGACCCTTGGCTGATCTCTCCCTGTCTCCCTTTAGATGTGCTGGCCAGCCCACCATACAATGCTGACTAATTACAAAACTAGGCATTGAAACTGCCGGGTTTTTGGATTGTGAAAATGTGCCCACTACACTGATCGGTTCACATGGCACTGCCAGAGCCGTCCTTTTCTCCTCCTGAAACTTTCCAGCAGGCGGAGCTCAACACAGCACAGTCTGCATCTCCTCGACTGACTCATTCTGCCTGCGCCACAAGATACACGTGCAAAGACTCCAGCAGATCACCGGCTCGCGTGTGGCTGGCCCACATTTCTTCTGAACAGCCGGGACGTCTCTTCCGGCTCAGCAGCGAGTGGCGACGTTTGGGAGAGCATTTGTTGTAGCCAATCGCAGAGGCACCTGCCAAGAAAAAAATATATACAGACCCTCATAGTCCCGCCTCTTACCCTGTCAATCAATTTGAAATCCAGCTTTCTGGTCACACACCTCCTCTTCACATTCGCACATTTAGTTGCTTTGAGTGGAAAGAAATAAGTCGGATGGTCGGATCTTTGTGATCGCTTGACGGGCGGCCTGAGGTAAGACTCATGTCGGGAAAGTCCTGCGTTATTTGGCAGTGTTGACATGTAAGAAGTGAAATACGTGCATATCTCTAGAATAGTTTTCACTTTCTCAAATGAACCAAGTGTAGTATAACTCCCATCAGAAAACCGACATCACCTTTCATTCCGTAAAATAGTTTACTCAATTACTCCAGTATCGCCATCCTCCACGCAAATCAGTCCACTAATAGAGATTCAACAAGGCTGTGGGGTATTCATTTTTGGGAGAACAGTTCAGGTTGTCCATGGGAGGGTTATCATTGAGGAAGTTGGATCTGATAGGGATATCAATAGATCACAGAAGTATGTTGTTAGGTTTTTTACTACATTTTGTATTGTTTCTTCTGGTTTCAATCGCTACTTTTAGGCTAACGACAACTTGGGGACATTCGGCAAGCTTCCATGGGAATGCAATCCGCCCTTTGTTTACCATTTGCTTTGAAACTCACAGTTGCTTCCTTTCTTTTTGCTGGCTTTGTTTGTTTAAAGCTGTCCAGGTTGAGGTCGCCCCTTCCGTTTCACGTCCTCTATTTACTGTATTCTCCCACCAGTACTGGATTTCTGTTAAGAGGTCCTTAAATCTTGTTCTTATCTTGTTACATTTGCTGTGCATTTGGAGAAGGATGTCAAATGTCAGGCTATGTCTTCCAGACAGCTTGGTGTTTACTTTTCTTTCTCTTACTTCAAAGTGAAAGGATTTATGTAGATGTGCTTGAGAAAGGCTGTACAATGTTGTTATTTTTTTTTCTTGCACACAACAAAATTTAAATGTCGGTAAATTAACTCTGCAGATATTTCAGAATATAGCAGAATTAGGGTAGCACAAATGAAGCAAATTTTTTGATAATTCTGAAGTGTGATGTAAACAGATATTTTATTCTGATCAGTTCAATACACTCGGTTATTACTTGCCACACATTATCGTTTGTGTGCTGTATACTTTCATTATTTTATCAGTAAAACTACGTCTCTGCAAATGATAATGGTCAATTAAATTGTGATGTGTGTAATAGCAGTACGCTACCACACCATACATACTCCACTTTACCCATCTCCACTCTGCACCACTCCACTGTGATCTACTGTGCACCACTTCACTCTGTCTGTCTACTCTACTGTATTCCATTGCACTCTACCCAACACTAGTTTACTCCTCACTACTGCACTCCTCACTACTGCACTCTTCACGACTGCACTCGTCACAACTGCACTCTTCACGACTGCACTCTACACCAATGCACTCTGCAATAATGAATTTTATGCCACTGCACTCTATGCCAGTGTACTTTGCCAATCCTCTTTACGCCACTCTAATGCACTCCACTACTGCACTTTACGCCAATCTAATCTATGTCACTGTACTCTACAGTGCACCACTCCACGCCACTCTGCCCCACTCCTCTTTACGCCACTGCACTCTTAAGCACTGCCCTCTGCACTAAATGCACTCTACACCCTTGTACTCCAAACTAATGAACTCTATGCCAGTCTACTCATCCTTGCTGCACTGTACACCACTAGACTCTGCCACACTCTATGCCACTGCACTGTAAGCCAACTCCATTCCGTACCATTGTACTCTACGTCACTCTGTTCTCCTCTGCACCACTATACACACTGTATTCTACACCAATGCATTCTATTATAGACCACTGCACTCTGACAGCCTACTTTGCATCACTGCACTCTATGCCACTGCACTCTACTCTGCCCCACTGCACTCTAAGCCTCTCTACTCTGCATCACTCTACTCTACACCACTGCACTCTACCCTGCTTCACTCTATGCCCCTTCACTTTACGCCACTCTACTCTGCAGCACTGCATTCTCTGCCTCTGAACTCTACACCACCCTACTGTGCACCACTGCACTCCATGCCACTGCACTCTACTATGCGCCGCTTTACACTATGCCACTGCACCCTACGTCAAGCCACTCTAATGTACTCTTCACTATTGTACTCTAAGACACTGCACTTTATGGCACTTTACTCTGCGCCACTCTATTCCACTTAGCAAAATTCCACTCTATGCCACTGCAGTCTTCCTGCGCCACTCCAGTCTATGCCACTCTATTGTACGCAACTGCATTATACACCACTATACTCTAAACCACTGCACTCTGCCCCAGGTTACACTACACCACTGTAGGAAAAAGCTCTTTTAGTATGGGCACAGTCACACTTTTTCTTCCAATGCTGATGGTTTTGACTCTGAAAGTGGACTGGAGCCTGCTAACCAAACAGACCCCAGTGCCAGTGCAAATGCTTTCTCACTACAATTTGATAAATTTGAACTGGTGACCACAATGTTAAGAACTTTAACCCCCTCCTAATTCCCTGGTAAGATGCACCCTGGGTATGGGAGTTAAAGGGGTCACCAGGGCCTGAAGCACTGATTGGTCCACCCTGAGTGACTCGGGTAAAAAGCTGACAGCAGGCCCCCTCAATGCAGACTGCATGAGCAGTGCAAACTGCTCAACCTAGACTTTGCCCTCACCGTGCGCAAAGCCACAGCACTATTTTTAATGTATTCCAGTCACCCCTACGGTAGGCCATCTGAGCCCAGTCGGAAGGGTGCATTATATCAAAGGTGTGGACATATAAGTGCAAGCTTATGTCACTATAGTAACCTCCTTCCAGTAGGGGCTACTATAAGTGTTCAGGGGGACCATAGGATAACAATGCCTAGCACCTAGGCATTCCCAGGGCCCCAGCTCCATTTTGGTCCAACTGAAAATTGTCATGTTCGGTACCAAACAACTGGTCTCATCAGCCCTGACTGTATCCCAAAGTTGTATATAATTTAACATGCACCCAGGTGGCTTTAGAGCGACTTTAGAGGTTGACCACCTGGTTGCCCTGGCTGACAGCTGCTTTATTTTTATAAATTGGTGTTGGATTTTTTTTGTTGTTGAGTCGTGTCAGTTACTTATTGGCCATGTTGGTGCTTTGAAATGCTTAACTCCTGTTCCTCTAGGAAAGCCTTACTGTTCTGTGACACACTACTAGGACTGAGCTAAGGGTATATTAGTGTGAATCCAGGGACCTATTTGGGTAATGTGAAATTATTGCATAGTGAAGCCTAACCAGCCCCACTGCTTAATAATCCACTTTGTTACAACCGCTTTACTTAAAACCAGTGCACTCTATGCCACTGCAAGCTACGCCAACTACTCTGCACCACTGCACTCTACTCTGCAACACTCTACGTCAATGCATGCTACTCCTCTCTACACCATTGGGCTCTAAGTCACTGCACTCTACTCGACTCCTTTCGACTCTACTCTCCGCCTGTGCTTTGGACGCCACCTTATTCTATGACATTGCATTCTATGACACTGCATTCTATGACACTGAACTCAACATCACTCTACTCTGTGCCACTCTACTCTGTAATAATCTCAATCCACAATCCCTTCTGGAAAGTCCCATCCGGTTCCATGTAGAAAGTTCAATCTATCTCCTATGAATTGAAAAATACCATCCAGCCATAAAAACCCAATTTGTATGCCCTCTTGAAATCCCTGTTGTAATTAATTTATCTCTACTTTCAATCATACCTGTCGCTGTTCTGAAGCAGTGGAAAAGCTGTGAGAGTGCTATACACAAACCACAGATACAAATATTGTAAATAATCAAGATTGCATAAAGTAACACCAGGCACTGCTGAATTTAAAATCCAGAATGAGTCAATACAGGGTATTATTTAGTAAAAAGAGAGTACCACCACAGCAAACTGATGAGCTGGTGATAGGGAGGAATTGAAAGTGGAAGCAACATTTTTTTTATTGAAGGATTAAGGTTTTGGACAAGCTGCCTCAGAAACTAAGGTCATACTTCTGAAACCAATAGTAAACTTGATGACCTCATTTTTAATGGGATTACGTTTGATCAGTTGCTATTTGGCATTCTTTTAGCACATCCATGAGTGCATGAAGGAAATGGCACCTAATATACACATTGAGCTAACATGAGTGGGAAACTAGAAGTCTTGGAAGACTGACTTCAACTTTGCATCCTTAATTCATGTTTCTCCATGTACAATTTATAGTGATTTAAACACATTAGCAGCTACAGACATCAAGCACACTGCAGGGCACTAAGCAGTATATTAAAACAACACCAGATAAAATATAATGTTTTGGTGCATATAAAGTTTGTGCTTGGCAAATCCTAAGCGTTTGGATCAGTATTGAGAATACAGGAATAAAATGCAAAACTGCATCCTGTTTTTACTTCCAAGCACACTAAAAGCACTCTGTGTGAAGTGAATTGCAAAGTGCGTTTTCAGCACAATGCTCAGCCTCCCTGCTCAGGCTCAACCCCAATGGTATTTCTGCAAGGGGAGGGGGCTCTTCTTTACCTCGAGACCAAGTCGTTTGCAGCACAAGTAAACGTTCTCTAAAAATAGGGGCAAAAATGCACAGAAATGGGAACAGGCAAAAAAATACACTGAAGGACGCTGCGATTGAGGGCATTGTAGGTCTCTGGCATGCCACTGGGAAGATATGGACTGACGCACCCCTTTAGATGACTCTGCGCCCCTCCCCCGGGGGGGAGCATCTCTCAGTTTGAAGACCACTGCTCTACGCCATTGCACTCTATGCCACAGCAATCTGCACTGCACCACTGGACTCTTTGTCACTCTGTGTCACTTTATGCTCATGCACTCTACAACACTTTACCCAAAACCAGTGCCCTCAACGCCAATCTACTCTGTACCACCCTATTTTACAACTCTTCACTCGAGCCCACTCTACGACACTCCACTCAGAGGCTCTACCGCAATAACTCTACTCCACTCTATACCACTCCACTCTACTCTGTGCACCTCCCTCCATGCCACTTCATGCCACTTTACCCCACTCTGTTCTATGACTCACAACTCCACTGTGCTCCACTCCACTATTCCACTCTATGCCTCTCCACTTTATAACTCTCCACGACACCCTATGCCACCCGACCCCATTTGACCACACTCTACGCCATTCCGCTCGGCTACATACTACGCTCTATGCCACACTACTCTATGACCATGTATTCCACTCTATGCCACTGTACTCTACAACCCTTCACACAACACCCTTTATGCCACTATACTCTGTTCTACACCACTCCACACACTCTGCTCTATTCTATGCCACCCAACTCTACTCTGCTCTACGACATTCTACTCCGTCCAAGACACTCCACATCGCTCTGCACTGCTCCATTCAACTCTACGCCACTCCATAACCGTACACTTTACTCCAGTCCAGTCCAGGCCACTCTACTTTACCCCACTAACCTTTAGCCATGCTTAACAGCAGCTACGCTGGTGTACAGCATGGCTAAAACATATTGGCAAGCCAATAGCTCTTGCTTAGGTGAGACCTATTGGCTTTGCCATTGCTTGTTTTATTTGTAAGGTTTTTCATGCTTGGTGTTTCTCCTTGATTGTATTACAGAATCAAGGAGAAACCACCTGATGAATGTACCTTCTGGTCTTTGCACCAGAGCAGTGTTTTATTTAACGTATTGGCATTGGGAGGATTTAGGTGATTCTAAGTTGGATATCACATACCTCCCCCCTTCCCCGGAGAGTTTTGAGAAATGTTAATTTTTTTCTATTGACCACACAACCCTGAATACATCTGGCTAAGGTGTTGTTGCAGACTCCTATTCGGTGTTCTGTTCACCTTTCTCTTTTTTCCCCGTTATACTTAATAATAATTGCTATCAGATGTTTGTTTAATTAGGGCAATGTAGGATATCCAAAACCGCAGTAATCCAAATGCATTAAATTGTCACATGACAGCGTCCAACTTGAAAAAGTGTCCCTAACCACCCAGAGTGAGGGGGCCACCTTTCATACCACACATTCATTAAGGTGTTCGTATGACACCACATGGAAATCTTGGTTAGTTTTGGTTCACGTTGTGAGTGTACGGAGGTGAGGAGCCCAATCGGTCTGCATTTTCCTCGTTATCAGCCTCCTCTCCACCATATCCATATTCCTTAATTGCGAATCCCAATTTGCGATTCGCAATTAAGGCATATGTAGGAATCGCAATTATTATTGTGAAACCGACATACATCACATTTTGCGAGTCCTTAATAGCAAATTGGTAAAATTCGCTTTTGAGGACTCGCAAAATACAATGATGATACATCTGCCCCTAAGTGAACTAACTCCCCATCCCCATGTGCTCCGTCTATTAATCAAAGCTCCAATCAGGTGGACTCAAGGTGTTGTGAAGGAGTCTCGCTATACATTTCCCTAGTTGTTGTGTACATAACAATCTCATTTTCCATTTCCGTGTCTCCCCTCTTCATCCTCTGGGACATGTATATCCAGGAATTGTTCCCCGGTACCCAGCATCCACCTGGTCTGGGGTGATGCTGGCTCTTGTCACAGTCAAGTCATGTACCATAGCTCTCCACGTGAGTAGGTCGTCAGCTAGTTTCTCGTTGCGCCTTACTCTTCTCATATGGACCTCTTCTGCCCCTCCCCATTCGATCATGTCCCTTTGCAGTCTGCCACCAGGGGAGGTCACAGGCTCAACCATATAATGGCTATGCACGATTAGCTAAGGTTAATCCAAGCAATGCACATTTCTTGCTGAGTTTCCTATTTTAACTTCCCGGTACCAGGTACCAGGACCAAGAGGCAGTGGTTTATCCCCTAGGATCACCCAGTCCACAGCCCGATGGAGTTGGTCCAGGACCCCCTCCCAATTGTGTGCAACTTGGGTGGAGCTCCACACCACATGAAAACAATCCGCTGTTGCACTTCTACAGACACACCCCGAGTCTCTAGAGTGGTAGTTTGCATGCAATTGTTTGGTAAAGAGGTAAGCGATGTGGACAACATTGAATGAGTTTAAATCTTGTATTAACTTACACCTCTTGCTCTCCCCTGGGTACTCCGGCCCACTCCCCGGCTGTAGTTGGGTCCTCACTAATCTGCTGCCAAGTCTCCTCAATCTTCATGGGTGACATTGGTCTGTCAGTCAGTCGGGCGCTGTACAAGTGTGTGATAAGCCTCCGGCCATGGACAATAACATGACCAAAGTCTGAGTGGGTGCAAGGGTCTATGGGAAAATGCCATATTTCGTTTGCCATGGCAGCTATTTTTGCATACTGAAAGAGCTGCCCCAACCCCAAGCCGAATGTCTCGAAAGAATCTTACATTGTCATAAATCGGGCTCCCAGATATGGATCATGCAGACCCACAGCTGCCACTGGCCTACAGACATGGTCTGAGCTACCTGTGCAAATTGTCAGATCTTCCAGCTTCCGTGCCTATGGAGTTCTACGGATAACTCTGTGTACTGCTCTTCCCCAAAGTCTGCATAATAGCTGGATAACTTACTTTCCAATCTTTATTTCGGCCATTTGGCCATAAAAGAAAAACAGTACACATATACAATCACAATAAGTCAAAACATTAAAACATTGGAAGTACATATGTTAAAAATACCATAAAAACTGTGCATCTAAAATTTTAAGGGGGACCCAACACCTTTAAAATACGGTTGCGCGTATGCCAAACATTGGTAAGAAATTTTGATAATGCGAGGACAGTTGGGCCAGAGAGATCAGATTTTAAAATCCTATACATTGGAGCATATTCCCTGCCGCCCATATTCCTAATCAATGGAAGAAGCCAGTATTTCCGCGCTGCCCTGTAGGCTGGGCAGAAGAAGGCCACATGTAAATCGGTTTCCTCCAAAGCATCACAGGCCGGGCACTGCGTCGTAGTGGGGGGCGATGACCAAGTACTTGTAAAGGACCGAAAGGGCAGTGAGCCGTATCTCCATTGGAGAAACAGCTTCCTAGCAAGTACCGGAAAGATAGGATCCAATACCCTCTCAAACCTATAAAGGTCCTTGCTTTGCAAAAACACAGAGGATAGAGACCCTTCTGCCTGGGTAACTCGGGCCCTAGCTAATTTGTGTTCGTGGTATACGTTAGTCAGGGACCTTTTAGAGATGTTCAGTGCGGCATTCGCAGGGTCAGTCCATAAGTCAGGGAGCCCTAGTTCCATGCAGGTGGATTGGATGTTTTTGACCCAAGGGATACGGAGCGCTTTTGGGTGGTTCAATAATTCTGCCAGTTCCGCCCTGTATGCTGCAAGATCATTACTGCTCCACAACCTACGCCAGAAGACTATGGGTCTCAGGCTTATTTCATCAGATAATGGTCGTAGACCGAGGTCAAGCCTCAAGGGGAGGAGCGGGGTACTGGGGGGAAGCGCGGTTATCTGTCTTATAAACTTGTTTTCTGTTAGTGACAGGCTATGGCATGGTGTGTGTCCCCACAGTTCCGCCCCATACATGATCGCTCCCCTGGCCTGGGCCTTGTATATCTGGATTAGGGCCCCCAACGGGCGATATGAGGAGCCGGTCATCATCCGGGCGATACCCCCAGTAATTTGTGTAAGTTTGAGGTTCGCCCTACTCTGGTGGGATCCCCAAGTCATGGTTTCATTAAGAGTCACACCTAGATATTCAAAGGTGGCAACCCTCTCGAGCCGTGCTACTCCCAATTGCGGATTCGGCCGCAATTTTGGCTCGGATTTAAAACCATGAATTTAGTTTTGGCCGCATTGATTTCTAGCCCCCTGTCCGTACAGAAGGCTACACATGAATCAAGGATCCTCTGTATCCCCATGGGGGTTTTAGATAGCAGCAGGGTGTCGTCCGCAAACATGATTGCGGGCACCCTGCTGCCATTTAGTTTGGGGGCGTCAGTATAATCGGTGGCATTTAGGTGGGCGATTACCCCGTTGACGAAGAGGCAAAACAGGGTCGGTGCCAACACACAACCCTGCCTTACCCCTCGGTCAACGAGGAATCTATCGGTCAATTCCCCCGACCTCCCACACCTCACTCGGGCATAATTATTATGATGGAGCCTCTGTAAGATTACTAGGATGTCCGGGGGGACGCCCATCTCTGCCAAGACGCTCCAGAGTTTTCCCCTGGGCACCAGATCGAAGGCGGCCCGTAAGTCCACAAAAATTGTGTACAGACTGCCGCCCTCGAATATTGCTGCCCTCCAATAGATAAGATTCAACCTAAAAACCTGGTCCACTGTGGATACCCCCTTCCTAAAACCCGCCTGATAGGGACTAAGGGCACCCACCTCTTCCATCCAATCCTGGAGGCGATTCAGCAAAACCCTGCCAAACAGCTTCTGTGCTACGTCGATTAAGCTGATGGTTCTGTAGTTGGCCGGGAGGAGAGGCGAGCCCTTTTTAAAGATAGGGACCACCTCTGCCCCCAGCCAAGTACCAGGGATTTCCATGCCGCTTAGAACTCCATTGAAAAGGGCAGTAAGGTAGGGGGCCCATACAATGGGCTCCTGTTTGAACATATCCCCAGGTAAGCCATCCAGTCCTGGCGCCTTTCCAGAAGCAAGACCTGAGATGGCAGCGGTGACCTCACCCAGCGTTGACCTCACCCAGCGTTATCAGCTCTCCTTCATAGCCTGGACAACCAACCTCGGTGACAGTAGGAGATTCTCCCGGCTCAGAACTGTAAAGAGACTGGAAGTGAGCCTGCCACACCCCTGGGGCAATATTGGGCTCTATTGCCGATTGAAGATGCCCCGACCCCCCATTCACTATCCTCCAGAACAGACGTTGGTTTTGGATCGCTAGGGCCTTGCTAAGTTCTTCCCACTGATTTTCCTCCCACTCGGCCTTAGCGTGGGCAACTAGTTTCTTGTAAGCCCGCCTGCTTTGTCTTAGGCTATCCCCCCCTAGTCCCTCCTTAATTAGTCTGAGGAGTTCTGCTTTTGCCCTTCTGCATGCCGGACTATACCATGTTGTTTTGCCTTGTCGCCCCTGTCTAGGTTTTCCTGAGCTACTAGAGAGATGAGGGGCCGCAGCTTTTATAAGGTCCTCATGAGCCTTGTACAATTTAGCCCGGGAATCATTATTGCTTGCCTCGTTGTCCAAACTCCCCACAGTTTCCAAGATGGGAGTTATCCCCTCATAGAGCATGGGGAGTTTGTTCTTGCTTGTAACCAAGTGCTCCCACCTGATTCTTCTCCTACTATTTTCCAGGAGAAGCGCAGGTTTGTTCCCTTCTACATTGGTCACAGGAGCTTGAGGGCCTGGATTGACAAGGTCGAGCTCGAGCGCATTATGGTCGCTATCTGACCGTTCCATAACCCTAAAATCCTGAATGGTCGGCCACTTCACTATTTGGGCCAGGACATAATCCAGGCGGGACTCTCTTCCCTAGCTGGATAACATGTGGCAGAGTCCCAGGCACTCTATTGCCATGCAGCAGTAGAGCATTCATCCTTGTATGTGTCTGCCATTAGTGACTTTTCCCATTTGGCTCCCTCATCAAAATAATGGACTACATGTTGCAGTCAGTTAAGCCGCAAGATAATGCAATTTGAAGTTTAGTACCTCTGTTCCTCCTTTGTCCCATTGTAACTTGTGTGTAGCAAGTCCCACTCTACATCTTTTACCAACTCATAGCAGTTCAACCAGAAGCTGGTCCATCTCCCAAAAGTTTCTCCTCTGGATCTCCTATATAGTGCCTTTAGTATGTAAAAGCAGCGGGTAAGCACCACCATTTTGATCAGTGCTAATATCCCCATCAGGGAGAGCTTCAAAGTATTCCGGATTTTGATAGGACAGAGGTTTGCAATCACTTGTCTCAAGTTTAGCGTATGACATTGTTGCACCCTATTCACGATAATCATCCAAATGTGTCGGACCAGTCCATTTTCCAGGATAGTCCCGCTTCTGGGAGCAACTTCGAATGTATTCCTATCAGCTGTCTCACGGGAAACAGCACAGACTTTGACTAATTCACAGGAATTTCTACACCACTGAACTCTGCACCACTACTCTATACAACTCCATTTTACCCTGCACAATTCCACTTTACCCTGCAACACTCCACTCTACACCACTGCACTCTATTCTGAAACTTTCTACTCTAAGCTACTCCACTCTGTGCCACTTTACGCCACTGCAATCAGTGCTGGCCACTCTACACCACTCTACTCTATGCCCCTGCACACTATACCCTACACCACTTCACTCTACACTGCGCTGCACCAATCTATGCCTCTGCAGTCTCCTCTGTCGCTGTAATCTAAACCACTGCCCTCTATTACAAAACGCACTACACCACTTTACTCAAAACAAATGCACCCTATTGCACTGCAGCAACTACTTTGTTTTGTGTATTTTATGCCACTATACTCTAAAACATTGTACTCTATGCCACTGGACTCTACATCACTCTATTCTGCACCTCTGTTCTCATACGTCCCTGCTCTCTGCGCCACTATGCTCTGCACCACTCTACTCTGCGACCCTGCACTCTGCGAGTTCGTGAGCCTGCACTTTGACCCTGCACTGTACGACCTTGCCCTCTGACACTCTATGCTGCATAACTGCACTCTCTGCCACTGCACTCTACTCTGCACCCCTTAACTCCACGCCACTCCACTGTACTCTGCAGCACTACACTATATTCTCCTGCACTCTACACCACTCCACTCTATTCCCCTGCACTATTCCACTCTACCCTGCACCATTTCATATGCTACTTCACTTTATACCGCTCTACTCCATTCTGCGCCATTGCAATCTAATTTACGCCATTGCACTCTACGCGAATGCACTGTACATCTCTTTAATCAAAAGCAGTGCATTCTATGTCACTGTACTTTATGCCACTTCGCTCTACGCCATTCTACGACACTCCACTCTAGAACTCAACTCCACTATACTCCACTCTATGCTGCTCTACTCCATTAAACTTGGCTCCACTGACACTTAACTCCACTCTATACCATTCCACTCTACTCTGAGGCTCTACGCAACTCCCTGTATGCCACTTTACTCCACTCTATTCTATTACACACTACTCCACTTTACACCACTAAACTCTGACAATCTACTCCGCTCTACGCCACTCTACTCTGCAACACACTACTCCACTCAATGCAGCACCCTCTTCGCCACTCCAGATCTGCTCTACACTACTCCACAACACTCTATGCCACTCCACTCGACAACACACTGCTCAACTCGGACACTGTACTCCACTCTAATCCCTTTATGACACTCCACAACACTGTGCACTACTTCATAACTCTCCACTGGACTCCTCTGCATGCCAATCAACTCTACTGTATGCCACTCTACGCCACTCCATAGCATTTCACTCTACTCCACTCTTCGCCACTCTATTTTACTCCTCTAACTTTTAGCCATGCTGAACAGCAAGCAGTCTGGTGCACAACATTGCTTAAACATATTGGCAAAGCCAATTGCTCTTGCTTAAGCGAGACCTATTGTCTTTGCCAAAGCTTGTTTCCACAGGCTGGCTATAAAATTACCCCATAAATGTGTTTCTTGGAGCAACGCGATCGAAATATTATAACGTTTTAAGTAAGCATGCATTCCGTCAAGTTTCTTCAGCCTGTTCAGTGCCTGTACAATCCACGTAAGGAACTTAGATTTACTCCCTGTACTCTGCATGACCAGGGGCATTAGGTTTCAGGCCCTCCCACTGGGCTTTTCTATTCACTTCAACGTATAAAAGTTTCATCAGTCATGAGGAGCACTCCCTCAAAATACTTCATGATTTAACATTCTCTCGACCAACCCTACCTACCCCTCACTACTTGGTAGAATATGCAGAACTCCTTCCTGCTGAACCTACAGCCAAAAGGGTACCAGTGATCGCCATACCCTCCCCCCAACTAAATCAACTAATCTAATCCAATCCAATCCAATCCAATCCATTGCATTTATATAGCGCACTACTTACCCAGAGGGTCTCAAGGCGCTGGAGGGGGGGGGGGGGGGGGGGGGGGAGGAGGGATCTGCTACTGCTCGAACAACCAGGTCTTGAGTTGCCTCCTGAAGTGAGGTGGTCCTGGGTCAGGCGGAGGTGGGTGGGGAGGGAGTTCCATGTCTTGGCGGCGAGGTAGGAGAAGGACCGTCCCCCTGTGGTGGCTCTACGGATGCGGGGGACGGCGGCGAGGGCGTGGCTGGTCGATCGAAGCTGGCGTTTGGGAGCGTAGAAGTTGAGGCGGCTGTTGAGGTATCCTGGGCCTTGGCTGTGTAGGGATTTGTGTGCGTGGGTGAGGAGACGGAAGGTGATTCTCTTGTTGACCGGGAGCCAATGCAGATCTCTCAGGTGTCCGGAGATGTGGCTGCGACGGGGGATGTCCAGGATGAGTCGTGCTGAGGCGTTCTGGATCCGCTGGAGTCTCTTCTGGAGTTTGGCGGTGGTTCCGGCGTAGAGGGTGTTGCCGTAGTCCAGACGGCTGGTGACGAGGGCCTGGGTGACCGTCTTCCTGATCTCGGTGGGGATCCACCGGAAGATCTTACGTAGCATGCGCAGGATGTTGAAGCACGACGAGGAGACGGCGTTGACTTGTCTGGTCATGGAGAGGGAGGAGTCCAGGATGAAGCCCAGGTTGCGTGCGTGGTCTGTTGGTTTGGGTGCGCTGCCTAGGGCGGGGGGCCACCAGGAGTCGTCCCAAGCGGCGGGGGAGGATCCCAGGATGAGGACTTCCGTCTTATCTGAGTTCAGTTTCAGGCGGCTGTTCTTCATCCATTCGGCTACCTCTTTCATCCCTTCGTGAAGGTTGGCTCTGGCGGTGGCGGGGTCATTGGTAAGGGAGAGGATCAGCTGGGTGTCGTCGGCGTAGGAGATGATGTTGAGGTTGTGCTGGCGTGCGATGTCTGCGAGGGGGCTCATGTAGATGTTGAAGCGGGTTGGACTGAGCGAGGAGCCTTGAGGGACGCCGCAGATGACTTCGGTGGCTTCAGATCTGAACGGAGGGAGGCGGACTCTCTGTGTCCTTCCGGCGAGGAAGGAGATGATCCACTCCAGTGCCTTCTCCTGGACTCCGACGTTGCTGAGGCGTTGTACTAGGGTACGATGGCAGACAGTGTCGAAGGCCGCGGAGAGGTCGAGGAGGATGAGGGCCACTGTTTCTCCGTTGTCGAGCAGCGCTCGGATGTCATCGGTGACTGCGATCAGGGCGGTCTCGGTGCTGTGGTTGGCCCGGAAGCCAGACTGCGAGGGGTCGAGGGATCCGTTCGTCTCGAGGAAGGCGGCCAGCTGCTTGTTGACGGTCTTGTCGATGACTTTTGCAGGAAACAGGAGCAGCGAGATGGGGCGGTAGTTTTTGAGGTCGGTGGGGTCAGCCGATGGCTTCTTGAGTAGAGCGCTGAGTTCGGCGTGCTTCCAGCTCTCCGGGAAGGTAGCGGTGTCGAAGGAGGTGTTGATGATGTCCCGCAGGTGGGGTGCGATGATAGCGTCGGCCTTGTTGAAGACGTGGTGAGGGCAGGGGTCGGTCGGAGATCCGGAGTGGATGGAGTTCATCGTGCGGACGGTGTCTTCGGTGCTGATCGGAGTCCAGGCGCGGAGGGTGGTGGTGGGGGGCGGTGGTTCGGTCGTGGTGTTCTTCGGTTGAGTGCTGAAGCTGTTGTGTATGTCTGCGATCTTGTTGTGGAAGTAGGAGGCGAGGGAGTTGCAGAGGTCTTGCGAAGGGGTGATGTTGTTGTTTCCGGTGTTGGGGTTGGAGAGCTCTTTGACGATGTTGAAGAGTTCTTTGCTGTTGTGTGCGTTGTTGTCCAGTCGTTCCTTGAATGCAGTTTTCTTGGTAGCGCGGATGAGTTGGTGGTGTTTTCGGGTGGCGAGCTTGAGGGCAGTCATGTTGTCCGGTGTTGGGTCTCTGCGCCAGGTTCTCTCGAGGGCTCGGCAGTTCTTCTTGGAGCTCTTGAGTTCGTCGGTGAACCATGGGGCTTTCTTGCTGCCGGGTCTGCTGGGCGGGGTCCTCAGGGGGGCGAGCGCGTCTGCGCAGTCGCTGATCCACTTCGTGAGGTTGGTGGCCGCCTGGCTAGGGTTCGTTGTGCTGGTGGGAGGGTTCATGCTTAGGGAGGATGCGAGCTGGTCGCTGTGATCTTGTTCCAGTTCCTGCGTGCAGCCTGTTGCTGGTGGTGGTGAATCGTGGTCCTTGCGAAGCTGAAGTGGACGCAGCTGTGGTCCGTCCAGTGGAGTCCGGTGGCGTGGCTGAAGGCGATGTCCTTGCTGGATGAGAAGACGGGGTCGAGTGTGTGTCCGGCGTAGTGGGTGGGGGTGGTCACCAGTTGCTTGAGTCCCAGGTTGGCGAGGTTGTCCAGCAGGGTGGTGGTGTTGCGGTCGTTGTTGTTCTCCAGGTGGAAGTTGAGGTCCCCTAGGAGGATGTAGTCAGCGGAGCAGAGGGCGTGTGGGCTGATGAAGTCGGCGATGTCTTCGCTGAATTGTGTGCGTTGTCCAGGGGGTCTGTAGATGAGGGTGCCTCTGAGGGTGGTCTTGGGGTTGATGTGGACTTGGAAGTGCAGGTGCTCGGCGGTTGCGAGGGTGTCATCGGTGTTGGTCGTGATGCGGATGGTGTTCCTGTGGACGATGGCGATGCCTCCTCCGGTGTGGTTGATGCAGTCCCTTCGGATGATCTTGTAGCCGTCTGGGATGGCGATGGCGATGTCAGGCGCTGAGGAGGCGTTCATCCAGGTTTCCGTGAAGAAGGCGACGTCTGGGGCTGTGGTGTCGAGCAGGTTCCAGACCTCGATGGCGTGCCTGTGGATGGAGCGGGTGTCTGCTGCTGTTGCTCGTCTTGGTTGGTGTAGTTGTAGTGCAGGTCCGGATGCAGGTGAACTTGCAGGAGTTGCAGCAGAAGGGTCCGTGGGTGCGTCTCGGGGTGGCTCGGTAGCAGCCCGGGACTCGGCCGGCGTTGAGTGCGTTGAGGGTTGCGGCGTCGTACGTCCGGCGGGTGGGCTGGGGTCTGCGGGGGCCAGGGGTCCTGCCGCTGGGCGCGGTCCAGGCGCGGACGGGCGCAGACGGGCTTACCTTTGGCGCACCTTCGGCGCTCAATCGGTGCTCCCGCTGTGCGCGTCCGCTGCGCGGTCGCTCTGGGGACGTCATAAGAAGGGAGCCGGGAGGGAGGGTCTGCGGGGGGGGGGGGAGCAGGAGCCAATCGGCTGGCGGGGGGGCGGGGCCTCGGGCTGGGGCGGCGGGAAAATCTGGCGCGGTCCTCGGGTGGCGGGAGGCAGGGGGCTCGGCGGCCCTCGGTGGCTGGGGTGGCGAGAGGCAGGGGGCTCGGCGGCCCTCGGTGGCTGGGGTGGCGGGAGGCCCAGGAGCGTGTGGGTGACCAGGCCGGGAGGCGCAGTGGTCACTCCCTGGCTCTGGTGGGGCTCCCCTTAAGAGGGAGCCGGGAGGGAGGGTCTGCGGGGGGGGGGGGCGATCGGCTGGCGGGGGGGTGGGGCCTCGGGCTGGGGCGGCGGGAAAATCTGGCGCAGTCCTCGGGTGGCTGGGGTGGTGGGAGGCAGGGGGCTCGGCGTCCCTCGGTGGCTGGGGTGGCGAGAGGCAGGGGGCTCGGCGGCCCTCGGTGGCTGGGGTGGCGGGAGGCCCAGGAGCGTGTGGGTGACCAGGCCGGGAGGCCTTGGAGTGTACCACAGGCCAAGGAGCTGTGTTCCCCAGGAGCCTCAAGACCGAAAGAGGTACTCATCAGACCGTAAGAGGATGGTCCCTCCACCATCTACTTTTGCGGAATGCAATATTGTTGATCAGACATTCACAGACAAACTTACCCAACTGGGTGACCATGAGCCCCTTCCACCCACCTAAGGAACATAGTACGTGTAGCATTTAGGCAAAAAACTGTTATACAGCATTTCAGCATTTCGACTTAAGAACTGTACCAGGTCTTTTTGCCTATCTGTGTGTCAAGGTCTATACCACATCCACAACAGTATTTAAGTCTGCTGGTCTCATTACCCTCTGGCTGTAAAACAGGCATCTTCAGCCTGATCCCCCCCCCCCCCCCCCCCCCCGAACTAAACCCGAATCCCTCAACAAAGTCTGAGGTGTCTAGCTGGTATCCGCACTGATACTCATTGTGTCAGGCACTAGACTAATTTTTGAAAAAGCTATTTATTCCAATGACTTCTGAACTTCCGACCTCAAAGTTCCGTTTGGGCACACCAGGGTGCAATCTTGGTTACAAGTCTTTAGTTCCTCATTGGTTCCCAGTAGTGTCCTTCTGTTCCTTCGAAATCGTGTCACTGGACAGGCATGGGTCCTGAATAGGGTGGAATGCAAATGGATGACCCTGTGTAACTCGGTCAACCAGGGTTTGAACACTATCGATGAATGAAACAGTACTATTTCAGTATAAATTTATTACAGAACTAATAGGCTCCCATGAACCACCCTAACCTGTCTTCAACTCACCCACTGCCTAAGCATTCATTCTGCCCAGTACATGTATTCACATTACTTCTGTACCTGTACTTTCTATCTTAGAACTTACTTTCTCTGCTTACATACGTTATTGCCTTATGTTCGATGTATTGCTTTCCACCGTTGTACCTCTATTATTTCTGTCAAATGCATGCCCAGCTACTCGTATGGCTCTACATGATTTATCATGATTTATCTATCCGTATTCCAATTTGACCTGCCAGTGCCAATAAGTTCCCTTCGCGGCCACTGTTTACTGTCAAATGATTTATGTATCATTTTCCACGCATGTCCCTGTGATCGATGCCACATCATGTAACTATGTTAGCTATATAAGCTTGTTATAGCTCACTCGTTGTACAGTTTTTTACTATGTGATTGCTATGTAACTAGGGATGTCACTCTCTCCCTTCAAACACGCATTCACCTGGACACTGTATTCGCAGCATCTGTTTCAAAGTTTTTCTAATTCACTGCTTTTCGCTTAGGTCTCCTTTAACTTCTCCCAGCCCTGTCCTTGCCCCTGCCCCCCACACGCGCCACGATTGGCTCAACGGGTAGCTCGTCACACACCCCGTGACCTGCAACTTCCTGGTTTTCTATCAGAACCGGCCCGAACCTCAGTAATTCGCCGAACTCAACACGACCGCCCGATTGGATCCTGTGCTCACCTACCACTGATTTACTCGGGTATTTGTCCTTCTAGAATCCCTGCCAACTGCTGCCCGGACCACAGCTGCAACCAACTTCCTAAATTCCCCTTTACTCCCTCAGGCCGTCTACCCCCGTCCCTTGGACGCCACGAATCCAGAAGCTGCAGACGTCTCGCGACGGTGCTCTATTCACCACCGACGTTCTTGCTCTTGTATCCAGGTAGTTGCCTGCTTTTTACACCCCCTGTCCATTCCAACCAGGTCATTTACCACTGAACGAACCCCTCCATCCCATTACTCTGCTCCTCTCCCACAGATCCCTTGGAACGCGTCCGAATTGACTTCGCCCTGGGGCCACTCATTTGACTCTTCCGCATACCATCAAATAATTCAGGTATTCCTACTCGGTACGTGCCTTTCCCATGGCCACCGCCATTGCGAATCACCACTACCAACCTTGATCCAGACACCGCGCCCGACACTAGATCGCTTGATTTCGCTATCTACACGCTCCCACCCAGCCCTCCCTCTAACCGGGCACCTTGATCTGTAACCGCCACCAGTGCCTGCATGCCCGTAGACCTTGTCTCGCAACCATAGCTACCATCCTTGAACTTTACACGCTCCCATGCAAGATTGCCCTTACGCGACAACTATCCGCACTCACCCTGCTTTCCCACTAGTCTGGTTCTATGTCCTCTAACTACTTCTAATGTCTTTGACTCCGCCCTAGAGGCACTCGCCCCCACATCGCCGCCTTCTTTCACAACGCCACCAGTTGTTTTTCGACCATACTGTGACTGTGAATGTTGGCCATTCCTTCCCCCCGTTGCCCACCAGCCCTCAATACTAGATCTTACTCTGTGATCTCGCATCATAAGGTTCATATACCATCTATGTCCACCTGCTTACCAGTCCGCTTCACCGCCTCGCGCTATTGTCCACTCCTTACCTCCCTGACCTTTTCTTTCCCTCCCTCCTGCAGCACTCTCCAAACAACACAAACCAGTCCTGAAGACAATCCCAATTGACGAGGATCGAAACGTCGTCAACACAGCGCAATACATGGCGCAGTCTCTAAAATGGCTAATTTGATTTGCTAAATTATCTAAATCTGTCACAATCGTAATTGAAATTACCCTTGAGCCACATGATCCTGCTCACTGTATATATTTTGCACAATTACTCATTTTGCGCCGCTCACGCTGTCCACTATTGTCACTTGCGTCGCCACCTATGTCACTTGCACATACCTGAGCACCAAGTACAATCGGGTTGATATGTATTCCTTTCATACTGTGCAGCTATAACTGTAAAAAAAAATTCTCCCCCTTTTTTCTTGTAAAACGTTTGATGAATAACAACCAAACTTAATTTGGTTCAAGTCTCCTTATTTCTGTACTAGTAATGCTTTCAGCATAGATGTTTAATTGTCTCCAGAATAATACCTGTTGGGATATTGTCTGGGTTTCATTGGGGCTCCCACTGCTGTTCGCAAACATGTTCCACGTCCCTCAGGGTCACCTGCAGGATAATCTGGGGCCCCCTCCACTCTGCCTGAGCAGGCCAGGGCCTGCTCAGGCCTCAACAAATCTCAGCACTGTCCTGCCCTAATATACCACTTCTAGGGCCCCTAGTGTACAGGCGTCTGTACTTTCTTTTGCCGTGCAGTCCTGCCATTTTAGAATGCCTGGCAGGGATCGGCAGTCATTCATTACACTGCCAGGGCCTGTTGCCACTGCCTCCAGTATTCTGACCAGGCCCCTGGCTGCTGCAGTCGCTGATCAATGTTGTCGGGCCTGAACTCAATCGGCAGTTAAATTGTGGCCCAATTCTGCCCCCTTTCTCGGCGTGGTAGGCCTTGGCTCTCCCACCACATAGGCCGCAAGGAAGGAGGCAAGCCTTTTCAGTGTCACACTGCCATGTCGGTGCAGGCTGCCATGCTCCCGCTAGGCCATCTGCTTGATCAGGCCTTCCTGCTGCCAGGTCAGCCTTGCCGCAGGACCCCAGTCATCAGTTCCCCCCTGGAGCTGCTAGTCACCTGGGCCACCCATTTCTGTACTGCAGCGTGGCTCAGCTGACTTTTCAGCGCAGCAGTCTCCTGCCGTGGCCTCTTTGGCCCCGCCCCACTAGTTCACCGTTCCGCCAGCCGAGGGACAGCTCGTTTATGGCACCACGGCTGTCAGTGGCTCATGGGCGACCCTGCTACCCTTTTGGCAATCGATGCTGAGCAGGGCATGCAGGATGTTGAAATATTTCAAGCTCCTTAGCGGGAGCAGCTGGGAGTCGTATCTAGGCGGCCATCTTGGCAGCCCACTCCGTGCCTATTTGTTTTTGGTAATATACAATAGTAATGTCGTGTCTATGTGCCTTAGTTCTATTCAGGAGATTGTTTTATGACTGTGAGAAGAAGGTATACTTCCTGATGGGTTTCCTTCCACTGATGCAAGATTTCCATATCTGCCAGTGCATTTTGGGTAGAACGCAACATCCCCCCTCCTAAATGCCTATCAATGGTGTTTTTCTAACGAGCAGGGACCACGTTTAAGTCTTCTGCCTACGTAATCTCCCTGCAAGTATTTACCTAAAGTATACTAAAAATCTCATTAATGTGTATATCTTGACCCATGTTAGGAGCGTAGGTAACTGTTACGTGTTAAATTCCTGCTTTTGAGTTTCCTCAGCAGTATAATGTTTTAACACTCCCTCGCCCACCCTCCCGCCCCCCCTTGTCGACCATGGTCTCCTCAGTCTCCAGTAGCTAAAGCTTATGGATGATTACATAAGGGGTTGCCGATGCTTGTGCTACCCCTTCTTTAACCCTTTCGATGCTGATGACGAGCTGGGCTCGTCATGGTGCACAGTGGTCGTGTGCTGATGACGAGCCCAGCTCGTCATAGAATAAGGAAAATAGCAATTTCCAGCACAGGAGGGGAATTGCCTTAGCAGCGAAGGTGTTAATACCAATAGCGCTGGCTCGCATAAAGCGCCAGCGCTATCTCCTTGCTGCATTTCCTCATTTGCATGAGGGCTGTGCCACATGCAAATGAGGGAATTCCTTTCCTTCTGCCCCCGTGTTGTATTACAGATTAAAAGGTGGTGCACTGTCAGTGTGCCCCCTGATGGCAGCCCCCGCAAGAGGGTGAAGGGGGTCCCAGGGACACCACCAGACATCCCCTTGCAGGCGGGTGCAGTCAGTGACTGCACTCGCCTGCAATGGATTCTCTAATCTCTGTTACAAGTGCAGGCAGGTTTCCTTCTGTACTGTAAAAACACGGAGCGCCTTTAAAGCAGCCACTCCGTTTTTCACAGGAATGTGCTTCCCTGTGGGCAGCACAAGTTTGTGGCTGCTCTGGAGGCAGTACATTCCATGTAATAGGGCGCACTTTCCCTGTGTGCTCCTGGCGCACCTGTTTTAAGATGCGCCCTACACAATAGAACCTCAGGTGTTGGAATTAATTTTGAATATCCCTGCACACTGTATTTCTCTTGACCGGTGAGTTCACAGCCCTCTTATTTTCTCATTGAAACTTTATTTTCGATCATCACAGAGATCTTGTAAAGTACATCTAGGTACATATATACAAACACATGTAAAAACATAAAAAAATAATGTAAAATAGCAAAGTAGCCTTCTTGCTAACACGAGATCAGGTAAACAGTTAGCAAGGGGGTACAACTTTACTTTGTTGGGCGATGTTGTAATAAAGTTACATATGTACATAGAGGTACTAAGAGTAGACACATCCTTTTAATACAAATAATTAATTAGTTAAAACACAATAAAAGGAGGAAGAAAAGCAATACAAAAAGGATATGCATCCATAAAAACAGTGAACCAAGGTTGTCACACGATACACTTTGAGCGTCTGATCCATAAGGGTATCACAAATGTAGCTAAACCAATTACCACAATTCTCCTTGTAGCTGTGCTGTGTATTCTAAGCACTTCCATATAATGTCTACGGCCAATACACCTGCCAAGCTGGATAATCTACTTCGTCCTCAAGTTTTTATAATGGATGGAAAAAAATTTGTAAATGGGCCAGGGTTTTGAGAACCCCTTTACATGCTGGACACATCATCAAGAGGAGCTTGGCTTTTCCATCTTCTAGAGAACACCTTGGTTAGGAGTGACATATCTAAATTGAAGAAACCGTTTCTACACCAAAGGCGGACAATGTAATTGATAGTATTTACAAAATGGGGAAGGCTTTAAAGGCACTGAACTGCTGGGTAAGCGATACCTTAACATTAGACTCACTCTCTGCCATAGTGAATTCCCAGTAGACTTCTTTAACCCTGCCTCTTGTGCTTCAGGACATTTTCTCTGGTCAGTCCAATAGGTTTCTAACTCCAATTTCGCCAGAAGTACCCTGAGGGAACATAACCAATAGATTTTACTAGCGCTTGGAAATACCATGAGGTCCAAAATTTCCATTTGGTATGGGACCAGAGCTTCAGTAGATCAGTCTATGGCAAAACATTAGGAGCCTACAGACCATTTTGTGGGCAATCTTTCTTTTGGCCAAGTCGGAAGGGAGCTTGCCGGAAGATTGAGAAGGATCTTACAAAGTGTTGTTCGGTTACAGAAAGGCAATCAATATTCCCACAACCCCACAATTCTTCTCCATAGATGACTGAGCCTAGGACTTTGGTATTATTCATTTCTAATGCTGGGGCCACTTTACCTAACACAGTTCTTTTATGATTCCTAGTTTTGTTCGAAGTTTGTTGGATGAGTGAGAGAGATGCTTTCTCAAGGTGGGGCCCAGCTCAAGGTCAGGGTTAAGCGTATCCCTAAATAATCAAAGCCGTTCTATGAAAGTATTTTAACTATCCGTCCCTTTCAGCGGGGCGTAGCCCAAGCAGGTGCTACTGAGCCCAACCGTGGCGGGCGTGGTGTTTGAGGCCTTATTTCTGATCTCCTGTGGCCTTACAGCTGAGTTAAGTTATTCCCTCAGCACTTAACTCTCAATGGTAGCACAGGTAAAGCAGTTCAAGGGTTCCAAGGCAGGTGGGTTGAGCTAGGTCAAAGGTGAACAAATGCTCAAGACTCAAAATGCATCCAGAAACCTCAATAAATGAATGTCAGCAATATACTCGCGTGTACCTTCATGGTGCCCCTCCGGCATATGTGGTCTCTAATTTTGAGCTCAGTGGGTCACTGATCCCATCCTTGTATGCACACTAGTGTTCCTCTATAAAAACAGAGGTTTTGAACTATATTTATCGATTGTTAGATACATGTTTATTCAGCAGAACAGTTCGTAAATCAATTTCATCTCAAATGTACAATGTTCATTAATTAATTCTTTCTCAGCATTTTGGCACTGTCCTTCATATACATCCAATGCATTTCAGGGCTATTGTCTGCCCCTTCATCAGGGAAAAGGATACTGTAATAGAATCAAATAAAGTGAAATGAGCATGGAGTAAAATGGTCGATGTGGGGTGGGTTTTTAAACTAGGTGGGGGGGAAGCTGGGGGGGAAGTGTTAAGGGAAGGTTGGGTGCCGAGTTACGTGATCACCTTAAGAAATCCCGAACCCGTGAGGAGGACGAAAAAGTACTCGATATTATTCTTACGTGTGCCGGAGCTCTAATGGTGCATGGTTCTGAAAACAAAAGGGTAATGTGCATGAGTAATCGCAGCGTTACGTGGCTAGCTCTGCTCAAAGATCCATAATTCTGCTCGTTTGCTTGTTTGTCAATGAACTAACCTGGTGAGAGGTAACTGGAGTTCGTAAGTGTTCTGCTCGTCAACGCCGGTCAGGACGGAGGCGTCTACTGCCACGTTTGATCACATTCAAATGTTGCGATCACGTGTTCATGGGTAGTGAAGAAAGGCTCACACCCTCTAATGTGGCGGAGTGGAGTAGTCTATTTTCTAAATGGTGATGTTGTTAGTCTAACGTGAATATATTGTAATAAATAGAGTGAAATAAAGAAGGGTAAATAAGAATAAAAATAAAGGAGAGTGACTGCTTTATGTGAATGTGTTCTTATGACGATGGGTAAAAACGTCCCTCGGTATTAAACTGGGGTGGCGGGGATGGGGTGGGGAGTAGAAATTAGCAAGAGATAATATATCGACCCTTATACAGAGAATTTATACTTAGTTTCCAAATCATGAAAAAACGATAATGAACTTAAAGCAAAAATTGACATAGTGAATTCACACAGGACTCACTTGAGTACTCCAATTACAACACTTATAGGTAACAAGAGAGTTCAATTCTGTCATTCAAGCCGAATGGCTTCTGTGTGGAAAGTCTTTGAATCCAGGTATTTTCTCGTTGGAGTAGATATTTGGTGTTATCTCTACCTTCTGTTCTCAAGATGGTTTCCAATCATATGAACTTCAGTTGGGAAATGTTATGTTTTTCTTCTTGGAAATGTGTGGCTATGGAAGATTTACTATTTTTCAATCGAATGTTAGACTTATGTTCTGTCAATCTAATCTTGATTTTACGTTCCGTCTTGCCGATGTAAAGTTTCCCACAAGGGCATTTGAGGGCATAAATAACATTGCTGGAATCACATGTGGCATTGACTTGAAGTTTAATTGTGTTTCCTTTCATGGGGTGATTGATTACATTTCCTTTTATTATGCTATTGCAGTTCCCACAGTTCAAACATGGTTTGGTGCCAGTATACTTCATGATCGGTGTGGGTTTGTATTGAACCAATTCTCCTAAGTTTTGTGCTCTTGTGAACGCGAATAAGGGAGGTTCCAGGAAGACTTGGTTAAAATCTGGTTCCAAGTTTAGTAGTGACCAATGTTGGTATATGATCCGTTTAAATTTTGTGCTGGCTGTGGAGTATTTAGAAACTACCACTATACGGGTCTGTTGTTTTTTTGTACCCGGTTGCAATCATTTCTGTCTGTCTGTGTTCAAAATTTTGTGTTTGGATTCCTCAATGATGTTATGTGGATATCCTCTGCTGTGGAATTTGGTAGCAACTTGCTCAATTCTTTGTATGGATTTGGTAGAATCTGATGTAATTCTTTTTGCTCGTGCCATTTGAGAGAATGGGAGGTATTTTATTTGGTTTGGTTCATGGAAAATTGTGTAATGGAGCATGTTGTTTCTGTCTGTGGGCTTAATGAACAAATCTGTCTCAAATCCCTGTTGGTTAATGGAAACATTGACGTCCAAAAAGTTTACACTGCTTTCCGATAGTTCCCAGGTTAACTGAATACGTTCATCAATTTGGTTGAATTCAATCAGTAGTTTTTCTAATTTTTCCTTGGTGTCTTTCTAGACAATGAAAATGTCATCAATGTATCGTGTTAATAGTAGTAAGTTATCTGTCCATTCCGTTTTGGTGAAAATGTGGGTCTCCTCATATTGTTGCATGAAGATGTTGGTTAGCGTATACAGGCGCCGCTGAATTGCCCATGGCCATGCCTACTAGTTGTTGGTACCATGTATCTTGGTATTTAAAATAACTTTGATACAAAGTGAAGACCATAAGTTCCATCAAGAATGTCTGAAACTGTGTGTCTATGGTAGAGTCCAGTAAGGCTTTTTCAATTGCTTCTATGCCTAAGGAATGAGGTATAGAGGTGTATAATGATCGCACATCCGCGGTGCATTAGATCAATTTGTCTTCTGGGTTGATTTTCAAGTTATTCAGTTTGGAAATGAAATCAGTGGTGTCTTTTGTGTATGTTCTCATGGATTGTACTGCGGGTTGGAGATATTTGTCCAATAGTTGACCAATTGGTTCGTGGATGCTTCCACATGTAGAGACTATTGGTCTCATGGGGGGGTCCATGAGGTTTTTGTGGATTTTGGGTACCATTCTGAGAGTGGGGCTCTTTGGGTTGGCTTTGATGAGAAAGTTCTTGGTTCTGTCATTGATTATACCCAGTTCATGTGCTTTCTCTAGAATGTTTGTTAGAGTTTTCATGAATTCAATTGTGGGATTATTGTCCAGTTTCAAGTAAGTAGTGGTGTCTGTGATGTGTTCCATGACTTTGGATTCGTACATGCTTTGATCCATGATGACTAGGGCTCCCCCCTTGTCAGCTTTCGTGCATCTGATCTGGTCATTTATTGATATCTTTTTTAGAGTGTCAAGGTCTTTTTGGGTGATGTTTTTGGTGTGTTTTTTCCCATGTTTGATGTTTAGTAAATCCTTCTTGACTCTGTTTTCGAATAGATCCAACGTTTTGTGGCTAATCGGTGGTTGAAATGTGCTGTGTGGTCTTAATCCCAGTAGTTGGTCCTCTTCATGTTGAGGTTGTTTAGGTAATATATTGTCGAAGAAATGGCGTAGCCGTAATTTACGCATAAGTTTAAAGAAACTTACTTCCAGTTCCAAATTGTTTGTGTTGGTAGTAGGTACAAACGATGTGCCCTTTTGTAGAAGTTGTTTTTCATATTTGGTGAGTTGGTATTTGCTGATGTTGATGACTAGTTGATCTGTGTTTATGTCTTCTTTGTTTTCTTGTCCTTGATGGTTCCCGTCACACTTCTCGAGATAGGCGGTTCTTTTTCCTTCTCTTTTTCTTTTGTTCTGTCCTCTCAGGGGTCTCCTTTTTGTGCCTGGCCCTGTTCTAAAAAAGGACTAGATTCTATTACCTGGCTGGTGGTAGGTTGTTGGGCTTGATGAGTATCTGTATCGGTGTGTGTGGGTTGGGTTCTCCTGGTTCTTTGGGTACTATCACTGTCTGATGATGAAGTTTCTGTTTGTGAATTGTAAGGTCTGTTCCTTCTTTTCTGGGCATAGATTTCGGCCCATGTATAGACCTCTCCAAGTCTATAATCGAGGGTGTCCCTCTTGTATTTCCGAATCTTGCGTTCGTTTATATCATTGGTGTGTTTATCCATTTGCGATTTGTATATCCTCAAGTATGGTTTTTAGTTCTTCCTCAGAGAGCATTTTGGATAGTTCTGTAGTTGTTTCAGTAATTTCATTGGTTAACTCCTCTAATATTCCAGATAACTCTTCAATGATTAAAAGGATCAAGTCCAGAGAGCATTTATTAAGGATTTCATACCACCTTTCTTGGAATTTTTTTGAATTTTTGCAGAGCGATGGTTTTAGGGCAATCCTTAGGCCCCTGGGTATACGTTGATTGCGGTGGTATTTAACCAGGGTGCTTGCATGTAGTTGTTGATTGATGCGTCTCTTGCTTAGATATATTAGTTGTCTTATGTGTTGCTCTTTGGAGCGGGTAGTGGTTTCCTGTGCCTTTTCTTCCCTAATCAATGCATAGATTCGATCAGCTTCGTCTGGTTTGAACGCGAAGGTAGAGGCTCTGGCCTCAGTGCTTTTTGAGATTTCCTCATAGTTGCTCATGGTGAATTGTTGGCGTGCTATCTGTCCTGGGGTGGACACGAAAAGGTAGAACTATAATGATTGTTGGGCAGATGCACAGCGAGTTTTAGAGAACTTTTGTTGAGTTTTTAGGTGCCACACAAGTAACGTCAAGTGTCCTGCGACGTTAGTATATGAACATGGAGGTTGTGAGGTCAGTGGGTCACTGATCCCATCCTTGTGTGCACACTAGTGTTCCTTTATGAAAACAGAGGTTTCGAACTATATTTATCGATTGTTAGATACGTGTTTATTCAGCAGAACAGTTCGTAAATCAATTTCATCTCAAATGTACAATGTTCATTAATTAATTCTTACTCAGCATTTTGGCACTGTCCTTCATATACATCCAATGCATTTCGGGGCTATTGTCTGTCCCTTCATCAGGAGGGATACAATGCATGGAAGCATGGGGGCTCCATTTAGGAAACACAGAGCCTTGGAAAAGCATGTGGAGGTGAAACAGCCCACCCAAACAGATTTGGGATTGCTACATTCCTTAGAGCTGGGCGGCACACACAGTGGAGGAAATGAAAGCCAGGCTCTCCTGCGTACTTTAAAGGGTCTCTTTGATTCCGGAAAGGTTACTGGTCAATGGGGCCTTGCCACATCTCAGGAATGCGATGGGGCTGATAATGGCAATCATAAACTGTAGGGCTGGAGCCTAGGCATTTATTTGTCAAGCTGACATTCAGGTGTGATCCGTGAGAATCTCCCATGGCCTCTGCTGATGGGCTATCTGGGCTGGAATCACTTTTGCTGCAACTGCTTCCTGGGCGAAGAATAGGATAGAGCTGCGGGTACTTCAAGGGAGGCACCCGCTGAGCATGAACTCCAAATCATGAACTAAATCACATCTTTCCCTGGAAATGGAATATAAAAAAGGGACACTTCAGTCTCCCAAATTGTCAATTATCAAGCAGTTAACTATGGCTGTACCTCGCAGTGGAGAAGCTTAGTAAGGCTTCTGCCTTGTTTGACCAGGAATGGTGATAAAGGTCTGCTAGTCTCCCGGCTGGCTGAGCAAGCATTACACAGGAAACAATAAAATCAAGACTACCTGCCCTGAAGCCTGGTGCACCAGCATCAGCCTATCTGCCCCAGAGACCAGAGGACCCTGTGAGGAGTAGAAGAGTGCCTGGAAGGAGCAGAATTATGGATCTTTGAGCAGAGCTAGCCACGTAACGCTGCGATTACTGATGCACATTACCCTTTTGTTTTCAGAACCATGCACCATTAGAGCTCCGGCACACGTAAGAATAATATCGAGTACTTTTTCGTCCTCCTCACGGGTTCGGGATTTCTTAAGGTGATCACGTAACTCGGCACCCAACCTTCCCTTAACACTTCCCCCCCACCTAGTTAAAAAACCCACCCCACATCGACCATTCTATTCCATGCTCATTTCACTTTATTTGATTCTATTACAGTATCCTTTTCCCTGATGAAGGGGCAGACAATAGCCCCGAAATGCATTGGATGTATATGAAGGACAGTGCCAAAATGCTGAGAAAGAATTAATTAATGAACGTTGTACATTTGAGATGAAATTGATTTACGAACTGTTCTGCTGAATAAACACGTATCTAACAATCGATAAATATAGTTTGAAACCTCTGTTTTTATAGAGGAACACTAGTGTGCACACAAGAATGGGATCAGTGACCCACTGACCTCACAACCTCCATGTTCATATACTAACGTCGCGGGACACTTGACGTTACTTGTGTGGCACCTAAAAACTCAACAAAAGTTCTCTAAAACTCGCTGTGCATCTGCCCAACAATCATTATAGTTCTACCTTTTCGTGTCCACCCCAGGACAGATGGCACGGCAACAATTCACCATGAGCAACTATGAGGAAATCTCAAAAAGCACTGAGGCCAGAGCCTCTACCTTTGCGTTCAAACCAGACGAAGCTGATCGAATCTATGCATTGATTTGGGAAGAAAACGCACAGGAAACCACTACCCGCTCCAAAGAGCAACACATAAGACAACTAATATATCTAAGCAAGAGACACATCAATCAACAACTACATGCAAGCACCCTGGTTAAATACCACCGCAATCAACGTATACCCAGGGGCCTAAGGATTGCCCTAAAACCATCGCTCTGCAAAAATTCAAAAAAATTCCAAGGAAGGTGGTATGAAATCCTTAATAAATGCTCTCTGGACTTGATCCTTTTAATCATTGAAGAGTTATCTGGAATATTAGAGGAGTTAACCAATGAAATTACCGAAACAACTACAGAACTATCCAAAATGCTCTCTGAGGAAGAACTAAAAACCATACTTGAGGGTATACAATCGCAAATGGATAAACACACCAATGATATAAACGAACGCAAGATTCGGAAATACAAGAGGGACACCCTCGATTATAGACTTGGAGAGGTCTATACATGGGCCGAAATCTACGCCCAGAAAAGAAGGAACAGACCTTACAATTCACAAACAGAAACTTCATCATCAGACAGTGATAGTACCCAAAGAACCAGGAGAACCCAACCCACACACACCGATACAGATACTCATCAAGCCCAACAACCTACCACCAGCCAGGTAATAGAATCGAGCCCTTTTTTAGAACAGGGCCAGGCACAAAAAGGAGACCCCGGAGAGGACAGAACAAAAGAAAAAGAGAAGGAAAAAGAACCGCCTATCACGAGAAGTGTGACGGGAACCATCAAGGACAAGAAAACAAAGAAGACATAAACACAGATCAACTAGTCATCAACAATAGCAAATACCAACTCACCAAATATGAAAAACAACTTCTACAAAAGGGCACATCGTTTGTACCTACTACCAACACAAACAATTTGGAACTGGAAGTACGTTTCTTTAAACTTATGCGTACATTACGGCTACGCCATTTCTTCGACAATATATTACCTAAACAACCTCAACATGAAGAGGACCAACTACTGGGATTAAGACCACACAGCACATTTCAACCACCGATTAGCCACAAAACGTTGGATCTATTCGAAAACAGTCAAGAAGGATTTACTAAACATCAAACATGGGAAAAAACACACCAAAAACATCACCCAAAAAGACCTTGACACTCTAAAAAAGATATCAATAAATGACCAGATCAGATGCACGAAAGCTGACAAGGGGGGAGCCCTAGTCATCATGGATCAAAGCATGTACGAATCCAAGGTCATGGAACACATCACAGACACCACTACTTACATGAAACTGGACAATAATCCCACAATTGAATTCATGAAAACTCTAACAAACATTCTAGAGAAAGCACATGAACTAGGTATAATCAATGACAGAACCAAGAACTTTCTCATCAAAGCCAACCCAAAGAGCCCCACTCTCAGAATGGTACCCAAAATCCACAAAAACCTCATGGACCCCCCCATGAGACCAATAGTCTCTACATGTGGAAGCATCCTCGAACCAATTGGTCAACTATTGGACAAATATCTCCAACCCGCAGTACAATCCATGAGAACATACACAAAAGACACCACTGATTTCATTTCCAAACTGAATAACTTGAAAATCAACCCAGAAGACAAATTGATCTTATGCACCGCGGATGTGCGATCATTATACACCTCTATACCTCATTCCTTAGGCATAGAAGCAATTGAAAAAGCCTTACTGGACTCTACCATAGACACACAGTTTCAGACATTCTTGATGGAACTTATGCTCTTCACTTTGTATCAAAGTTATTTTAAATACCAAGATACATGGTACCAACAACTGGTAGGCATGGCCATGGGTAATTCAGCGGCGCCTGTATACGCCAACATCTTCATGCAACAATACGAGGAGACCCACATTTTCACCAAAACGGAATGGACAGATAACTTACTACTATTAACATTATACATTGATGACATTTTCATTGTCTGGAAAGACACCAAGGAAAAATTAGAAAAACTACTGATTGAATTCAACCAAATTGATGAACGTATTCAGTTAACCTGGGAACTATCGGAAAGCAGTGTAAACTTTTTGGACGTCAATGTTTCCATTAACTAACAGGGATTTGAGACAGATTTATTCATTAAGCCCACAGACAGAAACAACATGCTCCATTACACAAGTTTCCATGAACCAAACCAAAAAAAATACCTCCCATTCTCTCAAATGGCACGAGCAAAAAGAATTACATCAGATTCTACCAAATCCATACAAAGAATTGAGCAAGTTGCTACCAAATTCCACAGCAGAGGATATCCACATAACATCATTGAGGAATCCAAACACAAAATTTTGAACACAGACCGACAGAAATGATTGCAACCGGGTACAAAAAAACAACAGACCCGTATAGTGGTAGTTTCTAAATACTCCACAGCCAGCACAAAATTTAAATAGATCATATACCAACATTGGTCACTACTAAACTTGGAACCAGATTTTAACCAAGTCTCCCTGGAACCTCCCTTATTCGCGTTCACAAGAGCACAAAACTTAGGAGAATTGGTTCAATACAAACCCACACCGATCATGAAGTATACTGGCACCAAACCATGTTTGAACTGTGGGAACTGCAATAGCATAATAAAAGGAAATGTAATCAATCACCCCATGAAAGGAAACACAATTAAACTTCAAGTCAATGCCACATGTGATTCCAGCAATGTTATTTATGCCCTTGTGGGAAACTTTACATCGGCAAGACGGAACGTAAAATCAAGATTAGATTGACAGAACATAAGTCTAACATTCGATTGAAAAATAGTAAATCTTCCATAGCCACACATTTCCAAGAAGAAAAACATAACATTTCCCAACTGAAGTTCATTATATTGGAAACCATCTTGAGAACAGAAGGTAGAGAACACCAAATATCTACTCCCAACGAGAAAATACCTATATTCAAAGACTTTCCACACAGAAGCCATTCGGCTTGAATGACAGAATTGAACTCTCTTGTTACCTATAAGTGTTGTAATTGGAGTACTCAAGTGATTCCTGTGTGAATTCACTATGTCAATTTTTGCTTTAAGTTCATTATCGTTTTTTCATGATTTGGAAACCAAGTATAAATTCTCTGTATAAGGGTCGATATATTATCTCTTGCTAATTTCTACTCCCCACCCCATCCCCGCCACCCCAGTTTAATACCGAGGGACGTTTTTACCCATCGTCATAAGAACACATTCACATAAAGCAGTCACTCTCCTTTATTTTTATTCTTATTTACCCTTCTTTATTTCACTCTATTTATTACAATATATTCACGTTAGACTAACAACATCACCTTTTAGAAAATAGACTACTCCACTCCGCCACATTAGAGGGTGTGAGCCTTTCTTCACTACCCATGAACACGTGATCGCAACATTTGAATGTGATCAAACGTGGCAGTAGACGCCTCCGTCCTGACCGGCGTTGACGAGCAGAACACTTACGAACTCCAGTTACCTCTCACCAGGTTAGTTCATTGACAAACAAGCAAACGAGCAGAATTATGGATCTTTGAGCAGAGCTAGCCACGTAACGCTGCGATTACGCATGCACATTACCCTTTTGTTTTCAGAACCATGCACCATTAGAGCTCCGGCACACGTAAGAATAATATTTCTTAAGGTGATCACGTAACTCGGCACCCAACCTTCCCTTAACACTTCCCCCCAGCTTCCCCCCCACCTAGTTTAAAAACCCACCCCACATCGACCATTCTACTCCATGCTCATTTCACTTTATTTGATTCTATTACAGTATCCTTTTCCCTGATGAAGGGGCAGACAATAGCCCCGAAATGCATTTGATGTATATGAAGGACAGTGCCAAAATGCTGAGAAAGAATTAATTAATGAACATTGTACATTTGAGATGAAATTGATTTATGAACTGTTCTGATGAATAAACACGTATCTAACAATCGATAAATATAGTTCGAAACCTCTGTTTTTATAGAGGAACACTAGTGTGCACACAAGGATAGGATCAGTGACCCACTGACCTCACAACCTCCATGTTCATATACTAACGTCGCAGGACACTTGACGTTACTTGTGTGGCACCTAAAAACTCAACAAAAGTTCTCCAAAACTCGCTGTGCATCTGCCCAACAATCATTATAGCTCTAATTTTGAGCAGCACATGGGCAGATGGACTGATCAGCATGGCACAATTGTTTCGTCTTGGTTTTTGAGATCCACTCACCAAGATCCCCCACTGGAGACTGCTCCTTCCAGGCACTCTTCTACTCCTCACAGGGTCCTCTGGTCTCTGGGGCAGATAGGCTGATGCTGGTGCACCAGGCTTCAGGGCAGGTAGTCTTGATTTTATTGTTTCCTGTGTAATGCTTGCTCAGCTAGCCGGGAGACTAGCAGACCTTTATCACCATTCCTGGTCACACAAGGCAGAAGCCTTACTAAGCTTCTCCACTGCGAGGTACAGCCATAGTTAACTGCTTGATAATTGACAATTTGGGAGACTGAAGTGTCCCTTTTTTATATTCCATTTCCAGGGAAAGATGTGATTTAGTTCATGATTTGGAGTTCATGCTCAGCGGGTGCCTCCCTTGAAGTACCTGCAGCTCTATCCTATTCTTCGCCCAGGAAGCAGTTGCAGCAAAAGTGATTCCAGCCCAGATAGCCCATCAGCAGAGGCCATGGGAGATTCTCACGGATCACACCTGAATGTCAGCTTGACAAATAAATGCCTAGGCTCCAGCCCTACAGTTTATGATTGCCATTATCAGCCCCATCGCATTCCTGAGATGTGGCAAGGCCCCATTGACCAGTAACCTTTCCGGAATCAAAGAGACCCTTTAAAGTACGCAGGAGAGCCTGGCTTTCCTTTCCTCCACTGTGTGTGCCGCCCAGCTCTCAGGAATGTAGCAAACCCAAATCTGTTTGGGTGGGCTGTTTCACCTCCACATGCCTTTCCAAGGCTCTGTGTTTCCTAAATGGAGCCCCCATGCTTCCTTGCATTGTATCCCTCTCAGGGCACATAAGCAAGCATTATTTTTGCAAAGCTCAATATGTTAACATAATGAAGGGCGAGTTAAGCACACAGAATCGAAACTTTACATGAGTGGATCTGTAGACCCCAATCCAGTGATACTGAAAAGAATGCCTGATCTTAATTACAAAATCATACTATGCTGATACAACCTCGTTCCTGCTGCTGGGAAGGGCAGCGGCCCTTCACAACTGTGAGGGATGTGCTTTGGGCACCCCTGTGGTCTAACAACTCCTCCAGGTTCGAGACCTGCAAAGGTCATGGCGTACATGCATGATGATCCCTGTTCACCCATGACTAGAAATCAACATTCTGGATGCAAATATTGTTGCAGGTGGGGCTCTCAGGCAGAGGTTTATATCCCTCATCATGTGAGGGACTTTTCCATCTCAACAGGAGGTATGTTATCATGGTCTGTCTACAAGTGAGTCATGTGGTTTCTGACCTTCATAACTTGCTGGCCTCCTGTCTGGCTACTGGCTACCACCTACCCCTTCCTGCAGGATATGATCTGGGCCTCTGTAACTGAACAGGGTGGAAATTACTGGCAGGGATCTGTTCCAGGTGGTGGCGATCGTCCTGGGATGCGATGCACCCTTTAAATGGAGAAAACTTAGGGAGGTGACCGGCGAGTACTGTGTCTAATAATTTTTTTTCAAGGAACAGCGCCATGTCTGAGCCTTCAGCTCGTTTGGCTATGCTTAGGAGACATATATTATTGTGCCTCGAGCGGCCTTCCGTGTCTTCTGTTCTCTCTTGTAGTTGAGTCACTTCAGTTTGCAGGAGTCGGAGTTAAGACTGCACCTCTTTCGTGTGGGCCCCATCAAGATGAGGGACGATTACTCCTCATCCATACACTCCATTAATTTTCAATGTTCTGTAGATTCACCTCTACTGTGACCACATCAGTTCTGGATTCCATGAGGCCTGTTTGTCCAGGACTGCGTGCAAGATCTTCTCAAATTGGCTGGAATGTTTTTCATGGGTAGATTTCAAGGCACTCAGCGGGCCAGTGGCTGCAGAAGTCGGAGCCGCAAGAAGATTCCTGATATCCCTGGTCACTGCAGTGGGCAGTTTTCCCTGTTTGGATTTTGCCACAATTGTCTATAGGAGCGTAGCTTGTGAGCCAACGGGGGCCACCATCGTGCATCAGGCAGTTTCTAATTGGTCGCAGCATCCAGGTTCAGTTGCTGCAGCAATAGTCCCCTGAGCTGCGCTCCCCTGGTGCTGCTGCAGCAGAGTGTATTCAGTGGATCACAAGCGGCATATAGATTGTGGATGTCCGTCTGACTGCGAGGGTGACCCCCTTGTCAAGAAAAGGACGCGTGAAGGCTGAAAATGTACACACCAAATAGCATCTTGCGACCTGGGGTTTCCCTCTATTTGGCACCCACTTGCCGTTAGGTCAAATGTGGGGCACGTATACAGTTCAAGCAGGTGGTTAGGTCCCCACATAGTCAGCGGCACATGCAGGGCTCAGGGCTCCCCTCCGTGTGTTGAACAGTACATTAGTCCGAGCCTTTGCTTCCAGTCGTGTTCCACAGAGTATTGTGGGTCAGCATTGTCACCTCTGGGCCCACGATCAGCCCCTCAGTTCTGACTCACTTCTCCAGTTGCGCTAAGGGGGACAGCAACAGGCCCCTGCGGGCCAGGCAGCGGTGCATTCCTCCTCCTCACAACTCTGTCCAGGGTCCCTGAAGGCCTCTGCAGACTCAATCCGCCGAGGCGAGTGCATCGCACCCAGACCAGCTGCTATCACAGCCGGGCTCCAACAGCCGATTCAGCACCGGGCCCGCGAGCTGCTCAAGCCCACTTTCACTATGCCCTCCTGCATCGCTCACGATCACAAGGCGCGTCACCACTTTCTACTCACTGACCACTTTGCAGTCCTCGTGTTCAGGACACTCCAGTTTCTAAGCCAAGGCCCCTCTGCTGACTCGACTTTGCAGTATATTAATACCCTTCCACGTTCATGTAGATGCTCTAGGTGTGTTAATGTGTGATGGTGCGGTTAGGATTAAGCAGGATATTTGAGCAGGTATGGGACGGAGCTAGGGATTCACGTCTTCTTCGGTCCCCATCTTGGCCATGCCCCCTTGAGTTTGCACTCAGCTTGTAAGGATTTCACATTTTGTGTGTGCTAGCTGGCTCTAAGGTCACATTGGGCTTTTGCGATATCAAAGTGCTGCATGGAACTGGGTATTTGAAGCTACTTTTATAATCGTGTCCTCTCAAAAGGTTATTGTGAGGTTTGCATCTGCTTCACATGTAATCTTAACAGTGTAGAAGCTCATCGTGCTTCATGATTCCTATACAATATCTTTAGCACTGCCAATGGGTTTGTTGTGTGGCCCAGGGTGCCTTCAATTAGTAGTGCCAGTGTGGCTCAAAGCTTTATTTAGGGAGTTGCAGGTAGTCCCGTAGCAATTAGTGGTTGCCTGGTTTTAACTAGTGTGCAGATATGTCTATGCCATTAGTGAGTTCATTTGTAAATTGGGTTCGTGAGGGGCACTCCGTTTTAAACCTTATTTAGATTGTAATCTAATGGTGCCGCGATTATTAAGGATAGTCACTCCTTGGGGTAAATGTGAGGTTATGATGGGTTGTGGTGCCCACCTAATCGCGCACTGTTCACTTGGTGCTCCGCACCTTATAAGTTTAGATTTTATACGTACTGTGAATCAACTTTTTCATGTGTCAACAATTTAACATTTAATCATATTTTTCATTGTCAACATTTCATATTGTTATTCAACATAATCATAACATCATATTTTCAAACTCAATCTTTGATTCATAAACATTTATATTCCACTTGGTTTCAACATAGTTCAAAATAACATTTCAGCAATTTTCACGATGAAGCCCAATGCATTTCGGCACCATAGTGGCGCCTTCATCAGGGGCAGTTCTGAAAAAGTAAAAAATACATGGTGTAAGTGTCTGGTCTTAAAATTTGAATGGGGGTTCTCTGTTGAATCTGGTGTATTAGTTCACATACCTGAGTGTTTCTGTTATGTGTCGTATGTGTTCGAGGAATCACCTTTATCGACCTAAGTCTGTCAAAATGTAACATAAATGCTGCTTTAGCCGGTAATACCTTAATGGTTACAGTCTAATCGGTCTCTCATGGGTTAGCTACATACCTTGTGATCTTTGCCGTTGCACTCTGTAACAACAAATGTAAACAACCTTAAATCTTGCTATGCTCTCCAAAAGTCTCTCAATGATTGAACCCAAAAAGCAATAAAAAAAATCACCACTTCATACCTTATCTTCTCTTTAACTGGCGTCTAAAGAACCAGAAAAAATAATGATAAGTTACCGTCGACTAGTTTAGTTATTTATGCTACGGCTCTTCTGGATATCATTGTTGTTCCTACCTGTGAGTTCTATTTTATCTCCTTGAACAATCACCGTCCCGCAAATACTTTCATGTCTCTTCCGCTACGGGTTCACTAGTTATATGAACTCCGCAAACTCCGTGAGAGTTGAAAAGTAAAACTAAAAAACGGACTTCCTTAGTCTTCACGATCTAGAGTTATTCAAAGACTGACGCCATCTTTTAATGGTGAAAATATCCTTCACAAAAGCAACCTTAATTTTGTCTAAACGATTTACCGGTAAAACGGAGAGAAAAATAAAAGTTCGTATCACAGAACATAAAAGCCGAATTCGCAATGTAAACTTAACCTCACCGTTAGTACAACACTGGAGTTTAGAGAAACATAGCATCTCGCAACTCAGATTTCTAATCCTAGAACACGTGCCTATAAAGCCAGGGATTAACAACCATCAGAAATTATTACAACAAGAGTTGTTTTGGATTAAATACCTTAATACTATGGTTCCTACAAGCCTCAATGACAAATACGATTTAGCGTGTTACCTTTAGCTAATTGATCTAATTAATATGCGGAGATCTGATTCATGCACAACATTAACACAAATGTATAAAAACCTTTACAAAACACAGCTAAATAACAATGCATATGATTCATAGTGTAAATGCATTTACCAAGGTCTTGTTGTACTTTTATCGAGACATCTGTAATGTGGAAAGTAATCTTGTAATTATTGTGCCACGGAAACAACCCATCCTTGCCACACACATTTGACAAACATTACCCGTAGTCAAAGTAGAACACGCAGGCATAACTACACAGGTAGTAGCAACAAGAACATCTTATTATTCTACGGTTCTCGGTAAATCGTTTAGACAACGTTAAGGTTGCTTTTGTGAAGGATATTTTCACCATTAAAAGATGGCGTCAGTCTTTGAATAACTCTAGATCGTGAAGACTAAGGAAGTCCGTTTTTTAGTTTTACTTTTCAACTCTCACGGAGTTTGCGGAGTTCATATAACTAGTGAACCCGTAGCGGAAGAGACATGAAAGTTTTTGCGGGACGGTGATTGTTCAAGGAGATAAAATAGAACTCACAGGTAGGAACAACAATGATATCCACAAGAGCCGTAGCGTAAATAACTAAACTAGTCGACGGTAACTTATCATTATTTTTTCTGGTTCTTTAGACGCCAGTTAAAGAGAAGATAAGGTATGAAGTGGTGATTTTTTTGATTGCTTTTTGGGTTCAATCATTGAGAGACTTTTGGAGAGCATAGCAGGATTTAAGGTTGTTTACATTTGTTGTTACAGAGTGCAACGGCAAAGATCACGAGGTATGTAGCTAACCCATGAGAGACCGATTAGACTGTAACCATTAAGGTATTACCGGCTAAAGCAGCATTTATGTTTCATTTTGACAGACTTAGGTCGATAGAGGTGATTCCTCGAACACATACGACACATAACAGAAACACTCAGGTATGTGAAGGCGCCACTATGGTGCCGAAATGCATTGGGCTTCATCGTGAAAATTGCTGAAATGTTATTTTGAACTATGTTGAAACCAAGTGGAATTTAAATGTTTATGAATCAAAGATTGTGTTTGAAAATATGATGTTATGATTATGTTGAATAACAATATGAAATGTTGACAATGAAAAATATGATTAAATGTTAAATTGTTGACACATGAAAAAGAGTTGATTCACAGTACGTATAAAATCTAAACTTATAAGGTGCGGAGCACCAAGTGAACAGTGCGCGATTAGGTGGGCACCACAACCCATCATAACCTCACATTAGTGAGTTCATGCCATTTATGTTGGTATTACAAACTAGTATCCTTTGGAAATAGTATTGTGGTCCGTGGCTCTATACCCTTTGTTATTGTGGATCGCAAGATTTCTGTTGACAGACCACTGTGCTCCCTTCACTGGTCTTAGATAGCAGCTGCAGCACAAGTTGTACAAGACTCTGTTGCTTGACAGATTGCACTACATTGCTCTCTGAATTTCCCAAAATGGCTGTCTGTTGCAGCGTTTCTGGGGTTATTACAGTATGTCAATAGACAAGCAAGTGATCCCCTCACTCCCTCGGCCCTCATGCGATATGCTATCCCAAAGCACTGGTTATTTCCACTTATGGCCCCCATTTGATGACATATGTTGAAGAAGCGCAAAAAGTCCAAGCGGGAATATGCCCCTTCCTGACAGTTTCTAACTCTAGAGAGGGTTTGGGGATATTAGTGTGCCACTTGGTCTTGCTTTTAATCTCCATCAGAAACAAGTGTGGTCCAGATGAACCCCGAATTTCCGGGTCCGTCTGTGATGGCGCAGCAAATAGAGGCCTGCAGGGAGACAGTGGTTTGTATTTTCAACAATTTAACAGTTCCTTTTGGGTCCCAAGGAACTGTCGGGGACTCCATTTGGCCTTCAGCTGGCGAGTCTTTCCTCAGTAGAATATGTGCCACATGAACTCATATAAGGTTCGATTCTGGTGCCGGTGCTGTCTACTCGCCCGGCATCACCCTCTGCCCTGGCTCCCTGTGCATCGACACCAGTGCCAATGCTGCTAATGCAATGCAATGCTGCAAATGCAATGCAATGCTGCTAATGCCGTAGAAAGATTTACAGACTGTTATGTTATCTGACTCCAAGAAAAATCCACCTTGACGAGATCTCAGCCGACTCACACCAGAGCACAGCCAATAGGCAATACTTGTGTTTCTGATATTTTGCCCTTACCACGTGATACAGCACAAACTTTTCAGCACTGACTTGGACAATGTCAATTTTGCTGAAGGGGATTGTTATGCCCTCAATATGATGAGGGAAGAGGGATGAAGAACTTTAAGATGCCAGTGACCTAAATACATCTTCAGATACTGACTTTGTATCTCCTCCTAGTCTTGGATCTGAGAAAAGTCTCCTTTGCTGTCATTATGCAAATGCCGGCAAAAGTATTAGACCCACAACTTCCAACTATGAAAGTGAAAATTAATGTTCTGACTGAGGTACTCCAGCCTGGTCAATACCTTACAGAACATCTTTTGCATTTAATGAGGCCCGTGCAGATTCCTTTAAGGGCACTTGGGTGAAACCATGCTCGGGCACACCATTTATAGGCACTAGGCGACCAGGTGTTTCTTATACAATATCCAACTAGAGAAAGTTGGTGGTGCAGGCGTTCAGCAGTAAGGATAATCCCAACACCTTCTCTACCGCTCCACTTGATCGTAAGTCAAAGAAAATTGAAATATTTGACAAGTGGGTCCTCTAAGTTATACATCAGGGTTACTCCCACCCATTTCTCTCCACCTGGCACACCTTCCACCACAATCAGTGCAGCTGACAGAGAATCACCTGTCCATCCTGGCATAGAGAGCGTTCTGGCCTTGGAAGTAAAAACTGGGTGTTATTCCCACTGCTCTCTTGTACCGAAAAAGTATGGACCCGTTTGTCCCGTTTTGCCTCACACCCTCTCAATTACTTTCTGGCGAACAACAAATTCAAGATGCTGACGCTAGCTGAGGTCCTATCTGCCCTAGACCCTGTAGACCGGATGGTAGTGTTGGACCTGAAAGATGCTTATTTCCATATCCCCGTCCTGCTGGCCCACTTGTGTTAAATGGTTCACAGTAGGCCAGGAACATTTTCAGTTCACAGTGCTCCCTTTAGTCCTCACTGGTGCCCCTCAGGTGTTCACACAAGTGATTGCAGTGGATGCAGCAAACCTTTTTAGAGGTCGTGGATTCTAGTCTTCACCCTACCTCAACACCTGGCTGCAGAAGATGGGCTCACCCCAGGCATCTGTCCATCAACTCTAGACAAAGGCGAACCTCCTAACATTGTCAAAGTGCCAAAGTCACACCTGACTCTTCACTGATGCTCCTGTTCATCTGAGCTACTTTGAATACAGTAGGGTTTTGTGCTTTTTCCCCATAAAGCGGGTTGTCATGGACATTTGATCTATGATCAGTGTTTGAGACACTGTCCTGGATCTAGGGGCTGATGATCTGAAGTCTGTTGGGGTTGTTAACCTCCTGCATGTTAAACATACCAGATTGCACATGCAGGCTCTGCTGTGGTACCTCAAGACCCAGCGGGCACAGCACCAAGGAAATCTGTCAGATTCCTTCTAGATTTTGGCAAAGGATCTGCAATGGTGTCTATCTGACCGCAATTAGGTCAGTGGCAGACCTCTCTCACAACCCTGACCAGATTTGGCAGTGGTGACAGATGCATTGCTTCTGGGTTGAGTAAGCCATCTGAGAGAGGTGGAGCGGAGACTCGATTCTACATCAGTTTGTTGGACTTGATGATAATTCTCCTGGTGTTGAAGGCCTTCCTGCCCATCATCAGATAAAAGCTGGTCCAGGTGCTCTCAGACCACACCACCGCTATGTGGAACTGCAACAAAGAGGGCGTGGTGCGTTCTTGGTCCCGGTGTCAAGGAGCTTTTTGCTTATGTAAGTGGCTGGACTGCAAGGAATTTTTCTGGCGGTGAACCACCTGGTGGGTTCTCCTTAGGCTGGGGTGGACAAACTTAGCTGCTGATGTTTGGAAGATCATGAATGGCAGTTACACCTGGAGGTGGAGCAGGGTGTCTTCCATCAGTGATGCGAACCCTGTCTTGATCTTTTTGCCACAGCCTAGAACGCTCCATGTCAACAACACTTATGTGCATAGGAGTTTCCAAGGCAGCTCTCTCTGAGATGCATTCCATTTTGAGTTTAGATCCAGACTCCAGTATGCCTTCCTGCCGCTGCCTCTTCTTCACAAAGTTCTGAGGATGATCAGGAACTGGCGATCCCAAGTCACTCCAGTAGCACTGGATTGTGCCAGGTACTCCTTGGAGTGAGCATCTGTCCTCTGATCAACCTACCACTTCTGGAGAATCATGTGTCAAAGCAGCAGGGCAAGGAACCTGGGACTGCACAGTTTGCATCTTCATGCTTAGAGATTGAGTAGTTTAGTGTGTGGCAGTTGTAGGGAGAATCTGGTGGCTTGTTGCAACCCTTGACACATTCACAGAGTACAAACAAAGTTGTCTGAAGTTTTGTTGTTCGTGTTCCTGGCCCAACAAGGAATTATCTTGGGGAGTGTTAAAGCCTATTTATTGTCTCTTTATATTTTTTGTGTGGTTTCTGTATCAACCTTCTTTTTAAAGCCACCTATTGTGATGAGATTTTTTAAAGATTTACAATATTTGTTTTCACCAACCCTCTTTGGCATTCCACAGTGGGATGTGAACTTAGTTTTCCCTTTTTTGTTGAATTCCCCTTTTGAGACAATTCGCAGTTGTTCCTTAAGGTTTTTTGTCGTTCAAAATGATCCTTCTCATCACCATAACATCTGCTTGGCATGTGAGTGAGCTACATGCTCTTAGTGTCAACCTACTATCTACAACATTCTTCCCAGATAAGTTGGTGTTGAGAACCCGAGCTTCCTTTCCACCAAAAGTAGTTACTTCATTTCATGCTGGGCAAGCTATTACCCTTTTGGCATTCTTCATTGCTAGAACCCCAAGTGGGCACTATGCTTTTATATTGATTGCACAAAAGAACCTCTGGTGGATGATCAGCTATTTGTGGGTTTCTCCTGGACAATGTAGTGCAAGAACGGACAATCCCCTGGTAGATTGTTCTCTCCAGAAAGACCTCATACAAAGTGGAGAAGAATCAGCCTCCAGATGGTCAACAGGCTCATTGCACTAGAGCTAAGGTTGCGCCCACTGCGCTAGCACCTAGAGTACATCTCCGGGACATTTGCCAAGCGGCTAAGTGGGCGTCAATAAATAAGTTTGCGAAGCAGTATTTCCTAAATAGTCGGTTACTTTCAGAGGGGCCTTTTTCCAGCTCATTCCTGCAGACATTGTTGGTCTGACCCAGTTTACATGGGGGTTTGCCGATCTGCTAGGCGTCTGAGGGCACAAACAACCTAAGAAAGCAACTGATGTAGGTGGCGCTTATATGTGGCTTTGCTCATCACTTTAGGTGTGTAACAACATCATCCTAGGTATGATGCCAATTTGCGGTGTGCGGCATCCAGTCTGACGCCTGGGGAATATTGACAGGGTGAGGAATCAGGAATTAGAGGTAAGTGACTTGTTTATTTCTCACAACAGAGCTCATGTTGTGGTTAGTTACTGTTCGTTTGTTTTTAAGATTTTGTTTTCTGTCAAAGAATTGACTTTTAGTAAAGAGTGAATGTTTTTGATTTGTTTAATGTTTTTACTCGTCTAATTATTGCTTTTGTACTATTATAACATAAAATGTCATCTAGGTCCAATGTCCTGATTAATGAAATTAAAGTAAGATGTGGAAATTAATACAGAGCATTCTCTAATTAAAAATTAGAGGCTGAAATCCCCCTATAAATTGTGTGCTGTTAGCAGTGTTTGACATTAATAAGAAATAGTCGCCTTCCTGTACATTTGATACTAATGTTTTTCACCTTTGTTTGCAGTGTAGCGTCTCCTGACTCTTAAGCTGCTGAATGGAAGATGAGCTTGGCATTGCATGAAGTGTTTAGTTGCTGTCGCCATCTTGAAACTGACAAAGCAACTGAAAGAAAGGTCAGAATAATATATCTTTTTTCACAGATGAATCGTAGAGCAAAAGTTAACTAGCCGCAAGTTACTAAATATGTTACTTTTGATATATTTTTGTTTTAGAAAGAAATAGAAAAGTTCCGGCGACTCTTGCGTGATCCTGAAACTGTTCAACATTTGGATCGCAATTCAGACTCTGGAAAGGGGAATCAGCTCAACTGGGATGCTTTGTTCAGGTAAGTACTGTCCAAAAATGCAAGTCCATTTCTTTTGCAACTTGGCTATTTGTTAGTCTTCTCACTTCCTGTATTCTCATCCCAGAAGAGAGGACATAAGAGCTCTTGATAACGTCTAGAAAAGCCAAAGCTATTTGATCTGCATGGTTGATTGAAGATAGCGTTAATGGTTTCTTTAAAACAACCAAAGAAAGTCCAAATTTGTTAAAAGAATAGAATGATTGTTTCAGAACATACCTTTCTACGATCAGCATAGCCTTCATAATTGTAAGAAGTAAAATCTATTTTTTTTGTCTACGAGGCAAATTTAAGAAGCAGGGAGTATGTTAAACTTGTGCAGTAATATTTTGTTTTGCACCATAGCTTTACCTCCTCCTTTTCGAGCCTTACTATTGAGCAGCATTGACGCATGCCATCAATGTAAAGTGAATATTTTGTCTAACTCTAGGTCCTGCCATGAAGCAGTTTAGAACATTAAACTTGTCTTGTTAAAATCATATGGTGCCAATTAAACGTTTGTGTGAAAAATTGAATAGCGGCAGGTTGTAACTATAGTAAAACATAATTCTAATTGAAGGAGAATTGGGACTATAGTAAACATAATTCTCTTTACGTTTTTACAAATTTGTTAACTTAAAAGCAAGTCCATGTTATTTGAAAAGTATACTTTTCCAGCTAAAGCATCATTTTTGTTTAAAGGTTGTCGACACAGAGTAGGCTAGTATTCATCTTTGAAAGAAATTAAATAACTGTTCCTCACTGTGCAAGTATAATCCCACCCCAGGAGGAGTAGCCTTTGTTAGAAAGGTTCCTTCGAAAGACAGATTAAAAGTTTAAGCTAAAATTTCATCTGTCTTTAGCAGGAACTCCCTGTCCCAGAGGTGTCATCATGTTTGTTTTACAAAGAGTACATGTAGAGGCTTTAAGTACGCTTTATAGATAGTCACTTCTTTCCCAGGCAAGAAATGATACAGAAGATTTCATTGGGAAGTAAGACAGTACTTAGAACATTTACATTACTTGCTATGTCAGGATGGTGGTCCTTTTCCCATTGATTGCTTTAGGGCTATAAACAGTGCACTAATTAGAACTAGGCATAGTCACATGTACTGCAAAGCTGTGGATCATTTTACTGAACAATTACTTTGGTGCAAGGACATCTGCGGTGTGATACGAATGATGTATATGTTTCTCAAAATGGGTGGTATGATGCACTCTTATTTATAAGAATGTGATTAAAATCTCTTCTCATTCTATCACCTGATTCTACCCTTAGATATCATGGAGAAATAGTTTGCTAATGTTTTATTCTTTTATGTTTCAGGTCAGTTTTGTAAATGAAACTTAAAAATGTAGAACCATTAAATCATCTTGAATGCAGTAACCTAGTGCCAGACTTACTCATTGCAATATTTGCTTAATTCCAGTTTACCAGTGTTGTACTCTACACCTAATGTGTTTCCCCTCTGGGGATGAAGGTTGTCTTTTCTTCAACAACTGTATTTAGGAGTATTTTGTACTGCAGACGAAGTTCCAGCATTGGGAGCTTGAAAACTCAGGCCAGCTGGTATAAGCTCCACAAGTTCCTTGTTAATCGTGACTGACATTCACGAGTCAATCGACGATTGATGAAAACACAACATTAAAACGACTGGCGCTACCAACGCAGTGTCGTATTTCCTGTGATTGAATGTTACTCCCTGATGATGACCTCGCTATAAAAGCTCATTCATCCCCGGTTGGCATTAATTCTGGGGAAGAAGTTTGAGATCCCTCTCTACATATAAATTAAGTGTACCACTTGTGGATATTCAATATAAGTGACTGAAAAAGAAATACTTGGTCCGGTAGAATAAGAGAAGCAATCCTAAAGATGCACCTTCATCCCCAGAGGGGGAAGATATTAGGTGTAGTGAGTTAGTCAGTCAGTCAGTCAAACACACTTTATTCGAATAATTAAAATCATAAAAGTACACAAAAACACACAATGCAAAGCTCTACTTTACATAAAAAGAATCAATTTTTTTATATAAAACGATGCAGAGTGTAAGTGGGTGAGAGAATTTCATGTAGTGATAAAAACAACGAGAATACAGGCAACAATTAATCATTAGGATATGTAAAAATTCTTGTGTTGGCATTCAGAGCAGTTCATGGCCAGGGACCAACATATCTGCAGAAAAGGTTTTCATTCTACACTCCCAACCGTGCCCTTCGATCGGCCAATCTATGTTTACTAACCACCCCTAAATTCAAATATGCACGTCTGGGAGGTCAATCCATTTCAGTTAAAGCAGCCTCTGCCTGGAATGCTCTTCCCTTTTCCCTCAGAGCCTCGCCAACCATTTCTGTGTTTAAGAAAGATCTCAAGACCCATTTGTTTAATGCCCCTCTCTTATAGTTCATCCAGGTTCTGCTCCAGCACTTATGTTCTCAATCCACTCACCGCGCCAGGATACCCCGTGGTAACAGAGCGCGATATAAAAGTTTTAATAATAATAATAATAATAATAATAATAATAATAATATGTAAAATCAGGCAAAATTAATCAGTAACGAAAATCTCCTGCATTTAAGGCGTACAGCAGCGAATAAAAAACTAGCAATATAGAAAATATCCCTAGCGGAGTTAAGAATTTGCAAATACAAAAGGGCTGGTTTAATTTATAAAAAACCTTTCTCCCTCAGCAATGGAATTAAAAATGTATTTCGAACATCAGAGTAGAAATCAGAAAACATAATAAAATGCATAGTGTCTTGTGATGAAAAGGTATCGCACTGGCAGGGACCTAGATTCACAGGATTGCCCCACCCTGGGGAGGTTCCCAGTGTATTATGGATTAAATTAAATCAAATCTAGTTAAAAGCCAACGATGGAAGGGCTTAGTCACCAGTCGCAAGTAGGGCTCCATGGAGGGTGAGGTTAATGTTAAAAAATGAGCATTAACTAATGGCTTCTTTAACTCTTGTTCTTCCCGTTCCATCATTAAAACATTAAAAAAATTGGATTTTATACATATCTTCCCGCTTAATACATTCTGGGGAGTTGAAGAGATCAATGGGCCCAATTTTTCCAAACATAAATTTGACATAAGCCAGCCACGGCACGCAGCTAGCTTTATCAAGAGAAACACAGTCCCGTAAGATCAAATGATTCAAGGTAATTTCCGGGTTAAGCCAGGTCTGTAGTGAGTGGAAAACAATTTGGACATTCCACATTCTCACAAACTTTACGAGATTTTGGATTTTGTCTAAAAAGTTGTCTTAATTTGTTATGATCTATCATATTTTTTCTTTCCTTCATCTATGTCTATGTAGTAGTGTTTTCTTTGTCACTTGGATTAGATGTGTATTTATATTGTTAATGTTCTGTGTAGGGCAGACAAACAGATCGAGATAAAATGAACACATTTCTGATAAAAACGAGTGTATAAAATAAAATATTAGATTAACTCTCAAATACACTGGATTCAAGTGGATGTTATGTTAAGAAAGCGGATGTGTATTGATGGCCACGTGGGGTCTATACATTTTGTGTGCTATTGTGTAGATCCCTCCCCATATGCTGGCATAATTGGATAATACCCCTTTATTTTTTTGTTTGAATTTGTTTATTGAGTTTTGACATTTCCGGTACATTAAACCAGAATTTCTTTTTTCTAATTACATAAATATACGGACACTTGCAAGGGATGCTTGAATGTCATAGGGGACCTAAGGAAGCCTTCGGGTTGCGATCTACCCCAGGCGTTTCCAACCGGCCACTCTGCACCTTTGGTTTCAATATCACTACCCATTTGGGTTGGACATTGCTTGCTTCCCCACACACAGTGCTCACCTGGAAAAGATGTTTCTGGGAACTGCAGTTCCTACCACTCTGCAGTCAGTATACGGTCATGTGATCAGGGGCAAGGTGCACTCCGACCAGTAGGAGTGGAGCAGGCCTTTCAATGGAGCGGGTGGAGCAGCATCCTGTTGTATAGCGGCATCCGACGAAGGCTGTAGAGCCGAAATGCATTATGCCCAAGTTGTCCAATTAAGGCTTTCCTTGGATTCCCCAGAGTGGCCTCATACTTTTCTTTACTGGAGGAGTCTGTGGTTATATATATATATATATATTTGCAGTGTTTCAGCAAGCAGGTATGCATTGGCATTGGAATTTATACATAGTTGTTACATATCTGTATTACATTCCTGAAGTTACATGCCTATTGTTTCAGTCCGTATTGATCATAAGCTTTCCGCGATACACCTGTGGGCATGTGCCCCTGGCTTGGGAGCTATGTCTGCCTTCGCTATTGTTGAAGGTTGTAATGTAATGTCCCTGTGGAAGGGTTACGCTCCCTACCAAGTGGTACCGATGCCATATCTGTCGGGTTGCATCCCTAACTCAGAACTTTGGTATTTAACTAGGGTGATAATTAGGTGGTCAAAAGGGGTGTGTACAGGTGGGGGGGGGGGGTTTCACTGTTTGATAGTTTGTGGCCAGTGTGGATCATACCCCTTTATGTGGAGATTGTCTAAACTGACCATCACGATTTGATCAGGTGACCTATGATGTCATGTTTTCTTTGGATTTTCCCACTTTAAAAGTGAACAGATACTCCTATTTGGCAAGGAATGTCTTTTAACAATTCATTCTTTGCATTTTTGTTTTGAGTGATGTGTCCTCTGATCTAAAATTCCATTACCTGTGGTATTGTATTAGAGTTACAGTGTGTGTCATACGCCGGATGAAGCATTTGACTCACATTTACAGATAGGTAGCCCAGTAGTCTGTAGTAATGCTATGGATGAAAAAGTGTATCATGTGGCCTGCGTGGATGGTGTTTTTGTCATGTGGGAGGCCCCTATCATGTTTTTCAGTGTATGTGTCTTCGAACTTGAATTAAAAAGAGTAAGAGATGGAATGCAAATTCTTTGGCTTTTAGTGTATAAATTGACAGCAAGCGTGTGGGTGCAGTCTGGCATTTGTTTAAGTGTTTTGTGGGTGAATGGCAAAGTCTGTTCAAACCTTTTTGCAGCATTAGTATAGCTATGCTTGCGTGAAAAGACATTGTGAGAAGACAGTCATGCATGTGGAAACCTACCATTTTAGAGTATCTCTTTTCTGTCACTAGCCATTGCAACACTCAAACCTTTCTCCCATCTCTTTCTCTCCATGTCGTCTTGGCAGCCAGCATATTATCTGTCATCAGGAAGTCATCAGTCCTCCCTTTAATTAGCCATTGCAACACTCAAACCTTTCTCACATCTCTTTCTTTCTCTCCATATCGTCTTGGCAGGCAGCATATTACCTGTCATCAGTAAGTCAAGAGGCCTCCATTTAATTCCTGCAAGCACTCACCTATCTCCTATATTGCCATATTTAACCTCAAAGCTGTATGTTTCTCTCTGCAGCGTGTTCATCGTGCAAGCAAAGTTAAAAGTATATTCTCTAGGCCAGTGGTTCTTAACCTGTGGTCTGTGGACCTCTGTGCATCCATGGCTCCTTCTCCGGGGGCCGCAGATCTCTAGAAAACTAAGCTATAATTACATATTAATAATTTACATACATGGGAAATAAATAGTAAAATTAAAAAGCTATGCAAAGGAATTTGAAATTGGAGGCTAAAAATTAAGTTGGTGTCCTCTGCTTGATTCATGGGAGCAGCGCAAGTACTGCGAACAGAATATAGTATGGGCGATAGGTTGGGCTATTTAAAGCACTGACAAAAAGAGGGTTTGCATTAGGAGCAATAAAATATGTATATGCTAGATTCTAGCATAATTGCTTCATCCTATAGAATTAAACACTGAGTTTAGAAAAGCTCCAACCTTCCTACCCTTTTGATGTTTTTGTTTGTTAATAGAATAAACTATTTTTTATTTGTGTGTTTGTTTGATGTATACTTGTTTCTGCTGCTTTGTGAATTTTTTGATGTTCAAATAGTAGATAGTAGAAAGTGTCAGAACCACTACTTTATGCTATGAGTATTTGGCGTTTTACTGTGAGTAACTTCTTTCCCTTCTGTGATGCTCTCCTTCTAGCTTATAGATGCTACTTTTACATAGTCAATTCAAGGCAGGTACACGCCTATAAAGAAATAATGTTAAAAAATAAATAATTTGAGTTAGTTCAATTGCCTTTTTAGTGTATTAGGATTCATATGTGTGCTTTGATAGGAAGTCCTCTTACTTGATTAGGTGTAGCTGAGTTCGGATTTGGTCACAGAAAATGTGTAATGCAGTTTACGTGAGAGGCCTACTTGTTTGTAAGGAAAGAACGGAAGTTAAGGGTCACACCATACAATTAGCTTGAATGATAGTGCTAAAGATTCCTCCACTTAGCCTTATACTCCCATTCTCTTGAGTAGATAACAAATGTTGGTCTGCTTTGATGCAAGTATGTGCTTCAGATCCCTGATAAAAGCAGTGTTCAGCATTTACTATCCGCAATGTAGCAAGCTAAGTTCCATTCTTCCACTCTTATCCCCACAGCATAAAGCCATTTCTGTTGAGGCAGCATTTCATCCCCATCTAGACTACTGCACCAGCTTTTATGTTGGACTCCTAGCTTGCCAAATCCTATGGCTGCATAGGATCCAAAATGTGTCTGCCTGTTGATGTGTTGTGAAGGGAGAAAAGTACATGTGTCAAGCACATGGGACATTATTCTGGTTAGCAGACTGTAGCAGAATGGCTTTCTGATTCTGTAGATAGTATTCCCATGTGTTAACATCCTTGGTCCAAACTACCTGTAGAGTAAATTCAGGGTACCACCTATTGAGGATGCCAAGAACCTTATATTCGAGATTCCTTCCTATACCTTGAGGTAAACTGAAAGATAGACAGGTCAAATCTTTTATTGTTTCGAGACTCCCCAGCACCGCATCCTAAATAACTTTTTTCAAGAGACAAATGTGAAAGTTACAAAAAATGTATTCAAGATTCAGTGGCTCTTGAAAAAAGATATTGTTTTAACTGAAAATTAAAGTTATCTTGTATCTCCAAAAATTGTTTGCTGGATATTACTCTTGTAACACTGGGTATTGCTATGTACTAGCACAGACAACTCAACAGGTAGAATAAATAGGGGTCTTCTCTATTGAACTAAGGAAACATGATTATTTTCATTGCTAATTGTAACCCCAAAATGGATGTATTGTTGTAGAATTTTTAGAAAGGAAACCTAGCGGAATGGAAAGGTAATACACACATTGCTTGTTTTTAACTAATAGTGAAATATTTGAACATGAATACATTACACTTTCTTCTGAACACTGCTTTGTGTTTGTCTTGCAGGTATCTGCAGAAATACATCCGCAAAGAAACAGATAATTTTAAAACCGCAAAACCAAATGTGTCAGTGTCCACCCAAACTACTCGTCAGAAAAAGCTGCAGGAGATCAGTAGCTTGGTCAAGTATTTCATCCGATGCGCCAATAAAAGTTAGTGTTTTTCATATTAAAATAAAGTTATCTGATGTCCTGACTACTCACTGAAAGCCTGTGACTATGTTGTGGTCATATTAAGTGCATAAATATTTCAGGAGATAATGCATTGTCTTTTGACTGGTGTATTGTGTTGACTAGCCTTGCTGTAACCTTTTTTCCAGTCAGTCAAATAGCTTTATTCTGTTTAAAAATATGAACCATAAAGGACAATCAATACAATATTTACAGTGCACATGAAATCAAATGCTTTCCATAAGTTGATTGAAATATGCACTTGCAGTTAATCCTCCTTCAAACAAATACGGGGAACATAAATATAGACAACAATCAATAAAATTCCTAACACTGAAAATCGTTGAAGAAAGGTCTGAACCTCCTTGATTGTTAAACACATTTGCTACTGAAGTGCAATTAAAAATAGTGTTGTTGCAAATATAAAAAATGTAATTGCTTCAACAGCAAAATTATATAACCGGTCCTAGAAATAGTATAAAAACCACAAAAGAATAACTAATTAAGGTACTTTGTTTGGAAATTACATCACAAGGACACACAGGTAGGGTACTCTTCAGGTCATGTTCTAAAGAAGGGCGACTAATACAGTATTAAGGTAGAATCTTGTTAAAACAAATCTATGTTGTGGTTTAGTGGCTACTGTAATATATTGCTAGATGCCACGATGGGTTAACAGGGGGCATGTCTGATATTGGTCACTTTGTTTTGGTCAGTTGACTCCCTAACATTCATTGGTTGATTGTTTAGTAGTGATTTTAAATCTCTTTTCTTATTCTATGCAGGGTTTCAGGTTCTTCAAAGTACTTTTGTATTCCCATCTCATTGCACATATTCCTAATGTAGGCAAGCCATGGTATTTTGTCTGCTGAATCCAACTTTAGACAATCACATACAATGCCTCCATTTAGAGCAGCAGCCGCCTTAGACCAAATAGAATGCCATAGCAAAAAAGATGAATGTTTAATTTGGTCTTCTATATATAAACCTCAAATTCCTGATGATGAATCGAGGTGGAAGACCTTTTTTTTTTTTTTTTTTAAACTTTCTTTTCCATTTCCATAATACAAAAAGTCATAGCATTCACATATGTAGTCACAACATTCACATAAGTAGTACACTGCCACACCGCAGTAGGTAACTCCACGTTGAATCATACAATGAACATTGACTACATTCGCTGAGATTGTCTCCCCCACCCTCCAACCGGCTTTGCATCAGTAACTGCCTATCTATGTAACCACCCAGACAATGCTTTCCAACCCCACAGTAATCATCCGTAATCTGAGAAGGTCGATTCCCCCCCCCCCTCCAGATGAAATCTACGTAAGAGGTAGAAGAGGTTGACCGAACCGCTAACATTCTTTTGAGGCAACAATTTTCCACAATCGGTAGTATATTTACATTTACGTATCCAAATATTCCTGTTTCCTAACAAGCTGCTGACACACATTTTGCTATATATTAGCTGTCTTCTACTCCAGGGCTTTCATGCCAAGCCTCGCTGTAAAATTACACTGCTGAAGTTGATTTCATGCAGTATAACCTCCTAATTTCTCCGAGATGGCACCAATTGTTCCAATGATATCAGTAGTTATTATCTTTCTCTCATTTAGAAACTGGGGACCAGATCTTGCCTTTGCTGGGCCTAGTATCATAGTGAATGCTTTACTGCTGTTATGTGTCAGCTCTAGATTAACCATAAAAATCCTAAAATTATCCAAGAAACATTGCATTCCGGTCCCTGTACAAGCCATCAGAACTGCATGATCCTACCTCTGGGAAGATCTCTAGCCTTTGTCTCAAGGAATGTTTTGATTATTTATTTATATATAATATATATATATATATATATATATATATATATGTGTATATATATATATATATATATATATATATATATGTGTATACTATACTAGCAGCCCTCCCCAGCGTTGCCTGGGGCAGAAGGGGGCTAGGGGCAGCATTTCAGGCTTCCGTGCACTCCCGGCCCCCGCCCGCCACAACATTGTCTGTGTCCCGGACAATGTCGTGGCGGGCGGGGGCCGGGGCGGGAGTGCACGCAAGCCTGAAATGCTGCCCCCAGAGCCCGAGCCTTACCTCAGCCGCATTTGTTCAGGGCCAACCTCCCGCACCGGCTCCCTCCCACCCCGACATTTCCCGTGTCCCAGAGCCTTACCTGAGCCGCCGCTCCTCCCCGCGCTCCTCACTTCACCGCCGCTCCTCCTCGTCATGACGCACCTGAGCTGCCGCTCCTCCCCGCGCTCCTCACTTCACCGCCGCTCCTTCTCGTCATCACGTACGTTGTGTCCAGCGCTACGTCGCGGCCAGCGCAGCGTCGCGGCCGGCGCTACTTTCAGGGCACTACTTTTTTTTTAAAAGTTATATTTTTAAATTTACGTTTTTTTTAAATTTTCTATAGCCTATGTCCATCTGCACACCCTGAGGATTACAACAATGTATTGTGTGTGTGGATTGGCGCTGTGGTTCCTGAGTTTACCTTGCCAAAAGGTTTGTGTTCTCTCTTTATAATAGTAGTATAGATCTATATATCCTGCCTTACACCTCTGTATCTTGAAAGAATAGTTCAGTACATTCTCCATTCTTTCCTTACCAAATGCTTGCTGTGATGTCTGTGTACATTTGCCAATGAGAGCCTACAGCTTAGCACTACTTATACAATCAAAGGCACTCGATAGATCCATAAACGAAGAGTATATAGATAATTTTTTAGCCACAGAGTACTTTTTTCATTTGAAGATTTAAGTTTAAACATTGTGACTTGGTACCAAAAGCCATATTGAACATCACATATGATATTTTTGTCTTCAGCCCACTTTTCCAAGAGTGACACCAGAATTCTCCCAGCAATCTTTAACACTAAATCAACAAGGAACTAGTTTCTGATCCTGGTACCTTTTTAAAAAAAAATATAGAGCTACAACTGGTTGGCTCCAGGTGGACAGCAGGCCCTTACTCCTCACACCATTGAGACCCAAGAAGGGAGTCCACAAATCTAAACGTAAACATATCTAGAGGAACCCCATCTGGGCCTATTGCTTTCCCGTTTCTGTTGCTTTTAATAGCATTGGTAACTTCCACTAGCTGAAAATCCATGAGGTCTGATCTTACCAATGGTCACACATTCCATCTTCGAGAGCGTAGTATTCTCCTCTTTTGTAGAGGGTGACTAAATAAAGGGAAAGTTATGAACCCATTCTGTTACAGGAATTAAGGTTTGAATAATGTGGGCTATAGACTGAAAAGGGGAGCTTTGATGACTCTCCAAAACGCTGTGTTATTCCTATGTTTGCTACCGTCTGGTAACGCCTCCCAAGCCTTGTTTCTAATATCTTTTTCCTGTTTAACAAGAGCATTTTTATAGAAAAGCCTACAGCTTTTCACAAATTCAGCATTTCATAGGGTATTAGTAAGTGCCTTTTTAAAAACACAATGCCCCTTTGTGTAGGCCCTGTTAAACTACTCGTATTTTTGATTGGCCTTTAGATGTATGTCTTATAAGTAAGTGTTGCTTGAATTTTATTTGAAACTATACCATAGAACTGTATTATTAGATCAGTTTCTGCTCTTTCATCTAGGCAGAAGCCCTAAAGTGCCTTATTTTCATTTATAATAGTCTCTAGGAATGATTCGGTAGCTATTTACATTTTACTGCAAGGCCTGTTTCGCATCCCTACCTCTATGCCTTGACTCTTGACTTAACTTTAGTATCTTCTCCCTCCCACAGGCTGTAAGGATTGTGGTCACTCCTACACCTTGGGTGAAACAGAAAGCCACATATGTTCATCTTAAAATGTTCAGTTACAAGAATGTAATTAATGACACTAGTGGTGCATTTTCCCACAAATGCAGAGGATAAAGGATAGGATGTCATCATAAACATTGCGTCTAAAGAGTCGGATATTTCCCCTCTGCATTTGTCAAACCATAGACCTCCTTCGCTAGTAACTTGCATGTGTGCTTTTTAAAATTCCCTAACCAGACAATATAAAAATCTCCTCCCAAGAAGATGTATGACAAAATTCAAAACGTTTTCTAGGGCCAAAACGACATTCATTCTAGTGTAGTCAAATAAGTTGTTAGAATAATTGATAATTAAGAGCTTCCAACCTCAAATAACATGAACTAATAAAACTGAGCAGACAAATGTTTATTTGTCAGAATCCCTGGAAGGGTAGTGGATAATCATGATGGCTAAACCTTCCTTCACCTTCGGTTGGAATTCAGTTTGTGCAAAATGATGAATAATCATCCACATAGAAGGGGCTCAAGGCCCATGGTTCTTGAAGGCATAAGGTTGGTATAATTCTGGGTGCAACCTACCCAATCAGGCTTACAGAGTTGAAACCAGCAACGTTCCAACACAAAGCCTTTCCATTTTCCTCCTTACCTACTCTACTGCCAGTGCTAGGTGTGACTAAATCAGTTACCCGAAGGGTGGATTCACTGCCTACGGGGCTAGATAAAGAATAATTGCCATTTTCTGTTAGAATTTCTACAAGTAGTCTTTTTTTAATAAATTTTATGTTGAAATTGACTGACCTATTACATTTCTTCATTTGCAATTAATACTGTAGTTTGAATTTAGCAAGGTATGTGATCTGTCATTTCCATGATTGTTTATCATTTAAAACTTTACCAGGCACATGATTTCCTTTTTAGATTACATTATATCAGAATTGAAAACTTGTATCATGGTGCGATAATGGTCCATCAGGATGTGCCATGAAAATCTGTCCCAAGTTCGATATTATGGAGAGCTTAGCCTCTGTATGTACACAAAAATTGGGGTGGAGTGCCGATTCATTGTTTTCAGTTTAGGGTTAAAACGTACTGGACAGTAAGGATTAAATAATGATGTTAGTATTAAAGATTAGGCTGAAGTATATTGCTCAAGTGGGCTGATACCTGCAGATGGAATAAAAATGGAGACAGACCACACACATAGAGGAAGAGTAAGTTAACCTTTTATCACTAGGAGAGCACAAGAAACGAGAAGAGCAGAGGGAAATGAGAGCATAGTACTTAGTTGTGTGAGTAGGACGTGGATAAAAAAGTGGAAAAGCATGTTAAATAAACTACTGTTGTGTTTTCTGTGTACTCCTTGCTTGCGGGGAAGACATCAAAAGTCACATCATGTTGGTTTTCTTTTACGGAGGAACCCTCCATCTTTATGTAAAAGGAAGGGTAATTTGATCTCTGTATTAGTCCCTATGCCGTGGCTCCAGTACTTAAGTGCTGGCTTGTTTGAGTCACTTTCACTCACTCACACCATGCCAGATGATGGTGCATGGTAATAAAGCAGTGTATGAGAGAGAACAAATAGAAAACTTATGAAGAAGAGTGAGGGATAGTGGCAAGAGATTTAGGAAAGGGTTTAACAGACTGTGGTTCCTGGTGAATATCATTGGAAAACAAATTGTGGCCTGGAGACAGAGGCCAGATAGGACAATCTCAGGACTGTCTGTCATACTAAAACTGTCAATCCAATCTAGTAAACTAAGTAAATATAACATTTACTAAATTACAAATTGGAACAAGCTCAGGAAGCTGATAGCTTAGCTATGTAAACTAAAGAAAACCAATTAAATCTACATTTCACGTTCAGTATCAATACATCAACTCCTAGTTTGAGAAACAGTACAGCAAGTTAACTGTTACACTCCAGGTCAGAAGATTTTCAGCTGTAGGGACACTGAGGTGAAACCGCTGCACACCAAATAGTTGGATGAAATACGGAAGCAGCAGACTCACTACTGTTGTTTAGTTTGTTGCCCTGTGACTAAAGCTTAGATGAAGAGAGCACAGCCAGGAAATCATGTTGCGTCCGCTATTGTCGATTCAGAGAATGTAAGTAATCTTAATTTGTATCGGTTGATTAAAATCATTAAAAGAGAATAACAAAAAAAAAAATCTCAGTTCCTTATATTGATGAGTTAAGAAACGTTTTAGCATGTAACTTGACAAATGCATAATCAGTTACGCTTAGTCCTATTAATTAATGTAAACACTTATTTTACAACTGTGCCTTCTCTGGAATTGCTCCTAGGATTTTGGAACGCTCTGCCCCATGAATCTAGACGGAACCCTTCTCTCATATATTTTAAAAACGAAGTAAAATTCCTACTTTTACAGAAATTCCAATGAATCTTGGTACATTTGAATCTACGCAACTGAGATTTTTTTTTTTAAAGACCTTCATTGCATTATTCCACAATACACAGCTTCCAGCCTACAACCCTTCGGGCTGGCCGCACAATACGTAACACATGCATTGCTTTCTAGAGTACACAGCACATTGCCGTCAACCCTGGGGTACGGCGGCGTTATAAAGTGCAAGTGGTTCAGAGTCTGAAGGAGGATAGTGAAGGTCTGGTTTTTCTTTTTTTAAAGCCATAAACCAAGAGCATGTTTCCAAAACATATTGTCAAATGAGCACAGTAAAGTCCACCGCTGTACCGGTGATGCAGCAATAGTGCCCCACGCTCAAGCACCTGGAACCATAGGGTCGTTAGGGTCCTTATATATCCTCTGAGCTGGTTTGCGTGGTGTGCGGAGGCTCGCAGATGCCTCCCCTGAAATAGTTCCAATTGGTCCATACTTCCACCCATTTCCGGGGACACCCTCTCGCTACATACAGTCTTTTCCTGTAGCATACACCAGTCCATATCACTGTGCCAGTCTGTAAGTTTTGGTGGATTAGGGCTTCCCCATAGTCTGGCAATGTTTCTTTTCGCTATCGTTTGTCCGAGCGTCACCCAAAGTCTCCCTTTCGGTGGCAGGTCCGTTGGCTCCCAGATATTGAGGAGACACCTCTTGGCCTCTGGACGAATCTCCACCTCCCATACCTCCTGCATACATTGCACCACCCTTCTCCAATACCGTTGTATCTTCGGGCAGCCCCACAGTATATGGAAGAAGGTACCCGTGCCACCACAACCCCTCCTGCAGAGTACAGCTTCAGCCCTCCCCATTAAGTGTAACCTTGTACATGAGATGTATATTCTATATAGTATCTTCAGTTGGATTAGCCGCAATCGGGCTGATATCGCGACCTCACGCGGTGAGGCCAAAGCATACATCCATTCTTCTTCGACTATCTCCAGCCCATCTGCAACCCATTTCTCTCTCAGGGGAAGGAGCATGTCGGGGGGGGTTATTGATTAGTTTTTTATATGTAAGTGATATGGCGTGTTCTGTCATGTGCCCATCAAGTAATCTATCTTCGAGCGGGGAGGTTTGTGGTAGTCTAGTCTCAGGTGGGATATTAGCCTGCAGGTAGTGTCGCACCTGAAAGTATCTAAAGTATTCGGTGTGTGCCAGTTCGTATGTGTCCTGTAAGTGGGCGAATGTGTGGATCCCTGTAGGGCCCCAGATATCCTTGATTTGGGAGATTCCGATCAAGTCCCAGTTGCGGAAGCCCTTGGTGCGTCCCAGATTGCCTAGTTTTTCGGAGGTCCAAAGTGGCGTGGCCATTGTAAGGACTCCCGAGCAACTGAGATTCTTATGTTAAGTCTTGTTCACTTGTATCTACGCAACTGAGAACTGTATCTCAAGATTTTAACTATGTATTCATACATGCCTTTTGTTCCTACTCTAGACCTATGTTAAGTCTTGTACATTTGCATCCATGCAACTAAGTCCTGTATTTCAATTCTTACCTATGTTTTTATATGTTCCTTTTGGTTCCCTACGCACAATTCTTGTAAAGCTCTCGGATACCCGCAAGGTTCATGTTTGCGCTATATAAAACGGTAAAAGTAAATAAAAATAAATGTCTCTGATCTGATTGAGTGTAGAGACACTATGTTCGAATTAATCAGTTCTTGTAGATTGGCTAGAGATTATCATGTGCTCTCATCTATAATAGATTATTATCCCTCATTTGAGCTAACATTCTGAGACATCCAATAAAATACACGTTTAACTTGAATTTCCAGTATTTGTAATTAAAATTCGATAGAATTACAAATTCTAAAAATACATCACATTGAAACACATTGTGTGAACTTAATAGCTAAATATTGATCTCTTCGTCAATTAAGTTCAATAATGCTCTCAATATCCACTAAGAACCTGAGCATTAATAGTCCATGTCCTCGTTTTCTGCTTACAGGGGTTTATCATACGAGTGCTTAGCTGCCTGCCGCATATATTGCAATAATGACTGACTGAACTCCACAGAATCGACAAGAGCGTTCCTTTGTGCCTTTTGTTCTCCCAAAACGATACTCTTTCAGTGGAATCAGGCCGCACGTTCGATTAAATCAATTCTGCGTCATTGGTATTTTCCAGGGCAGATCCAAAGTCCCTGAGACTCCAGTATTATTATATTGAGGGAGAATGAGTCTTTATCGTACTATGGCTGAGCCCGCTTAAGTATCCATTAATCTAGAATGTATTCTAGCTTGCTTAGACAAAACTCTCAACATGAATTTTGCTGACCTATTCATGTCCCAGATTTCTTCTGCTGGTAAAATGTTTACCGCAGATGTAAGATATTGATGCAACTTCCGGTGATTTCTTGAAACTGACTGCCAAATCAGATGGTTCATTGTTCTATTTGAGTGTTCCTTGCCTTTGCACAATAGGCAAAAGTGAGATAACTTTGTCAAGGCGAGTCAAGTTCAAGGTGCTAAATGATGGGGAGCGAGAATTCTGAGCGATAACACCTGTTCTGGCACGATCTAGTCCAACCTCTAGTTGATCTTTAAAGATGAAGGCCCCATATATGGGAGTGGGCATTTAATTTTGGAGTTTGTCAAACTGCAGAATGCCAGTGCCTGTTGTTTGTTCATTCTGTGGTTCAGTTTACAAAATGTAACTGTTAGGGCTAGACCAGCTTGCTTCGGAAGGCTAAATGATCTTTATGGTTACCATAATCATTAAGGTCTACCCAAGTATTTGATAGATGATTTTTGTAGGAAAGTGCCCTTTTTGACAAGGTCACCCCAACTCTGTGTCTTGTATTTAATCTGATTTCGACTGGAAGTGCACCGGGTTTCTGCTAACCAGGCCCCCAGTGCCAGATCTCTTTCCCAAAACTGTACAATTGTTTCCCCCAATTGGCAATACCTTTAGTACCCAGTGAAAGCCCTTAATTAAATGGTTCCCCTGCTACCTAGGAACTAAAAAGAGTCCTCATGGCGGCAGCACAAAGTGTGCCGCCCTAAGGGCCCCCTCACCAAACCTTATGCAAACTGCCAGTGTGTCATAGGTCAGATGAGTGAACACGACAAGCACATGTGTGCCATGCATGCCAACACCAAAGGCAGGGTGCACTATATTGCATGTGAGGGCATAACTCGATGGGCTGGTATTCCCCTGTGCTGGTCAGTTCCATTGCTGCCAATGCAAGTGATCAGGGAAGCCATTTCAAAAGCATGTGCTGGACACTGGTAGAAATGAGTTGCCCAACTACATGATGGCTTCACTGACTATAGGGTTGTTTGCTATCAAACAATCTCGCATTACTAAACCCACTCTGATGCCAATGTTGGATTAAGGGATACATGTGCAGAGAGGTGCCCTCTGAAAAACTACCAGACACTGGTGGTGCCGACTCCAGCCTTCCACCACAGACAAGTTTCTGACCCCCAAGGGTGAGGGGCTTTGCTGTCCAGGGCCCATAAACCAGGCCTGCTCGGGCACGGGGTATGGTACACCTCCTCCCACAGGATGACCCACAGATAGCATTCCAAGGCAGGGAAGCTTCAAAGGGCCTACCGCCTTTCGTATGCAAATCTGGTTTCTCTTCCCAAAGGAGAAGCCAACCTGCTTTTTTCTAGAGCCGTTTGGCACCCCGACTGGCGAGTTAATTAGCCATTCCAATGGGTGTGTCCACCCTCAGGCTAGTGCCCCCCTAAGTTGGGCTACTTGCGGTGGAGGTGACTTTTCAAAGTTAGCCGTCTTGGTGATTGCAAAATCAGGAATTCAGGGAGGAGGACCACCTCCCCAGGAAGTGTTGATGTAGGGGGCATTGTGACCCAAAGAGTTTGTAGCCCATTGGCTACTATCCTGCACTCCCCTAAATCTAGTATTTATGAGAGTCCCTGCCGCCAGAGAATTAGATTCCTGCTGCCTTACCAAGAAGGACACTGAAGAGCCACATAAGCATAGACTTTGGACGAGGCAAATGCCCAGCGCCAGCCTTGCCTGCCTGTCTGCTGTTCCCTACAGAGTGCAACAAAAGTCAGCTTGTCCTGCAGCTGCTGTATCTCCAAAGCCTGGGAGACCTGCCTGCCTTCAACAAAGGACCAGGGACTCCCGTGGAGAAGCTGAGCTGCATCCTACAGGCACCCCAAAGAAGATTTTGAGACTCCGGAAACCACAAAAAAACAGATGCTGCAAAGCACCATTGCACCTGTGCTTCCTAGCTCGAGCTGAATTGGGCCAATGTTGCCAACGGGGTACTCGGCCCGCCAGAGATAAAGCCCACCTTGGACAAGCACACTCTGAACTTTCTAACGCCTCCCGCAGCCTCTGTTTGCAGGCCCTTCCTACCGCGAGTGCTCCCAGGTATGAGAACCCATTAACCGCTCCCTTGCAAACGGAGTTATACCGGGCTGCATCAAAGTCGGCCAAGTAATGCTATTACTGAAAAAAACTGGCCTAGACACTAATGATCTAAATAACTTCAGACCAGGCTCCAATCTTCCTCTCCTAGCTAAAATCCTGGAAAGGTGTGTTGTTCTCCAACTGACTAACACATAGACAGCGCCAACCTCTTAGACACCCACCAATCAGGTTTCAGAAATGGCTGCAGCTCAGAGACAGCGATCCTCAATGTCATCGAAGATTTACACAAATGATTCTGCAGGCCAATGCTCCCTACTCACACTCCTGGAATTATTGGCTGACTTCGACACGGTGGACCGCAACCTACTCATCCTGGTACTTCAAGAAAGGGTAGGTAGAGAGGAGGTGGTCTTAAAGTGGTTCTCCTCCTTTCTCCAGAACCGCACCCAAAGAATAAAGATCAGGAACTTCTCATCAGACCTACACCCAGTCAGCAGGGGTGACCCCCAAGGATCAGTTCTTTCCCCTCAACTGTTCAACATCTACATGGTATCCCTCACCACCATTCTCAAAAAGACAAACATCCCCTTCCACCTCTACGCTGACGACACCCAGATCTACCTTGAAACCTCCTCCATAGATGACATTCATAGACTCAATGACACTCTAAGAGAAGTCCAACACTGGCTATCACTAAACCCCTTGAAACTCAACAAAGACAAAACGGAAATCCTCCTCATCTTCAACAAAGAGGAGAACTCTCAAATCTTAGAATGGCTAAAAGCAATTGATGCTCTAAACGGCAATCTCACCCTGGCAGATTCCGAAAATCGGTGGGAATCGCCCTTGACCCAAAACTCGACATGACCAAACACATCAAAAACACCGCAAAGAGAGCCTTCCTCAACCTGTAGCTACTCAACAAAATAAAACCCGTCATCCCGCCTAACGACCTTAAACCAGCTACTGAATCCCTGGTGCTATCCAGACTAGAGTACAGGAATGCCTCCCTCACAGGTACAGCAAAATCCCACCTAGCCCCCCCTCAGATCAACTCTCAATGCAGCAGCTAGAATGGTCACCGGAGTAAAAAGTATGATCACATCTCCCCCGTACTCCGAGAGCTAAAAAGGCTCCTAATTGAAGTGCGTGCCAATTGCAGAACGGCTTGCCTCGCACACAAAGCCCTGCACACAGGCAAACCAGCCTAGCTGGCCTCCAAACTGATGAAGGCCGATCAGACAAGGAGCCTCAGAAGTTTTAACACTCTACTCCTCATCATGTCAAAAATCCGCAAACAAAACAACGCTCATCGATCCTTCGCTGGAAATGCGCCCAAAATCTGGAACGCCATCCTAGTCCATATCAGGACTATTCCCTCCTTTATACAATTCAAAAGGCAGCTCAAAGAACTCTTCCTCAATCGTTCTCTCCTGAATAGATAGCTGCTGCCGAAATGCTTAAGCTTGCACATTGCAGGACTCCAACACTTCCTCACTAAAACTTTTACCTCATCCCATTCCTGACCCCTCCCTCTTTCAACCACCTCCCTAAAGGAGGCTCATAAAGACTGCAAAGTATGTCGTACCTTTTCCACTAAAACCCTCAAGGACCGTGAAGGGCGCTTCTTAATTTGGCTCCAGAGGCAGAAAGAGAGACTACCTTGATTCCTCTGAGGAGTGAGGGTTCTTCAGTCTCTTCAAAATTATCTCTGAAGAGACCAAGGGTGGCTTCTCCTATTCCTACGGCTCCTCCGCAAAAGAAGACATCAAAAAAGTCTTCAGAGGTTCTGACTAAGACAACTTCTGTGAAGGAAGTTCACACCTTCAAGAAGTCGGTTTTGACATCGTCGACGACATCTTAATCGTCGAAGAAAACCGTATCTGCAGCTTCTTATGTTTCTACGTCGACGACAAAAGTTTCTACATCGACGGCATCGACGTCATTATCATCGTCGACGGCTATGACCCCATCGTCAACGACGAAGCCAATATCGTCGACTCCACCGACGAAAGCATCGTCGATGAAGGGCTCACCGACGAAACACCGTCGACGAAAACACAGTCTACGAAGGAACCGTCGTCGAAGACATCGTCGATGACAGAAATATCTTTGCCGTCGACGGCGGCCCCGTCGACAATGACTCCACCGGCTATGTCAACTGTCGACGCTCCACCGTCGACTATCATACCGTCGACGGGCTCGTCGACGATGGTGGATTCTGGCCTACAAGCAACATGCTTACGCCTTAAAATACCTAAAAGGGCGCTGACGCCGGCGTTAACATTACCGAGCAGGGTCCAACCAATTCCTCCAGCATGTCTCCTCCAGGAGGAAGACTCAGGCGAGGATGACATGTTCCAAATGGCGACAAGTCCTTCGGAGCTCAACGTGAAGTGTCAGAGTTCAGATGAGGAGGAAGATCAGGAGGAGGTATATCATCCGCCAACTACTCCTATGGTTTGTCTTCCAGCATCCTTTGTTACGGATCTGCTATACCTCATTTAGGATTATAAACCGAGATTTCTGGAGTCTCCGGCTCCTCCGCCTGCCACAGTAACTCCGTCTCCCAAGACCACGGCCTCCACCCTTAAATATTCAACCAGAGAGAGAGTTGATTTACAACATCCCCCAACTTCTGATGAAGAAGGAGAAGAGGAAGACCCGCAAGAAGAGGGTGAGCTACAGGATATTCAATCTGTACATGATTGAATATCCTGTATCTACGTCATTCCCTCTCCCGCATCTCCAGTGCCCGCTCCCGCGGATTCACCACCAGGCGACATTGGAGGGTTCCATAATGTGGTTGAGAAGGCTGCTCAACGTTTTAAGATCGCGATGGTCTCTCAAGAACAAGACTGTTTCTGGTATGACTTCAAAGAACCTCTCAAAAAAGCAGTTAGGTCATTACTTATGATCGTTTTATCTATGGACTCAGGGTGTTAAAATCATGCAAAATCCCGCCTCTGTATCTCCAGTGATTCCTCGGTTGGACTGGACAAGAAGTATAGAGCGCCTGATACTGCACCGTCCTGTTTGACCGGGCATCCCAAACCGGATTCGGTGGTAACGCAGGCACCCCAGAAAAACTCCAGGAATCCTTCACCCCCTTTATCAGCGACTCCTGATAAGGAAGGAAGAAGATTGGATAACATTGGGAAAAGGTTTTCCTTGAGGTCTGCGATGACGGTGAAGGCTGCAAATGCCTTAGCGCTCTTGGGGCGCTATAATAGGCAATTAGGGCGGATATAGCCCCTATCTGTCAGAGTTACCAGATACATCCAAGGAGGAGGTGAAGAAAATTCTGCAAGAGGGTGAAACATCGGCATCAGAAATAACAGACTGTGCGATGGACATCGCTACAACAGGGTTCCGCCAGTTGGCTGGAGCGGCAGTCTTACGACACCAGGGGTGGCTGAAAGCAACTTCGTTCCGCCCTTAGGTGCAAACGAAGATATTGGACATGCCCTATGATGGCCAGTTACTATTCGGCTCCAAGATTGATGAGGCACTACAGAATATTAAAAAGGACACAGACACTGTGAGAGCTTTGGGCACTCTCCAACCCCAAAACCAGTCCTTTCGTGGAAATAGAGGAAGAGGACAGTCTTCTTATAGAGGAACTTTCCAATACAGGTCTTCATACTCTCAGGCCGAGTCGACCCCCAATATCAACAGCGCCAACAACAGAATCGGCAATCTTCGTATGGCAAGTCGTCCTTTCGGGGTAAAGGACAATGAAAGAACAGCGGGCGCAGACAATGACCTGTTTATTCAGCCAGACCAGACTTCATTTTGCTCATGAAAAATTTGAGGAAAGATTTCCCACTTCTTAAAAAATTGGAAAAAGATTACCACGGAAAGTTGGGTCCTTCAATTAGTGCAATTTCGGCCATTCTATGGAATTCATGCAAATCTTCCCCAAACCCCTCCCTGCCCAATGCATCACAAAAATCTACGGCTGCTTCTGCAGGAGATCTCAATTATGCTCTAGAAAGGAGCAATAAAGAAGGTACCTCCATCTCAAAGGGGAAAAGGATTTTATTCTCGTTTCTTTTTGATCCAGAAGAGAGAAAAAGTGGAGACTGATCTTGGACCTCAGGGCCCTCAACAAATTCCTGAAGAAGCAGTCGGTTCTCATGGTGACGATACAGGAGGACCCTAGTTGTCGGGAAATACCCTCTGTCAAGGCCCCTTGTACCCAAAGGACCTAGCTCGACCTGAACAACATTGTTATAAGTCTAACCTAGTCCTTAATTTCAACCGGACCACAATTAATATATAGACAAAAAAACCATTCAGTTGGATACTCAAGGTCCAAGAATTAAAATTAAAATATAAGTCTTGTGGCATTCAAAAAGAATTTCCTATATTTGTATGTGTTAAAAGCAGTAATTTATTAAAAATCATCACATTACAGTACATCACATAGCATATTACATAATCATACAAAACAATGTCATAAAAACCAAAGAGTCGACGCGGCGTTTCGGTGTCTTGACGAGTGAGTCACACCTTCTTCAGGACGGTTTTTAAAATCACTTGAGCATCAAGTGAGACAGATACTGATATACACTCTGTATTTAACCTCTATTTCTTAATCCATTAGAGGTATGTTTTCCATATCGTAAAGTATTTACACCTTGATCCAGATGTTTATATGCTGGAAAGGTTTGCTGCACCAGGGATGACCACCGTTTGGATAGATTGGTTATGTACACTTCAACTTTTGTTTTTAAGCTTAGAGTCACCTCATGGGGTCTAGAGGAGCTATGATTACTTCCTCCCGCTTCCGACTTTATGTGTCAGCTTTGTTCTTCTTATTTCCTCTCTTTTACATTCAGATTGTCTGGATAACGACCAGCGGCCTCCCTGTCATCTTCTTACCAGAGGTTTTGCGTCTGGTCTAAAAATCGAGGAATACACCCTTTCTCTTCATCTCTGGAACAAGTTTTACCTCATCTTCTCCACTTGGCAACGTCCGGCCTTGCTCACTCCTCCATCAGAGTCCACTTGGCTGCAATATCCTGTTACAAGAGATCTTCAGCGGGTCCTTCTCTCTGGTCTCACAGACTGATCAAACACTTTTTAAAAGGATTATACAGGACTTTCCCTCAGGTGAAAATGTTGCCTCCTACCTGGCACCTTAATACAGTCCTTAATCTGCTCATGAAACATCCCTTTCAGCCAGTGCACAGGGCTGACCTGAAATATCTATCTTGGAAGACAGCTCTCCTACTTGCGCTCACATGCAAGAGGCGGGTGAGTGAGCTGCAAGCTTTTTCGATTCAAGATCCTTTTCTGCAATTTAAACAAGACAGAGTTGCGGACAAATCCGAAGTTTATTCTGAAAGTCCCATCAAATTTCCATCTCAATGAGCCTGTGGTTTTGCGTTCCTTCTTTCCAAATCCCAGTACTGCAGCGGAAAGATCATTGCATTCATTGGATCTCAAGCGGTGCTTTAAAATTTTATATCTATTTACAACAAGAGGTGGTGAGGGATAGAGTCTCTGAATTAAACAGAATACTCTCACCCAGTCAAGAGATCAGGGCTAGATCCAACACCGTTTTTTAGCTCACTGCACCATCCCAGTTTCAGAACCTGGCTGTATGCAAATTAGTCTGTTCCTGTCCCAGTGCATGATGGGAACAGGGCAAACCAAACTACAAAAGCCAATTCTTACACTGGGAAGGAAACAAGCTACCGGGGACCGGTTTCTGGCATTTCAGCCGTCTTCGGCCCGGCTTGCTTGAATCCTGATGGTGCAATGAGCAAGGGACTCACATCTGAGTATACCCTTCCACGCTTAGGGTGGACAAAAATATTTACAACAAGGGGTGGTGAGGGATAGAGTCTCTGAATTAAACAGAATACTCTCACCCAGTCAAGAGATCAGGGCTAGATCCAACACCGTTTTTTAGCTCACTGCACCATCCCAGTTTCAGAACCTGGCTGTATGCAAATTAGTCTGTTCCTGTCCCAGTGCATGATGGGAACAGGGCAAACCAAACTACAAAAGCCAATTCTTACACTGGGAAGGAAACAAGCTACCGGGGACCGGTTTCTGGCATTTCAGCCGTCTTCGGCCCGGCTTGCTTGAATCCTGATGGTGCAATGAGCAAGGGACTCACATCTGAGTATACCCTTCCACGCTTAGGGTGGACAAACATATTTACAACAAGGGGTGGTGAGGGATAGAGTCTCTGAATTAAACAGAATACTCTCACCCAGTCAAGAGATCAGGGCTAGATCCAACACCGTTTTTTAGCTCACTGCACCATCCCAGTTTCAGAACCTGGCTGTATGCAAATTAGTCTGTTCCTGTCCCAGTGCATGATGGGAACAGGACAAACCAAACTACAAAAGCCAATTCTTACACTGGGAAGGAAACAAGCTACCGGGGACCGGTTTCTGGCATTTCAGCCGTCTTCGGCCCGGCTTGCTTGAATCCTGATGGTGCAATGAGCAAGGGACTCACATCTGAGTATACCCTTCCACGCTTAGGGTGGACAAAAATATTTACAACAAGGGGTGGTGAGGGATAGAGTCTCTGAATTAAACAGAATACTCTCACCCAGTCAAGAGATCAGGGCTAGATCCAACACCGTTTTTTAGCTCACTGCACCATCCCAGTTTCAGAACCTGGCTGTATGCAAATTAGTCTGTTCCTGTCCCAGTGCATGATGGGAACAGGGCAAACCAAACTACAAAAGCCAATTCTTACACTGGGAAGGAAACAAGCTACCGGGGACCGGTTTCTGGCATTTCAGCCGTCTTCGGCCCGGCTTGCTTGAATCCTGATGGTGCAATGAGCAAGGGACTCACATCTGAGTATACCCTTCCACGCTTAGGGTGGACAAAAATATTTACAACAAGGGGTGGTGAGGGATAGAGTCTCTGAATTAAACAGAATACTCTCACCCAGTCAAGAGATCAGGGCTAGATCCAACACCGTTTTTTAGCTCACTGCACCATCCCAGTTTCAGAACCTGGCTGTATGCAAATTAGTCTGTTCCTGTCCCAGTGCATGATGGGAACAGGGCAAACCAAACTACAAAAGCCAATTCTTACACTGGGAAGGAAACAAGCTACCGGGGACCGGTTTCTGGCATTTCAGCCGTCTTCGGCTCCATCAGGATTCAAGCAAGCCGGGCCGAAGAAGACTGAAATGCCAGAAACCGGTCCCCGGTAGCTTGTCTCCTTTCCGGTGAAGAATTGGCTTGGTAGTTTAGTCTGCCCTGTTCCCATGATGCACTGGGCCAGGGACAGACTGATTTGCATATAGCCAGGTTCTGAGCTGGGTTGGGGCAGTGAGATAAATAACGGTGATGGATCAAGCCCTGATCTTTGGACTGGGTAAGAGTGGTCTGTTTAACTCAGACACTCTGTTCATCACCACCCCCTTTTCTAAATCGTTTTTGGCCACTATAGGTGTGGCAGGGTATACTCAGACATGAGTCCCTTTCTCACTGCTCCATCAGGATTCAAGCAAGCCGGGCCGAAGAAGGCTGAAATGCCAGAAACCGGTCCCCGGTAGCTTGTCTCCTTTCTGGTGAAGAATTGGCTTGGTAGTTTAGTCTGCCCTGTTCCCATGTTGCACTGGGCCAGGGACAGACTGATTTGCATATAGCCAGGTTCTGAGCTGGGTTGGGGCAGTGAGATAAATAACGGTGATGGATCAAGCCCTGATCTTTGGACTGGGTAAGAGTGGTCTGTTTAACTCAGACACTCTGTTCATCACCACCCCCTTTTCTAAATCGTTTTTGGCCACTATAGGTGTGGCAGGGTATACTCAGACATGAGTCCCTTTCTCACTGCTCCATCAGGATTCAAGCAAGCCGGGCCGAAGAAGGCTGAAATGCCAGAAACCGGTCCCCGGTAGCTTGTCTCCTTTCTGGTGAAGAATTGGCTTGGTAGTTTAGTCTGCCCTGTTCCCATGATGCACTGGGCCAGGGACAGACTGATTTGCATATAGCCAGGTTCTGAGCTGGGTTGGGGCAGTGAGATAAATAACGGTGATGGATCAAGCCCTGATCTTTGGACTGGGTAAGAGTGGTCTGTTTAACTCAGACACTCTGTTCATCACCACCCCCTTTTCTAAATCGTTTTTGGCCACTATAGGTGTGGCAGGGTATACTCAGACATGAGTCCCTTTCTCACTGCTCCATCAGGATTCAAGCAAGCCGGGCCGAAGAAGGCTGAAATGCCAGAAACCGGTCCCCGGTAGCTTGTCTACTTTCTGGTGAAGAATTGGCTTGGTAGTTTAGTCTGCCCTGTTTCCATGATGCACTGGGCCAGGGACAGACTGATTTGCATATAGCCAGGTTCTGAGCTGGGTTGGGGCAGTGAGATAAATAACGGTGATGGATCAAGCCCTGATCTTTGGACTGGGTAAGAGTGGTCTGTTTAACTCACACTCTGTTCATCACCACCCCCTTTTCTAAATCCTTAAAATTTTATATCGACAAGACAAAGGCTTTCAGAAAGTCAGATCAGCTATTTGTGGCTTGCAGCACGCCCAGGAAATGTCTTCCACTCACTAAACAGAGCATTTCCCGCTGGATTTTGACAGCTATTTCTTTTTGTCATGAACAAGCAGGACATCCCTTGCACTCTACAGTACAAGCTCATTCTACTAGGGCGATGTCCACATCCATGCCACTTTTCGCAGGTGTGCCTGTCATTGACATTTGCAGAGCGGCAACATTGAAGTCGCCACATACCTTCACTAGGCATTACTGCCTGGACACAGAACTTATGAAGGATGCTGCGGTGGGACAAGCAGTGCTTCGTCCTCTATTTCACTAGAGGTGAGCCGTCTTCCATCCCTCCATCCTTCTCATGTACTCACATATCTCTGTTGTGTAATTTGATGGTATTACTTGTTTACAATTTTATGCTCCAGTTAGTCGCTTGATATGCTTTTTATCTAAAGACTTGCATATACTGTACCACCCAAAATGTGCTTTGTGCATTGCTTGCTACTCTGATTCAGGCATGTGAATCTATGAAAGACACCCATAATACTGGATAATAAATGCGTTACTTACCTGTAACTGCAGTTATCCAGTATTGGTGTCTTTCATAGATTCACATGCAACCCTCCCGCCTCCCCTGGAAGGGCTCACCTAACTCTCTCAGTGATACGCCTACTTAGCTTTGTGCGTACGAAAATCTGAGGGACTGAGTCTCCTTACCTCTACTCCGGTGACCGACGCTCTTGGCCACTCTGTTTTGCCTGTGACCCTTGTTGTTGGCCTTTGTACTTCTGCCTGGGTGGAAAGACCTTTGCTGCTCCTGTTCCCCGGCCCCACCTCGCACCTCACGTGGACCACGCCTGCCAGATAAACTACCACCCCCAGGAGGCAGTGTGGCATGGCCCCTCTGGAAGAGAAGCGGGCCCGGCTAGAAATTGACCAGCGGGGTCCCGCGGCACGGGACGCGCGGGCGAAGCCCGTCCTTGCCCGTCAGAGGCTGGGCTGGGCTGGGCTGGGCTGGGCTGGGCTGGGCTGGGCTGGGCTGGGCTGGGCCTGGTCTCTTGGTTTTGTTTTTCTTTTTGAACAACATTTTCGGGACTGCTCTGTTTACGTAATTATTGATAGTATTATTTAAATAGGTTGGACATTGTGGGTAAAACATCTTCAATAATGGGTAGAAGGAAATTACCGAGCCCTAGGGGAAATAGGCCCAACTCTGATACTCAGCAGACTCTACTGAGTTATCTAACTGGGGCAGTCCATGTCTTGGACAAACCGATTCACTCAGTGGAGGAGTCTATTGCGGGTTCATCTTCTGGGTTAAGTCAGGCGATACCCCTGAGTGAAGACTCAATCCAATCAAATTTAGGGGGGCAAATTCCCGCCGAAATAAACTGTAGTATTCAATCGTGTACTGATGAGATCCAGTCCATTGGTAGTAAGTCACCCACCCAACCCTCCCCAAAAAGCAAAGAAAACCAAGATCAGGTGTTGTTGGCATCCAAAATCCCCATAAAGATTTGAGCCCAGTTGTTGTTCAACCTTCCCCCAGTGTCTCCAAACATCAGAAAAATGCACCATCCAAGAAAAAACAAGTAGGACAGCCTAAAATTTAATCCAAACAAAGAGCCAGTTGCCCGGGTAACATAACCACCCAGTCACAATCTGAGCTACAGAAATTAACAGCCTTAGTGGAAAGACTGGATTCGTATTTAAAAGTTAGGTTAGACCAGTTCTCCACTAGAGTGTCCAACGTGGAAAATATTCTTTTGTCTAAAGCGAATCCATCCGGAATCCTTGATACAGGTACAAACATGACCCTAAACACTCAGGCAGGGAACCAAAATGCCCAGGATAACGAGAGGCATAAAATGGAAAGGCTAGTCCCTCCAGACACCAGTATGGTCTTGACAGAGAAGACGCACTCAAACCAAGTAGGAAAAGGGGCTACCCACACGTCATCAAGGTACATTAATACACATATGAATTTGGGCTCTCAGGTAACAACACTCCAAGCAGAAACGCCTCTTTGTCCTCAGCATTTTAGTCAGTTATTCTCCTATTCCTCTTCCGGTTGATCAAAGGACTGCAGACCCCCGCTTGAACCTTCCACCAGAAGCCACGCCCTATGTGTCGGATGCCCCACAAGACCTACCTTTTCTTGTGAAGAGATTCCGCCGAGAAGACAAGAGCCACCACCCCTGTACCCACCTGACTCGTGCGAGATGTGGTACCCAGCAGGAATGAGATGGAACCAGGGAAGGGAGCCAGAAACGAAATGAAGAGGCCTTGGTGCTTGTGGAGCTGGGTAGGATCTTTTGGTGCCAACTGGGGAGACAAAAAGGCCTAATTAGAAAAAGACCACACCACCCACTTAATGGCAGACCTCTAGACACATGCAGAAAGGATTCTTTTAACCATGAACTCACCAGGGCTCGTGTAGACCTCTGAACCAAGGAAGTTATGAATGCTCCAATGAATAAAGGAAAAAACCAAGGCAAGCGCTCCTGCGCGGTAGAAAGCATCCAAAGTAATGTGCTCCTGAGCGGCAATGTGCAACCAATGAATAGCGCTCCTGCGCTGCAATAAGGAACAAAGAATAGCGCTCCTGCGCGGTAGAAAGCAACCTAAGTAATGTGCTCCTGCATGGCAATGTGCAACCAATGAATACGCTCCTGTGCTGCAATAAGGAGCAAAGAATAGCGCTCCTGCGTGGTAGAAAGCAACCCAAGTACTGTGCTCCTGCACGGCAATGTCGTAACAAGGTAAGGCGCTCCTACGCTGCCACTGCTTAACCACAAAATAGCGCACATGCGCAACTAATTTAAAAACAAAGAATAGCGCTCCAGCGTGGACACAGACTTGACAACAGCGCAGATACATTGCCCAAGTCCTGCGGCAGCAAGCGTTCTTTATGGCACAGCAAGGAAACCGGAGAGCAAGGTGTCTGTGGTATCCCTGGTGTTTGGCTCCGAAGGTACCAGGCGAATACGGGTAGCAGGACGAATCCGAAGCACAGAGGCGGCGGGAAACGCAGCATTTAAGCGTTTCCCCCGGAAGTGCTTCGGTGGAGGCAGGTCGAGGAAAACTAGACCGGGACTCGACTTCCACCCGGAAGTGAGATCCCGATCACCCGTATGTGTCTAGCGGCCCCTCGGGAACGGCAAGACGCCGCAACATGACACTATGTTACCATCTTGGGAAATGTACCTCCCTATCAATCATCTAAAGAAGAAACATGGACATCCCTAAAAAAATAAGTCGCTACATTGGCTGAGCAATAGGGTAGGGCTCCACAGTCAAATATTTCATGATTTTAAGATGGTAAGACGAGTTCAATGGGTAGGAGCAAGGGAGAAGGTCCTGACGGGGGACTGCATAGTTATGACATTTGGAATGCCTCGATTGGTTATGGAAATGTTGAACATTGGGCAAAACCATACAGCTAACACGGCAGGGATTAACATATTGCCATTAGTTTTTTTTTTATCCTCCACTAAGCACGAACTTCCCTTCCACATACTTGCGAAATTCCTATAAGGCTCAGTGGCCAATACAGGTGATTCCAACTTACAACAGGTTTAACAACTTATCGGGTTTAGATGACATCAAGTGACTGGACTCGGTGCCGGCAGATAGATCAGCAGTTATCCCAATAGCTCTACCATTTCAACAGGACTTAACATTTCTCGGGGTTACACAAGCTAGTTTATTACAGGATGTTCCTTGTATTCAACCCAAAAACAGTGTAACACTACATCTAGACCCGGCGTTTTTTGCTGGAAAGGGCTAAGTCGAAAGGTCCATTCCAGTTTTAACATCTTAGGGAGAATTTTCCCCGCAGAAATCGAGTGTTCATCCCAAAATAAAGGGCTCAAAACTGGACATTTTTTTTGGAACGTTGCTGGTCTCCTTACTAAAATTACCAATGTTAATTGGCTGGCAACAGCAACGAAACATAACATCATAGGTTTACAGGAAACATAGCTTCGTACCCCTGTGCACCTGGTGGGTTACAAGACCTATTTTTCTGAGGCCGGTCAATCCTCCTCCGGAAGACCAAAACTAGGTTTAATAATGTATATTTCTAATGTCTTGTTGGTTGATAAAATTGAAGTTCTGAGATTAGAAACCAACTTTCAGGTGCTTACGCTGTCTTTTATATAAGGCATCCACCTATATTTTGGTAAATCTTTTATAATAACCTGAACTTAATTGAATTAATTGAGGTTTTAAATGAGGTTTCCTTTTTATTGCAAGATTTACGTTTGAAGTACATCAATAAATCGGTAGCACTGATTTGGGGCGGTGATTTTAACATGTCACTGTGCAAGGGAAGCAGCACTAATAATTGTGGTATTCAGGACGAGGGTGGGAATAATTCAAAGCACTTTGCACACACAACTGCGGGTAATCGAATGAATGAAATAATGGTCACCGCAGATTCAGGGTTTGCAAATGAACTAGCAAGTCCCCCGGTCCCCTTTTCCTCTACTTTTAACGGGAGAGGACTTAACAGCACAATTGATTTTATACTTGTTTCTCAGTGCATCGCACCAATAATACGTAACTTTGAGACAATTGTTAATGCAGTCAGCGACCACTTTCCTAATAGTATGTCATTGAGTAGTCCTTGCTCTATGGTCGAGACAATCAATCAATCAATCACGGCATTTGTAAAGCGCGCTACTCACCCGGGAGGGTCTCAAGGCGCTGGGGGAGGGGGTATGTTACTGCTCGAACAGCCAGGTCTTGAGCTGCTTCCTGAAGGAGAGATGGTCTTGGGTTCGCCGAAGGTGGGTGGGGAGGGAGTTCCAAGTCTTGGCTGCCAGGTAGGAGAAGGATCTTCCTCCGGTGGTGGCGGATGCGTGGTACGGTGGCGAGGGGGTGGCTGGTCGATCGTAGCTGGCGGGTGGGCGTGTAGAAGGTCAGGCGGTCGTTGAGGTACTTGGGGCCCAGGTCGTGGAGAGCCTCGTGTGCGTGGGTGAGGAGTCTGAACGTGATTCTCTTGCTGACGGGGAGCCAGTGCAGGTCTCTCAGGTGTCCGGTGTTGTGGCTGTGTCGGGGGATGTCCAGGATGAGTCGCGCGGAGGCGTTCTGGATGCGTTGGAGTCTTTTTTGAAGTTTGGCTGTGGTTCCGGCGTAGAGGGTATTCCCGTAGTCCAGTCGGCTGGTGAAGAGTGCCTGGGTGACGGTCTTCCTGGTTTCAGTGGGGATCCATCTGAAGATCTTGCAGAGCATGCGCAGGCTGTTGAAGCATGAAGATGAGACGGCGTTGACTTGTCTGGTCATCGACAGGGAGGAGTCCAGGATGAAGCCCAGGTTGCGTGCGTAGTCCGTTGGTTTGGGAGCGGTGCCCAGGGCCGGTGGCCACCAGGAGTCGTCCCAGACGGAGGGTGATGATCCCAGGATGAGGCAGCCTACTCGAGCCTCTTGGACCAACAATCCCTGAATTTGGATAGACTTAATGGTTTTTTCTTAAAATGGGGCAAAGTAGACCAAGAGTTAGTAACGGGCAATGTAATAAAGCTAGCTTTGCCTTCCTTGTATACCTGTCTCGATCCTACTGCCACCCCTGAGCCAATATTGTATAGTTATGAGACCATTACTAAAATGATTAAAGATGAACTACTCTGTAAAAGGAAATTGACAGGGACTACTAGGAGGGGATGGTTTAACACTGAGTGCACAAAATCTTATACAAAATCAAAAATTGCACTGAGCAGGCAAACAAGGGATAGGAACGAAATTGTCAGACTAAGGAAAGCTTATAATACAGTGCTAAAAAACGTAAAGCCCAGATTAAAAATAGTTTATGGAAGCAATTGCACGAAAGCTGCTCCTTGAAAGATAGTGCCACTTTCTGGAGAAAAGTTACATCTCCTTTCCTTTATGATGCAAGCGATCTTCCAAAACTAGAGGTAGCGGTAGACGCTTATGCGTGGGTCCAACATTTTTCAAATATTTTTAGACAAGATGATATCATTCCGGGCCAAGCGGAGGTTGTCCAACAAACAAACTATCCCATTCAGCTAAAGTTTACACACAAGGAAGTGATAAATGCCGTAAAAATATCAAAACCAGGAAAAGCACCAGGTCCCGATGGGGTTCCTGTGGACCTTTTTAAATACAAAATAGACTTATGGTCCCCTATTTTAACGAGAGTTCTGGATGCAGCCAGAAAGGTTGGCGTAGTTGAATCCTGGTCCACATCAATTTTGGTGCCGATTTTCAAAAAAGGCGATCGCCACAGTCCCATATTCTACCGGCCCATATCGCTCCTGGACTCCCTCGGTAAAGTCGGTGGACGAATACTTTTAGATCGTCTTCAGGTCTGGGCTTGCGAAAATAGTATAATATCAGACCTACAATATGGCTTCCGAGAGGGTTTGGGCACAGTGGACCAAGCTCTGAACCTCTCACTTTTAATGGGGAAGTATGTTTTATCGAAAGGAGGCTTTTTGCATATGGTTTATGTAGACTTGACAGCAGCCTTTGACTGTGTCAGTCACTCCAGATTGTGGGCAATTATTTTAGCTATGGGGGTGGACCCTCCGCTTGTGAATTTTTTACGGGAGCTCTATTCGGAGGCCACGGCGAGAGTGAGACATGGGGTAGGGGGAGAACTTACTGAGCCCTTTAGGATAGAGAGGGGTCAGACAAGGGTGTGTTCTGGCCCCCTTCTTATTTACACTATACACCAATGGGCTTGAATTAGAGATGGTGAAAGGGAGTCAAGATCTGCCAGCAACACGTCGCGACGACACAGTAATTCTAGTAAGAACCCCCGTTCCGCTCCAGCGATCACTAAAAAACTATTGCAATTTCATGAACTCTATCAATCTCAAAGTAAACATAAAAAAGACCTATACCATGCACGCCGGCCTGAGACCAAAAAAAACTAGAGACATTTTTGTTAATAATACTAGCCTAGAGTGCACGACATTCTATTCGTATTTAGGGATTTTAATAGATCATAAGCTTAAGTGGACAATGGCCATTCAAGCCAGGAAATTAGCATTTTTGAGGGCCCCTACAGCATTGGTGGCATTTGCGCAAAAGCTAGGAAAGAGATCCCCTCTAGAAATGTTAAAGATTTTCCAGGCAAAATGTATTAGTGTCGCCAGCTATGGTTCAGGCCTATGGGGGACACCTAAATACTGACGATCTACAGAGAGTAGAGAATTCCTTTTTGCGTTATCTACTCGCAGTCCCCCAAGGTACTACGACACACAGATTCCACTTAGAATTAGGGTTGGATCACATTTCTGACATTTTAAAGATTCAACCAGAATGTTATGGCGGCGTATTTGGACCACTGAACAGTGCGACTTAACCCGGAGTCTTGTTGAGGAATGCATGGGACTTGACAATATGCAAAATATAAGATGGTTAGCTTTTGTAAAGTCCTTTTTCGATGATTTAGGCCTTCCGAGGTATTTTACCCATCCACTTACTATCTCTGAAGTGCCAAGAAAGGAGTTAAAAATAATGTGTCTTCTCCATTTAGGTGAGCTACGACTCACTCAAGAAATAGGGAAAAGTTCAGTGCAGCATCTGCTAGCGGTTCAAACCACCTTCTTTATTTAACCTTATCTAACATATAATTTGATTCAGTTTGAAAAAAATTTGCTAACTCGATTCAGATTAGATATTTTTCAACGGTTGATTTCCTTCCCTCATCAGAATGATTGGTCTAGGAACTTATCATTCTGTCTGTGTGATTGTAAGTCCCAACCATCTTCAATTCACATATTGCTGTTTTGTAAGTTTTATGAAATCCCACGTAGGCGTTGGATTATCCCAATTTTAGGAATAATGGGGCTCCGAACCTGTCGTCCTGCCTTATTGGCACTGCAATTTTTGGACAATGAATTATATGCTAAATCTATAGCTTATTTTTTGAAATTTTGTGTTAATCACCGTCCCAATCTTAATTCTAATTAAAAGCTATTATGTATTTTTAGACTCAACTGAGTAATTTTTTTTTTTTTTCACAACTATTTTTATTGGGCAAAGCAGGCAATAAAATCGTGGCACCCCACAATTCGGAGATCACCACCAACAGTTAGGACACAGTTCGTAAGACATGCAGTAATGGTCAATTAGGTACCGAAAATAGGCTCAAATATGAATAAACCCACAACCCACCCTACCCCGTCAACACCCAGAACTCCCCGCACGTGTACAAGTAGCAGCAAGTAAAGGTTTAGGTGTAGTGTGACAGGTGTGCCACAGAATCGGGCCAGCAACGTTAGCACAATCATATGTCCTCTTCTCGTTCCGCTGAGGGATCCAGCGATAGTCCTCTGTAGTCGGCCCACCGCTTCCAGATTTTGTAGTTTTTGCGGGGGCAAGCCCTTGCCTCAAAGATCGGCTTCTCAAGTCCCATATAGTAGTCCAACCCTGCCTTCCATGCAGACAAGGGGGGGGGCCCTCACTCCCTTCCACGCCCGGGCCAGATCCCGTTTGGCAACAACAAGCCCCAAGAGCAGCAAGTGACGTTTATAGATGTTCCCACCAATGCCCTCCATAACATGCAGCAACCCCAATCGGTGAGTGCGGGGAAGATCCCAACCCAGGACCTCGGACAGGCAGCTCCACACACCCCTCCAAAAGCCAGACATTCGAGCACACGACCACACGGTATGCAACAAGGATCCAGGCATCGCTCCACAGCGCAGGCTCTCCGGGGATTCAATCAACCCAGCTTTCCACAACCGTTCGCGGGTGTAATGGGCTCTATGAAAGTATTTGAATTGGATAAGCCGAAGTCGCACAGCGATGGCGGTCCCACGCGGGGATTCCAAGGCCTCCCTCCAATCGTCTTCATCCAGGGGGCCCACATCCACTTCCCATGCCGCCCGAAGAGGGAGTAGGGTAGAGGAGCAGTGAGTGACCAGCGTCTGATAAATACACAAGACCTTTCTATCCCCCAGGTCCCCCATAAAGACCTTCGCCTCAACCGGGCTAAACTCAGGGAGAGAGTCCAGATGGGCAATGCTCGGGGTGAGGGCGTGGCGCAACTGCAAGTAGCGGAAGAACTGGGACTGAGGCATTTGGAACTCCGTGCGGAGCTCTTGAAACGATTTAAGGGTAGTGCCGGACATTACCTGGCCCAGTAGTGAAATGCCTATTGCCTCCCATCCCTCAAACCCGTCTAGAGCCGAAAGCTCCGGGAGCAGGCCATTATGCCATAACGGCGTCTCCGCCGTCAATTTGCCCCACCAGCCCATGCGGCGTAGGGTCTGTCTCCACACCGCAAAAACTACTCTCGTAACCGACGGCAGTGCTCGTCGCAAGCGGGCCGAGTATAGAATGGTGTGTAGCGTGTTATCACCCTTAAGTGATCGCTCCAAGGCATAGGCCGGGTCCCCCCTGTCACTGTACCACCATTCGTTAAGGATGAGCAGTTGAGAAGCCTGATAGTAAGATAACAGATCGGAGGTGGCCAGGCCACCACAATAGGTAGACAGGAAACACGTCTTCAGCGCCACTCTGGCCGCACCACCAGCCCATAGAAAGCGGCCCAGCGCCGAATTGACTTGGCGAAACCACTGTGGGCCAATAGGGTAGGGGTAGTTTTGTAGCTGATACAGCAGGCGTGAGAGCGCAACCATTTTGAAGATGGCAGATCTGCCAAAAATAGTAAGGGGCATCCTGGACCACGTTTTGATGTCGGCCTGGACCCGTTCCCACACCGGTAGAATGCTGCGGTCCCAGGCAACGGTGCGCGTCTCCGAGAGAAATACACCGAGGTACTTCAGCCCATCTGTCGCCACTCGCAGTCCCGCTGCCCAGGGGTCCGCCACGACCCCGCCGCCCAGCACCCAAAAGGTCGATTTGTGCAGATTAAGCCGAAGGCCGGAGACCTCGCCAAAGACGCGCATGACTTCTAGGACTCGGGGCCCAGAGTGCTGCAGGTCCGTGGGGAAAAACAGGATATCATCTGCATATAATGCAATTCTATCCACCAGCTCTCCACTCCACACAAACACGCGTATCCGTGCATCAGTACGCACCCAAGATGCCAGGGGCTCCATAGCCAGGGCAAATAGGTACGGGGACAATGGGCAACCTTGTCGGGTCCCCCCGACCAATCCGAAATCACCCGGACCCGGACGCGGCACCAGCCACCCGGACCGAGGCCGTGACATTGATATATAGCAACTTCAGGTATGACAGGAACACCGGGCCCAGATTAAGACGGGGCAAGAGCGTAAACAGGTACGCCCAACTTACAGAGTCAAAGGCCCTGTCCATGTCCGCCAACAGGAGAGCCGCCTGTTCGTCCCGGGCCCCCATGGCATCCACCGCTGCCTGTGCCCGCCGGATGTTATGGCGAGTGGCTCTGCGGGGCATGAAACCGGCCTGGTCGGGGTGGACCAGGTCCGTAATATAGGGAAGAAGGCGGTTCGCCAGGGCCTTCGCCAAGATTTTGGCCTCTATATTCAATAGCGATATGGGCCGGTACGAGTCATGCCTGTCAGGGGCCCTGCCCGGCTTCAGAAACACCACAATTTCGGCATGGCGCCAATCCGGTGGTAGCTCCCCCCGAACCCGTGCCGCCTCAAACGCGCGTCTGTACTGGGACCCCAGCTGGAGGTGAAACTTCTTGTAAAATTCACATGGGTAACCGCTCGGTCCCGGCGCCTTCCCGGTGTTGAGCTGCCCTAGCGCCTCCCCGAGTTCTTCAGCAGAGAGCGGAGCGTCCAGTGCCGTTCTAGCTTCATCGGAGACGGCCTTCGGCGACAGATCATCCAGGAATGCTGATATCTCATCTGCCTCCAGGGAGTCGCGAGGGGCATACTGTTCCTCGAAGTAATGGGCAAAGCTAGGCGGGCCGGGTCCGTCATCACCGAGCCGTCCTCTGCAGTGAGGCCCGGCAACGTGAGCGGCTAAAAAGTAGACTGACACAGCCTGTGAAGCATCGTGCAGGACTTGTCGCCCCATTGATAAATCCTACTGCGTGTGGCGAGCCACGCCTGCCTGGCCTCATCATGCAATACTGAAGCATAGGATTGCTGCGCCTGTAGGAGCAGCCGTACCACAGTCTCATCACCCCCTTCCCGCCCACTCTGTTCCAGGGTCTCCACCTGAGCGGCCGCAGCGGTAATGGCCTCCCGATGCTTCCGGCGGGCGGCAGTGCACCAAGCGATGTCCACCCCCCGTATTGTGGGCTTCATCGCCTCCCACACAACCACCACGTCAATGTCCCCCACAAGGTTATCGCGCCAATAGTTATCAATCGCCTCCCGCAAGTGATGGACATAATCAGGTTACTGTAGATGCCATGAGGACATCCGCCAACGGAACGGCTGCCGTTTTGTGGGGAGTTCTATCGTGGCAACAACTGGGGAGTGGTCGGACAGACCCCTGGGCAAGATAGCAGCGTCTCGCACACGACTCAGACAGGCACCTGGCATAAAGATATAATCAAGTCTCGAAAAGGAGCCATGCACAGCCGACACATACGTGAACTCGCGCGCAACCGGATGCAAATGGCGCCACACATCCACCCAGCCCAAACTGTCCGCTGTCGCACGCAGCCTAGTATGTGGGGCAGAGGGAGAAGGATCCACAGCCACTGGCAAACGCCTCTGGCGGTCCAAACACACATCCATCACCTCATTCCAATCACCCCCAACCACCGTCAACATATCTGGGATTTCATCCCATATCGCAAACAGTCTCTCCGACAGGGCCCACTGCATAGGGGGAGGGGCATAAACACTACCGAAAACCACAGGTTCAGCACCCATCATTCCTTTTATAAAGACAAAGCGGCCCTGGGGGTCTATCCACTGCTTCTCGTGAACATAAGCCACCCTGCGATGAACCAAGATGGCCGCCCCTCTGGATCCCCTTGTAAAGCCGGCATGGTAGACCTGCTGGAAGCCAAACCTCTGAAGGCTAAGGACCTTGGAGCCCAACATATGAGTTTCTTGGAGCAAAAGCACGTCTACCGCCTCCCATTTCCCCCAGCGCAACACTGCTTCACGCTTGATTTTAAAAGCATCCCCCTCACATTCCATGTTACAACACGTATGGACTTATTGGGAAGCGTAGTAGTCCGATCAACCATTGTCCCGGTGATTCCCCCCACCAGGCCCCCTGCGCCACCCCAACACACCCCATTTCTCACCCAGCAGTAATCCACACGTGCGATTCTTCCCACCCACCCCAGAGCCCCGAATCCGAATTCACCACTCCCACCCAACCCCAACCCTGAATCCCCCCCAACAACAAACCAACTCTCCCTACATCCCCATCCCAACTCCCCCCACCCCTATACCTCATGGAACACTGAAGTATCTGTCGCGGAATGGATAGACCCGGATCCAAAACAGAGGACCCAGGGCCAACCATACCAAAGGATCCCAACATCCCGACCTCAACACTCACACCCCCCCCAGACAACACCCACAACTCGTGAGGGTCAGAGGCCCCTTGGAAGTCGCCTGAAGTAGTGTGGCTCACTGGTTCACTGGTTAGAGGCGGCAGACCCGAGAGCAGAGGACGGCCCGGGACCAGGGTTCGATTCCCGGCGCAGCAGGTTTCTGGACCAGGGTCAGCGGACTCGATAATTCTCTCGCCTCGGTGCCCACTCTGATCAGCGATCACACTCGGCAACTCTGGGCATTAGCTTGCCTCATCTTCACTAACGGCCCCACCAGACCGCCGGGGATGCCTGGTCTCACCCTGGAGATACCCATTAAGGGACCATCTCTCAGGGAAGCCAGGAAGGGTTTCGCAGCGGTCGAAGCGCCTTGGGACCCTACGGGTAAGTAGTGCGCTATATAAATGCCAATACATTTACATACATTTACTCCCGAGCCCCAACAGCGTCACCACATATAGCCAAGAAGAGTCTCAAAGCTGGCAGTCTGGCAGCAGCGGTTCCCCCACATAAACAGCCCCACTACATGATCCGTAGCAAAGTAGGGCAACACATTACCGGAAAAGACAAGGGCCCAGGCCCCATCAGGGTTCAACTGCCAGCGTCAGAGTGTTCAGAGACCATTGTTCCACTGGTCTGCGTCGCACTGGCGGAGGCGGATCTCTTGCGTGATCGGGACCTCCGATGTCGTCCTTTACGGGCCTGGCGGTTTGTCCGTTCTTGCGATGATCCCCTTGACCCGCCCGGATCCAGCCCCGGCTGGGCATGCGGCCTGATCCTCACCGTTTCGTCCGTCCACCGAAAGACCTCCTCTGGCGAGTCAAAGAAATGGGTCCGGGACTGGTACACCACCCGTAGGCGAGCCGGGTACAGCAGAGCAGAGAGTACTGGAGTTTCAGGCCCCGCAGCTTGGCCTTGGCGGCTACAAACGATTGTCTTTGTTGTTGCACAAGCCTGGTATAATCGGGAAAAATCATGATGGTGTGATTTTCATAAGAAAGTGGGCCTTTGATCCTTGCTTCCCGCAGTATGACATCGCGGTCATGGTAATTCAAAAGTCTAGCAATGACAGGCCGAGGACGCTCACCCTCCGGCGGCCGCTGTGTCAGGGCCCTGTGTGTACGCTCGATCACAAATCAAGAAGACAGGGTCCCCGGCGGGAGCCAGCCCTCCAGCCACTGGGACAAAAACTGCTCCATGTCGTCCTTCTCACACCTCTCCGGAAAACCTATAAAGCGACGGTTGTTCCTGAGTGCGCGCCCTTCGGCATCCTCCACTCGAGATGCGAGAGTCTTTTGGACACGCTCCATCTCCGCCATTTTCTGTTTCAGCGTGCCGATGTCCGTCTCTGCCACCGAGATTCTGGATTCCGTCTCCGTAATCCGCTCCACCGCATTGCGGAGGTCTTGGCGCAGCAGTGTCACATCTGCACCCACAGCCCCAATCTTAGCATCTAGCATGTCTCTGGACTGGGTGATTGCCGCCAGGAGCGCCGCGTTGTCCGGCCCAGCCCCGCTGCCGCCGCCGGGCGCCCCAGGTCCGCCACTGGGCTCGGTAAATTTGTCGATGGGACCCTGCTTAGGCGGGCCTCCTCCACCACCTCTGGTCATGGCCGCGTGCAGTCCCACCTTCACTAGACCTCGGGTAGCCGCCTCGGGTTATGGTCTCCGGAGCCCTCAGCCAAGCCGAACAACACACCCCAGGATCGGGGCAATCGCCCTCCGCAGCGGGCCCCGGTGGATCTTCAGGAGCGGTCCCACAGCGTTGGGCTCAGGAGGCTCCGATCCCTGGGCCAGGGCACATCCACACGTCTGAAAGTCTCTCTGGGATGATAAGCGTCAACCACTGCGCCCAGGTCCAGGCCGGTCTCAAGGTCGCGAAACTCGAGGCCCCGGTCCCACAAGGGCGGAATAGGCCTCCGCCACGCCGTGCCGCCCGGGGAGGCTCTCCAACGCACGGCACTAGACCCCAGGGCACCTCTGCAACTCTTCTGCTCTCGGTGCTGCAATCGCCGGATGGGGACTTGTCCGGCCGGCTCGATCTCCGGCCACCTGCCACCGACCACCACCCGGCCTCCTGAAAATCGAGGTCCCGGCTCCACCGCCAACCACCAGGCCGCACTCCGTCGCCGGCGTCTCCGGTCCCCGGAAAAGTCTGAAAGGGGAGGTCAGCACACCGGAGAGGTCCAGGCACCTCCAGGAACAGACACCACTCACGTGATATCGTTAGCGGGCTCGGGGGCCAGGATCAATGAGCAAATTGTGTCCGGGCCGGCGGGAGCTCTACAAAGCTGCGACCGCCATCTTCGCCCGCCGAGCCACGCCACCCAACTGAGTAATTTTTAAAGCTTTTTTATTATAAATATGTTTTATGTGTACTTTTATGGCTTTCAAAAATTATAGAAACCGAATAAAGATGATTTGATTTGAGTCTCCTTCCATGAGGGTTCTAGGGGTAGGTGACTGCTGATTGGCTCTTTTCTAGAGTTTAGTCCTTTTTACAAAAGGACAGGGATATGTTACTGATGTGAGACCTCTAGGCCTATTTCTCTATATCTCCATAGGACATTACTTAATTTATGTACCGGGGACTCCCATTCCGACGATGGGGAATGATTAAGGCATGTGAATCTATGAAAGACACCAATACTGGATAACTGCAGTTACAGGTAAGTAACGCATTTCTTCTCTGGGTCTTCCTTTCCTGCAATTGTTGTTCAGTGTGCCGAGACTTCCAATTGCCCCATGAATCAATATGTTTACGACTGCCAAACTGTGTGTTTTTACCCATGCTGTGAAGCGCTCCAATACCTTCGGGCCTGGCTAGTGCTATATAAAACTCTTCAATAATTAAATAAATAAATAAACCCATCGCCTAAAGACACGCTTGAACCGTCGCCCCTGGAGAAGAGGACCAAAGGTGCCACCACTTCCCTGATCATTGCAAGGGTTAAGCCCCCTGTTGGTTCAGCCTCCCTGCCTGCTGTTCCCAACAGAGTGCACCAACAGTCATCTCGTTCTGCAGCTGCTGTGCCTTGAAAGCCTATGGGCCCTGCATGCCTTCAACAAAGAACCAGAGACTCCCATGGAGCAGCAAAGATGCTTCTTTGCATCCTACAGGCACCCCAAAAAGACTGAGACTTTAGAACTGCAAAAACCCAACGTTGCAGAGCACCACTGTACCTGTGCTTTCTAGCTCGAGCTGAGGTGGGCCAATGGTGCCAGCGTGGTCCCCTGGCCCTTTAGTGACAAATCCCACCTTGGACTTGCCCACTGTGGATTTCCCAATACTGCCTGCAGCCTCTGTTTGCAGGCCCCCTCTACCACAAGTGCTCCTGGTGACAAAAACCTGACGTCTAAAGACTACTCTGCACCCGTCGCCTCAGGCCCTTTCAGAAGAGGACTAAAGGTGTCCCCATGTCCTGGGGCACTGCAAGAGTTGATTCCCCTCCCCCTGTTGGTTCAGCATGACTGGGCCCCCAAGTCTGAACCTTCAGCCCCTTTTTTTTAACAGACCGATCTCCATTTACTTGAATGAGGCACACAATGCTGTAAGGTACCTCTGCACCTGCCCGCCCCTGTGCTGCCTGAAGTGAACAGTTGGTGCTGCCTTGGACCTTGCCCACTACTTACCTTATTCACAGAAGATTTGTCCCGTAATTCGCTGCTGAATGCCCTAATGCAAGGCATGTTTTTCTTCCAGAGATTACCAAGAAGTGCTTCAATCATGATTTTAAAGTACCAGTCACCTGACGCTGAAAAACACTCCTGCTCCCAGAAGCCCCAGTGCCTCCCGAGGTGACCTGTTGGTTCTACCTTGGACCTTTCCCCTACTCACCATACGTCCTGGGGAAGGGTCATGTACTTTGTTCTTAAGTATCAAAAAACTGTTTTCCCCAAACCTGCGATTTTATTTTAAAAAGTACTTAATTGATTTTGATGTTTTTGGTGCCTAAAATTTTATAAAGATAAGTGCTATTTTCATAAATTGGTGTGGATCTCTTCATTGAGTAGTGTGTATCATTTATTGGCTGCGTGGGCAATAGATATAGGCTGCTCAACCACACTATCCCCTAAAAGAGCACCTTGGGATTGCTAGAGCAATATCCTGTCTACTAGTAAGGGAATACCTGGACTCTTTGCACAGTATTCCTCTATTTGGTATACCATTTATTAAGCCAGCTCCAACAATGTTTCCAGTTTTTTGTCACCCAGGTGCAATGACCATTCGCTGATATTTTTCCACTGCTGATTTCAGGGTTGTTCAATTGACCATACTCTTTCAGGGCGCTCAAAGAGCACCATTAGCCGACCTGAGTTTGATAATAAAAAATGGTGTAGTCTGCATACTGCAGACTATTGATCTTGGCCCCTGCTAGTTTTGTTGAAAACACCCTCGCAGCAGCTAGATGATTATTAATATCTGTAAGATGCAAATTTGCAAGGAGAGGCAGGATACACCCTTGTTTCACCACCCTCCAGGTCAGGATTTTATCTGTTGTTACCCTGTTGATTGTAATCCGCACTCTTCTCCACTTGTCTTATATTAAGCTGGCTGAAACCCCCACTTATGAAGTTTAAGCCACAGCTTTCCCCTGTTCCTGCAATCAAAAGCTGATGTGAACAGGAGTTGGGGGTGGGGTTCTTTTTCATGGCCGTGTCTGACTGGCGCACTAGTGCCATTATGTTGTCTTTCATCCCGCAACAACTGCGGAAGCTCATCTGGGTGTGGAGGGATTATCTTTTTTTCTGACCACCATTGTTCCAACTCTTGAAGTCGGATCTTGTTGTATGCCTCACCATCTACGTCCAGTAATGCAATCAATCTGTACTTGGAGGGGTTATCACGATATCCCTTTTTATCTATGGGCACCTGGACTGAACCTCGTCAGTTTCCCTTAAATAATTTGCATCCTGCATTGAATGAATAACCAATGCATTATCCTTTGCCGATTCTGAGTAAATTTCCCTACATGCTCTCAACGAGAGAGGATACAGTCCTGATGGGTTTATCCTATGAGTGAGTTGCAACCCCACCCAGAGCTCTCCATAAGTGTATCACATTCCATGACTGTAAACTTTGTTCACCCTGTCTACTTTAGTCTGAGCGACAAGACAGTCTTCGAAGCGACAAGACCTCTTTTGGTATTTCTGCTAATATATGTGTAACAATGTCGTATGTCTCCATGCTTATTTAATAAGCTCCCTACATATTCTCTCTTTGATAAACACTCCTCTTGGTGACTGATGTTTAGGTCTGTGAAGCTATCACCCTGTCATTCCATGCTAAGGCTTCTTTGTATTACCCTTTTTCGGTTTCTCATGTTTTCTGCAGACTGGTGCAGTGCACAGTGTCTTGGGAGAGAGTATCCCTAGTTTTTAGGCCTGACAAACGCTGAATCAGCAGATTCTGTATATTTCCGTAGCAGTCCACTGATTGAGTTAGGTTGTTTGAGAATGTCAGCATATAATTGCGAAATGGTCTTATTAATACATTGCGCTTTCCCTGGTGGCTTCTGGTTTTTCAAGGGTAGCTTTATAAGCTTTTTCTCTCCCCCAACCATGTATATGATTAGCATTCTATCAGTTTATTTTAAGTTTCCTGCTCCAAGCACTGTGACCCACATGTCTTCTGTTAAAGGGAAGACTTATTCCTTTCTTTTTTTTTATATTTCTTTTTATTTAAAACAAGGCATCATGAGGTTAAAGTCATTGTACAGATGAGACATCGTCCAATATTACAGCATTTAAAACAGGAGAATGCGGATGGGGGGGAAGGTTGGGGGAACAAGGGTAAGGATAAATAGATTATGATCAGGGTGAGCCCGGAACATCAAAGTTAGAATTGGCAGGCGGTACACAAATCTCTTCCCTGTATCGATTCCACGGACCCCACACTGAAGACCATTTACGGGGTCGGCCTCTTGCCACATAACCAGTTTTTTCACGGAACATGCACCAGTCCATATCCTCTTTCCAACCCACAAGAGTAGGCGGACCCCCGGAGCCCCACTTCTGAGCGATATTACGTTTTGCAATCATGGCACCCAACATCGCCCACTTGGTCTGGGCAGAATTTAGATCTGTCAGTTCCCAAATATTGAGTATGCTTCTCTTAGCCTCCGGCCGCAAAGTGATCCCCTAGACCTCACTCTGTGTATCTTTTTCCAGTATTCAACAATATATCGACATTCCCAGAGGACATGGATGAACGTCGCAACAAGACCACATCCTCTTCTACACAAATCCGTTTCAGACAGCCCCATCCGAACCAATCTGGGTCCAGTGACATACACCCTATGCAATATTTTTAACTGAATAAGCCTTAGCCTTGCCGGGATTGCGACCTCTTTCGGTGAAGAGACGGCTGACTGCCAATCTTCATCATCTATTTCAAGACCATCTCGCATCCATTTATCCCTCACCTCCATAAGAAGATCGGACCTAGGGTGATATTTTTTTTATAAATCAGGGAGATAGTCATCTCTGGCATGTGACCGTCCAAAATCCTATCCTCTAAGGGGAGGCCTCAGGCAGGTCTGCCTCCACAGGCAGGGACGCCTTCAGCGCATGTGTAACTTGTGCATATTTAAAATACTCCGATCCCCCCAGTTCAAATTCTGTCTGTAACTCTTCAAACGTTTTAATCCTCCCTTTCACCCAAATGTCACCCATGGTCGAGATTCCAATCAAGTCTCACTTATCGAATCCTTTTGTATGCCAAAGCTTGCCTAGTTTTCCAGATGCAAATAGTGGGGTAGCCAGTGTTTGGCGATCCCGCCATCCCATCGAGTTTGTGGCGTCATGCCAAATACGTACTGCGTGTTTAGTAGGCCTAGTGAGATTCACAGTCGAGGATCTGTCATATAATGCCGTATTATAGTTGCCACCAGGGAAAAGCCACCTGTCCATTGCATAACCAGGATCTGACACAGGCCCATAGGTCCCGTGATTGATGGCCGCCAGCTGAGAGGCCCAATAATAAAGTTTGATATCGGGGAGGGTAATTCCCCCATCATACCAGGGCAGCGTCAATTTGGCCAATGCAATGCGGGGCCTTCCCTCCCACAATAGACTACACTGCAGTCCTTCCACCTATCGAAAGTAACTAGCCGGAACCACATCTAACGTGTTTTGAAGGGCATAAAGGAAGCGGGGCAAAGACATAATTTTAAAAAGTGTCGCTCGCCCCAATAATGATAGAGGGAGCTTCTTCCAGCCGAGTATGTCAGCCCTCAGTCTGGACAAAGGAGGGAGGAGGTTCCTGGTGTAGTGGATTGTAGAATCCAATGAGATGAATATCCCAAGCTACTTAAATCCCTCTGTGGCGATTTGAATTGGGCAATTTCGCAGGGGGACCGAAGCTTCCCCGGAAAGAACATACAGAAGCGATTTCCCCCAATTTATCGACAGTCCCGAATTCCTGCCAAAAGAGACCAACACTTCACACACTACAATTAAGGATTTCCGAGGTGAGGTCAGATAAAGGAGAATATCGTCCGCATATAGCGAGATCCACAAATCAAGGGCTCCCAGCGGATCCAGGCCGCCAAAGGTTTAAGGGCAAGCGAAAACAAAAGTGGAGAGAGGGGACAGCCCTGTCGAGTGCCCCACCCAAGACAAAATGGCGCCGAGACCTGGTTGTTTTACCACCACCTGAGCGAGCGGCTCAGTATAGAGCAGTCGCACCCATTGAATAAACTCAGGACCGAAACCAAATTTAGCCAGGACTGCCCATAAATATGGCCATTCCAAAGTGTCAAAAGCCATCGTTGCGTCGAGCGACGCTATTATGGCCGGCTCCCTTAGTGTATGTGCCCTAGCTATCACACTGTGTAGCCTGCGCAGGTTTAAAGCCGTGTTTCTGTGCGGAATAAAGCCCGATTGATCCGGGTGTATCAGCCCACCGAGTACCTTAATCTGTTGGCGAGGAGCTTAGCGAGAATCTTAGGCTCTGCGTTCAACAATGAGATTGGCCTATATGAGGCGCAGCTCGATTTTGGTTTGCCCTCCTTGTGTATAACCACAATAGAGGCGATCCTCTGATCATAAGGCAACACTCCCGTCTCCCGGGCTTCCACAAACATGTCCCTTAGGTAAGGCGCGATCCTATCCGGCCGTAACTTGTAGAGCTCTATCGGGAGTCCGTTGGGTCCCAACGACTTACCAGCATTCAATGAGTGCACCGCCTGAGCCACCTCATCGGCTGTGAAAACAGCATCCGTGAGGTCCCGGTCTTTACCAGACAAGCACGGCAGCCGTAGATCCCGCAGGAGAGAGTCCTCCTCCGGCAGATCCGATACCGACCTGTACACTGTCCGGAAATATTCGGCGAAACGGTCCACTATACTCTGCAGGTCCGTGAGTCGCACACCGTCCGCATTCACTATTTCCGGGACGACCCGATCCGCTCTATCTTTCTTGTCCAACCATGCAATAAGTTTCCCCGCTTTGTCTCCACCATCATATAACCTCCCTGCTGCTCTTTGCTTAGGGCTCTGGCTGTATCCGTTACCATTGATCTATATTCGAGTTGTTTAAGCTTCAAGACGTGCAATTTAGATTGAGTCACCTCCTCTCCCAATCTCGCCTCAAGGCGTGCTTTCTCTACCTCTGCCTCAACAATGGTTTTATTCCTGTCCTTTTTTACCCACACTATCAGTGAGAGAGCCTGGCCTCTGATAACTGTCTTGAAGGCTTCCCAAAGTGAAACGGAGGAGGCAACAGACCCCACATTCTCCTAAAAATAATGATCTACAGCTTTGATCATTGCGTTCCGAATCTTAGGGTTGCACATGTGCCAAGGATTGATGGGGGCTACTCTACCTCCCGACCCCAAAGTAATGCAAAATCGGAGCCAGAGCGGAGAATGATCTGAAATCTCCCTAGCAAGATGCGTTGCCTCTACAATATAAGCTGCTTGGGCCGCAGGCACCAGGCAATAATCCAGACGAGAAAGGCTACCATGGGCACCAGAATGAAAGGTGTACTGTTTTTGTTCTGGATGAAGCAATCTCCACCCGTCTACCAACCCCATAGCCTCTAATTAATCAGACAACCATCTCTGAGCTCGACCCACGTCCCTGGGAGGATATCAATCCATGACACCAGATACAACAGCATTAAAATCGCCTCCCAAGATTGTCAGTCCCTCGGGGAGGTCGAGAAGGAGCCTCCCCAAATCAAAGAAGGTGCATACCAGGGGGAACGTAGATCGACAACAATGAGAGGTTATGCCCCTCCCAACGACCCGTACCCCCAACGTATCTGTCTCTATCATCCTCAAGCACTGAGTCTATCATGAACGGGAGTGCCTTCCTGATCAGGATTCCCACTCCCCTAGAACCAGACGTAAACCCTGCATGACCCACCAACTTATATCCCATTCTATGCATTGCCCGACATGTGTTCCCAATCAAATGCGTTTCCTGGAGTAACACCACATCCGGAGCATGTCGTTTGAGTTACTGAAGTACCACACTGCGCTTAATTTTACCCCCTAACCCATTAACATTCCAGCTCAAAACCCTTAGATCCCTACCCCCATCATCACAATTGAAAAGGAAGTTGTCATCCTCCGCATCCTGTAATTCTAACATGCTAGCTTTCAATAGAATGCCCCGAGACTCGATGCCCACGCTGAACACAACAGAAAATACAATAAACAAAACAAATACACAACTCCAACCCCCCACATAAGACCTTTCCCCACCCTGCACCCCTGGGCACGGCTTGCGCACGTCCCCAACTTGCAGTGTGCCTGTCGCCCTACAACTAAACTGATCTAACTAACTAAAAGATAGACCCCTGGAGGAGGATGTCCCTTCGAATCCCCGCTTGCCCCCAAGGATGTTATAGTTCCCAAAGTCTGTCTCTGGCCCATCGCAGCCCCGGCAATCAGTACCAACAACAGTCAAGGCACTCATTCTTGGTCTTGCGAGCCCTCCTCTCCATTTTCACTTCGTCGCGGTTCCTCTTCAGAGGGAAGACTCTCCAACCAGTCCGAAGCAATTTCATGATTGTCAAAAAAGTATACTCTTTCATCATGATCCACTCTCAATTTGGCTGGGTACAACATGGCGTATTTCATGCCTTCGTCACAAAGTCTCTGTTTGACACCCATGAAATTTTGCCTCTGTATCTGGACCGCCTGTGTGAAGTCCGGAAAAAAACTAAGAGAGGAGTTTTCATATTTCAGGGGGCCCCCTGTCCTGGAGGTCTGCAGGATAACGTCTCTGTCCCTGAAGTTGAGCACCCTTGCGATCATCGGCCGAAGTGGGGCCCCAGGTTTCGGCCTTCCACCCGGAGTCCTGTGTGCCCTTTCCTAAGTGAAGTAATGTGCCAAGCCTTTCGGCTTCAGGTGGTTCTAGATAATGTCTTCCACAAAAAGGTCCGCAGCTTGACCTTCGGACTTTTCCGGTACACCAATAATGCGTACATTGTTTCGTCTTGCCCTTCCTTCGTATTTGTCCAACTTACGGCATGTGGCCTCTCCCGCGCCCTTCAGATTACGAACCTCTTGTTGCAGCTGCATCACATCCTCTGTGAGACTCGTCGTTTTAATGCCAAGCGATTTTACTTTTTGCTGGTTTTGGTGAGGTTCCCTCGAATCAGATTGACCTCGATAGTGACTGTGTCCAACTTATGGTCCAAAGATTCCATTTTTTGACCGAGTGAGGACCTCACCCCTTCAATGGCGGCCATTACGTCCTGAAGTGTAGGCTCGAACGAAGTCATCACTGTCTACCTACTACTTTCCTGCGTCTTCCCAGACCCGGAAGGCGACCCTTTAGATTGCGTATATCCAAAGGTGCCACCACTTCCCTGATCATTGCAAGGGTTAAGCCCCCTGTTGGTTCAGCCTCCCTGCCTGCTGTTCCCAACAGAGTGCACCAACAGTCATCTCGTTCTGCAGCTGTTGTGCCTTAAAAGCCTATGGGCCCTGCATGCCTTCAACAAAGAACCAGAGACTCCCATGGAGCAGCAAAGATGCTTCTTTGCATCCTACAGGCACCCCAAAAAGACTGAGACTTTAGAACTGCAAAAACCCAACGTTGCAGAGCACCACTGTACCTGTGCTTTCTAGCTCGAGCTGAGGTGGGCCAATGGTGCCAGCGTGGTCCCCTGGCCCTTTAGTGACAAATCCCACCTTGGACTTGCCCACTGTGGATTTCCCAATACTGCCTGCAGCCTCTGTTTGCAGGCCCCCTCTACCACAAGTGCTCCTGGTGACAAAAACCTGACGTCTAAAGACTACTCTGCACCCGTCGCCTCAGGCCCTTTCAGAAGAGGACTAAATGTGTCCCCATGTCCTGGGGCACTGCAAGAGTTGATTCCCCTCCCCCTGTTGGTTCAGCATGACTGGGCCCCCAAGTCTGAACCTTCAGCCCCTTTTTTTAACAGACCGATCTCCATTTACTTGAATGAGGCACACAATGCTGTAAGGTACCTCTGCACCTTCCCGCCCCTGTGCTGCCTGAAGTGAACAGTTGGTGCTGCCTTGGACCTTGCCCACTACTTACCTTATTCACAGAAGATTTGTCCCGTAATTCGCTGCTGAATGCCCTAATGCAAGGCATGTTTTTCTTCCAGAGATTACCAAGAAGTGCTTCAATCATGATTTTAAAGTACCAGTCACCTGACGCTGAAAAACACTCCTGCTCCCAGAAGCCCCAGTGCCTCCCGAGGTGACCTGTTGGTTCTACCTTGGACCTTTCCCCTACTCACCATACGTCCTGGGGAAGGGTCATGTACTTTGTTCTTAAGTATAAAAAAACTGTTTTCCCCAAACCTGCGATTTTATTTTAAAAAGTACTTAATTGATTTTGATGTTTTTGGTGCCTAAAATTTTATAAAGATAAGTGCTATTTTCATAAATTGGTGTGGATCTCTTCATTGAGTAGTGTGTATCATTTATTGGCTGCGTGGGCAATAGATATAGGCTGCTCAACCACACTATCCCCTAAAAGAGCACCTTGGGATTGCTAGAGCAATATCCTGTCTACTAGTAAGGGAATACCTGGACTCTTTGCACAGTATTCCTCTATTTGGTATACCATTTATTAAGCCAGCTCCCAACAATGTTTCCAGTTTTTTGTCACCCAGGTGCAATGACCATTCGCTGATATTTTTCCACTGCTGATTTCAGGGTTGTTCAATTGACCATACTCTTTCAGGGCGCTCAAAGAGCACCATTAGCCGACCTGAGTTTGATAATAAAAAATGGTGTAGTCTGCATACTGCAGACTATTGATCTTGGCCCCTGCTAGTTTTGGTGAAAACACCCTCGCAGCAGCTAGATGATTATTAATATCTGTAAGATGCAAATTTGCAAGGAGAGGCAGGATACACCCTTGTTTCACCACCCTCAAGGTCAGGATTTTATCTGTTGTTACCCTGTTGATTGTAATCCGCACTCTTCTCCACTTGTCTTATATTAAGCTGGCTGAAACCCCCACTTATGAAGTTTAAGCCACAGCTTTCCCCTGTTCCTGCAATCAAAAGCTGATGTGAACAGGAGTTGGGGGTGGGGTTCTTTTTCATGGCCGTGTCTGACTGGCGCACTAGTGCCATTATGTTGTCTTTCATCCCGCAACAACTGCGGAAGCTCATCTGGGTGTGGAGGGATTATCTTTTTTTCTGACCACCATTGTTCCAACTCTTGAAGTCGGATCTTGTTGTATGCCTCACCATCTACGTCCAGTAATGCAATCAATCTGTACTTGGAGGGGTTATCACGATATCCCTTTTTATCTATGGGCACCTGGACTGAACCTCGTCAGTTTCCCTTAAATAATTTGCATCCTGCATTGAATGAATAACCAATGCATTATCCTTTGCCGATTCTGAGTAAATTTCCCTACATGCTCTCAACGAGAGAGGATACAGTCCTGATGGGTTTATCCTATGAGTGAGTTGCAACCCCACCCAGAGCTCTCCATAAGTGTATCACATTCCATGACTGTAAACTTTGTTCACCCTGTCTACTTTAGTCTGAGCGACAAGACAGTCTTCGAAGCGACAAGACCTCTTTTGGTATTTCTGCTAATATATGTGTAACAATGTCGTATGTCTCCATGCTTATTTAATAAGCTCCCTACATATTCTCTCTTTGATAAACACTCCTCTTGGTGACTGATGTTTAGGTCTGTGAAGCTATCTCCCTGTCATTCCATGCTAAGGCTTCTTTGTATTACCCTTTTTCGGTTTCTCATGTTTTCTGCAGACTGGTGCAGTGCACAGTGTCTTGGGAGAGAGTATCCCTAGTTTTTAGGCCTGACAAACGCTGAATCAGCAGATTCTGTATATTTCCGTAGCAGTCCACTGATTGAGTTAGGTTGTTTGAGAATGTCAGCATATAATTGCGAAATGGTCTTATTAATACATTGCGCTTTCCCTGGTGGCTTCTGGTTTTTCAAGGATAGCTTTATAAGCTTTTTCTCTCCCCCAACCATGTATATGATTAGCATTCTATCAGTTTATTTTAAGTTTCCTGCTCCAAGCACTTTGACCCACATGTCTTCTGTTAAAGGGAAGACTTATTCCTTTCTTTTTTTTTATATTTCTTTTTATTTAAAACAAGGCATCATGAGGTTAAAGTCATTGTACAGATGAGACATCGTCCAATATTACAGCATTTAAAACAGGAGAATGCGGATGGGGGGGAAGGTTGGGGGAACAAGGGTAAGGATAAATAGATTATGATCAGGGTGAGCCTGGAACATCAAAGTTAGAATTGGCAGGCGGTACACAAATCTCTTCCCTGTATCGATTCCACGGACCCCACACTGAAGACCATTTACGGGGTCTGCCTCTTGCCACATAACCAGTTTTTTCACGGAACATGCACCAGTCCATATCCTCTTTCCAACCCACAAGAGTAGGCGGACCCCCGGAGCCCCACTTCTGAGCGATATTACGTTTTGCAATCATGGCACCCAACATCGCCCACTTGGTCTGGGCAGAATTTAGATCTGTCAGTTCCCAAATATTGAGTATGCTTCTCTTTTCCTCCGGCCGCAAAGTGATCCCCTAGACCTCACTCTGTGTATCTTTTTCCAGTATTCAACAATATATCGACATTCCCAGAGGACATGGATGAACGTCGCAACAAGACCACATCCTCTTCTACACAAATCCGTTTCAGACAGCCCCATCCGAACCAATCTGGGTCCAGTGACATACACCCTATGCAATATTTTTAACTGAATAAGCCTTAGCCTTGCCGGGATTGCGACCTCTTTCGGTGAAGAGACGGCTGACTGCCAATCTTCATCATCTATTTCAAGACCATCTCGCATCCATTTATCCCTCACCTCCATAAGAAGATCGGACCTAGGGTGATATTTTTTTTATAAATCAGGGAGATAGTCATCTCTGGCATGTGACCGTCCAAAATCCTATCCTCTAAGGGGAGGCCTCAGGCAGGTCTGCCTCCACAGGCAGGGACGCCTTCAGCGCATGTGTAACTTGTGCATATTTAAATACTCCGATCCCCCCAGTTCAAATTCTGTCTGTAACTCTTCAAACGTTTTAATCCTCCCTTTCACCCAAATGTCACCCATGGTCGAGATTCCAATCAAGTCTCACTTATCGAATCCTTTTGTATGCCAAAGCTTGCCTAGTTTTCCAGATGCAAATAGTGGGGTAGCCAGTGTTTGGCGATCCCGCCATCCCATCGAGTTTGTGGCGTCATGCCAAATACGTACTGCGTGTTTAGTAGGCCTAGTGAGATTCACAGTCGAGGATCTGTCATATAATGCCGTATTATAGTTGCCACCAGGGAAAAGCCACCTGTCCATTGCATAACCAGGATCTGACACAGGCCCATAGGTCCCGTGATTGATGGCCGCCAGCTGAGAGGCCCAATAATAAAGTTTGATATCGGGGAGGGTAATTCCCCCATCATACCAGGGCAGCGTCAATTTGGCCAATGCAATGCGGGGCCTTCCCTCCCACAATAGACTACACTGCAGTCCTTCCACCTATCGAAAGTAACTAGCCAGAACCACATCTAACGTGTTTTGAAGGGCATAAAGGAAGCGGGGCAAAGACATCATTTTAAAAAGTGTCGCTCGCCCCAATAATGATAGAGGGAGCTTCTTCCAGCCGAGTATGTCAGCCCTCAGTCTGGACAAAGGAGGGAGGAGGTTCCTGGTGTAGTGGATTGTAGAATCCAATGAGATGAAAATCCCAAGCTACTTAAATCCCTCTGTGGCGATTTGAATTGGGCAATTTCGCGGGGGGACCGGAGCTTCCCCGGAAAGAACATACAGAAGCGATTTCCCCCAATTTATCGACAGTCCCGAATTCCTGCCAAAAGAGACCAACACTTCACACACTACAATTAAGGATTTCCGAGGTGAGGTCAGATAAAGGAGAATATCGTCCGCATATAGCGAGATCCACGAATCAAGGGCTCCCAGCGGATCCAGGGCGCCAAAGGCTCAAGGGCAAGCGAAAACAAAAGTGGAGAGAGGGGACAGCCCTGTCGAGTGCCCCACCCAAGACAAAATGGCGCCGAGACCTGGTTGTTTTACCACCACCTGAGCGAGCGGCTCAGTATAGAGCAGTCGCACCCATTGAATAAACTCAGGACCGAAACCAAATTTAGCCAGGACTGCCCATAAATATGGCCATTCCAAAGTGTCAAAAGCCATTGTTGCGTCGAGCGACGCTATTATGGCCGGCTCCCTTAGTGTATGTGCCCTAGCTATCACACTGTGTAGCCTGCGCAGGTTTAAAGCCGTGTTTCTGTGCGGAATAAAGCCCGATTGATCCGGGTGTATCAGCCCACCGAGTACCTTAATCTGTTGGCGAGGAGCTTAGCGAGAATCTTAGGCTCTGCGTTCAACAATGAGATTGGCCTATATGAGGCGCAGCTCGATTTTGGTTTGCCCTCCTTGTGTATAACCACAATAGAGGCGATCCTCTGATCATAAGGCAACACTCCCGTCTCCCGGGCTTCCACAAACATGTCCCTTAGGTAAGGCGCGATCCTATCCGGCCGTAACTTGTAGAGCTCTATCGGGAGTCCGTTGGGTCCCAACGACTTACCAGCATTCAATGAGTGCACCGCCTGAGCCACCTCATCGGCTGTGAAAACAGCATCCGTGAGGTCCCGGTCTTTACCATACAAGCACGGCAGCCGTAGATCCTGCAGGAGAGAGTCCTCCTCCGGCAGATCCGATACCGACCTGTACACTGTCCGGAAATATTCGGCGAAACGGTCCACTATACTCTGCAGGTCCGTGAGTCGCACACCGTCCGCATTCACTATTTCCGGGACGACCCGATCCGCTCTATCTTTCTTGTCCAACCATGCAATAAGTTTCCCCGCTTTGTCTCCACCATCATATAACCTCCCTGCTGCTCTTTGCTTAGGGCTCTGGCTGTATCCGTTACCATTGATCTATATTCGAGTTGTTTAAGCTTCAAGACGTGCAATTTAGATTGAGTCACCTCCTCTCCCAATCTCGCCTCAAGGCGTGCTTTCTCTACCTCTGCCTCAACAATGGTTTTATTCCTGTCCTTTTTTACCCCCACTATCAGTGAGAGAGCCTGGCCTCTGATAACTGTATTGAAGGCTTCCCAAAGTGAAACGGAGGAGGCAACAGACCCCACATTCTCCTAAAAATAATGATCTACAGCTTTGATCATTGCGTTCCGAATCTTAGGGTTGCACATGTGCCAAGGATTGATGGGGGCTACTCTACCTCCCGACCCCAAAGTAATGCAAAATCGGAGCCAGAGCGGAGAATGATCTGAAATCCCCCTAGCAAGATGCGTTGCCTCTACAATATAAGCTGCCTGGGCCGCAGGCACCAGGCAATAATCCAGACGAGAAAGGCTACCATGGGCACCAGAATGAAAGGTGTACTGTTTTTGTTCTGGATGAAGCAATCTCCACCCGTCTACCAACCCCATAGCCTCTAATTAATCAGACAACCATCTCTGAGCTCGACCCACGTCCCTGGGAGGATATCAATCCATGACACCAGATACAACAGCATTAAAATCGCCTCCCAAGATTGTCAGTCCCTCGGGGAGGTCGAGAAGGAGCCTCCCCAAATCAAAGAAGGTGCATACCAGGGGGAACGTAGATCGACAACAATGAGAGGTTATGCCCCTCCCAACGACCCGTACCCCCAACGTATCTGTCTCTATCATCCTCAAGCACTGAGTCTATCATGAACGGGAGTGCCTTCCTGATCAGGATTCCCACTCCCCTAGAACCAGACGTAAACCCTGCATGACCCACCAACTTATATCCCATTCTATGCATTGCCCGACATGTGTTCCCAATCAAATGCGTTTCCTGGAGTAACACCACATCCGGAGCATGTCGTTTGAGTTACTGAAGTACCACACTGCGCTTAATTTTACCCCCTAACCCATTAACATTCCAGCTCAAAACCCTTAGATCCCTACCCCCATCATCACAATTGAAAAGGAAGTTGTCATCCTCCGCATCCTGTAATTCTAACATGCTAGCTTTCAATAGAATGCCCCGAGACTCGATGCCCACGCTGAACACAACAGAAAATACATAAACAAAACAAATGAACAACTCAAACCCCCCACATAAGACCTTTCCCCACCCTGCACCCCTGGACACGGCTTGCGCATGTCCCCAACTTGCAGTGTGCCTGTCGCCCTACAACTAAACTGATCTAACTAACTAAAAGATAGACCCCTGGAGGAGGATGTCCCTTCGAATCCCCGCTTGCCCCCAAGGATGTTATAGTTCCCAAAGTCTGTCTCTGGCCCATCGCAGCCCCGGCAATCAGTACCAACAACAGTCAAGGCACTCATTCTTGGTCTTGCGAGCCCTCCTCTCCATTTTCACTTCGTCGCGGTTCCTCTTCAGAGGGAAGACTCTCCAACCAGTCCGAAGCAATTTCATGATTGTCAAAAAAGTATACTCTTTCATCATGATCCACTCTCAATTTGGCTGGGTACAACATGGCGTATTTCATGCCTTCGTCACAAAGTCTCCGTTTGACACCCATGAAATTTTGCCTCTGTATCTGGACTGCCTGTGTGAAGTCCGGAAAAAAACTAAGAGAGGAGTTTTCATATTTCAGGGGGCCCCCTGTCCTGGAGGTCTGCAGGATAACGTCTCTGTCCCTGAAGTTGAGCACCCTTGCGATCATCGGCCGAAGTGGGGCCCCAGGTTTCGGCCTTCCACCCGGAGTCCTGTGTGCCCTTTCCTAAGTGAAGTAATGTGCCAAGCCTTTCGGCTTCAGGTGGTTCAAGATAATGTCTTCCACAAAAAGGTCCGCAGCTTGACCTTCGGACTTTTCCGGTACACCAATAATGCGTACATTGTTTCGTCTTGCCCTTCCTTCGTATTTGTCCAACTTACGGCATGTGGCCTCTCCCGCGCCCTTCAGATTACGAACCTCTTGTTGCAGCTGCGTCACATCCTCTGTGAGACTCGTCGTTTTAATGCCAAGCGATTTTACTTTTTGCTGGTTTTGGTGAGGTCCCCTCGAATCAGATTGACCTCGATAGTGACTGTGTCCAACTTATGGTCCAAAGATTCCATTTTTTGACCGAGTGAGGACCTCACCCCTTCAATGGCGGCCATTACGTCCTGAAGTGTAGGCTCGAACGAAGTCATCACTGTCTACCTACTACTTTCCTGCGTCTTCCCAGACCCGGAAGGCGACCCTTTAGATTGCGTATATCTGTCCATCTTATTTACTTGTGTATGTCTGACCCCTCTAGTAGTTTTAAGCGATTGTTTGTCCGTGTCCGATTTTGACGCCATTTTCAGGGGAGCAGAAAAAGCGCCACCAACTACGTTCGACGAGTACAATAAAAAGGTGAGTCCTCTGCCCGCAGCAGACGGTTGGGCCAGACAATAACCACTTTCGCAGTGTTGTACGCTTCCGGTCCTTCACCCAGTGTTCGGATCTCAGGGTAGTACCAGGACAGCCGCTAGACAGATTCGTGTGGGATCTGGCCCAAGATGGGGGAAGGGCCGGCAACTTCCGGTTGCAAGCCACCGTTATTGACAAACTCCAGCCGGGACCCAATCTCAACTCGGCACCCCGGTTTCTGGGGCGAGCATGCCACAATCTTCTTGGCGCTGTATCTTTGTTTACCGGAGGCTCAAAGAGACCCCGATTTCAGCGTTCAACGCACTTTCAGTTCCACAGCGACAATCGATCATCAGGAGACAGGATTAATAACAGGATATGCCCGGGGGTAGTGGGGGTCTCGGGAGCCCTAAGCTCACGCGGCCATCTTAGACGTGCGCGTAGCCCCTCCTCACGTATTCCTTTCTTAATTTGGCTAAGAACTGCTTTCAAATATCTTACATTTTGGTACAGTGACATCTTCACATTTTTAGAAGGTTTAGAGAAGATTCTGTGGCGGAGCTCTGGATTGGTTCGTGTCATTTCTATCTTCCAGGTCCATGTCCCACCGTACTCATCCAGTAGGTTCCCTCGTAGCTGCGGTGTCCCTCAGGGGTCTGCTCTCAGCCCCACGCTGTTTAATGTGTACGTCTGCCCCCTGACCCTGTTGGCCAGGGAACGGAAGATTAAATTAATCTCGTTCGCAGATGACACGCATCTTATCTTTACCTTCTCTAATAATTCCGAGGTGGATCGAGCCAAATTTCAAGAAGATGTCCTAGCCATCTCAAGTTGTATGACAGAGAACTGTCTTCAACTCTTCTAAAACAGAGGTGCTCCTGATCGGCCGTGACCCACAGAATTGGGATGACCATTGGTGGCCCCCTCTGTTGGGCTCATCCCCTATCCCGAAGAAGGAAGTCAAAAATGTGGGGGTCCTCATGGACAACTCACTCTCCTTTGAATCCCACGCAAAAATGTGGCGGGCACTTGCTACGGCCGCCTTCGCTCCCTTTAGCCCATTCTGGGCTTCTTCGAGCCACCTACCCGCCAGGTAGTAGTCCAGTCCCTGGTTCTATCCCATCTGGCCTACTGTAATGGCCTTATGCTTGGCACAAACCTAACGGTTACTAAAAGACTTCAAAGGGCTCAAAACGCAGCTGCCCGCACTCTCTTTGCCTTGCCGAAACATTGTCATACCTCACACATTTTACGACGTCTACACTGGTTGCCTATAAAACAAAGAATCCAATTTAAAACCCACTGTCTGACTCATAGAATTCTACATGGCCATGGCCCTCAAATACTGCAGGGACTCTATACCTTCTACATCCCCACTCGTGCTCTTCGCTCCGCAGACCTCCATCTCGCCCGCACCAGGGTTTCGCAGGAGTAGAGTAGGGGGATGATCATTCAAGTAAATGGCTCCGATGCTCTGGAACTCCATTCCCCCAGAGGTACGCGCCACAAAGGACCATCAGCTCTTCCGGAAACAAATTAAAACCTGACTGTTCTCCATTTAAGGATACCCAGCACTCCAGGTGCCGGCCACACTGTTACTGGGACGCCCTGTTCCTGGGGTAGCCATGCGCTATATAAACATACTTAACATAACATAACAGAACTATCAAAGGTGTTACGCTGTTTCCCTGCGTTTTATGTTGCTATGTAGTTTTAGAATGTGTGTTAAGAGGACTTACTTTGTTTAGTTTTGTGGACAGTTCATGTTGATAATTCCCATTGGTATCCAATCTTTTTTTACTGTTAGAACTATATAAATGTTGTAGACCAGCCACTTGGACTCCTAAAGGTTCATACGTTTCTGATAGCTTGTAGAAGGTCAGAGGGTTGCGTACTTATTTGTGGGTGAAAGTCTCAGTATCTAATGTGAATATGTTGTAGCCTGCCCACCTCTCATCCCAAAGTTCCGTTTGCATCTGTCAGATGATGTGAGTAAACATGTTTGCAAGTGTCCGACTTTCCCTATTCCTCCAGCAAGCAGAACATTCCTCTGTAATTGCCATTGTAAAACTTTTACCTGTAAGGCCAATATTGAAGTGTTAGTTCAGTAATTCAAATGTCGTTCTTGCAAGTGTTTCATCTGTTTCCGGATTCCCTGGCAGCTTATTCATTTAAGTGTTGCCAATGAAATGCCTGCTAGTACTTCACAATATCAGGCATGCTTTCTTTGTAGGTGCCATGGGTATTCATTTATACCTTTTCACCCTTCCACTGGTTCACATAAAGTTTGAAATAAATAGTTGCGTAGCTACTACCTCAGTTTTAGAAGTGTGCAAGCCAGGCACTGAAACAGGTGAAGCAGGTCTGGCAAAATGTCCATTGTAAAGTTTAAATTCCAAGTCCAGGGCATAAAGTAAATTTCACATAATCTGCTTCTTTAAAAAATCCCATACGTCTTGACAGAAGTAATTCTTGACATTGGTCCACTCTGTTTGAAAGGACATTTGCAAAGATTTTTGCACCAGTATTGTGTAGGGCAACGGGCCGGTAAGAAGCATTTTTCTCCAGATCCCTGGCAAGTAAATACATTTGTGTTACATCTGCTTCACACATTAATGATGTGTAATTGAGCTGAAGAAACCAGATATTAGACCTTTAAAGTAAGATCAAATAGACCCTCTGGAATGTACTGCAAATCAATCTGGGAGAGTGGTGTTGTATTTGGACTCATTATCTCCATTGCTTTCTGCACTTCCTTCAAGTTGGTTCCTCTGGTTTGGGCAGACAGTCCTTGAGGACAGTCGGCATCGAAATGCCTTAGGTATTTGGTTACTTCCTTTCTGGTCCCTAAAATCCTGTTTTAAATCCTTGGTAAAAAGGTGGCAATAACTTGTTTGGGCTTTTCATTCGTGACCATACTCACATTTGTAGGACTCGCCTAGTGATGCAGCGCATGCGCTGCTCACTTGCAAGATCTATTGTCGTCGGGTCTGCTTCAGAAGTGGGGTGGAAGCTCCATTCATGCTTTTGATTGGCACGCGTCATAAACGCTCTCTTTTTATTGCAAGGGAGGCATGTTTGTTCCCTTCCTGTCTCCTGTTTGCCTCACACACCTGCACTGCGTCTTTTTTGCTCGCTGCGTCTCTTCTGCCTTGGTGTGCGGTCCTAGTGGCTCTCTGCTGGCTTTCAGTCCCCGGACTGGATATCGTGCTCGCGTGCGCGTCACTAGTTGGTACTGGCACAAGCAGTGGCTCTGTCTCCCACCTCTCAGTACCCACCTGGATTTCACACACTTGACCATAGCGTCTCTGTGGCACTATTGGACTGATTGAAAAGGAGGGGGTGGGGTGTCAATCCTTCGCTATCACAGCCCGCGGCCACCCTTGCCAGCATTGTCATGTTCTCAGAAACCTCGCATTGTTTACGTTCGATCTTGGGTTCATGGCTTTCTCCACACACTTGAGAGAGTGGCTCTGAATATGTGTGTTTATGCATTCAGTGATCGCTGCATTGGGCTCGTACAAGTGTCAATAGCGCAATCACACCTTCCGTTGGTATCCGGGGTATGCACAGCGACTTGGGATTCATCTGGGGGCGATATTATTCGAGTGGAGAAGGAGGTGACCACCCCAGCTTATAATGGCGATATCCGGTTGGAAAATCTAAAGCGTGAAAGGGGTCACTAGATTTTATGTGACGCCTGTCACCAGATGGACTCCATGGGGCAGCACCACCCACCCTCTAACCACAGACCTCGTCCATACTCCTACACTGGGATATGTGCCTGTGTCCCTTATCTTGCTTGGTCGCGGACGCCTCTAAGAGAGATTCCAAAGAGCGCTGTTGCGGAAACTGTGGTGAAAGTGGCTTGTGTAGTTTACTTAGCTAGGTGCTGTCTAAAACACAGCTTCTATTTACCACCTCAGACTTGTTGGCGATTCGCTCACTGCGAGGTATAGCTGGGCTTCTCTTTAGTGTGATTGGTTCAGCTTTGCAGTGTTCCTGTTGTCCACTGTATACAAGCAAGGACAGGCACAATTCTTGTGAAATGGTGATGAACGCAGCGCTTGCACCGGAGGCTTCCTGGTGAATGATGAACAAGGGGTGTGGCTAACAGGAATATGCACCGTGCATGTAAATCACAGATAAGGCATGCACAGTGTCATGGGGTTTCGTCTGTATATGACAAACTGAGCCTGTGGTTCAACGAAAGTAAAGTGTGTGGCTCGCCACAATGGCCTCTCTGGTGCCTCTCCTCGCTTCAGCCCTCTCCCCCTCGCTCCTCCCTTTCCCTCCCCTCCCTTTCTCCTCCCCTCCCCTTCCCTTCCAGCACTCGTGTAAAACAAGGACGAGCCCAACAGCGCTCCGAAATCGGACGCTGCCAACCTGCGAACACACCGACAAGTAAAGCTGCTTTATATTACTCAATGCTTTTTAGCACACTGGTTGGTAATTTGGCAATGGCCGCTCGAGTGCCTCTCCTCGATTTGTGTGCTGGTCTGTGCCTTACAGATGGTGCATACATTTGTGCATTAATTGCTAAGCGGCATATCTGAAAAATATTATTTATGTATGGCATGTTTTCAAAAGGGACATTTTTACATTACATGTGTTTAAGAGGTTTCATGTACACCAGGTTTTCTAAATACTTTAGCAAGTTCAAGAGAGCACGTGGTTAAAACGTGTAGTGCATTCTTAACAATTAGAAAGGGGGAGCTGTCCCGGAAAAACCTATACATTTAATCCATATATTCTATTTAGAGGCATGGTGCAAGACGCCCCCAATATTCTTGGAGCCCCCATTCCTTTGAAGGCCTATGAATATCTGAGATATGGGATGCTGTGGGAACCCACATATTGGGCAGGGAAGACCCATGATTTTGTGTTGTGCCACTGGTCACATTCACATCTGCTTATATATTCTGATTTTTTACTGCAGTCTGTTCTGCCTTTGGCGTATTGACATTCCAATTGTCTTTAATAATTAAGGACACTCCGACCGTCAGGACACTCAGAACCTCTACTAAGTTGTCTCTTTTTTATGTGTGGTCTCTATGGCCTAGTTCTTAATCACATATCTTTTGTTTACTAAATATGTACTTATATTGTTCTGTCATCTGTGTGTGTATTTTGTGCTATAGGGACATGGTTAGGTCTCTGTACTGAAAATTAGAGCTATAGGTGTTGCATTATTATTTGCAACGCCAAAAGCCCAAACTCTAACTGATGCAAGACCTATTGCATTGCAAATGCTTGTTCTATATGATACGATGATTGACTTGTCTCTTGGTATCCTCAGCGCCAGCTAAGTCTTCGTTCATTTTGTTGCTTTTTGTCCCAAATTATGACTTGTAACTTTAGTTGAGCTTATTCAGCATGGTTTGTGGGCAGAACATTCAACTGACCCTTCATTTACACAGTCTGCATACTTGGTACCTTTGTGTAATCTTGTGTGTTGGCCTTTTCTAAAGTCTCTAGCCTTTATAAGATTTTTCTTCTATTGATCCTTGCAGTCTTTGCTGCAGCTCCCAGTTTAGCTATAGCTTTGAAAACCTCTTGTGTTTTTGCAAGTGCCTGTGTTGCCTCTTTTGTCCATTTTCTATTTTGTACAAGTGGTCTTTAAATGTGTCTTGATGTACCTCCACATTTTGTAGCCCAGTCGTTGTGCTACCTCAGATGAATGTGATCAGAAATGTATATGTTTTGCAGTCTCGCTGTCAGCACCTTAAACAGAGACTTGATCTATTTTTATGGACATTTTGTAGACCTAGGACTAGAAATCGCCAGGCATTTATTAATTCCCGCTTCTCACAGAGATCCCTCAAACCTCTTGGACATGTACTTAAAGATGCCATTTGTAGGTCATCTCCATCAGCTTGGGGTTTCCCAAACCAGAGTGAATTCTTTCCCCACTCAATCTCTCCCATTACTTCCTCATAAAGTTTTCCTAAGTCATATCTGGAGCACAGATATTTATAAACATGTAAACACTATTGTGCAGTTAAAGCTGGATTAGACTATATCTTTCTCTGCGTCCCTTTTCAATTTAGCACTCATTCCCTTTAAGTCATGAATTCAGAGGATGGCTACTCCTGTCATCTCGGACTACTTCTAAAGTTGCTGATGTAAGGCTTTGTGTTTAATAATAAATGTGTTTTTATGCAGGCTATACATTTCCTGGACAAAATAAACTGTTTCCTGAGAAAATAACATGTTTGGGATGTAGGACCTTAAATAACTTTTGTCTTTTACATGGGGCGTTCAGACATTTCACATTAACCTTGATTAGCCTGAATAAGGGTTTCTCTTACAACTGTATCCTATCACTCCATTACATGCACATAGAGAAGCACCCCTGTTGTGCATATCCTGAATCACTGCACCTCAAATCTTATGATGAAATAAAGGTATTTTGGCCAACCTCCCCCCCCCCCCCCTACACCCCCCCCCACCTCCAAACCTAGCCATAGCAAGACAGCCGATATCTCCTTTTCGTAGGCCAACATATCACCTGTTGCATGTGTGTTGAACAGTAAATCATTTATCGTGGTTACCTAAGGTACACTGACTATCAAATTCAACCGTGGTAGAAATCCTCTGCTCCCTGTCTAACATTTGTCTTTGTGTCTGCTTGCAATTATTAATTATGGAGGAATTTTGTGCAGGAAAGCGGGAAGTGAAATTAGCCTAACTACCTGTCCACTGTCCCGTCCCTGAATGTGCCGTCTTAGGCCCTTCCACCTATGCACACCTCCATGTTGCTCATCTATCTCAGCATTAGGCTTTTGCTCGAGGATAATCTACAGCTTTCCTTTGCTTTGCCTGTTTTCCTTGCCAAGCTATCTTTTACCCTTTTTGGGAGTATTCAGCGACATTCTGAATATCAGTGTTGCCTGTTGACTTGTCTCCTGCTCTGCCTTTCAGGGATCATGTCTGCTCGTGGAGTCCCTGGGTGCCAAAGTTATATATTACGCTGATGGTACTCTGCTACTGTTCTCATGTGGCAAGGGAGAAGAGCTTCCAGTGAGTTTGATTAAAACATGTCTGATGGGTGTCTTCCATTGGATGGCTATACACTAGCTTAAATGTAATGCGGAAAAGACAGATTGTTTTCTTTGGCAATACTTCTTCAGATAGTTGGCAGATTTTCTGGGCCGAAAATGCCCCGCCTACTGGTTCTCAGGTATTGTTTAGAACTTAGGAGTTAAATTCGATGATTGCCTGTCATTTAAGATTCAAATGAAATCTGTGGTGCGCACCTGTTTCGGTGTATTGTGCTTTCTGAAAAACCTGTACGTTTCCTGTTTCTTTCTGCAAGAATAAAAGCAGTCATCTAGGCCATGGTCAGGTCAAGCCTGGATTATGGTAATGCTCTCTATCTGGGCTTGCCAGAGTACCTGCTGGAGAAACTACAGGTGGTCCAAAACGCTGCAGCCCATCTCCCCATCTCCTCCTGAAACTGCCTATGAGCTTATATGTTGTCTCATCTGCACGCTCTGCAGTGGCTTCCAATTAGGAAGATAATTTGATTCAAGGCTGTTGTTTTTAGTGCATGGAGCAGTATATTCATCAGGTCCAGAATATCTGAGAACAAGGTTTAGTTTTCATGTTCAGCAAGAAACCTGAGGGTCTGCCAATAAACTACTGGCAGGGACACCCAGAATTTGAAAATGTAGAACAGGAGGCAGATCTTTGGCTCATTTTGGTGCAACAATTGGAATGTTATGCTATTAGCAATCCAGTAGTATTTAAAAAAAAAAGAAAAGAAAAAAGAAACCTGTTTTTTTAAATAGGAGTAAACGATGTAACTTGCGTAGTAGTTGTGCACAATAAAAGTCACATTCATCATCATCACGCTGTGTGACATGTGTCTGGGCACTTTCTTCTATAGCCCTGATAACTCTATCTTCAGTCCCTGTCTCCGGCTACACTCATTCTCACCAAAGGGACTTCTCCGTTAATGCTGTCTGTCATGTCCTTCAAGGGTTTAGGTTTCCCGGTTCCATCTTTATATAACCATATCTTCAGCCAGATGTCTGGTCACTGTTTCTCTGCAGAGATTCAGTCACTTACGAGCCAAAGCACATGCTACTGCGAGATAACTGGATTTATTCTGATTCTCAGAGGTAGTTATGTGAGGGAGGAAGACTGATGTCATACCAAGAGGGTGTATCTTGTGAGCCGTGATGGAGCTCTGAATGACTTTCTTTTAATCTTGACATGATCTTGGGCAGAAGTTTCAAAGGAAGACTTTTAAGTTTGAGTCAGGAACACTTCTTTAAATTATTGTTTAACAGGGTATAAACAGCCTTTCTGAAGCAGGAAGGGAGAGAGTCTTTTTTTCTTCCTGTGGTCTCAAGCTGGTTTCTAGGAATGAATAGCAAGAGTATTTTGAAGCAAGCTGTAGTATGCTGTTTGCCATGGCCACATCCTTTAAGAATTCCCCCGATCTGTCTTTTCATGTCCCCTTCATTGTAATGCACACCCAGACCTCTGGAAAGTGTCATGACAACCACATTTCCTTTCTACTATCAAAAGTAAAGATATGTCATTTTCCAGAAACTGGCCCTCTCAGCTTCATGAGAATTGACCTGCAATCAATATGTAACATTGGACTATTTAGCCCCCCCAACATGTGATCATTCATATTATTTCTTGCAAAGTCTACTGATGATTTTTCTATAATATTATTGAAATTAATTTTTAAAAAAAGCAGCAAATGAGAATTTGTTTGGTTTGTCCGTCTGCAACATTCTTCTTCAGTGAACGCCTGAAGAACATCATAAAAACGTAAGCAAAATTTGCAAGTGCCAAGAGAACGTCCTAAAGAGGCACAAAAACACAAACCAATTTGCTGATTAAAAATAGAGCCAAAGAACCTTGCTATCAAATTGGAGATTGTGATTAGTTGACAACCAAACACTTAACCTTTCTTGGAAGCTGAAAGGTAAAACCTGTTTTTTGGGACCCTTTCCTCTGTGATATGCTGAATCCAGTCACAGTAACACTACAGCTCCCTCCCCAAACGCGGATCCGTCTTGTGTGCCATGTGTCCCTCCTCAAACTCCGCCATTCAAGGACTAGGATACTCGCACCACCAGCTCCAGTTCTTGTTGCAGGGAACAGTAATACAAGGTAAAACAAATTTCAGATTCAAAAGTAAAACAAAGTTGACTATTTTTCCTAGTGGATTGGAAGGGATACCGGCCAAAAGAAAGGTTTTAGTGAAACATTTCCTTGCCATACACATAACGAAACCCTGAACATCTTAATGCGGCTTTCTCTCATGACTCTTCAGGTGAACTTCTAAGGGTTCACCTCTTCCCTATTATTTAGGAAATATTTGGGCTGCCTCTGTTCTGGTGTGTAAACGGCATAGGTTAGTGCAGGGCCTTGAGGGAAGCAGAAGTGACACAGATTAGTGAGGGACACAGTAGCATGTATATGCATGCTGACTGACACTCCCAGCACGCAAGCCCTCTGAGTTCCACTAGTCTGGCATTATTCATTTCGGGCATCTACATGTCCTGTACCTAATTGTTGGACATCTAGTTATGATCCTCAACCACTAGAACCAGTTTCATTAAGCTACATGAACCAGTTTCATTAAGCTACATGAACCAATTTCATTACTTGCCACTAAGGCTAGACAAGATTTCGAAATCTCGACGGCCATTTTGTTTAGCGCTCTATAAATCACCACAGCCCAGTGCCACACTTGCTCAACAGGATTCACAGAGATAAGGACTCGTGCTCTTCAGCTCGTTACTTTACTGACACTCCAGATGCTGGATTTTGCGGTTCGTTTCTGGCTCCACATGTTCGCAACATCTAGCACTCAGCATCTTGACGAACCTGCAGTAGGATAATAAAGTCAGATGTTTTCTTTTTCAAGTCCGTACATGCAGGAAGAATTGGCGCAGGATGCGCATGCTGTAACCATGGACTAAAAAGGCGCATTTCTTGTTACATGAAAGAATGTACATTTAAGCCAAGCAAAGGCGCTACTCGGAACAATTGATGCAAGGCGCATTTGATGGAACTCCCATTCAGTGCTTAGCATGGAACTATAAAGTAAGCTCTGGAGTCCACAGCACCATTATGTGATACTTTGATGCAAACAGCAAGAAACCAAACCAAGAGAGAAGCCCTGCTGTGGTGACGCAGTCAAGGCCTGAAGACTAAAGAGCGCTTGTGAGGTCAACAAGACTTTCTACAGGCACCCAAAATTGAGCGCGAAAGACAAGATAACACTAGGTAACAACTGTGTGCAGGCAGAAGTACATGCTCAAATGCAGATTGTCTATAATGGAGTTGTATCAGTTGTATTTACATTTATGACATAATACTTCAGCTTTTGTTTATCCACTACATAGCTACAGTTAATCCAAGACTAGAAGGAAGAGACACAGCTTCCTCAGATTAACCACATACAAAACCCACAATGAGCATTGACTGAAAAGTACCAGCAACCCAGTTATCTCTCAATAACCCTTGGCCCCTCTTCCCCTCAACGTTGTCACTGTTGAGCAGTCAATTGTTCACCCTCACGAGTGTAGTTGGGCACTAGTGGGTTACACTTCTGGGCATCATTTCTGCTGGTTTCTTATCTGGTCAGATTAGTTCAAGTGTTGTCTTTAAGTGTAAGATGTTCTGACACGCTTTTATTGCTTTTTTGAAAACCACCTGATGGTATGCAGCAGCCAAATGCAACTCAGTAAACTATCTTGATCCACCTATCATGATTAAATGTAGTTATCCTAGGCAGAGGATGTGAATCGACTTATATTGATTCAGGTCACTCCTCTTCTGTCACCCAGTGCTTTGAAAGCAGCTATTGGAGCAGTAAGTGTGTCCCACTTGGACTATGCAAACTCCTTATACATAGGTCTCCCTGAAACTTTTTTCCACAAACTACAAAGCATTCAAAGTACAGCAGTGAGGATAAGTTGTAAACTGCATAGATATGCATAAAGCTCGCTTTCCTTATTGGAGCTTCACGGGATTCCTGTCAAACAGAGCTCTTTTTAAAACATCTTTTATTATTTACAAATCCATTCATGACCAAGCTCTAGCCTTTGTAGCAAGCATGAGTAAGGGATATATTCTTACTCAGGCTCTCAGATCCTCTCTTGCCAACCAGTTGCGGATCCCTAAGTTACAAGGGACAGATGTACTTGTGCTCTATAAGTTTTCCTAACATAACATCGACTTGTTTTAAGGCTCCGTAGATCGACACACACCCTCAACTCTCCATGACATTCTGACCCCACTACCAGAAGCAAAAGCCATATCGATTCAGTGAGCATGATAATCCATTTCTCGCAAAGATCCAATAATTCCTTTTCAATATCTTCCGTTATAGATAAATGTACATTGCACAATTTGTGTTTCACCGAAACAGCTCTAGTCTTTGATTTTATTTTTTGTTTGAACCCTTAATAGTTCCCAACTCTTTTGCAAATACAGGAGAAATCTATTTACAACTTCATCAGCCACTTCATCCATTTCTACTACAGGCACTTGATACTTTGCTCCTTGTCTCAATAACACGTAGAATAATCCTTGATGGAACCTTTCCAATATTCATAAACCCATTACGGTTACTTATATTTTGCCAAAATCTTTTCTTCCATTGAATTCCAGGATATCCTACAAAATTCCTGACAGCTGCATCTTCCTGCCTTCATAAGACACAGGTGAGTGCTCAGGGAGCTAAAAAGATCAGACATACCAAACCTCCTTGAATAGGTCTTGCGTTATCGTCATTATATCTGGCTCCCAAATCTGCTAGCAACCGTAACTTTTTGTATCCTACACCACTACCTTCACATATGGATCGACAAATTCAGAGGGATGTCCGCTCACAACATCATGGTCACTAACCACCAACACAATATCTCTCAAATCTTCTTGAATTTTTGTCAATAAATTCACCACAGCAAACTCATCAGATAAATTTGCCACATTTTTCACACTTGATTGACTTGGCTGAGTGGCCCACTTTGTTACAGACTCTGTGGGACACGTTTTGGTAGAATATACCCTCTCACTTTTGACATGGGCTGGATTCCCAGAGCTGAAACATATGTTGGAGTGATTAAAAAATAAAAAATAAACTCCTTGCCTCACTCTATGCATCCTTTTGACTCTTCTCTCACTGTCTCAGCATTGACAAGGTCAACACATTTATCTTCTAATTCTCTGTTCTAAGATTGAAATGTTTCTATACTCTTAGCAATTCTTATAGTTTCTTCTAAAGATCTATTTCACATTGAGAGAACTTTTATTGAATGCTGTTGTCTTCACACCTGCAGATACATTGATTGCTTATTAGCTGATCTGTGAAGTTTTCAAATTGACATGCAGAAATCAGTCCCCTCTGTGGTGATACTCAAGTCCATATATTTCCCTGTTTTCTGTCCCCTTTAGAAGAATTTGTGTTGAAGTGCTATTAGACGTGTTTGTAAATCGAAACAAATTTCTAGTTTTTAACTGCTTCAATGTATTCATCTTAAACGTCACCTTCATTTTGCACAGTATTAAGGAAATACTTGTAAACTGGCCTCTCCTCGACACCCGAGGAGTGTACGAGCAAATAATTTTTCCTTTCTGGACGAAATCTTGATGTCCCAATAGCACACAAATGCATCTCAAAAGCATCAAGCCAATTTCTCCAAGTAATGGGCGGATCTCCAGATGTTTGAAGAAAATGTACAGGAGGATTGGCTGACTGCATCTTTTGATAGAAGGTTGTGAAACAAAATTTCAACTATAAAATGGGCAAGAATTTGAAAATGAGAGAATACACAGAATAAATTACAAAACACGAAACCCTTGGTTCTATAGAGTGAAGTGTAGTGTTCAGAAAAGGCCAGATCATTTACTGGAAAAAAATGTCATATATAAGCTAGTCAAAAAATGTCATTCAAACCCATTCCCAAGGAGTGTTTGACTAAGAAAAAAGTTCCTTTCTTTCTTGACAGAGGGTTGTTTAATTTGGTGGAGGACACGTGGGGAAGTAGTTTGCAATGAGTAAGCAATAGTGCAGGGAGGACATGTCTGCTGGAACCAAGCTTAGCAAAAAGCACATGGCTTATTTTTTAAGTCCATTTATTCTGAAAGTTTTAAAGGGAAAGCCTTTTAATCCCACTTTTGTAGGTTAGTGTAGTGTTGGACATTAAAAGTTTCTGCCCGCTCACAGTATGGTTTCATCCATATTACAAAAGCATAGGCTCCTTCTTGAGTGGAAGCTGCATCAAGAAGCACTCTGTGTTCTGTTGAGGCAGTTGTGTTTAACAGAAAGAAGTTATTTTTGTCTGCACAAAGTTCAATTTTTGCAGTTAGAAATCCAGGGTCTATAAATGAAAATCCCTATTAGTATTTACTGCTTAATACTATGCTTCAAATTCTTTCTCGGAGGGACACTGTCAGATATATGAAACTAAAGAGAAATTTAAAAGTGCCATCCAGAATGACACAAATGTATTGTCCATCTTACTTATGTCCATAAATCCTCCTCACTTCAAGTTGCCGAACAGACTGTACCTTCTCCAGAATACAGTCAAGATTCTTCAGCAGAACCAGACACCCTTCAGCTTTGCAGTGTGACTCCTGAAATCATACTATATAGTCATTTAAACAACTGCCTTGTCTTTCATTTGTCCGTTATTGCAGCTGTTCTTAAAAGCTATTATTCACAATTCCTGTGATGCCGGATTTTGTAGATGGATTAAAGTGGATATTCTGCTTTGTAGGTTTGTCAGTTTAATGTCCTGTTCATCCTGTTTATTGTGATTCATTTGAAAACGTCCATCTAGAAAGGTGCATTGCCTACTCAATATTACTTTAACACATAGACCTAATGCAGTTCTTCCTTTTCGGGATGTGAATTGTTTTTTATTTGGATATTAATGATTTCGTTGTAATTGTAATTTAATTTAGCATTTTCTAGCTTGATTTTCCATACTGAGCCATCCTGCTCACTAATTACTTTATGGGTCTTCAGTGGGCCATGAGCTGATGTCTCGAAAACCAAGCGGACATCGTGAAGCAAAGGAATAATATGGCATGCTTATTTTGGGTGATAGTGATTCAAGACCAGGTGAAGTGAACTTTTTTTTCTCTTCCCTTGCCCCCTTTTTAGGGCAACTCTTTGAGGCTTACAGAATGATAATTACATGGTAAGCTGTATCCAGCTTGGGTAGTCTGGTTAGATTGCCAGGTGACCCGCTCAAAGGTCCCCATTTTTTGGGGATGGCGATTCAGCTAAATTAATCTGTATGTCCACATCAGTAATGGGGAGATTCCACTCTAGTGGTGATTGCAATTTTAAAAAGGGACGCATCCCTGCGGACACCTTATATTCCTTAAATGTATTTGTATTTGTATTGGTTTCAACTGAACAATATTAAGAAAAACATACACAATAGCATCTGTAACCTTTTGACAAAGATGTGCAAAAATACAGTTTGTGCCATACATAAACACTGGCGCATTACACCAAAATTAACCCCCTCACTTTGAAGGGGTGGTCATCGATCTGTATCAGTGGAGCTGGGAACCCCCAGGGTCCACAAATCTCACAAGTAGCTCTGCCCAGATCCCCAAGTCTTCCTCTGCCCTTTCTTCTTTTCTACATTTGTTCAAGCGCACCTCCTCAGCTACTGCCCATTCATCCCCATCCATCACCCATCGCTCCACACTAGGGCCAATCTGACCCATCCAGGTAATTGCAACTCGTCGCTTTGCCAGGAGTAACAACAAGTGTAAAAACTTGAACTGCGTTTTCTGGCCTTCTACCGTCGGATATCATCTAGTGGGCAAACAGTCTGCCTTAATCAGCGTTCTCACCAATATATCCACTTGTGCCATAACGGTTGTCCAGAATGCTGCACTACTGGGAAGTTCCATGACAAATGTAGGAAAGACGCCACAGGAGTCTAGCATTTGGGGCATCTATGGGACTTTATGGGATCTATTTTGTGTACCTGTGTCACATACTTGCGATGTAGGTAATTAAATTGAGTAAGTTTAACTGGGCATTACAGGAGATAGATTGCACTAATGCACAACTTCTATCCCAGTGTGCATCCTCCAGTAGGTCCCCAAGTCACCGTCCTAAACCGCACAGGCATGGTAAGAAACACGTTAGGGTCAGCTGTCATGACTGTAAAAATTGCAGACCAGGTGGCGGCCCACACCCAACTCCAACAGAGCCCGGAAATTGAGCGATGTGGCTGGAGCCACAGAAAAGGCAGTCCATGAATCTCTGGCAATGCTGCTATACTAGCATTGAGGAGGAATTTCTCAGACCCCACTCTATAACAATCTTTTGCTGACTCAAAAGGAAGAAACTCTTCATTGGAGTACAAGTCTCCCAGGTTCTTACACCCACCCCCTCTTCCACAGTCACTTCCATCATGTTGGCAAGAACTCTGAACGCTGGTCGGTCCCAGAAAGTTAATTCCTTGGCAAAAGAGACCATCTGCACGACCACCCTGACAGTTCTATCTCCGCAAGGAGGCCGTGTGTCTCCAGATATGGCACCAGCACCACGTCCCACCCCCCTCTCAACATAAGTAATCTTCCTTTAATGTTTAGGATCCTCCCTGATGGCAAATAATTTTTCTGTAGATTGTGACTAGAATAAGAATTCAGATATTGCACTATTGTTAACTGATAAGTTTTGCTTTGTTCTATGGCAGAAGAGATAGATTAATATTTTTCTTTTCATTTTTCAAAAAGATTTAATTTGAAAAGTTGCAAACTTGTAATTGTAAAATCTAACCAGGATACCATATTTTAATATATTGATTGCAGCACACTGATTTTAATATAAAATGAAAGTATGTGGAAGTCACACAAAGTTAAATAATGTTGTGCTTAGGGTTTCCTTTGTATACGTTTTTGTGTTTACTAAGCAGGAAAAATTGTGGTAATCGGTTATGATGTCCACTAAAGACATCCATAATGGTAGCATCAATTATTAATCTCTCTAACGTATTTCTTCATGAAGCTAGTTGATTGTTTTTTCATTTGATTTGTCTGTTTCTCTGGTTATTCTGTTTGCAGGGCAACCCAGGTTGAAATGCCAAGACCTTCTGCATCATGTTATGGAGACAATACAAAATCCATTGAGTTGCTCAGCCTTTGGAGCAGACTATAGCAGTATTCTTTTGAAGGACATCCTTTCTATCCGGAAGTACTGGTCTGAGATTTCGCCGTCACAGTGGTCAGGTAGACTCCACAAATACATAGTAATATTTTGCCATTCTTGTTGAAGATGCCTATTGCTTTGCTACTGTTTACCTTTATTGTGTTTAGCATAACTTATCTGTTGTATTTGCTGTTCTATTCTCAAATCAAGATATATATTAGAGGCAAGTCTTTCACAGCTCCAAGGTGCGCCTAAAGTCGAAGTTTCATATGGAGAGACGTTTTCCCCTATACTCTTAATCCCAAATCAAGCTGCATGCACCAAACATTCCTAAAAACATTAGAACACCCACTCTAAATCTATATATATATACAATATTTATTTACAGATGCCTATGCACATGTTGTATTGTAACTTGCAGAAACAGTACTGCACAGTCTTGAGTCACGAACAATCGAATAACAATTTACTATTCAAATGGCAAAAAAATTTAAATAGCAGCCGAACACGCCAAGTGTATCGTGTTCTTATGGTTTAATGAGGATCGATTGCCCAGCCAACACGTGTTTCGTCAGGGTATGATCCCATGACTTCTTCCGGGCTAGAGGATGTACAATAACAAGGTTTCAAAAAACTAAAACATCCTATATTGCAGTTTAGGCAACAAGTGACTTTAGTGTAATTACACCCTGGGTGACAACCCAAAATCTTGCTTAACACTAACTCCTATCCGACTAGCAAACTTACAAGACCCTGTCTACAGCTGCTACTCTTTTCGGTAAAAAAACATCACACTCCTCGAGGATACCCTTGTCAATGTCCCTGAATTCCTTATTGTGAGGATTGTGATGTTTTGTATGCCTTCATTGTTCAATCTTACATTGTAATACACTCGCAAAACTGTCTTGGATCCAGGCAGGTACGTTTGTAAAACCTTTAGCTCCACCTTGGGTAGCTGTGGCTTTGAGATGCAAGGCTTAAACAGAGAAACTAGTGTAAAACATTTACAAGCACCAATAAACAAAATAAGAAAGTCATGTAATATGAAAGAAATCTGACGCCAATTCATAAAAGTTGATTATACTTTTATGACTTTTTATGCGTTGATGCGTTTACATTTTTTTTAAAGGTTTAGCAAACATATTCCCTCCCAACATGTTTGTGATGCCACAGGGGGACTTTAACTTGGTCTTGACTTTTCTCATGTGTACTTCTTTTGAGCCAATGCAAAGATGCGGTTTGGTTATCTATCCCTGAATGCTGTGTTTCTCATTGTGATCACTTCAGCTCCTCCCTTGAGTGGACGACTCCAGGCTCTCAGTACCCCCTCCTCGCACCACTGTTTTGCTGAGGACTGGAGCCGACTTCATGCTGAAAGTCGTGACTTGGTTCTACTTTGGGAAATCCATCACTTTCCGAGCGTTCTTTGCACTACCTCACCCGTCGAAAGTGGAGTAGATGCTTACATCTGTTCTACCAAAGTGCATTGGATAGATAATCAGTTTTTTGTAGGTTTCTGTGGGGCTAAGAAAGGAATGGCGGTTCAGAAGGGACTCCTTCAAGTTGGATAGTCCTCTGCATTCAGGTTTGCTACACACTGTCCAAAATCAGTCTCCAGGTGTTCTGGTAGCCAATTCCAGCTTGCCTAAGGCTGTTACCATTACTCAAGTTCCGACCTTTTGTTTTGTTTTCTGAGGGCATGGAAAGAGTCGAGAAAGAACTGACCACATGCTTATATATGGCTCGGCACAGTCGCTTCCTGGGCTGAACGACTTCTAAGCGGAGGTGCATGCCGCCACCCAGTGGCATGCAGGAAGTCTGCTGTGGGGGCGTTTCCGGATCCGGTTTGGCACCATGGGAGTGTTCTAGGGTTGAGGAATCTGCAGTTGGAGTGTTCACCTGAAAGAAAGTTCTTCTCTCCTCTATCCCTAGTCTGTGTGCGAGCATCGGCACATGTATGTCTGACCTGTACTTTGAGTGCCAGGATGTCTGGCACTTTTTTTTTTTATAAACCTTTTTATTGGATTTTATCATGTTACAAGTCATACAGTAATCAAACTTGACCGTTTCAGTGTTACAAATTAACATTAACATCATTATGACAAAGGGCAGTGTAGTAATAATTCACATAATTGATTAGTTAAAGAAGGGAGGGCATCCCTCCTATCCTCTCCGCCGGAGGTGCCGGGAGGCATTGAAGATGCAGTCGTGGTAGGATTACTGCAGTTCTCTGATCCGTATGACTGTCTCTAGTCCATAGCCCGCTGTAAAGGGTGTTGTTAGTAGATAATCCAATTTCCAAACTAAACTTAGGGGAGTTTAACTCAGGAAATGTGGGGTCAGGAGGGGGGAGTGGAGGGGAGGGGCCTGGGGTTGCAGAATGCAGGGTCAGTGCAGAGGAGCCCAATGTCGTTCCGTTAGCGTCATGCACTTTACCCACTCTTGTCTGATGATGTGATTCCTGGAGGGTGACCTGAGAGGGTGCTGGTGTCGCGCGAAGGAGAAGGAGAAGGAGAAGGAGAAGGAGAAGGAGGAGGGGTGGGGGTGGAAATCGGACGCGCGGGTGGGCTAGGATGCACTTGATCCTGGTGCCGCCTGGGGGTCTTGCGTGTGTTCTGCACCGTTCGTGTGTGTTTTCTTAAAGTCATGTAGGAGTGTCGCCCATTCTAATGAAATAGGACGCCGACGCATGCCACAGGCCTCCTCTTGTTGAATAAGATCCTCCTCGGCTTCGGCCACTTCTTACCCCCCCCCACCATGCAGCTATTGGGGTCCCTTCTTGATGTCTGGCACCTAATAGGAGGGGAATTATTCATGGAGAGGCAACGATTTGATATGGCATTGATATGCCATGCCCTTCACTCCTTTCCCACTTCAGATTTGATTAACCTGGCAGACTAAATATTGAGTGCATCTACCTTGCACCAAATGTGTCTGTCAACTCGATTTTTGCCTGCATGTGACGTTGGGTGCCAGTTCATACGTGTATCCACATGTATTTTTCAAAAAATGGTGTATGTTTGGGCACTGGCATGTTTATTTCTCATTTATGCATAAGTGTTTGAGTGTTGCTTAATGTGCAAAGTTACATATTTCATACCACTATGATCCGCAAAATTACCCTTTCTAGACTCTTCCCTTATGTACCCCTCCTTGAATCTTCTCATACCTCTTTTACTATTCAGAACTACCAAACAAGCCTTTGTAGACCCTTATCTCTCCCCTCAATTTTACTCATCCCAAACCCCTTCCTACTGATATGAACTAAAAAAGAAAAAAGATTCTAGATCCTTCCCAACTTCTATCCCTCCACTATTCCTTTCCAATCCAAATAACAGACTAACATGTCCACCACTTAAATTAATTCCATATTTCCCTATGCTAATTACCACTAATCCAGTTTTGGGTTCCGGAGTAGCATGCTACTCCTCAAAAAGTGCTTCAACACCTCATCAGAGGTAGCAAGCGCTATATAATGCAAACCTTTTCCCTCTTCTATCCTTCCACTAACTATCTTTCTCAATCCAAGTTACTGGCTAACATATTCACCGCTCAAATTACTTTCATATTTCACTATACTAATTCATTTCATTTCAGTGATCTTTATTTCGGCGGTATGCCATAAAAGAGAACAATGATGTATAAAAACAATACAACATAGATGACAGTATAAATTCATTATAGAAAAAACTATTTCAGTAAAATATTACCACAGAGACAATTGGTCAGATTTCATAGATGTTAAACAAGGTTAAAATTGTTAAAACAATAAATAAGTTTCATGTAACAATTTAAGAACATGTAAAAAAGGACAATGTGTAGCCATGGGCTGGAATAGCATGCTTAGGTTTATGCGTTTAGTGACCTACGCTTGTGCCACATGGCAGCCAGAAATTTTGAAAAGGCAAATACAATCGGACCAGTTGTGTCACTTTTTAATATTCTAAATGCCAGCATGCCATTGGCGGAAACCTAGGTTTTTGCATAAAGGAACAAGCCAATGCTTCCTAGCCTTGTAATAACCTGGGCAAAAGAACAGCGCGTGCAGTTCGGTTTCAGAGTCATATTTACACGATGGACAATTTTTCAGGGCAGAAGGTGACCACCTGCTGGTGACAGCTCGCAGTGGCAAACACAATGCCTCCACTGAACATATAGTTTTTTTGCTAAAAGAGGATAAATGTCATCTAAGAATTTCCCAAATAGATAAAAGTCTTTGACCAGCAGGAAAGAGGCTGTTTTAGAGCCAGATAGGGGATTAAGCCTATCGGCACGAAATATGTTCATGAGTTGGGTGCGCGAAAGTTTTTGGCAGCCCAGGTCTGGGTCAGACCATAGATCAGAGATATCTAGCCTAGTTAGTTCATTTCTTATGTAAACAAGCCAGGGAATACTCCCGAGCCTGTAAATGACAGAATCTCCTTAAGTTCTTCTCCATATTGTAACAGCTCCGGGGCAACCCAGAGCCTGCGCCAAAATCTTTGGGGTTTTAGTGCTAGCTCTTTATTGATCGGTCTGATTCCCAAGTCACACCTTAGGGGAAAAAGTGGGGTGCTTAACGGTAGTGCTAGTAGCCCTCTTAAAAATTTATTTTCTGTTCTAATGATTTCGGACCTGACGGAATAGCCCTAGAGTTCGCCGCTGTACATGATAGCCCCCCTTGCTTGCGCTTTATAGACCTCCAAAGGGGCTCGCAGGGGTTTGATTGTGGACTTGTTAGATAGTTTAAGGATTCTGGCCAATTTTAGCAGTGACTTAATCTGCTGGGGGCCCCACGTAAGATTTTCATTAATTGTGACCCCGAGATAGTCAAAAGTAGTTACCCTTTCTAAGAGTGTAGCTCCTAAGCTAGGATTTGGCCAGGTAGTTCTCGGGAGGTTGATGATCATAAAATTAGTTTTTAAAGAGTTGATCTCCAAACCTCGGATAGTGCAGAATTCCTGAAAGCCGTCCAATATTCTCTGTACCGCCATGGGGGTTTTAGACAACAAAAGGGTGTCGTCGGCGAACATAATTGCAGGGACCCTGGTACCTGCCAACTTTGGGGCATCGTTATGAGAGACTCCAGTAAGATGGTTGATTACTCTGTTGACGTAGAGGCAGAACAGGGTTGGTGCAAGCACACATCCCTGCCTTACCCCCCTGTCAACAGGGAATTTAGATGAAAGTGTGCCATTTTTCCCACATCTGACTTGGCCAAAGTTGGCCTCATGCAGCCTCATCAAACAGACAAAAGGTGCATAGGAATGCCAAGGTCCAGGAGGAGAGCCCAGAGTTTGCCCCTGGGAACAAGGTCAAAGGCGGAGCGAAGGTCAACGAATACCATATAGAGGCTGCCACCCTCTATTGTCACTGTTTTCCAATATAGGAGTTGTAGGCGAAAAATTTGGTCCACAGTGGAGGTATTTTTTCTAAACCCCGCCTGGTAGGGACTAAGAATTGCAGACTCCTCTATCCAGTTCTGCAACCAATCCAGAATAAGTCTAGCAAAAATCTTCTGGGGGACGCCAATGAGGCTGATCGGTCTGTAGTTGGATGGGAGCAGAGGAGAGCCCTTTTTAAATATGGGCACTATCTCTGCGCCCAACCAAGTACAAGGAACCGTCATGCCTCTCAGAATTGCATTGAACAAAATCTGGAGGTATGGACCCCAAACTTTAGGTTCCTGCTTGAAAAGAACCCCCGGAAGTTTGTCCAGACCTGGGGCTTTGCTGGAAGCAAGTTTGGAGATGGAATTACATACTTCCGGCACCGTGAATTCGATCACCTCAGGCTGCGATGTTAGTGCAGCCTGGTCGGCTGAGTCCTGAGTGTGGTCAGTAGGACCCTCGGTGGAATATAGAGCCCGATAGTGACCTTCCCAAACTTCTGGGGCTATGTTCAATTCAATTGCTGCTTTCAGCTCACTACTACCATGATTAATTATAGTCCAAAATTTACAGGACTCTTTGGTTCTCAAGCGCCAGCGATAAGCTGGACCATTTTTCGTGATCCCACTCTTCCTTGGTGCAATTGGTCCGCCGTTTGTAGTGCACCCTCCTAGTTTTGGTTGCAGCTCTATCATTGTCTTTTATGGCCTGCAGTAGCTCTTTTTTAGCCTTCCTGCATGCTGAATTGAACCACGAGGAGTGGGGCGCTCTTTTTACCCTCCCCGACACCCTAGGGTTAAGTAGCTCAGCCAGGTTTAGCAAGGCGCCCTCATTTAATATCTCCAGTTTGGATAGATAGTCATGGGGTAGAGGTTGGCTAGTTAGCGTTGCAATCTCGCTGTTCAAGGGGATTATTGAACTATAAAGTTTCCCTAGTTGTTCCTGATGTCCCACTAATTTGTGCCAACTAACTCTACGCCTGTCATTGAAGAGGGTGAGATTACCATCATTAACATCAGAGGATGGAGCATCACTCCTTCTTCTATAGGGTAGACCCAGTTTTAGGATAAGGGCATTGTGGTCACTGTCTGCTCTTGTAACAACATTAAAATCAATGACCAGTGGCCAAAGCCTTGTCTCAGCTAGAATGTAATAAAGAAGAGACGTTTGTCCTGGTTTGTTATAAGTACATTTGGCTGGGATGTCGGAAGGAGTTCGGCCGTTGCAGGCTCGTAAAGAGTGATTGAGAGTGAGTGCCGTAATTTGAATAGTTAACGGCGACCATGCCTTGGGGGCGGGAGCCTGAATTACAGGTATAGACCAGTGCTCGTCCTCTTCAGTTAGAGCTTCGTCATTTAGGCCCTTAAGGGGTTCGTAGTGGCAGTTAAAATCACCGCCCACCAGCAAGCGGGTACCAGTCGGGATTGTTACTAGACTCGCTGGCTGGACTTACAGGATGGGAATAAACATTAATCAGTGCAAGGTTAAAGGAGTTAGGCCAGGTAAGAACCACACATTGGATGTCTTTGGAATGAGTGTTTAGAGATTTGATTGCGCAGTCCAAGTGGTTGCCAACCCAAATTGTAAGGACCCCGGACGGGCGTCCTTTCCCTCCCCATACCGCCGGGACATAAAATGTGGCAAAACCTGTCTAGTGTAGCTCAGTACGAGCCCATGTCTCCTGAAAGAGGCACACATCGCTTTCATCCACAAAGGAGCCCCAGTCAGGACAGGTCAGTTTACTGGGCAGTCTTGCCAAATTCCACTATAGTATTTTAAGTGGGACTGGACCAGGGTCCACATCAATTTCCTTAAGTGGATCCCTGCTGCCTGTATTGGTCCGGGTCACTGTATGCACTGTGGGCAACAGTAAATTATCAGCCACAGCTACAAGGGTTCCGGACTCGCTACTTCTATCAATAGGGGACTGGCTAATGCTGGGGATGGGTGGTATTAGTGTTGCCTCCCTGTTTCTTCCCAGCTCCTCTGGAGGTGTTTCTGTTCTTTTCTTTGACAAATCCACCCGCTACCTTGTCAGCCATGTCTGTGTCAATCACTTCCTCATTAGTGGGCCCCTGACTACACCACCGTCAATCCTGAATCTGTTGTGTAGGCTTATTGCCTCTGGACCAGGAAAGTCTTGATGTCTGCACTAGCTGATTCCCTCCGCCATTGGGCGCGCTACCAAATTCCAGGGCTGTTCAGAACCTTTGCTAGTGCGCAGTTGCCCCGGGGGATAGAAGTATGACAGGGGGAGCCACTGTATAGCTGCCACAGGTTGGGACTGGGCCCATTGGCAAATGTGAGACACCGTCCGTTTGTCTCTGAAATTTATCAGTACACAGTCGCCAATTAGGTCCTTTGCCCTGTTGGCCAGCCATGACACCCTACGTACAAATAAGATTTCGCTAGTTACAGTTGGCTTTGTAACTTTGTTCTTTTGTTCCTAAGGGAAATGTGTGACTCCTCCCTCTCATTATTCAATTCAGGAACCCCAGCTAAAACCACCACATAGGGACTAGATTCGGGTGGTAGATTGATTTGGACGTGCCTGGAATTACCAGTACATTGTAGCTGTATAGATGTGTTCGAATCATTGCGTGGTATGGGTTCGTATCGTGCATTTGTGACCTGGACAGCATTGAGAGCAGCAGCAGTGTGCCCTGTTGTGCCCATTGCCCGGCCCTTGTGATGTAGAATCTAATGCGACTGACCCAGCCAAGCCTATATTAATTCACAACTTATCCTTTATGGGTTCTGGAGTAGCGTGTTACTCGCTGAAAAAGTGCATTTGCCTCATTAGGGGTAGTAAGCGCTATATAAATGCAATTACAATACTATAGTATAAACCCCATCTACTCCACTCCAGTCTTCCCACTCCAGTATACCCCACCACACTACCCCACTGCAATCCAAGCCACTCCAATCAAATTTACCCGACCCCCAATCTACCCCACCCCCAATCTACCCCACCCCCAATCTACCCCACCCCCAATCTACCCCACCTCCAATCTACCCCACCTCAAACTCTGCCACCTAATGAATCATGAATGGCAGTTACCCAGAGGTGGTGCAGGGTATTTTCCAACATTGGGGAGAACACTGGCTCGATTTTTAAAAGAATGTTCTTCTTTTTTTGCCACTGCAGAGAAGATGCAATGTCAGCATTTTTGAACGCTGGAGTTCCCAAAAAGGCTTTCTTTTGGAGACTCATTCTGCCTTGATGCCTGTATGCCTTTTAACCTTTACCATCCTGGCTCGAGTTCTGAAGAATATCGAGACAGATGGCCCCATGCCATCTAGTGGCTCTATATTAGCCCAGGAGGGAGCCTCGCTTGCCATTGTTGACCCACTTCAAGCTAAATTGTCTGAAGTCTTGTTTTTGTTGTTGGCCTAGCAAGGGCTTGCGTTGTGCACTGCTAAAAGCCATTCGTCAGCTCTTTTTTGGATTTTTGGAGATTGAAGAAATCTCATCATAACAAGTGATTTAAACAAAGACTGCTGATCCAGCAAAGATTACAACATATGTTTCTGCCGCAATCCTTTGTTGTGCCACCACAGTGGGACTTGAATTGGGTTCTCACTTTCCTAATATGCACCCCATTTGAACCAATGCACTGCGTCTCCTGACCCTGAAATGTCTTTGTTCTTTCAACACGTCGTGTGAGTGAGCCTCACACAATCGGCCCAGCTGTCCAACACAGCATTTTTTCACTACAAACTGGTGTTTAGAACTGGAGTGGCATTTCGTCCGAAAGTACTAAAACCTTGTCATGTCTACCACATGCCACCCAAATCTACCCCACTCCAGTCCACTCTAACCCACTCCACCACAGTCTACCCACTCCACCCCAATCTAACCCACTCCACCCCAGTCTAACCCACACTAATCCACTCCACCCTATTTCATCCCACTCCAATCTGCCCCGCTCCATCCCTAACTACCCTACTCCAATCCACCCCATCAATCCGCCCCTCTCCAATCTTCTCCACCCCATCCTAATCTACCACACACCAATATATCCAGCTCCATTCCAGTCTACCCCAACCTACCCCACTTCAAAGTGCCCATCTCCTATCTCACTCCAGTCTACCCCACTCCACTCCAATCTCCCTGGTCAACACCACTCCAATCGACACCTCTCCAATCTACCCCACTTCACTTCAGTCTACTCTACCATAATCCTCCGAATCTACCCCACTGCAATCTACTGCACTCTATAATAAACCAATCAACTCTGTCCCAACCCACTCAACCCCACTCCTGTCTACCTCACTCAACTTGAATCTACCACACTCCACTTAAATCTATCCCGCTCCACTCCAGTCTACCCCACCCCACTCTACTCCAGTTCTATCCCGGCCCACCCAACTCCACTCCAGTTCTACCCCAATCTACTGCACTTCACTCTTCCCTACTCCACTCCAATGTATCACACTCCACTCTATCCCAATACATCCCCCTCCAGTCTACTCCACTCCAATCTCCCCAATCCAGTCTACCCCCACTTTACTCCTACTCCACTCTACACCAATCTACCCCACCCCACTCTACCCCAACTACCCCACTCCAATATACCCCGCCCACCCCATTCCATGGCACTAACTTTTAGTCATGCTGAACTGCAACCACCCTGTAGTACGTAATGGTTAAAACACATTGCCAAAGCCAATAGCTCTTGCATAGGCAAAACCTAAAGGGTTGCTTTTCTCTCTTTTTTGTCATTAAACAAACCTTATTGGTAATTTTGTTTTTCAGAATTGGCAACCTTTAAAGCAGAGCAGAAGAATATTTTTGTCTAGTTTTTGCTTTGTGATTCATATGGCATACAGGTTTCGCAATGACTATAATAGTTGCTAAAAGCTAAAAAAGAAAGTAGGTGGAACTGTTATTTACAAAGAATTATATGGCATGCCCACAAGTGGAGAGGAGCTTCCTGAAGTAGGTAGAATTTTCTGTAATCTAAATTCGCTAATGTGGAGTTGAGAGTAAGTCTCCATACATGTCACAGAACCGAGAATTCTGAGGAGGGGCAGCGGTGCTTAATTTAAGCCGGTGTTTGCCGGTGGGGCCTGCCGGTACTAATTTTTGGGGACTGTCACTTTTTTCCCTCTTCAGTCATTTCCAGAGAGAAAGAGAGGGACAAACCCACCAAGGGGAAATAAGGAGGAATGAGAAAGACGGAAAAGTCGCCAAGGGAGGGTACAGGAATGTGCAAGAGAGAGATGAAGGGTCAGGGAGTGTCTGGCAGTGGATTAAAAAGACCTGGGTGGATTCATGACTATGCAGTCTTGCTATTCAATGTACCGTTATTTAATAGTCATTTGGTAGAGCTCCTTATGTCTCAATGTTCTTGTGTTATCATTTTACTGGAGTCTCCACTGGTCTTATGGACCTTTGGTAGCATACTGAAAGCGAATGAAAGGAGCTAGCACCTACAACAAATTTCAATCACAGTGAAACTTCTGTGGCTTCACCAAAACGACAGAAAATGTTGTCCAAACCATGAATGTTTATTAACAGATTTACTAAAAAGTTACAAATCAAACGATCATTTGCTCATTGTATCCAAAGAACATACATATGAAAATAATCTGTCAAACTGAACTTTAATATTATTTAGAAGAGATGCAAAATAGAAAAAAGTACAAAATGGCAAGTAGATAAGTTCCATAAAGTAGCTTCCCTAATCAAATTAGATCTTCGAGAATGTTACAGGTAAATCAAAGAGGAAGGTGTTAGCATCTGAAGAAACACATTTAGGGTTCTGGAAGTTCCATCCCACCAACTCCCTCTGAAAGGTACAATTAGAAGACAATGTTCCCTGGGTGCGGGTAAACTCCCCAGGGTCCAAGCTTTGAACAAAGAATGCACAGATGCATGGCCTTCAAGTTAGAAACAGTTCGGTCTGCCTGGTACAGGAGGCTCTTTCCCGTCCTTACACACTACACATCTATGTCCACATTCCAATTATACTCCCGCCGGGGTTCGGTGGTTCGGGGTCACTGGCCTGTGGCCTTAACTGGGTTGACCGTGGTTGTGAACAAAGACTGGTCACCCTTCGCAATTGCACGTTCGAGATCCTGTCTATCCCCCCCCCTCCCGTGGGTGCCGGAATCACCCGGGGAGGTGATAGTGATTGATACCGAACACGATATTATGGATCGAACGGTGCATGAACCATCGCTGCGGCTGATACTGGCAGAACTTTGGGCATTCCGCTCACATGTGGATACTTTGCTGAGCAGGTTGGATTCGCGCCTATCTGTAATTCTCCTGGTGGAACCGGGCCCGGCCTTGTTGTTGAAATGGGATTCTACAGCCATTCAAAACGCGGCCATTTTGAGTCCGTGCGAGGACCCCGTGAAGAAACGAGTAATGGAATCATCGGATGGTGCCCTGGTAGACGGTGTTCCCGAGGATGGCATGGTATTGCTGAACTTTTCACTATTGCCGGCTTTGGAGATATCGTCAGGCGTTCCCCTTCCGGATACTTTTGTCTGTGACTTTCCATCTCTTTTGTGGTCATCTTCTCCTTACCTGGCAACGCTACGACTCCTGTTTTTGACACATTGGCACTATTCATCTCGGAGGGAGAGTTTGTCTGCATCTACGGTTCTTGAGGACCCACTGCCTGCTGGTAGCCATGGGCTGATTTTTGCTGACTCTTCTCTTCTTTATTGCTCCTTTGTCTGCCTCTGTGTCTCGCTGGAAGGGGTTCGTGTTTTTGTTCGGAAGGGCCAAGGTTAAGATCGGCTGGATCCGGATGTGTTGGCATGGCTTCTACAAGTGTTAGACCTGTAACTGTTTGCTCTACAAGGCTGGGCGGTGACTCACGGTACCCTCTAATTTCTCTACATTGCTGTCATAAGGTTATCTTTTGCTGATAGGGGGTGGCTGTTTCAGACGGGGGGTCTAAAGGGGCTGGGAGCCCTCATGGATAGGCCCTCCTTCACTCTTCTTTTTCCTACCTTTGGGGTTTTAGTTGTTAGGGGCGACAGGCACGCTGCTAGTGGGGTTAGGCTGTAGCCATTTGCAGGGGTGCAGGGTGGGGGGCTGAAGGGGGGGGGGGGTTTATTTTGCCTTTTTTATTTTCTATGGCCTTTCTTCTTTCTTTTTCTCTTTGTAGGGTCAGTATAACTACGAATCATTCGGATTCTTATTGTATGCTTGTACTTAGTGCTTTCGCTTTCATGATATCTTGATTTGTGGGTGGGCAGGCCTTGAGTATTGGCGCAACATGGAAATGCATATTGTATGTTCTTTGTATCGACATAGATGCTCTGGCGCCAAATTTCCATTATAGTAGTCATTACATGTATATCCTGTTTTTTACCCTGCCCCCCGCTTCTTCTGTTTGATTGTATGGTACCTGATCCTCTCTTATATAATATAAAATGAAACCTCTGTCTTATCCTGAACTTTGACTATTCATTCCAATACAGGCTTTACTTTGAATCGCTGCCGGACCTTTGGGTTGTCTGCTGATGAGCTGTGTCATATTGTGATATTAACGACTTTTGATTTGTCTAGCGGCCGGCCCCCGTGGTTGTAGGCCCATGCTTGTATTTTTACTGAATGCTAAAATAAAGGTTTTAAAAAAAAAAAAAGATGGTAGAACATATCATTATTTACATCATAATCATCCAAAAAAACAGATAATGCTCTTAAATGGTCCAATTCATCTCTCCTAGTAAAAGAATCGTAAAAATTTAACACCAACATTGCAGGTAGGTTTTCACCAACAAGTTTAACAGCTAAAATATTTGGGGAACTTGTTGTTACCAGTTCTGGTGTATACATTAGTTTGAGGCTAAATAATAACGAGAGACCCCCCCTCGATCTCCCCATTGCAGATGGTTCAGCATTTTTGCTAAAGAATGGTACCTATCCAAATGGTAAGGATCTCTAGCGTCCCAGGTTTCCTGCAAAGCGATAATATGGTGCATTGACAGAAAGGCCTCCCAGTTTATATCCCCCGTTTTCGACCGCAGCCCGACGATGTTCCATGATAGAATTTCTATCTTATTCTCAAATACGATATGCCCTGTATGTTTTATTTCCAAGGCTACTATGTTAACTGGGTTTGGTAGTGCCAACTGTCGTGCAACCTCTTCTTCATTTTCAGGCGCCATGGCTAATTTTCATGCAGTTGCGGATCATCCTTGAAGGTGCACACAGTTGTCTTCCAGGTACTATAGTCAAACATATAACAACACACACATAACTCTATAATATTGAATCTTTAGTTTAGTTAGCTACATAGTCACTCAATAAGCAGTCTTAATTCCTCACTGCGGTAGCTTGAATTTGTCTTCCTTTATGTTCTCTTTTATTTATTGAGTTGTTTTGTAAAGTGCCACAAGCCACCAGTGGGTTCCCTCCAGGATCTTAGGTCATAGAAAACACAGAGGGAGATATGAGTCAGGACTATTGTTTGTGTTCCATTCCAAAAACGCGGTAATAGAAAAAATTGATTGGACATTTTTTGCCTTTTAATTAAGGTAGGATGAATTCAGTAGACGTGAATCAGTGACTTCCTAATTGGAGATAGGTTGTTTCAGCTTCCCTGAGAAAGGCTAGCTTTTCTATTTTACTCACTCTTACATTCCGGATCATTTGCTCTTTAATGTGTTATGAAAACCCTTCTCCGGTTAGGTCAGGATTATAGTAAAATCTGAATTTTGACTGTTAAACCTTCCTTTCAAGGATTTTTTAAATGTGTTTTACTTTTATTTGTTTCAGAGCTACTGAGCTTGTATTTCAAACTGTACCTTCAACCATCCAAAGACATTAACAGAGTCTTGGTGGCCCGGATTATTAATACTCTGACCAGGGGTTGCTGCTCACAGACTGATGGTTTACAATCTAAGTTTTTCAGTTTCTTTACAAAAGCAATTCTTTGTGTGAGGTAAGCTTATTTCATTCAATTATTTTCTATAGTTCTTGGGCTATGCTCTTCTGCTTTGTGGTATAGTTGTTGCCTAATTTATAATTTTTTATGACCAAGACTTTTCAACAAAATGCATGTAAAATGTTAAACAGCCTTACCTTGTAACGTAGGAATGCATTTGTCCCCTTATACGAAAATGATATGTATGTACGTGTGTTAACGACATCTATCAGGCTTTTTCTCTAAACACGGACTCTACACCACTATCCTTGTCCTCCACCTCACGGGATAACACACTGACCCGCTTTGTCGAGCTCACTATGGATCAGACAAGGAGTATTATTTCAAGAATCAAATCAGGTTCTGCATTAGACCCGTGTCCACTCAAAGTTCTTATGCCAGTTATGGACACGTTGATACCGGTTATAACTCATGTTTGCAACACTATGTTTAGCTCCGGAATTTTCCCGGCTTCTCTGAAACATACGTTGGTCAAACCCCTCTTAAAGAAAGCTAATTTGAATAAAGATGACCTGAAAAACTATCGTCCTATAGCCAGTCTTCCTTTCCTGGCTAAGGTAATAGAAAAAGCCATGAATCAGCAACTGTCGGAATTTGTGGAGCAGCACCAGTTGCTCGACAACACCCAGTTCGGATTCCGCAAATGTCATGGCACGGAAACTGCCCTTCTAAAGGCTGCGGATGACATCAGAGCCATACGAGACCAGGAGGGGACAGCACTCCTGGTACTGCTGGATCTTTCGGCGGCCTTCGACACGGTCGACCACAAGATCTTAGTCGACCGTGTCGAACGACTGGGGGTCCAGAAAACTGCTCTGGACCTGCTTGTATCGTTTCTGGCCAATAGATCACAAGCAGTATCTCTAGGACCCTACCAATCATCGAAGGTGTCTCTGCCATGTGGGGTCCCTCAAGGCTCATCCCTGAGTCCGACACTATTTAATATCTACGTGTCGGACCTTGCAAATGTCATCAAAGCATTTGGGATGAGCCTGACCTCCTACGCCGATGACACCCAATTGGTACTGGCTATCAAAGGGGACGGGGAGGAAGTGGCCAATCGATTCACGAGAGGAATGATGGCAATAGGTGACTGGATGGCCACGAATTGTCTGAAACTCCATTCAGAAAAAACTGAAGTGGTCATCTTCGGTCACCTCTCCCCGGGCTGGTCACCTGTCTGGTGGCCACCATCTTTCGGTCCCCCGCCGAGTCCAGCTAGCAAAGTGAGAAATCTAGGCGTCATCTTCGATGCTGGCCTCAATTTTATGGCACATGCGAATAAAACTGCGGCTTCAGCTCATATGAAATTGAGAATGATTAGGAAAATACTACCTTTCCTACCGAACACGGCCGGGAAAACACTGGTCAGCTCACTAGTCCTGTCCTCCTTGGACTATTGTAACGCTCTATTCTTAAATGCCCAAGTCCGAGTGACAAATAAGATGCAGTCAATCCAAAATGCAGCCGCACGAATGCTGGCTGGGATCCCCAAGTTCGCACCAGTTACAAACATCATTAGGGATCTCCATTGGCTCCCGATACGCAGCCGTATCAAATTCAAATCGCTGTGTATTGTTTACAAGTCACTCAATAATCAAGGTCCCCACTTTCTCAAACAGAATCTTCTCCATCATGTCCCAACCCGATCTCTTCGTTCCTCTATTCAGAACTTCTTGGCTGTGCCTCGCACTAGAACAGTCACCTGGGGCGACAGGCGTTTCCTGGTTGCCGCCCCTAGACTCTGGAACACCCTTCCTGCACATATCCGAGCAAGTCCCTCCCTGTTCACATTCCGCAAACAGCTAAAGACGTGGTTATTTGACCAATAGCCTTGTATATCTTCTTTACCCCAGTTGCTGATCCATCCCTTAATTAGCGCCGAGACGCCCACGGGTATTCGCCGCGCTCTACAAATGTTAATAAATAAATAAATAAATATGTATGGATGTATATGTGTATATATATGTATATGTGTGTGTATATGTATGTATATCATGTGATCAAGGCCTCTTGGGGTCGAAACGCGTCATGATGGCTGGTGTTGGAGGAGTTGAGTAAGCTTCAAATTTGCACTATAATGTGGTCTGTGCTGTGTGTGTGTGTGTGTGTATGTATATATATATATATATATATATATATATATATGTATATATATATGTGTCTGTGTTTGTACATATCTATAAAGTTGACTGCTGTTGACGCCAGAGTTATTAACCAGACTGAGAAACTGCTGCAGTCTTGACCGTATCCCAATGATGCATCTATGACGACAAGGCTTAAAACACAAGTGAGAATAGATTCTAAGCAACTAAAACTGCAACTATATTTGATTTTTCTTTTTGTTTAATTGCATAGGTGTGTTCAGTTTGTTTAGGACGGGATGATTATTTGGCAGATTTGGGGTGGGCAGATGTCACAACTTTGGCTAATTGTGTGTAGTCCTGGCACAGGTTTCATGATAGATTTTAAAGCGATAGTTGAATCAGTTGTGATGAACAGAAGGCTGGGTTGGCAGTAAATCAATTGGGGGGGTCAATCGTTCGGCTTTGTGCAAGCGGCTATATCCGTAAGTTAAGTAGTTTAGTGGTTTATTGAGAAGTTAGTTAAAATCGAGATGTAGTATGTGGAAGAAGATGGGGAAGACCTCAAGTGATATGAGAGATTTAGATGAAGCTTCAAAAATCTTCAGTGGCTGTTGAAATAGATCTTTTCAGGGAGTAGGCCTTCCCGAACTCGGAGTGGACTTGTCGTCCCAGAAACGGTGTGGGCCCATTTTGGGGAGGCTGGCTGTCCTAAAGGGTCAAAGCATGGTTACCAGGGGTTCCCTAGGGCTGAGTGGTCCTTGGGGCTGGTGGAGTCACTTTCCGATAACGAGCACTTGAGAGAAACCTAAGAGCAGACCTGTCAAGTGACATCAAAGATGACTACCGCTGACCGGCTGTCCTGAAACATGAGGATTCGCCCTCTGGAGAGGGAACAACCCAGCACTGAGGGCAACAGATGAGTTAGTGGCTGGCTTCACAACCAGCTTTGGAGGAGGCACCTGTCCTGTGCTTCATGGGGAACCAGAAGCAAACAAGAAGGGGGTGCATTGCAGAGGCTCAAGAGTGGGCAGGTGGGTCCAGTGAGCTAAACCGCTATTGACTGCCAGGACTGCTGCCCTTGGAGAGATTCCTGGAGAACATTGTTCACCAAGGGGAAAGGGAGGCGCAACCATGGGATCAAAAGAGATCAAAGTGGGAGAGGGAAAGCATGGGAGACATAACAGAATTTATTTTCTGGAGGAGTCACCCAAGACTGGCCAAGAGAGGGACAGTTCCTAGAAGTGTAGAGGATGATTGTAGCAAAGAAGATGGGAGGATAAAATTCACTCATTCTGGCAGCTGTGCATAAGTTGCAAGAAACGAGATGCATAGACTGGAAAATAAGATGTAAATTGCGGTGCATCAAATCTTAAGGCTGGAATCAGATGTCAGGGAACAGAAGTTGAAATACAATGCAATACCTGCATTGGTGCGACTTGAAACGCAGCTAGAATATTTGGAGACTACCTTGACTGCTCCAAATAGACGTCTGGTTGGTGTTACTAAGACAGTGAAAGGAGGTCCCCTTAAGGCAAATAACACATAGGTTTCTGTAGGGGGAAATGATAATGACTGAATCCTAGGCAAAGCTCAAGATACGCAAAGCGTATGGGTTGACCATGGAAGGTTTGATGGGATCTTTGGCACCAGATAAACTGTGATTTCAAAGTTTAGTAACCCCTCTGAAGAGAACAGTGTGGCAGGCACCCAGTAACAAGAGAAATGCTACGCTGTAGGCGAATGATCATCTAATCTTCCCCATTTACAATTAGGGAACACAATGCTGAAGACGCCAGCTGTAGCACATTAAAAAAAGACCTCCTTAAGCTGAATATAGGATCATCCATGAGGCCCTCTAAAAATATATAAGATTGAATTTAATGGCAAGAAGCACATCTTCATGTAAATATTGGCTGTAGAGGCTTCACAGGATACAATGGAAGACTGGAAAGACTTTTCTTGCTCCTGACTCCTTTCCAGTTGGAAGTTCTGTTTTGTGTAAAGGTTCCAGGTATGAAAGCGATGTTCTTGTTCTAGCTTTAATGGGCGACCTGAACATGAAGTTATTGATTTTGGTGACTGAGGCCTATATTAAAAAGTAATCTGTGATCTGGTATTTGTGGTGGTTCGTATTCGTCCTCCCTCTCCCTCTCCTCCATAAATCTCTTTACTAGGACTGGTTTTTAGGGGGATGCAGTTATTAAGTCTGGTTTAGAACTGGGTGATGTTTATTGGGGAACCGTCAAGTTTGCAAATACAAAGGTAATTATACACCTAAAGAGCCAAACATAAGCATGGTCCTTCATAGCATTTTTACTGAAAAAAGTTATGTGATGAGGTGAACAGGGCAAAGGTACAATCATAATAAATGAAGAGAAATTGGGAGATCAGGCAGTGATAAACAGAGCATGTGAGTGAAATTCTATAGGCAGCTCTTTGAGGTAACTGCAGCCTATTATATCGGAAATCGTTAACTTGTTTATCTAAAAGAATACAGAGAAAGGTCAGCCTGGGTTTTTGGAAGCTACATGGGCTGGCGGTAATGCAAGAAGAGATGTAGATGTAGGGTATACAACTAGAGTTATTAAGGGATAGGGATGAAAAATAGTGAGGAAGGTGAGACAGTAGAAAGAACCTTAGAAGGGCTATTGAAATATAATTCTATGCTTGACCACAATTTTAGAATTACGTCTGTGCTGTAATGCACTATTCGAAGAGATTAGTGTTTCCAGAGAAAAGAAATATAAATACAGAAGACGTATTTGGCCTGTTTTAGCATTCACGATTAAGATGTCCATCTTCCTCAAATGAAGACCCCTTTTGATGCAGTGTGTGTCATTCGCTTCCCCTTAAGGGACCTCTTGCAAAGCTCATCTGCATAGAATCCTCCGCTTGCTCTGAGTTCTTCAAGTTTTCTGCCCTTATAAGGCTAAGTGACGTTTGGTAAGATAACCACTTGTATAAGGACATCCGCTCCTCTTGTCCTTCATCCTTTTGTTCATTCTGTGCTTATTATATGAAGGTGTTAAGGTGGAAGGATGAGTTACATGCACTAATTTATCCTTTGTATTTTCTGTAATTCCTTGTCAGAGCAATATTAACAAGGTGCGGTCCACCCACTTGTTCTCAACGGTCAGTTGTCTGAACCTAGTCACATAAACTTTGAGTTTTGATATCCTTTCTGATCATCACAGAGTGCTTCTTCAACAGAATATTCCATGTTGGGTCTTTCAAACATCCATCACAAGAATGTAAGCACAACAAAATAGAATAGCTATTCAGACATGGTTCAGAGGAAGTTACCAGAGGTGTGGCCTAAGATAAGTTGGAAGCGATAGTCGCTCCTTTATCAGGAGGTATTGATTCTGTGGTAAGTGAGAACATTTTTGGTAGCCACTTTCCCAGTTAATGATCAAAAGGTATACCAACTGAGATGTTTCCTAAGAGAAAAATCACTTCAGTAGGAGAAAAAAGGCAATGGCATAAAAAACCTCCAAGGTAGCTGAAGAAACACAGGTTGTGGCAGTGCAAATAGAACCAATCAGCTGCATGCAGTACTACCTGTGCTAAAGTAAGTGGTTAATTCCAGAAATTCTGAGAATAAAAGCTACATAATAAGGAGAGTAAAGGACAGAAATCTCAGACGCAAAAATAAGAAACAAGGATTTGAAGAGCCTACTAGCAAAAAGGTCCCAAATTGCTACAATGGAAAGGTCATGGAAAACCTTGAGCGTTTATATTAAAGTAGGACTGTAAGTGCACAATAGTAACAAGGAAGGAATTCTACCATGTTCAATTTGGAAGAAATCATAGTGCACAATGAGCAAGACACAGTCTTGGATTGAGATGAAAGACCAGTCCCAGCCCCCAAGATTGCGTCTCTGTGAAGAAGAAATTCGCCTCATGGTGTTGAATCCCACCAATAATCTCTGAAATCCCTTCCTGAATTGCTTAAGAGAACTCCCAGTGGTCCCCTTTTGCTATGACCATTCCTCTAACTACATCTGACAGAAATGTGCAGTGCTTCTCACTGTGACACCGATCCATTAACAAGTGGACTCACCCCAGTCATGACTGCCCTCCAGAGTTACTGCTACCCTGCCCATTGAGCACCACAGCATTTCTTACCAGTGGCGTTGCGTGGACTGGCCCACAGTGGCGGTTGCTCTGGGCGTAACATTCCTAGAGGCACTCTTAGGGACACAAAATTTATTTTAAAAGAATCTGGAAGGATACTTGCCTTGCACCAGGCGCTGGCAACGCACGCTACACCGCTGCTTCCTACCACTGCCAGGTGAGTGAGCGGTAGATGTAGAGGCCTGTGGTCAGTGGTCAGCCCTTGATCTCAAAACGTGGGTACTAACTCATTTAGCCCAGACTGTGAGGCTTAAACTATAATTAGTAGTAGCATTAGCACAATGAACATTAATGGTGAGTATTTTCTTGTCGTGGGGTATTGATCAAAGTATATAATGATGGATATTGTAGAACATAGTAGTTACATTTAATCTGTATATCTTTCAGTGAATTGTCTACTGGGTTTTTCTTTTAGGCAAGACAGAATCTCTGCTGGCCTGGATCAGATCTTTGCTGCGCTTAATTTTTTCCTGGGCACGTTTGCTATAAATTATCGAATGCGGATTTGTAAATTAGGTGAAGAGGTCCTTCTAACAGTGCTGTACATATGGTCACAGTTCAAGTCAAATAATTCTCTGAAGGAGGAGATAATAGAATTTCTCTGCATGCAGCTACGAGTTCATCACCCCAAAGGAGCAAAAACTAAGGATGAAGGTAACCTTTATTAAAATGTCAGTCTTGGTCATGTCATTCTTTTTTTCTTTACACTTTGGTGCACGAAATGCTTGATTATCCAACAACTGTAATTTTTTGTTACTCACTGCTGGCTAGGTGAAATCTTCTGGGAAAACGTTTGCGGGTTCTGATAGCAAACTGTATTGCTGTTTGTTGAACATGAGGTTGGAGTCCATAGCGGTAATTCTCATGCAGTATTTCAGTACCATGGGATTAACTAATGCTTAGACACTATGCACGATTAGCTGTCAAATTTAATTCTCATTAGATAATGTAATCAAATTGTTATAAGAAGAATGACAACTGCAAAGAGTAAGTAACGTTCTTCATTCACTGGTTCTCCAGCACCAACTGACAAGCAGTGTGACAACATTCTAAGTTGAGCTTCACATCCAAAGTTCCAAGGCGGGAGATACCAAGGGTAGAAGGGCGGAGGGGGACGGACAGGTAAGAAGGGGAAAACCAAGGTAAAGATCAAGGATACTTACAACTTATTACAACACATCTCCCTTAAAAGGGAAGGAAAAAATACAAAGGAAAACCATGGCAAATTGCAATACAAGACATTACATTTGGTAGTCATTTTGCCAACAAGGAGAACGGCGACTTCTGACATCTTTGGTTGGTTTAATCATAGGAAAAGTGTCCACAGACTCGTCCGGACCATTATTGTCAGGTATGAATACATTGGGGCCATTAGCAACATTGTCCAGGCTCCAAGTGCTTCCATCTTACAGTAGAACAGAGTTTCTGTTTACTTATTTTTATCCTCAAAGGTTTGGAGAAAGACGAGGTTTTAGAATGAGCTGTATATGGTCTTTTGATTACTACCCATTGACAAGTTCGCCAACCTCTGTTACTTGTTCCCCACTTTTGATAATATTTGGCTTTGTACTCCGATTGATGCTCAGCAACCTTGTCCAAAATAGCTGATCTATCAACCCACACTGGGCCTCCCCCATTTAACCAGGTAGGAGTTAACTTGGAGCCAGGATTCCTCCCTTTGAGAGAAGTCAAATCACCTCAAATGTAATTCCGGTAAGACGGAAATACTGCCTTTTGGTTCTCAAAATATGTTTTCCTCTAAACAATGGTGGCCTGATGATGCTGAAGCCCCTCCCAACACTATTTCATCTGCTCGGAACCTGGGCATTAACTGTGATGATCAGTTGTCCTTCAAACAGCAAGCGATAGGCGTGGCTAGTATGTGCTTTCACATTATCAGATCACTCAGGAAGTTTTTTGACCTCCTTCCTCTCGCAGCAAGAAAAACCGTGGCAGTGGCATTGATAACATCTAGACTGGACTACTGCAATAGCCTGTATGCAGGAATTAACAAAGCTGTGCTTCATAGGCTGCAGGTAGTCCAGCATGCCACTGCCCGTCTAGCACTTCGGTGACCTAGAAAGTCATCTGCCTCGGCCACGCTTAAGATCCTTCATTGGCTACCAATCCATAAGCGTGTATTATTTAAGGTCCTCGTTATCACCTTTAGAGCCTTTCAGTCACAAGGACCCAGATACTTGACCAAGGGCTTTAGACGCTATCAGCCAGCTCGCTGCTTGAGGTTGGCTAACCATAATCTTCTGGTAATTCCCAGATTTAGACTGGCTACTAAAGGGGGGAAATCTCTTTTTGTTTTGGGTTCTAGAGCCTGGAACAAATTGCCTCCTCAGCTGTGACTTATGTCCAAGGAGAGCCACTTCAGGAAATCCTTGAAGACATGGATTTTCTCTCTTACTGTCGCTGAATGCAGGGCGCTAGTGTAGTGTGTGTAACGTGCTTTGTGTTGCCTACAGTCCACCAACCTTTTCGAGCTGGATTGGGTTTTGAGCGCCAAGATGCTCCTTGGAGTGGTAGCAGCGCTATATAAATGAGATTTTACATTACATTTACATTACAAGTAACAGGAGAGATTCCAGAAATGCTATTGGGGGTAGTATGGTAGGACCATAACATTTTTATGGCTTCATCTACTGGTTCTTTAGAGATACAAGCCAATTGGATAGTGTCTTTTATATTTCTGTTGGTCCTTTCAAATAATCCGTTGGCTTTGGGACAGTAGAGGGGAGATTTAATATGAGTAATGGACAACATGTTAATAAAACGTTTCATATCCTCGGAAGTGAATTGAACACCATTGTCGGTGACAATGGTGTTAGGAATCCCTTCGACAAAGAACGTGTCCTTAACGAATTCAATGAGATTGATAGTGGTAATAGAAGTGAGAAATTTAGTGCAAATCCAATGTGAATGATCGTCAATAAGCACAAACATGAATCTCTGCTGTGAACTAAGTGTATTGAATCTCTGCTGTGAACTAAGTGTATTGATAGGACCTATGATGTCGAGTCCTAACTTGTCCCATGGTTTTTGAAGGAACAGGGACAGAGAGGAAAGGAGCTTTGCTAATAATTTATGGTTTTGTCACTTGACTCGCATGCAAAGCAATCTTTTACTACAATTTCAGATAAAAAGTCCATGTTGGGAAACCAGTAGTCTTTCCTAATCTTGCTTTTGGTTAAACTTCTCCTGGGGTGACCTTTGTGAGCAATTTGAATAATACGTTCATGCAAGCCTTTTGGTGGTATAAAATTATTGCATTGATGTGTTATCACCAATTATGGATAGTTTGTCTCTTATAATCCAAAAAGGCATTAGATTCTCTGGAACATCTTTGGTGTTATTAGGCCACCCTTTACAGATGAATTCTTTGAGAGGAGCCAAAGTGTCATAATCTTGGATACATTTCATCCATTCAACATTATTGATTGCTGGAATGTCAATGGCAAGAATGCATAGACATCCTCTGATTCTATAGGAAGTCTGGATAGACAGTCTGCAACCCTATTCTTTTCTCCTGGTACAAAAATCATGTTGTAATTGAACCCTTGTAAACGCAACACCCATTTGGAGATGCAGGTGTGGCCTTCTCAATAGACTTTGTTGAGAATATATGTATCAAGGGTTTGTGATCAGTCTTTATAGAGAATGGAATGCCCCACAGAAAAAATGTAAAATGATTAATTGCCCAAAAACAGGCAAGAGCCTCCTTCTCTATGGTAGAGTAGTTGCGTTCGGGGCCACTAAGAGTTCTGCTGGCAAAGCCTATAACTTTCTCTTCACCATCCACACTTTGAGTGAGGGATGCTCCTAATCCTTTCATGCTTGCGTCAGTGCTTAAAAAGGTTTTAGCATTAGGATTAAACATACTTAACAAAGGAGTATCGGAAATGGCTTGTTTAATATGATCACATTCTTTTTGGCAATCAACATTCCGTTCAAATATGGTACCTTTCTTTAACAAAGATCTTAGAGAATGTACACACTCAGCAACATTTTTGACAAATTTGGACATATATTCAATTACACCTAAGAACAACTTAAGTTCCTTTTTATTGGATGGTGCAGGGGCCAATCTAACTGCATCGACAAGGCTAGGCTTGGGACTTATCCCTTCACTGGTAATAGTATGGCCAAGGTAAACCACAGATTGTACACCAATTTTGCATTTATTAATTTGTGTGGTAAATCCTGCTCTGCTCAATTTCTTCTGAACCTCCTCAAGAACCTTGTTGTGTTCCTTCTTTGATTAACCATACATAAGAATATCGTCCTGAAAGCACAGAACTTTATTAATGCCCTGTAAAATGTGCTGCATGATACGCTGGAATACAGCTGCAGCGGACCCTAATCCAAAGGGCATCCTGCAATACTGAAACGCTCCAAAAAGAGTATTGAAAGATGTGAGAGCTTTCGAGTCAGGGTGAAGAGCTATCTGATGGTATGCTGACGAAAGATCCAAAACACTAAAGTACTTGGCACCTTGTATTACACTAAGCATCTCAATGATATTTGGGAGAGGATGTCTATCAACCCGTATATTAGCGTTAAGGTCTCTTAAGTCAACATACAACCTGATGCTCTTCCCCCCTTCTTTGGATGCTATAACAACGGGGGCGACCCACTCTGAACTCTCCATTCCCTCAATAATCCCATTGGCTTCCAATTTATAGAACTCTTCTTTCAAAGGGGTACGTAGAATTAAAGGGACTGATCTAGCTTGATGAACAACTGGCTTGATATGATCTTTGAGTTTAATCTTATAGAGGTAGCCCGAGCCCGAGGCCGAGCTTGTTGGAGAAAACTTCGGGAAATCTTTCACAAATGTCATATCCTGTTATGGCCCTATCAACAAGATAGACCGGTTCAGGGGCATTGGGATCTAATTTGATCCCAAGATCCTTTTGGTGTTTCCACCCTGGCAAATTTGAACCACTTTTTGTTATGTAAACATTTCCAACAGTAGACCTATTTTTGAATATTATTTGCATAACTAGTATTCCAACTAATGGTATGGGATCATTGTTATAGCCACGGGGTTAACGTGTAATTCTTAACTTTATACCTTTCCAGAAAATATTTTTCATTAATCAACGTAAATGGAGAGAAAGAATCGGCAAAAACTATAAAGGAAACGTCATCCAACAATATGTCACAAGTGGGATAATTGTTGTTGTGAACACCCAAATTATCAGCAATGCAATGTGAAAAATTATATATTCACTGGGATTTTCTTCACAGTTGATTAAGTGTGTCACTTTGCTTTTTTTATCTTTATAAACCTTTGAAAAATGCCCTCTTTTATTTTCCTACATATCACACCTCTGGCAGGGCAGCAGATGTTTAACTAAATGGTTAGCATTCCCACACCTATAACATTTCAATTTAGTAGGTTCAATTCTTTGATTATAGTTTTCTACAATGGCCGTTTGTTTTTGTCATCCTTACCAGAAATTCTACACACATTCTTCTCCGTTACTAATTTTACATCAAGATTCTCTTTTATTTTGCTCATACAGAAAGCAGTACGTTCAATACTCTTTGCAATGTCTATTGCTTGTTTGAGATCCGGTGCATCAGACAATAATTTCTCCTGAAACTTCTTATCACGTGTACAACGCACCAATTGGTCTCTAATTAGAGATTCTGTTAAGGTGCCAAAATCACATGTGGCAGCTAATCCTCTTAAAACTGCTATGTAATTAACAACTTTCTCGTTCTTCCCTGGTGCTCTGGAAAAGAACTTGTGTCGTTCAAGAACTATATTCAGTTTTTCCTCAAATTGCATTTCCAGTTTCTTAAGGGTGTTATTGTAAACATCTTGTTGAGTATCCCCCATTGCATCTTCATTAGAACTTTGATCTTCCTCAGCAAGATCTGGTAAATCATCATATATTTCTCTTGCATGGTTACCTAAATAATGCAGAAGAATATGTTGCTTATGTACATTAGATAATCTGTCACCCCCCATCGCTATTAAATATGACTAAAAAAGATTCACCCGTTTCTTCTAAGGAATAAGAGGCTAGCCCTCCTCATTAAGGAAAGAAGGAGGTTGAGACATTGCAAAAGGAGCTATAATAAGAAAAGAAAGGGAGATAAAAAGGAGAAAATACAGCAAGGAGAATAATAGAATAAAAGGTACATATGAGAATGAGTAAAGGGAGAAAAAGATTCTGAAATTATATAAAGGATACAAAAAAAAAGAAAAGAAAATTTAATAAAAGAATAAAAAAAACTTGAGAATTTTCTAAAGCTGTATAATACTGGACTGTACAAGGAGTTGAAAGAACAAGCTTTATGGTGAAAATCTATATATAAGCTGTGCAGATCAGCGAAGGAGAGCACATAATGAAGCATCCAAATAGTAACTATATAATTGGTAGGTTGTGCTTATGAGCGTTGAGTAGAACTGACAGGCTAAAATGACATGGTATTCTCGAATAGGGTAATGTAAAATATCTATAGTACAATGGAAAGCTGAGCCTGTCTGTGTTCATGAAGTTAGGCAGGTGGAAAAACAGTCTCTGTTTAAACCTTAATTCCCAAAAGTGATGTGTTCCACAATGCTACAGCAGAGTGAAGTAGAAACTCAAGGTGATGCTGCGAGTCTTCCTTGAGCTCAAAGTATTTAAGGAACAAAACATTAACAGATGAGGAAATAAAGGCAATTCTAAGTTCTGAGGAGAAATAAAAAAACAGTAAAGTTTTTTTTTCCAGTAAAAGGGATGACTGCAGAACCACCGTTAGAGACGAGCAGGAAATTGACACCGAACTCGCTCTCCAGAAGGCAGGGAAAGATGTAACATGGATAATGCTGTCACCTGCTGGGTAGAAGTGGAATACGTACACAATTCCTTTCAGCTGACGAAAGTTTCACCCTCATGCTGGAAATCAGCTGGAGACGTGAGGGAAGAGAAAATAAACAAAAATAATTCACTCCCCACTCAGAGCAAGCAATATATAGCCAACTCTGCTCCCAAGGCTATGAGGAAGGAGCGGGACCGCATCACTCGGCAACAGCTGAGAATTGCTGTAAGTCGGAACTTAGCATACGAAGATCGACTTCTGTTGGTTAAGTCCTTGCACACCGTTGTTCCTTGCTGATGGTACTAAGGAAACACTGCTGTCACCTACTGGACAAATAAGAAAGGCGCACCGCAACTCTCCTCAGTTGACAAGCTTGTAAATTCCGCACTCCAGAATCAGTTGTTCAAACGCCTCAAATAAGCGAGAAACGTGTGGCGTTAAAGGCTTTAATTTCAGGCAGAAGTCTGTGACGCGCCCACACACTATGGATCGCACACACCACAAAACAGGTTACACTTGTAATGAATTAATTTAGTCCAGATCTAATACTCCACAACGACCGGAGTAGTGCCATGCGCCAGATTAAAGTTGAAACTGAAAACCGAGTAACATTTTAACAGCACAGCACTCACCACAATGTCGAAGGAAAAAGATGGAAAAGACCAGTGTGTGATTGCAGATCCATAAAAGTAGTTGGTGAAGCAGGTATAAAGGGGCGAGAACCAGGAGACTTCCCCCAGCGCAGTAAAGGAAAGAAGGAATCTTCACCAAAATGTTATGAGAAGAATGAAAACCCCTAAGAGTAAGTAACGTCCTTTATTCACTGGTTCTCAAGCACCAACTGACAAGCAGTGTGCCAACATTCCAAGTTAAGCTTCACATCCAAAGTTCCAAGGAGGGAGATACCAAGGATAGAAGGGCGGAGGGGGGGGGGAAAGGTAAGAAGGGGAAAACCAAGGTAAATATCAAGTATACTTACAACTTATTACAACATGTTTCTTTGAAAAAATGTAAACAGCTACTCACAGAAATATCAAATTTAAAGTATAACTGAATCTTTGTCAATATGCAACTGTTAGAGCGCGCTTTATCCATACACCTTGTTGAGTATATTAGACCACCATACCCATCTGAAGCTTAGCATTTGACCTTACTGGTCATTTATTAGAGACTTCTAAGTACAGATTCCTTGACTTATGAATATGCCCAGACGCAAGACTGACCCTGGAAAAGTTTTACAATTTTCGACGTGGATCCAGAGCTCTCTTGGATGCTGTTAGTTTTACAGATTTGTTTCTTCAGTGAAAAATGTTCCATTGCGTGAGGGACATTTTCCCACGTAAAGCTACAGGGTTTAAACTGTGCATCACTGTTATCAGCAAATGTTGGTGATGAACACCCACGATGTCCATCTTTGGTTTCTGGGCTCCATGCATGTCTTGGTGTTGTGTGATTGATGTGCGAAGATGAATGGCAAGGCTATCTTCGACTGTGAAGCCAAACCCTATGTCACAGAACTCCAACAGTCGAAGAAAGCTTGGTCCCAGTCGGGGGCACAGACTTACTTTCGCTCTCAAGGCCATCTCCGGCACTAAGGATCTGAGGTGGCCCCCAATCGGGTTAATGCTGGCAGATCTGTCACCAACTGTACCACTCACGCCTACCTAGAGGGCGGCTCATATTCTAGCTCAGCTCCACTGGCACCAGCACCACATCCAATGCCCGACTTTTTGCCACAACCAACACCACCAGCCCGAGGCTTATCGCCTACACCAACATCACTGATACCAGAAACAGAACAGGTATTGTACTCCGAAAGATATCCTTAAACCCCTCTGAAGTCATAACCAAAATGCCTGTACCCACATGTAGATCCTCAGATTCACGGTTGGCTCTCGTATGTATTGTAGGGAGCAATGGTGAAGATTTGTTTCTAGATCTACAGGATGCCAGTGGCCGGACACCTCTACAGATGTGGCCCTTTACTCTCCTAACCCTGCCACAGCAACAGATGAATCCTCCTTCGCCATTGTGAATAAGAGGGCAGCTCAAGTTTGGACCTCATTTTGACGTAGACAGAGTTCAAAAATAATGTTCTAACCCATGTTCTACACCTTTCTCAGAGAAGCCAAGAAACTCTCCTCTCTTTAAAATTAGGCTTTGTCGGATCTTCTGATGGGCACCTGGGAAAAGCCGATATTGCCCTGCAGTCGATAAGAAAAATAGACAAGAGGCATATGCCTGTCCCAAAGGATCCAGATTTCCTGCTATAACATCATACCCAAGAAAGCTTTGTGGTGCAGGGGTCTGCAAATAAAATCAACCGTAATGAGTTTTCGATCAACCCACTAGAGAAACAGAGAGAATCAAATTGCATGTAAATGTTTGCTGAGTATATGTTTTCATCTTTCTGCCTTGCCGTTAGGTCAGTTAAACACATAGCTGCCTCCTGTGGAGAAACACTTGCATGCATTATGGAACATAGCAGAGGCCATCTTGTCCGCCATCCCAGATGACATCTAGCTTAATTTACAGCATCTCATTCAGGATGGCCAGGACACATCGAAGAGATCCATACACCTAGGCCTAGAGACTACCCAGTGTTTGGAAGGGGCAGACTTAACCATTGTGGTGCTTAGGCACCACTCTTGGGTTCCCTTCACTGGCTTTTCCAGTGATATACAACAGCCCCTCATGGACGTGCCTTATGATGGGTCTAGGCTCTTTGGAGCCAAGGCATACCTGCCCCTGGAACTTTTTAAGGAGAGCAAACTTACAGCCAGCTTTTTGAAGTAGAGACAGCTTCCAGGCCTCCTGTAGAACTCACTATCCAAATAGCAGCCCCACTCCAACAAAACTGCTTTAAGTCACCCTCAACAGCACACAATTGCCTGATGATGAGGTCCCATCACCTTTCATCTCCCCGCTGGAGGAGCATCACCTATGACCAGTAGATTCTGGAAATTGTAGAACACTTCTTCTTACCCTTCCTGTGTCATTTCCTTAATATGCCACCCACATCACAACACCTCCCAGGAGGATCACTTGTCTATACTCCTAAGAGAAGTCCAAGCTCTCTTGGCTAGGGGAGCAATAGAGATGATGGAGACATTGGAGATCAGGACTGGCTGTTACTTCTGTCATTTCCTGATGCTGAAAAAGAACAGAGGCCGTAACCCTCTGAACCTCTTCTTTCGAAAGGACATGTTCAAGATGCTCAACCTGGCCTTGGTTTTCTCTGCCCTGGTTGTAGGAGATTGAATGGTGGAATTGGATCTTTAGGACCACTACTTACACATTCCTGTGCAGCAGTCCCACAGACACTACCTACGGTTTCAGATAGGCCAAAAGAACAGTCAGTCTTAGTGCACCTTGGGTGTTCACAAAAGGGATTGTGGCGTTTGGCAGTCAAACTATGTAAGTCGGAATTACTAATCTTTCCATACCTTCATGACTGGCTCCTGAAGTTGGGCTTGCCCCAGGCAGTCGCAAACCACCTCCAGATTAATGCTGACTTGTTGACATTATTTCTGCATCAAGGTGTCTTTATAATGGCCCCCCCTCGTCGGAGTTATCCTGAATACGGTGCCTTTCAAAGCCTTCCCTCTGCCTTAATAAATCCAGGGCATGCAGGCTATGATCCAGATGTCTCAACCTCTGACTGTAGTCTCAGTAAGAGCTGCTCTGATATTTCTTGGACTCCTGCATCCAATCCTCAGTCCCAAGGGAACCTTTTGGATTCCATCTAGGTGTTGGAGGAGACTGCGAAAGACCTGTGGCTGTGTGTGTTCCCAAAGCGGGGTTTTCCACTCAGATGCCTTAAATCTGGACTGTGACTCAGTTCTCTTGTATGCCTTTCCTACTTTTCCTGCCCAGAGTGCTAAAAAAGATCAGGAAAGGCTGGGTCCAAGTCATCCTAATGGCTCCGGACTGGGCAAGGAGAGTGTGGTATTCCGAACTTCTGGCAGTGAGCATCTGTCCTCCAATTCAGCTGCCCCTTCAAGAGGAACTCCTGTTGCAGGAGCAGGGTCGGACCCTACACCTCAGCCTGCACAACCTACACCTCCGCCTGCACAACCTACACCTCCATGCATGGAGAGTGAATGAGGCCAGTTGATGGCTTTCGATCTTCCTCCTGAAGTAGTTGGTGTTTTCTTGGCCGTCATGCGTTCCTCCACCAAAACTGTATACACTGGACACTGGGAGGAGTTTGTTGTCTGGTGCTCTATCTGTGACTATCAGTTTTTATTTTGTCTTTCTTCAGCTTGGCAAGGTCTTGCTGTGGCACCAGTTATGGATTATCTTTCTGCATTTTCGGCCTTTCTGAGTTTGCTTGATCACCGTTCCTTTTCAAATTACCTGTGACGCGTTTCTTAAAGGGACTTATCCACTTCTTCCCTATCCTTTTGTTATGCCACAGTAGGACCTTAGTTTGGTGTGTTACCTCCCTGATGTGCACTTTTTGAATCGATGTGCAGCTGCTCTCTACGTTTGCAGACCATAAAAAGTGTTTCTCACCAACATTACATCTGCCCAGACCTTGTCCGTTCAACAACCATGTGCATCCTTCTACCTGAACAAACTGGATTCTCCACGCTAAAGCTGCATTGCTGCCCAAGGTCGGGACGCCTTACCCCATAGGGTAATCCGTTTCATACTGGCGTTCTATGCTTCAACTCACCCCACTAAAAGGAGGGCTTTACCGTCTTGACCCTAAGAGGACCTTTTGTTACTACAACGATCGCACCAGAGACCTCGATTGAACGATCAACTTTTTGTGGTCTTGTCTGGAAAAAAGGAGCAAGTGGTGCAAAAGGAAACCATTTATTGATGAATTTTTTTTTAAGCATTAACATGTGCTATGGGCTTGCCAAAATGTGGTCCCCAAAAGGCTTGTGCGCTCATTCCTCATGAGTAAAGGCTGCTACCACTTCGCTGGTAGACAGTGTGCCAATCTTGGACGTCTGCCAGGTTGCTATGTTGGCTTCCCACCACACGTTCACAAAGCACTGCTTCCTGAATGACCATGTCTGGCTTGATGGGCATTCTCCCCGCTCTGTCTTGCAGGATTTTCTGATCTGAGCCATTTCACAGACCCACCGCCTGTAGTGGTACTGCTTTGGTATCTATTCACAAGATGAACAATCTGCGGTTAGAAGTCTCTATCAGAAGAATAGGTTCCTTACCTTCGGTACCACCTTTTCTGGTAGAGACACTTTATAATAACAGCAGATTCCTCACTGATCCACACTCCTCCCTGTTCTGTGGAATGAACTAATTAATTCCATTAATTATATTCCAAACTAGAGATCTACACAGTGGCATATTTCGATTTCTTTCGACTCTGCTTCTGATGGCACAGGTGGATATCAAAAATAAACTGCTGTGCGGCGGTGGATGTAGTGGTAGGACATCACATCAAGTTGGGACAGATATAAAACAGAGGAGCATGACTTCACCTATAAACGTGCTTGACAATTGCTATTCTCTGGGCCCTGTCTGACACCATGTGGTATTCACAAGATGAAGAATCTGCAGTTAGATTCTCTAACAGAAAGGGTGTTTTTGAAAGTAGGCAACTTGATCTTTTTGAGCTTTTGAATGAATAAAAGTGGACTATTTGTGTACAAAATTCTAGGACGTCTATACTAATAAGTGTACAGATACGACAAGGCAGTTATCAAGAAGGAACAAGAAGGAACAATAGGGAAGAGTTAAAGTAGGTATTATAAAAAGTATATTTTTATTTTATATATTTAAAAAATCATATTAGAAGTGACAGAGGGTCAAACCAATATGACAGATCTAAAAATGACTTTTTCAAAATTACATACAATAATCGTAACACATTAACATAAAATTCACAAAGCATAAGATACAAAAAATATTGGTAAAAGCATACAACTAATCACATCGATAATAAAACAAACATAAGAACTCGACGCGCGTTTCGGCGAGGGAACGCCTTCTTCAGGAGACACAATTTCTATTCCTGAAACACAATTTAAAAAAATTTTTGTTATCTAAACATCTATGTATACAATTATTATTACGAAATACATTTGTTTTAAACCTACATTCCTAACATGAGAGCTGACCTTGACTATTGTTATGTACACTTTAAGCCTTTGATGAGCACAATGTTATTACAATTGTACAGTATCTGACTCGTTCATGATTGTGAAGGGCTATCCCTTTTCTCCATAGAGCTAATCGTGGGTCTCTATCTGGGACATTAAAAGTAGAATCACTTATAGGCTATTTCAAGGGGAATCTTTATGATTCATTACATATGATTGATTCAAGACATATCGTTCCAAATAGCTAATTTTTAAGAGGATACAGCAACATTACAAAACTGAATCAACAGTGCTCAATTCGTTGAGTGTACTCACAAAGGTAGACTTCTATCCATACAGCAAAAACACCCAGGTGGAGTCTTCATAAGACGTACGATGTATATATAAAAGATTTTTTGATGGGGGGATTCCTAATGATGAAAGTTGCATAGTTAAGGACTGGTTATATAACTTATGCTTCTTATTGGCCAAAACAGATAGCATAACACATTGCTCATGACATGTGGAAGGAACTACACAATTTATCTATTTCAAAAATGATGGAACAAGGTGTTTAGTTTGTTAATTTATATACCGACCACTCGGTGACTCTGTCTTAAAGTGCTAATTGTATTGCATGAATGAGATAATATCTTTGCTGGTTGCCATAAAATTACTGATACATTATATTATCTCCTCTGTAAGTTGGAGCGATTGAGAAAGAAGGAAGGGACATGGGCAACCTACATCACACTTCCAGTGAAATTACTGATACATTATATTAACTCCTCTGTAAGTTGGAGCGATTGAGAAAGGGGGAAGGCAAATGCCGACCTACATCACACGTCCACGTAATGAAGTACACTGTGACGCACAGATATTTATAATAATGACTAAGTACCTCAAAATTCCACGTATGATGGATGAATATTGCTGACGAGATGGTTGATTAGATAGGTACGTGATGAGCCATATTCGGGTTATCCTAGCACAGTGTATATCATAAAACACTATGGAAAAAGAATGGTGAGAAAGTAAACTCTTTCCTCATATATTATTAATAGTTTCACTGCAAAGGTGACTACAGTGGTCCAAACATATGCATGTATATCAAAATATAAATAAAAGTAGTTACCTATATTTAGCGCCTACATTGGATGGTAGACTTAAAGTATGTAACGAGGATGCTGTAGATGGCACCTTAAAGTTGTTGCTGATCTAATAGGCTCTGAAAAGATGAATTGCAGATATATAAGTGGTGCTATGCTACATCTTTAAGGGTTCTACTTTACACATTTCCGTGTGGTGTACGTTCTACTAACTTATCCACAGGTAATATACAGTTAGGGTTACCTTGATATATCAAAGGGCGAGGTGCTGCCTGTATTCGGTTTTAAAATCCCGCCTTGAGATGCGGAAAGATAGGGCACTCTGAAAGATATAAGTTCAGAGAGCTTCGTTAGTTACTATTTACGTAATAGCAGCAAGTTCCCGCACACCGGAGGGCTGAAAGCGATCCGTATGTGCTACCGATCTTATCCTAACTACAAGGCTTTACCTTAGTGTGGCTCAGTGTATGCGGACAGCACGATGTAGCTGCTTCGTCTTCTTCGTCTTCCGGCGTGTGGGGGCCCGTCCTCCTGTGTGATACAATGTATCTAGCGTTGAGAGGCTTCCATATTTAAAGGAAGTGATTGGCGCGCGAAACGATCACGGGGTGTACTGGTAGTCGAAAGGAAGTAGGACTACATTTCCAAGGGATCAATCCTGTTTCAAAATGGCGCTTAGGGAAAGAGCAGCTTATGTGTTTAAATACCAGTATCTTTAGTTTAAGTTTCTCTTATAGTTGGTAAAACATTGCAGTGGTAATGCCACGTTAGGAATGTGTGTGGACATAGGCGGATGATATCGGAAAGACACGCACTAATAATATAGCGTGTGCTATTAATTTCCGAATCGAATATTATTCAATTATTATTCCAATGGTACATAATTTTATTACTAAGATGACGGGACACTACAGATATTTTTAATATCAATGATGAAAATGTCACGGATGCTGGTCGGTAGATCGAGGAAGGACTATGTTCCTTGAAATTAATTTTGTTTCAAGATGGCGCTCGGAGGAGAGCGCAGACAGTATCTATAGTTCAAAAATGTCTTTATATTTACTACATAGTTGCAAATATAGTGCAACCTTACAGATATATATGCATATGGAGTGTGGGGAGATCGTATGGTACAGCGAAGGGCAGTAGTTAATATGGTGAGTTGAAATAGTTCAAACCCAATTCTAAGTGTTAATAATTATTACCACAAAGGCACATAGTTAAGTTACCAAGGGCGGCACTATATCTATTGTTGATGAATACTGTGTATATTTCCATAGCTATACACGTCAACAATCTATGTTTGGAACCGATGTGGCCTAACTAGAAATATAAGATATGAAATCTACACGATATATAGTCTATAATGTATATAATATAGAGGTGGCTATAAGGGTTACTATGATGACATACTTGGCTAGAGATCTCCCAATGTATTCTTAGATTATATAGTATACATTTTAAAGGTAATCTAAGGGTATGCGAAAGGCAATCTGAGATTCTACAATACCTATAGAGGGTTCAATCGAGAAGGCTGATAAAGATACAGTGTCTAAAGGATAGCATTCTCCCAGGGGATTTCAGCATTAAGGCCTCGTTTGAAAGTCCCAAGGGAAAAGATCCAGAATACTTCCCTCTTTTTCCTAATTTGGTCACCTCCTTTACTACTGGGGAGTCTAATTTTCTCCAGGATGCGCCATTTGAAATCATCTGGGGCATGATTTTTTTCACAAAAGTGTTTCACTAAAGGCGCTAGCTGCTTGTTAGTCCGAATGGCTGACCTATGTTCTGTCAACCTTGTTTGCACGGACCTAGAGGTCTCACCTACATAGCCCAGCTGGCATGGGCACAGGATGAAATATATACAGTTACTAGTCTTGCAGTTCCACATGTCAGTAGCAGAGGTGTGGCAGCCATTGTGTTCGAAAGACTCACCTTGTATGATGTTGCTGCAGGATTTACAGGCTGAACATTTAAAAGTACCTCTAACAGGATGGTTGTTGTTAATAGACCTCTGTGTAAATTCTGACTGTGGATTGGTGGTCGTGAATCGTGAATGGACAACCAGGTCTTTGAGGTTTTTATTCCTCCTGTGTGCAAAGATTGGTTTCTCTATTTTTTCACTGGAGGGGTTAGAGTTCAGAATGTGCCAGTTTTTGTTTACGATATATCGTATCGTGTTGTCTAAAGTTGAATGTCGGGTTATGCATACTAGTTGATCGTTGGTTTTTGAAGGTTTTGTTCTAAGCAGGTGGTCCCGGTCATAAAATCTTGCTCGTTTGTATGACTCTCGGATCAACCTGTGTGGGTAACCCCTATTGAGGAATTTTTGTCTCATGACTTGAGCTTGCGCATCAAAATCCGCCAGATTCGAACAATTTCTTCGCACGCGAAGAAATTGTGAAAACGGGATACTCTCCTTTTGGCACCGTGGATGAAAACTTTTAAAATGAAGAAGAGTATTCCTCGCTGTAGGTTTTACAAATAGATCTACAATAAGTTTATTGTCTTGGTTCTTGATAATTATGTCCAAGAATTCAACTTGGGTGTCACTGTACTGTGCTGTAAATCTCAGATTTGAGTCAGTGAGGTTGATCCACTCTAAAAATTCTAACAGAGAATCTCTCCCACTGGTCCAGATAAAGAAGATGTCATCGATATATCTGGACCAATGGGAGATAGACTCATAGAATGGCGCTATCTCATTGTGTACAAATCTCCTTTCAAAAGCTGCCATGTAGATGTTAGCGATGGAAGGAGCCACAGACGCCCCCATGCTAACGCCCTTTGTTTGGCGAAATAACGAGTTGCCGAATTCAACAATGTTTTCAGATAACACAATCTGAAGTAGTTTTAACAAGAAATCTTTTGGGCATACAACATTGAAGCTGTCGATAAACCAACTCGTTGTTATTAGGGCTTCTCTTTGTGGGATATTACTATATAGAGCTTCAATATCCATTGTAACCAAAAGGTTCATATTAGGATTAAAGGGCAGATTCTCAATTTTTGTTATCATGGCTCCTGTGTCTCTAATGTAGGAGGGGATATTGGGTATATGGGGTCGTAGATAAAAATCAATGAATTTGGAAAGTGGTTCTATATTGGTCCCAATTGTCGAGACAATCGGTCTATAGGGGGGGTCCACCTGATCCTTATGTATCTTTGGCATGCCATATATACATGCAGTCTTGTGTTGGTGGCTATTAAGGTACTCAAATTCTTTCTGATTGATGTCTCCTGATGTGAGGGCTGTGCGGGTGAGGTTCAAAATTTTTTTCGAGGTGGCGATTAAAGGGTTGTTGTTAATTTTTTCATAAGTGGTGGTATCCGATAGCATATTTAACATTTTTTGTTCGTACTTATCACTATCCATCAAAACGATACCGCCTCCTTTATCGCAGCTTTTGATTATTAACTCTCTATCCTTTCTCAGGGTCTGAAGGGCTTTTGATTCCTCCTTATTCAGGTTATAGATAGGTTTCGGTATAAACCGAAGAGATCTTTCCAGTTGTTGCAAGACCACCAATTCAAAACTGGCCACCTCTGGTCCAAGTTGATCTAACGAGGGGTTGAAGGTGGAGGGTAGGGATAGGTGACTAGTCCTTTGTGTCGCGTCCGTATTGTCAGGTGCAAGGGAGGAAAAAAACTTTTTTAATCTAATCTTTCTGAAGAAACAAATGATGTCTTTCTGAAGTTCGAAAACGTTGGCATGGGCATGAGGGACATAGGATAAACCTTTGGAAAGTAAAGACTCAGTGTAACTGTCTAACTGTCTAGAGGACAGATTGAAAATTGGGATTATATCCCCTGGCCCCAATATTGGCGACTCCTTGTTTCCCGTATGAATTGGGGTTCCTGTGGTTGGTGGGGATGTTGATGATGTTGCTGTTGGTGGTGGGCTTGTTGGAAGTTGCCCCTGGACTGGGTTTGGAAGTGGACCCTGGGTCTGCCCCGTCTTGGGCCCCTGTTGGCTAAAAAAGGCTGCTTATTCCGTGGGCCACTATATTGGTTATAATTCTCAGCCTCGTAGTAGTTATTTTGTCCCTCATTTTCGGAGTCTGAAGAGTCGGTAAAATTGTTGACTCTTTGTGGGGTAGGCCTAATCTCGTCAACGTAATGGTTTTGTTTATAAAAATCTTGCTTCAGATAGGGATAGGTTCCTTCCAATGTATAATAGCGTTTATCCTTGCTTAATTTGTCATTCTTTCGTTTGTTAAGGTAGGTGCTAAAAGACTCTAATTCTTTATTGGCTTCCTCTATCTTTTTGATTGCATCATCTATGTTACCAGAGTTCCTAAGTTTAGTTTCTAGTTCTTCGATCTCTTTTTTAATATCTGCAGCTAATTCTTTCGCAGTTTCAATTATAAGAATCATTAGGTCTCTGGAACACCTATTCGCTATGAGGCTCCATTTTTCTAAGAAAGGCCTATGATGGACGAAGAGGCCAGGAATGTTCCGTACTTTGAGGCCCATAGGGATCATGCCATTCTTCAAATAGGCTAGCATGAATTCACCATGGGCCTCCATACGTGTTAATTTCTTTTTTAGTTCAACAAGTTTACGGCTATCTTCGTTGTTGGTAGCATTAGGTGTATTACTATTAGAGGTTACGGAGCTAATTCCAACAAGAGTAGCGAAAACCTCATCTGAAAACCCAAAAGTTGGTAATTGGGCCATATCGAAAAGGTGGTGGTGGTGGGTGTAAATAGGTATATATACACACAAGAAGGGAGGGGAATAGGCTAGAGTCAGTACTGACAGTTTTTGATGTAAAATGTAAAGATACGGACAAACAAAGCCCTACACAGACAGGCTGTGGGTAAACAAATGTGGATAGCAAGGACCCCCTGGGTAGTAGCAATCTATAGACTCCTAGGGCAGGGTAGCAACATGTGTACAAAATTCTAGGACGTCTATACTAATAAGTGTACAGATACGACAAGGCAGTTATCAAGAAGGAACAAGAAGGAACAATAGGGAAGAGTTAAAGTAGGTATTATAAAAAGTATATTTTTATTTTATATATTTAAAAAATCATATTAGAAGTGACAGAGGGTCAAACCAATATGACAGATCTAAAAATGACTTTTTCAAAATTACATACAATAATCGTAACACATTAACATAAAATTCACAAAGCATAAGATACAAAAAATATTGGTAAAAGCATACAACTAATCACATCGATAATAAAACAAACATAAGAACTCGACGCGCGTTTCGGCGAGGGAACGCCTTCTTCAGGAGACACAATTTCTATTCCTGAAACACAATTTAAAAAAATTTTTGTTATCTAAACATCTATGTATACAATTATTATTACGAAATACATTTGTTTTAAACCTACATTCCTAACATGAGAGCTGACCTTGACTATTGTTATGTACACTTAAAGCCTTTGATGAGCACAATGTTATTACAATTGTACAGTATCTGACTCGTTCATGATTGTGAAGGGCTATCCCTTTTCTCCATAGAGCTAATCGTGGGTCTCTATCTGGGACATTAAAAGTAGAATCACTTATAGGCTATTTCAAGGGGAATCTTTATGATTCATTACATATGATTGATTCAAGACATATCGTTCCAAATAGCTAATTTTTAAGAGGATACAGCAACATTACAAAACTGAATCAACAGTGCTCAATTCGTTGAGTGTACTCACAAAGGTAGACTTCTATCCATACAGCAAAAACACCCAGGTGGAGTCTTCATAAGACGTACGATGTATATATAAAAGATTTTTTGATGGGGGGATTCCTAATGATGAAAGTTGCATAGTTAAGGACTGGTTATATAACTTATGCTTCTTATTGGCCAAAACAGATAGCATAACACATTGCTCATGACATGTGGAAGGAACTACACAATTTATCTATTTCAAAAATGATGGAACAAGGTGTTTAGTTTGTTAATTTATATACCGACCACTCGGTGACTCTGTCTTAAAGTGCTAATTGTATTGCATGAATGAGATAATATCTTTGCTGGTTGCCATAAAATTACTGATACATTATATTATCTCCTCTGTAAGTTGGAGCGATTGAGAAAGAAGGAAGGGACATGGGCAACCTACATCACACTTCCAGTGAAATTACTGATACATTATATTAACTCCTCTGTAAGTTGGAGCGATTGAGAAAGGGGGAAGGCAAATGCCGACCTACATCACACGTCCACGTAATGAAGTACACTGTGACGCACAGATATTTATAATAATGACTAAGTACCTCAAAATTCCACGTATGATGGATGAATATTGCTGACGAGATGGTTGATTAGATAGGTACGTGATGAGCCATATTCGGGTTATCCTAGCACAGTGTATATCATAAAACACTATGGAAAAAGAATGGTGAGAAAGTAAACTCTTTCCTCATATATTATTAATAGTTTCACTGCAAAGGTGACTACAGTGGTCCAAACATATGCATGTATATCAAAATATAAATAAAAGTAGTTACCTATATTTAGCGCCTACATTGGATGGTAGACTTAAAGTATGTAACGAGGATGCTGTAGATGGCACCTTAAAGTTGTTGCTGATGTAATAGGCTCTGAAAAGATGAATTGCAGATATATAAGTGGTGCTATGCTACATCTTTAAGGGTTCTACTTTACACATTTCCGTGTGGTGTACGTTCTACTAACTTATCCACAGGTAATATACAGTTAGGGTTACCTTGATATATCAAAGGGCGAGGTGCTGCCTGTATTCGGTTTTAAAATCCCGCCTTGAGATGCGGAAAGATAGGGCACTCTGAAAGATATAAGTTCAGAGAGCTTCGTTAGTTACTATTTACGTAATAGCAGCAAGTTCCCGCACACCGGAGGGCTGAAAGCGATCCGTATGTGCTACCGATCTTATCCTAACTACAAGGCTTTACCTTAGTGTGGCTCAGTGTATGCGGACAGCACGATGTAGCTGCTTCGTCTTCTTCGTCTTCCGGCGTGTGGGGGCCCGTCCTCCTGTGTGATACAATGTATCTAGCGTTGAGAGGCTTCCATATTTAAAGGAAGTGATTGGCGCGCGAAACGATCACGGGGTGTACTGGTAGTCGAAAGGAAGTAGGACTACATTTCCAAGGGATCAATCCTGTTTCAAAATGGCGCTTAGGGAAAGAGCAGCTTATGTGTTTAAATACCAGTATCTTTAGTTTAAGTTTCTCTTATAGTTGGTAAAACATTGCAGTGGTAATGCCACGTTAGGAATGTGTGTGGACATAGGCGGATGATATCGGAAAGACACGCACTAATAATATAGCGTGTGCTATTAATTTCCGAATCGAATATTATTCAATTATTATTCCAATGGTACATAATTTTATTACTAAGATGACGGGACACTACAGATATTTTTAATATCAATGATGAAAATGTCACGGATGCTGGTCGGTAGATCGAGGAAGGACTATGTTCCTTGAAATTAATTTTGTTTCAAGATGGCGCTCGGAGGAGAGCGCAGACAGTATCTATAGTTCAAAAATGTCTTTATATTTACTACATAGTTGCAAATATAGTGCAACCTTACAGATATATATGCATATGGAGTGTGGGGAGATCGTATGGTACAGCGAAGGGCAGTAGTTAATATGGTGAGTTGAAATAGTTCAAACCCAATTCTAAGTGTTAATAATTATTACCACAAAGGCACATAGTTAAGTTACCAAGGGCGGCACTATATCTATTGTTGATGAATACTGTGTATATTTCCATAGCTATACACGTCAACAATCTATGTTTGGAACCGATGTGGCCTAACTAGAAATATAAGATATGAAATCTACACGATATATAGTCTATAATGTATATAATATAGAGGTGGCTATAAGGGTTACTATGATGACATACTTGGCTAGAGATCTCCCAATGTATTCTTAGATTATATAGTATACATTTTAAAGGTAATCTAAGGGTATGCGAAAGGCAATCTGAGATTCTACAATACCTATAGAGGGTTCAATCGAGAAGGCTGATAAAGATACAGTGTCTAAAGGATAGCATTCTCCCAGGGGATTTCAGCATTAAGGCCTCGTTTGAAAGTCCCAAGGGAAAAGATCCAGAATACTTCCCTCTTTTTCCTAATTTGGTCACCTCCTTTACTACTGGGGAGTCTAATTTTCTCCAGGATGCGCCATTTGAAATCATCTGGGGCATGATTTTTTTCACAAAAGTGTTTCACTAAAGGCGCTAGCTGCTTGTTAGTCCGAATGGCTGACCTATGTTCTGTCAACCTTGTTTGCACGGACCTAGAGGTCTCACCTACATAGCCCAGCTGGCATGGGCACAGGATGAAATATATACAGTTACTAGTCTTGCAGTTCCACATGTCAGTAGCAGAGGTGTGGCAGCCATTGTGTTCGAAAGACTCACCTTGTATGATGTTGCTGCAGGATTTACAGGCTGAACATTTAAAAGTACCTCTAACAGGATGGTTGTTGTTAATAGACCTCTGTGTAAATTCTGACTGTGGATTGGTGATCGTGAATGGACAACCAGGTCTTTGAGGTTTTTATTCCTCCTGTGTGCAAAGATTGGTTTCTCTATTTTTTCACTGGAGGGGTTAGAGTTCAGAATGTGCCAGTTTTTGTTTACGATATATCGTATCGTGTTGTCTAAAGTTGAATGTCGGGTTATGCATACTAGTTGATCGTTGGTTTTTGAAGGTTTTGTTCTAAGCAGGTGGTCCCGGTCATAAAATCTTGCTCGTTTGTATGACTCTCGGATCAACCTGTGTGGGTAACCCCTATTGAGGAATTTTTGTCTCATGACTTGAGCTTGCGCATCAAAATCCGCCAGATTCGAACAATTTCTTCGCACGCGAAGAAATTGTGAAAACGGGATACTCTCCTTTTGGCACCGTGGATGAAAACTTTTAAAATGAAGAAGAGTATTCCTCGCTGTAGGTTTTACAAATAGATCTACAATAAGTTTATTGTCTTGGTTCTTGATAATTATGTCCAAGAATTCAACTTGGGTGTCACTGTACTGTGCTGTAAATCTCAGATTTGAGTCAGTGAGGTTGATCCACTCTAAAAATTCTAACAGAGAATCTCTCCCACTGGTCCAGATAAAGAAGATGTCATCGATATATCTGGACCAATGGGAGATAGACTCATAGAATGGCGCTATCTCATTGTGTACAAATCTCCTTTCAAAAGCTGCCATGTAGATGTTAGCGATGGAAGGAGCCACAGACGCCCCCATGCTAACGCCCTTTGTTTGGCGAAATAACGAGTTGCCGAATTCAACAATGTTTTCAGATAACACAATCTGAAGTAGTTTTAACAAGAAATCTTTTGGGCATACAACATTGAAGCTGTCGATAAACCAACTCGTTGTTATTAGGGCTTCTCTTTGTGGGATATTACTATATAGAGCTTCAATATCCATTGTAACCAAAAGGTTCATATTAGGATTAAAGGGCAGATTCTCAATTTTTGTTATCATGGCTCCTGTGTCTCTAATGTAGGAGGGGATATTGGGTATATGGGGTCGTAGATAAAAATCAATGAATTTGGAAAGTGGTTCTATATTGGTCCCAATTGTCGAGACAATCGGTCTATAGGGGGGGTCCACCTGATCCTTATGTATCTTTGGCATGCCATATATACATGCAGTCTTGTGTTGGTGGCTATTAAGGTACTCAAATTCTTTCTGATTGATGTCTCCTGATGTGAGGGCTGTGCGGGTGAGGTTCAAAATTTTTTTCGAGGTGGCGACCAGCATCCGTGACATTTTCATCATTGATATTAAAAATATCTGTAGTGTCCCGTCATCTTAGTAATAAAATTATGTACCATTGGAATAATAATTGAATAATATTCGATTCGGAAATTAATAGCACACGCTATATTATTAGTGCGTGTCTTTCCGATATCATCCGCCTATGTCCACACACATTCCTAACGTGGCATTACCACTGCAATGTTTTACCAACTATAAGAGAAACTTAAACTAAAGATACTGGTATTTAAACACATAAGCTGCTCTTTCCCTAAGCGCCATTTTGAAACAGGATTGATCCCTTGGAAATGTAGTCCTACTTCCTTTCGACTACCAGTACACCCCGTGATCGTTTCGCGCGCCAATCACTTCCTTTAAATATGGAAGCCTCTCAACGCTAGATACATTGTATCACACAGGAGGACGGGCCCCCACACGCCGGAAGACGAAGAAGACGAAGCAGCTACATCGTGCTGTCCGCATACACTGAGCCACACTAAGGTAAAGCCTTGTAGTTAGGATAAGATCGGTAGCACATACGGATCGCTTTCAGCCCTCCGGTGTGCGGGAACTTGCTGCTATTACGTAAATAGTAACTAACGAAGCTCTCTGAACTTATATCTTTCAGAGTGCCCTATCTTTCCGCATCTCAAGGCGGGATTTTAAAACCGAATACAGGCAGCACCTCGCCCTTTGATATATCAAGGTAACCCTAACTGTATATTACCTGTGGATAAGTTAGTAGAACGTACACCACACGGAAATGTGTAAAGTAGAACCCTTAAAGATGTAGCATAGCACCACTTATATATCTGCAATTCATCTTTTCAGAGCCTATTAGATCAGCAACAACTTTAAGGTGCCATCTACAGCATCCTCGTTACATACTTTAAGTCTACCATCCAATGTAGGCGCTAAATATAGGTAACTACTTTTATTTATATTTTGATATACATGCATATGTTTGGACCACTGTAGTCACCTTTGCAGTGAAACTATTAATAATATATGAGGAAAGAGTTTACTTTCTCACCATTCTTTTTCCATAGTGTTTTATGATATACACTGTGCTAGGATAACCCGAATATGGCTCATCACGTACCTATCTAATCAACCATCTCGTCAGCAATATTCATCCATCATACGTGGAATTTTGAGGTACTTAGTCATTATTATAAATATCTGTGCGTCACAGTGTACTTCATTACGTGGACGTGTGATGTAGGTCGGCATTTGCCTTCCCCCTTTCTCAATCGCTCCAACTTACAGAGGAGTTAATATAATGTATCAGTAATTTCACTGGAAGTGTGATGTAGGTTGCCCATGTCCCTTCCTTCTTTCTCAATCGCTCCAACTTACAGAGGAGATAATATAATGTATCAGTAATTTTATGGCAACCAGCAAAGATATTATCTCATTCATGCAATACAATTAGCACTTTAAGACAGAGTCACCGAGTGGTCGGTATATAAATTAACAAACTAAACACCTTGTTCCATCATTTTTGAAATAGATAAATTGTGTAGTTCCTTCCACATGTCATGAGCAATGTGTTATGCTATCTGTTTTGGCCAATAAGAAGCATAAGTTATATAACCAGTCCTTAACTATGCAACTTTCATCATTAGGAATCCCCCCATCAAAAAATCTTTTATATATACATCGTACGTCTTATGAAGACTCCACCTGGGTGTTTTTGCTGTATGGATAGAAGTCTACCTTTGTGAGTACACTCAACGAATTGAGCACTGTTGATTCAGTTTTGTAATGTTGCTGTATCCTCTTAAAAATTAGCTATTTGGAACGATATGTCTTGAATCAATCATATGTAATGAATCATAAAGATTCCCCTTGAAATAGCCTATAAGTGATTCTACTTTTAATGTCCCAGATAGAGACCCACGATTAGCTCTATGGAGAAAAGGGATAGCCCTTCACAATCATGAACGAGTCAGATACTGTACAATTGTAATAACATTGTGCTCATCAAAGGCTTTAAGTGTACATAACAATAGTCAAGGTCAGCTCTCATGTTAGGAATGTAGGTTTAAAACAAATGTATTTCGTAATAATAATTGTATACATAGATGTTTAGATAACAAAAATTTTTTTAAATTGTGTTTCAGGAATAGAAATTGTGTCTCCTGAAGAAGGCGTTCCCTCGCCGAAACGCGCGTCGAGTTCTTATGTTTGTTTTATTATCGATGTGATTAGTTGTATGCTTTTACCAATATTTTTTGTATCTTATGCTTTGTGAATTTTATGTTAATGTGTTACGATTATTGTATGTAATTTTGAAAAAGTCATTTTTAGATCTGTCATATTGGTTTGACCCTCTGTCACTTCTAATATGATTTTTTAAATATATAAAATAAAAATATACTTTTTATAATACCTACTTTAACTCTTCCCTATTGTTCCTTCTTGTTCCTTCTTGATAACTGCCTTGTCGTATCTGTACACTTATTAGTATAGACGTCCTAGAATTTTGTACACATGTTGCTACCCTGCCCTAGGAGTCTATAGATTGCTACTACCCAGGGGGTCCTTGCTATCCACATTTGTTTACCCACAGCCTGTCTGTGTAGGGCTTTGTTTGTCCGTATCTTTACATTTTACATCAAAAACTGTCAGTACTGACTCTAGCCTATTCCCCTCCCTTCTTGTGTGTGTATATATACCTATTTACACCCACCACCACCACCTTTTCGATATGGCCCAATTACCAACTTTTGGGTTTTCAGATGAGGTTTTCGCTACTCTTGTTGGAATTAGCTCCGTAACCTCTAATAGTAATACACCTAATGCTACCAACAACGAAGATAGCCGTAAACTTGTTGAACTAAAAAAGAAATTAACACGTATGGAGGCCCATGGTGAATTCATGCTAGCCTATTTGAAGAATGGCATGATCCCTATGGGCCTCAAAGTACGGAACATTCCTGGCCTCTTCGTCCATCATAGGCCTTTCTTAGAAAAATGGAGCCTCATAGCGAATAGGTGTTCCAGAGACCTAATGATTCTTATAATTGAAACTGCGAAAGAATTAGCTGCAGATATTAAAAAAGAGATCGAAGAACTAGAAACTAAACTTAGGAACTCTGGTAACATAGATGATGCAATCAAAAAGATAGAGGAAGCCAATAAAGAATTAGAGTCTTTTAGCACCTACCTTAACAAACGAAAGAATGACAAATTAAGCAAGGATAAACGCTATTATACATTGGAAGGAACCTATCCCTATCTGAAGCAAGATTTTTATAAACAAAACCATTACGTTGACGAGATTAGGCCTACCCCACAAAGAGTCAACAATTTTACCGACTCTTCAGACTCCGAAAATGAGGGACAAAATAACTACTACGAGGCTGAGAATTATAACCAATATAGTGGCCCACGGAATAAGCAGCCTTTTTTAGCCAACAGGGGCCCAAGACGGGGCAGACCCAGGGTCCACTTCCAAACCCAGTCCAGGGGCAACTTCCAACAAGCCCACCACCAACAGCAACATCATCAACATCCCCACCAACCACAGGAACCCCAATTCATACGGGAAACAAGGAGTCGCCAATATTGGGGCCAGGGGATATAATCCCAATTTTCAATCTGTCCTCTAGACAGTTAGACAGTTACACTGAGTCTTTACTTTCCAAAGGTTTATCCTATGTCCCTCATGCCCATGCCAACGTTTTCGAACTTCAGAAAGACATCATTTGTTTCTTCAGAAAGATTAGATTAAAAAAGTTTTTTTCCTCCCTTGCACCTGACAATACGGACGCGACACAAAGGACTAGTCACCTATCCCTACCCTCCACCTTCAACCCCTCGTTAGATCAACTTGGACCAGAGGTGGCCAGTTTTGAATTGGTGGTCTTGCAACAACTGGAAAGATCTCTTCGGTTTATACCGAAACCTATCTATAACCTGAATAAGGAGGAATCAAAAGCCCTTCAGACCCTGAGAAAGGATAGAGAGTTAATAATCAAAAGCTGCGATAAAGGAGGCGGTATCGTTTTGATGGATAGTGATAAGTACGAACAAAAAATGTTAAATATGCTATCGGATACCACCACTTATGAAAAAATTAACAACAACCCTTTAATCGCCACCTCGAAAAAAATTTTGAACCTCACCCGCACAGCCCTCACATCAGGAGACATCAATCAGAAAGAATTTGAGTACCTTAATAGCCACCAACACAAGACTGCATGTATATATGGCATGCCAAAGATACATAAGGATCAGGTGGACCCCCCCTATAGACCGATTGTCTCGACAATTGGGACCAATATAGAACCACTTTCCAAATTCATTGATTTTTATCTACGACCCCATATACCCAATATCCCCTCCTACATTAGAGACACAGGAGCCATGATAACAAAAATTGAGAATCTGCCCTTTAATCCTAATATGAACCTTTTGGTTACAATGGATATTGAAGCTCTATATAGTAATATCCCACAAAGAGAAGCCCTAATAACAACGAGTTGGTTTATCGACAGCTTCAATGTTGTATGCCCAAAAGATTTCTTGTTAAAACTACTTCAGATTGTGTTATCTGAAAACATTGTTGAATTCGGCAACTCGTTATTTCGCCAAACAAAGGGCGTTAGCATGGGGGCGTCTGTGGCTCCTTCCATCGCTAACATCTACATGGCAGCTTTTGAAAGGAGATTTGTACACAATGAGATAGCGCCATTCTATGAGTCTATCTCCCATTGGTCCAGATATATCGATGACATCTTCTTTATCTGGACCAGTGGGAGAGATTCTCTGTTAGAATTTTTAGAGTGGATCAACCTCACTGACTCAAATCTGAGATTTACAGCACAGTACAGTGACACCCAAGTTGAATTCTTGGACATAATTATCAAGAACCAAGACAATAAACTTATTGTAGATCTATTTGTAAAACCTACAGCGAGGAATACTCTTCTTCATTTTAAAAGTTTTCATCCACGGTGCCAAAAGGAGAGTATCCCGTTTTCACAATTTCTTCGCGTGCGAAGAAATTGTTCGAATCTGGCGGATTTTGATGCGCAAGCTCAAGTCATGAGACAAAAATTCCTCAATAGGGGTTACCCACACAGGTTGATCCGAGAGTCATACAAACGAGCAAGATTTTATGACCGGGACCACCTGCTTAGAACAAAACCTTCAAAAACCAACGATCAACTAGTATGCATAACCCGACATTCAACTTTAGACAACACGATACGATATATCGTAAACAAAAACTGGCACATTCTGAACTCTAACCCCTCCAGTGAAAAAATAGAGAAACCAATCTTTGCACACAGGAGGAATAAAAACCTCAAAGACCTGGTTGTCCATTCACGATTCACGACCACCAATCCACAGTCAGAATTTACACAGAGGTCTATTAACAACAACCATCCTGTTAGAGGTACTTTTAAATGTTCAGCCTGTAAATCCTGCAGCAACATCATACAAGGTGAGTCTTTCGAACACAATGGCTGCCACACCTCTGCTACTGACATGTGGAACTGCAAGACTAGTAACTGTATATATTTCATCCTGTGCCCATGCCAGCTGGGCTATGTAGGTGAGACCTCTAGGTCCGTGCAAACAAGGTTGACAGAACATAGGTCAGCCATTCGGACTAACAAGCAGCTAGCGCCTTTAGTGAAACACTTTTGTGAAAAAAATCATGCCCCAGATGATTTCAAATGGCGCATCCTGGAGAAAATTAGACTCCCCAGTAGTAAAGGAGGTGACCAAATTAGGAAAAAGAGGGAAGTATTCTGGATCTTTTCCCTTGGGACTTTCAAACGAGGCCTTAATGCTGAAATCCCCTGGGAGAATGCTATCCTTTAGACACTGTATCTTTATCAGCCTTCTCGATTGAACCCTCTATAGGTATTGTAGAATCTCAGATTGCCTTTCGCATACCCTTAGATTACCTTTAAAATGTATACTATATAATCTAAGAATACATTGGGAGATCTCTAGCCAAGTATGTCATCATAGTAACCCTTATAGCCACCTCTATATTATATACATTATAGACTATATATCGTGTAGATTTCATATCTTATATTTCTAGTTAGGCCACATCGGTTCCAAACATAGATTGTTGACGTGTATAGCTATGGAAATATACACAGTATTCATCAACAATAGATATAGTGCCGCCCTTGGTAACTTAACTATGTGCCTTTGTGGTAATAATTATTAACACTTAGAATTGGGTTTGAACTATTTCAACTCACCATATTAACTACTGCCCTTCGCTGTACCATACGATCTCCCCACACTCCATATGCATATATATCTGTAAGGTTGCACTATATTTGCAACTATGTAGTAAATATAAAGACATTTTTGAACTATAGATACTGTCTGCGCTCTCCTCCGAGCGCCATCTTGAAACAAAATTAATTTCAAGGAACATAGTCCTTCCTCGATCTACCGACCAGCATCCGTGACATTTTCATCATTGATATTAAAAATATCTGTAGTGTCCCGTCATCTTAGTAATAAAATTATGTACCATTGGAATAATAATTGAATAATATTCGATTCGGAAATTAATAGCACACGCTATATTATTAGTGCGTGTCTTTCCGATATCATCCGCCTATGTCCACACACATTCCTAACGTGGCATTACCACTGCAATGTTTTACCAACTATAAGAGAAACTTAAACTAAAGATACTGGTATTTAAACACATAAGCTGCTCTTTCCCTAAGCGCCATTTTGAAACAGGATTGATCCCTTGGAAATGTAGTCCTACTTCCTTTCGACTACCAGTACACCCCGTGATCGTTTCGCGCGCCAATCACTTCCTTTAAATATGGAAGCCTCTCAACGCTAGATACATTGTATCACACAGGAGGACGGGCCCCCACACGCCGGAAGACGAAGAAGACGAAGCAGCTACATCGTGCTGTCCGCATACACTGAGCCACACTAAGGTAAAGCCTTGTAGTTAGGATAAGATCGGTAGCACATACGGATCGCTTTCAGCCCTCCGGTGTGCGGGAACTTGCTGCTATTACGTAAATAGTAACTAACGAAGCTCTCTGAACTTATATCTTTCAGAGTGCCCTATCTTTCCGCATCTCAAGGCGGGATTTTAAAACCGAATACAGGCAGCACCTCGCCCTTTGATATATCAAGGTAACCCTAACTGTATATTACCTGTGGATAAGTTAGTAGAACGTACACCACACGGAAATGTGTAAAGTAGAACCCTTAAAGATGTAGCATAGCACCACTTATATATCTGCAATTCATCTTTTCAGAGCCTATTAGATCAGCAACAACTTTAAGGTGCCATCTACAGCATCCTCGTTACATACTTTAAGTCTACCATCCAATGTAGGCGCTAAATATAGGTAACTACTTTTATTTATATTTTGATATACATGCATATGTTTGGACCACTGTAGTCACCTTTGCAGTGAAACTATTAATAATATATGAGGAAAGAGTTTACTTTCTCACCATTCTTTTTCCATAGTGTTTTATGATATACACTGTGCTAGGATAACCCGAATATGGCTCATCACGTACCTATCTAATCAACCATCTCGTCAGCAATATTCATCCATCATACGTGGAATTTTGAGGTACTTAGTCATTATTATAAATATCTGTGCGTCACAGTGTACTTCATTACGTGGACGTGTGATGTAGGTCGGCATTTGCCTTCCCCCTTTCTCAATCGCTCCAACTTACAGAGGAGTTAATATAATGTATCAGTAATTTCACTGGAAGTGTGATGTAGGTTGCCCATGTCCCTTCCTTCTTTCTCAATCGCTCCAACTTACAGAGGAGATAATATAATGTATCAGTAATTTTATGGCAACCAGCAAAGATATTATCTCATTCATGCAATACAATTAGCACTTTAAGACAGAGTCACCGAGTGGTCGGTATATAAATTAACAAACTAAACACCTTGTTCCATCATTTTTGAAATAGATAAATTGTGTAGTTCCTTCCACATGTCATGAGCAATGTGTTATGCTATCTGTTTTGGCCAATAAGAAGCATAAGTTATATAACCAGTCCTTAACTATGCAACTTTCATCATTAGGAATCCCCCCATCAAAAAATCTTTTATATATACATCGTACGTCTTATGAAGACTCCACCTGGGTGTTTTTGCTGTATGGATAGAAGTCTACCTTTGTGAGTACACTCAACGAATTGAGCACTGTTGATTCAGTTTTGTAATGTTGCTGTATCCTCTTAAAAATTAGCTATTTGGAACGATATGTCTTGAATCAATCATATGTAATGAATCATAAAGATTCCCCTTGAAATAGCCTATAAGTGATTCTACTTTTAATGTCCCAGATAGAGACCCACGATTAGCTCTATGGAGAAAAGGGATAGCCCTTCACAATCATGAACGAGTCAGATACTGTACAATTGTAATAACATTGTGCTCATCAAAGGCTTTAAGTGTACATAACAATAGTCAAGGTCAGCTCTCATGTTAGGAATGTAGGTTTAAAACAAATGTATTTCGTAATAATAATTGTATACATAGATGTTTAGATAACAAAAAATTTTTTAAATTGTGTTTCAGGAATAGAAATTGTGTCTCCTGAAGAAGGCGTTCCCTCGCCGAAACGCGCGTCGAGTTCTTATGTTTGTTTTATTATCGATGTGATTAGTTGTATGCTTTTACCAATATTTTTTGTATCTTATGCTTTGTGAATTTTATGTTAATGTGTTACGATTATTGTATGTAATTTTGAAAAAGTCATTTTTAGATCTGTCATATTGGTTTGACCCTCTGTCACTTCTAATATGATTTTTTAAATATATAAAATAAAAATATACTTTTTATAATACCTACTTTAACTCTTCCCTATTGTTCCTTCTTGTTCCTTCTTGATAACTGCCTTGTCGTATCTGTACACTTATTAGTATAGACGTCCTAGAATTTTGTACACATGTTGCTACCCTGCCCTAGGAGTCTATAGATTGCTACTACCCAGGGGGTCCTTGCTATCCACATTTAAAAGTGGACTATTGCCCGTTTGTAAAATCCGGGCATGGAAACTTACTATTTTTGTTCTTAACAAAGCAAACCAGATTACCTTAACGTTCAGGGTTTTATTGTGCTTAAATACATTAATAGTTTATAGGTTTAGGGTTGTGATTTTATGCAGTATTGACTTTTACATGTATTCTAATTTTCCAGGCTTAGGATGCAACTAAAAACTTGTAATTAATTTAAGTTAAGTAATTTTAGGTAGCAGTTTTACTCACTTACTGCTCCTTATATCATTGCTAGTAATAAAATGGCTGTTTGTTTAGCTCCAAAAGGTTTACTCTAACCTGTTTTTTCACCAATGTTGAAGCATATTACTGATCCAGCCTGATCTCTCATTACATATTGAGTTGTACTGATACTGTCATGTATGAGGCTCCGCCTTTGAGGCTGCTCCTCTAAGGCTGCAGTATGCTTTTGTTGTATCAAGTAATTTTTCAAGGTTGTCAGGATCACAGCAGGAAGATAACTGAGCTTCTGATGATGGTACTCCATTATTGTGTGGAGGCTCAGCTGAAAAGTCTCAGAACTGAAAAGGACCTCCTAGAAGTACTTGAATCTAACTGGTTGGTGTGAGAGATTAGGTTTTTGTTGACTGGTGTATGAACCCTGGGTAAGCAACAACCACTATCCCCTGTAGGGTGAACCACAAAATGTCACTAAATTAACCTGTACTTAAACCTGGGTAGCTTGACACAAAAAACAACCAGGCTTAACTTACAGGCAATATGTAAAGTGTTTATGCAGCATAGTTAAACAAATTATTTGACTCCAAAACAACAATCCAATCAGTAGAACCGGAATTATACATTTTAAAATATTTTAGTAAAATCAAGTACCTAACCGATCAAAGCACCAACCTCTGACATCTAGTCTCGCATGACCCAGTCACAGTCTAAAAATATGACGGACCGCAATGGAGAGATACAAGAAGTGGGTTGGGTCCAGTCAGCCCTTACCTTCAGACTGTAAAGAAATGTTGAGAAAAATTTTCCGAGAAGGGAAAGTTCATGGGGCAAGGCTGCAGGTGGTGTCCGAGGAGGTAGCGTTGTCGGGGAACCATGAGTCAAAGCTGCAGTGAAGATTTCTACGTTCTGACTTAGCCCCTTTTTTAAAATCCGAAAATCTCTAGCGGGACGAGGGATAGAACTGTAGCCGAAGACATTTCCGAAAATTCAGAAAGCACTTTGGGCAGATTGGTGAAAAGGTTGGTCACAGTCTCCTCCTGGTTCTCATAGCAGTTTTTGTCCAAAAGGCCTCAGTTTTGGGATTTTGCCATCGGGCGCCTTAAGCACTACAACAAAGGGTCCTGGACTGGTGGTACACCACTCAGGGGTTCAGGACTCACTCAGGCTGTGTCCAGGTACGGGTTCTCGATGGGTCCCTGTGGCTCTGAACAGGAGGCAAGCAAACTAACCCTTGGAGTCACTCTGAAATTCCTGGGTTCAAGTGAAGATGCCGGGCTCAGCAGCTAGGCTGGACTCTGAGGGTTCAAGTTAGGCTCCAGGCTTTCTCTGTGGAAAGGTGTGGTGCAGCGGCCAGGGCAGCTGACTTTTGAGCACAGGGTTCACGGTTCAATCCCCAGCTCCTACGTCAGCTGAGCTCAGCACCATGTGACTCTGGGCAATAGCCCACTTAATTTCTACGACGGCCCCCAGCGCCTTGAGACCCGTAAGGGTGAGTAGTTGCGCTTTACAAATTCGGATTTACCCTGGGCGGTGTGAGTATCATCAAGAAAGTTCTTTGAAGTGCATGGAATTTCCTTACTCCCCTGCCCTGGCTCCAAGCTGGTTGCAGTGACTAATGTAGAGGTGCTAGGTCATTTGTGTTTAGGCAGATCACACCCTATTCAGTTGAAAGTGGAACTTTGCTCTGTCCCTATCTTGCCAGAAGATGTCCTATTCTGGCACACCAAATCCCTCTATTCTTTGACTGGCTAGGAGGAATTCACAAAATCTGTCCGTTACACCCAGTCAGGTGATCCAAGACAGGCTGCAGGCACAAAGGGGCTGGTGCAGGCAAATACAAACTTTCTAAAAGTGTCATTTTCAAAGTTGTTAATAAAAATATTACTTTCCAATCAAAGAGGATTTACATTACAATTCCATGGATACCAAACATGAACTAGATACCTGGTCCCAATCACATAAGTACTTATTAACTGTAATAAGGCAATCCAATATTATCCTATGGGACAGGTAGGCCTCACAGTAGTAATAATAATAATAATAATTCTGAGTTTCTAAAGCGCCTGGTTACACTTGCCAGTGTGTCCCCGCGCTATCAGGAACTGAGCAGCAACCTGGGTAGATGGAACAGTAGATGGAACGGGGATAGCCCTGCACCGGAAAATTAAGGCTTTGGGAACAGGAGAGTTTTCAGCTCCTTCCGGAACACCACCTCCGAGGGCGCCACACGAAGCTTATGTGAGAGGGAGTTCCATCTCCGTGCGGCTAAGGAACGGAAGGATCGCCCTCCCATTCTTGCCCTATTGATTCTAGGGACCGAGAGCAGGCCAACATCCACTGAGCCTGGTGGGCTTGTAGGGAAGAAGCAGATTGCGCAGAAAGCCCGGACCCTTGCCATGAACGATCCTGTGACTGACACAGAGTGCTTTGAACTCTATACGTTCCTTAATAGTGACAAACTAATTTAGGAGTTTTTACTACCAGGACATGTAATACCTAAAAGTACTTGTACTTGTCCAAAGTTTTAATTGCAATGCACCCTGCCCTATGAGCTACCTAGGGCCTACCATACTTTTGAAATATATGCAATAAAAAGGGAATGTAAGACTTGCCAAGAGGGTTACATAGCCAAGTCGAATTGGCAGTTCAAAAATGCATTCGGGCTGCAATGGCAGACCTGGGACATGTTTTAAGGTGCTACTTAAGTGAGTGGCACAATTTAAGTGCTGCAGCCTCACTAGTGGTACAAAAGGGGGTGGTGATGGACGGAGCATCTGAACCATTCAAACACTCACACCCAGTCAACAGATCTGGGTTTAATCCATCACCGTTCTTTAGCCCACTCTGCCACCCCAGTTCAGACATGGCTATATGCAAATCAGTCTGACCCTGTGCCTCATGGGAACAGTCCAGCCCGAACTGCCAAGCCATGCCTTCCCTTGACCGGAAACAAGCTTCCTAGGACCGGTTTCTGGCATTCCAGCCGTCTTCAGCCAGGCTTGCTTGAATCCAGTGGCAAAGTGAGCAAGGGACTCAAGTCTAAGCATACCCTGCCAACTTATGGCGAACAAAGCGGTACAAAAGTGGGTGGTGATGGACGGAGCATCTGAACCAATCAAACACTCACACCCAGTCAACAGATCTGGGTTTAATCCATCACCGTTCTTTAGCCCACTCTGCCACCCCAGTTCAGACATGGCCATATGCAAATCAGTCTGACCCTGTGCCTCATGGGAACAGTCCAGCCCGAACTGCCAAGCCATGCCTTCCCTGGACCGGAAACAAGCTTCCTAGGACCGGTTTCTGGCATTTCAGCCGTCTTCAGCCAGGCTTGCTTGAATCCAGTGGCAAAGTGAGCAAGGGACTCACGTCTGAGCATACCCTGCCAACTTATGGCGAACAAAGCGGTACAAAAGTAGGGTGGTGATGGACGGAGCATCAGAAGTCATGAGATCATTATATTGTAATTGTGATAACATATAGTGGGCAACTCTCGCAATGGGTTATTTTTGAGTATGAGTGGTAGTAAGGATGTAAAGTCAAGACAAACTGCGTAATGGAAAAATATCAAGGTGAAACTGTTAAAAATATAAAAATAATGTGGGCATGGGACAGGTAAAGATAGTGATATAATGTTAAAAATTATGAAAAGAAGGGAAATCAATGATATCATCTATTAAGGGATACTTAACATACACTAATATAAATGAATGATGAATATAATGGAAATCAATGAGACCATCTATTAAGGGATACTGAACATAGCTACTAAAAATATACAACAAAACATATGCATTATTATTTCTACCTCTAACACTAACCCTGATATTGTTTATATATCTAACTGTAACTCCACAATTAATCTGAACCCTAATACTAAACCTACGTATTAACTTTACTCCTATTCCTGAATCTAACTTCAATTTTGTTAGGATAAATTAAACTAAATTGAGTTAAAATATGAGACCGTAAATTGTGTAAAGATTATGCCTAAATGCTTATTTTGATTAATTATTTACTGTTATTCATAGTACATTTGAATGTGTTTATTTGAAAGAGAAAGCTAGTAAAAACTGAAAATGCCTTTTGAACTAGCCTTAAGACTAACTCCAACTCAACCACTAATAATCAAAGATTAAAATTGATTTTAAAACCTGGGAATTACTTCACGATGTTTTTCAGGTACTAAACTAATGAAATTGAATATATTAAAGTAAATTCAGCTAAAATGTGTTTTTTAAATTTAGAATATGATCATTGTATAAGAAACCAGTTTCTATGCACATCCCTTTCATTTGAAAAAGTGTGTAACATGGACTATTAGGAGTTTCATATTATTTTCTTTTGCTTGTGTTGAGGGCAACTAATCTTTTAGTGTGTACATACTTTGTCAGTTTGTGAGTTGTATGTCATAACGTTTCTGTGTTAGAGGTCAGCAATGTGTAGTAATTACTCTTTTTTTTTTATAGGTGCCTATGCATATGATTTAGCAAAATGGCAAAGCATATTGTACAATCTATATGATGCTCTGGTTAATGAGATAAACCAGATTGGTAGCAGGGGCAGGTATTCTTCAGGCTCACGCCATAAAGCTGTGAAAGAGAACCTGGTTTTATTGATATCCGACATTTGTCATCAGGTAAGAGACTTAGTGAATCTGTGTGTTTTATGGGTTAAATCATCCTTTATTAAGAAAACAATCCACAGACCTGTTTCACCTAAAACGGAGTCAACATTCAATATAAGTTACTTAGCTAACAGGAAGTGTCAACCTTAATAATACTCTGCTGGGTAATTAATGCCATGAAATTGGTTTGTGGTTAGGTGTTTCTAAAAGCGATCGCAGATAAAATGTAAATCCCCTCACATGGAGAAATTTAGCATTACGCCTTCCATTCTCTGAGTTTGCATTGGGTAGAGGGCAGTTAGTTGGGTAACATTAATGGAAGAGTAGGATTGGGACTGGGGGTATGGTGGCTGAGCTGCTAGGAAAACTGACATCTTCATTTTGCAGATGAAACGTGCTGTAAAGTCTGAGTGGATATCTGAGTGGATGACTGGGTGGCGAGAGAAAGTTGTTGATAATGGAAGTCTAAACAGGTGATTAGATCTTGTAACAGGAGAGTTAGCCTTGTTTAGTGCACACATTTTGTAGGTGAAGGCTAATTTGGAGCTACCTGGGTGTTCAGTAGCTTTAGAGTGTCACTATTTGTGGAAGGGCACCCACATTTTTGTTTTCACAGAGCGAATAGTAGAAGAGTACTGTGAGAAATGTGGTGCAAGCAATTAGTACAAGATTTCTCTACAGGAATTAATACGTTGCCATAATGTGTAAAATAAACTGCTCTATTGTGAGATTTTCTATGTATTTCTTCACATATTGTTCTTGCTCGAACTGGACAACACAGGTCAGACAGTAGGTTCAAACTACCTAATATATTCCTATTTCATGTAACAAATATTTATATAGTTGATTAATGTACATGCATATTTGTGTTTCCATGATTACTCAAAATGTTTTCAACAATTTAAAAATGAAAGGCATTCAGGTTTTACAGGTCAGAATATACTTCACAAGGGTAGAAATGTAATGTTCATATTCTACTTTATTTACAAGGGGTGGGAGGTGACACTGGATCAAATGCCTTATATCAGGTGGTTAACTGGAATTAATTTCAATGTCTGTAATAGATTTCCTTATTTTAGGCAATATATTTCTGTATTATAGGCTGTTTTGAATGTGCTTTGGCACTTTGGAACTGAGCCTTCTTTAGTAAAGGGTAGTATATAATGATAAAAACATACACATTGAACTTTGTATTAATATACATTCAAGCTTATTTAAGTCTGAACTATAATCGGCTAATGAATATGTGTGTGCTAATCAAATGTGGAGTATACTATTACTACTTATATTACTCTGTAATCTATATATTACATACATGTCCTACATCTCTCAATGAGTTATCCTAAGGGAAGGCATTTCTTTTTCTTAAAATTCATGTGCTGGTTTTTAATCCAACTACTTACATTGCTAATATGAACCTCATGTCATACCAACACCCTTTATTTGTAAAGTGTAAACTTTGTTGTCTCTTACCTAACTTTTAACATTATGTTAGCATTTGATTATGCCTAGGTGGTAATACTGGATACTTGGGTTCTAACTCAGCCGTACCTTGAGCAACATAACGGACCCCGCCCTTCGATCCAATCATCCAACCCTCACTGGCAACCTAATGACAGACCTACCCACATTTGACAACTGGATCACTGACTGTGCCAACATCCTGGTCCCATGAAAAAATTCAGAGTCTCCAAATGCCACGGCAAGCAGATTGAAAAAGAAGATGGTGGACCAGTCGAGACAACACTTCCAGAGAGACCTACAAATCCGCACTTGGACGATAGCATGCACAGGTCAAAGAGTTTAGGATAGCGGCCCTCATGATCAGGCTCGAATCCTGCTCAAAACAACCAAAAAACTTGCCAACATCGTCAAGCAATACACCAACCCAACGGCCTCTGCCAACACAATCACCCCTCTCAAACTTCTTCCACGACAAAATCCTCACTATCTACTCCAACTTCACAACCCAGCCCACCATTGAAGAGATCACCAGGCAACCTCGCCCTACCACCTGTAGCACCCACCTACTAACAAGTTGGAGTCCACTCACTGCAGAAGACACCACAAGAATGATACAGTCCATCCACTCAGGATCTCCCTTAAACCCCTACCCTCATCACATGTACAAGCTGGGAGGCCCACTGATCAGCGCCAACGTTCCCATCACCTTCAACTTGTCCATCCCCAGTAGATACTTCCCAGACAGATAGAAACGAGTGGAGGTCACCACTCTGCTGACGAAACCCTCGGCCAGTCCCAGTGATCTCAGCAATTACAGGCCCATCTTTCTCCTTCCCTTCCTAGCCAAAGTCATGTAGAAAGAGATCATCAAGCAACTCTCCACCCATCTTGAAGAGCACCACCCCCTGGACTCCACCCAGTCAGGAGTCCGCAGCAACTGCAGCACTGAGACCGCCCTCCTAGCAGCAACAGATGACATTCGCCTCACCATAAAAAGAGGAGAAACCGCTGCACTTGTGCTTCTTGGCAGCGTGCAACACGGTCTCTCACGGAACACTCATCGCCAGACTTCAGATGTTCCAAGGACTCTCGCCCTCAGTTGGATCTCCTCCATCCTCGGCAACAGAATGCAACGGGTCAGACTCTCAACTTTCACCTCTGCACTCAGGAAACTTATCAACAGAATGCAACTGGTCAGACTCTCAACTTTCCCTTCTGCACTCAGGAAACTTACCTGTGGAGTCCCTCCACGGCTCCTCCCTCAGCCCAACACTGTTCAACGTTTAAATGGCACCTTTCGCCTGTATCATAAGAATCCACACATTAACATCGTCACCTATGCTAATGACACTCAGCTCATCCTCCCCCTCACTGAAAAGAACAACACCAGGAACAGTTTCACTGCCTGCATGACCAGCTTAGCAAACTGGATGCGAGAGAACGGCCTCAAACTTAGCACAGATAAAACAGAAGTTCTGATCTATGGAAGTAAGAACTCCACATCAGACTCCTCTTGGTGGCCACCCGAATTGGGTACTGCACCCATCCCACAGACCATGCCAGGAACTGCGGTATCATCCTTGACAACAAGCTCTTGATGAACAAATAAGTCAAATCTGTGATAAAATCCTGTTGTGCCATCCTCAGAGTCCTCCACAAAACCTTCAAATGGCTCCCCACACACTTCAGACACACAGTCACCCAAGCCCGATTCACATGCTGTCTACACTACGGCAATGCACTATATGCTGGCATCTCCAGACAACTCACTCAAGGACTCCAAACTATCCAAAACACCACTACCAGTCTCATCCTAGACATCCTGAGCAGGGCACACATCATGTCTCACCTCGCGAAACTGCACTGATGCTACCCATCCATAAATGCTGCCTATTCAAGCTCCTCACCCATGCCTACAGAGCTCTTCCCCAAAGCAGGATAAATTTACCTCAACAACAAACTCCATCTCTACCAAGCCTCCAGACACATATGGTTCACTTCACTCTGCCTTGCACGAATCCCCCACATTTGCAGAAGCAAGACAGAAGGGTTGTGCTTTTTCATCATCGTGGCCAAAAGCTGGAGTGAATTCTTGCTATATATCTAGACCGCCTCTCCACTCTTCAACTTCCTCAAGAGGCAGAAAACCTGAATGTTCAACTAGGAGCACCTCCAGAGCTACACTCCTGCTCTGTTGCCTGGATACTTTCAGGGGTGATAAGCTGCATCCTACAAATCTCCATAAATTAATATGACTATGGGATTAGGTGCACATTTCTATCTCCATGTGTTTCATTTCGCCTCCCTTCTGAATTTGTAAGCACTAACAAATGGCTTTATAAATAATAGCGTTATGAGCTATGCAAGAGCTCCATTCGTGCTTGTATATTTTATAGTTTAGATTCAAATAATTTATATTGAACTATAAAGGAGCACAACAAATCCAGCACTAAATTCCAGATATAACACAACAAAACATGAGTTGCATTAAGTCCCTGACCAAACCCCGGCCAGTAACACAGACCCGGCCCTTACACAGACATCGTTCTTCATGTGGTAAATATTTCACTTTATGGATAAATGAGGGCGGGAAACAGGACGAAAAATAATGGTTGGGGAGCAGTGATCTATAGGAGGCGCAGGAAAAGGAAATTGGGAACTAGGGGAAACCATAGGAGACAATTAGGGTAAAGGCCACAACTTCTAGGTTTCTCCAGCTCAACCCAACATTTACGTTCTCTACTGCTCCTCGACTCCCAATGGCTTTAGAAATGTTTAGGTTGGAGTCACACTCATACCTTAACAAACATGTCCTAGAACATTATTCATCAGATGATACATCAGAGCGTGCTCTCCGAGTTCAGAAAAGATTGCACTGATATCGGCGTGTGTCAAAACACAGGACTTGCTCTTTCTCATCACTTTCAGGTGTGGAGGCTGAGACAAAGAAGCTGATGTGCGCACTTCATGCCTTTTCTTCTTGCCTGAGTTGCTTGAGTTGCAGAACTGGAAATAGGAGAACATGCCTTTCATCTGCTTGCCATTCTGCTGGAAGAGCTCCACCTTCTTCCGAAATGGGTCTTGGATGTCAGGGTCATGGAAAACCTCAGTGATCGTCCACGCACCTCCCACTGTCCAAGGTTCCGTGGGTTTTCGATATGCTGTTTTAATTAGGGGAAGTGACACATTATGTCTTGACCAATTGTATTCCAACAGGGATCCTTAGACAAGAGACCAAAGTGGCAATGATTTTTAGCTCCGACCTGCAGACCTTTATCAAGTTACACAACTTTTACACTGGGCCTGTATTCCCATGGTGAGGCTAGGAGGGAAGCAGTAGATGACGGGAATTGAGGATATAATGGCTGATGGAGATACACTTAAGGCTGTCTCCCGATTGTACTGTGTCTTAAATAGGCCTGTTGCTATTACAGATATGTCTTATGTGGGACATTGGTCCCAAGACCTGTCCTTCAGGCTGACAGTCAGACTAGCTTTTGATACGCGTGATGGCAGCAAAGTCCTCCCTCTGTCTGCAATACAATGTCAATTCCTTCAAGCTTATGTTACGGTGGTACCTCACCCCAGTCCAAATAAAAAGTGATCTATAGCACGTCTGATGAATTCTGGAGGAGATGTACTACCAAGGGAACGTATATGCATATGTGGTGGGATTGCCCGCAGGTATGGTCTTTTTGGGATCGGGTGTTTGAGTGCATACAGAACATTACCAACATCAGCATTCCTTGTTCGCTTCAGGAGGCTCTTTTAGGCCACATGGGCACCAATGACCTTCTTTCCCCTTCCCGGGCAGTGCAAAAGTTGATCATGCCTCTTCCAATGGTGGCATGCCTTGTGATAGCTCTAGACTAGTGGTGGGTGAAGGCCTGGTCCATTTATGCAGTGGAAAGATTCACAACTATCCAGAGGGACTCCGTATGCAGGTTTGAAAACGTATAGACACCATTTATGACGTATGTGAAATGAGCCAGAGACTTGATCCAGCCCCTTTTTTTGCTGTAGCAAGCTGGGTATGAGGCTCTGTTATTGGGATGAGAGGGATATAGATGTCTGTTCAAACTCACTGGAAATTTCTATTTGGATTTATGCTCTGTTGTACCATTAGATCCAGTGGGAATGCTAATGAATGATTTGCTCTACTCTTTTTACACCTGTGCTGTAGTCACGTACTGGTTTAAAAATGTATAAATAAAGATATAAAAAAATAAATAAAAAATTGCTGCATCTGTGGGAGATGGAGTCGTTGTGATGGCAGAAGGCATCATGGAAAATGGAACTTTGAGTAATTTACAGGAGGGGTTCTTATTGTATTTTACTGGATGTCTGGTATTTTGTTTTAAAGTCTAGTCAGGAACAGCCATACGCTTGGGCCTAATTACGACTTTCGGCGGTACGTTACTGTTGCTGCACCACCAACAGTCACCGCTGCCGCCCGCCCGCCAGAATGTAATTGTTAAGTGGTCTGGTGAGCGGGCGCATGGCGGTCCCCTAGCAGTGGCTTAGAAAACAGGAACCGCAATGGGACTGCACAACAAGGTTCCTGCATGGCATGGACTTGAAAGTCCATGATATTCAGGACCTGTGCATGCACACAGGGGGGCATATAATGTACCACCCTGCATGCATCCCCATGCAGAGGAACTCTGTAGTGCCCCCTTTGTTTCCTCTCCGTCACGATGTTCATGGAGTAGGAACCTCCATGACATGCCTGCAGAGAGGAAACTTATAATATAATTGGTGGGACCTCGGCGGCGGTCCGACCTCCCTACTTGTACTGGGGCGATAGGAGCGGCGATGGCTGGACTGCCGCTCCACCATGAATCTGGTGGTCCTAAGATCGCCAGACTCTGTATCAGGCCCTTAATCTTTTAACTTGTTTTGATTAACCACATGGCTGCTAGGCGTTTTCCGGTCCTGTGCTGAGATATGCAGAATGCCATCATTCATGACGAGCTGGCCTTGTCATCCGCGCACGGCAGGTAAGCGCCATGACGAGCCCAGCTCGTCATTAGCTTCGAAGGGGTTAAACAGATTATAGCAACAACAGTTGACACACCAAATATAGAGGTACACTTTCAAATTAATCTCACTTAATGTCACAGGGTTAGGCTCTTCCAACAAGAGGTAAAATTCTGAAGTTACAAAAAGCGACATGACTCAGACCTTATTTTTCTACAGCATACCCATTTATTGTGTAAGAACCTCTTTAGAATGAAAAATGGAGAGTACCCTGTGAAATATTGGTTAGCGAGACCCTCTATGTCAGCAGGAGTGGCAATCCTGGACAAATGTAGTATGGAAGGGAGAAGGAAACCATAACAAGAGACCCTGAGTGACTCTCCCTTACGGTACATACACAGAGAGACCACTCTTCCACTACATACATAATTATCTATCTATCTTTCAAATACCAGTCAAGGTGTTATGGAAGGAGTGCGGATTGAAGTAATTTTGAGAGGGGACTTTCATCTAGCATGAGACCCAAATTGGGATAGAGTTAGTTCTATGGGCCATTTAATGAGAGTCTCTTACAAAAGCTTGATCAGGCTTCTAACGGAGTGAGGGTTGGAAGTCACCTGGTGAAAATTACACCAAGAAGCCAGAGTCTCTTGTTTTACTTCAATAGAACCTATTTTTGGATAGATTGTTTTCGTTCACAGTTATTGCTGTGCAGATTAATATCTGCAGACACTTTGCTGCCAGATGATAGACATGTCTTATGTTTCTTGAGAAAACAACGCACAAGTTCTCCCAGGAACCAATTGTTGAATTTCCTCAGATTTCCTTCAAGAACTGTGAAGACTTGAAAATCTTACACTTATATACATAGACAGCGGGTAATCCCAAGTGGTCAATTGAATATAAAGTGAATGAATAAAGTAGAACAGACAATACTGAAATTAGGCCGCACCTTTTACAGAATGGTAATAGGGTGGGAGCCCTGCAACCATGACAACTATGGGTTCAGCAGACTAAAATGTTAATTAGAAAGAATAAAATGATTATATAGTGGTGTTACAATTAATGAGAAACCTAAAACAAGAGTTTAGAAATTTCTCCGAAGTTTATATTCCCAAGATGATACAACAATCAAAACTTTTTTGAAACAATGGCGATCAACAAAATTCCCTCGGCCCTAACAGGATCCCCATAGAATGGTTTAAATGAAGCACAACAACACTTGCGCCCTATCTTGGAGCAATGTTTGAGGCCAGTCTGGAGGTGAGGGAGCTACCACAAAACCAAAGATGGCAACCATAGTGGCCATCCACAAACCTGGTAAGCAACCGAAGGAGTGCGCCTTCTATGGGCCCATCTCTCTAATAAATGCTCAACCCAAAAATATTGGCCAAACCATGGCCAATAGACTTATGCTTTATCTAGCCAAATTAATACACCCAGACCAATCTGGATTCATGCCGGGGAGAAATACGGCCCTAACTTTGAGACGCCTCCGTAGTGTCCTAGGGCGCAAACATACTATACAAGAAGGCGCCATCGTGCTCTCCTTGGATGCGAGACTGGCATTTGATACGGTCGAGTGGCCCTTCTTGTTTGCCGCTCTCAAGAAACTGGGCTTTGGGCCAACATTCTACTCCTGGATACGACTACTTTATACTAATCCCCTGGCACATGTAGTAGCAAATTTGCACATGTCCAGAGAATTTGTTACATCGGGGCACACAACAAGGTTGCCCGTTATCACCACTGCTCTTCGACCTAATACTAGAGCCCCAGGCAGCCTTGGTGAAACAAGACCCGGTCATTCCGCGGGCTCCGCTGGACTGCCAATTGTGAGGACTGTGTATCTCTGTACGCAGATGATATCCTCCTATACCTGGCCTCTCCTAGACGATCTCTGTATTGTCTCTTGGCCATTTGTGAATCCTACAGGAGATACTCAGGATACACAATAAATTGGGCAAAATCTGTGCTATATGTCTTGCATGGACCTCCGCCGCGATTGCCAACTTGGTGCAATGTGACGATAGTGACGGATCATTTTAAATACTTGGGTATACACATCACGCACAATACAGAGGTTTTTACAACCCTAAATCTCCAAGCCCCCTTACAACGGCTCCAAAGAGACACCAAACGCTGGCAGTCGCTACCGCTGGTGCTCCTGGGAAGGGCGGCGCTCTTCAAAATGATGGCGCTACCATGCTTCCTTTACGCCCTTCAAAGTACACCCTTCCAGGCCCCCAGTCCTACTTTCTCACCTTAGAGGCGAAGGTCACCAAGCTCCTCTGGAATAGCAAGCTAGCCCGTATAGCAATGGTAAATCTATACCGAACATGGCATGATGGCAGAATAGCTCTCCCAAGTGTCCAGACATACTACTGGGCGTCCCAACTAATTGTGATTAATCACTGGCTGCACATCTCTCACACAGACCCAGCTTACAGTCTGGACAGGGTGGAACTGGGAGACGGGGGGCCCGTACCATGCACTATGCAACAAACCGCGGACCCTGCTAGGCCCGACGAACCACACGCTCCAGATATGGTGTATAGCATGTAGGAAACTGGGATGGAAAAACACAATTACACAAGCAATGCTGCTTTGGGTCACGGACAGATTGGGCAGGTTGGGCAGAGTAAGGGCTTTCAGCGCTGGAATGCTATTGGCAGAACAATTCCATTACTACCAAGTAAAACACGCCTTAGGCAGCAATCCCCACTGACCCTAACCTGCCTGAGGCCTCACCACTAGAAGACAGACTACTCACGGAACATATGGATAAGAAAGCAATCTCTTTGACGAATCGAAAATTATTAATAACATGGCTGACCCCATGCAAAAGTTCAGAGACCAGTGGAGCGAGGAGTTGGGAGAATTAAACGACACTGACTGGCAGGACGTTTTGGCTTCACTTAGGGAGGTGGCTAGCCCATCCAGACTCCACCTGATACAGCTTAAGATCTTGGATAGAATTTATTACACAAGGCCAGAGCGTTACAAAATAGGGAAAAAAGATAACCAACCTTGTGTGAGGGGATGAGGGGCGACCAGCACTTTCTTCCACACTATCTGGGACTGCCCTGCCATAAAAATATATTGCGAAAAAGAAGAACAAGGGAGACCCTACTCACAACGGAACCAGGGTAACATGTATATCCAAAGAACAATGGTTCCTGTGGCATAACAACTTGTACAATTTATATTTAGTACAGCAGCTAAATAGCGTTTTTAAATATCATAGAAAAGGGGCTTGGCAAAGAAAAAAGCACACTCATACCAGATTCTGAAAAATGCTTTTATAATTCACATAAGGCAGTTATATCAACGACATATATACAAAAAAGTGCAATGTGTCCCCAGTGATATTGTGAGCGAAAACAACAACCACATAGACAATATGTGAACTGTACAATTTTTCGACTATGAATATTTACAAGAGGGAAATGACCAAGCGCAACAATAAATCAATTTGTAATCAGTGACTATCTACAATCATAGAGCACTGTGTTTTAAGGGTTCATTCCCTATGGCGTCGACGGCGTTTCGACCTATTAGATGAAGGTCTCGTCAGGACTAGACAGTGAGGGACATCTACAAGGAGAAGTGAAAAAGTGTATAAATATGTGTATAGTCGTATTAATTGATAAGAGTATATGAATTAAATATAAAGGGATGTACCTCGTGGTGTCTTTAATTACAACCCATGCGTGATAAAGTAATACTAGAAACAACTTACAGTGAACCCAGCCGGGCACTGTCAAGAAGCAAGGCAAAACAGGTATTAATGATGTCACATTCACTGAGATATACGCAACAAAGAGCAAAAACGTCATGTTCAAGGACTTACCACTGTCATGGAATTGTGTGGTAGTCCTATATGAGGGCTTGCGGTCAGTGCCGATGTAACAGGGAGATACCTGACAATACAAGTGCACAAATTATTTTCGGCGCGTCTAAATGCTCAGCAGAGGCTCTAATACCGCTGCGGATGTCAGTAAGGGTCTTAGAATAGATTCCTACCTGTTTGGAAGGATAAACCCGCTTGGTAGCGTTTTCCCGGTCGTCTGTAAAATGACAGAATGTTATGTTATGTTATGTTATTAACTTTTTGTATAGCGCACAGATGCCGCAGCCAAGAGGCGTCCCGGCGCTTTTGGAGATAGAAGACATAACACAACAGAGATGACCAAAACACAGAGCTATACAGCAGAGAATAAATGGGTTTTTAATTGTTTCCTAAACTGAAACAAATCGTGGATGGAACGGAGTGAAGCAGGCAAAGAGTTCCATAAAGTAGCCGCCATCACCGAGAAAGAGCGTCCACCCATTCTGGACTTTTTAAAACGAGGAACAATGGCCAGATTAGACCCTGCAGACCGCAGAGCTCTTGCGGGGACATAGTGGAGGATGGTCTGGGTGAGAATGGGGGGGGAGGCCAAATTGAGAATTTTAAAAGTGAGGCACAAAGCCTTGAACTTAATTCTTTGGCCTACTGGTAGCCAATGAAGGTCACGGATAGTACTGCGAGCTGAAACAAATTTGGGGAGGCCGACCAGCATCCTAGCCGCCGAATTTTGTACCCGCTGAAGACGGGCAAGCTCAGCTTGATTAACGCCCAGAAACAGAGAACTGGCGTAGTCCAATCTGGTCAACACCAGAGCTTGGACTATGATCTGCCTGGTATCCGCGTCAAAAAATTTAAAAATAGGCCGTAGGCTTTGTAGAGCGCCAAAGCAGATTCCTGCAACACGTTTAATGTGGGGAATAAAAGACAATTGATTGTCAAGCCAGACGCCCAAATTTCTGACTTCGGTTACAGGAGTAGGAACAGGACCCAATTCAGAAGGCCACCATTGGTCTCCCCAGAGCTCACTGTCTCTACCAAAGAGAATGACCTCCGTCTTGGTGGCATTGAGTTGTAAGCGATTGTTCGCCATCCAGCCGGCAACCGCTTTGAGGGCTGCCTGAAAAGTGGAGGCGTTCATATTGGAATCGCCATTAAGTGACACCGCCAATTGTGTGTCATCGGCGTATGACACTATTGTAAGCCCAAAACTAGCTGCTACCTGCGCCAGCGGTGCAACATACAAGTTAAAAAGGGTGGGGCTGAGGGCCGAGCCCTGTGGCACTCCCTGTAGAATGGGGCGAGGGGCAGAGATGTAGGGAGGAGTAGAAACTTTAAAGGTTCGACCCGTAAGAAATGATCGAAACCATTCAAACGCCTGTTCTCCAACTCCTGCCTCAGCGAGGCGATGTAAAAGGATGTGGTGGGAGACCGTGTCGAACGCGGCACTTAGATCCAATAGGATCAGTGCCGCCGTCTGACCTTGGTCAAGTATATTCCGGGAATCAGTTCCGGGTATGAACGTCATCACGCTTTTAGCGTGATGCGTGCGGCGCGCGCGCAACCAAAGAAGGGCTGTTTATAAACATTGAAAGAGTTTCTGCTTCGGACCTATTTACATGATCGTAGTTGTCACTATATGGTGATATATACAATAACGCTCAATGTATTACACACATTTTTTAACCCTGATTACAATTGCAATTAAGGAAGAAATATGTCTAATGTTTATACCGTAATACGTGCAAAATCAGACAAGGGATGTTTGTAAATATAGAAGGACTTCCTGCTTCGATCCTATTTACACAGTCATAATATAATATTCATCAAGTTTAAACATATTATAGTGTATGACGATTTTTACATATACAACAGCACTCGATATGTTACAAACAATATAGCCCCAATAGCAATTTGCAATCATCAAGGGAATATGCATTTATCAAAAACAGAACCAATCATAAGTGCCCCATATTTTGTCTCATAATTGTTGTATGCATAAATCATTGCTATACGGTAATACAGAGCTAGTATACATTATCAGTGTACATCCCACAATGCCCCTCAATTCAGAAGTTCTTGCTCAGAAATAATCAGGTGTACCAGATCTCATCAGGTCATCAGGGTAGAGACAAAGCCCCTCCATTCATCTGCAGAATTTAACCCATCATTAATTGAATTGATTCTATCAATCCAATGGCACTCACGTCGTAGCAATATCTGTGAGATATCACCGCCTCTTTCAGGTACTGTCACAGTATCAACCACCTGCCATTTCATCTGGTCTGCAGAGTGAGTTTTCTCTATAAAATGTCCTACCAGTGGTGCTGTTAAAACCGCTTTTCTTATGCGGCTGCAATGTTGGCCTATTCTCGCTTTCACTGGTTGTTGTGTCTGCCCAATGTATGGTAAACCGCAAGGGCACCAGATGCAATACACAACATTGCGTGTGTTACAATTTGAGAAAAACTTCAGTATGTGTTCATGACTACCATGTTTAAAGGAGTTTGTCTTCTCTGTCAGAGGGCAAATTACACAATTGCCACAAGGGTGATGGCCCAAGATGGGTGGGAGATTCCATGATGTTTCTAATGTGCCACCTCTCCTAGTACTTTTCTCCGTAGATGACCTAACTAAGTGATCTTTCAAATTTTTCCCTCTTTTGTAGGCAAATAAAGGTACATCAATTTGAGGGTCAATACTTTTAATGATATTCCAATTTTTTATAATTTTCTTACAGATCTTATCCGTGTGGATACCAAAAGTGGTGACACATACAATTTTCTCCATTTCTCTCTTTGGTCTAGTAACCAATAGTTCCTCCCGGGGGCAGTGCCAGGCACGTTTAAGTGATTTTCTCACTATTTTATTAGGGTAGCCTCTCTTTAGTAATTTGTTCCTTAGTATTTCTGCTTCTTTTAGATAGTCATCTCGCCGAGCACAATTCCGACGGATCCTTAAAAACTGCCCAAAGGGCAAACCGTCTCTCAGTGCTCTAGGGTGTTGACTCCTATATGATAACAACGTGTTTTTCTCGGTAGGTTTTCTATGAAGAGATGTATAAAGTTTACCATCATCATGTTGAATACTCAAGTCAAGGAATGGGATCTTATCTTTTTGCAATGTAGATGTAAAGATCAAGTGTGTTTGAGCAGTGTTTAAATACAAAACAAATCTCTCAAAATCCTCTTCGTTCCCTCTCCAAATAAGAAAAATGTCATCTATATACCTATACCAGCAATTGATGCTGGTATGGTAAGGATTATGATCGCTTAGGACAAATTCATTCTCTACGCGGTTCATGTAGATATTAGCTAAATTCGGAGCAAAAACTGCCCCCATGCTCGTGCCACCACATTGTTCGTAATAATGGCCACTGGATACAAAATAATTCCTTTGAAGTGCTACTTCAAGTAATGAAATTATAAAGGAGGTGGGCACATTAAAAGGTCTTGGTCTGGTATCAAGTAGATGTTTTATGCAGCCAATGCTTTCGACTTGGGGGATGTTAGTGTAGAGTGATGATATATCTAGAGTGGCTAGCCAATCTGTATCTTTATCTAATGCCATGTCTTCTACTAGATTTATCATGTGCATTGTATCACACACATAACTAGCTTGTAGGGGAACGTAGTCTCTTATGAAGAAATCGATGTATTTACCGATTGGCTCTAAAATCGACCCACATCCTGACAGGATGGGTCTTCCTGGGGGGTGTGTCACACTTTTGTGCACCTTAGGGAGGGTGTATAGGACCGGGGTTCTTGGATTTGAAGAATTTAAAAACTCAAATTCTTTCTTAGTTATAAACCCTTGATCTAGTCCCTCTTTAGTAATGGTCACAATTCTCTCACGAATCTCTGTTACAGGGTTGTGCTGGAGTTTCTTATAATGCTTCTCTTCAGAGATTTGTTTATTTATTTCGATGTCATAGTCAGTTCTTTCCTGGATGACTATACCTCCACCCTTGTCTGCGGGTCATGTAAATAGGTCCGAAGCAGAAACTCTTTCAATGTTTATAAACAGCCCTTCTTTGGTTGCGCGCGCGCCGCACGCATCACGCTAAAAGCGTGATGACGTTCATACCCGGAACTGATTCTGTCATTTTACAGACGACCGGGAAAACGCTACCAAGCGGGTTTATCCTTCCAAACAGGTAGGAATCTATTCTAAGACCCTTACTGACATCCGCAGCGGTATTAGAGCCTCTGCTGAGCATTTAGACGCGCCGAAAATAATTTGTGCACTTGTATTGTCAGGTATCTCCCTGTTACATCGGCACTGACCGCAAGCCCTCATATAGGACTACCACACAATTCCATGACAGTGGTAAGTCCTTGAACATGACGTTTTTGCTCTTTCTTGCGTACATCTCAGTGAATGTGACATCATTAATACCTGTTTTGCCTTGCTTCTTGACAGTGCCCGGCTGGGTTCACTGTAAGTTGTTTCTAGTATTACTTTATCACGCAAGGGTTGTAATTAAAGACACCACGAGGTACATCCCTTTATATTTAATTCATATACTCTTATCAATTAATACGACTATACACATATTTATACACTTTTTCACTTCTCTTTGTAGATGTCCCTCACTGTCTAGTCCTGACGAGACCTTCATCTAATAGGTCGAAACGCCGTCGACGCCATAGGGAATGAACCCTTAAAACACAGTGCTCTATGATTGTAGATAGTCACTGATTACAAATTGATTTATTGTTGCGTTTGGTCATTTCCCTCTTGTAAATATTCATAGTCGAAAAATTGTACAGTTCACCTATTGTCTATGTGGTTGTTGTTTTCGCTCACAATATCACTGGGGACACATTGCACTTTTTTGTATATATGTCGTTGATATAACTGCCTTATGTGAATTATAAAAGCATTTTTCAGAATCTGGTATGAGTGTGCTTTTTTCTTTGCCAAGCCCCTTTTCTATGATATTTAAAAACGCTATTTAGCTGCTGTACTAAATATAAATTGTACAAGTTGTTATGCCACAGGAACCATTGTTCTTTGGATATAAAAATATATTGGACATCAGTAATGGACACAATCACACGACTGAGTGGAAGCCCAGTCACACCAGAGTCCAAACGCTGTTTAGTAAACCTATGGAAAGCCACAGACCTTACTTAACTCCACATGGCAAACATGGGCAACCCTAGGAGTGATGTTGGCTAAAAGAAATATCGCTAAGCATTGGGGTACTGCTGCAGCCCCCACACTCAGAGTGGTGTAAACTTATGAACATGGCTATGGTGGCGGAAAAGACTGTGTATGTATGTAGGGGATGCCCGAAAAAATTGATACGACTGTGGGAGGGATGGAACACCTAAAGAGGAGGACTATCTACCTTGCCAACAATACCCCAAGATCAAAAAGTACTGAAAAGAGATTGTTAATAGCGCTGTACTGTGATAACTCACACTGCATGAGCATTAATGTAAGGTTGGGAAAGAAATTCTCACCTATATCGCTGACAAACCAACTGATTGTAAAGATGCCTGTTTGTACTATTTGATCAATGTGCCATTTCTTTGTGATAAAATAAAACATAATTTAACCCCTTGTATGCTTGTGACGGAACCGCTCCGTCACAAGCCACGGGTGAGCTGTGCTTGTGACGGAACGGTTCCGTCACGGCCCGCTCGGCGCGCCTGTGCGGCGCGTTCCATTGAGCGGCCGCGTTCGTGACGGAACCGTTTCGCCACAAGCACAGCTCACCCGCGAGCCGTGACGGAGCGGTTCCGTCACAAGCACGTGACCACCGCGTGGCCGCCCTACCCCCATAGCGCTGCGGCGGAATAGCCGCCGCAGCGAAGGGGTTAAAAAACAAACATTTTTTAAATACTACTCAGTCTGCCCAGTGGAGAGAGAGTCTAAGTCAGCCTATTGAAGCCTTTGAAGTAAAAAATGCAATCATGGCGATAAGTTCGAGTAAATCCCCGGGCCGCATGGCTTTACAGTCTCATTTTATAAAACCCATTGCTCTTTCATTGAGGCGCCCTCAACTGTGCTCTATAATTCTTTTGATCAACAGTCCGGAATCGACCCTTGAATGCATGGAGCTGACACTTCTCATATACATTAGGTGGGAAAAGCAGGTAGAACAATTACACTTCTTAAAGCTGACCTACAAATGTTTACCAACATTTGATAAACAGGTAGGCACCATTTATGTTCGGTCTAATGAATGCAGACCAAGGAGGGTTTGTGAACAACAGAAAAAAAGCAACAAGTTTTGAAGAATTGCCATATGGTTGAAAAGGCTACCCAAAAAAGGATCTCAGCACTCTTGCTCAGTCTAGATGACGAGAAGCCCTTGGACAGGGTTAGTTGGAAATATCTTGAGCCACTTTTGACCCAAATGGGCTATGGCTAGAAGATTTTGGTTGGAATTTTGGCTAACTATAAGAACCCAGAGGCAACTATTAGAGTAAATGCTTCAGACAGGCAGGAGGTGGTTCTGCCCACTGGCTCCCCTTCTTTTTGACCTGGCAGTTAAAACCATATCAAATGCATCGAGGCAGGTAGAAAGGGTACTGGTGGTAATATTTGGAGGGCTGCAGTGTCTGTGTATTTGCTGGTGACATGAATTCTCTCTTGTCGTATAACTTCCTTGCTGGCAGTAACATCCATTATGGGTGGCTTTGAAGACATTTTTGGCGTTCAAAGTTAATCACCGAAAGTATGAACTATTGAGCCTAATGTGTTGAGGTAGGAATTGGACCAAGTGGCTGTGGCTTGTCCCTTTAGGTGGAATTCTAAATTACTAAGGTGCTTAGGCCCGAATGGTACAGAAAATATAGAGACTTGATGTAGGGCTAATTGGCCTGAATTGAAAAGACAAATTAAATCTGACCTTAATAAATGGAAATCTTAGTGTGTTCTGGATAGGCAGAATATCCTTCCCCATTTATTTATTTGTTCCAGACCCTCCCAATGCCTACCCTGAAGAAGAACGTAGATTTGACACATATTGTTTCTGCAGGTAAGAGAGCTAGGGTAAGTGGCAGGCTAATCATGTCTTCACAAAATAGAGGAGGGCTAGAACGTCCAGAAATTGTAACTTCCTACTGAGCAACTCAACTAAGAGTGACTGTGGATAGAAAAATAATGTAAATGATAATTTATGGATAGGGTGGTAGTGGGTGCATCTCTTTTGGACCTCCCATGGATAGGGAAGCACCAAAGACTGTGAATGCTTACCTGTCCACTCCAATTAAAATAGGGTTAGAGATAAAGGACAGAGTTTCATGGGAGGGAAGAATAGCAATGTTTCCATCCTCTAATCTCCAATTCACGCCATTCCGCAATTTTCCCCAGGTTTGCAATGTGACATGTTCAAATGTTGGATGGAGGGCGAATGTCTAGTAATTTCTGATCTATTTCAGTGAGGGAAGTAAAGTCCTTTAATCGATACAGAAAAGATCACAATACTTTCAAATATGCAAATGGGTGTGACTCCTCTCACTTTGGCAGGCAGCTATTAGAGCTTTAACCTCAATGGAAACATTTGTAAGAACCCATCGGGGGATCATCTTGTGTATTTATAAACTCCTACAAAATATCCAGAACGGGGACCAGTGGAAATTTCATGGGGGGTGGTTCACAGTCTCAATAGAGAGATCTCTGATAAAAAATGTGAAATGGTACAGACATCCATTCGTAAGGCAATCTGAAGTGTATCTCACAGACAGGCAGTTTGCAAAGATCTGTACCAATGGTAGTTAACTCTGGTGTGACTGCCCCAACTCTTACGCAGAGTTTACTGGAGACCTGTTGGGGATGCAGTTCAAGAAAAGGATTCGTGATCCATATTTGGTATGACTGTCCACACATTTTTCCTTACTGGAATGAGGTTCAGAGTAACATTGAAGGTGTTTTGGGGGTGTTCTATCCAAGCTGATCCATCTTGAGTCTTTTGGCCCACCTGTGAAACCAATTTTAAATGCCTAGTTGGAACAAAATACCGTTTCTCTGGCATATGTGGGGCTGCTAGAATGATGATAGTGGCAACTTGAAAAAAGAAATCTCCATCTAGCTTGGCACAGTGGTTAGGGAAAAATTGGCAACTGTTCGCATTTAAGAAGTTAACTCTTGGCCTCAACAACACTGAGAAGAAATTCACGAAACTCTTAAAATATTTCTGCAGCTGAAGCATCAGCAATTTGAGCCTCCTAGAATGAAAGCCCTGCAACTGTTCATATGATACTTATAGAAGCATCTATTTGAAAATTTCAGGGGGAGTCACCTGTATTTGAGAAGTGTATAAAAGTGATGTTAAATAGTTTGATGGTGAAATATAATATATGGATGATCATGGTGTGGGGGTTAGTAATAATTGTCCTTAAAGTATTCTTTATGCTTTTTTATTATCCTTTTTGATTGAAAACCTCAATAAAAAGATTTGACTAAAAACGAACGCTACATTATGGCACAGTAGTAGTTCACTCTCCGAATCCAGCTTCCACTCCAATTTCTGATTGACTATATTTTTGCATTTTACCCTATACTGCACTTTGCTACCTTTTTAGTTAGCTTTGTGCAGTATGAATACCACATACCTAAAAATATTCGAAAAGATCCCTAGAAGCTGCTGGGGAATTATATCCTCCCTCACAACTTTAAGTTGGTGAACAATGCCCTTGTGTGGTATAGGGCTGAACAATGAACTTGTGTGGTATAAAGGGCTGTACTACTGTGCAAGGATCCATAGGATTAGTTTCTCTGCTCCTTTATCCCCATCCTCTCCTTACCCTTTATTTTGTCGGCTAAGGAATGGCAAACCTTACAGGATGAGTGTCTCGCTCGTGGATGAAGAGTACGATCATCGAAAGCTACATTGTTTGGGTAACAAGGAGCCTCGCATATCGCTATCCATTGAGGGATTAAAAATAATTTTAATCTCTGTTTAGAAACACAAAACAAGGTCTTGCTTAATCTGCATTAGTATGGTTTGCAGGATTGTGAATTCTAATGATCCTATTAGCTGGAGCCGGAGGTATGGTGCAAAAAGATAAATTCCATGTGTTTTTGGCAGAGTGTTATTAGGATGTTGTCAGTGGATGAAATTCCTGTCTAGGAGGGTCCTGTTAAAGGCCCCTAAGCTGATGACCTTTGTGGAAAATAGGTTGTTAAAGATTATGCAACTATGAAATGTTTGTACTGCCTATGAAGCCCGTTGGGCAACAAATGTTCTTGAGACTGTCCTGGTTAAGTACAACTGCTCTCGGACTGTAGAGGTATTTTGCAGTGTTAATTTCTGTTGGATTTCAAGGCAGTGTTAACATTTAAAAAAGTGTAAAATGTATTTTCTATTTTGTTTTGGACTGGCTTTTTAGCTATTTACAGAAGACATCCGTTTCCTTGATATAACGCAACCTTCATATGTTGCTGCACAAAGGGAACTGTCAAATGGAGAAGCACCGAACAAGCGAAGAAGAATTGAATTGGGTTGGGTTGTGATTCGAGACAATCTTCAAAAATCACACAAGGATTTTGACATCATACCCTGGTAAGCCCAGTCCACCTTTGTATTTCTATATTAGCTTTCCACTGGATCATATGTCTATAACTCTCAAATGTTATATGGAACTCCTGTTTGTACCCCCAGATTGTTACATTGAATAGTTATTCCCATGAGTAACTTATCACTTTCTAGTGTTCGAAGTGTTCTAATGTATAAACTGTAAATATCAATTTAGAGTGCCAGACTTCCTTGTAGATCCTGAGATTTCCCCAACCTTTAGGTGATTGGTGTGAGAAGTTGGCCCGATATGCAGCGTTCGCTATTCTAGCGACCGCTATGTATCGTTCCAAACGACCCTTATGGTGATTGGTTGTAAGTCAACCTTAGACCAGCTATCCTAGTAGCGTGGATACGAGCAGTCTTCGGGCTAAACTCTAGAGGGCGTGTTAAGCCAGCTGTTATACCATCACATACCCCTTGAACCCCAAGTGAAAGGACACCACACAAGTGTTATGAAAATAAACAGGATATTTATTAAGAATCACAACAGCCCTGGACTCTTTATGAGGACAGGGTACTAAGCACAAACCAAAACTCTTAGGAAAATACTTCAAGTGCACAATTAAAACAAGTGTCCGAAGACACGGAAAGTTTAGTGGTCTCGGGCGGACCCGATAAGGCAAGTCGGAAGCGAGGGACTCGGGACCCTAGAGTAAGGAGGCTATGCAGGCACCGAAATGCCGAAGTTACCTAGCCACGAGGGCTGCGGCTGCACAAGTCTTACAGGCGTCGGGGTCTTCGCTGACGAGCCAGGAGCCGGAAGAAAAGGAGTTGCTGGCCGGCGACCAGTGCTGAATAGTTTGTAGAGATCCAAGCCTGGATCAGAGATCGTTGATACCTGAAAGCAGAGGGGACCAAGTTCGTACTACTAGCCAGTAGTCAGAGGGTACCAGGAAGGCACCGGTTGGCCGTCACCTCGACTAGGTGAGTGGGCGACGCTAGGCTCTGCAGTCTCACGGACCAGGAGGCGTTGTCGGCTACCCGGATGGAGGTGCGAGCTGTCCCACGAAGGTTGATGCTGTCGGCGTCGCTGGGCCCAGGATTGGGCAACAAGCCTTGGCAGATTTCAGGGCCACGTGGTGGGCCTAAAATGGCGTCTTGAGTGGACCAGGAGGGTCCGGGATGCTTCTCTCAAAGATGGAAGCAAGGGCCAGTCTGGAGCAACCAGACCAGCAGCGTTGGTTGTCGGATGTCGTCAAAGAAGGGCACAAGCCAGCGGCTAGTGTCCAGACAACGTGCTGGGCAGCGAGCAGAAGGGCCCCACGCAGATCGTGGAGATACTGGGAGGCTGCACTTCGATGCTGGAGCTGCTCAGGGTCGGGGCTTCTCTGACCCCAGAGCACTCACCAGAGAGTTACTTCGATGGTCGTGCTGATTAAGAAAGCGTGCAGGTTTTGATGATGGCCGGTCCCTCGAGGTCTCGTCGCACCCGCAGATCACAGCTGAGCTGATGACGTGGGTAGAGGTCAGAGGTGCCAGGGAAGCCGGTTCTCGTCGAGCTGGGCCGTCGGATTCCTGAGGAAGGACTTGCAGCAAACCGCAGAGTTCTTAGATGGTGCCTGCGGATGCAGGGTGACTACTCCTTAGTCACAAGGGAGAAATCTTGAGAAGAATCTCGAATGTCCTTTCGTAGAAAGTAGTTCTTGATTCAAAGATGATCTAATTTGGAAGGGTCCCCGCTCCTGCCTTTATCCTAAAGAAAGGGGTGGGTACATGACTAGGTCCTGCCCTAAGGGTGGGACCAGGAAGGGGGGTAGTTACACCCCTCTCCCCTGCCGGACTTCCCCAGGCCAGGGGCTGGCGCCCCTGGAACTGGTTCTGACCGGCAGATGCGTAGTGAGCACCGGGGTGCCACTCCGCAGTCACCTTCTCGCAAAGCCCTACCTACCCAGAATACACAAACCCTGTCTGGGACGGTGCGAACACCGCCCTTGACAGGAAACCCTTTGTCCAAGCTCTCCTCGCTGGAAGGACTCCCAGCAGCAGGAGGTCAGACTCGTGTCTGTGGTGGCAGCGTCCATTTTGTGGAGCTGAGGCTTCAGTTAACTTTAACCGGGGTTCACAGTTACGTACATGTCGTGCCCCTCTAGAAGGGTGGAATGCTAACCTCGTCGCCAGAATTGGTGAGGGGGCAGTATCCCGATTCGTATGACACCTTACTCGACATGCCTTGATAACGCGATACCGAAGTTACCAATATGGTACGCGTTATCATGGAACAGCCATTGGGTCTTGGTTCCGCAAGCTGCAACCGGGCTCGGCTCGGGCCAGAACCCAATTCACACGATTCCAAGCACTCTGCCTTCAGGATTGTCAAGGCCTGCCATAGGAGTGACTGATAGGAACTCGGGTGTCCATTGTACGGTTAGATATAGGGCTACTATACCTACAGCAACGAGCGGGTACGCTACGTTGCCCCAGCTGTCGTGCAGCCAGTTGTGTCAGATTTAGATGGCCATCCAGGGGTGGCATAATACATGCTTCAGCCCCTGGTAGGCCCTGGGTACACCGATGCCCTGAGTTACAGGGTCTGACAGGGTGGCCCAGTTCCAATTGGGTAATGCACCTAAGGTACACGCATCAATTTAGAGAGAGAACAGCTAGGCTGTGGGTCTGATTAGCAGGCCCACAGCCCGAGAAAGTCGTAAACCAGTGAAACAAAAGCAAAAAGTCCGGGTGATCATAGGATTGCAGACCCTACTCTCCTACATGACCCCCCCCCCAAACGTTGGGACAATAAGCTAACCTTGACCAGGTGAGTCTTCTTGTTCTAAGTGGAAATACCTGGAGAGCCCATCTGCATTGCCATGATCAGTGCCAGGTCTATGCTCCACTGTGAAGTCCATCCCCTGTAGGGAAATGGACCACCTAAGCAGTTTGGGGTTTTCACCCTTCATCTGATTTAGCCATAAGAGGGGCTTATGGTCGGTCTGAATTTTGAAATGAGTGCCAAACAAGTATGACCTCAGTTTCTTCAGGGCCCACACCACAGCGAAGGCCTCCCTCTCTATAGCTGACCAATTTTTCTCTCTGGGGGTCAGCCGTCTGCTTATAAAAGCAATGGGCTGGTCATTACCATCAAAATTCAGTTGAGATAGAACAGCTCCCACACCCAACTCAGAAGCATCTGTTTGGACAATGAATGGTTTGGAGTAGTCTGGACTCTTGAGGATAGGTGCCGTGCACATGGCCTGTTTTAGGTCATCGAATGCTTTTTGACAGCTCGCTGTCCACTGAACCTTTTTTGGCATTTTCTTACTCGTCAGTTCATTGAGCGGAGTCACAATCGATCCGTAATTCCTGACGAACTTCCGGTAGTAACCAGTCAGGCCCAAGAAAGCTCGAACCTGAGTCTGGGTGGTTGGAGGAGCCCAGTCCCTGATTGACTGTATCTTGCTCTCCAGCGGCTGAACTTGGCCTCCACCGACGAGGTGGCCCAAGTATACAACCTGTGTCTGCCCTATCTGGCACTTGGTAGCCTTGATAGTGGGACCTGCTGCTTGCAGAGCCTCTAACACTTTCCGCAGGTGGACCAGGTGATCCTCCCAGGTGGAGCTAAAGACAGCAATATCGTCAAGATACGCCGCACAGAAGTCATCCAGCCCAGTGAGAACGTGATTCACCAACCGTTGGAAGGTGGCAGGTGCATTTTTCAAACCAAAGGGCATCACCACGAACTCATAATGCCCACCAGGGGTAGAAAATGCGGTCTTAGGCTTGGCGTCCTCAGCTAACCTGATTTGCCAATACCCAGCTGTCAGGTCAAACGTACTTAAGTAGTTGGCCGAAGCCAATCTATCGATAAGCTCGTCTGCCCTTGGTATTGGGTGGGCGTCAGTCTTAGTGACTCCATTGAGACCCCTGTAGTCTACGCAGAACCTCATCTCTTTCTTACCGCCCAGGGTGTGAGGTTTCGGCACTAGAACTACGGGACTAGCCCAGGGGCTGTCCGAGGGTTCAATGACTCCCAGCTCCAACATTTTCTGCACTTCATTCTTGATGCAGTCTCTAACGTGATCTGGCTGCCGGTAGATTTTACTCTTCACGGGCAAGCTGTCACCAGTGTCGACCTCATGGGGTCACCAATTGGTCTGACTGGGTGTTAGAGAGAACATATGCCGGAAGGATTGAAGAACCTGTTTACAATCCTCCTGTTGATGTTCGGAGAGGCTGCCACAAAAGACAACACCATCTACCGATCCATCGTCAGGATTCTGAGTGAGCAGGTCGGGGAGAGGGTCACTCTCCTCCTCCTGTCCCTCATCCATGGCCATGAGCAAACTCATGTCCGTCCTGTCGACATATGCCTTGAGCCTGTTGACATGGAGCACCCTGTGGGGGCTCCTGGGAGTTCCCAGGTCTACCAGGTAGGTGACCTCTCCCTTTTTCTCCAGGATGGTGTAGGGCCCGGACCATTTGTCCTTGAGTGCTGCTGGGGCCACTGGCTCCAACACCCACACCTTCTGTCCGGGCTGATAAACAGTCAAGACAGCCTTTTGGTCATGCCAAGCTTTTTGGAGTTCTTGGCTGGCCTTAAGGTTTTCGGATGCCTTCTCCATGTACTCAGCCATCCGCGAGCGGAGGCCCAGCACATAGTCCACTATGCTGGTTGCAGGCTTTTTGAGAGGTCTCTCCCATCCTTCCTTCACCAAACACAGGGGTCCTCTCACAGGATGCCCGTACAGAAGTTCAAAAGGGCTGTAGCCAACCCCCTTCTGTGGGACTTCTCTGTAAGCGAATTAAAGGCAGGGGATCAGGACGTCCCATCTACGCCGAAGCTTTTCAGGTAGTCCGTGAATCATCCCTTTCAGGGTCCTGTTGAATCTCTCAACAAGCCCATTGCATTGTGGATGATAGGGTGTAGTGAATTTGTAGTTGACACCACATTCCTTCCACATAGCAGTTAAGTAGCTCGACATAAAGTTTGCACCTCTGTCGGAGACGACCTCCTTAGGGAAGCCCACTCTGGAGAATACTCCAACTAGGGCTCTTGCCACAACAGGTGCTGTAGTGGTCCTAAGGGGAATAGCTTCAGGATACCTGGTGGCATGATCCACTACCACCAGTATAAACTTGTGCCCTGATGCTGTTGGTGGTTCCATGGGACCGACGATGTCAATCCCCACCCGTTCAAAGGGCACCCCCACCACAGGCATTGGTATAAGGGGGCCTTTGTCGTGCCACCTGACTTACCACTGGCTTGGCAAGTGACACAGGAGCGGCAAAACTCCTTGGTATCCTCGTTCATGTGAGGCCAGTGAAAGTGTGAGACAAGCCTGTCCCACGTCTTCGTCTGGCCTAGGTGTCCTGCTAAGGGAATCTCGTGGGCCAAGGTAAGGAGGAAACCACGCTGAGACAAGGGGACGACCAGCCTCCTGGTCATGCCAGGCTTGGGGTCTCTTGCCTCAGTGTACAGGAGTCCATCTTCCCAGTATACCTTGTGGGTACCTGTGGCGTTCCCAGCAGCCTCAGCAGCAGCCTGCTGTCTGAGGGGTTCAAGAGAAGGGCAGCCTAACTGGTCCTTCCCCAGGTCCTCTCGTGTGGGTCCCCCTGAGCCCAGAAACTCAACTTGATCAAGTTCAAGTTCTTTAGGTTCAGTTTCCCGCAATTCTTGGAGGTTAGCCTCCTCTGAGTCCTGATCCTCGACCTGGGGCAAGGGGGAAGGCGAAGCCTTAACCCGACTGCTCCTCTTCTTGGGAGGTGTCTGGTCCGTTGTTCCAGGATCCAGCACCTGTTCAGTGGGGCATCGTCTGACCTGTGACCTGGTCACAGCAAACACGTGTGCTGGCAAGCCTAACATCTCCATGTGAGTCCTTTGCTCCACTTCTGACCATCGTGATGACTCCAAATCATTGCCCAACAAACAATCCACTGGGAGGTCTGAACTAACAACAACCTTTTTCTGGCCATTTACCCCTCCCCAGGAGAAAGCAACAATCGCCATACTATGACTGGTAGTGACGTTGCTGGCATTGGTCACCAGGAATTCTGTACCTGGGTCCACAAAGTTAGGCGTCACCATGGTGACGCTGGCACAAGTGTCCCTATAGGCCTGAGCCATTCTTCCATTTATTAAAGGCGTCTGTCGGTATTTGCCCAAAGTATTGGGACTGACATCAGGGGATATATCCACATCCCCTGTACAGACAAGGACAGCCTGAGTGAGTGTACCAGCTAAGCCGTCACACCCCTCAGAACCCAAGGTTAACCCAACTAGTCCCTTGGGAGGCGCACTACTACTGCTGGCTGTACTAGGGGGCACAGGTGCCGTAGGGGCTGCAGTAGCAGGAGTCTGCCCTCCTTTCTTGGTGCACTCACTAAACCAGTGAGTTTTACTTTTACAGTATTGGCACCACCTTTTCGATTGGCCTTCTTGATTCCTCTTTTTCTGGGAAGCCTGACCCCCCCCCCCTCTTTGGGTTGTGGGGGACCTGTCGAAGACTTCTGGTCAGTTTGTTCCCCTTTTGAATCTTTACCCTTCTGGTCTGCTTTCTTCTGACCACCCTGGTTCTGGCCCTGGTTTTGCTTAACCCTTGTTCTGACCCATCTGTCTGCCTTCTTTCCCAATTCTTGGGGAGAGGTCAGATCCGAGTCGATAAGGTGCTGATGCAACAACTGGTTCTGACAATTGTTTAAAATCTGTTCTCGCATGATCAAATTATACAATCCTTGGTAATCAGTAACCTTACTGCCCAGCAACCAGCCCTCAAAAGCCTTAGTGGCACAATCAACGAAATCAGACCAGTCCTGAGACTGAGTTTTCTGGGTATCCCTGAACAGCAACCTGTACTGCTCAGTGGTTAGGCCAAACCCGTCAATCAGTGTGTTCTTCAGGACTTGGTAATTGTTAGCGTCCTCGACCCTTGTGGTGAGGAGCTTATCTCTACCTTTACCTTCAAAGGAGAGCCACAAGATAGCTGCTCACTGACTCTGGGGGACGCACTGTACAGTGCAGGCCCGCTCCAAAGCAGTAATCCATTTGTGGATGTCGTCCCCTTGCTTAAAGAGGGGCACTATCTTATTCAGGTGCTTAGTGTCTAAACTCCTGGGTTCCCGTGGGGGAATGCTGCCACCAGTGGGAATCGTCCCACTCAACTCTTGCTCTCGAGCAAAGGCGAGTCTCTCTTTGGCTTCCCGCTCCTTTGCTTCGTACACTCTTCTCTGAGGCGATGTCATCCCTCTTCGAGCAGAGCCTCGAGAGCCATTGGTTCGAACAGATCTGTTAGAGCCTCTCGATAGAGACCTAACTCGTCCGTTCCCAATGTTAAGCTGGTCCGAGAGAGGCCCCAGGGGTCTCCTAGTACCAATCTCGTGCCGGCTTAAGTTGTCCTGAGTTAGCTGACTAACTATGACTGGACCTTTGTCTGCCTCGTCCCCAGATGTCTCTGGTTCCTCGTCCTCCTCTTCGCCCTCGGCTGAGAGATGGATAAGGTCAGGGTCACCTCGGGTTCCCTCGAGGGGAGGCATTTCCATTTCGGGATGAGAAGGGTCGGTGTTACCCGCCTTCCTGGCATCATAAGTCTCCAAGAGACCAATCAGAAACGGAATGGTAGGGTTTGCACCCTGCTTTATCTTTCGAGACGTACAGATCTGTCGCATCTCATGAAAGCTAAGCGCAGCATATCTGGAGGTGACCTGTGGAAGGTCGACTGACACGAGGGGAGACTCAAAGTTTCCGCCTTTGTCCGACATGCTGTTTCTAGTGTGGTGTAAGTGATGCACCTACCTACACTATGGGTTTACCTACTGAGCCCTTGCTAAGAGTTGCAGCCAAGGTGTGCTAAGCCTTGAAGAGCTACAACAGCTGGTTCAGTAGAACTCAGAGTATTCTAAGCTAGGTTATATGTACCTGGAGTACTTATGCGATCTTTCACAAGATGTTCTTAGGATACGCGTGGTAAAACAACAGCAAGCTCAAATCCCAACCGCTGCTCACCAATGTGAGAAGTTGGCCCGATATGCAGCGTTTGCTATTCTAGCGACCGCTATGTATCGTTCCAAACGACCCTTATGGTGATTGGTTGTAAGTCAACCTTAGACCAGCTATCCTAGTAGCGTGGATACGAGCAGTCTTCGGGCTAAACTCTAGAGGGCGTGTTAAGCCAGCTGTTATACCATCACATACCCCTTGAACCCCAAGTGAAAGGACACCACACAAGTGTTATGAAAATAAACAGGATATTTATTAAGAATCACAACAGCCCTGGACTCTTTATGAGGACAGGGTAATAAGCACAAACCAAAACTCTTAGGAAAATACTTCAAGTGCACAATTAAAACAAGTGTCCGAAGACACGGAAAGTTTAGTGGTATCGGGCGGACCCGATAAGGCAAGTCGGAAGCGAGGGACTCGGGACCCTAGAGTATGGAGGCTATGCAGGCACCGAAATGCCGAAGTTACCTAGCCACGAGGGCTGCGGCTGCACAAGTCTTACAGGCGTCGGGGTCTTCGCTGACGAGCCAGGAGCCGGAAGAAAAGGAGTTGCTGGCTGGCGACCAGTGCTGAATAGTTTGTAGAGATCCAAGCCTGGATCAGAGATCGTTGATACCTGAAAGCAGAGGGGACCAAGTTCGTACTACTAGCCAGTAGTCAGAGGGTACCAGGAAGGCACCGGTTGGCCGTCACCTCGGCGAGGTGAGTGGGCGACGCTAGGCTCTGCAGTCTCACGGACCAGGAGGCGTTGTCGGCTGCCCGGATGGAGGTGCGAGCTGTCCCACGAAGGTTGATGCTGTCGGCGTCGCTGGGCCCAGGATTGGGCAACAAGCCTTGGCAGATTTCAGGGCCACGTGGTGGGCCTAAAATGGCGTCTTGAGTGGACCAGGAGGGTCCGGGATGCTTCTCTCAAAGATGGAAGCAAGGGCCAGTCTGGAGCAACCAGACCAGCAGCGTTGGTTGTCGGATGTCGTCAAAGAAGGGCACAAGCCAGCGGCTAGTGTCCAGACAACGTGCTGGCAGCGAGCAGAAGGGCCCCACGCAGATCGTGGAGATACTGGGAGGCTGCACTTCGATGCTGGAGCTGCTCAGGGTCGGGGCTTCTCTGACCCCAGAGCACTCACCAGAGAATTACTTCGATGGTCGTGCTGATTAAGAAAGCGTGCAGGTTTTGATGATGGCCGGTCCCTCGAGGTCTCGTCGCACCCGCAGATCACAGCTGAGCTGATGACGTGGGTAGAGGTCAGAGGTGCCAGGGAAGCCGGTTCTCGTCGAGCTGGGCCGTCGGATTCCTGAGGAAGGACTTGCAGCAAACCGCAGAGTTCTTAGATGGTGCCTGCGGATGCAGGGTGACTACTCCTTAGTCACAAGGGAGAAATCTTGAGAAGAGTCTCGAATGTCCTTTCGTAGAAAGTAGTTCTTGATTCAAAGATGATCTAATTTGGAAGGGTCCCCGCTCCGGCCTTTATCCTAAAGAAAGGGGTGGGTACATGACTAGGTCCTGCCCTAAGGGTGGGACCAGGAAGGGGGGTAGTTACACCCCTCTCCCCTGCCGGACTTCCCCAGGCCAGGGGCTGGCGCCCCTGGAACTGGTTCTGACCGGCAGATGCGTAGTGAGCACCGGGGTGCCACTCCGCAGTCACCTTCTCGCAAAGCCCTACCTACCCAGAATACACAAACCCTGTCTGGGACGGTGCGAACACCGCCCTTGACAGGAAACCCTTTGTCCAAGCTCTCCTCGCTGGAAGGACTCCCAGCAGCAGGAGGTCAGACTCGTGTCTGTGGTGGCAGCGTCCATTTTGTGGAGCTGAGGCTTCAGTTAACTTTAACCGGGGTTCACAGTTACGTACATGTCGTGCCCCTCTAGAAGGGCGGAATGCTAACCTCGTCGCCAGAATTGGTGAGGGGGCAGTATCCCGATTCGTATGACACCTTACTCGACATGCCTTGATAACGCGATACCGAAGTTACCGATATGGTACGCGTTATCATGGAACAGCCATTGGGTCTTGGTTCCGCAAGCTGCAACCGGGCTCGGCTCGGGCCAGAACCCAATTCACACGATTCCAAGCACTCTGCCTTCAGGATTGTCAAGGCCTGCCATAGGAGTGACTGATAGGAACTCGGGTGTCCATTGTACGGTTAGATATAGGGCTACTATACCTACAGCAACGAGCGGGTACGCTACGTTGCCCCAGCTGTCGTGCAGCCAGTTGTGTCAGATTTAGATGGCCATCCAGGGGTGGCATAATACATGCTTCAGCCCCTGGTAGGCCCTGGGTACACCGATGCCCTGAGTTACAGGGTCTGACAGGGTGGCCCAGTTCCAATTGGGTAATGCACCTAAGGTACACGCATCAATTTAGAGAGAGAACAGCTAGGCTGTGGGTCTGATTAGCAGGCCCACAGCCCGAGAAAGTCGTAAACCAGTGAAACAAAAGCAAAAAGTCCGGGTGATCATAGGATTGCAGACCCTACTCTCCTACAATTGGCATTACTTAAATGCCTTCAATGATAATAAACTGCTGGAGACCGGTAACAGGAAGTACTGTGTTTCTTGTGCTGTGTTAACTTTCAGCATCTGAATATTTAGCAGCACATTACGCATTGTAAAGTAGCACAATTGCTTCTACACTGTTTCCAGTGACAGTGCTGCATTATGGTAGCAAAAACCAGTGTCCAGATTTTGTCTCAAACCGAGACCGCCTGGGTAATTTCTGTAATCCATTCCATAAATTTAAATTCATGGTACTATTTAACAATTCCTATGTCATTCAAAATGCACTTCACTAACCAGTGAGGGACCAGGTGCGTTTTTTGGTTTGATGCAGTAGGACTCTAGTTATACATTTCACATGTTCCACAACTGAAAGCTCATAGTAAGGTCTACTTTATGCATTTTATTTATCATAGGCCAGAGTTTAAAAATATGTTTTTTGTTAAAGGCAACGTGCGTATAAATACCAGAGCAATGGGGATTTTGGTTTAATACAAGAAACGTATACAACGTTTAGTGCTGACAATGATGTGCTCTATTCTGAATTGTTCTTTATTTACTATAAGTACTAGATATCTTCCCTGTTCTGCAAGATCCCAGAAACGATCGTTTGAAATGGAACCTATATTTTTTAAAATTGCATGTGTAACAATGTGATTTTTCGTCTTTCATCTTCTCCAAATAGACTTAAAAATAAACTGTTTTTAAAATTCACTTTTACTGGCATTTAAAATCGTTTTACATGCCTACCCCAAAGAAATGCTTATGGACCAGAGCATAAGTTACATTCTTGCTTTCATGGTAATGTAGGTCCTAATGATTTTGATTCTTATCAGTGTGTGTGTGTGGTTGGGTATGTCTGCCCGTGCCGTTCTGGGTGTTTCCTACCCATTGCAATACAGAAAAACATTAAACCATGAAACCTTGCTCATTCTCTGCCTCCACAGTAGGCCTATGGTTGTTTATTCACCACTTATTATTATGGTATACGGTACTGTAGGAGAAAGATTTTTTTCATTGTGATTTCTTTATTAATATTCATAAACAATTACCTTATGTGATTAGTACACCTTTTTCAGTTGAGACAGTCCCTCCCATTATAATAAAAAGTTGTTTATCAGAAGGTAAAAAGTTCTTGTTTTGTATATTAAAAAAAACACATTAATATAAATTCATACGAAAAGTAAACACAAAGCTGCATTTCTGACTGAACCGGTTTGAATTCCCACTTTTTAAAAGAAGAAAATGAATGGGAATGGTTACTGATTTATACAGCCTCACAAAGTGGAATAAAATGGACATTGCTTTAAATAAATCAAGTGTTCCAGAGTCCCATGCAGCTGTGTGGCATTTGCTTCATCTAATAATTTTTCTGCAAGTAGAATCCCTAAACAAAGTGCTCTACCTACAGCTGTATTATGAAACATTTTGCCACGTCAGGTCCTATGATGAGATTTGCATTTTCTTTTTGGAATGTCTTTTTTTAAACTAAGCTTAAGGGTGGTGTACTGAGTTTGTTATATGGTTTGTATCTCAGCAGGTCGAGCCTCTGAAAGACAGAGTGAAAGAGTCAGTGAAGAATGATATGTTTTGCTGAGTGTGTAACTTCAGTTGATTTTTCGTGTGTAGAATAGGGATTTTTCTTTGTGGTGCTAAATAAATTAAAGGAAAAGATTTTTAGCCATTGCTGGTCTAGTAGTTCAAAACCACTTCAAAAGGTATTGTTTTCCAACCCACTATTTTTGACAAACCAGTGTGGCAGTGGGGTCATGGAAGGGATTTACCCCTTCCCCAAGAACTTTGTTTTATTTTTTTTATTTACATTTTTAGTCGTGGAAAACTTTCAATAACAAAAATTAATTTAAACTGTTCACCAATATTAGGCATATTGTACATGCACTTCTCACCATGTAATTGCATTAATAAAACACAAAATATACTTTAACTAAATTCTCTTGCTAAGGTTTCCAGTATTACTCTCTGCCGTACATGAACCTGTTTATTAATCCGTCATTAGTTTGAGCCCTACCCACCACCTTGATATTGACCATTTTCTGGTGTTTCTGTTGACAGCCACTGGCCTCCTAGACTGGAAGTTCTGGGTGTTATTTGTGTCGAGACCTGCTTTCAGTTTTTCCTTGAGGTATCTCTCTTTACGATTTCTCCAGGCCAAACCTTAGAAAGGCCTGTTCTGCTCTTGTGTAACCCTCATATTCTAGGATGCTAATTTAGGTATAAATTCTACTGGACGACCAAGGATGTCCTGTAATGTATTAAACAGAGTTTGGCAAAAAAGGTGACTGGTTGTATAGCACTATATCCTATGGAATAAAGTCAAGCAAAAGCAGTGGTTTGATATAGGTTATTCGGCGCCACTTAGAGAGTCTCACAAATATTCAAGTTCAAACGTTATTTCTTACGGTGCTATAAGGTAGAAGGAACCACTTTATCCTTCCAAACATGAGCATACGCCTCAAACAAATTGTAACACTCCTTAGCACACGTATATCATAGTACTGTTGTATATCGGTGTTGCCACCCTTTGAAACAATCACAATACGTAGTTGTTAGTAATACATCAGTTTATATTTATTCTTGATCACTGGAAGTTCTCCACACAGCCGACACGTGTTTCGTCGTGACTGGGAGTGTAACCCACAACTTTTTCAAGGTTATTTCCAGATCTGTTCTCTTTTGGTTAGTATGCGGTGATAATTCCCCGTGACGGGAGCCTTTACCAACTGGATCATACGGGCGAAAGCCGGCCAAAACAAACTGTGGTGTGAAGCCACTGTTGACAACATAAACTGGATACGAATCAACAGAAGACCAGCGAAGAACCCCCTTGCGGGTTGGAATTATCACCGACGACGAAACACGTGTCGGCTGTGTGGAACTTCCAGTGATCAAGAATAAATATAAATTGATGTATTACTAACAACTACGTATTGTGATTGTTTCAAAGGGTGGCAACACCGATATGCAACAGTACTATGATATACGTGTGCTAAGGAGTGTTACAATTCCTATGGAATAAATGCCTTTCATCAGTTTAGCTTTTAAGATAGGTTGGGCCAGAATTACGCTGCCTTTGCCATAGTTGTTGCTCGGTTAAGTAAATCATGTAGCTATTTAAATTGTGTTATGTGGTATCTGATGGGTATCACAGGGCACCATCAGGACCAATGTTCATACCTGGTTCAAGGAGCCTCACAGGCACCTTCTGCCGTACTGAAGAAATTCTGAAGTCACACTCTGTTCCCCTGATAGATAGAATGCCTCACTGTTGAAAGATAACCATTACAAAAATGGGGTGACCCTTAAGGTATGGACCTGGGTATCTAATGATATAAGCAAACAATGGTCCTAGACCTATAAATTTGGGTACAATGATCGAATCAAGAATTTAATTACTTATTCAGAAACACAAAGCCCCTTCAATTAGTCTGCTATCTGTAACACAAAGACAAAATCTTTGAGACAAAACTTTCCACCACGGTACTTTAGAAAAATATATTCTTATTTAATTTTTTGTATTCAAATTTTTGCGTAATTTTGTCAATAAAAACATGTAGGTTGCCCCAAGATAGGAGAGTGCAAAAAAAGTGTGATTTCAAGGGGGTGAGCAAGTGAAGTAGAAAGGAAATTGCAAAATGATAGATAAGAGAGGTGAGTTTTATAATTTCAACAATCCATACTGTATAACAATCTGTTCGAGGCATATGGGCTGCAGATGGTACATTATGAATAGATCGCCATCTGGTGTTGGGCTCGGATGATTGCACTTTGTTTTTCTCTTGGAGAGTCTTTTGTATCTTGGTGACTCCTCCCTTAGTTGGTAGTGCGCATGGGCATCGGCTCCATCCTTAGATTGTTTTTTTCCGCCATCGGGTTCGGATGAAGATCGAGACGCTCCAGATCAACTTCTGAAGAAAGTGATTTTTCGGCGCGTATTCCCTTTCCAATTCGACGGTATTGTTAGCGAACGCGTTCTTTTCCATTCCGACGCGTTACAAATTCAAAATAGAAGAGAAAAACTTGGATCTACGTCGAAGAACAAGAGACCTTTCTCGGCGCAGTCAAGCCCGGAGTCCATGGAAAGGACTCCATTCAAAAAATGTCCATCGTGTGGTGCTAAGTTCCCACACAAGGACCTACACGAGGTGTGCAACCTCTGCCTATCGCCTGAACACGAATCCAGGGACTGCGAAGCCTGCGCAGCATTCTCCTCCAAGCTAACGATCAGAAATCGTCGAGCTCGAAGGCACGAGGCTTCCAGAATGCATGCGGAGGCGATCCCGGAGCTGTTCGGAGACGAACAAATCGAGGAAGAAGAGGACCAGTCGGGGTCGGAAGGGGACCAGTCGGAGGTTGAAGAACTCTTCGAGCAACAAACCGTGAGTGACGACGTCCCCTTACCGAAAAACCGACCCCGTGCGGTAACGACCCCGCCCTCGGGCCCGGTCAAATCGCTGAAAAGAGTTTCCGACGCCCCGCCTTCGGGCCCGGCAACGAAACCGAAACTGAAACCGAAACACTCGGAATCCCACCACGTCGGATCCGAGAAAAGGGTGTCATCGACTTCGACACCGAGGCGGCATATAAAGGAGAGCTCGGTATCGAAACATTCCATGTCGAAAAAGAAATATGATGTATCGCCCAAAAGACACTCGATACCCAAAAAGTCGGAATCGAGCAGACATTCGGTGTCGAAACCAGAAAGATCTGAGGATCGAAAACAAAAACAGCTCTCGGAACCAGGACCCTCGGTACCGATTCAAGAGCAACAAACAGATCCCAAGCAAAAGATCTTGTTTATTGACCCACAAACTGGGAAAGTGGTCACGAAGAAGAGAAAGAGTGAACAGTCAGAAGATAAACCTCTTCCTCCAAAAAAGAGAACAATGGGGACGAACATAACTCCTCCTGCTTCTCCTCGTCCTAAAGACACACCCTCTTCTCCTATTCCTCACAATAGGCCACATATTCCTACACCCTCCACACCAAGACCAGCTACACCTCAGTCAGATGTAGACAGTGATATAGGGGAGGGAGAACCTCAAGGGGATGACGAATCTATCCAGGATGAGGAAGATCCATGGGAAAATTACGATGTAGGGTCAGATGAGGACAACGACCCAGAGCTATACCCCTCAAAGCCTTCACCACCTGATGATAACACAGGTTTTGTGCAGCTCATTAATAGGGCAGCAAAATATCACAAACTAGATATGCACACAGAACCTCAGATAGAGGATTTCTTGTTAGAGACTCTACCTAGTGCACAGAGAACATCAGGTACTCTTCCTATGCTAAAGGGTCTTCTCACTCACACAGAAGAAATATTCGAAAACCCAGTGAGAGCCAGGGTGTTAAACCCAAGAATCGATAAAAAATATAAAGCGGCTCCAAAGGACCCAATATTTATTAGAGGGCATGTACCCCTAGACTCGCTGGTGGTCTCAACAGCTCGTAAGAGAGCAAACTCATTATCTACAGGAGAGGCTCCTCCACCAGATAAAGAGTCGAAGTTAATAGATGCATCAGGCAAGAGAGTAGCATCACAGGCAGCAAATAGCTGGCGTATAGCTAATACACAAGCTCTACTCGCACGGTACGACAGGGCACATTACGATGAGTTAGAAAAACTTCTCACACATCTTCCAAAAGAACATCAAAAGAAGGCAGACCAATTAATTCAGGAAGGTAAAATAATAACTAATACTTCCATTAAGTGTGCGTTAGACGCAGCAGACACTGCAGCAAGGTCTATTAATACTAGTGTCATGCTAAGAAGGCACGCATGGCTCAGAATCTCAGGATTCAAACAAGAAGTTCAAACAGCCCTACTGAACAGACCATTTGATCAGAAGACATTGTTCGGTTCAAGTACAGACGAGACATTAGAAAAGATGAAAAAGGATACAGAAACGGCTAAGTCAATGGGAGCATTGCAACAGCCAACGCACAGAGGTTCCTTTCGTAGATCCACCTATAGAGGGGGCTCAAAAAACACAGGAACAAATCAGCAATCCACATCTTTCACACCAACATCACCCAGAGGTAATTCAAGAGGTAATTACAGAGGTAACAACAATAAGGGTAGAGGCCGCGGAAATAATAACAACCGCAACGCCTCAACACCAAAACAGTGACTTCATAGATCTCCCCCCAGACCACATAACACCGGTCGGGGGACGTCTATCACAGTTCCTACCTGTCTGGGAAGACATCACGTCAGACAAGTGGGTGAGACAAATTATCCAACATGGTTATTGCCTAGAACTCACAGCTACCCCGCCAAACATCCCCCCCAAACAGCGCCCAATGAGTCAGGATCATTTGACATTGTTAAGAGAAGAAGTGCTAGCACTTCTACAAAAGCATGCAATAGAGAAGGTCCCAAAAGATCAACAAGGAACAGGAGTATACTCTCTATACTTCCTGATCCCCAAAAAGGACGGGTCCCTACGACCAATATTAGACCTCAGACCTCTCAATGCTTACATAAATTCGGAGCACTTCCACATGGTCACGCTCCAACAAGTACTCCCTTTACTGAAGCAAGGGGACTTTCTTTCTACACTTAATCTAAAAGACGCTTACTTTCATATCCCAATTCACAAAGCCCACAGAAAATACCTAAGGTTTGTGTTAGAAGGACAACACTACCAGTTCAAGGTCCTTCCGTTCGGTGTCACAACAGCACCGAGAGTTTTCACAAAATGCCTAGCTGTGGTGGCAGCACACCTAAGAAGACAACAAATACATGTCTTCCCATACTTGGACGATTGGCTAATAAAGGCCAAATCCAAGGAAGAATGTCTTCACAACACACAGAAGACAATTCAACTGCTGCACCACCTAGGGTTTACGGTGAACTACAAAAAATCACACCTGCAACCAAACCAGATCCAGCAATACCTGGGGGCTACAGTAGACACAGAAAAGGCAATAGCATACCCCAACCCAATCAGAGTACAGACAATGGTCGGGTTAATACAAAAATTTCAACCACAACACTCACTACCAGCACGAGTGTTTATGCAACTATTAGGCATGATGTCCTCTTGCATACTGCTAATACCACATGCCAGACTACAAATGCGCCCACTACAAGAGTGTCTAGCGACACAGTGGAACCAGGCTCAAGGTCAGATTACAGATCTGGTGTTGGTAAACGACCGGACGTATCGCTCTCTGAAGTGGTGGAACACAGAAAACATTTCCAAAGGACGGTCGTTCCTAGAGCCAGTTCCACAAGTAATAATAACAGCGGACGCATCGCTCTCCGGATGGGGAGCGCATATGGACAAATACACAGTACAGGGGAAGTGGAGTGCGCAGCAAAAGAAGCTGCACATCAACTACCTAGAACTGTTAGCAATATTTCTAGCACTAAAAGCTTTTCAAATGCAAATAACAAACAAGGCAGTCCTGATCAGAACAGACAACATGACTGCAATGTATTATATTCAAAAACAGGGGGGGACACACTCTCTCCAACTGTCCAAACTAGCACAGGACATATGGAGATGGGCCATTCCTCAAAAAATCTACCTGTTAGCGGAACACCTACCAGGAATTCAAAATCAAATAGCAGACATACTAAGCAGACAGTCAGAGCAAGTTCACGAATGGGAACTGCACGACCAAATACTACAGCCATTCTTCCAAAAATGGGGGCAACCAGAGATAGATCTGTTTGCAAATCATCAAAACGCAAAATGCAAACAATTCGCATCCAGGTACCCACACCAAAGGTCCCAGGGCAATGCACTGTGGATAAATTGGTCCAACAAATTTGCTTACGCGTTCCCTCCTCTACCACTAATTCCACTACTGGTGAGGAAACTGCAGCAGCACTCAATGACAATGATACTAGTGGCACCCACGTGGGCAAGACAGCCGTGGTTCACCACGCTGCTACAACTCTCACAAGTACCACATCAAAAGCTAAGATTATTACCCATGCATCTTACACAGAACCATGGAGAAATAATGCACCCAGATCCCAAACAACTGAACCTAGCGATCTGGCTCCTGAGGTCATAGAGTTTGGGTATTTAGATTTACCACCAGAATGCATGGAAATCATTAAACAGGCAAGACGTCCTACCACCAGAGCATGCTATGCAGCAAAATGGAAGAGGTTTGCTATACACTGTAACAGTAAGCACATCAACCCTCTGGACGCATCCACTAAACAAATCATTTGCTACTTATTACACTTACAACAATGTAATCTAGCATATACATCTATTAGGGTTCATCTAGCAGCCATAGCGGCGTACCTACAAAACAGACAACACCTGTCATTGTTTAAAGTACCAGCAATTAAAGCTTTCATGGAAGGACTCAAAAGAGTCATTCCACCAAGAAGACCACCTTCCCCAGTCTGGAATCTCAACATAGTACTTACCAGACTAATGGGGCCACCTTTTGAACCTATGCATAGGTGTGAAATACAATTCCTCACATGGAAGGTGGCCTTCCTCATAGCTATCACGTCACTTAGAAGAGTAAGTGAACTGCAGGCTTTTACGATTCAGGAACCATTTATGCAGCTACACCAAAATAAAGTGGTTCTTAGAACAAACCCAAAATTCTTACCAAAGGTTATTTCAGCATTCCACATCAATCAGTCAGTGGAATTACCGGTTTTCTTTCCAAAACCACAAACAGTAGCGGAAAGAGCCCTACATACACTGGATGTTAGGAGGGCCATATTGTACTACATAGAGAGAACACAAACTTTCAGAAAGACAAAACAGCTATTTGTTGCGTTTTCTCCCACACATAAAGGCAATCCCATCTCCAAGGCGGGCATTGCCAGGTGGATTGTAAAATGCATTCAAATATGCTACTTAAAAGCAAAGAGAACATTAACTGTTCCTCCTAGAGCTCACTCTACACGTAAACTAGGAGCATCTATGGCATTTCTGGGAAACATTCCACTAGATGACATATGCAAAGCGGCTACCTGGGTTACACCGCACACTTTCACAAAACACTATTGTGTAGATGTGCACACAACACAACAAGCTAGAGTGGGACAAGCAGTATTAAAAACATTGTTTCAGACAGTTGCAACAGACACGGGCGACCACCGCTAGGGAGAGAACTGCTGTATAGTCTATTCATAATGTACCATCTGCAGCCCATATGCCTCGAACGGAATATGCTACTTACCAGTATGCATCTGTTCTTGGCATAGAGGGCTGCAGAGTGGTACATGCCCTCCCAGCCTCCCCGGAAACCTGTGTCTGTTCCAACACTATCTTATTTAGATACACTTACATGGGCACTCTTATCTGTATTCTACTATACTACTCCATCTAACCATACTATGGCAAAACAATCTAAGGATGGAGCCGATGCCCATGCGCACTACCAACTAAGGGAGGAGTCACCAAGATACAAAAGACTCTCCAAGAGAAAAACAAAGTGCAATCATCCGAACCCAACACCAGATGGCGATCTATTCATAATGTACCACTCTGCAGCCCTCTATGCCAAGAACAGATGCATACTGGTAAGTAGCATATTCCTTTCAAAATAGCAGTATTGGACACCTAGCCAACAAACATCAGTTCATCTGAATTGCAATCAACAACAATGTAGAATTCTCGTAACAGTATCCACAATCTTGCACTATCTACAAAAGTTGGAAAGATAATGGTCTGAGGTGTATGCGTAGAAAATGTCGACGTTTCGACTCGACTTATTCCCGAACGGTGATTTGGACCTGGGGATTGCGAGTCTTCATCAGGACAAAACAACGAGGCAACCAGGGAATATTGAGTAACCCTGAAAACAAGAGAGGTGGAGATTCACAGTTATTAACCGTGGTGAAAATTGCAGCCTGACCCCACTGGGGTATGGCAGTTATCTCTTACCCTTTATGGTAGAGAAGGCGTTGGTATGGTGATCCGAATTCACCAAAGTCTCAAACAGGGTTCCTGCAGAGACAAAGAGGGGGATTGAAGTAGAGTATATCCCAATCTCATGATGTTTAGTCCCACCCACAATAGTTAGTGAGGCAGAGGCATCTATTTACCTTGAAGTTATATTCATATTTAGTCCATGTAGAGGGAGTCGTTATTTCTTACGTGGACACGGTGGGTCATACCTAGGATTAATTTGGACACTATCAGTATATCCTGTATGCACTGTCTCAAAATGACTGGCATATTACTATTTCAGCATTGTCAAATACCTTGGTTGTATGTACAAACAGCCTCCGCGATGTGAAGTTTCCAAGCTGTCACTTCAAGGGCGGAAGTACCCTGCACAAATGACAATTGTTCCTAATTGATTATGTCATTAATGTTACTTATAGAGGGGTTATACAGTGAAAACCAATTTTGATAAGCCGAAAGCGCTTACCTGATTGTAAGCGTGGTTGGTAGAATTAATCCTCCATTACTTTCGGATGTGTACTATATTTAAAAAAACATAAATTGAAAAACGGTCTTAACGTGGGTCCAAGGAGCCTATTTTCGGGTCTCGACGCACAGTGGTCATTACATAAATAAAATTTGGAGAATGACCTACCCGCTGTAACAACGGTTATGGCGTGTCCATCCGAGCGTTTCAATGCTTCTGGATGTCAAGTATCTGTGGAGTTTAGTTCCACTCGGTTTTTGGCGCTGTATGAAAAAACGAAAAAATATATTCAAGAGATCCATCGACGTTTAACCGGAGTTGTACTAATTAATTTAAATTGCTTCCCAACATACCCATGTCTCAGGACCTCGCCTCTTCTACTTCCGAGCCTCTCGGTGCTACGGAATGCCGGCAATGAATTCAATAGTCTCTTTGTTTGCCACAGGCACAATACGATAATCTTGATTCCTTGGTTACTTCTACCCAACAGACATGGGGCTGTTACAACTTTAGTCCATCGTTTATTTCTACCAAACATCGGCCTTATACTGTTTGGAATTCAAAACAATTCCATAAATTGAATTTTTCAATTATACAAGACGATCTTTTTAAATCGATCGCAATGCCTTTCGAGAAATTCTAATTTCATTATCCTTATTTTAAATCATCATGATCCAATTTCTTTTCGGACTTCGGAACGCAATTCGTTCTAGTCCTCTTTCGATGCAGACTACGCCAAGCAGTCTGGGTATTTCACCAATGCGGAAATACTATTGAATTCATTGCCGGCATTCCGTAGCACCGAGAGGCTCGGAAGTAGAAGAGGCGAGGTCCTGAGACACGGGTATGTTGGGAAGCAATTTAAATTAATTAGTACAACTCCGGTTAAACGTCGATGGATCTCTTGAATATATTTTTTCGTTTTTTCATACAGCGCCAAAAACCGAGTGGAACTAAACTCCACAGATACTTGACATCCAGAAGCATTGAAACGCTCGGATGGACACGCCATAACCGTTGTTACAGCGGGTAGGTCATTCTCCAAATTTTATTTATGTAATGACCACTGTGCGTCGAGACCCGAAAATAGGCTCCTTGGACCCACGTTAAGACCGTTTTTCAATTTATGTTTTTTTAAATATAGTACACATCCGAAAGTAATGGGGGATTAATTCTACCAGCCACGCTTACAATCAGGTAAGCGCTTTCGGCTTATCAAAATTGGTTTTCACTGTATAACCCCTCTATAAGTAACATTAATGACATAATCAATTAGGAACAATTGTCATTTGTGCAGGGTACTTCCGCCCTTGAAGTGACAGCTTGGAAACTTCACATCGTGGAGGCTGTTTGTACATACAACCAAGGTATTTGACAATGCTGAAATAGTAATATGCCAGTCATTTTGAGACAGTGCATACAGGATATACTGATAGTGTCCAAATTAATCCTAGGTATGACCCACCGTGTCCACGTAAGAAATAACGACTCCCTCTACATGGACTAAATATGAATATAACTTCAAGGTAAATAGATGCCTCTGCCTCACTAACTATTGTGGGTGGGACTAAACATCATGAGATTGGGATATACTCTACTTCAATCCCCCTCTTTGTCTCTGCAGGAACCCTGTTTGAGACTTTGGTGAATTCGGATCACCATACCAACGCCTTCTCTACCATAAAGGGTAAGAGATAACTGCCATACCCCAGTGGGGTCAGGCTGCAATTTTCACCACGGTTAATAACTGTGAATCTCCACCTCTCTTGTTTTCAGGGTTACTCAATATTCCCTGGTTGCCTCGTTGTTTTGTCCTGATGAAGACTCGCAATCCCCAGGTCCAAATCCCCGTTCGGGAATAAGTCGAGTCGAAACGTCGACATTTTCTACGCATACACCTCAGACCATTATCTTTCCAACTTTTGTAGATAGTGCAAGATTGTGGATACTGTTACGAGAACTCTATATTGTTGTTGATTGCAATTCAGATGAACTGATGTTTGTTGGCTAGGTGTCCAATACTGCTATTTTGAAAAGATTGTTATACAGTATGGATTGTTGAAATTATAAAACTCACCTCTCTTATCTATCATTTTGCAATTTCCTTTCTACTTCACTTGCTCACCCCCTTGAAATCACACTTTTTTTGCACTCTCCTATCTTGGGGCAACCTACATGTTTTTATTGACAAAATTACGCAAAAATTTGAATACAAAAAATTAAATAAGAATATATTTTTCTAAAGTACCGTGGTGGAAAGTTTTGTCTCAAAGATTTTGTCTTTATGTTACAGATAGCAGACTAATTGAAGGTGCTTTGTGTTTCTGAATAAGTAATTAAATTCTTGATTCGATCATTGTACCCAAATGTATAGGTCTAGGACCATTGTTTGCTTATATTACTGTTGAAAGAGGCCTGTAGCATTAAAGGGAAGACCCATAACCTCAACTTTTGATGTTGAAGGAGGCTCTGTATAACCTGAGCAGAAAGCCCATGATCTTTGAAAGATCATGAATTTGAGACTCTTGACTTCAATGAGCCATAACATCAAAAGGAATTTTGCCAGTGACCATAGATTTGAAGTTCTTGACCCAGAGATTTTTGAGGCTGGGAAACTAGACAACCTCCACGTTAGGCGAGATATGAGGACACTTAAGTGCCATAACGTCAAAATACACTTAAAACGTATCTAGCCTGTGCTCCATTAGGCATATACTCTTAAGTATGGTTGAGTAGATTATCTGAATAAAAGTCTATTTGCCCATAGGACTACATTCAATATATCTGAATCTCCTTTAGTGGAGGCTTAGAACTCATAGACCTGGTTTGAATTCTGTCCTAAATGTATGCAATATTGGTTCCTTCACTTTCAGAAGATTGGAAGGGGTTGCCATGCTGAGCTTTAGTTAGTCTAGATACCATTGAGTGCTCACTGAGTCTGATTCAATTAAGATGATCCATACAGCATACTTCCTACTTCAAAGGAAACAAAGGGGAGGCAGTGTGATTGGAATTTCAGTTGTATGGGGAATGCATCCACTGCGCAACGAGCTTTATGGAAAATCTATTGAGCAGATAAGGGGATGTTTCCTCTCCTGATGCGCAGTACAAAGATCCATTTCTGGAGTTGAGGTCTCACTCAAACTCGGAGTAGCCTGCTGACACATCATCATCTCACATTCTGAGTTTCCACTAGTTGAGCTGCCAAGAGACCAGTTTGTCTGTGGACCAGTGCACACCTGCATCAGCTTTTTTGTAGATATAAATCATGAGAACAATATTAGTCATCAGAACCTCAGTTTGAACTCTTGTGGTGAGACAAAGAAAAGCCCCAGGGTTAGGAGAACCATCTTTACTGCCAAAATATTTGTGTTAAAACCTCACTCCTCCGGGCTTTGACAACTTTTGATTTATTTGCCACCAGATGAACCACATACCAGCAGAGATGATATCACCCAGAATTAACCTGTTGATCGTGTTCTACCATTCAAGTGCCAACATGAGGGACTATTCGATATTAGTACTATTCAATAAAAAAAAAAACACAAGCACATTGTGGTGAGGCAAAATCAATAGAGCTTATTTATCTGCTGCCTTCGAAAATGACAAAACTAGGTACACATAAAAGGTATAAATCGGTAACTGGAAGGTCCAAGCAGACAATGTACTTTGACTTCCCTCACCACGTTCACATGTTGATGTTCTGTTATTACAACATGTTTCCCCTGTCTGAGTGAAATCCACCTTGTTTTCATTTCCTATGTTGCGGCCATGTCCCAGTACACACGCCCTACTGGTAATGACACTGGGCACAGCATGGAAAAAATAATTCCCCCTGCCTTTTTCCCCAGTGGTTGAAGGAAACTTGTATCTCTATATAACTGCATAGTCAATGTTTGCCTCTGGCGAAGTTCCTTGGCCGAACTATGAGAATATATACTACTCCCTTGACCATACACTGATCAATCAATCAATCAGGGTTTGTAAAGCGCACTACTCCATCAAGGAGTCTCAAGGAACTTGGCGAGTGAGGGTGTCTGTCGGAGGTGGATACGGAGGGTGTTCCATGCCTTGGTCGCGAGGAAGGATAAGAAGCGTCCTCCTGTTCTGGTCTTCTTGATGTGCGGTTCCGTCACAAGAGAGCTGGGCTGAGCGGAGGGATCTTTGGGGTACGTGGAACGAGAGGCGGTGGTTCATGTAGCCTGGTCTGGTGTTGTGGAGGGCTTTATGGGTGTGGGTGAAGAGCTTGAAAGTGATTCTCTTCTCGACGGGGAGCCAGTGTAGTGTCTCTGGGTGTTGGCTGATGTGGCAGTGGTCTTGTAGGTTGCGAGTGATGTTCTTGTTGATTCCGACGTAGAGCACCTTGCCATAGTCCAGTCTGCTGCTGATGAGGGCGTAGGCAACGGTTTTCCTGTGTTCAAGGGGAATCCAGTTGAAGTTCTTTCGGAGGAGGCGGAGAGAGTGGTAGCAGGAAGAGGTGACAGTGTTGATCTGGCAGTCCATTTTGAGTTCGGATTTCAGGATGATTCTGAGGTTGCATGCGTGGTCTGTGGGGGTGGGTGGTTTCCCGAGGGCAGGGGGTCACCAGGTGTGGTTCCACGCGTCTGGGTGTGGGCCCATAATGAGTACTTCATTTTTTTCTGTGTTTTATTGTGGGCAGCTGTTCTTCATTCACCTGGCAACTGCTTCCATTCCTTCTTGAGAGTTGTGTTTGGAGATGTTGGGTTCATTGGATAGGGAGATGATGAGTTTGGTGTCATAGGCGTACAATACGATGTGGAGTCTGAGTGATCTGACGATGAATGTGAGCGGTGCCTAGTAGACGTAGAATAGGGTCAGGCTGATGGAGGATCCTTGGGGGACTCTGCAGATGGCTGGTGTGGGTACCGAGAGGAAAGGGGGAGTCTGACCCATTGCGCTCTGTCAGAGAGGAGTGAGTGGATCCAGTTGAGGGCCTTGTTCTGGATCCCCATGTCGGGTAGACTGCGGATTAGGGTACGATGACAGACGTGTCGAAGGCCGCGGAGAGGTCCAGGAGGATGAGGGCCATAGTCTCTTCTCTGTCGAGAAGGGAACGGATGTCGTCTGTTGCCACGAGAAGGGCAGTTTCGGTGCTGTGGTTCTTCCAGAAGCCTTATTGGAAGGAGTCGAGGATGTTGTTTTCTTCTGTGAAGGAAGCGAGTTGACTGTTTACAGCTTTTTCCATGACTTTCGCCGGGTATGGGAGTAAGGAGATCGGTCTGTAGTTCTTGAGGTCGGTGTGGCCCGCCGAGGATATTTTCAGGAGAGGGTTTATCTCGGCGTGTTTCCAGTCCTCCGGAAAGGAGGCGTCACGAAGGAGCTGTTGATGATACTTCGAAGCTCGGGCGATGTCTGCGGCTCGGTGGTAGATGTGGTGGGGCAGGGGTCTGAGGATGCTTATATGTGTGTAAGGAACCATGATCTTTGGACCAGGAGGGAATCTTACCCAGTTGCCATTCTTCCACCGGAGTAAATCATGATTTTAGGTAGTCTTCGTTCTTCACATTGCTAATTGATTATTAAGAGAAGGAAGATATACCGGCTTGCTAGAGGAGCAGGAGTGCACTGCCGATAAGAGTGATCTAATCAGGCGAGTTTAACTGTACGGGACATGTGAGGATATGGAAGAAGAAAATCAAGCTTGATTATGCCAATAGCCTCTACCACTCATCATATTTAACAACTATGAAAAGACTACAATGGGTTCAGACCTCTGCTGCCAGACTATTTGTACATATACAGCCACAAGCCCACATCTCCCCTGCTTGAAGGTCCTACATTGGTTATTGGTTACCAGAAGATCTACATTCAAGCTCTTTGTATCACCCTTAAAGCAATACATGGAACAGGCCTGCTCTTCATCAGGAATAAAATTACCAAATACATTCAACAAAGGAACCTCCGCTCTGGCTTGGCACCTCGCCTCAAAATCCCACCATACAAGAAAAAACCGTAGGTGGCACATTTCCCTGTTCAAACAACCAAACGATGGAAGTCTTTACCCCTGAATATAAGTTCCACAGATAACTACCGTATCTACAGAGGACTACTCAAGAGTTGGTTCTTCCCCACATAACCACCGTACTCAAACATAAATATAAAACATATCCCTCTGGATATAAGGAGTTATCTGGATTATATATGTATACCTAGATATGTGTATTCCTTTGTATAAATGTGTATAATAACTCTGTTTATAAATATATATTCATTAGTTCTGCTTAACAAATGTATATATTACTTTTGGTTATATTATTCTATGTTTAACATGTATATAGGTCACTATAAATAAGTAAATAATTTTCTGATGGATACATCTGCCAGTGGATTCCTCACCTTGTGAATATCCCCTGCGCCAGCAGCATTCGGAAATTTTTCGTAGCTCTCCACGCCGATGAAGACGACGTGACAGAAGCATGGCTCCACTCGCGGCTCCGCTGACGTCACCGGAGCCATAAGAGAGCCTCGTCGGTGTGATGACGTCAGTTCCCTTTTTTCCGCGCCGTCGACGCTAAGGGTTTTCTGGGACTCTCAGTAGCTTGTGTAGTTACTTTGTATTTCTGGATTGTATTTCTGGTCTTCTCTTGTTTCTTTCCTGAAGATGTCGTTGAGGAAGTCAGGGTTCAAGCCCTGTAGAGAGTGCGTCGGACATATGTTTATCACGGATCCTCACGAAGATTGTGTCTGGTGCCTGTCGTTGGATCACGACGTCGAGGGTGGCGCTTGCTTACACAAGATGAACCCGAAGGGTTTAAAGGAGAGAGAGGCCAAACTGTTCATGGCGAAGATGAGGAAGGAGAAGAGAGGTCGAAGAAGATCAAGGTCGAGATCCAGGTCGAGGCCGGGTTCGAAGTCTACATTGGGTCATGCTTCAAAATCAAATAAGCATAAGAAGAAGAAGAGGCACGGCTCTCAACGCAGTTCGGATAAGGACGCAATTCCGAAGCCGACTTCTCCAGCTCATCGGCATCGTAAGGACTATGTCTCTCATTCTCCTTCTCGCTCGAATCAGGGTTCTCCTGCTCGCTCAGCTTCGCACAAAGCTTTACCGGTACATTCTCCGACGCCGGCTCCATCTCCGACACCGGCTCATTCTCTGACTCCAGTGGAAGAGGCTCCATTACCTGATGAGTCGTCGTCTCCATTGACTCCACTGTCAGAGCCTATTTGCCAGAGTCCGGTAATGCCTCCGGCAGAGCCTATATTGGGCGCTTATCCACCTTTCCTTCGCCCAGGTCAAGATCCATCACATTACTTAAATGCAATGTATGGAGTCTTAGCAAGAGCCATGTACCCCTCTGGAGCACCTTCGGGTCCCATGGGTCCCATGGCCTTTAATCTGGGGGTTCCTCTGGCTTATGCCGAGGCTCCCTTTATGCCATTTCTTCCACCAGCGCTGTCCTGGCATTTCCTAGCATCGAGGACGTCGACTCCGTTCCCTTCATCTCTGGCGCCGTCAGCTCGGCCTCCTTCGACACAGGCTGTGCCTCCGGATCCGTGTTCGACACCGGCTCCGGGTCTGTCGGAGTCGTGTCTGGCTCCGCCGACGCCGGTTCTGAGGAAAAGATCCAGGCGGGAGGCACAGAGGATATTGAAGTAGCAGCTTTATTGTGCAGAGGAAGAAATGGAGGAAGGTGAGCTTCAGGAGTCAGAGGACTTATTTGAAGATTTGAGGGTGGCAAGTGGCCTTAATATGTCCCCAGAATGGGAGCTTTCTCCTCCTTCAGATGCTCCTACAAAGGATGTGGCGCCTTACCACACTGTTATAAGGAAGGCAGCGGAGCTTTTAGACTTGGAGCTTCCAACAGCTGAATTCAAGACCAACAATTTAACGGAGGTTCTTCATTCTCCCTCCACTGTAATAGAGCCTTTACAGCCTTTTAATGATGCCATCACTGAGCCAGTTATGGAGGTTTGGCGTAAGCCCTTTTCGGATCCAGCAGTTTCAAAATCTGTTGCTAGGAGGTACAAATCTTCTGTGCCTTTCCTCAAGTCCCTGGAGATAGGGAATCAAAGAAGCTTAATTAGTCAGCTAAGAAGGCGTTCTCCTCGGCAAGTATGGCCTTGAAGTCCACAAATGCCACCTGTCTTTGGGCCGTTACATTCACGCTCTAATGGACTCTGCAACAACTTGATCCTAAATTGTCTGAGGAGGACAGACAGAATTTTAATGAGATTTTATCGGACACTCAAGCAGCTGCACATCAAGTTATTCAGAGTGGCTTGGACACTGCGGACTCTGTTGCCAGGATTATGGGTTCTTCAGTTGCCACAAGGAGAAGTGCATCCATCCTTCCCAGGCGTCCTGCCCGAGTTGAGGAGCGAAATGGCCCCTTGTATCTCCACCGGGCAAACGGGGAGATCCAGGGTCTCGGAAACATCCCGGGGGAGACGGGCAGTTGGGTCCCGGTCTCCGACAGCTCCGCAGCCAAAGAGTTTGCAGGAGGCCTGGCGGTGTACAGATTGGCACAGTACCCTGTAAAGGTTTTGACAATGGCCCGCGAGGTGGAGTGGTGACATCCGGTTGCGTTGCAAACCTCAGGGATGACTCGTCCGCCTTGGGGTACGAGATTAAGTTGTGGAGCAATTTGCCGTTTTTATCACCCCAGCCGTACAAGCGAGCCACAGAGGAACGTCAAAGCATTTTAGCAGATTCCAAGGAAACCTGACAAATTTCCTCGCGGAGGAAAGGAAGTTGCCAAGCGGAGTTAGGATTGTCAGCAGTGGCCTGGGCCGCCTCCAACAGTTCAGCGCGGGCCTCCAGCTGTGCAAGGCGGGCGGCCTGGGCAGCGAGCCGTGCATGAACCAAGCGTCTAGCCACTCCCCGCATAGCGGCCATGCCAGCTTCCATAACGTAGCCGGTGAGGAGACTGATCCCGTGTTGATCAGGAAGTAGTGCCGCAGCTCTCATTCAAGGGATTCAATGAAGTCCCTGTCCTGCAGGAGCCAAGCATTCATACGCTAGATCGTCCGGACACCCTCGGGATGAGTCCCGAGTCGGAGGGAGATGGGGGAGTGATCCGAGATGACCCGGGGTAGAATAACAGCCCCCAACACCAATTGGCAGTCGGTGGCTGGCACCAGGAACAGGTCGATGCGGGAGTGGGTGTGGTGGGCCACCGCAGTGTGGGTGTATTGGGCCCAGCGGAGATTCCACATCCTCCAAGCGTTGCAGAGACCCAGAGCAGAGGACCAATCGGACAGTCGCTTAGCGGAGGTTAGACGGGACGCAGAGGGCGCGCCAGATGCGTCGCGCTGTCAATACATAACAGCGTTAAAATCGCCCCCGATGACCGCCAGCCCCGGCGGGAGGGAGGAGAAACGCTCATGAGGTGTCGAAGGGTAGAGAGAGGGCAGTTTGGCAGAAGGAACATATAAACTCAGGATATTAATAATGTGCCCCTCGATCTGGCCGGTCAGGGCCACGTAGCGGCCTTGTATGTCTGTCTCAGCCCTTGTCAAGGAAAGAAAGGCCTTTCCGAATCAGTATGGCCACCCACCGGGAGCCCCATCAGAAGCCCGAATGCCAGACCCTGTCAAACCCATAGCGGGCGAGGAAGGTGCAGTGGGTGCCCATCAGGTGCGTCTCCTGCAAGAAGAGGATGTCAGGGGGCTGTCGCTGGGCGCTGCGGAGGACAGCAGTACGCTTAATGCGGTCTAGTAGGCCATTGACGTTCCAGGACAGGATGTGGAGGGATCTACCCATGGCAGACTTCATTGGGACGGGCAGTGTATGTAAGGGGCTGTGCGGGGGCACCCGAGCCCCAAGGGAGATTGCAATCCCTGGCTGGAATGTGGGGAGGAAATCCTTGCACCATGTCAAGGCCCATACCCTCGCTGGAGTCCCGGGTGCTCGGGAAGGTGGAATGAAAAACAAGAAATAGCGGCCTGTAGGTGGCCCAAAACAATAAACATGCAGGAGACAACCTGGTATCCCAATACCCACCACCCCTCGCTCCCTCCTCCCTACTCCAAGCGGGGCCTCGAGTGAAGCCCGTGTAGTCCAATAAAGCTCGGGCAGTGGTATTAGCGTGTGTGCAGAAAAGGCTACCAAGGTGTGACCGGGTCGACGATCTCAGTTCAGTAATGGAAACCCCGACTCTGCGTGAGGACTGGTGGTCCGTCCCATCACGCTTATCTACCTCTGTTTCCTCCCAACAGCAACCGGAACACCCTGGTGCAGAAGAATGGATGTCCGGAGATCCTGACTATTGGTGGCCGACCGCCGAAGAAGTAGTACCGGGCCCCTTTAAGGGGGCATACAATATAGATGAGACTCCTCCCCTACTGAGGAGCGCGGTGACGTCAAAAGGGAGCCGACACCAGAAAGAGACGGAAGGTGTTTTCCCGGAGGCGAGGAGCGAACGCGGAGATGGAGACGAAGAGTGGAGAGGTCAGGAGAAGACTGTGGACAGACGAGACCAGACAACAACGGAAGAAAAGGAGAAGCCAGGAGGCCAACTTCAACACGATTCGTCCCGCCACGCTCCCACGGGAGGAGCGTGGCTCCAACAGGTGCGGAGCAGAGTGTCGGGCTGGGTGGGACGCCGGTTCCCTACAGAGTAACTTGTAAAGTAGTTGTAAAGCCCATCTCCCTTTACCTTACCCTTCACAAGCACAGCTTCACGTCCTTTGCCTGCTTAAACACCGTAGCACCGGTTTCCCTCACTCCCGGCCCCTAAGTCGCATCAGAGTTATACAGCGACCTAATTCGTCCCTCTCTCTTTCCTTCTTCTCCGGCCCATTGACTGGACGAGCGGAGACGGAACCCTCGAGACAAGCTGGATACGGCAAAGCCTGTGTTTGACCCGGCCGCATTTGCAAGAGAGAGAATCACCAGTCGGAAAAGAAGAACTTATATAGAGATAAAACCTTCTCTGAAAAGCTTACTTAAAGCCTCAGACTCTACTTCCCTTGTGCGTCCTAACACTGCGGATACAGGGACCCCCCTACGCCCCCACCTAAACCGGGACACAAGGAAAACAAGGAACAGCGGCTCGTAAGCGGCCGAAAACAGAACATCGGGAGACAACGGTCTACCCACCCTCCCTCGCCCCCCCAACTCCTCCCACCCTACACTTCCAAACATGAAGCATCTGTCGTCCTGAAAAGAAACACCTAAAACAATAGCATGAAAAGTCTACAACGCTTAGCAGGACGTGAGCGTGGCAATGAGGGCCCCAAGAAGCGAACACACATTACCCAGGGTACCCAACAACCCAGTGAGTCAAGCAGAGTCTTGGCGGAGATGGACCCCCCCATACATACCGATGCATCAAGGTTAACAGCTGCAATTAACAATAAAGTACAGAGATGGACCCCATTCTGCCGGGCCTCAGGAGTCAGACAGCATCATCTTCTGCGGATCCATGAAGCACAGGGCTCCGGGATAGGTCAGAGTTGGACACGGAGGGCAGCAGGGTTGCGAACGGTTCCGGGATCTGGCCCAAGTCCACCAAATGTCCATGCAGGCCATGAGGAACTGGGGTCTGAGTGGGCGCAGGGGAAGGGGACTTCTGCGACATCTCCAACGGAGACAGCAAGGACCCTTCTCGCCGATCGTTCTTCTTACGGGAGCGAGTGCGGCGTCTCCGAGGTTTAGGAGTGATAGGTTGGGAGCGCCTTGTGCCGCTGTGGCCGGGAGGGGAGGCAGGGTGTGCCCGAAGAGGGCGCTCCTCCGTGAACCAGGTCCAGGCGTCCTGGGGGTATTGAAGAAAAGGGTCTTGTCCTGAAAGACGACCCCGAGGCGGGCCCGGAAGAGGAGGCCATACCGGAGACCCAGGCCACGAAGTTTCTGTGTAACATCATCCTAGGTGTGCCATTGGGCCTGCACCTCCCTGGTGTAGTCGGGGAACACCACGATTTTGTTATTTTGAAAAGTCAGTGGACCCTGGGACCTCACCGCCTTGAGGATAGCGTCTCTGTCACGGAAATTGAAGATTCTCATGATCTCAAGGTCTCCATGAATGTTCCCGCTTTGCATTGCTCGACCCCCTCGGGAAATCCAACGAGGCGCAGGTTGTTCCTCCGTGACCGATTTACGGCGTCCTCGGCCATTTGATGGAGTTCGGAAGTCCTGTTCTGGAGTTGACTTAGGTCGTCCTCCTTTGAGGAAATGCGCGCCTCTGCCTCGTAAGTCGGGCCGTGGCATTGCGGAGGTCCTGAAGAATGAGAGCCACGTCAACTCGCACCTCGCCAATCTTGCTTTCAACTGAGGCCTAGGAGGCCCCAATGGCCTGCAGGATGGTGGACAGGTATCATCCAGTGGGAAAGGGGGATTCAGCCGACCCTTTGCCAGGGTCCCGCTCGTTGGTGGTGTAGCGGTCCATCGTGGTCTGGGTTGGCGGGGCGGCTGCCTGCGTGGTGCGTACTCTACCCATCCCCACCGGGGGAGAAAGTCGTTGGTACGGACCAGGAAATGTGGCACGGGCAGGGTTCCACGGCAAACGGAGACCAGGCCCGGACCAGCCCTCGTCCAGGGCCGCAGCCCGGGGAAGCCGGGAGAGTGGGGAGAAGCCGGAGGGCAGGGAGGACTCAGGCCAGAGGCCGCCGGTGCCGGAAAGGCCCGGAGGGCCAACACCCCCCACAAGCCCTCAAACGCAGAGAGGCACCTCCAAGGAGACAGCAGCGCCGGGAGGAGGAAGAGACAGCATGAAGGAGGGGGCGAGGGTGTCACTACCACTACCCCGCCCGCCACCCGACACGGTGGCCGAACCCCAGCCCCAGCAGTCGAGCGCCCAAGGCCACCAGGGAGTCCAGACGCCCCTGAGGGCCGGCCGGTCCAGCGGCAAGAGGAGACCACTGTCTCCGCGCTGGTCCAATGCGATCAGGGGGGGATGAGGCGAGCCGGGTGAGGGAGAGGTCAGGCAGGGACAGTACACCCACGGGCCGGCGAGCTCAGGAGGCCCCCCTCAGAGGCAAAGTGTGGCACCGAGAGGGAAATAAAAAGGGGGGGGGGGAGCAGCGATGCCTCTACTTCACCCGACACAGTGACGATCCCCGGCCCCTCGGACAGTCCAGGGCCTGGGGCCACCACCAAGAACACAGCGCCCACAAAGGCCTGGCAGCAGAGAGGAGGTCGCGGCCTCAACGTTGGTTCGGTGTTGCAGAGGAGATGGGGCAGAACAGCCAGGCAGAGCGAACACACCCCCGGTCAACCAACACAGGGGGCACTCCCAGAGTAGAATTGCGATGCAGGGGAGGGGGGGGGGTGGAGGAAAGATGGTTTCTACCCCGGCAGGCCTCAGGGGGGCTCAAGGGCCGCACCCCCCCCCATGGGATGCAACGCTGGACGGCGCCTGGGGAGCAGACAGCAGCCAAAGAAGGCTTCACTCCCACCGGCCTGCCAAACTGCGCAACCTGCGCTAGGCCGGAGAGGAAGCGCCAGAGACACCGCTCCCTGCACCGCTGCCCGACAGTAGCAGCCGAGGCTCGGCAGTGCACACATGGCCGCAGGCCTGCTTGAGCTGGGTTTAGATATGGGCCTCCAGAAGCAGCGGGCCGGGCATCAGTCGACTAGAGGCATGCCGCTCCGGCAGCCACCGAACCCCGCACCCAGTGCCTGGGTGTCCACCGGAGAGCCCTCGCATCAGGAGATGTCCGCAGCGTGGACGTGTAGTTGGGAGCAGGCAGGCACGACCACCAGCACGGCCAGGGGGGCCAGATCCCCCAGAAGGCGCTAGCCTAGGGATGGAGGGCCGCCATTTTGAAGACTCGGGCCGGCGGGAGACGGCAGCGACCCTCAATGGCGGGATGCTGATCTGTCTGCCAGATTGATCAGAAGAGAGCCGACAGTGAGGGGAAGCCCAGCGGGTAGTCGGAGGAGGTGAGTGGCAGCTGATAACGGGCGGATGCAAGGCGGAAGATTGAGGGGGTCCAGAGCACTCAGCCATCTATAATTTAATTGCTGTGCATTCCTAGATAACCTGTAGATGTTATTGAAGACCAATAAATAGGTTTTATTTGTATTTTTGTTTATTTTATTTTATGCGTTTTTTATATAGCGCAGACTTTACCCGAAGGTGTCAGAGCACTTCACAATAGCAACATTAATGATACATAAGGAGAAAATTACAAGTGAACAAATTACAAAAGCAAACGTTAAGTTACGCCGCAAGATGGCCGCTGGTCAAGAGGTCGCCTAAGAAGCTCGGGGCTCGGGATCACAGTTTGTGTGTATATTCCTGCTTATGCCCACTACACAGCATCTTACTCTACTCCAACAACCTGCGGAAGTTCTGGGCTATGCAGACTTCGACAAACACAGTGCTCTAGTTTGGGCTTACCTCTGGACTGCTGCACATCCGGAATCAACATGGCCATCGATGCCCGTGGAGGACGCTGAAGTTGGGTTGCTCTCTTTACTCGTTGGGGCTCCTCATATTTAGGACTGCTACAAAGCCGCACCGGCCGCCACCATGCTGTACACCAGGAGATCGACGGACCTGTGAGCTTCACTCCGGACGCTCCAGGTACCCAGCCCAAGGCAACGAGGGGTAGGCCCCCCCCTTCCTTCGACCCTCAGGACATCTCCACCTGCCCGCAGCCTTCGGTACATATCGGGATGCATGATCAGAGCTTATCGCTGGAACAGGGCTGCCTCGGACCGCTACTTCGGAGAGTGCTGTGAGAGTGGCCAGACGAAGCAGTGGGGAAGACTCTGCTGAAGCACCGGGACCGCGGTGGAAGTCTCGAGGGAAATTGGTGTTCCACACACCGCCTCGACCTGCTAATCTAAGGCCCTGCTGGGTGAGTGACTAATAAGATAGAGCGACGGGCGAAGGAGAATAATGCGGAAATGTTTAGCGAACTGTGTAGGCATGACAGGCCCCGCCTGACTTTAAAATGGCGGCCAGTGAAGACAAACAAGGCCGGAGCAATAAAAAGAGCTTTAAATAGAGGGGCTGTTGACGTCCCTCGCCACCCCCATGCTGATAAGGCAATAACAACAGCGGGACCGGGTGCAGTGCTAACTATAAAGTGGGCCAAAAGTGGAATTGATAAAGGCAGCAAACTAGGTAAACTTCACCCACACAGCCTGACTCCAAAATGGCGGCCACCCCGAACTAATGAACAAACAAATGATCTTTATATCATTATAAACTCCTATCGAAGTCGATACTAATAATATCTCGCCTCCTCAAACTCCACACATTGGAGCTCAAGTGAAGATCAACACGAGAACAAAACGCAGCAAGCTGATAGCAGGATAGCCCCGCCTGTCCCTAAAATGGTGGCCGCCACAGACGTCCTGAAAGGAATAACCACAATTAAGCACAACAAAAGTGGAAAATAGATCCTACCCCACGGGAACTATAAAGACACAAGAAAATGAACGAAACAGAACAAAATCTTAAGAAAAGCACTCTACACCCATAAGAGACCTCAACACAATTACAAGTGAAACAACTAGCAAGGATGGCCGATAACTTAGAATTGGTAGGCATAAATGCCCACTGCATAATATATCCATCCAACCTATCCAAGACTGCAGTCAAGAAATACAAACACAAGCTAATGAGAAAAAAACCGAACACACTGATCTCAGACCCCTCATTTAACTCAATCAAAGGCATGATTATAAACAACCTAATATTTTTTCACCAGAAAAACCGCTAAATGGCGCACCGTCCTTACAGAGATGCTCAACATAAAATCTGTTAACAATACCCCCCATGGAACAAAACTCTTGATCATACCATCATCAAGCCTCAGAGCAGACCTGTGCATAACTGTGTACAAGAATGGAATAGTGCTAATACAAGGCGCCAATAATGATTTCGAAAAATTTGACAACATATTTTTAACATCAAAAAAAGGTGTAGAGAATCCAAAGGATCAAATACAGCGGAATGCACTAGTGAACAACCCAGACATGACCCATGCTATCACAACATGCGTCACGTCATCTAGTGAACCGCAAGATCAACAGCAAGAGACACCATTAAGAGACTCAGAAATACTACTACCTAGACTACCTCAGCATCACCAACAATCTATGATACGAGGAAACAAAACAGGGATGGGAGACAGCCTGGAGGGAGAGAACACAGAGAGCACAGAAACAACGATAATATGTGAGTGTACTGCCCCGGCACAAATACATAGAGAAGAGTCTTCAAGGCTAGACCAGGAGACGGATCCACAAAGATCTTCAAAACTAGAAGACAGTACGAAGAAGGAGGATAGTCTGGATGAAGAGAGAACTGAAACACCCATTCTGACACAAAGATCATAGATACTGGAAAACATTACGGAGAATACCGAAATCTCAAACAGGGAATACAGAATTGAGAGGATAAGCACCCCTATTATGTCGCCTCAGACACCGAGCGTTATCAAAGGTTTACAGGCACAAATTGACAATTTATCACAGGACATCCTTAGCACACGGAGAACAATGGAAAAGATTCTGGAACTCCCGTTAAGCACGCACTCCAAAATAGAACACATCCAAGAAGTTTTGCATAAGTCACAAGAAAAAAGGAAGGAGATAGCAATGCCATCACTAAATAGGCAAAACCGCCCAGATAGGAGTCCTAGTTATTTAACAGTAGATAAAACCCTAGCCATACTCCGGACATATGAGCCTCCAGAACATAGTAGAGGGGAAGAAATAAGAACAGTTCCGATTGATGCTAATTGAACATCCAGACATAAAGAAAGGAAACCTAACCGTAACAACAAGTCCAACTATCTACAGACTTGCCGGAACAGGACTCTAGTAACACAAGAAAACCTCTGAAATGCCTACTGCTCAACTGTAGGTCAGCAGTAAAACATGCCTCAAACATCGCAGCCCTCATTATAAGCGAGGAAATCAACCTTGCAATCCTAACAGAGACATGGCTGTCGGATTAATCGTCCACAGTCATGGATCTGCTAGTGCCCCCTCAATATAACATAGTGAGACTAGGCAGACAAAAAAAGATTGGAGGTGGTATAGCCTGCATACATAGATCAGACATGGAAATCAACCTAAATCAATGCGACTCCCTCGAATCTTGTGAATACCTTGGTCTAAATATATGTTACACAGAATTTCAAAGATGTAACTTACATGCCCTATACCATCCTCCTGGAAATAATGCCACTTTCATAGATCAGTTAATGGAGATCATCACAGAAAATTCTAACACCCAATCTAAAAACATATTCCTGGGAGACTTTAACTTACACTGGGACGACAAGAAAGACAAACAGATCTATGTTCTTAAAGACTTTTTATCTGAGTTAAATCTTTCCCAAGCTTGCACACAGCCGACACACACAAAAGGAGCAACACTGGATTGGATAATGTAAAAAAACAAGAATATAGTGATCCACTCAGTTATGCAGTGTGACTGGTCCGAGCACCATGCAATAACCTTTCTAATACCCACCTTGAAAAGGAATAAGACCACGCAGCCTATTAAACGCAAAAAGTGGACCCGGGACAACAAGGACGCGAATATTGAAAGTCTAGTAGAAAGTTGTAAGAAAGGTCTGAACCCGCCCGACAATGTGCAGAATGTGACTGACCTAACGGATCATTACACTACAACAATATCTAACATAGTCAACACTGCCATGCCACTAAAATTGAAAAGGATCTCAGAAAAGGACAATGGGGCATTGAATGATAATAGGCGGAAATTGAGACTAGCTGAAAGAAAGTGGAGACAACACCCTACTACACCCGAACTGAAATCACTCAGAAAAATTAGAAATGAGTACAACAAAAAGATCCTCAATTCCAAAATAGAATATATTAGATCAGAACTAGATAACTCTAAAAACCGGCCAAGGAAGCTTTTTGAGATTTTAAAGCAACAATCCAATAAATTAGCCAAAACGGCCCAAGAAACCACTAAAACTCAGCTGAACTGCGAAGAATTTTCAACCTTATTCACCAACAAGGCCAACAAATTGGAAATAGAGCTTAATTTGGCGGCGGACAACGTACCCGACAAATCACACAGACTGATCAACCCCATCCCAGCAATTAAACAAGATGAGGCAAAAAACAAAGCGCATTGGGATTACTTTAAGCTTTACGATCAGAATACTATAGCCAAAACATTACCGGATATCAAACCAAATAACCACTATAATGACCCACTACCCGCCAAATGTCTACAAAAAATCAACTACATCCTCATCCCAATATGGACCGGAATAATAAATGCCTCACTTTCACAAGGGATACTCCCTGATTGCTTAAAAACAGGCCAAGTGGTCCCCATCATCAAAAAACCTACAGCAGACCCTAATAACTTTCGCCCGGTGACCAATATTCCAGTACTGGCCAAATTAATCGAGAAATATGTACAAAACCAACTGAGCCAACACATATAAAATTTCACACTGCTAGACGACTGCCAATATGGATTTAGAACAGGCCACAGCACAGAAACAGCAATCCTGCATATTGTCGATGATTCATTACAGGCCCTTGATCAGAATAGAACATGTCTGTCTACTAGTACTTCTGGACCTGTCTGCTGCATTCGACACAGTAAATCATGAAAAATTACTAAACAGGCTGCATAACAGGATGGGAACATCGGGAAATGTGCTGAAATGGTTTGAATCCTTCCTTCAGAATAGAACTCAAAGATTTTTGGTCAACCAGACACTATCTCCAACTTGTCCTAATGTGATCGGAGTTCCTCAAGGGTCTACACTATCTCCTTCTCTCTTCAACCTCTGTCGAACCTCTGACAGAAATTCTTAAAGACGCAAACATACTTTATCATATGTACGCAGACGACACACAGATATACATCAAGATCGCTTCTCTGGAAGATATCATGTTAATGAACGAGGCCTTAAAAAAGTCATTAAACTGGTTGTCCAGCAACCTTCTGAAACTAAATGCACAAAAAACGGAGTTCCTTTTAATCTCTCCACCTAAGAACCACACAGAAGTGAAAGAATGGGCAAAATTGATCACAGCACTAAACTGCACTCCTACTCTAGTGGACTCAGCGAAATAATTAGGAATCACATTAGACAAGAACCTTTACATGAGAACCCATATCAAATTTATGACAAAAAATGCACGCTTTCACATGAACTATCTTAGGAAAGTGAAACCATTCATCTCTACAGCAGATCTCAAAAGGGCAGTACAATCCTTAGTAATCTCAAGGATTGAATATGGTTGCACTACTTTAGCAGGTCTACCTAAAATTTCCACAGCACCGCTAAAAGCATGTCTCAATACTGCTGCAAGGCTCATCACCGGATCTAGGAAGTTCGATCATATCACGCCACACCTGAAAGCTCTAAACTGGCTACCATATGAAGTGAGAATCCAACTTAAAATGGCATGTATCACCCACAAAGCGCTTCACTACAATACACCAAGATACCTGGCTCAGAAAATAGAGTTATCGGGAGGAGACAGACCGGCCAGAAGTGCCAAGGAACTGCTGCTGAGACCACCCATCTTCCGGAAGAAGAAAACATACAACATAGCTTTTTCAGGGGCAGCTCCTAGAATCTGGAACTCACTCCCTCCAAATGTTAGGAAAATTACGAACACAGCAACTTTTAAGAGGGAAGCAAAAATGTTCCTAATGAGTAAGTTCCTCATGTAGATGAGAAGAAACATCACCGCTGCCACGACACTGTTGTGCCAAAGCAGAACTACTAAGGGAAGTAAAGAGAAAATCTCTAATTGCACTGGGAATAACCTAGAGGCGTTATACTTATCCAGAATCGGGAGGAGAAAGGCACAGATAAAGACTATTGGTCCTTTTGTTATTGTACTTCAATTTACAGTACTGTAGGCAAATAGAATATCATGTATGATGACCTTGAAGACAGACACCGGCTGAAACTATATTGGAATATGCACTTGCCGATGGCAAGTTGTAGTTAATTTACTGCGCCATTGTACATTGTTATGAGAAATCGCATTACAATCCTACACTAACCCACCACATATCGGTATTAATCATACTACTGCTTAACCTTAAACCTACCTACCTTATTCTCGGAATGGTTGTGATATGCCAGATGTATCCCTACCCCACCTATTGTATTTTATCTGTATATGTGAAGCGCTCTGATACCCAAGGGTCACGTTCGCGCTATACAAAACTTTCTAATAAATAAATAAACATGAGGCAAAAGTGACAATTGTGAGCAAACAAAATACAAGAGGTAGCAAACAGGACATTACAGTAGGAAAAAGTGATATGTGTGCAAGTTACAAAAGCGTACAAAGTACAAGTAGAGGTATAATACTGCAATAAATGGCAGACACTCAAACACAAGAACAAACGTTACGTATGCAATGGTGGCACTTGTGCAAGTATCTTAAGCAAACAAAATGTAAGAGGTGGCAAGCAGTGTGTTTCAAGAGAAAAGTGACGTGTGCATGTTACAAAATAGTACCAAACACAGGTAGAAAGATAATACTGGAATAAATGGCAGACACTCAAACCACAAGAACACACTGGGAAGGCACTTCCATAGTCATGGAGGGTATAGTTTTCTATAATGGAAGGCCTTCCTTCAGATAATAGAGAGGGTGTGAATTAAATTTGGAAGTGTCTTTGAAGGAGGAGAACTTTGAGGTCAGTTTTGAAGGCCTGGGGGAGGTGGTGGTCCGGAGCTGAGGCGGAATGAGTTCCAGATTTTCACTGCGTTACCTGAAAAGGATTCGTGCCATCGATCTTTCCTTCTTGAAAGTGTGAGGTTCAAGCAGTACATTTTCCGCATTACGTGATGGTCTAGAGCCTCCAGAGAGTTTCAGTTTATTTGCCAGGTGCAAGGCTTTGTGGGTGATACAGGCAGTCTTGTAGATAGATCTTGCCTCGATGGGAAGCCAGCGGAGGGTGGATAACATGGGTGTGATGTGGTCGCTTCTTTTGGCCCCATAAATGAAACGAGCTGCTGAATGGAGAACAGATTTAAGGGGGGACAGGTGGGATTTGGGGAGGCCAGTAAGAAGAGAATTGCAGTAGTCCAGTCTGCTGAGAACCAGCGATTGGACCAGGGTTTTACGGTCTTGCGACTAATTCCACAAAGAAGGCGCAGTTGGCATGGAGCATACTTTGCAATGGAATTGATGTGGGAGATTAGATTGAGTTTTATGTCGAGTATGACACCAAGGGATTTTGCGCTGTCGACAATGATGGGTTTATTGTTAAGAAGATTCATCTGATCCATCCATGATTGAACCGGGGGAGGAGAAAGTGAGGAGGAGAGGAGGAGAAATTCAGTTTTGGAGGGATTCAGAATCAGTTGAGTTGACATCCAGTTTTGAATGGCGTTGAGACTTGTGGAGAAGCGTGGCTCAATGGTTAGAGCGGCAGACCCTGATGCAGAGGTTTGGCCTGGGACCAGGGTTCAATTCCTGCCTCGGCGGCTCTTGGACTCAATCTCCCCGGACCTGATCATTCTCGCCTCGGTGCCTAGTCTAATCATGGGTCCCACTCTGTGACTCTGGGCAATAGCTTGCTTAATCTCCACAACGGCCCCAGCAGCGCTTGGATGCCTGCCTTCACCTTGGGAGTGCCCAGGAGTGGACATCTCACAGGAAAGCCAGGAAGGGTTCCACAGCGGTATGAATACAGCGCTACGAGACCTCAGGGTAGAAGTGCGCTATATAAATACAAACACATTTACATTTACATTTACTAGAGCTTAGGATGGAGAGATCGTGAGTGGAGGCAACCTTGAGGTAGATTTGAGTGTCGTCTGCATAGAGATGATAGTGGATACTGGATTTACTTAGATTTCCCAGTGGCTCTAAATAGAGATTGAACAATGTAAGTGTAGAGCCTTTAGGAACACCTTGACTTACCGCCAAAGGAGATGAAAGACTGTTCTCTATTTTGATCATTTGGAATCTATCAGAGAGGAAGGAAGCAAACCATTTAAGCACAGTACCCTCCATGCCCATTCTCTGTTGAAGAGTGTTGAGGAGAGTGTTTTGATTGACAGTCTCAAAGGCTGCAGAAAGGTCAAAAAGAATTAGAAGACAAGATCCCCCCCCCCCCGAATCGAGTATCCGCAGCGCTTCATCAATCACTTGCAGCAGGGCTATTTCAGTGCTGCAGTTTTGGATGAAGCCGGACTGAAAATTGTCAAGAAGATCATTGTCCTTGATATGACGAGAGAGTTGTTTCGCTACACATCTTTCTGTGATCTTCGCAAGAAATGGTAGGTTAGTGATGGGACGGAAGTTGTTGAGGTCATTCACATCAGCAGTGGGTTTTTTAAGCAGAGGGGCGACCTGCCCAGTTTTGAAGGAGACCGGAAGGGAGCCTTGACAGAGGGAGAGGTTGATCAGAGCGGCCCAATAAGAAAGAGAAGGGGTAAATAAGTCAATGGCAATGGCACTAGGGATGGGGTCAAGAGAATGGTTGGAGGGCTTTGTTTCGAGGATGCAATTGAGGAGCGCATCTTCAGAGATGGGGTCAAAGTTCTGCCAAATGGCTAAGGATTTGCGCTCCTCTGGAGGGGTAGGATGAACGACCTGATCCACTAGTGATTTCACTTTTTCGTCAAAGAATATAGCGAAATCCGCTGCTTTCTTTGTAGAATCCTCCAACTTGGAGGTTTGGGGAGAGCAGTTAGGATTCTTGATGAGATCGAATAGTTTTTTGGGTCTTTTTTTAGCTGAGTCAAGGAGAGTTCTGAAGTGCGACGCTTTCCCAAGGAAGATGTGCTTGTGGTACTTGGATCTTGCTGAACGAAGCTTGTCCAAATTATCGGGGGAGGGCGCTTGCCTCTATTGTTTCTCCAGGAATCTTAGGTGCTTCCTTTCTTCATAAAGGGATTTGATGAACCAAGGTGCTGAGGGAGTGGGCCTTTTCTTTTTGCTTTGGAGAGGAGCGACGTTATTGATTTCGTCTGACAGGACTGTGAGGCATTGGGAGGTGAGTTTGTCTACATCTAGGTTCAGGTCTATCCTTGGAAGTGATAGCAATGCTGATTCACAGAGGGAAACAACGTCAATATTTTTAGTGTCACGGAACCAGGAGGTGGCCCTCTTAGGTTGGCCAAGAGTTATAGAGTGTGATAGGTGAAGAGAGAAAAGGATAAGGTGGTGGTCAGACCAGTCTACATGAATAGGGGTAGCGATAGAGAGCATGCCTGCTTTAGAAATAATAAGGTCCAGGATTGAGCCCTTAGAGTGTGTTGATTCTGTGCAGTGTTGGATAAGATCGTTTGCAGAGAGGAAGGTGGCCAGTAAATTCACAGAAGAGTCTTGTGGGCATAAACGGCCGCTACCAGGCGGGCGGTAAATGGCATGGAATCTGAGGGGTGAGCGGTGGTGTAATTGATGCTCAAGAGATAGGCATTCAAAAGTGAGGAAGGAGCTGATAGGAAAGGCCTTAAGTTGAAGGGAGTTTCTAAAGATGACTGCAACACCTCCTCCAACTTTGTCAATTCTGTTATTCCTTTATATAGAATAGCCTGTGGGTAATAGGAGATCAAAGATACCGTGAGAGGTATCATTGAACCAGGTCTCTGTGAGGAAGAGCATGTCAATATTGTGAAGGGAGATGGTATCGGAGATTTCAAATTTGTGTTTTATTGCAGAACTGCAGTTGTGGAGCAGACAGCGCAGCTCTGTCAAGACTGTTTTGGTGACGGGCACTTGGGCTATGTAGGGTGATAGGGAATTGTACTTACACTGGGGTGCTCGGAAGGGTTTAGGTGGATGCTTGGTTCTGAGAGAGGAGATGGTCTGATTGGTGTAGATAGTAGGGTTACTAGGAGATGCAAGTTTGAAGAAGGGTGGCGTTCAAGGGCTTGTGTGAGTTGATGATGTTTGCACATAACAGGTTATGCTTGGCTTTAATGGTGTGAGGGTGCGAGGTGCATCTCGTGGGAGGATGAGTGTTTTCCAAAGGAGTTGAGGTGTATGGAAAAGTGGAAATCTTGGGGCTTAAAAGTGAAATGGTAGCTACAAGCTGGGAGATGGAGGTGATAGGAGAGCCTAGCTTATTTTCCAGAGAGAGTAGAGCAGGGCACGGAAGGTTGGGTGGCTCGATGGAAACAGGAGGGGGTGAAATTGGTGTTGGAAGGCAGGGAGAGGTGGGGGTACAGGAGGAGAGTTGGAGTATAGGGTTCATAAGTAGGAAAAGGTGGAGTTTGAGATTGGGAGTTGGTGTATCAGAGGTGAAGGGAGAGTTGTCTTTGTTGGCGTTGCAAGAAGGAAAGGATTTAAGGACATATTTAGGGGGAGATGGGTGCGGATCAAGGCGGTGGGGTAGAAGGAGAGGGGAGGACTGTGTGGAGTCATAGGAATGTAGGAGGTTTAGGAGGAAAAGAGGGGAGGTGGTTGGAGAAGTCCTGTCAGCTAGGAGAGGTGGCTATGAGGGTACCGGCATCTGGGAGAGAGAAGGGGCTTGGGAGAAAGGGAAGATGAAGAAAGGAAATGGTTCTGCTGGGCCCGGAGGGACAGAAATGGAAAGGGTTACCAAGGGGGGAAAGGAGGTTGCACAGAATTGCTGGAGGAGTAGGGGGAAGGAGTGAGATGCAATGGGTTAGTGGAGAAATCGGGTAAATAGCAAGGGGAGAAGGTGGTAGAGAAGAGAGGGAGAGGGAGGAATAATGGGAGAGTAAGGAAAGTTAACTGGGGGAGAAGGTTGGAGGAGAGGTGAACTAAAAAAGGGGGTGGCAGGTAGGAATAGGGGCGAGGAGATGAGATTGGAGTACCGGGGCGTTGCAGATTGGACAAGGAGCGTATTAGCTAGAGGTAAGGCTGAAGTGATGAAGGGGGGGCATACTGTGAGTGGGGAGGAATGGGGGAGGAGGGCACAGGGGAGGGGGAGGGAAGAGCGCTGACCTGTGCTTCTCGAGGGTGCAGCCTATTGGAGTGCAGGGGGGGTCAGGGGAGGAGAAAGGGAGTAATGGGTGGAGCTAGATAAAGAATCAGGGGATAACCCGGTCGCAGAGGAGGGGAGTAGGGAGGGGAAGAGGTGGTCAAAGAGAGAGAAACAGGTGTCTTTGCCTTGGATCATGACAGTACCGTTGTTATAGAGTGAGATAGTGAGGGAGCCGTTAAAACACGCAGAGGGGGAAATATTTAGTTGTTTCCCATAAGGGATAGAGGAGGAGGAGGTGACGTTGAGGGAATTATATAAGCTGGTGGACCAAGAGGGGGTGTCGTGAGTGAAGAAAATGAAATCGTTATTGAGCCCCCCCAAAATGACCATTGTAAAATTGATTAACAAAAAGGGAATCAGGGAACCGTTCAACAGTGTTATGCTTCAACCGTTTTACTGAAGCTTTAGTCTGGTCGGGAGGATAAATCTCATTAGTCCTAGCTTTGTGAGACAAGTTGGATTTTTTTTCTTACTTAAAATAGTGGGGTAAACCAGCCTCATTTGTTGTTGACGATCTTTATATTCTGATAGTGAAAGGTAATGATGCAATCAGTTTTTTTTCCAATTTTTCCTTTCTTTTTTCCCTAAACAGCAAAGCTTTTGTCCGCCTTATTTTACTTACTGCTTCCTATCGTCATGGGTATATACTTGAAAGCTTCTTGAATTGATTAATTTGTAACACAACTGGATATTTGATTACTGTCATTTTAAATTCTAGGTTACAAATTACCTCTTGCCTTATCTCGAAGTATCCACTTAGCCTGCCCAACAGCGAGTTGGCTGCAATGCTGGCTGTCCTGCACCAGCTGCTTTCTCAACAGCGACGGGGCGAACGTGCTCAGTATGTGATTCAGTGCCTTACAGAGGTTGCCTCATGCCAAAGTCAGAAACGGGACATCAGCGCTTCGCAGAAAGTAGACCTGCAGAAAGTGTGGATGAAAGTGTGGGCAAATGTCCTGCGCAGTATAAGCTCCCAGCAGCTTGAAAATGAAAGTTTTGGATTGCTAGGCGCTATCGTTCAGGGAGACCTGATTCCTCTAGACCAGGAACTCTGGAGAATATTTTCGGGGACTGCTTGCAAGCCTTCAAGGTAAGATGTGTGCCAGGAAAATGTTTTAAAAGCTCTGCATCTAGATCAGGGCAAGCAACTTAAATATGGGCATTCCAGTAGAGAACCATACCAATGCTGTTCATCTTGGACTATGTGCATTATTTATATTTTGGCTGCCATGGTCTTTATCTGCCACATAATAAGCACAATTGAATAAGGCACCTCAAGGGGACCTGTACTACGTTTGTGATGGAGTACCCTATTCACCAGCCTCTTGAGGCCCTTTGGTGTTTCTGTAAACCTGGGATAGCAGTGTTTAGTAGGCCTGAATTAAGCCAGATCAGTAAACCATAGATTCTGTGATTGCCTTGCATCTTTGTTTTTTGTGCTAAGAATGTTGAGTGTTTTGCATTTCTAAAAACGTCTGCTAATTTCTTTAATGTGTGTGTCCATTTGTTTGACTTGTGCTTTAACGTATGAAATATAGCCATGGCCTTGTTTTGCTTGTCCTAGCCCTTGTTTAACACTGACTCTATACATTCTGAGCCTATGAGTTCCTCTGTTCTTGTTGCAGGAAAGGGGAGTGCAGGGCCAGATACCAAAAGTGATCAAGTTCAATAATATAGAAGTGGTAAGAGGTCAAGTTCTGGACATTGACTTAAAATATTTAATATTAAAGACCTCAGAGGAATCTGCAAAAAATAAGATATTTGCCCAAAAACCAGAGACCTTTACTCATGCGCGGGATGTTGAAGGAAGTAACTGCACCATATGTTCTCGCAAGGTCATTTGCTTTATATATGGGCATCTTTAAGGCCATAGTTTACAGCATGGATGGGGATATTTTGGATATCATGAGTGAATGTCTGAATTTTGTTAGTCAGTTATGGAAAGGGGCGGGGTAAGGTGACTACGATATGAAAGGTCACAGGAACTGACTCCTCAAAGCATGCAACTGTCTTGAAGGATGAAGGGAATAGGTAATGATGGGTTACGTAAGCACCGACACTAGACCATTTTGATTGTGTTGCAAGATTTATTTTTCTTAATCCCTCCAACATGTATGTTAATGGCGATTTCTTTTCTTTTTCAGCCACTCCATGTTTTGTTAACAGTAGTAAAAGGAAGAAATACTTCTTAATGTTTGCTTCCCTCTTGATTCAGATAGTGTTATAAATATGTGGAAGACATTCATGTGGTATGTATTGTGCCTCGTTAATTGTCTTACAGTGTTTGCTTTATTTTGTTACAGCGCTGCAGTTCGTTGTTTAGCATTAGCATTGACCAACTGTGTGCTACCAAATACCATTGAAAAGAGAATCGAGCAAGGTGCTTGCGATGGACCATCTGGACTCTCTGTTAAAGAAGCCATAATGAAGTGGCTGCTGTTCTGTAATCTAGATGAAGAAATGGATGATCACTCTGAGGAGTCTCCTGTTATAAGCAGGTATTTTACCACAATTAAAATAACATAGTTCACTGCAAAGGTGAAATATTGACTATGGTTAGTATTGGTCTCTTTGCCGCCTGTCAGTTAATTTTATTATTGAAACTGTTTTTTATAACCAGATTTTATTGATTTTAAATTTGTTACAGTTTTTCTTTTGGCACATTACAGTCAACACATGAGGATACGATTGCTCCGAAGTGAGACACCCCAATTGCAGCCCTGTTAGACACCCAACCAAGCAGTTAGGCAAGTGTTCCCTAACTCTTTCCTGAAAGGGTTCAGGCTATTATTCACCACAAAGGTGTCTCTAAGGAGGGGTAGTACTACCTATAGCGTCACTATGTCCCCCAGGGTTCCCAGGTCGGTTCCCCAACTACCTCTTCTGGAGGTCGTTCAGTGTATGAATAATAATGCAGTAGAGCTGGACACTGGCTTTTGTGTGATTGGCCCATGAGCACCTAGTTTTCCAGTGAGCTTTGCTCTGGGATATCCTTCTCTTGAATCCCCTGTGACCTGAAGGCATGTGTCAATTGAACGTATTTAAATCTTGGCTAGGCGCAAGCTTATATTCCTGATGTACTACCTTATACGCCTCCCTCTTCCAGTAATTCTCCCAATGATTCTATCCTGATCTGGTCCTTTGTTTTAAGCCAAAGAGTTGCAGACTTCTTTTAGTATTGTCCTCATCCGTAATGGTGTAGCGCAATGTGATTTTCCCATGCCAACCTAAGGCTTTAGTGGCATCGTCCCACGCTGTCAGGGTTCTGAGTAGGTAGGCGTTTGCTAGCTAATCTCTCTATATATAATTTATGTAAGTAGCCAATATCATCTTCATACTCTTCAGTCTTGTTTTTGTCTTGCTGTTCGGGGAAGTCATTAACGATGTGGAGTTGCGTGGCACTGCAATATGTGCTAATGTCTGGGAGTGCAAGATCCCCATTGTAGGCCGATTGATAGTGTTTGCAAAGTTATTCTTGGGATGCCCCCATCCTGAGCAATATTCACAGTGTTTAGCTAGCTTATCGAAGTAAATGTCCGGTACTGGGAAAAGGGTGTTCTGTAGGTCATACAATAGTTTAGGCCCTCCCCACAAATGATAGTGGGAGTTACACCACCGTTAAGTGTCTTTTTGGAAATCCCCTTGTACCCAGTCAAGGTTTAGCTCGAAAAGCTGTTCTTTTTGCATAGCTGTCTTGATTCCCAGGTACCTAACGTTTGTAGTTGAGACGTAAACAGCCCCTGCAAACCGGTCTTAACTCTCCTAGTTCCCCCCCCACCCATCTGGTAGAGGGTATATTTCTCCCAATGGTAACCTGAATATGTTTCACAGCTATGAAAGACCGTCAAACATTGGGATCGACATCTCTGGAACCATAAGATAAATCAATGCATCATCACCGTAGAGTGATGTCTTTTCCAGTTTATTCGTCACCGTAAAGAATCTCTGTATGTCATCCCTATGAGGCACCCAATATGACAGCAGTTCCAAGCATAGTGCGAATAACAGGGGTGATCTATGTGCACCCCTACCTCCTGCCCTTCCCCAGTGTAACTGTTTAGAACACAACTCTGTTCTATCTCACCGCCGCAGTGGATGCCTTATATAATAGGGCCACCCATGCAGGGAATTGCGGCGCAAATGCCAATTGTTCTCAGGTGTAGGTACCGCCAAACAATGAAGTCAAATGTTTTTTCAACATCCACTGACCGTATGGATCCTCACTTCTGCCCTTCCGTGCAAGGAGACTGCCCACCTTGTCTCCGGTGTCAAGCAGCTTCCTTTGGTATCCCAAGGTGGAGCTTTCTGGCTGCATTTTGAGTGAGGTTACAATATTGTTCCCTAATCACCTCCAACTGTAAGGGTGCTGTTAGGGTCAGGGTTGGTATCCAGGCTTCTAGATCTTGGAGATGCTTTTCCAGTTAGCATACCTTGCGTTTCTGATGTTTCTTTTTCTGACAATTATGATTTGGGCTATGTCCCTGATCACTTACTTGGAGGCCTCCCAAAGAGTGATTGAGGAAGCCACGATCCCTTGTATCCTTAAAGTCTATTTGGAGACGACATGTAGAGCCTTAACAATTTTCAGATCTTTTCGAACCCACACATCCAATTTCCACATTGGTACCCTATCTTGATTTTGGTTCCCCATTGTGAAGTGCAGGACCGAGTGATCTGATATGCCGTGTGCCAAGTTCTTTGCACCCCTCACTCACCCGACTTCGCCTGCAGGGACAAACATTAGAACAGAAATAAGTAGTCCAGGTATGACTGGGTTCCATAGGCCCCCAACAGGAATGAGTATTGTCAGTCTGATGTGTTGTGCAGCCTTCAGACATCCACTAGGTCCATCGCATGGTTAAGGTGCACCAAGCCTGAGGGTGTTCCCATCAGGGCAGGTAGCGATTAGTGGTCAAAGTCCCAGTTCATAAATGTGTTGAATTCCCCTCCCATTATATGTAGGTCCATTTCTATCAGGGTAGGACCTAGCTTGTCTAGGACCCCACTTTGTAACGTTTGAGGCGCATAGTCATTTACAATTAGGATATCCCTCCTATTTCACCATCCATTTACCGCAACATAGCAGCCATCGGAGTCCACCCATTGCTTTTCCACCTAGAACAAGGTTTGTTTCTTGGACATAATGGTGACTTTGCAATATCCCTTTATAAACCCTGCATGAGCCAGCAGCATGTATCAGCCACTTTGTTGGCATTTGAATTTGTTGCCCAGCAGGAGGGTTTGTTGTAGCAACACCAAATTGGGGGAGTGGCTGCAGATATGCTGTGCCACTGCCCCTCCCTTAATCTTATAATTCAGTTCACATTCAGCAAGTGGAACAATCAGAGGTTAAAAAATGTGGTGAACCATGACTGTTCCATTTCACTATGTGCCTGAGGGACTTGTTCATAGCATTAGGAACTCCCCCTAGTTCCCGTTGTCTGCATATGTCAAATTTCTCTGTGATGTGTACTGTGCCCTACTGCTATTAATAAATGTGAACTTGTGTCCCCAAATGTATCCCCTCTCCACTTTTCCCTTATCTGAGTTCTGAACTAGCCACCTTCCCAACTTTGGAAATGTCTAATACCCAGCCCGTCGCCCCCATATGATGTCAACAAAACTAGCGCACACTCCCTCCCTCCAACTATCTACATTAAACATTAAATACGCAGCAATAAAGCAATATCTCTTAAAACGCTGACTAGTCTTTCGTGCCCGAGCCGTTCCCAGGGTCCCATTGCGCCTCTGCGGCTTTACATATTCCTTGACATTAGACAATGTCTCAGATGTGACTCCAACAGGTACTGGGTCCTTTTTGTGGTGTCCTGGCCATGATCTTTCTCATCAGCCCCAGCAGTCACAGTGACCTCCTCCTTTCATATCTCTGAATGTTGGGTCCCAATTCTAGGTCCTTGTGGGGGCAGCTCCTCAGCCCACTCTGTCCCTTGTCTAGATGGTCAAAGATTAGTGAGCTGGCCTGAAGGATCACCCCCAGTTTGGGTGGGTAGAGCAGCATGTATTTTATTTCCATGGCTTGCAACTTATTTTCAAGTGGATTTTCTGTGCCTCTGCTCCAGTCTTGTGTAGTTTGGAAAACTCGCCTAGAATCATGATTGGCTACTCCCATAACCTTAACCTTGCTAAACACCGGATATCTGTCCCTGTAGTTCAGGAACCAAGGAATTACTGGACTCTGGGTCACCCCTGGGGGTCCTTATCGGCAGGTCACAGTGAAATTGCTCTAGGAGGATGCTGGTCCAGTTTTCGTGGAAATATTCTGGGGGTAACCTTCCATGCCCTCTGGGAATCTCAGGAAGCATAGATTATTGTGCCTAGACAGGCCTTGAGTGTCCTCTGTTCGTAATGGTTGGATTACGTTTTTTTACCATGCCTTCCAGAGCTGCTATGCGGAGTTCTACATTCGTTACCGGGCTCTGGGATTTACGCAGGTTTTGCCGGAGCATCGCTGTGCCAGCTCCTACCTCCCCGATTTTGGTCTCCAGGGCGTGTTGGGAGCATTTACTGGCCCGCCGGATAACGATGATGCTGGGATTAATTGGCTTCCCGGCCTCTTCACTCTCTACTGCGCCGAGCCCTACTAATGTGTTGCTCCATGTAGTCTGTACCAATGGCTTAGCAAATTTGTCTGGCGTCCCCTGTTTAGGGGGCGGAGGGCGGGGGGGCTTTGTCTTTGGCCACTGTGGCATGCCTCTCTGACCCTGAGGCTTCTGGGCCTCATGGGCTCCTGCATCCTGCTAGTCGATCATGCCGGGTGGCATATGCGGGCTCTGCAGTGGCACCTGAAGTTGCAGTGGGTGCAGTATCAGGGCAATCTTTTTGATGTTGTCCAGATCTCAGAAGGGCCTGCAAGTCAGTTGTGGCAGCAGCAGGGGACGGTCCTCCACCCAAATCTGTCCAGCCTCCACCTCCTTGCATCGAGATTGAGCGGCGACAGTTGAACACTTTTGCTTTCCTCCCGTAGCCTGTCATGTCATCTTGGAGCCAGGCGTCCCTCTACTAAAACAGTGTACGCCTGTAGAAGGAACAAATTTGTGGCATGGTGCACAGCAAAGACTGTGGATCCCCTTTCTGCCCCTCTGTCTGAGGTTCTCCTCTTCTTATTTTCTTTGGCCCAGTAGGGCTCTGCTCTGGGCACCCTTAAAGGCTATTTTTCAGCCATTTTGGCCTTTCTTCACAGCCCTGATCAGCATTCTCTTTTCAAGTCCTGTTTTGTAAATAGGATTCTTAAGGGCATTACTCACCTTTTTACTCCTATTCCAAGCGGGGATCCGGGGAACAGCCTAAAGGTGGATAAAATCTTTTTTAACAGGCAGAACCCAGGCAGTGCGGCTTGGGCGCTATACAGCCCCTAACCTGACTACCTCATGTGGAGTTCCACAGGGTTCATCCCTGTCTCCACTATTGTTTAATTTGTATATCCGCCCCTTGATTCACTCACTTAATATCAGGAAAACAACAGTTTTTAACTATGCTGACGACCTCCAGCTAGTTTTTAAGTTGGACTCCCAAAATGCAGCCACTGAATTTCAAGCTACAATGATGCATATCCAAGGTTGGATGGACCAAAACCAATTGAAGCTCAATCCCGGCAAAACAGACCTGGTGTTGCCTGGGAAGAGCTCCACTTGCTGGGGACCTCATTTCTGGCCGGGCGAATTAAGCCCTCCACCTCTCCTGTCTTCATCAGTGAAGAGTCTTTGGGTGACCATAGATGCTGATCTTTCTCTGAAGGGACACGTGGGCACCGTGGTCTCCTCCTCTCCTTTTCCAATTACGCAAAATAAGGAAGATCACGTACCTGTTGTCTCATCAAGCTTTGATTCAGGTGGTGATAGCACTGGTGCTTTCTCGTCTTGATTTTTCCAACTCTCTTTACACTGGCCTCCCTTTGGGCCTGCTTAATCGCCTTCAAATAATTCAAAATCAGGCGGCTAGACTGATCTATAGACAGCCGAGATGGCAGTCAGCCAGGATATTACTGCGTAACCTACATTGGTTACCTATAGCGCAACGCACCGCTTTCAAGTCTGGATGTATAATCTTTAAGGCACTGCGCTGCACGAGCCCTTAGTTTCTCAATAGCCTAATTACTAGACATGTCCCTACACACAATCTTCGTTCCGCCCATCTTCATCTTCTGTCTATCCCACTAGTTAAATTGAAACGACAAGGCGGGCGTAGGTTTTCCTATTTAGCTCCTAGGCTCTGGAATTCACTTCCACTCTCAGTCAGGAACTGTGACAGTCTTTTGGGCTTCAGAAAGGCCTTGAAAACCTGGCTCTTTGTGCAATCCTGCTAAATTGGTTCTCTGCAGCTGCTAGTGTATGAATAGCGCCATGAAGCCTATGGTGTAAGTGCGCTTGATAAATGTATCTTAACATTCCTTTCGTAATGCCCCAGTGGGACTTGAATCTTGGCTTAACTTGCCTTATGTGCACTCCCTTCGAGCCACTACATAATTGTCCTCTCAGACTCTTGACTGTAAAGACAGGTTTTCTGGTTGCCATCACCTCTGCTCGCAGGGTGAGTGAACTTCAGGCCCTGTCTTCGAAACCTCTTTTCCTTGCTGTCCATCCGGACAAGGTTGCCTTCGAATTAGGCCTTCTTTTCTACCCAAAGTGGTCACCTCTTTCCACATGACACAGAACATAACTTTGCCCACCTTCTTCCCGCCCCTTCCTCCTTCCAAGGACGAGGAAAGACTCCACGGTCTGGATCCAAAATGTCCGTTATTGTTTTATCTGGATCGCTCAAAACAATAGTGGTGGACGATTAACTCATTGTTGGCTATGCTGGTGCAAAGAAAGGTTGTTGTACCGTGCAGAAGCGATGAGTCAATGGGTCGTCCTATGCATTAAGATCTGTTATTACTTGGCGAAGAAGGAACCTCCGGTGGGACTGGGTGCCCATCCCACCAGGGTGACGGCACCACTACTGCTTTGGGACGTGTAGTGACATCTGCCAGGCAGCTATGTGGGCATCACTGCAGATGTTCACTAAACATAGTTGCCTGGATAGTCAAGTCCGGAGAGACTGCATCTTTTGCCGTTCGGTTCTCAAGGACTTTCTGGTGTGAACTTAGTTCCCAGACATACCTACTGGGTTGGTATTGCTTGGGTATCTATTGTAAGGTAAGGAATCTATAACTAATAGTCTCTTTCAGATGAACAAGTTACTTACCTTCTTTAACAATGTATCTGTAAGAGACATATATTAGTTATAGATTCCTTACCGCCCCACCCATCCTCCCCGTTTTGCAAACTGACTTCTACAGTAAGGGACTCCCTTTCAGGGCCCTAGTTTTGTGCACCAGTGGTCTTGCATGGCTCTGCGCTTCTGGCGTGGAATTTCGTGTAATGAAATTATGTCAGCACGCAGGGGCAGCATCTTAAGTAGATTCCGCAACGTCATTCGGCGATCACGACGCCAATGACTAATGTGGAGTCGACCGACGTCCCCTACCGACACGCAGGGGTACTGCAGAGTAAAAATTCTCCGGATCGAGTCTAATGTCTGGGGGTAATTCTAAGGTAAGGAATCTATAACTAATATATGTCTCCTATATATATATATATATATATATATTGTTTTTATTGAGCATATGCAAGTTACAAAGACATTATCAATGAGCACTTATAATTGAATATCCAACTTACAACACGTAAATGTAAATGTACATGTATTTATATAGCGCAAATCGCCCACATCGCAGGCATCTATGCGCTTGCTTAGGGAACCCGTCCTGGTATTCCCCTGTGAGATACCCCGGCAGGGTATCCACAAGGTGAAAGCCAGGCATCCCGCCGCGAGGGGCCGTTGTGGAGATTAAGCAAGCTATTGCCCAGAGTCGCAGAGTGTGAACCCGTGAGTCGAGTAGGCACCGGAGCGAGAATTATCGAGTCCGTGGAATTATTGAGCCCAACCCCCGTTGGGGCGGGGAATTGAACCCTGGTCCAGGGCCGATCTCAGCTTCCGGGTCTGCCGCCTCTAATCCCTGAGCCACACTTCTCCACGTGGAAGTTGCATGCGAGAACTACATTGGCTCCCAATGCGACAAAGAGCCAACTTCAAATTACTGTGTATCACACACAAGGTACTTTACAATACAGGCCCTACCATTCTACACAATAAAGTCAAATTCCATAGACCATCGAGGAACCTTCGATCCAGAACTGCAGGAAGAGCAAACACTACCCACGTGAAGACTGTCAGGATGGGAGAGCGGGTTTTCTCTCATCTAGCTGCAACCAAGTGGAATGAACTACCTCCCAATCTCAGACTGACAGAATGTCTCTTATCATTTAGGAAACAATTAAAGACACTACTCTTCCCTAAACCAGAATAATCAGTAATCAATGCGGTTACCGTACCCCTCAGCACCAAACCTCAGCGCCGTGATATCCTACCTAGGATGATTGTTAGCGCTTTATAAATAAATTAAATACAAAATTAAATACAAATATGTACCAATCTGTTGCGTTATATAAAAAAGAAACTGCATAGTATGAGTATCCCGCTTTTAAACAGAAGAATTGTACATTCAAGGTTCTGCTTTACCTGGGGACTCAACCTGCTCGACAGTTCGCAGGTATTGTAGCAACGGTTCTCATATGTCATTAGGTCTAGAAGCGGTGGGCAGGTTTTTATTGAGCATATGCAAGTTACAAAGACATTATCAATGAGCACTTATAATTGAATAACCAACTTAACAACACGTGGCAGTGGTATATGTACCAATCTATTGCGTTATATAAAAAAGAAACTGCATGGTATGAGTATCACGCTTTTAAACAGAAGAATTGTATATTCAAGGTTCTGCTTTACCTTCGGGACTCAACCTGCTCGACAGTTCGCAGGTATTGTAGCAACGGTTCCCATATGTCATTAGGTCTAGAAGCGGTGGGCAGTTCTTCTGCATAGAGCACCAGATTATCCAGGCAAATTGCCAAGTCTCGAAGCCATCGTGCAGTTGATGGCCCAGCTGTGGCCTCCCACGTCATTGCTTATGGCCAAATGGCATGTAGCAAAGCAGACATACATGTAGTGAACATTGCAATTCCAGACCAACCATTTTTGACACTATACAAATCACTCCATCACAGAACAACGCTACCCTGCAGCACTCCCAGGACAAGTGCCAAAAGTCGGCATCTGCAACTCCGCATCTCTAACATGTGTCAGTGTCTCTAGGCCTGTATTTGAATAGCGTATGCGGAGTATAGTACGCTTGGTGTATGTATTTAAAATGGATTATACGGAGGTTACCATTAGAAGTGAGGGCCCGTTAAGCTGGCAGCATTGTTCCCAGTCCTGCAAGGTCAGTGGCGGAGTTAACTGAGCCTTCTATTTCTCTAAACTTTTGTTGTGCACGAATCAGCCTCTCTGCTCTAGTGGATCGATATAGCTTGGTAAGAAGCTTGCGGAGTGTGGGACTGACATGCAGGGTGTGGAGAATTTGTAGTGTTGAAGGTTCCGCAGGGAAAGTACGATAGTGTTTTATTCTGTATGAAGCTTAGATGCTTGTCAGTCAAAAAGACACCTTCGGGAAACACATCTTGCATTTTGACTATTCCTACCAGTTGCAAAGTGTGCATAGAGCTCACATCATGTGTCACAGACCAATTTGAATGATACGCTAGAGACAGTAGGGGGGAATACAACAGTAATTCTCCTGTCATGCGACCCAACGCCTGCCAGGCTCCTATAGTGGTGTCAGCAGTGTTTATTTCAGAGTGGGGGGTCTGACGATAAGTGTGCGTCAACATGGAGCTTAGTGGAATAGGGTGGGTGTCTCCATCCTCCACCGCCACATGTGGGATGAAACTTACAGATATTTTGTTAGCCAAGGTACAAAACCTGTTTGTTAGTGCCAAGGCTTTGGCTGAGCTGATTATCACCCCCCACCCACATTGCCACCTGACTCCTGCTCTAGCAGCTGTGATTAGGGGAAGTACCTCTGTTTCAGCCAGGACGCACCTCCATTCCAGTTGCAATCTGCCACTCCTTTACCCACAGGGGCACTTCTGACACTGCTCATCCCCTATGTCTTATTTCCATTGCTTCTTCTCACTTTTGATCTATAGACTATGTTTAGTCTGGTGCCACCCCCTTCTATTCCTTTCTCTGAAGTTGCCAGTGTAGCAAACAATCGAGTCTGTACCTGGTCAGCCCCGGTGCTCTCTGCCAAATTTTCCTGCAGTGGTGGGACTGGAGGTAGGGCTTGCAACCTGTAGGTAGAGGACATTCCCAGAAGGCATACCATAGTCTTGTCTATCATTGGCTTGCCTCACTCATCCTCTCCTCCACTAACACCCCAATCTTTCAGGGGCAAGCTGCTTTAGTCTTTCCATCAAACGCTTTCTGGCTGGCAAAGACTACCCAGTTCTGTTGCTTTGTGGATATCCTCTGCCCTTTCTTGGGGGTAGGGAAGACTGTATTTTTCTGCTTTGGCTCCCCTTAAGTTTTCTTTCCTATCCTACCGTTTCCTCATTTACTCTATCAGTTGGTTGGATCGGCTCTAAAGATCAACAATCAATTGGCCTTGTCACTTCATAAGTTCAATATTCGCCTTACAGGCCAACAAGCTAGCCAGGCCCAGCTCATAGCGTATGTTGTCAGCCTTCCGATCATCCACTTCAACATGCCAACGTCTCTAGGTGCACACAGTCCTTCTCTACACAGAAAAGAGGCGGAGGGCTAAAACAAGACCTTTCAGCCTGAAGATAGAAAAAAAGCGGAGCCCAACGTTTTTCTTATTGCTAGCATATTCATATTGTCCAGTCTTCATCAAGTCTGTGTCAAGTACGTGCAGACAAAATTCTCCTAACCTCCTTCCTCTAATATCCATTCTAGATCTCACATTCGAAAGAGAGTGACCATTTTACCTCCACAAAACTTTTTGAGGCTCAGGTTGGGGATAGTGAGGAAGCCAATCTCCATCCACAGAGGCCTGTTTCTCCGGCAGTACCCCACCCGTGCTTCAGTTGCTCAAGAGGAGGCAGTTAGAGGGGGACAGTTAAAGGGGGCAACCTTGCCCATCATGGGTTACACTGCTCCAACCATGCACTTGCTCTCTATGTTGTAGTCTCTGCAATAGCTTCTAACTTTGGTGTGGCCATGCTGGCTGGGGGAGTGGCTTTGTTGGCAGTGGCACGCTACACAAAGTTACGGAAATTCAAGTCATCAGAGAACTACAGTTTTCAGGTGTTTCCAGAAATGACTTTTCAAACATCAAGGCGTCTGCAGGAATTAGGATTGCTGATTCCCCTGTTTAATGCACCTGACAAGGTTAAAAGTGTTGGTGAATGGGACGTTTAAGGTTTTCCTGGAGGCAGCTAAAAATATCGTCATGAATTTCAAAGAAAAAAGGTTGCTGTGATATAGTTTACAATATTTCTAGTTTTGGGGGAGGTGTTCTTATGTTTTTAACTTTTTTCAGTTTGTTGGATGTGGGTGTGTAGAGTGGCGAAGCAGGAACTCGGGCTCGGAGTGCAGTCATTGCACTTGTAAGAGTAGGTAGGTCATCCATGCGAAAGGCGAAGAATTGCTTGGGTGTCTAAAATGGGGACAGAGGGTTGATTGGTTAGTTTGGGGGTACAGGAGTGGGGTGGGGAGAGGTAGCAACAGCTTGTTAGGGGAGCTGCTGCCTGGGTTTAATAAGAGTTCTAGGAATTCGAACATTGTTGGTTGGGCAGCAGGAAGAAATAGGATTATGGAGATGAGGATCGTCTGTGCAATATGGTAATACATGTCTAATAGCAGCATTCTATGGATGATTATAAACTTAGCATTTTGTCTATGGATGTGAATGGACCTAATAATGGAAGGAAACGTAAGGCCATTTTAAATGTCTAGAAAAACAGAAACCAACTTTTGTGTTTTTACAGGAGACCCATATTAACAAGGAGAAAGAGGGGCAAGCTACACAAGGGCCATTCCAGCTCATGTTGCGCTCCGCCACTTCGGCAGCGCACAAAGAGGTTGCGGTTACAGCAAGCAGGAGGTTTTCCGGGGAGATTAACATATCGTTGACGGATGAGCAAGAAAGATAGGCGATTGTAGAGGTTCTAATTGAGCATGCAGCTCGATTGTTGATGAGCCTATATATGATTTCATACTTCCTCTTCCCCGATTTTCAAAAAATATTGTAGGGAGGGATTTTATTTGTGCTCATCTCCCAGAACTGGGCCAGAGCAACCTCAAGTTTAAACAAAGGAAAGTAAGAGTGGTGCAAGCTATAATTAGTTTAACAGGTGAGCTAGCCTGTTTTGACCCCTGGTATAGAGCGAACCCTAGTTTAAAGCAATATACGTTTTTACTGGCTGGTTTAAGATAGCATCAAGGATAGATTTCTTTCTTACCTCCGACTCCCTGTCAAGTGTAGAAGTTTCTTATGGTTGTACCTGTTTCTCAGATCATTCAGTAGCTAGCCTGGAAGTCCTGATGTCCTCTATAATCACCCCTATGTATAGGTGGTCTTTTAATAAAGCCCTATTCTCAAATGAGAAGTTTTTGGAAGAGATGGGGAGCAAAACAACTTTTATTTTTTGAGAAAACAGAGGCTCCGAATCACCAGAAAATATTTGGGAGGCGTTTAAATTAAGAATGAGTGGTGAGATTATTGCGTATGAAAGCACCCGGATTAAGATAGAGAATGAGAAATTGGTAAGTCTATCAAGGGCACTCCAAAAAGCCGATATCAGGTTGCAGCAGGTACAAGATAAGCGGAGGTCACTTGTTAGGGAGGCAGCCAAGAAGGAATTGCAAACTTTCTTACTGGAGAAGATATTAAATTCCCAGACCTATGTCCAACAGGAGAAGGTTAGTGGCAGATAGTTGGTATGGCATATCCCGTCTCGAATGGTTAGGAACAATATCACTTAAATAGATGACCCAGTGACGGGAGAATGAGAGAGGGATAAAGAGGGACTAGAGTCTTTTTTTAGCACATATATGTGTAGAATTTATGGAGAAGGTGTTGATCCTTCAGATGAAGATAGTGAAAAAGTGTTTGAATTTGGCTCAAACTCCCTCATTTGCAATGGAAGCAGTGGGTAATCCTATGCACCCTATAGAAATAAAGGAGGTGATGGAAGTGGTAACTGAACTTCAAAGATGTAATGCTCCAGGGTAGGATGGTTATTCCTCTGAGTGGTACTCGCTGATGATCAAATTTCTTAAGAACTCGCTTACAGAGCTTTTCAGCAATATTCTTGAAAAGGTGGGGTATGCCTCCTTCTTTGAAGAAAAGAATACTAATCTGCTTTCCTAAAAAGTCAAAGAACGCAGAGCAGGTTCATTATCAAAGCCCCATCACTTTACTTAATGTAGATTATATGATCTTAATGACAGTTCTCGTTAGGGGAGTATCCGAAGTAATATCCGATCTAGTGGCAGTAGATCAGAAGGGGTTTGTGCCGACACGTAATTATTCTCCAATACACATTTCCTAACTGAAGCCATAAATTACAACTGGCATTAGATGGGAAAGTCTCAGCTCCCATAAATATCTCTCGGGGCACTAGGCAAGGGTGTCCATGGTCACCCTCATTGTTTGCTACTTTTATTGAACCCCTTGCATGTGTGTGGAGGAGAATGGAAGGCTATCGAGCTCCAGGACCAGCCTCTCTTAAATGTAAACTATATGTGGACAATCTGGTCCAATATATTCATCTAGATCCTGCTGGTATTAAGAAACTGTTCAAACTCTTAGGAAATGTTTCCAATGTCACTGGCTTCACAATAAACAAAGCAAAGGCAGAGAGACTGTTTTTCATACTGACGTGAAGGACCTGCCTGAAGTTCTTTGAAAGGTCTGTGGTAGTAGTCCTATTAGGTATCTGGGGATTAAGGTTACAAGGGACCTTGACTATCTTTATAAACTGAATGATAGTCCCTTAATCAGGAAGATCAAGGATACATTAAATAGATGTCAGAGAGATTGTTTGCAGGGTCACAATTATTAAAATGCGTGTTCTGCACTTACTGATTTTTTTTTTATTTATAACCATTCCAGTTCGCTTAACTAATGATTTTTTTCTCAAAAGTTAATGTGAGTATTTCTGAGTTTATATCAAATAATGCCAATCTGCCGTTAAGCCTATCAAAGTTACATCTCTGCCGGCAAGATGGAGGGATGTCACTTCTAGACTGGAAAGCATATTACTTGGCAACTTTATTGGTTATGCGTACTTGGATCCATAATATATCTACAGCGTCAGTGGTAGATCGTTTTTATATGGATCAGTTGCTGAAAGAGGTTCCACCATACACTATTTTTTTATTGTATGAGAGAAACTCTAATCTGGTTAGATATAAGAAAGTGTTAGTATTTCAGCAGAAACATCTATGGAAATATATTTGCATTCCACAGAGTCACTCTCCCCTCCAATGTGTTTGCCACTCATAGTTAAAACAAACAGTAAAACAGTGTGAAAGAGCTAATTTGGGGAGGGTCTGGGACTGTTTGGACGATCATGAAATAATTCCCAGGGAAGGAATGCAGCCTGGGCTTCCAATATCATGGACTCCTGCAAGAAATGTTACCCGCTTCATATAGAGCAATCAAGGCAAAGAGTGATGGTTATATACAATCCTATAAATATCATTAAAAAACTTGGACAATGGGTGAAATGGTTTCATACATGTGACAAAAAGACTGACAAGGTGTTGTAAGAAAAGTGGAGGAAGAGGTTGGAGTGAATGTGGCTGAGAGGGACTGGACAGACATATTAGTCTACTATACCCAAATGCTGAGGGGAGCTAACTTTAGAAGGATGCAGATGTACTCACCGCACCTGGTATATTATGACATAAAGGATTTACATGAGTTAGATGTGAATATTCCAAACATCTGTCCTTGATGTAACCTAATGGGTCCATGGGAACATATGATTTGGAGCTGTGGGAAACTAACTCGATTCTGGTAAAACGTTTTAACATGTTCCGAAGAATTTAGGAGCTTAATTGATTCTAGGTGCTAAGGCTATACTTTTAGAAAGCTCTATACACCTGGGTATAAAGACTAGGAATATGCAATGTTGGTGGTATGTAGAAATGTTAATAGCTCAACCAGTGATAACCAATTATTGGAAATCAAGGGACTTGCCTGAATTTTAAATATGATAGAATAAGCTGCTCATTGTTTATAATAAAGAATATATATATGCCAAGAGGGTGGGGAAAGGAAAGATGTTTTTAAAAGGTTAGCAGTGTTATATTAACTATATGGAAAGCCCGTTAGTGAGGAAGAACTGAGAGCACTGTATTGCAGCTCTTTCCCTTTTTGTTATCTGGCACTCTATTCATTAATACCTCTGGTATTTCCAGTTGGATTGTGGTTGAGTATCTGTTTGGCCCTTCTGTAAAGGAAAGGTAGTGGGGCCCTAGTTAGGGCGACCAGATTACCATACTGAATCTGGACTTTGCTTTAAAAATGTATGAAATGCATTTTAGAAAGATGAAGTTAAGATAAATGCACTATTTCCCAGCTCTTAATATTGTAATAACAAATGCACTTTCACTATGATGTATTGTGGAACTTTAGTTTGGAAATTCGATGGGGTTTTTTGGCAGGATTGTCTGCATGTTTTGCATAATATGGAATGAACCTCTATTTTCGGAAAATAAATTAATGAATGTGTTATTCAGAAACTGTGAAAATAATTTTAAAAAAGCCTCAGCTTACAGTCATTTACTCTGTTCACCTTTCCATGAAGCAGATGCAAAATATTACTGGTTCTTCTAGGAACTAATGGCAGTGAAAGCGGAGAGCATTTTCATGCGAAAGAATATGAAATACTGACAAATTCACAACACAAACAACACTCTTTACTTCAAACACCATGGTAGATTATTCAAGCCCACCCTCGAGAGTAAAGCTACTTTCAGGGCAACCTACCCAACAAGAGGACAGCACAAACAATCACTGAATTTCAGAGTTTATGTCTGCAGTTATCACATCTCAACACTGCCTTCAGCTCACTACCAGAGATGTGGACAACTGCGTCCACACAATTACATTATGAACGACAACCACAGCCTCCATTACCAAATATTCATCACTCTAGCTCCCACTCCAAACTACTATCCGTCACCTCGTTCACTGCCACTGATTTCCCAAAACTCACCAAAGTCATTGGCACTGCCGCAAGGATTCTGCTCCTACACAGAACTGTGCACAGAGACCCAGGACCTCAGTGAATTGTGGTGTACCAAAAAACTCACCTTAGTACCTAGAAACCTTAACCAGCTTGCATCAGTGTCGCATTGGCTCTTCGTCCTATAGCAAAGGAACCAATGATTGGAAATCCCAGAACATGCGACTTAGATTATACTGAGGGATGGTGGGAAGCAAGAACACTCTTTTGTTATACTCTCATACCAGTCCACAACAGGAGTAAAAAAGAGACACGGGAAGGGTTAAACTATTTATTTTAACGATGTGCTCTCAGATGCAGTATCTTTGCGAGCATAAGCAGACATATGATTAGAAATAATACGATCAGCATTGTTTCAATTCCATAACACACAAAAGGAGAAATCATATTATGGTGGTGAAAATAGGTACTATAGTGCCTAATGAATCACCCTCCATAGCTAGGAACTATGTTTTATAAACTAAAGAAGGTCTCTTCCTCTTGTTTGGGGGACCCCCATACATCAAAGATCAACAGGGATGAATCACAGCAGGATCTTCAAAAGCTCTTTATCTCTGGAAAAGGAAATTCTTCCAAGTGCCTGAAATCATGCCTACAGTGTGATATTAAAGGCGTCAGGATCACGTTGGCATGCAGCTGCATGTGTATTATGTCTGAAGATGTGAACCGGTCAAATAGAACAACAGCCACCCTGTTATGATAACCTTGAAGGCTCAGGCACTCACTGTGCAGACTAGGTACGCGATGTAAGTCTGTGCAAGCTGAATAACAAGCCTTTCTCATGTAAAGCATTTCACGCAGCCTAACTTACAATAACAGCTCTATGCAGTGTCGTGTGCAAAAGCAGCAAAAGGTAAAATGGCGATTAAACTTCTAGTAAGCTCATGCTAACATAACAGTGTACGTAAACCATGACTTGCCCACTGGCAGATTCTTGTCCTCAGTCAGCCCTCTAGAACATTCCCTTATAAAATTTAGCTGCACACACAGTCAGAGCTATCATTAATCATTTCCTGTTGTATGTAGGTTATTCAGAGAAGGGAACATAAACATCCTACATCAAGATATCCTACATCAATCCATGCCTTAGGAAACAGGTCCTTGATCAAGCAGTGTTGAGCTTCTGACTAATCGCCTTCCTTGGCAAATTCATTGGAAGATCAGCCAACTTCACAATTCTCTGCCTTTCCTAGGGAAGAATACCTCACTTTCATATTAGCGCCTGGGATAGCCTAAAGACAAACATTGACAAAAACCTTATTTGTTTATTTTCTTTTACTGGACTGTCTCTGACCTTTAACACATTACACTATCCTCCCTTAATACATCACCTGAGAATTATTCGAATTCCAGGCCGCGCACTGGATTGGATCTCTTGTTTTCTTACCAAAAGATCTCACAGTCTCACTTCTATGTGTGCTCTTTTACCATTGGCATATGCATTCCTTAGGGGGAATCCCAGGTCTCAATCAAGTGACCCACCAGTCAGATCCATCCATAAATGAGGTTAAACTGACTATCAACCCTTCTGATAGTCAGAAGGTGGCATCTGTCTACTAGGACTACCATGTCTACCTCAGTTCTTATGATTCACTTCATGCTAAATTGCCCCATCAGGTTTGTAGCCACATGACTGATCACAGGATTATATTTCCCATTTGACTCTTGCGCCCAATGCCTACCACTTTCTTCTTAGACAACAATAAAAACATACACTTTCCCAGTCATATAAGATAATCAATGTATTCTCTTATCCGAACTCCTAGGAGAGAGGTTTGTGGCCGCAGCGTTTGTCGAAGTGATATATTGATGCTATAATACAGTGGTACTCAAAGTACAGCTTGGAGGTCACATGCGTCCCTCCTGACCTTCACATGCGGCTCCCAGCAGAATCATTGCACTGGACTGCTGTTTACTTGAGACAGCACTAACATCTGGAAACGGGCAAGAGTTTATTTACATGTTAACCATAGTAAAACAGAAGAAGCAAATAATGTGCCCTTCACCACTTAACTTTAGAAACACATACTTTTTAAAGAAATCTTGGAACAAAGGTATGAAAAATATAATGCAGTTTCTTCAGAATTAAATTAATTTCATGAACATGTAGACCCCTTAGTACATCTGATTATATCTGTGCATTCAGAAGTATTTTTTAAAACTGACAGTTTTAAAAAATAAATGTAGAAATATTCCTGCTTCCACCCACTCATGCAACTATGGCAATAGGTGAACTAAGATAAGTCATATGTCATATAGAAACCTCTAGGAGGCCTGGGCTGGTGTTACTCATGGACAACATTATAGTTTATTAAATCAAAACACAAGGCAAGGTTTTGTACTGTGCATGTGGTTAAATTATGTATGTCAAAGTGCTCTAATATGTCATAATGAACAACAAGCATTGGCATAGCCAAAGGTCTCGCCTTTGGGACCTTAGTATTTAGCCTTGCAGCACATTATCCCCCACTGGGCAAATATCTGTTATGGAGCTAGGGACTCCATGTCACCTTGACAGCATGTGCACTGTATTTGAATCTTCTAATCAAAGGTGGGGGAGATGGAACGTTGATCCATTCACTTTTCAAATTTGCATATGCTAATCAAAGGAGAAAGGATCACTTGTCCTGCACAACCTTAGGTATGCAGGAAGAACGAGGGATGTCACAGTGTAAAAAGACCCTCATGCACGTGATGGGTATGGTGGTTTCTGAAGCGGTATATCTATTTCTATTTCTATTTCTATTTAGGGAGTTTTGTAAAGCGCTTGGTGACGCACAACGGCGTGTCCCCGCGCTAAGGAGCAACTCTTATTGGAACCTATAGATGCGGCATACCTTACTGGGCAAATAGTGCAGTTTTAAGTTTGGCTCTGAAAATTGATTCAGATGGCTCTAATCTCAGTGCCAGGGGAAGTTTGTTCCATCTTGAGGCTGCGAGGTACCTAAAAGATCTTCCGCCCATTCGAGCTCTAGACACCTTGGGAACGACCAGGAGTCCAGAGCCTGAGGATCTCAACGAATGGGACGGCTCATAAGTAGTCAGTAGTCCCTGCAGTGGAAGAGGAGATCTCCCATTGATGATCCGATGGCACGTACATAGAGCTTTAAATTCTACCCTGCTTCTGACCGGAAGCCAATGCAGAGATCGGAGGGCCGCGGCCGATGCAGCTCTCCTGGGTAGTTTAAGCACTAAGCGGGCAGCGGCATTCTGTAGGACCTGTAGGCGGTTGAAGTTCTTCTCCAAAGTCCCTAAATAGAGAAGATTGCCATAGTCCATCTTTGATGTGACTAGTGCATGCACCAGGGTTTGACGGGCTTTCACGGGTAAAAACTTCAAGGTCTTCCTGAGGCTTTTAAGGGTCCCAAAACATGATCCAACCACCTGATTGATCTGGGGACCAAAGGTGAGATCAGTGTCAAACCAGATGCCCAGATTCTTTGCTTTCTGGCACGGAGAGGGTGTTGGACCTAGGCAGGATGGCCACCATGCCGACGTCCACGCTGATTGGCAGCCCCCCACGACCAGCACCTCAGTCTTGCCTCCGTTGAGCTTGAGGCAGTTGGCGGACATCCAGGCAGCTAGATCTTGCATGCAAGCTCTGAAGATGTCCGCCGAGAGACTGGGTGCACGCGACAGGGAGATCACCAACTGCGTGTCGTCGGCGTAAGACACCAAGCGGAGGCCGTGACTCTCTACTAGGGTGGCGATAGGAGCGACATAAAGATTGAAAAGTGTTGGACTCAGGGACGAGCCCTGCGGCACCCCCTGGTCCAAAGAAATTCGCTCAGAGTAGTGGTCTCCCTGCCTCACTTGGAAGCCTCGGCCAGTGAGAAATGAATAAATCCATTTCAACGCTGCTCCTCTCACCCCTCCTTTGTTCAGACACTGTAGCAAGATGGAATGTGCTACAGTGTCGAATGCAGCGCTGAGATCTAATAGGATTAAAGCCATGGTTTGTCCCTCGTCTGCACCCTGTCTGAGGGATTCGGAGGCCCTAAGAAGGGCAGATTCCGTAGAATGACGGGGCCGAAACCCGAATTGGGTAGGGTGAAGAATGTTACCTTCCTCCACATACTTCATAAGCTGTTTGTTTACCACCTTCTCCGCTACCTTAGAAAAATAAGGCAGCAGAGAGATGGGGCGTAGGTTATCTAGCTTCTCGAAGCTGATGTTGGGCTTCTTGCGGAGGGGGAGCACCACAGCCTGTTTCCAATCCTCAGGTATAGAGCTCGATCGAAAAGAAACATCCAGCACGTGCCTGATATAGGGTTCGAGGGTCTCCAGACTGTCACTCAACCTTTTTGGGGATGCAGGGTCCCGGGGGGAACCGGATTTAACAGATCTGCAGATTTTAACCAACTCTGCCTGTGGGGGGATGGTAAAGTTGAGAAGCAGATTTGGATCGTCTTCCATCTCTGCTAGGTCTGCAGGCTCTACCGCTGCAGGAGGGATTTCGGGAAAAGCAGAATAAATTTTGGACACTTTGTCTCCAAAGTAGCTAGCAATGCGGTTGCAAGCTGCTACTGAGTAGTCATCCTCTTGAGTGGAGGTTTTGGGAGTGGCCAAAGATTTATATATACTGAACAGTTCCCTGGCAGAGTTCTCTGCCCCCTGAATTCTGTCTGCATAATATGTGGCTTTCTCTATCCGGATTTTATTATGATAGGTGCGTCTCTTAATGAGATAGGCCTCTTTCGACCGATCGTCGTAAGCCACTCTCCATTGTCTCTCTGCTCTTTTGCATTCCCTTTTGGCACAGCGCAACGCATCGCTAAACCAGGGAGCAGTTCTATGTCTGTGGACTTCTTTTGTTGGCCGGCCTAATGGGGCTGTACAGTCCAGAGCAGCAGTGATGCGGTCATTAAGTAATTTGCTGGCCGTTGCCACATCATTGCCTCCTGGGGGTCCACCCTCGATGAGAGCTTTGTTGAACTCTGGCAAGGAAAAACATGCCCACCTGCGACGGGGGTAATTAAGAGGGGCAGGAGCAGTTACTTTCTGCTTAGGTAGGTGTATAACAAATGGGACATAAAAGTGATCTGTCCAGGGTAGGGGTTCTGGGGAGGCCACCAGGACATCCTCCCAATTGGCAAATATAGGATCTAACAGATGCCCACGGTTATGTGTTGGGAGCTGCCCCTTGAGCTCTAGCTGTAGGGTGTGAAGTTCTTCCCGGAACTCCATCGCTCCTTTGTCTTGCGGATCTTCCAGATGTGTGTTTAAGTCACCCAGCAGTAGAAACTTGTCTCTTCTTATTGCTGTTTCAGTGACACACTCTAGAAGGTTGCCTTTAAATCTAGCCAAGGGTCCAGGTTGGCGATAGACAAGCAGACCTTTTATAGTCATGCTTCCGTCAATTGTTATGGTGAAAGAGCCCGCCTCACATTTTGCCAAACTAATTGGCTCTAGTTTGCAGGCCCAATGTCGTTTAAAGGCGATCGCAATTCCGCCTCCTCTGCCTATCGGTCTGTCCAGGCGCACCATCTGATAATCCTCTGGTAAAGCCTGTACGATATCTGGCTCGGAGTTGGTATCGAGCCAGGTTTCTGTGATGAACAGCAGATCCGGGTGTTTATCAATGAGGAGATCATAAACATCGTGTTTATGACAGCTCAGCGATCTGACATTGATGAGGCCACAAGACAGTGAAAGGTTGCAGCTCTTGTTGTCTACAGTCGCTGTGCTGAAGCGGAATTGGCAGTGAGGACACCCTTCGTTCTCCTCTACTCTAACACTATGGAGCCCAGGGGTGCAAACATTTGTGGCACAGCGTAGTAGTGTACTCCTGCTCCAGGTGAGTCTACCGGCCGGGCCAGGGGTTGAGGCCCTGGCCCGTGTCCGGTCGCGGACGGGCGCAGACGGGCTTGGCTTAGGCGCGGCTTCGGCGCGCATCCGGCGCGCCCGCTGCGCCAGCCCGCTGCGCCGTCTGGCCGGGATGCACATTATATAGTGTGTGAGGAGGGTGGGAGGGCGGCGCGAGTAGAGCGCACCCCCAGCCCTACCTAAGATGGCGCCCGCCGCCGCCAACCGCAATATACAAAAGACGGCTGGGCGAGGCAGGGATAGGAAAATACAGCGTGAGAGAGAGGTGTCAGTGTGCCTGTAAAATTCCCCAATTAAAACTTGTTTTTAGAACCCCCAAGTGCAATTTATAAAAACGCGGTATTGACAGCTTTAAAAACACACTTTGCACAGTTAAAAATGCCAGCAATTGATTCCAAATGAAAGCGCTCGCAGCCCTAGTGCCTCTCGCTAGGGAGAGCTCAAAAACGGGCAGCGAGGAAGTCCAGTAGCAGCTTTAAATAGCCTGGGAGGGCGGGAGGGCGGCGCGAGTAGAGCGCACCCCCAGCCCTACCTAAGATGGCGCCCGCCGCCGCCAACCGCAATATACAAAAGACGGCTGGGCGAGGCAGGGATAGGAAAATACAGCGTGAGAGAGAGGTGTCAGTGTGCCTGTAAAATTCCCCAATTAAAACTTGCTTTTAGAACCCCCAAGTGCAATTTATAAAAACGCGGTATTGACAGCTTTAAAAACACACTTTGCACAGTTAAAAATGCCAGCAATTGATTCCAAATGAAAGCGCTCGCAGCCCTAGTGCCTCTCGCTAGGGAGAGCTCAAAAACGGGCAGCGAGGAAGTCCAGTAGCAGCTTTAAATAGCCTGGGAGGGCGGGAGGGCGGCGCGAGTAGAGCGCACCCCCAGCCCTACCTAAGATGGCGCCCGCCGCCGCCAACCGCAATATACAAAAGACGGCTGGGCGAGGCAGGGATAGGAAAATACAGCGTGAGAGAGAGGTGTCAGTGTGCCTGTAAAATTCCCCAATTAAAACTTGCTTTTAGAACCCCCAAGTGCAATTTATAAAAACGCGGTATTGACAGCTTTAAAAACACACTTTGCACAGTTAAAAATGCCAGCAATTGATTCCAAATGAAAGCGCTCGCAGCCCTAGTGCCTCTCGCTAGGGAGAGCTCAAAAACGGTTCTCCGCTTATGGATCACGTGTGTGCATAATCATTAGGTCGATCAGGTTATGCAGCCTCCACCGGGAGGTTCTTACCCAAGGTTGATGCAGTAGTGAGCCAGTGATGGGGGATTTAAAAAACCAAAAAAAGCCAGAAACTCAGAATTTTTATTTTGTCTGGTTTTGGGTCTAGTAAACTCTATACTAGTGCATCTTACGAACTGGATTATGAGTAATAGGTGCACTGAGAGTATCAAGAAATCAAGGGTAGTGGGGGGTGGTTAAGAGTTGGTCGACATGTTTCTGCCCCAGTTGCCTGGGTTTAGGACTTACAGGCATTCATCAGGACCGTTAGTGAAATAACGTGAAGGAGTATAAATAAAGTGCTCTAAAAAAGTGAAAGAAATAGGGTTATTGACCTGTTTCTCTGTATTGGAGGTCTTATAGTACCTGTAAAGAGTAAGCACAAGGTTTGCAACACACATACAGGGAGGGGGATCTTGGGGGGGACACACATCAAGCAGAAATCTGCTTAACATATCTATCTATTGATATACTTTTAAACAACTAAAAAATGGCAATACTTTAGAAGACCGGTTAACAATTATGGCAATGTCAACTCTCTCTTATACTTTCCAATCTCATGCAACGAACTATAGCATGCTTACAGGTGATGGAACATGCATGTATTATCATAATGTGGTAGGTACGTGTTGAGTCTTTAAAGCTTTTAGCGCTATTTCTGTCAGTGACTGTGCCTACTAATTAATCGTTTGTTTGTAAATCACTCATCGCGGTGTGAAATTAACTTAGGCGGCATAGTGATCAAGGTGACTTAGGCGGGCTGTATGTATGTATTCGTGTACAGCGGGTGGCCAAGTGATCATGACGGTGGCTCGAGCAAAGTGAGCGATTTTAAATGGTGCCCTGGGAATTACCTCGCGCATTTGTTTAACACGCTCCCTTCGGATGGTAGAGTTGTTGGAGGGGGCTAGGGAGGAGAGAGACAGCGTAATTAGGGGGGGGGGGCACTTCTGTATACTTGCGATTTTGAAGGCGCGTTCAGGTCTTTCATCTCGCTACCTATTGCGCCCGATCCTCGGCTTTCTTCGTGAGTGCGCTGCTCTGCTCTTACCATCCGGAAACAGTTCGTTGTGTTTCCGGGTCGGTATAAATGGGCGGTGATTCCGTTATTTGGCAGTTTTCTATTGGACTATCCATGTTGTCATAGGGACCATGCAGTTTGTTATTGTCACAGCGCTAGGCGCAGCGAATAGCAAAGGACATATTTTGATTACGTAATGGGTCAGATCCTCATGGTTGCACTGGGACATCCCTCGTTCTTCCTGCATACCTAAGGTTGTGCAGGACAAGTGATCCTTTCTCCTTTGATTAGCATATGCAAATTTGGAAAGTGAATGGATCAACGTTCCATCTCCCCCACCTATGATTAGAAGATTATCAGCAGCGCACAGCTGTGGGAGTCTCTACAAAATTTGGATCAGAAAAATCCCACCAACTGCCAAGGAAATCTGAAAATGGCAGAAAATCTGGGATTATGCTACTCCATAGAAGAGATTGACGCAATACTCGCCAGACCGGCACCATTTATGAACAGTGACCTCACTCAAACCCTCTCCAGCTCTACAGAATGGGACGAATTAACCGAAGTAAAGAAAGAACAAGTTAGAACTGCTGTGCACGGCATTATTATGACGGAATACCTAAGAGTGAATGCGGCACCTAGAGGTCTCTGGGTTACCAATGCACCAAGAATTTTTCTCAAAGATCTGGCCTTTAGAAAAGACTGGTCCGCCATTTCATGGAAATGCACCAGGGACTATTTAGTCCTGATCATAAAAACAGCTACAAGATTGACAGATGAGTTAACAGTAAAAATTCTCATGAATACTTGATACTGACAAAGCTACAAAAACTAGCAAAAGAACTCAAAAAATGGTCTATAGAAAAAGCGCACCCCTACAGTAGCAAAGACTACAAGGCTGATGACAATGCCTCCAATTATGGATCAGACAGCGGTGCTTCAAGTACTAGTTCAGATCAAGGAACCGACAATTTCAACAACCCCAAAAACCATCAACAGAATAAAAGAGAAAATCGGCGTGGACGCAACTTTTGGCGCCCCCTTTTTTCCAAATGAGTAATCAAGGGATGCCATTTCAACCTTTCAACCCTCATTTCCAAGGCTGGATGAACCCTTACTTCCAAGGCCCCCAGATGATGAACCACCAGATGCAACATCAAGGAGGACAGAATTTCCAACAACGGATTCCTCTTTTAGGGAATGGCCGAACATCCGAGAGAACACGGAGAAGAGGAGTGACCTGGACCGACCAAACCAGACAGGTACAAACAAGGAGTGTAACAAAAGCCAAAACCGGAACACCCACGAATCCCTCATCGTGAATCTTACGGATAGAATCCTGACCAGGGACGAAGAAAGTGTGCTCAACAAGGGTTTGGGATATGTTCCCACACCAAAACTGGATGTATTCAAAACCAAATGTGAAATGGCAGAGTTCTGCCGGAAATTGAAATTGAAAGCCTTCTTCAAAGGAGACCAACCTCCGACCAGAGAAGGAGACACAACTCTAAAGAACAAGTCGTCCTTCTGCCCACTAAACTCCCAGGTTCCAATCGAAATACAAACTTTTGAACAGGCGGTTTTCAAAGGCATTGACGAATTGGCTAATGATGCCCGAAAACCATTCCAGAACATCACCAGATTAGAGCAACAGGCACTGAACACACTGAAGAGTGACAATAACATAGTCATCAAACCAGCCGACAAAGGCGGAGGAGTGGTCCTCCTGACAGCCACAGGATACGATCAACAATGTATGGATCTGCTGTCGAATGACAAATTTTACAAAGTTCTAACAACAGACCCCACACCGAGACTTCAAAGGACAATTGCAATGATGATAGAAGAAGGGGAGACCAACAACTGGATCTCAAAGAAAGAAGGTGATTACCTCGGGACTACTACACCACGAACCCCTTACTTCTATTCATTACCAAAGACACATAAAGGACGAACACCACCACCTGGTCGACCAATTGTGTCAGGAATTGGCTCAGTTCTTGAACCTCTCTCCCAGTTTGCTGTTCAATATCTGCGACCACTTGTCCAAAGAACCCCCACATATCTCAAGGACACCAGGGACCTCCTAAACCTATTACAAGACATCGAATACTCACCCAACACCATGCTTCTGGTGGGTTTCGATGTTGAAAGCCTGTACACTAGTCTGCCACAGGGGAAAACTATGGAAACTCTCGAGAGTATACTATTCAACTCCACATGGACCTATAAGACCCCCAGACATTTTGTTCTGGAATGCTGCCGGATGGCACTCATGGAGAATTTCTTTCAATACAAAGACACACTGTACCTGCAATGCCACGGTACTTCGATGGGCAGTACATTTGCCCCGAGCGTGGCAGGACTGTACGTGAGCACTTTCGAGGATGTGCATATCCTGAATGAAACCAACAATCCTTATGACCATTGTATATTGTTCTGGAAACGATACATTGATGATATTTTTGTCATCTGGAAAGGGGACCAGAACAATTTATCATAATTCCACACTTGGCTCAATCAGAAAGACGACTGCCTGAAGTTCACTTACTGTGCAGACAACAAAAGTATTGACTTCCTAGATGTAACCATCTATGCTGAGGCTAACACTCTCCAGACACGAACCTTTTTTAAGACCACTGCAAAGAACAGCCTTCTGTCTTTCAACAGCTTCCACCACCGACCTCTACGAGAGAACTTACCATATAGCCAGTTCCTCAGGCTACGGCGGAATTGTAGTAATACCTCAGAGTATAAATTACAAGCTAATGATCTTTGTAAGAAACTAGAGGCCCGAGACTACCCGAGAAAGGTCATTGACAAATGTAAAAAACGTGCTAGGAATCAGAACAGAGATGAACTCCTTGAAAGCACACCAAAGATACCCTCTGAAGAAGTCCTCACATGTGTCACCACGTACAGTTCAATGACGAATAATATAAAAAAGATTGTCAACAAGAACTGGCGTATATTGACATCAGGCAACCTCTCTTGGCCAAAACCAAGATTTGCAAATAAAAGGAGCAGGAATTTGAAAGACATCTTAGTTCACACGAGACCTTCCCCTAGATTACTCAGAGAACATACCAATCTATGGGGCAACCCGCAAGTGACAGGACACTACCCATGTGGCCCATGTTCTGTATGTAGCCTCACTAAACCGACAAAAGAACTACAGCTACTACCGAACTTCAAATGGACTCTAAATAGCCACACGAACTGTAACACCACCCATGTGGTTTATATGATCACATGTCCGTGCAATTTGAAATACATTGGGATGACATGCAGGAGAGCAAAACAAAGACTATGTGAACACAGGAGCAATGTAAAATGCAAAAGGAGCACTACAAAGATGGCCAACCACTATCTAGAGAAAGGCCATACTGTACTTGACTTACAATGGGTCATCCTAGAAACCTTACCCAACAAAGACCACAATACTGAGAAAATCCTCTTTGAAAAAGAACAAAGGTGGGTACACAGGCTCAGAACCAATAGTGAAGGATTGAATGATAATATACCCTGGCTCACCCTGGCGAACAAATGAAAACACCAGAGTGAGTCCCTTCACTACAATTCCCGTGTTATAACAAGACCTCGATCACCTTTATCGTGGATCAAACCAATAGACCACAGATATGAGATTCAACCTGACCGGTATCGACCTACCCATAATCAACATTATCTCAGCCCCTCTATTGCGGTATGTTTCCCTTTAATAATGACATCAGCTGCGCCACAATACCATCAGCTCGATATGTGACTCCTTAACACCTTGGGTGCTAAGGGAATTCCCGCTGGGTGCTGTTACTCCAGCATTCCCATTGTTCATGACAAGGTCAGCTCCTCATAAGCACAGCTCCAGTGTACTGCATGACGAGCTGACCTTGTCATGAGCATGGAAGGGGTTAACCGCATCAGTATACCCCGAACATAATACGGTGTACAATTACTGACACCGTGACAACCTCACTTCATGTAGCATCTGAAAAACAACTAGTATATGTGTGAAGCAAAATCCGATATAACTATTGCGGTATACTTCCCGTTAATAATGACATCAGCTGCGCCACAATACCATCAGCTCGATTTGTGTCTCCTTAACCGCATCAGTATACCTCGAACATAATACGGTGTAAAATTACTGACACCGTGACAACCTCACTACATGTAGCATCTGAAAAACAATTAGTATATGTGTGAAGTATAAACCGATATAACCATGAGGATCTGACCCATTACGTAATCAACATATGTCCTTTGCTATTCCATGCGCCTAGCGCTGTGACAATAACAAACTGCATGGTCCCTATGACAACATGGATAGTCCAATAGAAAACTGCCAAATAGCGGAATCACCGCCCATTTATACCGACACGGAAACACAATGAACTGTTTCCGGATCGGTAAGAGCAGAGCAGCGCACTCACGAAGAAAGCCGAGGATCGGGCGCAATAGGTAGCGAGATGAAAGACCTGAACGCGCCTTCAAAATCGCAAGTATACAGAAGTGCCCCCCCCCCCTAATTACGCTGTCTCTCTCCTCCCTAGCCCCCTCCAACAACTCTACCATCCAAAGGGAGCGTGTTAAACAAATGCGCGAGGTAATTCCCTGGGCACCATTTAAAATCGCTCACTTTGCTCGAGCCACCGTCATGATAACTTGGCCACCCGCTGTACATGAATACATACGTACTGCCCGCCTAAGTCACCTTGATCACTATACCGCTTAAGTTAATTTCACAACGCGATGAGTGTTTTACAAACAAACGATTAATTAGTAGGCACAGTCACTGACAGAAATAGCGCTTAAAGCCTTAAAGACTCAACACGTACCTACCACATTATGATAATACATGCATGTTCCATCACCTGTATGCATGCTATAGTTCGTTGCATGAGATTGGAAAGTATAAGAGAGAGTTGACATTGCCATAATCAGGGGTGTGGAAATTTTTCAAAAATCTTCTTGGCCAGGGGACAAAACGTTACAAAAATCTACTTGTCCTGGGAAGGTAGCTGCTTGTCCACCTACTCCATAAATCACTATGGTAGGTCTGCACTGAGAGACCCCGCACTGCAATCCGTGCAACATACTGTGCAATATATATTTCAAAGGAAAGTCCAATTATGCAGTGCATGGTCATGCACTCTTAAATGCAACTGTTGTTCTGGCTGACTGTACAGCATGTGTACAGATATGTCAGTGTGCGCTGCACCCAATTATCAACTATTTTGCATGTAACACATTTTCATATGTAGAGAAATAGTTCCTAAAGGCAAAGGGCAGACTGCATTTCTTGAAGTGTTTTTGGTACAGTCCAGACTGTCGAAATGTGAACCTGTAGGACAGAAGGGTGTTCTCCATTATAGAGCTATCTCATAGCTGTCCAACTTAAAAAATCCTCAGAAGTGATGCGCTGATAAACGTGTGGATGGGAATAACTGCACTTCTTAGCAGAGGCTACGAATGGTTCACGGGGCAGCAAAATCACGTAGCAGATGTGCTCTGGTTCACTGAGGCAGTATCCAATACACAAGAGGCAGGTGTGATGTGATTATATTATTGTGCACTCACTGCTACATCTCCACATTCTTCTCCCACACAAAGACCATATGCAGCACTGGCAGTAGCTGTACAGGGTTGTATATTGCAATTATTAATGGCTTCAGCAGAGTAAGCTTCCCTAACCTGAAGAGCTGCAGGTCAGCAATGGATGTTCGAGCTTGTCTCCTTCAGATGTATAGGACATGTAGCAGTCACGCAGCTGAAAAGCAAGCATTAGTTTCACAGGGAAGGAGTGTTAAGAAAAGACAGTACATCTAGAAGTGGAGAGCTGAGCATCACTGTGACAGGGACTAGTGAGTAACTGCAATCACTCACCATTTCATGTCACACCCATGCAGCAAGTCCTGGATACTGTATTCAGAGGGCAGTGTGAGTGCAGTGGTGGTAGCAGGCACAGTGCGCAAGGCTGGAGTGAGTCTGGGGGCAGGGTCAAAGCAGTGGCTAAAAAAACGAAATATTTTCTAACCTTTTGTGGTCTTTCACCTCCAGGTAACTACGTGTATAATACTGAATAGCTTTAATTGAAATAAACTATGTTTATCAGTGAGAAATGCAGTATGAGACATTATTGAACCTCGATTAGTTCATGCACCGACCTGACCATGAACATTTAGTACAACAGGCAAGAATCTCTGACAGACCATCCTAGACACAGGCACCCACATGTGCAGACTACACATGCATCCCTATGCACTGGTGGCTGTGCAAGTTTCGTTGCAGACTTCTGATGCTAGCCACAGGCAGCCGTCTTGGAGGCCACTGAACTCCACCAGAGACAACATCAAACTGTCAAAGAGCTGGGTCAGCCCTTGACTACCTGGGGTAGAGGTGGAGGCTGTGAGATGCCTGCACACTGGGTCTCTGCTGAAAGAGGTTCTGGTCACCGGAGGTGGAAGGGTCAGGTTCTGCTCACATTCAATGAAACAGCTCTGTATCCGTGGGGCCTGTCTTGTAGGATTTAATGCCACCTAGTAGTGACACTGAACCAGTATCAATCTGAGTTTTGACCCTGAGAAACCCCAATAACTTCTGCAGTCCGAATAAAAAAAAATGTGGAGGGCAAGTTCAGCCATCGAGAGGGATTTTGGCCCGTGCATGTGGTCAGAGGCGTCAATAGGGGGTAGAACAGTCTACACATTCTTTATGTACCTCTAACGTAACCAAGAATTGAGGGCTGTTTGCCTAAATAGAGCTTGAGAAAATCTGATCATATCACAGGCAAACTGTGACACTTTCTGAATACAGCCTCCATTGCCGATAGAAGAACTGTTAAGGAGGTCAAAAGTCTGCTGCAGTGATATGTTTGTAACCTACGAGCCATAGATAGATAAGAGTATGGTAGTTTGGTTGGCTTTTGAACCTGCTACCACATACAAGTTAAAGAGACACCTGCATCACCTCTGCTTCGATCCCAGTGGGTTAGATCAGCAGGCTGAGTTTTTCGGTGATCTGTTTGCAAAGTGCCTGCCTCAGGCTCCAGAGCCAGTATGCTAGTTTGAAGGTTTGATGTGGAGAGACACAGAGAGAGAGAGACAGAGAGAGAGAGAGAGAGAGTGTGACACAGAGACTTACTACATGTGAGCGTGTATTATTGCAAGGAAGTGTGGAGTTGTTGGTATCTTTATTGCATGTTCAGTAGTTGATATAGTCTAACTTAACTCCCTGGAGCAACAGGAAGGATTACAGAGAACATTTTTATAACAGCAGGAACACCCTAACTTGAGGTACTTTAGCAAAAACCGAATTGTGTGTGTGGAGTCTGTGAAGAGGTTGCAAGGACTAGTAGTTAGTCGGGCATTACTGGATTGTGAACTCGTGTGCAGTTCGTGTTGATATTTTTCAGTTAGTTTATGACATAAACAGTCTGAGCAGTAGGGAGCGAGAGAGGGGTCGTTTTAGAGCAGAATAGAACTAAGGTGCGCAGGTTACAAGAGTGAAAGGAGTAAATTTCAACATGATAAAGTACCGGAATTCGGCTGCTGCGATACGATTCGTGACTGGGAGCTCATGGACACGCTACTACAGAGTGCTGAGGTGTCTCTTCCAAACTCTGCATGCCTCCTGTGCAGCCAACATGCAGGAAATTCTGTGCCAGGTGAGTGTTAGGGGTAATTGGCCGATTTTCAATTCTATAAATTCCACCAGTTCCGTCGTAGCTTGTAAATACACACAATAGTTGCATCTGACGTTAGAGCACTAGTGGGAAATGCTTTTCTTTGTGGCTTCCTGGAAGAAAGCAGACAATGTGTGCCCCCGAACTCGCAACATGTCATGTGCCAAGGAGGGAGGGTGCCAGGCGTCCTCTGATTGAACTGATGTGGTTTTACCCATACAGTTAAAGTGCAAGTAATGAGGTGCGAGAAAGATCTTAGGAGGGGCTTTGGGGAGAAAGAGACCGGGCCGAGGCGCTTGCAGCATGTGGCTGCATGAAGCACTCACAAACCAAGCAATTTTTTAACAATGTTGTTACACGGGCACACGCTCCCGAAAAATAGCAGGAAAGAGAACGTGAAAAATGGGCGCATGAGAGAAAAATAAGGCTAAAGAGAGAGAATGAGACTAATACTGTTAACTCATGTCATATTGTGTGCAATGTGAGGCGCAAACTCTAGACCACCAATGAATGAGTGTCTGCGGGAATGACGGACTCGGGACACTGGAGTTTCCGCATATCTTTGTCTTTACATATATTATGTAAAAGCACACAGCAGCTCACTGTTCACCGGCAAAAAGTAGAGGACTTCGATCAGGTAACGGATAGCAGCTTCTGTCGCACTCTTATAAAGAAAATTAAAACAAATCATATATCCGCCCACCACTTTTAAAATCCCCCAGCTTTCAAAGGAAATGCAGGGCAAAACAAACATTTTGCTAGTTTGTTCTAATGCTATCCTTTGGTTATACTGAGCGCGGGAATTTTAAATGTAATTAAGCCCCAGTACAATTCTTTAACGCCACGTGTAGTATAATATGCGTTGCTGCATTGGTGAGCTCCACTTAAAAATCAGTCCGCTCCAAACCCCAAGTTAGCGCTCTGTTGTCTCTTGTGGAATCTTAACTGGGCACTCCCGTCATGCTGTTATTTTGACTGCAATCCACTGAGGTCTCAGCAGGATGTTTGCATTGCCTCTTCCCTTCGCGAGCAACAAGGATAAACTGTATTCCTACGCCCCTGATGCCGCAAGCTCACTTGGCATTAACCTGGCAACATTAATGCCCCCCTGCCTCCTCACCCCAGTTCCAGGTCACACCACCATCAGCGAGATATTTGTGCAATCCTCTTCTGTTAAAATGGAGACAGCTTCTGCAGGGTTCTGCACGTCCACCCCATTGATCTTGAGGAAGCAAGACACCCGATTGCTGCGACTTCCGCTTATTGAGACTGAAGTTTCAGTCCCCCAGCCAATCACTGGCTAGAGCCCCGTCATGGGCTGCTAACCAATCAGAGGCCTCAAAAGCGTCTGCAGCTCCCCGCCAGCCTTTCTGATTGGCTGTGAGCCCCAGAGTGTCCACAGCCTGTATCATGTACGCGATTTATAGTCTGCATGTCCGTCGGGCAAAACAAACATTACATCTTCTTGCCCGTGGTAAAAATCAACATGGTTCGGGCGTCGGGCGATATGATTTCCCCACCCCTGCCATAATTGTTAACCGGTCTTCTAAAGTATTGCCATTTTTTAGTTGTTTAAAAATCTACCAATAGATAGATATGTTAAGCAGATTTCTGCTTGATGTGTGTCCCCCCAAGACCCCCCTCCCTGTATGTGTGTTGCAAACCTTGTGCTTACTCTTTACAGGTACTATAAGACCTCCAATACAGAGAAACAGGTCAATAACCCTATTTCTTTCACTTTTTTAGAGCACTTTATTTATACTCCTTCACGTTATTTCACTAACGGTCCTGATGAATGCCCGTAAGTCCTAAACCCAGGCAACTGGGGCAGAAACATGTCGACCAACTCTTAACCACCCCCCACTACCCTTGATTTCTTGATACTCTCACTGCACCTATTACTCATAATCCAGTTCGTAAGATGCACTATTATAGAGTTTACTAGACCCAAAACCAGACAAAATAAAAATTCAGAGTTTCTGGCTTTTTGTGGTTTTTTAAATCCCCCATCACTGGCTCACTACTGCATCAACCTTGTATAAGAACCTCCCGGTGGAGGCTGCATAACCTGATCGACCTAATGATTATGCACACACGTGAGCCATAAGCGGAGAACCAAGATATACCGCTTCAGAAACCACCATAACCATCACGTGCATGAGGGTCTTTTACACTGGGACATCCCTCGTTCTTCCTGCATACCTAAGGTTGTGCAGGACAAGTGACACTGTATTTGAATGTCATCTAACATATCAGTGCATTATGGGAGATGTAGTCTTTCTTTGGGCGACAGGAACCTATAAGATTAATGACCCCGATAATGATGCCACCTAAAAAGGAAAGCACGAGGGCAGAGACAACGTTGGCCCCTTGTCCTGTTGCTTTCTGGGCACCCTAAAGATACCCGCACTGAGTCATGGGAGAACAGGAGGCACGCAGTGCCCTTTGATGCATGGCTTGCAGTAAAAATCAGGCTATCGTTTGGAATTCCAATAAAGTTTATTTCAGTGTGAATTTAGGAGGCCAGGAACGGGGTGTGTGGAAAATGTTGTGATATTCAGACAAAAGGCGAGAGGAACGCCAGATAAGGAGAGGGCCTGGGGCAGCAGTGGGTGGGGGCTAAGGTTCAGCAGTGGGTCGGTGGGGTCTCAGAGTCTGCGATAGCAGGTCTATATTAAAGGCTGTTTTTAGAAAACTGGGAACTCTCCGCAGAGCTGATAAGACCAAGCCCAGAGGACTACCAAAGGTGGCAGTGGTATATCTGCAGGAGGCGGGGAACCTTTTAATAGCCAACAGAAGCATGTAGTAGGCACTATATCTATGCGGTTACTAACAGCTATTTAGATAGCTCACACCATGAGCTGCATGTTGCTTGGCGCTTGAATAATAATTGCATGATCTCACACTGACTCAGTGATATTTATTTAATTGCGTATAGAAGGATGAAAGGCTGACTCGGTAAGGTGGTGGTCTGCAGTGTGCTAGGCTGGAGGTGCGGTGCAGGCCTTTTGAGAGTCAAGGTTAGGGTGTATTACACAAGATAGCGTGTGATTTACGGGGTAATCGAGGGGTCATTAAATAATGATTTACGGGGCCAGGGAGACCGGGAAGAAAATTTCAAAGCAATCCGAGATCATTAGGGCGATGAGTCACGCAGAAAGAAATCTGTGGGTAGCGCTGCGGGGAGTGGATCAGCTGATGCCATCTACCTGATGGAGTGGGCGCTGTCAGAGCCCGGGTCGCATGCCTCGCTGTCAGTTTCATTATCACCAAAACACGGCGAGGGAGGGCGTGGAGGGGGCAGCGGCGGCTTCACGGGTATCAGTCCGGTGAGCGGTGACTGCAGCCTAGGTGAGAACAAGCAGCTCATACCTATGCATACGAATAATTACAAAAGACGTGACACACAATAAATAAGCATACCTACAACGTTACAAAACATTACGCACTGATTAAAATACAAATTGAATTAAGAATTTAAACAAAGATCCGTTCATTCTCGTAGGGAAGACTGTATAAGTCTCGAAACACAGCCTCTGACGGGCATTCAGAAGAAGAGCTTTTAACTTAAAGGACGAGGAACCCTGCGCGCCGCTTCTCGCTCCCGAGAGCAAAATGCTGTGGGAGTGAACCTTTGGAGAAGAGATCGGACATTCACCCGCCTTTGGCCATTTGTGGGAGGAGTCAGACCCACAAGGAGAAGTTTAGAGTGCTCATAAGAAGCCTCCCATAGAGCAGCACATGCGCACTGCGCTAGGTTCGACCTAAAAAGGAGGCAAGATGAAATGAAATAATTGCATAGGATAACACAATTTAGTCAAGTATGGAACCTGGGATTGATACTAGTTTTTCTGGTTTCAATTGTGCAATTCTATTTAAATCTGATTCAATAATCAAGTTACTTGCTCTCGTTGCCTTGAGAAAGTCAGAGAAGGCTTACGCCAAGGTGCAGCAGAGGGATAACGATTCAGAGACGGCATAACACCATATTGTCAAACCTATGACTTATTTGAGATTTGGGGCTTTATTTAGAGGAGGCAATGGAATGCAACACTCCAGAATAACTCCATGACTCACTGTCCACAACATGATTTGCTTTCCCACCGACCACGTAAGCCTCCTCACACACAAAGCCACACTTGTTGCCCTATGCCACATAACAGACCATACTTTGTGGATCTTGGGAAAATGTTTGTGAGTACCCATGCTATAATGCTATACAAATAAATACATGCATGTTCCTAATGGGGCACATTGGATATGTAATTATAGTTCTATGGTGGGTTTGGGTTCAATTGTCAAATTCTACCACCTTGTAAGAGTCACTTGTAAAACATTTAATGTAGGGTGATAGATTATTATATAAATTGTTCACAGTTACTATCTTCTCATTGTGTCGAAGTGTGATTTTAACCGGAATATTAAAGATCTTTCTACTGCTTCATGCAGGTGCAGGTGTAGCAGCTAGAGCTGAGCGGAGAACTGCTGTCAGGGTGTGAAAAATGGAATAAGGGTCTATACAACAAATTAGACCACCCTTAACATTCACATTCAGCTGCATGTTTAATTAAGAGGGTGTGAAAACAGGAAGCCTCTTATGCCTATAGTTTTTTGGTCTTGCGCCTAGTGTTGCAGTGTGCAGCACTGCTGGCGCAGCGCGAGACCTCTTGTATGGGCTTCAGAAAGCTCTCCACACGCTTGTGCGTGTGGTTTTGCTTTTGAGGCCGCAATTTGTTGTAGTGTGGTTTTTTTCCCCGCTGGTGTCTAGCACGCGCATCAGCCCGGCACAGAAGACAGGCTCCCTCATCCCCGCTCCTCTGTGGTGCACCATTGGTTTGAGTAGCAGTGGGTGTATTAACATATTCAAACGTGCTATGGTGGCGTTTCTATAAAATACTTATGTATAACATAACTTACTTGGCGATATGTTAAGGGCCCAGCTTTTCAAAAGTCAATAATTGACCAGTGGAAAATAACTGGAAGGCTCTCATTCGACATTTTTCTGCAGAAATGTACTCCTAATTCTAAGGGTGTTATGGGACAAAACGATGTGGTGTCCCAAGCCCATGCGGGCTGTTGTTTAAAAGTGTCTCGGATTGTGTGTTACCAGTAAAATATGCGTGTGGGCTGCGGTGGCGTAATCTCTTCAAGTTACAAATTAAGTCCTGGGGTGTGTGTAAGTATTGAGGCCTGTGAAGTGATGTTGAAATGCCGTGCCTTTTCCATTGTTGTACTGAGTGTGGGGGTATAACTGGTCACATGCTTGTGACATGAGCAGAGAGGATCCCAAAATGCCAGTATAATAAGCATGACATTTTCTTCTTGGCATGGAATACATGAACCCACATATGAGTTTGCTGAGAGGGACATATACCCGTATAGCGGCCTGACTGCGTGATACGGTCGGTGTGTACTCTCTGAAGTTGAGATCTGAGTCTCGCAACGTGACCCCTGCATGCCCCCAGAGTGGCTGGAGCTGGCTCACGTGGTGCTGGACGCAGACAGTGATCCGCAGCGTGGCGCAGAGCAGGCCTCTGCAAACAGGAGGAGGAAATGGTTGAGCGCTCAAGGTGGCGGCAACTGTAAGCAGGGCGGGGGTGCAGTGGGACAGGAAGGAGGGGTGTTGTCCAGAGTTGTAGGAGCTGCTGCACAGACTTGCAGCTGCACTACGGAGCTGGTGAACGTTCCCAACATTTCTTTCCGCGGGCCTGATGCCTCCTCCGGAACCGAGGTACGTGGACGTGGCGAGGAGTCTTTTGTGTTTCCGGGTCTCAGATCGCACAGCATATGATGCAAACTTTCACTTTCAGGCCGGAGCCATCATCCTTCGGGTGCCTGCTCAGCAGCTTGTAGGGCCATTTCTCGTAGTCGCCGGGGGGGTCATGCTGTTGTCTGCCGCCCGAGAGTGGGCCTGTGTGACGTGGGGTGTGCTGGCTGGGCATGGCTGACTGTAGAAGGAAGTGCTGTGTCTAAAGAACTCGTCCGAGCCATCTCAGAGGTACACAGCAATAACCGAGGTAGTGCTGCTGGAAGGCAGGGTTGTCTGGGGAGGAAGAGGGCCAGCTGTGTGATTGCCTACACAACACCTGTTTGGAAGGGGGAAGTTTGTGGTGTTCAACAAAGACTAATGTCATGAGAAGTTCACAGAGCTTATTTGAGGTCAGCTACTACCAGAAGGTTCATAAATGCGGGCCCATGGTAGTTTCTCCTCTCTGAAGCCTAGACATGCATACTACTACGCAGGGCTTTAAGTGGGATGAAAAAACTGGGGGGTCTCTCAAAGGGGTGTGACCAATGTAATTAAGGTAATTAAGGTCGTGGCTTAAAAAACACATATGCTAAAAATCTGTGCTTAGTATAGTGTGCCGCCCGACTTGTATTTTGCTGTTATCCAGTATTTGGGTGTCTTTCATAGATTCACATGCCTGAATCATTCCCCGTCGTCGAGACGGGAGCCTCCGGTACATAAAAAAGTAATGTCCTAAGACATACATAAAGAGAATAGGTCTAAGGGTCTAACCTTAGTAACCTATCTAGGTCCTTATGCAGGAAGGACCAAATAGAGTAGGCTCCAGGGTCCCACCTTGGTAGCCTATCTGTGTCCTTTTGTAAAAAAAAGGACCAAAACAAAAGGAACAACCAATCAGCTACTACCTCCCTCTAGAACCTTCCTGTGAGGAGCCTCAGTCTCTCAGATTTTCTACCGCACGTTGTGCTAGGGAGTCTCCACCTGAGTTCTCCTCAGGAATATCGTATTTTCTCCAAACTTCACAGTTTTTTCGACTTTCTACTATGGCTGACGTCAAGAAAAGAGCACTTTTCCGTCCCTGTGCCTCCTGTGGTAAACTAAGGCTCCACGTGGACGACGAACATGAGGAATGCCTGTATTGCCTCTACCCTCACCACAAGACCATCGACTGCAAGATTTGCCGTAAGTTCTCCGTCAAAACCCAGAAAGACCGGGAAGGGAGACTTCTTATCTGGCTGAACAGGCTCAAAGACAAACCGACCGACCTCATTTCCGAGGGTGGGAGCATGTCTGTCGCCTCACAACTTTCCCTGAAGAGGCCTAGGGCTTCCTCGCCTGGCCACTCAGCGACCCCTCCTAAGAGGTCTAAAAAGGCTTCAGAGGGCAAGCCTGCCGTATCTAGCAAGGACCTTCCTGTCCCTAGGAAGCAACCACTGCTTACGGTGACGACGGCGCAATCGGCGACCACCTCATCGCCTAAAACCGTCTCAACATCGACGACGACGGTATCGACGACGATGGCATCGTCGGCGTCCTCCTCATCGACGACTCTAACCTACTCGTCGTCAGCAGGACGACCGATTTCATCCTCCGCACCGTCGACGACAAGACCGTCGACGAGGACATCGACGACGGCACCGTCGACGAGGGCGTCGACGACAGCACCGTCGACGAAGACGTCGACGACGACACCGTCGACGAAAGTCACACCGTCGACGAAGCCGTCGACGAGGGACACTCCGTCGACGAAGGGCGCTCCGTCGACGGCGGCGCCGACGACGAAGCAGTCGACGAAGGAAACGCTGCTTAAAGCTCCGTCGACGAGAGGGTCGTCGACGGATGCACCGTCGACGAAGACTATACCGACGGCTACTGGTACCTGGAAAGAATCCGAGCTCTTGTCACACGCAATGGACGCTCAGACTTCCCATGTCTCCATTAGGATCACCAAAAGGCAGATCACTCCGGAGATGACCTCACCTAGTAAGGTCCAACAGCTGACACCATCCTGCTTCTTACAGGACCAGGAGCCGGAGGAGGAGGAGGAGTTTACCCAAGCCACTAGTCCTTCCGACCTAATTGTCAAGTGCCAGAGTACGGACGAAGAGCAGGAGGTTGAGGAATCGACCCCTCCAGTAGTGCCTACCCAAGTCCACACCCAGGTGACCCCAATGGTGTGCTTGCCGGCCTCATTGGTTGCAGACTTGAGCTTTCTCGTCCAAGACTACAAACTGCGGTTTCCGCAGAAAGCCACCCCTACTGTCCCACCAACCCCGCAGCCATCTGTGCCCGTTCCTGCACAAGGGACAAGACCTAGGCCCCCTCCACTGGTCCTTCCTAGGACACAGGACCCTGCTCAAGACCCTATCTCGTCCGAGGAAGAGGACAGAGAACATGAAGAAGGGGAAGTCCGAGATGATGATACGGACGTGGATGCGGACCAGGACTATGTTACTCACTCTCCAGCCTCTCCGGAGCCACAATCTTCTGAGTCTCCACCTGCTGATATTGGAGGTTTCCATAACCTCATGGAAAGGGCTGCCAAAAGGTTCCATATGTCAATGGAATCTCAGGAAACTGAATGTTTCCTCTATGACTTTAAAGAACCAACTAAGAAAACTACTAGATCGATTCCGATCATTGATTATCTACTCAAACAGGGCAAGCAGCTCATGCAATCTCCAGCTTCCCTACAGGTAATCGTACCCAAACTGGATAAAAAGTACAGAGCTACGTCTTCAGCTCCAGCATGCCTCACGGGTCACCCCAAGGCGGACTCTGTGGTCACCCAGGCGGCGCAGAAGAACTCGCGTAACCCTGCATCACCTTTATCGACACCACCAGATAAAGAAGGCAGGAAGTTAGATGCAGTTGGGAAACGCTTTTCCACTACCTCTGCGACAACGGTGAAAATTGCCAATTCCATCGCCCTTCTTGGGCGTTACAACCGCCAACTCTGGGCGGACATCGCGCCCTACATTGCCGACCTGCCGGAAGATGCTAAAGCGGAGGCACACTCGCTCCTCCTTGAGGGCCAAACATCGGCCTCAGAACTGATAGACTGCGCCATTGACGTGGCCATGACTGGATTCAGACAGCTGGCGGGAGCCGCTGTCCTGCGACGCCAAGGCTGGCTTAAAGCCACCTCTTTCAGACAGGAGGTCCAGACCAAGATCTTAGATATGCCCTATGATGGCGATCACCTATTCGGCGAGAAGATTGACGAAGCCCTCACTGCAATTAAAAAGGACACTGACACAGCCAGAGCCCTGGGCACTCTGCAATCTCGCACTCAGTCCTTTCGTGCCAACAGGGGGAGGGGACAATCCTCCTATAGAGGATCTTATCAAAACAAGTCCTCTTACTCTTACTCTCAGGGTAAAACGCAATTTCAACAGCGCCAAAACCAGTCGGGACGTCAGTCCTCCTTCAATAAATCGTCCTACAGAGGGAAAGGACAGAAGAGACCAGCAGGCAATCGACAATGACTTTTCCAATTGGCCAGCCCCTCCACCATCGCTTCCCTTGCGACTTGGAGGGAAGCTTTCCTTTTACCTTCAAAACTGGCGGCAAATAACGACAGACCGGTGGGTTCTACAACTCCTTCAATTCGGCCACTCTCTAGAATTCCTCTCAAACCCTCCTCAGACACCACCTGTCAAGCGTCCTCACAGACACCTGCGGCTGCTTCGGCAAGAACTAACATCCATGCTCCAGAAAGGCGCGATAGAAAAAGTTCCACACGCCCAGATGGGGGAGGGCTTCTATTCCCACTTCTTCCTCATCCACAAGAAGGGGAAGAAATGGCGTCCAATTCTCGACTTAAGAGCCCTCAACGTGTTTCTCAAGAAGCAATCGTTTCGAATGGTCACGCTACAGGAGATCCTGGGACTCCTGGAAAAAGGCGATTACATGACATCACTCGACCTACAGGACGCCTATTACCACATCCCTATCCTCAAGGGTCACAGAAAGTTCCTAAGGTTTGCAGTCGCAGGGATACACTACCAATTCCGCGTACTCCCCTTCGGCCTCAAATCTGCTCCAAGGATCTTTACGAAATGCCTTTCTCCGGTCGCAGCCTATCTCCGCCAGCAGGGACACCAGGTCTTCCCTTACCTGGACGACTGGCTGGTAAAAGCTCCGTCGAGAGCAGCCGCAGCTGCATCTTCCAGCGCCTGTCTGCATCTTTTCCGCCGCCTTGGACTGACCCTCAACAGGGAAAAGTCATCCCTGACACCAGCTCGAGTCATCACCTTCCTAGGAGCTACCCTGGACACGGATTGCACGAAGGCCTTTCCATCACAGGAGAGAAAGTCGAAACTCATCTCCTTGGCCAAGTCAGTGGCATCCAAACAGTCTCTGACCGTCCGCCTCTTCAAATCGCTCCTTGGCATGATGTCGTCATGTATCCTTCTCATCCCTCACTGCCGCCTAAAAATGCGCCCCCTTCAGGAAGAACTGTCAAAACAATGGACACAAGCGAAGGGATCCTTCGAGGACCGCTTACGAGTCACTCAACATCTAATCAACAGTCTACAATGGTGGACTTCAGACAAACACCTGTCGCAAGGACTACCGTTCCTGCTTCCGGCGCAACCACATATCATCACCACGGATGCATCCTTGGAGGGCTGGGGTGCAGTCCTACAAGAACTGCAGACCAACGGAAAATGGTCGCCACAGGAGTCCAAGCTCCACATCAACATTCTAGAGCTACGGGCGGTCTTCCTGGCGCTCCAATCGTTCCTCCCGCGCATCAGAAACTCCCCAGTGCTAGTCAGGACGGACAACACCACGACTATGCACTACCTGAACAAACAGGGTGGGACGCGCTCGCTATCTCTCTCTCGAGAATCTCAGAGAGTTTGGAACTGGCTTCTACAACATGGCATCACCCTCAAAGCCGAATACGTTCCAGGCAAGGACAATGTCCTGGCGGACGCCCTCAGCAGAGAACAGTCCCTATCCCACGAATGGGAGTTAGACGAGAGTGCATTGAACCACATCTTCACGAAGTGGGGGACACCACAGATAGACCTCTTCGCCACCAGGGAGAACGCCAGATGCCCAAGCTTCGCAAGCAGGCTTCCCCAACCAGGAACTCTAGGGAATGCATTTTCAATAGCTTGGCAGAACGTGTTTGCTTACGCCTTTCCGCCATTCCCACTGATACCCAGAGTAATCAGGAAAATGAAATCGGAGCCCTGCACTCTAATCCTCATCGCCCCATCCTGGCCGAGGCAGCACTGGTACACGGAGCTCCACCGTCTATCCGTCCACCCACCTCTTCGTCTTCACAGTCACCCAACCCTGCTCACGATGTCTCACGGGCAGGTTCTCCACCCGAACCTGGGCCCTCTGAAATTGTCAGCCTGGCTCCTGACTACCGTGAGTTCAGCCATCTAAACATCCCACAAGAGTGCAAAGATGTCCTGTCCAACGCCAGAGCTAACAGCACAAAAAAGACCTATACTCTCAAGTGGAAACGCTTCTGCATCTGGTGTGAAAAGGAGGGTCTACACCCCTTCCGGGTCACTCCCCAACAACTCCTGCCATACCTTCTACACCTGGCGCACTCAGGCCTGGCCCATGCGTCCATCAAGGTCCACTTGGCAGCGATTTCTAGGTTCACTCGAACTTCTAGGGGCCCCTCTCTGTGGGCGGACAGACTCATTAAGCAATTTCTGAAAGGCCTCTTTAGGTCCTTCCCTAGACCAAAACCTGTCCCTCCAACGTGGCAGCTCAACATAGTTCTTCACCAGCTGATGAAACATCCCTTCGAACCTATCCACAAGTCTGACATAAAATTCCTGTCGTGGAAGACAGCCCTCCTACTTGCTCTGACCTCGGCCAGAAGAGTAGGCGAGCTACAGGCCCTTTCCGTCCAGGACCCATTCCTTCAATTCAAGGAGGACAGAGTCATCCTGCGTACCAACCCACGTTTCATACCCAAAGTCCCTTCGGACTTCCATCTTAATGAGCCGGTGGTTCTTAAATCATTCTTTCCGAACCCATCTACCCCGGCTGAGAGATCACTGCACTCTTTAGACCTTCAAAGATGCCTAAAATTCTATCTTGACAGAACAAGACAATTCAGGAAGTCATCCCAACTCTTTGTCGCATTCAGCAGGCCTAGGAAAGGCATGCCCTTAACTAAACAGAGCATATCACGATGGATCTCCTCAGCCATAACTCTCTGCCACGAGAAGGCAGGAAGACCTCTGGACTCACGGGCCAAAGCCCACTCCACCAGAGCCATGTCTACGTCTGCGGCACTATTTGCTGGAGTGCCACTCCTAGACATATGTAGAGCGGCGACCTGGAAGTCCCCGCATACCTTCACCAGGCACTACTGCTTGGACGCTGAGCTGATGAAAGACGCAGCAGTGGGCAGAGCAGTGCTTCGCCATCTATTCCAGTGAGGTGAGCCCTCCTACTTCCCACCATCCTTGACTGGTATGCACATTTCTTTGTTACTAGATTCTGCATGACATTGTATGCTGTTGTTTTTTTCCTACAGTCACAAATGTTCATTTCTTGCAGTAATATACTGTCTGTATCTTCACAGAATGTGCATATTGTATTGCTTGCTACTCTGATTCAGGCATGTGAATCTATGAAAGACACCCAAATACTGGATAAGAAATGCGTTACTTACCTGTAACTGCAGTTATCCAGTATTAGTGTCTTTCATAGATTCACATGCACCCTCCCGCCTCCCCTGGAAGGACTCACCTCTCTCTACAGGTTTACACCTATCCAACTTGGTGCGTACGAAAATCTGAGAGACTGAGGCTCCTCACAGGAAGGTTCTAGAGGGAGGTAGTAGCTGATTGGTTGTTCCTTTTGTTTTGGTCCTTTTTTTTACAAAAGGACACAGATAGGCTACCAAGGTGGGACCCTGGAGCCTACTCTATTTGGTCCTTCCTGCATAAGGACCTAGATAGGTTACTAAGGTTAGACCCTTAGACCTATTCTCTTTATGTATGTCTTAGGACATTACTTTTTTATGTACCGGAGGCTCCCGTCTCGACGACGGGGAATGATTCAGGCATGTGAATCTATGAAAGACACTAATACTGGATAACTGCAGTTACAGGTAAGTAACGCATTTCTTTCTGTCATTGCATCCAGATATATGATACAACAAGTAACATCATACCTTAAACAAGGCAGGTCTATTGGATTTCAAAAACAACAATAGACTATTGGTTTTGTCAATGACTGTTAGATGCATAAGATAAATAGGCAGCAACTATGGCTTGCTGTATATAATATTGAATAAGCTTCCACTTAAAGCCCTGCTGACACCACAACGATGTTGCTACTCCTGAGTTTCATGAAGAGAAAGGAAATCCAGAGAGAAAATGACTCAATTCAAAGGATTTCCCTTCCCCTACAACGCTCACCTGGCATGACTTCATGCCGTAACTTCTCCACTCGTGAGAAGAGCAGTGTGAGCTCACGCACATCGATGTGCCTCCGGTCACTGCAGTCCGGAAAAAAACTGACTGCCTGTGCCAGGGCAAAAAACAGAGCCCGATAGAGACCCGTTTTGAGGCCTCCTTTAAACAAGCTATGCAATAGGTCTCGCATTTATGCACGTTTATGCTTTTGGCATTGTAAATGACATTGCCTTCTATTTAGGTTTTAAAAACCAAAACATAAATTAAAGGCTTTGTCATTTACTATGCCAATAGCTCAAACTTGCGTAAATGCGACACCTATTGCATTGCAAATGCTTGTTTTTTATTTCAACAGCATGTAGAACCATTTCCAAATAATACTGGTCTTATTGTATAATCTAACCCACGTGCACTTTTAGAAAGATAAGTCCATTTTTGTTTTTTATGGTCAACTCTTTCTCTTTCCATAATAATCTATCACATGGAAAAATAATTGGGTCAAGAACTCCAGGAACCTCTTGAAGGAGACCAAGAATATTTGACCATAGTTTAGGGTACCAGAGCTGCCCTTTTTAAGTATTCATCTTTTCAGATTACAACGTGTGCAGTCTCCTGCTACATATTGTTTGATGTTTCATGCGAAGTCTAATTGATGAGCTCACTGTTGAATCTGGCCACATCTCCAAATAAGACAAAAAGCTAAGGTATTGCCCAAAATGTTACCCGTGTCAGACTCTAGATAGAGTTAGATTTTGATAAACTGCTAGAATGTTTTTTAGCACACTGGGTGGACCAATTCTTGTTTGATTTCCTGTCAGTACCTCTTATGCTGAAATCTGTGATCCTGCTCGAATACGTCAGAATGAAAAAGACTGTCATTACGCTGGATTTGCCAAACTGGTGAGGGTTGCCAGAACTTTTCCTATCACAAAAAGCAGTGTGAGGCTTCCATTCTGGTCTTGTAAACCCTGTCTTTGCAAATTATTTCTCTTCAAGTCGACTGTATGTTATTTATCTTAGATGGATATCCTGAAAATCTGATGCTGACCTTTCCCTACAATACAAACGATGAGCTCTCCTGCTTTAGATAAACTATGCATAGCAACATACATGTTATTTCTATTCTCTTATGTATAGCCCTTAAAGGAAATGTAAACACCTCAGGGAAGTAATCCTCACTAATTTGGGCAATATCCTAAAATCTCCAAACTCTTTGAAATAAGAGAGGGGCACAAACAACCAAGTTTTTAAATTATCAATGTGTGCACGAGTGTCAGTTAAAATCTAACATTTAGTGCACACAACAGAAGCTAATAGGCCTCCTCTTTTATTGTTTCTTTGCAACAAGCAAGACAGCTTTATGATAGACGAAAGTTCATCTTATCATCAATGTTAATTTCTTAATAATTACAGGTATTTTATAAGAGAGAAACATTAAAGTAACTAGTGTTTGGGCATACTTAGTAAATGTGACTACAAAAGACATGTGGGTTTGCTGCGCAATTGCTTGCCTTGCTATTAAGGGAGGATCAGGGGTGTCTCCCCATAGGAGCAGGCTGCACACCAAGCAGTTATCCATAAATGAGGCCTTTTGCGATTACCAGGACTTTTATGCAGGTCCTACCCCATCATCTCCGTTCCGTGTCCATGATTTCCTTGGCTCCCTCCGTATGGCACGGCTGAATGCCTTTCAGAAGGCTGAATTGGATGAGCCGTTACAGTTGGAAGAAATCTGCACGGCCGTGGCCTAGATTGCGTGCGGGAAACCCCTGGCACTTATGGGGTTCCGATTGAGTACTATGCCACTTTTGTGACACAGACCTCACAGCACATCCTGGAGGTAATTGTTGAGACTAGAGAGGCGCATGTGCCTCCCGGACTCCATCCTTGAGGTCCTGATCGTTGTCTTGCCTAAACCCAGTAGAGACCCGCTAGACGTGCGCTCGTATTGCCCCCTTTCACTGTTTAACCTGGACTCTAAGATCCTAGGTAGGGTGTTTACGAAACGTCTTGCGCCTCTCACTCAACTGATGGTTTTATACTGGGACGCAGCACCTACATTAACATTTAAGGTTGCTACGCCTCATGCACGGCATACTGTCCGAGGCACTTAATGAAGTGGCGGTGTAACTGAACGTGGAAAAAGCGTTTGACACCTTGCGGTGTTTATTGCTAGTCCTTGCTGAGCAGTGATTCGTTCGGACTGGGATGGAGCCGCACCCTCTCTATGAACCCCACAGCAAGAGTGAGGACGGGCCAGGTGATTTCGGACAGGTTGGATATCTGTAGGGGTATGAGACCGAGGTGTCCCCTGTCCCCCCCCCCCCCCCCCCCCTTTCTGTTTGCACTGGCTTTGGAAGCCCAGCTGCAATGGCTGATGACGTGGTTATGTAACTTAAACTAGCACTACTAAAGGAAATGAGCATTTACACCTGGCAGACCGATTTCAGCATTTTGTGCACACCACAAGTTTAGACAGATGGTGGTTGCAAGCGCCTGTTGGCATAGATACGTACATCCCAAGGGTGCCATGCTTCCATACTCCCCTGCTATCGGTATCTGGGACTTGACATCAATGCGCAGGGCGGCCCAGCGCCCTGACCCAGCTCCTTGGTCGAGAAACGGAGATCACACTGTTGGGTAACCTCTATAATGAAGGTGCGCTTGTGCCCTTTCAGGAACTAGTGGAATCGCATGACTCAAACGCTGGACAGTTTTTACTAAACTATAAGTCAGACTAAGAAAGCTTTCAAGTCCATAGTTGATTCTTCACTTTTCACTTCAAAGCAATTGCGAGTCAGATTGCTAAATCACCCTTAATCTACTTCCCCTCCCCTATTGCTGCCTTAGACAATTATCCATCATTTTCTAAAAGTATTGGTGGTGTTTTCTAGGTTTCCTGCCGGCATATAGTATGGTACACTTTAGACATAAAGCAAACATTGTCATGCATGGGCTAAAGAGAAATAAATAATAAACCGCGAATAAGTGTTTGGGTCAAGCCAATATTGTCAATGTTTTATGTAAGCATACATTCTTTAGATTTTTGTGCAGAAAACATCTTTATTCTGTTTAGGAACTGGTTGTCAACGGGTGGTGTCTGAAACATGAATCCTAGTAAGAGTCCAGTTCAAATCAGTATAGAACAAGGTCTCACCATGTAGCTGGTATACAGAAAACCAGCCCTATAGTAGGCATTGAACATACAGCAGTTAGAGAAGTGTATAACCTTATTTATTATTGAGCAGTTTACTATATATTAATTTTATTCATGTACTTTTCCTTAAAGGGATTTCCCACCTCTGGACCTGCAGAAAATTCTTGTAAGTCTCACAATGAAAGACTGCAGCACAGCAATCATTTTTTTCCAAAGCACAAAGTGGTAACTATTCTTTTTCTTAAGCATTGTTTCGGTTAAATTTGATTATCATCTTAAAATAAATTGGGAAAAAAGAATTGACCTGCAAAAGCTTGAATTTAGCTCTCAAGCATATTAGCTGCTTTAAGCCAGTGGAAATTATTGAACAATTGCGAGTGGTTAGTTTACAAGCCTATGTATGGCATAGCTAATATTAGTGTTTCAAATGCCTATCTAGTTCATACTTGATTTTAGTGTGTTTATGTACATGTTAGTAAATATTCAGCAGGTTTGTAATTGGGGACATGTACTTTAACTTGGCATTTCATTGTATTTAAAATGTACACTGTGGTTAGATCTGTAAATAGTTGGCACTCATTGACTGATTCAGTTGTAGATTTAAAAAGACTTTAAATGACAGCGGAAACTGTAGAAAATGTGGTTCTTCGATTTAGATCAGAGTATAATGCCTTTTCTTATAGTAACGAAAGAGACGGTTGTGAACCACACAATATGTAACATGATCAAAAGACGATCAGCAATTCAGAAGGTCATAGTGCCAGCTACTTACAACAACAAATTGGATTCAACAAGAAAAGAAAGCAAATAGGAACTATTAACATGTAACTCAAAATGTGAGTCATAAGCATATGCCGGTACTTAGAACTGAAAGGACCAGTGTGGTACAGTTACATACTCCAATCCTCATAAAGATTAGACAAAGCCTTTACAGTGGTTCTGTCTTCTGAAGGTTCATATCAAGTTTGTTCAATAATGGTGTACCCTTGTGGGTAGATTTAGAAATATTTAAGGAGGTATTGTCTTCACTATTTGTAAATAGTAACCAGGTGCTCAAGGGTATGAGTTGGCAAATGTCTGGGAGGTTTCCGCTGAGACTTAACAACTTTCATTACAATTACCAGCATAAGGTCTATGAGGAGAACACACAGTTCAGTTAGTCAGGGAATGAGATCATCAGTTTAGAGCAACAGGTGGCCGTGACAAATGTCGTCTCAGTTGTATCTGATAAACCTTTTCAATCTAAGAGGAAGTCTCTCTCCAGGCTGGTGAAATAAATTTACAACAGAATAGCATGTGTTTTAGGCCTCCTGTACATTTATTAGAAAACCAGCGTTTATTATCAGTCAGATTCTCAATTTTTGGAGCCTAGAGGATGTACACTATCTACATTGCGACAGTGCTGGTGTGAATTTTGGAAGTTGCAGGTTGGTGCATAGCCCTCAGTTAGGATCTCTGCAATCCATTTATTGCATAGGAGGTTGAGAAGTCTAGAATCCGTTTTTTTCGAATGAGAGAGCAATGTACAAGTTTGTGCCAGCCCCCTTGGTGAGAGTGATGCTATTGATTGCCTAATATATTTCTTCTATTTTAGTTAGTCTAGTCAGCCTTACTTTATATTTGTTTGATAACGTCAAGTGCTCTAGCTCATTCAGATAAAATCTGCATGTCTCATGAGATCATGAAGTTTGAGTAAAATGCTGAATTTGTCCAAACCTTTTTTAAAAGTTTCTTTGCACATGCATACGTGTCCTTGGAGGGTGGTTCTAATGGGTGCCCTGCAGCACGTGTGAAGCCTGGGCTTTCTTTTCGTGCTATTATTCTTAAGGTGTCTTTGTTTCTCTGTGTAATTGCCTCAATTTATTGTGAAGTGTGTGGGGGAGGGGAGACTGATTTGGGGTGCAGTCCATGCTATTTTATCAGCTCGGATAGTGTTGGTGTTTGGCAATTTATTCTAATCTTAGTTTGTGTAATGGCTGTGCTGCAGGATGAAAGATTTTATAGTACGCTGTGGTTTACGCGTGATGAATTTAGTCAGTTCTCCTACCTGTAGTTGCAGTGGGAAGGGGGTGGGCATTGGAAGCTAACTTGGTTTCATCTAGTGTAACCATGTTAGAGGATTAGGGTTAAAGATGTCACACTCCTCTTCAGATACACAAAAGGTGATGGGAGGAATGCTTACAATAAGGCAAACTACTACCAATCGCTCTGGGTAGCATTTCCACCCATTTTTTGTGTGCACCATGCCACTTCAGTTTGGACCCGGCCATATGTAAATCAGTGTAGACCCTACTCAATTAGGAACAATCCAACCTGAACTGCCAGATAATCCCTGAAACAAAAGACAAGTAACCCAAGACTGGTTTCGCCCTGATTGGTGTTCTTCAGTCATGTGTAGCTTGGTTCCAGTGGCAACGTGAACACCGGACTCAAGTTTGGCCATACCCTTGCCAATTAGAGGGTACATCAAACACATAAAAGGTGTTGGGAGGGAATGCTTGCTGTTTAAGGGTAATATAATATAGAAGGCTTGTAAGAGTCTTGAATCAGAGCTTTTGGATATATTGGAAATAAAATGTTGATATAGTTTTGATAGCACAGCAGTGTTTATATAACCCTAAAAATGTTATCAATAATTTGGACTGGCTGACGTACCTACTTCTAGTATGAACATCTTGTTGGCTTATTATGTTTCTTGAAGTGCTCATCACAAAATTGACAGAAAAGATGGAGCTTTCTTTGAGATTGAGGATCTTTATCTACAAACTGCATTTGATGAGACTACCATGTGTACCAGTATAGCGGTGAACAATTCAACCAGAAATAATGCAGCTCCAGTCTTTGTAGTTTGCCAACCTCTGAGGGAGAAGCTTGAACATCATCTACTGGCACTTTCTGAAGGTCTCCTCAATAGCTACTCTTCAGAGGTAAGAAAGGCAAATCTATCAATGCTTTAAAATGTAGCTGTCTTTTTTCTTCGTTTTTTCTAAAGGTGCGTATCATCAAACTTTCTTGCACTAAATTTCAACTGGAATAGGTATTAGCCTTTGAGGCTGAAGTTGAACTTTATCACATTTACCTGCCCATTTCTACCCTATATTCCAGTGTCAGGAGCTTAGGAGCAAAGTGTGGGGCCAGAAACTACAACAAAGGTTGTTACTCAAATTTACATAAATGCATAATTCTCATGTGCAAAAATACACTCTCTCCCATGTGTTTTGCTTGGCTTTCCATTGTTATTTGCGTTGGTTTTTCCAGAAAGTGAATCTTTTCAAGCCAGAAACGTTGGGCTTTTGTTTTTATGATTTTTGATACATTTGACTTTATCAGTAGTTGCTTATCAGGGGCCCAGTAAAACTGAAAGATGAGCTGTGCATCAGCATATATGTTAATACCATATGTATTTGTTTTTTAAAATCCTTATCCAAAACCAGCATGCAAAGCGTTGCATTTCTGCAGTAAAGTAAAATCACATTCTAGAGCCAGTAAAGTAAAATCACATTCAAGAGGCCTAGTGAGTGTAGAAATAATTGTAAAGCAGTGTATGTGAGACAGTAAACACTGTTTTCCTCATTCCAATGTTGCTGTACTGTTGTAATAAACTTGAATTTAACCTTTGCACTATAGTAATAAATGTATCTTTGTTGTGTTTATTAGTACAGTTGCTCTAAAAATGTATTAATGCTCCACATTTTTGGAGTGTGTCCATATATTTAGGCAAAGGGGAAGAAAGTCATTTTTGTGGTGAACCTTAGCCTTTGTTTCATAAACCCAGCTTAGCTTCTGATATTTACTCCTTTGCCCGCTGGAAAAAGGTCCAAATTGTCATTTGAGCCTCTCTGGCCATCTTTGTGACCATGTTGGAGAGGAGTTATATGATGGGCAAAAAGTGGCCAATCGCATCTATGGGCTATTCTTTGGCCATTCGCCGTCATGCCTTGTTGGGTATTACCAGGTCTTTGGGCCAACCATACGATCACACTTTTTGAAGTAGGTTGCCTCTTTGGTAGGAAGGGTGAATCCGCACTTGAACAATTCAAACCAGGTCAGTCTATGGCTTAGTTCTTGGGGCTGCCTGCCCGTGCTCCCCAGTATCATTCACAGAACTGGAAATTCAGGGGTATTTCTTCAGTCAAGCCTCCATTTTTTATGGGCCCAACACAGGTGAGTCCTATTGGGCAGCATTTGGATGGCCTTGCCTGCTGGAAGCATTTCTGCCCCCCCCCGACAGTTCAGTAACTTGTCCCTGGGTAATAACTTACTGACCCTGTACACAGAGGCTTGTTGGAATCCCTGGAACAAACACATGCTTATGTTCAGCTTTCTATCCTCCCCACACACAGAAATTCCTGGAAGATCACTGCGGAATCCCAGCACTGACAGCTCATGGTCTTGCCATTTGGACTGATGACTCCACCTTGTGTTCTTACAAAAGTGCTGGTTGTTGTGGTGGCTACACTGCAACTTTTTCGAGTCCATGTATTTCTATACTTGGGCATCTGTCTACTAAAAACGGAATCCATGGTGCTATTTGGGAAACACCTTAAGTGCATGATGACTCTTCACAATCAGGGCTTTACCAATAGTGCCCTAAAGTGTCTACTCACTGTAATGCAGACTTTAACCTTCATAGGAGTAATTTTGGACACCATCTCCATGAAAGTATTTTCCTCCTTCTCAGAACATTGTGGCTATTCAGGTAATGATTATAAGATTTCTAACTGTGACACAACTTCCAGTTCTGCAAGTCTTACATATTTTGGACTTCATGCATCATGTTGGTGCTTCATGCCGGGTGCAGGAAAATGCCCCTTTTTGCATGGTTGCCCCCCACTTTTTGCATGATGTTGATGCTCTTTGACTGAGTGTGCCCTGGGTTCCTGTCAATCAGATACCCATGGGATATGTTCTTTCCCAACAACTGTACCGTGTACCGCCAAATTGGCACATCTCTAGCCACATGCAAGTTCCTTGTAAAAGGTACCCTAGGTACCAAGGGCCTTGTGACCAGAGAAGGCCTCTAAGGGTTGCAGCACTTATTGTGGCAACATTAGGGGTCCTGTACCTTAGCACACACACACACTGCCATTGCAGGCTGAGTGTTTTGGTGCAGCGAAAAGTGAAGAGTCATCATTGCACACATCCCTGTGTGCCATGCCTACAACCCACTGCATATGGCATAGATCAGCCACCCTTCTAGCTGGGTACACTGTGCCACTAGTGAGGGTGCAGGTGCTGGAGTCTTGTACCCCTACAGTCCCTTCTTTGACGTTGTTAGTGCAGTAAAGCCATAAAGAGTATATGATCTGGGAGTTTGTCATTACGAACTCCAGGGCAGCATAATGGTTTTCCTGACATCTGGGCAGTTTTGTATCACACTTCTCAGCACATTAAATTTAATTTAATGAAAAGTGCACTCACAGGGCATCTTCGAGATGTCCCCTGAAAAACGACCTAACTCTAGTGTCCTGCCTGACTGGCTGCTCACCAGCTGCCACCCCCAGAGATGTTTCTGGATTCCTGGGTTGAAAGCCTCCAGTTTAGGGGTTTAGAAACAAATCACATCCTGGGCAGAAGTTCCAAGCCTTGAAGGACCAGTCCTGCCTTCACTGAACAGACTTTGTCTCCCGTGAGCACTGAATTTGCTCACCAACAGACTCTGGTTCCGGACAAATCTGCGAGCACCACTCTGCACCTGTTGCCCACGGCCCGAGCTTGAGTGGTTCAACACCATGAGGAGGTGTCCCCGGCAATCCTGCCTGGTGGATCTGGTGATCCCTGACCTGCTTCAAGTCTCCCAACGAAGCCTTCAGCCCCCTTCTGGAGGATCCCTGCAACCTAGGCCAATAAGGAAAACCCGATGCCAAAAGACACCCCTGCACCCGATGCTCCATAGCCTTGGCTCAACCGATGGTGTCCTGGCATCCCCGACATCCCAACTTACCTTTCCAACCCGTGGTCACCTCCAGTATTTCTTCGTCCCCGAGCATGCAGTGTTGTTGTATCCGGAGAATCCCCCTGAAAAACAACAGAGCACCCAATGGCAAAACATCACCCGGGTGCCCCTGTTCCGCTGTGGGTGCACCTTGTGTGCTAACTTGAACCTCCCCTTTGCCCTGAGCTCAACTCCAGGAGCTTTGCCCCCTCAACCTTGTTGCCTGCTTGTGAGCAGCCACAAACCGGAGGCCCCGATCTTGCATTGGATGACACTGAACACTCTGCACATGGCCGCCCTAGTGCTGCTGCGGGTGCTCTTGGAGTGCATCCTTGACCCTGGGGAACCCCTTATTCTAACCCCAGAAACCCAACTCCCAAATACCAAGTGCTTACCTGTAGACCAATAACTTAATTTCCTCCCATAGGATTGTATTTACTGCTTTTCTGTGAAAGTGTGGAGTTGGAAATTCTATGAAAAGTCATACAAGTGTGTTTTGATTACACATTTTACTTACCTTTATCCAGGAAATGTCCCAGTGTGGTCTCTAGGCATACCACACTGTGTAAACAAAGTAATCTGTAAAGTAATCCAACAAAATAACTGTATAGTAATTTCAACTGTTTATGAACATTTGACTTACGTGTAACCAAACCAATTGCATTCAACTGCATTTCAAATGTATTCAACTGAATTATTCCTGCAAAGTACTATTACACTTGCCTGTGCCAGGCCTTGCTTGGTTCTAGAAATAAAATACAACTAAAATACAAAATACAACTACACAAACTAAATTGGTCAGAGTTCAGTCTGTGAAATAATTTCTTACCTGAGTGTGTACAATAACACTCCCTTAACACTACCCTGTGATAAAGCCTTACTGCTCGGCCGCTCTACCACAAATAGAGTCCGGTATTATCTACTTTTACCTCTGTAAGCCTTTGGGGATCCACTGGACTCTGTACACACTATACCTTACTTTGGTATAGTATATACAGAGCCAGCTTCCTACAACGGGTAACTAATAAGAGCCCTTCAGTGGTGCCTGCAGTAGTGGTAGCCTCAATGCAGATACAGATCTTCCCATTGGTTCACCCAGATCTGCACTTTAAAATGGATCCCAACAAACCTTTAATGTACCACATTTTCACACCTTGCAAGCTACACTGGTCACTAACACCTCACTGGATTTGGGTGCCCATTTGAGCGACATGACAGTGCAGGTCCTTTAGAGCAGCATCTGAACATAAACTGGGACTTTGGGAGATGCAAAATTCTGTGAAGGCACTTCTTGCTTCCATTTGAACCTATTGGACAGCAGGATTTGGGTGTATGGAATCTGTGTGTGGGCGCAGTGTTAGGAATGTTCCTGGTTGAGGATCATCTTGTAGGTTCCCTCATTGTGAGGGAGGATAGCAGCTACCTCAGGCTGGAGGACCACACTTGGAAACTACATCCCAAATTGACAAAGGTGATCTTCTCAAACTAGAACTTTCCATTCTTGTATTTTGTTTCCACTACCCTGATCAGGAACCATCCTTAGTTTTGTGTCTTATAGTTTACTCTGAATGGTTCCCCGGGCTATGTCTTCCTCTAATCCGCTGCAATTATCAGAAACAATGTCCGGAGCCACCTAGGAGCTATTGAGCCAGATGACCCCGGCACTGTGTAATTTTTCCTTTCTCAGGCCACCATGAAGACACATACCAGAACTTTCCTAATCAGTGGCAGCTCGACCAGAAACTCTAGAGGTCACCAATAATTAGCTAGGTGGCTCCTGTATCTGTCACGCCTGAAATAGTTTCTGGTGATGGGTTTTTAGACCCCTTGACTCCTTAGACGATTTCTCATTACTCTCCTCCTATACCCCCCTGTCTTTAAGAACCATTCCAGACTACACTGCAGCTGCCTTACACAAGTTTGAGCTGCTCACTGACAGACATCCTTCTGCTTGAATCACAATTACTCAGACTTATATTAAGCTTTTCTCGATGATGACCCTTCCATTTTAAAGGAATGAAACGTTGTTGGCAATATTAACACTCCCAGCTTAAATTGATATAGTCTGTATTTTATGAGGTTGTATCTTTGCTAATGCAACTGTGATGCACATTGGCCTTAGCACTTCACATTTTTCCCCGTATTTCACTTCATGGTTTTCTACACCCCACTGAATGTTTTTTTTTGTAGTTATACTTGTTTTTGTAGTTTCAATCGTTTTAGGAGTGCTACATATTGAAATATTAAAATATGGTTTTGATTTCATTACATTGGATATTCTGTGGTGTTCATGCTTTCCCAGGGACCACTGTTATTTTTGAAACTTTCCTTGGTTAAAAGACAACTAGGTTCTGTAATGGTGTTTGGAGTTGTCTGTCGGAGGTACTGGGATGGGATCTCCCCCGTACCCATCGCTTGGGTCTCCTTCATGTGCTGGAGGGTGTGGGAGGGAATGTTTACAAACGTCACCTTTTGTTATTGGGTCTAGTGGTGGCCAAGCGGGACTTGGCACGGGCATGGAAGAATGAGCGAGCCCCCCCGGAGCGCGTGGAGGGCTGGACTGGACTATTTTATGGGGCTAGAGCGCCCGATGTTCGAGGCCAGAGGATGCCCCCGGAAACATTACAAAATCTGGAAAAGGTGGGCTGATTATAGAGGTTTAACTCTGGAGCCTCCAGCAGGTCTAGACGATGGACCTCAGGCCTAGAGAGACGCATAGCGCCTGGCATGTTATCAGCACTTACAAGAGGCTTACTGTGATCGCGTGCACTGGGTTAGGGAGGGATAAGGGGTGGGCAGAGGGGTTGTTGGGTGGCTGTGGGAGGTGGGGGAGATAGGGGGGAGTTGTTCTTTTTTTATTGATTGGGTTTCCAAGATATTGAGACAAGTGTTGATATTTGGCAGTGATCTCCTGACTGTGGAGAACTGTGTATATGCCTTTACCTTATCAATCAATAACATTTGTTGTGAAAAAGACAAGCCCACCTCCCTGGGAGGTAGTGATTTGAGGCTTATGAATAAGGTAATGAATTTCTGTAAAGATGTTTCCATCAGTATAAAAAGGTAATTACTTTTGTTAAGAATATTTTTGGTGGATACATAATCTTTCCGTCTATTTCTTATTCCCTTCCGCTCTCTATGATGAGTTAGTCCTTCAAGTAATTAACTTCTAAGGTATGCAGACATGTTATGTACTACTTTGGTTAGGACATTCGTGTAGTGGGTGCTATCAAGGTTCACACACAATGGGACAGGACCCAATCATTGGTATAGCACTTACCTATCAGGTGGTTTCAACCAGGAACCACCTAGTGTAAGTACGTTTTTTGAAAATGTGATTGGTTTGTGCCAAGGGTAAATATGTAGAATGATATTGTAAGAGAATCCCAAAGTCTGGTATTACGTTGTGGGTACAGGAAGTACAATACTATGTTTTTATTTTTTTCTTCTTTATTCGAATGCAAATGAACACAAGAACGGCCAACCCTTGTTTTGCCCAGACTTTTTTCAAGGCCGATTGGAAAAGGTGAGCATAAATGCAACTTGACAAGTGTATGCAAATATATAAGCGATATACATATAATCGCATGAGGTCCAATGTCAAGCGGAGGCCCAAAGAGAATAGGGTGACGTGCTAGTGAGGTGCAGAGATAAGCAGTCACCATGACATGAGGAGTAAGGAAAGGGAAACATATCCCATTATGAACAAAGAAACGAAAAGGTAGGAAGGAAGAAAATGAAAGGAAAGGGGAAGATGTATAGGAAGAGTGGGGTGGGGTGGGGGCGGGGAATGGGGTCAGTGTGGTTCGAGTGGGAATGCAGGATAGTCTGGTGTGATTAGAAGTAAAGATCTGAAAGAAACACGTAGTGATAGATTCCTTACCTTAGAATTACCCCAGCCATCATACTGGATCCAAACGTTTTTCGTCAGCAGTACCCCTGCGTGTCGGTAGGCGTCGTCATGCAGCTCTGCATGCGTCGGCGCCGGGATGACGTCGCTGGTGCTAATTAGACGCACACACGTGTGCTGACGTCAGTTATTTCTTTTTCTGCGCTAGCAAGCGCAGATCCGGGAAGAGCAAGTACCCCCAGTCATTTTTTGACTGAGCTATTTGAGGCCTTTTACCATATCTTTTTGAGTCGATCGGCTCTTGGTGTCATAGGGATGCCTGGTTTCAAGAACTGCGGGGTCTGTCATCTCATGATGTCGGTGACGGACCCCCACCGCGTGTGTCTCTACTGCCTAGAGCGCGACTACGACCTCAAGTCGTGCCCTGACTGCCGGGCCATGGCGCCAAAGACTTTGCGGGAGCGGTCCCGAAAGTTGCTGGAAGCCCGGCAGTTGGCTCCGCGTCGCTCAAGGTCCTGGTTCCGTGGGAGGTCGAGGGACCAGTCGCGGAGCAGTCATCATCATTCTTCTGGATCTAAGTCTTCGCACTCAGGGTCAGGTAAGTCGAAGCATTCTAAAAAGAAGTCGAAGAAGCAACGTCGCTCTTTGACTTCTCCTCGCCCGTTGCGCATCTAAGCTGAGGGTGCAGGCGGTGCCACCCCGTGCTACGATGGAGCCTGCGACGTCCCCGCCAGTCCACCCTCCCTTTCTGAGTGCGGCGGCGATGTCTGCTCAGGTGCTAGAGTTTCTTGCTGCCATGGCTCAACTCTTAGGGTCGTGCGGGCCCCGCGGACCTGACTTGGGGTCCTGCTTTGCCATCACCGGCGGATCCGGCCCCGTGTTGCCGGCGGCTCTGGCCCCGACGCCGCAGGCCCCCCTGGGATCCCGGATCGGATCCCGATAGACGGCGATTGACCTAGTGACCCCTCCACCGGCGCCGATCTCCCCGGTACCGCTTCTGACGTCGCCCGCTCCTCAGGACGACGGCGTCCCCAGGTTCAGCCCGGACACGGTGCCGATACCGACGCCAATGGGCCCTTTTGTACCCTATATCCATCCTACTTATTTTAAGCCTGTTTCGCAGACTTCGGAGGAAGGGGAGGACTGGCAGGGGTCTGAGGACCGTCTAGCACAGGACTGTGCTTATGACCCGGACTGGGCAGAGGATTTGAGGGATGCCAGTGGTCTTGACACCTCCCCTGACCTTGGCATGCTGTCTCCTCCTACTGTTGCTACGGAGGAGGGACCAAGATACGCAGTGGTGTTGTGTAGGGCAGCCGAGGCTCTCCACCTCGACTCCCTACGGTTGCTGTCAGGACTAACCTCCTGACAGACGTGCTCCAACCGGCGGCTATCTCTTCGGAGCCCTTGCTGTCTTTTAATGAAGCACTGTCAGACGCTCTTTTGAGCACCTGGTCCAGGCCCAACACAGGGGCTCCTGTGGACAGGAATGTGGCCCGACGCCATCGCCCGGCTCTGGGCGACCCCCTCTTCCTTACCCAACACCCCACCCCTGAGAGCTTGGTTGTTCAAGCCTCTGCATCCCAGAGCTCGTTCCCTACCACACCTCCGGATAGGGAATCCAAGAGCTGGATCAGCTTGGCAAGAAGCTGTTTTCCTCTGCCAGCTTAGGGCTGAGGTCAGTGAACACTACATGCCTCTTGGGCCGTCATAGCCACTCTATGGGACACGGTTGCGCAGGTGCTGCCCAACTGCCCATAAGAGGCCCAGGCAGTTCTTTCCCAGGTGGTTGCGGCCAGAAGAGTCGCAGCAAAGTTTACCATAAGTTGTGGGCTAGACATCACCGACTTACTGGGCAGGTCCATTTCCACTACTTTGGTGCTTCTGCGCCACGCCTGGTTGAGGACAACTGGCTTCTCAGGGGATTTCCAGAACTCTCTGATGGACATGCCCTTTGATGGCATTCGCCTTTTTGGCAATAAGGCAGCGTTGTAGCGCTTCAAGGACTCCCGGGCTACGGCCAAGTCCTTGGGTCTATCGGCCACTCAGCCTCCTCCGCCTTCTGCTTTTCAGGGCATCAGGGCAACTTGTCTGACCATGTCTGGATCTCGGAGGGCACTGCAAAACAGCTGCAGTGGTGGCTCACGGACCGCGATTGGGTCAGTGGCAGATCCCTCTCCCTCCCCCACCCTGAGCACGTAGTTGTGACGGACGCGTCCCTCCTGGGTTGGGGAGGCCACATGGGAGAGGCGGAGATCAGAGGTCTCTGGTCTCCGGCGGAGTCCCAGCTCCACATCAACCTTCTGGAGCTGCGGACGATCCGACTTGCACTGAAGGCATTCCTCCCCTCTGTCCGGGGGAGTGTAGTTCACGGACAACACCACCGCCATGTGGTACTGCAACAAACAGGGTGGGGTGTGGTCGTGGACCCTATGCCAGGAGGCTCTGCGCCTCTGGCAATGGCTGGAACATCAGGGCGTGACCCTGGTGGTTCAACACCTGGCAGGTTCCCTGAACGCCAGGGTGGACGAACTCAGCCGTCGGTGCATGATGGATCACGAATGGCATCTGAACTCGGATGTGGCGCAAGGCATCTTTCAGCAGTGGGGAGAGCCTTGGTAGCGCCTAGCAGTGGATATTCGGCCCCGATGCTGAAAGCGAAAAGACTTATCATGGTCCATAGGAAACTTGACTATCTGAATATTTGACTTATCTCCCCTCAGCGAGTCGCACTACCTAATAAAGACATATCGCTACGACTGTGCATACTATAAGAAAACACCACGTGGGGCCTAATATCACGAAAATATTGAGGTGGACTCAACACCCATTTCATCTCGTTGTTATTTCCTTACTTGATAGGAATCCTGCTTCCAACTCCTCCTACTTGCATCCTTTGACTAATAAGATCCTCCCGACCAACACACCAGATAAGAAATCTTATTGCCTTGTAAAAGCCTCTGAGTAGGCGAAACACGTGTCGGCGGTGCAAGCTGGAAAATTTTTAATGTGTTTGAAAATAAAGATTTTGAAGTACAACGACTGTTTTGGATCCATATTTTGAAGCCCTCTAACTCTAAATGAACTCATTGTTGATGCTGGTGTAAAAACCTTGAAATACTAATATTGGACGGAAAATTCCCTGATAATTGACTTTGTAGAGGGTGCTTGTGTAACTTGATTTTCCTGGATCCTTGGTTAGATCTATTCGCCACAAAAGAGAATGTGCAATGTCATCAGTTCTGTTCGTTGGAGTTTCCAAGGCGGCACTCGCTCGGAGACGCTTTTCGTCGCGAGTGGAGTTGCGGTCTATTGTACGCCTTTCCGCCTATACCACTTCTGCCCAGAGTGCTGAAGAAGATCAGGCGCGACTGGGCCCAGGTTATCCTTGTGGCTCCGGACTGGACACGAAGATACTGGTATCCCGAGCTACTCAGCATGTCAGTCGATCCCCCGATTCGTCTGCCTCTTCGGGAGGATATTCTGTCGCAGCAGCAGGGGACGGTTCTCCACCCGAACCTGTCCAGTCTCCACCTACAAGCTTGGAGATTGAGCGGCGACAGTTGAGGCCATTTGACTTGCCTCCCGAAGTCTGTAATGTCATTCTGGCAGCCAGGCGTCCCTCCACAAAGTCGGTATACGCCTGCAGGTGGAACAGATTTGTGGCATGGTGCACAGCAAAGGCTGTGGATCCACTCTCTGCACCCCTTTCTGAGGTCTTCTCTTCCTTCTTTCTCTTGCCCAGCAGGGCTCTGCTCTGGGCACTATCAAGGGCTACCTTTCCGCCTTCCTAAGGCTACCTGATCAGCCGTCCTTGTTCAAGTCCCCGATTGTAAATAGGTTTCTGAAGGGGATCACACACATGTTCCCTCCTGTTCCTTTCGTGATGCCCCAGTGGGACTTGAATCTTGTACTTACCTACCTATTGTGTGCTCCCTTTGAGCCGCTCCATAACTGTCCTCTCCGTCTTCTTACCTTGAAGACTGCTTTCCTGGTTGCCATCACCACTGCCAGGAGAGTGAGTGAGCTCCAGGCTCTTTTTTCTACACCTCCTTTCCTCTCTGTTCATCTGGACAAGGTTGTGTTGCGGACGAGACCTTCGTTCCTGCCCAAGGTTGTCACAGCCTTCCACATCGGGCAGTCCATTACCCTGCCCACCTTCTTTCCGCCTCCGCATGCCTCGAAAGAGGAAGTGAGGCTCCACCGTCTGGACCCGAAACGTGCGCTCTCTTACTATCTGGATCGCACACGCCAGTTCCGGGTGAATGACCAACTCTTTGTTGGTTACGTGGGTGTTAAGAAGGGAAAGGCGGTGCACAAGCGGACAATCTCGCGGTGGATCATCTTGTGTATCCAGGCGTGTTACTCCTTGGCAAAGAAGGAACCCCCTGTGGGACTACGGGTTCATTCTACCCGGGCCACGGCGACTACCACTGCCGTGGGCCTCGCTGCATACGTTTGCAAGACATTATTGCCTGGACAGCCAAGTCCGGAGGGATAGCTTCTTTGGCCGTTCTGTCCTCCAGGACTTTCTGGTGTGATAATTGGTTCGCAGACCCACCACCGGGGTTGGTATTGCTGGGGTATCTATTCTAAGGTAAGGAATCTATCACTAACGTATCTCTTTCAGATGCCCAAGTTACTACTTGTGTAACGATATATCTGTAAGAGACATTAGTTAGTGATAGATTCCTTACCGACCCACCCATCCTCCCCGTTCTGCGAACCGATATCTAGGGTTAAGGTCATCCCCTTTCAGGGCCCTAGTTTCATGGCACCAGTGTTGGTTCTATCATGGCTCTGCGTATCTGGCACGGAAAAGCTGTGTATCAGAACTGACGTCCGCGCGCATGGGCTGCGTCTAAGTACTCCGACGACGTCATTCCGGCGCTAACGACGCCGACGACGGACACGGAGCCGCGGACAACGCCTGCCGGCACGCCGGGGTATTGCTATGCAAAATTTTCCGGATCCAGTCTGACGCCTGGGGATATTCTAAGGTAAGGAATCTATCACTAACTAATGTCTCTTACAGATATAACGTTACACACGTAGTAACTTGTGCTTCAGTGTGGCCGTGGGAACCGTCGAGGCAATTCAGGGGGCCGAGAAGCGGATCAGTCCACCTCCACCCCCGCAGCATCCACTTTAAAGCCTTCCTAGTCAAGCCTTTCAGGCCCATCAAACGCCAGTGGGTGGACACATACGCCATCATCTCCACCACTGGCGCAAAATCACTTGTGACAAGTGGGTGCTGCAAATTGTCCGAAGGGGCTACTCCTTCCCTTTCGAGACAACCCCTCCAGCCATAACACCTCAGTACCACCGCATGTCAGGGGATCACTTGGCACTTCTCCAGCAGGAAGTTGCGGCCCTCTTGGCCAAGGTGGACATTAAGTGCATTCCGACGCCAGAAGCAGGTCGTGGTTGTTATTCCCACTACTTTCTGGTTCCAAAGAAGGACAAGGGCCTGCGTCCTATCTTAGACCTTCAGAATGTCAATCGCTTCCTCCGGAAGGAGAAGTTCAAGATGCTCACACTTGCTCTGGTCTTGTCTGCCCTGGACCAACAAGACTGGATGGTGGCGTTGGACGCCTATTTTCATATTCCCGCCCTGCCTGCCCACAGGCGCGATCTGCGATTCACGGTAGGCCACGAGCACTTTCAGTTCACCGTGCTCCCTTTTGGCCTTACCAGCGCCCCTCGGGTGTTCACAAAAGTGATGGCGGTGGTCGCAGCTCATCTGCGCAGGTCAGGGGTTTCAGTATTCCCCTATCTTAACGACTGGCTGTTGAAGGTGGGCTCGCCCCAGGCAGTTGTCTCCCACCTCCAGACTACGGCTGACCTCCTGCATTTGCTGAGGTTTTCCATCAACATGCCGAAGTCACACCTGATTCCCTCGCAGAAGCTCCTTTTCTTTCGGAGCGGTTCTGGACTCGGCCTAATTTCGGGTTTATCCTCCCGAACAGAGAGTTCTGGACATTCATGCTATGATTCCCATCTTTCAGCTTCTGTCCCAGGTTTCGGTCAGGATGACCCTTCGGCTACTGGGCCTGATGGCCTCCTGCATCGTGCTTGTGCATCGTGCCAAATGGCATATGCAGGCTCTGCAGTGGGACCTGAAGTTCCAGTGGGCACAGCATCAGGACAACCTGTGCGATCACGTCCAGATCTCAGATGGCACTGCACAGCAATTGCAGTGGTGGCTCACGAATCGCGATTAAGTCAATGGCAGATCCCTCTCCCTTCCCCAACCACTACATACAGTTGTGACGGATGCATCCCTTCTGGGATGAGGGGCCACATGGGAGAGGCGTAGATCAGAAGCCTTTGGTCTCCGGCAGAGTCCAGGCTCCACATTAACCTTCTTGAGCTTCGGGCGATCCGACTTGCACTGAAGGTATTCCTTCCCTCTGTCATTGGGAGAGTAGTGCAGGTGTTCACTAACAACACCACTGCCATGTGGTACTACAACAAACAGGGCAGTGTGGGGTCGTGGACCCTATGCCAAGAGGCTATGCGCCTCTGAGCTTGGCTGGAACATCAGGGCATGTCCTTGGTGATGCAACACCTGGCAGGTTTTCTGAACTCAGCTGCCGGTGCATGATGGATCACGAATGGCATCTGAACGAGGACTTGGCGCGAGGTCTCTTTCAGCAGTGAGGAGAGCCTTGGTTAGATCTTTTCGCCACAGAAGAGAACGCGCAATGTCATCAGTTCTGCGCGTTGCAATTTCCAAGGTGGCACTCGCTCGGCGACGCTTTTCGTCGCGAGTGAAGTTGCGGTCTGTTGTACGCCTTTCCGCCTATACCACTTCTACCCAGAATGCTGAAGAAGATCAGGCATGACTGGGCCCAAGTAACTCTTGTGGCTCCGGACTGGGCTCGAAGAGTATGGTATCCAGAGCTACTCAGTATGAGCATTGATCCCCCTATCCGTCTGCTTCTTTGGGAGGATTTTCTGACGCAGGTGCAGGATACAGTCCTCCACCCGAACCTGTCCAGCCTCCACCTCCTTGCGTGGAGATTGAGCAGCAGCAGTTGACGTCTGTAAAGTTACCTTGGCAGCCAGGTGTCCCTCCACTAAGATGGTATATGCCTTCAGGTGGAATACGTTTGTGTCATGGTGCACAGCAAAGGCTGTGGATCCCCTTTCTGCCCCTCTTTTAGAGGTCCTTCTTTATCTTCTCTCTTCGGCCCAGCAGGGCTCTGCTCTGGGCACTATCAAGGGTTGTCTCCCAGCCATTTCCGCCTTTTTAAGGCTCCCAGATCAGCCTTCTTTTTTCAAGTCCCCTTTTGTAAATAGATTGTTGAAAGGCATCACGCACGTTTCCTCCTGTCCCTTTTGTGATGCTTCAGTGGGACTTGAATCTAGTTCTTACTTTTCTGATGTGTGCTCCCTTTGAGCCACTTCACAATTGTCCTCTTCGTCTTCTCACTCTAAAGTCTGCTTTCCTGGTTGCCATCACCTCTGCCAGAAGAGTGTGTGAGCTCCAGGCTCTTTCTTCTAAGCCTCCATTTCTCTGTCCATCCGGACAAAGTTGTTCTAAGGACTATTTCTCTTTTCTGCCAAAGGTTGTCACTGCCTTTCACATCGGGCAGACCATCACTTTGCCCACCTCCGCATCCCTCAAGAGGAAGAGAGGCTTCACCGTCTGGACCCAAAACGTGCGCTCTCTTTCTATCTGAACCGCACACAACAGTGGATGACCAGCTGTTTGTTGTCTACGTGGGTGCCAAGAAAGGTCGGGGTGTGCACAAGTGGACCATCTCTCAGTGGGTCGTTCTATACATAAAGGCTTGTTACACCTTGGTTAAAAAGGAGCCTCCGGTGGGGTTGCGCGCCCACTCTACCAGAGCGCCAACAGCCACTAGTGCTCTGGGACAAGGAGTTTCCTTGTATGACATCTGTCAGGCCGCTACGTGGGCCTCGCTGCACACGTTTACCAAGCACTACTGCCTGGACAGCCAAGTCCGGAGAGATGGCTTCTTTGGCCGTTCTGTTCTCCAGGACTTTCTGGTGTGATCTTGGTTCGCAGACCCGCCACCGGGGTTGGTATTGCTGGGGGTATCTATTCTAAGGTAAGGAATCTATCACTACGTGTTTCTTTCAGATACACAAGTTACTTACCTTCGATAACGATATAACTATAAGAAACATTAGTAGAGATAGATTGCTTACCGCTCCACCCATCCTCCCCGTTCTGCGAACTGATTTCTAGAGTTAAGGTCATCCCTTTCAGGGCCCTATTTTCATGGCACCCGTGGTCAGTTTCTTGCATGGCCCCTTTGGTCAGTTTCTCTCATGGCTATGCGTTCCTGGCGCATAAAGTAGTGTTCAGAACTGACGTCGGCGCGCATAGGCACGTCTAATTAGCTCCAGCGACGTCATCCCGGCGCCAACGACGCACGTGGAGCCGCATAATGATACACGCAGAGCCGCATAACAACGCCTACCGACGTGTAGGGGTACTGCTGACCAAAATTTTTCCAGATCCAGTCTGACGCCTCGGGGTAATTTTAAGGTAAGGAATCTATCACTATTAATGTTTCTTACAGATATATCGTTACTGAAGGTAAGGAACTTGTGCAGTATGTATACAGAGATGAAGATCGAGTAGTTTACACCAGAGATAGCAGATTTGATACACAGATCAGGAGAGTAAAACAATATGAGGAAGAGAGAACAGGTAACTGAGTTAGTATGCATGTAAATCACAATAGTAACACTTAATATTCCAATGTCATCACAGTAATGAATAGTTAGTATGCATATGGTTCATATTATAATCCAAAGTAAACAGAATTATAGTCTTCAACACTGATGTTGGGGGACTAATATTCATGGGCTCTCAATGCATACAGAGACCAATATCGAACAAATGTCAGCATGCCAGAGTATGGTGAGGCGAGAAAACTGTTCGTATTAAAGTGCATTGAAAAAGCAAGCAGGTATGGATCCACATTTGTAATAAAGGAAACAGGTTAGCCTGGTAGGCACATAACATAACAAGAACATAATCACTCATGATATTTTGTGGTACTGAACTAGTTTTGTGGCGAAACATATGCATATTGATAATAGTTAAGAAGGTACTGATTCACAACTTACCAAGCTGTGAGAGCTTCTGAATGGAACTTGCATTTGAATAAAGAAGAAAATACTAAGAACATAGTATTGAACTTCCTGTATCCACAACGTAATGCCAGACTTTGGGATTCTCTTACCCTGTGATTCTAGATATTTACCCTTGGCACAAACCTATCACCATTTCAAAAAATGTTATGTGCTACTGTTTGTTTCTGTCATTAATACTTTCTTGGGCCCTTTCTGAAGGCATTGATGAGTTGTGGGAAAAGTACCAGGAACTGACTTCACAGCCATCAGTTGGCATTTCATATTTTCCAATGTTGTCTTGTCCAGTGAGCAGCATTGGGGCTGAAACTGCATGTCGCCATTTGATGGCCATGAAGAACCAATACTGGTGAACAGTTTTTTTGGAACAGTCTAAAGCCTGGATTTTTACTCATAAGGTGAGGAATCTGCAGTAAGGTTATGTATCCAACAGAAATATTGTTGTGATTGATATTCCTAACTGCAGATTTTTTGTGTGTGGCTCCTTGCTGGCTCCACATCGCCCCAGACGTGACAGAGCCGTGCTTCGTATATGTGGTACCCCTGCGCGCTGATGTCCGTACTCATCTTTCCACACTTTCCGACATGGATCAGGAGCCCTGTTCCATTATTGTTCAGTTTTCTGTTGACTTCTAAATGATCTGGCAGTGTGCTAGGAAACGATGTCTCCACCCCAAACAATCAGGTTTCAAGCTATGCTGTGACAGCAGGAGGCAGATGTTGGTCACCCACTCACACAATGAATTTTAAGTGTATGAGTTTGGGACAAGTTGCTAAGTTGTGTAATACCTGTGCTGCCATGCAACGGAAGGTGTTCTGAGACTGGTAGAAGAAGTTGCATGGCACCGAACATAAGAAAAAGTTATAGTCTTTGCTTAATTCCCAGTCATGCTCTGAACTTGAACCATGTCCTGAGGCCACTCCCACAACACTTCAAATTAGCGCTCAAAGTAATCTGAGTAGTCCAAGTCCAAACACAATCTTGAGAAAGCAAAGCAGGACTGCCACTGTGATTCCAAAGAGAAGGAGGAAGGGTGTCACAGTATCATTCACACTCCTTAGACGTGTCTGGACAAATAATTGATTCCTCGGTTAGTTCTACCGCGCACCAAGGTTCTAGGGCCTTCATCAACCCTATAGCACATAGAAGCCTCGAAAGAGGCAATCCTGCATATTTTTTATATTTTTAACGCTTCCTTTGGCACACCTTCTCGCCCCTCAGAACCGCAAGGGCATCCACTTTGGTTTCCGCCGGCCGGCCCCTCCCATGCGCGGTCTCTTCCTCTGGTTCCCCTTACTGTGTCTGTACTAATGTACTAATCCTCTGCCACCCCGTTCAGAAGGATCCCAGGCCCTCTCAGATGCACTGGCCAAATTTTTTGAAGATAAGGTCTGAGCCATCTTCTCTACTTTCTCGCCTGACCCTTCCTTATCCTCTATTGAGCAATCCTTCGCCAATAATACTCCAAAATTTGCAGCCTTCGAAAATACCACGAAAGAAATCATCCAACCCCTGATCGCCCGAACCAGATCCGGCTCACCTTTTGATCCGTGCCCTCCAGGCGTTCTTAATCTCATCTCAGAAGCTATTGCTCCGTCATTAACCACCATCTGCAACGCAATGTTCACATCCGGCACCTACCCTTCGGTATGGAAGGAAGCCATTATTAAACCTTTACTCAAAAAGCCCAGGCTAGACCCTTCTCTTCCGGCCAGCTACAGGCCTATTGCATGCCTCCCATTCCCGGCCAGGATTTTTGAAAAAATCATGAATCAGCAGTTGTCAACATATATCCACAATAACAACTTATTGGATGATACCCAGTTCGGGTTCCGTCAGGGACACGGCACGGAGACTGCGCTCCTTAAAGCTGCGGACGAGATACGGTCCACAATGGACAATGGAGGAGCCGCAATCCTGATATTTTTAGATCTGTCCGCAGCCTTCGACACGGTCGATCATGCCACCCTGATCGACCGTGTTGCGGCTATAGGAATAAAAGATAAAGCCAAGGAGCTTCTCGGCTCATTTCTGTCCAACCGCCCACAGACGGTGAAGTTAGGCCAATACACTTCCCAGACCTTCTCCTTGCCTTGCGGTGTACCACAGGGATCCTCGCTAAGCCCGACACTGTTTAATATATACGTGTCCGACTTAGCGAGGGTCATCAAATCCCACGGAATCTCCCTCACTACATACGCAGACGACACACAACTGGTGTTGTCCGTATACGACGATGGCAAAGCGGTAGCTGCGAATTTCCAAACTGGAATGAAGGCAATAAGCTCCTGGATGTCATCAAACTGCCTCAAGCTAAATTCTGATAAAACAGAAGTGATGACATTCGGGAGACTGCAACCAAACTGGTCTCCACAATGGTGGCCCCAACAGATGGGACAACCTCCAGAACCAGTAGCTAAGGTACGAAATCTGGGGGTTATCTTTGATAACAAATTGTCTTTCCAGCAGCATGCCAATTCGGTGGTTTCATCCACCTTCCACATCTTAAAAAGGATCAAAAAACTCATCCCGTACTTACCATCTTCTGCAGGCAAAACTTTAGTCAGCACATTAGTTTTTTCCAAAACCGACTATTGTAATGCCTTGCTTCTAAACGCACAACAAAAGGTCCTCAACAAATTACAGACAGTACAGAATGCAGCAGCCAGGACCCTGCTATCCATTCCCAAATTTGCATCTGTCTCCCCCTACATCCAACAGCTACACTGGCTGCCGGTGAGGAGCCGCATCAAATTTAAAGCTTTATGCATAGCTTACAAAGCTATCCACAACCATGGCCCCCTATTCCTAAAACAAGCCTTCCGCCCGCTCGAACAGCAAAGGACATTACGTTCATCCTCGGCTCACCTGCTAAGAGTCCCCCGCACAAGAAGGGCCAACTGGGGAGACAAACGTTTCACTGTTGCCACAGCCAAATTGTGGAACACACTCCCTCTCCACATCAAATGTGCACCAACTCTGCTCAACTTCAGAAAAAAACTGAAAACTTGGTTGTTTCCAGTCTAACTCCCCCCTTCTCTGACAGAGAGTTCTGCAACAATAGCGCCGAGACACCCTCGGGTATTTGCGCGCTCTAAAAATCGATAAAATAAATAAATAAATAAAATAATGTTGGTACAGACTTCTGCTCTGGCTATGAGATTGATGCGAGTTTATGCCACTGGAAGAGGATATAGTGTTGACTTCAACATCTGACCCCAAACCGACTTCGGCTTAAGCCTGACGGATGTTGTGCTACGAAATTACAAAAGCATAACTAGTCGTTATGCCGCCAGCCTCTAACCTGTACCTCTGCCATGTCGCAGCTTTCACGAAAGTCTCCATTATCCTTTTGTTTCTGACTCTGATCCTAAGCCAGAGCAGGGGCCACCTCAGGATGTTATTGATGATGACGCATTAAACTGATAATACCTCATAAATTGATTTTCAGATTGTCAGTGTGCTTGATACCTTTCCTTAGACTGCTGACACTCCATTTTAGTCACCAGTTAAAGAGACTGCATCATTTGCAATGGTGGTCTGGAGGGAAGCAGAGGCATTAGATTACAGCTACCCTCCATTGAGACCAAAATGTATGTTCTGATAGAAACTCTGCAGCCAGCGACGTCTGAGCCCTTACTTCCTTTTAATGATGTCTTCACAGGTACTTTAGTTCGACTTGGTCAAAACTGTATTCTTGACAGGTGGCTAAGCCTCACAGACTGATGCCTGGTGACCTGTATTTCTTTCACCAAGATTCTCACACCAGAGAGTCTTATTTTACAGTCCTCGCGCAGTAAAGTCAATCGGAGCTCATTTGCAGCCGCTCCTCTGGATAGGAAATCAAGGGGTATTGATGCTTTGGGCACAGGTTTTCTTCCACCAGTCTAATACTGTGGTCTGTAAGTATAGTTGTCTGCTTGAACTACTCCACAAATGCCAGAGAGATCTTGCAAGCGATTCTGGGCTATCTTGGGGCCTCTTTGGCCCAGATGATACGTGATTCATGATGGACAAGATGTGGCCAAATATGTTACCCAGAGGCCTAGATACTATGGATTGCCTAGGTAGGGGGGTTGTTACCAGTGTTGCCCTTAGTAGACCTGTGTGAATGTGAACCACATGATTTCTTATTTATTCGGACATTTTTATAAAGCGTGAAGATGACCCAAGCGTATCCTCTGGCAATCTGCAGGCCGCCCTAATTGTCATGCCCATTCGGAAAGAAGACTGACTAAGAATTGGAACGCTTTGACAACAGCAGAGCTGCATTGCACTCTTTGGGTTTACTGACTCCTGCCGGACAGTTTCTGCTTCAGTTCCAAAAGTGTAGGTGTATAGGCAGAGAGAGCCTTCCCAGCCAGTGTTATATCAGACCTTTAGAGGCTGTGGTCTGGCATGCAGCATGCAGGCATCCGCCTTTAAATTCCTCCTCCTCCTCTGCTACAGCAGCCAACAAGCTACTTTAGTTTAGGGGCAGGATTCAACATTTCCACCCCGGGTGGCAATTCATCACGTCCGGAAGATGAGTCTTATACATGGCTATGCCTTACAATTCCTCCCCACTCCTCCACCTAACTATTCCTCCTAATCCAGGATGAATTTCGGATGAGCAACACTGGTACAGGAGGTGTGCCTGTTGTACTCCAAAGGTGGTATTGAGAATGTACCAGACTCATGGAGAGGCTAGGGTTGTTACTCATGTTATTTCCTCATTCTGAAAAACCACAAGAGCCTCTGGCCTATCCTGTACCTTTGGCCCATAAATTCCTTCCTGTGGAAGGGCAAATTAAAAATACTCATGCTGGCCTGATCCTGCTCTGCCACTGGACAACTGGATGATGTCCTTGGACTTACAGGATGGGTTTCTTTAAAAATGTTGCTTACCAACTCTGTACCAGTTTGCCGCGCTCCCTTTCGACCTCACCTGCACCCCTCGGGTGTCCAAAAAAAGTGATGGCCATGATCACTGCTTATCTTCAGAGGCTGGCCATATCTGTATTCCTGTTCAATGAAGACTCAATGCTGAAGACAGGCTCACTGCAATCAGTCATGGTCCACCTCTGGACGATGGTGGACCAGTTGACATTGTTGGAGTTAATTATACACTAGCCAAGGTCACACCTGATTCCTGTTCTGAGGCTTCCATTCATTGAGGTGAACCTGGACACAGTGGAGATCACAGGTTTTCCTGCCCCACAATGAGTCCAGACCATTCAGTTCTTAATCCTGATCTATAAGGGTTGGTCCTGTATCACTGTGTGAGTGGCAGAGAGCCTCTTAGCCTAATGTATCATACTCGTCAGTTATACCAAGTGGTACCTGCCTGCTCTGCAATAGAACTTGAGGTTCCAGTGGGCCGAGCATCAAAGCAATCTTGCATCACACCATCCAGGCCTCGGAGGAGGTGGCTCGAGATTTGTAATGCTGGCTGCTAGAACATTATTAGTCCGGCGGCAGCCCCCTCTCCTTTTTCCCACTCAGAGCAGACAATGGTGATGGACACATCACTGGCTGGCTAGGGAGGTCATTTGGGAACAATTTAGATTCTGGTTTTTAGTGGAGGTGCAGGCCATTTGCCTGACTCTAAAGGCCATCCATCTAAGGAAGGCTGGTGCATATTCTCAAGGACTAACCACTACCATATGGTACTGCTAGAAGTAGGGTTGAGTGGGGACTTGAGTCCTGTGATAGAAGGTTTTGCATCTCTGATACTGGCGGCACCAGGGCATATTCCTGATCACAGACCACCAGACAGGGGACCGTTAAGTCCAAACCGGATAAACTGAGGCAGCGGCATCTGACAGATCTTGAGTGGTTTCTATATCCAGAGTTGGTGCAGGCATCTTCCAACAGTGGGGAGAATCCTGGCTAGATCTTTTCGCCACCGCTGAGGACGTGCAGTGTTAAAAATATTTTGCATTTTGTGCATTGGTGTTAAAGCAAGAGCATTCGTTAGGAAACGTATTTCAGCTGAAATGGAACACTGAACTTCTGTGCCACTTCCTGCTTCTCTTCTCCAGTTGTGATTATCAAAAACGACCAGGCCCAAGTCATCCTAATGGCTCCTGATTTGGCTAGGAGAGTGTGGTACCTGGAACTTCTGGGCAGGAGCATCTATCCTCTGATCAGACTGCAGGTTCAAGAGGATGTCTTGTCTCAACAACAGTGCAGGGCAGGCCCTCCTCCTGAATCTATGCAATACGCTCCTAAATCCAATTGACTGCGATTCATTTGGTACCTCAATTGGTGTAGGCTATCCTTGCTGTCAGGCACCTTACCTCCAAATCCATTTATGTCAAGCCGTGGGACAAATTAGTGACCTGCTGGGGTGTTTTAAACACTGACTCCTTACAGATGAAGCAGTCAGACGTCTTTTTGTTTGTTTGGTCTTTAGCCCAGCAAGGCCTTGCAATGGGTACTATCAAAGGTTATTTGTATTCCATTTTGGCCTTTCTATGTTTGCTGGACCAACCGCTCTAGTTCAAATCATGTGTTGGGGTGAGGTTTAGTAAAGGTTTGACGCACGTTTCTTCCATGCGGTTTGTGGTGCGACAGTAGGACCAAACTTGATCTTGACATTTCTCATGTGTACCACCTTTGCGCCGATGCATAGCTGCTGGATGCGTCTCCTGACATTGACAATCATCTTCCTCGTTGCGATTAAGTCACTTGACATGAGTGTACTTTAGGCACTTTCAATGTATCTGTCCTAAACCTCCTTTTCCCCCCCAGAGAAATTGGTGCTGAGGATTCTGGCAGACTTCTTTCCAAAAATCTTAACTCCCTTCCATGTGGGCCAAATATCACTCTTTCAGTGTTCTTTGCTCCTCCTCACCCCTCGAAAGATGAAAGACTTCATTGGCTGAACGTCAAAAGGGTTCTAAGCTTTTACATAGATGTACTAAGGGTCATCATATGGACAGTCAGTTTTTTGTGGAGTTTTCTGAAGGGAGGAACAGGCAGATGGTGCAGAAGTTTACCTTGCTCCAGTGAAAAATCCTCTGCATTAAGATCTGCTATACCATGAAACAGCCTCTGAAAGGTCGCCGAGTCCATCCCAGTAGGGCTAAGGCTGCTACTACAGCATTGGCACATGCTGTGCCTGTCTTTCACATCTGCCAGGTTGCGACATGGGCCCTCATTGCATGCGTTAATGAAGTACTCCTGCCCTGGCAGCTACTTCTGATGGTAAGGAGTTTGCTCCAGGTTTGTCTTACAAGATTTTTTTTTCTGATCCCACTCCACATTCCCTCCATCTTTGGGAGATACTGATTTGGTATTGATTCAAAGGTGAGGAATCGGCAGTCAGAAGAACCCACTAGAAGGTAAAAGAAATTTTAAATTCAGGCTGATAAGACAATCCCAGGAAAAACTATTCGCCGATATATACCACAGCTCCTCCAAAGGCCAGCAGAAAATGGATCTCATCTTCCACACTCAGAGCCCTGCGAAATGGAACACCATTCTAAGAACCCACCTTCACATATCCTAAACAACTAGCACCTCTCTCAGCTATCAATCTGACATTTGCAATCTCAAACTGCCCTACATGCAACAGCAACACCTTTGTGACAATATACAGCAATGGCACAGTCCTGACACAAGCCAACAATGACAACCTTGACTCATTCGACTCCATCTTCCCCACACTACCCAACGCCTTCACTCATTTACGCTACCCCCACTTGAACAACGCCCTAACCTCTAACCGATTGACCCCCCCGGGAAACTCTCAAAACAACCCCAAGACTCAGACGCACTCCACCAACTTATCCCCCTCCGGCGACAACCCCCTCATCTTTGCCACCTCCCCCGCCTCGCACAATACATACCTCTCATTCAGAACAAACCCGAGGTACATCCCGGATGAGTCTCTACAGACTCCACAGGCCCTGACCGGCTTCCACCTCTCCTCCTCCCCCCTCAACATGATACCACCCCCCCTTCTACACAATACTATTCCCATGTTATGTTATGTTAATAACATTTCTCTTCCAGGGGATCCTCATCAATAGTCATAAGCATTAGAATATTCCCGCCCATGCGCGGGACCCCGGAAACAATATATTATATGTGCCCCACATATACATATACATATATATATAAATATATATATATAAAAATAAGCAATTGCAGCCAAATAAAACAGTAGAGCTGGAATATGCTGTGAAGAATTTCCACCATACATGTGTATTAGCATTAGAAACATGATAAACAACACCAATGCTTGTTTAGAAACTGTTTTAATGCTTAGAAAGCAGCAGAAATTCTTATAACACACTGTAAGCATATACAGCTCCCAGGCTGCATTGCAAATACCCAGTCTAAAAAGACTGAAAAGCTAACCCTGTGGCTGCATGTACCAAAACTGACGCTGTGCCTTTAAGGCACCTCTGCCCCTAGCTTCCCATCATGCCTCAGGGGTTACAGTTAGGTCAGTTGTTCTTTCCGGCTCCTTCAGGAAGGACCCTGGATACACAGCTCCACATTTTTTCTGCCTTTTTCAGTCAGAAAATCTTCAAAAGAACAGTTTTTTGATTTACTTTGACTGTTTACATCAGGGTCAAGTAAATAACTGCTTAGCAGTCGAATTTTTGTGAGGTTTTCCTGTCAGGATGCCTTCATTATTTGATGATTGCCCTTCTTGTGGCCACAAGAAGGCAAAAACGGACTCTCATGAGGTCTGTATTTTATGCTTGCCAGAAGATCATGATCCAAAGGACTGTTCTCATTGTCAAAACCTGTCTGAAAGAACTTTAAAAGACAGGGAGAGGAACAGGCTCTATGGTTTGGCCCAAAGATCCATGAGGGGAAGATCTACAGAGAGGAAGAGTTGAAAGAGACCCAGAACTCCCTCCAAAGGCAAGTCAGAGCGTCCATCGACCTCAGCGCCGGGCTCGGCGCTGAAAAAACAACATCTGATGGAAAAATCGAAAGATAAAGCTCCGTCGACGTCGGGACCGGCGTCGATGAGGAAATCGTCGTCGAAAAGAAAGTCACCGACGACGAAGAAAGCTCCGCCGTCGTCAACTAGGCGACGATCGGCGTCGAGAGAAGCCACGAGATCTCCGTCGACGAGAAGATCGGCGTCAAGACGTAAGTCAACTCCGCCGCCGTCAACCAGGCGACGGTCGGCGTCGAGAGACAGAATACACTCGCCGTCGTCTCAACGTCGACAGGCTTCGAAGAGTGTGACACCTCCGCCGAAGTCTCCACGGAGGCGCTCGGCGTCGAGGAGCAAGAGCCCCCTCGGACGATCGTCGTCGAGGAAGGGATCATCGTCGAAGACGTGTCGGCGCTCGACGTCGAGGATCTCCGATCCTCCGCCGTCGCCACATGCCAGGTCGACATCAAGGGCTTCGTCGACGACAGGACGTCGAAGGCCATCTCCGTCGCCGACAGACCAACGTCGGTCGACGTCGAGACCTCCGTCGACGGCAGGGCAACGCCGTTCGACGTCGAGACCTCCGTCGACGGCAGGGCAACGCCGCTCGACGTCGAGACCTCCGTCGACGGCAGGGCAACGCCGTTCGACGTCGAGACCTCCGTCGAAGGCGGGACGACGCCGTTCGACGTCGAGGGAGAAGACCCCGTCATCGGCTCGACATCACAGGTCGACGTCGAGAGAACACAGGTCGTCATCGAGGCGTTCGACGTCGAAGATTATCACTCCGTCGACGCCGCAGAGGCGTCCAACGTCAAGGGAAAGACTTCTAAGACGTCCGCCAACACCGGTGAGACGAAAATCCCCTTCAGTGCCTTCGACTATTTTGGTGACCCAATCGGCTTCTCACCATTCCTCCTCAAGTGCCTCTAGCTCATCGAGGTCCACTTCCAGGAGTAGAAGTCCGTTGCCCCAGCGAAAGATAACACTCTCGCCAAGATGGTATGCTCCTTTGAGCAAGTGGAAGGATTCTGGAGCGACGGAGAGGCTGCAAAGATATGTAAGCCCACTCCACAGGTCACCCCTTCAGAGACTGATAGAAGAGACAGACAGACAGAGTCCTATCAGGCACCAATCACGCTCTCGGGAGAGGAGAGCGGAAAGGTCGCATACCCCCAGGGTCTCCCGATCGCCACGGAGAGAGCATCCCAGATCTCAAACACCGAGAAGGGAGAAATGAACTGAGAGGTCGAGATCTCCACGAAGGGAGCGTCGGAGAGAATCACGTTCTCCTCGAAGGGAAGACCGACCGAGAAGATCGCCAGTGAGGAAGGAAAAATCTCACCACAGGAGAAGGAGAACACCATCATCCTCCTCCTCATCTTCTTCGAGATCTTCTAAAGGGGATTACTCCCCAACGCTGGCAGACAGCCCTCGCTCCAGAGCTTCCCCGCTTGACGACGTCAACACATATCTGGACGTTCTTCAAAGGGGCGCAAAAAAGCTTCAAATAGAAATGGCTGTTCCAGAAGTTTCCACTACTGTGATTTTCGAGACCCTTCGGCACAAATCATATTCACGACCTTTGCTCCCATTGGTTCCAGGGATAATGGACCCAATCAAGGAGGTCTTTCTCACACCAGCGGCGATCAGGGCGGTTCCGGCACGTATCCAGAAAAAGTATAGGCCGGCCGACTCGGATCCAATCTTTGTTAAAGGGGAGCCTGCGGCGGACTCAGTTATCGTAGCCTCAGCTAGGAAGAATCACGCAGTCGCTCCCTCTTCTTCAGTTCCTCCTGACAAGGACAGCAAGACCCAAGATTCTTGGGGACGCAGAGTGTGCAGCACAGCAGCTTCATCACTGAAAGTCTCTAGTGCCTCAGCACTTCTCGGCAGATATGATAGAGCTCTGTGGGACTCCATGGAACGATTCAAAGATAAATTGCCCAAGGAGGACCAGAAGGACTTTGAGGAAACAGTGACGGAGGGCTGTTTGGTGGCAAACCAAATGATCAGTTCATCCGCAGATAACGCCCTTCTAGCAGGACATGCCTACTCACATGGGGTTTGCGCGAGAAGATCTTCTTGGTTGCGGTTGACTGGTCTCAAACCAGATGCCCAACAACGCATCCTCAATCTGCCCTTCTCAGGATCTTCCCTCTTTGGGGAGCATGCCGATCAGGAAATGACCCGCATGAAAACCGAATTGGACACGGTGAAGGCGGTTGGTCTGGAAAAGAAGAAAGAGCAGTTCAAGCGACGCTTCAAGACCAACAAGAACCGGGGAGGCCAACAGAGCGTTCAAACCCCTCAATGGTCTCAGAACAAGCCACAAGGGAAGACACAATACAGAGGAGGAAAATCGGGCAGAGGCAGAGGCGGACATCATCAGTCCTCTGCCACGCCTAGAGGAGGCAAGGCCTGAGCAGTGGCTTCCTCTGGCGCCGTTACCCACTCCAGTGGGAGGAAGTGCTTCGCAACACCTGGCAGAGTGGGTCAGCATCACAAAAGATCAGTGGGTGCTGAATATACTGCGCAATGGATATGCGCTACGTTTCCGGAAGAGACCACAACCGATTCCTCCAAAAAAGACTCGCTCGTACCATCTAAACCTCCTCAAAAGGGAGGTGAGCGTCCTCTTAAAGAAAAACGCAATCGAAGAGGTACCCCCATCCCAAAGGGGGAGAGGAGTGTACTCAAGGTATTTTCTAGTCCCCAAGAGAGACCAAGAGGACAAGTTCAGACCGATTTTAGATCTTCGGACCCTCAACAAGGTGGTGGTCAAAGAGAAGTTTCGCATGCTGGCACTTCATCAGATATGTCCTCATCTACAAAGTGGAGATTGGATGTGTTCGGTGGATTTACAGGACGCGTACTTCCACATTCCTATAACACCAGGTCATCGGAAGTACTTGAGGTTTCTGGTAGGGAACAAGCATTACCAGTACAAAGTACTTCCGTTCGGTCTGAAATCCGCACCAAGGGTGTTCACCAAGTGCATGGCAGTGGTAGCGGCATGTCTACACAAAAAAGGTCTTTTTGTGTACCCATATCTAGACGACTGGCTCCTGAAGAGCCCGTCCCCTCATCAAGCCACCAAAGACTGTCGTCTGTGTCTTCAACAACTACACAGGCTTGGGCTCCACGTGAACACAGAAAAGTCAGTCCTGCATCCCACACAAACCATCCACTATCTGGGAGCAGTCCTAGATACAAATTTAGGAAGAGCGTTTCCTTCGCAGGAGAGACTATCTTCCATGGGGCAGAAATGCGGAAAGTTACTTCAGTTTCCTCGTCCAAAGGTGCGAGAAGTAGCGTCTCTGCTGGGTTCCATGGCGTCCTGCATCTTCCTAATTCCAAACGCCAGGTTGAGGATGCGTCCTCTACAAGAGTCTGTGGAAGATCAGTGGGACCAAGCGACAGGAGATTGGGAGGATCGAATCATCCTATCTCAAGCAGCACTGTCCTCAATACAGTGGTGGACTCGCCCTCGGAATGTCTTGCAGGGAGTCCCTTTTCAGCAGCCTCTTCCTTCGATGTCTGTGGTAACGGACGCATCTCTGGAAGGTTGGGGTGCTCACATGGGTCATCTTCAGATTCAGGGTCGCTGGTCGACCAACCTTCAGACATACCATATCAACATGCTGGAACTTCGAGCAGTTCATCTGGCGCTCAAAGCGTTCCTTCCAGCAATCACAACGGACAAAATCTTGGTTCAGACGGACAACACTACAACAATGTTCTATCTGAACAAGCAGGGAGGAACCCGGTCTCGCCCTCTGTCTCAGGAGGCCCAGACAATATGGCACTGGCTTCTGGCTCGGGGACTGTCGGTGGTGGCAGTACACCTTCCAGGCGAGCTAAACACAAAGGCGGACGCACTCAGCAGGCACTTCGAAGATCAGCCAGACTGGGTGCTAAACGACGAAGTAGTCGAAGAACTCTTCCGTTGCTGGGGCCGTCCAGACATAGATTTATTCGCGGACGACGAAAACGCCAAATGCCACGCCTTCGCGTCCAGGTTCCACCGACCAGGGACACAAGGGAACGCTCTCCTGCTGGAGTGGACAGGAATGTTCGCCTATGCGTTTCCTCCTCTGGCACTGATTCCGAAGGTGGTGGCCAAGCTCATCAGATCGAGCATGGACATGATCCTAGTTGCTCCGGATTGGCCGCGACAATGGTGGTATCCAGACCTATTACATCTGTCGCTGTGTCCACACAGACGTCTGCCATGCAGACCAGACCTGTTGAGCAAAATGAACGGGAGGATCCTGCATCCCAACCTCCCGTCACTGAACCTGACTGCATGGCTCCTGAGGTCTTGCAATACGGACACTTAAATCTGCCTCCAGAATGTATGAATATTTTAAAAGAGGCAAAGAGGCCTTCCACAAGGGCGTCTTATGCATTCAAGTGGAAGAGATTTTTCATTTGGTGTAGGGACCATGACTTTGATCCCACCAAAGGACAAGAAGAGGTAGTCCTCCCTTACCTCCTTTACTTAGCGACATCAGGGTTGAAATACGCTTCTATCAGGGTTCACCTATCTGCCATAGTAGCGTACAGAAAATCACCTACACAAACGTCGTTTTTTCAGGTCCCAGTGGTTAAGGATTTCCTTCAGGGATTGAAGAAGGTCTATCCCCCTGTGAGAAATCCTTCTCCTCCCTGGGAGTTGAACCTGGTTCTCTCCAGGCTGATGTCTGCACCGTTTGAACCTATACACAAGGCCTCCTTGCAGCATCTCACTTGGAAGGCGGCCTTCTTGGTGGCAATAACCTCTGCTCGCAGGGTTAGCGAGATTCAAGCACTCTGCACCAAGGAACCCTACACTGTGTTTCACCACAACAGAGTGGTAATGAGGGCTCACCCTTCTTTCCTTCCAAAAGTGGTATCGGATTTTCATATAAACCAAACGATTACCCTTCCTTCGTTCTTTCCTAACCCATCGACCCCAGCTGAGAGGTCGTTGCACTCGTTAGATCTTAAACGGGTGCTAAAGTTTTACCTAGAAAGAACGAAGGGCACCAGAAAGACAGACCAACTCTTTGTCAATTATGGTTCAATGAGGACCGGGTTTGCAGCAGCCAAGAGGTCCATCTCCAGATGGATTGTCTCATGTATCAAACTAGCATACCAGCTGGCTGGCAAACCTTTGTTACAATCACCCAAAGCTCATTCCACTAGAGGGAAGGCAGCCACAACAGCATTTTTACATGACATTCCCATGTCAGAAATTTGCAAGGCTGCGACATGGAAATCAGTCCATACCTTTACAAGGCATTATTGCCTAGAGTCTGATTCCAGAGCGGATTCTCAAGTAGGGCAAGCCTCCTTGAGAAACCTATTTGGGTAGAATAAGGCCTACTTTTGGGCCTACGAATGTGAATGTTACCTGTTGATTCCTTTGCCCGCAGGGATGAGGTGAGGCTCGCTACTCTATTCTAATGCTTATGACTATTGATGAGGATCCCCTGGAAGAGAAGGATTAGTTACTTACCTGTAATCCTAGTTCTCTTCCAGGGGTATCCTCATCAAAGTCATAAGCAACCCTCCCGCCTCCCCGGGCAAAGGACTTTGTTTATTAAGTAGGAGATGTTTTAACCTGTTATTACCATGGTTTTGTTTTCAGTCTCCGAAAAGAACAACTGACCTAACTGTAACCCCTGAGGCATGATGGGAAGCTAGGGGCAGAGGTGCCTTAAAGGCACAGCGTCAGTTTTGGTACATGCAGCCACAGGGTTAGCTTTTCAGTCTTTTTAGACTGGGTATTTGCAATGCAGCCTGGGAGCTGTATATGCTTACAGTGTGTTATAAGAATTTCTGCTGCTTTCTAAGCATTAAAACAGTTTCTAAACAAGCATTGGTGTTGTTTATCATGTTTCTAATGCTAATACACATGTATGGTGGAAATTCTTCACAGCATATTCCAGCTCTACTGTTTTATTTGGCTGCAATTGCTTATTTTTATATATATATATTTATATATATATGTATATGTATATGTGGGGCACATATAATATATTGTTTCCGGGGTCCCGCGCATGGGCGGGAATATTCTAATGCTTATGACTTTGATGAGGATACCCCTGGAAGAGAACTAGGATTACAGGTAAGTAACTAATCCTTCTATAGCGCACAGCTGCCTCAGCAAAGGGGCGTCCCGGCGCTTCTGGAAGGGAATCCAGACACAACACAACAGAAAGATGGAAGGTGCACACTAGACAGAATTCTAAGAGGGATGGGGAAACAGATGCGTTTTGATGGCTTTCCTGAATTTCAACAGCTCATCAATTTCGCGGATGTGGGACGGTAAAGAATTCAACAGCTTCGCAGCCAGGACTCGGAAGGAACGTCCTCCCGCTCTCCCACGAGTGAAAGCGACCCGCAGGCAATAGCCTCTAACTCTCTCCGTTCACCGAAACTCAAGAAGCCGCCGCTTAATTCACAACGTAATCTTTCACACCACATGCCCACGGCTATCCTCAAGGGCAACAGAGGCAACATCAACACTGTGAGCCACACTCCCATTGACAAGCTTTCTCCTTCCATAGACTGCCCCGCTCAGGACATCCTGATCCCAAACTCCCGTACACCTTCCTCTATGAATACGACTCAGAGACTTGCTCGAATGTAAAACCAGCTACAAACCATAATACAGGGCATCAACTAAATCTTATCGAACCGCACCACACCTCTGGAGCATATCCAAAGCCCTCTCCCCACACCCACAACTAACAATAAACACACAAGTCCCCTCAAGGCCCAATGGCACAGCTGGAACACAACCCCCTTCAGGAACCAGCCTCAGAGACTCAAAAGAACAAGCGCCGCAATGTCGATGAGCGAGGCAAATGATCTCACCAAATCTTATGAAGCAACTCCAACTGTCATCCCCAGCTCCAAAATCCAGGTTATCACTTGATTTGGAAAAGACTGCATGGTACCAAGAACATGGAGGCCTCCAGCCTCCCTCACTAATACCCCCATGGCTCCACTAAAGGAGAAACACAACAACAAGGGGGCGACCAACTGCATGCTCATAACTATCTACTACCAAACACGCAACAGAACTAGCAGAAACCATCCTCACCCATGACATAGATATCACGATCATCACAGAAACCTGGTTGAATGAATCCTCATAACCTATAATAGACCTGCTCGTGCCCCCGGGGTTCTCAATCATCAATAAGGACAGAAAGAACCATCGAGGCGGGGGTATTGCAATCATCTACAAGAGCAACATCTCCGTAACGGAAACGGATTCCTTCATATATAACTAATTTGACTACCTAACCTCCGCAATTAAGACGACTGACAACAGAAGCCTTTTCTGCCATCTCCTCTGCCATCCGCCAGGCAACACCCCTTCATTTGGAGAACACCTTTCCGATCTGATAACACACTGCTCCCTCTCGGACTCGAACAACATAATACCAGGCGACCTCAAGATACATTGGAATGATGAAAATAACTCTCTGATCCAATCCATGAATTAACTTCTTCGCAATAACAATCTTATCCAACACTGCACAGAGCAAACCCATAACAGATGCTCAATCCTGGATGCCATATAACAACAACGTAAGAGTGACTAATACCAAAAGGCAAAGAAGGGGGGGGGGGGGTGAGTGCAGTTGTATACAAAAAGAAAACACTCTTTTCTAAAAGAACCCTCACTCACCAACCTGGTTGGTGACATGCTTCATCAAAGGGGTTCCCACTGGGGAGACCGAATGTCCCCCCAGTGTGCTTCAACACCTGATTTACAGCGGAGATGTTTTTTTTGTGATGGCGATTGTGGGGTAGTGCTCAAAATAAAGTTTGTGAGTTAAAAGATAGACAACCGTGCCCTATACTGACTTTAATAAAGGGCCAGCTGGCATCAATAAAAACAAGTGAAATGGACATTGTGTGGTATATATAAACTTGAACCACTGTGTCCTAAAATGTGTAGGTCGACATGTTTCTGCTGTTCAACGCCAAATTCAGCTCAGCATTCTTCAAGACCAATGTGTATCCCCCGGTGGTGCACGTGCGCTAAGGTGTACCCTATCCGTGGGGATATGTGTATGTGAAAAATAAAAACTCACGGTTTTACCCGTGTGGGCTGTCCCAGAATTTCCCATTGCCCGGAATTAGTTAGAATCACTACATGGGCTCTCACGGCGGGGGTGAACCTTCACGCTGTATTCCACTTCAAGTACAGCGACTCCCCTCCGACTACCTAGTTGTAGCACGTCCGCGGCCCGCAATGGATGCCATCATAGCACACGAAGACACAATCACTATTGACCACATTCTCCCTATCGACTGGTCAGACCACCACATCATTCTATTTCACATCAACCAAAAGACCCAATGCCTTCCTTGCACTAAAGAATCCCCTCATTGGGCGAGAAACCTAAGACAGATCCCCCTCTCCGACCTAGAAGAAAGGGTAAGTGCACTCCTTCCACAACATAACTTACTTCACACACTACAATGCAACAATGACTTCCATACTTGACCAAATAGCTCCCCTGAAACAAAAAAAAGTCAGGAGCATTCCATCGAGATCGGGGTTCAACACAGACCAAACTCTGACAGACTATGGAGAAACAACCCATCCACAACCCACCTGGATCAACTCAAAACTGAACACAGGAAATATAAAAAAAACACATAAAAAATGAAAAAAACCTCCTTCTTTTCTGGTACACTAAACAACGCTAAAAATCGTCCCAAAGAAGTCTTTCATCTCATTAGACAACAAATATCCAAGCCCCGCTAGCGCAGTGCAGGCTTCCAAAGACCTATGTGAGAACTTTGCCAACTTTTTTTTTTTTCAAAACCATTTTTATTAGAGGTTCAATCAAGTACAGGCACAGTCCTCCAAAAACAGGAGGAGACTGTCAACAGTAAGCATGAAAAGGCACATTTATGGCATAGCATCGAACCCCTCGGATATAGCAATATGCAAAACAAAAGATACATAACCACCCACCAACCCCCCAAAACCCCCCCCAATCCCGACTACTCCCCACCCCTTATCCCTCCCTAACCCCGTGCACGTGATCATTAGTCAACCAGAGTAGAAGATGTACATAGGTGGGGCCGGCCAACGGCCTAATGTGCAGGGTCCACATCCTGAAGCAAGGCATCGTCCATGTCCATAGGAGGGTCGAGGGGGAGGCCCCTATAGTCCGCCCACCGTTTCCATATCTTGAAATGTTTGCGGGGACACCCCCGAGCCTCAAAAACAGGCTGTTCCAGTCCCATGATAAAGTCCAGGCCCGCCTTCCAGGCACTAAGGGGAGGGGCTCGCTCGCTTTTCCAGGCCTGTGCCAGGTCCCTCTTTGCCACCACCAGTCCCAGCAGCAGTAGGTGGCGCTTGTACATGTTGCCCCCAACATTTTCTAACACATGCAGAAGGCCCAACCGGGGCGTACGGGGCAGATCCCAACCCAGCACCTCAGATAGGCAATCCCAAACCCCGGCCCAAAACCGAGTCAACCGCTCACAAGACCACACAGTATGAAGGAGGGTGCCCCTCTCTGAACCACACCGCAGACATTCCGGGTTTGCAATTAGGCCCGCCCGCCACAGCCGCTCCCTCGTAAAATAGGCTCGATGCAGATATTTGAATTGGATAAAGCGGAGGCGGACTGCAATGGCAGCCCCCCGGGGGGATTCAAGGGCTTCGCGCCAATCGTCTTCGTCTAAGGGGCCGACATCGGCTTCCCATAGGGCCTTCAGTGTCGAGAGTGAGGGGGAGCAGCGCGTGACCAGGGATCGGTAGATCTGGGAGACTTTTTTGTCTCCCAAGTCACCCATAAACAGCTTTGCTTCTATGGGACTGAAATCTGGGAGCTGCTCCAGCCCTACTAGGCTAGGAGTAAGGGCGTGGCGAAGTTGGAGGTAGCGAAAGAACTGGGACCTGGGCATGTTAAATTCGGTGCTGAGCTTCTGAAAGGATTTAAGAGCGGTGCCGGAGAGGACATGCCCCAAGGACGAAACCCCAATAGCGTCCCAGCCGTCAAAGCCCTGCAGCGACGCCAGCGCCGGCAGCAGGCCATTACGCCACAGCGGAGTCTCCGCCGTCAGTTTGCCCCACCACCCCATGCGGTGTAGGGCCCTCCGCCAAACGGCAAACACTACCTGGGTAACACGTGGGAGCGACCGTCTCCTCCTGGCCGAGTACAGCAGAGTGTGCAGGGAGGCGTCGCCCATCAGAGCGTGCTCCAGGGCGTAGGCCGGGTCACTGCGGTCCCCATACCACCACTCATTGAGCACCAGGAGATGGGAGGCCTGATAGTAGGACAGCATATCCGCGGTGGCCAAGCCACCGCAGTAGGTAGAAATGAAGCACGTACGGAGCGCCACTCTAGAGGCACCTCCAGCCCATAAGAATCTGCCTAACACGGAGTCAACACTGCGAAACCACTGCGGGTCAATCGGGTAGGGATGATTCTGCAGCTGGTAAAGAAGACGGGGCAAGGCCACCATTTTGAAAATGGCCGACCGGCCGTAGATGTTAAGGGGCATACGTGTCCACGTTTTGATGTCCAGCTGGACCCGGTCCCAGACCGGCTGAACGTTCCGGCCCCACGCCTCTGTAGGCGAGGCAGAGAGGAAGACTCCCAAGTATTTCACCCCCTCCACTGCCATCCGAAGGGAGGCTGCCCACTGAAGGTCCACCGCGCCATCACCCAGCACCCAGAGAGTCGATTTGCGTGGGTTAAGATGGAGTTGATGCGGGATTTCGGCCGGGCGTCGGGACTCTAACACCCGGGGGCCCGTATTCCGAAGGTCGGACATAAAGAATAACACGTCGTCCGCATACAATGCGATGCGGTCCGTGAGGTCTGTATTCCAGACGAAACCCCGATACAGCGCGTCAGCGCGGACCCTAGCAGCCAGCGGCTCCATGGCCAGCGCGAATAGGTAGGGGGAGAGTGGACACCCCTGACGTGTGCCCCGGGTGACCGGGAATCGTGCCGAGGCCGCCCCCGAGATCCGCACCGAGGCAGTAACCTCCGTGTAGAGCAAGCGGACGTAAGAGATGAAGACCGGGCCAAGGTTCAATAGCGGTAGAAGAGTGAACAGGAAGGTCCAGCTGACTGAGTCGAAGGCGCTGTCGATGTCGGCCAGCAACAACGCCGCCTGGTCCTCTGAAGCACCGATAGCATCAATCGCCGCCTGCGCCCGCCGTATGTTGTGTCGAGTCGCCCGATGCGGCATAAAGCCAGCCCGATCAGGGTGAACAAGGGCAGTGATGTGGGGGAGCAGGCGGTTCGCGAGCGCTTTGGCCAAGAGCTTGGCCTCGAAATTAATAAGGGAGATAGGTCGGTAGGAATCGTGACGGTCCGGGGGTCGCCCCGGCTTCTGGAACACAACGATCTCGGCATGCCGCCAGTCCGGTGGGAGGCGGCCCTGCCCGCGCTCCGTCTCCAATGCATGTAGATAATGTGGCCCGAGCTGCAGATGGAATTTTCTATAGAACTCACTGGGGAAGCCGCTCGGTCCAGGTGCTTTGCCCACATTCAACTGACCCAGCGCGTCCCCGAGTTCCTCTGCCGTCAGGGGGAGGTCAAGAGCATCCCGCACCTCATCAGACACCGCAGCGGGGGGGACCGAGGCAAGATAGTCAGCGACGGCAGCGGGAGCGAGAGCCTCCCGGGAGGCATATTGACACCTATAGTAATTCGCAAAGCTTGCGGCCAGAGTGGCCGGGTCCGTAATAGCCACACCCGCAGCGTCCACAAGGCCTGGGAGCGTGAGGGGCTGCAGGGTTTGTTGACACAACCGATGAAGCATCGTGCATGATTTGTCGCCCCACTGATATACCCGGCTACGGGTGGCCAGCCACGCTTGTCGGGCCTCGTTCAATAAGACCGAAGAGTGTGTTTGCTGCGCCTGCAGGAGTCGTCGCAGGGTGACATCATCCGCCGCAGCTCTGTAGCGAGCTTCTAGTTCTTCCACTCGCTCCGCCGCCGCAGCAATGCCCTCCAACCGTGCCCGGCGAGCCGACGCGCACCAAGCCAGATCGATACCCCGCAATGTGGGTTTCATGGCTTCCCAGACCGTCACCGCGTCTACCCCTACATTCAAATTATCCTGCCAGTACTGGGCAATAGCGCCACGAATATGCTGGGAGTAGTCGGGTCGCTGCAGATGCCATGTGGACATCCGCCAACGGAAGGGCTGGCGTGGTCTGTGCAGGTCTATCTGGACCGCCACCGGGGAATGGTCGGAGAGCCCGCGAGGCCGTATCGCCGCCCCCTTCACTCTGGCGAGGTAGGCCCGTGGGACGAAGACATAATCTAAGCGCGAAAGGGAGCCATGAACCGCTGAGACGTATGTGTACTCGCGGCGCTCTGCATGCAAATGCCTCCATACATCAGCCCAACCCAGCACATCCAACATAGCACTCAACCGCGTAGGAGGGGGGACAGGCGCCACCCCGAGCCTCCGCTGACGGTCCACAGCCACATTCACAACATCATTCCAGTCGCCGCCAATTACCGCCAGGGAATCAGGGAGTTCGGCCCATAATGCGAATAGCCGTTCAGCCAAAGCCCACTGCAGAGGGGGGGGAGCATACACACACCCAAACACCACCGGCTCCACACCCACTCTCCCTTGGATGAACACAAAGCGCCCCTGAGGGTCAAGCCACTGGCGCTCGTGTGTGTACGCCAGGCGCCTATGTACAAGGATAGCCACCCCCCTGGAGCCCCTGGCAAACCCTGCATGGAACACCTGGTGGAAGCCAAAGCGCTGGAGACTGAGGGCCTTCGTACCCAGCATGTGTGTTTCTTGGAGCATGAGCACGTCAGCAAGATCCCTTTTGGCCCAGCGTAGTACCGCCCCCCGTTTTATCTTATCTAAGAGACCCCGGACATTCCAGCTAAGAATATGCATGGCGGCGCCAGTAGGCGCCAAGCGAGGGACGTCAGCCATCATCTCGATACATCCAACCCCACTCACCCCGGCCCCCGGCCCTGGCCCCAATCCCCACAGTAGCATAGGTCAGAAAGATCACGTGCACCCCAACAAACAGTACCCCAATACCCTCACCCCTCATACTGCCAACCCCCCCAACACAGCACCAACCCATCCCAGATCCCCCACCCCCACCCCAATACCTCAAGAAACAATGAAGTACCTGTCGCGGCATGCTATAGTTTAGGCACTAAACAGAGCACCAAAAGGTAGGCACGCCAATGGATCCCACTTAACCCTCAAATACTAACCAGGCACACACCCCAAAACAAGAACCTCCCCAACCCCAACAGCAGGAGGCAGCCCACCAAACATGCCCTCCCCCCCCCCACCCCCCCAATCAATAAGCAGCAGTGATAACATCACGACTACAGTGCATTGGTCCACAAGAGTCCCGCTGAGGCCCGTATAGGCCAAGTAATACTGCACCAGATCTGGCCCGGACCGTTGAACAGCAATCCGCCGTCTCAGCAGGTGGCCCCAAGAGAGATGTAGAGATCAAGGGTCAGTCGTCAGGAGTCACGACCCCCCGCCAGAGTGGTCCGTCTCCGGCTGTGTGTCGCCCAAAAGAGGGTCCCGAGACAGGGATCTCCGCCTCGACCGGGACTTGCGGTGCCGCTTCCCTTTGGCCCGCTGATCGCCCCTCTCCTGAGAAGAACTGCGGGAAGAGCCGGAGTGGAGCCCCGGCTGAACATGCGGGCGAAGCCGGACCGCCTCGTCAGTCCAAGCAAAGACGGCCTCCGGGGTATCAAAGAAGTGTGTCCTCGAGTTATAGATGACCCGAAGGCGGGCCGGATACAGCAGGGAGTATTGGAGTTTTAGGCCCCGGCGCTTGGCCTTGGCCGCCAGAAAGGAGTGCCGCTGCTGTTGAACTAGCTTTGTGTAGTCAGGGAAAATCATGATTTTGCAATTATCGAACAGTAGGGTGTCCTTGAGCCTCGCCTCTCGAAGGATGACATCTCTGTCGTGGTAGTTCAGGATCCGGGCTATGATCGGGCGAGGCCGCTCCCCAGCCGGAGGCTTCTGTGTCAGGGCCCGGTGGGCTCATTCCACCACAAAACAGTTTGATAGGACGTCCGGGGGCAGCCAACTCTCCAGCCAACGGGAAAGGAAGACGTCCATAGGTCCCTTCTCGCAGCCCTCCGGAAAGCCCACAAAACGGAGGTTATTTCGCCGTGCCCGCCCTTCGGCGTCCTCCACCCGGAGCGCTAGGCCCCGCTGCGTCTGTTCCAGATCGGCGACCCTCTTCTTCAGGGCATCGACATCACCCTCCACCGTCGTGACCCAGGTTTCTGTCTCCGTGATGCGGGCCACCGCGTTGCGGAGGTCTTGGCGCAGTAACATCACGTCGGCGCCCACCGCGCCGATCTTCGCGTCCAACATGTCCCGGGATTGCGTGATGGCCGTGAGCAACGCTGCATTGTCCGGGCCGGCCGTCTGACTCCCCCCTGCCGCCCCAGCACCATTCCCGGGGCCGGTGAATTTGTCGATGGGTCCCGTTGTGGCCGGGTTGGAGCCGCCTTTGCCCCTCGTCATGGCCGCCAATGGGGAAGGTATCCGCTTCGGGTCACCTCGCAGAGAGAAGCAGCAGGAGGAACGAACACAGGTGCAGGCCGTCCCACGTCGTCGGGAGAGAATGCCGACCCCGGAGCGATGGGGGGCTCCCCCTCTCACCGAGGCGCCGGGGCCACCAAGCCAGGGCCCTACGCTGGATCCTCCGTCTCCGGGCACGCCGCAGTCCCGCTAGGGGCAGGACGGGGCGATCAGGATATGTGGTAGGTTCCCCCAACAACGTGTCGGGTCCTCTCTCCGCAGGGCACGGTCACGAGCCCCTGACTCCGGCTCCAGCGACTCCGCCCCGACAGCGCGGGCTAAGATGACTGAGGCCCAGCCGGCCTCGCGGCGCCACCAGCGGGCGGATGAAAATCGAGGCCCCCGGCTCGCCACGCGGCAAGTAGGCCCAGGATGGACGGCCCTCGATGGTCGTGCAGGCGGGCGTCTGGGGCGCAAAGAAGCACACCACCGGGATCCTCCGGACTCCAGCTAACTCCTGCACTAGCAGAGATGGGGGAAGAGGAGGTAGGGCCAGGATAAGTTAGCGGATAAAGAACGGGCTGGCAGGAGCTCTACAGAGCCGCGTCCGCCATCTTCGCCCTCGAAGCCACGCCCTCCTTTGCCAACTTTTTTAACGATAAAATCACCAAGATTGAGTTCTCCCTAGATGAGCACTTTCGCCCACCCAACGAAAGCCCGCCCCACTGCAAAGAAGACAACAACCTACCCAGGCACTCCTCCAACAACTGGAAATCGTTCAAACTCATCTCCGAAATCATTGAATTGATTATTGGATCTAATCCCTCGTCACACATTAAGGGCCCTATCCCTGCCCAACTGGCCAAAAAGCTCAAACTCCCCCTAGCCCCGTTCTGGATAAAGATTATAAACAGCTCCCTGAAAACCGGAATCATGCCAGACTGTCTCAAAATCAGACAAGTCACACCATTACTGAAAAAAACGGGCTCTGACCCAAATGATCTCAACTTCAGGCCCGTCCCCAATCCTTAGCCAAAACACTAGAAAAATGTGTTCTCCTTCAACTCACCCATCACATGGACAGCAACATCCTTCTAGACCCTCATCAATCGGGTTTCAGAAAAGGTTGCAGCACAGAGACAGCGATCCTGAATGTCATAGATGATGTCTACAAATCACTCGATAAGGCCAATGCTGTCTACTCATACTCCTGGACCTATCGGCAGCCTTCGACACGGTAGACCAAATGTTGCTTATCAATGTACTCCGAGAAAGGGATGGAGCAGAAGAGGTGTTCCTACAGTGGTTTACCTCCTTTCTACTTAACCGCTCCCAAAGAATAAAAATCAAACTTCACATCTGACCTATGCCCCATACCAGAGGCGTCCCACAAGTATCAGTTCTCCCACCCTCACTGTTCTACATCTACATGGAGACCCTCACTGACAAGTCTCAAAAAAGCCAACATCCACTTCCACCTCCATGCAGACGACACCCAGATATACCTAAAAACTTGCTTCATTGGTGACATTCAAAGACCTAATGACACTCTAAGAGAAGTCCAATACTGGCTATCCCACAACCACCTGAAACTCAACCAAGATAAAACAGAAATCCTTCTCGTATCCAACAAAGAGCAGACCCCCCGCCTAATCACAGAATGGCTAAAAAACATTGATGCTCTCAACTGCAATCTCATCCTGGCCGACTCCGTAAAATCACTGGGAATCACTCTGGACCCTAACATAGACATGGTCAAACATATCAAGACTACACCAAAGAGTGCTTTTTTAAACCTCAAACTACTGAACAAAATAAAACTCTTCATCCCTCCCAATGACATTAAACAAGCCACACAATCCCTGGTTCCGTCCAGATTGGATTACGGGAACGCTATCCTCACAGGCACTGCAAAGTCTCACCTATCTCCCCTCAGGTCAACACTAAATGCAGCAGCCAGAAGGGTCACTGGAGTAAAGAAATATGAACACATCTCCCCGCTCTCAAAGAATTAAAATGGCTCCCAATCGAAATGTGTGCGAGCATCAGAACTGCATGTCGGCGAGCGGGGCAATGCTACTCATTAATATATCTGAGGCTGGCGCTGAGTTATCTGGGATTGCCCCGTCTTTTTCTCCAAGCCAGGTCATGAACGGTTCTCAAATATCTTTTGGGCGTGATGCCATGGGCATAAGGTCCAAGAATGCAGCTAGTTACTTTTGACAATAAGCGATGTCCTGCACCCAGGTATATATTCTGGGTTCTAGGGGTGCCCCAGTGCATGGCCAGTCTACGTTTTGCAAGTAGTAACATCATTGCTATGAGTCGACGTTTCTCGGGCGGGGCCTCTTTGACATAACCTAGCAGGGCTACCAGTGGCATGCATTCCAGTGATATCCCTGTGACCACATGTATAGGTGCATACACCTCCTCCCAGAATCCGGCTATGGATGGGCAGTCACATGCAACGTGCAGAAAGGTTGCATTATCTTGCTTGCACTTCCAGCATCTCGAGACTGGACGTACCCCTAATTTGTGTAATTGCAAGGGGGTGCAATACACCCTATGTGTACATTTAAAATGAATAAGTCTCAACTTGTAGTTTGGGGATAGGTGTCTAAGCTTGGAGAAACAGTGACCATTGTTTATCTGTGGGCAGTTCATTCAGGTCTTCCCTCCACTGAGTCAGAGCCTTCGGGCGACAAATAAGGTGTTTGACTGCGTGAGGTTGTATAGCCTGGTGATCAGTTTTCAAGGAGATGGGGTGACTAGTAAGTGTTCTAGTGGCGTCATGGCAGCAGGAGATGATGGGAAGGGAGGGGTGCAGTGCTTTGCAGGCCGCTCTGAGCTGGTAGTATAGAAGTAATTCCAGGATTACTTTGGTGATGTTTATCGCTGACGAGATGAAGGTCAAGGTTCTGTGTGGTCCTTGAAACAGATAATCGGTCCTTTTTTTTATTTTTATTTTTTATTTGTATTTTGCAAGGTTTTAAGCAGAAGAAAGAGAGGGAAAAAAAAGAACAAGAAAAGAAGGAGAAGGAGAATAAAGGAACAGGCGACATTCCGCCATACAACCCCACACAGGGGGCGCTGAAGAACATTACTGCAAAGAAAAATGCCCAAAAGTACATCAAAAGGGACGGCAGCCAGCAAAGTCAATAAGAGTGCAAGTGATATGGAACTTCAGTCTACATTGTCCGAGAGGCGCACCCATGTCTCAGCGGCTAGTGCAAAGTTCTCAGAAGGAGAAGGGTGTCCCAATCATGATCACAAACATAGAAAAAGGCCAGGCCGTCCGCCTGCAGAGGTGATCCTTGTCGCAACTAAAAGAACAACAATCCCAACTCAACACCCCGCCCCCCCCATTCCCTCCCTACCCCCCGCCCCTCCCCCAGTGGTGGCGACCATCACGCACTCAGAACATCATCATACAGACAGGTGATTAAATTTGAAAGAGGTGTAGCGCACGTAGCGCCGAAGGGCAAACTGCCGAAGGCAAACCTCGTGACAAAAACCTAACCAAGGGACCCCAGTTGAACATGAAGTTTTTAAATTTCCCCATAAAGATATCTGAAAGTCGCTCCATACTCAGTAGACGCCATAGCCGTGCATGCCATAGAGAAATGGCCGGAGCTGTCGGGCTTTTCCAAGCGGCTGCCAAAGTCAGTTTGGCCGCCCCCAGACACAGCCACATAATGCGCTTATCAGCTCTCGTTTGATGTTCAAGCTGCGGATCCCTGAGTCCCAACAGGACAAAGTCCATTGAGTCTGGGAGTGGGTAACCCAGCACATCCTTGATGTGGGAGAGGATTTCGGACCAGAATGGCCGGATGGTGGGGCAGTCCCACCAGATGTGGCTGAAGTCACCCAACATCCCGCAGCCTCGCCAACACTTATCTGAGGTCGTTGGGAATATCCGGTGCAACTTGGACGGATACAGATACCAATCAAATATAAGCTTCATATGGGCCTCTCTAAGATCAGTAGAATGGTTATGTGCCGCCACATCCCGCCATAAGCTCCTCCATTCGCTGTCAGAAATGTCCCTCCCAAGTGTACTTTCCCAATGGTCCATATATCGAGGTCGAGGGGACACCGCGGTTTCTAGTAGCAACCCATACAGAAAGGAAATCGCCCCTTTCATGGTGGATGTGCGAAGAATAAATGTTTCAAACTTCGTCAATGGTCTAGTAGCGGCATCTACCACTCCAGGGGACGTTGCCCAATGGAGGAGCTGAAGATGACGAAAGCGCTCGGTAGGCATAACACCATAGTCCCGCATACAATTATGGAAAGTAAGAGGCGTGGCACCGTGGAACAGGTGGGTGAGGGCCCTACAGCCACCCTCTCTCCAGACACTAAAGGGTCCATCCGTCAATGCCGGAGGGAAGGCCGGGTTGAAATGGATAGGGGTAAATGGGGACGGGAATGTGGTCCATCGATCATCGCCACTGACTGTGTCCCAGACCTTCAACACCGTGCTGGTGGGGGTGCTAATATACGCGTTTCTGGGCCGGTCCACCTTAGGTTTCCAGGCTAGATCCCAGATGGATCGTCCCGCCACATTCCGGTCCATATGGAGCCAGTGCTTCTCTGAAAGCTGTTGGGACCATTCCACCAGTACTCTTAATTGGGCAGCCTTATAATACAAGTGCATGTCCGGGAACCCCACCCCTCCCTCCATACGTGGGCGTCGGAAGCGACCGGATCCGGTGCACCTCCTCAGGCGGTAGGGTTAAGTTCAGAATATATGATTTATCGAAGTTGACTTTGAACCCCGACTCCGTTTCAAAATTAGACAGCACTGTATGGACATGGGGTAACGATAACGCCGGATCCCGAATTGACAGTAATACGTCATCAGCGAAGAGCGAAATCTTGTGTTGGTCACCTGTAAAGGGGAGGCCCAAGATCCGCTCGTTCTCCCGAATCGCCAACGCCAACGGTTCTATGCTTAGCGCAAAGAGAAGTGGCGAGAGCGGACAGCCCTGACGTGTTCCGCGGGAATGGTGAAAACTCCTGGATCTGTGTCCGTTAATCAGCACCCGAGAGGTGGGATTGTTGTAATTGGCCTCAAGCATTCTTATGAATCGGGGCGAGAACCCGAAGGCTTCCAACGTGCGGTGTAAAAAACACCAGTCAACGCGATCAAAGGCTTTTTCCGCGTCAAGCCCTACTAACACCGCCGGTATGCGAAGCCGCTCAGCCTTCTCAATCAAATGGATTACGCGCGGCAAGTTGTCGTGAGTCTGTCGATCTTTTATAAACCCGGACTGGTCCGGGTGGATCAGAGCCGGCATCAAATCCTGCAGCCTGCTAGCAAGGATAGATGAGTACAACTTAGCGTCCAGGTTGAGGAGCGCTATCGGGCGATAAGATGCGCATTTGGTAAGATCCTTCCCCGGTTTGGGGATGATAGTAATCAGGGCCTCAGCCATGGTGTCCGAGGTTCTTCCCTCAGATGCCATCGCGTTGAAGAGGGAAACCAGGTAATCGCAGATGTCCGATGCGAATGTTTTGTAAAACAGGGCCGTGTAACCATCAGGACCCGGGGCCTTGTGGAGTTTCAGAGCCTTAATGGCGTCCAGTACCTCCTCCCTAGAGATGGGGGAAGACAGCAACTCGTTCCATTCCCTGGAGACCTGTGGGATAGGAAGAGCACCCAAAAACGCAGACTGGGCCTCTGGATCCAGGGCGTCGCTCGAATAGAGACCTGCGTAGAAGCGGCCAAAAATGGCTGCCTTGTCTGCATCTTTATGCCGAACAGAACCTGTATGGTCCTGTATGCCCCCGATGTAATCCCTCTCGCGCTTATCTCGAAGCTGCCGGGCAAGGTGGCGCCCAACCTTGTTCCCCTGGGAGTAGGAGACGCGTCTAAGACGTAGGAGGGTAAATTCAGCCCAGTTGTTGTAATGGGCTCTCAATTTCCCTCGTACCGCCGTATGCGGGCGGAGGGTCACCCTAGAGGGGTTCAACTTGTGCGCTTGCTCCAGGGTAGCGAGCTCCGACTCCAGAGCCTCCCTCTCCTTCCGCCGAAGCTTGTTAAGATTCGCGTTAAGGGCGAGGCACGTACCCCGTATGGAGGCCTTGCACGCATCCCATGTGGTATATACTGACGTATCGGAAGGTGGGTTAAGAGCAAAAAATTCTCCTATAGCCTTTCGCAGCTCCTTACAGGACACCTCATCCCGCACCAACGCTGCTGGGAAGTACCACTTCCGCCAGCCGCCCCCCCCCCTACAGACCAATGTAACCCAAGCACCACTAAGCTATGATCCGATAATGAGAGTGGGAAAATATCAGCCATTCGGATATCTCCCCTGAGGGCCTAGCTAACAAAGATGTGATCAATGCGGGAGTACGAGCGATGGACATGAGAAAAGAACGTATAATCCTTGGCCTGAGTGTGTACAAAGCGCCAGCTATCCACCAATCCCAATTCGCCTATTTGTCGCTGCGTTTCTTCCGAAAAGACCCCAGTATCTGCCCTGCGCGCCCCCGAGCTATCCAAGTCCCTGTCCCACACCATGTTGAAGTCCCCCAGCAGTATCAAGTGCCCTTCCACAAAGTCCCCCATCTTGTCCATCAAGCATTGTAAAAAACCATTTTGGCCAGCATTCGGAGCATAAACCACACCAAATGTACACTGGCGGCCATATAATGACCCCTTCACCATTAGCCAACGACCCTCCTTATCACCGCTCACCCCCAGGGGTTGAAAGTGGAGAGAGGCCCGGAATAGGAGGGCCACCCCTCTATGCTTAGTGGGTGCTGACGCCCTGTAGATAAGGGGGAAATGTCTATGACGGAGTCTCAGTTCATCTCTCCTGGCCAAGTGGGTCTCCTGGAGGGCAACTACATCTAGATGGTGGTCTGAGAGATACTTTCAGAGCTTCTGGCGTTTCTGCGGGGAGTTGAGACCCTTCACATTCCAGGTACCTATACTAACTGGCATGGTGACGACATGAGACTCCGTTCTGTGTGTTTGCTAAAGTACCCAGAGCCCGGCCCCCGGCCCCCGCCAGCCACCAGTCTACACACCCCTGGATCAGGCCCCTCTCCCAACAACTCCCCCATACTCTGGTCCACCCTCCCACTCCAGTGACTCCAATGTACCAGACCTCCGAGCCTCCCTGATAAGATGACTCGTTGATTTCTGTATACTGAGAACAACCGGATAAGGACATCAAAGGCAAAGTCCTAGGCACCCTCCGTTCATGGGGAACCGTACTCACTCTTCCCCAGCGCCCCAAATAGGTCTCCCCCATGTAAACAGCAAACATTGTAGAGACCTCAGTGCAGTACAAGATAACAAGTGCAAAGGAGAACACCACTAGTGCCAACAACATCCCATACACACCATCGTTGGTCGCCACCACACCCCCCCTTCCCTCCAACCCCAACCCCAACATTCCCCCTGCAGTACCAACCCCCAGAACTCCCCCCTTCCCAACCCCCCCCCCCTGCAAACAAAAAGACAAGAAGAGAGAACTCAAGGCACTAAACCTGAACAAAGCATTCAGCAGTTCCAATGGGCCACGGGTCACAAGGTCCACATCAGACTGGAATCGGGGTGGGGGCACCAATTCGGGGGCCCCCAGGGCCACAGCCCGGGGTGTCTCCTCCAAAAGTACCATAGTACCCCGGGACCTTAGGGCCAGAGACCCTCCGGCGCCCAACCATCAAGGAAATCGGGGATCATGCTGCTCCAGAGCTCTGCTGAGAATCTGCTAACGTGGCCGAGGTCACCGACGCCACTGCAGCACCTCTTTCTTGCAAGCTAGCAGTGCGGTCCGGACGCCTCCGGTCCGGGGAAGAACCTATTCGATGCCATGAGGAAGACCGATGCCGTCTCCTCGACGGGGAGGGATGTGCCGCCTGAGAGGAAGGAACGTCCTCCAGGCCCAGAAGATCTTTCGCGACCTGCATGGAGCGGATTTGTGCCAGCCTGTTTTGCCATCGGAATATTATACGGAAGGGGTGTCCCCAGGAGTATGAGATGTTGCGCTCCCGCAAGAAAGCAGTTACCGGGCGGAATTCTCTCCTCTCTCGGAGCGTCGATGCCGCCAAGTCCTGGTAGAGCTGCGGGCGGTGGTCCCTGAATTGTAAGGAGGTGATGGCTCTAGCCTTCCGTAGGATACGCTCCTTCGTTTGAAAGTCATGCACACAGACGAGGATGTCCGGGGGGGGGGGGCACCCCCTCGTCTAGGCAGACCTACTCTGTGCACCCTATCCATTTTAATTTCCTGCACGTCCTCCTCGTCCAAGATCTGCAAGAACAGGGCCTGGACATACTCTCGCAGGTCTCCAGCTTCACCGTCCCATGGGACCGCCCTAATACGAATGTTGTTCCTCCTGGAACGATTCTCCAAGTCCTCCGCGTGGGCCTGCAGGTCTAAATTCTGTTCCGTAAGGCGAATAACATCCTGTTGTAGTTGGTGCACATCATTTGCCACACTCAAATCGTGATCTTCCAGGGTCGCCACCCGTTCACCAATGCCATCGACATCCCTCCGCACCTCCCGGAGATCTGACGCCAGCTGGGCGCGAAGCTCAGAAATGTCCTCCTTGATAGAGGTGAACAGCTCCGTCATGAAGGCCTTGGTGGCGGACGCCTCCTCGTCCGTTTGCCTAGACGAACCACTGGCCCCTGTAGAAGATGGCTGCTGCGATGATTTGGAGGCACCGTCCTTACCCGGCCTTCCTTTGCGTAGTACAGTGGACATCATGGAGGTCCGGCTGCGCCGTGGGACCAAGGCTACCGTACCTTCACCCGGGACGAGGAGTGCTCAGGCGCAGCGTAAGGCCTCACCAGATATTCAGGCCTCCGTGTTGCCGCGTATCTGCGCCACGGGTAACGGCCGCCTGATCAAGATGGCGGCTCAGAAGCTTCCCGCCAGAGGAGCGCCCAAGAGTCAATGCAGGGACAGTGTCGTCTGGCAATCAATCCCGGGGTCTCCGCCTCTGTAAGTCGGGGCCACGAAAGCGGACCCCCTGCTCCAACCACGTACCCCCGCTGAACCTCCAAAACTATGTCTCAGCCACCGGCGAGGGGCCAGCGCAGGGCAGACTGTCAGCCCGCCAGGCGAAATAGGCCTCTGGTTCCGCTCACTCGCCGGACCGGGGTCCACAGAGCAGGGACAGTTCCTCCGGCTCGTAGCTGCTTCACGCCACGGGCACCACCTCAGGGTGTTGAGATGCTCGCAGGTGCGATGGGGACGCCCCACTCCATCAGTGGGCGCAAGTAGCCGCCTTGGCACCATCCAGTAATGGCCGCTCCCGGCCTCTCACAGCTCCGCCGATAGTCCGAGGTACATCCTCCATGTGGCCGGTTGTCCACCGAGTTCCCCGGGGCAGTTGCAACAGAGCGCCCAATATCGCCTCAGTGCCTCGATGGTGCGCCGCAGCACTGGCATGCGATAAGGAGGGTAGGAGCGACCCGCTGCCTCGCGATGCCACGCCCAGCCGGCGCCGGCGCCTCTGCACTCGCAGGTCGGCCTCTCCCTCACGCAAGACCGGTGCGTAGTAGGCCGGATGACGACCCTCCCGCAACGGCGCTCTCCGGTCTCCTGCTGCCTCGCCGGGGGCTCCGGACCTCTTCATTTGATGTCAGTGGTCTCTGCGGGTATCTCAGGGTCGATTGGCACCCCGTAGGCGATGCTATACAATGCTTAGCAGGTCGGGCGCCGGAGAGACTCGAAAACACGTCTTACTCCGACGCCATCTTGGCCACGCCCCCCATAATAATCGGTCCTTTTAATGCCTCATAGCCAACCTATCAGTTGGCTTGTGAAGTGTTGTTTGACTGTATATTGAACTTGGAGTTGTACGTCATGGCTGTGGTCAGAAAAGAGTTTTATTATCTGTAAATTCTCTGCGTGTGTGGACTCTGGCAGCACTGAACGCTCGTCCAGGTTCACTCACGTATACAAAGGCCTGCACCAAGCAGAGTCCCCTGAATAGTGGGGTCCTTGCACTGCAGGCGCCTAAACTGTGCTCTTGGAGTGGGTTTTCGGATTCTACCAGACTCCACACCTATTCCACCATTTAACTGCGTTGTAATCCGTAGGATCAGCCAGATTTGCCAAATCCTTTTGTTACATCTTGGCAGTTTAAGTCTGAAATGCCCGTAGTATCCAGAATGTGTGCTTCTCTTTTTTAAATTATAATAATTGTGAGAACGTCAGTACACCAGGATCACATAAGCAATGTTGTTGCTTATGCTGTACCATTGATTGTATAATTATACATCAATATGCACTTCTTACCGCATGATGGGAGGCGTATGTTTCATTACGTTTTGTTGTACAACCCTACACATATTCTTTCCATTAAATCGATTACATGAAAGTTCCTTCCAATGCTTTAAGCGATGATTCCTCTTAAGATGCTGTGTGCCCTTATTTCAGAGGTCACTTAGCGTATCAAGTTTGATATCATTTTGTTCATTTAAACACAGCCTGCAAGCACAGCTCAGTGATACTGGTGAAAGGCAGGCGACAAATAATTGGTCTTTCTAGTCAAGACATAGCATTTGGGTGATAAATGAGCCAATGTCGGTAGCAGGTAATGTACACCAGGTAGCAAAAGCACTGTGAGAACGGCGAACGCATGCTGCCTCGGCAGCTTTGAGCTTCAGAAATGTACGAAAATGTTGACGATGAAGCACATTTCACCAGGACAGTATTCTAACTTGTACTGAGGCCTGTGCCCTATATTGTACTGTACCTTACAGAAATGTTAATAAAAATAATTAAGAAAAGAAAGGTGATACCATGAAAGATATTGCATTTACCCTTTCAATGTGAGCGGGGTCTATATTTCCCTAAACAGGTTGACTAGGTTAAATACGTTTCTTTCCTAACTAAGCACATTCTAGTTGTAATCGGAACTCCCTAAAAAGATCGTGCACAATTGAAACCCAGCTTCCTATGTTTTGTTTCTTAAACATGTCTTTGTAAAACGTTATTCAGAGGGCATGGGAGAGTGATGGGTATGAGATGACTACCGTTCTGGCTGTTAAACAACCATTGCAGTAACCAGTAACCATGAACGCGTGAAAGCTCATTCTTGGTCGTTGTTGTCAATTACCCCACCCCACCCCCACCCTTCCTATTTCCCTTACTCTTCCTTCACTCTTCTCCTCTCTTAAGGTGTGTTGTAAACCTCACAGAATATTGGAAGCTTTCATGCACTTATTTTTGCATGTGATTTAAAAAAAAAAAAAGAAAAATGTTAATTCAGCTTAGCTACAACCATAGGTGTGATCTTCGGAGTCTTTTGCTTCCGGCATTGGCTTACAGTATGCAAATACATTTTCTTCTAAATTAGTTAATACTATATTGTCTGTACTTTTTATTTTTAGACCCCTCCAGAGAGCCTCGTTCGATGTGCCAGTCTTCTAACTGGAGTGCTTGGGTACTTTTGTTATGCCGGTATATTATCTGAAGAAGATGCCTGTAAAGCGGAGCTCTTCGTTAAGGCAAAGGTATAGTTGTACTGTTGACTTGGTTTCCTTTCATGTAGGTTTACGTTTTTTTAATGTTGAATTTTTTTATGTGTTTTTATTTTTGCCCAAATAAAATCTTATTAAGGTGTTCAAATGTTATGACAATAGATTATTTTAGTCGTGAAATGCATTTAACACAAAATATACATTTCAAGCTCTGGCTATTCTGACTAACTTAAACTATGGTTTGTGTTTGGGTACAGATATTGGATTTGGTGTCCGATTTAGGAAATGTAATGTTTACGTTTTATTTTCTTACCACATTTGCTAATAGTTCTATTGCCATCTCCTGCTTCTGTGTCAAGGTTGATCAGGCTTGCCACACCTGCTCACTAGAAGAGACAAACTGTGTAGGGTGACAAGGAAGCTGCAGAACACATTTTCCATATCAAAGGGGAAACCACAAAGGGTGGGAAACGCAGCACAGTGCAAGGCAGCTGAAAGATGGTGGCTTGTACCCATAAACTGCACAGTGTGTTGCACTCGCGCAACTTCAGGGAAGACTTTTGTGGGTGATCAAACTACCTAAGAAGTCCTTCTCCGCTGGCTACTTTTTTGGGAACAGTTTTTAATAATACAGACATAGTAAATACATTTGGATGCACGAATTGCTTGAGAAATGCATGGAATTGGAAAGTCAAAAAGACAGTGAAACTGGGCACCGGTAGTACAGATAAAGGTTACAACTGGTTTGGTCATCATAGGGCCGTATTCAATTTTAAACACGTCTACATGGTAAGTGAGGGCGAAAAATGGGGAAACATCTCTCGTTCCCCAAGCCCCGCCGTACTGGATTGTACCTCTACCCCCACCTCAAGTCTGTAATATTTAAACCAAGGGGTCCAGATCTTAATGAATTTTTGGGGGCGCCCTCTAGGTTTGTACGTCACCCTTTCTGTTACCATGTATAGATCCATGCTTGCCCTCCATTTGGTAAGTGTGAGAGGGTCCGGGGCTCCCCAATATCGAGCTATGTCCCTCTTGGGCAACACCAACCATAAGTTACATAAGAGTTTACTGCGGGGAAGTCTACTTTGGTGGGGATACCTAACACAATATATGTGGCCTTCAAGGAGAGCTGCGCTCCTTGAATTCCATTCAGTTCCCCTAGTATCTGGGACCAATAGGATTGTATATAGTGGCATTCCCAAAGTGTGTGAATGTATGTATGTTCCATGACTTACAACATAAGCAATTTGGTGTTTCTGCTCCACCTATGGTGTGTAGGCGTGCCCCGTCCAAATACACTCTCTGCAGAATCTTAAACTGTATTAGGAGCAACCGCTGTCTGATAGACACCTCTTTCGAGTGTGTCAGGGCTGCTTTCCAGTCAATATCTTCTAGCGGTCCGGTGATGCTTTCCCATTTGGTCCTAAGGGGTCCTACCTTATCTGGAATGTTATTATTGAAGGTTTTGTATGTCATAAAATGTTTTTACGGGGTATTTCTTCCTGCAATGGTCTGCCTTATAGGGATGCGAATTCAGGGATATCAGCAGTGTCTATCTTCTTCGCCCTCCATGCGTGTTTCAGCCAGAGATAGGTGTATCTTCGGGTGTCATTTTACTGGTATGTAGTTTGAAGTGTTGCAAAGGAGGTCAAGGTGTCTTTCTAAAACATCCCCCAGTTTAGAAATCCTGACCATGTCCAAGTGTCTGAAGCCCTGGAGTTTACCGATCTCTGGCAGTCTCAATCCCTCCTAGAGTGGAGTCTCTTGTCTCTTTTCATTTGTCTCTCCGCTCCTCTTCGGGCCTCTATCGTCCTCTGGGTGGCTAGAAGCAGCCAGTGGGTTCCCTTGCCCCCGTATAAGTAATGAAGGTGCGTGCAGTGTCGAAATTGGAACAATTCCAGGGCATAGGTGGGGTGGTGTCCTGCGATGTGCCCCATTCATTAATTACTACTAGGTGGGCAGCCCTTTAGTAGGATCTTTTGTCAGGTAGTGCGATTCCCAATTATACTGACTGTGCTAAAGTGGCTGTAACGCCACTCTCGGGTGGGTCCCATTCCACAAGACTGTACATTAGTTCGTTTTTTATTGTTGTGAAGATCGCCTCAGGTATCTTGCAATATGTATTTTGCAATTTGTAAGTTAATTTCGGGAGCATAATCATTTTGTACATGGCGCTCTGCCTGTTATTGTTAACAGGAGCTGCCTACATCGTCCCACATCATTGTGGAATTCTGTCAGAACCCGTCTAATGTTCTAGTTTAGGCTCACCATGTAATCGGTGAAGACATAAAGACCTAAGTAACAGAACCCTTCTTGGCCCATGTGAAAACACCTTGGGAGTTCTTGAGTGTCAAGGTTTCCCCCATCCAAATAGAGGCTGGATTTGTCCCAGTTCATGTTGTACCCGGCGTGTCGACCATATTCTTCAAATGTTTGTAGGATCACAGGAAGTGACTTATCAGGGTTAGTGACATACAAAAGGATGTCATTGGCGTAAAGCGAAATTCGCTTGTCACCAAGGACTTTTTTGTCATCCTTGAAGCTGCTAATTTCTGGGTGGGCCCCAATCACGCAAGCCAGTGGCTCAAATACCAAGCAAACAGTAAAGGCAACAGGGGGCAACCCTGTTAGGTACCCTTGCGTACTAGAAAGTCCACCAAGATTGTCCCATTGACTCAAACTCTGGCCCTAGAATTAGTGTATAATAACTCTACCAAGGCTATAAAAACTGGACCGAATTCGAACCTTAACATACTTTATCGCATAAAAGGCCAGTGCACTGCGTTGAATGCCTTCTCTGTGACAAGGGAGAGAAATGCAACCAGTTAGAGAGGCAGCGGAGGTTGAGAAGCGTGGTTCGTTTTGGCATAAAGCCAGACCGGTCGCAGTGAATGAGAGATGTGATCACCGACAGAAGGCTCTAGTTTGAGTAGAGATATAGGGAGATAGGACCCACAATCAGTCGGGGGATTCCCTGGTTTATGAATCATTACCACTGTAGCATTACGAAGATCTAGTGGGAGTGTCCTCTCTTTCTTTGCTGCTAGGTACATATTCAAGAGATGTGGGCCATGAAAGCTAGCATTACTCTTAAAGAATTCTGCGGGCAGTCTGTTCGGACCCGGGTTTTCCCAGCTTTTTGCCTACCAACAGAAGTACTACAACAGGCTAACATTTCCCGCCACATGTATGCAGACGACCCTCAGCTGCACATGAAGATTAGATCATTGGAAGACATCATCACATGAAACAAGCACTTCAGAAGACTGTTCAATAGCTTTGGGGCAATCAATTTAGCTTAACCCACAGAAAACTGAATTCCTTCTGATCTCCCCTCCCAAAGTGACACCAGGATTAAGGAATGAACCAAGATGATTGCTTGACTCAAAGGACTTGAAAACGTCAGTCCAGGTGTTGGTCATTTCTAGAATTGAGTATGGTTGCTCAGCTTTATCTGGTCTCCGTAAGATTCCAACTGCTCCCCTTAAAGCTTGTCTCAATGCGGCAGCAAGACTTATATCTGGAAATTTGACCAGTTCACTCATCACCTGAAAGCTCTCAATTAGTTACCGTTCGAGGCGAGAATACAGCTAAAGATTGCATGTATAACAGACAAGGCTATTCACCACTCAACTCCTCTTTACCTTGCCCTGAAAATTACATTGTCTGGCGATAGTAGATCCTCTAGGGGGTGGGAGATTTTTCACTGAAACCAGCTTTCTTCCGGAAGAAGAGATCATGTTTAGAGCGTTCACGGGAGTTGCACCTAGGATTTGGAACTTGCTACCGCCGAATATCAGAAGGATTACCCACGCTACTCGGTTCAAGAAGGAGACTATGTCCTTTCTGATGAATATATTCCTCCCATAACAATGGAGTGTTATAAGGTCAATTCATTGGACTTACGTTGTGTTCCTTGACCAATCCATTGTTGTTCTGGTCTTCTACTGTACTTGTTATACAATGCATCACCATTGTGTATTCCTAGTAACGCTCCGTATTGGTTTTGGTTTGTAAATAAGGGTTACACGATTTGTATTACGGTTGTCTTTTACTATCTATTGTGTTTTTTGTAACTTTTAGAACATGCAACAGGGTTAAGTCTCATATTCCTGGTAGTAGATGTAAAAAAAGAAAAATGGATTTTATCTGAAAATGTAGTACGATCTAACGGTAATGAGCTCTGACACTCATTTCTTTGGGTCATGATCGTGCTATAAAAAACACTGAATAAATAAAAAAAATAACAATAGCGTCCATCACTTCCTCCACGGTCAGCTCCTTCTCAAGCATTGCTTGGTTATCTTGGGAGAGAGTGAGGGTGACTATTGCTCACAAGTAACTATCAATTTTGGTACTGTCCTCTAGAGGCCAGGCTCTGTAGAGTTCTGTATAGTAACGGGAAAAGGCGACCGCTATATTTCGGGCTGTAATGTGGGTCTCGTCTTTTTCGCGTATAGATGCCACCCACCTAGTCTTTCTCACTTTCCTACCCAATCAGGCCAACAGCTTTCCTGCTCTATCACCCATTTCTCATAGGTGGTGTTGTGTGGCCCAGAGCTGGAGCTTCACTTACTGATTCACCAATGTCCTACATTTCCTGCATATTACTGCGACTTGACTGAGAGTATGTTGGTCAACACTTGGGTCTACGTGTATTTCCAGCTCTAGGAGCCTGTGTTCCAAAGTCTCAATCTCGCAGGTCTCCACTCTCTTTTTGTGGGCTATTATGTTTTGTGCCCTATCTTGTATCACAGTCTTGTAATCCTCCCATAAGGTAACCGACGAGGACACTGAGCCCTCATTTTCGCAGAAATATAGCTTTGAGTTAGTTTGAATCTTTCTGGCGGTTGCCCTGTCTTTTAGGATCCAGGCGCCTCCATTCCTTTTGGTTCCTGCATGTTCCCCCTCCCACTGTCAGCCATAGAGGGTAGTGGTCGGATATACCTCTTGCCAAGTACTCCACCTTTTCCACTGTCTCCACCTCTCCTGCCAGGGCGAAGAGTTAGTCTAGTCTAGAAAAGACCTTATGATCTCCTGGTTACTTTTTAACAGAATTTGAAAACTTAAAATGGATTTGATCTGTTTCACTGGTGTTTCTTGCCCCTGTCAGGAGAGGTAGCTGAGAAAGGCACACCACTTAAGAAAGTACCACTCTTCTCCCTGAATTAGCACGACACCCGAGAAAACTCTATGCATCCTTCATGGGCTTCTCTGAACAGTCACATATACAACTCCTTTAAAGCCTTGCTGATCCAATTAGTTACTCAGGAGAAAGGTTGGTGTTGTCAATTATTTAAACAGCCACCAACCAGTGTTCTTTGTTCCACAGCAATGCCTCCATATTAGCGGAACGTTTAGTATGCTACCTTGCACATTGAACACAAAAATGTGAATGAATGAATGAATGAAAGGAATCTTCTATCGCGCAACTTAGCCCAAGGGCATCAAGGCGCCTAAGCAGGTCAAGTAATATGTAGTCACCGATGAAGTACTTTACAGATACACTTCAGAGAAAAGCCAGGTTTTCAGTGCTTTGCGGAACAGAGCAATCGAAGGTTGCCCTAGGAGTTCGGGGGGAAGAGAGTTCCATAACCTGGGTACAACCGAGGAAAATGCTCTGCCTCCCCATTTGGCTCTTACAAACCTGGGAACCTTAAGGAGATTTTTGTTGGAGGAACGAAGGGGACGACTAGGAGAGTAGAGGTGAATATGTGACATGAGACCCTCAACACCCATACTGTGGAGGGCCCCATGGGCAAGGCAAAGAATCTTAAAGGAAATCCCGGACTGAATGGGAAGCCAATGCAGACTTTTTCGGGCTGCCGAGGCCGAGGCAAGTCTAGGGAGGTTTAAAACCATCTTTGCCGCCACGTTCTGGACTATCTTGAGACAATGGATAAGGCTCTTGTGTATGCAAACATAAAGGGCATTACAGTAGTCCAGTCTTGAGGAGACTAGTGCCACAGTGGCCAGTTTCCGGGCGTCAGGAGAAAGATAGTGGGCAATCTTTCTGAGGACCCTGATGATGCCACAGCAGGTGGAAACAGTCCTACTGACCTGGCGGTCAAAGGAGAGTGCAGTGTGCATTAGAACCCCTAGGTTCTTGGCAAACTGGGGGGGGGGGGAAGAGGGCAGTCCCCGAGAGAGGCAGGCCACCAGAATAGATGGGGACAGGGTGTCCAAAGCCGCCGTCTGGTCTAGCAGGACCAGGAGAGTGGTATCGCCCTTATCGACCTGGCAGCGGATGTTATTGACAACTGCCGTAAGGGCGGTCTCAGTGCTATGAGATCTCCTAAAGCCATGCTGGGAGATATCCAGGAGGGCAGAGTACCCAAGGAAGGAACTAAGGTGCAGATTGACATGAGATTCCATCATCTTTGCAGGGGCAGGAAGAAGTGAAATGGGGCAGAAGTTTTTCAAACCCCCTGGGTCTAATGTGGACTTCTTAAGAAGGGGTTTAACAGCCGCCATCTTCCATGAAGAGGGGAACACCCCCTCCGAGATCGCACGATTCATGACATTCATGAGGGGGGGATAACCACATCCCGACAGGCCTTAAGGACTTTAAGCGGGCAAGGGTCTAAGGGGGAGCCCGATTTGGTGTTATCCAGGAGCTGAGTCATCAGCTCAGGAGTAAGAACGGGGAAGGACAGGAAACTCGGTGGGTGTCCACCAGACAAGCTACAATCTCTAGAGGGAACAAAATTAATAGGAGAGGCCGTACCAAGATTCAGGGATTCAAGAGAGCTATAGATATCCACGATCTTTGAGTAGAAAAAGACCAAGATATTGTCGCACAACTCCTGAGATTCCACTATCTGGGCAGCAACCTGGGGAGAGGATAGGGAGTCTATGATTTTAAAAAGATCTCTGGGGAGTTAAGGGAAGCAGTAATCTTGGAAAAATAGGCCCTCTTTCCTCCATAATGGCTAGTTTGTAATCCTTTAAACGGAGTTCATGTTGTTCCCTCTCCGAGGGATCCAACTGAGCCCTCCAGAGCCTCTCCTGTTTGCGACACCCTTGTCTCAGCAGCCTAAGTCTGTCCGAGAACCAGGGGGCAGACGGACTCTTTCTCGCAGAGTAGTGCAGTTTAAAGGGGGCCACAATATCCAAAGCCCCTGAAATAATGCTTGCGAGTTCAAGAGCAGAAGAGTTGGCATCCTGCAATTCAGCCGGTGTCAATTCATTCAAATAAGGAGAGAGAACCACGTTATTAATAGCTTTAAGGTTCCTTCTAAGTTCCCACTTCTTGGCATCCGGAAGAGAAGGGGGTACATCCTGAAATGACAGCTCTAGCGGGTCGGCCGAATGGTCGGACCAAGCTAAGGGGACCGGAGGGCCCACCTTCAACATGGGGTCATTGGGAAAGACTCCGTTGAGTATATGTCCAGCCAGATGAGTGGAACCTACCACCAACTGGGTCAAACCACAGGAGTCCACGGTATCCAAGAGGATCGGGGTATCTCTAGATCTCATATTTTCCAAATGGAAATTAAAATCTCCAAGGAGATTAATATTGGGCCTCTCAATAAATAGCTCTAGCAGCTTGATCAGACCCTGGCTAAAAGAAGATCTAGGGCCCTGCTGTCTGTAAAACAGGAGGCCAGAGAAAGTGACAGAGGGGGTGGAGTTGATGGAAAAGTACAAAGCCTGAAAAGGGTCAGAGGGAGTGGAAAGAAACTCAGTACGGCATATAAGGGAATCCTTGTATAGAATACCTATTCCTCCTCCTCGACGACCAATTCTGCGCATCCTGGCCAGGGCATACCCAGTGGGAATAGCATCTATCAAATCAGGTCCCGAGGCATCGGAAGCCCAGGTCTCTGTGATAAATACCCACGTAGGTTTCCTGTCTGAAACAAAGTCCCTGAAAGCGATGTTGTTTTTTATTAAGGACCTGGCATTGATAAGAAACCCCCTTTCAGTCGTTATGTTGGGGGCGGACTTAGAGGCGCCAATGCACGGCTGAGTCTTCCGGGGATTTGTGTTTCCGGAACCACTGCTCAAGCATCCACAACCCATCCTAACTGAGAAAGCCTCAGGGGCAGTGGTATGATAGCAGGGCTTAACTAAAGGCTTCAGCGCAAGCAAGAACTGTCTAGAATAGCAGAAACATACTTGCAAACCAGCGGTGGCCAGGCCAGCCTCCCAGGCCCCAGGCGCGATCTCAGCCGGACGGGCGCAGACGGGCTGGACTTAGGCCGACTTCGCCGTGCGTCCGCTGAGCGCGGAAGAAGTCATGAGGACTAAATAGGGCGGCGCCTGGAGGAGAGGCTAGCGCGAGACCCTGGGTCTCCAATCAGCGCGAGACCAACAATCTATGCCGAGTGCAGCGAGCCTTGTTACAAAGTAAGTGCAAAGTACAAGTAATTTTAAAAATTGGTCAGATAAAACAATCAAGTGAAAAAGAACGGAGTAAAGTGCAAAGTAAGGTGCCCTCAGCAGTACATTACAGCATCATAGACCGCTAAGCACAGGGCAGGTCATGAGGACTAAATAGTGGGATTTTTCTAAAGAATATCTTGGTGCTGCATAATTGAATAATTATCAGAACTCTTATATTTAGGTCCTATGTAATGCCAGCTTCTTAAAGATCATTGAAGGCCACAAATTTGCCTGAAACCCTGTGTACAATTAAACCTTAAATCATTTCACACTTGCTGCATTCCTATTTATATTTTGCTGTATTTATATCAGCACAGCCAGGTGTAACAACATCAGGGGGCTAGGAGGTTTGGGGAGGGGGGTCAGGCGTACATCTGAGCATATAGTGATAGTTCAAAAAGTACACCTGGAATGGCAGATGTGAATGGGAGGACTGTGTGCAGGAGAGCTAATTGTTAATTGACCTTAATATGATGTGTCATCAAGCCTGATGGGATAGACAATCATCTCGGTCATCTGTGGCTGGTATACATCAAAAGTAACCAGCAAGGTATCTTAGGGCCATCTATGGTTTAGATAGAAGGTTTAGATTAATCCCCATCTCTCATCAAATTCGTTAATGACATGTATGGCTATTCCATTTCTCTCAATCATTCTTGCTTTAGCTCTATTGAGTACAGACTTTATACCACAACCATTTTGTTTGTTCTGTAACACGAACAGTGCTGACCACCAGATAATATCCTCTATGTGCTTATGTTCTAAGTAACGTTGGACTAGTGGGGCTATACTTCTTATTCTGGATCTGTGTTGTTGATTTTGGACTGTACATCTTATTCTGGATCTGTGTTGTTAAACTCTTGATTTAATTGGTTGGGTAGTCTGACCAATGTAGAACCTTTCGCACAGTCAATGCACACAATAAATTAAATTTTTGGTGTTACAATTGGAGAACTTGATATGTAGGTGTATTTTGCCTCTAATTTCAATGTGCTTAGTGTCTTTCGGGGATTGACATGCTACACAGTTGTTACGCTTATAATGTCCTGTGACCGCCGGGAGCCTCAACATTCCTCTCGGGTCCTTTCTTGTTTCGGATGGGCGTGCTGCTTTCACTAGGTGTTTTAGAAGATTGTTTGCTCTTCGGAGTGAGAACATAGGTTTAGAAATATTTAAATGGTCTAGAATTCTCCAATTACTTTGTATTCTATTTTTTACTTTATGTGCTTTGGGGTTGTATGTCAGAACACACATAAGTGGATTAGTTTCAGAGTGTGTTTAGGGGGTAAGCAATGTTTCTCTGGGTGTGAACCACGCTCTTTTCAATGCTGCTTTCACCAGTTTTTTAGGGTAACCTCTATTAGCTCCAAATAACGTAGCCACCATGCTGGTGCTCTCCAACAGTAGATAAACCATGCATGACAGTAAGATATCCTCTGTGATTGCCCCAAAGAACACATCAGATTCAAGAACACTACTTATATTGGGACAAAGCAGTTAAAACTAAACCAATTAAATCCTACCCTTCTTGCTCAACTTTAATCATAGGTAATCCAGATTTATAGCCAGGCATGACCAAAAGAGGGTTCACACAATAGCCAAGGGGGATCATACCTCCAACTAAGTGACCTATATGAAGGATGTGCTGCAAAAAATGGAGAACAGTGCACCAATTACTTTTTAGGTTGAAAAGTCATTTTTAGAATGACAGAACCTCTACACTGGGCATTCCATCTACAAGTCAAAGAGGGGGAGACTGAAAGCACTGGATCCCCCTACACTGCCAAGGTGGTGGACTAAAATCTGGAACTTATATTAGATGGAAAAATAATGGAGATTAAATGCCACGAGTCTACAGTGGAACTGATCCCTCCACCAAATTTGTTTCATGAAGCAGGTATAGTTCTGTAGTAGGGGATCTCTGTGTATAGTCATACTCTAGTGAATATTCCCGCCCATGTGCGCGGACACCGGAGCAATCAAAAATAATCTCTTAAGCTGTCAAAACATGCAGACCTGCATAGACACTTAAGAGAGAATTTAAAGACAGATAATGCAGCCTATATCCACAGGCTACACTGTCCAATACATCAACTAGAAATTCCACCAAAAACCACAAACAGCACAGCCTGTCCAGGGTTTTCCACAGAGAAAACCTTGCCTTTAACAGCAAAACTCTCTGGAATGATAGAGAGGAAGGAGTGGACAGACAAGCCCCATAGGCTGCCATTATGTGGCTCAAAACAGGATACTGTGCCTTTAAGAGAACTTTCCAGAAGCCTCACAGTATCCCAGAATGCAGTGCAGGTCCCTTTCACCTTCAGTTCTTTTTTCCGGCTCCTGCTAGCAGGACCCTGGAGCATTAGCTCTTCTTTTTTGAGTTTTTTCTACCCTATTTTGTGATAATTTTGGTTTTTTGTAGCTTCACTCGACGTCTTTGGCCTTTATCTACATTCTGCTGTGTTTTTTTGGCAGAATTTCTGCAGTCTTCTTGTTTTTAGACTATTTCTAGTCTGACAAGTGCTTTATCTGCAGCTGAACTAAAGACCAAAGCTGAAGCTCACAGGTTTTGTACTCTGTGCTTGCCTGTGTCTTTTGACACCTGTCTTCTCTGTACCTTCTTTTCTAGGAGGCTTCGGCTCCCAGGTTTCAAGCAGAGGAGTTTGAAGGCATCTTCAGCCTCTGGGTAAGGAGAGGATAGGTCCTCCACCGAGTCCCATGCTGTGATCTCTGGGGTTCTCCCCAGTAAGGGCACGTTTAAGCTATGACGCGGTTCCGGTCTGCGTCGGGCCGTCATGGAGGGCCTCGACGTCATGGGGTGCCTCGACGTCATGGGGTGCCTCGACGTCATGGGGTGCCTCGACGTCATGGGGTGCCTCGACGTCATGGGGTGCCTCGACGTCATGGAGCAGTGATGCTCGACGTCATGGAGTGCCTCGACGTCATGGAGTGCCTCGACGTCATGGAGCAGCGATGCTCGACGTCATGGAGCAGCGATGCTCGACGTCATGGAGCAGCGATGCTCGACGTCAGGGAGCAGCGATGCTCGACGTCGGGGAGCAGCGATGCTCGACGTCAGGGAGCAGCGATGCTCGACGTCATGGAGCAGGGATGCTCGACGTCATGGAGCAGGGATGCTCGACGTCATGGAGCAGGGATCGGCGTCTCTGTGTTTGACGCCGTAGTGACATTTTGACGTCAGAGTGTTGGTTGTCGTAGAGACAGTCACTGTCTTAGTGATGGTGCCGTCGTAGTGAGGTCGACGTCATGGGTTACAGCCGCAGAATTCTGCCGGCGCTTGACGCATGGGTCTTGTTCCAGGCCTCGCTCCGTGGTGTGCCTCTCTTTCTAGGAGGGGACCTTGTGTTCCCGGCACCGTCCACTCACGACGGAGAGCAGTTGATCAGCGTCGAGGAACCCTTCTGATGGAAGTTTGTGGCTACTCACCACGTGTAAACGAGGGACGTTGGTCCTTTTGCTTAGTTTTGAGTTCTTGCATACCTACTCATCGGCTAGGTCGCCTCCTGCTCAACCACCACTGGTGAGACCACCGGGGTTGTTTCGGAATTCTCTCGGTTCCCTCTCCCGCCCACCATCCCAGGGGCCTTTGGCCCCTCAGTCTGCAACGCCCGTGCCTTGAGGCCAGGGATGCGTCTTCCATGAGTACGGGGAGTCTCTCTCCGACTCTTAACTGGTTGGCGGGACTTAACTTTCGTCCACTACCACCTGACAGGAGGTTCTGGCTCCGACCGTGCTCCTGACTTGGTCGCAGGGGTGGCGGCATGTAGACATCATGCTGTGGCCCGCTGTTGCTGGACCATTGTGGTCAGATCCCTCTGTGGGGGTGTTTTCTTCACCGATTTGTGGTTCCCCTGCCGAGAGACAGGAGGAAAGCCTTACAATAGCTGTCTAATGGGCCTGATAGTTTCGGATCTAAGCATCGGTGTCGGAGCGGAGTTTTCTCTCCTGCCGACCCCCAGGTATTGTGGGTTTGTCCTACGTTGCCATACTTTTATTCGTATGACGTCTCTGCAGCCTGCGGCTCAGCAGTGTGCTTCTGCTCTCCCGTTCTTTGGGCAACCCTTGGGCTGCCATGAGAGTAGTGAGTGGCTCGCATGAAGTCTGAATCGGAGACTTTTGGACGGCTGTAGGTTTGGGGCGTGGAGAACGGCTTGATGCCTTCTGCCCTTTCTGTCGGTGTTTTTCCTCCAGGATTTGCCTGTGGTCCCGGGCCGCCATTTATTGCTTTGCAAGTATATTGTGCGCATACGCGGGAGAGCTTGTTGCTCCTCTGCGAACAAAGGCGAACAAAGGCCGGCCGGGTCTAAGTCAGTCTTCGGTTCATCGGCCCTCCTCCAGCAATTCCTCCGGTCAGCTCGCGGTTTCAGCTGCCCGAGCTCCAAGCAGAGGCCAATATCCTGTTAAGGAAAGGGGCGATAGAGGACGTACCTCTGTCTCAAAGGAGAAGAGGTCTGTACTCCCGGTTCGTTCTGGTTCGCAAGAAGGACAAGAACGAGTTCAGGCCCATTCTGGATTTGCGACAAGCAAACAAGTGGATTCGCAGAGTGGAATTTCGCATGCTGTTGTTGCATCAGGTTTATACTCAGCTGCAACAGGGAGAGTGGCTCTGTGCCATAGATCTACAGGATGTGTACTTCCATGTGCTCATTGCACACAAACACAGGAAGTGCCTGCGATTCCAAGTCGGCGCCCATCATTATCAGTACACAGTACTGCCGTTGGTCTGAAGTCTGCGCCCAGAACATTCTTGAAGTGCATGGCAGTGGTAGCTGCACGCCTGAGGAAAAACTAGGTGTTTTCTCTACCCGTACCTGGACGATTGGTTGATCAAGGCCTCCTCCTTCTCGGAAGCTCAGGCACGCTTCCAGAGGACGTGCGTTCGCTTGAACAAGCTGGGGTTGCACATCAACATGTCCAAGTCTGTCCCGATTCCGGTCCAGTGCATGCAGTACTTGGGAGCCTCCACCGATACGCTGTCAGCAAGCGTGTCTCCTTCGGAGGAGAGATGATTATCTCTCCTTAGGAAGGCTCAGGCTCTTGTGACCGCTCCATCTACAACAGTGAGGACGGTGTCTTCTCTACTGGGGTCGATGGCCTCTTGTATCTTCCTCACGCCACACGCACGGCTGCTCATGAGACCTTTGCAGGAGTGCGTGGAGGATCAGTGGGATTAGAGGAAAGGATCTTGGGGCGACAAGATACGACTGTCTCTGCGTGCTCTTCAGTCTCTGAAGCAGACTCTTAAGAACCAACCTAACCCCTCTTATTGTCACTGGTGTGGCTAAATTCCTTGGATGGGTGTGGGTGATTAGAACTAGGTATTTAAAAAACAGCCAGTGCTAGGCTGGCCTTTGAACATTTAAATGTGATTTTTAACTGTAGATCTAGGTCTTCCAGGTTTTTACATTGTATTACTAATTATTGTTATGTACCCATTATAAGAATGTCTGTCATCACTGATTTAATACTTTTTTAACGCCACAATGAATCAATGTTTTGTACCCATTATAAGAATGTCGGTTACAACTGATTTTATATGAACTTGTTATTTTATCATGTATATTTTGTATGTACGTCTTTTAAGATGAAATAATCGAATAAAGACTTATTAAAATGGTGAAAAATGGTGGCTAGTGTTCAGCGGATAATCTTCTCAGAGGGGTTCCCTTTCACAAGGACATTTCCACACAGACTATCGTGACGGATGCGTCTCCCTGGGGGGCGCTTTCCGGAGACTTGCAGATTCAAGGAACGTGGTCCCTGATGGAGTCCACGTATCAGACCATTTTCCGGGAACTCAGAACTGTTCACTTGGCGCTGAAGGCGTTCTTCCGTCCTTCCAGACCAACTCTCTGCTTGTACAGACGGACAATACGACCACAATGTATTACCTCAACAAGCAGGGGGGGTTCAAGATCGCGCACTCTGTCGCAGGAGGCGCGGGCGATCTGGCGCTGGTTTCTAGCCAGAGGACTGACGATAACGGCTACCCATCGGCCAGGTGTGCAGAATGTTCAGGCAGACGTGCTGAGCAGACTGATTCAGGAAAACCACGAATGGGTCATAAACGTACTGGGAGAAGTCTCCGGCATATGCTGAGAATTCGCCTCCAGGTACTACCTGCGCGGAAGCTGGGGAATGCGTTCTGGATTAACTGGTCGAACAGCTTTCTGTACGCTTTTCCACCCTTTCCCTTGATTCCGGCGGTGTTCATCAAGCTGTCCCAGTCCAGGGCGCGGATGATCCTGATTGCCCCGGACTGGCCCAGGCAGTGGTGGTTCACGAACCTGCTTCACCGGTCTCTCCGTCCTCACATACGGCGGCCTTGTAGGCCGTACCTTCTCACAAAGTTCAGGGGGCAGATGTTGCACCCCAACCTCTCGTCTTTGATTTCGGCTGCATGGCTCCTGAGTTAGTGCAATATGGCCGTTTGCATCTACCAGAAGTTTGTATGGACATACTGAAGGAGGCTAAGCATCCTTCCACTAGGACTTCTTATGCTTACAAGTGGAAGAGGTTTTGCATCTGGTGCAAGTCCAAGGACAATGACCTGACGACGGGTAAGGAAGATGTCATCCTTCCGTATCTTCTACACCTGGCGCAGTCGGGCCTTAATGTCCACTCCATTACGGTTCATCTTGCTGCGCTGACTGCCTACAGGAAATGCGCTTCAGACTTCCTTCTTCCAGATCCCTGTGAGCAAAGACTTTTTGGAAGGCTGGAAGAAAGCATTCCCTCCTGTCTGGCTTCCTTCACCTTCATGGGAATTGAATGTGGTGCTGTCCAGATTCATGAAGGGGCCTTTTGAACCTTTTCATAAGGCTTCGTTGCAGCACCTGTCCTGGAAGGCGGCGTTCCTCGTGGCCATCACATCGGTCTGCAGGGGGAGTGATATTCAGGCGTTGGGTTGCCAAGAGCATTATACTGTATTTCATGCTGCTAAGGTTGTTACGCATACTCAACCTAAATTTCTTTCAAAGGTTATTTCTGATTTTCATGTCAACCAGACAATACCTTTGCCTACGTTTGTTCAGAATCCTGCATCTCCAGCAGAAAGGTCCCTATATTCCCTGGATGTTAGGAGGGTGTTGGAATTTTATCTGGATAAAACCAGAGATATTCATAGTTCAGATCAATTGTTTGTCAATTATGGATCAGTCAGGACCGGTCTTGCTACCTCAAAACAGTCCATCTCTAGGAGGATTGTGTCCTGTATACAATTGTGTTACCAAAAGGCTAATACGACCTTAGGAGGTAAACCTAAGGCTCATTCCACCAGGGGCAAAGCTGACACGACTGCTTTGCTACTTAATGTTCCAATTGCAGAAATCTGCAAGGCCGCCACTTGGAAGTCGGTCCATACCTTTGCTAAGCATTACTGTCGGGACACTGATGCCAGGGCAGATGCTCAGGTTGGGCAGGCTTCGCTGTGATATCGGTTCGCACAGTAGTGGTGTTATTTCTCGGTTCTCCACCGCCGCTTTGGTGTGGGGATGGGCTTGCCATTCTATTCACAAGATTATGACTATACACAGAGATCCCCTACTACAGAAGGAGTAGTTTCTGTCCTGTAACTCCAGTTCTGTAGTAGAGGTATCTCTGTTATAGTCATAAGCGCCCGCCCTCCTCCCCGGTGGAGAGAGATATTCATGTAAGAAATGCTACAGGTCTGGCGTGTTACGCCTTCAAAAAGAACTGAAGGTGAAAGGGACCTGCACTGCATTCTGGGATACTGTGAGGCTTCTGGAAAGTTCTCTTAAAGGCACAGTATCCTGTTTTGAGCCACATAATGGCAGCCTATGGGGCTTGTCTGTCCACTCCTTCCTCTCTATCATTCCAGAGAGTTTTGCTGTTAAAGGCAAGGTTTTCTTTGTGGAAAACCCTGGACAGGCTGTGCTGTTTGTGGTTTTTGGTGGAATTTCTAGTTGAAGTATTGGACAGTGAAGCCTGTGGATATAGGCTGCATTATCTGTCTTTAAATTCTCTCTTAAGTGTCTATGCAGGTCTGCATGTTTTGACAGCTTAAGAGATTATTTTTGATTGCTCCGCGGTCCGCGCACATGGGTGGGACTATTCACTAGATTATGACTATAACAGAGATACCCCTACTACAGAACTGGAGTTACAGGACAGAAACTACTCCTTCCAACCCCAGATTGAAACTGGTACTAACAACCAATAGACCGAGAATCTTAATGATATTATGGTGCCAATACTGACATTTTTTGATTAAACTCAAGAGTATAGTGGCTGCTGTTCCTCCAGCTGATATTCACCTTCTTAAATTAATAGCATGAAATGCACTAAAAAACATATATAGAATATTGAATTTTTTGTTTCCCCAAATGCCATTGAACTGCCGAACTCTTTCATGGACGGGTGTCTCCTGCGTGGAAGTGGCTACATGCAAATAATAATAAAAACAAATTCCCGAAGGGCATGGAGCACTCGCTGGGGCCAATTATCCAAACTTTATTAGCATACGCGTTTCAGCATACCAGTGCCTTTCTCAATGCTCAGTTCGTGAAAGAAATGTTAACCAGAAGGCTTTTAAATAGATGTCTCTCATGCTCTGATTGGGCAGTGTAATGTGGCTGTTCATTGAAGGGGGACTACGATTGGTCAATTCAAAACCATTGTGGCAGTCCTTGTTCGTTCCACTGGTTATGATTACACCCTCCTATTTCTTCATAGTAACATTTTTCCCCTCTTTGGGTGTGAGCAGTAATACTTACCATGTTTTGTCCATTGTTGTAACAATAATCCTAACATTTCAAAAGTTAAAATCTGTATCCTTCGTCCAGCCGTACACACATGATTTAAATGCAGGTTGCTGTTGGTATCAGGACTTGAGGATGTCACATGTGGTGTTAACCAGCACACCAGTGGGTCTTGTGGTTACTCTGCTTCTTGGACCACATTTGTTATTCCTGACGTTGTAGAACAGGCAGGAAGATATACTAGTTGTTACTGATACAGACTTCCCCCTCTATTCTTTAGGAATTCCTGTTTTCCCCATGAGAGCGCCTTTCAAGTGTTGACTCAATATCGATGTCCAGCCCTGACCCGATCGTGTGATGTAGTTACCCTGCACCCTTGTCCTGATGAGGCCCAAATGATGAGGCCGAAACTTGTCGATTGCATTGAATAGAGGAGTCCAATGGATTAGTACATGCTAAGAAATTTGATACAAACAATGTGGATTTACTCCGAGGTCGAATTGTTTACCTCGTGTGTATTGGACGACCTCGTAGTCGGATTGCTTATAATTATGTAGCAACCACTTGGTTCTAAGTTTGGGGTAGGAAGGAATGTATTCTCAAATGTATTTTATTGTTTTTTGTTAATGTTTGTGTAATTGGTTTAATCTCTCCTTGTCTTGATGTATTTTATGTGTTGAAAAGAATAAGAAAACAATTAAAATCATTTATAAATTGTTACTATTGGAATCGGAGGTGGTATGTGTAATAATGTTAGATAGTCAATATGAAGGGACTATTTACCAAAGAGTAGGATTTAATTTGTATGCGTCCTATTGAAATTTGTGCTGTATCGATTCCTCTGCATCATTTTAGTGTATAGTTTGGTAATATCTATGTCACACTCTGGTATTAAAACATAAATACATTTGTGAAAAAGTGTGTATTGTTTGGATGGAACAGGTGTGAGTTAACTTAAACCCCTTGATTAGTGCTTGAGCTGGATGTTCCTTAGATTTTGTAGACCTTAGAATAAAACGTTAGTAGAGTTGTTATCCACATTATCTCTAGAGCCATTGATATAGAAGAGTTTAGCTGTATTCTTCATTATTACTGTCTCTGAAGATAATATAGCATTTGTGTGCCTCAAGTCTGTCTGCTCAAAAAGGAGAGAACTTGTTAAGCTGCATGTTAGAAAAGGTGGCAAATCCAGTGACTAAACATCAGTTCACCTCTCCCTAGCCATCAGATCCCTATCCATTTTGATGTGTAATAAAATTGCTCTTTTCTTTTCTCTTTTTCAGTCTTTAATGCAGTGTGTTGGAGAAAGTGTTTCTCAGTTTAAACTCAAGTCAACTGAGGAACCCAAGATTGTTGCGTTCAAGACTTTGATAACACAGTTACTTAACTGTTTATGCAACTGCCCAAAGGTAAGTGTTGTCTAATACTTTAATGCATTTTTTTACTTTGAAATCATTTGTCTGGACACCGTGAGTCTAGTCTTAAAGTTTTTTGTTGTTCTTCACAGAACACCCCGAGCAAAGTTACATCAGATTTGTTTCTCCGACTGCTAACATCAAGACTGTTGAATGACCTTACTGATATCTGCAAGCATTTGGTGAGTACATGGTAGCCCCTTGTTCCAATTGCCTGTCCAAGCATGTTTTGAAATGTGTACATGTATGTCAAGGAGGAAGACATATGTTGGTTGTCAAGTGTTAACTTTCGACTTTTAGAATTGGAAGAAAGTGACATTGGAAAATAATGACTAGATGATTCCCAGATTTTATATTGTGGGCCCCAGCCAATACCCAAAAAGTATGTATTTAGAACTTCCCATTTAATATCCTGGTGTACATATACATTTGGTTACCTTTTTCACTGCCTAATTCATATAGAAAATCAAGAGTTTGCTGTTCATTACGTTTAAATCATCCATGACATCAACAGGTCCTCTAAAATAGTAGAAATACTACCGTTTTGCAAAAAGAGACTAAGTATTGTTAAGTTCCAAGCTTTAGCAAGATCCAGAGCTAAAACTAAACATGTTTTGCCACTTGTTGTCAGATCTCTGGATTATATGTTCATGACTTGATGAGATATAGAATTATACTTGTTACGTTTATTTAGCAACGTTGCATCCGGAGTGTTTTTCTTTTATTTTGTTTTATCACTATGGCAGTCCAATCAAACAATCTCAAACTGGAGAGTTTCTGACAATTCCCAGTTTCTTTTTCATTATGATTTTCGCATGGTAGGTCTATGGTCAATGAGCACATTATTTTCTCTTCCTTTCCAATTTTGCTATCTTTTGGAACCAGGAATCTTCCTCTTCAAAGGTTTCTCCTTCAGAGTTATGGTGCTTTGGCTTTAGTCAGCATTGTTTTTGTGTCGATGTCTTCGGCTTCTTTTAAGTCACAGTTAATGGCGGGAAAGGTTTACCTATTGCCCTTCATCTCTAGCACACATCACATGGATGCAAGAGCATTGCATTTAGCGTAGGATGTGGCCGGGTAGCAGCCTATTCACATTTTGCATTTCAGACTTTGCAAGGTCCCCCTGCTGCTGCTTGCTTCATCTGTTTTAGGTGGTAGCTCTGCATTACATTTGTGCCTCTGGCATTGACACTCCTTTAAGGTACCCAGCAACACAAATGCTAGTTATTTCAGTGCCAAGAAAGTGTCTACAATATCTAGATGAAGAAAACATAAATGTGACTGGTGAAAGCTTTCAAATGTCTCCGCACCTGCCAATCGCTCGGGCTGCATTCCAGACCATTGATTTCTGCCCACTATTACATTTGAGACTAGCCACATGCAATTTAGGCTTCATCCTGCTCTATTAAAAGCAGTATAGCTTGAAATGCTAAACCATGTCCCTCTGTTTGGGTACACAAGCTACTATACACTATTTCTGTGTACTTGGGGCTCATCAGTGATGTAAAATCTGGCTTCTGTGGGAGAGTGAGCATGGTACTCACATTTGGGCATACCTGTCACACTTAGGACTTCACACGGAGGAAAACTGACTGATTTGCATTTGTCTGATTTAGTTTAGTAGCACAGTGGTTGAAAAACGATGGACAGAAATGCTTTGTAGTGGTCAGTAGTGACTGATTTTAATTTACGTGTTCCTTCCATTACTTTTTTGTTTGTCGCAGTAGATGCCGCAGCTGAAACGATGCGCCCATTGTGGGTCTCATGTCAATTGTGCAGCAGGACTTAAGCTGGACCTCACTTATGAGACACAAATAAGCAGAAACTGGCTTTGGTTTGTTTTCTTTCTGTCTGGAGAGGGATAATGGCCTTCCAATTATGGCTGGTGTTCTCAAAGAGGGATAGGGCCAGACTAGTTCACATTAGGCTGGTCTTTGTCTAGAGTGTTACATTGCATGAAAAACAGAAATAGAATGGGCTAGAATATGGATGAGGTGTTAACTCGTGGATGAGATAAATGTAAGTGTTCCTTACTTCACTGTTTGTTGTTCTATCAACTGCAGGCCATTATTGAGACACAGAATCCTTGCTAGAATTAGAATTTATATTTTCTACAGTGTGGCAGTTATACTAATTGTTTCGGAAACACCGTCCTGGTTATGGCACAATACACCCAGCATGAAAATTGCCCAATAAGGAGTATGGATCACTGCAGCAAAAGGAACATTGTTATCTGGAAGTTTGTTATGTTTATATATGGTCTGTTTTGCATGAAGCTAGGTACAAAGCATCCGAGTAATGTACAAGAAAAGAAGTTTGCAACAGAGTTGTAGGACTAAGTCATGATTGTGTAGCCTGGCAGGGTTTCGTCCTGTTTTTGTCCCTAGAAGTTAGTGTGAGTTTGGCACCTAAATTGTTAGCTAGGGATCACTGTTATTTATGGGGGTTGAAGCCGACTGAGATGTGGCAGCTAGCAACCTGTGGACACGGGGTGATAAGTTCTTTGTTCCTACTTCAAAACTGGTTATCTGAGTATTATGACATAACAAGAGTATGTTCTTTTGTAATATTTAGATGTGGAAGCATACTTTACATCTCATGTAGATTCTGAATCCGTCTTTGTTAAACGTGCACTATCCATCCAGAAATATTAAGGCCCATTAGACTTTATTTTTTGTTGAAATGTGCCCAATGATTCACTTAGTAAATCACTACAACCATGTTTATACACCAACAAATAGTAAAGACATTACTTACATTTGTTTGTCAAGTTTGGTGAAGGCTGAGTTGTGAACTATGCAGTTTTTGTGTGCAATGAGCTGTGGTTGTTTCCTGAGCTAAAGCTCATGAAATGGTACTTGTTTTGACTGTTATTTTTGACTTTTAGGCTTGATCCTCAGTGTGAAAAAAGAGGGCAGAGTATATGGTAGGAGTGATCAGGTCTGAAAGCATATTTTTGGGTGTAGGTTCAGCATTCAACATAGAACGATTCTTGTGGTTAATAACCCCAAATACCTAAACCACTGCCTCTCAGACTTACAGCCTACTTACTGTCTGCCCCACATTCTGATGACCTGCCCAGCATTTCTCTGTCTTTGCATGGATCAGCAAACTACATAAATGCACTTCAAGGGATTAATAGAACTTCTAGTCTACCATGTTCTTTCCTTCTATAGCAAAGTAATCCTTGCCAAATTTCCAGCTCAAATTCATAACCTAGAAGTGCAGTCGAAAGAGCACTTACTCTATACTTAGGGTGACCATCACCTTCCAGCTTATTCTGGAAATTGTTTCAAATCCTTGAATTATGTTTATCAGCTTAAAGCATTCTGGGTGTTGTAGTCTTGTTTTGCTTTCATTGACGTAATTAGACTAACTCACCTGAAATCATTGATTTGTAGATGAGTTTCAGGACTAAAGACCATGTCCTTATTAACCTGGAGTGAGCTTTTTTCAGTGTCCATAGCCATCATCCTGGGCATATGACCCTAATAGGCTAAGATATTCAAAGAACACACCTGATTCAAGTTACTAAAAAAACTAAGCAATAAAGTTCTTTTAGCCAGTGACCCATGTCTAATAAAACAAGCTTGCATTCAGACAATTCAATTCAATTGAATTTTATTGTTTGATCATTTAAAATCATACTGTATGTAAAAGCTCCTATCATACGTTCTAATTAAACTAAGCAGTTGGATCTTTGTAAATATATATTGCTATATGTATTAGTTTTTATTTTGATTGACCATTGCTTTATACGATTTGTCTTTTTTAAAGGTAACCTGCCCTGGAAGTCTGAATGAATCCTCAGTAGATGTGATGGAAGATGATTTTGAAGAAAGCAGAATTCAGACAGAAGAACAAGCTGCCATAGACCTGTTTGATGATCACAGTACTCTTGAGGTAGCTGATGCAAGTGAACCAGGGGAGCTGCATAATGTAACGGGTAAGTTGAAGCAGCATATGTATGGTTGCGATTTTGTTGTTGTTGATATAATGTCATCTTATTCAATTGTTTTTAATAAACTTATAAAAGTGCACAATTTCATTCAAGTTGCTAAATACCTAAAAACGCATTCCAGGACACTGGTAGCAGACTAAAATCATTTTTGTATAATGTAACATCTTAGAAATTTGTGGCCAAAAGGGACCAGATATATCCTGTATGATTTGGTTTTCGTAAACATCTTTAGAGGTATTTTCAAAATACATCAGGCAGCAGATGGGAAAAACTTAATTGGCGTAGGGTCTAAAGAATTAAGCAATCTTATAGAAACTCAGAATATCCATTTTAGTCAGAAATCTCTTCATTAGCATGTACTATATGAATTAATTAATTTTTAAATGTGATGTTGATTTTTCACCATGAACTGTCAAATGAGTATGTATACAGTCTTGTATTGAAAATTTGATGGATGTTGAGACTGGCTTGTTCCCTACATGCTATGTGGACATGCCTCTCTGCCTTTGTTTTCCCTACTGTGAGTGAAACGTGTATCCTGACTTTCTTTTGGTCCAGCTCTCACTGAATCCTACATGTAAACTGCGGTCTAGTCCCAGACGTGAATGTGAGACCCAGAGATTGACTCTGAAGTCAAGTGATAAACTCTAAAATCGTAAGCCTTAACTCACATGAGACTACTGTTAGGGAGCCTCGGATATATCTATACTACTATTATAAAGAGAGAACTTGCACCTTTTGGCCAGGTAAACTCGGGAACCACAGCGCCAATCTACACACCCGATACATCTATGAAAATGTCAGGGTGTGTAGATGGACATAGGCTATATAAATTTTTTTTAAAAAGTAAATAAAAAAAATTAAGTTTGAAAACAAAGTAGTCCCCTGAAAGTAGCGCCGGCCGGGACCTAGCGCTGGCCGCGATGCGACGTTCGTGATGACCGCGACGTGCGTGATGACGACGAAGGAGGAGCGGCGGTGCAGTGACGAGCTGCTGTGCAGTGAGGAGCCGCGGCACAGGTAAGGAAAGGGAAAGTTTTGGAGCTTTTCCTAAACTCTCAGTGCGAGACTGTGTGGAAAATGTCGGAGCGGGAGTGAGTCGGGCGGGAGGGAGTCGGGGCGGGAGGGGGGCCTGGTCCGTGTCCGTGCATGGGCATGCACGGACAATGTTGGGGCGGGCGGGGGCCTGGGCGGGCGGTTTGCCCTGAAGCCTCATTGCCCCCAGGCAACCCTGGGGCGGGCTGCTAGTATATATATATATCTCAAACAAAATTACTCCCAAGTGAAGGCACCTCTCATGGCATGTTAAAATCCTTTTATTCAATGACTGCAGACAATAACAGCCACTCTCTTAAAACAAAATCCATCACCAGATGAGTTTGAAGCTTAACCTGCCCTTGTTCACTGGCATCAGCATGGAGAACGGCAGTGTCAAATACGGAACACCTGCAGCACTTTTGAATCTACTGTACTGCCCCAGTGGGCGTATGTAAATTGCATCCTGGTTATTGCAGTCCACATTCTAATCTAACGCCAATGGGTGTCGCCATGCCCCATTAGTTTATGCACGTTTTTACCCAGTAGGTGGTTGAAAGTACATGCTTGGGACTGTATCCCAAGCATGAGGCTAAAGATTGTAAAATTTGCCGCACCTTCCCTTCTAAGACTCTTAGGTATAGGGAGGCAAGAGTACTGTTGTGGCTTCAATCCTCCTCAGCTGAAGAGGATGACAGAGCCTCAACTTCCAGCAAGAGAGCAAGATCTCAGGACAGTTCTTCTAGTGAGGGGAGAAAACATCTAAAATCCTCCCACTCCACTTCTGGCCATTCTCAGAGGTCTCCTCCTATGTCCTCCGGGCCTTCAAAGTCTCCACAGACTTTTGCTCTCAAGGACTCTCACAAGCAATCTTCAAAAACATTGAGTAAAAGCCTTTCTAAATCTCTGGCTTACACTCCATCGTCAACAGTTTCTGTCACTTCTACTGCTCCGTCGACGGCAACTATCTCTACTTTGTCAATCACATCTCCTATTCTGTCTACGAGGATTTCTGTGACTTCTAAAAAGACCGTCGTCGAAGGTTCGTCGACGAAAACCCCATCGACAAAGTCTTCATCGAAGCAGACGTCTAACGAAAGCTCCGTCGGCGAAAACTGCGTCGCCGACGAGTGACGTCCCATCGACGAAGAAACAGGTACCTTCTACATCGTCGACAACTGCTTCCTTGACGATTGTCCTGTCGACGAAGAGCTCTACTCCGTTGACGAGCCCGTCTACGATGATTCCGTTGACGATGACCCAGTCGACGACAATTCTGTCGACGACGACTTCGTCTGCGATGATTCCGTCGACGGCGAGCCCATGTCCGTCGATGGAGAACACGTCGTCGACCATACCATCTACAGGGCCATTACAAGCTACAACTAAGGCCTTAATTGTAGCTCCAACTTACTCGACTCCTATTCCATCTAGGAGTTTTCAACTGAAGACATATCAAAAACCTGAATACTGTACTATTTCTCCTCTTACTTAGTCTTTTAGAAACATATGCGCAAGAAGAGGATGGCGATTCCGAGGATGAGGATGAAGAAGGACCCTTTGGAATAGCTCATAACCTTCCGAGCTCCATATAAAATGTCAAGACGAGGATGAAGAGGAAGAAGATTACAGCAAGCATTATTATCAAGAGGACATTGTGATTCCACAACATAGGTTGTACCATAGACAAGTGCATCAGTCCGACACCAGCCATCTGCCTCCTAATCTGATCCAGGATTTACAAGCCATGTTCGCAGATTATAGACTACGATTTCCACCACAGCAGGTGCTCCCTCCACCTCCTCCTGTGGCAGTTCCAGATCCTCTACCTACTCCTGGGACTTCAATACCGATGCCTCGGACTACTGAACCTTCTAAGGGACGTCAACCTTCACAACCTCTTCAGGATCTAGATAGTTCCTTTGAAGAGGAACCTGAGGAAGGAGAATTACACGAGAATCCTCATGTGGATCCATGGTATTCATATATTATTCCTATGCCTTCGCCACCGATTCCCCAACCATCTGATTCACCACCAGAAGATATAGGGGGTTTTCACAATCTCATGCAGAGGGTAGCTGCCAGATTTCAGCTTCCCGTTACCGTGGAAACCACAGAATGTTTCCTTCATGATTTTAAAGAAGAATCTAGGAAGGTCATCTGAGCCATACCTATAATTGATTACATATGGAATGAAGGCGTCAAGAATATGAAAAATCCTGCATCCGTGCCTGCGGTGCTTCCACGGATAGATAAGAAATATTGGGCTCCAGCTAATAGCCCTTCTTGTCTCATTGGTCGTCCTAGACCAGATTCGGTCATAACCCAGGCTGCCCAACAAAGGTCTAAGAATCCGGCAACACCTATCACTACACCGCCGGATAAGGAGGGGCGTCGATTAGACCTCATTGGGAAAAAGTTTTCAACTATGGCAGCTGCTTCCATCAGAGCTGCTAATTCCCTAGCCATCATAGGGCGTTATGACCGTCAAATGTGGTCAGATATGGCTGGATTGATTGACCTCATGCCTGAAGACAAACGTCAGGAAGCACGGAAGATCTTGTTAGAGTGTGAGCGTGCTGCTACGGAAACTATTGACTGAGCACTGGACATTGTAAATTCGAGCTTTAGACCGCTAGCTGGAGCTGCGGTTCTCAGGCACCAGAGTTGGCTCAAAGCCACAACCTTCAGACCAGAAGTCCAGATGAAGATTTTGGACTTCCCTACAGTATAAGCTTGGAACATTCGGAGGCTCTAAGGAGCGTGGTTATTCCTCTAGAGGAGGTTACCAACAGCAGAACAGGCAGTACCAGCCCCAATATAGGCAGAACTATCAATCATCCTATCTCCAATCCAATATGGCTGGTTTCTCTCGCCAGGGAGGTAAAAAGCGATCCCAGAACCAAGGGCACGACTCTGGCAGAAAGCAGTGATCTTAGCAGGGCGCCATTCACACCTTCTCCCCTTCCTGTGGGCGCGAAAATGTCAACATTTGTGGACAAATGGCGAGAAATCACCTCCGATCAGTGGGTTCTGGACCTAGTGAAAAACGGTCATACCCTAGAATTTGTCACCAAGCCGCCTACCACTCCGCCCAGGGGACCCTCTCCCCCTCGTCTTCACTTACTGTTCAAGGAAGCTTGTTCAATGCTCCTCGAGAACGCCATAGAAAAGGTCCCAACACATCAGAGGTGGACAGGTTTCTATTCTTGTTTTTTCCTAATCACAAAGAAATCAGGAGAATGGCGACCGGTCCTGTATCTTCGCAACCTGAACAGATTCCTCAAAAAACAAGGATTTCGCATGGTCACTCCCTCAGATCTTAGGTTGCCTAAACGAGGTAGATTTTCTAGCTTCTCTGGACATGGAAGACGCTTACTTTCACATCCCAATCCATCCCAAGCATCGCAAGTATCTCCGCTTCACTGTGGGTGGCGCCCACTATCAGTTCAAAGTGCTCCCGTTTGGGCTGAAATCTGCTCCAAGGATCTTCATGAAATGCCTAGCTCCTGTGGCAGCAGCATTACGATCCTGGGGAATCCAAGTATTCCCGTACTTGGACGATTGGCTAATCAAAGGTCCTTCAAAGCAATCGGTCAAGACTTTCATTGCAACATGTCAACATCTCTTCAAGTCTCTGGGGCTGTCTGTTAACAAAAGCAAATCCCAGTTACGTCCAATGCAAATTCTTCCTTTCCCTGGTGCTTGTCTGGACACAATCCAGTGCAAAGCATTCTTGTCACAAGAAAGACCGCTTTGTCTTCAGAAGCTAGCACTTTGGGTTTTCAAAAAAGTCAGTTTCGGTCCGCATGTTCGCCTCGCTCCTGGGGATGTGCTCTTCGGCCATAAACCTCGTCCCTTTGGCAAGACTCAAAATGAGACCTCTGCAGGAAGAACTACACCTTCAGTGGCAGCAAGCTGTAGGTTCCATCAGGGACATCATCAAGGTTACACCACGCATGGTAAACGCTCTCCACTGGTGGTCACAGAGAGTCAACCGGGCAAAAGGACTCACGTTCCTCCAAGAGGTTCCGGATTTTGTTTTGACCACAGATGCCTCCATGGAAGAATGGGGAGGTCATCTTCAAGACTTGCAGATACAAGGCAAATGGTCTCATCAGTGCAATCAACAACATAACAACAGTCTGGAATTGCGAGCAATTTTTCTATCCCTGCAAGCTTTCTTTCCAAGGATCTCCGGCTCATCAGTGCTGGTTCGGACAGACAATACCACCAGCATGTTTTATGTAAACAAGCAAGGAGGGACCAAATCGACAACTCTATCAAGAGCGGCTCGAGAGTTGTGGGAATGGTTTACGCTGCACAACATAACTCTCAAGGCGGAGCATGTCAGAGGCCTCAACAACACCCTGGCGGACACACTCAGCAGGTCCCTATCAGACTGTCACGTGTGGGAACTAGAACACACTCAAATGAGCAGGAAATTCCAGATTTGGGGCATCTCGACGTTGGACTTGTTCGCAACAAAACACAACAAGAAATGCTGATATTACGCCAGCAGCTATCAGCAACAGGGGTCAAGAGGGAATGCCCTGTCCATGCGATGGTCAGGGATTTGTGCCTACGCTTTTCCCCCAATACCTCTAATCCCAAGAGTGTTATGCAAGATGAAATCGGAAAGCTGCTGTATCATCCTCATTGAACCCCAATGGCCACGTCAGTATTGGTTTCAGGAGCTTCTTTTGCTGTCCCAGGACCTGCCAATCCGTCTTCTTCCAACATCTACAATGCTCTCGAGGAACAACGGACAGATGGTTCACCCAGATCCTCAGTCTTTAAATTTGCACGCATGGCTCCTGATTTCCTAGAGTTCAAGGACCTTGACATACCTCAGGATTGTCGTGATATTTTAGCCAAATTACGAGCTCAAAGCACAATTAAGACGTATCGTCTTAAATGGAAGAGGTTTTGCCATTGGTGTGAGAATAACAAAGTTCATCTGACAGAAGCTCCTGCGGAACAAATTCTTCCCTATCTACTGCATCTAGCAAAATCTGGACTCACTTTCTCATCAGTTAAAGTTCATCTCGCCGCACTATCCAAATTCAGGAAAAGTGCTGCTCGGCCTTTCTTTTGTTCATCTTCATTAATTAAACAATTCATGAGAGGAAGGACTCTTCCGGGCATTTCCTCCGATACGGCCCCCTCCTCCGGAATGGAAGCTGAACACGGTCCTTACACAGTTGATGGAACATCAGTTTGAGCCCATCCACAAGGCCGAGCTCCAATTTCTCACATGGAAAGTTGCTTTCCTTCTAGCTTTAACGTCTGCCAGAAGAGTAAGTGAGATTCAGGCCTTTACCTGAATCAAAAGGAACCATTTTTAGGTCTCGGGCCTAGCGTACACTGCGCTGTAGTGTCACGCAGACAGAGTTCTTTTCTCGGAGTTTTGAAAATGGACCTAGGAATTCCACGCAGCTCGTGCGTGTTATTTCCTAGGTCCATTTTCATTGGCCTTTGCGTGCGTGTACTTTTAAAACAGAACACGCTATAGGCCATGGGCCATCGCGTAGCTCTGCCCATGGCCTATTGGTGTCTGTTTCAGGCACCAATGGCCATATGTCTTAAATTATTGCGCCGCTATAATTGAAGACATATGCTTGCAGTACAAAAGCGACCGCGAAAGCGATCGCTTTCAGTGCTGCTTTTTTTTTGTGTGGAGTGCTTTGATGCTGGTTTTAAAGAGAGGTGCCTTGTGAAATTGACAGCTTGAAGTACTGGAGGTAGCTTTCTGCCTTGTTGCTGAGTAAAGCAGAAGGCTATTGGCTTGCATACGCATTGGTGCTAGCAAGGAGTAGACACATGGTGAGTAGAGAAAGACCCTCTGAAGCACGAAGCTAAGGCTCTGGATAGCTATTGTTCACAAGAATTGAGACTCAGTATGTTTCAACACGAGGGATCGTTTGCACCAAGATGACGGGTGATGTGACGGGGAAGCACAGGTAATTTGGAACACAGAAGTGTGAAAGATCTACCTTGCTTATACAGAGTTTTTTCTTTAGGGGCAAAGACAACTGTCTGAGGAAAGGCAGCCCTCTCGGTACTTGGGGCGGTGGGGTTGGAGGGAGAAGGGTGGAGTATGGCCGCAGAGGGTGATGCGGGTGGTGATGGTGCATTCTATTCAGGTGAAAAGTGCAGCTGAGGACATCATTTTAAGATTCTGATGCTGCCTCTTGACTTCCTTACGAAAGACAGACTGACAAAGGGAGGCCCAATCTCTCTCATGCCTTAAGAGCTTGATTTTGTAAAGGATATATACACCAAGGCTGCTTGGGTGGTACAAGGGCCAGAATGTGCACGTTGCAGGCTGCAGCAGAGCGTGTGCCTACTTTGATGGGGGAGCCAGTGACCCCCTGTCTGCATGCACTGGCTGACTGCTGAGGGTGCTTTTGCAGGCGGGTGCCTCTCGATGCCCTGCGGCGCTTCGGCAGGCCTTGCGCTTTCTGTCAGGCATTATCATCGGATGCCAGTCCGCACCACTGATGCTCAGTTAAGGGCCGCCGAGGAGTAACCTATGAACCGGCAGCAACAGAGGGTGACCTGACCCTCCGCTGCAAGGGAGTGTAGAGCTGCAGAGCGATGAAACCAGCTGATGCTTCATGCTGTAATGCACATCCACGGCCTGGTATCAATAACAACACTCTGGCGTGTACCTGGTCTCAGAGGCAGGAGGCTTCAGAGCCTCCGAGAGGCATGGTGGGAAAACACATCGCTTGATCAGAGACGCCTATAACGGGAGACTGCCACTGGATTTCCTGATATAGTGTAACTGCTAGAAGACTTCTTGGGCTGGAGCAGAGTCGTAGCCGGAAGAGCAACTGTTTCTGTTCCAGCCCAACCAGCCTTTCTGAAGCACGGTCCCAGTTAGCCAAGTTTGACTTATCTTTTTAGGTTTTTCCACTTCTCCCTCAGGCAAGATATAAGGAGCATAAATGCACGCACATGGTTGCAGTTGTGTGTGTGTGTGTTCTTTTTTTTAACTTTTGAGGCTCTTAATGTCCACTCCAGTCTTATGTGTTTTCTCATGAGGATTGTCATGACTGCGAAACATCTGTTCTGGATTTTATATCCATTGTAGCATACCTCGTTCATTGTTTTGAACTAAAACAGTAAACATCCTGCATTCAAAGAATTTACTGTGTGCAATTTTAATTTAAATTTTGATTCAACGTTTCAATGCGTCACCTCGAGCACCTGTGTTATGCCACTAAAAATAAATCAGTTTGCAGATGTTAATCACTGTAACCAAACGAAAGGAGGCGGACATGTGGCGTCTGGCTTCAAAGGCACAAACCCCAAGTTCAGATCTTGGTTCCTGCACACATCCAAAGCGTGCCTCCTGAGCGGGCGTGCACATTGAGATCTTAGAAGCCGAACTACCACAGAAGTCAGCACTTTACAGACAAAAACGGCAGTAACAAAAGCATGTTGTGTCTAAGCTCCCAAACAATGACCCTTGCCCAGTTGGTTGGGTCAGCACCGAAGCAGAGAAATGCTACTCTCACGAGATGGGGAGGAGCCTGCTTCTGCCTCGAGGGAGGAGGAGCAGTATCTGGAATCCATTCACAGAGGAAACTGCCTTTTATGGTAAAAGTGTTACTTCTGTCTGTTTCTCTCCCTTCACACACCCACCCCACCCCCTGAAGCAGAATCCAAGGCCTGGTCAGGACTGGACTAGTCAGGACTAGCCCTCTCAGAGGTGGCCCCTTTAGCGAAAAGTCAGAAACAATTCTAAAAGGAGGTTTTTTTTAAACAAAGACTAAATAAAAAATACAGTTCACATCGAGTGCATTCGGCAGATGGGTCCAGATTTGGTAAATGACATCTGTCCCCTCAAACCTCACTGTGGTGCCGAAAGACTACAAGCCCCAGCACCACTTGCTTCCACTCCGCCCCCTGCTCTGGACTCAGCCAGGCTCAGACTCTGAAAGCGAAAGTGCCGCGGGCCGAGTCACCTTGTGATCTGGGATCAGAGTGCTACGTCTGCGAGGAGCCTCTCCTCCCACCCAGGCTGGCCGAAGATGTGTGTGTGTAGAGTGAGCAGTGTGTGAGTGTGCAGGGTGAACATTGTGTGAGTGTGTAAGGTGATCAGTGTGTGAGTGTGTAGGGTGAGCAGTGTGTGAGTGTGTAGGGTGAGCAGTGAGCACTGTGTGAGTGTGTAGGGTGAGCAGTGTGAGAATGTGCAGGGTGAGCGATGTGTGAGAGTGTGTAGGGTGAGCAGTGTGTGAGTGTGTAGGGGAAGTGTGTGAGTGTGCAGGGTGAGCAGTGTGTGAGTGTGTAGGGTGAGCAGTGTGTGAGTGTGCAGGGTGAGCAGTGTGTGAGTATGCAGGGTGAACAGTGTGAGAGTGTGCAGGGTGAGCAGTGTGTGAGTGTGCAGGGTGAGCAGTGTGTGAGTATGCAGGGTGAGCAGTGTGTGAGTATGCAGGGTGAGCAGTGTGTGAGTGTACAGGGTGAACAGTGTGCGAGTGCAGGGTGAGCAGTGTGTGAGTGTGCAGGGTGAGCAGTGTGTGAGCATGCAGGGTGAGCAGTGTGTGAGCATGCAGGGTGAGCAGTGTGTGAGTGTGCAGGGTGAGCAGTGTGTGAGTGTGCAGGGTGAGCAGTGTGTGAGTGTGCAGGGTGAGCAGTGTGTGAGTGTGCAGGGTGAGCAGTGTGTGAGCGTGCAGGGTGAGCAGTGTGTGAGCGTGCAGGGTGAGCAGTGTGTGAGCGTGCAGGGTGAGCAGTGTGTGAGTGTACAGGGTGAACAGTGTGCGAGTGTGCAGGGTGAGCAGTGTGTGAGTGTACAGGGTGAACAGTGTGCGAGTGTGCAGGGTGAGCAGTGTGCGAGTGTGCAGGGTGAGCAGTGTGTGAGCGTGCAGGGTGAGCAGTGTGTGAGTGTGCAGGGTGAGCAGTGTGTGAGTGTGCAGGGTGAGCAGTGTGTGAGTGTGCAGGGTGAGCAGTGTGTGAGTGTGCCGGGTGAGCAGTGTGTGAGTGTGCCGGGTGAGCAGTGTGTGAGTGTGCCGGGTGAGCAGTGTGTGAGTATGCAGGGTGAGCAGTGTGTGAGTATGCAGGGTGAGCAGTGTGTGAGTGTACAGGGTGAACAGTGTGTGAGTGTACAGGGTGAGCAGTGTGTGAGTGTACAGGGTGAGCAGTGTGTGAGTGTGCAGGGTGAGCAGTGTGTGAGCGTGCAGGGTGAGCAGTGTGTGAGCGTGCAGGGTGAGCAGTGTGTGAGCGTGCAGGGTGAGCAGTGTGTGAGCGTGCAGGGTGAGCAGTGTGTGAGTGTGCAGGGTGAGCAGTGTGTGAGTGTGCAGGGTGAGCTGTGTGTGAGCGTGCAGGGTGAACGTTGTGTGAGCGTGTAGGGTGAGCAGTGTGTGAGTGTGCAGGGTGAGCAGTGTGTGAGTGTGCAGTGTGTGAGTGTGCAGGGTGAGCAGTGTGTGAGTGTGCAGGGTGAGCAGTGTTAGTGTGCAGGGTGAGCAGTGTGTGTGTGTGTGTAGGGTGAGCAGTGTGTGAGTGCAGGTTGAGCAGTGTGTGAGTACAGGGTGAGCAGTGTGTGTGTGCGCAGGGTGAGCAGTGTGTGAGTGTGTAGGGTGAGCAGTGTGCGAGTGTGTAGGGTGAGCACTGTGTGTGTGTGTGAGTGTAGGATGAGCAGTGTGTATGAGTGTGTAGGGTGAGCAGTGTGCGAGTGTGCAGGGTGAGCAGTGTGTGAGCATGCAGGGTGACCAGTGTGTGAGCATGTAGGGTGAACAGTGTGCGAGTGTGTAGGGTGAGCAGTGTGCGAGTGTGTAGGGTGAGCAGTGTGTGTGTGTGCAGGGTGAGCAGTGTGTGTGTGTGTGCAGGGTGAACATTGTGTGAGTGTGTAGGGTAAGCAGTCTGAGTGTGTAGGGGCAGTGTGTGATTGTGCAGGGTACGAAAACGCGAACTAAGTCCACCACACACACACACATAACACCACACACATAACACCACACACATAACACCACGCGCATAACACCACACACTCATCGCCTCACACTCACCACCTCACACTCACAACCTCACACTCACCACCTCACACTCACCACCTCACACTCACCACCTCACACTCACCACCTCACACTCACCACCACACACTCACCACCACACACTCACCACCACACACTCACCACCACACACTCACCACCACACACTCACCACCACACACTCACCACCACACACTCACCACCATAGACTCGCCACCACACACACAACCACATACACAACCACACCGTCAGTGCACACTTTCACCAGACACAGACACCATAAGTCATCAGTTCACGCTTTCATCGGGCACAAACACCACCAGCCGTCAGTGTACGCTTTCACCGGGCACAAACACCACCAGCCGTCAATGCACACTTTCACCAGGCACACGCACCACCAGACGTCAGTGCACACTTTCACTAGGCACACACACCACCAGCCGTCAGTGCACACTTTCACTAGGCACACACACCACCAGCCGTTAGTGCACACTTTCACTAGGCACACACACCACCAGCCGTCTGTGCACGCTTTCACCAGGCACACACACCTCCAGCCGGCAATACACGCTTCCACCAGGCACACACACCACCAGCCATCAGTGCACAATTTCTACAGGCACACACACCACCAGCCATCAGTGCACACATTAATTTTTATTTATTTATTTTTATTTTCAAAGTTTTATATAGCGCGGACAAGATCTTCGCAGATATCAGAGCGCTTTACATAGAAGAGTACATGAGGGAACAAAGTCAAATAGGTAAATCAATAGATCATACAGTACAGAAGGGTACATGAGGGAGCAAAGTCAAATAGGTAAATCAGTAGATCATACAGTACAAATAATACAAATAGGTGGCTGCAAAGCCAATCATGTGAGTGATAAGACAACTCATACAAATAAGTAAAGGGGTCAAGCAAGTAATACAGATCAGTGCAGGGTGTTAATAGGGTTCGAGATAGTAGATCAAGTGTATTTAGCCATAAGGATAGCTTTTACTTCTTTTTTAAAGAGTGTAGTGGAGGAGATAAGCCTGGTTTCGGGAGGGAGTGAGTTCCAAATCCTTGGCGCCATTCCTGAGAAGGAGCGCTTGTATGTTTTTTCCTTCCGGAATCTTCAAGGTTTCAGCAGAAGATTGTTTGTGCCTCTCGTGTTTCTGATTCCCCCAGAGATTGTCAATTTCTGAGCAAGGTAGCCGGGTGAATTTAGGTGTACCGCCTTGTGTGTCATGCAAGCGATTTTCAGATGTATTATGGCTTCAAAAGGCAGCCAATTCAGGGACTTCAAGTCAGGGGTAATGTGGGAGTGCTTTTTTGACCCAGTGATGAGTCTCGCAGCAGCATTTAGAGACGCTTTTAGTGGTGCGATTGTAGTTAGTGGGAGTCCGCAGAGGGCGGTGCTGCCGTATTCAATTCGTGGGATGACTAGTGCTTGTACCGCAGTTTGGAAGTCTTTGGCTGGGAGGAAGGGTTTAAGTTTCCTCAGAGTATTGATCTGGAAGTTCGCTCCCTTTGTTGCCTGGCTGATATGTTGCTGCATGCTGAGATTGGTGTCGAGTGTTATGCCTAAAGATTTTGCTGAGTCCACGATGGTGGGTTGGACATTGAGTGCGGTTAGGAGTTTAAGCCAATGTTGGGTGGTGGCTATCTTCGCTGGAGGTGAGATCAGAAGGAACTCTGTTTTCAGGGCATTGAGTTTGAGGTGATTGTCTGCAAGCCAGGATTGGGTGCATCTGATCGTTGAGTTCAGGAGCAGGATGTCGTTTGGTGATTGTAATTTGAGGTAAAGTTGGGTGTCATCGGCGTACATGTGAAAGTGTACATTGGATGCTTGTAGCAAGGTGGTGAGAGGTTCCATGACTAGGTTGAACAGAGTTGGGGATAGAGAGGATCCTTGGGGGACGCCTAGCGTTACAGGTATTGGCGAGGACATCAGGTTGTTGCTCTTGAATTTCTGCGACCTGTTGTGCAGAAAGGAAGTGAACCATTTGAGGACAGTTCCAGATAAGCCCATTCTTGTGTTTAGTAGTTCTAGTAGATTCTCATGTTTAACGGTGTCGAATGCGGAGGAGAGATCAAGAAGGATGAGGAGGCAGGTGTCGTTTTGGTCTAGCATTTGAAGTGCGTCGTCAATTATGTGAGTCATAGCAGTTTCTGTGCTGTGTCCTGCTCGGAAGCCTGACTGGTGAGGGTTGAGGAGATCGAATTGCTCAATGTGTTTAGTCAATTGTAGTTGTGCGCATTTTTCCAGCAGTTTGGCGAGAGTGGGGATATTGGTGATGGGACGGTAATTGTTGAGGTCAGAGGGGTCAGCTGTTGGTTTCTTTAGTAGAGGTGTGACCTGACCAACCTTGAGGGAGTCAGGTATGTTTCCTTGTTGGAGAGAGCTGTTGATGATTTTAGTCCAGAGAGGGAGAAGCAAAGGGGTAAAGTCTTTTACTGCGAAGGCAGGGAGGGGGTCCGTGAGGTGATTGGATGGTTTCAGGGTGCTGAGTAATTTGCCAATTTCTTCTTCCGAGTATGTGTCAAAGGTTGACCATGTAGCATTGTTTTTTGGTTCAGCGGGTGCTAGGCATTTGGATTTGGAGTAGAGGCTTGCGTCAATGAGGAGATCGCTTTTTATTTTGTCAGTTTTTTGGATAAAGAAAGCAGCGAAGTCTTCACAGGAGGGTGCCTCACGACCAGTGTTGAGTGGTTGAGGTTGTTCCTTGGATTGCGATTTGATTAGCTCAAACAGTTTTCTCGGGCGGTTTTTTGCTTGGTTAAGTTGGAGGCTGAAGAAGTCGGATTTTGAGCGTTTTATTTTCCTGAAGTAGGCGTTTCTCTTTTCCTTCAACTCCTTTAGGTGCAATGCGGAGGGGGCTGATCTCCAGGTCCGTTCTGCCATTCGCATGTCTCTTCTATCTTCGTTGAGACTCCCGTCGTACCATGGTTTGGAGATTTTAGTAGAGACTCTTTTTAGCTGCATAGGTGCAGCCTCATTAATTATAGAGGTCATAGTGTTGAGATAGTGGTCCGTCAGAGTTTGGACGTCCGAGGCGCCTGCAGGAGGGAGTAGGAGATTGCAACTGTTAGGGGGCAGAGAGCCTGGGTTGAGCTTTTTCGTGTCTCTTTTCCAGACTTTGGGCTTGGAGAGTTGCGTCGGGTTGACTTTGACTTTTTCGTTGATAAAGAATGTGATAATATGATGATCTGACCAGTCACAGGGTTGGATGGATTCGAGTTGGATAGAGTCCTCTTTGGAGATGATCAGGTCGATGGTAGAGCCTTTCACGTGGGTCGGGCTGTTGCATATTTGGGTGAGGTTAAGTGCATCGAGGAAATTTTTAAGACTATTTACCACCGCGTCGTTGCGGTCGTTCCAATGGAGGTTGAAGTCACCAAGGTATATTTGGGTGAGCTGGCGTCCGGAATTGGTTGAGATCATATCCATGATTTGTTGGGAAAAGGTGAGGTTGTCCCTGGGTGGGTGGTAAATGCTGTGAAGAGAGCATATCGGTTTGCCCTCACTAATAATGTCGAGGCAGATGTATTCCCAGGATGTTGGTGATGGTAGGGATGTGGAATTGACTTTCTGAACAGAGAGGTTATTCCTGTATATGCATGCGATACCGCCACCTATTTGGCCTGTTCTGTCGAGCCTGATAATGTGGTAGTTAGGAGGAACCAGAATGTCCATTATGGGTGTCGAATATTCAGTTAGCCATGTTTCAGTCAGGATGATTAGGTCAAGGTCCCGCGATAAGAGGAGCTCAGCAATGGCTGCCGAGTGTTTCGTGGCCGATCTGCAGTTGAGAAGAGCGCACTTGAGACGGGGTGTGTAGAGGGTGTTAGATGGTTCTAGCGAGAGAGGGACTTTTCTAAGGTTATTAGGGATGGAGAATCTGCTGTTTAGTGTGGGTGGTCTAAGGGGATTTGGGTGTATCGTGGGAATGTTGCGGTGTGGGGTGCTTGTGTGAGTTTGGGGGACTGGGTCATAGGAGCGGAGAAGGGTGAGTGTGTCGAGGTCAGAGGAAGAGTTGTGGGTGCGGCGAGGGCGGTTGTTGCGATTAAGAGCTGGGATTGATGTGAGATTGGGGGATAGCTGGGTGCAAGAGTTATTCGGAGGGGTGGGGGACAAGTTTGGCTGGGAGGTGTAGAAGTGTGAGGGGTTGCAGGGGCGATGCGGGGGACGAGGGCAGTTGCTGCGCCTATGAACAGGGATTGACGCCTGATGTGTGGCGTGATGAGGGTGGGGGTCCGCCGGCGGAGTAGGAGACAATTTGGGAGGGAGGGTGGAGGAGGGTGGGCGGTGTATGGGGCGAGTGGAAAGTAGTTCTTTGATGGCGTGAATGTCTTCTTTGATCTGAGTGAGGGTGGCCGTGATGTATTCCATCGTGGGGTAGGTGGTGGTGGGGGTGGGAGTGGCGGTCAGGGGTGACTGGCTAGACAGGGGATTCGTGTGCAGGAGGGAGGGCGGGCTGGTGTTCGAGCAGGTCTGCGTTGTGTTGGTGTGCGGGATGGGGTTAGGGATGAGGGAGGTTTCGGACGGGAGGGGTGTGGATGATGTAGAGAGGAAGTTGATGTTATGGGTGGGGGCATTGGTGGTAGGCGGGGGGGACAAGGTGAAGGTTGGGAGACTGGAAGCCGTGGTGGGGGTGTAAGGAGGGTAGTGGGGGCTGAGAGTAGGAGGGGAAGTGGGATTGGAGATGGTCCTGTTGAGAGGAGGGGGAGTTAAGTTAGGAGAGGGGGTATGTTCTGCGAGGTTGGTTGGAGGGTAATGAGGACTGAGAGTGGGGGGGGATAAGGGGGGGAATTGTCGGAATGCGTGTTGTTCTGGTGCTGGACTAAGTTAGGTGTGTTATGGGTAGGAACTGTGCTGTCAGCGGTGAGCGGGGTGTTAATGCCCGCTGTAGGTGTGATAGGAGTGTTGAGGGTATGTGTGGAGGTCCGCAAGTTGGTAGAAGGGGCGAGGGAAGGAGCGGTGTATGAGGGGGAGTGATCTGTGTCTGTGACGGCGTGCTGGATTGGGGTATTGGGGAAGTGGGTAGGGGATGGGAGGTCAGGGGTGGTAGGTGTGTCCCTGATTGAAGAGTATGTGGCTGTGAGGTCATGGTTGGTGGGACTGGGGGAGATATGAGTGTTTGACCGTGACTTGGAAAGGTGTTCTTTGAAAGTGGGGAACATGTTGTCTAGCAGTTCCAGGTTCCTGTCTGTGGATTGTGATAGGACAATCCCGTTATTGTAAATAGTGATGGTGGCTCTGCCTGGAAAGGCTTGGGATGGTGAGATGGTGAGAGTTTGGCTGTGAGCGGATTTTCTAGTGGAGGAGACGGTGAGTAGGGAGAAGAACGCTTTTCTCCATTGAGCTCTGCGTGTAGTGTGGAAGATGATATCGGTGTTCAGGGATCCATTGACCGGTGAGAAGTAGGTGTCAGCAAAGGGCGTTTCCGAGTGTGACTTAAGGAAGTTGTGTTTAAAGCGTTTGGCGGCTTTTTTGGTGAGTGATGGTGGGTAGTTGATTTTGTATGTGTGTTTGCCGATGGGGTCCATGTTTCAGGATTAGGTGGGTAGGAGAGGAAGCAGTAGTGTACTATAGTGGTACCAATGTGCAGAAAAACATGTGTGTAGAAAAAAACAGGTGCATATAGTAGGATACACATTAATAAGTTATAAATTACAAAGTGACACTAGTAATCAACAGTGCATATAGTAGGTGCATATAATAGGATACACATTAGTAAGTTATAAATTACAAAGTGACACTAGAATCAACCAGCATATCCAGGATGCAAGAGTGAGCAGTCGGGCAAATGCATACAGTAAATTGTTAGGTACAAGGTGTAAAAATAGGCATAATACTGATAATATATAATATAAGGGTGGGATACAATGGGAGAGTGCACTAATGCACTATAGTTGAAAATATTGATAGAGTATAGAGGAAGGAACCAGATATAACAATTTACATGAGTCAAACTCAAAAATCGAAGGTGACATTGGTTGTCAACCCAAATAGTGTGAGGTAGCAATCTGTGCATTTATAAATGTTCAAAATACAAGTAAGAGTGGCACTAGTGAGGAATCCTAATATATAAGGTAATAACCTGTGCATACAGGTGTTCAAAATACTGATATGGGTAAAGTACTGCAATGGTATGTAGGCGCTCTGTCATATTTAAGGTAGTAATCTGTGCAATACAAATGTTTAAGATAAGGCTAGAGTGTACTAATGCAATGATGGCAAACACTATCATGTATGAGGTAGCAGTCTGCGTAGTCCAAAAATTCAGAAGAGGCTAGTTGAGCAATATTGCAATAATACAGTAATAGGGAGACATTCTTTCAAATATGAGGTAGTAATCTGACCTAAACAAATGCTAAAACTGTAAATAGGAGTATAATAATACAAACATAGGCCGACAATCTGTTCTACTAGTCTAAAATGCTAATGTTCTACTAGTCTAAAAGTCTAATTGTTAACGCATCCACAATTAACTATTGTAGCAATCGCAGTATGGTGCACTTTACTTTTAAACATATTAATCTAAAGCGCAGCATGCCACCATTGCTACAATTCCAATCTAACCCACATAATTCCACTACACACCAAATGCATACACTCCATAGCACATGGCTAAAAGACATTGCCATTTACAATGCCATTAGCTCTAACTCAAATAAATCCGAGACCTATCGCATTTCCAATGTTTGTTGCATTTCTCTCAGGATTATGTGACCTTAAGAACTAATCCTACTTTTATACCTAAGGTACCGTCACAATTTCACCTCAATGAGCCGATTAAGTTACGAACTTTCTTTCCTAATCCCTCTACACCAGCAGAGAGAGCATTACATTCTCTTGACATCAAAAGATGCTTAAAATTCTATCTACAAAGAACAAACAGATTCAGAAAATCTGACCAATTGTTTGTGGCCTATGGTCAAGCCACTTTGGGAACTACAGTCACAAAGGCCACGATTGCCCTTTGGATAGCGTCTACAATCCATTTCTGTCATGATAAGGCCAACAGGCCATTGCAAAGAAAGGTTGAGGTCCACTCTACAAGAACTGTGGCAGCGTCAACAGCTTTGTTCACAGGAGTGACGCTAGAAAACATCTGTGGTCCTGCGACATGGAAAAATGTCCACACCTTCACTAGACATTACTGTCTTCAATCTGCATGTCAAGAGGATTCGGCAGTTGGACAGGCTGCCCGACTGTATATGATATATACTGCTTGCTACTCTGATTCAAGCATGTGAATCTATGAAAGATACCCCAATACTGCATTGGAAAACAAGTTACTTACCTGTAACTACAGTTATCCAGTATTGGTATCTTTCATAGATTCACATGCACCCACCCTCCTCCCCGGAGAGTCAGTTCTCTGCTTTGGATACTGATTTCCCACTTGTGCTAACGAAAATCTGAGGAGAACTGGCTCTGCAGAGAGGGTTCTAGAGGGTGCTGATAGCTGATTGGTTGTACCAAAAGTTTGGTTCTTTTAGCATAATGATGTAGATAGGCTACTAGGATTTGGGCCTCAGGCCTTTTCCTTAGGGCCTACTACTGTTATTTACCTTTGGCACTGCTATTTTTATTTACCTTTGGACAAGAGCTGGAAACTGTACTAAAATACACTATTGCCGAAAACATTACTTTTGCAATGCATGGGGCACGTGACGCACTACTTGCACAAGAAAAACGACATTGCATTAAGTTGAACAGCACGTAGCACACTGGTGCGGGAACGGTCACGTGGCGCTTGGCAAATTAAAGAAACGCAGCAGGATTAAGTGATTTGCACAGAAAAAAAAGTTACGAAGTCAACTTCAACGATATAAAAAAGCAGGAAATCGTGCTTAAAAACAACATTGTCAAATCGAACAAAAATATGCATTTACATGGTATTTAAAGATCGTTCAGATTAATTAATTTAATTACTCTTAAACAAAGTGCTCACCTATGAAGAAGAGGATACGAACGGTATCAATGGCTGTGACTGCGGAATAGTAAAAGTTCGAGAAGGTTGGCAGGTTATAAATGCTTTGCAGACTGATGATTGGTTGAGCATGATGTCACTGGGTGTGAGAGCTGTGATTGGCATGTTGTAATTGAGCATGCGCAAATAAAATGAAATACGTTAGGGGTACTTAGCCAGACGGTGGGACGTATTGTGCGCATGCGTAACATTAACACGCATACGCTACTACAAACATGCATGTGCAAAGTGAAGGCAACTCCTAGGGGGTAAATACGAAGATGGAGTTCGGATGTCGTTTGAACACCGACTCCTGCAGTGCGATGGTGTTGGCGGCTCTGTTGAAAATGTGGTATTGGCAGGGGCCTGTGGGGGCCCAGAGTGGATTGACTCCATCGTCTTCAGTGTGTCTTCGGTGGTGAGGGCTGTCCAGTTGTCAATCGCTGGCTTCAGGGTGTCAGGGTGGTTGGTGAGGCTTCAGTGTGTTGTTTGCCTTCGTCGAAGTTGTTGTTGATGCTCTTGATTTTGTGGTGGAAAAAGGTGCTGAGTTTGTCGCAGAGCGCTTGTGAGGGAGGGATGTCGGTGGACTCATTTGTGGGTGGGCGAACTCCTTGATGATGTTGAAGAGTTCTTTTCTGTTGTGTGCATGAGTGGAGATTCTGTCTTCAATGTCTTTTTTCCTCGTTTTTCTGATGAGTTGGTGGTGAGCGTTGGTGGCGGCTCTGAAGTTGTTGTGGGCTTCTGTGGATTTGATGTTCCTCCAGTCTTTTTGAGGCGGCGGTAAGTGTGTCTAGACTCTCGAAGTTCGGTGGTGAATCATCTAGCTTTCTTGGCGTGGGTGTTGTTGTTTTTCTTGAGGGGGTGTTGGCGCTGTCGGAGATCCATCTGTGTAGGTTTCGGGCTGCGGTGTTGGCGTCGTTGTTTTCCGCGATGGTTGGGTGGAGTTGCTGAGTGATGAGGTTAGCTGGTAATCTGTCATTCTGGTCCAGTTTCTTTGTGGGAGCAGGTGCTGGTGTCTGTGGGTGGTAGGTGGTAGGTGTTCTGAAGGGGAATTGGACGAATCAATGGTAAGTGTGGGGGAAAATAATATTTTTTAGTGTTTGCCATTAGGAGGTCTTCCGGTTGAGCACTTGCTGTAATAAAATGTTTGCATTAATATTGTAGCAAGTACTTCATTCTGTTTTAACCCAGAGTTTGTGAAAATTTGCTTTACAAAGTGGTCCATATTACCGAGTCTTACCCTGACTCGTTTGTCTGCATTAAAAATCATGTTTCCTGGACGAGTTTCAAAACAAAAGGGAAACCCTGAAATCCATAGGGACCTGGGTAGCGATTTCAAAAGGAACAATGGTCCTTATAATTATCAATTGTTGAAAAAGATCTGTTGAAACCAGTCTTTTAATAATCAAAAATAGTTGTTTTATGTACATAAGTGGCAGTGGGGTGCAGAGAAACGTGCTCGAGCTGAAGTAATACAAGTGTGCAAAGTGTGTATCACAAAATGTAACACTAGTGTGCAGCCTGTATTACTGAAATAACATTGTTTTAGCAGACCTGCTCGCTTTAATTCAACGGCGTTGCAATCCACTATAAATGCGGGGTCATCATCAGTACTTAGTATATAGTTTGCCTGAGACAAAGACAAGGCACTAATTAATATCCCTGAACGAGTTGTTTTTTTTTGCCAGAGAAAATTCAGTTTTTTAATCAGCAAAAGATCAGTAATGCATGGTTTCCTTTGTTTCTTTGATAAATAACTAAGGCAAGACAGAAAACAGATGTTGTTCCTTGTGGTAGCAATGGGATCTAAAACAGTTTGTTTAACGTTGTAGTATTAATTTGAGCCCACATTTCAAAGTGAATAAGTAACCTTTGCTAAAATGTTTACCATCGCCTCTAGCAACACAGTAATTCTATATTTATTAGGGTCCTCCACGCACCCTTTTTCCAGAATCAGATAGCTAAACTGTCTTTGCACCTATCTGGAATTTGAAAGCAGGGTGCGGTGGAAGAAATATTGAAGGGGCACCACCTAGCCCTGTGCACTAGGACACTTTTTTGTAAACGATAAACAAGAAAACGTGTTGATTTGTTGTGTTTGTGCTTCTAATGGCTGACCGTGATATTGCCAGGAACTGAGTAAACTGCTCAGTACCAGTTTTGGAGCATCGTATTAGAAGAATGAAGAAAGGTTCCCTTACAAACAGACTTGAATTAAAAAGCATAGCTTGTCATCAGAAAGTTAGAAAATATAGAAGATATGACAACCCTTGGATGAATTTTATGCTTCAAGTGTAGAGGCGTTGCTAACTGAAGTAACTAAAGGTTAAATATGGATAGGTCTTACTGGCCTTAAGTCGATGAGCGAGAGGGAGCGATATGAAAAGCATTATTAAATAATGTATGTAAACTTTACACAATGTTATTTATTTTCCTACTTTGTAATTTAATTTGCACTTTTGTGACATTGTATGGCCATATAACATTGTGGTTTTTGTAGTGAGTGCTTTTCTCTTTGATGTTGAAATCCTAAACACTGGGCCATTATGTTTAATGCAGTGTCCGTTCCTCTTGAAATGTGGGGCACAAAAAACCCTGCCCTGTTGATGTTTGCTTACCAGGTGCACCTGGTTACCATATCCTCTCAGCTCATGGTAGTGCACTGCTTGGGTTTCTGCAAATGATGGACCTTTCTAAAATATTTGTGGTGGGGTTAGTGGCAAGGTTTGATTTGAGGCCAGAGGTTTAACTGAAAGTTGTCAGGGCGTCTAGAGACCTAACAGGATTTAGGGGGGATTGTAGGAGCAGCAGTTGACTGTTACTGCATCATGACGCAAAAATAGGTCTTCACAAGAATACCACTAAATTGTCATGACCAGGGAGTCAGTTGGTCAACCTGAGTAATCTAGTGTCTTAAATGCTATTGAAATGTAAATGGATAGAGTACTGTTATTTGCCAAAACAACCTGACATTCAGGGTGTTAGGCTGACTTTCTGCTGCAAATTGTTTATGGCTAATGGAACTACTAAATCACTGGGGAAATGTTTACATGCTCTGAAATTGGAGTTGATTTGCATGTCTGTGCCCTTTTAAAATGACCAGACTGATTTGTGGCTGAACCTAGATACTTGATTCTGAATGGGTGGTGCATTTTTTTGTTTTGTACGAGTAAATAGTCTTAAGGACTGATCACATAAATTGTAACAACCAATCTGTCATTTTCAGGTGCTGTGTGCCCATTGGCAGAAGAAAACCTGACAAAACATGACCTACTCCTGCTTGATGCATTGAAATTCCTGTGTCTGTGTGTAACAGCAGCCCAAGCACATTCTGTGTCTTTTCGCGCCCGAGACATAAGAAGGAAATTGCTATCTCTAGTGGACTTAAACACACAGGACTCTAGCAAGTCACTGCATCTGCACATGGTCAGTATTGTGTGGCTAGGGACTGAGCTTATACTCTAAATAAGTATCATTTGATCCATAGAAAATATATTTTTGTTTTTTAATGCAGTACTTAATCCTTCTAAAAGAGCTTCCAGTTGAAGAAAATCAGTTGCCAATAGAGGATGTCTTGATGCTTTTAAAGCCCCTTCCGTAAGAAAACAATAATTATCCAAACGATTTCATTTATTCTGAGAGTGCTAACTGTTCGTTAAGGTGTTTTGTCTCTTTTGCAGTGAAGTGTGCTCTTTGTATCGCCGGGACCAAGACGTGTGTGCAGCCATTTTAAATCATCTCCTACCATCCGTTGCTGCATTGGGTCAAACCCAGGATGAACTGGAAGATATGGAAGATGCCCAAGGACAGTTTCTCAAAGTCATTTATGCCTTTTGGTATGCATTGCTCTATTACACATGCTTCACATGAAATCAATTAATCAATTTAGTCATATGTTAGCAATTGCAGAAATTTGCAAATGTCCTATTGCCAAGAGTCGAGGCTGAAAAAACAAATTTTTCTATGGTTTTCTGTGAATAAAGTTTAAAATATTTTTCATACCTCAATACAAAAAACAACAAATTATCTGCAAGTTGCTGCCTTATTTTGCTTTCCCTAGAAACTGGCCCTACAGGGACTGGTAAAGCGTTATTTGAAGGCAAATGGGAGAAATAATTTTAGTGGCTGTTCGTTTCCTGTGGCTCAACTTTAGTTTCTGTTTTAATTGATTACATTCTTTTTTTTTTTTTTTTTTTTGAAAACCTTTATTCGTGCATGTAAAAAAGAACAAATACATTGATTACATTCTTAAGTGGAAACAGCAAAGTGAAACTAAATATAGCCTGCTCTTTTAGCTAATAGCTGAGAAATGCCTTCCTCTGAGATCCTTGCTAGCAAAATAACAAAAATTACAGTAGTTACATTTTGGAACACAGTAGTTGCACATTGATATCAGATTAGAGCAAATATCTGATGTAAAATATTTGATTATTTGTAGCGGGTGACTATTCTACTGTTGCCCACCCCTGGAACCGGTTCCTCAACATTGGCAACCTTTATAAAATGTTTGGGTGGTATCGTGCTTGGCATATTTGGTGGGTTTACCACCAGACATTTTTCTTTTTGGTCTCCTGTTTTTGACCCATTTCCGTTGGCTATAGGACTGTGGGCATTTTACCACTGCTATTTCGTGGTAAAGTACATGTGCTTTCCATGTAAATTGTGTTACTGATTAGTGCATCCGTGATTGCCATGTTTGATTTACTATTAAGTCCCTAGTAATGTGCATATCTGTGCCCAGGGTCAGTAAATCAAGTGCTACTAGTGGACTGGCAGCACTGTTTGTGCCACCCACACAAGTAGCTCTTCCATCGTGTCTCAGACCTGCCACTGCAGTTTTAAACTGCATTGTCGACCTGGCAAGTGCACCGACTTTTACTAGGCCCAAACCTTCCCTTTTATTACATGTAAGTCACCCCTAAGGTTGGCCCAAGACAGCCCAGCTGTCAGGGAGCAGTGCATGTGAAAGGTAGTATAATTAACAAAGAAGGGAGGTAGAGTACAAAGTGGGATTCCTACTCCACGGGCACTGATAAATAAACAAGAAGAATCCTACTACCAGTGTGTATCAAAGGGAGAAAGGGGAACACTCAGTGTTGTGTAAAATACCCCTCACACACCAACAGGCCCCTTGGTGTCATGCTTCATCATCGGGGTCTTCGCACCCCGCTAAAGGGATGCGGCACGCTGCGACCTGCGACTACGCGGGAGCGTTGACAAATTAGACTATGTGTGGTGTGTGTTGAGTGTAAGTGAAAGGGGATTGATGTGAGTGGGAGGTGTGGTGAAAAATTTAAAAAGTACCTGGCTAGTGGGTAAAGTGAAAAAAACTTTATTTCGTACCCCTGGCTGGTGCTGTTAAAAGGTGTGCAAAATAACGAGGTTTTTTGTCTTAATTAGGGACAGGACCTCTGGTGTGCGTCGACATGTTTCGGTACTGGTGTACCTTCTTCAGGACGGGGCACAACTTCCCAACCCTACTCACGTTTTTCTAAGAAAAATCGGGGTTATTTTAATTTTTCTAAAAAGTGATAACACTCTTAAAAACGGCTACAATGTGCCTACAGCGGTTCTCTGGATCATGTAATCACATGTCCTGAAAAAAAGAAAAAACCATTAGGTTTGGTTACCATATAGGAATGGCTCAGACAGGTGCAGTCACCTGGAGCCCCAAACAGTTAATTAAACCTGTAAAGGGAAAAGACATACAACACACACAACATATAAGACACATTTAGGGTTTTTTGTACTTATTTTCTCTGGACATACTCATGGTCTTTGTTGTCTATTGCCTCATGAGCAAATCCTGAGCATCAAGGTAGGTAGGTGGATCCACAATCTATGAGGATAGAGAAGTGGATTCAGTGTTGTAGCTTTTACTCACTGTTTAACTCCACCATACACCTGGACAGGCTGGGGTTGCACTTTGTTTGAAAAAATACTCACGAAATCCGCCTATATTGGCCTCCTTCTACCACCCTGTGCTACTCCGCCGTGAATGAAATACGGATGAGCTAGGCGGTATATAAAGGAGGATTGGGTGTGTTTTCATTGGTTGATTAGCGGAAATGGCTAGCGACCTTGTAAGGAAAACATCCATGTTGCCGCCTCCTCTGTGCATGTGATCTAGCCACATGTAACATTCGTTCATTGCCGGGTTTTTTGAATGTCCAAATATGGACCTTCCGCTCGTCAGCCACTCACGGGCTCTTGCTGTGACTCGCGCTGATAGAGAACCCTTAAATGCAGCTGCCACTCGGCTGTCTCTCATGCGCGCATGCGCACAAGTAGTTTCGCCGCGCCTTCTCAGCGCATGCGCGATATTGTTTGTAGGCAGCGCATGCGCGATAGTGTTCGTCGGCAGCACTGATCACTGGGGATGCCTGGTTTTTCGGTTTCCAATACTTTATCATCATTCAGGATGCGTCAGGGTGCCGATTACCAGTCAGTTTTCTTCAAAAACACGGGGCATAGGTTTAACATGAAATGTCCATGTCCTTTTCAATGTTTAGTTTTTTTCAAGGATTCGGTACACTATATTAGTTGTCTGGGGAGAGATGTCATTTAGATATATTCAATTTGGTGGCATCTTTTCCCTGATATCCATACAGTGGGTGGTACATCAATTGGCTCCATGATTAACGCTTTTTGGCCACTGATATGGGTTCACAGGCTCACATTTACACCGGAGATTGTTGTTGATCCTTTTATATCTCGAGGGTGATCAGGTGATTTGGCTCCATGGTATATCGTCATTTAGTCCTGTGATATGGGTTCCCAGGCGGAACACCCAACGTTGTTCCTTCTGGAACAAACCTGTTTCTGAGGGTAGTCGTTCGATGATAGTCCAGCGTAAATCATTGATGCAATGCTGGTGTGACAGAAAATGTGATGCCATCTTGGTTGTCGTTTTCTTACAGCGTATATTGCTTTTATGTTCCCCTATCCTTATTTTGACGGGTCGGGTGGTCATGCCTACATATTCCAGTCCACATGGGCAAGTTATTATGTAGACCATGTTTTTTGTGTTGCAGTTGGAAAATTGGCGTTGTTCCCATGATGTGCCATTTCTGAAGGTGAGGGTTCTGCTTTTCTGGGTTTGGTGACAGCAACTGCAATCTCCACATGGGAAGTGACCTTGTATACCAGTCATATTTTGTCTTGCAGTCTGGTTTTCCCGTGGTCTAGTGTGTACCACGATGTCCTTTATGTTTTTGCCCCTCCGATGTGCATGCATCGGTTTCTCAAAATTCAGGTCTCCGCAGTTCAATATACCCCAGTGCTTATTGATGACCTTTGATACCTGGTTCGATATGGAAGAGTAAGTTGTCACACAAATAGGCCTCTTGTTTGTTCCTTTCTCTTGTGGGTTTTCTTCTATGAGTGCCTCCCTGTGATTGTTTTTTGCGCGTTTCATCGCTTTGTCGATGGTCCTGGTGGGGTACTGCCTTTGTATAAGTTTGGTTCTTAGGTCTTTTGCTTGTCGATTGAATTCGCTCAATTCTGTGCAGTTCCTCCGTAGTCTTAAAAATTGACCATACGGCAGATTTTCCCTTAGATGCCTGGGATGAAAACTGTCGTAGCGTAACAGACAATTCCTGGAGGTGGGTTTAAAGTGGGTAGTGCTTTTTAGCCTTCCGTCCTCACATAATTTTAGTGGCTGTTCGTTTCCTGTGGCTCAACTTTAGTTTCTGTTTTAATTGATTACATTCTTTTTTTTTTTTTTAATTTTTGAAAACCTTTATTCGTGCATGTAAAAAAGAACAAATACATTGATTACATTCTTAAGTGGAAACAGCAAAGTGAAACTAAATATAGCCTGCTCTTTTAGCTAATAGCTGAGAAATGCCTTCCTCTGAGATCCTTGCTAGCAAAATAACAAAAATTACAGTAGTTACATTTTGGAACACAGTAGTTGCACATTGATATCAGATTAGAGCAAATATCTGATGTAAAATATTTGATTATTTGTAGCGGGTGACTATTCTACTGTTGCCCACCCCTGGAACCGGTTCCTCAACATTGGCAACCTTTATAAAATGTTTGGGTGGTATCGTGCTTGGCATATTTGGTGGGTTTACCACCAGACATTTTTCTTTTTGGTCTCCTGTTTTTGACCCATTTCCGTTGGCTATAGGACTGTGGGCATTTTACCACTGCTATTTCGTGGTAAAGTACATGTGCTTTCCATGTAAATTGTGTTACTGATTAGTGCATCCGTGATTGCCATGTTTGATTTACTATTAAGTCCCTAGTAATGTGCATATCTGTGCCCAGGGTCAGTAAATCAAGTGCTACTAGTGGACTGGCAGCACTGTTTGTGCCACCCACACAAGTAGCTCTTCCATCGTGTCTCAGACCTGCCACTGCAGTTTTAAACTGCATTGTCGACCTGGCAAGTGCACCGACTTTTACTAGGCCCAAACCTTCCCTTTTATTACATGTAAGTCACCCCTAAGGTTGGCCCAAGACAGCCCAGCTGTCAGGGAGCAGTGCATGTGAAAGGTAGGACATGTACTGGTGCGTTTTACATGTCCTGATAGTGAAATACTGTTCATTCTGTTTTTCACTATTGCAAGGCTATCTCTTCCATAGGCTAACATGGGGTTTTGCTGGAAACACCTTTCCAGTGCAGACTGGATCTGGAAGATTATAGGAAGTTGGAGTTTGAGATGTCTAAAGTGGCCATTTTCTTGCTTAACCATTCTGTGCCTGCCGGGGGAATCTACGTCTGTGATGCTGACAGCTGGGGCCTCCTGCATACACTCTAGACAGTCACACAAAGGAGCTTAGGTGTGCCCTGTATATCCTGATGACTCATCACCAGGCTGATGGGTCTTCCTGGGCTAAGATTAGTGGGAGGAGTTGTCACTGGCTCCTGAATAGGACTGGGTCTGTCCTGCACAAATAAGACTCCCCCTCCTAGAGACTCTCTGGGACAGAGCAGGAAAGAACTGGATCGTGTGAGCAAGGAGGACTTTTCTTTGAAGTTTGCCAACTTCAAAGACCAGTACTGGTATAAGTATTGGGCCCCTGACACCAGAACTGTGGAACTCTTTTGGACTAAAGAGCCTACCAAGAAGAAGAGCTTGAGAAGCTGTCAAGAGAGACTTCCACTTTGCTGTGTCCTTTGCTGTGTTGGCCTGCTGCTTGCTGCTTCGGTCTTGGGCAGTGAAAGGACTGGACTGAACTTTCTACAACTTAGTGCCTGAGTTTCTCGATGGGCTTGAAGAAGAGATTGCCTTCTGTTGGAATTCTCAGTAACATCCAACACTTAAAGTTAATCTGCCAACAGCACTGGGAACTGTGTGTTTTGTGCTGCAACAGAAGAAACACCACTACAATGCTGTCAACGATGCCGTAGCCAACGCCATGACCTGAAGGCACAGCCTGTAGTATTGCCCCACTTCACAATGCAACCCTGGTTTCCCTGACGTCACCGAACGATTCCATCACCGACGCTGCTGCTTGCACCGTGACCTATGAGCACTATAACTCGCATTGCCTCACTTAACATCACCGCCTGGCCTTACTGACGGTGACACTCCACGCCAACATCAACGTCGCTGCAGCACCCGGGCTGTCCCGTCCTACCAACCTCAGCGGCATTGACTCAAGTATCGTCAACCGATGCCGCTGCTTGCACTGCAACTTTTGGGCACCGTAAAAAGTATTGCTTTGCATCGCAATCTTGGGTCTCCCTATGACAGTGCTTCAGCAGCGCCGCCCCTGCCTACACCGTGACCTGTTGACACCACATGTTCCGTCGCCCCACTTCACACCTCAGCCCTGGTCTCACCGACTATGGCGCAATTGAGCCTCTGATTGCACCATGACCCGTGTACACCCCTCAGCGCATCGTCCCACTTCGCATCGGAACCCTTACACCATCACCGCCAGTGTTCCTGATTTCACCCTCACAGAGTTCGATCCACAGCGCGTGAGACTTCAAGAGCCCGACGCCGGCAATGCCACCTCTTTAGAGATTGTCGCAAGTTCCACAAAGCTCTGAATTTCCAAGGTACTGGTTACAGGGCTTCACAACACTTGAGCTGGCCCGTGACCTTGTGGTCGGCCTGAACTGTTGGATTGGTTTGTTGACAATGCCGTGATAGCCTCGGATGGAGCTATCAACTTCAGGAAACTGTACCTTAAGCTTATTCTTGCAAAATTCGTATTTTGAGTCCTGTATGTTGTATTTTTATTGTTTTCATCTTGTTTTACACAGATAAATATTGGTTATTTTTCTAAAACTGGTGTGGTGTCTGTAGGAGAGTGGGGTCTGCAATCCTATGGTCACCCCCGATTTTTGCTTTTTGCTTCACTGGTTTACGACTTTCCCTGGCTGTGGGCCTGCTAATCAGACCCTCAGCCTAGCTGTTCTCTCTCTAAATTGAAACACATGTACCTAGGTGCATTTACCCATTGGTACTAGGCCACCTTATCAGTCCCTGTATAGCATACCTTAGGTATCCAGGGCATAGGTGTACCCAGGGCCTACCAGGGGCTGCAGCATGTATTATGCCACCCCTGGCTGGCCACCCAAATCTGACACAACTGGCTGCACGACAGCTGGGGCAAGGTGGTGTAATCACCCTTTGCTTTAGATATAGTATTCCTATATCTAACCCTAAAATGGACACATATATTCCTATCAGTCACTCCTATGGCGGGCCTTATCAATCCTGAAGGCAGAGTGCTTGGAATTATGTGAGATGGTGCTCTGGCATGAGCTGAGCCCGTTTGCAGCTTGCGGAACCAAGTCCTAATAGCTGTTCCATGATAACACATACCATATACTCTTAAGTGCATTATAATCCTCGCGGTTATTTGCTAACTTTGGTATCGCTTTATCAAAACATGTCGAGTAAGGTGTCATACGAATTGGAATACTAACCCCTCGCCAATTCTGGCGACGGGGTTAGCATTCCCCCCTTCTAGAGGGACACGACATGTAAGTAACTGTGAACCCCGGTTAACATTAACTCGAGCCTTAGCATCACAAAATGGATGCTGCCACCACAGACACAAGTCTGACCTCCTGCTGCTGGGAGTCCTTCCAGCGAGGAGAGCTCGGACAAAGGGTTTCCTGTCAGGGGCGGTGCTAGCACCATCCCAGACAGGGTTTTGTGTATCCCAGGTAGGCAGGGCTGAGAGGAAGGTGACTGCAAGTGCCACCCCGGTGCTCACTGTGAATATGCCGGCTCAAACCAGTTCCAGGGGCACCCCAGCCCCTGAGCTGGGGAGAGACCGGACAAAGGAGAGGGGTGTAACCACCCCCCCTCCTGGTCCCACCCATGGGCAGGACCTAGTCGCGTGCCAGCCCCTTTTCTTAGAATAAAGGTAGGAGCGGGCCCCCTTCCCAAATTTGATAATCTTGAACTACTTTCCACGAAAGGAACTCTTGACATTCTCTGAAGACTCTCCCTTGCGGCCAAGGAGTAGTCACCCTGCACCCGCAGGCACCACCTACGCATTTGCGGTTTGCTGATCAAGACCGACCAGCTCGACGAGACCCGGATTCCCTGGCATCTCTGACCTCTACCTGCATCATCATCCCAGCTGAGATTCGTGGGTGTGACGAGACCTGAGGGACCGGCCATCTTCAAAACCTGCACGACGCTTAACCAGCACGACCGCCGAGGGATCCTCGAGTGAGTGCACTGGGGTTTGAGAAGCCCCAACCCAGAGCAGCTCCAGCACCGAAGTCCAGCCCTCCAGCATCCACGAGATCTGCGTGGGGCCCTTCTGCTCTTTTGCTGCTTGCCACGTTGTCCGGTCACTTGCCTGTTGGCCAGTGACCCTCCTGACGACGTACCACGACGTTTTCACCACTGGTCTGGTTGCTCCAGACTGGCCCTTGCTCCCTTCCAAAAGAGGAGCACCCCGGACCCTCCCGGTCCACTCCAGACGCCATTTTGACTCCACCGTGTGGGCTTGCCTTTGCCAAGGTTTGTTGCTCCAAGCTTGGATCCAGCATCGCCGACAGCAGACACCCTCGTGGGACAGCTCGCACCTCCAGCCTGGTCGCCGACAACGCCTCCTGGCCCGTGTAGCTGCAGAGTCCAGCGTCGCCCACTCACCTGATCGCGGTGACCTCATCCGGTGCCATCCTGGTGCCCACACAATCACTGGCTAGTGATTAAGAACTGAGTCCCCTCTGCTTTCAGGTCGTCTCCATCACCCATCCAGCCTTGGATCACATCGAACATCTTCACTGGTCGCCTGCCAGCAACATCTTCACTGGTCGCCTGCCAGCAACATCTTCTTTCAGGCTCCATAGACTACAACGAGGATTCCCGACGTCTTTTGAACCCTATACAGCCGCAGCCCCTGGGCTAGGTAACCCGAGCATCTCGGTGCTCCAACGCAGGTTCACTATCCAAGTGTCCAGATCCTTTTTCGTTTTTAGTCTACCTAGCCGGATTCGTCCGGAAACAGTAACTTTAGAATTGCTAGCATCCATAGACTTTGTCCCGCATCCTGCGTAAGAGTTCACACTCTGCACCCGATCTCCCTAGGCCTCCTGCTCCTAACCTTAGGGTTCAGTACGGTAGTCCTAGCGGTCCTGAAGCCTCTGGATCGTGTTACTCACCTGCTAGCATTTCGCATTCCACTTCTAGAGTATATGGTTTTTCGTGCCCCTCGGGCATTTGTGTAAATTGTGCAACTTGTAGTATTTTCGTAAGAGATTTGTATTGTGCTTAGCTCCCTGACTCATAAAGAGTTAAGGGTAGATTTGTTATTAATAAATATCCTTTATTTTTATAACAACTTGTGTGGTGTCCTTTCACTTAGTTTTCAAGGGGTATATGTGATGGTAAAACAGCTGGCTTAACACGCCCTCTAGAGTTTAGCCTAAAGACTGCTTTTGTCCACGCTACTAGGATAGCTGGTCTATAAGGTTGTCTTACAACCAATCATCAATAAGGGTCGTTTGGAATGATACACAGTGATTACTAGAATAGTGAGCACTATATATCAGGCCAACATCTCAGTGTCAATCTGATAGAGACTACTAGCCTCAGATTTCTTCACGTAGAATTATCCCCAGGTGTGAGACTGGATCCGGAAACTTTTTGCCAGAGCATCCCTGCGCGCAGGGGGCGGGGCAACACCACGCGACTCTGCCCAGGCGTCGTCAGCGAGGTCACATAAGCCTCACCCCGGCGCGCCTACGTCAGTTTTTTCCTTTTTCCCCGTGCAATGCAAATCCGGTCTCTGCTCGGGCCTGTTTGGGCCCCTTTTTTCTCCTAATTGTGACTATTTTTGGGTGGAACAGTGTGCAAATGCTTCGGGCTTCAAGACTTGCACGTTGTGTCGGCGTCTTATGTCGGCGATGGACCCTCACCTCATTTGTATGTGGTGTTTAGGGGAAGATCACAGCACCACTGATTGTGAGGCGTGCCAACAGTTGAATCCGAAGTTGCGGCGGGAGCGCCGGATGAAACTACTCTCGGCGCGTCTCTCAAGGTCGGCTTCAGCCCCTCGATCTTTCTCGTCATACGGCTTCAGCAGCGGCCGTTGTAGTCGTCCTCGCCCCTCTCCAGTGTCACAGTTTGTCCCCGGGGGCTGGTGTTCAGCCTGCTGGGGGCGAGGGCTCTCCACGGGTGATACGGCCTGCGTGTTGTCCTCCTATCCACCGTTTCCCGGTGAGGGGGCGTCGAGAGTCTAGATGGGGACATATGCAGCGGTTTTGCAGGCCTCGCTGGTGTCTCCTCCTCCTTCCCCTCGCGGTGCCCTTCGAGGCGACTCCGGCCCCGGCGCCGACTGGTTCAGATCGGATCCAGGCTTGGAGAATTTGGTGCTGTTGAGGTGCGGCCCATCAGGGGTCCCTCCTTCGGACCACGGCGCCTCTGCCTCACCACAAACTCCCACGGGAGTCCCTGTGGTGTCGCAGGAGGTCGCCGGGGCTCGGGTTGCATCCCAAAGCCCCACTCGGCCCTCTGGGCAGGCGGAGGCCTTGTCCATGGCTGAGCTGATGCTGCCACGGCGCTGGCACCTGCTGGTCCGGGTGGCGCTACAGGGGTCGGTGGACCCTCCTCGTCTCGCTTTGGGTCGAGGTTGGGCGGGGATCCCTTGTTGCCTACCTGGCCCCTCTCGTCCCTCCCTGCAGGCGGCTGCCTCGTCGGAGGGCGAGTTGGAGGTTGAATCGTCCCTGGGGTCGCCGCATTAAGTCACCGGGCCACCTCCGTCACATCGTTGGCCGAGGCTGGCAGAGGGCTACTTGTCACTCCCCCGGTCCCTCTCGTTCCTTCACGCGGGCGGCTGCCTCGGTGGAGGTCGAGTCAGCGTCGTTCCGGCGCCGCCCCTTGGCCACTTCGGCTCCAGCTCCACTCAGGTCCCCGGCACGGTGTGATTTGGAGGAGCCCTATCCGGCGTCTCTCTTGGCACCGGATGGTGTTGACGTCCTGCCTCAGACGGCGGACTCTACGGCTCCACACAGAGGTCGTGCTGCCGATTAGTCTTCGGACGCCCCCTCTTTTCTGGAGGTTGGGTGCCTTCTTGTGTCATCCTCCCCGGAGACAGGCTGCTGTGTGGTGTCTTTTTCGGCTGTGTCATCGAAGGGTGGCTCCCTGCCATTTCCGAGGCTGAGGTGTTCACCAGAGGTCCCCCATTCTTCGGTTCCTTCTGACTTCCAGGTCTGGCCTTTGCCCGCCCCGCTTTGCTTCGGGGACAGCTGCCTTAAGTTTACGGCCGTCACCCACGGAGGAGCTGCTTTCTCCACCACTGGGCCCTACGGATGCGGATGCGGCCTTTGCTAACGCAGTGTCTACGGCTGTGGGTATCCTGCGCATGGGTGACCCGGTTGCTCATTTCCCGGCGGACCATCTCTTGGAGGTTTTCCACCAGGGTTCTGGTGGGAGGGAGCTACTGCTTCCCTTTGAGGGTTCGCTCCATTCCTCCCTTATGGGGTCTTGGAGCGCCTCAGGGGATCCGGTGCCCCAACACCTTCTGCACCGGCACCTTCCAGCGCCGTGTGACCTGGCGTGTCTTTCCTTCCACCCTTCTGCCTCAAGTCCACATTTGCAGACTGCTTTTTCTTCCTTGCCGCCACTGTTGACTCCACCATCCCGGGAGGACCGCTGGCTGGACTCTTGGAGGCACAACATGTTCACCTCGACCAGCGCTACCCTGCGGGCCCTAAACACCATATGTGTGTTGGCTAGTGCCTCCTCTTGTTTGTGGGACTCAGCTGAGTCTTTGGGGTCCGCTGCTTCCCAGGAGACTGTTCAGTTGGACATACGGCATCATGCGTTGGATGGCCGGGAGCTAGCGGTGTTTATTCTCTGCTCCACTCTGGACATCTCGGAGGTACAGAGCCAGGCCATGGCTTCCTCAGTCGCCCTCAGCCACCATGCTTGGGTTTGGGATGGCGTGTTCCCTGAAAACATTTGGGAGCGGCTGATTGATCTTCTGTTTGATGGCAGCCTGTTATTCAATGCCCCGGCGAACTCCGCCATCCAAAGGTTCCTGGAAGGGCTCCATCCTCCTTCTCCTACCCCTCCTCAGTGACTGCTAATTTGAGCTGGTTCTGGACCTTCTGTTGGGCCAGTTGCCCTTGCTGTGTAGTGTGTTTTATGGCCATTCGAGCCCTCCTTGCTGGGACTATGGCGTTGTTGGCTGCTGGACGGCCCCTTTGTATTTTTTTGCTGGAGTTATCTGCAGAGAATTGGCCCTAAGATTAGGCCTTTTGTTTTTCTCTTGGGCTGCTTGACAAGCCTTCCGCTGTTTTTTTTTCCCTGTTGCTCTTTTGTTTTTCCTCTGCTGCGGAAGTTCTTCCAAAGAGGGTTCCCATGCCTTGGGACTTAACGTACCCTATGTGGGGTAGTGGTCGCTGTTATATAGCTTGCGCTCTGCTAGGGAGTTCTGGTCGCCTTTTGGGTGCCTGTTTCCGTAGCGTTTATGTATGTTGCTATTGCCTCTTAACGTCGTGTGCGCGGCCTCTCGTGGTGGTGTGTCTGGGCATTTCCTCACTTTCCTGCTCCTGTCCTGAGGGCTGGGAAGATTCTGTGTTCTCCCTTGTCAGGCGTCGCCCGCTCGGTCTTCCTGGGGCCCGGGCTGTTTTTCTTGCTTCTGGCGGCTTATGTCTGCTGGCGCTGCTCTGGCTGGCCTGTTGCCTTCCTTCTGGGGTGGGCTCGCCTTCTTTTCCCTCATTTCCTTGGGTCTTCTAGGCTTCTTCTTCTTTTTCCTCTTCCTGTCCTGGCATTGGATGGAAGCTTTGTTGCCTTGTAGGGGAGTGGGGTGCTTCGTCCTCTCTGGCCTTGCCCTTGGTTCCTCTGTTGTGAGTGTACAGGCCTCTTCAGTCTTCTTTCTTCTTCCTCCAACCCTATTGGGGTTGGTGGTGTTCTGCTTGTGGGGATTCCTCTTGCCTGGAAGGGACAAGGTTACTTACCTGGTTCGCAGGTCTGGTACCCTGTGGGACCCTCTGTCCTGTTCTGGCTGGTGGGGTCCTTTTGCAGACCCTCCTTTCCCGTGGGTTTTGCTAGGGTATCTATTCTACGTGAAGGAATCTGCAGCTAGTAGTCTCTATCAGATGTACAAGTTACTTACCTTTGGTAACGATGTATCTGGTAGAGACGATTCTAGCAGCAGATTTCTTCACGGTCTCCCTTCCTCCCCATTCTGCGAGGATCCTTGGGTTGGTCTTGGCACTTGCCTCCCAGTGGGGGGCTGTGTCTCCTCTGAGTGAATTATTTCACTCTTGGTGGGATGCACAGTCTTGTTGCTATTTCTTCCTCCTCTCTGGTTCACTGGAGGATGGGTTTACAGTGCTCCTTTCCCCCGCTGCTCTGGCTGCTCCAGGGTTGGGGGGGTTTGCCTTCAATCTCTTCCCTCCCCTACCTTCCTCTTGCTGCTAGGGGTCCTACTCCCTCTGCTAACCTCTGTGTTGGGGTCATCTGGCCATGCCTTACCCTTGTTCTTTGGGGGATGGTTGCCCTTTGTGCTGGGGTGGCTTGGAGGTTTGTTGTTCCTGTCTGTCTTGGGACTGGCTCCCCTTCCCTGTTTCTGGGTGGGATGTAGGCCTGCTACAGGTGTCATGACTTTTTACATATGTCCCTTGTCTCCGGGGGAGGGGGGTAAGGCTGTTTACATACTGGCAGGGTGGCTGCTCAAGGCTCTGCTCTGTTGTTTATTCTGCCCCTGCCTTTGGATACTGTATCAGTTTTATAAATGTTATATTATAATATATTATAATCTGCTAAATTATTAGAGCATATCAGTTGAAGTAACATTTAATATGTTGGTATTTTCTGTTTCAGGCATTTAACAAATGATGGAAAATGCACAGCACTTGTAAGAGTTGCCCTTGTCAACTGCATGAAAGCATTGCTAGAGGTAAGTTGGGCATAAATCTGGGGGAATCTCATCTTTATTGAAGGCATAACTGAACAAAAGCTTCTAATGGATAGTTCTGACTGCAGATTCCACACCTTTAGAATATCCCCAGACTCCAGACAGGATATGTTTGATTTAAACTCCATTGTTCCTGGAAGCTTGTAGGTGGGGCTGTGTGTCTCCAGTTTGACTTTGTTGTACCCCAGAAGTTACCATTGAGCCGCATATAAGCACCACACCTGCACTGTTATACGGTTCTTACAATTTTTTTAGGCATGTTTATTGGGTCAACAAAACCTTATTATACAGAGACTGAGGCTTCTCAAATCATCAGTAAATGTTATTCCGGCTAGCTCACAATACTGCATCTAAACTCCTAAACCTCCAGACCTATAGATAGTGTTGGAATCTATGAACATGATCACTCTTATTACCAAGGAATTAGTAGAAACAATCTAACCCGGTCGTTTGTCACTTTTGTATGCCCAAACTTTTACAAAGAGGAGAGACAATAATACGTTTTCAAATGTTTATTGAAAAGATCTAGATCGCAGAATCGGCCCCTTTGCGACCGGTAATTAGCCTTTTGTGATGCATCAAGCCCAAAGCCATTTGCAAAATGGATAATTGCAAAATTTCCGATTACCTCTTTTGCGAATGCAGTTAGGGAATCGCAATTTGTGATTCCCTAAATGCGATGCAAGAAGCATTCTCAGAAAGCGACTTTGCATTAAGGAATCGCTCATTACCATCAACTTCAAGTTCATGGTAATTTGCAAGTCCTCAATAAAATACACAAATTTGCATTTTTGTAAGTGCCAAGTGGCGCACAAACATGGCCTTGGGGCATGTGTGTGCGCCTCACGTGTACACATGCTAACTTTTGGCATGCATCAGGGTGGCCTTTTAGCCGCTTAGCACCATTGAAATTGCATTCGCAATTTACGATTACCTATTTGGTAATCGCAAATTGAGAATGGTTTCCCATTCATTCCTATGGGCCAGAAGGCCCATAGGAATGAATGGGAAGTCCTTCCCTATTAGCGAGTCGCAATTTGCAATCCGCTAATAGGGAATGTGTAGAAATCTCATTTTATTCAGCGATTCCTACCTGCATAAAGAATTGCAATTCCTAAATAGCTATTCCTTAAAAATGGCTAATGAGGAATCGCAATTCCTTATGTTGATTCATTTGCTCCCTAATCCTTGTAAGTAAAGCATGCACTGCAACAATTAGACACATGAGGCACATCATTGTTATAAGCATTATTAGAATGGTGGAAAACACAAATAATTCAACCATGTTAATTGTTCCTAATATTACGCCTATCACTATTACTCCTACACTAGCAAGAGCATGATGGGAGTACCCTTCTTCCAGACCCAGTTGGAATGATCTAACATCATACCTTTGTCTAATGTATAAGGAAGCCAGCCTCAGTGCATTAACTAATGCACTCCGTCTCAGTGTGCAAACCTAAACACATCTCTGCTTGCACAGCTATCTTCCTTAGAATGAATGTTGGGGCCTGCAAAGCTGTATCTCATTCAAGCAAATTAAAGGCGGAAGATCTCCACCGCCTTCTCACTGACGACCCACTGGGTGCAGTGGAGAACGTGGAGTCTGGTTATGACCATTTCTGCGGATGGGTAACCAGGGCCCTCGACTCCCTTATCCCGATGGTTTCCAGTAAGTGTGGCTCCCGCGCCCCCAGTCCCTGGTATGATGGCAATCTGAGGGCTCTGAAAAGTGTCTGCAGACGTGCAGAGAGAGACTGGAGGAAGAGGTATGACAGCAGCAAAAAAACCCTGTATATGGCTGCGGTCAAGTCTTATCACCGCGCGTTTGTAGAACCCGGGCTGAATACTACGCTCTGGAGTTTCGCAATAGTGGGAATCCTGTTAAAACCATCTTTAAGGCCCTTAAAGACCTTGTGGCAAGGAAGCCGGCCGGTAACTCCATCAGCTCCAATACTCATTGTGAAGCGCTGGCGGCTTTCTTCCTGGAGAAGGTCCAGACCATATATAGGGCCTTCCCTTCCTCCACTGCACAAACCAGTATGGGGCCTCCCATCCGGTTGGATCAGGTGGTGCTAGACTCTCTCCCCTCTCTCTCTTTGGAGTCTTACACGGCCTTGGCTCTCCGAGTTAAGTCGGGGTCGCCGGACGACCCGCTCAAGCCACCTATGTTCAGAGACCAGGTTTTTGCTCGCCCGGTTTGCGACTTAATCAACACGTCGCTATCATCAGGCCAGGTGCCTTTGAAATGGAAGCATGCGGTAGTAATGCCCATTTTGAAAAAACCATCTCTCGACCCTACAAAATCGGAGAACTACCGCCCGATTTCGCTTCTCCCGTGGCCAGCCAAACTCGCGGAGGCGCATGTCAACACCGCCCTCACTGGTCATCTGTCGCGTGCCAACATTCTGGACGACACCCAGAATGGTTTTCGGGCTAGCCACAGTACGGAGACAGCACTGTTATCTATGGTCGAGCACCTTCGGGTAGTTCTGGATGCAGGTCAAACGGCGGCGCTTGTTTTGTTAGACCTAAGCGCCGCCTTTGACACGGTCTCCCATGACATTCTCCTGCAACGTCTTGAGGAGATAGGGGTGATCGGCACTGCACACCAGTGGTTCCGTTCGTTTCTCAGGGATCGTTCCTTCTGTGTGGCGTCCCCACCCTACCAGTCCAAATGTCATCCTCTGTCTCTTGGGGTCCCACAGGGTTCCTCACTGAGCCCCACGTTGTTTAACATCTACGTGAGGCCGCTGGCTGAGGTTGTGAAGCTCTGTGGTATGACCATGGTGTCGTACGCAGATGACACCCAGCTAGCGGTCACGATCAGTGGGGACTCTGGGGTGATGCCCCAAGATTCAGAGAAGGACTCAGGGCGGTGGCTGGTTGGATGACGTCCAACTGTCTCCAACTAAACGCCAAAAAAACGGAGGTGATGATCTTTGGGAAGCGGACGGACCTATGGGGAGATACTTGGTGGCCCTCTGAGCTGGGGCCGACCCCCACTCCGGTTGCGGAGATCAAAAACCTTGGTGTTTGGCTGGACCCTTCCCTCAACTTCGTTGGCCACACCAAAAGGACGGCGGCTTGCTGCTTTGGCATACTGCGCAATCTGCGCCCTGCCCTTAAATACTTCGATGCCGCAACTCGTCAATTGGTGGTGCAAGCAACGGTTTTGGCGCGGTTGGACTATGCCAGCTCCCTTTTTATAGGATTAAACCAGGCTGAGTTAACCCGACTTCAAAGAGTGCAGAACGCTGCGGCCAGAGCGATCGTAGGTCTTCCTAGGTTTTGCTCGGCCGGTCCATCTTTGCGAGCCTTGCATTGGTTACCCGTTAGGCAGCGGATCCACTTTAAAGTTTTGTGCCTTTCCTTCAAAATTCTGAAGGGCCTATCACCTCCCTTACTGCACCAACTCTTGCGCCCTTACATCCCGGGCCGCACTCTGCGCTCGCTAGACCAAGAATTAGCGGTAGCCCCTCGGTTCAAACTCAGTCGGGTGGGGGGTCGCTCTTTTAAGGTGCGGGCAGCCGCACTCTGGAACGCTCTCCCTTTGAAACTCCGGACCTTTGGTGACCTGCTCTCCTTCCGCAAGGCCGCTAAAACTCATTTATTTTCTGAGCTTTGTTAAATCCTTCACTCCCCAATTTCTTAATAATTATTTCTGTTCCCCAGTTGTGTTGTGTTCGCCACCTTGTCGGTGCGCCGGGACGCTCCTTCGCTGGAGCAGCCGTCCGCAATACAAATAGCACTAACATAACATAACATAACATAACATTCACAGCTTTCTGCAGCATTCATGATAAGTCCAGTGAGAAGTGCCTCTCATTGAATTTAAAACAGATGCACTTTAAATTACACTGTAATTGCATTGTATTGTTATTGCATTTATATAGCGCTTACTACCCCCGACGAGGCGTTGAATCGCTTTTTCGGCGAGTAGCGCGATACTCCGGAACCCATAAAGGATTAGTGTTGAATTAGTATTGTGAAATATGAAAGTAATTTGAGTGGTGGATAGGTTAGTCAGTTATTTGGATTCAGAAGGATAGCGCAGGGTTAGAAGAGGGAAAAAGATTTGTATTTTTACATAGTGCTTGTTACCCCTGATTGGGTGTTGAAGCGCTTTTTTCGGTGAGTAGCACGCTACTCCGGACCCTTATAGGATTAGTTGTGAATTAGTTTAGTCAAATATGAAAGTGATTTGAGTAGCGGATATTAGTTAGTTATTTGGATTGAAAATGATAGGGGAGGGATAGAAAAGGGAAAAAAGGTTTGCATTTATATAGCACTTGTTACCCCTAATGGGATGTGGAAGCACTTTCTTGGCGAGTAGCACGCTGCTCCGGAACCCATAAAGGATTAGTGGTGAATTTGTATATTGAAATATGAAAGTAATTTGATTGGTGGATATTCGTCAGTTATTTGGATTGAGAAGGATGGCAGGTAAAGGGATAAAAGGTTTGTATTCATATAGCGCTTGCTACCCCTAATGATGTGTTGAAGTTTTTTTCTTCACCAAGTAGTGTGCTTCTCTGAAACCAATAAAGGATTTGTGGTGAATTAGTGTAGTGAAATATGAAATTTAAGAAGTGGACATGTTAGCCTGTTATTTTGATTGAAAAGGATAGTAGAGGGATAGCAGAGTGAAGGATTAAGACTTTTTTATTTTCGGTCATAGCAGTAGTTGGAGGCTTGAGATGAGTAAAAAGGGATGTGGAGGGGAAGAGTCAGAGGGAAGCGTTTAGAATGGCTTGTTTTAGGGGATCAGTATATTAAATGAGGTGTCAGATGATGCAGGGAGGGGTAGAGTAGGGGAGAATCTAGTAAAGGCTATTTTGGGGATCATAGTGGTATAGTGTTTGAAATGAAAGAGAGAGTGGATGTAGAGGATATATTGATGGAGATATAGGGTGAGAAATAGGGTAGTGTATTGGAAAGAGTAGTAGAAAGAGGTCTGAGATGAGTCCTAGAGTTGAGGTAGAAGATATATTGAGCAAGGGATAGGCTGAGAAATAGGGTAGTGCATTGGATAAGCTGAATTAGAAGAAAGTAATAAATATATAGATCCACAAGTACATGGAAAGGTTCTGTAGTAGGGGATCTCTGTGTATAGTCATAATCTAGTGGATAGTCCCGCCCATGTGCGTTGACCCCGGAGCAATCAAAAATAATCTCTTAAAGTGTCGAAAAAATGCAGAACTGCAAAGACACTTAAGAGAGAATTTAAAGACAGATAATGCAGCCTATAACCAGGCTACACTGTCCAGTACTTCAACTAGAAATTCCACCAAAAATCCACAAACAGCAAAGCTTGTCCAGATTTCCCTTGCCTTAGCAGCAAAAACCCTCTGGAATGATAGAGAGGAAGACATGGACAGACAAGCCCCATAGGCTGCCATTATGTGGCTCAAAACAGGATACTGTGCCTTTAAGAGAACTTTCCAGAACTTCACAGTATCCCAGAATGCACTGCAGGTCACTTTACTTTCAGTTCTTTTTTCCGGCTCCTGCAAGCAGGACCCTGGAGCATTGAGCTCTCCCTTTCTAAGGGTTTTTTGGTGATTTTTCACTAGTTTTCTCATTAAGTACTTTGTTGTACTTCATTGCCTTTCTCCTTGGTTATTGCACTCTGTTTTTTGTCGAATATGCCTGCATTATTCGATAAATGCCCGGAGTGCTCCAGGAAGAAGGCCAAATCGGATCCCCATGAGGTGTGTATCCTCTGCCTTCCTTCTTCACATGTACCAGAGGAGTGTGTGATCTGTCAAGGCTTCTCTGGCAGGACCCTGAAGGACAGGAAGAAGATCAGACTTCAGGGCCTCGAGGAAAGAAGATTGAAGGCACAAGGTGGGTCTGGAGGGGCTTCTTCTGCCCATGCTGAGGCCTCTGGGGGGCTCCCCAGGGGCAGGAAGGCCAGCAAACGTCACCATTCTCCGCCTGGGTCTATTGCGCCATCGTCTGAGTCGGAACGACGTCGACGCTCGGCGTCGAGGGATGTTACCAGACCATCGAAGTCCCCGGTGACTGTTTCATCGTCGTCCTCGTCCGCGTCGAGCGATCGACGTCGACAGGCCGGGCGTCGGCGCTCGCCGTCGAGGCGACACCGCCGTCGGCAAAGAGGGGACGTTCGTCGTCGAGGAGGTCCTCGTCGTCAAGCTCGCCGTCGAGGCACAGGTCGCTGTCGAGGCACGGCAGATCGCCATCGAGGCACAGCAGATCGCCGTCGAGGCACGGCAGATCGCCGTCGAGGCACGGCAGATCGCCGTCGAGGCACGGAAGATCGCCGTCGAGGCGCGGAAGATCGCCGTCGAGGCGCGGAAGATCGCCGTCGAGGCGCGGAAGATTGCCGTCGAGGCGCAGAAGATTGCCGTCGAGGCGCAGAAGATTGCCGTCGAGGCGCAGAAGATTGCCGTCGAGGCGCAGAAGATTGCCGTTGAGGCGCCGAAGATTGCCGTCGAGGCGCAGAAGGTCGCCGTCGAGGCGCAGAAGGTCGCCGTCGAGGCGCAGAAGGTCGCCGTCGAGGCGAAGGCGTTCTTCGCCAAGGAATAGACACTCGACGTCGAGAGGCCAGCGCTCGCTGTCTGGTCGCCGTTCTTCGACGTCGAAGAGAGGTGGAAGGAGGCCTGACGCCGTGGGAATTTGGCCAACGTCCCAGGCTGGTAGAGAAGGAGGTTCGCCGGGCTCGGTGTATTCCGAGGTGTATACCCCGTCGGGGAAGGTGACTTCCCCTCCTCCTTTGCCGAGGGGTCCCCCTCCGAGGAAGCCTACTCCTCCTCCGTTACCTCCACCGCAACCTGGGCCAGGGTTGCCAGTGAAGCCGCCTCCGGTTCCACCGAGGTCGACTTTGTTGCCTATTCTTCCGACGCCTCCCAAGATTACGCCTAAACCGAAGACCCCGTCCAAGCCACCCGCTCCGGTGGATCCGGTTGATCGCCCTCGGCCGAGGAGGTCACGTTCACGCTCCGGATGGAGAGGTAGATCAAGGAGTCGTCATAGATCCTCCACCAGATCAAGCCGTCGCCATAGGAGGCGGGGGTCTAGGTCCCGCACGGACTCTTCCAGGACCCATTCCTACTCACCGACCTTATCGGACTCCCCTGAGACCAGGGTTTCTCCAGTGGATGACATTGCCACTTTCCAGGAGGTTCTCCTGAGGGGGCTGCAAAGTTGGGTATCGCGGTGACGGCTCCTACACCTTCGACGTCAGTGATATTCGAGACGCTTCACAAGAAGCATCTGTCTCGCCCTCTTCTGCCACTAGTACCTGGATTGAAGGAACCTGCAGAGGAGCTGTTCCGCACACCAGCGGTGGTGAAGGCCGCTCCCTCCTGACTTCTAGAGAAGTACAGGGCCCCGTATTCGGACCCTGCCTTTCTGAGAGTAGATCCGGTATCGGATTCGGTGATAGTGACGGCGGCCAGGAAATTACACTCTACCTCCCCGTCATCCACCGTGCCGCCAGATAAAGAAAGTCGATGGATCGACTCGGCTGGAAGGAAGGCGCGTGGGACTGCTTCCACAGCCATGAAGGCGTCCAGCGATACAGCTCTGCTGGGACGTTATGACTGGGCGCTGTGGGACTCCCTGCAACAGTTCGTGGAACTGCTACCAAGAGACAAGAGGGAGGACTTCCAAGAGATTCTCAAGGAAGTGATGCTGGTGTCCAATCAGGTCATCAGCGCGGCTGCAGATGCCTCCTTGTTGGCTGCCCATGGTTACTGCCATGGAATCAATCAGCTGCGACATGCCTGGCTCCGGCTCACGTCACTCAAGCCGGAGGCCCAGCAGCGGGTGGCCAACCTGCCCTTTTCCGGGGATACCTTGTTCGGAAAACACGCAGATGATGAGATGGCCCGCATGAAGGCGGAGGCAGAGACCCTTATGGCTGTGGGCTTGGAGAAGCCCAAAGAGAAGAAGTCTTACCGGCCGTTCCAAAGGCGCTACGGCGCACAAGGAAGAGGACGGGGGCAGTCTTCAGGACAGCAGCAGCAGCAACAACAGCAGCAGTTCCGGAGACCCTTCCAGAAACGACAGAAGGGTAGAGGGGGACAGCAGTCCTCTACCGCGAACAAGGGCCCAGCCGGGTCTCGACCCTGAGCGGTTACTTCCCCTTCATCCGTTACCCGCTCCGGTGGGGGGGGAGCGTTCAATTTTTTCTGGCAGAGTGGAGAAAAGTTACTCAGGACAAGTGGGTGCTGAATATTGTTTGCAATGGATACAGTCTTTGGTTCATCAGCCCTCCTCCAGCGATCCCTCCGGTCAGCTCGCAGTATCAACTGCGCGAGCTCCAGGCGGAGGCCGGTATCCTGTTAAGGAAAAGGGCGATAGAAGATGTACCTCTGTCTCAAAGAGGAAGAGGTCTGTTCTCCCGGTTCTTCCTGGTTCGCAAGAAGGACAAGAACGAGTTCAGGCCCATTCTAGACTTGCGGCAGGCAAACAAGTGAATTAGCAGAGAAAGGTTTTGCATGCTGTCGTTGCATCAGATTTATCCTCAGTTGCAACAGGGAGACTGGCTTTGTGCCATAGACCTACAGGATGCTTACTTCCACGTGCCCATCACGTGCAAACACAGGAAGTTTCTGCGATTTCAAGTCGGCAACAATCATTATCAGTACACAGTGCTGCCATTCGGGCTGAAATCTGCGCCCAGAACATTCTCGAAGTGCATGGCAGTGGTAGCAGCACACCTCAGGAAGAACAAGGTGTTTGTCTACCCGTACCTGGAGGATTGGTTGATCAAGGCCTCCTCCTCGGAAGCTCAAGCACACTTCCAGAAGACATGCGTTCTCTTGAACAAGTTGGGGTTGCACATCAACATTTCCAAGTCTGTCCCGATCCCGGTCAAGTGCATTCAGTACTTGGGAGCCACCATCAATACGCTGTCAGCAAGCGTGTCTCCTTCGGAGGAGCGACGGCGATCTATCCTTCGGAAGGCTCAGGCTCTTATGACCGCTCCATCTACAACAGTGAGGACGGTGTCTTCTCTACTGGGGTCGATGGCCTCTTGTATCTTCCTCTCTCCTCAGGCACGACTACACATGAGACCTCTGCAGGAGTGCTTGGAGGACCAATGGGACTAGAGGAAAGGATCTTGGGACGACAAGATACGACTGTCTCTGCATGCTCTTCAGTCTCTGAAGTGGTGGTGTTCAGCGGAGAATCTCCTCTGAGGGGTTCCCTTCCACAAGGACCTTCCTACTCAGACTATCGTGACGGATGCCTCTCTCCACGGCTGCGGAGCGCATTCGGGAGACTTACAGATTCAAGGAACGTGGTATCCGATGGAGTCAACGTATCACATCAATTTCCTGGAACTCAGAGCTGTTCACTTGCCGCTGAAGGCCTTTCATCCGTCCTTCCAGACCAACTCTCTGCTTTTACAGACGGACAATACGACCACGATGTATTACCTCAACAAGCAGGGGGGCTCGAGATCACGCACCCTGTCTCGGGAGGCGCAGACGATCTGGCACTGGCTTCTGGCCAGAGGATTGACGATAACGGCTACCCATCTGCCAGGTGTGCAGAATGTTCAGGCAGACTCACTGAGCAGACTGATTCAGGAAAACCACGAATGGGTCATAAACGACGAAGTACTAGGAGAAGTCTTCGAAAGGTGGGGAACTCCAGACGTAAATCTGTTCGCCACCGCCGAAAACAGCAAATTCCGAGACTTCGCCTCCAGGTACTACCAGCAAGGGACGCTGGGGAATGCGCTATGGATCAACTGGTCGAACAGCTTTGTGTACGCTTTTCCACCCATTCCCCTGATTCCAGCGGTGCTCATCAAGCTGTCCCAGTCCAGGGCACGGATGATCCTGATTGCCCCGGAATGGCCCAGGCAGTGGTGGTTCTCTTCCAGGGGAATCCTCATCAAAGTCATAAGCATTAGAATATTCCCGCCCATGCGCGGGACCCCGGAAACAATATATTATATGTGCCCCACATATACATATACATATATATATAAATATATATATATAAAAATAAGCAATTGCAGCCAAATAAAACAGTAGAGCTGGAATATGCTGTGAAGAATTTCCACCATACATGTGTATTAGCATTAGAAACATGATAAACAACACCAATGCTTGTTTAGAAACTGTTTTAATGCTTAGAAAACAGCAGAAATTCTTATAAGACACTGTAAGCATATACAGCTCCCAGGCTGCATTGCAAATACCCAGTCTAAAAAGACTGAAAAGCTAACCCTGTGGCTGCATGTACCAAAACTGACGCTGTGCCTTTAAGGCACCTCTGCCCCTAGCTTCCCATCATGCCTCAGGGGTTACAGTTAGGTCAGTTGTTCTTTCCGGCTCCTTCAGGAAGGACCCTGGATACACAGCTCCACAGTTTTTCTGCCTTTTTCAGTCAGAAAAGCTTCTAAAGAACATTTTTTTGATTTACTTTGACTTTTTACATCAGGGTCAAGTAAATAACTGCTTAGCAGTCGAATTTTTGTGAGGTTTTTCCTGTCAGGATGCCTTCATTATTCGATGATTGCCCTTCTTGTGGCCACAAGAAGGCAAAAACGGACTCTCATGAGGTCTGTATTTTATGCTTGCCAGAAGATCATGATCCAAAGGACTGTTCTCATTGTCAAAACCTGTCTGACAGAACTTTAAAAGACAGGGAGAGGAACAGGCTCTATGGTTTGGCCCAAAGATCCATGAGGGGAAGATCTACAGAGAGGAAGAGTTCAAAGAGACCCAGAACTCCCTCCAAAGGCAAGTCAGAGCGTCCATCGACCTCAGCGCCGGGCTCGGCGCTGAAAAAACAACATCTGATGGAAAAATCGAAAGATAAAGCTCCGTCGACGTCGGGACCGGCGTCGACGAGGAAATCGTCGTCGAAAAGAAAATCACAGACGACGAAGAAAGCTCCGCCGTCGTCAACTAGGCGACGATCGGCGTCGAGAGAAGCCACGAGATCTCCGTCGACGAGAAGATCGACGTCAAGACGTAAGTCAACTCCGCCGCCGTCAACCAGGCGACGGTCGGCGTCGAGAGACAGAATACACTCGCCGTCGTCCCAACGTCGACAGGCTTCGAAGAGTGTGACACCTCCGCCGAAGTCTCCACGGAGGCGCTCGGCGTCGAGGAGCAAGAGCCCCCTCGGACGATCGTCGTCGAGGAAGGGATCATCGTCGAAGACGTGTCGGCGCTCGACGTCGAGGATGTCCGATCCTCCGCCGTCGCCACATGCCAGGTCGACATCAAGGGCTTCGTCGACGACAGGACGTCGAAGGCCATCTCCGTCGCCGACAGACCAACGTCGGCCGACGTCGAGACCTCCGTCGACGGCAGGGCAACGCCGGTCGACGTCGAGACCTCCGTCGACGGCAGGGCAACGCCGCTCGACGTCGAGACCTCCGTCGACGGCAGGGCAACGCCGTTCGACGTCGAGACCTCCGTCGAAGGCGGGACGACGCTGTTCGACGTCGAGGGAGAAGACACCGTCAGCGGCTCGACATCACAGGTCGACGTCGAGAGAACACGGGTCGTCATCGAGGCGTTCGACGTCGAAGATTATCACTCCGTCGACGCCGCAGAGGCGTCCAACGTCAAGGGAAAGACTTCTAAGACGTCCGCCAACACCGGTGAGACGAAAATCCCCTTCAGTGCCTTCGACTATTTTGGTGACCCAATCGGCTTCTCACCATTCCTCCTCAAGGGCCTCTAGCTCATCGAGGTCCAGTTCCAGGAGTAGAAGTCCGTTGCCCCAGCGAAAGATAACACTCTCGCCAAGATGGTATGCTCCTTTGCACACGTGGAAGGATTCTGGAGCGACGGAGAGGCTGCACAGATATGTAAGCCCACTCCACAGGTCACCTCTTCAGAGACTGGTAGAAGAGGCAGACAGACAGAGTCCTATCAGGCACCAATCACGCTCTCGGGAGAGGAGAGCGGAAAGGTCGCATACCCCCAGGGTCTCCCGATCACCGCGGAGAGAGCATCCCAGATCTCAAACGCCGAGAAGGGAGAAACGAACTGAGAGGTCGAGATCTCCACGAAGGGAGCGTCGGAGAGAATCACGTTCTCCTCGAAGGGAAGACCGACCGAGAAGATCGCCAGTGAGGAAGGTAAAATCTCACCACAGGAGAAGGAGAACACCATCAACCTCCTCCTCATCCTCTTCAAGATCTTCTAAAGGGGATTACTCCCCAACGCTGGCAGACAGCCCTCACTCCAGAGCTTCCCCGCTTGACGACGTCAACACATACCTAGACGTTCTTCAAAGGGGCGCTCAAAAACTTCAAATAGAAATGGCTGTTCCAGAAGTTTCCACTACTGTAATTTTTGAGACCCTTCGGCACAAATCATATTCACGGCCTTTGCTCCCATTGGTTCCAGGGATAATGGACCCAATCAAGGAGGTCTTCCTCACGCCAGCGGCAATCAGGGCGGTTCCGGCACGTATCCAGAAAAAGTATAGGCCGGCCGACTCGGACCCAATCTTTGTTAAAGGGGAGCCTGCGGCGGACTCTGTTATCGTAGCCTCAGCTAGGAAGAATCACGCAGTCGCACCCTCTTCTTCAGTTCCTCCTGACAAGGACAGCAAGACCCAAGATTCTTGGGGACGCAGAGTGTGCAGCACAGCAGCTTCATCACTGAAAGTCTCTAGTGCCTCAGCACTTCTCGGCAGATATGATAGAGCACTGTGGGACTCCATGGAACGATTCAAAGAGAAATTGCCCAAGGAGGACCAGAAGGACTTTGAGGAAACAGTGACGGAGGGCTGTTTGGTGGCAAACCAAATGATCAGTTCGTCCGCAGATAACGCACTCCTAGCAGGACATGCCTACTCGCATGGGGTTTGCGCGAGAAGATCTTCTTGGTTGCGGTTGACGGGTCTCAAACCAGATGCCCAGCAACGCATCCTCAATCTGCCCTTCTCAGGATCTTCACTCTTTGGGGAGCATGCCGATTAGGAAATGACCCGCATGAAAACCGAATTGGACACGGTGAAGGCGGTTGGTCTGGAAAAGAAGAAAGAGCCGTTCAAGCGACGCTTCAAGACCAACAAGAACCGGGGAGGCCAACAGAGGGTTCAAACCCCTCAATGGTCTCAGAACAAGCCACAAGGGAAGACACAATACAGAGGAGGAAAATCAGGCAGAGGCAGAGGCGGACATCATCAGTCCTCTGCCACGCCCAGAGGAGGCAAGGCCTGAGCAGTGGCTTCCTCTGGCGCCGTTACCCACTCCAGTGGGAGGAAGTGCTTCGCAACACCTGGAAGAGTGGGTCAGCATCACAAAAGATCAGTGGGTGCTGAATATACTGCGCAATGGATATGCGCTACGTTTTCGGAAGAGACCACAACCGATTCCTCCAAAAAAGACTCGCTCGTACCATCTAAACCTCCTCAAAAGGGAGGTGAGCGTCCTCTTGCAGAAAAACGCAATCGAAGAGGTACCCCCATCCCAAAGGGGGAGAGGAGTGTACTCAAGGTATTTTCTAGTCCCCAAAAGAGACCAAGAGGACAAGTTCAGACCGATTCTAGATCTTCGGTCCCTCAACAAAGTGGTGGTCAAAGAGAAGTTTCGCATGCTGGCACTTCATCAGATATGTCCTCATCTACAAAGTGGAGATTGGATGTGTTCGGTGGATTTACAGGACGCGTACTTCCACATTCCTATCACACCAGGTCATCGGAAGTACTTGAGGTTTCTGGTAGGGAACAAGCATTACCAGTACAAAGTACTTCCGTTCGGTCTGAAATCCGCACCAAGGGTGTTCACCAAGTGCATGGCAGTGGTAGCGGCATGTCTACACAAAAAAGGTCTTTTTGTGTACCCATATCTGGACGACTGGCTCCTGAAGAGCCAGTCCCCTCATCAAGCCACCAAAGACTGTCGTCTGTGTCTTCAACAACTACACAGGCTTGGGCTCCACGTGAACACAGAAAAGTCAGTCCTGCATCCCACGCAAACCATCCACTATCTGGGAGCGGTCCTAGACACAAATTTAGGAAGAGCGTTTCCTTCGCAGGAGAGACTATCTTCCATGGGGCAGAAATGCAGAAAGTTACTTCAGTCTCCTCGTCCAAAGGTGCGAGAAGTAGCGTCTCTACTGGGCTCCATGGCGTCCTGCATCTTCCTAATTCCAAACGCCAGGTTGAGGATGCGTCCTCTTCAAGAGTCTGTGGAAGACCAGTGGGACCAAGCGACTGGAGATTGGGAGGATCGAATCATCCTATCTCAAGCAGCACTGTCCTCAATACAGTGGTGGACTCGCCCTCGGAATGTCTTGCAGGGAGTCCCTTTTCAGCAGCCTCTTCCTTCGATGTCTGTGATAACGGACGCATCTCTGGAAGGTTGGGGTGCTCACATGGGTCGTCTTCAGATTCAGGGTCGCTGGTCGACCAACCTTCAGACTTACCATATCAACATGCTGGAACTTCGAGCAGTACATCTGGCGCTCAAAGCGTTCCTTCCAGCAATCACAACGGACAAGATCTTGGTTCAGACGGACAACACTACAACAATGTTCTATCTGAACAAGCAGGGAGGAACACGGTCTCGCCCTCTGTCTCAGGAGGCCCAAGCCATATGGCACTGGCTTCTGGCTCGGGGACTGTCGGTGGTGGCAGTACACCTTCCAGGCGAGCTAAACACAAAGGCGGACGCACTCAGCAGGCACTTCGAAGATCAGCCAGACTGGGTGCTAAACGACGAAGTAGTCGAAGAACTCTTCCGTTGCTGGGGCCATCCAGACATAGATTTATTCGCGGACGACGAAAACGCCAAATGCCACGCCTTCGCGTCCAGGTTCCACCGACCAGGGACACAAGGGAACGCTCTCCTGCTGGAGTGGACAGGAATGTTCGCCTATGCGTTTCCTCCTCTGGCTCTGATTCCGAAGGTGGTGGCCAAGCTCATCAGATCGAGCATGGTCATGATCCTAGTTGCTCCGGATTGGCCGCGACAATGGTGGTATCCAGACCTATTACATCTGTCGCTGTGTCCACACAGACGTCTGCCATGCAGACCAGACCTGTTGAGCAAAATGAACGGGAGGATCCTGCATCCCAACCTCCCGTCACTGAACCTGACTGCATGGCTCCTGAGGTCTTGCAATACGGACACTTAAATCTGCCTCCAGAATGTATGAATATTTTAAAAGAGGCAAAGAGGCCTTCCACTAGGGCGTCTTATGCATTCAAGTGGAAGAGATTTTTCATTTGGTGTAGGGACCATGGCTTTGATCCCACCACAGGACAAGAAGAGGTAGTCCTCCCTTACCTCCTTTACTTAGCGACATCAGGGTTGAAATACGCTTCTATCAGGGTTCACCTATCTGCCATAGTAGCATACAGAAAATCACCTACACAAACGTCGTTTTTTCAGGTCCCAGTGGTTAAGGATTTCCTTCAGGGATTGAAGAAGGTCTATCCCCCTGTGAGAAATCCTTCGCCTCCCTGGGAGTTGAACCTGGTTCTCTCCAGGCTGATGTCTGCACCGTTTGAACCTATACACAAGGCCTCCTTGCAGCATCTCACTTGGAAGGCGGCCTTCTTGGTGGCAATAACCTCTGCTCGCAGGGTTAGCGAGATTCAAGCACTCTGCACCAAGGAACCCTACACGGTGTTTCACCACAACAGAGTGGTAATGAGAGCTCACCCCTCTTTCCTTCCAAAAGTGGTATCGGATTTTCATATAAACCAAACGATTACCCTTCCTTCGTTCTTTCCTAACCCATCGACCCCAGCTGAGAGGTCGTTGCACTCGTTAGATCTTAAACGGGTGCTAAAGTTTTACCTAGAAAGAACAAAGGGCACCAGAAAGACAGACCAACTCTTTGTCAATTATGGGTCAATGAGGACCGGGTTTGCGGCAGCCAAGAGGTCCATCTCCAGATGGATTGTCTCATGTATCAAACTAGCATACCAGCTGGCTGGCAAACCTTTGTTACAATCACCCAAAGCTCATTCCACTAGAGGGAAGGCAGCCACAACAGCATTTTTACATGACATTCCCATGTCAGAAATTTGCAAGGCTGCGACATGGAAATCAGTCCATACCTTTACAAGGCATTATTGCCTAGAGTCTGATTCCAGAGCGGATTCTCAAGTAGGGCAAGCCTCCTTGAGAAACCTATTTGGGTAGAATAAGGCCTACTGTTTGGGCCTACGAATGTGAATGTTACCTGTTGATTCCTTTGCCCGCAGGGATGAGGTGAGGCTCGCTACTCTATTCTAATGCTTATGACTATTGATGAGGATCCCCTGGAAGAGAAGGATTAGTTACTTACCTGTAATCCTAGTTCTCTTCCAGGGGTATCCTCATCAAAGTCATAAGCAACCCTCCCGCCTCCCCGGGCAAAGGACTTTGTTTATTAAGTAGGAGATGTTTTAACCTGTTATTACCATGGTTTTGTTTTCAGTCTCCGAAAAGAACAACTGACCTAACTGTAACCCCTGAGGCATGATGGGAAGCTAGGGGCAGAGGTGCCTTAAAGGCACAGCGTCAGTTTTGGTACATGCAGCCACAGGGTTAGCTTTTCAGTCTTTTTAGACTGGGTATTTGCAATGCAGCCTGGGAGCTGTATATGCTTACAGTGTCTTATAAGAATTTCTGCTGTTTTCTAAGCATTAAAACAGTTTCTAAACAAGCATTGGTGTTGTTTATCATGTTTCTAATGCTAATACACATGTATGGTGGAAATTCTTCACAGCATATTCCAGCTCTACTGTTTTATTTGGCTGCAATTGCTTATTTTTATATATATATATTTATATATATATGTATATGTATATGTGGGGCACATATAATATATTGTTTCCGGGGTCCCGCGCATGGGCGGGAATATTCTAATGCTTATGACTTTGATGAGGATACCCCTGCAAGAGAACTAGGATTACAGGTAAGTAACTAATCCTTCACGGACCTTCTTCACCGGTCTCTCCTTCAGCACATACGGCTGTCGTGCAGGCCGGACCTTCTCACGAAGTTCGGGGGCAGATGTTGCACCCCAACCTCTCGTCTTTGAGTTTGGCGGCATGGCTCCTGATATAGTGCAATATGGCCACTTGAATCTGCCCGAAGATTATATGGACATACTAAAGGAGTCTAAGCGACCTTCCACTCGGACATCCTATGCTTACAAGTGGAAGAGGTTTTGTATCTGGTGTGCGTCCAAGAACTTTGACCCAACGACGTGCAAGGAAGATGTCATCCTTCCTTACCTTCTACATTTGGCGCGGTCTGGCCTTAATGTTCATTCCATTAAGGTTCATCTCGCTGCATTGACTGCCTACAGGAAAAGCCCTTCACAGACTTCCTTCTTCCAGATCCCTGTGATCAAAGATTTTTTGGAAGGCTTGAAGAAAGTGTTCCCTCCTGTCAGGCTTCCTTCGCCTTCATGGGAATTGAATGTGGTGCTGTCCAGATTGATGAAGGAGCCTTTTGAACCCATTCGTAAGGCTTCGTTGCAGCACCTGTCCTGGAAGGCGGCGTTCCTCGTGGCCATTACATCGGCCCGTAGGGTGAGTGAAATTCAGGCGTTGTGTTGCCAAGAACCTTATACTGTATTTCATGCTGCTAAGGTTGTTATGCGTACTCACCCTAAATTTCTTCCCAAGGTTATTTCCGATTTTCATGTCAACCAGACTATAACTTTGCCTACGTTTTTTCAGAATCCTTCATCTCCAGCTGAAAGGTCCTTACATTCCCTGGATGTTAGGAGGGTGTTGAAATTTTATCTGGATAAGACCAAAGATATTCGTAGGTCAGACCAATTGTTCATCAATTATGGATCGGTCAGGACGGGTCTAAGCAGTCCATCTCTAGGTGGATTGTGTCCTGCATGCAACTGTGTTACCAGAAAGCTAATAAGACCTTAGGATGTAAGCCTAGGGGCAAAGCTGCCACAACAGCCTTGCTCCGTAATGTGCCGATTGCAGAAATTTGCAAGGCCGCCACTTGGAAGTCGGTTCATACCTTTGCTAAGCATTACTGTCTGGACACTGATGCCAGGGCAGGTGCTCGGGTTGGACATGCTTCGCTGCGGAATTTGTTCGCACAGTAGTGGTGTTGATTTCTTTCTCCACCGCCGCTTTGGTGTGGGGTTGGGCTTGCCATTCTATTCACTAGATTATGACTATACACAGAGATCACAAAAAAAACCATACGGTAGTATAGGGCTAGAGGGATGTTTAAAGACCATGCCTAAGTATTATCCCCCATTGAAACTATAGCTATAAACAAGAACTTAGGGGTCTAAATTAGAAATCCATTAGTGATTCTTTGGTATTGTACCTATGCCACCTCGTGTGCGTAGGAACAGAAAATTAGTTACACTAACAAACCATATCACCAGAATGCGAAACACCAGCAACTGTAAGTCACCCTTAGTTAAGGATTCCCATCAAAGTCTTGTATCGATCAATATTCTCATCTGGTAATCCTTCCAGGGTATTGTGTCTCTTGATCATTGAGACAACCAGCATACCCTGATAACCGGTTCGGGGTTACGACCCGCAATCACTCGGTTGTACCACATGATGTTGATATGATGGGAATGTGCAGTGCAGAAATAATATATGTGGTGGTTAAAAAAGGATAGGGAACTAACCAAAACCTATTTAATAAACGTCAGCCCCTTCCAATTTAAAAACAAGAACAGTGTAACACAATCATCGCAGTACACACAAATAGCTGCGAAAAGACCAACATGTTTCAGCCTCAACGGGAAATGCCCCAGGCTTTCATCAGGGTCTCTGTTCTATATTAGTGCTACTGCCTGTGAGTGAATAAATGTGTGAAAAACTATATGAAAAAACACACAAGTGAAATACAACAGTAAAGGATATAATGTTGCCTCATCTGTCTGGACTCCTCTCTTCGGCACCTGGTGTCTTAGTAGTGTCTGTAGGGGACAAACGTACAAGTGAGTCACATTCAGCTACCCTGGTCTGTTTAGAGAGATACATAGTTCGTAAATATATACAATTTGATTACTCACCCAGTGTGTCCGGGGAGTGGACCTCACCTCTTCCTGGACCTGGCTCAGGATATGTGAGACCCCGCTCTACAAGGACAGAAACCGACTCCGTGATTACCGTGAGCAGAGAGACCAAACGCTGATCTGCTCTGACAATTCACAATCTACGAGGTCACAAGGTCTTCTGCACGTAGAGTTAACTCGCATATAACAACTAGTTCCTAATTAAAACCTCCCATCCGCTCTATCATTAGCTATAAACTTAAGATGTAGCCATTTTACACATAGTCAGAAGTAACCAAACTGATTGAGAAGCTGGAAGCAACGTAAATCCAGACTTCCTATTAGTTATCCAAGCTTTTATAGTAGGACAAAATTCCATATAGCAAAACTCTAGAGCTGCAATCCTACCTGTCCGTCGTTGTCTCGAACAGTGACTGAGTCAGGGGGAGGCACCGGGCTCTCTTTGTCACTCCCATTTCAATTGTCCTGTCTGCACTTCGGCTACCAATCAGAGACTCCGAGGGAGGGGCTGGACCAAAAGATCAGTGTGGATAACCCTACCTCCTTACAAATATAGATGCTAAGAATATATTAGAGGCTAAGAAAGTCTCAGTATGCACTCGATGTTTAGCTAGAGTCTTGATAATGTTCTAGCGCGTAGACTCGCGGGGCTATCGTATAGAAAACTACAAAGTGATGTAGTGCATAAAACGTGTGTAGTTCGCTGGCCTAGCCTCCGCTAAGAGTAGCGCTGTTATTCGCTCGCTCATCAAGAACTACAAAATAACAACACACACTTGATGCGTGTAGTTCCGATCGAGCGCCTATCACATATGAGGCGTTCGTGGGTCAGTAGAAAAATCTGTAGGACAGAGTTGCAGTGATAGTTGTAGATGGGCACAGAAGGGATACGCTGAGCCTCCGTATTGAATCCTAAACAAGCGGATCGTCTACGTCGCGTAATCTCGCGAGATAGTACCAAGAACTACCAAATGACGTGATGTTTCTAATGTCTGTAGTTCAAACCTTCGTAAGCCCATGCACGAGTGCAATCCTCACGTTTTTCATTAAAAGTCTGCCATTAATAGAATTAGTCAGTCAGTAAACACAACTAAATGAAGGTCTCAGCAATATAGTATATTTAATGCATAAACTTTCTGTTGATGACAGATAAATGTCCGGAAATTATATCTGACCAAAACGATGCTATGGTCAAAAGTTGATGTAGTCCTGTAGGGGCAGAGCATGCTAATCTCCATACATGTATACTCAGGCTAGATTGAACCAAGGTATGTCATCATTCAGTCCATGTCTATCTGTGTCCAATTTGAAGACCCACTTTTGCTCTTTCTGAAACAGAAATTTGGACACATCACTCACATGTGGTGGAATGAACGGCTTTTCCAGGACATGCCACTTGAAGTCTGTTTCTCCGTGGTTATGTGTTATAAAGTGTTAAGTGAGTTTCGAAATGTCCTTTTTGCACCGGAACGTGCTTTTATGTTCTTGCATCCTCACACGAACCTTTCTTGTGGTCATTCCCACATATCGTTCATTGCACGTGCATGTGAGGAGATAGATCAGGTTGGTACTGTTACAGTTAGAAAACTGTCTCAGTTCCCAAGGCCGATCGGTGCCAATATCAACACTGGTAATTTTGGATGTTAGAGGGCAAACAGAACAACCTCCACAGGGATGGTGGCCCAACACTGGGGGTAGGTCCCACAGAGTGCCTACCTCTCTTCTAGGTGTAACTCTCGGACGAGTGTGTATCAAACGGTCCCTTAGGTTCCTGGAACGTTTAAAGGCAAAAAGTGGGAACTCAATCTTATCTTTGCCACTATTCAGAATACGCCAGTGTCGTCTGATGATTTTTTGGACACAGTTCGACTTGGTATTGAAAGTGCTGACCAATGTCAAACGATTCAAAGGTGGTTTCTCAGGTCGTGGTTCGAGTAATGCAGCCCGATGATTATTGGCTGCCCGTTTGTATGAACGCTGAACAAGCCTTTTAGGATAATGTCTAGAGGTCAACTGTTTGGATAAATCGCCTGCGTGACGTTCAAAAGTTTCTGGTGTAGAGCAGTTCCGTCGGACTCGAAGAAACTGCCCAAAGGGCAAATTATCTCTTAGTGACTTAGGGTGCTGGCTTTCGTACAGCAAAAGAGAATTTCTTGCCATCGGCTTGCGGTATAGTTCACTCTCTAAGCCTGTCTCGGTACTGTAGATCGAGAGGTCCAGAAAGGATACCGTTTCTTTGCTCAATTCGATAGTAAAGCGAAGGTAGTTGTTCTGTGTATTGAGCCATTGATGGAAAAGAAGAACTGATTCCTTATTTCCTCTCCAAACCATTAAGATGTCGTCTATGTATCTTTTCCACCAAGCCGGAGGACTGTGTGTGTGTTTATGTTTTAAAACTGCACTATTTTCTTCTTGTTCGAATTTTTAACATCACTGGGCTTACCTGCTCTAAAGCGCCGACTTAAACGCGCTATCACCGCCCTCCTTGATCCCCTGACACTGCGACCCCTCGCTCATTCAGGAACGCCCTAAGCCGATAGCCACGCCCACTGCGAGGCCACGCCCACCCCTGAAAACTACAAATACGCTGATTGAAAGCGCTTGTAGTTGATTGTGTCATCCTCTGAGGCGGAAGCCGGAGGACTGTGTGTGTGTTTATGTTTTAAAACTGCACTATTTTCTTCTTGTTCGAATTTTTAACATCACTGGGCTTACCTGCTCTAAAGCGCCGACTTAAACGCGCTATCACCGCCCTCCTTGATCCCCTGACACTGCGACCCCTCGCTCATTCAGGAACGCCCTAAGCCGATAGCCACGCCCACTGCGAGGCCACGCCCACCCCTGAAAACTACAAATACGCTGATTGAAAGCGCTTGTAGTTGATTGTGTCATCCTCTGAGGCGGAAGCCGGAGGACTGTGTGTGTGTTTATGTTTTAAAACTGCACTATTTTCTTCTTGTTCGAATTTTTAACATCACTGGGCTTACCTGCTCTAAAGCGCCGACTTAAACGCGCTATCACCGCCCTCCTTGATCCCCTGACACTGCGACCCCTCGCTCATTCAGGAACGCCCTAAGCCGATAGCCACGCCCACTGCGAGGCCACGCCCACCCCTGAAAACTACAAATACGCTGATTGAAAGCGCTTGTAGTTGATTGTGTCATCCTCTGAGGCGGAAGCCGGAGGACTGTGTGTGTGTTTATGTTTTAAAACTGCACTATTTTCTTCTTGTTCGAATTTTTAACATCACTGGGCTTACCTGCTCTAAAGCGCCGACTTAAACGCGCTATCACCGCCCTCCTTGATCCCCTGACACTGCGACCCCTCGCTCATTCAGGAACGCCCTAAGCCGATAGCCACGCCCACTGCGAGGCCACGCCCACCCCTGAAAACTACAAATGTGCCGGCCATACCAGCGCAGCGGACGAGCGCAGCGGGAGCGCCTAAGGCAAGTCCGTCTGCGCCCATCCGCGCACGGCCGGGCCCAGGGCCAGACTCTATACCCGTCCCTGCCAGCACGAAGGTAAGCTACTCACGAAGAGAGCTTCTTAGCCTAAGACCCAGTAAAAACAGCACATGCCATATCACGCATGTTCCTAACGTCCCCTATTCAAGCTGCAAATACTGCAAGCCGGCTAAGTTACTCCTTCCAAAACTCCCGGTGCCACCCCCTGTCCTAAAAATTTCGACACTTAACTGCAGATCGCTCCCGAAGCATGCTCTGCTTATTAATCACCTCATCGTCGATCTCAACCTGGACATACTCTTCCTGACAGAAACGTGGATCACTGAGCACTCAAACTCCGACATCGTTCTGGCTCTACCCCCGGGCTTCCTCATCGTGTCTCAACCACGCCCCCTAGGCAGAGGAGGTGGGCTAGCCATCATCCACAGGGACCACCTCGCTTGTCGAATTAATGAGATTACAACTCGGGAATCAGAGAGCTGCCTCTTTACGATCCAGCTAACACCGACCAACTCCCTGTCAGGCCTCTTGGTGTACCGGCCTCCCGGCCACTCCGCCCCCTTCGCAGCGTCCCTTTTGGAAACTGTCTCTTCCTCGGCTCACCTGACATCTAACTTCCTAATAACAGGAGACCTTAATATCCACTTCGACGACCCTCTGGATATAGGAGCAGCCAACCTTATCTGTGACCTGGCGGCTCACGGCCTTCTTCTGGCCAACACCGGTCCAACACATATAAAAGGGCACCTACTCGACCCGGTGTTCTCAAATATCCCCTCTCTCCAATTCATCAACTCCCAACCTCTCCCCTGGACGGACCACTTTCTGGTCACATTCCTTCTTCCTGGGGCCCGCAAGAATCCCCATAAACCCCCTATCTTCACCAAAGATAGATCTTGGGCCAAACTTTCGGCGGAGGATTGGTCCAAAGCACTGGACTCCTCCACTCCGAGTCTTGAGGAAGACCCGCACGAGGCCGACACCCAATTTAGAGACTGGATCTCCTCATCCCTTGACAGCATCATTCCTATAAAAAACCGGGAGATCAAAAATAGAATAAAGGGCCATGCACTATGGTACACCTCTGAACTCCGAGACCTCCGCAAAGAGTGCAAAAAGGCTGAGAGACTGTGGAGGAAAGACTGGCTCCACAGCAATAAGGACATCTACAACAGCGCGGTAAGACGCTACAAATCGGCCATTAAACTAGCCAAGGCTACACTCTATGACAATAGAATAAAAAATGCGTCCAACTCTGCTAAAGAATCCTACCTAATAGTAAAGGAACTACTCAACATCCCCTCAGCTTCCGCTGCTCTCCCCCCCCACCCCCGGATAGAAGCAAAGACCTAGCCACCTACTTCGAGTCCAAAATCCTGCGGATATTGGATTCCCTCCCATCTATCAGCCCGCTCAATCCCGCTAATACAGTCGCCTGCACTAACAGCCCGCGGTTGACCTCCTTCAGAGCAGCCTCCCTCGTTGAGGTCACCGCCACGCTGGCAAAAATGAAAAGCGGATCCCCCCTGGACCCGGCCCCCGCCAGATTCTTAAAAACTGTGTCTACCAGCATAGCCCCCACCATCAGGGATCTCATTAACACCTCTCTTTCCCATGGCACGGTACCTCCCACCTGGAAGAGCGCTGTCGTCAAGGCCCTGCTGAAAAAGCCCCAACTGGACCCGGACGACTTGGCCAACTACCGACCCATATCGCTCCTCCCCTGTATCAGCAAGATGGCTGAGAAATTAGTCAATGTGCAACTCTCCCAATTCCTTGAGGCTAACAATATCCTGCGTCAGTCCCAAACAGGATTCCGGCCGGGCCAGGGCACAGACACCGCCCTCCTCTCCGTCATCGAGGAGGCAAGATGCATCCTGGATTCGGGAGGATCAGTGGCAGTGATCTTCCTGGACCTCAGTGCTGCCTTTGATACGGTGGATCATCGTGTCCTCCTCCATCGCCTGGCCAGGGCAGGAATTGTGGGAACTGCATATGCATGGATCGAATCCTTCCTTTCCGGTCGTTCATTTCAGGTGTGGGACAGCAACTCTCGCTCAGACCCCCTCCCTCTAACATGTGGAGTGCCCCAGGGGTCCTCGCTTAGTCCCACCCTGTTTAATGTTTACATGGCCCCCTTGGAAGATGTTGTGACCCCATATGGGATAAAAATAGTAAACTATGCTGACGACACCCAACTTGTCGTTTCCCTTTCTCACCTGGACAACCACCCAGAAAAACTTTTGCACTGTCTGCAAGATATTCACACCTGGATGTGCGAATCTGCCCTGAAGCTGAACGGTACAAAGACAGAAATCATGCTCCTGGGTAATAAATGGTCCTCCATTCCCCCATCAGTGTGGCCGGACGCCTTCGGTGATATCCCCCCCCCCCCCGAAGACAGAAATTAAAACTCTAGGTTTCTGGCTGGAGCAGGACCTCTCCATGAAAACCCAGGCAGCCAAGACCGCTGGTACATGTTTTGGCCTTCTGCGATCAATTCGCAAGATTATCCCTCTCCTCCCCCCCCTATCCAGGAAACTGCTGGTCCAAGGGCTTATACTATCCCGGCTGGACTACGGTAACGCCGCTTACCTCGGCGCTCCTGAATTTACCTTGACCAAGCTCCAACGTGCACAAAACGCTGCGGCAAGGCTTATTTTGAACCTCCCTCCCAGAGCCTCTACCAAACCGGCCCTCAAAGCTCTGCACTGGCTTCCGGTGCGCCAGCGAGTGGAGTTCAAGGCCCTGTGCACCACGCACAAACTCATCAACGGGGCTGGCCCTGCCGCCCTTAAAGACATGGTCATTCCTTACAAAGCCCCCAGAAATCTTCGATCTGACAGTGAACATCTGGCCATAGTCCCAAAATTCAAGAAGTCACGCACCGGTGGCCGCCGCTTCTCGGTCAATGCCTCTTCAAAATGGAACGCACTTCCTCGCAATCTGCGCCTTGAACCCTGTCACGCCCTTTTCCGCAAAAAACTTAAAACCTTCCTCTTCCCCAAATAGTCCCCTGGTCCCCCTCTCTTGGATCTCACAACCTCATAGCGCGGGGATGCCTTCGGGTCACCAGGCGCTTTACAAGTCATAAAATAAATAAATAAATATATTATGGATGGAAAGAATGGATTGGTGGGGTGCAACACTATGGTTTGCTCGAACTTGTGGATGTATAGGTTCGCTAAGGAAGGGGCAAAAATACTGCCCATACTAGTCCCAGAGATTTGGTGGTATATCTGGTCCTCGTACATGAAGAAATTCTCCTTCATGGCTATGGTAGACAGAGCCATAATGAAGGGCACAGGGGTAATAGAGTCAAGTTCTGATTCCTCCAGGATGGATCTGATGGTGTCTAGAGTCGCATCCTGGGGAATGGAGGTGTACAAGGACTCTACATCGAGAGAGACTAGGTAATCAGTCTCTCGATCAAAAACTATGTCAGGAATCACTCTGAGGACATCGGTGGTGTCCTTGAGGTAAGTTGGCATTGTATGTACCAGAGGTTTGAGGAAGTAGTCTGCAAACGCCGAGAGGGGTTCTAGAATGGAACCCTGGCCAGATATTATAGGCCTGCCCGGTGGAGGTCTCTGGGGTTTATGCACCTTTGTAGTATTGTACCTATGCACACGAGGTGGCATAGGAACAATACCAAAGAATCACTATACACAGAGATCCCCTACCACAGAAGGAGTAGTTTCTGTCCTGTAACTCCAGTTCTGTAGTAGGGGTATCTCTGTTATAGTCATAAGCACCCGCCCTCCTCCCCGGTGGAGAGATATTTATGTAAGGAATGCTACAGGTCTAGCGTGTTTCGCCTTCAAAAAGAACTGAAAGTAAAAGGGACCTGCAGTGCATTCTGGGATACTGTGAAGTTCTGGAAAGTTCTTTTAAAGGCACAGTATCCTGTTTTGAGCCACATAATGGCAGCCTATTGGCTTGTCTGTCCATGTCTTCCTCTCTATCATTCCAGAGGGTTTTTGCTTCTAAGGCAAGGGAAATCTGGACAGGCTTTGCTGTTTGTGGATTTTTGGCGGAATTTCTAGTTGAAGTACTGGACAGTGTAGCCTGGTTATAGGCTGCATTATCTGTATTTAAATTCTCTCTTAAGTGTCTGTGCAGTTCTGCATTTTTTCGATACTTTAAGAGATTATTTTTGATTGCTCGGGGGTCCACGCACATGGGCGGGGCTATTCACTAGATTACGACTATAACAGAGATACCCCTACTACAGAACTGGAGTTACAGGACAGAAACTACTCCTTATAGATTCATAAAGGATAAGTATATGTAGATTAAAGATATTGATAGAGGTATAGGGTGAGAAATAGGGTAGTGCATTAAATATACTTGTGTTCCTTTTTTTGGGGGGGGAGGATAGTGATAAATATATAGATCCATGTACATGGAAGGTATATAGATGCATAGATGCATAAAGGAGGTGAGGAAAAGTAGATTTAAGATGCATTTGATAAACTCTGGTTTTCAAGTGTTGTACTTAAAAATTGATTTTATTTATTTTTTAAAAGACATAATTATTCTACATGTTTATACAAAGCAATACACATAAATAGGTACATACCTATATGTCAAATAAATGCTTATATACAGAGGGATATGCTGTATGTTTCTGTTTGCATGTGGTGCTTATGTTGGGATTTCTTGAGTAGTTTTCTGAAGATAAGGTGGTTGTTGGTGAATCTTAAGTTGGGGGTAAAGAGTTCCATATTTTGGCTGCTTGAACAGAGAAGGATGTGCCACTCATGGTTATTTTCATGTATCTTGGGATTTTGAGGTGAAGTGCCACTCTAGAGCGGAGGTTCTGATGATAAATGTGTTTGGTGATTAGTTGGGGGGTAAAGAGTTCCATATTTTGGCTGCTTGAATAGAGAAGGATGTGCCACCCATGGTTATTTTCTTGTATCTTGGGATTTTGAGGTGAGGTGCCACTCTAGAGCGGAGGTTCGTATGATGAATGTGTTTGGTGATTTTTTTTTCCAGATGAAGAGTGGTCCCATTCCATGTATCTCTTTGTGGGTGATACAAAGCAGATTGAATGTGGATCTTCTGGCAACCTTTAACCAATGCAGGGCTTTCAGGGCTGGGGAGATGTGGTCTCGTGGTTTGATATGTAAGAGTAGTCTGGCAGCCAAGTTCTGATTCCGTTGTAGTCTTTTCATATCATTAAAGGTGATCCGTGGTAGAGGGTACTGGCGTAATCAAGTTTGGACAGAACAAGGGAGATGGTAGCTTGGACTTGGTGTAGTAATCCCCAATGGGGGAAGATTCGTCCCAGAGCCAGAGGGGGAAGAGGTAGGATCCCAGCCCAGGAAATATGGACTGGCTGTTTTTCCTGCTATTTCCTCATGCAATAGACTGATGGAGATCTTTGTCCTACTTTAAATCTATGCCTTTGAACGCCTTCTTGTGGAAGGACAAGTCCTAAATGGCCATGGTGACCCATGTGCTAGATCCATGTGACTAGATGGTGACTTTGAACTTGCAGGATGATATTTACATGTCCTGTCTTGAAGTCACACAGACATGTGTTGTATCTCATGCACTTCACCCCCTGTGCCCAGCGCGTGGTTCCTTCCCTTTCCCTGCGCGTGAGCTTCCCATGTCTTCCCTTCCCCATTGGTTCCCCTAACATTCTATTTGCTCCGGGAGTTCACCCGAGTGACATCACCTGTCACAACTGATGTTAAGCTGACCCATGCTTCTCCACCCGTGTGGGGCTGTAATAATAAACGTACTTTAGAACTTCTACCGCTTCATAATTACTTCTCAACAGTGGCGACGAGGATGGGATTACCAGCGGTACTACAGCCTCACACCGGGGTACATGCTGAAACAGCTGACGGATTTAAATGCTGACGAAATCGGTATTCTACTCGAAGATCGGACAGTTTCTCTTACCGTAGGAATTCCGGTACCAGTGCCTTATCGTCATGAGTGGATGAGGAGAGAATCACCGAACTGTCGTGGTATGTGGATGCCAATTACTTCAGCCGAGATTTGAGTGTCTCATGACGTGACAGCTGTGGCGTTTCACGGAGGCAGGGCCGAACGGCATTTGGGACTTCCTGTTATTGTGAGCCGTCTCAGGGTGTTCAACGTTGTCTCCAAGCAGTTGTTGAGCTTGCGCGCTGAAATTTCTGTCAGCTGTGTATGCGTCAGCTATACGCATTCTTCGAGGAAATCCCTGTCAGCTGTGTTCGCGCTCAAAATTCATCACACCTGCGCATGCTCGGTGACGCGTGACGTCACTGAAACGCAGCGTTGGCGGCCATTTTTAAAAAAAAAAACTAACCGAGTGAATTGACTGTGCTGTTCAAGCCTAGTGTTCGAGCCCGGCCGACGCCCTGCATTCCTGAAATTTTGTATAAAGTGTCCATGAATAAGACTGATATTATACAGTAAAACAAAGTGAGATAAACATATTACTCAAGACCATTTCGATCCAAAGTGACAAGGCAGAAGCCTGGAAGGTGACAGCTGAGAATAATTCACTAAGAGCAATACAAGTAACATTCACAAGCATCTTCAAACGTATGACTGTGAAGAAAAAACGAACCTAGTGAAATTGATTGTGCTGTGCAAACCTAGTGACAGCTAAGGACAATTCACAAAGAGAAAATAAGTGACATTCACAAGCACATTAGAACGTATCACTGTGAGAATTTGAGCCAATAATTTGTCTATCGCCATGTGTGCTCTTAGTTCTTTAAACCTTTCACAACCACAAGCGTTCCTACCTCTCAAAGGTGCACCTTGCATGCCTTGGAAAGAGTGGAAAGAATACTTCATTAATTATATTGAGACTGTGGAAGATGATGATTTCACAGCTGTGAAGAAAAAAAAAGTGCTGTTGTACTGTTTAGGGCCTGGCGGTGTGAAAACCTATAACAACATAGAGAAGAAAGTAAGAACTGGTGATGACGTTTATCAGCATGCCTTAGATGATCTAGATGACCACTTCTCGCCTATTGTGTGTGTGGCTGTTGACCGGTACAAATTCTCAAGAAGAAAGCAAGGGAAAGATGAAAGCATTGAAGATTATGTTGCGGCCTTGAACAACTTAGCCTTGACATGCAGATTTGGAGCACTGCAAGAAGAGTTTGTGCGTGATCAAATAATTATGCACGCGAGCAACCCCAATATCCAGGATAAACTTTGGGTTAACGGAGAGGCTTCGTTGAAAGAAGTTGGTGCTCTTGTCAAGAAAGCTGAACTCACTGGCAGATGTGCAAAGGCAGTTATGGATGAACCAGTGGAAGTTAAAGCTATAAGATCCTCTAATGCAACCAAACTAAAGCACAAAGGGAATAAGAAAGAAATGAGACATGACTATCACAAAAGAAACGAACCTAGCAAACCAAGACAAAGCAGTGAAAGGCGTGGTAGTACCAGAGACAATGAGTTCGCCGAACTTAGATGTTATCGCTGTGGATCTCCAACCCATTTAGCTGATTCTAAAAGGTGTCCGGCTATACATCAAAAATGCTTGTCATGTGGAATGACTGGACACATCGCTAAAGCATGCAACAGGAAAATTTATAGACAAAACAGACAAGTCCGACAAATTCATGAAGAGAGTGATACCACAGATGAAGATTCTGAGTATTCTGACTCCGACAGCGTCAGTTATGTCTTCTCAATTGAATATGACGTGTTGGAACTCACGCCGACTAAGAAGAAAAAACCCATGTGTGATGTAAAATTGGGTGGTGTGACAGTCAATCTGATGGCAGACTCTGGTTCTCCCTTCACGATTATAAACGAAAATGTGTGGAAGCAATTCTTGGATAAAGTTGGCTCAACTCTTGAAAAATCAAAGGTCATCGCTAGAAGCTACACGGGAAACAACATAGAATTCTTAGGAACTCGCGATCTGGAATTTGAATTTAAAGACAGGAGAGCAATCTGCAGACTTTTTGTTGCTAGGAAAGGACCTTCTGTCCTTGGTTGGAGTGACCAAGCTGATCTTGGTATCATGCTTGATCCAAACAGTGCCGATCCAGTCTAGTCTATTAATGATTCTTGCAAAATTGCAATACTAAAAGACTTTCCAGAAGTGTTCTCAGGTAAAGTTGGTCTTCTAAACAGCTTCGAACATAAATTTGAGTTAAAAGATTCAGCTGTTCCTTGCATTCACAAGGTAAGACATCTACCAGTGTCAGTGAGGGATGATGTTCAAGCAGAGTTAAACAAACTTGTCAAGGATGGTATTATAGAAGAGGTGGAATCTGCGGAGTGGGTTTCCCCCTTGGTTGTTGTTAAACGTCCGAATGGGAAAATTAGACTTTGCATTGATCTAAGGGACCTTAATAAGAACATTATTGTAGATCAATACCCCTTGCCACGTATTTGTGAAATGTTTAGTGCAACAAATGATATGTGTGTATTTTCCATTTTGGATTTGAAATCCGCATACCACCAAATTCCACTACACACTGACAGTAAAAAATTCACAACCTTTATCACACCCTTTGGTCGTTATCGGTTTACCAGGGTACCTTTTGGCTTAGCCTCTGCTGCAGCACTTTTCCAAAGGGTCATGACATCCATTCTGGAAGGTGTTGATGGCATCAGGTTTTTCCAGGATGATATTCTGGTCATGGGTAGCAACCAATCGGAACATGACACACGCCTTAGGCAAGTTTTTAACAAATTGAAAATGCATGGTTTAACTGTAGAACTAGACAAATGTAAAATTTCACAAGACAGAGTGATTTACCTTGGGCACACAATCTGCCGGGATGGTATTAAACCCAAACAAGGGTTAGTGGACGCTATCCTCAATGCTCCGTGTCCCTCAAGCAAAGATGTACGAGCTTTTCTTGGCTTGACGGAGTATTACTCCAAGTTCATTAGGAATTTCTCAGAAAAAACCTACAGTATAAGACAATTACTAAAAAATAAAACTAAGTTTGTCTGGTCATCTGACTGTCAGGTCACCTTTGATACCATCAAAAAGGAAATCAGCGAGGCACCTTTTCTCAAAGGTTTTGATCCCAAAGCAGAAATCTATCTAACCACTGACGCAAGCAACAAGGGAATTGGTGCTGTTCTAGCCCAGAAGGACTCATCTAACCAAGAATGGGTTGTAGCCTTTGCCTCCAGGTCCCTCACCTCAGCTGAGGAAAAGTACTCGGTTAATTGAGCGTGAAATGTTGGCCTGTTCATGGGCGCTCAATTACTTCAGAGCGTATGTGTGGGGATACGAAATCCATCTTCGCACAGACCACAAACCATTGATCAAGATACTATCTGCCTCGGGCCTACAAAATGCTTCACCAAGACTGAGCAAAATGTCAATCAAGCTGTTGGATTACAACTACACGGCGGAATATTGGCCTGGGGTGAAAAATAAAATTGCAGACTTCCTCAGCAGACTGCCTCTGCCTCACGCTGAAAGCATGGCCACACAAGAAGAGGAGGAGAAAGTAGCTCTGCTCTTCAACACTGACCTGGATGGAATATCTGCGGAAGAATGGAGTCAACACATGTCGCGTGACTCAACGTTGCAAGAAGTATGCAAATTCGTCAACTCTGCATGGCCAGAAAAGCGCAACCTACATGACAATATCAAACCATACTGGGAAACTAGAAATGAACTCAGTTGGGAAAATGGTGTGTTGTACAGAATAGGTAAAGCGATTGCCCCAGTCACACTCAGAGACAAAATTCTTAAATTGTGCCACATAGGCCACCTTGGCATTACCAAGACTAAGCAGAGAGTCAGGTCAAGTTATTGGTGGCCAGGTATTGACAAACAAATTGAGGTCCAGGTCAGGAACTGTGTAGAATGCTGCGACTCCGACAAAACCCTCAAAACTTCAAAAATCAGTCTTTCTCCAATTCAACCTCCCCTAATGGCATGGGAGAAATTGGGCTTAGACATAGTGGGGCCCATCGAAGGACATGATGGCGAAATCAAGTACATCTTAGTGGCGATAGATCATTTCTCCAAGTGGCCAGAAATCAAAATAGTTGATGAAATAGACACCTCAAAATTCATTAATTTTTTGGACAAACTGTTTTTGAGTGAAGGATTACCAAAATCAGTACTCACAGACAATGGTCCGCAATTCTGCTCAGAGGCCTTCAAGTCGTTCCTAGCAAGAAACTGTATCACTCATCACACCACTTCAATTTACCACCCAGAAGGTAATGGTCTCACGGAACGATTCAACCGTGTCTTGAAGGGACATATACAACTTTCTAGAAACGCAAATCAAAACTGGGAGGAAGAAATTTACAAACTCATCTGGGCATTCAGGATATCTCCGTGTGCCAGCACATGCACTGCACCATTTGTTCTCATGAGAAGCAGACAGCCTTTAAGCATCGACCTGGGGTGGATGTCCAAATCTAAGCAAATTGAATGGTCACCAGAAAACATCAGGAATAACATTATCAAAGCTCAGAAATACTACAAGGAGTGGTATGATTCAAAACACAGTGCCAAGAAACATGCATTTAAAGTCGGCGACCTTGTGAAAGTTCGTTTGGAAAAAAAAGTAAAGAAAGGAGATAGCAGGTTCACTGCCCCTCTTTACATTGATGAACTGTTTAACAATGCAGCAAGACTCAGTGATGGGAAAGTATGGCACATGAGCAGATTGGCAAAATATCATCCAGGAAGCAAGACTCACAACCTACAGCAACAGGTTACAGTTAACAATGATCTGTGGGTGGATGTGGATAGGGCTTGTGTTGAAAATAACAACTTGTCTAGAAATGACATCACACACGATGTCCTACCTGACTCTGACTCAGATGATGGTCAATCGTCAGACCAGTCTGTTGGTGTCTATCCCAGCACTTCGTCATGTAATCGGAGTAGTCACGATGACCCACATTCTGACTCTGAAGTTGCATCTGACGGTCACAGGTTCAGTGGCAGGTTTGGCAGAACTAGCCATGATTCCCATTCCGACACCGAATGTGCACCTAACCTGCCATCGGTATCAGGAAGGTTTGGTAGAACCATCCGCAGACCAAAACGCTTGGATGATTTTATCTGTGACTAATTGTTCACCAGTTTATGTACTCCCTTGATTTTGTTCATCACATTCCGTGGCTCAGTTGTCAAAATCCTCAAGAGAGGAAGATGCGTTGTATCTCATGCACTTCACCCCCTGTGCCCAGCGCGTGGTTCCTTCCCTTTCCCTGCGCGTGAGCTTCCCATGTCTTCCCTTCCCCATTGGTTCCCCTAACATTCTATTTGCTCCGGGAGTTCACCCGAGTGACATCACCTGTCACATCTGATGTTAAGCTGACCCATGCTTCTCCACCCGTGTGGGGCTGTAATAATAAACGTACTTTAGAACTTCTACCGCTTCATAATTACTTCTCAATAACATGTTTGTGGTTTAAGGTGGGCCAGGAGCATTTTCAATTTGCCGTTCTCCCCTGAGGTCTCTTCTGTGCTGCTTGCGTGTTAACGAAAATGATGGTGGTAGTCGCAGCACACCTGCTAAGGTTGGGAATTCCATTTTTCCCCTACCTCAATGACTGGTTGTTAAAGGCAGGGTTCCCACAGTCAACCGTAGACCTCCTCCAGATGACAGTGAACCTCCTGTCTTCATTGGGGTTCACTGTCAACCTGCCAAAGTCACACCTGACTCCTTCGCAAAGGCTCATTTTCATCAGGCCATTCTGTATATGGTGCTGCTTTCATGCCTTTCTTCCTTCACAATGAGTCCAGGCAATTTAGGCTATGATTCTGATGTTGTGACCTCAGTCCTAAGTCTCAGTTAGAATAACTCTGATATATCTTGTCCGCCTTCAGCTTTCTCGTTGACCATGACACGTCATATGCGGGCTTTGCAGTAGAACCTAAAGTCTCAGTGGGCTCAGCACATGAAGAACCTGTCTGATTCCATCCAGGTTCTGGAGGAGACTACAAAAGATCTACTGTGTGCCTGATTGACCGAGTTGGACCTGTGGCAGACCCTTATCCCTGTCCCACCCAGAGCTGATGTTGGTGACGGATGCATCATTGCTGAGATGGGAGGTCAGAAGACTCTGGTCTCCAGCAAAGTCCAGTCTCCTCATTAACCTGTTGAAGTTGTTGACTGTTCACCGGGTGCCAGAAGCTTTGCTTTTGTCCATCAAAGAGAGGCTGGATCAGGTACTCAAGACCAACACTACCAAAATGTGGTGCCTCAGCAAGCAGGACGGAATCTCATCCTGAGTCCTGTGCCAAGAGGATGTGTGTTCAGTAGATGGCCTGGCATCAGGAGATCTCCCTGATTGTGAATCACCTTGCAGGATCTTTGAATGCCAGGGGGCAAACTCAGCAGTGGCATCCTGAGGAAAACGAAAGGCAGCTACATCCTGAGGTGGGTCAGGAGATCTTCTAGCAATTTGAATAACATGGCTATCATAGAGAATGTGCAGTGTGAAAATGTTTGAAGCTGGAGTTTACAACAAAGCTCTCTCTCTCTGAGACCCATTCCTGATTGATTGGAGCATGACACACCTGTTCACCTTTCTGGTCTCTCCTGCCTGATGTTCTGAAAATCAGGCATGATCGGCCCAAGTCATCTTATTGGCCCCTGATTGGGTAAGGAGAGTGTGACACCCAGAACTTCTGGCCCTTAGCATTAATCCTCCAACCTGGCAACTGCTTCAAAAGTATCTCCTGTCGCAGCAGCAGCGCTGACTCCTGCACCCACACCTGCTAAATCTGCACATCCGTGTATGGAGATTAGGTGACAGCAGTTGACTGTATTCAATCTACTTCCTGAAGTTGTGGATGTCAGTCTTGCTGATAGTTGTTCCTCAATCAAGTATGTCTATACCAGGTGCAGGGACGAGTTTGTAGCCTGGTGTATCCCCCACAATACAGACATGGTGCTAGTCAACTGTCAGATGTTTTGTTATTTATTTTTTCTCTGCCCTAGCAGAAACTTGCATTATGTACCTTTAAAGTGTATTTGGGAAGCTTTCTGGAATTTGATCCCTTGACTGATTGTCGTTACACTGCAAAGCTTGGGTAAGTCAAGGAAAAAACCTGTCACTCTCGTACTCCTTTGAAGGCGCATGGGCATCGCCATATCTCTCAAACTTGTTCCCAGGCGGTTGACATCGAAGCCAATCGAACAACTTCTTCTGGCGCAGCCTACTTTTCCAGGGCCATGTGTGATACCAAGGCAAATCCAAGATTCTGCAAGGCCACTCTTCTTCTGATTGCCTCTGGCGTGTCATCCAGACACTTAGGAGCCGAGATGCCCTCCTTCCGGGACACCGCCAGCAGGTTTTCCCTGACCAAGGCCACTCTGTTTCCATCAAACCACAACCTGACCTGCTTAACATCCCACCTCCACAAGGCAGATCCCATACCTTGCATTCCTTGATTGGGATGGATTCTGACAAATACTATGAAGCAGGTGGTGAGATTCGTCAACCCTACCATGAAGCAAACTGGTATGATTACCTCGAAGAGCTCAGTTGCTTTGACACTTCTCCTGATTTATGACAATCGCTCACCCCCTATGTCCTGCCGCTGCAGAAATTGTTTTTTTTCTGGTGGTCATGTGAAGGGTGCCCGAAGTTCTTGATCTCCAGGTCTCCACATTAGAAGTTAAAACCAATGTCCTGACCAAAGTTCTCCATCTGGTCTAAACCACTACTGATACCCTCCTAACATTTACCCTCTTAGTGGCCTGCACCAAACTTTGCCCTGCGAGTCACCACCGACCTGCCACTAGCGACCCTGCCTTTTTATCTCATCACCCGTCTTCTGAGAATTTGGTAGTGCAAGCTTCTACTAGTCAAACAATCCCAATTTCCCAACTACTCCCCATGATAGGGAGTCTAGGCAAAGGGAGACCTTTGGAAAGCAGGTTTTTCTTCCACTAGTCTGCCCTCCTGTCTATCAATGCCAGCTGCCTGCTCGGTGGCTATACCCATGCTCTCTGGAATTCGATTGCTCAAGTCCTCCCAGATGTCCTGTAAGACCTTCAACCTGTCTTTACCCTGTTATACAGGACATCCATGTAACTGAGGAATTTATGATCCGCTGTGGCCTGGATACTACACATCCCATATGGTGTGCCATTTGGCATTGCGCCAGTGTTGCCATTCGTGGCCACGTCTGGTTGTTGTCAACAGGCTTTTCGAGCGTTGTCCAGTCCTCTCTCATGCATATGCCCTTTGATGGGGCTCGCCTCTGGCGTCAAGACAGATTCTGCTTTGGAGCAGTTCTAAGAGAGCATGGCCATGGCATGCTCCCTGGGCTTATCTGCCCTTCCACCTCACCAAGTGCATAAACCCTACCTTTCCTTTAGTGGTTTCAACAGATGCCCCATTCCAACAGCCAATACAACCTCAATAGGACACCCACGAACCCCTTGGTTAGGGACAATGCGTCATTCAGTCTACTGCCCAAACCTTATTATTGGCATGTGCTTCGATGCCTAATTTACAGCGGATTAGGTTATTGATGTTCAGGGATCTTGATAGTTAAAATTACCTTAAGGTTCCCCTATCCCAAAGGGGAATTTTTAATACTGAGAACCTTAGGCAAGGTAAAAATCGAGAGTTGATGTGAGCGAGAGTATTATGAACTCCCCAGCCTAAGTCTCTGTTGGTCATAGGGGTCACATGTCTTTCTTCAGGACAGAGTGATCCCTAATCTCATGTGCCTTTCCCTATTGGTGTGCACATGCGCACTACTACTCATGAAGTTGTGCTATATTCGTAACTTTACAATTTGCGTTTATGCTTCAGTACAGGTAAGTATCCTGTCAAAGTATCTGTCACGATAAAGGTTTGAGAACATTATAGAATAGGATATACAATAGGAATACAATGGTATTTCGATTCATAATATGCACTGTGATAAACCACATTCAAGTTCATGCAGTTTTCCTCTAGCATGCCATAAATGCAGGAACTGATTGGTGTCCTTATTTTAATAATACATTTTACAAAGTGGGATACAGATTTATGTATCCTCATTATTTTAGAAATAATATTTGGCAGTGAGATAAATGCGTTACATGCACTTATATATAAAATCGGGGCTAACACATACATAGGATATTCTTGTCCTTCGCTTCATAGGCATGTGGACCCTGCAGTCACACACTGAGGTCTCGGTGGGGGAGGGGATTGTTCGAAGTTAATGACCTATATGGTAGCTCAAAGTATCGTCGCAATGAGATCCTCCCTCCCAGGCACTTACTTCATCAAGGGGTCTCGCCTACATTTCACCTAGTTGGCAGTCTCTAATACCTGCATACTGCTGTATCCATGCCCCATGGCACAGATATGCTCCTTCCGTGTATGAATGCATTGCATTTCATTGCATGTGCCAATGTGGAGCGGTGCCCCACGTCACTGTTTGAGGGACGTGGCTCCAGTCCGCGGTGGATAGTCTCGGAAATTCTAAACGTCTAATCCAACCACTAGAGTGTAACATGCATGTTACGCTTTATTGTCCCCAAAGGTTCAGCCATAAAGCAAATGTCTTTAGAAACTGAAGTAATTGTAGACTGTTAGTCCTACATACTACATTTTATGGGAACATCAGCGTGACCTGTATTAGCTCATTGAAGGATGGGAAAAACTACCGCAGCCATAAAAGAAATATTTCTGAATTGGGAGTAAATGTAGATCGTTAGTTCTCCAGTATTGGGGTGTCTTTCATAGATTCACATGCCTGAATCATTCCCCGTCGTCGGAGTGGGAGTCTCACGGTATATAAAAAAGCAATAAATATGACCATAATAACCAAAAACCTTGGTAACAAGAAACCAGGAAGTAAAGTAGCCCAAAGCTACCAAGAAAAAAGTTCCACATGTATGACTATCATAGTCATTATACATAGCCCATACTGCAGCCAATCAGGCGACAGCACCCACCAGAATGCTCTCCTCAGAGGTTCAGGCTCTCAGATTTTCTACCACACGTCGTGTGAAGGGAGTCTCCCTGAGCTCTGCTCAGTTCTTCTCAAATTTCTTCAGGATTTCTTACTTTTAGGATGTCTTCCTCATAGTCATTATTCAGGCCTTGTGAATCTTGTGGTAAGCTCCAGCTTTTCTCAGAAGATCCCCACAAGAAATGCATCTACTGCCTGTATCCGGATCATCAAGTGAAGGACTGCAAGATATGCAGGACCTTCCCTCAAAAAACCCTCAGGGATAGAGAGGGCCGCTTATTTCTGTGGTTACAGAAGCTTAAGCACCTGGACAATCCAGTTTCTGAGGTAGGAAGTATTGCCTCTGGGTCATCTGTAGTCTCTAGGAAGACAGCTGCTGAGGAGATTTTATCTTCTCCTGGGGCCAAGGTTGTGAGGAAACAACAACCCTCTAAGGGTTCAGAGAGGCCTACCACTTCTAAGGCTACTCCTCCTGTCAAGAGCAAACCTTTGCCTTCCATGCCCCCGAGAAGATCAGTCATCTACTCCTATTGTTGGCGCACCGTCGACGACCAAGACCAAGAAGATCTCGTCGATGACGGCTTCGTCGACGACGGCCTCGTCGATGGCCACTTCATCATCGTCGACGACTTCCTCGTCGTCGACGAGCTCGTCATCGAGAACTACATCGTCGACGACCAAATCGTCAACAAAGACCACATCGTCGATGAAGCCCCCCTCGTCGTCGAAGGCAACTTCGTTGACGACCACTTCCTCGTCGGCGTTATCACCTTCAGGAATTATTCCTTCGTCAACGGGCCTGTCGACGACTCTCCCATCAACGCAAAAATTTATCAACATGTACTGAAATACAAGGCTGGTCACCGTCTACGGCTTTATCATCTTCGCCGTCTACGACAAAGCCTCCTTTGTTACAAAGATGTGGTTCTGTGCTTAAACCCTTATCTCCATTACATCTTTCTCCACATAAGGTACCCTACAGGTTCCTGACAGATTGCTGGATTCAGAAGACAGTGAGCAAGATTCTGATGTGGATGATAGATTTAGGACAGCTACAAGCCCTTCGGAGCTGTTCATAAAGTACCAGGAATATGATCAGGATGATCAACGTTCGCCTGAACATGTGGCCTCACCTACTGCTAATATCCCTACAGCTCAGATGCCTATAGCTTTATTAAATAATCTTCAGCATCTGCTGGACGATTATTACCGCCGTTTCTCGCCACCTGAATCAGCGGATTTGGAGCCTCCAACACCAGTGGCTCAGGCTTCCACATCAGAATTCTGGTCTCCTAGACCTCCTTCGCCAGTGGTTTCACATCATTCTGCAGAAGCGCACTCATCGGATGATGAAGATAGAGAGGAGGGTGAGGTAGATGAGAGATCTCTATTATGGGAGTGGGATGAATACCAAATCCAAACAACTTCTCCTTCACCTCCGGCTCCTGCTGATTCACCTCCAGTGGACATTGGAGGCTTACACCTCCTTATGGAACGTCTTCTTATCCCTATGGAAACTAAGAAGGAGGAATGCTTTCTCTATGATTTTAAAGACCAGCCAAGGAGACTTTATATGGAAGGAGGGATTGAAAGTGATGTCAAATCCTGCATCTATTCCTCCAGTCTTGCCATGTCTAGACAAGAAATATAAAGCGCCTCACAAGTCTCCAGCATGCCTTATAGGACACTCAAAGGCGGATTCCGTGATCATGCAGGCTTCCAAAAGACGGGCTAGAAATCCATCTTCTCCGATAACAGCCCCACCTGACAGGGACGGCAGGCGGCTGGACTCGATTGGGAAACGAGTCTCCACTATGGCAGCGACAACAGTCCATGCGGCAATTTCTCTAGCCATTCTGGGTCAGCACGACTGACAAATGTGGTCTGATATTTCACCATACATAGACATGCTACCCGAGCCTTCAAAATCTGAAGCTCTGAAAATACTACAAGAGGGAGAATGGATTTCGGCAGAAATTATTGATTCGGCAGTGGACGTCGCTTCCACAGGTTTCAGGCAGCTGGCGGGGGCTGCTGTTCTACGTCGACAAGGCTGGTTAAAGGCTACTTCGTTTCGTCAGGAAGTACGGGCTTAGATACTTGACATGCCTTTCGACGCAGAGGCCTTGTTTGGCCCACATGTAGAAGAAGCCTTACAAACCATTAAAAAGGACACAGAAACAGCCAGATCTCTTGGCACCTTGCAGTTTCGTAAGCCGCCCTTTCGGGGTGCGAGAGGACGTGGATCATCCTCTAATCGAGGAAGCTATAGTCAACAATCTTCCCAGAGGTCATATCAAGGAAATCAGCGCTACCAATCGCAACTTTACCAATCATATGGCCAGCGCAACAAGCCTATTCCCAGAATAAGAAGAAACCTTTCTACCACGGAAAGGATTCCAACAAAAGACAATGAGTATTATCACCTGCCACCGCTACTGCCGAAGTCCCATGTAAAAGTTGGAGGAAGAATCTCAAAATTTTATTCAAACTGGTCCTCAAAAACATCGGACAGGTGGGTCCTAGACATTGTAGCCAGGGGCCATGCTCTAGAATTTGAAAAGTTTCTCCAAATTTCCCTCCAAAGGGCCCTCCTCCAGCTCATCTCAATGAGCTGTCTTCCCAGATAAATTTGATGTTACAAAAAGGAGCGATCAAAAAAGTCACTCAATGGCAGAGAGGAACAGGATTCTATTCACGGTTCTTCCTGATAAAGAAGAAATCCGGAGAATGGCGTCCAATTCTAGATCTCCGTTCCCTCAACAAGTATCTAAAGAAATTGTAATTTCAAATGTTATCGCTTCAAGAAATACTTCATCTTCTGTCGGCATAGGATCACATGGCCACCCTGGACCTTCAAGATGCGTACTTCCACGTCACAGAAAGTTCCTGTTTTTCAGAGTAGCTGTCAGGGATTTCTCAGACACAAACACCCATGTCCAATGATTTCTGTCTCTGTTCCAATCGCTGGGTTTCTCAATCAACCTCGGCAAATCGCATCTTGTTCCTTCGCAAAGGCAAACGTTCTTGGGAGCGACCTTCGACACGCAACTTGTTCAAGCATTCGTATCAGACGAAAGGCAAGAAATAATCCAAAAGCTAGCTCATATGTTACGATCAAAAAAGTCAGTTTCAGTCTGACAGTTCAAGTGCTTTCTGGGAATGGTCTCTTCTTGCATCCCGTTGATACCAAATTGCCGCCTCAGAATGAGGCCCCTTCAAGAGGAGCTCAACCTGCGATGGTTACGAGTCTCAGGCTCATTCGAAGATCTCATTCAAAGATCTCTTTCAAATCACTCCTCGGATGCGAGAGGCATTTCTCTGGTGGGCTCAAGAAAGAAATCTAAAGAAAGGGTGTGCGTTCCTACAAGAAACACTGAATTTCACGATCACCTCAGACGCATCCCTCGAGGGTTGGGGAGCATATCTTCAATGGCTAAAGGTCAGTGGGAAATGGAGCCCTCAACAAAGGAAGTGGCACATCAATCTACTAGAACTAAGAGCCATCTTCTTAGCCCTCAAGTCATTTTGTACAATCATTCTAGGAGCCACAGTATTGGTTCGCACAGACAATACTACAAATATGCTTTAATTGAACTAACAGGGAGGAACAAGGTCGGCTCTTCTGTCTCAGGAAGCCCAAAAAATCTGGCTTGGGTGATACGGCACAAGATCAATCTCTTGGCAGTTCACGTGCCGGGAGTTTCAAATGTTCTGGCGGATACCGTCAGCAGGTCAACGGTGTCAACCCACGAATGGGAACTGCATCAGCCAACGGTGGATCGAGTCTTCCATCAGTGGGGTCATCCCGATCTGGACCTCTTTGCGACCAAAAAGAACAGCAAATGCCTATTCTTTGCAAGCTGGCTTCCCCACAAAGATTCTCAGGGCAATGCATTTTCGATGAACTGGTCTGAAATATATGCTTACGCCTTTCCTCCGATACCATTCGTTCCCAGAGTTCTACGGAAGATGAAGAAAGAACCTTGTCGCCTAATTTTCATCGCTCCCAGATGGCCTCGCCAGTTCTGGTTCACTGAACTTCTCCTCCTGTCAGAGTGCAATCCAATTCAGTTTCGACCAGTACCGAATCTCCTGTCCATTCAGAACGGTCAGATTTGCCATCCGGATCCTGCTTCTCTGAAATTAGCTGCCTGGCACCTGAGCACCTTGAATTCGCTCATCTAAATATTCCTGTGGATTGCAAGGAAGCTCTGGCTAATGCACGAGAGCCTGGCACAATAAAGACATACAGGCTTAAATGGAAAAGATTCTGCATATGGTGTCAGTCTGTTGGGGTTCACCCGATTCACGCAACACCGGAACAGATATTACCTTTTTCTTGCACTTAGCGAGATCAGGCCTCTCTCATGCAACGTTAAAAGCTTTTCTGGCAGCCATTTCAAGGTTCCGACAGCATGGGTCCAATTCTCTTTATTCATCAAGAATAATACAACAGTTTTTATAGGACTGTTCCGAATGTTTCCTCCTGTACGTCGTCCACCTCCATCCTGGCATCTTAATGTGGTATTAGCGCAGCTCATGCACCACCCGTTTGAACCAATTCACAGAGTGGATTTAAAATTTCTATCCTGGAAGGTTTCTCTGTTGCTCGCATTGAGTTCATCTACAAGAGTCAGTTACATTTAAGCTTTCACCGTCAATTCACCTTTCTTGCAATTCATGTCGTATTCTGTGGTGCTGTGTACAAATCCTACATTTATACAACAAACTTGGTGGTAGTGTTTCTCATAAGAGAAAACGTCCGCACCTAATGCTAATGTTATTCTCACTGGGTACGTTATACGTGAGGTATCAAAAGAGGTGCACTGAGAACTTGATAATACACCCACCACCAGGGGTGTTTGAGCAATGCAACTTAATGCAAGTACCAAGAATCAAGAGAACAACCAAATTTCGCAAGCACCCTCTTCACAGTCCATTCTAAGAGAACATTACTGTAGAGTAGTAGTCTTATTTTTCCTCTCCCCAAGGTTATTACACCAACATCAATCAATGGTTCAATAGGAGTTTCAAAGTATGGATCCAAAACCAAGTCTTGTGCTTCAAGTTCTTTATTGATCAAATATGTTAAAAGTTTCCCAGCTTTACACTGCCGACACATGTTTCGCCCTCTCCAGGGCTTTTTCAAGGCTGGAAACATAAAAATTTACAATAAGTACATCTAATAAAATTATATATACACTAAGTATGTACAGTATCCCTAAATATATACAATCGAACTGTTTGTATGGTCTCATATATACAATATTTATACTAACATTCGATAGTATGTCCTAAGAAAAACCACTAAAAACACGGACATTTCACACTGCCTATACATTCATCTCAAATGTTATGAAAAAGAGCCAAATAGTCCAATTAACATTATGCCTGATACACGAAATCCTGAATATGTCTAATCTGTTTGTTTATCATCATGGGACTATAGCCTCATAATGTTAATTGGACTATTTGGCTCTTTTTCATAACATTTGAGATGAATGTATAGGCAGTGTGAAATGTCCGTGTTTTTAGTGGTACATAATTTTATTAGATGTACTTATTGTAAATTTTTACCATTCGTAAATCCCATCAATTGTTTGTTGCCTACGGAAAAATACGTCAAGGACAAGCGGTGTCTAAACAGACCGTAGCTAGATGGATTTCTGGATGGAATATTGACTTTTGCCATCTACAAGCTGGAAGACCTTTGCAGACAACTCCTAGAGCACACTCTACGAGTGTGGTTTCTTCATCGACTGCTCTTTTCGCTGGTGTTCCTCTTCAGCAAATCTGCAGAGCAGCAACTTGGTCCAGCAGACATACTTCCACCAAGCATTACCGTTTGGAAGCTGCCAGCGATGCTGATACTTCAGTGGGTCAAGCGGTTCTCCGCAATCTTTTCAGATAAGATGAGCCTCTGTTTCCCTCCTCCTCTGTACTGCTTTTCAGACGCTTATTATCTTACCTATATTCAGTACATGCTCATGTGATTGGAAATTTTCTTGTATGTTTATGCATGTTGGCATTTCTATTATGTGATTGTAAATGCTTTCAATAAGCAGATTATGTTACAAGTAGCGTCTTCCAAGCATTTTTTGGGTACTGTGATCTACTCTGATTCAGGCATGTGAATCTATTAAAGACACCCCAATACTTAAGAACAACAATAGTTACTTACCTGTAATCTGTGGTTCTCCAGTATTTGTGTATTTCATAGATTCACATGCAGCCCGCCCACCTGCCCTCAGAGGCTACTTTATGCTCTTATCTATTGGTTACACTCTTGTGCGAGAAAATCTGAGAGCCTGAGCCTCTGAGGATAACATTCTGGTGTGTGCTGTCGCCTGATTGACTGCAGTTTGGGCTAGGTATTGAGACTATGATAGTCATACATGTGGAACTTTTTTTTGGTAGCTTTGGGCTACTTTACTTCCTGGTTTCTTGGTACCAAGGTTTTTGGTTATTATGGGCATATTTATTGCTTTTTATATACCGTGAGACTCCCACTCTGACGACGGGGAATGATTCAGGCATGTGAATCTATGAAAGACACCAATACTGGAGAACCACAGATTACAGGTAAGTAACTATTGTTCTTCCTCATACTACATTTTAAGGGAATATCCATGTGGACTGTATTAGCTCATTGAAGGATGGGAAACAAGACAGGTTCTACCCTTCCAATGTATGTGTTGAGGAGAAAATTCAGTGGAGCTTAAATTGTTTGCATAACCTGGTTATCTCAATTAAAGTGTAAAATGGAGAGCAATGTATTTGGCAGCTACATCCCTCTTGAGTTATTCTCATTCCTCTCCTTCACATATAATGCTCAAGGTAAGATGAGCTGCCAAAACCTCAAATGACCAAGACAACTGTGCTGTGAGTCGAGCATGACAAAACGCAGTTAATGAACACAGGGGCACGGTATTCCAATGGATGTTGTTTAATCCTGTCTTGTGGGTGGATAAACGATATATCCATCTTTGTTCCTTCTCAAAAAGGACCTTCGCTGGGTTTCTGCTTCCCATTTCAAGTTGCTCAATTAGGACCCACTTTAGATCATTAATTGTGTGTCCAGTTACTAAGTAATGCTCAGTCATTCTTGTGGGGCTTCTTTTGCAACAGATGTTACTCTGGTGCTCGCAGATTTGTGCCTTCGCCTTTCTGCCCATCATGCCTGTGTAACGTAACCCACAGTGACAGGGGATCAACGAGATTATCTGCGAAGAATTTCACTTAGTTTCTTTCCTTATGGTCCTATCTTTCCCTGGTTCTAGATCCAGTGTCTTTGTGGTGTATGTTAGATGACAAACACTGCAGTTACCACAAGGGAAATGATCTACTACATTTGGAGGCCCCAACTGGACAATAATGTACTTCTCGTGTCCCCATACTTCTTTAGACGGGTGGATACCAGGGTATTCTTCAGACTCCTTGCACTTTTATAGGAAAACATAGGCTTCTACCATTTCAGTGTACCTGTATTTAGCATGTGCCAGTGCTTATATACAATAGCCTTACCTGTTTTTTTTCCAAGACTGAGTTAAGTCTTCACAGAGGTGAGTGAGGTTGTTGAATTACATACATGATTCTCCAAAGGGGCATCCCAATATTATTTCTTGGTTCATTTAAAAGTGTTCTGAATAATTATTTTGGGATTCACCAATCCGTAATTTGTCTGAAAGGTTTTTAGCTTGTTGATTAAAATATGTCAGTTTTCTACAATTTCTTCTGAGCCTTAAAAACTGTCTATAGGAAAGATTTTCTTTCAGAGGCCCATTATGGAAGCAGTCAGATTTCAAAACAGTGTTCCCATCAGTTGGTTTGTAATATGTTCTGATGTGTAATTTCCGTCATCTGGAAATATAATCACCTCTAGGAAAGTGAGAGATTTGTTACTCACTCTGTGTGTGTGTGTGTGAACCTTGCGTTTATATCACATTCATTAATCCAAGAGAAGAAGGGGATAGTGAATGCTGCATCCCCTTCCCAAATGACCACTATATCATTTATATACCTCTTCCAAAGGATAAGGTTATCCCAGAACTGGTTATCCTCACTCTGAATTAATTTAGTCTCAAAGTTAAAAACATACAGTGGAGCTACACTTGGTGCAGAAGTGCTGCCCATTAAAATCCCAAAAGTTTGCAGGAGAAGGGTCCCATCAAATAAAAACAAGCATAAGCATAGCCAATAGGTCTCGCCTTTGGGACCTTATAAGTGTTTAGGCATGCAGCACAATATCCTTGGTGCAACAACATCAACTGTTGCATGGCTAAACACTTATAAGGTCCCAAAGGCGAGACCTATTGGCTATGCCAATGCTTGTTTATTGTGCATTGGTGCTATACACTTCTAGGCATTATTTTGGTCCAGGAATTTTTTTTTATGGTGGTAAAATAAATACCTTTCCCAACACAAACGTGAAACATAACTGTGAAGCAGTTATTGTGTGAAATCTTATGAGGCTTGTGTCTTTTTAGTCAGGAGCCTGTTTCATTCTGGGACTTGTAGTTCTACTTTCAACTTTGAAGGATTAGGATTAAAAAGCGCAGCCTTTCATTCTGTGACTTGTAGTTCTACTTTCAACTTTGAAGGATTAGGATTAAAAATCGCAGCCTTCAGAGTCTGGTTGGCAGAAATGGCATGCTGCAGGCATCATTCTTGCAGCACCCTGACAGCTGTGATTAAATCTGGGACTGTGGTTAAGTAAACACTTGCACCTCAGTTTTTCTTATGGGCTAAATATCCATGTGCAAATTATTAGAAAAAAACGCTGGGAAAAAATGTCCACCCACAACAGTTTTAACTTTGGGGGATTTCCCAGCAGTCTCAGTAGCTGCTCCAAACAAACTGCATTTAGATAAAAAACACAACTGGCTGAAAGTATCACACATGCGACGTGGGGCAAGATTGCATCTTTGCTTAAGATCCTTTGATATGTCCACTGCTCTTGCATTACCGTCTTTCAGTGACTTGGCTTTTAAATCTGTGCCTAGTGGGTCCTGAGCAAACATCCAGGTCAGGGAAAGTTGCAACGGAAGTGGGTCAAAAGGTTAATGGTCTTAAAATTATTTGGAAAGCTCAGTCATGGGGGAATGTGAGCGAGCAATGCTGTTCTGCTGGTTTTTCCAGGCTCGTTACACTAGTGACGAGCATGAGAGCTGTCATTCAGTTCAGTGCAGGGTGTTATTGGGTTTTCGTAACCTGTTTGCCTTGGTTAATCAGAGCTTCAGCTGGTCTGTGTTTACGGGCGTGTAAGGTTACCTCTGGCATTATATGGTGTAGTTGCATTCAATGGTTGGCTATATTCGAGTTTATCTGAAGGACAGAATCGCAAAGAATCACATTGTGGATGCCGAAGTTTTGTTGCTTATTAGTCAGGGCCACTGGAATAATGCAGCAAGTGAGGACTGAGTTATGCGGCGGGATCACTTAAATATGTAGTGTAACAGAGCATATTTTGTGGCAGAATTACTTTATTTTCTCATTTGTTTTCACATCTTAACACTGCTCAAGAAAAGGTTTTCCCTCTTTAGTATCAGTTAAACACCTAAATAGAGCAACTGAAGGTGAGCAGATAATCTTTGGTTATGACCTTTTGCTGTGTGGCAGCATGGTTAACAAGTGGGAGGGGTGAGGGTGAGTGCGGCCGAGAGCTCACACAGCGTTTCCCTTGCGGGAGTGAGCAGGGGCACCATCTGTTTGCAAGTTACAAACAGATGTCGCCAAAGCTCGTTCCTGCAAGGGATCGCCAAACGTGCATGCGTTGCCATTGAAAGCAATGCAATGCGTGCACGTTTTTTGCCTAAAAAGCGAATCGATTTCAAGAGGTCTCCTCCTATGCAGCGCATGCTCGCTGCGTAGGCGAGACCTAAAAACCTAGGCATCTGGTTTGATGCCAAGTTATCGTTTGATGCTCAGATCACCACCCTTGCTGGGAAATGTTTTGGGCTATTGAGATCCCTGAGGAAAATTATCCATTTCCTACCAGAGGCCGCCCAGGAAACTGTGATCCAATCACTGGTGATCTCCAGGATGGATTATTGCAACATCCTTTATCTGGGTGTGGCTCAGACCCATTTTAAGAGATTACAATGGGTCCAGAATGTGCTCGCTTGGGCACTGTTGAGGCTTCCCAGGGGGACTTCTATGAGACCAGCGTTGTGGAAATTACACTGACTCCCAATAAAACTGAGTCCTTTTCAAAACACTTTGTTATTGCTTTAAGGCATTTTCTTCTAATGGTTCTCACTACCTTTTTCAATGGTGAATTTATCTGTGCTCACCAGAAACCTGAGATCAGTTACAGCCAAACTTACCTCTCTCTCAAAATTTAAAAGGGCTAGAGTGGGAGTTTATTTTGCCTATTTGGCTCCTAAGGCATGGAATGCCCTACCTATGGAAATTCGGCATGTGTATTTCGAACTTCAGTTCCGAAAGAAACTAAAAATCTGGTTCTTCTGTTTAGAGTAAGCTCCCTATTAAACTGGGTTATCTAGTGCATATTGCGTCAGCTCCCAAGCGCTGGGACACTACGTTCTGGAGTAGCCATGTGCTTTAAAAATTGTACTATTATTACTTATACAACATTCCATCTGGGAAAACCACCACTCAACTTGCCACACCAAAGAACTCAACACTAGCAACAGAACAATCAGAAAAGAACATCAAACTCCTAATTCACTTCAAATCTAACAAAACAAAATATACATGACCTAATTTTTCTCACCAAAGTCAACTGTTTAAAAAAGATGAAGTTATTTTATCATCCAAAGACCCTCTCCAAAAGCATCAAACATTGCATTAACCCAACTCAGAAATCGAAAACCATAGGTTCAACTACCATATCAACAAATATCACTAGATTGTTTTTTAAAAATATACTAAATATACAACATTAGCTCATACAAAATTCTTACAGTTTAACACGGATAGAAACATACTCTAGTCAAAATGCAAGGAGCTTGACAATGACTGATTCTTACAAACTACAGCCACAATGAAACTTTATTCATATACGTATTATCCATCTGAGCAAACCTGATGACATCTCGTGACCTAGACATAGTCCACTAATCATTAGTACCATCAACTCATCAATGCAAAAAGGCGCATTTTTCTTCTTCAAAGAAATCTAGAAAGATCAATGACCTCTAAAAAAAAATCAAGTCTCAATGACTTCCAAAACTGACACCATTCTCTAAATATACCTTCCTTGTGGAACATTTAGAGAAAGCTACTTATCTACAACTTCTTTCCAACAGACTGAACGACGACATGCTAACCCCTTTCCAATGTGGATTCCAAAGAAATGTTGCACAGAAGAAGCTACCCTCCATATACTTGATGAAACCTTATTCTTACTGGCTCTAGGAGATATCTGCCTTTTAGTGCTTGGCATCAAGGAAACGTATGATCATATTAGGTGGCTCGCCCTCCAGAAGAAAGAACAGCTAGGATGGTGGGGCGCTAGAGGGAAATCATGCCCACACTTCAGTGGTTCCAGTCTCTGCTTGATCGCTACTGTGACTGTGGAGGGCTCTGATGTTTGGGGGGCGCATTTGAGCTTTGGGCCAGAAGGAAACCTGGTAGGAGGACTTCTCTCTTCCCGACCATCGAGAGAAAAGGTGGCCTCTGGTACCTGTTCCCATGCTGCCTCTCCTTCCTTGCTCTGGAAGCGCTGCCCAGCACCTCTGAAAGGACATCACAGCAAACAGCAGGGCTTGCACCATGTCATGGCTGTCACGTTCTAGCCAGTGGCAGCCACACTCAAGGACAAACACGGCATCCCAGCCATGGATGACATCACTATATGAGAGATCCCTGCAAACCACACACTTCAAAGTACTAGTGCATGCAGGGTTGTGGGGACCGCTCAGTAACTTTTGGCTGACACCGTGGCAGATAGATCAGTGATTAAGAAGCAACCATAGCTTATCATTCCAATCAATTTTAGCTCTTCAAAAACAAAATCAACGTGAAATGATTTCCATTGTCCAGAGACAAGACAGTGGTCCCAGAGTATAGCTCTGCTATTCTTATGTTATTTGTTGTTATTATATGTATTATGTTTTTCGTAAATAACCTCAATTTTTACTAAAAAAAAAGAAGTTATTTGTGAACCATTTCAGCTGGTATTCCACATTATGCCTTTCGTATAGTATCAAAACCAAAACAGGGTCTGGGCTCACTGGCAATAAGGACAAGCCTCACTATCAATAAACTATAAACCAAAACACAATACCAGTATTGCCAACTTAATTACACTTGGACCACGGATGATCACTCGAATCGCTGACTGAAACAGTGACTCTCGGAGAACAGTTTTGTCCGAAATAAATCAAAAATGTTTTAATTTTTATCTCACATAAACCATATCAATGGGCAATTTTTTTGTTTTTTTAGATAAACATTTGGATAACTCCACAGAAGTATGTCAAAACAACAAATAATGAAAACGAGTAAAAAAGACACTTTGTAGACAAAGTGACAACTTACATTCAACATTCATACGGGACAACACACAGATAAATATACATATATACACATTCGAAAGATTCTATTTACAGCAAGTATTTTTGAAAAACAAAGCATTGGAACAAACAACTAAACAGTTTTCATGTGTTTGAGAGTAAATCAACAATTCCTAATGCTGGATAGAGGAGGTCTACGCGTTTCGATGACCCCTTGTTGTGGGGAAATCTCGTCAGGACCAAAAGCCTGTGAATGGAGAAACAAGATTGGGTCAACTAAGGGGACCGGACTCTACCTCTCAACGTATCAGAAAGGATAAGTGAAACTAATCCTACCTTAGAGTTGCTGGGTTCTCTTTTGAGATTTAGACTGTAATAAAAACAGAACCTGTTTTAACCAATGGTTAAAAACGCAGAAAAAACCGCAATCGCATTTTCCTAACTATCACATTCACTCGTGAGTACTTACATAGTGTTGCGCGGGGCGCGCTCTTAAAGGGTTTTGTTCTCATCCATAAGTGGAGGAAGTGGAGATCTAAAAAAATGGAAGGACTAGTAAGAGATCTAGTGGTTTAGCTGGTGGTGGCAGGTGCTATCAGTGAACCGGAGACTACTTACATGTAGTTGAAGCGTGGAGACTACTTACATGTAGTTGAAGCGTGGATCCTGCATTTGTTGCGCAAGCACAGAAGAAGGATGCTTGTTTCACCATAAGCAACTTTTCTGGAAACACGAAAAGTTCACGAACTGCAAATCAAAATACGTCATCTACGGCATAAAATGTCCTTGTGACATGCTATATATTGGAAAAACAAGCCAAGAGATTAGATGCCGCATCACTCAACACAAATCCCGTATAAAAAAGAAAGTCACAACTGCCCCCCTTGTCAACCATTGGATCAGTCACGATCACACACTAGACGATCTGAAATGGACAGTCATTGCCAAAATCGAAAAAGACCCCAGAGGAGGAGATATTGAGGCTAAACTATCTCGCCACGAAGCCATGCTTATAGTCAAGTTTAATACAGCTACAGATGGCCTTAACGAACTCTCTGAGATCTACCGTCTATAAACTCACACATGGAATGATTCGGGTTACCGTCTCCTGCGCAGACTGCGAGCCCGACTACACAAGGTCACATGACAGATACAACGTCTCCATGACGACGAATCTTCAAAAAACTACAATCCCCACAAATCCTACGACCAGGAAGTAAGTGAAATACCAGGACACACGAGACAAGAGACATCGAACTGGATGATGCCGGCGTCTGCATTCATTTGACAGAGACCGAAGAGCGTGGACCCCCAGATATACTCATCATACTAAAAACCTACAGGTACATCGGAACAACTTGACAGAACCGTGATAGAACAGCAATCTTGCTCACGCAATTCCCACGAAGAATACTGACAGTAGCCTTCACTTTTCCTTCTCAGGAACCAACCATTCTAACTAGGCGTTTTCACCGTGCGGATCCGGGAAACAGCCCCGTCTCCACGCTTCAACTACATGTAAGTAGTCTCCGGTTCACTGATAGCACCTGCCACCACCAGCTAAACCACTAGATCTCTTACTAGTCCTTCCATTTTTTTAGATCTCCACTTCCTCCACTTATGGATGAGAACAAAACCCTTTAAGAGCGCGCCCCGCGCAACACTATGTAAGTACTCACGAGTGAATGTGATAGTTAGGAAAATGCGATTGCGGTTTTTTCTGCGTTTTTAACCATTGGTTAAAACAGGTTCTGTTTTTATTACAGTCTAAATCTCAAAAGAGAACCCAGCAACTCTAAGGTAGGATTAGTTTCACTTATCCTTTCTGATACGTTGAGAGGTAGAGTCCGGTCCCCTTAGTTGACCCAATCTTGTTTCTCCATTCACAGGCTTTTGGTCCTGACGAGATTTCCCCACAACAAGGGGTCATCGAAACGCGTAGACCTCCTCTATCCAGCATTAGGAATTGTTGATTTACTCTCAAACACATGAAAACTGTTTAGTTGTTTGTTCCAATGCTTTGTTTTTCAAAAATACATGCTGTAAATAGAATCTTTCGAATGTGTATATATGTATATTTATCTGTGTGTTGTCCCGTATGAATGTTGAATGTAAGTTGTCAATTTGTCTACAAAGTGTCTTTTTTACTCGTTTTCATTATTTGTTGTTTTGACATACTTCTGTGGAGTTATCCAAATGTTTATCTAAAAAAACAAAAAAATTGCCCATTGATATGGTTTATGTGAGATAAAAATTAAAACAATTTTGATTTATTTCGGACAAAACTGTTCTCCGAGAGTCACTGTTTCAGTCAGCGATTCGAGTGATCATCCGTGGTCCAAGTGTAATTAAGTTGGCAATACTGGTATTGTGTTTTGGTTTATAGTTTCGTATAGTATAGCATTCGCCAAATCTGTGCCTTTATCACTGAATGTAGCTTTGACCTGTGGAGTGGGAGCTGTTAACAGATAAAATAAGTGCGCACGCACCTGGCGCTTAAAGTTTAAAAAAAAGGCGTGCAGGCTTCAGCAGTAGGAACGCTAGAGAGGGAGAGAGAGGCGCGCCCGCGAGTGGTGCGCGCGCGCTTGGGAGAGCAGTCTGCTCATTTTCGAGCACTTCACTCATGTTTGTGGCACGTCCCTGCTCGCTTCCACAAGGTGGATGCCGTCTCGAGCTTGTGCTTGAAAATGAGTAGAGCGAGGGCTAAAGGCCCTCCTATGCAGCGCATGCCCACTGCGTAGGCAAGACTTAAAAAATCTTGGTTAACGCTAGCCGTGCACAGTCATGTATGAAGGATATTGTAGTCATGTAATCCCAGTCACCTTGTTCCAGAGTTTCTTGCATGACTCCGAAGACTGGTGTACAGACCTTTTGTGTTTAGACTTTAGACCAAATGGGCTATTGGTACAAAGCGTAACCCTTTATTCAGTACCTGAAGTTGTGTGTCAGTTGATGCCACTGAGGATAGATTGGTTACTATGTTGGGTTCCAGCTGGTTCCTGGTTGTGCTTTCCTCGACATGCTCCTCATGTTTACCCCCGTCTGGTTGTCCTCCCAATTTACCAGCGTGCCTCTCTATTTCTTTCCTCTTGCTCACCTTCCCCCCCCCCCCTTAAAAAGGTAAATTCTTGATGGGGAGGGAACCTTTGTGATGGTCTCTGATGGGATGGGGTTCCCTAGCCAAAAATGTTGGTGGTTGTGGCGGTTGGAAAAACTGTTGGTGGGATATTGGATTCTGATAGGGGGTAAACTCCTACCATGTTTGTGCCCAAGGTCTGTTTCTGGACCTGCCTTTTTGTTAGGTCTCGCCAGCGAGACCTATTGTTGTTGTTTTGCCTCCCAAGGGAGACAGACCGGTGCACGATCCGCTCAGGGTCTGTGGACGCGCTTACGCAGGCCGGCCAAAGGCACGCACACACGCGCATACACACACACAGGCAGACGCACACACGTGCACACACACACAGACACACATACACACACCGCCGCAGCCCCCCCACACACGCACGCACACACACACATGCCGCCCCCCCCTTTACCCACTGCCGCCTGTGCATGGAATGACCCACATCTTCCTCTCCTGCCTCGATCTTTATTGTTTCTCCTGTATCATTTATTGCTTCCTCCTCTATATCTTGCTCTACCTTCTTCGCCGGCGGTAGTCCCAGGGCCCGTCCTAGGCATGGGCGGTATGGGCAGCTGCCTAGGGCCTCACGCTCAGGGAGCCCCACCGCAGAGTAGACCGCAGATCAGTGCGCCCGGCCCGACTTGAAATGCGGAAAGCGCTGCGCGTACTCACGCAGGCAGTAAGGCAGTTAGTGGAACTAGTGCACCGTCACAGTGCACGCACGCACCCCACACCTAACTTAGTGGTGCGCAGGCGGCAGGCGTTTAATGATGTAGATGCCAGGGCCGTCAATCTGGTAGCGCTACCAATGACGGCCCTGGACATCATTTTGGCCAGCCCCCACTCAGCAGTGACGCAGCACGCCCACCGCACGCGCTCCCTGGCCTACAGTCTCTATGCTCTTCAGCCAGGAGCAAGGTGTAGTCGGGAGTAGGTTCGGGGCGCGTTGGTGTAACGTCTTAGATGAAGGTAAGATCACAGTCCGTTTACTATCTGGTTTTGATTGAGCCACGGGAACTAAGTACTTTATTACAAAGTAACATGATTATTGGCTGGGGGAGCGGCACATAGCAAGCCAAAGTAGGCCGGCTGAGTTTAATTTATATCCAACAGTACTCAGCATACAGTGAGTGGCTTGTGGTGTCTTTAGCAGTTAGCAATGAGTGACCAATGCATGCAGACACTAGCATTAAACTACTTTATGCTACCCCCTGGTATGTTCTACCTGCATGCCTAACAGTGTCCCATTTCAAATAGAAAAGGTTTACCCCATTTGAAAATCGGGCTGTTTTGAACTTGTAAAAGCGCGCTGTATATCCTCCCCAAAAATGCGCCCGTCTTCTGTAATCTAATCGGTGAAAATGTACAGCGCACTAATGCCCTTAGGCCAAGTTCGGGCAGTAAAAAAATCGCGATACTTTAATAAAAAGTATATGTGTTTTTCAAGGCATGGGAGACAACATGCCTTTGTGCTTTCTGCAGAGAACATCTGTTGTAATATCGGGGAAATCGACACTAAAAACCATCCCCCCAGGCCATCTAACAATCCCACAGACAGCCTAAACGCCAACCCACACACTCACTTGTCAGAGAAGCACATCTGCCATTGTCAGATACAAAGATAGGCCAGCCGTGCCCTGCTCTCTTCCATGCCGCCCAAATAATCAGTGATTTGGTCCGGTTTAATTTTTCCTCTTACTTCACCGTGCACCTCGTAAGCGGATTTGCTTTTTCTGCATGGCATGTTTCAGGACCGTGTAGTTTCAAATGTAGCCGTTGTATAGGGGATACTTTGCACTGATAACGTAGTTCCTTCTATGTGATCATGATGGTGTACAATAGAGAGCTGTGAAGATGAGGCCTAAGCAGTGCGAGTTTCTCACATTGCCTGTCAGTGTGTCATCAATGTGTTTAGACTGCACACCTATGCAGTTATTTGCCTCATTCTAGATCACACTGCGCAAAGGTCACGTATGTGTCAAATGTATCACCATATTTTGTGAAAGTGTGTTATAGTGGTATGCACAGCAGCTTACCGTGGATGTCTAAAATGCTGCTCATTTTACCAACATTCCTACTGTGCTTATTGTTTGTATGTTTTTTTTTCATTGTGGCATATTGTGAATTCTGGTCATAACTTCGGTTGTGGTGATAAGCAGGTTTTTGGATGTGAGTTTGTCTTTTGTTTTATAAACTATTGTGTGTGTTCAATTGGAAAAGAACCTTTTTACAACAGGATTTGTTGTTGCTTTTTTTTTTAGCATGTGGTAGTTAAAATACAGTATTCAAGCGTACTTTGCTTCATTGTTTATTCCATTTAGCCTTTTTTGCGTGTTCTTTTTTTCATTATTATCTTTTTTGCTTTTTGTAACTCTGCAGGAGACACGTTTTTAGGTCTCGACCTGCCAATGCGCAAGCGCATTGCAACTGGATACATAGAGAGTTGGATCACGAAAGCTGATCAAGGGGCTTTGGCAGGCGGATTACGCAGAGTGTGCGTGCCCGTGCACACGCTTTCCATTTGCTCCCCGAGCCAGGCATCAGAAGCATCCACGCCCCCCCCCACACCAGCCAAGTCACAAACCCCATTTGTTTGTGCATCACATCATAGCATGAGACCCGCCACAGCAAAGCCGAGAGCTTCAAACTTCAAAAGGAATGCTCTCCCCCGCCCCCCTCTGCACAATGCCAGAGCTTGTAATTCGAGAGGCATGACATTTCACACCAGCCACTTCACGCGCTCCGCAGAATCAGCCCTCCTCCCAGAGCTGCCTGTCCTTTAAAAGCAGCTTGTTCTCTTTATTCTCGCACTCTGTTTGTTTCTCCACTTAATATCCTCTTTCTAGGTTTACTGTAGTCTCACCTCGCATTGAGAATTCATATTGTTTCTCTGTTTATGTTTCGGGTGTTCCCGACCTCTTGTTATTAAAGTTACATGCGCAGTCAGCTTACACGTACAGTCCGCTTTCACTTTCCGGACCACGAGCACTATCATTTATTTTTTCTCTTCTCTTCTTTTCACTTCACTTTTGGTGTTTCTCTTCTTGCACAATTCTACTTTCTCTTCGTCTCATTTCACCCAATCTTTCTTCTCCTCAGTTTCACACCTCCCTCTTTGACATTCTTCTAATGCTCTCTTCTCTCCCGTTCTTCTACGGCCCACTTCCACCCAACTTCCTTCCTTCATTGCTTCTCAGCGCGCGCCATCTAAGCTTCCATGACTGCCCCAGTCCCACCCCTCGTGCTCCTCTTTTTCTCTGCGTGTGTTTGCTCCTCTTTTTCCACATGCCTCGTTTGCTCCTTTTTTTCTCCATGATATAGTTGCTCCTACTTTTCTCCACGCCGCGTTTGCTCCTACGTTTTCCTCAAACGCCCTGTACATTTCTATCCACCCTTGTTTCTTGCCGGACTAGACATATTCCCGGAATCCAGCGCCTTTCCCACTACTTTATCTTCGTCTCTTCACCCAATCTTTCTTTTCCCCAGTTTCACACCTCCCTCTTTGACATTCTTCTAATGCTCCCTTCTCTCCCGTTGTTCTACGGCCCACTTCCACGCAACTTCCTTTCCTCTTTGCTTCTAAGCGCGCCCGCTAAGCTTCCATGAATGCCCCAGTCCCACCCCTAATGCTACTCTTTTTCTCCATGCCTTGATTGCTCCTCTTTTTCCACATGCCTCGTTTGCTCCTCTTTTTCTCCATGCTGTAGTTGCTCCTCCTTTTCTCCACGCCGCGTTTGCTCCACCGTTTTCCTCAAACGCCCTCTACATTTCTCTTCCACGCTTGTTTCTTACCGGACTAGGCATATTCCCAGAATCCAGCGCCTTTCCTACTTGAATGTGCCCTGGACCTGCCCCGCTTTGCTCTTCTCCCCTCTTCCGGGACAGGATGACACGTCCCAGAAGATAAATGCCACCTGCAACCAGTTTTTCCCTATAGCTACACTGGTCACTCTGTTTACTGGTCCCTCCACCCAACTTTTTTCCATCATTACTTCTCAGCGCTCCTTTAACTTTCCATCACTACCCCAGTCCCACCCCTCGTGCTCCTCTTTTTCTCCGCACCATGTTTGCTCCTCTTTTTCCCATGCCTCGTTTGCCCCTCTTTTTCTTCATGCTGTATTTGCTCCTCCTTTTCTCCACAACTCATTTGCTCCTCCGTTTTCCTCCAACGCCCTCTACATTTATCTTCCACGCTCGTTTCTTGCCGGACCAGGCATATTCCCGGAATCCAGCGCCTTTCCCACTTGAATGTGCCCTGGAATTGCCCTTCTCCCCTCTCCCGGGACAGGCTGGCACGTCCCATAAAATGAATGCCACCTGCAACCAGGTCTTCCCTCTAGCTAAACTGGTCACTGTGTCAACCGGGCCCTACTTATCCTGCTGCCATGCTTCTGCGAAAAAGCGTTGGCAAAGTGAACGGGTCACCAAAATTGCAGGTCAGACTTATTTGTGGGTTATAACAAATTCAAACAAGACATGTAGGCTTTGCCAATGCTGGTTAAGATTGTAAGTATGGGGTGAAACGCCCTTACATGCTTAGCAGTGGACTCTTTAACATAAATGACCTTGCCTTGAAGGCACGGGGACACGGGTGAGGGGTCAGCTGGGAGCCCCCTGCCTCAGGTCCCTACACCGGGAATGCTGCTTACTTAGAGGGGGACTGCATCTAATCTCACGGGCCGCAGATACTGCTCGGGTTATGTTAATGTTTCACAGCAGAAATGGCTTAAGTCTATGACTTTATTCAGAATTTTTAATTGAAATTATTGAATTTCAAATGAAGGTTCTGCTGTGCAGTAAACTGTTAAAAGCCACAGCTGTTATTCGCTCCTTGGTTTGGTGCTCCAAATTATCCTTCCAACTACACCCTCCTACTCCACCCTCCAACTCCACCCTCCAACATTACCCCTCAATGCCACAGCATCACTCCATGCCACAGCATCACTCAACACCACAGCATCACTCAGCGCCACAGCATCACTCAGCACCACTGAATGCCACAGCACCACTGAATGCCACAGCACCACTGAATGCCACAGCACCACTCAATGCCACAGCACCACTCAATGCCACAGCATCACTCAATGACACAGCATCACTCAACAGCACAGCATCACTCAACACCACAGCATCACTCAGCACCCCTCAACGCCACAGCACCACTCAATGCCACAGCACCACTCAATGCCACAGCACCACTCAACACCACAGCACCACTCAATGCCACAGCACCACTCAATGCCACAGCACCACTCAACACCACAGCACCACTCAACACCACAGCACCACTCAATACCACAGCACCACTCAATACCACAGCACCACTCAATACCACAGCACCACTCAACACCACAGCACCACTCAGCAGCACCATTCAACACCACAGCACCACTCAGCGCAACAGCACCACTCAGCGCAACAGCACCACTCAGCGCCACAGCATCACTCGGCGCCACAGCATCACTCGGCGCCACAGCATCACTCGGCGCCACAGCATCACTCGGCGCCACAGCATCACTCTGTGCCACAGCATCACTCTGTGCCACAGCATCACTCAGCGCCACCGCATCACTCAGCGCCACCGCATCACTCAGCGCCACCGCATCACTCAGCGCCACCGCATCACTCAGCGCCACCGCATCACTCAGCGCCACCGCATCACTCAGCGCCACCGCATCACTCAGCACCACAGAATCACTCAGCGCCACTTAATGCCACAGCACCCCACAATGCCATAGCACCCTACAACGCCACAGCACCACTCAACGCCACAGCACCACTCAACGCCACAGCACCACTCAACACCACAGCATCACTCAGCAGCACCATTCAACACCACAGCACCACTGAGCGCAACAGCACCACTCAGCGCAACAGCACCACTCAGCGCAACAGCACCACTCAGCGCAACAGCACCACTCAGCGCAACAGCACCACTCAACACCACAGCATCCCTCAACGCCACAGCATCCCTTAACGCCACAGCATCCCTCAACGCCACAGCATCCCTCAACGCCACAGCATCCCTCAACGCCACAGCATCACTCAACGCCACAGCATCACTCAACGCCACAGCATCACTCAACGCCACAGCAGTACTCAACGCCACAGCAGTACTCAACGCCACAGCAGTACTCAACGCCACAGCATCACTCAACGCCACAGCATCACTCAACGCCACAGCATCACTCAGCGCCACAGGAGCACTCAGCACCACTGAATGCCACAGCACCCCACAACGCAACAGCACCCCACAACGCAACAGCACCCCACAATGCCACAGCACTCCACAATGCCACAGCACCCCACAATGCCACAGCACCCCACAATGCTACAGCACCCCACAATGCTACAGCACCCCACAATGCTACAGCACCCCACAACGCCACAGCACCCCACAATGCCACAGCACCACTCAACGCCACAGCACCACTCAACGCCACAGCACCACTCAACGCCACAGCACCACTCAACGCCACAGCACCACTCAACACCACAGCATCACTCAACGCCACAGCATCACTCCGCACCCCTCAACGCCACACCACTCAACGTCACAGCACCACTCAACGACACAGCACCACTCAGCGCACAGCATCCCTCAACACCACAGCATCACTCAATGCCACAGCGCCACAGCACCACTCAACGCTACAGCCTACTCAACGCCACAGCATCACTCAACGCCACAGCATCACTCAACGCCACAGCATCACTCAACGCCACAGCATCACTCAACGCCACAGCATCACTCAACGCCACAGCATCACTCAGCACAACTTAAGGCCACGGCACCCCACAATGCCACGGCACCCCACAATGCCACGGCACCCCACAATGCCACGGCACCCCACAATGCCACGGCACCCCACAATGCCACGGCACCCCACAATGCCACAGCAGCACTCAGCGCACAGCATCCCTCAACGTCACAGCATAACTCAACTTCACAGCATAACTTAAAGCCACAGCATCACTCAATGCCACAGCATCACTCAGCGCTACAGCATCACTCAGCACCACTCAACGCCACAGCATAACTCGGCACCACTGAAGGCCACAGCATCACTCAGCACAACTGAAGGCCACAGCATCACTCAGCGCCACAGCATCATTCAGCACCACAGCATCACTCAGCACCACTGAATGCCACAGCATCACTCAATGCCACAGCATCACTCAGCGCTACAGCATTACTCAGCATCACTCAACGCCACAGCATCACTCAACACCACAGCATCACTCAACACCACAGCATCACTCAATGCCACAGCATCACTCAACGCCACAGCATCACTCAACGCCACAGCAGCACTCAGCGCACAGCATCCCTCAACGTCACAGCATAACTCAACTTCACAGCATAACTTAAAGCCACAGCATCACTCAATGCCACAGCATCACTCAGCGCTACAGCATCACTCAGCACCACTCAACGCCACAGCATAACTCGGCACCACTGAAGGCCACAGCATCACTCAGCACAACTGAAGGCCACAGCATCACTCAGCGCCACAGCATCATTCAGCACCACAGCATCACTCAGCACCACTGAATGCCACAGCACCACTGAATGCCACAGCACCACTCAGCGCACAGCATCCCTCAATACCACAGCATCCCTCAATACCACAGCATCCCTCAATGCCACAGCATCCCTCAATGCCACAGCATCACTCAACGCCACAGCATCACTCAACGCCACAGCATCACTCAACGCCACAGCATCACTCAAAGCCACAGCATCACTCAGCACAACAGAATCACTCAGCGCAACAGAATCACTCAGCGCAACAGAATCACTCAGCGCAACAGAATCACTCAGCGCACAGAATCACTCAGCGCAACAGAAGCACTCAGCACAACAGAATGCCACAGCACCACTGAATAGCACAGCACCACTGAATGCCACAGCACCACTGAATGCCACAGCACCACTGAATGCCACAGCACCACTGAATGCCACAGCACCACTGAATGCCACAGCATCACTGAATGCCACAGCACCACTCAATGCCACAGCATCACTCAGCACCCCTCAACGTCACAGCACCACTCAATGCCACACCACTCAACGACACAGCACCACTCAACGACACAGCACCACTCAACGACACAGCACCACTCAGCGCCACAGCATCACTCAACGCGACAGCACCACTCAATGCCACCGCACCACTCAACGCCACCGCACCACTCAACGCCACCGCACCACTCACCGCCACTGCACCACTCAACGCCACTGCACCACTCAACGCCACTGCACCACTCAACGCCACAGCACCACTCAGCGCCACAGCACCACTCAGCGCCACAGCATCACTCAGCGCCACAGCATCACTCAGCACCACGGAATCACTCAGCGCCACAGAATCACTCAGCACCACTTAATGCCACAGCACCCCACAATGCCAAAGCACCCCACAATGCCACAGCACCCCACAATGCCACAGCACCCCAAAATGCCACAGCACCACTCAGCGCACAGCATCCCTCAACGTCACAGCATCACTCAACGTCACAGCATCACTCAGCGCCACAGCATCACTCAGCACCACGGAATCACTCAGCGCCACAGAATCACTCAGCACCACTTAATGCCACAGCACCCGACAATGCCACAGCACCCCACAATGCCACAGCACCCCAAAATGCGACAGCACCACTCAGCGCACAGCATCCCTCAACGTCACAGCATCACTCAACGTCACAGCATCACTCAACGTCACAGCATCACTCAACGTCACCGCATTACTCAACGCCACAGCATTACTCAACGCCACAGCACCACTCAGCGCCACAGCACCACTCAGCGCCACAGCACCACTCAGCGCCACAGCACCACTCAGCGCCACAGCACCACTCAGCGCCACAGCATCACTCAGCACCACGGAATCACTCAGCACCACAGAATCACTCAGCACCACTTAATGCCACAGCACCCCACAATGCCACAGCACCCCACAACGCCACAGCATCACTCAACATCACAGCATTACTCAATGCCACAGCACCACTGAAGGCCACAGCAGGCCACAGCATCACTCGGCACCACTGAAGGCCACAGCATCACTCAGCACCACTGAATGCCACAGCATCACTCAGCACCACTCAATGCCACAGCACCACTCAACGCCACAACATTACTCAATGCCACAGCATTACTCAACGCCACAGCATCACTCAGCACCACTGAAGGCCACAGCAGGCCACAGCATCACTCGGCACCACTGAAGGCCACAGCATCACTCAGCACCACTGAATGCCACAGCATCACTCAACGCCACAGCATCACTCAACACCACAGCATCACTCAACACCACAGCATCACTCAATGCCACAGCATCACTCAACGCCACAGCATCACTCAACGCCACAGCACCACTCAGCGCACAGCATCCCTCAACGTCACAGCATCACTCAACGTCACCGCATTACTCAACGCCACAGCATTACTCAATGCCACAGCATTACTCAACGCCACAGCATTACTCAACGCCACCGCACCACTCAGCGCCACAGCGCCACTCAGCGCCACAGCACCACTCAGCGCCACAGCATCACTCAGCACCACGGAATCACTCAGCACCACAGAATCACTCAGCACCACTTAATGCCACAGCACCCCACAATGCCACAGCACCCCACAATGCCACAGCACCCCACAACGCCACATCATCACTCAGCATCACAGCATTACTCAATGCCACAGCACCACTGAAGGCCACAGCAGGCCACAGCATCACTCGGCACCACTGAAGGCCACAGCATCACTCAGCACCACTGAATGCCACAGCATCACTCAGCACCACTCAATGCCACAGCACCACTCAACACCACAGCATCACTCAACGCCACAACATTACTCAATGCCACAGCATTACTCAACGCCACAGCATCACTCAGCACCACTGAAGGCCACAGCAGGCCACAGCATCACTCGGCACCACTGAAGGCCACAGCATCACTCAGCACCACTGAATGCCACAGCATCACTCAACGCCACAGCATCACTCAACGCCACAGCATCACTCAACACCACAGCATCACTCAATGCCACAGCATCACTCAACGCCACAGCACCACTCAGTGCAACAGAATCACTCAGCGCAACAGAATCACTCAGCGCAACAGAATCACTCAGCGCAACAGAATCACTCAGCGCAACAGAATCACTCAGCGCAACAGAATCACTCAGCGCCACTGAATGCCACAGCACCACTGAATGCCACAGCACCACTGAATGCCACAGCACCACTGAATGCCACAGCATTGCTCAACGCCACAGCATTACTCAATGCCACAGCATCACTCAGCACCCCTCAACGTCACAGCACCACTCAATGCCACACCACTCAACGACACAGCACCACTCAACGACACAGCACCACTCAACGACACAGCACCACTAAGCGCACAGCATCCCTCAACGCCACAGCACCACTCAACGCCACCGCACCACTCAACGCCACCGCACCACTCAACGCCACCGCACCACTCAACGCCACCGCACCACTCAACGCCACCGCACCACTCAACGCCACCGCACCACTCAACACCACAGCACCACTCAACGCCACAGCACCACTCAGCGCCACAGCACCACTCAGCGCCACATTATCACTCAGCGCCACATTATCACTCAGCGCCACATTATCACTCAGTGCCACAGCATCACTCAGCGCACAGCATCCCTCAACATCACAGCATCACTCAACGTCACAGCATTACTCAATGCCACAGCATCACTCAGCACCACTGAAGGCCACAGCAGGCCACAGCATCACTCTGCACCACTGAAGGCCACAGCATCACTCTGCACCACTGAAGGCCACAGCATCACTCTGCACCACTGAAGGCCACAGCATCACTCTGCACCACTGAAGGCCACAGCATCACTCTGCACCACTGAATGCCACAGCATCACTCAGCACCACAACATCACTCAACGCCACAGCATTACTCAATGCCACAGCATTACTCAATGCCACAGCATCACTCAGCACCACTGAAGGCCACAGCAGGCCACAGCATCACTCGGCACCACTGAAGGCCACAGCATCACTCAGCGCACAGCATCCCTCAACATCACAGCATCACTCAACGTCACAGCATTAATCAATGCCACAACATCACTCAGCACCACTGAAGGCCACAGCATCACTCGGCTCCACTGAAGGCCACAGAATCACTCAGCACCACTGAATGCCACAGCATCACTCAGCACCACTCAATGCCACAGCATCACTCAACGCCACAGCATTACTCAACGCTACACACCACTCAACGCCACATCATCACTCAACGCCACAGCATCACTCAGCGCCCCTCAACGTCACAGCACCACTCAATGCCACACCACTCAACGACACAGCACCACTCAACGACACAGCCCCACTCAGCGCACAGCATCCCTCAACACCTCAGCATCATTCAGCGCCACAGCATCATTCAGCGCCACAGCATCATTCAACGCCACAGCATCATTCAGCGCCACAGCATCATTCAACGCCACAGCATCATTCAACGCCACAGCATCATTCAACGCGACAGCATCATTCAACGCGACAGCATCACTCAACGCCACAGCATCACTCAACGCCACAGCCTCACTCAACGCCACAGCATCACTCAACGCCACAGAATCACTCAGCACCACTTAATGCCACAGCACCACTTAATGCCACAGCACCCCACAATGCCACAGCACCCCACAATGCCACAGCACCCCACAATGCCACAGCACCCCACAATGCCACAGCACCACTCAATGCCACAGCACCACTCAATGCCACAGCACCACTCAACGTCACAGCACCACTCAACGTCACAGCACCACTCAACGTCACAGCACCACTCAACGTCACAGCATAACTCAACGTCACAGCATAACTCAACGTCACAGCATAACTCAACGTCACAGCATAACTCAACGTCACAGCATAACTCAACGTCACAGCATAACTCAACGTCACAGCATAACTCAATGCCACAGCATCACTCAACGCCACAGCATCACTCCGCACCACTCAACGGCACAGCATAACTCGGCACCACTGAAGGCCACAGCATCACTCAGCACCACTGAAGGCCACAGCATCACTCAGCGCCACAGCATCACTCAGCGCCACAGCATCACTCAGCGCCACAGCATCACTCAGCACCACTGAATGCCACAGCACCACTGAATGCCACAGCACCACTGAATGCCACAGCACCACTGAATGCCACAGCATCCCTCAATGCAAAAGCACCACTGAATGCCACAGCACCACTCAGCGCACAGCATCCCTCAATACCACAGCATCCCTCAATACCACAGCATCCCTCAATACCACAGCATCCCTCAATGCCACAGCACCACTCAATGCCACAGCATCACTCAACGCCACAGCACCACTCAACGCCACAGCACCACTCAACGCCACAGCACCACTCAACGCCACAGCACCACTCAACGCCACAGCACCACTCAACGCCACAGCACCACTCAACGCCACAGCACCACTCAACACCACAGCACCACTCAGCGCCACAGCACCACTCAGCGCCACAGCACCACTCAGCGCAACAGCACCACTCAGCGCAACAGAAGCACTCAGCGCAACAGAAACACTCAGCACTCAGCGCAACAGAATGCCACAGCACCACTGAATGCCACAGCACCACTCAGCGCCACAGCACCACTCAGCGCCACAGCACCACTCAGTGCCACAGCATCACTCAGCGCCACAGCATCACTCAGCGCCACAGCATCACTCAGCGCCACAGATTCACTCAGCACCACTTAATGCCACAACACCCCACAATGCCACAGCACCCCACAATGCCACAGCACCCCACAATGCCACAGCACCCCACAATGCCACAGCACCCCACAACGCCACAGCACCACTCAGCGCACAGCATCCCTCAACATCACAGCATCACTCAACGTCACAGCATTACTCCATGCCACAGCATCACTCAGCACCACTGAAGGCCACAGCAGGCCACGGCATCACTCTGCACCACTGAAGGCCACAGCATCACTCTGCATCACTGAAGGCCACAGCATCACTCTGCATCACTGAAGGCCACAGCATCACTCTGCATCACTGAAGGCCACAGCATCACTCTGCATCACTGAAGGCCACAGCATCACTCAGCACCACTCAACACCACAACATCACTCAACGCCACAGCATCACTCAGTACCACTGAAGGCCACAGCAGGCCACAGCATCACTCGGCACCACTGAAGGCCACAGCATCACTCAGCGCACAGCATCCCTCAACGTCACAGCATTAATCAATGCCACAGCATCACTCAGCACCACTGAAGGCCACAGCATCACTCGGCACCACTGAAGGCCACAGCATCACTCAGCACCACTGAATGCCACAGCATCACTCAGCCCCACTCAATGCCACAGCACCACTCATCACCACAACATCACTCAACGCCACAGCATTACTCAACGCTACACACCACTCAACGCCACAGCATCACTCAATGCCACAGCATCACTCAGCGCACCTCAACGTCACAGCGCCACTCAATGCCACACCACTCAACGACACAGCACCACTCAACGACACAGCCCCACTCAGCGCACAGCATCCCTCAACACCACAGCATCATTCAACGCCACAGCATCATTCAATGCCACAGCACCACTCAACGCCACAGCACCACTCAATGCCACAGCACCACTCAGCGCCACAGTACCACTCAATGCCACAGCGCCACAGCACCACTCAATGCTACAGCCCACTCGACTCCACAGCATCACTCAACGCCACAGAATCACTCAGCACCACTTAATGCCACAGGACCACTTAATGCCACAGCACCCCACAATGCCACAGCACCCCACAATGCCACAGCACCCCTCAATGCCACAGCACCCCACAATGCCACAGCACCCCACAATGCCACAGCACCCCACAATGCCACAGCGCACCACTCAATGCCACAGCGCACCACTCAATGCCACAGCACCCCACAATGCCACAGCAAACCCCTCAATGCCACAGCACCCCTCAATGCCACAGCACCCCACAATGCCACAGCACCCCACAATGCGGCAGCGCACCACTCAATGCCACAGCACCCCACAATGCCACAGCGCACCACTCAATGCCACAGCACCACTCCACGCCACAGTACCACTCCACGCCACAGCACCACTCCACGCCACAGCACCACTCCACGCCACAGCACCACTCCACGCCACAGCACCACTCCACGCCACAGCATCCCTCAACGTCACAGCATGACTCAACGTCACAGCATAACTCAACGTCACAGCATAACTCAACGTCACAGCATAACTCAACGTCACAGCATAACTCAACGTCACAGCATAACTCAACGTCACAGCATAACTCTATGCCACAGCATCACTCAACACCACAGCATCACTACTCAACGCCACAGCATAACTCGGCACCACTGAAGGCCACAGCATCACTCAGCACCACTGAAGGCCACAGCATCACTCAGCACCACTGAAGGCCACAGCATCACTCAGCACCACTGAAGGCCACAGCATTACTCAGCGCAACAGCATCACTCAGCGCAACAGCATCACTCAGCACCACTGAATGCCACAGCACCACTGAATGCCACAGCATCCCTCAATACCACAGCATCCCTCAATACCACAGCATCCCTCAATACCACAGCATCCCTCAATACCACAGCATCCCTCAATACCACAGCATCCCTCAATACCACAGCATCCCTCAATACCACAGCATCCCTCAATGCCACAGCATCCCTCAATACCACAGCATCCCTCAATGCCACAGCATCCCTCAATGCCACAGCATCCCTCAATGCCACAGCATCCCTCAATGCCACAGCATCCCTCAATGCCACAGCATTCCTCAATGCCACAGCATCCCTCAACGCCACAGCATCCCTCAACGCCACAGCATCCCTCAACGCCACAGCATCCCTCAACGCCACAGCATCACTCAACGCCACAGCACCACTAAACGCCACAGCACCACTCAAAGCCACAGCACCACTCAGCACCACTCAGCGCAACAGAATCACTCAGCGCAACAGAATCACTCAGCGCAACAGAATCACTCAGCGCAACAGAATCACTCAGCGCAACAGAATCACTCAGCGCAACAGAATCACTCAGCGCAACAGAATCACTCAGCGCAACAGAATCACTCAGCGCAACAGATTCACTCAGGGCAACAGATTCACTCAGGGCAACAGATTCACTCAGCGCAACAGATTCACTCAGCGCAACAGATTCACTCAGCGCCACTGAATGCCACAGCACCACTGAATGCCACAGCACCACTGAATGCCACAGCACCACTGAATGCCACAGCACCACTGAATGCCTCAGCACCACTCAACGCCACCGCACCACTCAACGCCACCGCACCACTCAACGCCACTGCACCACTCAAACACGTTTACCAAGAATTAATGCCTGGACAGTCTGGCCTGTCATGACAGCACCTATGCCTCTTACGTCCTCCCGGACTTCCTGGCTAGCATTCTCTATCAGATAAACAAGTTACATATCTTCGGTAATGACTTATTTGGTGGACACTCTATCTAGATGCAGATTTCTTACTGACCCTCGCATCCTCCAAGCTCTGTGAATGGATATCTCCACATAGGGCAACCCCTATGAGGTACTTAATATCTGCACACTGGTACATCCGCAGCCTTAACCCCTATGAGGTACTTCATATCTGCACACTGGTACATCCGCAGCCTTAACCCCTATGAGGTACTTCATATCTGCACACTGGTACATCCGCAGCCTTCGTTGCTCCATGCTACTGGCAAGAAAATTCATTTAAAGTAACGGGTCAGCACACTGGCAATGGCGCCTTTATAGTCCCTTTTGGCATGGGTGATGCAGGTCGACGCCACCTACTGGCGTCTAGAGGTACTGCTTTAAAAGTTTCCAGATTCAGTCTGACGCTTGGACAATATTCTAAGACAGTGGTTCCCAACCTTTTGACTCCTGAGGACCCCCAAGGAATCACTACTGGAAGCCGGGGACCCCCAAGCAATTTGTACAATTAAAATGTTTTTTTTAAAACGCCTTTTGAAGCAGAGGCAATTTCAAGAGGGAGACATCCTGAATTGGGTCTATTGGCATGGACATGTATGCATACAGCAGTGTATTATTTAGTGGTACCCAAGGGCTTGTGGAAAGTGAGCAATCAGACAGCAGCACGAAAATCCTACTGCTGATCCTGGCTACATCTATTTTTACCTGCCTGCCAAGTAACGGTAACCTAAACACATGTGCCTTTCAACGTTGTATTGCTTTTATTGTATTGCCTGTATTTTCATTGTTGTGTCTGTGACTGCTGTTGTCTGTCTTCCCCCGCTGCCTGTACGTGCCCCTTTTTCTTCCCTCTGTTCCCCTCGCTGTCCCCGTGCTCTCTCTGCCCGGTCTTTCCTTCTGTACCCCTCGCTGCCACGTGTGTCTGCCCGGTTTGCCCTTCTGTTCCCCTCGCTGCCCCCGTGCCTCTCTGCCCGTTCTGCCTTCTGTTCTTAGCTGCCCCTATATTTCCTTATTTTGCATCTGTGCCATTCGTTTTTTGTACCTTTCTGCCCTCTGTTCCACTCGTTTCTTGTGCCTTTCTGCGCCACTCGTTTTTCCCTCGTTTTTTGTGCCCTTTTGCCTTCTGTTCCATTCGTTTTCCCCTCGTTTTTTGTGCCTTTCTGCCCTCTGTTCCACTTGTTTTTTGTGCCTTTCTGCCCTCTGTTCCACTCGTTTTCCCCTCGTTTTTTGTGCCCTTCTGCCCTCTGTTCCACTCGTTTTTTGTGCCTTTCTGCCCTCTGTTCCACTCGTTTCCCCCTCGTTTTTTGTGCCCTTATGCCCTCTGTTCCATTCGTTTTTTGTACCCTTTTGCCTTCTGTGCCACTCGTTTTTTCCTTGTTTTTGTGCCCCTTTTGCCTTCTGTTCTGCTGGTTTCCCCGCCGCTGTGCCCCTTGCGGCCCTGCCCCCCTGACTGCCCACTGCCCATTCGCTGCCCCTGCCTCCAGATTGTATTGGTGTGGTCTCGCCGCCCCTGCGCCAACATTCACAGCTCTTGTGTGCTGTGAGGACGCATGGGCGTTTCATTTTTCACTAGGACAGGCACTCGAGTCCTGCCGACCTCCTGGGAATTTCTCACGGACCCCTGGGGGTCCGCGGACCACAGTTTGGGAAACGCTGTTCTAAGGTAAGTAATCTGCTGCTAGATAGTCTTTACCAGATAAAGCGTTACCGAAGGTAAGTAACTTGTTCATTTGTGATCAGGAGCATTGGAACCACAGGACATCATCCACAAACGTATTGACTTGTGAAACACTAAAACATTCAAAAAAGCTTTATATCGAAGTGGCTTACCCAAGATGAAGCACCAGAAACATTTCCTCCCATGGTTAATAATTGCAATCATAAGAGCTCCACAACTTCTACAAGGAACTCCCCTTAATGTGACATCCAGATACTTGAAATTTCCCTGGTACAAACCAAAATCAAAGGATGTACAAGGTGCAAAACAGAAGAATCTAGATTATTAAGACTCTGACCATAATTTTTTATTGTGAATTTCATAAAGCATTGAAAGTCTCCTTTTGGTTTCTTTAGTGCGCTTAGACAACGCCCAAACATGTGTAGCCGTTTCCTTGCTTTCTCAGTCCAGTTCCTGGCTCTGTGGTTAGAATGCGAAATCATTCAATACGAAGATATCAACCAAGAAAACTTAACCTGTATTCTGTGACACCTGCCTTCCTAAGGGTTTTTACTGCTGTCCCACTATAGCGACTGTTGCACATTGCTGAAACAGAGACTAGGGCTGTTGGCATCCTACCAAATAGGCATCCCCATATCAACTGTTTTTCTTTTGCAGTCTGTGAACAGCAAGGAGTTCCTTTAAAAGTCAGAATAGTTCAGTCTTATAAAAACTTCCTGAGATGTTGATGGTTTGGTTCATATCTCTGGGAGGGATTTTAGTTCTGAAAGCAGGTCCTATGCCTTCCTACAACCAGCATTAGGTTAATTGCCAATAGAGAGGACCATATCAAGTTACTGACCAATCTCAACCGAATTATCCGCATACATATTTTCTGTACATCAATCTCAATGTGAAATGGCTGACCCAAGACAAACACTCAGCTGTGGCGATGACCCTCAAGGACCCGTCATGGGAAAAGATCTGTTTCATAGATTGCACTCTTACTGAAGATCTGGGTATTTTCTTCAGGCCACCCATATTAATGGAATCAGAGATCCGAAACGGTGGGTTATAGTTCAAAATTACATACTTTTAAATCTACCACATCAGAGTTGTCACCGTACTGAGAAACAAACTGGACAAGTTGTATATTTTGAATCATCAAGAGGTCTGAAAATTAAATTTGATTTCTCCACAGATTTACTGCCAAAATGAGATGTGTCCATGCTTTTCATACACTTCAGGTTCCCAAATGCCACATAGAAATTTGAAGCTTAGGTTTTGCCCTTGGTGAACAGTCTCATTTAAACCTAGATGTCTTCTCTGTATGTGGTACACAACGTAAATTACCCTGCATGGATAATCTGAGTGTGGAGGTTATGTGCAGGAATTGGATGCAAGCAGCTACCGATTTCTATGGCAGTCACCTGGCTGTAGATGGCTGTTAATTGCTATGGCCGGCATTTTATGGCAGTTTCCTCAGATTTCCAGAGTGACTGGATACAGTCTTTGTAATATCTTGCTTGTTCCAGAAAACAGCTTATTCTATTTTCCTCTCCCTCCATCCTTGCCCTACCTGCTTACACCAAAGCAGTCTCTACTAGTACTCATTCTGGTCCTAAACAAGAGTTGAGGCTGTCTCCGGGGATGTCAGGTAGACTATAGTGTGGTCAGGAAAAAGACTTCCAGAGAAAGAAACCAAAACATTTGAGTGGTTCGAGATGAGATCCAGTAGTTCTGCTGATACATCTTCCTTTGGATTCCTCACCTTTTGAATGACCCTTGCGCCAGCATTCCAAAGAAACTTTTTCCTAGCTCTCCCACGAGGATGTCACAATGACACGGCTCCGCTCATGACTCCGTATGACGTCATCGGAGCCATAAGAAGACCTCCTCTGCGTGCTGACGTCGGTTCCCTTTTTTCCGCACCGTTGACGCGTAACGGTTTTTCTGGGACTCTCTATTTTCTTTGTTATTACTTTTTCTACTTTCTCTCTTGGTGTAGCAGTGTGCTGGCTAGACTGAAGAAGTCAGGATTCAAGCCTTGAAGGGAATGTGGGGGCCATATATGCATCACGGACCCCCACGACAATTGTCTCTAGTGCCTGTCATCGGACCTTGGCGTTGAACGATGTTTGTCCTGTAGGAAGATGATTCACAAGGCGCAGAAGGAGTGCGGGTGAAGCTTTTCATTGGCAAGGGCAAAAAGGAGAAGAGGGATCTCTAGAGGGGCCGCAAGAGGTCCAAGTTGAAGCTGTCGACCTCACACACCTCGAAGTTGAGGAAACAAATGAAGAAGCACCGACATGGGTCTTTGCATCGATCTTGGAAAGGCAAGGCTTCGAGGTCGGCTTCTCCTGTTCAGAGGCGTCATGCTAAAGATTTCATCTCGTCGTCGCCTTCTTCTTTGCGGCGACTCTGGCCCACTCTCCAAGAAATTCGCCTGCGCCCAGCTATTAACCAGCTCCCAGGGACTCTTCTCCTGCTCCTGTGGCTTCGCCTGTACTTGGTCCGGTTTCCCTGGTGCCGCAGCCCCAGCCTGCCAAATGGCCACGGTCGAATCCAGACCCAGTGGTTCCAGATCCTTATACATCCTTTGTGTGTCCAGGAGCAGATCCGTCGCAGTTCCTGAATGCGATGTTTGGCATATTTGCCAAGGCAACTTACCCTACTGGTTTGCCCCCGTGGGTCTGATTTCTTATAATTTGGGTATCCCTCAGCAATATGCCCAGGCCTCTTTCCTGCCCTACATGCAGACCGCTCCATCATGACAGTTCTCAACGCCTAGATTTTCGATGAGAAATACCGCAGTCTCCTGCACCGTTTTGTGTTTGGCCGACGTCTTCCCCGCTTCTAGCAGTGCAGCTTCTCAGGGTCCTCTTTTGGCGCCGCTTCTGGCGCCTTTAACCACTATCTCGAAGTTGCGCTCTAGGAGGGAGGCCCAGAGGCTGCTGAAGGAGGAGTACCAGCAGGATCAGGCTGAAGAGGGGGAAATCCTCGACTCGTTGAAGGACTTTAAGGGCCTTCAGGAGGCGAGTGGCTTGGACACTTCCCCGGAGTGTTATTTTCTTTCCTGAAATCCTTGCCTTCACGGGACGTTGCTCTATACCATTCAATCATCAGGAAGGCTGCTGACCTGTTGGATCTACAATTGCCCACGGCTGAGGTAAAGTCAAATATCCTGACTGAGGCATTACATTCCCCTTCTTTTGTTGTTGAGCCTTTGCTGCCTGTCAACAAGGCTTTGACAAAGCCAATTTTGGAGGTGTGGCAGGAGTTCTTATCTGCCCCTGCTGTATCAAGGATAGTGGCGAGACAATAAAAGCCTGCACTGGGCGATCTGGCTTTCCTTACTGCCCACCCTTTGCCGGAGAGTATGGTGGTTCAGGCTTCTTGTTCTACTAAGCAGTTGTCTGGGTCTTTCTCCACAACTCCCGAGGATAGGGGCTCAAAGAAGCCGGAGCAGTCTGCCGAGACAGTTTTCTCCTCGGCGAGCATGGCCTTAAAATCGACTAATGCCACATGTTTATGGTGGAGGTATAGCCATGCCCTAATGGATTCTGCTAAAGAGGTGGCTCCTAAACTGCATGAGGGTGACTGTGGTCACTTATTGGAAGTGTTAGCAGACACACAGGCTGCAGCCCGTCAGGTGATTCAGTCAAGGCTGGATATATTGTGGACTCGGTCGCCAGGGTGATGGGCTCCTCTGTAGCTACTAGGAGGCATGCGCGGCTCAGGCTTCGGGGTTCTCTCTGGATGTGCAGGCTTCTCTGCTTAAACTGCCTTTTGATGGGTCCAGACTTTTGGTACGAAAGCGGAATCTGCTCTGCAACTCAAGGACAGTAGGGCTACTGTAAGATCCTTGAGCCTGCAGTCCCAGCCTAGGGGCTATGGATTCAGGAGGTTTTGAAGTTTTGGGAAGGCGGCTTCCTTTCAAGGCCGACAGCAGCCACAATAGCAGCAGCAGCAGAACCATCTGTACAAGTCGTACAGAGGAAAGGGTAGAAGCTGTCTGCTGGGGGCCTCCCAGCAACAGTCCTCTTCTTACTCCTCCTCCCCTGTCCCTACCACTGGTACCACAAGAAAGCCGCTCTAGATCCCCCATCTTGGAGCATGTTGGTCCTGTAGGGGGCCATGTGTCCCATTTTCTAGAAAATGGGAAATCTGTTACAACAGATCTTTGGGTTTTGAATCTTGTAGAAAATGTGTACGCCCTACTTTTCCTAGAGTTTCCACCTCCTTACCCTCCTCTACAGGGCTGGTGTTCAGAGGGCCATCTGCTACTCCTGCAGCAGGAGGTTTTGCCTTACTGCAAAAAGGTGCGATAGAGGTGGTTCCAGAGCAGGAACGGAGTCAGGGGTGCTACTCCAAGTATGTCCTGATCCCCAAGAAGGACGGTCGTTTGAAGCCGATTCCAGACCTCAGGATCCTTAACTTCTACCGCAGGCAGGAAAAGTTGAAGATGGTGACCCTAGCTCAAGTTCTTCTGGTGCTGCAGCCGGAAGACTGGCTGGTGTTGATTGATTTGCAGGATGCATATTTTCATCTTCCCATCCTGAAGTCGCATTGGAAGTATCTCCGCTTTACTGTGGGATCTCAACACTACTAGTTTGCGGTCCTTTAGGTCGGGCTTATGTCCGCACCACGGGTCTTCACAAAGGTGATGGCGTGGTACAGCTCACCTCAGAAGGTTAGGGGTTCCGGTTTTCACCTATCTGGATGACTGGCTGCTCAAATCAAAGTCACCAGAGATGCTGCTGCATCATCTGTAGTAACAACGCAGTTGTTGTCCGACTTGGCTTTCTCGATAAATGTACCCAAATCTCACCTGGTGGCTTTTCAGCACAACCTGTTCATAGGGGCAGTACTGGACACTACTGTGTATCAAGCTTTCCCGCCTGTGCAGAGGATTCTTGACATTCAGGAAATGATGAGCAGTAGTTCCAGTCCAGAAGGACCTACGTCTGCTCAGTCTGTTCGTATCCTGCATACTGTTGGTCAACCATGCATGCTGGCACATGAGGGCACTCCAGTGGTGCCTCCGCACGCAGTGGTATCAGCACAATGGGGATCTCGGGGGGATGTCCGAATCTCCAGAGACACTGCAACAGAACTATCTTGGTGGAGTGTTTTGGGCAACCTTTCTCAAGGTGTCAGGATTCAGAAGTCTCTGGATAATCCAGTTTGCACAATGTTAACACTGAACCCCAAAAAAGGAAGTCTAAAAACTAGAACTGTTACGTGGAGTGAAGCCTGGTTCAAGGGGACTGTGCAGTCTAGTTGTTCATCTAAAAAGTTGTTTTAGAACCTTAGGTGAAGCGCATGCCTGTTGAGCTCTGCGCACTTCACTGAAGTACTGTGGGCCCTACGCACTTCTATTCTGAAGCTTGTTTGTCAGTCAGGTAGTTCGCGTCTCTGCCATCAGTTTTACTGTGCGTCGCGCAGTCAGAACCTCGGTCGTTTACCGTCAGGTCCTCACACGTCCTTTCCATTGATAGTTGCTCATTTACTCGGTCCTAGACTGTGCATAGTTTGTCTTCCGCGCATGTCTAAACTGAGTAAAGATAGTGAACCCTTTTCCTAGCGTCTTTTCCGAATTTCCCACAAGTGAAGTCAGTATCCTGTTTCCAGTCCAGCGGAAGAATTAAGTCTCATTTCCTTCTTCAGTCTCCTGTTCTCGGTGGGAAAAGACGCTGACAGAATTCTTCTGGAGAATAATAACCTAAGTGTTATAGTGTTTTGAGCAATGCCTATAACTTTATCATTCTCTTAAAAATTACTCAGCAGTATAAAAGAAATAAGTGGATTAACTTACTTTTTTCATTTCTCTTTTCTGAAGTTGTAACCTGTAATTAGATAAAAAGGCATATTATATTTTATTTCTACAATACAGTTATTACTTTAAATTGCAGAAACTTTTTCAGAAGTTTATTCATAAAGAAAAGGCATATAGAAGAGGAGCGAAAGTCAAGGAAGTAGGGGTAGGTTGCAAGTTAGAAAGTTAAAAGAAATTAAGAGAAGAAATAAATAAATTGAGTGTAAGTTAAAGTGTGATATTCTTATTTTCAGTTATTCCTGGATCTGTCTTACAACAACTCGCGTTAAGCGAACGTGAGGAAAAGACCGAGAGTGTACAGGAAGGAATTCAAGAGCCTTGACAACCTCTTCTTCAGTTTATTATTTTGTTTCTGCCTTTGGAGTCTGCTGGATACCTAGTATAATTCTATCGGGTGTCAGGAGATTTTTTAGGGAGAATTTAGAGCCAGCTGCATTCTGCTGCTCTTGCGCAAGTCAAGTGGAAGTGCTCATGACACAAAGGAAGCTTTTTCAACCTCCTCCACTGGTGGCCACAGTGATCATGGATACCTCCACTTGAGGGTGGGGAGCACATCTGGGGGATCTGGAGATCAAAGGGTCTTTGGTCTTCACATCAACTTTCTGGAATTGTGGGCAATACGTTTGGTTCTCAAGGCCTTCCTCCTCTCCCTTTGACGGACAACACTACCATGATGTAGTATATCAACAAGCAGGGAGGAGTAGGGTCGTAAAGCCCCTGCAGAGAGGCTCTCGCTAGGGTGTTGAACGTGCGTGCGGACACTCGGTCAGCAGTACTCAGTGGACCACGAGTGGAGGCTTCACCCGGAGGTTGTAGGGGTCTCCTCAGGTAGACTTGTTTGCCACTCACAAGATCGTGCACTGCCCGTTGTTCTGCAGTCTCCAGTATCTGATGCGGGTAGCATTGGGACGCTTTTCAACTGGATTGGAGCTTTTGCCTTCTTTACGCGTTTACTCCTATACCCTTGTTTCCTCGGGGGCTGAGGAAGATTCGCCAAGACCGGGCCCAAGTTATATTGATTGCCCCAGATTGGCCAAGAAGGGTGTGGTACATGGATCTTCTTCATCTCTAATCGCACCCTCTGCTCCATTTCACTCTCGGGGCAGACCTCCTCTCGCAGTCGCAGGGGCATGTTCTACAACCCCACCTCCAGAGCCTGCACCTTCATGCCTGGAGATTTAACGGGGCAACCTAAGCTCTTTCTCTCTACTACCGGATGTGGTGCATGTTATTTTATCATACAGGAGACACTCCATCAAATCAGTTTATTCCTCTATATGAGCCAGGTTTGTGAAGTCGTGTGGAGAGGGATCCATTGATCCTTTGAGGGCCCATTTATCAGATGTATTTGGCGTTTCATTTTCCTTGGCCCAGCAAGGTTGTGCTGTGGCTACGGTTAAGGGTTACTTGTTGGCCTTCCTTTGCTGGACCAGCTGTCTTTATTTGAGTTCTCCATTATCATGAGGTTCATTAAGGGCCTCACCAATAGGTTTTCTCCCACTCCCTTCATAATGCCTCAGTGGGATTTGAATGTACTACTTACATTTCTGATGTGGTCTCCTTTTGAGCCTCTTCGTAGTTGCCCTTTGAGGCTGCTTTCTTTTAAGACTATTTTTCTGGTGGCTATCACCTCGGCCAGGAGGGTGAGTGAGCTGCAGGCTCTTAGTTTTAAGCCTCATTTTACTACTATCCATGCAGAGAAGATGGCTCTTAGGACCGGGGCTGCTTTCCGTCCTAAGGTGGCTTCTCCTTTCCACCTGGGACAGTCTATCACATTGCCTACCTTCTATCCTCACCCTTCCAAGGAGGAAGAGAGATTTCACCGCCTGGACCCTCGGATGGCGGTCAGCTTCTATCTAGATAGAACCAGGGACTCAGGTTGATTATGTGGGAAAGATGAAGGGCAAAGCCGTACACAAGAGAACGCTGTCCAGGTGGATCATCTTGTGTATCAAGATATGCTATGCCCTGGCCAAGAAAGAGCCGCCTGAAGGTATCAGAGCTCATTCTACTAGAACAAAGTCTTGCACATCTGCAAAATGGGCGTCCCTCCACACGTTTACGAAGAATTATTGATTGGTTTCAGAGAAGAGGAGGGACGGCATTTTGCACGTTCTGCGCTGCAGGACTTTTTCGTATGAGTAGGTGGACGCCCTCCTCCGGGAGGGGGACTACTGTGGGATTCAATTCAAAAGGTGAGGAATCCACAGTCAGATGTATCCATCGAAAGAACAAGTTACTTGCCTTCGGTAATGCTTTTTCTGGTGGATACAGTATCTGCCTGTGGATTCCTCACTGACCCACCCTCCTCCCAGTTGTCCACCTATATATACCGAAAAAGTTTAATTGTTCGAAATTGTTGGTTTGAATTTGCTTGCCAAACTGTTTTTTATTTGGAAATGCTTTGATTTTTAGCTTTTGCTCTTTATCTATATACTGTGTGTATTTGTGTATATATTGTATACTGTGTATACTTGCATTATGTTGTCAGTCTGCCTCAAAAGCATGGAAAAAATGAGTGGAACTGACGTCCGCACGCCGACGAGGTCTTCTTATATCTTCGATAACGTCATACGGAGTCACGAGCGGAGCCTTGTCATTGTGACGTCCTCGTCGAAGTGGGAGACCTTGGAAAAAGTTTCTGTAGAATGCTGTCCCAAGGGTAATTCAAAAGGTGAGGAATCCACAGGCAGATACTCTATCCACCAGAAAAAGCGTTACCGAAGGTAAGTAACTTGTCCATCTAACCTATTAGAAAGAAAGCAAGGAGATCGCTTCAGGAAGGCCACCTCACATGGGAGTATTGTCGGTCATTATAAAAAGATTAGGTAGCATATATGGGGATTGGACACAGAACTGAAGCTGGTAGTAACTGCCGTTTATCCCTGTTTTGACCTGTATGGCCCTCACATTTAAAGCTCCTTCTCATTTAAAAGTAATTTAATAAATGAAAGCTTCCGTCCTGGTTAATAAACTAGCATCTGTTGTTAAGCTTTGAAGGAAGATGTTTAATTGAATAGGATGGATATTTGGATTACTTGTTGCTCCTTCCTTAAGATTTAATTTTCTTTTATGCTCTTTTTAGGGCTCGTCCTATTAATTCCGCAAGGGATAGTAGGACGAGAGTATAGTAGCCAAAATAAGCCGTCAAACCATTGGGCGGATTTCCAAGAGTGCATGTGCTCATGCACGAGCTTGCCATTTGCTTCCCAGCCGCCTTGCATCAGGCAGCTCGGCCTCAGGCATTCACCCCAGCGCGCGCTAATTACATCTAATTAATCCCTGCTGTTTCACACTTCTTTCACGGCCGCGAGGCGGTGCTTCAAAGGGATCCGCTCCCCCGCCCCTTAAAGCTTTGTAAACTAACAATGGACTGAAATGTGGCCCAGAGTAATTGCCAATGGTGAGATTAATACAAGCATTCCATCCATCTAGTTTTTGTGTGCTTTATCGCAGCACCCTAAGTGGGACAGATCTACTTAGACATGGGTCGCATGCACAAGTCCTACCAGAGAACCAAACCATAACGGACTGATGAGGCATGATAACCATGAAACCGGTCTTGTACACTTGTGTATGTATTGGACAACAAAGGACCTGCGATGGGCATGCCCTTTGGATTGTATATCTTGGAGACCGAATAGTTAAAACAAGACTGTAAAATAAAATGTCTGTGAAAAAGTATGATGAGTATCGAACCTGTGCAGAGCTGTGATTCACGCTTTATTATGTTATTTATTTGACACTGTAAATAGACGTTATAAAAATGGCTGTATTTCGCTACCTAAACAAGGTGCATTGGGCCAGTTTCCTTCCCGATATTAGGCACATGGCACCCACGCTGCTGTGCCATATGTTTTCATATTTTTATGATATAAAGACAGAAAGCAAATTTGTAACTGCAGAGCCATGCGTTTTGCCCTGCAAGTACACTAATCTGCCTGCACGAGAGGGGAGCAGCTGGAACACACAGCGCTGGCGCCGTCCATCTGTCGGCAGCGCCTTCTGATGCCACCACACACGGTGCTGCTTGAGCCGGTCAGTATTCAAGCTGCAAGGCGGCGGATCGGGGGCACGTCAACTTGAGACACTGCTGAACGAGACACTTAACCGATCTCTGCTGATCCCAAAGCAGCAAACAGCCATACACAGCCAAAGGATGGGAATCAAAGAACTGTATAAAACAAAGGCAACCGGATTGAGAAAACGCTACCGTCAAAAACAATGCTAGATGGGGCTGCACACATGCTGATAACGTAACATTCATTCACAGGTTGTGCAAGTAAACATGCATTGTGCCCTGGAAACCATCCCACAGAAGGTTGTGGAAAAGCCCCTTATGAAGCATTTTTAATTTCAAATAACTCAGCGAGCTATTAGTCGGATTTCATATTCAGACCTCTGGCATTTGCTAAGGCGTGCATCGCGTAGTTCTGTTGTCTTATTTCTACACAGTAGACACATCTGCATACAAAAACAGTCGCCTCCAAATGGGGAAAGCGTTCGGTTCTCCACTTAATATCGCACAACGCGAACTGGAGAAGCCTCATTAAATTCAACCGGCTTCCAAGCAAGGCAAAGAAATCAAGGTTCGCAGAAAAAGTCAGCCAGCGGCGCCCACGATGTGGTGGTTTTAAGAAGGTAAAACATATCCATTAAGAAATACCCCGCAACAACAAAACTAGTCTCGAGACAAATGCAGTCACTATTCTAAAGTTTAGTGTCGACAGAGCCAGTACGTTCAGCTTGGCAAAAACTCTGCAAGTGATAACGGAAGTAAAAAATAAATTAATAAAAGCCGCCATTAAAGGACTTGAAATTAGGCTTAAACACCAATGATAACCTGGAAACAGGGCTCTACTCGGATAGTAACATCTAATTTTGTTACAATTTTGTAGTAGGCACTTACCTGTGGGTAGGTATCATCTTAGAGCAAACAGTCTATTGATGTGTCACCCTATTTTAGGTAAAAAAAAATTTAAACACATCAATTACTTGTGAACGTGTGTGTGTGTATTCACCTAAAAACACTGCATCCATCCCCCCACTCCATCCATCCATCCCCCCACTCCATCCAGCCATCCCACTCCATCCATCCATCCATCCCCCCCACTCCATCCATCCATTCCCGCACTCCATCCATCCCCCCACTACATCCATCCATCCATCTCACTCCATCCATCCCCCTCACTCCATCCATCAATCCATCCATCCCCCCACTCCATCCATCCATCCCCCCACTCCATCCATCCATCCCCCACTCCATCCATCCATCCCACTCCATCCATCCATCCCCCCACTCCATCCATCCATCCCCTCCCTCCATCCATCCATCCCCATCCATCCATCTCCCCACTCCATCCATCCATCCCCTCCCTCCATCCATCCATCCCCATCCATCCATCTCCCCACTCCATCCATCCATCCATCCCCCCACTCCATCCATCCATCCATCCCCCCACTCCTTCCATCCATCCATCCCCCCACTCCATCCATCCATCCCACTCCATCCCTCCCCGCCCCACACTCCAACCCTCCCCCGCCCCACACTCCATCCCTCTCCACACTCCATCCCTCTCCACACTCCATCCCTCCCCCGCCCCACACTCCATTCCTCCCCCGCCCCACACTCCATCCCTCCCCTCGCCCACACTCCATCCCTTGCCCACACTCCATCCATAGCCCACACTCCATCCCTCGCCCTCTTGCCCTGCCTCTATCTCTCGCCCTGCCTCTATCTCTCTCCCTCCCTCTATCTATCTTTCGCCCTCCCTCTATCTATCTATCGCCCTCACTATCCATCGCATCACCACAGCATCACTCAGGGGCACCACAACATCACTATGCGCTACCGGAGCATCTCTGAACGCCACAGCATCACTCGTCGCCGCCACAACATCATTCAGAGCCACCACAGCATCAATCTGTGCAACCATTCAACAACAACTGATTCAAATATGTTCTCTAAATGTTTCAAACTTTATTACAAATGTCACAAAAAAAGTTAATATTTCACTTCTGTTCTTGTATTTTCATCACAATAAAATACACTAAACATAATCTTCCAAAAAGTTATTTGCAAAAGTTTAAGCTATTGCTATTATAAATTACAATAACTTTTATTTAAGTATTAAATATTGAAAAAAATAAAACCCATTGTTATTTTTAATATTAATACATCTAAGTCATGTAAATACAACACATATTGCATTACAGATGCTATAGGTGTCACGTTTGCAAAAGTTAACACTATTGGCATTGTAAATGACAAAGTTATTAACTCCTTCGCTGCGGCGGGAATTCCGCCGCAGCGCTAAGGGGGCGGGGGGGGGGGGGTCGAGCAGCGCTCGCATGCTCGTGACGGAGCTGCTCCGCCACGAGCCGCGGTTGAGCTGTGCTCGTGACGGAGCGGTTCCGTTACGAACACGCCCGCTCATTGGAACGTGCCGCGCAGGCGCAAAATTCGCGCCGCACAGGCGCGCCGAGCGGTCCATGATGGAACCGCTCCGTAATGAGCACAGCTCAACCGAGGCTCATGACGGAGCGGCTCCGTCATGAGCACAGCAGGGGTTAGTATCGCTATTTTCAAAACAAAAACATAAATAACAGATGTGTCATTTAAAATACTAATACCTCTAACTTTACTAATGCGAGCCCTATTGCATTGCAAATGCTTGTTTTTAATTATGGTTTTTATGTATTTAGAAATGTACAATGATTTTTCTTAGTGTTCCATTTTTTCTTTGCCTCTGTGGTGCATGGACGTAGGACAGAGCTAAAGACAGGGTCATTAACACTTTCGGTGAAAAGTCACATTCTACTTTGCTCTGAGAGTTGCTCTGTTGCTACCGGCAGCCCAGGTGCCTGGCGTTATTTCTAGATGAGTGATTAACAGAAATATCATGTGTCTGCCAAAGCAGCACTTACTAAAAGTAAGTTACTTGGTCTGAAACTGCAGATGTTCACATTTTATATTTGTTTGTTCTCTTTCACTTGGACACAAAAAATTGTTTATTTGGTAGATTAACGTTAATCAAATATTTATCAACAGGTCGACCCATATTGTACCTGGGCTGTGCTTAGTCTGCCAGGTGGGGAACTGCCTGTGAGTGAAGCATTACCACATTTCCTTGCTGATGGCCACCATCAAGTTAGAATGCTTACTGCAAAGTCAGTGAACAGGTACATATTTAAAATGTTGCCCTTATATTGAAGATACAATGGTTAGAAGTCTGTATATCTCAGATTACTTGTTGAAAATTTGTTCATTTTCACAAATTACTGTATTAAAAGCTTTGCACGATCAAAATGTTACTAATTTTTTTCATCACATGACCATACAGTCTACTTACTGCTAGAGACCGATTCAGTCCCATATATGGCAAGTATTGGTAGTTCAATAAATACACAAGTAACGCAACAGTCATCAGGTTCACATACCTATTATAAACTTTCTATAGTAGGAAAAAATACTTCTGAGATAACTCCCCCCCCCCTTCCTCCCCCCCCCCCATCCATTCCCACCACCCCAAGGCTTCTATCTGGACATCAGCCGCCAGATATACAATCACAGAAGAGCTGGATGGTCAACCGGCGTTATTGCATATCATGTGGGATAAGCCTCAGGGTATCTCCGATTACTTGCATCTTACTCCTCCCTGTATAAGCAATGTCACCCACTACTTTTTATGTTACAAGTTGATTTTTAAAACTCTTTCCTTGGAACTTTGTAGCTGTAGTTGCTCGCAGGTTGAGTGAGTTTATGGCTTTTTTATTTTAAATCATCAAATGTTTTACTACGTGTTCTTTGCCGTACACATTCATTTTCTCACTTTTGTAAGTGATTTGATGAGTATGATTCTATGAGTGGAATAGAATGCTGCATTATTTTATATTCTTTATTATGTACCTGTTAATGTGCATCTGAAGCTGTGAATATTAAAGAAAAATTGCTCAAGGGGTAGGAACAAGTTTAGTGGTCATTTGTGTGTGTGTGTGTGTGTGTGTGTGTGTGTGTGTGTGTGTGTGTATATATATATATATATATATATATATATATATATATATATACACATATATATATATATATATATATATATATATTTACTTCATACATTTTAGTGCTGGGTAACGACTTTTGGGTTGTAGAAGTAGAATCAGATATTGTTTATTAACTCACTTGCTGACACCTCTTTTCATGAAACTCAGTGTTTTATCCTCTCCATTAAATATACATCCAGCTACTGCAGCCGAAAATCTCCAGTCAAACCCAAATGTTAGTGTGGTTTGCATTATGTGACAGTTGGCACTCCTTGGAAGTCCCGCACCAGAAGTGGCATCACTTGTGCTCTATCTGATCCGGAAGTGGCATCACCCATGAGGCCCGATCAGAAGTCTTGCATTTTTTCGGACCAGGCCCATTTTGCAGGGTCATCCTCAGCTTTTTGCCTTCTGGTGTTAAATCCGTTTTTGTTATATTCAAAACAGATGCACAAAGTTCCCCTGGGGGGTAGTGTAAGTCTATTGAGGAGTGGTCTGTCTTCCTCTCTCCAGGAGTGGTTGTATGTGGAAATCAGGGGCAAGTGTCCCTTTTCGGAATTAGGGAAACCTCACACAACAGGCTGGTTTTACGGCTACTGTCATATCACCAACCGATTGTTTAGTGTCATCATCGGCTTCCTGCTCCTGCGTCAAGCCGGCGCTGCAATGCCTGACGGGTAGCACATGGTGCTACACTTTATTGGAGATCTTTTATTCCTTGGCCGATGTTTGAGTGAGTGTGAGGGGCCCTAATGACAAAGTAGTGAGCGTGGAGTGTGGTGATTTAAAAAAAGTTAGTATAGTCTACTCTGGGCATTTTATTCCTGTAGCTACCTACCTTATTAAAACTAAGAGGGGTATGAGGGGTATGGGGATTCAACCAAACAATGTGTGGGAGGCCCGTTCACTCTCAAAAGTGTTCAGGTCGACATGTTTCATGCCATCACGGCAATTCATCAGGACCAAAAACTGCTCATAAACTTGAAAAGGAGCCCAATTGGGCTGCGAAGTTAGGTGAATACAACCTGAGGGGTCAGGATCTGGAACAGGAGGAGTTCCTGTATTGTAGTCCGCCCCTAAGTCGCTGTTGGCGGTCCCCACAGACTGCTTTAGGTGGGACCTGCGCTATCGCCTGGTGATCTCGGTAGCGCTTGGAAGTTACCTCTGTACCTAGGTCCGCATGACCGGCGCCGCTCGGTCGTGGAGCAGCTGGCATTGGAACTCTGTGCACTGTTTCCCTGCTAACCAGTGAAAGGGTTTGCGGTCCTTGTGTAACATGTGGTATAAATGACCTACACCTGATTGGTACATTTAATTTGCTTGTAAGCTTCTAGTAATCGATACTAGATGTAAACTTAAATGCTACTAGTGGACAACAACACTAACTGTTCCACCCACTAAACTAGCCTTAGACTTGCCCGTGTAGTGCAGTTTTAAACTGCCATTTCAACTTGGCAAAATAAAGTCAGAGCTTCAAAATGATTTTGGGGTTAGTCTTGTGCCTTCAACTTCAGGAAGTAATATTACATTATTATTTTATTCTACGTTTCCATTAAAATATTGTCAATTAAACCTTTTTTCAATTCTGAAGGAATATCTTCATTCAGTCAATTTTTTTCAAATATACAACCAGTCAATATATGTTCCAAGGGACATGACCTCTTCCTCAGTGCTGTAAATAGTATGAAACTAATTCACAGATATTAAAATCAGACATACTCCATATATGTACATAACAAATATACACATTTTACAATGTAAACATATCGTACATGTTACATATACTCTTTAAAATGCATGAAATATATATTAATTCCATTGCAATGCTATATTGAATAGGTACCCATCCGACCTGATTAGTATCTTCAATCCATTTGTTGAGCAAAAGAAAGCAGAAGTGAAGCTCTATATCAAACGCAAGTAAAATAAATAAATAAAATAAGAAAGTGGGGAAGAAGCAAGAGAAACAAGAAAGAAAGAAAAGTAGTAAGAAAAAAAAGATCAAGTCAAGAAAAAGCCAAATGTCTCCTGAGTCTTGAATATTTTCAAGGCAACACGCAAAGAAACATGATTAGAGACGAAATCATCAAAGCGATCAAACACGCATGAAAACGACCCTAATGATGCATTTTAAAGTCCAATGTTTTCTCAAATTTCAAACCCATAATAACAGATTATACTTTGAAAATAGTTCACTGATTCACATTCATTTAACAAAACACACCATATTGTACATGTGTACAAAAATGTTTTCTATTATCTTTCTTACATAAACATCAATCAATTCAAATCAACTTTAATCAGATTAATCAAGTTAGTAATTTTCATCATATTCCTAAATAGTGGAACAAAGGACAGGAGAAAAACAAAAGAAAAGTTTATGAAAAAACACTACTTGTGGAAATTCTAAATTATTCTCTGTACAATTGGATACAATTAAAGCTTTTGTCAGGCCTAACCTTGATTTTTAATACTTATGGATCATTCCTAAGGTACGGTCTAAAGGCTCATAGGGCAGAGTGCATTGTATTTAAAGAGTAAGGCATATGTGTTTGTTTTACATATCCTTGAAGTGAAACACTCCAAAAGTAGTTTTTCGCTGTTGTAAGGCCTTACTCCTTCCTTTGACTGACTCAAGGTTCCATAATACTTTGTATTGGGAGTAGATGGAGATATGCTAATTGCACTCCAATGAATTGTAATTAAAATATCCTCTTTAATGGTGAAGTTGGATTTTAATTTAAGATTTTGAAAAGGACACTTTTGGAATGTTGCCATTTTCTTGTCCTAACCAACTGTCCTGGGTCACATGACTGTGAATGGCTCTGCTGTTGAGGGTTGTGTATTGTTTCTACTATTGCTATCACTAAGGTTTCAGTGTGCAGAGAATTGGTCATCCTAGTAGGATGGCTTGGGAGGGGCTATACGCATCCAATCTTATATTTCAAAGGGCTTTGCCTTCTGCACACACAATGATCTGACAACAGGCCTTTTATCACCCCAGGCAGTCTGGAGCCATGACAGAGGAAGGGGAAAAGCTTTCCAGAACCAGATGTGAGGGAAGTACAGGGAGTTCCCTGAACAACGACACACAATGACTGGCACCAGGTATAAATATTGGACCTACAGAACCACTCAGAAGGACTGGACCAGTGGAAGTTACAGAAGAAGGGTTGCCCTGCTGCCAGAGGACAGCTCTGTTGTTTAAAGGACTTCCTTGCTGTCGAGAAGGAAGATTGGGCCCACTTGCCTTCATCTCAGGCTACCCAGAGTGACTCCGAGGGTCAGTTGGCTGACTGCCCGGGTAGGCAATAGGGACACAACAAGCTACAGAGGCCTCCCTGCAACTTCCTAACCGACCACCTGCAACTGGACCTCGCTGAACCTAGCTCATGCCCAGAGCGGGTTCCTGATCCCCAAGAGGTGTCCCTCAGGTCAAAGTGTACTCCACCTGCAAGAAAAGATGAAAATCCTGAGGTTTGGGCATCTTGCAAACAGGAACAGGGCTGTTAATGCCAAGATGTGCCACCAATGCGAAGCTCTATTGAAACCGGCTTTCTGTGCGGACAGCGACTGGCCACAGCAACCGACAATACGATACCTGCACTTGGCATTACGAAGACGACAGCCAGTGGTGACTTTAGGAAGGTAGATACCTGACTATGGTTACCCCCGACTTTTTGCCTGGTGTTTTGCTGGTTTTCCGACTTAGTTGACCTGGGGCCCTGCCAATCAGGACCCCAGGCCTACTGCTCTCTCTCTAAAATGGATTCCATGTACATTAGGTACATTTCCAATTGGTACTGGGCCACCTTGTCAGACCCTGTAACTCAGGGCATCGGTGTACCCAGGGCCTACCAGGGGCTGAAGCATGTATTATGCCACCTCTGGATGGCCATCTAAATCTGACACAACTGGCTGCACGACAGCTGTGGCAACGTGGCGTACTCGCCCGTTGCTTTAGGTATAGTATGCCTATATCTAACCCTAAAATGGACACCCGCATTCCTATCAGTCACTCCTATGGCAGGCCTTGACAATCCTGAAGGCAGAGTGCGTGGAATCGTGTGAATTGGGCTCTGGCACGAGCCGAGCCCGGTTGCAGCTTGCGGAACCAAGACCCAATGGCTGTTCCATGATAACGCGTACCCTATTGGTAACTTCGGTATCGTGTTATCAAGACATGTCGAGTAAGGTGTCATACGAATCGGGATGCTGACCTCTCACCAATGCTGGCGACGAGGTTAGCATTCCGCTTTTCTCGAGGGACACGACATGTACGTAACTGTGAACCCCGGTTAAAGTTAACTGAAGCCTCAGCTCCACAAAATGGATGCTGCCACCACAGACACTAGTCTGACCCCCTGCTGCTGGGAGTCCTTCCAGCGAGGAGAGCTTGGACAAAGGGTTTCCTGTCCGGGGCGTTGTTCGCACCATCCCAGACAGGGTTTTGTGTCTCCTGGGTAGGCATGGCTTTACAAGAAGGTGACTGCAGAGTGGCACCCCAGTGCTCACTACGCATCTGCCGGCTAGAACCAGCTCCAGGGGCACACCAGCCCCTGGCCTGGGGAAAGTCCGGCATGGGAGAGGGGTGTAACTACCCCCCTTCCTGGTCCCACCCCTAGGGCAGGACCTAGTCACATACCCACCCCTTTCTTTAGGATAAAGGCAGGAGCGGGGACCCTTCCAAATTAGATCATCTTTGAATCAAGAATACTTTCTACGAAAGGAACTCTCGACTCTTCTCAAGATTTCTCCCTTGTGACTAAGGAGTAGTCACCCTGCATCCGCAGGCACCATCTAAGAACTCTGCGGTTTGCTGCAAGTCCTTCCTCAGGAATCCGACTGCCCAGCTCGACGAGAACCGGCTTCCCTGGCACCTCTGACCTCTACCCACGTCGTCAGCTCAGCTGAGATCTGTGGGTGCGACGAGACCTCGAGGGATCGCCATCATCAAGACCTGCACGATTTCTTAACCAGCACAACCACCGAGGGATCCTCTGGTGAGTGCTCCGGGGTCCGAGAAGCCCCGACCCTGAGCAGCTCCAGCACCGAAGTGCAGCCTCCCAGCATCTCCACGATCTGCGTGGGGCCATTCTGCTCTTTGCTGTTCAGCACGTTGTCTGATCACTAGCCGCTGGCTTGTGGCCTCCTTGACGACACCCGACAACCAACGCTGCTGGTCTGGTTGCTCCAGACTGGCCTTTGCTCCCTTCTGCGAGAGGAGCACCCTGGACCCTCCTGGTCCACTCAAGACGCCATTTTAGGCCCACCACGTGGCCCTGAAATTTGCCAAGGCTTGTTGCCCCAATCCTGGGCCCAGCGACGCCGACAGCATCAACCTTCGTGGGACAGCTCGCACCTCCATCCTGGTCGCCGACAACGCCTCCTGGTCCGTGAGACTGCAGAGCCTAGCGTCGCCCACTCACCTAGTCGAGGTGACGATCATCCGGTGCCCTCCTGGTACCCTCTGACTACTGGCTAGTAGTACGAACTTGGTCCCCTCTGCTTTCAGGTGTCATCCATCTCTGATCCAGGCTTGGATCTCTACGAACTATTTCCCCTGGTCGCCGGCCAGCAACTCCTTCCTTCCGGCTCCTGGCTCGTCAGCGAAGACTCCCGACGCCTGTAAAGACTTGTGCAGCCGCAGCCCTTGGGGCTAGGTAACCTCGGCATTTCGGTGCCCGCATAGCCTCCTTACTTAAGGGTCCCGAGTCCCTCGCTTCCGACTTGCCTTATCGGGTCCGCCCGAGACCACTAAACTTTCCGTGCCCTCGGGCACTTGTATTAATTGTGCACTTGAAGTATTTTCCTAAGAGTTTTGTTCTGTGCTAAGTACCCTGTCCTCATAAAGAGTACAGGGCTGTTGTGATTCTAATAAATACACTGTTTATTTTCATAACGCTTGTGTGGTGTCCTTTCACTTGGTGTTCAAGGGGTATGTGATGGTATAACAGCTGGCTTAACACGCCCTCTAGAGTTTAGCCCGAAGACTGCTCGTATCCACGCTACTAGGATAGCTGGTCTAAGGTTGACTTACAACCAATCACCATAAGGGTCGTTTGGACCGATGCATAGTGATCACTAGAATAGTGAGCACTGCATATCGGGCCAACTTCTCACAGTGACCACTAAGACAGAGCTACAGCAATGTCTGTGATGCCCCAACAGCTCTTTGTGCTACAGCGATGACCATCTGTGATGCCCGATCTGCTCTTTGCACGACTCATCGTGACGCTCAGCTTTCTTCTCATGTCCCCCTCCATAATGAACCGAACTCTTCATGCCGGACTTAAAAGGTAACCTTTGCAGCAAAACGAACCTCGTCCCTGTATCAGAACCACAGTCTATCGCAATTCGCCTGCACTTGTAAGCCCCCCCCCACACCCCCCCCCCCCTCATCCGGTCTAGCACAAGTAGTTGCCTGAGAGAGGTGCTTTGAGCTTTTAGGCTCTATTTTCACTTAAAACTTTAAAATTGAATATCTCTGGTTCTACTGTTTACTGTTTGGATTTTTTCGTTCTGGTATCATTTTATTTATTAAAATGAACTCTATTTTTTCTAATTTGGTTTGGGGTTTTCTTTGCGTTGTTTACTCTTTATTACTGTTCGTGTGCTTCATAAATACTTTACAGTTTTCCTCCTTGTTAACCCTGACTGCTTTGTGCCAAGCTACCAGAGGATAAGCCCGGGTTAATTTAGTGACTGTTGTTCACACTGACATGTATCGCCATTGTTGCCCGAGTGGTTTCTTACACCCTGGAAATTACATCACCCATGAGCCCTGAACTGGATGTAATAGCATCCTCACTCCTTCCCCAGAAGTGATATCACACAAGTAACCTTGACTTAGAAGTGGAATCACTCATGAAACCAGACTGGAAGTTCCAGTTTGAAAGTGATCTTTGTACGTTGAGTCCAGGTTCCTGGTGCTGCACTGCAGCAGTTGGTATTGTGTTAAAGTCTTTGGGCTACCTACTTGCCCCATCAGGCTGTCTCTGCTTTTGTGTCGTGTGCTGCGAAGAGGAGGCCAGTCATCTGGCCCTTGGAGTCACTCGGCTTTGGCTGGGCCCTGAGATGACTTCTCCCTCTCCTTTGCTAACCACCAGGTGCAGCCTGTGCAGTCCACAGCGGTGCAGCTTCTCTTTGCCAGTTCCACAGTGCAGCAAGGCAGTCCTTTCTTTGTCCTCCTTCCAATCCAGTCGAGATCTGAGTTTGTGGTGTTTAGGGGGCCCTTCTTTACCTCAGAAAATGCCCTCTGGGTAGGATGCTGTCGGTAGCCAGTGGTCTAATAGGTGCCCTCCCACCTGTTATGTTATGGTAATCTTTTTTATATAGCGCTCGAATCACCTGGGGGCATCTCTGCGCTTCATTCAGGGACATCCCGATGGCCAGCCAGCACAGAAGATAGGGAAGGAATTAGAACAATAACGCTTTTAAATGTTTTCTAAAGACAGGGTAGAAGGGAATTTCTCGCAAGGAGAACTGAAGGCTGTTCCAGTATTTGGGTGCGAGATATGAAAATGCCCTGCCCACAAATCTATGGAGTCTGATACGTGGTACCAGTAATAGCTGCTGGGAACCGGACCTCAAAAGACGTGATGGGACATATTTTCCCAATTTGTTCTAGAGGTACACTGGCCCCATACCTTGAAACGCACAATAGGTAAGACAGCAGATTTTGAAGAAGGATATCTGTTTTATCGGCAGCCAGTGTAACTTTCTCAGCAATGGTTGCGAGGAAATGCCGGCTGGCATATTCAAGACCAGCCTGGCTGCCGTATTCTGGATGACCTGTAGTTTCTTCAGAGATGTAACTCCTACTTCTGCTAGTAGTGCATTCCCATAGTCCATGCGGCTCATGACTAGGGCTTGAGTAACTGTTCTACGATGTTCCGTGGGAATGAACGGTAAGATTTTTCGCAGTAACCTGAGCCTGTAATAGCATGCGCCTGACACTGAGGCCACATGATCTTGCATGGACAAAGACTGATTTAGTTTAATGCCCAGGTTGTTAACACATAATTTAGGCGTTGGGGCCGAGACCAGTTGTGACTGCCACTTGGATGACCACTTAGCAGTGGGCATTCCAGGATCCTTAATTGTACCCATTTCTGATATGGCAGTACTGCGCTCCCGGCGTGTGGAGCTCTCTAGTTCAACCCAGAGGTGTGACCACCAAGGTGGATACAAAGCTCTGGAAAACTGCTTTGGCGACTGATTTCCTCTCTCCTATCCTTAGTTGCCAGCCTGTGTGACTGAAAAGTAGATCAGCCCTTCTCCCAAGTGTTACCCATTTGGCCTTCAAAGGTGGCTTCTCCTTTGAAGCTCGCCTTTTTGGCCAACAACTTTGTTGCTTCCCGCAGGTGGGAGGTGAACTCCTCCTTACTGAGCAGGCCCCTATTGTATTCATTCTTGGGAGTCTATATGTGTCTCCCCAAGAGGGTAGAAAGCTGCCTTGGTGACAGGACCGCATGTTCAATTGGTATGGGCACAGGGGACTACAGCAACAAAGTGCACACTGCAACTTGTTACCTTAATTTCGATCTGGGAATTCAGTTGGGCGTAATGTAACAAGTTGTCTGATAACTTGTAGGACCCACTTTGGTCGCACTGTTCCAGAGTTATCACAGCTGAGGGAGTCAGCCTATAACTCTGTGCTTGCCTATTGGCCAACCAAGCTTTTCCACAGTAAAAATACCAGTTTTTTTTATACTATCAGAACATGTAAAATTGAATATTTTGCCCCTGGAATCTGTTGCATCCTGCCTTAGAGCTTGATAGGCCTGCCATAGGGGTGATACCATACATCCAGTGGCAGTCTGACCGCAAAGTCAGGCCAACAATACAAACTGCTTTTTCAGCTTGCAGTGGCAGGCTGGGAGTCTCGTTTTAATCATGTCATGTTCTGTTTGGCACAATTAGTGCTGCATGCCCTGGAGTGACCCGCTAACTTAAATGCCTTGGATACCATTTACTAGGGACTTACAGGCAAATTGGCCTAGCCAATTCGGTATGAGCCAATTCGACATACCAGTTTAAGGGGAAGGGCACAGGTACTGAGGTCGGGTTAGTAGGCCTCAGTGCACTCTGAGTTGAAAAACCGGCACCATCAGTGCTAAAAACTTGGGGGTCACCATACAAAAGGAGGCATTTACTTAAACTATATAATCTTTTACCTCAAGGTTGCAAGGTTTTCCAGATGTCTGTATTGCACAGCCCATTATTATAGGTCTTGCAATGAAAACAGAATGCAAATCAGTTGTCATAATTTAACTAATTTCCATGTCTAGTAGGTACAATTCAACTTCTATTAAAAAGGAGGGAGCGATAATTCCGAGGTGCCTTACAGATGGAGGACATATATAATTCCACACATTTATACAATAATCAGTGTTACTTGTTAGCTTTTTATTTTCCCACATTAACCTCTCTATCCTTTCAAGCATTGAACTGATGTTGTGTTTCCGTCTAAAAAAACTATTTTGCAAAGTACAGGGCAATAAATGTTACTGGTTTTCAGAGACTCTTGTAAAGTGGCTGAGGAAGCTTTAGATTTCAACTGTCAGAAATGGCCTGCCCCCATTTGCAGAAGATGTTGATTTGAGTAATTCTTAAGAAAATACTGTAATTCAGTATACCAGTCTTGCTTAGTGGCAATTTAAAGATCAGGCACCTCATTTAATATAGAAGTTTAATTATTTAATAATAGGGAGATTTGTTATTTGCTTTTGTGATGAGTTATCTGGGAAGGATATGTCTGGGGAATTCAGTGGTTTCTATTGCTGCATTAAGTGCCTAGTTCTTTAAATGATAGAAGTTTATGTTAAATAAAATATTGGATCTAATTTGCAATTAATGCATGGTAAAATGTGAACAGATATATTTCTGAAAGAAACAGTTAGTTATAGATTCCTTACTATAGAATTCCCCCCAGGCGTCAGACTGGATCCGGAAAGTTTTTCGTCAGCAGTACCCCTACGCGTCGGAAGGTGGCGTTGGTCAACTCCGCGTTTGTCGCTGGGGTCGTGGTCGCCGGGATGACGTTGCGGTAGCTACATAGACGTAGCCCTCACGCGCTGACCTCGGTTCTTTCTTTTTCTATGCCAGCAAGGGCAGATCCGGAGAGAGTGGTACCTACAGTCACTTATTGACTAACTTTTTCTAGACTTTTGTCGACTTCGTTTTGGAGTGCACGAGGGATGCCCGGCTTCAAGGCCTGCGGTTCTTGTAAGCGACTGATGTCGGTGATGGATCTGCACCGCGTGTGCCTCTACTGCCTGGAGTGCGACCATGACCCCAAGTCGTGCTCCGACTGCTGACCCATGGTCCCAAAGTCTTTGCGGGAGCGGTCCCGAAAGCTACTCGAGGCCTGACAGTCGGCTCTGTGTCGCTTGAAGTCCCGTTGCGGGGGAGGTAGAGGGACCGTCCGATCGCGGAGCCATCATTAGTCCTCTTCCAAGTCTTCGCAGTCTGGGTCAGATAAGTCGAAGCATAAGAAGAAGTCGAAGAAGCATCGTCGCTCTTCCACTTCCCCTCGTCCGTCGGCCGATGCGACGAAGGGTACGTGTGGTGCCTCTCCCGCAGCTCCGCATACGGAGCCTAGAGGGCCGACTCCGTCCTTCCCAGGACCTGGAGCAATCCCTGCCCTGCTTCGTCAATTCTACGAAGCGATGCATGCCATCTTTGGGCAGGCAGACTCCGCTGGCGTGCCCTAGGGCCCCGCGGACTCTGCTGGGGGCCCTAGCCCTTCGACGCCGGCGGCTTCGGCCTTGGCACCGCAGTGCCCGCTTGGAACCAGGCCTGGATCCAGATCGGCGCCGGTCGACCTCGTAACACCTCCATTGGCACCGATTCCACCGGCGCACCGTCCACAGCTGGTGCCAGCAGAACCCCAGCCGGTGTCGACCCCGCCTTCTGCCCTGATGTGGACACGAAGATGGACTGGTGTTGACCGACGCCGGATCCGGCACCGATGGCTACTTTTGTGCCTGTGTTCCACGCTTGCCCTATTCAGCCAGATAGGCAGCCACAGGAGGGTGAGGAAAACTGGGAGGGGTCTGGAAACCCTTTGACTGACCAGTTGAATTACGATCTGGACTGGAGGGAGGAACTAGGGGATGCCAGTGGTCTGGATACCTCCCCAGACCTTGGCATGTTGTCTGCTCTTACCGTGGCTATGGAGGAGGGAGCGTCATAAGCAGTGGTGTTGCGTAGGGCGACCGAGGCTCTGCACCTCAAGTTACCTACGGTGGCAGTCAGGACTAACCTCCTGACAGAGGTGCTTCAGCTGGCAGCGCGCTCTTCGGAGCCCCTGCTGCCGTTCAATGAAGCCCTAACCAACATCCTTTTGGGCACCTGGTCCAGGCCCAACACAGGGGCTCCTGTGGATAGGATGATTGCCGGAAGGCACCGCCCGGCCCCGGGCGACCCCACTTTCCTCTCCCAACACCCCACCCCGGAGAGCTTGGTGGTCCAAGCCTCGACATCCAAAGGCGCATTCCCTAATGCTTCACCTGATTGATAGGGAATCCAAAAAGCTGTACCATCTTGGGAAGAAGATATTTTTTTCCTCCAGCTTGAGACTGCGGTCGGTAAACACAGCATGTCTGTTGGGCCGTTATTCCCACTCTGCGTGGGATACGGTGGCGCAAGTGCTGCCCCAGTGTCCGGAGGAGGCCCGGACTGTGCAGTTGCCGAGGGGAGAGACGCAGCGAAGTTTACCATCCGCTGTGGAATGGACACCGCCAACTTTCTTGGTAGGTCGATTTCAACGTAAGTAGCCCTTCCGACGCTACGCCTGGCTGAGGTCGCCTGGCTTTTCTGGGGATGAACATGCCCTTTGATGGCTGTCGCCTGTTGGGGACCAAGCAGACCGTGCACTAGAGCGCTTCAAAGACTCCCTGTCTACGGCCAAGTCCATGGGCCTCTCCACCATCGAACAAGTTCCTACCCCAAAAGTAGGTCGTGGTTGCTATTCCCACTACTTTTTGGTGCCAAAGAAGAACAAGGCCTACGTCCTATCTTGGATCTCAGGAATGTTAACCGGAAGGAGGAGTTCAAAATGTTGACCCTGGCTCTATCTGCCCTCGACCCTGAAGACTGGATGGTAGCGTTGGACTTGCAGGACGCTTATTTTTACAACCCCGTCCTGCCGGCCCACCAGCGTTACCTGCGGTTCACGGTAGGCCACAAACATTTTCAGTGTACTGTGCTCCCCTTTACCCTTACCAGCGCCTCTCGGGTGTTCACAAAAGTGATATTGGTGGTCACAACTCATCTGCGCAAATCAGGGGTTCCAGTCTCCCCCTATCTTGATGAAGGCGAGCTCGCCCCAGGCAGTCGTCTCCCAGCTCCAGACTACGGTCGACCTCCTGCATTCGCTGGGGTTCTCCATCAACGTGCCAAAGTCACACTTGTCTCATTCTCAGAAGCTCCTTTTCAGCGGAGCGGTTCTGGACACGATGAAGTTTCGGGTCTATCCTCCCGAACAGCGAGTTCAGGATATTCGGGCTCTGATTCTGTTCTTTCAACCTCTATCCCGGGTTTCGGTCAGGATGACCATCCGGCTACTGGGCTTGATGGCCCCCTGCATCCTCCTGGGAACCTGTCCGATTGCGTCCAGATCTCGGAGGGCACTGCATGCCAACTACAGTGGTGGCTCACAAACCAGGAATGGGTCCCCTCCCTTCCTCACCCAGAGTTCACATTGGTGATCGATGCATCACTTCTGGGATGGGGCGGCCACATGGAGGCGGAGATCTGAAGCCTCTGGTCTCTAGTGGAGTCCCTTCTCCATATCATCCTTCTGGAGCTTCGGGTGATTCGTCTTGCACTGAAAGCATTCCTTCCCTCTGTCCGGGGAAGAGTTGTGCGGGTGTTCACGGACAACACCACCACAATGTGGTACTGCAACAAACAGGGCGGGGTGGGGTCGTGGACCTTATGTCTAGAGGCTCTCCATTTCTGGACATGGCTGGAAAATCAGGGCATATCCCTGGTGGTTCAACACCTGGCAGGCTCTCTGAGCGCCAGGGTGGACAAACTCAGCAGCAGGTGCATGATGGGTCACAAATGGCATCTTCACTCGGAGCTGGCGCAAGGTTTCTTTCAACAGTAGGGAGAGCCTTGGTTAGATATGTTCACCACCGAAGAGAACTTGCAATGTCAGCAATTCTGTGCGTTGGAATTTCCAAGGCACACTCGATAGGCAGCGCTTTTTGTCGTGAGTGGAGTTGCGGTCTTATATCCGCCTATACCACTTCTGCTCAGAGTGATGAAGAAGATCAAGTGCGACGGAGCCCAAGTCATTCTTGTGGCTCCGGATTGGGCACGAAGATTCTGGTATCTCGAGCTGCTCAACATGGCTATCGATCCTCCAATCCGACTGCCTCTTTGGTGAAGATCTTTTTTCGCAGCAGCAGGGGATGGTTCTACACCCGAGCTTATACAGCCACCACCTCTTTGCCTGGAGATTGAGCGGCGGCAGTTGACGTCATTTGACCTGCCTCCCGAAGTCTGCGATGTTATCTTGACTGCCAGGCGTCCCTCCACTAAGATGGTATACGCCTGCAGATGGAATCATTTTGTGTTATGGGGCACAGCAAAGGCTGTGGATCTCCTTTCCGCCCCTCTTCCCAAGGTTCTCTTGTTACTCCTCCTTTCTTTGGCCCAGCAGGGCTCTGCTCTGGGCACGCTTAAGGGCTACCTTTCGGCCATTTTAGCCTTCCTTAGGCTTCCTGATCAGCCTTCTCTTTTCAAGTCGCCTGTTGTAAATAGATTTTTTAGTGGCATTACTCACCTTTTTCCACCTGTTCCCTTTGTAATGCTGTTGTAATCCACACTTGGTACGCCCCGCCTCCCCTTTCCCCCTTGCCCTCTTTCCCCTTGGTATGTGCCAGTCAAGAATGCATGAAAATTTCACCGCTGACTCCAGCTGACTGGAACCTGTGATGGTGTTGAGACGTAATAAAGAAGACTCTTCTGACTGCTGTGTATGTCTCATCTTTGTAACACTGGCGACGAAGATCTTACCGTCATCAAGTACTGCTGAGCCGCATACGAACTCTTCACAGAACTTGAGGAGCGACGCTCTATTCAATTGGAAAAAATAAAGTCCAGTCTCAGCTAATCTGTGGCTGAGCTGTCTGTAGGAAGGTGGATACCTGACTATGGTTACCCCCAACTTTTTGCCTGGTGTTTTGTTGGTTTTTCGACTTAGTTGACCTGGGACCCTGCTATTCACGGCCCCAGGCCTACTGCTCTCTCTCTAAAATGGATTCCATGTACCTTAGGAACATATCCAATTGGTACTGGGCCACCTTATCAGACCCTGTAACTCAGGGCATAGGTGTACCCAGGGCCTACCAGGGGCTGCAGCATGTATTATGCCACCCTTGGCTGGCCATCTAAATCTGACACAACTGGCTGCACGACAGCTGGGGCAAGGTGGTGTAATCGCCCTTTGCTGTAGATATAGTATACCTATATCTAACCCTAAAATGGACACCCGTATTCCTATCAGTCACTCCTATGGCAGGCCTTGACAATCCTGAAGGCAGAGTGCTTGGAATCGTGTGAGATGGTGCTCTGGCATGAGCTGAGCCCGTTTGCAGCTTGCGGAACCAAGTCCTAATAGCTGTTCCATGATAACACATACCATATACTCTTAAGTGCATTATAATCCTCGCGGTTATATGCCAACTCTGGTATCGCTTTATCAAAACATGTCGAGTAAGGTGTCATACGAATTGGAATACTAACCCCTTCGCCAATTCTGGCGACGAGTTTAGCATTCCACCCTTCTAGAGGGACACGACATGTATGTAACTGTGAACCCCGGTTAAAGTTAACTCAAGCCTCAGCATCACAAAATGGATGCTGCCACCACAGACACAAGTCTGACCTCCTGCTGCTGGGAGTCCTTCCAGCGAGGGAGGCTTGGACAAAGGGTTTCCTGTCAGGGGCGGTGCTAGCACCATCCCAGACAGGGTTTTGTGTATCCTGGGTAGGCAGCGCTTTAGAGGAAGGTGACTGCAAGTGGCACCCCGGTGCTCACTATGCATCTTCCGGCTAGAACCAGTTCCAGGGGCACACCAGCCCCTGAGCTGGGGAAAGTCCGGCATGGGAGAGGGGTGTAACCACCCCCCTTCCTGGTCCCACCAATGGGCAGGACCTAGTCGCATGCCAGACCCTTTTCCTAGTATAAAGATAGGAGCGGGCCCCCTTCCAAATTAGATCATCTTTGAATCCTGAAACTACTTTCTACGAAAGGAACTCTCGACTTCTTCTCAAGATTTCTCCCTTGTGGCTAAGGAGTAGTCACCCTGCATCCGCAGGCACCATCCAAGCATCGCTGTCTGCTGTAAGTCTCTCCTCTGGATCAAGACTGCCCAGCTCGACAAGAACCGGCTTCCCTGGCACCTCTGACCTCTACCCACATAGTCAGCTCAGCTGAGATCCGTGGGTGCGACGAGACCTCGAGGGACCGGCAATCTTCAAGACTGCACGACGCTTGCCCAGCACGACCGCCGAGGGATCCTCGAGTGAGTGCTTTGGGGTGTGAGAAGCCCCAACCCTGAGCAGCTCCAGCACCGAAGTTCAGCCTCCCAGCCTCCACGAGATCTGCGTGGGGCCCTTCTGCTGTTTGCTGCTCGCCGCGTTGTCTGGCTACTAGCCCGCTGGCTTGTGGCCTTCCCGATAACATCAACACCGCTGGTCTGGTTGCTCCAGACTGGCCCTTGCTCCCCTGCAAAAGAGGAGCATCCTGGACCCTCCTGGTCCACTCCAGACGCCATTTTGAGTCCACCGCGTGGGCTTGCATTTGCCAAGACCTGTTGCCCCAATCCTGGGTCCAGCGACGTCGACAGCAGATACCATCGTGGGACAGCTCGCACCTCCATCCTGGTCGCCGACAACGCCTCCTGGTCCGTGAGACTGCAGAGCCCAGCGTCGCCCACTCACCTGGTCGAGGTGACTCCATCCGGTGCCATCCTGGTGCCCATCTTATCACTGGCTAGTGATTCAGAACTTGGTCTCCTCTGCTTACAGGTGTCTTCCATCTTCGATCCAGGCTTGGATCACTTCGAACTTCATCACTGGTCGCCTGCCAGCAACTTCTTCTTTCAGGCTCCATAGACTGCAACGAGGATTCCCGACGTCTTTCCAGACCTATGCGTCTGCAGCCCCTGGGCTAGGTAAACTCAGCATTTCGGTGCTCCAGCATAGCTTTGCTATCCAAGGGTCCAGATCCTTTTTCGTTTCAGCTCTACCTAGTCGGATTCGTCCGATAACACTAACTTTGTAATTCCTAGCAACCATAGACTTTGTTCCGCATCCCGCGTGAGAGTGCACACTCTGCACCCGATCTCCTTAGGCCTCCTGCTAGTAATCTGAACGTTCAGTAGTCCAGTCCTAGCGATCCTAAAGTCTATTAGAGTAGTACTTACCTGCTAGTAATTTCGCATTCCACTTTTAGAGTATATGGTTTTTCGTGCCCCTCGGGCATTTGTGTAAATTGTGCAACTTGAAGTATTTTCCTAAGAGCTTTGTATTGTGCTTAGCACCCTGTCCTCATAAATAGTCCAGGGTTGTTGTGTTCTAAATAAATATACTTTATTTTCATAACAACTTGTGTGGTGTCCTTTCACTTGGTGTTCAAGGGGTATATGTGATGGTATAACAGCTGGCTTAACACGCCCTCTAGAGTTTAGCCTAAAGACTGCTCTTGTCCATGCTACTAGGATAGCTGGTCTATAAGGTTGACTTACAACCAATCATCAATAAGGGTTGTTTGGACTGATACAAAGTGCTCACTAGAATAGTGAACATTATATATCAGGCCAACTTCTCACACTGTCGGCCTCGTATGAAAAGCTGGCACAGCTGTCAACGCGAAGGGCTGTGGAAATCAGTGATGGAACAGCGCTGTGGACTGGCGTATGGTGCAGAGGTTTGGCGTCACTGTGTGTGGTCCAAACCAAGGACTGACTGGGGCTCCTGCCGAAAGCCACAGACAACAGGTCAGTGAATGTGGCAAGCGGGCAGATGTAAGGCACAACCAGAAGGGTAGAGGTGTATCGGCATGTCCATGTGGAGGTGAGCGTTCTCCCTGTCACACATTCCAACTGTGAGAGGATCGAGTGTGTCGATACGGAGATGGCGTCCAAGGGCGTGGGGGTATTATAGCTCCAGGAGTTCCTCACACTATGATGAAGTCGTACCCTCAGAGTTTGGCTACCTCTGGAAGGGTCCTGTAAGCGTGTGCCGTTTTTGTGAGAAGGAGCAGTGGGCAGCCATCATGAAAAAAGGCTCAGTTGAGGCTCAGTTGTAGCTCTGCTGCTTCCGTGTCTGTGCGCCGCTGTTGTGAGGCGGAGCAGCGGGCGATTTTGGGTGAGGAAGTTTATCCCTTTGCCTCCCGCACCTGTCCCCCGCCGTTATGAGGTGGAACAGCGAGCGACTTTGGTGAGGAGGTGTAAACCTTTGCCTCCCTCACCTCTTCTAGTCCAAAGCGGATGACTTTACCCTTGCTTTCTCCTGCATATTTTACAACAAGAGTCTCTCCCCACGCTGACAGGCACAGCGGTCTAGAAGTTGTTTAATCTCTCAGCCTGCCTCACTTTCCCACGCTTACAGTCACAGCTGTCTAGGAAGTTGATGCACCTCACCACGCCTGTCACCATCTTGTCACGCTTCCAGGCACAGCTGGACTTCCTGACGTTTTGGTTTTAACTAAGTATGGGCGAATTTTGCGAATTCACAGTACGAGATTTGTGCGAAAGCGTACCCCCGGTCCGCAAAATCGGCAAACTTTTGCGAACTTGCGGATTTTTTTATTTTTGCTTGTTTGCGGGATTTTTTTCAGCACGGCTACCGCGAAGTTACCCATGCGGTCGTACATGGGCGCGGCCATCTTGTTTTCCGTGTTCGCATTACGTATTTCCGTTTCTGGGCGCTAGTTGCATGCTTGCGCTGTGCATTAACTACGTGCGGGGCGCAATTGCGTTTTCGCGTCTGTTTTTGCGTGCTCGTGGGGGAAATATCGCAAAACTTACCCACGTGGTCGCAATGGGTGCAGCCATCTTGTTTTTCATTCATTGCTATGGTTCTGGGCATGCTTTTTCAATCCTCCTTCAATCTTTGTAATCCTTTGTTTCTTTGATTTTTTTAAAAATCTTTTTTACTCATTATCTATCACTCTATTTTTGTACATCTATATTTTGTATTTTTTTCTACTTTTCGTTACTTTAAAACTACTTTTTTTACTCTTTTCTTTTATTTACTTTTTACCTATTCTTTCCTACTTTATTTTCCCTTAATTGTCCAGGACCATGGCAAAGGGAGCCGGCAAAAACCTGAAGGGGAAGGGTCCCGCACCCCATAGCCGGCTCCCTTGCGGGCGCTTAAGGGGGAGGCGGTAAATCCCAGGGAGATCTTCAGCCCGGTGGAGGTGGCTGCACTGGTCTTCTTCGTGCAGCGCCACCTCCCCAAGACTGTTGCGGCAGGCGGAGGTACGGCCTCCGGGAGCATCGCCAGCTATGGAGTACGGTGTGCCGGGCCATGTATCGGGAGTCTGGGGTCCAGCGCCCCTACAACCAGGTAACGCACCGGTGGTCGGACATACTGGACCGGGAACACAACCTGCTCGACCTGCTTGGCGTGGAGATCCCTGGGCTTGGTGAGTACTAGTAACTATTTAATCACTACTTTGTTGTCTTCTGCTCTGTGTTACGATATTGCAAATATTTTCTTTTCCGAAAAGCAAGAATGCTGCAGATTACATTGCAGGTAAATTATATTTCTAAAGCTTCTTTGATTGCAGGTGCTCGCTTGCTCACTGGCGGTGCTACTATGCTTACTTGTTTTCAATTTTCGTGCTCATTTGGCCCGAGTGATTATGAATGAGTGTACATTACAGAACTGCGTAATACTAGACACTAGAGAGTTCGAGGCATGTGGGCTGCTGAATTCATATCTGTGCATAGTCCGCCACCTAGTGTTGGGTCCGGATGATTGCACATTGTTGTCCTGGAAGAGTCTTCGAAGTATCACGAGATAGGTGGCTCCTCCCCTGGACTACAGTGCGCATGGGCATCGCCTCCATCCCCAGATTGTTTTTTTCCGCCATCGGGTTCGGATGTGTTTCGGTACCCTCTCTCGGGACCGATAGTTTGTTCTACTTTTCTCGAGACCAAAAGGTCTTTAGGCTGGGCGTCGGTATTGTTGCGTTTCGGTTTTCCTTACTGACTCTCAGCTCCGATCTCCTACTGCCCCTCCACGTGCTTCGACGCGGACGGGCCTACACTACACTCTTGCTATGGAGCGGACGCCATTCAAAAGGTGTCCGCTGTGTCACTCAAAGTATTCTCACCTTGACGTGCACCCCGTGTGCAATACATGCTTGTCACCGGATCATCGTGAGGACACTTGCATGGCGTGTTCAAAATTTAGGAGCAAGAAAACTTTAAAAATTCGCCGGGCTAATCGGCTCCAGGCTCAATTGTCGGCTTCAGCACCCCCACCTGATGATATCTTCCAGGAATCGGTTGAGGGAGAGGACGACGTACAAGAATCGGACTCCGGCCCCGCGTCCGAGGAAGAGACCGGCGACGCGGGTGATGAGGCCTATGACGAAGTCTCCGACGAGGTAGGGGACGACGACCGGGCTTGTCCCGCAATGGGTGATAGCTCGGACGAAGAGCATCCCCAACAAGACTCCGGGGTTACTCCCCGTTATACGGCCCAGGTCGAGGGATCGCCTTCGGGCCTTACCCAAGATCTAACGACCAGTCCTACGTCCCCGCCTCCGGGCCCGGTCACGGACATTTCTCACAAGAAACCGAAAGTGAAGCCAACTGGTCTCGCACCCTCGGATGCGAAAACGAAACCAAAAGTGGCGCTGGTGAAGAAGGTTCTGGAGGCGTCAACTTCCACGAAACCCAAAATGGCCGACTTGAAGAGCCACGCCAAAATGGCTGACCAGAGAAGCCGCGCAAAGGTGGCCGACCCAAAGCCATCTGGGTCGGCGCCGAAGGTGAAGGCATCCGACGCGGCTGCGTCGGCACCGAAAGGGGTCGCGGACCCGAAGACGGCTTCTAAAAAGCGTCACGCCGACAGTGCGCCAGGCCATGGGGCGTCGGCGCCGAAGAAGAGGCTTACCGTCGAACACGCTCTCGAAGACGAAGAATCGCTCGAGTCGTTTGAGCCCTCGGCGTCACTTACCAAGAAGGTGGGAGAGTCCTTACAGCGGATCCAGCAGTCTGTGGTTCCCAGCCAGGACCCTGCGGGGCCTAGGCCCTCGACGAAGCCTGCCAAGGGGCAAACGCCCATTCGTTTTACCCTTCCTCCCAAGTCGGCGCCGAAAGCCTTCGCGCCTAAGCAGAGCGGACACTCTCAGGACATCTTGTCGCCGAAGGCTGCCTTGGTGGTGTCAAAGCTTCGGCTCCAGCCGCTCGCGGCGGAAGAACGTCGTGCGGTGCACATCGACGCCAACACGGGAAAATTGTCGCTCCTCAAGAGGAAGATTACATCGGAGCCGACCTTGGAACCTTTTAAGATTCCACTCAAGAGCAAAAAGTACTCTGCGGACTCTTCGGCTCTGATGGAACCACTGTCTCCACAAGCCCTGGAACACTCGCCGGCCCATTCCCCCGTGCCTGACGTCGACGAGGAAGAGGCCGAGTACACCTATCCTGCGTACTCGGATCCGGACGAGGAGCAGGTGCCCTGGACGGCAGGCGACGACGCAAACGACCCGCAGTCGGGGCAGGACACTCAACTTTTTGCCGCAAAGACGTCCCCGACGGAGGACTCGGCGGCATTCAATGCACTGATAGAGAGAGCTGCGGCGAACCATGACGTCGAGCTCCACTCGGATCCAGTGGATGCGGACTTTTTGGTCGACACCTTCTCAGTCGCCGAGAAGCAAGTCAAGACGCTTCCAATGCTTAAAGGAGTGCTGAAGCATGCACAGGAGGTGTTCAAGGAGCCCACCCGGGCGCGGGTGGTCAATCCTCGCATCGACAGGAAGTATAAAGCGGCGCCCACGGATCCCACTTATATTAAGGGACACTTGCCATTGGACTCCCTGGTGGTTTCCAACGCTCGAAAGAGGGCAAATTCGCAAACGACTGGTGACGCTCCTCCCCCTGACAAAGAGTCCAAAATCTTTGAGGCATCAGGCAAACGCATTGCTGCACAGGCAGCAAACATCTGGAGGATCTCTAACACTCAAGCCCTGCTCGCACGTTATGATAGGGCCCATTATGACACATTAGAGGCCATCCTTCAACACTTGCCTGACCAGTATAAGGAGGCGGGGGAGATGCTCATTCAGGAGGGTAAACTCATTACAAATGCGTCCATCAAGTGTGCCCTAGATGTAGCTGACACTGCCTCAAGGGCCATCAATACAAGTGTTTTACTTAGACGTCATGCCTGGCTTCGTATTTCAGGGTTCAAACCCGACATACAGACCACAATACTGGGGCAGACAGTGAATCCTGACCATCTGTTCGGCCCAGAGGTGGATGCCTCCCTAGAAAAAATGAAAAAAGATACTGAAACTGCCAAATCTATGGGAGCTTTACAAAGCCAGCAGTTTCGGGGTGGTTCTTTTCGACGCTCCAACTCAAGAGGCACCTCAAGGGGCCAGGCATCCCAATCCTCGCAATACTATAAGGGTGGCTCCCAGTCCTCGTATAACAACAACAAGGGCCGGGGTGGCTACAGAGGCAACAATATCAAAGGCAGGGGACGTGGAAACAATACATCCAGGTCCACCACCACCAACAAGCAGTGACGTCTTGTCACTTCCCCCCGATCACACGACACCTGTCGGGGGGAGACTCCAACAGTTCCTGCCGGCGTGGAGATCCATCACCACGGACAGGTGGGTGAGGTCTCTTATCCAGTACGGGTACTGTTTAGAACTTACATCTATTCCACCAGACATACCGCCAAGAAGCCGTGCTATGTCCGACGAGCACTTGGCCTTGTTGCAGCAAGAAGTTCTGGTCATGCTGCAAAAAGGGGCTATAGAGCTCGTTCCATTGCAGGAACGGGGAACGGGGGTTTACTCCCTGTATTTCCTAATCCCCAAGAAGGACGGATCACTCAGGCCGATCCTGGACCTCAGGCCGCTGAACTGGTACATCAACTCGGAGCACTTCCATATGCTCACATTGCAGCAGGTGCTTCCCCTGCTTCAACAGGGGGACTTCCTTGCGACGCTGGATCTGAAGGATGCCTATTTTCATATTCCCCTGCATCCTTCCCACAGAAGGTTTCTCAGATTCAAGATTTTAGACCAGCACTACCAGTTCAGGGTCCTGCCGTTCGGGGTCACCACGGCACCAAGAGTTTTTACAAAATGCCTAGCGACGGTGGCGGCCCATCTCCGTCGCCAGCACGTCCATGTCTTTCCATACCTGGACGATTGGCTTATTCAGGCAAAGACGGAACAGCAGTGCGTAGACCACGTGTCACGCACCATTCACCTCCTGCACGATCTGGGATTCTCCCTGAACTACCCAAAGTCCCATCTCCAGCCCGCCCACGTGCGACAGTATCTGGGCGCGACTATCAACACTCTGGCAGCCACTGCGCAGCCAAATTCAGTGAGAATCGCCAGTATCCAGGCACTGATCCAACGATTCAGACCCCAACACTCGCTTCCAGCGAGGGTGTTCATGCAGTTGATAGGCATGATGGCCTCCTGCATCTCCATTGTCCCGCACGCGAGACTACATATGCGTCCGCTTCAGGAGTGCCTTGCACGTCAGTGGACTCAGGCTCATGGGCAACTGACAGACCTAGTGTTGGTGAGCGGTCGGGCATACAACTCTCTGCATTGGTGGAATCCACAAAACCTTTGCAAGGGCCGACCATTCCAGGAGCCTGTCCCACAGATCATCCTGACGACGGACGCCTCTCTCCAGGGATGGGGAGCGCATGTACTCCACTACACTGTGCAGGGACTGTGGACACTTCAGCAAAGGAAGATGCACATCAATGTGTTGGAACTGATGGCAATCTTCATGGCCCTAAAGGCGTTCAAAGTACATCTGTGCAACAAGGTCGTGTTGATCCGGACGGACAACATGACGGCCATGTACTACATCCAGAAGCAGGGAGGTACACACTCTCCACAGCTGTCTCACCTGGCTCAGAGCATGTGGAAGTGGGCCATTCAGAGGAACATCTTCCTCATGGCAGAGCATCTCCCGGGCAAGGACAATCAAATGGCAGATCTGCTCAGCAGGCACAGCCATCAGATGCACGAGTGGGAGATACATCCATCAGTACTCCAACCGTACTTCCAAAGGTGGGGTCATCCAGAGATAGACCTGTTCGCCACAAAGGAGAACGCAAAATGCCAAAGCTTCGCCGCCAGGTTCCCACACCCCCAATCACAGGGCAATGCGATGTGGATGAACTGGTCAGGCAGATTTGCGTACGCTTTTCCACCAGCGCCTCTGATACCGCTGGTGGCACGCAAGCTCAGACAACACTCGATGACGCTCATCCTGGTTGCTCCAACGTGGGCTCGCCAACCATGGTACACCACGTTTCTGGAACTCTCCGTGGTACCGCATCAGAGGCTTCATCTCACTCCCAGCCTTCTGACGCAGAGCCATGGCGACATTCAGCACCCAGATCCGCAACAGCTCAACCTGGCGATCTGGCTCCTGAAGTCCTAGAGTTTGGCTACCTCAATCTTCCCCCTGATTGTATGGACATCATTCGGGAGGCAAGGAAACCCACTACGAGAGCTTGTTATGCGGCTAAATGGAAGAGGTTTGTCATCTACTGTGCGAACCACAGCATTGACCCGCTAGATGCTTCCATTCAGAACATCATATGTTACCTCCTTCACCTGTATCGATGTAATCTAGCGTACTCTTCCATCCGCATTCACCTGTCTGCCATGGCTGCATACCTCCAAAATAGGCAGCACCTGTCACTCTTTAAGGTCCCTGCTATCAAGGCCTTTCTGGAAGGACTCAAAAGGGTCATTCCACCAAGGACCCCACCAGCTCCAGAATGGAACCTCAATGTGGTTCTTACAAGGCTGATGGGTCCTCCCTTTGAGCCACTGCACTCTTGTGAGCTCCAGTTCTTGACTTGGAAGGTTGCGTTCCTAGTAGCAATTACATCGCTGCGGAGGGTGAGCGAGCTGCAGGCGCTCACTATCCAAGAACCTTTCTTCCAAATACATGCTAACAGGGTGGTGCTCCGCACTAACCCTAAATTCTTACCCAAAGTAGTCTCACAGTTCCACATGAACCAGACAATTGAATTGCCAGTGTTTTTCCAAAACCCAGAGACGCTGGCGGAGCGCATGCTCCACACTCTTGATGTGAAAAGGGCCTTGATGTATTATGTGGACAGGACAAAGGATTTCCGCAAAACCAAACAACTCTTTGTTGCTTTTGCCACACAACACAAGGGAAATGCAATATCCAAAGCGGGGATTGCTAGATGGATAGTCAAGTGCATTCAGATCTGTTATGCTAAAGCTAAGCGCACTCTTACTATCCCACCAAGGACCCACTCCACTAGGAAGTTGGGGGCCTCTATGGCCTTCCTAGGTAACATTCCCTTGGAAGACATCTGTAGAGCAGCCACATGGTCTACCACACATACCTTCACTAAGCACTACTGTGTAGACGTGCATTCCAGACAGCAGGCAGCTGTTGGTCAGGCTGTTCTAAAAACGCTTTTTCAAACTGCTGCAGCTGGCACGGGCGGCCGCCGTTAATGGAGGGACTGCTATGTATTCTATGCACAGATATGAATTCAGCAGCCCACATGCCTCGAACTGCAAATGCTACTTACCAGTATGCATCTGTTCTTGGCATGTAGGGCTGCTGATATTCATATCGCCCACCCTCCTCCCCGGCGCCTGTAGCAGCTGCAGTATTCATTCATATACACATATGCTCATAGCATGGTCGTCACTCACTTTCTTCACTCCATCTCTGCCAATGGCTAAAAACAATCTGGGGATGGAGGCGATGCCCATGCGCACTGTAGTCCAGGGGAGGAGCCACCTATCTCGTGATACTTCGAAGACTCTTCCAGGACAACAATGTGCAATCATCCGGACCCAACACTAGGTGGCGGACTATGCACAGATATGAATATCAGCAGCCCTACATGCCAAGAACAGATGCATACTGGTAAGTAGCATTTGCATTATGTTGCAGGTAAATTATGTTTCTAAGGCTTCCGTGATTGCAGGGGCTCGCCTGCTCACTGGCGGTGCTACTATGCTTACTTGTTTTCAATTTTGTGCTCATTTGGCCTGAATGATTATGTAGGAGTGTAGTTTACAGAACTGCGTAATGCTAGACACTAGAGATTACATTGCAGGTAAATTATGTTTCAAAAGCTTCTGTGAATGCAGGTGCTCGCCTGCTCACTGGCGGTGCTACTATGCTTACTTGTTTTCAATTTTGTGCTCATTTGGCCTGAGTGATTATGTATGAGTGTACTTTACAGAACTGTGTAATGCTAGACTCTAGAAACTCAAGTCCAGTCCTTCCTTTGTACTCCTGCCACTAAGAAGAGATAGTGGTGGTGGATTGATAGTTTGAGTATATTATGAACGGTTATTTAGTAGGAAACTTTTTAGTGGTCTGCAATCATGGCAAACTGTGTCTGTCACTTCGCGTGCTGCGGAGTGCTGCCTGCCAGTCCTAGTAGAACCTTTTTTTTTTTTTTTTTTTTTTTTTGGTGTAAAAACTTTTATTGATGTTCATCATCCATTTTACAACAAGACAATTACACAGTAATCATGACAGGAGAAAGGAACAGGATGTCCCGTAGTAATACACAGCTATTTAGCCGACAACCCTCCGGTCCGGCAGCAAAGGATGAGGATGATACGGCAGACCATTAGGAGAGAAGCATCGGAGTCATGAAGTTTTACTTTTTTTTTTTTTTTTTTTTAAATAGCATTTTTGTTAACTGTTTCATGTATAAAACGTTGAAAAACAAACCAAACAAAGTGGCTCAATAATAGTGCTTAGATGCGAAGCAATATAGAACAAAGACGCTAGTAGAACACACCGACCCCCCACCCAGGCCTAACCCCTCCACCCCCCGCAGAACGTGAGCAGGAGTTCCCATGATATGAGTACAGTATTAGTCTTGCCCCGTGGCAGCCCACAGGTTAGCCAATCATCTCCTCCTCATCTTCCGAGTCTTCGTCTTCAGCCTCCTGAAGCGGGTCGCACAGGTCCCCTCTATATCTATTCCAGGCCTCCCACACCCTGTTCCATTTCCTTGGGTTCGCTCTTACTTTGTAGACAGTTCGTTCAGTTAACATCAGTTTGTCCATATTTTGACACCATAGCGACAAGGTAGGTAACTCAGCCACCCCCCACCTCTGTGCCATATCACGCTTAGCCATCATTGTTCCAATTGTAACCCACTGCTGTTGTCTGAGGTTAAGATCAGTGCCCTCCCAAACATTCAAAAGACAGAGGCGCGGTTCGGGTGTGAGGGAGGTGTCAAGGGCCTGGGAAATCGTGCGCATGACCTGTTGCCAGTATCGGGCAATGAGAGGGCAGCCCCACAACGTGTGCAGTAGTGTGCCATCCTCCCCACATCCTCTAAGACAACGAGGGGAGTCAGCCCTGTGCATTTTGTGTAGGGTGGTCCTCGTGTAATACGTTCTGTGCAGTATTTTCAATTGTATGAGTCTGAACCTTGCGGAAACCCCAGCCTCTCTCGGGGATGCCACAGCAGCGTTCCAGTCCGTCTCATCCATAGCGCCCAATTCATCCTCCCATTTTTCTCGCAGGGTCTGTAGGGGGTCAGAGAGATTGTTCAGCAATTTACGGTAGGTGAGTGAGGTGGCTTTCGTTTGCATGTATTCCGTGAGGAGCCGGTCTTCTAGGGGCGAGGATTCCGGGATTGTGGTTCCCGGCTCCAACACCGCCAGGAGAGCGTGCCTGATTTGGACGTACCTATATGTTTCCGTGGGGCCCAGCTCATATTGTTGTTGAAGTTGCTCGAAGGATATCACCCCAGTGGACGTCCAGAGGTCCCCCACTGTAGAAATGCCTATGTTGTCCCATTGGGTGAACCCTTTGCTGGTCCTCAGGCAGCCCAGCTTTTTAGTGTCCCAAAGCGGGGTAAGCTTCGTAATGACTCCCTTCCACTGTAGCTTGGTGAGTGCCCTGTACCATAGGGTGATCGTGTGTTTAGTGGGGCCAATCAGGTTCTTGAGTAGACTGTGGTTATAGAGGGGGGCCAGAAGACTCTGTGTCCCGAGTTGGGCCCTGTCCGCCATGTACGCCGGGTCAGTGTGTGGTGCATGGATCCATTGGTTAAGTACCTTAAGTTGGGATGCCCAATAATAAAGCTGTACGTTCGGTAGCGCAATGCCACCATCGTACCAGCCGCGGTTCAGTTTGAGGTGCGCTATCCTCGGGGGACGCCCACCCCAAAGTAGAGTGGTAACCATCGCGGTAATCTTCTGGAAGTAGGAGGGCGGAATCACGACAGGCGCATTCTCTAAGACATATAGGAGGCGCGGGAGCGCCATCATTTTGAACAGCGCAGCGCGGCCTAAAAGTGTGAGCGGCAGGGACGACCAGTGCCGCACGTCTGCCTTCAAACGGAGGAGGGGGGGCGCTAGATTTCGATTGGTGAAGACGGTCACATCGTTAGTGACATGGATACCCAAATATTTGAAAGAAACATCTGTCACCACCAACGGACAATGTTCCGGGAGGACTGGTCGAGGGCCCTTCAGTACATAAAGGACCGACTTCGTCCAGTTAATTGTGTAACCAGAGGCCGCACCGTGTTTGTCACAAAGCGCCAATAAAATCGGGACACTCAGTTCGGGTGCTGATACGTACACCAGCATATCATCCGCATATAATGATACCCTATCTTCCCAGGTCTCCGTCCACCTGATGCCCTTCAACAGTGGTGTCGTTCTGAGGACGATCGCGAGGGGTTCAAGGACCAACGCGAACAGCAATGGGGAGAGGGGGCAGCCCTGGCGGGTTCCACGCGCCAAAGAGATCGCACGACAGATATGGCCATTGGCCGCTACGTGAGCTACTGGGCCTGTGTAGAGTAGTCGGATCCAGGATAGGAACTTCGGACCGAAGCCCATCCGGTGCAGGACTGCGAACAGGTACTGCCACTCCACCATGTCGAAGGCCATCCTGGCGTCCAGCGACAAGATGGCTGCTGGCTCTGTCAAGGAGTGTGCACGCGCCAACGCGCCGTGTACTCTACGGAGATTTAATGCTGTACTCCTGTGGGGCATAAAGCCGGATTGGTCCGGGTGGATCAGTTGGCCAAGGTGTGGGGTCAGTCGATTAGCGATCACCTTCGCCAGGATCTTCGCCTCTGCATTGAGTAGCGAGATCGGGCGGTAGGATGCACAACATTCTGGAGGTTTCTCAGGTTTTGGGATAGCTACTATCGTTGCCAGGCGCTGATCCAACGGCAGCGTTCCTGACTCACGACAGTTCTCGAACATGGCCAGTAGCGGTGGGCCCAGTGTGTCGGACATCGTTTGGAACCATTCGATTGGGATCCCGTTTGGGCCCAGCGCTCTGCCCGTATGCAGTGCGCCTATCGCCATACGGAGTTCCTCCACTGTGAGATCCGCTTCCAGCTCGGTTTGCGCCTCCGGCGTTAGCCCCTCCACCTCAATCTCTTGGAGCGCCAGTTCTGCCTGTTCCGGCGTGACCACCACTTCTGGGGTGTAAACTGATTGAAAGTGGTCTGCCAGGAGGTCAACTATCTTGGGAGGGTGCGTGTGAAGCGTCCCCGCGTGGTCTTGTAACTGTAGGATTTGCCTGCCTCCATCCCGTTTTTTGTCCAACCAAGCCAGCAACTTGTTGGCTTTGTCGCCTACATCATAAACTCTGCATGCCGTTGATTCGATCCGCTCTAACACCCTTCGGCGGAGAAAGTCGTCGTGTTTTAGCTGGCAGAGAGTCAGCGCGTGCCTGGTGGCCTCTGACGGTGTGGCCATGTGAGTCGCATTTGCCTGTTCCAATTGCAGTTCCAGTTCGACCATTTCCAGTTTTTGTTTTCGTTTATGGTCGGCTATGGTCGAAATGGCCTGGCCCCTGAGTACCGTCTTGTATGCTTCCCAGAGAACCGTCGGCGAGGACACCGACCCGGAGTTCTCCTGGAAGTAAAGTTTAGTGGCAGTTTTAAGGGATTTTCGGATCGGGGGAGTTTTAAGATAGCTAGGGTAGATGGGAAAGAGACGCATGCGGGCCGTGGTAGAGCAGGACAGTGTAGCGAGCAGGGGAGAGTGATCTGAAATACCCCGTGGTGTGATGTGTACATTGTCAAAAGTGAGTTTACCGCCCCCCAGTGTGAGGAAATAGTCTATGCGCGACAGGCAAGCATGAGTGGAGGAATAGTATGAATAGTGGCGATCAGTAGGGTGAAGCTGCCTCCAAATGTCTACCAGACCCTGTGCCTCTAAGAAGTCCCTGAATTTCGTTGGGCCAGTAGGAAGGGGGCGAGCCGGGAACCTGTCCATATCAGAATCAGCCAATGCATTGAAATCTCCGCCCACTAACAAATCCCCTTCCGGGAGTTCCAAAAGAAATTTACCCAGGGCCGGAAGTGCCGATGAATGTAGCGCCGGCGGGATGTACGCAGACACCACGTTGACGGGCACGCCCTCCCATTGTCCACACACCGCCGCGAAGCGGCCATGTTGATCTGTTTTTGTGGAGTGGTGAATGAAACGTGACGTTCTTTTTACCCATATCCCCGTTCCCCGGGATCCCGAAGTAAAGTCTGAGTGTATCAGCATGCGGTATCCTCGCCTATCCAGGGCTTTGGAGGCAACCCCCACTAAATGTGTCTCTTGGAGGAGGGCGATATCACAGTTCAGTCTCTTAATACATTGTAGGACCAGCCCTCTCTTCACTTTATCACCCAACCCCCGCACATTCCAGGACACAACCCGAAGCGGTGGTACCGCCCCCACCCCAGTGTCATGCGTTACTACAGCAGGTCGCGGGGGATCCGCCATATTGTGGTCAATCGTACAGTTGAGTGCCCTAGAGGGCGGGGCGGAGGCATAACAGATAGGGAAAACCCCAAGCCATTGTAACTAAGCGTGCGAGTGTACCGATACAGTGATCGAGGAGCAGAGGCAATATACCCGGTGTAAGGAGTACGGTCAAGCGTGAACACCAGCAGTTCCAAGACAAGAAGTTGAGCCAAACATTTCAAACTAAATAACCAACACAACCCCCCCATTCCCAACAACCCCACCCTCCCTGCTTCCCTGCTACACGGACTCCAAACTGCCCGCCACCCCAATTTAGCAGAGTGCTTCAACCCGCCCCAAAGAAAACACACAGTTACTTGCTCGTTGGGGGTGAGGAGCGCTCCGGAATCAGCGGCCCCTCATTCCCTCCACGGAGGCCCTCGGCCCAGTGTCCATGACGGTTCCAGCCACAGTACCAAACTTTTACAGTGCACACACGTGGTCAAGGGTCCACCTCCAGACTCAAAGCAGTTTCATCGCGTATCGGAGAGCTTCTGCCACTGTTCGTACCCTCGGCCCCTGCAGCGGCGGAATCAGAGTGAGGCGAGCCGGTCTTAGTCCGTCCAGGGCGACGAGAGTGAGAAGCCGGACGCCAGCCGTCCAGCCAGTCTCGCGCAGTGCTTGGGTCATCAAAAAACCATGTCCTGTTTTCCGCCACCACCCGAAGCCTGGCTGGGAAGATCATAGAATATGGGAGTTCCCGTTTCCTAAGTTCTCTTTTAATGTCCAAGAATGTCTTTCGCCGCCTGGCCACTTCCGCCGTGTAATCCGGGAAGAAAGCCACCGTTGAGTTAAGAATTTTCACCGGCGGCGAGACACGTGCCGCCTGCAGGATGATGTCCCGGTCACGGAAGTTAAAAAGTCTCGCTAGGATAGGCCGCGGCGTGACCCCTGGTTTCGGTTGACCACCCGGGACTCTATGGGCTCGCTCCACAGAAAAGAAGGCCGACAGGCCCTTGGGTTGAAGATGGGTCTTAATGAGTTCCTCCACATAGAGATCCGTAGCCCTCACACCTTCTGACTCCGGAACGCCAAGAATGCGTACGTTGTTTCGCCTGGAGCGGCCCTCCTGGTCGTCGAGCTTGTCCTTAAGGTGCTTGTTTTCGGCCATGACCGCTTCCATGGCCGTCTGCAGTTCCGAGACATCCTCCACCAGCGACTTCGTGACGAGCTCCAGAGAGCCTACCTTTTCCGCCATTTTATGAAAGTCAGCGCGGATTAGGGTGATTTCTGTTGAGATGCAGCCCACCGTTGCCTGGACCTGTGTGAGAGCCTTCATGATATCGTCCAGTGTCGCCTTCTTCGGCCCCCCGGACTCGCCTGGTTTCACAGGGGGAGTTTTCCCTTCCGCCGGAGGGGAAGCGGTCCTGTCGTTGGTGAAGCGGTCAATACGAGTCTGGGTTGTGCCGCCTTTCACACCTTTCCCGGCCATCGTTCGGTCACGGAGGGAATACAGTTCGTCGGTCCGGTGGGGTGCCAGGTAAACGGGCAGTTGCCGCGCTGCTCCCGGTGCCGGATGGAAGGACCTCCGTCGTTGAGAGTTAAACTCCTGCACGGTGTGTCGGGCAAAGTATGGTCGGTGGCTTCGGTAGTTTGCGGCCACCCTTCCAATGAGACGTCGCTGGAGAGGACGAGTCGAATGACGCAGGACAGGACCGTTACTGGGCGTGGGGCTCCTGCACCGGCCACTTCCTGTCTGCGGCTGCCAGGCAGGCTGCACTTCCGGTCGGACTCAGCTAGCACTTGAGGGCCCGGAGGTGGGCCTAGGCTCCGGTCGATTCAACTTTCGACGATAACTCCGGCATTCAATGCTCGATTATCGTCTGGAGACCTGCCGCCAGTCCCGCCCGGACCCGGGCGTTCGGTGCCGCCGTTGGAGGTAACAAATAGTCATGGATTATCGTGCGGATAGATGGAGAGGTCGCTTCCCCGCAGGAGCTAGTCCTCTATGCTGCCGCCATGTTCGGCTGCCAGCCACGCCCCTCTAGTAGAACCTTTTTGTAGTTGATTTAGTGAGTTACATAACTTTCCAAGTAGACGGTCCGCGAATCCAGCAATACTAATATCCTAGTAGACCACATCAGATAGGTCAATAAATTTAGTGCAATTGTTGTCTATTTCCCGAAATAATTTGTTATTGTTGTTTTGAAATGTTTGATTTGGTTGACAACAATCATCCATGTTATCCAGTATTGGGGTATCTTTCATAGATTCACATGCCTGAATCATTCCCCGTCGTCGAGGCGGGAGTCCCACGGTAAAGATATATACAATAGCAGTGCCTAAAAACTTTCTTGTAGTAGGCTGGAAAAGCCTAAGGCCTAGCTAGGCCCAAACCTTAGCAGCCTATCTACCTCATTATGTAAAAAGACCTGAAATAGTAGTCTCAGCCAATCAGCTGTCCTCAACCTCTAGAACCTTCCCAGCTCAGGCAGTTCTCCTCAGATTTTCACCGCACTTCGTGTGTAAGGGAGTCTCCCTGAGTGCCTACTCAGTTTTGTCTTTTTTCTCTTCAAAATGTCTGAAAAGAAGGCTCTTTTCAAGGCTTGTGGAACTTGCTATAAGAAGAAGGTCCATGTGGACGACCAGCACCCTGACTGCATTTATTGTCTGCACCCCTCACATGTTGTGAAGGATTATAGAATTTGCCGTACCTTCCCTTCAAAAACTATCAGGGATAGAGAGGCAAGGGTTCTTTTGTGGTTAAAATCATCTTCCACAGATGATGAGGACAAGGCCTCTACCGCCAGCAAGAGAGCCAGATCCAGAGAGAGCTCTTCTCCTGAGAGGAAGAAAAAAATTAAATCCTCTCAAAGAGTCTCAGAACCCTCAAAGAGTGCATCTTCTCCTTAAGGACCGTCCACTGTGAGTACTACTACTGTGACTTCTACTTCTTCATTTTCTTCTGCTACGATCACCACTTTGGCTATTACTTCTCCTGTGGTGTCTGCAAAGATTTTGTCGTCGAAATCATCGTCGACTGTCCCGTCGTCGACGGCTCCGTCGACGAAGATTCCATCAGCCATGCCGACTAAAGCTCCGTCGACGAAATCTTCAGGCCCGTCGATGGCAGTTCCGTCGACGAAGTCATCAGCAGCCTTGTTGACGAAGACACCATCGACGGCCTCGTCGATAAAGGGCTCGTCGACGAAGACACCATCGACTACCTCGTCGACGTAGGAGTAGTCGACCAAGACACCACCGACTACCTCGTCGACAAAGGAGTCGTCGACCAAGACACCACCGACGGCCTCGTCGACGAAGGACTCATCGACAAAGACACCATTGACGGCCTCGTCGACGAAAGGCTAGTCGACAAAGACACCATCAAGGACCTCGTCAACGAAGGACTCGTCGACGAAGACACCATAGACGGTATTGATGTTGCCGTCGACGGCAGCTCCGTCTACGGAAATGTCATCTGCAATTCCAATGTCGACAGGTTCGTCGTCGACGAATTATATGAGAACATTAACATCAGCTCTTCTGCAGCACAGCTCACCTCCAAAGAGGATGCAATATACTAATTTTCAGATGAAAACTTATCAGAGAGACTACTCTCACATTTCTCCACTCGTTCCATCACATCTTTTGGAGACTTATATGGACGAAGAATCAGATGACGACGAAGAGGATGGGGGACCTTTTGGTTGCCCGCCACCCTTCCCAATTGAACATCAAATTTCATGAGGATGATGAGGACTATGACCAGGAGCATTATGCGAATGAAGAGTTGTCAATGCCATACCATTCGCCCCATACCAGACCCTCTCGTTCAGAGGACACAAGTCATCTCCCACCTACTTTAATCCAAGATTTGCAAGCTATGCTGGCTGACTATCGCCAGAGATTTCCTCCAGCTCCAGTTACACCTTCGGTGCAGCCTGTCCCAGTTGACATGCCAAGGCCTCCTTCACCGCAAGCTTCATTGTCACCAATTCAGAAAAGGGGGTGGTGATGGACAGAGTATCTGAATTAAGCAGAACACTCATACCCAGTCAACAGATCAGGGCTTAATCCATCACCGTTTTTTAGCTCACTGCACCATCCCAGCTCAGAACCTGGCTACATGCAAATTAGTCTGTCCCTGGCCCAGTGCATCATGGGAACAGGGCAGACCAAACTACCAAGCCAATTCTTTTACCGGAAAGGAAACAAGCTTCCGGGGACCGGTTTCTGGCATTACAGCCGTCTTCGGCCCGGCTTGCTTGAATCCTGATGGTGCAGTGAGCAAGGGACTCATGTCTGAGCTTACCCTTCCACGCTTATGGTGGACAAAACGATTCAGAAAAGGGGGTGGTGATGGACAGAGTATCTGAATTAAGCAGAACACTCAATTCTTTTACTGGAAAGGAAACAAGCTTCCAAGGCAGGACACTGGCCCTGCACCCCAAGCTGATACTGATACCTCTTCTCAGGATGATGATGAGGGCAGGGAAGAGGGCGTGTTGCCGGATCATACACCTACGGATCTGTGGGATGATTGTCATTCCCATGCCTTCACCGCCTGTTCCACGCCCGTCGGATTCTCCGCCTGAGGATATTGGCGGCTTTCACAATCTTATGCACCGTGCTGCTAGTACAGTTGAACAGTCTGACTGTTTTTTGCATGACTTTAAAGAGGGGTATCGCAGAGTCACCAGAGCGATACCTATTATCGATTACATATGGAAAGAGGGCCTCAACATAATGAAAACACCTGCTTCCATTCCGGCAGTCCTTCCAAGAATTGAGAAGAAGTATCGAGCTCCACCTGATACTCCAGCTTTCTTAATTGGACACCCTCGACCGGACTCAGTCCTATCTCAGGCAGCACAACAGAGGTCCAAGAACCCTTCAACTCCAGTTTCGACGCCACCTGACAAGGAAGGCATGAGACTGGATGCAATTGGGAGGAAGTTCTCTGCTAATGCAGCAGCCTCCATTAAGGCAGCTAATTCCCTAGCAATTCTGGCCCGTTATGATAGGCAAATGTGGTCAGATCTCTCTGAGTTCCTTGATCTGATCCCTGAGGATAGTCAACAGGAGGTACGCAGAATCGTACTGGAGGGAGAAAGGGCGGCATTGGAAATCATTGATTGTGCCCTTGATATTTCCAACACCAACTTTAGACAGTTGGCGGGAGCAGCAGTCCTTCGGCGCCAAGATTGGCTTAAGGCTACCACCTTCAGACCTGAGGTCCAAACGAAGATCTTGGACATGGCGTACGATGGGGATTCACTTTTTGGAAAACACCTCGACGACGCCTTGCTGGCAATAAAAACGGATACGGACACTGCCAAATCTCTAGGTACCCTACAATACAAGAGAGGGTCCTTTAGAGGAGCAAGAGGCCGTGGTTACTCTTCCAGAGGGAACTATTCCAACCAGTAAAATCGAAATCGACAGTACCAGTCCCAGTACAAACAACCGTACTACCAGTCATCCTACAGACAACCTGCCTCTGGTAGTTTCTCTCGTCAGGGAGGGAAACGGCTCTCAAACACTCAAGGGCGTGATTCCAACAAGCGCCAGTGAGCTTTGCCGGACGCCAGTCATTTATCCTCCCCTTCCCGTGGGCGCCAAAATTTCCGCTTTTTACCAACAGTGGCGGAAAATAACTTCGGATCAGTGGGTCCTAGATCTTGTCAGGAATGGACACACTCTGGAGTTTTTACAGAAACCACCAACAGCGCCGCCCAGGGGTCCCCCTTCCCCTCGTCTTCACTTACTATTCAGAGAGGCCTTAAAGATGCTACACAAGAATGTGATAGAACGAGTTCCTGCCCGTCAGAAAGGGAAAGGATTTTATTCTTGCTTCTTCCTCGTAGAGAAAAATTCAGGAGAGTGGCGTCCATTATTAGATCTGCGCAAACTCAACAAATATCTGAAGAAACAGAGTTTTCGCATGGTAACGCTAACAGACATTCTGCATTGTCTCAACAAAGGGGACCTTATGGCTTCTCTGGATCTGGAAGACGCCTGCTTCCACATTCCTATTCACCCAAACCATCGCAAATACCTAAGATTTGCAGTGGCTGGCGTCCACTTTCAATTCAAAGTGCTTCCATTCGGCCTGAAATCGGCGCCAAGAATTTTTACCAAATTTTTGGCCCCGGTAGCAGCCATGCTGAGGTCCCAGGGAACACAAGTTTTCCCATACCTCGACGACTGGCTGCTAAAAGGACCTTCAAGAAAATCCACGATGGAGGCTGTCAAGAGTTCCCTCTCCCTATTCTCAAATCTGGGACTGACCCTCAATTCCAGCAAATCTCAGCTTCAACCTCGCTAGGAGTTGACCTTTCTGGGAGCGGTGTTGGACACATGCCAGTGCAAAGCGTTCTTGACTCAGGAACGGCAAAACAAACTGTTAAAGCTGGCAAAACAAATATTTGCAAGAAGGTCACTTTCGGTTCGAGCATTTGCTTCCCTTCTAGGGTTGTGCTCATCTGCAATCAGCCTCATCCCTATGGCCAGACTCCGAATGAGGCCACTGCAGGAGGAATTACTTCGACAGTGGAGGCAAGTCGACGGATCGTTTGACGATCGCATCAAAGTAACATCCAAGATGAAGCAAGCCCTTCTTTGGTGGTTGAAGGCGCACAATTTGTCGCCCGGCCTCACATTTCTCCAAGACATGCCGGAGTTCATCCTTACAACAGACACTTCCATGGAAGGCTGGGGAGGTCTCCTCCAGGACCTTCAGATTCAAGGGCGATAGTCTTGTCAGTACCGGAAGAAACACATCAACAGCCTGGAGCTGAGAGCTATTTTTCTATCCCTACAAGCCTTCCTGCCAAGGATTGCAAATTCATCAGTGCTGGTGCGCACGGACAATACCACCAGCATGTATTATATAAACAAACAAGGGGGAACGAAATCTCTCACCCTGTCGTTGGAAGCTCAAGAAATGTGGAAATGGGCCATACTCCATGGCATATCCCTCAGAGCAGAACATGTACAAGGTATTCAGAACTCTCTAGCCGACAACCTCAGCAGGGCTTTTACAGGCTGTCACGAATGGGAACTCGAGCAACAGCAAGTGGAGAGGATCTTTCAAACGTGGGGAACACCAACACTGGATCTGTTCGCCACACAACAGAACAGCAAATGCCTATTTTATGCCAGCAGGTTTCCTCAACAGGGGTCAAGGGGAAATGCCCTTTTGATGAGATGGTCCGGGATATTTGCATACGCTTTTCCTCCGATCCCGCTCATACCGAAAGTACTTCAAAAAATGAAGAGCGAGCATTGCACTCTCATCCTCATTGCTCCCCGTTGGCCAAGGCAGTATTGGTTTCAGGAACTTCTTCTACTCTCTCAGCAGCTTCCACTTCGTCTCAACCCGACAGTGTCAATGTTAACAAGAGAAGGCGGTCAGATCCAACATCCAGATCCTCAGTCACTGCACTTGCACGCCTGGCTCCTGACTTCTTAGAGTTCAAGGGTCTTAACATCTCCTCGGACTGCAGGACGATCTTATCACAGGCCCGTGCGCAAAGTACCATCAAGACATATCGTTTTAAGTGGAAACGGTTCTGTTCCTGGTGTGGAGAAAATGATGTTCATCCACTTCAAGCTCCACCTGAGGACATCCTTCCTTATCTGCTGTCCTTAGCTAGGGCAGGACTGGCTTTCTCGTCCATTAAGGTACATCTGGCAGCAATATCCAGATTCAGGAAGAGTTTGAACAAACCATCTTTATGTTCATCATCTTTGATCAAACAATTCCTTAAAGGACTATTCCGAGCTTTTCCTCCAGTTCGTCCTCCTCCTCCTGAATGGGATCTCAATATTGTTTTGTCCCAACTTCTGAAAAGGCCTTTTGAACCTATTCATAAAGCAGAGCTGAAGTTTCTAACTTGGAAAGTGGCGATTTTACTGGCTCTCACCTCAGCTCGCAGAGTTAGTGAGATACAGGCCTTCACAATTGCTCAACCTTTCTTACAGATCTCTAGAGACTTAGTGACTCTTAGAACCAACCCAAGATTCATCCCAAAGGTGCCGACCCAATTTCACATCAATCAGCCTGTCAAACTCAAGACTTTTTTCCCGGATCCTAAAACTCCGTCGGAGAAGGTCTTGCATTCCCTGGATGTGAAACGGTGTTTAAAGTTTTATCTTCAAAAAACAAAGGACATACGCAAATCTAATCAGCTTTTTGTTGCTTATGGTCAAGCCACCTTGGGTCAGGCTGCAACAAAGGCAACTATTGCTAGATGGTTGTCATCTACAATTCTCTTCCGTCATGACAAAGCTAACAAACCTTTAGCAAGAAAGGTTAAAGCGCATTCCACCAGAACTGTGTCAGCGTCGACAGCCCTTTTCGCTGGAGTGACGCTGGAGAACATTTGCCGAGCTGCTACGTGGAAAAGTGTGCACACTTTCACGAAGCACTACTGTCTGCAGTCGGCAAATCTGGATGATACCGCAGTTGGAGAAGCGGTGTTGCAGCATCTTCTTCACCAAGGTTAGACTCTTTATAGTCTTTTATCCTTCTTTTACCTGTTTTAACCATATGTATTTCGTTATGATGTTTTTATCTTTTCAAACACTGTCCTATTCTTTAATGTTCTTTATGAAGGTTTTTTGATGCATATGTTATGTAAACAAATTTGTGCTCCTTAACCTTCCAGGTTGTGTGGGGATGTATACGATTTATTGTGTCTCCCACCTTCCTCTAACAGACATGATGCTACTGCTTGCTACTCTGATTCAGGCATGTAAATCTATGAAAGATACCCCAATACTGGATAAGAAAACAAGTTACTTACCTGTAACTACGGTTATCCAGTATTGGTATCTTTCATAGATTCACATGCACCCACCCTCCTCCCCGGCAGGGCAGTTCTGTTTTATGGATACTTGTTCTCACTTGTGCTGGGAAAATCTGAGGAGAACTGCCTGAGCTGGGAAGGTTCTAGAGGGTGAGGACACCGGATTGGCTGAGGCTACTATTTCAGGTCTTTTTACATAATGAGGTAGATAGGCTGCTAAGTTTTGGGCCTAGCTGGGCCTTAGGCTTTTCCAGCCTACTACAAGAAAGTTTTTAGGCACTGCTATTGTATATATTTTTACTGTGGAACTCCCGCCTCGAAGACGGGGAATGATTCAGGCATGTGAATCTATGAAAGATACCAATACTGGATAACCGTAGTTACAGGTAAGTAACTTGCTTTCTTTGTGTCTTTCTTTCATGTACACCAGCTCCCCCCAGGGGCAAGAGGACAGAGATGGCAGTGCCGGCGCCGGCGGAGCAGGAAGACCAGGATCGGTCCGCCGAGGGCTCATCTGCTGGCCCCAGTAAGTTTTCCTGTTAATATTAATAATTATACTTCCCTAACTTTTACAGCACCTATTTAATCCAAACGTTCATCATAATTCTATTTTTTCCTTAATCGTCTTTGATCTTCTTGTAGACTGTTTCTAAATTCTTATCCTGCCTCTACTATGACTCTGTGCTACTACTATTTTATTAGTCTGCCTGTGTAGCTAGCTAAGCTTGCACAGTTGGCAGAAGGTGTTAAACAAAACTCCTATTCAGCAATAGCTCTAGGCACTGAGTGCAGTCCTCTGGGTTGTCCATAATGTCTGTTGAAGTCTTCTTAATGTTTATGCTTTGACAATTCCCAACAATAAAATGTCAATGGCCACCAAGAATAAGATACTAGTTTACTTTTTGATTGGATAGAAGGAAATACTACTACTGTTGCAGGGACTATTCTGCAAATGCAGAACTATGGACAAGAAATAGGGCATTGGTATTAATAGGCGCAGTTAGACTTTCCACATACCTCAGTCATAACAGAAGTTGAACCTCCAATCTCCTTACTGACTAGCTAGTGTGTCAGAGTCATTATTTAGCTCCCGAATGCAGCGACGATCCCCAATGATTATACAACCCAGAACGTAAGACTACGGAGTCAGAGTCCTGACCTTTCAGAGTCACCGAATCATGCTTGCAAATTGCAAACCCTTTCGCTCACTCATGACCAAAAACCACAGAGTCTATGCAAGTTTTAAAGTTTTATTAAAAGTAAATCAACTAGCTCTGTGTGTACTCTGTATATTACATTTCAATCGTGCATTATATAAAAACATTTATTAAAATCACCTTCATTCATATAAGATAAACAGTGAACTCTTTAAAACTGAACAGTGGCTGATTTTACACATTAATTGTGGGAGAGCCCTCACCTGGTTGAAACTTAAAGTCTTGGCGGTGATGATGACGACTCCGAGTAGCATCTTGCTCTTGTTCGAAGAAGGGAAGCTTCTTTCTGTTATGAGAAAAATTGTGTTAAAAAGCATGCATTCATCACCTCTCCGAAAGGGGAAGTTTTAGTTTAGACTAGAGAGTCATAAATAATTAAATGTATTTATGTAGTAACATATTATTTTTTCATTCCTAGACAAAGTAGGGAGTGGTGTATATGGCATCTAAAAATATTAAATGTATTTTCTAGGCGTAACACCATCGGCACAGCCCACCACCAGTGCCGGGGCCAGCGCGGAGGCGGTCACTCCAGGGGCAGATGCAGTGCCAGTAGGAACTGCTGTGGGGGATGCCACAGTGGTGGCGGGCAGTGGTAAGCTTAAGCTATTATATTCTTTCCTTATTGAGATTGCAGAGTAGGCTCACTGTAGGGGTGTATATGTTGTAAAGTACAAGTAAGTAACCTTTACTCTTAAGAAGACTTACAAATTTAGAACTAAGTTTTTGTCAACCAGGTAGAAGACAGTCACCCTTGACTTCCCATTAGCAATAGCATTAGCGGCAGGAGTTGAGGAGTAACCAATGGCCTCCTCTAAATTTGACTTCAACTCAGCTGTGAAAGTTTTATCGAGAAGCCAAGTCAGATCAGAGATGAACTTGATGGATGGGATGAACGAAAAGGGAAAGAATGGTGTAAGCAAGGACGAGCGAGTTAAATTAATGACTGTCAAAGAATGATACGTGTTTTTGAATGCAGGCACAGTTGGCTGGGAATCTGATGCATGGCCGGTTGAAGGCTGAATTAAGGCTGGATGGAAGGAGAAAGAAAAGAGGACTACCTGGGTGGGTGAAACAGAAACTGTATGTGTGCGCAATATATCCTTTGATTCAAATTCAAATGCAAGTCCAGCACGGATGCATGGCTGGCGGTTTACAAAAAAAAAGGTGTTTTTTGGTGAGAAACAATAAGGATTGTCCAGTTGGGACATTAAGAAGAATGATTAACATTTACTTTAAATGGGTGGATGCCTGGATGGTATCTTCCTCATAGACAGCATAGGTATACATTGTAGAGTAGACAGAGTAGACGGTCACTGGATGAATAGTGTTACTTTGAAGAGCATGTAACCGCACGTCCGTGCCAGAGCCATTGCCGAGGAAAGTAGAAGTTGTAATTTTTCAGAATACTCCCTTTACTAACAGTAGTTTGCAAGCACAGCATATATTGTGTATCTATTGCATAGTTCACATTATCAAGTCAAGTCACAACTCTCAAGTGCCTTTCTCCGGCGATTACGGGGACCACTCACTACCTCTGTTAATAATATTTTTTTCAACTGTCATTCATGTGTGGCCTATCGGTGTTCACTCAATCAATAAAAACAAAGCACCTAAAGTCATCCCTTATATAAGCAAATATCCTGTGAAGGGATAGATGATCATATTATCTTCTTCAATTCTTTTTGTAGTAGTCAGGGACAGGGCAGGATGAAAGTTAACTTAATTGAGCAGTAACAGAGTATGGGCAGTGCCACCCATAATAGAGTAAGAGCTTCACCAATCACCACCTGCATGCACTGGACTGGTAACAGTAACGTAAGTCTGCGTCATCATGGCTTGTGTCTGTTTTTCTTAAGTGCAAGCTGACTGCGCTGGCATTATGCCGGCTTCCACAAGTTTACGTACTAATTTCGCTAAACAAGAGAGAAGGAGAAGACTTGTGTACTGTCTGAGTCTAATGTAGTGAGTCCATATAGTGCTAGTAGAATTCCTGAAACTCCCACTAATGTTAGAGCAGAGGCCGACGAAGTGGGAGGTTAGATAGATACATGCCACAAATGTTATGTACTGTGCTTGCAAGTTGCTAGTGCTACTGTGACACAACTTTCTGTTGAATTATTTTGTGTTAATCTTAGAGTATTGGTTACAGTAGTTTTCTCTTTCTTCATATAGATACTCCTTCTAAAATATCTAGGAAGGAGTTGGCTATCCGGGCCAGGCGTTGGAAGCTGGAGGCAATTGTCGCCGAATATCAGCGGCTGGTGGCTCGTAGTCGCAATCAACATCCACGACAGCTGCATCCTCCTCCGCTGCCCCTGGGTCATACAGTCAGCGCAATCCTCCAGCGTTACGGCGCCTTGGTCCGGCAGCCACCCGCCGCCGCCGAGCAGCGAAAACCGCTGCCCCCCACAGTGCCTGCAAGGCTCGGATGCACCTGTTGACCCTGCAAGTGGTCTACCTTGAGCAGCAGATGGCGACACTGTTGAGGCAGAAAGCCCTGCTCAAGGCCCTTCGTAGAGAGCTGCGTGACCACCTGGCCACAGGACACCGCCGGCGAAAGTAGAGACTGTCCCTTGCCCCTTTTTTAAAGACTTTTGGGGGGAGGGGGGTGGAATTGGGCGTTGGGGTTTTGGGACTTTTGGACATTTCATGGACATTGGTTGGGGTTAGGGAGGGGGTGGGTTGGGTCTTGCGGGATAGTTTATTTTTGTTAGGGTAAAAATAATTCTTTATTTTCTACTTAAACATAGCATACGCATTTTTATGTTTTGTGGGGGAGGCAGGGGGGTTAACTGTACGTTTGTTTTCCTGAAGTTAACTGGCTGGTTGATTCAAATTGACTAAGTAATAATCGCCCAAATTTCTACAAAAGTGCCATTGACAGAGTTAGTGAATTCAATTGTCCCACTACTTTACTAGTACTACCGTCATTCTCTCCTCCTACTCCATTATTCTTCCTCCCCCAAAATGCTTATCTTACCTGTGATTCGTGTTTGAGAATATGGCTAGGCACAGGGCTGGCTGCATGGCAAATGGTGATTAAGGTTGGCTATGGAATCCTGGACGGATGAAATGGCATTGTTGTGGTGGTAGTAGTAGTGGTACACACTGGCAGTAGCAGCATATGAAAAAAAGGAAATGAGAGGAGCATTAGAACAGTATAATAGTGTCATATAGCTACTTCTTTTCTATATACTGTGTTAAGTTAGCATGAGCTTATTAAATGTTTTAACGCCATTTTTCCTTTTGCTTCATTTTGCACACGACACATAATTGTTATTGTAGCTTTCAACCTAGAAGAGCGATGTGATTTACTTGAGAATAATATGTTATTGCTCTGATATCAGCTTTGCTTGGTACACTGTCTGCACAGTGAGTGCTGAAACCTCTAAAGATAACTCGACACATTGTTGTTGTGAGGTCTGATCTTCGCACCTTCTTAGACATAACACAAATGCAGTTGCTGCCAAAATCGGGCTCTAAGCGGGTTTAAGGTAGAGTTACTGGGAATGCAAAAACACACTTGATGGTGATTCGCATGCAGAGAGCTGGTGGAAGATGATGTGATCCTCTGCCACTCAGATTTTGAGGTATGGGCCCACCCTGCTAAAACCCAAAAGAGACCTTCATAGATATAATATACTATGCTAAATAGGGATGGTGAGAAATAGGTGTTGTTAATTCCTATTCATTTCAGCATTTTAGTATGCTGTCACTGTTCGCTTTCTATGGACTAGTAACTATGCTGATAACTTTGTTTAATATAATATGTTTGCTTGTATTATATAAGATACTGCGTTTGAGAACCCTGCATTAGTAAATAAATATTTCAAATATGCACGTGTCCTCTTTTTCTCCACGTTCTGGTTTGAAATGATTATAGAGCGAAAGAGTGTTCATGTGTTCCACGATACCTGAGGTAATCTAAGTTCATGTTCTGGTTTGTCTAAGCATTAGGAGTTTGTTATGACCAATGAGACACTAGCTAGCTTGGTAAGGGGATTTTGGGTACTGAGGTGAGTTTTGGGCCACCCTAATTCACTGAGGTTCCAAATCTCTATGCATAGTTCTGTAGGAAAACGGAATCCCTGCTACATGGCGCCCATACGTTGTTGGCCTTATATCATGACACTCGAGTAGTATATCATTCAAACCTTAACCCCTTCACTGTCGTTTCCGGAAAACTGTGGTGTCGGAACAAACCTACCTATTTTTGAAATAGGTCTTTTGAAGCTTGATTCTTTCTAAAACGGTTTCCTTGAATTTCTACCCAGTTGTGCTACAAAGTTTCCTTTGTTCTTTCTAAGTTCCTGTGCAGTCATGGCCAATCCGGTGGACATTCCGCAGCATAGTCGCATTGCGGTGCGAGATCATTTGCGGATTTACAATGTACCTTTGGAGGGCTTGGCTATGATAATGGTGGTGAGTGCGGATGCTGCTTACCCTTACGAACTATTTTATTTGTGGGTGACATTTCCAGAGGTGGGCGCTAATACTGGTGTGTTCCACACATACACTCCCTCTGCTGTACCGAATGAATATACTCCGTACAGAGCACAGGAAGTACCTATTGACGTTTGGCAGCATCGCGTTTGGTTAGGTGGCGCCCTACCCCATACTTTAACCGCTCCGAGGTTAGGTCCTTTGTCCATTCCAGGCGCAAATTGGCCTGTTTTGGCTGGATTTACTCCTCACCCTCTACACAGCAATTGTAACCTAGCTGAACTTCGTAGACTACATGTAGTCTCTATTGCCGTGATTAGAGCCTTAGTGCATTACATCAGCCGTAATCTTCCGGGTGGCCCCCCGGGGGGTGCGACGCTTCCGGCAGGACAGGGTGGTTTAAAACTCAGTCCTGTGATGGTCAATGCTGTAATGGGCAAGAAGCCCCAGGATAAGGATGATTTTCCTTTCTGGCTTGCCGAGAAATTTGACCAGCTGGAAGCTGTATTTCCTAATACGACTCCTGGTGAAAAACACCGGATTCTATCACTAAGTTTGCCGAAAGATGTGGCCCCTGAGCTCGTTGACTGTGAGACATGGGGTAAGACTTTTGCGGCGGTCTATTCGAGATGCTACGGCACTCCGTCTATGGCTGTACTGCCTACGGTTCTTAAACGTGTTCAGAATGTTCACGGACCGGAGTCTGCGGTTGAGTTGGGTATGCGCCTGTGTGGCACCTTTGATGTGGTTTGCGATCTTACCCTTGCTAATGTCAAGGGGGATGCAGTGAACTTTCAGGTTGCAAACGCTTTGGCAGCGCTTCCCAATGCTGAGAAACCCCGACAGTTAGCGAAAAATATTGTGGCGGCTTATAAAACCGTGGGTCGCAATAGTAAGGGTCTTAAGCCTTTTTCTGTTAAGGAGAAAAAGCAGCCCCAGGGACAAACTTCAGAAACAGAAGTTCAGCCCAAGTCCAAAAAACAGAATTGGCCTAAAAAACAGAAACAGGGTAAGCAACAGCAACAACAAGCACAGGTTTCTCGCCCTGCGTCTCCGTTGCCTGCGCAGTCGGAACGTGTTTATGATTTGCGCGATCGCGCGATGATTAAATCTCCTTATAGGTTTCAGGCTTCTGATCAACGGTCTCCTCGTTCCTTTCAGGGCTCACTGGCTTCGACTACCGGTGGTGGAGGGGGCGGCAGGGGTCGGGGTGGTCAGCAAGGACGTGACCAGCCCCGCCCGAAAAACGGTGCAGTAAAACAGGAAGGCCCGACGCCAAAGAGACCGCAGTTTGCCAAAAAGAAAGTCGCCGCTTTAACAGCGCATCGATATGCCACAGATAGTGAGAACGCGGCTTCGGAATCTGACGTGGGCTCTGACCTTGCTGGACAGCTCGGCCATAGTGAGAGAGGCCCTGCGTCCACTACTGAAGGTGACAGCGACTGATACTTATGTTTTGATAGAAACAGCTTATACCAGAGTTGCTCCCCCTGATAGACTTTTTGAAGTTGTCCTGTTAATAGAAAGTGACATACAGCGAACCGTAAAAGGAGTATTTTGGGAAAATCTTTCGTCTATGTAGGACATTTTGCTTTCGGAGGCTGACTGGCCCCCACCTTTTGTTCTCGCAGCTTCGCGAGGGGAGGAGGTAATCCTCCCCAGTTTCGCGAACACTGTCTCGAAAGAGGAAGCGCTGCATTTTGCAGAAGAGTGGGCTCTGGCTCTTGCGCCGGCTGTGTACCGTAATCAATGTGGTTGGGATAAATTGTCCCCGAGCCACGAGATTCCTTTACGGTCTCAGCCGCAGCCGCAGCCTCAACCTCAACCTCAATATCCCATACGACGTGAAGCCAAAGCTTCAGTCGCGGCGTCCTTGAGCAATTGGAATATCAAGGTGTAATTGAAACGTGTGTGTCACCAATGAATAACCCTCTTTTTACTGTAAACAAGCCAGACGGTTCATATCGTTTGGTGTTGGATTACCGGCATTTAAACTCGCATTGCCGTAACTGTGCAGTACAGAATACTCACGGCTCTGCCCTAGTGAATAGTCTTGTGCGGAAGTGGTTCAAAACCACTCTTGACATTTCCAGTGTTTTTTATGCCCATAGATTGGATGGTCTAAGTTCCCAATGGACCTCCTTCACGTGCGGCGGTGTTCAAAAACAGTTTCGACGTTTACCTATGGGCTATAAGAATAGTCCTGGGGTTTTTTCCACCCGCATTGTCTCTCTTTTGGAGAGAATCGACCCGGATGCTTGTTCATATGTGGATGATATATATCTCACAGACGGCGAACTTTGGGAGCATCTGTGTCGAGTCAATAGAATAATTTGTACCTTTGCAGATATGGGTTACAAATTTAATTTTGCAAAATCGCACATTGCAGAGTACACAGTGTTGTTTCTGGGCTACGAGCTCAACAATGAAGGTAAAGGTTTGGCTCCTCACTTCCTGGAGAAATGCGCACAGCTGCGCTCTCCGACAACACTGAAAAAATTACAATCTTTACTGGGCTTCTTGAATTTCGGGAGGACATACATTCCGAAATATGCCCAGCGTATCAAGCCTTTGTATGCTTTGATACAACCATCAATTTTCCAAATCATGCTGGCTGCCTGAGCATTTGGCTATACTGCAATCTTTGCAAGTTGATCTGCTCGCTTCTGAATACTTACAGACTCGTGATAACCAAACCAACCTGGGGATAAGGGTTATCCCTGGGACGGTGGGTTTCACGTACCTAACTTTTAATGAGGGAGATACAGTACCTATTACTTACAAGTCACACTTGTACACTTTGGCTGAAATGCGATTTTCCACTGTGGAGAAAGTTTTAACGGCTGTGCAGATGGCAATTCTCAAGGAACGTGCCCTGTCACATGGAAAGCGCATGTTGGTTGTTACCCCGTGTCCTGCCTTGGAGGCAGTTACGAAAGCCAGTGTACCAAATTCCAAAGCTTTGCACCCTCTGTGGATACAATGGGCTGTGTCCTTGACGTCTCAGGATGTCACGTTTATGTTTGACGCCACGTTACGGTCGCAGGAGTACTTACAGTATGAATTCATTCATCCGGCTCCTTTAGCAATGCGACCTTTGGAGGATTTCCATTGCATCATTTACACTGATGGTTCGGCGCAAGTTGCGCATGGCTCTAAACATGCCTACGTTTCCGCGTGCGCCATTGCGGTCGGTGCCAGGGTGAACGATGAGTTCAAGTCCAGTGTCGTGCACACGCATACACTAGGGGACTGCACCGGACAATTAGCAGAACTTCGTGCTCTGATGCTTGCGTTGGAGTACGCTGATCCTGGTGTGACGACTTTGATTGTGAGTGATTCTTACTACTGTGTCCAGTCTTACAATGAGAACTTGTTCTTTTGGATTCAGAATGATTTTCGTGATTTCAAGGGTAGCATGATAAAACATAAAAATGATCTGGGTCCGAGTGGCTGAACTTAAGGAGAAGTTGCCACTCGTGTTTGTGATTCATACTCTTGGCCATCCAAATATTTAGTTGCAGCAGTTACACGGTCCAAAAGTAAAATAGATGATGACATCTTGGCGGCTGTGGCTGCCACTGAGAAGGGAGGTAAATATCCTACGGGGTTCCCTGCGAAGTACACGTACCACTTAAGTCCCGATAAGGTTCCTTATGTGAAAATACCTGATGTTGGAGAACGTTTGATTCCCAGCTTGGATCGCAGGGCTACGTTAATTACAGCGCCGCTTGAGGGTGTGGCATCTGCGCATGCGGGTGTCTCGGCAACTGTAACTCCGCTACAACAACGTTTCTGGTGGCGGGGACTGTACAAACAGACGCGCGATTATGTCCTTCAATGTGACATTTGCCAGCAGATTAAGCCTTCAACTGCTGCGCGTCCGCCTCAGACACAGTTGTACATATCTAATAAACCACGGGGTTGCGTTTATTTAGATCACTGCAGTCCTTTTTATTCTGATACTGCGTATAAGTACATCTTAGTAGCAGTTGATTCATGCACACGCTTTGTGTGGGTATGGCCCCATCGCAGCGCTGATTCACGGACTGTCATAAGAGATTTGCGTTTCTTTGTAGGGATTTTTGCCTGTGGTACCTTCCATTCGGATCAGGGTCCGGCTTTCGCCTCTAAGGCATATAAGGATGCTATGATTTTGTTGGGGGTCCAAGTCAAGTTTTCGTCTCCATGCAGACCTGAGGGTAATAGTGTAGTGGAATGAATGAACCGTGACTTAAAGCAATCTTAGACAGCACGAGTTATAGGCACTGGCTGAAACTGGTTGGCCCATCTCAATGGCGTTCAGCGTCCTCTTAATAATCTCCCTAGAAGGTCTCTGGGGGGCAGATCCCGTACGAAATGCTCTTTGGTATCAAGATGTATGTCCCTGACCACGACGGTCTAGACTGCGTGGCCCAAGCCACGGCCTTAGACGTAGATGAACATTGCAATGTTTTACAGGATCTACAAAAGACCAGAGACACTCTTGCAAAGGAACATTTGCCCTCCACATTGGATGATGCGTTGCAGATCCCGGTAGTTGGCTGGCTACCACAAGTCAAGTCAAACCACTTTATTCGATTAATTAAAATCATAAAAGTATACTATACACTATACAAAACATTATAAAATGTATTATACAATATAAAATACAATTAAAAAAAATCTAAAAGACCAATAATCAATGTACATAGACTTATATTATATGATTAGACATTTCCAGTAGAGCTGCCTGTCTAACCCTCCTACTTCTGACAGACACAACTAGAAAGCTGGCAACTCTAAACATGATTTCAGGGGATTCCATCAATTGTAGAAACAATAATGCAGGTTTACAATGTATAAAGTCCATCTTTTTCATTAGAGGAAAAATAAACCTTTTTCTGGCTTCTTGAAAAAAAGGGCAAAAGAACATAAAATGCATGGTGTCTTGGGCGGAGAAATCATCGCATTTACACGTGGTCGCGTCTTCTAGCCTGATCCAACCCTGCAGATCCCATAATACCAGGTGAATTTGGTTGAAACTGAATTTAGTCAAAAGCCATCTGTGAAAAGGGTTAGAAACGATAGACAGATATGATGGCATTGCTAATGACGAAAATTACCAAGAAGTGGGTCCTGACGGATGGTTTGCATAGCTCCACTGCTTCTCGGTCTGCTTCGCTTCGCCTAACAAAATTTCTCTTAACCCACTCCAAATCAGCTATACATAAGGATTCAGGATGAAGGTAAATCTCGGGGCACCCCAGTTTCTCTGATGACAATTTTACATACGACAGCCACTGGATATCCTTCATTCTATCTAGTTGTGACCCGGTCCCTGTTTCACCCCCGCCTGGACTGTGCCCCCCTGAAACCTTACCGTTGTCAAGGACTTCCCACTCACGCACTTTTAGACAACCCCCTCGGGTCCGTAACAGTGTCAGAACGAACAGCATGACCCACAGTGCCCCGCCCCTCTCTCTGTTCCAGGAACCTATCACCGGGCCTCAGGCACCGGAAGTACGTCACCGTGAACTCGGAAGTCCCACCTCCGAGGCAGCGACAGCACCAGTGAAAAGCGAACGCCACTGTGAGGACGAGGTCGGAGCATTGTGGCAGGATACTCAGACTGGTGTTGGAGAGCGAGAGGAAGAGCAAGCCGAAGAAGACGAGTGGTCGGAGGACTGGTGGAGCCCTTGAGGAGGTGGCTGAAGAGCGGCCGTAGCTCAACTGGAGAGCTACGGCGGACCGCGTGAGTAGCGTAAACCTCCCCGTGAGCACGCTAGGTGTTCAGTGTATATATTGTATAGCTCTCTCACCTTTAGGCACTTGTCGCACGATAACTGCACTGTGATTATTGTAAAGCACTTCATCTTGCAAACGCCCCTCTTCCCGCCACCGTCACCCTAACACTCTTTTCTCTGACCTACTTCCCTGTCTTCCGTACGTTCCTCTTCCCCATAGAACCCTACCTCACTAGTCCGTCTTTTCTTCCCACGCACGTCCCGGTGTCGGTGTCAGCCTACGATTGAGACCCAGTTCGGTCTAACGGTCCCTTCTCTCTCTCTTATTGCCCTCCGAGGTACCTCCCCAGCAACGGAGACGAAGAACATCCCGAGACCCGGCAACAGAAGATCGTCGACCAGGAAGAACCACCCCGTCTTACCGGACTACCTTTGTCATCCTGTCTATTGACTTTCGTACCAATAAAACTCAACTATAGCCCACTATATCCGGCCTCCTTGCCTGATTTTCCGGCCCGCGACACCCCCACGATCACATTTGGTGTCAGAAGTGGGATCAGCTGGAAGCATGGAGGCCGTCATGAAGAGAATGGCCGACTCCCAAGAACAACTGGGGAAACTTATGGAGAAGTTTCTGAAAACCGCCGAAGACGACAGAGGGCAGCTACATGACGTCTTGAAGGGCCAAGGAACCGCTCATGACCAAGCTATGGGCAAACTGACTGACGTCTTAGGACAACCACGGGCCATGGCTTCACTCCCCTCCGTGGTTTTGCAAAAATATGTCCCGGGGGAAGACCCGGATTATTTCTTTACGAACTTTGAGAGGCTGGCACAAGCGGCAAACTGGCCCGAGGATCGATGGGGCCAATATCTAGGTCCCCTCCTCACTGGAGACCTACAGGCGGCCTATCAACAAGCCAACGTCCAAGGCAACAACCCCTATGCCGACATAAAGAAGTGCATTCTAGAGCGCTTGGGGGTCGACGACGACACGTACAGAGTGAAGCTTAGACAAGCTAGGGAAGGGCCGCAAGAAAATCCGCGCGCTCTATCCTTCCGCATCAAGGACCTTGCCAACCGGTGGCTTAGACCGGAAAACTCCACCAAAGACGAGATATTAGAGAAAATCTATCTTGAACAGTTTTTGAACTCTTTGCATCCCGCCACTCAGAGATGGGTTCGGCAACATACTAGGCTAACTTTGGAAACTGCAGTAGAAATCGCCTGTGCCTATGGCCGTGCTCAGGAGCTGCAACGCGGTAAGGAGGAAAACCCGCACCGACCCCACAACCCCACAGCCAGCCGTCCAACCCGCCCGTTGCCCGCTCGAAGACCTGAACCTCCTCCACTCTTACATCCTCCAGTCCTGTATCGTCCCCCCAATCCCGGACCCCAGTGTTACCATTGCGGGAACTTTGGCCACATTGCCCGCATGTGTCCTCAGAAGGAGGTACCCATGGAAATTGGACTGGTTCGGAACTATGTTTGCAACACCCCAAGGGACACCCCACCTCCGTTTCATTGTCCCGTGACCATTGAAGGACAGGAGATGCTGGCCCTCGCTGATACTGGGTGCAGACAAAGCGTTCTGCGGCCGCAAGACTTGGTTCTTCCCAACGGACCACCAACCGGAACAGTGGCAATACAGTGTGTACATGGCGATACCAAACGCTATCCCACCACCCAAGTCTGGGTACAACATCCCGGAGACCCAGGAACCCAACTCACGGTCGGTCTGGTACCAGCGTTGCCCGAACCAGCTATATTAGGTAGCGACTATCGCGGACTCCCAACCCTTCTCCAGGACACTACGGACTCCCTGTCACAATGGTGGAAGGAAGCCCCTTACCCTCAGGGTCCATCCTCTCCTTGCAAAGAACCGAAACCTCACAAATCAAAGAACCAGAAAAGACAGGAGAAGAATCACCCTTCCTTTGCCTATCCAGTGAATGTGGATGACTCACCCTGGCAAACCGATCAAGAGTTCCGTGCCGCCCAACAGGAGGACCCGCTCCTGCAAGAAGCATGGGGAAGGGCCTTAGAACAGGAAGACCCCACACAAGTAGGTCCTTATTTCTTTAAGAAGCGGGGGTTGTTATATCGAAAGGGAGGCCCCTTACAATCCGCCCAACTGTTGATTCCCGGCCCCTTCCAGGACAAGGTCCTCTTTCTAGCACACAGTCACCTGTTAGGGGGTCATTTTGGGGACGAAAAAACGAGCCAGACGGTCCTTGATAAGTTTTACTGGCCCGGGGTTCATCAACACATTAAAACTTACTGTCGCGAATGCGTTGTCTGCCAGAAACACAGCCGATACCGACCCCCTAAGGTACCACTACAACCTCTTCCTCTCATTGATGTCCCATTCACTAGGGTGGGGATGGACATAATAGGGCCCCTGTTACCCTCCCGAACAGGTTGCCGGTACGCCCTGGTCATAGTAGACTATGCTACCCGCTTCCCGGAGGCCTTCCCATTACGCCAACCCACAGCACAGAACATCGCCAAGGCTCTAATCACACTGTTTTCCAGAGTAGGCTTTCCCCGGGAAATCCTCACTGATCAAGGCACCCCATTCGTTTCCTCCCTACTCAAACAAGTCTGCTCTACGCTAGGTATAAAACAAATCCGAACTTCGGCATACCATCCCCAGACGGATGGTCTAGTCGAGCGTTATAACGCAACGTTGAAACAGACATTGAAAAAACTGTTAGGCCTGGAGGCCAAAAGATGGGAGGAAATCCTGCCTTTGGCCCTGTTTGCCATAAGATGTAAACCCCAGAGCAGTACGGGCTACTCCCCATATGAACTGCTGTATGGGAGGCCCCCGCGCACCCTACTTGATATGGCCCAGGAAGCCTGGGAAGCCGAGCCTGACCGTACCCGCCCTTTGCCAGAATACGTCAACAATCTCAAGACCCATTTAGCTGAGATAAGAGAGATAGTGAAACAGAACATGGAAAAGGCCAAAAATACGCAGAAAAAACAATATGATAAGGGTACCAAGGCCAGGGTATTCGCTGTGGGTGACCTGGTCCTCTTGATGATGCCCTCCTCAGACCAAAAACTCTTGGGCCAGTGGCAAGGGCCCTATGCCATTCAACGACAGGTCACCCCCGTAACTTATGAGATAGAACTCGATCCCACAAGAGGCACGTCCCAGATCTATCATGTAAACCATCTAAAAAAGTGGGAGGGACCCCGTCCTGTTCTAATGGGAAGTAGACCCCCTTTTTCCTTTCCATTCGACCCCTGTCTGGACCCTGCTTTAACTCCGCTACAGGTCCAAGCCCTCCAAACAGCCCTGACCCCTGTAATGAAGGTCTTTTCTTCTTGTCCGGGACGTACTACCGTCACCGAACACTCGATTGAGACAGAACCCGGGAAGGTGGTTAGACTGCGTCCCTATCGAGTCCCTGAGGCCCGCAGAGCAGTCATAAAGAGGGAGACCGAGGACATGTTAAGGATGGGAATCATCGAACCTTCGGTCAGTGAGTGGAACTCCCCTATAGTTCTGGTGCCGAAACCCGACGGCTCTGTCCGGTTTTGTATAGACTTCCGGGAGGTAAACAAAGTCTCCCGATTTGATACATATCCTCTACCCCGAGTTGACGAAATGGTCGAAAGGATAGGGAAGGCCAAATATATTTCAACCCTTGACCTCTGCAAGGGTTATTGGCAGATCCCCCTCCGAGAACAGGATAAGAAGAAGACCGCTTTCTCTACCCCAGAGGGTTTGTTCCAATTCATTGTCATGCCCTTTGGGTTACACGGCGCCCCTGCCACCTTCCAGCGGGCCATGAATCTGGTATTACGTCCCCACACAGCCTATGCAGGGGCCTACTTGGATGATATAGTCATCTATAGCGACAGCTGGGAACAACACCTCATCCATTTGCATGCGGTTGTCTCTTCCTTGGGCTCCTTTGGGTTTTCCATCAATCCGGCTAAAACCACCCTGGCCGCCCAAACCGTCCAGTACCTCGGTTTCCTTTTGGGTGAAGGTCTGATCCGACCCCAGGAGTCCAAAACCAAAGCCATTGCGACTCTCCCGTTTCCCCGGACCAAGAAAGATCTTCGGGCGTTTCTAGGACTCCTAGGTTACTATAGGAGATTTGTCCCCAACTTCTCTCAAAGGGCTGCCCCTCTTACCGACCTGTTAAAGAAAGCTACCCACACCGAGCTAGCTCTAAACCACCCCAGTCCCCTGGTATGGCAAGCATTTAACGACCTGAAAGACGCCCTGACCTCCAGTCCTGTCCTTGTAAGCCCTGATTATTCCCGGCCTTTTGTACTCCAAACGGACGCGTCCGATCAGGGTTTAGGAGCAGTCCTCTCCCAAATCGACTCACAAGGAAATGAAAAGCCAATACTGTATCTCAGTCGAAAACTCTTTCCTAGGGAACTTAACTATGCTGTTGTAGAGAAAGAAGCCCTCGCAATCAAGTGGGCTATCGAGAGCCTGAGATACTACCTAGAGGGTAGGGACTTTACCATTTACACCGACCATGCCCCCTTGGAATGGATGGCCCGGAATAAAGGACATAACGACCGGGTCCTCCGATGGTTCCTATCTCTCCAACCCTTTCGGTTTCAGACACGCCACCGAAAAGGATCTGAACAAGGCAACGCAGACTTTTTGTCCCGGTACCCCAGTTCTTCCACCGGTACAAGAAAGACAGCTAGGGGAAGGGAATGTGACCCGGTCCCTGTTTCACCCCCGCCTGGACTGTGCCCCCCTGAAACCTTACCGTTGTCAAGGACTTCCCACTCACGCACTTTTAGACAACCCCCTCGGGTCCGTAACAGTGTCAGAACGAACAACATGACCCACAGTGCCCCGCCCCTCTCTCTGTTCCAGGAACCTATCACCGGGCCTCAGGCACCGGAAGTACGTCACCGTGAACTCGGAAGTCCCACCTCTGAGGCAGCGACCGCACCAGTGAAAAGCGAACGCCACTGTGAGGACGAGGTCGGAGCATTGTGGCAGGATACTCAGACTGGTGTTGGAGAGCGAGAGGAAGAGCAAGCCGAAGAAGACGAGTGGTCGGAGGACTGGTGGAGCCCTTGAGGAGGTGGCTGAAGAGCGGCCGTAGCTCAACTGGAGAGCTACGGCGGACCGCGTGAGTAGCGTAAACCTCCCCGTGAGCACGCTAGGTGTTCAGTGTATATATTGTATAGCTCTCTCACCTTTAGGCACTTGTCGCACGATAACTGCACTGTGATTATTGTAAAGCACTTCATCTTGCAAACGCCCCTCTTCCCGCCACCGTCACCCTAACACTCTTTTCTCTGACCTACTTCCCTGTCTTCCGTACGTTCCTCTTCCCCATAGAACCCTACCTCACTAGTCCGTCTTTTCTTCCCACGCACGTCCACGGTGTCGGTGTCAGCCTACGATTGAGACCCAGTTCGGTCTAACGGTCCCTTCTCTCTCTCTTATTGCCCTCCGAGGTACCTCCCCAGCAACGGAGACGAAGAACATCCTGAGACCCGGCAACAGAAGATCGTCGACCAGGAAGAACCACCCCGTCTTACCGGACTACCTTTGTCATCCTGTCTATTGACTTTCGTACCAATAAAACTCAACTATAGCCCACTATATCCGGCCTCCTTGCCTGATTTTCCGGCCCGCGACACCCCCACGATCACACTAGTTTAATACAATCCTTTAGAATCCTATGATTTAGAGTAAGATTCAGATTCAACCAAATTCTAATCCATAACAAGATTGGGGCTATTTTAATTATATCTGTGATGTATCCTAAGCCCAACTCGCGATGAACAGAATGGGTCGCAGTGGATTGTGGGAGACCAAGGAGGGCACGTAAGAATTTATTCTCTTCTGTCTGTATACAGTCAGGTTTACTGTACCCCCATATAGCTACCCCGTACTTTGCCATTGCAATAGTTTTGGCTTTATATATAGCCAAAATAGCCTCGAAGGGTTTCCCCCCCAGTCGTTTGGCAAATCCTGATATTGCGGTTGAAGAATTTCTCAGCTGAGGTGACCACGTTCCCCTGTCGTCAAAGACAACTCCCAAATAGGTGAACACTTTCACCCTGGTATTTTCTTCTTCCCTGCAATAGAAAGATCTAGCGGTACCTTTACCAGCCCCTAAAGAGATAATATGTGATTTGTCATTGTTGACCACTAGGTCCAGAGTGTTCATAAAGTTCCCAAATGAGTCCAGCAGTCTTTGTAAGCCCAAAGGGGTCCTTGCCAATAAAACGGCATCATCCGCATAGAGAAGCACCGGAACCGGTGATCCTCCCATACGCGGAATGTCGAGTGTAGCTGTTAACAAATTGGCTTCCAGAGAATTTATATACAAGGTGAACAACATGGGAGCCACGATACAACCCTGTCGCACCCCCTTCCGGCCTTAAAAGTAGCCGTACATTTCCCCTCTTGCGTCATCCTTATTGAGGCTTTCAGATCTTTATGTAGCTCGGCCAGAAAATACACAAGGGGCCGGTCAAGGCCCATTTCCAACAGCGTAGTCCACAACCTAGACCTATTAACTAGGTCAAAGGCCGTGGACAAATCCATAAAGCCCAGGAAAATAGAGCCCCTAGCTGCCCTCGTATATTTGGATATTATTAGGTGTAAATTGAGGCATTGGTCCTCCGTGCCCCTCCCAGCTCTAAAACCATATTGGGCATCGGACAGTATGTCTTTTTCCAGAGCCCAATCTGTTATCTTTGCTAATATAACCTTTCCCAGTATTTTAAAGGAGGAGTCAAGTAATGATCTAGGCCTATAGCATCTAGGGTCTCCACTTTGGCCCTTCTTAAAAACCGGGATTATAGTTGATCGAGACCATGATTTAGGAAATCCCGAAGTGGCCGAGGTGTTGAAGACAATAGTCAAAATCTTTCAGCCGTATACATATCTGAGGGAACCCCGTCTGGGCCTGGTGCCTTACGCCCCGCGGTGCCCTCTATTGCTTATCCAACTTCTGCTAAATTAAAATTTACAGGTATAATTGGGGGATTAATGATGGGAACCTCAGAAATTTCCAGCTCCAAATCACTCCCATACATTTTTTTTAAATGGCTTAACCAATCCTCCTCTGCAATATTTAATTCCAAAGCAGAATTCGGATTGCCAGAGAACAGTGGAGTATTAATTATAGACCAAAATTTGGCACTATCTTTCAATGTCGCTTTATCCGTTAGATAAGCCCACACTTCTTGTTTTATTTCATTTTTCCGTGCCAGGACGGCTCTTGAGTACTCTTTCCTAAGCTGAGCGACTAAACCTTTATTCCTAGGCCGTTCGTTTAAAGCCTTTTTTAATAGATTATGTGCTTTGGTACATTGATGATTAAACCAGCCCTGTACTGGTTTATTTTTCCCTTCTTTGCTATTTATTGTAAGTTCTTTAGCCACCTGAGAACAAATGGCTTCAAACGAGGTAATTACATCCCCCCACGAGATTGTGGGTCCGCACATATGTTTAGTTCCTGCGCAGCCTTAGTCGTAATATTATGGAAGAAGTCTTCTGGGGTGACCTTACTCCAGTTTAATCTTCTGCCCTGATCTTTTGTTTTTACCTCAGCTACGACCTTCGGCAAATCAGTTGTATTTAATAAGGAACATCCATTTATCAATTCATTCACCACTGGGTTGTGGTCACTGAAAGAGGAGTGTATAGCATTATAAAAAAGTACATATTTTAGAAGTCCTGAGGAAAGAAATATATAGTCTATTATTGACTCACAGTCCCTAGCCACATACGTCGGGGTACGAGCACTCTTATCGAAGAACCCTGCCTCAAACAAATCATTGTTGGACAGGAGTATCTCCAGAGCTTCCCCCTTAGAATTATGCTCAAAATGCTGAGGGCATGTAAGATCTGGTCCATCAATATCAATAATTTGACAATTAAGACTACAAGGATGTACATTAAAATCGCCCAACAAAATATAATGGCAAAAAGTGGTTTGCTTCTCCTTATAAAAATTTTAAAAATCAGACAACAAATTAATATGCTCGTTAGGAGAGTCCCCTTGCTGCGAGTTATAACAGTTCACCAGGATTAGTTTTGTATTATTCTCCAAACTCATTTCCAAAATAAGAAAGTTATGAGATGCACAATCAACCCTTTTTACTTTTCCCCGTATGTTCACAGAAACCAAGAACATAAGGCCCCCTCTATCTCTCCCAGCCAGAGATCTCAGTGCGGGATGTAAAACCATCGATCCAGAAGTCACAGTCATTGTCCCATGTCTCTTGGAGAGCCACAATGTCATATTGTTTCACAAGGTTTAGCCAGTTGATATCATCCCTTTTGGAACGTAAACCAGCAACGTTCCAACTTAACATCTTTACCTTGTCCCCACAGTTTTACTTATACTTTCAGGTTTACAACAAGTATTTTTAGGCCTTATTATGTTTTCTTCAGGCTCCGTATGTTCCCTTACTGCAGATGTCTCTCCCCCCCCTCCCAGGCCCTCACAACCCTCACGTCAATCACACAACTCTAATCCAGATAGTGCATCAAATCTATTATGAGTGACAAGGTTAGACCCAAATTTGAAGTAATTATCTCCCCCACAGTCCTGCACAGATCCTAAGGACCGGGTCTCGATAGGTGTGGGTAGTATAAACGGTCTCATTCTCACACTTTGTGGGGGGGCTCTACTTAGATGTGATTAAAAGTACCCTAAGGGGCGCACACAAATACCATTTGCATCAAACGACATAGAGGCTGCCCTTAACAAACCTGTAGCGACATGTTGTGGGTGTCTAAAATTTACAATTATGCATTCCCCACTACACAACTTCCTAGAAGGCCCAATCCAATTTGCCCTTCTGGTTGATATAATTTCTGTAGCAAATTTTGTTGGAAAGCCACAGGTCCTATTCAGCCATGACACAGTTTTATTCTTAAGAGATTCATGTGTTTCCTCAGCTAGCTGGGCAGAACAGGGGTCAATGAATGGTACATTGGTTAAAACCACTACATAAGGAACGCAGTCAGGCGGAAGATCTATAAATCTACTTCTCCTCCCCTGATTGCTTCCTAATCCACCCTTAGGGCCTGGTTGAGTTTGTGAGTCTGCGCTAGTTGAGGAAGAAGGAACGGGTATGCCTGCATTAGTTCTAGCTATGGGCTGGGAAGGTTTCTGCTGGTTTACAGCCAAAACTTCTTTCTCCACTCCAACCTTCCCGGTAGGTTTTACTCTGTCGGTCAGAGCCAGTTGTTTTTCTAAAAGCACCCCCAACCTCTTTACTTCTGATGCAAGAGTATCCAATTTAAGTGCTAAGGGTTGGACATACTCTTCTAGCTTAGCTTCAAATTTAGCTTCCAGAGAGTGGACCAGTAGCTCAAACTGCTCTGGATTTAAGTTAAAACTCGCTGCATTGCTTCCATCCTGCGGGATGGTAGCCACAGGGGGGATATGTTTAGCGGGTTTAGGGATATCAGCCCTTTTTTTACTATTCTTTCCCCCACGTTTGCTTTGTTGTTTCCTGCAGGATCTTATTGTTCTGGAGGTTGGTGGGACTTCCTCTGTTTCACTAGAAGATGTGTTTAGATCTTCGACCTGCAACTCTGGATGAACCTGGGCATCCTCTATCAAAACAGCCTGCGAGCCCATCCCAGTAAGGTCATATTCTGGAGGATCCACCACACTAGTAGTAACATCTAAGGCTACATCAAGTGGCCCCTCTCTACCTAAGGAGGCTCTCCTGTCATTATTAATTTTATGTCCCATTTTGACCATATAATTATCAATGGCGCCTGCCCCCACTATAACCTTCTCACTTTTGGATTTAGACATATTTTAACCTGGCTATACAATTATTTGCAACTTCCGAACGTGTTATATAATTAAAGCAGTAAATGTCTGATCACACAGTTATATACAAAAATAATTAGTAATATAAAAAATGAGTAACAATCTCACAGTACGAGGGCACCGAGAGCAGCGGCACGCAAAAATCAAAATCTGTGGCCCAGCCCAGTCTCCTCCTGTCCCGGACTGTCACAGACTGTCCGCCTAAACAACCTACCCTGCAAAGAAACTGGAACAAAATCACCACGGACCAAATCTCCGCATCGCTCATTCAAAACACCCCAGCACTCTCTTCTAACGCTAACGAAGCCGCCACCAACCTCACCCTATGGTTATCCAACACCGCTGACACCTTAGCACCACTGAAAAAAAAACGTCAAAACAAACCTGGCAGCAAGAAGGCCTCATGGTTCAACGATGATTTCAAGAAGTCCAAGAAACTCTGCCGTTCCCTTGAAAAGGCCTGGAAAAAAGACCCAACCACCAACACCAAGGACGCCTTCAAAAACGCCACCCGCTCTCACCATCAACTAATCCGAAAAGCCAAGAAAACAGCATTCAAGGATCGTCTTGACAACAACGCTCACAACAGTAAGGAACTTTTCAACATCATCAAGGAATTTTCCATTCCCTCGGCCAACTCCAACGACATCACCCCCTCTCAAACCCTCTGCGACTCCCTAGCCTCATTTTTCCACAACAAGATTGCAGACATCCACAACAGCTTTGACAACCAACCCGGAAACCAACCCACCCTACCATTTGCTGATCATCTTCCCCCCGTGAACACCCTCAACGACTGGAACCCAATCTCCACTGAGGACACCATCCGCCTGATGAATTCCATACACTCAGGATCCCCCACAGACCCATGTCCTCACCACATCTTCAACAAAGCAGACTCCGTCATAGCACCGCACCTCCGAGACGTCATCAACTGCTCCTTCATCTCCGCCACCTTCCCGGAAGACTGGAAACACGCTGAACTCACCGCCCTTCTGAAAAAACCCACAGCGGACCCCACCGAACTCAAAAATTACCGCCCCATCTCGCTGCTTCCATTCCCGGCCAAAGTCATCGAGAAAGCAGTCAACAACCAGCTCGCCGCCTTTCTCGAAGCCAACAAATCCCTCGACCCCTCACAATCTGGCTTCCGAGCAAAACACAGCACTGAGACCGCCCTCATCGCAGCAACAGACGACATTCGTACTCTACTGGACAATGGAGACACAGTCGCCCTCATCCTCCTTGACCTCTCTGCAGCATTCGACACAGTCTGCCACAGCACCCTCCTACAACGCCTCAATAACATCGGAATCCAAGGAAAAGCACTTGATTGGATCACCTCGTTCCTCACTGGAAGAACCCAGAGAGTCCGCCTTCCACCATTCAAGTCCGAGGCCTCTGAAGTCATCTGCGGCGTACCACAAGGATCCTCTCTCAGTCCCACCCTCTTCAACGTATACATGAGCCCCCTCGCGGCCATCGCACGCCAACACAACCTCAACATCATCTCTTACGCGGATGACACTCAACTGATCCTTTCTCTCACCAATGACCCCAGCACCGCCAAAACTAACCTACACGAAGGAATGAAAGAAGTCGCCGAATGGATGAAACAAAGCCGTCTGAAACTGAACTCAGACAAAACAGAAGTCCTCATCTTAGGTACATCCCCCTCCGCATGGGACGACTCCTGGTGGCCGGAAGCCCTCGGAAAAGCACCCATCCCGACAGACCACGCACGGAACCTAGGCGTCATCCTGGACTCTTCACTCTCAATGAACAGACAAGTCAACGCCGTATCCTCTTCCTGCTTCAACATTCTTCGCATGCTCAGAAAAACATTTCGTTGGATCCCCTCCGAAACAAGGAAAACAGTCACCCACGCTCTGGTCACGAGCCGTCTGGACTACGGAAACACCCTCTACGCAGGTACTACCGCAAAACTCCAGAAGAAACTCCAACGAATCCAAAACGCCTCAGCCAGACTCATATTAGACATCCCACGCAGCGAACACATCTCTGGTCACCTTAAAGACCTCCACTGGCTACCCGTCAATAAGAGGATCACTTTCCGACTGCTCACCCACGCACACAAATCACTCTACGACATCGGTCCAGAATGCCTCAACTCTCGACTGTCCTTCTACACCCCCTCCCGTCAACTACGTTCTTCCAGCCAAGCCCTCGCTACTGTACCTCGCATCAACAAGACCACCATGGGAGGCAGATCCTTTTCATACCTGGCTGCTAAAACATGGAACTCACTCCCCGCTTACCTTCGCCTTACCCAGAACCACTTAGCATTCAGAAAGCAACTTAAAACGTGGATATTTGACAAGTAATCCTCTTCCCCTTCCTAAGCGCCTTGAAACCCTCTGGGTATGTAGTGCGCTATATAAATTCTTTGACTTGACTTGACTTGACTTGACTTAGTCCGGGCTTCGTCCGGCGCGTCCCGCGGTTGCGTTCCTTCCTTTTCAAGCGCCTCCGGGCACGGTGTTGCTGGTGTCAGGTGAGCGCCGCCGGGGCACCTGGGTAGTGTAGTCCGGCCGTTCCCCTCACGGTGTTGGCTGGACTCCCCCGGTGCGGCCGTTCCCCTCACGGCAATGGCGAGATGCAGGACGCCTGGTAAGTTCACAAAAAGCTTTCCCGGTGAGCGCTCGGCGCTCCTTCCTTTTCAAGCGCCTCCGGGCGCGGCGTTGCTGGCGTCAGGTGAGCGCCGCCGGGGCACCTAGGTAGTGTAGTCCGGCCGTTCCCCTCACGGCGTTGGCTGGGCTTCCCCAGTGCGGCCGTTCCCCTCACGGAAATGGCGAGATACAGGACGCCTGGTAAGTTCACCAAAAGCTTTCCCGGTGAGCGCTCGGCGCTCCTTCCTTTTCAAGCGCCTCCGGGCGCGGTGTTGCTGGCGTCAGGTGAGCGCCGCCGGGGCACCTGGGTAGTGTAGTCCGGCCGTTCCCCTCACGGCGTTGGCTGGACTCCCCCGGTGCGGCCGTTCCCCTCACGGCAATGGCGAGATGCAGGACGCCTGGTAAGTTCACAAAAAGCTTTCCCCAAGTTGGAGAACTGGTACGAGAGAAGATCGATAACAAGAAAGAATTTGGTCCTTCATATCGAGCTCCGGTTCCCGTTCTTGGAGTGAAGTGCACAAGGACAGTCATTTTACCACCACTTCCAGGTCGTAAGAAAAACAGGTTTATCTCAATTGACAATGTCAAGATACACAAGGTGGCCGATTCTTCATAGTATGACACCAGCTGTCTCCTGTCCTTCGATTGTGAGAAATTCTGTGTTGGCCACTACTTCTAATGCTGAATCAGAAGTGGCCCTCGAGATGCCTGTTGTTTCCAATCCTTTATTAAATACTTTTCCTGTTAATGACAATGATGACCTAAATTACACCTATCCAACTGATTTATCGATGCCTGATTTACAGACACGTTTGGCCACAGAATCCAGATTCTCCTTTGACTCTGTTTCAGTACATTTGAAAAAACCCTCACGTTTTGCGATTTATGCCACTTTATTTAAAAAACATTTTTTGATTCCCACTTGGACATATAATTGGCTAGTTCTTTTTTCAGTTTACCTTTTTATGTCAATTGGTTTTGTGTTTTATTTTTTCCGTCTGATCGATGGACACTATGTCGAGGAAAGAACATGCATTCGGCACCTTAATTGAACTTTGGCCCCACTTTCCTCATCACATTCAGCACACAGACTGAAAAGAGACTTGAATGTTGTTAACATCACTGCTTGTCCTGTTCTTGATGGGATAGTGTGGGATGCAGTTAAATTTCAGATCCATAGCCCCACTGAAGTGGTTAATGTCCCTAATGTGCTCAGAGTGAACATGGGGGATGTGGTGAAACAAAACATCCGTTCTGATGATTGGGATATTCAGGCCGTAGAATCATTATTCTCTGACTTGAAATATTATACTGCCTTTGATGCTGAAGATTTATATTTAGATTCTGCTAATTATTTTGCTTTCAACATTTTGGTAACCATTATCTGCATAAAACAAGTTCCAGAAGGAATACTGTAAATTACACAAATTGGGAACATTGCCCAGCACCGTTACAAGGCAGCTCTAGTACATTTTTGAAAAAGTACACTTATTTTACCGACTTTAATCAATCAAGTCGTAAGTCCTTTTATTTTAAAATGACACAAAAGTCCATGTCCAAAGTTAGACTTACCGATACTAAATTGTTGTATTCGAAGTCCTTTCTAGACAAATTAGCTGTAGAAGGCTATGAGCTATGGAAGGAAACCATTGACCTTAAATCAGTTTGGGGTTCTAAAAGTTGGCAGGTACAAGGCGTTGAGGCTTTGCACCGTGCATGTCTCATCCCAAATCATATGTTGTTTTTAAATTCTACTATTTTTCAAACAACATGCATTGGATTGGCAACTTCTAAAAAATTAAATACACCTACTATCCCTGATTTGGAGGAGTATTCCGGTTGGAACAATTTTACACAGTTTTCCATTCAACAGTTGCAAACACTGTTGCACAATTCATCCTTTAATATATCCAGTTTGAATTCGAAGGGTTGGCTGGTGTGGCACAGAAACTCAGATTCGTGCCAACGTCGTTTTCTGGGTTTAGCTGACGGGTTTACACAAGTCAGGCCTGATCCCCGTTTTGATAATGACCATTCAGTCACCACTTACTCGGTAGTCAAATTGTGTCAGAATTGGCTTCAGCATTCCACATTAGCTGCAGTTAAATTGCATCTATCGAAGCTGAATGATAATGAATGATAATGTGGATTTAAATGATTTCATAAAAGGCCCGACTAGTGGTAGATCAAAAAGATGGATTTATGCAATTTACTATGAAATCTGGAAAACTTCACAGATTGAGGCAGCTAAGCGCCTTAGAGCAATTGATCAAGCTAATTTAGAAAAGGTGCTCGCTGTTGTGGATAATAGTATTAACATGCTTTCTTCATGCATTTACACGTTGAACAATATTGTATCTTCTGTTGTTGATGTTGTACATGATGAAGTGTCTGTGTTAACCATGGTCAAAATCAATTGCGTTCCATTATGCAGTTTGCCTGGACCCTGCAGACGCTTAAGGCTGGTATAGTGCCTTGGAATTACATGAATGTATCCTCCCTCTTAGCCCCTTTTAATCTGACAGAAAAACAACGCATGCTTTCAATGCGTGATGCATCCTTTTCCATGTTACACATTGAGAGGTTAGAATCTTTGCCATTCTCTGTTGCAGAAGACACTGCTGCTACATGGCTTATCCACGGATTAATCACATTACCTTTTGCCTCATACAAATCTACAAATTGTATGCGATATATTGCAATAGGAAAATATGAACCATTAGGAAGCGCATTTCTCCATGAGGCATGGTCCCTTCCATTCACTTATAGGTGCCTGAAAGACGAGAAAGAAGTTTACCTTAAGGGGGAGGAATGCACAGATACACCTGACCATTCATTGATATGCAAGCACATCCAGTTACACGGTTCTTGTAATCAGGACCGGCCAAATTTAGCCTGTGTTTTGAAAGGTACACCGGTTCCCGCAATAGTTCCAACTTTCACTTTGCTGGTAAACTGTAGTTATTTACTGTTGAATAATGAGGAATGTTGTGGGTTAATTATTTGTATCGCTTATGTGGTAACAGTATCAGAGTGTGTGGTCTGTTGCAAAAATGTTCTGTATCCTCCTACACATGGGAATTCAGACGTTTCCATCTGGCCGCGCATCCCAACCTTGAAAGCAGAGTTCAATGGTATGAGTAGAATAAGAGCCCTTTTGTCTCGAAAAGAGGTGGCCCTGAGTTCGGCCCGAGAAATATTTGTCCTTCACATAGCTAACACGCGCACAGAGGTGCAGGCGCTTTTAAATACTGACTTGCCGTAACATTTCAGCGAGCTAGTTCATCAAATCTTTAATGCCTCCTCCACGTCTGGCCTCGCTCACTTTTTTAAAATAGTTAGCAGTGGTCTCGTGACTTCCTTTGAGAAAATATTTGGAGTCATTCCTGCCTTTTTTCATTCTATATTTTCAAGCCTGTTTGGTGGCTTCCCTGTTTTGCTAGCATTGGCTGCAGGAGTTTTGGTGATATTTTGTTTTATTAAACATGGATTCCCGTCCTGCGCTAGAAGCCGCACAGCCCCTCCTGGCACTGTTTCGTAATCGAATGTTTGATTACTTTGGCGCACTGCCGCTTGCGACTTTAACAACGCATTTGGATTGTCATTTCGGTTTTCCTATTTCACATGTGTCCAGCCTGTGTTTCATTGCCTGAGCTGCGATTTCGACTGGGCCCTTGATTTGTGTCTCTGCAAGACGGTGTCTCCTGACGTCAATTTTAATCTTCTGATGAACCCCGTAGTTGCTCACGAGTTGATTTATTCTGTCGAAAGGATTATGGCCTTGGCAGCGATGCATGGACTAATGGGTCATTGGGACATACTCGCAGCAGCGCATGAGATCTTAGCACAGAGCTTTCTTGTGAACCCACCAAGTTGTCCTCTGATGATACTAGAGGATCCAGAGCTGGAGGAGCACGTATGTTCTTTCCCACTGCTTAATTGGATGGCTGAACTGTTTTCAGGTGATGACAGTGATTTCATGCTGGAGGCTGTAGCTGCATATTTTGCATATTCGGTCCTATCCTGAAAAACCTTTGGAACTTTGGCTTATTGCACGTTCCTGATTGAATTGTTTTTTGAAAGGGGGCCTTTTTAAGTACGAACTGTTTTTCTACACCCCGTGCCTATTGACTTGAATGAAAGTGGGCCTTGAGTTGCAGTATAAAACTTTTTACTTTGGCCACTGTAAGGCCATCGCATCATTACCGTAGCTCATTATTATTGAACTTTGCTTTCATGTTATGCCCCTATTCTCGTGTTGCCTTACCTTATTTTTGACAGTGCTCGGATCATTGGGGAGTGTCATATAGCTACTTCTTTTCTATATACTGTGTTAAGTTAGCATGAGCTTATTAAATGTTTAAACACCCTTTTTCCTTTTGCTTCATTTTGCACACGACACATAATTGTTATTGTAGCTTTCAACCTAGAAGAGCGATGTGATTTACTTGAGAATAATATGTTATTGCTCTGATATTAGCTTTGCTTGGTACACTGTCTGCACAGTGAGTGCTGAAACCTCTAAGGATAACTCAACTCAGTGTTGTTGTGAGGTCTGATCTTTGCACCTTCTTAGACATAACACAAATGCAGTTGCTGCCAAAATCGGGCTCTAAGCGGGTTTAAGATAGAGTTACTGGGAATGCAAAAACACACTTGATGGTGCTTCGCATGCAGAGAGCTGGTGGAAGATGATGTGATCCTCTGCCACTGAGATTTTGAGGTATGGGCACGCCCTGCTAAAACCCAAACCTTCATAGATATAATATACTATGCTAAATAGGGATGGTGAGAAATAGGTGTTGTTAATTCCTATTCATTTCAGCATTTTAGTATGCTGTCACCGTTCGCTTTCTATGGACTAGTAACTATGCTGATAACTTTGTTTCTTATAATATGTTTGCTTGTATTATATAAGATACTGCGTTTGAGAACCCTGCATTGGTAAATAAATATTTCAAATATGCACGTGTTCTCTTTTTCTCCACGTTCTGGTTTGAAATGATTATAGAGCGAAAGAGTGTTCATGTGTTCCACGATACTTGAGGTAATCTAAGTTCATGTTCTGGTTTGTCTAAGCATTGGGAGTTTGTTATGACCACTGAGACACTGTAGCTAGCTTGGTAAGGGGATTTTGGGTACTGAGTTGAGTTTTGGGCCACCCTAATTCACTGAGGTTCCAAATCTCTATGCACAGTTCTGTAGGAGAAAATAATCCCTGCTACAATAGTACAGTACACAAGAACAGTACCATAAATTAAATTGTAGCCTAAGCAATGCTAAAGTATTCAATCGTAATTTAACTAGTAGTTGCGTGGATTATGGCTACTACAAGAACTAGTACTGAAGGACACAGCAGCGTAAGCTTTCGTTACTTGTAGGAGGATGTTGTTGATGAATCCTCTCGATGGCGGACATGAAATTCTGAAATTATTTGCAAATACTCATGGGTGTGTGTCAAGCAGAATAGGAATATATCCACGGATTCCTTGACCTGCCTTTAAATAGATTTTCTGTTGCTTTGACCTTATCCTCCCCAGCAAGCGTGTGGAATTATTGGTGTCATTTACTCACACACCTCAATGAAAACCACACAGCCCGGGGGAAGAGGGTTAGGGTTTGAAAAATGGATGGGAATGGGGGTTTGGGGGAAAGTTTTTTGTAGAGAGAAAAAAAACCACAGCATGGACGAACAACAAATGAAGAAAAACAATCTTTGGATACAAGCTTCATAGAAGTTCACAACAATAACATTATTTAAAAGATAAGGACAAGTGAAGTGGATACTGTAACTGTATGTTGTAGTTGTCCTGGTCAAATTGGGATGTTGCATGCATCCAGCTATTCCTCTTATTCGCGGTACTCCTCCATTCCATTGGGCGTTCCGTCGATCAATTTTGGAGAATACACTGTCCACTGCCTGCCTGGCGGATGCGGAATTGCTATGGTACGCCTGAGTTAACACCTTGGCTGCTTGAGATATTTGTTTGCTGTGCTGGATCCTAATGGAAATGGGTGTGTTCATGACGAGCTGAGCTCGTCATGAGCACACGAGCAGTGTGCCTCATGACGAGCTGAGCTCGTCATGAGCACAGAAGGAGTTAATGTTTTTCCCATCGCCCAGGGTAAGTGCCGGCCTGTAATTTTCGATGGAAAAACAGAAAGGGATATTAACACCACGGAGGAAAAATATAAGGTACTGTGTGTAGTGCAAAATTTCACTTTCAGAGGCGACAGTATTACATACAAGCATCATTTCTAAAGTGCGTACTCTGAGTCTCCTTTTCAAGGATAATAATTAGCACACAGCAGGTCAGGGCCATGCAGACGGTCAAGGCAGGCACCACTGAGTGAACCAACCTCCATGTAGCATACCTCTTTGACAAAGACAGACAAAGCAGATCTAATTTTATACAGCAAGCCACATAGCCACAATTTTACATGAACTGCTGTCTGGATTCTGGCAAAAGAACACTACACTGGCTCGACCACTCCATACCACGACTAGACAGATATATGTAGTTCTGCTGTGGTTGTTGTTGACTTGTTCACCTGTTTGCCACTCACGAAATGGCCATAGTTCTTCCGTACACCGACGATGATGATCCATTCTTCCCAGTGAGTGACTGTAAAGATATTATGTAACTTTGATCATCAAGACTCATCATCATCATCATCATCATGGTATTGGCAAACTCAATGTTGTTCATGCAGTCACAGTCTACACACAGAAAATCCAAGGACATTTTTCATATAAAAAAATGCAACGTAGTGGCCCCTGCAGTAGACGTACAATTTGCATTAAACAAGGTAAAAACAGAGTAGGCTTGAGTTACATTTAGTGTGTAAAAGATTAAATAATAACAGAACACATAGGATTCATTTCATGCACAACAAACAAACAGCAATTGCTTGCATCAGAGCCAAACAGCCAATGTTGTCCACTCCGCATGCCATCTCATCATTCATTACCTGTTCCACTTTTTGTCAGCATCTTATTCTTAAGTGCAGGGCCACAGGGCAGCCTCTCGTGTCAATTTCAGAAGTAACAGTCCGCATAGCGACAGTTTCTTGATTCTGCGTAATCCGGCCATCTGCCGTGAGGGAAACAAATGGATAGGGGGAGTCTGGAGGAGAAGGAGGATAGAGGAGCATGACTGAGTTGTGAACTTGTGAACTAGAAATGCAGACAGCGTCACCTTCAGTATGGAAATAAGACGAAGACAGTGCTGCTGATGGACTTGTTGTGATTAGAGTTTTGTTGTGCTAAAAGTTGCAAAACAAAGAAAGACACACAGAAATAAAAGTGAATAAGGATGAATAAAAAAGTAAGCATTTCAAGCCTAGGTGTCAGGGAAGTAGAGCTCGTCCTCAAACTCTGTGAATTGAACCTGGAGTAGGTCAGCTAACAGCGAAGAACTTACGTCACTTAAGTCGGTGCCCCCTTCTTCCTGCGTGGATTCACGCATTTTGTAATCTGGTGGTATGAAGTGCTGATTCATCTTGATCAGTGTTAACCTCTTCACACTTTTGGGCGAGAGGCGGGTCCTTTTTGAAGTTGCAATGGCACCAGCAGCACTGAAAACCCGTTCAGAAGACACGTTTGCGATTGGGCAAGCCAAACAATTTATAGCCAGCTTGGTGATCAGTGGCCATTGAGACCTTTTCCCATACCAATACACCAATGGGTACTGTTCAAAGAAGACCTCTGTTGGGTCATCCAGATAGGCCTGCCCCATCCACTCAAGGTCCTCCATGGGTGCTCCACTTTGCGTACCATCTGTTGCCTTTGCATCAACACTGGAACAAGCAAACCCATGATGAGTTATCCAATCCGCTTCTGACAATATTATGGCTGGGCCTAGTGCAGGTGATGGTGATGATACAGTTGCTGCTGTCAGTAACTGCTGTGAGGGAAAGTGACTGACTTCGGCCACAGCAGTGGACCTTGACGCTGGAAGGCCTACTGCTTCAGTAGTACTTGTGGCGGTTCCTTCAATTTCCTGCCGCTCTTTTTCGAACCGAGTGGCTGACGAGCTAGCCAATGGTTCGAGGCATGTGGGCTGCTGAATTCATATCTGTGCATAGATCGCCGCCTAGTGTTGGGTCCGGATGATTGCGCATTGTTGTCCTGGAAGAGTCTTCGAAGTATCACGAGATAGGTGGCTCCTCCCCTGGACTACAGTGCGCATGGGCATCGCCTCCATCCCCAGATTGTTTTTTTCCGCCATTGGGTTCGGATGTGTGTCGGTTCCCTCTGTCGGAACCGATAGTTGTTAACTCTCTTCACTCGAGACCAATAGGTCTTTAGGCATTGGCGCCGGTATCGTTTTCGTTCGGGTTTACTGTTTCTTCAGCTCCGAACTCTCGCTGCCCTTCCGCGTGCTGTCGGCGCGGACGGGCCTACACGACGCTCCAGACATGGAACGGACTCCGTTTAAACGATGCCCGGTGTGCAATGCGAAATACTCGCACCTCGACGTGCACCCAGTGTGCAACACCTGTCTGTCGCCGGACCACGACGAGGCCAGGTGTATGACCTGCTCGAAGTTCCGGTGCAAGAAAACCCTCAAGATTCGTCGGGCTGCGAGACTCCAGCCCAAGCTGTCGGCGCCCCCGCCGGACGATATCTTCGAAGAAGACGTTGGAAGCGACAATGTCCAACAAGTTTCGGACTCTGATCCTGCGTCCGAGGGGGAGGCCTACGACGCAGGAGACGAGGATTATGACGAAGCCGGCGACGAGGTAGGGGACGACGATACGGCCTTTGCCACCGTGGGGGATAGCTCGGAGGAGGAGCTTCCCCAGACTGACTCAGGGGTCGACCCCCTTCCAGCGGTCCAGGTCGAGGGATCGCCTTCGGGCCTTACCCAAGACCGTGTTATTAGTCCAGCAGCCCTGCCTACGGGCCCGGCCACGGACATTTTGGAGGTGCCACTCACATTTCCAAAAACGAAAGTGAAGCCTTCGGGTTCAACACCTCCGGTTTCGAAACCGAAAGTGAAAGCGGTACAGAAGGCTCTGGAGGCGTCAAAACCTAAGAAATCCAAGATGGCTGGCATGGGCAGTCCCGCCAAGATGGCTGACCCGAAGGCCTCAGGGTCGGCGCTGAAGGCGAAGTCGACCGACGTGGCTGCGTCGGCGCCGAAGATGGTCGCGGTTGATGACCCGAAGAAGGCTTCGAAGAAGCGTCAAGGCGATCCCAAAGCTCTGGCTTCCCCGGCTCCGGCCGTCGGAGCCAAGGAAGGTGCCGCATCGACTCCGAAGACGGTGCCTCTCGCCGACACCACTCCCAAGTCGGGGAAATCACGCAAGGCGGTCACTCCCTCTCCGGCCCTTTCGAAGAAAGTCGAGGAGTCCCTGCAACGGATTCGGAAGGTCGCGGAGCTTCCCGACCCTGAAGCTGGGGTGTCGAGCCCGCGCTGACGCCGTCGAAGGCACAAGCGCCTATCCGCTTCACCCTGCCGCCGAAGTCGACGCCGAAGGCCTTCGCTTCGAAGCAGGTGGCTGGGGTGCCCTCGAAGGAGGTGTCGACGCCCAAAGCGTCTCCGGTTGTGTCTAAACCTCGCCTCCAGCCACTCGCGGGGGAGGAACGTCGTGCAGTCATCATCGACGCCAATACCGGGAAGCTGTCCCTCCTCAAAAGGAAAATCACCACGGAGCCGGTGTTAGAGCACTTTCGCATTCCTCTCAAGAACAAGAGGGATTCTGCGGGTACTTCAGCGCCTTCGGCGCCGACGTCTCCAAGTGACCTGCCGCGTTCCCCAACTCACTCCAACGCGGGGGATGGCGACGAGGAGGAGGTAGAGTACAACTATCCGGCGTACTCGGATCCAGAGGAGGAACATGAACCTTGGTCTGCCGGAGGCGACCCTGAGGACCCGCAGTCGGGTCAGGAACCGCAACTCTTTGCGGCTAAAACTTCGCCAACGGAGGACTCTGCTGCCTTCAACGCGTTGATCGAGAGAGCTGCGGCTAACCACGATGTCGAGCTGCACTGCGATCCCGTGGATGTGGACTTTTTATTTGACACTTTCTCTGTGGCCGAAAAGTCAATAAAAACTTTGCCAATGCTCAAGGGAGTGCTCAAGCACGCTCAGGAGGTCTTCAAGGAGCCCACTCGGGCGCGTGTCATCAATCCACGCATTGATAAAAAATATAAGGCAGCGCCCTCGGATCCAACATATATCAAGGGACACTTGCCACTGGACTCTTTGGTCGTATCCAATGCTCGCAAGAGGGCGAACTCACAGACGACTGGTGACGCTCCTCCCCCAGACAAAGAGTCAAAAATCTTTGAGGCATCAGGGAAACGGATTGCTGCACAGGCAGCTAACATTTGGCGCATCTCGAACACGCAGGCCCTACTTGCACGCTACGATAGGGCTCATTATGACACCCTAGAAGCACTGCTACAGCACTTGCCTGACCAGTGCAAGGAGGCAGGGGAAATGTTAATTCAAGAGGGCAAGCTCATCACAAACGCTTCAATCAAATGTGCGCTAGATGTAGCGGATACAGCCTCCAGGGCTATCAACACTAGTGTGTTGCTCAGAAGACATGCCTGGCTTAGGATTTCAGGGTTTAAACCTGATATATAAACGACCATCCTGAACCAAACGGTTAATCCTGACCATTTGTTTGGCCCTGAGGTTGATGCGACGCTTGAGAAAATGAAAAAGGATACAGACACTGCTAAGTCTATGGGGGCCCTTCAGTCTCAGCAGTTTCGGGGTGGTTCCTTTCGCCGCTCCAACACCAGAGGCACCTCAAGGGGTCAGGCATCGCAATCAACCCAGTACTACAAGGGCAATACCCAAACCTCGTACGCCAACAAGGGTAGAGGTGGCTACAGAGGCAACAACATCAAAGGCAGGGGACGTGGAAACAACAGCTCCAGGTCCACCGCCGCCAACAAGCAGTGACGCCTTGTCACTGCCCCCCGACCACACCACCCCGGTCGGGGGGAGACTCCAGCAGTTCCTGCCCGCGTGGAATTCCATCACCACGGACAGGTGGGTCAAGTCTCTTATCCAGTACGGTTACTGTCTGGAACTTACTTCCACTCCACCGAACATACCTCCAAGAAGCCGTCCTATGTCCGGCGAGCACTTGCTCTTGTTGCAGCAGGAAGTTCAGGTCATGCTGCAAAAAGGGGCAATCGAGCTCGTCCCACTGCAGGAAAGGGGTACGGGAGTTTACTCTCTGTACTTTCTGATCCCCAAAAAGGACGGTTCCCTACGGCCCATCCTGGACCTCAGGCCCCTCAACTGGTACATTCTCTCGGAGCATTTCCATATGCTCACGTTGCAGCAGGTACTCCCTCTGCTTCAACAGGGGGACTTCCTGGCTACGTTGGATCTAAAAGATGCATACTTTCATATCCCCCTGCATCCTTCCCACCGGAAGTATCTCAGATTCACGATCCAAGACCAGCACTACCAGTTCAGGGTTCTGCCGTTCGGGGTCACCACAGCGCCAAGGGTCTTTACGAAGTGCCTGGCGACTGTGGCGGCGCATCTACGACGCCAGAACGTCCACGTGTACCCTTACCTGGACGACTGGCTCATTCAAGCAAAAACAGAACAACGGTGCGCCGACCACGTGTCCCGCACCATTCATCTCCTGCACGATCTGGGATTCTCTCTGAACTACCCGAAATCCCATCTCCAGCCCGCCCATGTACGACAGTATCTGGGCGCGACGATAAACACTCTGGCAGCCACTGCGCAGCCAAATTCAGTGAGAATCGCCAGTATCCAAACGCTGATCCAACGATTCAGACCTCAACACTCGCTTCCAGCGAAGGTGTTCATGCAGTTGATAGGCATGATGGCCTCCTGCATCTCCATTGTCCCGCACGCGAGACTACATATGCGCCCGCTTCAGGAGTGCCTGGCACGTCAGTGGACTCAGGCTCGTGGGCAACTGACAGACCTAGTGTTGGTGAGCGGTCGGGCATACAACTCTCTGCATTGGTGGAATCCACAAAACCTTTGCAAGGGCCGACCTTTCCAAGAGCCTGTGCCACAGATCATCCTGACGACGGACGCTTCTCTCCAGGGATGGGGAGCGCATGTACTCCACTACACAGTGCAGGGACTATGGACACTACAGCAAAGGAAGATGCACATCAACGTGTTGGAACTGATGGCAATCTTCATGGCCTTAAAGGCGTTCAAAGTACATCTGTGCAACAAGGTCGTGTTGATCCGGACTGACAACATGACAGCCATGTACTACATTCAAAAGCAGGGAGGCACACACTCTCCGCAGCTGTCTCATCTGGCTCAGAGCATGTGGAAGTGGGCCATTCAGAGGAACATCTTCCTCATGGCGGAGCATCTCCCGGGCAAGGACAACCAGATGGCGGACCTGCTCAGCAGGCACAGCCATCAAATGCACGAGTGGGAGATACATCCATCAGTACTCCAACCGTACTTCCAAAGGTGGGGTCATCCAGAGATAGACCTGTTCGCCACAAAGGAGAACGCAAAATGCCAAAGCTTCGCCGCCAGGTTCCCACACCCGCAATCACAGGGCAATGCGATGTGGATGAACTGGTCAGGCAGATTTGCGTACGCTTTTCCCCCAGCACCTCTGATACCGCTGGTGGCACGCAAGCTCAGGCAGCACTCGATGACTCTCATCCTGGTTGCTCCAACGTGGGCTCGCCAACCATGGTACACCACGTTTCTGGAACTCTCTGTGGTACCGCATCAAAGGCTTCATCTCACTCCCAGCCTTCTGACGCAGAGCCATGGCGACATTCAGCACCCAGATCCGCAACAGCTCAACCTGGCGATCTGGCTCCTGAAGTCCTAGAGTTTGGCTACCTCAATCTTCCTCCCGATTGCATGAACATCAATCGGGAGGCAAGGAAGCCCACTACTAGAGCTTGTTATGCGGCTAAATGGAAGAGGTTTGTCATTTACTGTGTTAACCACGATATTGACCCGCTAGATGCTTCCATTCAAAACATCATTTGTTACCTGTTCCACCTGTATCAATGCAATTTGGCGTACTCTTCCATCCGCATTCACCTGTCTGCTATGGCAGCATACCTCCAGAACAGGCAACACCTGTCACTTTTTAAGGTCCCTGCTATCAAGGCTTTTCTGGAAGGACTCAAGAGAGTCATTCCGCCTAGGACCCCACCAGCTCCAGAATGGAACCTCAATGTGGTTCTTACAAGGCTGATGGGTCCCCCCTTTGAGCCGCTGCATTCTTGTGAGCTCCAGTTTCTGACTTGGAAGGTTGCTTTCTTAGTAGCAATTACATCGCTACGGAGGGTTAGCGAGTTGCAGGCGCTCACCATCCAAGAACCTTTCTTCCAAGTACATGCTAACAGGGTTGTGCTCCGCACTAACCCTAAATTCTTACCCAAGGTTGTGTCTCAATTCCATATGAACCAGACAATTGAGTTGCCGGTGTTTTTCCAAAACCCAGAGACGCTGGCGGAGCGGATGCTCCACACCCTTGACGTTAAAAGAGCCTTGATGTACTATGTAGACAGGACAAAAGATTTTCGCAAAACCAAGCAGCTTTTCGTTGCTTTTGCCTCACACCACAAGGGAAACGCTATCTCCAAAGCTGGGATCGCTAGGTGGATTGTGAAATGCATTCAAATCTGTTACGCTAAAGCTAAACGCACTCTCACTATCCCACCAAGAGCCCACTCCACCAGGAAGTTGGGGGCCTCTATGGCTTTCCTAGGTAACATTCCCTTAGAAGACATTTGTAGAGCAGCCACTTGGTCTACCACACATACTTTCACTAAACATTACTGTGTAGACGTACACTCCAAACAGCAGGCAGCTGTTGGTCAGGCTGTTCTCAAGACACTTTTTCAGACTGCTGCAGCTGGCACGGGCGACCGCCGCTAATGGAGGGACTGCTATGTATTCTATGCACAGATATGAATTCAGCAGCCCACATGCCTCGAACTGCAAATGCTACTTACCAGTATGCATCTGTTCTTGGCATGTAGGGCTACTGACATTCATATCGCCCACCCTCCTCCCCGGCGCCTGTAGCAGCTGCAGTCTTCATACATATATATATGCTCAAAGCATGGTCATCACTCACATACTTCACTCCATCTCTGCCAATGGCTAAAAACAATCTGGGGATGGAGGCGATGCCCATGCGCACTGTAGTCCAGGGGAGGAGCCACCTATCTCGTGATACTTCGAAGACTCTTCCAGGACAACAATGTGCAATCATCCGGACCCAACACTAGGCGGCGATCTATGCACAGATATGAATGTCAGCAGCCCTACATGCCAAGAACAGATGCATACTGGTAAGTAGCATTTGCATTTGTACTTGGAAACATCTGCTTCAGAAAAAGGAATAAATGTATTGCTGGCCAGTGCCTTTCTGAACCGTGGATCCAGAATAGTGGCACAAATGTAATGTTGTTTTGAATGTATTTTTGTAAGACTTTCATTGTCAACTAGGCGGCTTAATAAGCTCTCGGCCAACTGATATGCGTCTAGTTTTTCAGCATCAACTTGGAACGTTGAAGACACCGCCTTCAGTTGGTGCTCTAGCATGCGCAACAATGGGATAGCTTTGCCCAAAGTACAGTCCTCCCTGCTGACTTCAAGTGTGAACACCTCAAAAGGACGATGCATGTCTGTCAGGCTTTTAACTAGGTCCCATTCATCCACCTCTAGGCTTATGTCTTTCATAGAAGCACCCCGTGCGTTAAAGACATACTCATTGATTACCAAGTACTGCTCAAACTGAAGCTCAAGCATGTAGAAGGTTGAGTTCCATCGTGTTGTCACCTCCTGGATGAGTCCTCTGACTGGCACACTACGGTTACGTTGAATGATGCTCAGCTGCTTCTGAGCCTTAAAAGAATGGCTGAAATGTGTGCAGATTCTCCGGCAGGTGGTCAGTAACTTGCTGACTGTGTTTTCTTTTTTCAAGAAATCTTGAACAACAATATCTGAAAGAGACACGTTAGTGATAGATTCCTTACCTTAGAATATCCCCAGGCGTCAGACTGGATCCGGAAATTTTTGCGTAGCAATACCCCTGCGCGCTGTTAGGCGTCGTCTGCGGCTCCGCGTCCGTCGTCGGCGTCGTGAGCGCCGGGATGACGTCATCGGAGTATATAGACGGCGCCCATGCGCGCTGACGTCAGTTCTTCTTTTTTCCGCGCCAGCTAGCGCAGATCCGGAAGAAGCTCTACCCCCAGTCACTTTTTGACTGAAAACTTTTTGATCTTTTTGATCCTCTACTTAGTCGATTCTCGACTATCGGTGCCAGGGATGCCCGGGTTCAAGCCTTGCTCGAAGTGCGGCCGACTCATGTCGGTCACGGACCCCCATCGCCGGTGCCTGAAGTGCTTAGGCCTCGACCACGACGATCGAACCTGTGACGACTGCCGGGCCCTGACGTCGAAGGCTAGGCGGGAGCGGTCCCGCAAGCGTCTCGAGCTGAGGCAGTCGGCCCCGCGCCGCTCCAGGTCCCGGTCCCGGTCCCACGGGAGGTCGAGGGACAGGTCGCGAGGTCGGAGTCATCGACGCTCCGGGAGTGGTCACCGATCGTCTGGATCCAAGTCCTCAGGTAAGAGGCATGAGAGGTCGGAGCGCCACCATCGGTCCTCCGACCCGCCCCGACGCTCGCTCGATGCGGCCGGGGGTTCGGGCGACACCGCCCACGCGGCTCCGCGGGAGTCGCAAGCGTCGCCGCCTGCCCCACACCTTCGGGTCCCTGGGCACGGCGCGTCGCAGGAGGAGGTCGAGAGGTACCTCATGGCCATGAGGGCCCTCCCTCCTCAGTCGGTTCCCGTGGCGCCTTCGGGCCGATCGGCTCCGTCTGGAGGTCCTTCCGGGTCGGGCGCTTCGGCCCCGACGACGTCGGGTGCTTCGGGCCCGGCGCCGCTGGCGACTTCGGTCCCGGCGCCGCGCGACCTCGCTGGATCCGGCTCCGGATCCGGGACCTCGCCGGTCGACCTTACGACCTCACCGGCGCCGTCCCTTCAGGTGTCGTCCCCGGCAGCCGTAGTGGTTGCCGACCCCAATGCTTCCTACGGTCCGCCTCAGGCGTCGGAGGGGCGCCGCTGGGCGCCGATTCCGTCGGCCATCGGAGAATTCTATCTCCACGAGGAGGCCCTGGCTGTTCATCCTGGTCTCCAGGAGCTGGGTGACGAGGAGCAATGGGAGGGGTCCGAGGACCCTCTGGCACGTGATTGCCAGTCACATCAGGACTGGACATATGAGCTTGGGGAGGCCAGTGGTATTGACACCTCGCCTGACACTGGATTTACATCGCCCCCGACTGTGGCTTCGGAGGCGGGTTCTGCTTACAGCGTAGTGTTGACGAAGGCAGCTAAGGCCCTAAACCTTGAGCTCCCCGTCGCGGCCGTGAGGACTAATCTCCTCACTGAGGTGCTCAAACAGCAGTCCGGCTCCGCGGAGCCCCTTCTGCCGTTCAATGAGGCCTTGTGTGACGTTCTGCTGGGCACTTGGTCCAAGCCCGCCACAGGTCCCCCTGTGGATAGGAACGTGGCCAGACGCTACCGCCCGGCACCGGGCGACCCTTGCTTTTTGTCCACCCACCCCACCCCCGAGAGCCTGGTCATCCAGGCCTCCACTTCCCAGACCGCATTCCCGACGGCCCCGCCCGATCGGGAATCCAAGAGATATGAGCAGTTCGGGAAGAAGGTCTTCTCGTCTGTGAGCCTAGGGCTCCGGTCAGTCAACACCAACTGTCTCTTGGGCCGCTACACCCACACTCTGTGGGACACGGTTGCGGAGGTGCTGCCACAATGCTCTGAGGAGGTCAGGGCTAAACTCAGCCAAACCCTTGCGGACGGCCGAGATGCGGCACGATTTTCCATCCGGTGTGGGCTGGATACCACGGACTCACTGGGCAGGGCGATGGCAACGACGGTGGCGGTTCGACGCCACGCCTGGTTGAGGTCCGCCAATTTCTCGGCCGATGTCCAGGCCACTCTCCTGGACATGCCGTTTGATGGCCGTCGCCTCTTCGGCGACAAGGCAGACCATGCGCTGGAACGTTTTAAGGACTCCAGGGCCACGGCCAAGTCCTTGGGCCTTGCGGCCCCACGCCAGCAATCGGGTGCCTTTCGCTCCTTTCGTGGCCACGGAAGGGGCGCCCCACCACGGACCGTCAGCCACGCGCCGCAGAATGTTCAGCAACGCGGTGGCGGCCGTGGGAACCGCCGTGGCGGTGGTCGGGGCCAGCGGCGAGGCCAGTCCACACCTCCCTCAGCAGCCCCCGCCTCAAAACCTTCCTAGTCCGAGTTTTCAGGCCCATGTGACGCCTGTGGGAGGCAGGGTTCGCCATCACCTCTCCCACTGGCATACAGTCACTTCGGACAGGTGGGTGCTGCAAATTGTCCGAAGGGGTTTCTCCCTCCCCTTCGAGTCTTCCCCTCCATCCATGCCACCTCAATGCCACCGTGTGTCGGGGGATCACTTGCGACTTCTGCAAGGGGAAGTTTCGGCCCTCTTGGCCAAGAGGGCCATCGAGCGCGTTCCTGGGCCAGAAGTAGGACGTGGCTGTTACTCCCACTACTTTCTGGTACCCAAGAAGGGCAAAGGGGGCCTACGCCCTATCTTGGATCTGCGGAACGTGAACGGCTTCCTCCGTACGGAGAAGTTCAAGATGCTCACTTTGGCTCAGGTCCTGGCTGCCCTGGACCCAGGAGACTGGATGGTAGCGTTGGACTTGCAGGACGCCTATTTCCACATCCCCGTCCTGCCGGCCCACCGGCGTTACCTGCGGTTCACGGTAGGCCACGAGCACTTTCAGTTTACCGTGCTCCCCTTCGGCCTTACCAGCGCCCCACGGGTGTTCACGAAGGTGATGGCGGTGGTCGCAGCCCATCTGCGCAGGCAAGGGGTGTCAGTCTTCCCCTACCTCGACGACTGGTTGTTGAAGGCGGGCTCGCCCCAGACAGTCGTCAGCCACCTCCAGACTACGGCCGACCTCCTGCACTTGCTGGGGTTCTCCATCAATGTGCCGAAGTCGCACCTGTGTCCCTCTCAGAAGCTCCTTTTCATCGGAGCGGTTCTCGACTCGGCGCAGTTTCGGGTTTACCCACCCGAGCAGCGGGTTCGGGATATTCAGGCTCTGATTCCTGTCTTCGGGCCGTTATCCCGGGTCTCGGTCAGGTTGACGCTGCGGCTTCTGGGACTGATGGCCTCCTGCATCCTTCTGGTGCGTCACGCCAGGTGGCGGATGCGGGCTCTGCAGTGGGACCTGAAGTTTCAGTGGGCCCAGCATCAGGGCAACCTGTCCGATCATGTCCTGATCTCGGAGGGCACTGCGAGACAACTGCAGTGGTGGCTCACGGACCGCGACTGGGTCAGTGGCAGATCTCTCTCTCTACCCCAGCCGGAGCACGTAGTTGTGACGGACGCGTCCCTCCAGGGCTGGGGAGGCCACATGGGAGAGGCGGAGATCAGAGGCCTCTGGTCTCCGGCGGAGTCCCGGCTCCACATCAACCTTCTGGAGCTGCGGGCGATTCGTCTTGCACTGAAGGCATTCCTCCCCTCTGTCAGGGGGAGCGTGGTGCAAGTGTTCACCGACAACACCACCGCCATGTGGTACTGCAACAAACAGGGCGGTGTGGGGTCGTGGGCCCTTTGCCAGGAGGCTCTGCGCCTCTGGCAGTGGCTGGAACATCAGGGCGTGACTCTGGTGGTTCAACACCTGGCAGGTTCTCTGAATGCCAGGGCGGACGAACTCAGCCGCCGGTGCATGATGGATCACGAATGGCGTCTGAACTCGGACGTGGCGCAAGGTCTCTTTCGACAGTGGGGAGAGCCTTGGTTAGATCTATTCGCCACAGAAGAGAACGCGCAATGTCAGCAGTTCTGCGCGTTGGAGTTTCCAAGGCGGCACTCGCTCGGAGACGCTTTTCGTCGCGAGTGGAGCTGCGGCCTGTTGTACGCCTTTCCGCCTATACCACTTCTGCCCAGAGTGCTGAAGAAGATCAAGCGCGACCGGGCCCAGGTTATCCTTGTGGCTCCGGACTGGGCTCGAAGATACTGGTATCCCGAGCTACTCAGCATGTCAGTCGATCCCCCGATTCGTCTGCCTCTTCGGGAGGACCTTCTGTCGCAGCAGCAGGGGACGGTCCTGCACCCGAACCTGTCCAGTCTCCACCTACAAGCTTGGAGATTGAGCGGCGGCAGTTGAGGCCATTTGACTTGCCTCCCGAAGTCTGTGACATCATTCTGGCAGCCAGGCGTCCCTCCACTAAGTCGGTATACGCCTGCCGGTGGAATAGATTTGTGGCATGGTGCGCAGCAAAGGCTGTGGATCCCCTCTCTGCACCCCTTTCGGAAGTGCTGCTCTTTCTTCTTTCCCTTGCCCAGAAGGGCTCTGCTCTGGGCACTCTTAAAGGGTATCTCTCTGCTCTTTCAGCCTTCTTGAGGCTACCTGATCAGCCTTCTTTGTTCAAGTCCCCTATAGTGAGTAGATTTCTGAAGGGCATCACACACATGTTCCCTCCTGTTCCCTTCGTGATGCCCCAGTGGGACTTGAACCTTGTTCTCACCTATCTGATGTGTGCTCCCTTTGAGCCACTTCATAACTGTCCTCTTCGCCTCCTTACGCTGAAGACGGCCTTCCTGGTTGCCATCACCTCTGCCAGGAGAGTGAGTGAGCTCCAGGCTCTTTCTTCTTCTCCGCCTTTCCTGTCTGTTCACCCTGATAAGGTGGTGTTGCGTACACGACCTTCCTTTCTGCCCAAGGTTGTCACGGCCTTCCACATCGGGCAGTCCATCACCTTGCCCACCTTCTTTCCGCCTCCGCATCCCTCGAAAGAGGAGGAGAGGCTCCACCGTCTGGATCCAAAACGTGCGCTCTCCTACTACTTGGACCGCACTCGCCAATTCCGGGTGGATGACCAACTCTTCGTTGGTTACGTGGGCGCGAAGAAGGGAAAGGCTGTACACAAGAGGACCATCTCCAGGTGGATCATCTTGTGCATCCAAGCATGCTACTCCATGGCGAGGAAGGAGCCCCCGGCTGGATTGCGGGCTCACTCCACTCGGGCCACGGCAACGACAACTGCCCTGGGCCGCGGTGTCCCCCTGCAGGACATCTGTCAGGCAGCCACGTGGGCCTCGCTGCACACGTTCGCAAGACACTACTGCCTGGACAGTCAAGTCCGGAGGGATGGCTTCTTTGGCCGTTCCGTCCTCCAGGACTTTCTGGTGTGATATTGGTTCGCAGACCCACCACCACGGGGTTGGTATTGCTGGGGTATCTATTCTAAGGTAAGGAATCTATCACTAACGTGTCTCTTTCAGATGCACAAGTTACTACTTGTGTAACGATATATCTGTAAGAGACATTAGTTAGTGATAGATTCCTTACCGCCCTCCCATCCTCCCCGTTCTGCGAACCGATATTTAGGGTTAAGGTCATCCCCTTTCAGGGCCCTAGTTTCATGGCACCAGTGTTAGTTCTATCATGGCTCTGCGTATCTGGCGCGGAAAAGCTGTGTTATCAGAACTGACGTCAGCGCGCATGGGCGCCGTCTATATACTCCGATGACGTCATCCCGGCGCTCACGACGCCGACGACGGACGCGGAGCCGCAGACGACGCCTAACAGCGCGCAGGGGTATTGCTACGCAAAAATTTCCGGATCCAGTCTGACGCCTGGGGATATTCTAAGGTAAGGAATCTATCACTAACTAATGTCTCTTACAGATATATCGTTACACAAGTAGTAACTTGTGCGTTAATACTGTGCGCCAAACACAGCACTTTGAAATAGCCACCATCAGACATGGCCTAAACTATATTACTGCCATTATCCGTGGAAACATAACCAATCATGCGCTTTCTTGGATGCAGCCATTCAAAGACCTTACTGTTAAACTCCTCCAAAATGTTTACTGCAGTATGAGATTTCTCCATGGCAAACATGGCTACTGTTGCATGTTTCCGAGTAGCTTGACAAATTGTGACCCTGTCAACACCGGCAGCTAACCTCTCTCTAACCCCCGCAAAAGAGACCCTGTGTGCAGTGATGTACATGTAATCAACGGCTTGGCAACTGGTCCACATGTCTGTTGTCAGGTGGATAGTGTGAACAACACTCTTCTGCAAAGCTTCCCCAATCACGTCCAGCACATCGTGATGTAGTGCTGGAACCGCAACTCTGGCAAAATAGGACCGGCTAGGAACCTTCCATTTAGGGTAGACTTTGCCACAAATTCTAGAAAACCCACCCCTTTCACAAAAGAAAAAGGGAGAAGGTCCAGCACTAACATTTTAGCCAGCATTGCATTATACAGACGTGCCGTTGGGTGGTTGCGTTCAAATGGCGCCGCCGACCAAAACATTCTTTTAATGGTGGTCTGGACCGTTTTCATATGTGATGATGATCCAGACTTCTTCAACCCAGTTAGGCTCATTGATGTACTTCTTCGCATTGGTGTCTCTACCAGACTCTTACTGTGCCTTCTAGATGTTGCTGGGGTAGAGGGTGTGGGCGCTACCACTGCAGTGCTGCTGTCAAGGGTACTGTGTGTACCAGAAAAAATGTCTGTCGCTGCTTCACCTACCCCCTGCACGATCAGCTCCTCGTCATCAGATGCAATATCAACGGATACATTTGGATTTGTACTTTTGGCTTTCCGGATGTTACTTAGGTGCTCCTCCCACTGGATAATGTGGTGTTTTTGGAGATGACCTCTCTGGCCTCCAGTACCATAGTTGGTACCAAGCTTACCCCGACTAACTACTTGTTTACAAATCGAACAAATGACTAGGTTTTCCGCCTCTTTGCTAATACTAAAGAAGTCACAAACTGGGGAGTTGAGATTTCTGGTGGTGGTGGTGCTACTTTCAATGCCAGATGAAGTGGAGGATGGGCATGGCGGAATTTGATTCAGTTGTGCACTTACAGCACCACTACTTGAGGTAATGGAGGTCGAGCGGGATGGAGGTCCCTGCCGGCCCTTCTGACAAGAAAATATGGAAGCTGTAGGTCGTGTTGGTGTAGTAGTTACCTGTGTTGGTGGTGGTACCAGTGGTGCCACGCCGCACACATCCTGCACAGAAGCATTTTTGGATAGGGTAAAAATGTCTATCTGCTGCATGCCCGCTGGGGCTTGAGTGACGACTGTGATGACTGGGTCCTCATCGTCAGATTGTTCATCAGCAGCAGAATACACCACTTCTACTTCTCCGTCATCACCTATAACTGAAAGCCTTGCGGGAACCTTCCTTTTACCTAGCTTTTTCGGCTGGCGGGCCTCCCTCTCAGACTGCATTGGTGGGTGCCAATCAAGATCTAGATCATCAGAAGGAAGGGGGCCTGAAGTAGAACTTGTACTAGCCCTCCTTGACCTTTTCATTGCTGGGGAGCTGGAAGACAATGGATCATCAGGAGGAGTGGCTTGCTCGGCTGATACCTCAGCATGAATCTCGATTTCTTAATGTGCCCCTACTTCTGGAGGAACAAGCATTGTGGGCAGTTGTGCCTCTTCATGCGCCGCTACTTGCGCCTCTACTTGCGATTCTCCATGCGCCTCTCCTTGCGCCTCTCCTTGTTTCACCTGTGGTTGTCGTTGCGGCTGTGGTTGAACAATCTTCAGATGAGTTACACCCTGCGTTGATTGGATGCTACTTTGCGATGAGTCAACGCCAACATCACTGGTCGATGGTGAAAGAGCAATTAAAGTGGCTGCCTCTGCGGCACTCATGGGCTTGGGCCTAACTTGGCGTGGTGGCACTGAGACCAATGAAGGGGAGGTGCTGCTCCCAGCTTGGTCCCCGGCGGACACCGCTGCTGCAGGCGTAGTTTTTTTCCCCCCAAAAAAGTGCCGGTCGGCACACCAGTCTCCTGGGTAAGTGGCGCCACTTGCTTCTTCTGCGCCTTCTTACTGGCAGTGGCACTGGCAACTTTCTTGGTAGAGGAGCTACGGCCACCTTTCTTTGGGCCCATCTTCTTCAGATGTCAGAACAGCAGGACCCAGTTGCACGAGCTGCAGAGTTGTCTGTGGCAACACATGACGTCACGTGACGTTGTGCGCACAACACCACACACCGCAGCAGGACTTCTTCCTGGCACTACAACAAGTGATGATGATGAGGATGATTCCTGGTTCTTCTCAGTCTTTGTGCACCTAAAAGCAAAGGAAGCCAGAGGAACATCAGTTAAATAAATGTTGCATTTGTCGTGCTTCAATTAATATTTTCAACTAGGCATTTATTTTTATTAACACAACACACCCAAAAACGATAAGACCCAAAATAAAAATTGCAATTCGAATCTAAAATGGATGTTTAAATTAATAGAAGAGAGACCCCACAGAAAGACATGGCACATGCACCACTGAGTACCCCTGGGCATAATGGATGAAAGCAAGGCAGACTGGGTGCAGGCCTATGGCACAAAGCACACTGCCTGGCTTCAAAATGGCCCCTAGACCCCCACTCACATGGCCAGGCCCTGGACCATGACTCAAAATGGCCCCCACCCACATGGCCAGGCCCTGGACCAGGACCCAACAACACCCAAAAAATCGAAATACACACAAAACTCACCCCAATCCAATGCCATCCATGCCCTAAATGATGTTTAAATTCAAGAGACCCCACATGGCTCATGCACCACTGAGTACCCCTAGGCATAATGGATGAAAGCAAGGCAGACTGGGTGTAGGCCTATGGCACAAAGCACACTGCCTGGCTTCAAAATGGCATCTAGACACCCACTCACATGGCCAGGCACTGGACCAGGCCTCAAAATGGCCCCCACCCAAATGGCCAGGCCCTTGACCAGGCCCTAACAATCTACGTCTTCGCAATTGCTTTCTCTCGCGGGGGGTAGCGCCTACCCATAGTTGGCATCTTCAGCACTGGGGGTTCACTAGGCATACCATACACGACATGGAAAGCACAAACATGTTGCAACCACCCTCTTTCCTAAACAAAGTGGGGGAACTACAGCTACAGTGGAAGCAATGGTTTGGGCTGCTGGAGTCCTACCTAATAGCAATAGGAGGAGAAAAATGTTCAGCCTTGCGGAAGTTACATACTTTGCTTCATTTTTTTGTTTGAATATTTTTATTAACATTTGCATTTTACGATACAAGGTTTCATGGATGCAACAAGCAGGATAAAATACAACAGCAATCGGTCTGGTGCATGTACCACTTGTTATACATATTATTTAGGTCTAGGCAAATGAAGAATGCAATTAGACATGCGCATCTGGTAATTACTGCCTTGGCATCCGTATACAACAACAGTTCAGCGCCGCAATTAGTGGCAAGGCATACGTCCCATGAGCTAAATGAACTTAAGTAAAACATACCACTCTGAAACCATATAGTACAGGCACTGGACAAGGTCTATACTAGCCAATAGGCGCGTCTCCAGCCAGGTGTTAGCTGTGCGCTAGGAAGGAACGTTAGTGATACAGTGAAATCCAATATCGCGTGTCAGTCACCATGTGATCGTGGTAAAGTGTTATCTGTCGCTGTCGGAAGGGCGCATGCGTGGTGGTGCCGTATGGGCCGTATGGGTGGGTCTCTTGCGCCAATGCTGTCCCGGGGTCCGGGGAGTAAAGAAGGATGTGTGCCTAAGTAATGCCTCTCTGTACACATGCCTGGTGAAAGGCGGTCAGGATTTCATCCCAGGTCTGGGCTATGGGGTATTTACGAAGGCCTGCAGTCTCCTCCCTATGTAGAGCGATGCTTTCTGCTTTTGCCCAGTTATCAAATGAAGTGCGCCAGTGTATGGCCTGTGGGGGTTCTCCAGCGTTTGGTAATGAGCCTTTTTGCTGTTATGAGCCCAAGGTCCCAGAATCTAGCCGGGACTTTCGACAACTTCGTCCTTTTATATAGGACCAATAAACAAGCTTCCCATGTGTGTGGTAATCCACCTCCCGCCCCTAACGCCAGTGCAGTTGAGACCTCCGTCCAGTTACCTTGCAAAGAAGGGCAGGCCCATAGCATATGTAAAAAGTCTGCATCTAGTAATCCGCACGTAGGACAGGATGCCGTTGTCTGCCCAAAACAGCGGTTTATCTTATCAGGGGAAAGGTATGCCCCATGTATAATATAATGTTGGATGATTTTAAAACGGGAATTGCGCGGGATATCTATTGTTCTGGCTAGTGCTTTACCCCATTCTTTATCGGTCCAGTCCCGTCCCCTGTCTCTAGCCCACTTATCTCGCAAGCGCTGGGAGGAGTATTGTGTATGCATGTGTAAGGCCTGTGCCAGCCAGTGTACCAAGTGAGACCCATTCCCCATCACGTGTAGGTATTGTATCAGTAAATGAGGTGGTGGTTCCACCGCCAGGTCACCCCAAGCATCTGTGAGTATGCGTGTTAGTGTTGCGTGCATGAGGAACTGTCCTGCTGGAATCCCCGCGTCAGCGATCAGCGACTCGAACGAGAGGAGTGAGCCATCCTCATACAGGGCGCCCACTGTGTCTAGATCCGCCTGCAGCCAGCTGCTCAGCGCCGCTTCCGTGAGTGTCCCAGCACCCCAGGGCATCCCCAACAATGTCAGATTAGGTGCATACGGCTTAATACTGTTTGTGAGCTTTAAGCTGCGTGTATAACATTTTCGCGCCTCAGCTAAGTGTATCTCTGTTGGGCATCGGGACTTGGAGAGCGGATGAAAAAGCTTGTGTATCTGGGCGACAGTTAAAACTATCGCAGCTGTGGCTGTATCAGCCAAATTTTTCCTGCTCAGCCAGTAGGCCACCCACTGCAGCTGTGCTGCTAAATAATATAATTCATGTTTTGGTACAGCTAGTACGCCTGCTTCCAACGATGCATATAGGGTGTGTAGCGCTACCCTGGGTCGCCCCTTGTTCCAAATCAATCGTCTGCTTAGAGTTTCTAGCTCGCGGAATATGCGAACAGGGACATAAACTGGCATATTGGCGTAAAAGTACAGCAATCTTGGCAATACCACCATTTTCGTCAGGGTGATACGAGCCTGAACGTTTAGCGGGAGAGAGCTCCAGAATGTCACCTGTGCAGTGAGTGAAGAGATTGCTCGTACCAGGTTCCCCTCCAACACATCAGCCAGGTCACAGTAAATATACAACCCTAGGAATCGAAACGTGGTGGGATACCACGCGAGCCGTTCTTCCATAACGGCAATATCACACTCCTGCGTTGCAGCATTAAAGGGATAACCGCCCGATTTAGTCCAGTTGACCCGGAGTTCCGACACTTCACCGAATTCACGGAAAATGTCAGTGAGTTCCTGTGGGAAGCTGGTCAAGTCACGGATGTAAAGTAGTAGGTCATCCGCGTATAGTGACAGTACATGCATCCCATCCTCTAGCTGTATTCCCCAATCATCGCCTGAAGCACGCAGTCGAATCGCCAATGGTTCCATCATGAGGGCGAATATAAGAGGGGAGAGGGGACATCCCTGCCTAGTGCCTCTGCGTACCCTGATTTGGTCAGAGATGAGCCTGCCCGTCCGGACACGTACCACTGGTCTTTGATACAGGAGCTCCACCAGTTGCAGGAAGCCCTCTCCCAGGTCACATTTTCTTAGCACCGACAGCAGGTAAGGCCACTCTACAGAGTCTAACGCTTTTTCCAGATCGAGCACTAGGCATCCCGAGTTAGGCCATCGGTGCAGGGCCAGGCTTTGCACACGAAACAGTCTGATGATATAGGATGTGCAGCCCGCGGGTATGAAACCGTTTTGGTCAATGTGGACAAGGGTGGGCACCAACGGTGCCAGCCTCTGTTCCAGTGTAGAAGCCAGGAGGTTATAGTCCGTATTGAGGTGTGATAGGGGACGGTACGACCCCAGACTGGCCCCATACCTGCCTGGTTTCAAGAGTGATATGAGATTCGCCTCATTTAGCGTGGGAGGAAGGGCAGAGTCATGAACTGCCGCCGCGAACATGCGCAATAGTTCCGGGATCATTATGATAGAGTAGGCCTTATAGAACTCTGCGGGTAGTACGTCGGGACCCGGGGTTTTGCCATTTGACAGAGAAAATATGGCCGATCTAAGCTCTTCCGATGTCAGGGGAGCCCCAAGGTCGTCCCGTTGCGCATCGGTAACAACCGGTAAGGGCAGGGTGGATAGATATGTCGAGATATGTTCTGCGGTGACCTGTATGCGAGAGCGGTAGAGGCCCTCATAGTGTGTTGTGAAGGCATTGTGTATTGCTTGTTGTGTGTGTACTGTGGTGTTCTGGGCTGTTGTTATTGACATCACTGGGGCAGTATGGGTTTCCCGCCTCATCAGCCAAGACAGCAGCTTGCCTGGTTTATCCCCGGAAGCATGCGTGCGTGCTGAATGTGCCACGTAATTTAGATGCTTCAGCCTGTCTAACAACTCCGCATGTCGTTCTCTGTTTGCCAGTAAGTTTGTGTCATCGCCCTCAATCGCCTCTCGTTCCCTATCCTGCAGTGTGGCCTCGACCCGAGCAAGTTCTCCTTCAATCTGCCTACTCATCCCTGCCGGCGTTCCCAGACAGTGTCCCCTAATCACCACCTTGAAAGCGTCCCATTCTAGCTGCGGTGAGGAGGCGGTGTCAGAGTTCTCCTCAAAATATTGCAGGAGGCGGGTTTCAAGTGCTCCCCTGAACGGGCCATCCAGGAGAAGATCTGGTTGCAGGCGCCAGGTTGGCACTGGTGGATGTGGGCGCACCCAGGCGAAATCTAAAGTGTGGGGGTTATGGTCAGAGTGGGTGCGTCCTAGATAGCAGGAATCAACCACTTGGGGGGGCAGATCACTGTTCAACATGTATCTGTCTAACCTAACGTGGAGTGCATGTGCACCAGAGTAGTATGAGTATGTCTTCGTATGGGGGTTGCGTACTCTCCAGGCATCATGCATATCCCATTGTGCAGCCCAATCCCTGAGCGCCCTCATGGCCACGCTCACCAGTACACTGGCCAAGGGGGGAACGAACGAACGATCCAGAGCGACATCCAGTACACAGTTATAATCACCCCCCAACAGTAAAGGTATTCCGAGCCATGGCGCTAGGACTGCCGACAGCCGCTCAAAAAACAGGGATAATCAGTATTAGGGGCGTAAATGGAGGCCAATACTACAGGCTGACCATCCAGGGATCCCTGCCGCACTACATATCTACCATCTGTGTCTATCATGCAATGGGAAAGCGCAAAGGGAACTCCAGGCCGTACCCAAATCAATGCTCCTCTCGCATAAGCTGAATAGCCAGTAGCGTAAATTTGCCCCCTCCATTTGCGGCGGATCGCCAATGCCTCCGCAGAGGTCAGATAGGTCTCCTGTAACAGTGCTATTTGGATGTGCTGTCTCTTAAGATAGGAATAGACCTGGTAACGGCGTGAAGGCGTGTGCATTCCCTGCACGTTCCAGGTGCAGAATTTAACCATAGTCATAATTGTCCCTCAATCTCAACATGACCAATACCCGCTCACCTCCATTACCCCACAGCAGCGCAAAGCCACCCAAACAGGCATGAAAATCTGCAGTGAATCTCCACACGCACCCATTACGCAATAATAGCAGGGAAACAAAATATATAAAAGCAAATAATCCTGAGAACATTAAGAGCAACAATACAATACCAAAAGGTCGACAGCAGAACATGTTATCGTCCAAACGCTCTAGAGAGCTTAAAAAATAAAAACTTGAGTTCAGGGGGGGGGGGGTCGTTTAGCACCCGGCTCCGAAGGTGAGAGCCTAACACGTGCAGGTGGAGGGTGTCTTCCTCCACAGGCCCTATGGCCCCTCGTACTAGCTCTGGCTGGTACTTACTATGTCTCTGGAGCGCTCATCAGGCCAGCCCCAGGCACCCCCCACAAGGGCAGGGCAGTCCCAGCAGAGTACCAATGGGGCAAGACGGTGACAGGGAAAAAAGAAAAAAAGGGGGAAACCCCCTATCGTGTGGCATAAAGGGGATTGAAGCTTGGCAAGTAGGGGCAAACAGTTCAGATGAACATTAATGTATAAAGTCCGCAGTTTGAGGCATGACGTCAGGTAGGTCCGCTGATGCCTGCGAGTCCGGCAGTCCATATATGCGTTCATCATCACTGGGGAGGTCACGAGGACTAGTCACCAGGAGCGGGTCCTCTTCCTGCGAACCGCTGATCTCCGCCACAATCCGCAGAGCCTCCTGTTGTTCGCTGTGCATGAGTTCGGTCGGAGGGCCTATTTCCGTTTCCAACCGAGTTCTTCCTGAGGGCGAGAGCCTCCGCTTACGGCGACGTCGGGGACCTCTGTTGCATCGCGCAGTTGACCCGGTGGCCGCGGCGCCAGGCTCTACATCCGTTCCCGAGTCCATCCAGGCTTCCAACGCCTCCGGGGTGTCAAAGAAATGTGTTTTGTCGTGGGCGACCACACGCAACCGCGCTGGGAAAAGCAAAGAGTATTTCAGTGCCAAGCCGCGGAGTCGCTGTTTTACTGCCAGGAAGGAGTGTCATTGGCGTTGCACCTGTATAGTGTAATCAGGAAAGAGCATTATCTTCGCGTTTTTAACCCTGACCTCAGATAGCTTCCTCGTCTCCCGCAGCACAGCATCGCGGTCTCGGTAGTTCAATATTCGGATGAGCATGGGCCTCGGGTTGGAGCCCTCTGGGGGGGGGGCATCGCTGGCACTCTATGAGCTCGCTCAACCACAAAGTGGGGGGAAAGGGAACCCTCAGGGAGGAGGTCCATGAGCCACTTCTCCATTCGGATTGCCGGTTCTCCGCCCTCCCATCATTTCGGCAGTCCTACGATACGGACGTTATTTTTTCGCTCCCTCCCTTCCGCATCCTCTGTGCGGTCTTCGCGGAAATCTACATGGTTGAGGAGGTCCTGGACATGTTTGTCCGTTTGTGATACTTTGGGTGTGACATCCGCCATGGTAGCTACAAGGGCAGCTGTGCGTTCAGACAGTTTCTTATGATCCGCTCTGAGGTGCGTGAGGTAAATGGCTACGCTATCAATCTTTGTCTCCAGTGACCTGCGAGTGAGTTGTAGGTATTCCTCCAAGCGCTCCATAGCCGCCAGCATAGTGTCCAGCTTGGAGGCGGTTTGATCCTGGTCTGCCTGTTTCGCCATCCGTCCCTTTACTAGTGCGCCGCCAGCACCAACCCTCGTCTTAGGCCCTCCAGACGTGGGCAATGTGATACAAGTCAATGTGCAACCGCTCTCAAGGAAAGTTCTCCGCGACGTAGGGAATGTTCAGGTGTCAGTTGCCACAGGTGAGCGTTGTCTGTAAAGGTGCGACAGTGCCACCACGCCCTCCTGGTACACCAGTAACCTTATTGTACGGCAGGGGAGAGATTCACCGCCCGGTGGGTGCAACGAGACATACAGTTTGCCTCACCTTTTTTTGGTTCAAATCCTCCGGACGATAGATGATCCACTGCAAGAGCTGGCCCAGTGCAGTTAATGGGTAGTGCCCTTAGTTCGCAGCAGGATAGCCCCCCCCGGCTGTTCGGACTCCCAGTCGGGACTGGCCTTTCCAGCGTGTGTTGATTATGAGCGCCGGACAGCCTTACAGTTATTCATCGGTCTCGGTGACCACCTTCAGCTCCCTAGGTCGGGTAATGCTCCCAGCCGCAGGTTGGGCCGGCAGAAGTCTCCAGTCCAGCCGACGACGATGCCCTCCTCTCTCCTTAGACGCAGGACGGGCGATAGGTCCGCGCCGGTCAGCGCTCCGTGCCTCCACAGCCAGTACAGGTGGGACCCCAGCTCACTATCGGCAGCACATATAGTTAGGGCCAGGAGATGAAGAGGCGTTTCAAATGAAAACCACAAGTACCTTCACTCCACATGGACACTGCCCCTCAGCCGCGCCCGCTCCTCCGCTCCGGGAGGCCCCATCGTCGCCTCCTGCAGGGCCAGGTTTCTCCGTCAACATCATGAGCATGGGGGCGCTGTGCGCGCCCCCCTCCCCCCAGCACAGCGGGGGAATAACCCCTGCAGCGAAGGGGTTAAGGCCTGATTTAGATCTCGTCTGATGTGTTAACCAGTCACAACAGTGACAGATCTCCTTCATACCAAAATATAAATCCCATTATATCCTATGGGATCTATATTTTTGCGGACAGGATATCCGTCACAGTTGTGACAGAGTAACCAGTCAGCCGATATCTAAACCAGGCCCTTAATATTGATAATTAGCTGTCAAATATTTCCTCAAGCTGGTTAAAAACGTTTAAACGTAAATAACCCACACACAACAATTGGAGAAATAATTAGTCTTAACAAAGATTCACAGTATATTATAGCTCAGTCTATGGCGAGACAAGGAAATCTTAAGAAAGGTTTGATAAATATGTGAAATGAGCAGCAAGGAACTAGGGTTTGTGGATTCATAGTCACTTTGTGACTATGAATCCACAAACCCTAGTTCCTTGCTGCTCATTTCACATATTTATCAAACCAAACCATATAAAGGTGTTAAATATCACTAGTTTGTGAGATTTAACACATTTATATGGTTGCTTTTCATTGCCCTTTGCCTGTTTGTTTGTCTTCTGTTCTTTGGGGGAGGAAGTTGTTTGCCACAATTTAATTTGTAGATTGCATATCTGTTTTCCAGGTTGTTTCAGGATACAAGATGTCGTGATTCTTCTGGTATGCTGAAATCTCTAGCCGTGAAGCTTCAACAAAAGGCATTTGATAATGTTTACCTCAAAGTTCAAGAAGGAATGAGATATATGGTAAGAGATTCTTTATTTTCAGGAAAATGTCATGAGACTCTGGTTACCTTGTGGTTTTTTGGTGCCTCAGTAGGCTAAGCAAATAGCAGATATTAGGGAACAGGGATATGATTTTGAAGACAGAAAGTCTCATACTCTTTCTTCCTTATCCATGTCTTAGGTAGTTTAGTTCCAGGACAAGTCGCTTAGGATGTGTATATTTATATAAAGATGGTTTCCATTCACCTAGCTCTGATTAAAAAGGCTAGGTTCTTTATTAACTCCCTAACAAGTAAATGTCAAAATGTCTAGAGGGGCAGAGGTGACCCTGCTGGAGAGCATAAGTGACTGAGAAGCAGCGGAAAGGGTTCTGCTTTGAGTTGCTAGTCTTCAGTCAAATATTTACATTGATGGCATGTGTGTTATATTTGCATATGTTGCAAACTTGCAGTGCAATGCCTGATTTATTTTTTTATTTTTATTTTTACTTTATTTATTTTTTTACATTCCCTGCATCTTATATTGTATAAAGTGATTAGGACGGGGTAATAGCAACTTAATAGAGATAGTAGCTTCTTTAGAGTATCAGTAAAAAAGAGGGAGGTTGTACAGATGTAGGATTGATGTTGCTGAGTATGGTTAGGGGATTGCACTCCTCCCCCCTTGGTGGGGAGGGATCCAGCATGTATGCCCTGGAGTCTCAGCGACCCAGCTAAGAGAGTCCACCGTGACAAGGGAATCACACAAAATGGAATGCTGGGAATGATCCCTTTACCGCGGGGAGCCGTCTCTCACCCAGCCGAACCTCAGACACAGTTACTTCCTCGTCTCCTCGCTGTGTCTCCTACCCCCCCTCCCCTTCCCTCTTTCATTCTTTGCTTGCCTCCCCCATTCCTTTCCTCTCTCCCCTGAATCTCTCTCCCCCCTACTTGCTCTGTTTTTCCTTTTGCCAATTCTCTGCTTAATTTCCCTCACTGTCGCACTTTTACATTACCGCCTTACCCTCTACACGCCTTGAACCAACAGATGTAACTTGTAATTGACGTACCTTCTGTAACAATGTGTAACTTGTAACCTATGTAACTCGTCTCATGTAAAGCACTCTGATATCTCCGGGTCTAGCCAGCGCTATATAAAACTCAAGTAAAATACAAAATAAAATTGTTGTAAGTGATGGGTTTTTATTGTACTTTCATGGTGGGAATGTCTGGCTCCACATATAGCGTTTTTCCCCCCTGGAGTTCTCTCACAGTGGCGGGAATTTTTTACTGACTTTAGGTTCTAAAATCTCATCTTTATTTTAGTTACATTTAATTGAGTTTGAGTAAATATTTCTAGGAATGCAGTTTATTGTCCAGTTGTTTTTTTTCGTTTTTTAAATGTCCACTTTTTGCTGGTTAGCATGTTTTGTTCTGCACTCCAGTCTCTTTTGTAGCAAAGCCCCCTGGCTAATGCAAAATAATTTAAGAGTGCTGGTATGTGTTCACCATAAAAAGGATTTATATACAGAAGTTTTCTGTGCTGATGGAAACTTTATCTCCCATGGCACACTTCGTTTTGCTCCTTGTACTTTTGTGCCGGAAGAGCGTGGCTCCACATACAGCGCTCTTTTCCCCACAGTGCTGTCACGCCAGCAAGGCTTATTTTGCATAAAGTTTATGTTTTAAAATACTTTCCCACCTCTATTTAAGTTGAATTTAATTTCTCAGTAGATCTTCCAGGAAGGGAACCACTCTGGGCTGGAGAGAGCATTTTGGCCTGTGCTTCACTTTGTTTTGTAAATAAAAAGTACACAGTACTCTCTCTCCACATTATAACCAAATTGCTCTATTTATTCTCAAAATAGGTGTAAAGTAGCATATATAGTTAAAATAGTTCAGACTGCGCAGTGCTCAATGGTGCAGTGATGTGTAACATTAACAATGATACATATACACAATCGGGATGTCTCACAAATGTCATATAAATCAGCAGTTCAAGATGTATTCCTTGATTACTTCCTTCAACGGTTCGACTATTCTACAATCTTTATTAGAATGTCAACGTTTCAAACCTATATGCAGTTTACGTGGGTCTCTTCAGGACATAAGTGTGCTGATGCTGGAGTGTGAGCTTCCAGCACTGCAGAAGGTCTTTTGCAGAAGGATTGGGATTCTATAACTCACACGTTATTCACAAAAACAAATTAGGATCCAGAGCATAACTATCTGTGACCACCCCCAGCACATGAACGATGTACACTGCTTGAAGGTGTTGTCCCAGTTCGTCTCATCTTTTTTGGGGAATTTCTAGCACCTCATCCTCGCAATTTCTACAGTTTTATTGATAAAGGCGAGTCAACCCGAATGACACTGCTGCCTCTTTGTTGATGCCTAGGCACACTTAGTTTAAATCAGCTAGTGGTTGGTTGACCTCATCATGTAATAAACTTACCGACATCCATTAGGACCAGTCAGGTTTCGTTCTTAAACCTTAGCTCAGCCCTGGGTAGCTGTGGCTCTGAGCAGACACGCTTACATAAAAGAACAAGCATAACGCATTTGCCTGGAGTGCCAGGGAGCACACTAACCAATATGAATGATGCTCACGGGAAGACAGCAGTGCAGGGTGGGAGTCATAGTTGTTGTTTGAGGCCTTATAGCCGGGAGCTGGGGACGGGGGGTATATGTACGGTGCATGGAGCATAGCTGAAGGGGCTACAGTGAACTTCCAAGCTGCAACGTGCAGATGGGGCATGACAAGGACATTGCCAACATCAGCAGGTCCGTCAAAGGGTGGCATTATCTGCCCAAGACCAATGTGCACTGCTATTTCACAGATGTATGTTGTATGCAAAATAAACGGAAATAAAGTTTGTTTAAAAGAAAAAGCATAAAGCATTTGAACAGCACCACAACAACTGAAGGCGAAAAAACGAGATCCTCAAGAATCCGACACCAATTTATGCACTTTTAAACAGCAAAATAAAGAAGATCCACTGGAGGGTTCTTGAGATAAAGAATTTACAAGGTAGGATGGAAATCACAACTTTTTACTTTACCACGAAGAGACGTTAATAAATTTACTTAATTTGACACTTGGGTATCTAGAAGGTTATTTAGAGTTACTTTAGGCAGGAAGTCAATTAAGGGGCCCAGCAAGGTCCACAGAAATGGTTACCTCATCACGAAAAGCAGTTTCCAATCCAGTTCCAGTGGTCCTTTGCCATTGAGTTCTATTGGACTGATATTAATATAAGCGAAACATGACTCTGAAGATGCCTTTGTGGTCGACGGGGTATTCCTATGGCTACTCCTTCATTCATGGGCTTGGCAAGGATATCCTAGCAACAGGATTTGACTTCCCTCAAAGTCCACTTCTGCTCAGCAGAATTTCAGCTCCCACTGGGCTACCAATCGTCTGGTACAGCGGTTCCAGTGATTCCCTTCTTTTGGTGTTACCTTGCCCTCTGGGTGACCAAGCTGCACTCCGATGCTTCTTCCAGGACCTGCAGACTCCGGGGTTATTTTTGAGCGTCAACCACCTGTCCTTTAGGCTGTACAAGGGCAAGAAGTTATGATCCGAAGATTTTGGCTACTAACTCACCAGCCAGGCTACCATTAGCTTTTTGTGGCCCTGTGCTGTGAACAGGTCGTTAGTCAACTGGCCCTTGGACTCTCTTGCTTCTGGATGGGCTCCAGAGTCGACTTCTCCATGAGCAGGACACAGTGCGCACCATCCATTCCTGTGCCAGCCCAAGGTGCAGCAGGTGCAGTCCAACTTAGGGGCAGCCTCTCTTCTCCTGGTTTTTCGTTCAGCAGGGCAGTCTTTTTTCGGCCCTGTTCTCCAGTCCAATCAGATCTGAGTTCTCTGTGCCTGTCGTGCCCTTTTTTTGCACAGAAAATGCCCTCAGGGATGCCACAGCCAGTAGCCAAAGTGTTGCCAGGATCCCTCCCTCCTGATGACTACTTCTGTGAAGTGTGGCATCTAGCTTTTCCAGAAGGCTCCATTCTGCCCATTTCCAACAAAGCAGAACCCCTCTTTGTGTGCAGAGCTCCTTAGCCCAACCCAGAGGTGTGGCTACCAGGGGGGAGGGGGGCGTGGGAGGGGCTACAGGCCCCTAAAAAACTATTTGCCAATGGTTGTTCCACTTCTTTCCCAAGTGCCATCCTGTCTACCTAAACAATAGAGCAACCCCTCTCCCAAGTGTTTGCCCTTTGCCCATGAAAGGCAGCTTCCTCTTTGAAGCTGGCCTTTTGGGCCATCACTTCTTGTGGATTTCCACCGGGAGAGGTAACACCTTTCCCCATTGTACACTTGTGTTGTGTACTTTCGTGGGAGTCGTTTACATATTGCGTAAGGAGGGCCGAAAGCAGTATTGGGGACCAAACCCGTGTGCAACAATCAACAGGAACAGGAGACTGTGAGCAACAAAGTTGCAACTTTGTAAAAATTGCACACAGCGTCAAGTTAAAATCAAATTCGACTTGGGCATTAAGTCGGGCTTAATGTAATGATTTGTTTGTTACATTGGAGCATCAACTTTGGTCGCCCCTCCCAGGAATTAGGATAAGTGAGAGGTCAGTGTCTAACCCTGTAGTCGCCAATGGGGCTACCAGTTCCTTTCACAGTTTCGTGTTTTTACTACCAGAATATGTAAAAGACATGTTGTGACTTACATGTACTAACAAGCATTTGCAAAGCTGTAGGTCTCGCATTTGCGCGAGTTTGAGCTATTGACATTGCAAATGACAATGTCTTTTATTTTTGTTTTCGTTTTTAAAACATAAATAAAATGAATTGCCATTTACAGTGCCAATAGCTTAAACTCGAGTAAATGCGAGACCTATTGCATTGCAACTGCTTGTTTTCTGTGGTGCCCAGGTCCATATTCTGTTCTAGTGCGAACCCGGGCACTTAATACTAATGTCAATTATTTTACAGGATGTATGTTTGCCTGTCTGAATTCAACACGTAAGTCAATGTATGCATTGTTTACAGTTTGTGTCTAACTTCAAAACATTTGATAGAACTAATGCAGTGGTATAGTTTGCGTGTGTGTGTGTTAGGTTGCACCATGTACATGATAAACATCTTGCATTGGTTTGAGGCTGTCTACATGAGCCTTTAGCACATCATACATGCAGTGCAGTATTTATAGGTTATGTTCGGGTGTCTTGCTGCATTGTGCATGTGATGCCAAAATGGAGATAAAGGTGTGCCTGGTGCAAGCAGAGCTGAGAGTAAATTATATTATCCATTGGAAAGGGCTTTGCATATGAAGGGACTGTGTGATGCATATGGAACATTCCTCCTTCCATTATGTAAGGATAACTGCTAGATCAGTCTAGGCGCAAACAGTACACCCTGTTTCTTTGCTGCCACTTTTGGGCCATTCTGGCATTATAATCGTATGAAAAGTCCTACTAAAGCGATGATAACCTGAATCCAACAGGACTGTCTTAAGGTACTTATTATTTAGTTAGAAAGGATCAAAGGAAGAAATTAAACCTGGTTGCTTATTTATCCTGTTCATTTGCAAGCCTGTTTCGAATTTCATGAAATGTTCTGTTGACATTGTTACATTTGTATTTTCTTCTGTTTTTGAAGAAGTCTCAAGGTGGTGCAATTTCGGAGGATTTCCCAGATGAAGAGTGCAATAGAAAAGCTACTTTGTTGATGTTGGTATCTGCGATTATGTGTTGCAGTCCCATTTGTGAAAAGCAAGCCCTGTTTGCTATTTGTCAGTCAGTCAAGGAAAACGGACTCGACACTCAACTCATCAAAAAGGCAAGTATCTTTTCGTTATGCAGTTTGCTGCAATGTCTTTTGATGTAGGAGTTTCAAAATGTATGCTGATTCCTGTTTTATATCCTCTGTTTTGAAAATTATACAGAGATAAGAAAAATATTGCTTGTCTTGTTGTGAGGGGCTGACAAATTAGGCATTCATCAAACAAGCTACAGAAATTCTTAAGCCCTTTAGGTTGAGTGCTCCTTTTTCATGATGCTTGCTTCCATGCACATACAAACACTATTACTTCTGGTAAGAGTAAGGCAGACATATTTTGATTTACAATATGATTTAGTAATCATTTGGCTGATTACATGTCATTGGCAATTTATAGGAATAGTGTTCCACCTAATGATGGAACTGGATGAATTGTATGAGTAGCATGAAGTCAGCTAGGCCATACAATCAGCATATAGAATGTTGCTCAGATCTGTCTGTTTCTCCCCCCAATATTGGACACTGGACCTGATCCTTAGTTGTTTTTAGGCATTATACTTCCCTTGTTATTGGTATGCAGGAAATTCCTCCAGTTCCCTGAATTATATTTCATTAACACACTTTGTTATTGCTTTATCACTGGGCTTTAGCTTATGATTTTGTGTTTTTTTTACATTTGTTAAATGTACTGTGCTCAGTACATTTCCCAGGTAAGCCTCAGCCTGTACATTAGTCTGCAGCAACTACCAAGGCCAGCTTTCATCACCCTCCCTCAATGACAATGAAAACCTATAACTGGGGTCTTCCACTACGCTGCACCAGGTCAAAAAGTTCCACATAACCGTCCTCCGACTCTCTGGCACATCCTCCGACTCAAAAGAGCCAAGAGGCCATCCATCTGTGTAGTTCACATCTCCACATAGTTCTGGAGCTCTGCTACCACCTTTGTCTATGTTTTTACCGATTTTACAAACGTGTTTTTCTTGACTGTGAACAGGGATGGTTCTTCCTAGAGCTACAGGGTTTAGGTACTGCTGTGCATTGTAGGAAGCAGATGTCAGTTTCACAAAGTCTGCCTCTTGATTTCTAGGATCTAAACCATACTCAAAGGCCTGCAACACATGCTCCCGGAGTCATCCGAATGTGATCAGGAAGCTCAAAGCCAAGCAATAAGTTGATGAGCATAGGAAGCTGAGCTGGTCCTTTTTGAGGTCTCAAGCCTATTCATACAGCTGATACTGATAGTTGTCTTTGAGTGAGTCCAAGGCAAAATCAAAAGATGAGTCTCAGTGAAAGCATAAGAAAGCCATGTGGGGCTTGAAACCCTTTTATTTCATTTCCATACCCTTTTATGTCATTTCCACACCAGGGAGAAGACAGCACAAAAAGGATACGATTCTGGTGGCATCACACAATGTCAAAGCACCTTGAATTTCCAAGACCATTGTTGACTTTGTAGTAGATTGTTGGCTTTAGGGAGTAATTATTGCAATTATTATTGACCGCTCCTGGGTCCCTCTGTTCTCAAAAACCCACAGGGTCCCTCAGTTGGACTTCTGCCAGCAGTTCCTTCCCCCGGTACCGTTCAGTCTAATTTAGCACCAGGCTGCACCTTGACACCTTTGCAGCAGGCTCTGCCAATATTGTTGCTTAGGCACAAAAGCTCTAGCTGGTCACAAACCATCTGGCATGCTCCCAGAACATGAGAGCTAATATTCATCAAAGTGCCAACAGGGAGTAGTGCCTACACCTAAAGGTGGAAGAGATAATCTTTGTCCTCTGATCCCCACACCACTAGTAAATGTATTTGCTACACAAGTAAATGCATATTACTCATAGTTCTGTGTCCTCCAGGTTCCGTTGCAGGAACCCAGGGTATTTTTCTCTGCACTAAGCATTTCCCTCAATACCTTTGATTCGTCGAGGGGTGAACTAGCTACGCCAAGACCGCACCCAAGTCATTCTTATTGCCTCAGATTGGCTTAAAAGGGTATGCAGACTTTCTGCGCCTATCTCAGTTTTCCCCCATTCATCTGCCACCTAGAATGGAACTCCTCTCACAGTCAAAGGTACAGGTACTTCAACCTAACGTCCAGAGTCTCCACCTTCCTTCCTGGAGATTGAGCAGGAGCACCAGAGCTCATTTAATCTCCTGGTGGAGATGGTAGATGTTCTCTTTTTGGCATGGCTGTCCTTTGTGAAGTCTGTTTACGTTGGATGGCGGAACCGATTTGGAATGCAAGGATGCATTGATCTCATGATGACACATATTTCTGATGTGCTTTTGTTGGCCAAGCAAGGTTGTGCAGTAGGCACAGTTCTGTAGTAGGGGATCTCTGTGTATAGCCCTAATCTAGTGAATAGTCCCGCTCATATGCGGGGACCCCGGAGCAATCAAAAATAATCTCTTAAACGGTCTTCTGTGCAGTCCTGCATAGACACTTAAGAGAGAATTAAAGACAAATAATGCAGCCTATACATGCAAGGCTACACTGTCCAGTACTTCAACTAGAAATGCAAAATATATTTCACCAATATCATATTCAGTATAGTCTGCCAAGTTTCACCCATAGAGAAACGTCCCTCTTCACAAAATCCTTGGAATGATAGAGAGGAAGGGATGGACAGACAAGCCCCCATAGGCTGCCATTATGTGGCTTTAAAAGGGATACCGTGCCTATAAGGAAACTTTCCAGAACTATCGGTATCCCAGAATGCACAGCAACCCCCTCCACTTTCAGTTCTTTTTTCCGGCTCCTGCTAGCAGGACCCTGGAGCATTGAGCTGTTCCCTGTTTGGGTGTTTTATCTAATTTTTTGCACTTTTCAAGTGTTTAGAGTGTTTCACTCGACGTGTTTTTGTTCCTTCTTCCCTTTGCTGGAGTTTTCTCGTGAGTTTGGCCACTCTTTTGTCAGATATGCCTTCCTTATTTGACAAATGCCCTGAGTGTGCCAGGAAGAAGGCCAAATCTGATCCACACAGGGTGTGTATCCTGTGTCTCCCTTCTTCTCATGTCACTGCGGACTGTGAGATCTGCCAGCAGTTCTCAAACAGGACCCTGAAGGACAAGGAGAAGACTCTGCTCCAAGGACTGGGGCAAAGAAGACAGCATGGTCAAGGTGGGTCTGGGCATGGAGAGGCCTCTTCCTCTGCCTGTACTTCGGCCTCTGGGGGCTCCCCAGGAAGGAGAAGGCTAGAAAACGGCCCAGGTCTCCGTCGACTTCGAAAGCTTCGACGTCGAGAGGGATGACCACCATCTGCTCCCCGTCTCCCCAGGGCTCTGGGTCGAAGCAACATCGCCGTCGAGGTGAGTGACGTCGAGATCTCGGATGAGGTCGACGTCAAGGACCGCTTCGTCGTCGAGACACCATCGACGTCGTGTAGGGTCTGGAAGGCACCTGCGCTAGTCGTCGAGGCGACACCGCCGTTCGGCGTCCTCTCGACGTTCGCCGTCGAGACGAAGATCTTCAAAAAGAGGAAGATCATAAACGTCGAGAAAAGGATCATCGACGTCGAGAAAACGATCGACGCCGAGACGCTCGACGTCGAAGAAGAGGTCAGCGTCGAGAAGGAGAAAATCGACGTCTAGGGGGCGTTCTAAGACCGGGACGGAGTCCCAGGGCTCTGTAGTCAGCCTTTCCTCGGCTTCCACGAGCCCATGGTCGCGGTGGCGCCGTCGCTCGTCCAGGAAGAGGTCGGCCTCTAGGTCACCACCATCAAGGCCGGCGCAGAAAAGGAGGAGAGTGGTAGAGTCTCCGGGCTCGGAGTACTCCTAGGCCTTTTCGCCTTCACGGCACAGGACGCCTACGCCTCCCCCGTTGCCCAAGGACCCTCCTCCGCGTAATCCTACGCCACCTCCGCCTCCTCCCCCTCCTCATAAACCACCTCCTCCTCCACCGCCACCTCCGCCAAGGTCTCTCTTTGCCTCATCTCCCGACACCACCTTCGGGGCTTCCACGTCCTATGCTCCCTCCTTCACGGCCAGTGGACAAACCGAGGCCAAGGAGGTCGAGATCTCGCTCCAGGCGGAGCAACAGTCGGTCTTCCACATGGTCCAGACGGCGCCACAGGAGGGACCAGTCTAGGTCACGCCACACAGAATCATCCAGTGCCCGGGACTATTCGCCTACATTGTCGGACTCCCCTCGGACGAGGGTGTCTCCAGTAGATGACATAGTCTCCTTCCAAGAGGTGTTGTTACGTTGGGCGGCGAAACTGGGCATTACACTCACGGTGCCCACGCCATCGACCTCAGTCATCTTCGAGACCCTGCATAAGAAACTGCTGTCTCGCCCCTTGTTGCCCTTGGTGCCAGGGCTGGAAGAACCTGCATTGGAGCTCTTCCTCAACCCCTGTCTCTACAAAATCGGCACCTTCCAGGATTCAAAAGAAATACAAGGCCTTGGACTCCGACCCGGCGTTCCTTCGCTCGGACCCTGTACCGGACTCGGTGATAGTGACGGCGGCGAGAAAACAACACTCTACCACCCATCGTCGACGGTGTCTCCCGACAAGGAAAGCCGCTTGATGGACTCGGCCGGCAGGAAAGTCTGCAGTACGGCCTCCACTTCTATGAAGGCCCCAAGTGCCTCGGCTCTGTTGGGCCGTTAGGACCGGGCCTTATGGGAGTCCATGCAGCAGTTCCTGGAACACCTTCCCAAGGACAGAAGGGAGGATTTCCAAGAGATCATTAATGAGGGGATGATGGTCTCCAACCAGGTGATAAGCTCAGCGGCAGATTCCTCACTCTTGGCAGCCCACGGGTACTGCCATGGGATCAACCTGCGATGCCACGCCTGGCTGCATCTAACGTCACTAAAGCCAGAGGCGCTGCAGAGGGTCGCCAACCTACCGTTTTCAGGAGCGACCCTGTTCGGCAGACATGCGGATGAGGAGATGGCCCGCATGAAGGCGGAGGCTGAAACCCTGACGGCTGTCGGGTTGGAGAAGACGAAGGAACAGAGGAAGACCTTCCGCCCGTTCCAAAGGCGTTACAGTGCGCAGGGCAGAGGGCAAGGTCGGCAGGCTGGACAGCAGCAACAGCAGCAGCAGCAGTACCAGCGGCGGCCATTCCAAAAGCGCCAGAGGGGCAGAGGTGGTTAGCAGTCCTCCTCCGCGACAAGGGCCCGGCCTGGTCTAAAACCGGAGGTGCTACTTCTCGCTTGTCCGTTGCCCGCTCCGGTGGGGGGAAGCATACAAAATTACTTGGCAGAGTGGAGAAAAATTACTCGGGACAAGTGGGTGTTGGATATTGTTTGCAATGGATACAGTTTTCGTTTTCTCAGCCCGCCTCCATTGATTCTACCGGTTTGCTCGCAGTTCCAACTGAAAAGAAAAAGGGCGATAGAAGACGTCCCTCTGTCTTAAATGGGAAAGTGTCTTTACTCACTCTTCTTTCTGGTTCGCAAGAAAGACCAGAACGAGTTCAGGCCCATTCTGGATTTGCAACAAGAAAACAAATGGATTCGCAGGGAGGAGTTTTGCATGCTGTCTTTGCACCAGATTTACCCTCCGCTGCAAAGGGGAGACTGGCTTTGCGCGATAGATCTGCAGGATGCGTACTTCCTTGTGCCCATTGCACGGAAACACCGGAGGTTCCTTTGCTTCTAGGTCGGCGCCAATCACTATCAATACTCCGTACTACGGTTTGGACTGAAGTCTGCGTCCAGGACTTTTTCATAGTGCATGGTAGTGGTGGCGGCACACCTGAGAAAGAACAAGGTGTTTGTTTACCCGTACCTGGACGACTGGTTGATCAAAGCCTCCACCTTCCAGGAAGCACAATTGCACTTCAGCAGGACGGCCGTTCTGTTGAACCAGCTGGGGTTGCACAAAAACATGTCCAAGTCTGTCCCGACTCCGGTCCAGTGCCTACAGTACTTGGGAGCCTCCATCAAAACGCTGTCAGCAAGCGTGTCTCCTTCGGAGGAGAGACGCTTATCGATACTTCGGAAGGCTCAAGCTCTCATGGCTGTTCCATCTACGACAGTGAGGACGGTGTCTTCTCTACTGGGGTTGATGGCTTCTTGTATCTTCCTCACTCCACATGCACGCCTACACATGCGGCCACTGCAGGAATGTCTGGAGGATCAGTGGGACCAGAGGCGAGGGGACTGAGAGGACAGGATACGACTATCTCTGCACGCTCAGCAGTCCCCGAGATGGTGGTGTTCAGCAGAGAACCTCCTCAAGGGGGTTCCGTTCCACAAGCACATTCCCACTCAAACTAATGTGACGGATGCTTCTCTCCACGGCTGGGGAGCTCATTCCGGACAGTTACAGATCCAAGGAACGTGGTCCCTGACGGAGTCCACGTTCCACATCAATTTCCTGGAACTCAGAGCTGTTCACTTGGCACTGAAGGCCTTTCATCCGTCCTTCCAGACCAACTCTCTGCTTGTACAGACGGACACGATGTATTACCTCAACAAGCAGGGGGCTCGATATTGCACACACTGTCACAGAAAGCGCAGGTGATCTGGCACTGGCTGCTAGCCAGAGGACTGACGATAACAGCTTCCCATCTGCCAGGTGTGCAGAATGCTCAGGCGGACACACTCAGCAGACTGATCCAGGAAAAGCACGAGTGGGTCATAAACAACGAGGTGCTCGGAGACATCTTCGCCAGGTGGGGCACTCCAGACGTGGATCTGTTCGCCACCGCCAAAAACAGAAAATGCTGAGACTTCGCATCCAGGTATTACCAGCGGGGGACTTTTGGGAATGTGTTATGGATCAACTGGTCGAACAGCTTTCTGTACGCTTTTCCGCCCATTCCCCTGATTCCGGCGGTGCTCATCAAGCTATCCCAATCCAGGGCGCGGATGATACTCATTGCTCCGGAATGGCCCAGACAGTGGTGGTTCACGGACCTGCTTCACTGGTCTCTCCTTCCTCACATACGGCTGCCGTGCCGGCCGGACCTTCTTACGAAGTTCGGGGGGCATGTGGTGCACCCCAACCTCTCGTCTTTGAGTTTGGCGGCTTGGCTCCTGAGATAGTGCAATATGGCCATTTGAATGTATCTGAAGATTGTATGGACATACTGAAGGAGGCTAAGCGCCCTTGCACTAGGACTTCCAATGCTTACAAGTGGAAGAGGTTCTGCATCTGGTGCACGTCCAAGAACTATGATCCGACGACATGCAAGGAAGATGTGGAGAAGTGTGGCTCACTGGTTAGAGGAGGCAGACCTGGAAGCAGAGGTCAGCCCGGGACCAGGGTTCAATTCCCGGCTCGGCGGGGTCTTGAGTCCTAAAAATGTCCATGGACTCGACAATTCTCGCCCCGGTGCCTACTCGATACACGGGTTCACACTCTGCGACTCTGGGCAATAGCTTGCTTAATCTCCACAACGGCCCCTCGCGGCGGGATGCCTGGCTTTCACCTTGCGGATACCCTGCCAGGGTTATCTCACAGGGGAATACCAGGACGGGTTCCTTAGAAACCGCTCGGTGATTTGCGCTATATAAATTCCTGTACATTTACATTTTACAGATGTCATCTTTTCATACCTCTTGCATTTGGCGCAGTCTGGCCTTAATTTTCATTCTATTAAGGTTCATCTCGCTGCGCTGACTTCCTACAGGAAATGCCCGTCACAGACATCCTTCTTCCAGATTCCTGTGATAAAGGATTTTTTGGAATACTTGAAGAAAGTATTTCCTCCTGTTCGGCTTCCTTCGCCTTTGTGGGAACTGAATGTGGTGCTGTCCAGGTTGATAAAGGAGCCTTTTGAACCTATTCATAAGGCTTCGCTGCAGCACTTGTCCTGGAAGGCGGCGTTCCTCGTGGCCATTACATCGGCCCGCAGGGTGAGTGAACTTCAGGCATTGTGTTGCCAGGAACCTTATACTGTATTTCATGCTGCTAAGGTTGTGATGCGTACTCACCCTAAGTTCCTTCCCAAGGTGATTTCTGATTTTCATGTGAACCAGACTATAACTTTACCTAAGTTTTTTCAGAATCCTTCCACTCCAGCGGAAAGGTCTCTTCATTCCCTGGATGTCTGAAGGGTGTGTCTTGCTACCTCTAAACAGTCCATCTTTAGGTGGATTGTGTCCTGTATCCAGTTATGTTATCAAAAGGCTAATAAGACCTTAGTGGGTAAGCCTAAGGCTCATTCCACCAGGGGCAAAGCGGCTACAACTGCGTTGCTCCGTAATGTTCCCATTGCAAACATCTGCAGGGCTGCCACATGGAAGTCTGTCCATACCTTTGCGAAGCACTACTGCCTGGACTCTGATGCCATAGCAGATGCTCAGGTTGGGCAGGCTTCGTTACGAAAAAGGTGAATCCTTTTCCCAAGTGGAAATTGGCTTTCAATAAAAGGGCCCCACCTATCATTCTGACCACCCACACCTTCAAATCATTCTCTATATCGTCTAGAAACTCTGCTGCATTCAATTGCGAAGGCCCATGTTTCCATGTGAATGTTAACCCTTTTGTTTCATTAGATGGTGCAACTTGCTGCTGTAGTAGACTAACTAAATTCCATGCCATCCCTAAAAACACACAATGTTTGGGAACATAAGATTTGCAGAAAATATTCTAATATGTATTTTCAGCATCCCCACTTTGACCTGTTGTTGCATCCTACATAAACAGTTCCAGAAAATCTTTTCACTTTATTTCCTTTTCTAGACAATCATGTTATCTTCTGTTTCATTCTATCTGGTGTAATTGTCTCAATTGGCCCAGATGTGTGTCAGTGTTTTAGTGGACTGATTAGATAGGGTTAGTTTGCTCATGCGCAGGGTAGGGGTGGGAAGACGAGAAACCTGAATTCTGCTATGCTAATGGCATTTTCTAAGAAATTGGATTATTAGTTGGGGTGGTTGACGACTCACCTCAAATAACATGAGCTCAACTCCCTAGTAGCTATGGCAAAGAGAAGATAGGCTTAACTTAGGGCAATGTGTAAAGTATTTAAGTAGCACCACCATAGTTAAGTCAAAACATAAATCAATAAAAATCGCAAAGGGAATTAGAAAACAAAAGTGAAACAAAATGACAACATTCCAATATGGAGAACCAGGAATATGATTCAAAGGTTTTTAGTAGATAAGAGAGGCACAAAAACACAAAGCACTGATGATAGTCAATGGTCGTGATGGACTAGAACATGGGCGCAATCTGTGGCTGACCGAGATGGAGCATGGGTCAGATACATCGACCAGCTTGGTCTTGGACAATATGTTGCCTTCTGACTTAGTCTTTTATGTCCCAATCCACCAAAAAAGTATACTTCTAAAGACCCCCAGGATCTCAGGGGAGTCACTTATAGACTCTGTGTCAAGGAGAGGCAAACAGCAGGGTCAAGTTCAGGTCCAGTTGCCACCGTTCATCTGGGTATTTCCAGGAAAAGTACTCATGTAGCTTGTTGTACCGCACTAGCCTAAACCAGTGGGCAGCCGTTCGACTCTTGAGGTCCACTTCTTTGTCCCTGGTACAATAGGGAGCAGGTCAAGACCGTCAGACTCTTCTTAGGCCACACACAGCAGGTCAAGCCCTCTTTTGTAAAAACTGTAATTACTAAAAGGGGAAGGTGAAAACATATAAGACAGCCTATTAAAAAAAACGAATCTCACCCTCACTATGCCAGCAGGCTTCAACAGAGGTGCCCACACATCATCCAGGGCACCTTATGGGTAGTCCCTGGGCCAGGCCGGTCATAAATCTCCAGCGTTGCACCCCACTTCTTTATGCGCACTGACTTGTGGGCCACAATTTGTCGAGGGTGGGGTTCAGTACTGCACCCTCCATCTGCCAGACGATCCCCATACTGCTCCATCGATGCCGGAACGGCCGGCAGGTCCACGTCACACTTCCTGGGTCCCACCCTCAGGCTCACCGAGACACTTGTGGTCTCTGGGCCTCCAAGGGCTGCATCGGGCTCAAGATAGCGCATGCAGTATCTGTACGTCGCAGCTGTTCTTTAGCCTCCTCAATGCATCGGACGGCCCCCAGCCGTCTGACGTCACGGTGCTTCTGTGTCTCTGACGTCCGGGGGCTGTCCGAACTGCGCATGCGTCTAATTCCACCACACCACGGCGGAATTTGTGCCGCGTCGAAGAGGTTAGTCCAGCGGGTGGCTCATTCTAACGCCGCTTATTTACTGCGCCTCAGCTCGTGATTCCGTGAGCTCCAGCCGGCATTTGTAATGCGACAGGAGGGTTTATGCACGACGGTCCCGGAGCGTCAGAGTCAGGCTGCCATCTTGGTCGCCGGCTCAGCCACACCCCCCGCCCCACACGCTTCAAAGTTAGAGAGCTTTGTAATTGTCTTTGATTAGATTAAGATCTGGATAATTTCAGAATGAGGTGTATGCAAAACAACACTCCCAGGCACACAGACAAGATACTGGCACAAATATATCTAAAAAATGGATGGTTTCCTGTCGACGCGTTTCGACACAAACACTGTGTCTTCATCAGGACTTTACCATCGTGATAATGTGAAAGAGATTATAAGCATATTTTACTAATAGATCTTTTCATATTTTCACAGTTCTAGAAAAACTAGTTAACATTTACCATAACTTATTAACGTTTGCCACACCTTTCTTTTGCCAGTTAATTATACAAAAATTATAATGTACCGCTTCATATTCTGTAATAGAACCTAATATCAAAACCTATGTACTCTTGTTTACCTTTGATAGATCACAGATGCATTTATTTCATGGTTATAAAGATTTATGGAAACCATCCATTTTTTAGATATATTTCTTCTCTTTTTTAATGTGAAAACATATGTATTGATACAATGTTATTTTATTAAGTCTTATCAAAGGACTGATGAATTCTATCACTTCTTTTTATCATATTGAATTAAAATGTACTTTCTTAATTTGAACTAGTTGTCTATCATTGTTTGCCACCTATATTGTGCCAGTATCTTGTCTGTGTGCCTGGGAGTGTTGTTTTGCATACATTGTTTACCCTGTCCCAGGATCTTTATCCATATCAGGGGGTCCTTGTTTCAAACACAGTCATTTCAGAATGAGTACATTCTGTTGTTGCTTTTACACAAAGGTTCTTGTAGGTGTATTAAAATATGTAGTTATGTTCCAACCACCTTTGAAGATAGCCACCCTTAGGTGATCCATCAAGGGTTCAAAGTTGAGTGCACAATAAAGTCCATAGTAGCTCTGAATGCAGCTGTCAGAATACCGGAATAGATGCGGAAGCCATCACTGAGCATAAAGACATTTTCTACATTAGGGTTGCAGGGACGAGAACACTACGGCAATGATCAGATCTGAAAGAAACAGGTTAGTATTAGATTCCTTACCTTAGAATATCCCCAGGCGTCAGACTGGATCTGGAAACTTTTGCGTAGCAGTACCCTTACGCGTCGTCAGCGTCGTTGGCGCCGGGATGACGTCGCCGGAGTACTTAGACGCCGCCCTCACGCGCTGACGTCAGTTCTTCTTTTTTCCGCGCCAGCAAGCACAGATCCGGAAAAAGTTGTACCCTTAGTCAATTTTTGACTAACTTTTTCGATCCTTTTTGATCATCTTTTGAAGTCGCTCGACTGCGACTGTGCCGGTAGGGATGCCCGGGTTCAAACCCTGCGTCGACTGCAACTGACTGATGTCGGTTACCGACCCCCATCTCCGGTGCCTTCACTGTCTGGGCCCCGACCATGACGACAAGTCCTGCTCCGACTGCCGGGCCCTGACGTCCAAAGCTAGACTGGAGCGGTCTCGCAAGCGACTCGAGCTCCGGCAGTCCGCCCCGCGCCGCTCGAGGTCCCGGTCCGCGAGGAGGTCAAGGGACCGGTCGCGGGGTCGGAGTCATCATAGCTCCGGGAGTCGTCACCATTCTGACTCAAAGTCCTCAGGTAAGAGGCATAAGAAGTCGAAAAGGTGTCATCGGTCTTCTGACTTCCCCCGACGCTTGCGCGATGCAGCGGGGGGTTCGGGCAACACCACCCCGCGGCTCCGCCGGAGCCGCATGCATCGCGTCCTGTTCCATACCCGCCGGTCCCTGGGCAGAACGCGACGCCGAAGGAGATCGACACCTTACTTATGGCCATGAGGTTGCCCGCTCCTCTGTCGGGTTCCGTGGCGCCTTCGGGCCAAGCGGCCCGACTGGGTCCCCATGCGGGCCGGGTGCTTCGGCCCGGGCGTCGTCGGGTGCTTCGGTCCCGACACCGCAGGGCCCCGCTGGATCCGGTTCCGGATCCGGGTCATCGCCGGTCGACCTTACGACCTCGCCAGCGCCGGCCCCCAGGGTGTCACCTCCGGCACCGTCCCAGGACGACGTCGTCCCTGGTCCTACCCTAGATTCGGGTCCGGCGTCGGAGCGGCGCTCTGGACGCCTATGGGAGATTTCTATTTCTATGACGAGGCCCCATCCTTTGACCCAGAGTATCAGGAGATGGGTGGCGAGGGGGATTAAGAAGGGGTCCGAGGACCCTCGCGCACGTGAGTGCCAGTCTTCTCAGGACTGGACAGGTGAGCTTGGGGAGGCCAGTGGTCTGGACACTTCGCCCGACACTGGTTTTGTCTCCCCTCCTACCGTGGCTACAGAGGAGGGGGCTGCCTATAGTGTGGTGCTGACGCGGGCTTCCAAGGCCTCGGGCCTTGAGCTCCCCGTCGCGGCCGTGAGGACTAACCTCCTCACTGAGGTCCTTAAACCGCAGGCAAGCTGCTGCCGTTTAATGAGGCCTTGTCAGACGTTCTTCTGGGTACTTGGTCCAAGCCTGCTACAGGTCCGCCTGTAGATAGGAACGTGGCCAGGCGCCACCGCCCATCTCCGGGCGACCCTTGCTTCCTGTCCACCCACCCCACCCCAGAGACCCTGGTCATCCAGGCCTCTAACTCCCAGACCGCATTCCTGACAGCTCCTCCCGACAGATCCAAGAGATACGAGCAATAAGGGAAAAAGGAATTCTCCTACCTGAGTTTGGGGTTGCGGTCAGTCAACACCACGTGCCTCTTGGTGCGTTACACCCACTCTCTGTGGGACACGGTCGCGGACGTGCTGCCACAATGTCCGGTGGAGGTCCGGACTAAACTCACCCAAGCCCTTGCGGAGGGTCGAGATGCGGCACGGTATTCCATCCGGTGTGGGCTGGATACCACGGACTTGCTGGGCAGAGCGATGGCAATGACGGTGGAGATTCTTCGCCACGCCTGGTTGAGGTCTGCCAACTTTTTGGCTGATGTCTAAAACACCCTTATGGGCATGCCGTTTGATGGCAGTCGCCTCTTTAGCGACAAGGCAGACCATGCGCTTTAAGGACTCCAGGGCTACGGCCAAGTCCTTGGGCCTTTCGGTCCGCGCCAGTAAACAGCTGCCTTTCACTCCTTTCGTGGCCAAGGAAGGGGCGCCCCCACACGTCCTGCCAGCCATGGGCCGCAAACTACCATCCAGCGCGGTGGCGGACGTGGAAACCGCCGTGGCGGATGTCTGGGACAATCGTGAGGCCAGTCCACACCTGCCCCTGCAGCATCCGCCTCAAAACCCTCCTAGTCCGAGCTTTCAGGCCCATGTGACGCCAGTGGGGGGCAGGGTTCCCCATCACCACCTCCACTGGCGCACTGTCACTTCGGACAGGTGGGTGCTGCAAATCGCCCCTTCGAGGCGTCCTCTCCAGCCATGCCACCGCAGTACCACCGCGTGTCGGGGGATCACTTGAAACTTCTACAAGAGGAAGTTGCGTCCCTCTTGGCCAAGGGGGTCATCGAGCGCGTTCATGGGCCACAAGTAGGGTGTGGTTGTTACTTCCACTACTTTCTGGTACCCAAGAAGGGCAAAGAGGTCCTACGCCCTATCTTGGACCTGTGGAACGTCAACGGCTTCCTCCGGAAGGAGAAGTTCAAGATGCTGACACTGGCTCAGGTCTTAGCTGCCCTGGACCCGGGAGACTGGATGGTAGCGTTGGACTTGCAGGACACTTATTTTCATATCCCCGTCCTGCCGGCCCACTGGCGTTACATGCGGTTCACGGTAGACCACAAGCACTTTCAGTTTACAGTGCTCCCCTTTGGCCTTACCAGCGCCCCACTGTTGTCACGAAAGTGATGGCGATGGTCGCAGCTCATTTGCGCAGGTTAGGGGTTTCAGTCTTCCCCTACCTCTACGACTGGTTGTTGAAGGCGGGCTCGCCCCAGACAGTCGTCAGCCACCTCCAGACTACGGCCGACCTCCTGCACCTGCTGGGGTTCATCATCAATGTGCCGAAGTCACACCTGTGTCCCTCTCAGAAGCTCCTCTTCATCTGAGCGGTTCTAGACTCGGCGCAGTTTCGGGTTTATCCTCCCTAACAGCGGGTTCGGGATATTCAGGCTCTGATTCCGATCTTTCAGCCGTTATCCCGAGTGTCGGTCAGGTTGACGCTGCGGCTTCTGGGGCTGATGGCCTCCTGCATCCTTCTGGTGCATCACGCCAGGTGGCGGATGGGGGCTCTGCAGTGGGACCTGAAGTTTCAGTGGGCCCAGCATCAGGGCAAATTGTCCGACCATGTCTTTATCTCGGAGGGCACTGCAAGACAGTTGCCTCTGGTCTCCGGCGGGGTCCCGGCTCCACATCAAACTTATGGAGCTGCGGGCAATCCGGCTTGCACTGAAGGCATTCCTCCCCTCTGTCCGGGGGAGTGTAGTGCAGGTGTTAGAAATTGGATTTCTGGTTGGCTAAGGCTTGCACCAAAGTCAGGCACAAACCACCATTCTAAGTCAGGGCAAGGAAGTCACCCGCCAAAGATAACCCCTGCTCACTCCCTTGGTAGCTTGGCACGAGCAGTCAGGCTTATCTCTGAGGCAATGTGTAAAGCATTTGCGCACGCATCCCCAGGAACAACATCCCAGGCCCCCCACAAAAGGAACTCCACACAAGGTTATATCACAATAGCCTTTGTATTATCAGAACACATCAGAATCACAGGATGTACATTGTGTCATAGGCACGGGCAGAATTTACAGGGGATTATGTACATATAGGACAGGGCCACATGGACCACTGTCCGGAATAAGCACTTGGTAGAAATAGCACTTTTAGAACATAGGACTTAGAACATAGCAATTGTAGCACCAAATAGCAAATGTAGCACACAACCAGTAACCACTGGTAAAAGGTAAGTCCCACCTACGCAACCCTAACCCCCGGAGGAAAATATCACGCAGGGAACCATTAACTCACTAGTATAACTATACCAGGAAAACACAACCACCTAAGCATAAAAATACATTTAGGGGTGTAGGTAAGACACTTTACGCATAAAAACAACTTCAGCGGTGTCAGAACACAGGGTGCGCAAAACATACTACACACAGTACATTTCCTAACACCCAAAGCATTAGTGCATAAATCATAATATCACCTAAATCACATTTAGCGCAGAAATCACAGCACATATCTAACATCAAAGTCCAGGTTGCGCTACTGCGCCAAAACCTAAATGTAGTAGCTGCCCACTACTTGCTGGGCAGCTGGGGGACAAGAACAGGGCCTAAGCGCTGCAGCTGGCACTAAGTGCTGCACAGCAGGGGAAGGCAAAATTAGGGGAGGAGTGCGACTCACTCCTGAGTCCAAGGAAAAAGTCCCCTAGAAAGAAAACCTAAACAGAGCAGCTGCCCACTACTTGCTGGGCAGCTGTAGGTCAAAATGGCGAGGGGGGGGGGGAAGAGAGAGAGAGAGAGAGAGAGAGAGAGACAGACACACGCAGGGAGGGCACCTGCGCACCGGGCACAATGAAATAAGCGGGAAAAATGGCGGTACAGCGCTCCAGGCTGTAAAGGGACTGACACCCAGCCACAAAAGACAAAAACGGAGCAAAAATAGTCCTAGGCCATCAGGCGGGGAATGCAGGGCCCAGGGGCCAGCACACAGGGCAGGAGACAGCCCCCATGGCTGTACCTCCTGCGCCACACCAGCAGCAGCCCTCTCCCATTAGGACCCTAAGCAGGAGTTCCAAGTATCCAGGCATCCAGGGGCTGGGCAGGGCCCAGAGAGGCAAGCCTTCCCCTGGGCCCCAGCAGCAGCACACCCCTGGTAGATTCTAGTTGGGAACCAGAACTTATTACAAGAGGTCACAGCCTCTTTTTATACACACAATTCCTTTGTCTAAAGGTGCAGGCAAGGGGCGAACCAGATACAACTGGTTCCTGAGCACTTTGTTTTGCTCAGCCCCTCTGCCAATTCACAGGATGGGTCAGGGACATCAGACACACCACAGGGGGTGGAGCCAGCATTGTGGAGGGAAAGCCCAGCCCTATTCAGGTCCCAGGTGCACTCCTCCCCAGCCATCAACATGCAGATCTCCCATTCACCACCGGGGCAGACCCATCCTGACTCCAGGAGCCTGGCACACCAGCCAGCCCCAGCCAATCACAAGCCAGCACATTCAGTGCACAGAGAGGCCAACTTCTAGAAGTGGCACTTCCACACTAGACACAATAACACCGCACACATCATCGCGCAGCATTTAATCACACGAGTCCGCACATACCAAACTCGTATCTGCACTCCCCACGCATCAGGAACTACCAGGGACACACACATTCCCCATGCATTCCTGTGGGAGGCCAGGCCAATCTTACACACGCACTCAGAGAGCGCACGCACTTTACACTGCGCCTCAGTGCTAAAGTGCCCAAAGACCAGAAATCACTATACTTATTTCAGAGTTCAAATGCAAAAAGTTCAGGGGTGAACCTGCCAGAAGGGCCAAGTCCAACAGCAGGTGTTCACGGACAACACCACCGTCATGTGGTACTGCAACAAACAGGGCGGGGTGGGGTCGTGGACCCTATGCCAGGAGGCTCTGCGCCTCTGTCAGTGGCTGGAACATCAGGGCGTGAACCTGGTGGTTCAACACCTGGCAGGTGCCCTGAATGCCAGGGCGGACGAACCCGGCCATCGGTGCATGATGGATCACGAATAGCGTCTGAACTCGGACGTGGCGCAAGGCCTCTTTCAGCAGTGGGGAGAGCCTTGGTTAGATCTATTCGCCGCAGAAGAGAACGCGCAATGTCATCAGTTCTGCGCGTTGGAATTTCCAAGGCGGCACTCGCTCGGAGACGCTTTTCATCGTGAGTGGAGCTGCGGTCTGTTGTACGCCTTTCCGCCTATACCAATTCTGCCCAGACTGCTGAAGAAGATCAGACGCGACCGGGCCCAAGTTATCCTTGTGGCTCCGGACTGGGCGCGAAGATACTGGTATCCCCAGCTACTCAGCATGTCTGTCGATCCCCCGATCTGTCTGCCTCTTCAGGAGGGGATGGTCCTCCACCCGAACCCGTCCAGTCTCCACCTCCATGCTTGGAGATTGAGCGGCGACAGTTGAGGCCATTTAATTTGCCTCCTGAAGTTTGCAATGCAATTCTGGTAGCCAGGCGTCCCTCCACAAAGTCGGTATACGCCTGCAGGATGAACAGATTTGTGGCATGGTGCACAGCAAAGGCTGTGGATCCACTCTCTGCCCCCCTTTCTGAGGTTCTCCTCTTCCTTCTTTCTCTTGCCCAGCGGGGCTCTGCTCTGGGCACTATCAAGGGCTACCTTTCTGCCCTTTCCGCCTTCTTAAGGCTGCCTGATCAGCCTTCTTTGTTCAAGTCCCCGATTGTAAATAGGTTCTTGAAGGGCATCACTCATATGTTCCCCCCTGTTCCTTTCGTGATGCCCCAGTGGGACTAGAACCTGGTTCTTACTTACCTGATGTGCGCTCCTTTTGAGCCACTTCATAACTGTCCTCTCCGTCTTCTTACCCTTAAGACTGCTTTCCTGGTTGCCATCACCTCTGTCAGAAGAGTGAGTGAGTGAGTGAGCTCCAGGCTCTTTCCTCCAAGCCTCCTTTCCTTTCTTTCCATCCGGACAAGGTTGTGTTGCGGACGAGACCCTCTTTCCTGCCCAAGGTAGTCACAGCCTTCCACATCGGGCAGTCCATCACTTTGCCCACCTTCTTTCTGCCTCTGCATCCCTCTAAAGAGGAAGAGCGACTCCACCGTATGGACCCAAAATGTGCGCTCTCATACTATCTGGATCGCACACGCCAGTTCCGGGTGGATAACCAACTCTTTGTTGGTTACGTGGGCGCTAAGGAGGGACGGGCGGTGCACAAAAGGACCATCTCTCAGTGCGTCGTGTTGTGCATCAAGGCATGCTACTCCTTGGTTAAGAAGGAGCCTCCTGTTGGGCTGAGAGCCCCTTCCACTCGGGTCACGGCGGCTACTACTGCCCTGGGCCGGGGAGTCCCCTTGCAGGACATCTGTCAGGCAGCTACGTGGGCCTCGCTGCACACGTTCGCAAGACACTACTGCCTGGACAGCCAAGTCCGGTGAGATGGCTTCTTTGGCCGTTCCGTCCTCCAGGACTTTCTGGTGTGATTATTGGTTCGCAGACCCACCACCGGGGTTCGTATTGCTGGGGTATCTATTCTATGGTAAGGAATCTAATAGTAACCTGTTTCTTCAGATGCACAAGTTACTTACCTTCGGTAATGATATATCTGTAAGGAACAGTAGTTAGTATTAGATTCCTTACCGCCCCACCCATCCTCCCCGTTCTGCGAACCGATATCTAGGGTTAAGGTCATCCCCTTTCAGGGCCCTAGTTTAATGGCACCAGTGTTTGTTTTTATCATGGCTCTGCGTTTCTGTCGCGGAAAAGCTGTGTATAAGAACTGACGTCAGCGCGCGAGGGCGGCGTGTAAGTACTCCGGCAACGTCATCCCGGCGCCGACGACGGACGTGGAGCCGCAGACGACTCCTACCGAAGCGCAAGTGTACTGCTACGCAAAAGTTTCCGGATCCAGTCTGACGCCTGAGGATATTCTAAGGTAAGGAATCTAATACTAACTACTGTTTCTTACAGATATATCGTTACCGAAGGTAAGTAACTTGTGCAACAGTGCCCTAACCCTTACCATTTTATGCTGGCAGGTGATAATGTGAGCCAAGGATCTTGAGCCACCCTACAGCTGAAAGGAGTAACACAGTGTGCACTGACAACATCTACTTGAATGAACAACATAGGCCTCCATAGTATGGAGGCCTTGGCCAGGAACATAGGAAAAGGACAGGTGAGTGGGCCTGGAGAGGCAGTTTTGGAACAAGGTGAAATTAGGACATCATAATCATCAATAACGGTAAGAACTAAACTGTGGCAAACATAGAAGGAAAAGGGAGGCACTGAGTAGGATGTCATCCTGGAAGTGAGCTAAGCTGAAATTGTTTCTAGCGGCCATGTCCAGATTCTGACAAGATGGCTCTAATTCTCTGTATTCCACTAGAATAATTCAGCAATTCTTCAAAGGCCTTTTTCGAATGTTCCCGCCTGTTCGGCGTCCACCTCCTTCCTGGTACTTGAATGTGGTACTACAGCTCTAACATCGGCACATAGAGTCAATGACATTCAAGCATTTACCATCAAATCTCCGTTTTTACAGTTCACTTCAAATTCGGTGGTACTACGTACCAATCCTAGCTACATGCCTAAAGTTCCATCCGACTTTCATCTTAATGAGCTGGTGCTTTTAAAGACATTCTTTCCTAATCCACAAACGAGAGTGGAGAAGGCCTTGCATTCCCTGGACATCAGGAGATGTCTTAAATTTTACCTTCAACGAACTGCTACATTGCGTAAAGCAGATCAGCTCTTTGTAGCATACGGAAGTATACGCTGTATCTAAACAGACCATAGACTGCTGGGTGTCCTCAGCAATCAGTCTCTGTCACCAGCAAGCAGGAAGGCCATTGCAATCATTGCCAAGAGCGTTTTCCACGAGAGCGGTCTCCTCTTCAACAGCCCTCTTCACAGGAGTGCCTCTTCATCATATCTACAGAGCGGCAACCTGGACCAGCACGCATACCTTCACCAAGCACTATTGCTTGGATGCTGCCAGCGATGCAGATACTTCACTGGGACAAGCAGTGCTTCGTAATCTTTTTAAGTAAGGTGAGCCTCTGTTCTCCCTCCTCCTCTATGCTCTTCTAGACGCTTAAGTTTCATGTAATATTGTGTGCAAAATATACATATGCATAGGAATGCAAAAAAGCGTCTATGAGCAGGATGGTGTGTACTGCTATTTACTCTGATTCAGGCATGTGAATCTATGAAAGACACCCCAATACTGGAGAAGAACAATAGTTACTTACCTGTAATCTGTGGTTCTCCAGTATTGGTGTCTTTCATAGATTCACATGCACCCGCCCACCTCCCCTCAAAGCCTCCTCAGGCTATATTATTAGTTTCACTCCTGTGCGAGAAATTCTGTGAGCCTGAGTCTCTGGGGAGAGCATTCTGGTGGGTGCTAGCGCCTGATTGCCTGTAGTTTAGTCTATACAAAATGACTAGGATAGTCATGAGTGTGGAAGTTTTTCCACTGTAGCTTAGGGCTACTTTACTTCCTGGTTGGTTATTTCCAAGGGTTTTGGTTTCTTATATACAAATTATTGCTTTTTTTATTTACCGTGGGTCTCCCACTCCGACGACAGGGAATGATTCAGGCATGTGAATCTATGAAAGACACCAATACTGGAGAACCACAGATAACAGGTAAGTAACTATTGTTCTTCTCTAGCCTATAACTTGGCTGTAGCAAGACACGTTGGAGAGCTTCAATCCATTCATCTACCCTAACTCAAGTCAAGGTTGATAAAACCAAGATGACTCTCTTTACCAGTCCTCGATTCATGCCTAAAGTGCTATTATACACTTGCTGACCTTTGTTCCTCAAACATTGACTCCTGCAGAAGGGGCCCAATGCATTTTGGAGGGTTAAAGTCCAAAGCCTTTTGCAGGTCTGATCAATGTATAATTTCCTATACTAACTCTAACAGGGGTTGTCCTCTCTTGAAGTAAGTAGATCACAGCTCGCAACTCCAGCCTTGCTAATTCCTCTCTGACACAAAGTACGCACTCATTCCACCAGAGTAGTAGCTGCCACTGTTGCACTTATCACTGGAGTGCCACTGAAGGACATTTTGAAGGTGGTGACGCAGGCTTCAACATAAATGTAATATACGGTATAAATGGTGTGTGCACTCTTTTTCACTAAGGTGAGCCTCCTTAACACCTATTAATTATGGTACTACCTTTCCATTCTTTAATACAAGCATGTGACTCTCAATAATCCAGTGCTGGAGAAGAAAGTTAATTACCATTTACTAGAGTTCTAGAAGAGTGATATCTGTCACAGGTGCACATGCAACCTGCCATCTTCCTTGGTCATGCGGAGATTATTAGGGTTGAACCAGTTTCCGTAGCCCTTCCTTCCTCATCAGTGCCATCCAGTACCTAATTGCCCCAATCCTTCTTCCATTTTTTTTCTGGGGCTTATATCTGCTATTTTTTTTATCGATTAGGTATGCACATATTTTACAAGCACTCTTGGTGTCTTAATCCAGAGTTCAGTCGAGATTTAGTTTGGGCGCAAGATCTTGTGAGCGTCCAAGATCTTGGTGATCAGTTTGGGTATGTTTTTTAATTTAAACTAAAACAACGGTTTCACTTTGTCTTAGAGTTTTCACTTTGCGAGGTTGCCGCCTCTGGTTAGATCCCTTCTGCCAAGCTGTGGACGAACTTGATGTCATCACATAGGCGCATCGTGCTAACGTATAAAAAAGCAAAGTGAGGGACGTAGAGATTCTTACTTGAAACCTTTAACAGAGACCTGTTGACTACAGCAAAGATATGATTTTGAAGGACATTGCTTCTGAACTTTTCTTTTGAGGGGAAAGATTACTACCGAGTCATTTGATTTAGGCTGCAAGTGCCATTTAAACAATAATTCATAGTGAGGATGGATAACACAAAACTATGTAAGTACAATTAAAACTGGTGTAACTGAAGGGGCAAGTCAACTCTACGCAATCAGTTCATTTAGCGAATCAAAGTCCAGAACAGTCCACACAGCAAGGGAAGAAAATTCCCATTTGCTGTAAGTAAAGCTAAAAAGAAATGAAAGGTAGAACTCAATCAAAAGCACTTGAGTGGTAAAGGTTCTATTGATGAGCGATATATTAGTCAATACTAATTACCTATATGGCTTTTTGTACGTGTTGTGCATGGCCTCTTCGTTACATCTTTGACTATTGCAATAACCTTCCTGGATATCGCTCTTTCAAAGGTACTTAGGCAATAAACCAATGTCCATGTCTAAACTAAACAATAGTGAAAAAGAGAACAACAGTAATCGTTGAGTGTGCTAGTTTGAAGGGGCAAAAAAAAGCCTGGAAACAACGGAGAGTAACAGAACACCCACACTGAGATGTAATTGACCTTTGTGTTTTCTTACAGCCATCTCCAAAGGTCATAACCAGTACGAGTGCAAATTCACATTTTTCACCTTTCCTTCTCTTGTCCTGCTTTGTTCCTGGTCCTCAGCAAAACACACATGATGATGGACAGAATGTTGCACAATGGCAAAACATTCACCCCCAGTCACAGATCTGGGTTTAATCCATCGTTATTTTGCTCACCAAGCCACCCCAGTTCTGACATGGCCATATGCAAATCAGTCTTGACCCTGTGCCTCATGGGAACAGTCCAGCCCAAACTGCCAAGCCATGTCTTCCCTGAACCGGAATCAAGCATCCTAGGACCGGTTTCTGGCTATCAGCCGTCTTCAGCCAGGATAGTTTGCTCCAGTGGCGTAGTGAGCAAGGGACCCACGTCTGGGCATACCCTTCCCTCATAGGGTGAACAGCAAAACACACAGGATGATGGACAGAATGTTGCACGATGGCAAAACATTCACCCCCAGTCACAGATCTGGGTTAAATCTGTTGTTTTTGCAATTGTCACCACAAGTGGGATGGGTATGCTCAGACGCGAGTCCCATGCTCTCCACACCACTGGAGTCAAGCTATCCTGGCTGAAGACGGCTGATTGCCAGAAACCGGTCCTAGGATGCTTGATTCCGGTCCAGGAAAGACATGGCTTGGCAGTTCGGGCTGGACTGTTCCCATGAGGCACAGGGTCAAGACTGATTTGATATGGCCATGTCTGAACTGGGGTGGTGTGGAGGGCAAAAAAATGATGGATTTAGGCCCAGATCTCTGTACTGGGGTGAATGTATGACATTGTTCTGCATTCATTCCATCATCTGTTGTTTTTGCAATTGTTCCTGGTCCTCTCCAGAACCCTGGGAAAGTGAAGTTGAGTGTGAGGCATGGGGATCTACAGCACTTATTTAGGAAATGTAAAGCATCTTTCTGGTTAGTGAACACCGCATTTTGATAAGCTTTGAACATCTGCCCGTTGGAGCTCTTAAATTTTTCCACCTCATTTGCCAGAGTTTGTGTCATAACATTAGGTGGATAGACTACAAAAAGTCTGTGGCTTTTTGACTGTTATTTTAGTGCTTATGTGCAGTGCCACGTAAATATTTTCTACAGAGATTTACCAGTCAGGTGACTATCGATGGAAGATATTTATTTTGAAGAACTGTAGGAACAGGTAAACAACTTTACCTCATCTATCCTCTTGTAGGGATATTTGAGAGTCACGAAACTGCCAGAATGTTTGAACATAACTAGTGATGCTGGAGACCTTCTCCTCATTAGCAGGTTTTGAGCCCCAAGCATAAAACAATGTCTTCTTCAAGTATTAGAATGTGGAATAGGCTTCAGGATCCGTCCTGTTAGACTTAGGCCCGTAGGCCACTTATCATCACTGTTATTGTTCATTCAAATTGAACACTGGTAGCATGCATTGTTTGCCTTGCTGAAGAATCCTGCCTGTCATTCGATCTGTCTTCATTTTGTTGGTTTCTGATTACTTTCCATTTTCGTACACCACAGGTTTTGCAGAGCGTTGCCACAACCCTGGGTTATAAGAGTATCGAAGACTTAATGATGTCTCACCTGGATTACCTCATTCTTGAGTGGCTGCGAATGAAAGAGCCTGGCTACAGCTTGTCTGCCTTTCCCTTCACATTATTAAATGTTTCCAGTGTAGAGGAGTTTTACAGGTACATCTGTTTATGCTGAGATTACAGTCTTTAAAATGCTGTCTTAATGTTTTGCACAAAGGTTTTTGCATTTTGCCGTTTTATCATTCCTTGTCTACATGTTCTGAGCATAATTTTTTTTGAGCAATAAAGGTTCATAAGTCAATGAACAAAACCCTAAGATTTGAAAAACACGTTATCTATAAAGATATATAGGGAGAAACAGAACAGTTTGATGTTGCCTGCGACTACTGAAGAGTACCTCTTGCAACTATGTTTAGAAAATATACGTCTCTTCTTCGTTATTGCCATGCTCTTTATTTTGCAAACAGTGTTCAAAGACCATGACTTTAGCTGAAAAGGGACTCTTTCTTTTCTTTCAATTTGTACTGATATGAGTTGCTTGGTATATGTCAATTTAAAGGGAAACGGGATAAGACATGTAAGGACACTGGTTTGGTCAGGAAAAAAACCTCCACCTGCCTGTCATAGGGTGCTTTTGCTAGTCTCTAGCTTCTCTTTTAAATTTGCGTAGGGCCTCCCTAGCGGAGTCATTACGTAAAACCCTGGTGCAGGGCTCAGAAAAGGCCTAATACATACTTAATTTAATTTTTTTATAACACATTTTTCTCGTTTTAGATGCAATATAGTACAATAACATAAAACACATGCAGGAGAAAGCCCTCCAGATAAATGACACAGAAAACAAGCATTTACAATGCAATGGTCTCGGCAGCATTAAAGGTAGAGCTATTGGCATTGCTCATTATTTTTTTTCTTTAAATCATAAATAAATGGCATTGTCATTTACATTGCCAATAGCTTCATCACGTACATATGCAAGACCTATTGCATTAGCACCCACACACACAGTAAGTAGTAGAGTGAGAAGTCGATAGTGAGTAGGAGAGAGTTATTAGTAAAGAGTATTACAGAGCGCAACAGAGCCATGTGAATAATAACAGCTGTGACCCCGTGCCTGAGGTGCATCATCTGAGCTTTGTGAATAATAACAGCTGTGAGCCTTTGCCTGAGGTGCATCATCAGAGCTGTGTGAATAATAACAGCTGTGAGCCCGTGCCTGAGGTGCATCATCAGAGCTGTGTGAATAATAACAGCTGTGAGCACCTGCCTGAGGTGCATTCAGAGCTGTGTGAATAACTGCATCAGCCCCGTGCCTGAGGTGCATCATCATTGCTGTGTGAATAACTGCGTCAGCCCCGTGCTCGAGGTGCATCATCAGAGCTGTGTGAATAACTGCGTCGGCCCCGTGCCCGAGGTGCATCATCAGAGCTGTGTGAATAACTGCGTCAGCCCCGTGCCTGAGGTGCATCATCAGAGCTGTGTGAATAACTGCGTCAGCCCCGTGCCCGAGGTGCATCATCAGAGCTGTGTGAATAACTGCGTCAGCCCCGTGTCTGAGGTGCATCATCAGAGCTGTGTGAATAACTGCATCAGCCCCGTGCCTGAGGTGCATCATCAGAGCTGTGTGAATAACTGCGTCAGCCCCGTGCCTGAGGTGCATTATCAGAGCTGTGTGAATAACTGCGTCAGCCCCGTGCCTGAGGTGCATCATCAGGGCTGTGTGAATAACTGCGTCAGCCCCGTGCCTGAGGTGCATCATCAGAGTTGTGTGAATAATAACAGCTGTGAGCACCTGCCTGAGGTGCATTCAGAGCTGTGTGAATAACTGTGTCAGCCCCGTGCCTGCGGTGCATCATCAGAGCTGTGTGAATAACTGTGTCAGCCCCGTGCCTGAGGTGCATCATCAGAGGGGTGTGAATAACTGCGTCAGCCCAGTGCCAGAGGTGCATCATCAGAGCTGTGTGAATAACTGCGTCGGCCCCGTGCCTGAGGTGCATCATCAGAGCTGTGTGAATGACTGCGTCAGCCCCGTGCCTGAGGTGCATCATCAGAGCTGTGTGAATAACTGCGTCAGCCCCGTGCCTGAGGTGCATCATCAGAGCTGTGTGAATAACTGTGTCAGCCCCGTGCCTGAGGTGCATCATCAGATCTGTGTGAATAACTGTGTCAGGCCCGTGCCTGAGGTGCATCATCAGAGCTGTGTGAATGACTGCGTCAGCCCCGTGCCTGAGGTGCATCATCAGAGCTGTGTGAATAACTGCATCAGCCCCGTGCCTGAGGTGCATCATCAGAGCTGTGTGAATAACTGCGTCAGCCCCGTGCCTGAGGTGCATCAGAGCTGTGTGAATAACTGCGTCAGCCCCGTTCCCGAGGTGCATAATCAGAGCTGTGTGAATAACTGCGTCAGCTCCGTGCCTGAGGTGCATCATCAGAGCTGTGTGAATAACTGCGTCAGCCCCGTGCCTGAGGTGCATCAGAGGCGTGTGAATAACTGCGTCAGCCCCGTGCTTGAGGTTCTTCATCAGAGCTGTGTGAATAACTGCGTCAGCCCCGTGCCTGAGGTGCATCAGAGGCGTGTGAATAACTATGTCCGCCCCATCCCTGAGGTGCATCATCAGAGCTGTGTGAATAACTGCGTCAGGCCCGTGCCTGAGGTGCATCATCAGAGCTGTGTGAATAACTGTGTCAGCCCCGTGCCCGAGGTGCATCATCAGAGCTGTGTGAATAACTGCGTCAGCCCCGTGCCTGAGGTGCATCATCTGAGCTTTGTGAATAATAACAGCTGTGAGCCTTTGCCTGAGGTGCATCATCAGAGCTGTGTGAATAATAACAGCTGTGAGCCCGTGCCTGAGGTGCATCATCAGAGCTGTGTGAATAATAACAGCTGTGAGCACCTGACTGAGGTGCATTCAGAGCTGTGTGAATAACTGCATCAGCCCCGTGCCTGAGGTGCATCATCATTGCTGTGTGAATAACTGCGTCAGCCCCGTGCTCGAGGTGCATCATCAGAGCTGTGTGAATAACTGCGTCGGCCCCGTGCCCGAGGTGCATCTTCAGATCTGTGTGAATAACTGTGTCAGGCCCGTGCCTGAGGTGCATCATCAGAGCTGTGTGAATGACTGCGTCAGCCCCGTGCCTGAGGTGCATCATCAGAGCTGTGTGAATAACTGCGTCAGCCCCGTGTCTGAGCAGCATCATCAGAGCTGTGTGAATAACTGCGTCAGCCCCGTGCCTGAAGTGCATCATCAGAGCTGTGTGAATAACTGTCAGCCCCGTGCCTGAGGTGCATCATCAGAGCTGTGTGAATAACTGCGTCAGCCCCGTGCCTGAGGTGCATCAGAGGCGTGTGAATAACTGCGTCAGCCCTGTGCTTGAGGTTCTTCATCAGAGCTGTGTGAATAACTGTGTTAGCCCCGTGCTTGAGGTTCTTCATCAGAGCTGTGTGAATAACTGCATCAGCCCCGTGCCTGAGGTGCATCATCAGAGCTGTGTGAATAACTGCGTCAGGCCCGTGCATGAGGTGCATCATCAGAGCTGTGTGAATAACTGTGTCAGCCCCGTGCCCGAGGTGCATCATCAGAGCTGTGTGAATAACTGCGTCAGCCCCGTGCCTGAGGTGCATCATCTGAGTTTGTGAATAATAACAGCTGTGAGCCTTTGCCTGAGGTGCATCATCAGAGCTGTGTGAATAATAACAGCTGTGAGCCCGTGCCTGAGGTGCATCATCAGAGCTGTGTGAATAATAACAGCTGTGAGCACCTGCCTGAGGTGCATTCAGAGCTGTGTGAATAACTGCATCAGCCCCGTGCCTGAGGTGCATCATCATTGCTGTGTGAATAACTGCGCCAGCCCCGTGCTCGAGGTGCATCATCAGAGCTGTGTGAATAACTGCATCGGCCCCGTGCCCGAGGTGCATCATCAGAGCTGTGTGAATAACTGCGTCAGCCCCGTGCCTGAGGTGCATCATCAGAGCTGTGTGAATAACTGCGTCAGCCCCGTGCCCGAGGTGCATCATCAGAGCTGTGTGAATAACTGCGTCAGCCCCGTGTCTGAGGTGCATCATCAGAGCTGTGTGAATAACTGCATCAGCCCCGTGCCTGAGGTGCATCATCAGAGCTGTGTGAATAACTGCGTCAGCCCCGTGCCTGAGGTGCATTATCAGAGCTGTGTGAAAAACTGCGTCAGCCCCGTGCCTGAGGTGCATCATCAGGGCTGTGTGAATAACTGCGTCAGCCCCGTGCCTGAGGTGCATCATCAGAGTTGTGTGAATAACTGCGTCAGCACTGTGCCTGAGGTGCATCATCAGAGCTGTATGTATTTGAGCTTATATAGCGCACAGCTACCCGCAGTGGGTGTCCCGGCGCTTGCTTAGGGAACCCGTCCTGGTATTCCCCTGTGAGATAGCCCCGGCAGGGTATCCACAAGGTGAAAGCCAGGCATCCCGCCGCGAGGGGCCGTTGTGGAGATTAAGCAAGCTATTGCCCAGAGTCGCAGAGTGTGAACCCGTGAGTCGAGAAAGCACCGGAGCGAGAATTATCGAGTCCGTGGAATTTTTAGCCCAAGACCCGCCGAGGAGGGGAATTGAACCCTGGCATCTGAGCTGTGTGAATAATAACAGCTGTGAGCCCGTGCCTGAGGTGCATCATCAGAGCTGTGTGAATAATAACTGCGTCAGCCCCGTGCCTGAGGTGCATCATCAGAGTTGTGTGAATAATAACAGCTGTGAGCACCTGCCTGAGGTGCATTCAGAGCTGTGTGAATAACTGTCAGCCCCGTGCCCGAGGTGCATCATCAGAGTTGTGTGAATAACTGCATCAGCCCAGTGCCAGAGGTGTATCATCGGAGCTGTGTGAATGACTGCGTCAGCCCCGTGCCTGAGGTGCATCATCAGAGCTGTGTGAATGACTGCGTCAGCCCCGTGCCTGAGGTGCATCATCAGAGCTGTGTGAATAACTGCGTCAGCCCCGTGCCTGAGGTGCATCATCAGAGCTGTGTGAATAACTGTGTCAGCCCCGTGCCTGAGGTGCATCATCAGATCTGTGTGAATAACTGTGTCAGGCCCGTGCCTGAGGTGCATCATCAGAGCTGTGTGAATGACTGCGTCAGCCCCGTGCCTGAGGTGCATCATCAGAGCTGTGTGAATAACTGCATCAGCCCCGTGCCTGAGGTGCATCATCAGAGCTGTGTGAATAACTGCGTCAGCCCCGTGCCTGAGGTGCATCAGAGCTGTGTGAATAACTGCGTCAGCCCCGTTCCCGAGGTGCATAATCAGAGCTGTGTGAATAACTGCGTCAGCTCCGTGCCTGAGGTGCATCATCAGAGCTGTGTGAATAACTGCGTCAGCCCCGTGCCTGAGGTGCATCAGAGGCGTGTGAATAACTGCGTCAGCCCCGTGCTTGAGGTTCTTCATCAGAGCTGTGTGAATAACTGCGTCAGCCCCGTGCCTGAGGTGCATCAGAGGCGTGTGAATAACTATGTCCGCCCCATCCCTGAGGTGCATCATCAGAGCTGTGTGAATAACTGCGTCAGGCCCGTGCCTGAGGTGCATCATCAGAGCTGTGTGAATAACTGTGTCAGCCCCGTGCCCGAGGTGCATCATCAGAGCTGTGTGAATAACTGCGTCAGCCCCGTGCCTGAGGTGCATCATCTGAGCTTTGTGAATAATAACAGCTGTGAGCCTTTGCCTGAGGTGCATCATCAGAGCTGTGTGAATAATAACAGCTGTGAGCCCGTGCCTGAGGTGCATCATCAGAGCTGTGTGAATAATAACAGCTGTGAGCACCTGACTGAGGTGCATTCAGAGCTGTGTGAATAACTGCATCAGCCCCGTGCCTGAGGTGCATCATCATTGCTGTGTGAATAACTGCGTCAGCCCCGTGCTCGAGGTGCATCATCAGAGCTGTGTGAATAACTGCGTCGGCCCCGTGCCCGAGGTGCATCTTCAGATCTGTGTGAATAACTGTGTCAGGCCCGTGCCTGAGGTGCATCATCAGAGCTGTGTGAATGACTGCGTCAGCCCCGTGCCTGAGGTGCATCATCAGAGCTGTGTGAATAACTGCGTCAGCCCCGTGTCTGAGCAGCATCATCAGAGCTGTGTGAATAACTGCGTCAGCCCCGTGCCTGAGGTGCATCATCAGAGCTGTGTGAATAACTGTCAGCCCCGTGCCTGAGGTGCATCATCAGAGCTGTGTGAATAACTGCGTCAGCCCCGTGCCTGAGGTGCATCAGAGGCGTGTGAATAACTGCGTCAGCCCTGTGCTTGAGGTTCTTCATCAGAGCTGTGTGAATAACTGTGTTAGCCCCGTGCTTGAGGTTCTTCATCAGAGCTGTGTGAATAACTGCATCAGCCCCGTGCCTGAGGTGCATCATCAGAGCTGTGTGAATAACTGCGTCAGGCCCGTGCATGAGGTGCATCATCAGAGCTGTGTGAATAACTGTGTCAGCCCCGTGCCCGAGGTGCATCATCAGAGCTGTGTGAATAACTGCGTCAGCCCCGTGCCTGAGGTGCATCATCTGAGTTTGTGAATAATAACAGCTGTGAGCCTTTGCCTGAGGTGCATCATCAGAGCTGTGTGAATAATAACAGCTGTGAGCCCGTGCCTGAGGTGCATCATCAGAGCTGTGTGAATAATAACAGCTGTGAGCACCTGCCTGAGGTGCATTCAGAGCTGTGTGAATAACTGCATCAGCCCCGTGCCTGAGGTGCATCATCATTGCTGTGTGAATAACTGCGCCAGCCCCGTGCTCGAGGTGCATCATCAGAGCTGTGTGAATAACTGCATCGGCCCCGTGCCCGAGGTGCATCATCAGAGCTGTGTGAATAACTGCGTCAGCCCCGTGCCTGAGGTGCATCATCAGAGCTGTGTGAATAACTGCGTCAGCCCCGTGCCCGAGGTGCATCATCAGAGCTGTGTGAATAACTGCGTCAGCCCCGTGTCTGAGGTGCATCATCAGAGCTGTGTGAATAACTGCATCAGCCCCGTGCCTGAGGTGCATCATCAGAGCTGTGTGAATAACTGCGTCAGCCCCGTGCCTGAGGTGCATTATCAGAGCTGTGTGAAAAACTGCGTCAGCCCCGTGCCTGAGGTGCATCATCAGGGCTGTGTGAATAACTGCGTCAGCCCCGTGCCTGAGGTGCATCATCAGAGTTGTGTGAATAACTGCGTCAGCACTGTGCCTGAGGTGCATCATCAGAGCTGTATGTATTTGAGCTTATATAGCGCACAGCTACCCGCAGTGGGTGTCCCGGCGCTTGCTTAGGGAACCCGTCCTGGTATTCCCCTGTGAGATAGCCCCGGCAGGGTATCCACAAGGTGAAAGCCAGGCATCCCGCCGCGAGGGGCCGTTGTGGAGATTAAGCAAGCTATTGCCCAGAGTCGCAGAGTGTGAACCCGTGAGTCGAGAAAGCACCGGAGCGAGAATTATCGAGTCCGTGGAATTTTTAGCCCAAGACCCGCCGAGGCGGGGAATTGAACCCTGGCATCTGAGCTGTGTGAATAATAACAGCTGTGAGCCCGTGCCTGAGGTGCATCATCAGAGCTGTGTGAATAATAACTGCGTCAGCCCCGTGCCTGAGGTGCATCATCAGAGTTGTGTGAATAATAACAGCTGTGAGCACCTGCCTGAGGTGCATTCAGAGCTGTGTGAATAACTGTCAGCCCCGTGCCCGAGGTGCATCATCAGAGTTGTGTGAATAACTGCATCAGCCCAGTGCCAGAGGTGTATCATCGGAGCTGTGTGAATGACTGCGTCAGCCCCGTGCCTGAGGTGCATCATCAGAGCTGTGTGAATGACTGCGTCAGCCCCGTGCCTGAGGTGCATCATCAGAGCTGTGTGAATAACTGCGTCAGCCCCGTGCCTGAGGTGCATCATCAGAGCTGTGTGAATAACTGTGTCAGCCCCGTGCCTGAGGTGCATCATCAGATCTGTGTGAATAACTGTGTCAGGCCCGTGCCTGAGGTGCATCATCAGAGCTGTGTGAATGACTGCGTCAGCCCCGTGCCTGAGGTGCATCATCAGAGCTGTGTGAATAACTGCATCAGCCCCGTGCCTGAGGTGCATCATCAGAGCTGTGTGAATAACTGCGTCAGCCCCGTGCCTGAGGTGCATCAGAGCTGTGTGAATAACTGCGTCAGCCCCGTTCCCGAGGTGCATAATCAGAGCTGTGTGAATAACTGCGTCAGCTCCGTGCCTGAGGTGCATCATCAGAGCTGTGTGAATAACTGCGTCAGCCCCGTGCCTGAGGTGCATCAGAGGCGTGTGAATAACTGCGTCAGCCCCGTGCTTGAGGTTCTTCATCAGAGCTGTGTGAATAACTGCGTCAGCCCCGTGCCTGAGGTGCATCAGAGGCGTGTGAATAACTATGTCCGCCCCATCCCTGAGGTGCATCATCAGAGCTGTGTGAATAACTGCGTCAGGCCCGTGCCTGAGGTGCATCATCAGAGCTGTGTGAATAACTGTGTCAGCCCCGTGCCCGAGGTGCATCATCAGAGCTGTGTGAATAACTGCGTCAGCCCCGTGCCTGAGGTGCATCATCTGAGCTTTGTGAATAATAACAGCTGTGAGCCTTTGCCTGAGGTGCATCATCAGAGCTGTGTGAATAATAACAGCTGTGAGCCCGTGCCTGAGGTGCATCATCAGAGCTGTGTGAATAATAACAGCTGTGAGCACCTGACTGAGGTGCATTCAGAGCTGTGTGAATAACTGCATCAGCCCCGTGCCTGAGGTGCATCATCATTGCTGTGTGAATAACTGCGTCAGCCCCGTGCTCGAGGTGCATCATCAGAGCTGTGTGAATAACTGCGTCGGCCCCGTGCCCGAGGTGCATCTTCAGATCTGTGTGAATAACTGTGTCAGGCCCGTGCCTGAGGTGCATCATCAGAGCTGTGTGAATGACTGCGTCAGCCCCGTGCCTGAGGTGCATCATCAGAGCTGTGTGAATAACTGCGTCAGCCCCGTGTCTGAGCAGCATCATCAGAGCTGTGTGAATAACTGCGTCAGCCCCGTGCCTGAGGTGCATCATCAGAGCTGTGTGAATAACTGTCAGCCCCGTGCCTGAGGTGCATCATCAGAGCTGTGTGAATAACTGCGTCAGCCCCGTGCCTGAGGTGCATCAGAGGCGTGTGAATAACTGCGTCAGCCCTGTGCTTGAGGTTCTTCATCAGAGCTGTGTGAATAACTGTGTTAGCCCCGTGCTTGAGGTTCTTCATCAGAGCTGTGTGAATAACTGCATCAGCCCCGTGCCTGAGGTGCATCATCAGAGCTGTGTGAATAACTGCGTCAGGCCCGTGCATGAGGTGCATCATCAGAGCTGTGTGAATAACTGTGTCAGCCCCGTGCCCGAGGTGCATCATCAGAGCTGTGTGAATAACTGCGTCAGCCCCGTGCCTGAGGTGCATCATCTGAGTTTGTGAATAATAACAGCTGTGAGCCTTTGCCTGAGGTGCATCATCAGAGCTGTGTGAATAATAACAGCTGTGAGCCCGTGCCTGAGGTGCATCATCAGAGCTGTGTGAATAATAACAGCTGTGAGCACCTGCCTGAGGTGCATTCAGAGCTGTGTGAATAACTGCATCAGCCCCGTGCCTGAGGTGCATCATCATTGCTGTGTGAATAACTGCGCCAGCCCCGTGCTCGAGGTGCATCATCAGAGCTGTGTGAATAACTGCATCGGCCCCGTACCCGAGGTGCATCATCAGAGCTGTGTGAATAACTGCGTCAGCCCCGTGCCTGAGGTGCATCATCAGAGCTGTGTGAATAACTGCGTCAGCCCCGTGCCCGAGGTGCATCATCAGAGCTGTGTGAATAACTGCGTCAGCCCCGTGTCTGAGGTGCATCATCAGAGCTGTGTGAATAACTGCATCAGCCCCGTGCCTGAGGTGCATCATCAGAGCTGTGTGAATAACTGCGTCAGCCCCGTGCCTGAGGTGCATTATCAGAGCTGTGTGAAAAACTGCGTCAGCCCCGTGCCTGAGGTGCATCATCAGGGCTGTGTGAATAACTGCGTCAGCCCCGTGCCTGAGGTGCATCATCAGAGTTGTGTGAATAACTGCGTCAGCACTGTGCCTGAGGTGCATCATCAGAGCTGTATGTATTTGAGCTTATATAGCGCACAGCTACCCGCAGTGGGTGTCCCGGCGCTTGCTTAGGGAACCCGTCCTGGTATTCCCCTGTGAGATAGCCCCGGCAGGGTATCCACAAGGTGAAAGCCAGGCATCCCGCCGCGAGGGGCCGTTGTGGAGATTAAGCAAGCTATTGCCCAGAGTCGCAGAGTGTGAACCCGTGAGTCGAGAAAGCACCGGAGCGAGAATTATCGAGTCCGTGGAATTTTTAGCCCAAGACCCGCCGAGGCGGGGAATTGAACCCTGGCATCTGAGCTGTGTGAATAATAACAGCTGTGAGCCCGTGCCTGAGGTGCATCATCAGAGCTGTGTGAATAATAACTGCGTCAGCCCCGTGCCTGAGGTGCATCATCAGAGTTGTGTGAATAATAACAGCTGTGAGCACCTGCCTGAGGTGCATTCAGAGCTGTGTGAATAACTGTCAGCCCCGTGCCCGAGGTGCATCATCAGAGTTGTGTGAATAACTGTATCAGCCCCGTGCCTGTGGTGTATCATCGGAGCTGTGTGAATAACTGCGTCAGCCCCATGCTCGAGGTGCATCATCAGAGCTGTGTGAATAACTGCGTCAGCCCCTTGCCTGAGGTGCATCATCGGAACTGTGTGAATAACTGTGTCATCCCCGTGCCTGCGGTGCATCATCAGAGCTGTGTGAATAACTGCGTCAGCCCCGTGCCTGAGGTGCATCATCAGAGGGGTGTGAATAACTGCGTCAGCCCAGTGCCAGAGGTGCATCATCAGAGCTGTCTGAATAACTGCGTCGGCCCCGTGCCTGAGGTGCATCATCAGAGCTGTGTGAATAACTGCGTCAGCCCTGTGCCTGAGGTGCATCATCAGAGCTGTGTGAATAACTGCATCAGCCCTGTGCCTGAGGTGCATCATCAGAGCTGTGTGAATAACTGCGGCAGCCCCGTGCCTGAGGTGCATCATCAGAGCTGTGTGAATAACTGTGTCAGCCCCGTGCCTGAGGTGCATCATCAGATCTGTGTGAATAACTGTGTCAGGCCCGAGCCTGAGGTGCATCATCAGAGCTGTGTGAATGACTGCGTCAGCCCCGTGCCTGAGGTGCATCATCAGAGCTGTGTGAATAACTGCATCAGCCCCGTGCCTGAGGTGCATCATCAGAGCTGTGTGAATAACTGTGTCAGCCCCGTGCCTGAGGTGCATCAGAGCTGTGTGAATAACTGCGTCAGCCCCGTTCCCGAGGTGCATAATCAGAGCTGTGTGAATAACTGCGTCAGCCCCGTGCCTGAGGTGCATCATCAGAGCTGTGTGAATAACTGTCAGCCCCGTGCCTGAGGTGCATCATCAGAGCTGTGTGAAAAACTGCGTCAGCCCCGTGCCTGAGGTGCATCAGAGGCGTGTGAATAACTGCGTCAGCCCCGTGCTTGAGGTTCTTCATCAGAGCTGTGTGAATAACTGCGTTATCCCCGTGCTTGAGGTTCTTCATCAGAGCTGTGCGAATAACTGCATCAGCCCCGTGCCTGAGGTGCATCATCAGAGGCGTGTGAATAACTATGTCCGCCCCATCCCTGAGGTGCATCATCAGAGCTGTGTGAATAACTGCGTCAGGCCCGTGCCTGAGGTGCATCATCAGAGCTGTGTGAATAACTGTGTCAGCCCCGTGCCCGAGGTGCATCATCAGAGCTGTGTGAATAACTGCGTCAGCCCCGTGCCTGAGGTGCATCATCTGAGCTTTGTGAATAATAACAGCTGTGAGCCTTTGCCTGAGGTGCATCATCAGAGCTGTGTGAATAATAACAGCTGTGAGCCCGTGCCTGAGGTGCATCATCAGAGCTGTGTGAATAATAACAGCTGTGAGCACCTGCCTGAGGTGCATTCAGAGCTGTGTGAATAACTGCATCAGCCCCGTGCCTGAGGTGTATCATCATTGCTGTGTGAATAACTGCGTCAGCCCCGTGCTCGAGGTGCATCATCAGAGCTGTGTGAATAACTGTGTCAGCCCCGTGCCTGAGGTGCATCATCAGATCTGTGTGAATAACTGTGTCAGGCCCGTGCCTGAGGTGCATCATCAGAGCTGTGTGAATGACTGTGTCAGCCCCGTGCCTGAGGTGCATCATCAGAGCTGTGTGAATAACTGCATCAGCCCCGTGCCTGAGGGGCATCATCAGAGCTTTGTGAATAACTGCGTCAGCCGCGTGCCTGAGGTGCATCAGAGCTGTGTGAATAACTGCGTCAGCCCCGTTCCCGAGGTGCATAATCAGAGCTGTGTGAATAACTGTGTCAGCCCCGTGCCTGAGGTGCATCAGAGGCGTGTGAATAACTGCGTCAGCCCCGTGCTTGAGGTTCTTCATCAGAGCTGTGTGAATAACTGCGTGATCCCCGTGCTTGAGGTTCTTCATCAGAGCTGTGCGAATAACTGCATCAGCCCCGTGCCTGAGGTGCATTATCAGAGGCGTGTGAATAACTATGTCCGCCCCTTCCCTGAGGTGCATCATCAGAGCTGTGTGAATAACTGCGTCAGGCCCGTGCCTGAGGTGCATCATCAGAGCTGTGTGAATAACTGTGTCAGCCCCGTGACCGAGGTGCATCATCAGAGCTGTGTGAATAACTGCGTCAGCCCCGTGCCTGAGGTGCATCATCTGAGCTTTGTGAATAATAACAGCTGTGAGCCTTTGCCTGAAGTGCATCATCAGAGCTGTGTGAATAATAACAGCTGTGAGCCCGTGCCTGAGGTGCATCATCAGAGCTGTGTGAATAATAACAGCTGTGAGCACCTGCCTGAGGTGCATTCAGAGCTGTGTGAATAACTGCATCAGCCCCGTGCCTGAGGTGCATCATCATTGCTGTGTGAATAACTGCGTCAGCCCCGTGCTCGAGGTGCATCATCAGAGCTGTGTGAATAACTGCGTCGGCCCCGTGCCCGAGGTGCATCATCAGAGCTGTGTGAATAACTGCGTCAGCCCCGTGCCTGAGGTGCATCATCAGAGCTGTGTGAATAACTGCGTCAGCCCCGTGCCCGAGGTGCATCATCAGAGCTGTGTGAATAACTGCGTCAGCCCCGTGTCTGAGGTGCATCATCAGAGCTGTGTGAATAACTGCGTCAGCCCCGTGCCTGAGGTGCATCATCAGAGCTGTGTGAATAACTGCGTCAGCCCCGTGCCCGAGGTGCATCATCAGAGCTGTGTGAATAACTGCGTCAGCCCCGTGCCTGAGGTGCATTATCAGAGCTGTGTGAATAACTGCGTCAGCCCCGTGCCTGAGGTGCATCATCAGGGCTGTGTGAATAACTGCGTCAGCCCCGTGCCTGAGGTGCATCATCAGAGCTGTGTGAATAACTGCGTCAGCCCCGTGCCTGAGGTACATCATCAGAGCTATGTGAATAACTGCGTCAGCCCCGTGCTCGAGGTGCATCATCAGAGCTGTGTGAATAACCGTGTCAGCCCCGTTCCCTAGGTGCATCATCAGAGCTGTGTGAATAACTGCGTCAGCACTGTGCCTGAGGTGCATCATCAGAGCTGTGTGAATAACTGCGTCAGCCCCGTGCCTGAGGTGCATCATCAGAGCTGTGTGAATAATAACTGCGTCAGCCCCGTGCCTGAGGTGCATCATCAGAGTTGTGTGAATAATAACAGCTGTGAGCACCTGCCTGAGGTGCATTCAGAGCTGTGTGAATAACTGTCAGCCCCGTGCCCGAGGTGCATCATCAGAGTTGTGTGAATAACTGTATCAGCCCCGTGCCTGTGGTGTATCATCGGAGCTGTGTGAATAACTGCGTCAGCCCCATGCTCGAGGTGCATCATCAGAGCTGTGTGAATAACTGCGTCAGCCCCTTGCCTGAGGTGCATCATCGGAACTGTGTGAATAACTGTGTCATCCCCGTGCCTGCGGTGCATCATCAGAGCTGTGTGAATAACTGCGTCAGCCCCGTGCCTGAGGTGCATCATCAGAGGGGTGTGAATAACTGCGTCAGCCCAGTGCCAGAGGTGCATCATCAGAGCTGTCTGAATAACTGCGTCGGCCCCGTGCCTGAGGTGCATCATCAGAGCTGTGTGAATAACTGCGTCAGCCCTGTGCCTGAGGTGCATCATCAGAGCTGTGTGAATAACTGCATCAGCCCTGTGCCTGAGGTGCATCATCAGAGCTGTGTGAATAACTGCGGCAGCCCCGTGCCTGAGGTGCATCATCAGAGCTGTGTGAATAACTGTGTCAGCCCCGTGCCTGAGGTGCATCATCAGATCTGTGTGAATAACTGTGTCAGGCCCGAGCCTGAGGTGCATCATCAGAGCTGTGTGAATGACTGCGTCAGCCCCGTGCCTGAGGTGCATCATCAGAGCTGTGTGAATAACTGCATCAGCCCCGTGCCTGAGGTGCATCATCAGAGCTGTGTGAATAACTGTGTCAGCCCCGTGCCTGAGGTGCATCAGAGCTGTGTGAATAACTGCGTCAGCCCCGTTCCCGAGGTGCATAATCAGAGCTGTGTGAATAACTGCGTCAGCCCCGTGCCTGAGGTGCATCATCAGAGCTGTGTGAATAACTGTCAGCCCCGTGCCTGAGGTGCATCATCAGAGCTGTGTGAAAAACTGCGTCAGCCCCGTGCCTGAGGTGCATCAGAGGCGTGTGAATAACTGCGTCAGCCCCGTGCTTGAGGTTCTTCATCAGAGCTGTGTGAATAACTGCGTTATCCCCGTGCTTGAGGTTCTTCATCAGAGCTGTGCGAATAACTGCATCAGCCCCGTGCCTGAGGTGCATCATCAGAGGCGTGTGAATAACTATGTCCGCCCCATCCCTGAGGTGCATCATCAGAGCTGTGTGAATAACTGCGTCAGGCCCGTGCCTGAGGTGCATCATCAGAGCTGTGTGAATAACTGTGTCAGCCCCGTGCCCGAGGTGCATCATCAGAGCTGTGTGAATAACTGCGTCAGCCCCGTGCCTGAGGTGCATCATCTGAGCTTTGTGAATAATAACAGCTGTGAGCCTTTGCCTGAGGTGCATCATCAGAGCTGTGTGAATAATAACAGCTGTGAGCCCGTGCCTGAGGTGCATCATCAGAGCTGTGTGAATAATAACAGCTGTGAGCACCTGCCTGAGGTGCATTCAGAGCTGTGTGAATAACTGCATCAGCCCCGTGCCTGAGGTGTATCATCATTGCTGTGTGAATAACTGCGTCAGCCCCGTGCTCGAGGTGCATCATCAGAGCTGTGTGAATAACTGTGTCAGCCCCGTGCCTGAGGTGCATCATCAGATCTGTGTGAATAACTGTGTCAGGCCCGTGCCTGAGGTGCATCATCAGAGCTGTGTGAATGACTGTGTCAGCCCCGTGCCTGAGGTGCATCATCAGAGCTGTGTGAATAACTGCATCAGCCCCGTGCCTGAGGGGCATCATCAGAGCTTTGTGAATAACTGCGTCAGCCGCGTGCCTGAGGTGCATCAGAGCTGTGTGAATAACTGCGTCAGCCCCGTTCCCGAGGTGCATAATCAGAGCTGTGTGAATAACTGTGTCAGCCCCGTGCCTGAGGTGCATCAGAGGCGTGTGAATAACTGCGTCAGCCCCGTGCTTGAGGTTCTTCATCAGAGCTGTGTGAATAACTGCGTGATCCCCGTGCTTGAGGTTCTTCATCAGAGCTGTGCGAATAACTGCATCAGCCCCGTGCCTGAGGTGCATTATCAGAGGCGTGTGAATAACTATGTCCGCCCCTTCCCTGAGGTGCATCATCAGAGCTGTGTGAATAACTGCGTCAGGCCCGTGCCTGAGGTGCATCATCAGAGCTGTGTGAATAACTGTGTCAGCCCCGTGACCGAGGTGCATCATCAGAGCTGTGTGAATAACTGCGTCAGCCCCGTGCCTGAGGTGCATCATCTGAGCTTTGTGAATAATAACAGCTGTGAGCCTTTGCCTGAAGTGCATCATCAGAGCTGTGTGAATAATAACAGCTGTGAGCCCGTGCCTGAGGTGCATCATCAGAGCTGTGTGAATAATAACAGCTGTGAGCACCTGCCTGAGGTGCATTCAGAGCTGTGTGAATAACTGCATCAGCCCCGTGCCTGAGGTGCATCATCATTGCTGTGTGAATAACTGCGTCAGCCCCGTGCTCGAGGTGCATCATCAGAGCTGTGTGAATAACTGCGTCGGCCCCGTGCCCGAGGTGCATCATCAGAGCTGTGTGAATAACTGCGTCAGCCCCGTGCCTGAGGTGCATCATCAGAGCTGTGTGAATAACTGCGTCAGCCCCGTGCCCGAGGTGCATCATCAGAGCTGTGTGAATAACTGCGTCAGCCCCGTGTCTGAGGTGCATCATCAGAGCTGTGTGAATAACTGCGTCAGCCCCGTGCCTGAGGTGCATCATCAGAGCTGTGTGAATAACTGCGTCAGCCCCGTGCCCGAGGTGCATCATCAGAGCTGTGTGAATAACTGCGTCAGCCCCGTGCCTGAGGTGCATTATCAGAGCTGTGTGAATAACTGCGTCAGCCACGTGCCTGAGGTGCATCATCAGGGCTGTGTGAATAACTGCGTCAGCCCCGTGCCTGAGGTGCATCATCAGAGCTGTGTGAATAACTGCGTCAGCCCCGTGCCTGAGGTACATCATCAGAGCTATGTGAATAACTGCGTCAGCCCCGTGCTCGAGGTGCATCATCAGAGCTGTGTGAATAACCGTGTCAGCCCCGTTCCCTAGGTGCATCATCAGAGCTGTGTGAATAACTGCGTCAGCACTGTGCCTGAGGTGCATCATCAGAGCTGTGTGAATAACTGCGTCAGCCCCGTGCCTGAGGTGCATCATCTGAGCTGTGTGAATAATAACAGCTGTGAGCCTGTGCCTGAGGTGCATCATCAGAGTGTGTGAATAATAACAGCTGTGAGCCCGTGCCTGAGGTGCATCATCAGAGCTGTGTGAATAATAACTGCGTCAGCCCCGTGCCTGAGGTGCATCATCAGAGTTGTGTGAATAATAACAGCTGTGAGCACCTGCCTGAGGTGCATTCAGAGCTGTGTGAATAACTGCGTCAGCCCCGTGCCTGAGGTGCATCATCAGAGCTGTGTGAATAACTGCTTCAGCCCCGTGCCCGAGGTGCATCATCAGAGCTGTGTGAATAACTGCTTCAGCCCTGTGCCCGAGGTGCATCATCAGAGCTGTGTGAATAACTGCGTCAGCCCCGTGCCGAGGTGCATCATCAGAGCTGTGTGAATAACTGCGTCAGCCCCGTGCCCGAGGTGCATCATCAGAGCTGTGTGAATAACTGCATCAGCCCAGTGCCTGAGGTGCATCATCAGAGCTGTGTGAATAACTGCGTCAGCCCCGTGCCTGAGGTGCATCAACAGAGCTGTGTGAATAACTGCGTCAGCCCCGTGCCTGAGGTGCATCATCAGAGCTGTGTGAATAACTGCGTCAGCCCCGTGCCTGAGGTGCATCATCAGATCTGTGTGAATAACTGTGTCAGGCCCGTGCCTGAGGTGCATCATCAGAGCTGTGTGAATGACTGTGTCAGCCCCGTGCCTGAGGTGCATCATCAGAGCTGTGTGAATAACTGCATCAGCCCCGTGCCTGAGGGGCATCATCAGAGCTTTGTGAATAACTGCGTCAGCCGCGTGCCTGAGGTGCATCAGAGCTGTGTGAATAACTGCGTCAGCCCCGTTCCCGAGGTGCATAATCAGAGCTGTGTGAATAACTGCGTCAGCCCCGTGCCTGAGGTGCATCAGAGGCGTGTGAATAACTGCGTCAGCCCCGTGCTTGAGGTTCTTCATCAGAGCTGTGTGAATAACTGCGTTATCCCCGTGCTTGAGGTTCTTCATCAGAGCTGTGCGAATAACTGCATCAGCCCCGTGCCTGAGGTGCATCATCAGAGGCGTGTGAATAACTATGTCCGCCCCATCCCTGAGGTGCATCATCAGAGCTGTGTGAATAACTGCGTCAGGCCCGTGCCTGAGGTGCATCATCAGAGCTGTGTGAATAACTGTGTCAGCCCCGTGACCGAGGTGCATCATCAGAGCTGTGTGAATAACTGCGTCAGCCCCGTGCCTGAGGTGCATCATCTGAGCTTTGTGAATAATAACAGCTGTGAGCCTTTGCCTGAAGTGCATCATCAGAGCTGTGTGAATAATAACAGCTGTGAGCCCGTGCCTGAGGTGCATCATCAGAGCTGTGTGAATAATAACAGCTGTGAGCACCTGCCTGAGGTGCATTCAGAGCTGTGTGAATAACTGCATCAGCCCCGTGCCTGAGGTGCATCATCATTGCTGTGTGAATAACTGCGTCAGCCCCGTGCTCGAGGTGCATCATCAGAGCTGTGTGAATAACTGCGTCGGCCCCGTGCCCGAGGTGCATCATCAGAGCTGTGTGAATAACTGCGTCAGCCCCGTGCCTGAGGTGCATCATCAGAGCTGTGTGAATAACTGCGTCAGCCCCGTGCCCGAGGTGCATCATCAGAGCTGTGTGAATAACTGCGTCAGCCCCGTGTCTGAGGTGCATCATCAGAGCTGTGTGAATAACTGCATCAGCCCCGTGCCTGAGGTGCATCATCAGAGCAGTGTGAATAACTGCGTCAGCCCCGTGCCTGAGGTGCATTATCAGAGCTGTGTGAATAACTGCGTCAGCCCCGTGCCTGAGGTGCATCATCAGGGCTGTGTGAATAACTGCGTCAGCCCCGTGCCTGAGGTGCATCATCAGAGCTGTGTGAATAACTGCGTCAGCCCCGTGCCTGAGGTACATCATCAGAGCTATGTGAATAACTGCGTCAGCCCCGTGCTCGAGGTGCATCATCAGAGCTGTGTGAATAACCGTGTCAGCCCCGTTCCCTAGGTGCATCATCAGAGCTGTGTGAATAACTGCGTCAGCACTGTGCCTGAGGTGCATCATCAGAGCTGTGTGAATAACTGCATCAGCCCCGTGCCTGAGGTGCATCATCTGAGCTGTGTGAATAATAACAGCTGTGAGCCTGTGCCTGAGGTGCATCATCAGAGTGTGTGAATAATAACAGCTGTGAGCCCGTGCCTGAGGTGCATCATCAGAGCTGTGTGAATAATAACTGCGTCAGCCCCGTGCCTGAGGTGCATCATCAGAGTTGTGTGAATAATAACAGCTGTGAGCACCTGCCTGAGGTGCATTCAGAGCTGTGTGAATAACTGCGTCAGCCCCGTGCCTGAGGTGCATCATCAGAGCTGTGTGAATAACTGCTTCAGCCCCGTGCCCGAGGTGCATCATCAGAGCTGTGTGAATAACTGCTTCAGCCCTGTGCCCGAGGTGCATCATCAGAGCTGTGTGAATAACTGCGTCAGCCCCGTGCCGAGGTGCATCATCAGAGCTGTGTGAATAACTGCGTCAGCCCCGTGCCCGAGGTGCATCATCAGAGCTGTGTGAATAACTGCATCAGCCCAGTGCCTGAGGTGCATCATCAGAGCTGTGTGAATAACTGCGTCAGCCCCGTGCCTGAGGTGCATCAACAGAGCTGTGTGAATAACTGCGTCAGCCCCGTGCCTGAGGTGCATCATCAGAGCTGTGTGAATAACTGCGTCAGCCCCGTGTCTGAGGTGCATCATCAGAGCTGTGTGAATAACTGCATCAGCCCAGTGCCTGAGGTGCATCATCAGAGCTGTGTGAATAACTGCGTCAGCCCCGTGCCTGAGGTGCATCATCAGAGCTGTGTGAATAACTGCGTCAGCCCCGTGCCTGAGGTGCATCATCAGAGCTGTGTGAATAACTGCGTCAGCCCCGTGCCTGAGGTGCATCATCAGAGCCGTGTGAATAACTGCGTCAGCCCCGTGCCTGAGGTACATCATCAGAGCTATGTGAATAACTGAGTCAGCCCCGTGCTCGAGGTGCATCATCAGAGCTGTGTGAATAACCGTGTCAGCCCCGTTCCCGAGGTGCATCATCAGAGCTGTGTGAATAACTGCGTCAGCCCCGTGCCTGAGGTACATCATCAGAGCTGTGTGAATAACTGCGTCAGCCCCGTGCCTGAGGTGCATCATCAGAACTGTGTGAATAACTGTGTCAGCCCCGTGCCTGCGGTGCATCATCAGAGCTGTGTGAATAACTGCGTCAGCCCCGTGCCTGAGGTGCATCATCAGAGGGGTGTGAATAACTGCGTCAGCCCAGTGCCAGAGGTGCATCATCAGAGCTGTGTGAATAACTGCGTCAGCCCCGTGCCTGAGGTGCATCATCAGAGCTTTGTGAATAACTGTGTCAGCCCCGTGCCTGAGGTGCATCATCAGATCTGTGTGAATAACTGTGTCAGGCCCGTGCCTGAGGTGCATCATCAGAGCTGTGTGAATGACTGCGTCAGCCCCGTGCCTGAGGTGCATCATCAGAGCTGTGTGAATAACTGCATCAGCCCCGTGCCTGAGGTGCATCATCAGAGCTGTGTGAATAACTGCGTCAGCCCCGTGCCTGAGGTGCATCAGAGCTGTGTGAATAACTGCGTCAGCCCCGTTCCCGAGGTGCATAATCAGAGCTGTGTGAATAACTGCGTCAGCCCCGTGCCTGAGGTGCATCATCAGAGCTGTGTGAATAACTGTCAGCCCCGTGCCTGAGGTGCATCATCAGAGCTGTGTGAATAACTGCGTCAGCCCCGTGCCTGAGGTGCATCAGAGGCGTGTGAATAACTGCGTCAGCCCCGTGCTTGAGGTTCTTCATCAGAGCTGTGTGAATAACTGCGTTAGCCCCGTGCTTGAGGTTCTTCATCAGAGCTGTGTGAATAACTGCATCAGCCCCGTGCCTGAGGTGCATCATCAGAGGCGTGTGAATAACTATGTCCGCCCCATCCCTGAGGTGCATCATCAGAGCTGTGTGAATAACTGCGTCAGGCCCGTGCCTGAGGTGCATCATCAGAGCTGTGTGAATAACTGTGTCAGCCCCGTGCCCGAGGTGCATCATCAGAGCTGTGTGAATAACTGCGTCAGCCCCGTGCCTGAGGTGCATCATCAGAGCTGTGTGAATAACTGCCTCAGCCCCGTGCCTGAGGTGCATCATCAGAGGCGTGTGAATAACTATGTCAGCCCAGTGCCAGATCGCTGTCTCTGGATAACCCCCATGTCGTCGCTTTCCCTGTGCCACCCGGCTCGAGCCTCCTTTGCAGTTACCTGTGGTGAGGTGTCGCTCCCCAACGAAAGGCAGAGGCGGTGGTGTTCCACGAGGCTGTTCCTCGCCGTGGGACATCAGACCGCACCACTGCGGGGAATGTCCCCCAGGGGACCCAGGCAACGGGGCGCACCTCCTGCGCTTAGGGGACTGGGACTGGGGGCTAAGCAAGGCCTCGAACCCCATGGGCCGCGGACCCAGTATGTTGTGGTGGTCTGAATCAAAATGTGAATAACAATATAACAGACCAACAGATGAAGCCTGTTGAACAAACGACCATCTGTGTATGTATGTGTGTATATTATTATTATTTGCGAGAAAGCTCAGGCTATTAAGGAGGAAGTCGGTAAAAAAACATGCTCATTGCTTTTCATTAAAACATGCACGAACAACGGGACAGAAGATCATGGTGACCAGGGAAAGTGAGGACAGGGGCCAAAGATACATTCAACTTCCCACACATGATAAAAGGTCATGACACCACCTTTTAGCACAATGAAAACTAAATCCCACACTCTATAGATGAAACTGATCACAGACTGGTCAGTTGCCCTTCTTCCACCCCACACCTCCCTGTCTGCTGGAAATATTCTCAATGGAAACTTTTGAATGGTAGAGGTTTGCATAGTTCAGTGCAATCATTTACCGATTTGTTGAATATTTGGATGTGTGCATCAACAATTCATTTGGCAGCAATGACCAGGTGAGAACATACTTCAAGGCCGCCTCAGCCATTTGTAATAAACAAACTGAGCTTGCGGATATTACCTTTCACTGAGACAATTCATTAACCAGAAAGTTGGTGCTATTTAAGTGAGGCTTTTTTATTTAACTTTTGAATTACTTCCTCTAGAGCCATCTACTGTCAGTGATCCCATCAATTTGTCCATCCGCTTCGCTATAAAAGTTCCCAATGGGAATAACTGATAGGACACACTCACCAATTAAATGCCTGCACGCCTGAACCTTTCTATTTTTTTTATTTAAACTTGGATAATAGCCGAAGACCCATTTCCCTAGGTAGGTGTTAGACCTCGGAAGCAGTGAAACGGAACTGTTGTCTTATTTCCACAGTTTCGAGTGGAGTCATTGGGCTTACCATTACGGATAACAAAGAGCGCTGGTTCTTCAGGAGGAAGGCCTCGGTGGATCGCCTTTGAGAAGGCCGCTGTCTGCTCTTCATCAACTAAACGACGGCGCTTTTGGACTTCCACAGCGAGCCCTGCCAGAACAGCAAGGACCGCAGAGCATTTTTGAATCAGATAAATCAGAGCATTAATTGCTTTTGAAATCTCCTCTTCCGAAAAGATGCGAGAGGGGGCTCAGATTCACGAGATGAAATAGAGCGCTGCACCGTGCCTTTACTGGCACCTCCGCCGTCCGCGGGCACCCCTTGAATCCATCACGCGGTGGCGGCTTTGCAGTTACATAATGAAGCGGCGTCTCGCTGCAGCACAGGACAGTTTAGCTCGGATATTACTGTGGAATAAAACAAATTATTGCTAATAGCCTTGCGGTGTCTGCACCGGCGTTGTTTATCTTAGGACGGCACTGAAACACGGTGGAAAGGCGAAGGCTCTGGAACGGCTGACAACCTGCAAGAGAAGTTATCATCCGTATCTCTCGTAACTTGGAGGAAAGTGTACGGATGCCTACTGACCAAGGTAATTGGTCCTCGAGGTATACACGTGTTGAAGGCACAAGGCGCGCAGCCCAACAGATTAGCATACCAAATAGGGCAAACCAGACAACTTCCAGTGGTGAACATTGCCAATGGAGTAGCTGTAAGAAGATTGTAGTGCGGAAATGACGTCACGCGCCCATGACAACAATACAGGAACTTACATCGATGACGATCAGTTATTGACCCGCGGGTCGCACCTCCTGCGCTTAGGGGACTGGGACTTGGGGCTAAGCAGGGCCTCGAACCCCATGGGCCCCTTCAGAGTGGCACCGAACGCCATGCTGCCTTCCGTGAAGCCGGCCAGGAAGAGAGCAGTTATTGGCGCGCGGTGGAGACACTGGCGCCGTGAGCGTGCGCGCGACCAAATCTGCGCGTGGCTAGCTCTTGTCGCTCCCTCTCCCATTCACAATGCTGCGCGCGTGCACAGCTCTTGTCTCGTTTTGTCGGATTTTGTCGGCTGAAACGATCACTATAGTTCTCTGGCGAGACCTAGCCGAGACCTAAAAATGAACTCTTTCCTCCCTCCTTTTTCCACCCTCACTTTCAGAGAATTGACCCCACCTACAAAGTGAAAAAGAAAACCCTCACCTTCTGGACTTGAATTATTAATGGGATCCCTCAATGGTTTTACTCTGGTTTTAACAAAGTTTGAAGAGCCCCAAGGTATGATGGGTTCATGACCATGTTTTCCATTCTCAACAGGACGGACTCCACTGGCTGTTTCAGTTTGTATGTAGAGAAATAATTTGCAGGCGTTTCTGTATTGAGTGTGTAACGTTGGGAGTCTTTCTGTTTGTTGTTGCTGCATCTTGCAAGTGGAACAAAGATATGTTCCCAGACCTGGACAAATGTTCTCCCACTTCTTTTCTCTCACCTAGGATTACCACTCCTGAGTCAACAGCATTAACGTAACCCATAATACATTTAATGTGGCTGAGTATTTCTTTTCAACCACAATCAAGTTTGGGTGTAGTTGATTTTTGTATGCATATATATCTTTTCTATCACACCTGATTACTAATTAGTAGTCCTATATCTTCAATCTACGAATTTCTTTATTTTTCAGATGTATTCTCTGAAAGTCATGTAATCAAAAGGGGGAAAAGATCTGATTAAACTATGTGCTTGAAGAAGAATGTATATCTTGAATCCATCTAGGGGCCACTAGTGAAAATGTAATTACCACTTTCACAAGTCTGTTAAATTTCTGTAACTGAAGATCTGGTAACATGTATAGACTTTTTTGATTTCTATTTTAATTGTTTCATTCATACAAATAGCAGCACCCTGCTCTTGCCTTCAGTACATTTCACTGCAATTTTTTTATACTTTACATCAAACAGCAGTGAATAAGAAATCCATTTACAAAAAAGTACTTATGTTTAAAACATGAAATAGAAAATTATTTTTTTTATATGTACTTTAAAACAAAATGTTGTGAAGCTGCATTATCATTAGGGGCAGACCCAACGTTGCAAAGTAAGCCTTGTGCCCTGAGTATTCCGAATCCTTTACTTAATGTTATAAAAGCACTATATTCCTCTCCATGGTGTCATGTCCTGCTAGCGGGCGATCATGGGCTTTCCTCAAAAATTTCAACTGAAAATGGCTTAATGCAGGGTTGTCTATTAGCTTCCTGCTTTTTTTCCTTATATATTTATGATTTGCCAAATGTATTAAAGGAAGGAAGAGGGGCTGCTCTGAAGTTGGGCACTGGCCACACAGCTTCGCGTCTATATGCAAATAATATTTTGATTTTAGATCTTACTCCAAAGGGCCTGCAAAATTGTTTAGATGCCTCACGAAAATATGCATGTATCCATTCCTTGAAAATAAATGCACAAAAAAGAAAAGTACTGACTTTCCGAAGTAATAAACAGAAAAGATTAGGAGCTATAAATGTTTTGTAGGGATGTAAGTAGTTCACACATACCTCTATTTAGGGATTTTGTTTCTGTATACACATTTCAGCTATTTGAAGTCAGGCACAGGGTCGTGGCAATGCACTGTTATCACTTTATTGGACCCAAGGGCATCAATACTATGCTAATTTACTTATGGCTAGTCGGATACAAATTTCACCTACACTTATATGCTATTGAAATAATAGACACAAAATATTGAAATTGTATGCATAAAACCAAGGGTAAACTTTTCAGGAAGAATTGTAGTTGCTTGAGCACCAATTGAAGGGTTACGTTTTGAGATGGGCTTGCCACACTTATGTAATGGGGTTGGCTGCTATCTTGCTTTTTACTTTGAGGTTATTTACATTCTGGTCTTCAGTCAGAAAAAAAAGTGAACACTCTCCTCAAACTTTTTAAACAATCCCTTATGAACTTTAATCTAAGAGAGGTTGATTTGATGGAGCTGTCTTGTGCCCAACCTACGCAATTTTTTGAAAATGCAGGTTAAAAGGAGTTCTTGAGCTTAAATATCTTAGCCTGTAGGGGAAATATGATGATTAATGTTGTTGTTTCCTTACACACTGAAGCACAGCCGAAACCATGTTTAGCTTGAAACCTAAATTACGAAATCTGCTGTTTTTGTAGGTTGTTGCGTATGAACAGGTCACCCTTAAAAATGGTTATTGGTGCATAGGTTGCTTTACACTATGAAGAGAGATTATGTGATTTATGTGAGTAATAGCTGCAAAAACTGGATCATGTTTTATTTACTTGCACTACTCTGCACTCTAGCTGACTTCTTTTTCTGAAACCTCTATTTTTTAAATATGGCATACGTACGACAAATAGGTGTCTTGTGTGTTATTTAACCCTGTTAGTGCATTGATGTGTTTTAAAATGTTTACATATTTTAATAGTTTCTAAAATAAGTATTACATTTGTGATTGTATAATTTTTAGTGGATCTCATTGTAGATCTGAATCTGAACAAATATAACAAATCCTGTAAATGAATAGTTACCTTTATTTTTATGATTGTATAAATTCCGTTTCCTTCTATTCTAAAATTTGCAGGTCATTTTATAAAGTTCTGATCCCACACCTGGTGATCAGAAATGAATTTGAAGAAGTGAAATCCCTTGCTAGTCAGATAGCAAAGGACTGGCGGCTTCTGCTCGCAGACTGCTTTCCAAGGGTTCTTGTGAATATTCTGCCTTACTTTGCCTATGAAGGCTCAGGAGACAGTGACATGGCACAAGAGAGAGTTACTGCATCTGATGTCTATGATATCCTGAAAGAAGAAGACTGCTTGGGAAAACAGGTATATGTCCTAGTAGCACTCCTCCAATGTGTACTGGTCATAAATGCTGTGATGAAGTGATCATTAGACACAAGAAGTTGTCGTCTTCTGAGCCAGGAGACTTTGATCACTTCATAAGAATGATCTTTTTTTTAGACTGATAGTACTATATGTGAGGACAAATGTGATGAGGGGGTTCTCTATTTCTTTTCATTGGACAGTGGATTTTTTATGCTTTCTTGTTGTCTATATTAGCATATGAGATTAGGTTTAAGCACATTTTTCAAATTTTAAATGCTGCAAGATGCTATTTTTGCAAAGAACATTTTAAAATGCATCTTTGTGTTATAAAGATGCAAAGACATATTGAAAATATGCATTAATAAAAATGTTATCACTGGTTTACTCCATCTTCACCACCTGCAAAAAGAACAATTGATGGACAGAATGCAGAACAATGTCATACATTCACCCCAGTACAGAGATTTGGTCTTAAATCCATCGTTCTTTTTGTTCACCATGCCATTCCAGTTTGAACCCAGCCATATGCAAATCCGTCCTGACCCTGGGCGTCATGGGAATAATCCAGCCTGAACTACCAGGCCAGGTCCTCCCCTGACTGGAAACCAGCTTTCTAGGACTGGCTTCTGGGTTTCACCTCTCATCAGCCAGGATAGCTTGACTCCAATGGCATGGAGAGCAAGGGACACAGGCCTGGGCATACCCATCCCACTCTGGGTGACCAATGTAAAAAGAACAATTGATGGACCGAATGCAGAACAATGTCATACCTTCACCCCAGTACAGAGTAATGGGCCTAAATCCACCTTTTTATTTGCTCACCATGCCATTTCAGTTTGAACCCAGCCATAACCAAATCACCACCATCTTTGTTCATCCCCCCTTCCTGACCCGCTGATCTGGCCAGTACTACAGTATGTTGCAGCCCCATATATATATATCCTGATCGGGACTTCTAGCTGCAGATTACTCAGCTTTTAAGTAGTCACCAGGCATCAAACTGGATCTAGAAACTTTTTTAACAGTACCTCTGTGCACCGATAGGTGGCGCTGTGCAGCTCCACACTGACACCGTTATGCTCCAGAAGTGATTTTTGGGTCCTATACAGTTGCCACTCCCGCGAGCTGACATCAGTTCCCTTCTTTCTGCATCCCCAGACGTAGGTCCGGAGCTACCTCATCTCTTTGAGACCCTTTACTTCAACTAAATTCACTGTGTGCAAAAGAAATGTCACGATTCCAAAAACTGGCCTTAAATCCTGTAAGGAAACAGATGACTGGTCCTTATCAGGTTTGACAGATGACGGTGACAGATTCTTATCAGGTTTGCCTGCAGGGCTTGGGGTCTAGTCCCAATTCTAAGGCTTGCAGTGATTGCATGTCGCTGAACCCAAAGGCCATTCGGGACTGCGAGACGAAACACTACATCGCCAAGCACCGGAAAACTCTGCGATGTGACCGGTCCAACTCAAAGGATTGGTTCCGGTCCAATTTTAGGTCCAGAAGTATTTCCCAAGATTAAGAAATCTAAGTGGGGCTCAGCCCCTTCCTGCCACTCTCATACCCCTGAAAAGGCGCAGGGACATCGCTGTACTTCTTGATTGTGCTCCCGAAGCAGATCGACGTCCGAGCCTTCGACGTTAAAGCCTTTCCCCACAACTTACACAATTCGAATTTCAGGTGCAGTTTATGAAACCCAGAAAGATGTCAGAGACCCTTGAGGACATGCTCTGGGTCTTCAGATCCTTACCGACTCCCTCTGGTGCATCTTCAGGTTCCAAGAAGCCAAGAGGCCCTCTATTGCTAATACCACTGGTGGCTTCACCCATGGCACCATTTGGACCCTCCGAGTCCCTCACGGACACTCCTCCCAACTCCAGTTCTGACTCTGCTCCCGGAGCTGCGCTCCACGCCAACTCCATTGGTGCCAGAAGACGAGGTACCTATTGTGTTCTCTGAATTTGAGTTGACGCTGCTGCAACCTTGACCGAAGCCATGCTCGACTGCTGTTGAGGCCTCACTTCCACCACTCAGTTTGCCACCTCCACAAGGGAGAATTCACACATTGCATTCCTTCTTTAGCATGGATTCGGCCAATGATTATGATGTAGGTGACAAAATTGGCCTGCCATACTACAAGGAGCATTTGTGTTATGACATTCGAGAGGCCAGTGACTTCGATACCTTCCCTGAGTTGTGTCTCTTCTCACCCCCTGGTCCTGCCTCTCAAGCGAGCGCTTCTTACGCATAGTTATACATAGGGCAACCGAAGTTCTTGACCTCCAGAGGTCAAAACCAATGTCTTAACGTACGTTCTTCAGCCTGGGCAAACATTTACTGAGCCCATTTTGCCTTTTAATGAGGCATTTACAAACACTTTAACCCCTTCCATGCTGGTGACGAACCCCAGCCGTCATGCACTACGGTGCTCGTGTGCTGATGACGCCTGGGGTTCGTCATGGCCCGCCCGTGTTCTGCCGGCGGCCGCACACGGGGAAAATCGCGGCCGCACGGAAGGGGTTAATGGGGCCCTTGACCAATCCTTGCTCTGGCCCACAGTCAACCACCAGTTCACTAGATGCCGTTGACCTGGGCCACCCTTCATTTTTACCTCCACACCCCTCCACTGAAAGCTTGGTTGTGCAGGCGAACCTGAACACATTTCAGACTACTCTCCTTAATAGGGAGTCAAAATGGGTTGAGACTTTTGGGAAGAGTTTTCTCTTCTTTTGCTTGACCAATCGGATCAGTGAATGCCAGCTGGCTCCCGGGGTGCTATTCCCATACCCTTTGGGATTTAGTGCCTCAAGTCTACCCACGTGTCCCAGAAGATCTCCAGCCTGTCCTAGCCTAAGCTATTCTGGACGATTCTGTTTGTGACTTGACACCACTGATTGCTTTATGCGGGACATTGGCATTAGTGTTGCCATGCGCTACCACTCCTGGCTGCGGGTGATAGAACTCTCCTCTTTGTGGGCAAAGCAGATTCCGCTCAGGAGCGTTCCAAGGAGAGCAGAGACTCCGCAGCCTTCCTAGGCTTATCTGTCCAACCTCGCCAGCTGCCTCAGCCCTACCATTACTTTCATGGTTTAAGGCAGAGGTAGCCCGTATGGCCAGCCTATCCAACCTCAGCAAGGCACCCAGCAGTTCAGCTTTTGAGGCCATGGTGCCCACGATCCCCGTGGTGAAGGTCAGCGGGCCTCTCAGTCCACTGCCTGCCATCCTCCCTGCAGCCGCACCTGCCAAACCCATTTTGCCTGCATGTCCTGGAGCACCATAATCCAATGGAAATCATGATCCAATGTTTCTTTCCGGGATTGCAGGTGCAACATCAGACAGGTGGGTCCTGCAGTTGTTTGGAAGGGGTTTGCCTTGCCCTCCCTTTCCTCTTGCTGCACCTTTGCCCCTTCTCACAACTACTGACAGAGCACCATCTGTCTGTTTTGGCTCAGGAAGGCTTTTGACCACTGGGGCTGTCGGGTGGGTGCCTGCACCAGAAGTAGGATGACGTTGTTATTCCTGTTACCTTTTGGTGCTCAAGAAGGATGGATACCTGTGCCATATCAACGTCTTCTTCCACAAGGACAAATTCAAAAAGCTTGCACAGGTTTTGTCTGCACTCCACCCTGGGGACCTGCATATTTCCATATACCCGTACGCTAGGCCCATCAGCGCTCCCTGTGGTTAATGTGAAGACAGGAGTATTTTAATTTCACTTTGCTTCCCTTTGCCCTCACCTTTGCCCTCACCTCGGGTGTTCACATAAGTAATGGCGGTGGTATCACCATGCCTTTTGAGTTTAGGGGTGCCATCCTTCCATTACCTCGAAGACTGCCTGTTGGAGGCAACCTCACTCCAGGCAGTCATTAACCTCCAGACTACAGCGAACCTCCTGTCATCTTTCACTACCAATGTGTTGAAGGCATACCTGACTCCTTCTCAGATGCACCCCTTCATCGTAGCCAACCGCAACACAGTACGATTTCATGTTTTTTCCACGGAAAAAAGAATCTAGGGCATTCAGGCTATAATCCTGAGCTTTCAACCTCTGTCCTGGATTTCAGTGAGGTTGACTCTGGGGCTGCTGGGACTGATGGCCTCGGGCATCCTGCTGGTCGTCACACCAGGTGGCATATGCAGGCTCAGCAGTGAAATCTGAAGTCCCGTTGTGCCCAACAAGGGGGTCTCTACGATCACATTCAGATTTTGAAAGATCTGCATAGGTGGCTACTGGACTGTGATTGGGATTGCGGCAGACTCCTATTGCTTCCCCACCCAGAGCAGACAGTTGTGACCAATGCGTCACTTTTGGGCTGGGACAGCATACTGGGAGAGGTGGAGATCAGAGTTCTGTGGTCTCCATCAGAGTCCCAGCTCCATGTCAACTTTCTGAAGCAGAGTGCTATCTGCTTGGCATTGAAAGCCTTCCTGCTTTTCCATCAAGGGGAGGGTGGTACAGGTGCTCAAGGACTACACCACTGCCATGTGGTACTGCAACAAACAGGGTGAGGTTGGGGTACGGTCCATGTGCCAGGAGGCCTTGCACCTCTGGAAATGGCTGAACCACCTAGCGGACTCATTGAGTGCCAGGGCGGGCAAACTCATCTGTCTGTATCTAGCAGATTTCAAGTGGCTGTTACATCAGAAGGTGGCCCAGGGTCTCTTCCACTAATGGAAAGAATCTTAGCTCATTCTGTTTGCCATTGCCGAGAATGCAGTGTCAGCACATTTCCATGTTGGAGTTTCCAAGGCGTCTTTCGCTCAGAGATGCCTTTCCACCTCTTGTGGAACTTGGGACCCCTGTGTGCCTATCTGCTTAGACCAATCCTGCCTGAGTTCTCAAGAAGATAAGGATTGACTGGGCACAAAGTCATCCTAGTGGCGGATTGGCCATATAAAGTATGGTGTCCAGAACTCCTATGCTTGAGCATCTGTTCTCTGATCATTACAACATTTTCAGAAGCGGCTTCTCTGGCAAACAGGATACTATAAAATGTGATGGATGAAATGCTTGAATTGAGCTCAGCCACTAGTAATTATTTGGGCTGCATCCCAATCCATTGTTATCTTGCACACCATTCCACCTCGGTTTGGACCCAGCTATATGGAAATCAGTCTTGTCCCTGCTCCAATGGGAACTGTTCAGCCTATTCCACAAGGGTAAAAGCTGGTACCACTGCATTGGCACTCGGAGTTCCGGTCCTAGACATCAGCCAGGCATCTATGTGGGCATCCTTCCATATGTTCATGTAGCACTATTGTGTGGACCACCTAGTCCACTGAGAAGGCACTGTGGCAGCTCGTAAAACGTTCTGGTTTGAGTCCATTCACAGCCTACCTCCTTTTAGCTACTGCTTTAGTATATATTCTAAAGATGAGGAAACTGCAGCTCGAAGTCTCTATCAGAAGAACAAGTTACTTATGTTTAGTAACACTCTTTCTGGTAGAGACTCTATCTAGCCGTAGATTCCTCCCTGACCCAATGATCCTCCCAGTTCTTGGACTCTTGATTGGCTTTTTCAACCCTGTTCTTGGACTCCTGATTGGACTCAACCTGTTATAAAGATCTGAATTTTAGGCACCAACACACTGGTCTATCAATTTGCTTTAGGGAATCCACATATGGAAATTGTGACAGTCTTGAAAGCAACTGGCCTCAGTGCACAGGAGTGGTGCAGTGTCAGTGCGGAACTGCATGGGGCACCTTATGTGGTGCAGAGGTACTATGGTAAACATTTCCAGATCCACCCTGACGCATGGGAATATTTAAACACTGCAGCCCACATTTGAGTATTTGGGCAGTGATGTTTTAAGAATTCAAGATGCTGCACGTCCAGTCTGCTCAGCAATGTCAGTTAATATTGGTGCACAATATTGCAGGTACTTAGTGTGTGTAGGCATCAGCCGATTAATTTAACTTTTTGTTTCTGGAGAGTAGATTTTTAATCTTGTACTTTTTCCACCAAGGCTCTTATCACCTGATTGTTTTATAATGACAAGGATGGCTCGTTGATGGCACGAAGTCTTAGTATTCCGAATGGATTGTTTGTTTTGTGTTATAAATGGGAGTAAGACCTTGGCCCTCGGTCACTGGTCTGCTCTCTCCCCAGCAACTCTGTGATATTGACACAGCTGCTGAGCCTCCTGCCTAAGTGTTCGAGGCTGCGGTCTGTCCCGTGGCTGCCTCTGCTGGTCTCAGCCCCTCCGTCTGTTTGCATTTTTGGGTATTTATATTGGATAATTCTCTTTTGGGGGATTATTACTCTGCTGATTTGGGCTTGTACTTTCATGTAGTTGTTTTGATTTGTTTGGTCTTTCGTAATTGTTTTGGGCTTCGCCAAGCCCACGCTTTCCTGCTTCCCTGTATTGCCCCTGTCCCCGCCCCTTTCTGCCTCCCAGCTGATTCGTCCCTCCCCCCTCCCCTACATAATGGCTGTTGCCGTGCGGTCGCGCCTAAGACAAGCCCGTCTGTGCCCGTCCCCAGCTGCCGCCAGCGCCAGGAACCCTGGACCTCCAAAACCACGCTGATACAACTCCGCCGCCCTCCACGCATTCAACCCCAGAAGGCACAACAACTGCCAAAGTTCCACAATGAACACCACCCATGAACAGTTCTGCAGACACTGCTGACAATCCTTCACCATCAACAGCTCCCCCATGCCTGCCGAAGGCTCACTGGATGTCCACACCACCGAAGCCCTGACGTGCATTCTACTCAACATCCGCTCCCTACACAGACCCGCTGTCAAGATCTGGGACCTGCTCGACACCCTCTTGTCCGACGTCGCCTTCCTAATGAAAACCTGGACTAACACCACCTCCAGGCCCGACATCGCCACCTCCATCCCTGACGGATACAAAATCTAGCGGAAGGATCAGCCCCACCTTCCAGGAGGAGGACTCACCATCGCACACAAGACCTTCCTCCGACTCTCCACCTGCAGCATGCGCGAACCCCCCCACTCCAACACCTCCACCTCCACCTCCACTTCCAGATCCAGACCAGCCCTAGGACCACGTTGCACGGAACCCTCACCTATAGACCCCCCGGATCCCGCACCCAGTTCGCAACCTCCATGGCCAATCTCGTAGCACCCCACACCATCACCTTGACGGACTACATGCTACTCGGACACCTGAGCTTCCACCTCAACAACTGCAGCGAACCTGACTCCATCACCCTCCAGGACAACCTCTCCAACCTCGGACTGAAGCAGCGAGTGAACACCTCCACTCACAGAGCAGGACACACCCTCGACCCCCATCTTCGCAGGAGGGACCAACTTCCACATCAGCCATACCTCGCAGCCCCTCTGGACGGACCACCACTGCGTACACTTCACCTTCAACACCACCACTGCACCCAAACCCTCCCCACGCCCGCCACGAAGTAACTGGAGCAAGATTACAGAGGAACACCTCAAAACCACCCTCCTCATAGACCTCCCCTGTGCCACGACCAACGCCAACTCCGCAGCCAAAGAACTCCACCGCTGGGTCTCCAGCTATGCCAACAAGCTTGCACCGCTCCGCCACCCGGTCAAACAATGCCCCCTGAAGGCCGCCTGGTTCACCACCAAACACCAAGAAGCCATGCAATCCTGCAGACGCCTCTAGAAAACCTGGCGAAACCCGAAAACCATGGATGACCTGAACAGCTACAGGAGCGCCCTGAAGGAATACCACAAGCGCATAAGAGACACCTAGCAGACTTTTATCAAGAACAAGGCAACACCAAGATCCACACCAACGCAACCAATGCCAAGGAACTGTTCAATGCCATACAGATTCACCAAACCCCCCACCAAAACCACGGACGTCACGCCATCCCAGGAATTCTGCAACAAGCTCAGCTCCTAATTCCATCTGACAATCAAGGCCCTCTACGACAACTTCAGCGAACAGAAGCCAGACACCACCGCCCCCATCACCACCGACAATAAGCTGACCATCAAAACCTGGAATCCCGCCACCGTCTAACATATCACCACGATAATGAAGATCACCCACTTGGGAGCCCCCACGGACCCCTGCCCACCACACATCTACCATAGGACCGCTGCCGCCATTGCAACTGAACTAGGATGGACTATCAACTCCCCCTTCAATGCCGTCATCGTCCCGGATGACTGGAAGCAGCAGAGGTTAAACCCCACCTCAAGAAGCCCATGGCCGACCTGACGGACCTGAAAAACTACTGGCCCATCTCTCTCCTCCCCTTTGCTGCCAAAGTCACTGAGAGACTCGTAAAAGCTCATCTGACTGCCTTCATTAAAGAGAACTCCATCCTAGACCCCTCCCAGTCTGGATTCAGCAGCAACCATAGCACCAAGACCACCATCCTATCCGCCACCGATGACATCTGCATGCTTCTCGACCAGGGCCACTTTGCCGCCCTCAGACTACTAGACCTCTCCGCAGCCTTTGACACCATCTCACATTGCACTCTCGCAGCCAAACTCCAAGACGTGGGGGTACGAGGAACCGCCCTCAACTGTATCCAGTCCTTTCTCTCAGGCAGAACACAGAGGATCAGACTCCCTCCGTTCCTCTCCGAACCCACAGAGACCAACTGTGGAGTTCCCCACACTCTTCAACTTCTACATGGCCCCCCTCGCTGCCGCCGTCCGACAACATGGGCTCAGCATAGTATCATACGCCGACGACACCCAGCTCATCCTCTCCCTCACAAAGAACCCCCAAAACACTAGACTCTGCTTTCAGGAAGGAATGAAGGATGTTTCAGCCTGGATGAAAGATAGCTGCCCGAAGCTCAACTCAGAGAAGACTGAAGTCCTCATCCTCAGACCCTCAACCTCCGCCTTGGACAACACCTGGTGGCCCTCAGCTCCGGGAATCCTCCCACCCCTACAGACCATGCCCGGAACCTCTGCCTCATCCTTGACTCTTCCCTCGCCATGACCCACCATATCAACTCCATCGCCTCCACCAGTTTCAACTGCCTTTGCATCCTCTGCAAGACCTTCAAATGGATATCCACGGAATGCAGAAAAACAGTCACCCATAAATAATAATAATAATAATAATAATAATAATGATAATAATAATAATTATAATAATAATAATAAAGTTTATAAAGCGCCCGGTTACACTTAAATCAGTGTACAGGATACAGACCATAAAAGAGCTTCAATAACTGTCCGACTGGGAGCACAAGAAGGGGCCCACCGGATATTGGACCTGAACTACTTGGGAAATAGGTGAGTCTTCGGTTTCTGATGAAACCTCACCTCAGATGGTTCCATACGCAGCTCAATCAGAAGTGCGTTCCATTGTTTACTGGCAAGGTATCTAAAAGAGCGACCGCCCATCCGTGCTCTGTAAATACGCGGGAACTGGAATAGCATACTACCTAGGGATCTCAGTACCCACTTAGGACGATACATGGTCAGCATATTTTGTAAGTATATAGGTCCCTTTCCCTGCGCATAGTCCAGATGGGAGGTGACAAGCGTATGTATTTGCGTTTTCCTCCCAGTAACAGGGAGTAGGTCCAAGGTTTTACAAAGACTTTTTAAAATGTCGTAGCACTTGCCTGCAGTCGTACACCCAGGTTTTTCACCTGCTCAGAGGGGTTGGGAGTGGGCCCTAGTTTGGGTGGCCACCAAGCTGAAGACCAAATTGATGGTGTTTTCCCCATCACTAGAAGCTCGGTTTTGCTCCCATTGAGGCGGAGGTAGTTGTTATTCATCCAGCCTGCTAATTCCGCTAGACAGGTGGAGAAGTTAGCCGCCGCCTCTTCCGGGAGTTGAGATAGGGTCACCACCAGCTGAGTGTCGTCAGCGTAGGACACAATCTCAACTCCGTGGTTTTCCACAATCTTCGCCAGGGGTTCCATGTAAAGATTATATAAAGTAGGGCTCAGAATAGAGCCCTGAGGAACCCCATGCTTTAGGGACCGAGATTCCGATTGAAAGGGGGGACAGTGGACTTGGAACTTTCTATCCGCCAGGAACGAACACAACCAATCTTGAGCCGGCCCCACAACCCCTGCCTCCCTGAGGCGGGCGAATAGTAAAGGATGCGAGACGGTATCGAATGCCGCACTAAGGTCTAGCAACAGCAAAACGGCCGTCGGCCCTTCACCTAACTTTCTTCTAAGCAGTTCTGTGGAAAAAAGCAGAGCCGATTCCGTGGAGTGGTTGGCTCTAAAGCCTGACTGTGACAGGTGGAGAAGTTGACATTCTTCCATAAATTTACCTATCTGGGCATTGACAATTTTCTCCACCACTTTAGCACAGAAAGGCAAGAGAGAAATAGGGCGAAAATTGTCCAGATGGGACAGGTTCAGGTTGGCTTTTTTTTTTTATCGGAATTACCTGAGCTGTTTTCCAACCAAGGAGCACATAGCTTGCCTGAAAGGACAGCTCTGCCAGACGTCTTATATGAGTTATAAGGAGTTCCAACTGGTTCCTAAAGATCTTAGGTGGAGCAGCATCCGTTGGGAAGCCTGACTGGATACTGAGTACTATTTTCATCAGTTCAGATTGGTCAGGGACTACAAACTGGTTGAGGCACTTATCCTCCCTCAGCCTCGTTTTCTCAGCTCTTCCTGTTTGTGTCTCATCGACACTCGTCGGAAAAGACAGATATATGGTCTTGACCTTCTTCACAAAGTAGTCCGCGAGCGCCTCGCAAACCTCCTTGGAGTATGTATCCGGAGCCAGTGTTCTGTTAAGTAAAGTAAGCTCCTTATATATGGAGAAGAGTTCTTTAGAGGAATTCTCCGCTAGCTCAATTTTCTTATTTAAGAATTCTCTTCTAGTTTTCCTTATCCGACCATGGTACTCTTTCAAACTGTTCTTATATTCCAGCTTGGAAGTAGTATCGTAGTTTTTGCACCAAGCGCACTCTAAACATTTGCATGTAGCCTTGGCTGCTCTTAAATCATCATTGAACCACGGCGCCGTCTTAGTGCGTCTCACCGGGGCACTGTTCGTCCAAGGCGCCACACTATCTAGTGCGCTGGTCAGCCAGTCCTCATACTCCTTCCAAGCTTCATCTAAGTTCTCTCAGCGGGGGACAACCTTGCCTCAAGGCATGCTCCAAGGCTGCCTGATTAAGTTTCCCCCATTTCCTACGTTTGTAGGCCACCGGTCTAGCTTGTGTGGAACTTTTATACATACCTAATGTAGAGAACTGAATCAGATAGTGATCTGACCAAGGTACCCTGATCGGGGGCTGTACCCTCCCTCCATCCCAATTAGCAAAAATTGGATCGAGAAGGTGGCCCGCCTGGTGGGTAGGCGTCAAAGATTGAAGTTTCAGCATGAATGACTCCAGCGTGGCAATCATCCCTTGTGCTTCCTTATTTCCTTCCTCCTCCAAGTGCAAGTTAAGGGCCCACTAAAATTAGGAGCCTGTTGTACCGTGGAGCAGGTTGAACCACCACCTCCACCAAGCTATCTACGAATTGCGACGCCACCCCTGGTGGGCGATAGATCAGATAGCCATTTATAGTCAGACTAGCAGCTCGTCCCGACGTTGTCCGGGTATGAATTGCTGCCGGCCAGTAGTATATTGTTTTGTAGGATTTTGTTTTGATACCATTTCTTATCTGTGACAGGCCTGTGAAACTCCGATTCACAGTGCACTGCTGATGCACTTAAGAGTGCGCGTTCAGTAGTGTGTGAACTCGAGTTTCCCTACTTTATTTTTCCTTGCAATATTATATAGCCCAAACTCGACAACATGGCATCAGCAAAATTTACATTACAGAAGAACACATTCATTTGTGTTAGGCACGGGGAGACAAAGCGATTTGCCTGGAATCACAGGATGTTGAGCTGATGCCGAGATTTGAACGTAGCTCCCCAGCTCTAAAGTTCGCAATTCTAGAACTTGTGGCAGGACGTGTGTCTAAAAGTGTATGTCGGTGCTGGCCATCAATGAGAGAGACCTGTGCATTTTTCAAATGGGTGGTGAAAAAATATGAGTATGTTGCTGGAGATGTGGGCCGCCGTGCCACCAATGTACTTACCGGGGGAGGGTAAACACACATTATTCCGCAACTTTCTTTCCGCATACCATCACTCCTCATACTTTCATTACGAAAGTACCATGACTCCACAATGCCATTATAACGCATGACATTACATTTGATATGCGTTTACCACGCATACATTTACAACGAAATTCGTTGTAAATGCATGAATGGTAAAAGCAGGGTTTTTTTAATGTTTGGATAAGGTAAGTATGGGTATAGGGGTATATGTTTTGGGGTACTGGGGAGTTTGGGTATTTTAAGGGTTCAGATGGTTTTGGGGTACAGGGGTATTTTTAGGGTTCAGGGCTAGGTTAGGGTTCTGGGGTATAGGGGTATTTTTAGGGTTCAGGGGTAGGTTTGGGTTTTGGGGTACAGGGGTATTTTAGGGGTTCAGGGCTAGGTTTGGGTTTTGGGGTACAGGGGTATTTTTAGGGTTCATGGCTATGTTTGGGTTTTTGGGTACAGGGGTATTTTAGGGTTCAGGGGTAGGTTTGGGTTTTGGGGTACAGGGTTATTTTTAGGGTTCAGGGCTAGGTTTGGGTTTTGGGGTACAGGGGTATTTTTAGGGTTCAGGGGAAGGTTTGGGTTTTGGGGTACGGGGTATTTTAAGAGTTCAGGGCTAAGTTTGGATTTTGGGGTACAGGAGTATTTTAGGGTTATGGGGTAGGTTTGGGTTTTGGGATACAGTGGTATTTTTAGGGTTCAGGGCTAGGTTTGGGGTTTGGGGTACAGGGGTATTTTTAGGGTTAAGGGGTAGGTTTAGGTTTTTAGGTACAGGGATATTTATAGGGTTCAGAGCTAGGTTTGGGTTTTAGGGTACAGGGGTATTTTTAGGGTTTAGGGATAGGTCTGGGTTTTGGGGTACAGGGTATATTTATAGGGTATAGATTGGTCAGTGTTTAAGGGTGTTGGAGTATTTTAGGGAGTAAGGGTGGGTTATGATTATGGTGTGCAGGGGTATTTCAAGGGAGCAGGGTGGGATTAGCACACAATGAGACATGGCATGAAGGGCGGAACGTACCACACACCCCCAGCATTTGTCACGCCCCAGGCACACGCCCACAGCTCAACGCAGACACGCTCACAAGGGACTACTTTGCTGGCACGGTTCTTTCACCTTTTAAATGTATATGGTGGGCGTCTGCATAGCCTATGTCCTGCTGTAACTGCCCTTTCCAACGCTGTATTGGGTGTTGTGATTGGTGCTGTGGTTCTGGATTGGGAGAGGTTTTAATTGAAAAGAAGCCTGCTTCACTATTATTGATGCATACTGCTTCCAGGGAGGGTGCATATCACCTCCAATTTATGCACCAAAGCGATCCCCACCCCTCGTTGTATACCACGATCTAGTCTCAGCATACCATATTCATGGGGAATGCTTCCAGGATTTCCGGGGCAGACTCCCCGTCCAACCAGGTCTCCGTTAAGAAGAGCACATCTGGCTGGTGATCGATTAATAGATCAAAGATTTCGAATCTATGTTTTTTTAGGGAGCGGAAGTTCATCTTAATCATGGTTACTGTCTCATCCTCCCTCTCACGCCCCAGGGATTCCAATGGATTATAGAGGCAGACCTTACACCTGTGAGGCATCAATTCCGCCTGCAATCCATGCTTACAGGCCGCCTTCATAGGTGGACAAAGACGTTCCATCTGTTTTTTATAGTACTGGAGTCTATTAGGTTAATCTGGGGGCTTTTAGGCAGGGGTCCGGGCCCCTAGCCCCGTCCGGCCGCGGACGGCGCGCCAGCGGCGCGGCCGCTGTACTCCCCTCATAAAGTAGGGGGCAGGACGGCGAGACTAGAGCGCTAACCTCCTTCCTACAGACCCGAAAGTGATGGGCTCCTCACCCTCCGCAACAAACGACCACAATGGACGCGGCGGAACGGGGCGGGCAACACAGGCACAGTAAACAAAGCAGGTAATTTCCCCACACAATTAATTCCCCACTAGCGGATTAACAATTTGAGCGGTACAAATATAAAAGAGTATTTTAAAAGTTTAAAAAAGTTTTGCAAGTGCCTACAGCGCTCTCGCCATGTGACAGTGTTATCGCCTTACAAATGGATCCGTCTGTCTCTGCCACCGACAGACCTGTATCCACCGCGCGGCCGCTGTCCTCCCCTCATTAAGTAGGGGGCAGGACGGTGAGACTAGACCGCTAACCTCCTTCCTGCAGACCCAGAAGTGATGGGCTCCTCACCCTCCGCAACAAAAGCCCACAATGGACGCGGCGGAACGGGGCGGGCAACACAGGCCAAGTCAACAAAGCAGGTAATTTCCCCAACACAATTAATTCCCAACGAGCGGATTACCAATTTGAGCGGTACAAATATAAAAGAGTATTTTAAAAGTTTTAAAAAAGTTTTGCAAGTGCCTACAGCGCTCTCGCCGTGTGACAGTGGTATCGCCTTACAAATGGATCCGTCTGTCTCTGCCACCGACAGACCCTTATCCACACACTCATAACCAGCAGGCGTGACTTCGGCAATGCCTTCTATGCTGAAATCAACAGAACCCTCCTACACAAGCTCCAAACGATCCAGAACGCCGCAGCCAGACTCGTCCTTGGGACCCCACGACACGAACACATGACCCAACACCTGCGAGACCTCCATTGGCTCCCTGTCGAGAAGAGAGTAACCTTCAAACTGCTCACCCACGCCTACATATTGCACCACAACATCGGACCCAAATACCTCAACGAGAAAGTCTCCTTCCACGTACCCAAAAGGGACCTCCACTCTGCCGACCTCACTTGGCAGAAACCCCCCTCTTCCGCAGAAACAGAGCAGGCGGAAGAGCTTTCTAATAAGCCACAGCCAAGTCCTGGAACAAGCTCCCTGCCAACATCAGAAGTTCTGCATTCGGTCCATCACCTGTTGTTTTTGCAATTGTCACCCCCGAGTGGGACGGGTATGCTCAGACGTGAGTCCCGTGCTCTCCATGCCACTGGAATCGAGCTATCCAGGCTGATGAGGGCTTAAAGCCCAAAACCGGTCCTTGGATGCTTGTTTCAAGTCCAGGGAGGTCCTGGCTTGGCAGTTCAGGCTGGACTGTTCCCATGGGGCACAGGGTCAGGACTGATTTGCATATGGCTGGTTTCAAACTGGAATGGCATGGTGAACAAAAAAAAACGATAGATTTAGGCCCAGATCTCTGTACTGGGGTGAATGTATGACATTGTTCTGCATTCTGTCCATCACCTGTTGTTTTTACAAATCACATAACATAAAGGAGGGGACCCCTCTAGCAAAACTTGAGGCCAGGGAAAAGAGGGGAAAAACTGAGTACAACACTAGAAAGTTCCCTCATGACCTATCTACTTTACATATTTAAACATAATTCATTTCTTTATCTTGAACTTTCAAAACACAACAACACAGATGTTTTCTTTGATTATACTTTTTCTTGTTTATTTATTTTATCATTATTTTATCTTTTTCTTTTTACTTCTTATATCATTTTTTATCCATTTTTATAAATATGACATATAAAACGTTCCTTCAGTACATGATTTATCACACTTGCACATAGTGCATCATTTTATACAAAAAGGTTTGTTATACAAAAACATAATTAATTTCCAAGACAATTACAAAACATGTGTCACCCTGCCTATAAAATACCATCAATGCTCTCATACTACACTCACTCAAATTCATACCCTTTCACACCAACCATATACATCCAGTATCTGTACACATCTTGATTTATGTGGCAGGAAAAAACATCTGCCAAAATAAGAACCACAGAATGTTCTATCTGGTTCCACGCAAGATCAACGCGCGTTTCGGTGGGTTTGCAACTATCTTCCTCAGGACCTATGCAGATAATCACTCTTCAGTTAACCAAAAAAACAGGGGATTTTCGAGCAACAATACTTTTACAGGAAATCCAACTCCAAACTCCAATTAATAGGATGAATATTATCGTCCGACCGGGTCATCCCGAGTTTAGTCAATTCTATTGTCCTTAATTCTTTTGTGGATGACATGAGGTAAAGGTCGCTTTGGTATGTATCATCTCAAATTATTCAGGGCCGATGAGGGAGTACTCACGAAATTCTTCATATGTCTTTCATCGCAACAGATTTTCTTTCATCATACATATAATCTTCAGAGTGTCTGGAACACATGCAGCTGCATTTTTCTCTACCTGAATTCTTGGCAGAGATAGACTCGCTGCATACAAGCAACCCGGCGATTTCCAACGGCGAAATCCCTCCACAACATCGGACCCAAATACCTCAACGAGAGAGTCTACCTCCACGTACCCAAAAGGGACCTCTGCTCTGCCGACCTCGCTTGGCAGAAACCCCGCGCATCTGCAGAAACAGAGCAGGCAGAAGAGCTTTCTAATACGTTGCAGTCAAGGCCTGGAGCAAGCTCCCTGTCAACATCAGATGCTCCCCTACCCTGCACACATTCAGGAAAAGCCTCAAGACCTGGCTCTTCGACTGACCGGAGCAGCAGCCCCCTTCTCCTCCCCAGCACCTTCAGATCGTCACGGGTGAGTGGCATGCTTTATAAAACCCTGATTGATTGATTGATAAATTCCCACCTTGGGAATTGTTAAGCTTTCTGGGAAAAGATTAGTACTTTTTGCTACCACAGCAAAAAGCTCCAATGCAAATTATTTTTGTCTCGGAACCTGGTTGATCCCAATCTCACATGGAGAGGTGTCTTAGAGGAATATCACTGTTGCCGCCATTCCTACTCTGTATAGAAATTTGTATGTAAAGACTGATGTATTGGGACTTGCTTTTTTATGGAATTCATTTAAGTTGCAACTGAAGAAAACGAAAAACGGTTGATGCCATCTGATTATACTCCCAACTGCCCTTACTTATTTTCTAAATGTTTTTGACATTGTCAGTTCTTGTTTTTGTCACGGTTTTTACAAAACTTGCTAAGGAAGCTGGTGCGCCTTTGTCGCTCAAAAAATTAAAAATCATTGGCTTAAAACAAAAATATTTTGTCTCAAAAACACACATTTACATAGTAGTCCCTGGTACTGAAGAACAAGTTACTTACCTTCGGTAATGATATGTCTGTAAGAGACATATATTAGTTATAGATTCCTTACCTTAGAATTATCCACAGGCGTCGGTCTGGATCCAAAGAATTTGTTCTCAGCAGTACCCTGTGCATCGGTAGGTGGCGTTGGCCGACTCTGCGTTCTTTTACACGACATTCTACGCCAAAAGCGCAGAGCCATGCAAGACACTGACCACTGATGCACAAAACTAGGGCCCTGAAAGGGAGTCCCTTTCCGTAGAAGTCAGTTCGCAGAACGGGGAGGATGGGTGAGGCAGTAAGGAAACTATAACTAACATATGTCTCTTACAGATATATTGTTACCGAAAGTAAGTAACTTGTTCATCCGAAAGAGCCTATTAGTTATAGATTCCTTTCCTTAGAATAGATGCCCCACCAATACCAATCCCAGAGGTGGGACCACAAACTAAGTTTGCACCAGAAAGTCCTGGAGAACTGAAAATCCAAGGAAGCGGTCTCTCTGGACTTGACTATCCAGGTAGTAATGTTTAGTAAACTTGTGATGCCCATGTGACTGCCTGGCTGATATCACTGAGGGGGACTCCAAAGAAGGTTTTGAAGATAGAGCCTGAAGCTCACTCACCCTGCAAGCAGAGGTGATGACAACCAGAAAAGCAGTTTTTAAAGTCAAGAGTCTGAGAGGATAATTATGTAGTGGCTCGAAAGGAGCGCACATAAGGTACGTTAAGACCTGATCCAAGGCCCACTGGCGTATTGCGAAAGGAGTAGGAAGAAAGAAGTGAGTAATGCCCTTAAGAAACCTATTTACAAAAGGGGACTTGAACAGAGAAGGCTGATCAGTAAGACGAAGAAAGGCCGAAAAGACCGATAGATAGCCTTTAAGGGTGCCCAGAGCAGAGCCCTGCTGGGCCAAAGAAAGTATGAAGAGGAGAACCTCAGAAAGAGGGGCAGAAAGGGGATTCACAGCCTTTGCTGTGCACCATGCCACAAATGTGTTCCATCTACAGGCATATACTGTCTCAGTAGAGGTATGCCTGGCTGCCAAGATGACATTCCAGACTTCGGGAGAAAGGTCAAAAACTGTGAATGTCACAGCTCAATCTCCACACAAGGAGGTAGAGGCTGGACAAGTTTTGGTGGAGTAACGTCGCCTGCTGCTGCGACTGAAGATCCACCCGAAGAGGCAGTCTGATCGGAGAATCAATAGTCATGTTCAAGACCTTGGGATACCAGACGCTTTATGCCCAGTTTGGAGCCACAAGAACGACTTGGGCCCTGTCGTGCTTGATCTTCTTCAGCACTCTGGGTAGAAGTGGTATAGACAGAAAGGCGTATAGAAGACCGCAATTCCACTTGTGTCAAAAAGCATCGCCGAGCGAGTGCTGCCTTGGAAATTTCAATGGTCAGAACTGCTGACATTGCGTGCTGTCTTCAGTGGCGAACAGATCTAACCAAGGCTCTCCCTACTGCTGAAAGAGACCTCGCACCACCTCCGAGTGAAGACTCCATTCGTGATCCATCATGCACCGGCGGCTGAGTTCACCCGCCCTGCCAGGTGATGAACCACCAAGGACATACCCTGATGTTCCAGCCACGTCCAAAGGCGAAGAGCCTCTTGACCTAGGATCCACGACCCCACCCCGCCTTGTTTGTTGCAGTACCACATGGCGGTGGTACTGTCCGTGAACAGCTGCACTATCCTTCCTCTGACAGAAGGAAGGAATATCTTCAGTGCAAGACTAATCGCCTGGAGCTCCAGAAGGTTGATGTGGAGCCAGACTCTACCGGAGGCCTCTGATGTCTGCCTCTCACATTTGTCCGCCCCATTCCAGAAGTGACTCATCTGTCACCACTGTGAACTCTGGTTGGGGAAGGGAGAGGGATCTGCCGCAGACCCAATCCTGGTCCGTTAGCCACCACTGCAATTAGTGCGTAGTGCCCTCTGAGATCTGGACGCAATCGGAAATATTCCCTTGAGGCTGCGTCCACTGGAACTTCAGGGCCCACTGCAGAGCCAGCATATGCCACCTGGCATGATACACCAGCAGGATGCAGGAGACCATGAGGCCAAGCAGCCTCATGGTCATTCTCACCGAAACCTGGGTATTAGAGGCTGAAACATCAGTATCATAGCACGAATATCTGGGGCTCGCTGCTCTGGAGGATAAGCCCGAAACTGTGCTGTATCCAGAACGGCTCTGATGAAAAGGAGCTTCAGAGAGGGAATCAGGTGTGACTTTGGCAAGTTGATAGTGAACCCCAGCGCTGTGGTCTGGAGGTGGGAGATGACAGCCTGGGGCGAGCTCACCTTCAACAGTCAGTCATTGAGTTAGGGGAAGACTGGAACCCCTGATCTGCGCAGATGAGCTTCGACCACCACTTTTGTGAACACCCGAGGGGCTCTGGTAAGGCCAAATGGGGAGCACGATAAACTAAAATGCTCATGGCCTACCGTGAACTGTAGGTAACGCCTGTGGGCAGGTAGGACCGGGATGTGGAAATAAGTGTCATGCAACTCCAATGGTACCCTCCAGTCTCCAGGGTCGAGCGCGAACAGGACCTGAGCTAATGTCAAACATTTTGAACTTCTCCTTCCAGAGGAAGCTGTTGACGGCCCTGAGATCCAAAACAGGACGCAGGTCTTTATCCCTCTTGGGTATGTGGAAGTAGTTTGACCTACTTCTGGCACAGGGACTCGCTTGATAGCTCCCTTTGCCAAGAGAGCTGTAACTTCCTGATGGAGAAGAGCCAAGTGATCCTCCGACATGCGATGGAGTGTTAATGGCTTGGAGGGATGCTAGTCTCGAAGGGGAGGGAGTAGCCCCTTCGGACTATCTGCAAAACCCACCTGTCCGAAGTGATGTTGTGCCAGTAGGGGAGGTGATGGTGGACCTGCCGCCCACTGGCTACTGGTGGCCCTGAAAAGCTAGACTAGGAATGTTTGGAGGCGGCTGCAAGGGGCATTGGTGGACTGACCACCCCCAGGCATCCGGACCCACGACGCTGGGTCCCACGTTCCATCCACGTCAAGGCTGGGTGGCTTGTGCAGTCCTGTTGCTCTGAGTGGGACGTGATGGGGCATTCTTCTGTGGCCAAGGGGCGAAAGGCAGACTGCATGGGGCGAGAAGGTGCTAGAGTCCTGGAAGTAGTCAAGTGCGTTGTCGGTCTTGTCGCCAAACAGGCAACAGCCATCAAAGGGCATTTCCAAAAGGGTCGATTGGACATTCCCAGAGAAGCCAGAGGTGCTCAACCAGACATAGCGCCTCAGGGCTACCAACGTGGAAATCGTCCTACTCAGCAAGTCGGGGGTATCCAGCCCACACCGGATGGTGAACTTTCCTGTGTCTTTACCCTCAGCAACAGTGCCGGCGAGCAAGGCCCGGGCCTCCTCCGGGCACTGTGGCAGCACTTGCGCAACCGTGTCCCACACCAAATGTGTGGAACAGTCCAAGAGACATGTGGTGTTCACCGCAGTCCTAAGCTGGCGAAAGAAAACATCTTCTTCCCAAGATGGTCTAGCTTCTTGGATTCCCCATCTTGAGGAGCTGTAGGGAAAGCGCTTACTTTCGAGGATGAGGCTTGGACCACCAAGCTATCGGGGGTAGGGTTATGGGATAGGAAAAGTGGGTTGCCGGGGGGTGGCGTTGGGCAATCATCCTATCCACAGGAGCCCCTGTGCTAGGCTTTGACCAGGAGCCTCAAAGGACGTCAGTAAGGGCCTTATTGAAATCCAGCAGGGGCTCCGAAGAGGCTGCTGCCTGCTGAATCACCTCAGTCAGGAGGTTAGTCCTGACCGCCACCGTAGGATAGCTCAAGGCCCAAGGCCTCAGTCGCACTACGCAACACCACAGCGTAGGTAGCTCCCTTCTTCGTAGCCACGGTAGGGGGAGAAAGACTCAAGTTCTCGGGAGGTATCTGGACCACTAGCATCACCCAACTCCTCTCTCCAGTCCAGCTCTTCAAACTGGTCTGCTAGATGGTTAACAGACCCCTCCCACTCCTCCTCATCCTCTTCTGGCTGCCATTCAGGGCGATCAGGAACTCCAGGGAAGAGCAGCAATACAAAAGTACTCTCCGGCACCCGTACTGGCGGCGCCGAGGCTGGAGCCGCCTGCATTGAAGGCCTAGACCCCGCAGCTGAGTCTGCGTGGCACGAAGGTGTGCCGGCAGAGTCGGGCTGCCCAAAGATGGAATGGAGGGCTTTGTAAAATGCACAAAGCTGGGCAGGGTTGGCTCCGGCAGCCAGAAAGGTAGGGAAGCGCAGAGTCGTCCCAGCAGGTTCCGAGGGCAGAGCCGGATAATGATGACCCTCCGTGTCCTGCGTTGTGTCAGCCGACAGATGGGGAGAAGGCGAAGAGCGACAATGCTTCTTGGCCTTCTTCTTTTGCTTCAACCTACCTGATGACGGATGGTGGTGTTGGTCCCACGATCTTCTACATCACCGGGACTTAGAATGGCACGGAGCCGACTGCGAGGCCTCCAAAAGTTTTCGGGATCGCTCCAGCAATAACTTAGGATTCAGGGCCCGGCAGTCGGAGCATGACTTCAGGTGTTAGTCGCGCTCCAGGAACCGAAGGCACACGAGGTGCGGATCAGTGAGAGACATCAACTTGTGACAAGGAGTCACAAGGCTTGAAACCAGGTTGACGTCTTGACATCCCTCAGGCACCAGGAGACCCCCAAGTATGGTGGGGGACAACTGCGGCCATCCCGGGGTCATGCCTCCAGCTTCACACCTTCGGGTTGGGGCAACAATGACAGCTGCTGCATCAGCCTTAACCTGCTGTTCTGAGTTTGTACTTTCTGTATCCTTTTGATTATTATTTTTCTTCTGTTTGGCACATCAGTCAGAAATCATTGCCCTAATCGCGCACACTTGCTTTTTTCATGCTTGTTTATGTAGGACTGTTTACTTTATGCAAATCAGATTTTAACCCTGTACTCCTGCGACAATTTAATAGCCATCAAGTTTAATTTTCCATCCATCCCTGTATTGCTTTCTCTGTGGTTTGATAGACAACATGCTTTATTTACAAATACAAAGAAAAGGATGTATGCATTCTGCAAAATGATTCATTTCGATCAGCTTATAATATCCAGGCACATAGTACACCATATTTTTCATCATTATGTGGTTGGTGGCTATTGTTGCTTGCTCTGAAGTTGTGCTGGTGATGTCACAAAGGTAAGGGACTGTGCAGTTTGAATGGGACTTGTCTTTATTTTGTGTACGATAAAGTTCGGAATTACTATCATATAATACATTGCTGTTTCTTTTTCAATTTTAGCAAATTGATCATTTGTTCCTCAGCAATTTGCCTGAAATTGTGGTAGAGTTGCTTATGACCCTACATGAGATTCCAAGTACAGAATTGGCTGAAGGAAGAGGAGAGCTATCAAAATTTGTGCGGTAAGCAACACTTTGTCAAACATCCGGGGATTTGCAAGGGTAATTTTGACTGGTGAGACAAAATTATTCTGTATGTTGTGTTTGCTTTACATTTTATGGTGCCTCCCTGCATCCTCCTCCATACTGTTTTGGCCTAAATACTGTTCATCATTCATAAAAACGGTAACAAAAAACCCAGAAACGGCTCACAGATTATGATCTAGAATTTAACAATTGTCTGATTGGTTTCTGCCAACGAAATCTTTAACTGCAAATCGTTTTTAAAGATTACAGTAATCAATTCCTATAGCATTCAATACAGCCTATGCACTTCATTGATTGGGTCTTCTATACAGCCAGTGCGATGGGTATGCTCAACGCCACTCTTTGCAGGCCATCATCACATGTGTGTCGTGTGACATTTACCCTGCATTCCATGTTTGAAACGGATTTGGAGGATGATTACAACGCTGATGATGAGATAATTCAACTATACCACAAAGAGAACTGGTATGATGACCTACAAAAAGCTAGAGGCCTTGGTACCTCCTGAGGCGGGGCTCCTTTCGTCCTCTTGATTCTGCCACTAACAAACCCGCTTCTTATGCCATAGTGATGATTCGTTGGCCGAAGTCCTTGACCCCCACGTCCTCAATTTGAAGGTACTTTGTTGGGGGGCAGAGGCCACACCTTTCTCTGGATAGGGGCCTTGGACCTAGAGGATACCTATTTCCATATCCCTATCCTTCAGTCCCATTGGCTTTACCTGCGGTTCATGTTGAGGCAGGAGCATTTTCTTTTCACGGTGCTGCTCTTTGGCCTCATTAATGACCCTTAGGTGATCACCAAAGTAATGGCAGTAGTGACAGCATACCTTCAGAGGTCAGGGGTCACAGTTTTCCCCTATTTTAATAACTGGCTGTTGAAGGCGGGTTCACCCCTCTAGTCATCTATCACCTCCAGACTACGATGACCTCCTTTCATCTTTGGGGTTCACTATCCACATGCTGAAGTCACACCTAACTCCATCTTAGACACTCCCCTTCATCAGAGCCATTCTGCACAGGGTTCAGTTTTGTGTCTTTCCCCAAGATAAGAGAGTCCAGGACATTCAGGCTATGATCCTGATCTTTCAGCCTCTGTCCTGGATTTCAGTCAGGTTGAATCTGAAGGTGCTGGGTCTGACGGCCTCCTGCTGATCAAGCATGCCAGGTGACAAAGGGGGATCTGAAGTCTCAGTGAGCCCAACATCAAGGTGCACTGTCAGACCAGGTTCAGATTTCAGAGGAGACTGCAGAAGATCTGCAGTTTTTGTTGAGGTGAATCACCTGGAAGGATTGTTGAATGCCAGTGGAGATAAGTTCAGCCATCAGTGCCAAGCAGATCAGTAGTGGGAGTTGCACCTGCAGGTGACGCATGGTCACTTCCATGAATGGGGGAGCCTTAACTCAGTCTGTTCACCGCTGCTGAAAAAGCGCAATGTCCGCACTTCTGCACATTACAGTTTCCAAGGCATCTGTCGCTTGGAGACGTGCCCGGCCTTGAGTGGAACTCTAAACTTCTGTATGCCTTTCTGCCAATAGCACATCATCCCTGAGTTCTCAGAAGATCAGGATGGACCAGGTCTAAGTCCTTTTAGTGGCTCCGGATTGGGCAAGGAGAGTATGGTATCTAGGTCTCCTGGGTTTGAGCAACTGCCCACCTCCAGGAGGAGCTGCTGTCGCAGCAACAGGGCAGGGTACCGAACCCGGGGATTCACAATCTCCATGTTCATGCTTGGAGATTGAGCAGCGACAGCTTAATACCGGTGACCGTCCTCCAGAGGTTGTTTATGTTCTCTTGACAAGCTGGTTTTGCAGACATTGGCATCCTTCTCGCCTTAAGTTGTGACGCTGTTCCACGTCAGTCACACATTATCTTACCAGTGTTCTGTGGTCCTTTTCACCCCTCTACGGAGGAGGAGAGTCTCCACTGTTTGGACTCCAAGAGAGCTGTTAGCTTTTATATTGATTGTGCCAAAGAACACCGGTAGGACTATCAGCTCTTTGTGGTGTTTTCTGGAGTGAAAAAGGCAATGCTGTTCAGAAGAGAAGCATCTTCCGATGGACTGTGCTTTGCATTACGATCTGCTGTGCATTGTTCCAAGAACAGACTTTGGGAAGGCATGCATGTTTATTCTACCAAGGCCAAATCGGATTTCGCTGCATTGGCAAATGGAGTCCTGTCTTGGACATTTGCAAGTTGTCTATGTGGGCGCCCGTCATAGGTTCATGAACCACTACTTTCTGGACAGTCCAGTTTGTCGAGAGGTATATTTTACCCGCTTGGTCCTGCAAGACGTTTTGTTTTGAATCTATCCACAGACCCGCCTCAGAATAGCTACTTCTTCGGTATCTATTCAAACGGTGAGGAATCCTTCTAGAAGTCTCTATTAGAAGACCAGTTACTTACATTCTGGTAAAGCTCTTCCTGTTAGAAACTCTACCTAGCCACAGATTCCCAAGCGATCCCACCATCCTTTCTATTCTGTGATTTGACTCTATCCATTAATATCCCAACTCTAGGATTCTGCACATCGGTCACAACCAATAGGCTGTTGGGGCTCTGAGTGTGATTGGCGCAAACAGCCTCAAAAGCAATTGATGGCCGGGCAATATTCAAAAGGTGAAGAATCTGCCTCTAGATTGATTCTCTACAAGAAAGACATTACCAAAGGTAATTGTTCTTCAAAGCCTTGCTTTCAACTCAGTACAATGGTACCTTATTTCCCTTCTGCGGCCTTTCCACTTAGTTATTCTAGTTTTTGGTCCAGGGAAACAACCTTTGACAACAGCTAATACTTCAACAGAGAAGTTGCTGTTCAGCCCCAGTACTGATGTGGTCTTGTAAAGATTTACTTGGCAATCCCCACAAGTGTTCCTTTGTTGTTTGAATCCCCACGACAAAATGGGGGATTGCAAAATGTGTTGCATGTTTTGAGCTAACCCTCTTAAGGAAGGAGAGGAAGACACCTGCTATTTGCCTTTGGGAAAACTCGCTTTATGTGTACTTTCTATACATAAGAATTGGTAGGGATGGCCCACTCTCCCCTGAATTGGATGCTACATACCAGCTGTAGCAGCTTCTGTGGACCTGGCTTCCTCCTCCGAGGATTACACAGACTTTCATATCACTTATCTTGATGATGCCTAGCTGCACATCAAACTGAAGGGCAACCCACATGAATCAGTAAACATCATGTCTGTCCTTAATATTGCCAGGCGCAGATGAAACCTAACATACTGGCTCTCAACTAAAAAATTGATTACCTGCCCCAATTACACCCTTCAAATCTCTTAAGACACTTGGTCAGATACAATTGTCCCCCTTCAAAGAATAAAAACATTGTTTATTCCATTAACTAAAACGTTGAGCATAAGCACTTATTAGAAGGAGGCAAAGTTAACTTCACTTGCTGGGTGTGTTTCCATATGGAGCACCAAAGCAAGCTCTTCTGAATACCCTGCTATATCACTCCTGGAGATTGGGACAACACACTAGGGGCCATCTATATCTATCTTAGTGTGAAGATCCGAAGACCAGTTGCATCATGGCCTCAGAGATCAACTTCTAAGATATTAGTGGTTGTTCTCTTTTTTCAGAAGGCCCTGCTGCATGGCTGCAGTTTAATCATCAGATTTTCTGATGTGTCATAAATCTAATTTGTTTGCCTAGTTCTATTATTGGAGCACAGAGCTCCATGAGTGGGGCTCTGTCATTTGTATGATGCAGAAATGTTCGCATTTTTTCACACATTCTCACAGGATGGCTATAACGCAGAGTTTAGAAAGAACTTTGGCATGAGATACATACTGCTTTAGAGATGCACTTTCCAACTGATCCTTCAACAGTTTTCACCCAAAGATGGTTGCAACAGACAGGTACTTGCTGAGGCTTATGATGGTAGTGACTATTGCAAATATCACATTAAAGTTGTTCAGTGTTAGTTACTCCCAAATTGTGATTATATATAAGGATAAAATGGAAATATTGAACTCCATCAATTTTCAGTTAAACACACAGATGAATGAAAGAAAAGACTAACACTGTTTGGTTCTTGTAATGGTGCAGCTAAATTTTTGCTCAAAATATGCTTGAGTCAGCACTGCAAATTTCAAACTCTGATATTTTCAGAACACTCACATTGATAGTGTTGCAACACCCCTAGTTCTAGTTCCTAGCTCTAATGGAAATGGCGTAAAATATGTAACATGAAGAAATAAAAAAATACAATTTTGAGTTCTCATTTATCTTCTGAGCAAGGCTGAGCTGAAATAACAATAAGGCACTTGGCCGACTGAGCGAATAAAAAAAAAAAAAGCAAAATGCAGAAAGCAGACAGGCATGGTATGTTAACAAACAAATCAAAACCCTGAAACATCTCAAAACATGTTATTTTGGAGCATGGTGTTTGAAAGAAATGCAATCAAGATAGAGTAAAAAACAAAAAAGTCCAGAGTGAATTATTTTTGAATGTCTGGTGTAACAAAGGTGCAGGACTGTTAATAACTATGTATTTCATGAGTGATATAATTCTTAAATTATGTAACTGCATTAGTACCTTTTTTTTAAATCCCTACCTTTAAATTGATATGTATTGGCTCCATAGTCAACTGATTTACAAGAAACCATTTCATGCTACGCTGCTCTAGTGCCATTATCACTTTCAAGAAGGTTTATATGCACAATAACCTTTATATATTCAATGATATATTATGTTTGCATCATATCTTCAAATTATTACACACTCTCTAGAGCAGCCGCCTATATTAAAAGTGCAACAGTTTTGAACAGAATTGTTCATCAATTGGAATTCTGATATGGAATGGCATTGTATCACTTTACTATTGGGTTATAATGGAGATTTGGGGCCTGATGTAGGTAATCCCAGATTACCGATTCTTAAATACTGAATCATATCGATTCGGTATTTAAGAACTGGCAATCGGGATGTAGGTAATTTTACCGAATGAATTACCGAATTGGTATGATTCGGTAATTAATGAATCGGTATTTACCGATTCTGTAATTGCCATTGATTCCTATGGGCCTTGAGGCCCATAGGAATCAATATCAATTGCCGAATCGGTAAATACCTGTTCGGTAAAATGACCGAATTTGCAAGGGGGACAGGGTGTCACTTTGACACCCTGTTGCACCCCTGATTCTGGCTTGTGTGCCATGTGGCACACATACATGCCACATGGCACAGGTGTACATGCCCTAAGGGCATGTATGTGTGCCACATGGCACACAAGCCAGAATCAGGGGTGCAACAGGGTGTCAAAGTGACACCCTGTCCCCCTTGCAAATTCGGTCATTTTACCGAACCGGTCATATTTGGTGACCTACATCTGGCCCTTGGTGCTAAATGTACTAACATTAGGAATACAGATTTCCTAATTGTGAATCTCTCTGAATCGCAATTAGAAATTCGGTGTTCCTAATGCATGAAACTCTTATGAGTTTCATTAGCGATTCCTAGTGGGTCGCAAATAGACCTACCTTATGCAGATTAATGAGGTAGGTCACAATTTGCGACCCATTAGGAATCGTAGCCATCACAGGGATGGTGGCCTGCTGAGGTCAGCAGACCACCATGTCTTTAATTACTTTTTGATAAATTAATCTCGTTTTTTTGTAAATACAGCCCACTTCTCTTAAACGGGTGTAAAGTATCACTCTTTTGCAACTGGAATTTGGTTGCAAAACAGTAATACATACCATACCGATTAGGTATTTGGAAGGGATGTCCAAACACGCCCCTTCCAAATACCTTGCTGCTAATGCAATATGCGATTCGGTGACACGTTAAGAATCACATTTTGTACAAATTCAAAAAAGCATTTTTCCTGTTGCAAACGGTTTGATTCGGGTCGTTTCCGGTCAGAAAAATGCTTTGTGCATATGATCCTTGGTCACTTTAGGGTCTCTGTTTTACATTGTTGGCCCTTGTTTGAAATTAAAGATGGTCGCTGCTCACTTGAACATATTATGGTTAGGATTATTTCCAAACAGATGTGATTGCTAGGTACGTTCACTGATAAACACATTGATCTTGATGTTCATAGTACTATATTGAGTGTCTGTGTGCAAGGTGTATATATTGTTTTAGTTAATTTTAGCTCTTTATTTCATTTGCAAACGTTATGTTTTTAATACAGGGAGCTGGATCCCGCACCAAATCCTCCACATTTTCCATCATTTGTGATTAAGGCCACATTGGATTATATAAGCAGCTGTCATAAAAGCAAGCTGAAAAGCATTGTAGCAATTTTAGCCAAGAATCCTGTGAGTAATGTGATGCTGTGATAATTATGTGTTAGGGGCAGAATGTTAAGTTTTCTATATTATTTGGTTTGTATTTCAGATGATATAATTGTTTTAAATTACCATTTGTTACTTGAGAATTATATGCATCATTTATTTCTGATTTTAACAGTGCAACTGAGTGATTTTATAATGCATAATGAATTACTCTAGGAATAGCCACAATTACACCTTGAGTACTCTGAACCAAAGAGGGGAACAGTTCTTTACAATTATGACCACCAGAATTCCCCCATTTACACAGCATATGCTCATAATTCAGATTAACATGCATTCACTGACTCTCACCTCATATCCAAAATAAAGGATATGTGATTATGCATGCAATTGGGGGTTATTGGGGACCGGGGCTGAGTTGCGGTGAATGTTGTAGTGGAGTTGGATATGGCTAGAGTAAAACGCATACTGTATTTTGTGGTTTTCAAATCTGCAGGTAACTACTTATAAAATAATTGTTTCAGCTGTACACTTAACTGATAGTTAAACATGTTTTTATTTGTATACTGAAAAGCTAAAGGTTTTTCAATGTAAACACATTTGCTTTTTCTAATCTCCATACACCGAATCAATGCCTTCATGGGAGGGAACAATGATTGGAACCATTGACTTGCCGGTCACACTCGAATCTCTGCAATAGGTGGTTTAAACCATTGAGCCTTCTCATTGAGATCAGAATTTCTGGCCTGCTTGACATATACAGATCTCAGCAGGTGCTCCAGAGTAGGTGTATTTACCAAAGGTTTCTGACTGAGATTAAAATTGATGGCCTGCAAACTACTCATCCTAAAAGATGCCTGCCTCTCTGCACTTTCTCTGTCCCTGCACAGTTATGATTCTGTGGCTGTCCTCCCTCTCTTACTTCTCCTCATCTTTCTCTGTCTGCCTAGCTTAGAGACTCAGAGTGAGGCACTCAAAGCGGCAGACAAAGAGATCTTGGCTTTCAGGGCCTAGTTTAGGTTTAGGAGCATTTTCACTGCTGTGCTCCTGTGAAAGTACTTGCATCTCACTCTATAAAGTTGTACAGTTTCCTTATGTTCGGTAAGCTCAGAGCACCTCTCCTCTGTTCTGCGTTGCCTACCTCTGTTGTCTTGTAGTCATTGGCTTAACAGAATAACCATTGTAGAATAATTTGAACGTTATCTTTTTCAAAAGCCTTTGCAATAAAAAAAAATGTATTGCAGTTTTCAAGTTTACAGCTCTACATTGCCAAACAGAGAAAAGCAGGTGTGCACGGTCAGGGAAATGATTACCAACTTATATGCCATTCATAGAGGAAAGAAATGAAAAAGGATGCAGAGAGGGCGAAGTGAGAGCATCGAGTTACAGCTGACCCAGCAGCTCCCCGTTTTGTATCGGCACAGAGGCGTAGAGCTGGTGACGCCCTCAGGCAGTTCAACAGCACATTTCATTCAACCAGGTCCTCACTAATGTTGGCACCGGCCGCTCGGACAGGGCACAACAGAGGCATATCAGCTTCCTGTGAGGGTACCGGAGAAACCGCCTTCTCAGCTAAAATTTGCCCGTGGGTATCTATTCTAGAGCAAGCCAACAATATTGCCTCCCAGGCATGTAAAATCGCAACCCCATACACTTCCCTAGCTACCTCCCTCCTAAACGCTTCCCAATGATAATCCGCCTATCTAGACAACTCCCTTCCTCATCTTGACAACTCCTTTACAGATCTACACAAGTCTGGACCATTGGCAGATTTCCAGCTCATTATCAATTGCTGTGGAGCCAGAACAAATGCCAAATCCTCAAACCTGTCTGTCGCGTTTCTGAGATTCACTTTGAGCATGGAGCTCCAGAAAGCACAGCTGTGGTCAATCAACGTGTCTATATGAGGCCCCTTGGATAGCTTGCAATATAGCACCCCAGTACGTCTCCAGCACTAGGCAAGTCCATCACTTATAATTGAACCCCACATCAGCCGCAAGGCAGTGAGAACCTGCCGACGACGAACCAGGAAACATTCTGTGTAAAGTCTGAGGGGTGATGTACGCCCAGTGTTCGCCCAGTGTTTGCCCAGTGTGGAAGTAAAACTGAGTTTATATCTGGCATTTCGAGGCACCTTGGGAATGAATCCAGGGTTTTTCAACTAGACAGAGTACTGAGATGGTTCCCAGGTACAACGTCCAGCGTTGGTGCAGCTAAGAAAGGTCCATCTGCATCCCTTTTAACAGTGCCCTATAAAGCAGAATGACCACTTTTGTTGTCCCCGTGATGAGGAAGAGATAACAAAGGCAATCATTCTCCGGAGGCTCAGCGGAACCGGTCCTCCACCATGTGTCTCCCTGAAGTCCAGGAAGGAGCTAACTTCATCCCCTGCTAAATAGGACCTCCTTGCCTACGCAGAACCAGAACAGGGGGAAGAGCCTTCTCCTACATCGCGGGCAAGACCTGGAACAAGCTGCCGATCGACATCAGACGCGCCCCCTCCCTGAACACAACTTCAGGAAGGCCCTGAAGACCTGGCTCTTCAACTGAACGGAGTTGCACAGCCCACCCCTACCACCTTAAGACCATCGTGGGTGAGTAGCCAGCTTACAATTCACTGATTGATTGATTTATTATAGTGAGCCCCACCTCAGGCCACAGGCACAGACCAGCCCAAACTCCTGGGTGCTGCCAGTTCTGAGCGATCATGAAGGGGAGCTTGCAGGTATATGGCGCCCCAGTACGCATCCTCTGTATTGCCCGTACCCACACGTACTGCATCATTTGAATTAGGACATTCTTATTACGCACCAACAAGGCAGGGACAGGTCATAGCAGAATCCAAGTTTAGAGATCTCTGAAAGGTGTCCCACGCTCCTGGTGGCCTACAGCATCCCAGAGCACCGACCGCCACTGAGACATCCACTGCAACTATGCAGCTAAATGGTGAAGCTCAAAGTCATAGGGCTGTCAAAGAAAACAATGGTCCAAACCGAAATTGATCATTTGATCAATAAATAATGCACTCACAGTTGTTCATTTTTCATTATTTGGACGAGTATCTGAATTGATCTACTCTAAAGAGTTAAACAATAAGAATTATTTAACAAGAAAAAAGAGCAACTTCCTGAAAAAAACTGAATTTACTCCAAAAAGGAGTTTTTAATAAATTACTCCATCACAGCAAAATTAATTATATACATTTGTACATCTTCAAAAAACAAACGGTAAAAAAGGGGGGAGCAATCTGCTTCTAAAAAGGGAAGTGCCAGAAAGAGAGAAAAAAGTGATTTAGAGAAAAAGGGTGTAAGCCTCAACGGAAAAGTGACACAAGATTTTGGGTAAATTGAAACACAAAACTGTAAAAAATCCAGCTGATAATGCAATAAGGCCACTGTTGTTTGTTAAACTTTTCCCATTTATACAGTCTCAACTGGCATGTATAATGAAACTTTCAATAAGTAGTGGTCCTATTTGCTTATTAAAAGAAGCGTCGACGTTTTGACCCGTCTTGTAGTACAGGGGTGACTGGGAACCTCGACCTGCGGGTCTTCCTCAGGACGTGTATAACACAACCTTTTTACCGTCGATTTTCAAAATGTGGACCCAAGGGTTTCTTTTTATAGGGTGATCACGGTCCTCCTACACCTGGATGGACGATATAATTGCTTGACCTTTGTTCAACACCAACCGGATTGGTGGTCATGGGCGTAACCAGAAGGGTTAAGAATTAGGGACCCAAAAGGCAGCAGACACAGCTCACAACAGGACACCGTCTATTACTTTAATAGTCTCACACGGCCATCACTCGCTGAGATATTGGTAGGGTAATGCACTGCTCATACCCGGACACCGATAATTACTTGTTGTATCTTATGTAGCCATCACTCGCTGGGGTATTGGTTCGAGGATGACACAGTTCTAGACGGCACCAGTTGGCGCTTCCCGGAGTCTGCGCCCGTTGTTGGAGAAATCCACACCTGGCGGCAGTATCTGACAGTGTGTATTTCTCCAACAACGGACGCAGACTCCGGGAAGCACCAACTGGTGCCGTTTAGAACTGTATCATCCTCGAACCAATACCCCAGCGAGTGATGGCTACATAAGATACAACAAGTAATTATCGGTGTCCGGGTATGAGCAGTGCATTACCCTACCAATATCTCAGCGAATGATGGCCGTGTGAGACTATTAAAGTAATAGACGGTATCCTGTTGTGAGCTGTGTCTGCTGCCTTTTGGGTCCCTAATTCTTAACCCTTCTGGTTACGCCCATGACCACCAATCCGGTTGGTGTTGAACAAAGGTCAAGCAATTATATCATCCATCCAGGTGTAGGAGGACCGTGATCACCCTATAAAAAGAAACCCTTGGGTCCACATTTTGAAAATCGACGGTAAAAAGGTTGTGTCATACACGTCCTGAGGAAGACCCGCAGGTCGAGGTTCCCAGTCACCCCTGTACCCCAAGACGTGTCGAAACGTCGACGCTTCTTTTAATAAGCAAATAGGACCACTACTTATTGAAAGTTTCATTATACATGCCAGTTGAGACTGTATAAATGGGAAAAGTTTAACAAACAACAGTGGCCTTATTGCATTATCAGCTGGATTTTTTACAGTTTTGTGTTTCAATTTACCCAAAATCTTGTGTCACTTTTCCGTTGAGGCTTACACCCTTTTTCTTTACATCACTTTTTTCTCTCTTTCTGGCACTTCCCTTTTTAGAAGCAGATTGCTCCCCCCTTTTTTACAGTTTGTTTTTTGAAGATGTACAAATGTATATAATTAATTTTGCTGTGATGGAGTAATTTATTAAAAACTCCTTTTTGGAATAAATTCAGTTTTTTTCAGGTAGTTGCTCTTTTTTCTTGTTAAATAATTCTTATTGTTTAACTCTTTAGAGTAGATCAATTCAGATACTCGTCCAAATAATGAAAAAAATGAACAACTGTGAGTGCATTATTTATTGATCAAATGATCAATTTCGGTTTGGACCATTGTTTTCTTTGACAGTACTGATTACCCAGGTCCAAGAACCGTGTTGGGTTACCCCATTTCTATAATGGCCAAAGTCATAGGGCAGCATACTACCCTCATATGCCAGCAATTGGAATTTTCTGTTGGGCCACCCTTCATCATGAATATAACGTGAGAAGGATGCTATCCAATTCCCTAAAGTATGCTCTAGTGAATACCACCGGCAAGGCCACAAACAGAGAAAGTAGCTACAGCAGAATCACCATCGTAGAAATCACTATCCGACCTCTAACCAATATTGGCAGAGTACTCCAAAAGGTGTCCGACCGGCGCAGGGAAACTTTGAGGCAAAGTCACCCTCAAAGAGCATCCCCGTAGATCTATAAATATCTACTCCCAGGTAACGAATGGTAACATGTTTTCAGTGCTGTGTTGGCAGAGCGGTGGAGAAGTAGACCTCCCCTGGGCCAGGTTGCAGTGGGTAGGCGCAGGACTTACATCAATTAACATCTAGGCCAGAGAGTCGCTTGAAGGCTGACAGGGCTGCCACTGCTCCCCCCAAATCTGAAGGCTCGCCACGCATATACAGCAGCATGAAATATATAAGCAATCACACTATAACTGCAGCCCCCTATATTGTCCACCCTGTTGTACTGTCAATGCGAAGGGCTCTAGAGCCAGTGCAAATAACAAGAGGGGACAAGGGGCAGCCCTGTCGGGTGCCCCTATCCACTGAGCATGCATCTGATAGTACTGACCCAGTCCGAACCCTTGCCATCAGCTGAGTATATAACATCCTAGTCTATTTAACAAAGGCAAGCCCTGAGTTAAGTAGCATACAAGAACTTCCAGTGCAAGGAATCAAATGCTTAAAAAATGTCAACAGACAATGCCAGGGAGTCCGACTGGAGGGTTTCCTGCAAGCCCAGGAAATGACTCCGCTAGCGATTATTCTACGGTCAAATATAAACCCTGTCTGATCAAGATGAATCCTGTTATCCATAATCTTACTCAGGATTTTATAATTTGTGTTAAGCATGGAGAGGAGGCAGTAGTAGTCCACTAACAGAGCCATGTCTTTCTTGGGTAGTGTTAGAAATGGGATCTCTAGATGGCAGTGGTACGCACCCTGTCCAAGTAGGGACCCACACTCTAATCAGGGTTAATAAGTTACACACAAAGAATAACCCATGCTCACCCCCTTGGTAAGCTGGCAAGAGCAAACAGGCTGATCTCCAGAGGCAATGTGTAAAGAATTTGCAACACACACAGTGCAGACACCGCAAAAGAACTCCACACCATTTTAGAAAAATAGCCAATAATAATCTGAGTAAAACAAGACAAAAACCGCAAAAATCCAACATACACAAGTCAAGATATGAATTTTTAAAGATTAAATAAAGTTTAGCGCTTAGTAAACAATAGCTCCAAAGGGGCTATCTGGTCATGTTCGACCAGTAAGAATCTACAAGTTGACTCCTACCTTGATGGAGCGACTACCGGTGTCAGGAATCACACAGACCCTGGCACAGTACCTTGTAGATGTTGGAAATCAAAGCCGATGCAAGACGCAGGGGGAGTATGAGATGTCGTAGATGCAAACACGGCGTTGGTTCCTTACTGCTATGCAGGTCTTTGGCACGTCTGAGCTCAATGAGAGTGTGGTGTGCAAAAGAGGTGAAGCGTCACTAAAGCAAGTGAGGCATTGGTTCCTGGAGGTAGTACAGAGTTGTGGAGTTGCTGACGCCGGGGGACGATGCGGGTGCAGGGGAGGTGATGCGGCGGTTGCAGGTGCGATACCTCGGTTCCTTGCTAATGTGCTGTGTCAATGACGAAGTGAGTGCCCAGAGATGAGGCTTTGGGCATGGGAGGTAAGGTATCACTTTCGGTGAGGTGTTGGTTCTGATGATGGTGCAGGATCATTTGTTAAGCCATGGCACATCTATTCCGCAGCATCGATGGCAAACTGCTAGACCACAGGCACTGCATCAGAGCAGTGCGTCACAGACTTCTGTGACACGGTGCTCTAGGCTCACACTGTGGCGATTCGCTGGAGGCACTGTGGCGCAGTCATAGCCTGCGTTGTAAGTCACAGTTGTTGTGTCGAGCGGGGACCACAGGTTCGGTGCAGGCAGCATTGCAGTGAGGTGCCAGTTTAGAAGCGACCATCAGTGGTGATGCGGTGGGTTCTTCTTTTTAGCACCAAAAACTCACTTCTAAGAGCCCAGGAACTGGATTTGGCACCACTTGGCAAATAGGGCTCTCACCAAAGGATGCCAGGTGCTACAGGTGAAGTCTTTGATAGCCCTAAGACTTCCAACAGGAGGCAAGCACATCTCAAGCCCCTGGAGAAAATTTAGAAAGAAGGCTGTAGAGGGCAAAGTCCAGTCCTCTCTCTCTCAGGACAGAAGCAGCAGGCCAGCAAAGCAAACAGCAATGTGGCAGTATGTTAAGAGGGATACTCCAACGAAAGACCAAGAAACATCATGTAAGAAGATGAGGTTTACTCGTAGCACAACCTGACATCCGACTACCTCCAAGACCCAGCTGCAACTGTCAGTCCTGGAGTGCTGTCAGCCTCACATTCTAAGCACGAGCATAAAGAACACAGAGTGCATGGGAGCTCCAACCAAGGTAAGAATACATCACAACACAGTCCCTCCTGGCAGCCCAGCAGCTCTTCTTCCTGGCAGAATGTCCTCCGTATAGAAGTGTTCTGAGTATATGGTGACATAGGTCCAGTACTATTACCCATTTTAGTCTTTGAAGTAGAGTGACTTCAAAGAAAGGTCTTTGAGTGCACAATACCCTGCCCTTCTAGCCCTGGCTCAAGACACACATTTCTGGGGGTATGCAGCTCCTTGTATGGAGACAGGCACAGCCCTATTTAAGTGCAACTGTCCGCTCCTCCATCATTCAAGCTCAGGAAGGCTCATCAGCCTGGTGATGGGCCATCAGGATATGCAGGGCACTCCTTGGCTCCTTTTGTGTGTGACTGGCTAGAGAGAACTCACAAAGCTGAACTGTCATCCAACCCAGTCATGTATTTTAGAGATAGGCACAGAATGGTTATGTAAGAAAATACCAAATTTCTAAAAGTGACATTTTCAGACCTGCAATTTAAAAATCCAACTTTACTAAAAGTTGTGTTTTTAAATTGTGAGTCCAAAGACACCAAACTACAATTTCCTAGCTGCTTTCAATTGGAGGATACACTTGTAAGATGTTACAAGTCGGTTCCAATGTTACACTTGGGACTAGGCCTTGCTGTGGTGAAAAGCAAAAGTTCACTACCAGGTAACATAAAACTCACAAGTACATGTCCTACCTTTTAAATAATTGCATCCTGCCCCTGGGCTACCTAGGGCCTACCTTAGGGGTGCTTTACATGTAATCAATGTTAAATCTGCCCCGCAATTGAAATCTTCCCCCACTATCCTCACATAAGGCAGCAATACCGACAGGAGGGTCCTCAAGCTATTCGGAAACGAAGGTTGGTCGGTGTTTGGGGTGTAACCCTTACGCAAGATGATAGCTTTGCTATCCATCTACCAGCATGTATCTGCCCTCCGGGTCGATGACTAACATGCATTTAGAAGGAGACCCCAGATCTAATCCAGATAAGGGCCCCCCCTTGCTAATGTGGAGTAAGCAGTGCAGTACAGTAGCCCCTGCCATCTCTTGTAGAGCGTTCTTCACTCAGGATCCATCACTACTGTTGTAGTGGTGAGGAGGGCGCAAAGTAAGAAGGAAGACTGGGTGGGCGATCACCTGCCCCACCACCCAACAAATGGTACAGGAGTCCGGGTCCCCGATGGCAATATGGGCAATCAAGCGTAAAAAAAAAACCACACACATGATGAATGGAATGCAGAACAAACCAAACATTCACACCCAGTCACAGATCTGGGTTAAATCATCATTCTTTTGCTCTCCATGCCACCCGAGTTTGGACCCAGCCATTTGCTCTCCACGCCACCCCGGTTTGGACCCAGCAATATGCAAATCAACCCAGTTCCTCCCCCCCAACCTTCCTCACAGGAACAGTCCAGCCCGGACTGCTAGGACAGGTCAACATGCCCCCTGGGGCTCTTTACGGTGTATCACCCCTTATCCAGTATTTGGGTGTCTTTCATAGATTCACATGCCTGAATCATTCCCCGTCGTCGAGACGGGAGCCTCCGGTACATAAAAAAGTAATGTCCTAAGACATACATAAAGAGAATAGGTCTAAGGGTCTAACCTTAGTAACCTATCTAGGTCCTTATGCAGGAAGGACCAAATAGAGTAGGCTCCAGGGTCCCACCTTGGTAGCCTATCTGTGTCCTTTTGTAAAAAAAGGACCAAAACAAAAGGAACAACCAATCAGCTACTACCTCCCTCTAGAACCTTCCTGTGAGGAGCCTCAGTCTCTCAGATTTTCTACCGCACGTTGTGCTAGGGAGTCTCCACCTGAGTTCTCCTCAGGAATATCGTATTTTCTCCAAACTTCACAGTTTTTTCGACTTTCTACTATGGCTGACGTCAAGAAAAGAGCACTTTTCCGTCCCTGTGCCTCCTGTGGTAAACTAAGGCTCCACGTGGACGACGAACATGAGGAATGCCTGTATTGCCTCTACCCTCACCACAAGACCATCGACTGCAAGATTTGCCGTAAGTTCTCCGTCAAAACCCAGAAAGACCGGGAAGGGAGACTTCTTATCTGGCTGAACAGGCTCAAAGACAAACCGACCGACCTCATTTCCGAGGGTGGGAGCATGTCGGTCGCCTCACAACTTTCCCTGAAGAGGCCTAGGGCTTCCTCGCCTGGCCACTCAGCGACCCCTCCTAAGAGGTCTAAAAAGGCTTCAGAGGGCAAGCCTGCCGTATCTAGCAAGGACCTTCCTGTCCCTAGGAAGCAACCACTGCTTACGGTGACGACGGCGCAATCGGCGACCACCTCATCGCCTAAAACCGTCTCAACATCGACGACGACGGTATCGACGACGATGGCATCGTCGGCGTCCTCCTCATCGACGACTCTAACCTACTCGTCGTCAGCAGGACGACCGATTTCATCCTCCGCACCGTCGACGACAAGACCGTCGACGAGGACATCGACGACGGCACCGTCGACGAGGGCGTCGACGACAGCACCGTCGACGAAGACGTCGACGACGACACCGTCGACGAAAGTCACACCGTCGACGAAGCCGTCGACGAGGGACACTCCGTCGACGAAGGGCGCTCCGTCGACGGCGGCGCCGACGACGAAGCAGTCGACGAAGGAAACGCTGCTTAAAGCTCCGTCGACGAGAGGGTCGTCGACGGATGCACCGTCGACGAAGACTATACCGACGGCTACTGGTACCTGGAAAGAATCCGAGCTCTTGTCACACGCAATGGACGCTCAGACTTCCCATGTCTCCATTAGGATCACCAAAAGGCAGATCACTCCGGAGATGACCTCACCTAGTAAGGTCCAACAGCTGACACCATCCTGCTTCTTACAGGACCAGGAGCCGGAGGAGGAGGAGGAGTTTACCCAAGCCACTAGTCCTTCCGACCTAATTGTCAAGTGCCAGAGTACGGACGAAGAGCAGGAGGTTGAGGAATCGACCCCTCCAGTAGTGCCTACCCAAGTCCACACCCAGGTGACCCCAATGGTGTGCTTGCCGGCCTCATTGGTTGCAGACTTGAGCTTTCTCGTCCAAGACTACAAACTGCGGTTTCCGCAGAAAGCCACCCCTACTGTCCCACCAACCCCGCAGCCATCTGTGCCCGTTCCTGCACAAGGGACAAGACCTAGGCCCCCTCCACTGGTCCTTCCTAGGACACAGGACCCTGCTCAAGACCCTATCTCGTCCGAGGAAGAGGACAGAGAACATGAAGAAGGGGAAGTCCGAGATGATGATACGGACGTGGATGCGGACCAGGACTATGTTACTCACTCTCCAGCCTCTCCGGAGCCACAATCTTCTGAGTCTCCACCTGCTGATATTGGAGGTTTCCATAACCTCATGGAAAGGGCTGCCAAAAGGTTCCATATGTCAATGGAATCTCAGGAAACTGAATGTTTCCTCTATGACTTTAAAGAACCAACTAAGAAAACTACTAGATCGATTCCGATCATTGATTATCTACTCAAACAGGGCAAGCAGCTCATGCAATCTCCAGCTTCCCTACAGGTAATCGTACCCAAACTGGATAAAAAGTACAGAGCTACGTCTTCAGCTCCAGCATGCCTCACGGGTCACCCCAAGGCGGACTCTGTGGTCACCCAGGCGGCGCAGAAGAACTCGCGTAACCCTGCATCACCTTTATCGACACCACCAGATAAAGAAGGCAGGAAGTTAGATGCAGTTGGGAAACGCTTTTCCACTACCTCTGCGACAACGGTGAAAATTGCCAATTCCATCGCCCTTCTTGGGCGTTACAACCGCCAACTCTGGGCGGACATCGCGCCCTACATTGCCGACCTGCCGGAAGATGCTAAAGCGGAGGCACACTCGCTCCTCCTTGAGGGCCAAACATCGGCCTCAGAACTGATAGACTGCGCCATTGACGTGGCCATGACTGGATTCAGACAGCTGGCGGGAGCCGCTGTCCTGCGACGCCAAGGCTGGCTTAAAGCCACCTCTTTCAGACAGGAGGTCCAGACCAAGATCTTAGATATGCCCTATGATGGCGATCACCTATTCGGCGAGAAGATTGACGAAGCCCTCACTGCAATTAAAAAGGACACTGACACAGCCAGAGCCCTGGGCACTCTGCAATCTCGCACTCAGTCCTTTCGTGCCAACAGGGGGAGGGGACAATCCTCCTATAGAGGATCTTATCAAAACAAGTCCTCTTACTCTTACTCTCAGGGTAAAACGCAATTTCAACAGCGCCAAAACCAGTCGGGACGTCAGTCCTCCTTCAATAAATCGTCCTACAGAGGGAAAGGACAGAAGAGACCAGCAGGCAATCGACAATGACTTTTCCAATTGGCCAGCCCCTCCACCATCGCTTCCCTTGCGACTTGGAGGGAAGCTTTCCTTTTACCTTCAAAACTGGCGGCAAATAACGACAGACCGGTGGGTTCTACAACTCCTTCAATTCGGCCACTCTCTAGAATTCCTCTCAAACCCTCCTCAGACACCACCTGTCAAGCGTCCTCACAGACACCTGCGGCTGCTTCGGCAAGAACTAACATCCATGCTCCAGAAAGGCGCGATAGAAAAAGTTCCACACGCCCAGATGGGGGAGGGCTTCTATTCCCACTTCTTCCTCATCCACAAGAAGGGGAAGAAATGGCGTCCAATTCTCGACTTAAGAGCCCTCAACGTGTTTCTCAAGAAGCAATCGTTTCGAATGGTCACGCTACAGGAGATCCTGGGACTCCTGGAAAAAGGCGATTACATGACATCACTCGACCTACAGGACGCCTATTACCACATCCCTATCCTCAAGGGTCACAGAAAGTTCCTAAGGTTTGCAGTCGCAGGGATACACTACCAATTCCGCGTACTCCCCTTCGGCCTCAAATCTGCTCCAAGGATCTTTACGAAATGCCTTTCTCCGGTCGCAGCCTATCTCCGCCAGCAGGGACACCAGGTCTTCCCTTACCTGGACGACTGGCTGGTAAAAGCTCCGTCGAGAGCAGCCGCAGCTGCATCTTCCAGCGCCTGTCTGCATCTTTTCCGCCGCCTTGGACTGACCCTCAACAGGGAAAAGTCATCCCTGACACCAGCTCGAGTCATCACCTTCCTAGGAGCGACCCTGGACACGGATTGCACGAAGGCCTTTCCATCACAGGAGAGAAAGTCGAAACTCATCTCCTTGGCCAAGTCAGTGGCATCCAAACAGTCTCTGACCGTCCGCCTCTTCAAATCGCTCCTTGGCATGATGTCGTCATGTATCCTTCTCATCCCTCACTGCCGCCTAAAAATGCGCCCCCTTCAGGAAGAACTGTCAAAACAATGGACACAAGCGAAGGGATCCTTCGAGGACCGCTTACGAGTCACTCAACATCTAATCAACAGTCTACAATGGTGGACTTCAGACAAACACCTGTCGCAAGGACTACCGTTCCTGCTTCCGGCGCAACCACATATCATCACCACGGATGCATCCTTGGAGGGCTGGGGTGCAGTCCTACAAGAACTGCAGACCAACGGAAAATGGTCGCCACAGGAGTCCAAGCTCCACATCAACATTCTAGAGCTACGGGCGGTCTTCCTGGCGCTCCAATCGTTCCTCCCGCGCATCAGAAACTCCCCAGTGCTAGTCAGGACGGACAACACCACGACTATGCACTACCTGAACAAACAGGGTGGGACGCGCTCGCTATCTCTCTCTCGAGAATCTCAGAGAGTTTGGAACTGGCTTCTACAACATGGCATCACCCTCAAAGCCGAATACGTTCCAGGCAAGGACAATGTCCTGGCGGACGCCCTCAGCAGAGAACAGTCCCTATCCCACGAATGGGAGTTAGACGAGAGTGCATTGAACCACATCTTCACGAAGTGGGGGACACCACAGATAGACCTCTTCGCCACCAGGGAGAACGCCAGATGCCCAAGCTTCGCAAGCAGGCTTCCCCAACCAGGAACTCTAGGGAATGCATTTTCAATAGCTTGGCAGAACGTGTTTGCTTACGCCTTTCCGCCATTCCCACTGATACCCAGAGTAATCAGGAAAATGAAATCGGAGCCCTGCACTCTAATCCTCATCGCCCCATCCTGGCCGAGGCAGCACTGGTACACGGAGCTCCACCGTCTATCCGTCCACCCACCTCTTCGTCTTCACAGTCACCCAACCCTGCTCACGATGTCTCACGGGCAGGTTCTCCACCCGAACCTGGGCCCTCTGAAATTGTCAGCCTGGCTCCTGACTACCGTGAGTTCAGCCATCTAAACATCCCACAAGAGTGCAAAGATGTCCTGTCCAACGCCAGAGCTAACAGCACAAAAAAGACCTATACTCTCAAGTGGAAACGCTTCTGCATCTGGTGTGAAAAGGAGGGTCTACACCCCTTCCGGGTCACTCCCCAACAACTCCTGCCATACCTTCTACACCTGGCGCACTCAGGCCTGGCCCATGCGTCCATCAAGGTCCACTTGGCAGCGATTTCTAGGTTCACTCGAACTTCTAGGGGCCCCTCTCTGTGGGCGGACAGACTCATTAAGCAATTTCTGAAAGGCCTCTTTAGGTCCTTCCCTAGACCAAAACCTGTCCCTCCAACGTGGCAGCTCAACATAGTTCTTCACCAGCTGATGAAACATCCCTTCGAACCTATCCACAAGTCTGACATAAAATTCCTGTCGTGGAAGACAGCCCTCCTACTTGCTCTGACCTCGGCCAGAAGAGTAGGCGAGCTACAGGCCCTTTCCGTCCAGGACCCATTCCTTCAATTCAAGGAGGACAGAGTCATCCTGCGTACCAACCCACGTTTCATACCCAAAGTCCCTTCGGACTTCCATCTTAATGAGCCGGTGGTTCTTAAATCATTCTTTCCGAACCCATCTACCCCGGCTGAGAGATCACTGCACTCTTTAGACCTTCAAAGATGCCTAAAATTCTATCTTGACAGAACAAGACAATTCAGGAAGTCATCCCAACTCTTTGTCGCATTCAGCAGGCCTAGGAAAGGCATGCCCTTAACTAAACAGAGCATATCACGATGGATCTCCTCAGCCATAACTCTCTGCCACGAGAAGGCAGGAAGACCTCTGGACTCACGGGCCAAAGCCCACTCCACCAGAGCCATGTCTACGTCTGCGGCACTATTTGCTGGAGTGCCACTCCTAGACATATGTAGAGCGGCGACCTGGAAGTCCCCGCATACCTTCACCAGGCACTACTGCTTGGACGCTGAGCTGACGAAAGACGCAGCAGTGGGCAGAGCAGTGCTTCGCCATCTATTCCAGTGAGGTGAGCCCTCCTACTTCCCACCATCCTTGACTGGTATGCACATTTCTTTGTTACTAGATTCTGCATGACATTGTATGCTGTTGTTTTTTTCCTACAGTCACAAATGTTCATTTCTTGCAGTAATATACTGTCTGTATCTTCACAGAATGTGCATATTGTATTGCTTGCTACTCTGATTCAGGCATGTGAATCTATGAAAGACACCCAAATACTGGATAAGAAATGCGTTACTTACCTGTAACTGCAGTTATCCAGTATTAGTGTCTTTCATAGATTCACATGCACCCTCCCGCCTCCCCTGGAAGGACTCACCTCTCTCTACAGGTTTACACCTATCCAACTTGGTGCGTACGAAAATCTGAGAGACTGAGGCTCCTCACAGGAAGGTTCTAGAGGGAGGTAGTAGCTGATTGGTTGTTCCTTTTGTTTTGGTCCTTTTTTTACAAAAGGACACAGATAGGCTACCAAGGTGGGACCCTGGAGCCTACTCTATTTGGTCCTTCCTGCATAAGGACCTAGATAGGTTACTAAGGTTAGACCCTTAGACCTATTCTCTTTATGTATGTCTTAGGACATTACTTTTTTATGTACCGGAGGCTCCCGTCTCGACGACGGGGAATGATTCAGGCATGTGAATCTATGAAAGACACTAATACTGGATAACTGCAGTTACAGGTAAGTAACGCATTTCTTATCAGCTAGGCTGGCTTGAATCCAGTGGTATAGTGAGCCCAGGACCCACTTTGGGCATACTTTTCCCACTTAGGGCGACAAATCAAACATTCATCCCCAATTCGATCCAGGATGCTTGTTTCTTGTCCGGGGAGGACCTGACCTGGCAGTTTGGGCTGGATTATTCCTATGGGGAGCAGGGTGAAGACTGATTTGCTGGGCCCAAACTGGAAGGGCATGATGAGCAAACGAACAATGGATTTAGGCCCAGATCTCTGTATTAGGGGTGAATGTTTGACTTTGTTCAGCATTCCGTTCATCAATTGTTCTCTTTGCAATAGGGGCGATCCGCAGCCGACAAACTTCCCAGGATCCAGCTAGGGCTTCGAAGACACGCGAACCATTATCCAAAGTAGCAGGGGGAGAGCGAATCACCACAAGCTGGGCTAGGGCAGCAGCAGTCAAAGCAAGACAGGCAGCAATTCACCTCAGGGGTAGGATAAAATGGCACTCAGCAGGGGCTCCAGCCCTTCATTGGGCACACAACAATAGGGGCACAAGTCAGTAGGGGTGTCCCAGCCACCCCAACCACTTCCCCAGAAGCCAGCAGCAGGGAGAAGCAGTGGTCACAAGGCTGGAGGTCTGATGTCACCAGCGTACCCTGCCATTCCTAGAGCCAGCAATCTGAAAGATCGTGGGCCAGAAGGCCACCTACCCAGCTGCTATACTCCTCACCTGGCAGCCCCGAGGGGCGCTCTGAGTGGTCCGAATGGTGTTGTGTCGCTCTTGTGTCCCTGCAGGCCGCCGCTGACACAAAGCCCTTACCAGAGTGCTACAAGTGGCAGTCCGGGCCCTCGCCGCCCAGCCAATTACTGAGCGAATCGGGGGCCAGGCATAGTGTGGGGAGAGAATCTACTGCAGGTGCTGAAGCTGATCCTGCTTCGCGATCCGTCACAGGTGTAGCAGTCTAGATACTGCAGAACTCATGACCTGAGACCCCCGGCCCACACAATGTATCACTGTCCGGCCAGGCGTGGCCAAAGAGCTTAAATAAACGGGCAGAGGTCGCTCGTGACTTCCGGCCCAACCTATAGCAGAGAGGGGCTGTGTGTTTATGATAACGCTCCCACATCTAGGCTGCACCTGCGACGCACAGCCATGCAACACTGGCGACGAGGGTGGGCGCTCCTCTCAGCCCAAACCCTCCTAGTGCAGTCTCCTCACCCCTCCCCGTTGACACCCTGATTGAAGAGCTCGACCTGGAGAAGAGTGGCACCAGAACTGGCAGTCCGGATGGCAGCACTTCGCTGTCCCATCTGCCCTACAGATGCTACTGCGAGTTGCACCTCAGCAGAACGTGTCTTGGCTGCATAACAGCGCTTCACCTGAAAAGGTACTGCAGAGTTGTCCGCCCCTCCACTGACCCTCGGACCTCCACTGCTGCCAGCCTGCAAGGGGAAGATTCCCGGCGAGAGCCTGCACGCTCTACGCGTGCATGTGCGTCCCGCCCCCTGCCGGTCCCTTACTGGGCAAGCCCTGGGAGAAGAAAGGACACAGCACAAGCGTTATCACCTACAGAGAGGGGAAAAGACAACAGAACACAAACATTAGCACTCAAAATCAGCATCTCTGAGGCTATAAAACCAGGGAGTCGCACCAACAACAGGATTGCCAGATATCCACAGCCATGACAAATCAGGTGGCTCAAGCACCACAACAAAACATACCGCCAGGTCAACAAGCCGGGCCACAGGTTGTGCAACCTGCGTCACAGCATTCCGAAATCAATGCGCTGCCCCCGCGAATTAATAGACCCAGCAACTGCATCCCGCAGGTGGATCATCTGGATTGGCAGACTAGACTACTATTTCACGGGAACGCGAGAAACAGGCGGCGCAGTCAAGAAGTCTCTACTGTTTGCGGGGCAGGAAATACACAAACTGTTAGTTCACTTACCAAACATGGGGGCATCCAACTATTTAAATGCGGAGGCCAGGGCTCTGAACGCGCATTGTTCTTTTGCTCATCATGCCACCCCAGTTTAGACCCAGCCATATGCAAATCAGCCTTGACCCTGTGCCTCATGGTAACAGTTCCGAACGAACTGCTAAGCCAGGTCCTCCCTGGACCAGAAACAAGCATCCTGGGACCAGTTTCTGGATATTACTTCATCAGCCAGGCTAGCTTGATTCCAGTAGCAGAGTCAGCAAAGGACCCATTTCTGTACATACCTATCCCACTTAGGGTGAAAAGTGCTAAGGGAGTTGGCCAGCACATGCACGGCCGATGACCAGAACAATGAGGTAAGAGCCCAGGTCATCCAAGGCTGCCGAAACAAAAGCCTTTGGACCCTTATTCTGCGGCAACCTGGGATCACTCTCGAAGACGCCCTCATAATGACCCAGTCGCATGACCTATTAGACGCCAGGGCAACAGCAATGGACATTGCGATAACCCAACAGGCGGAGAAGCCGGTGGCCGTCAAGACTGAAATGGCAGCAGCAGTGCGCACACAAGGCAGAACACGCAAGGGTCATGCTGCGGATACTGCAAACAAGAAGAGCAACCCCAGGAAGAATGTCCTGCACACGGATGGACGTGCTCGAAGTGTGGAACCCCCAACCACTTCGCAAGTGCGTGCAGAGGAGGACCACGGAATCAAGGAACTCGCGGATGAAGGCCACTGTCAAAGGCAGTAAAGCACATGTCGCTCAAAGAGCCCGAAAACACAAAAACACCTAAAACGTCAATGAGGCAAAGGCAGTACCTAGAAGACTCATCTACAGAAGAGGAAGGCGAGTGCTACCTCATATCCTTTGCCAGTGACCTCAAGCGGAGACTGCGCCTGCAACCCACGTGTGCTCTGGAAATTGCCAGATCACAAGTTACCGCGCTGATCGACACAGGAGCCTCTGTTAATGTGTTGGGTTCCAACAATACAAGCGACTGAATCCAAGAGCTGCCCTGACCCCGTTGCATGTTAGGATTCTCACGTGTGGCAGTCGGACCCCTCAAAGAGAAAATCACAGTACAAGTAAAATCAGAGAGTTACAAAATCACCACCGCCTTACACGTGGTGGACAGAGAAGCCGATATTCTAGTGTGGAGCCATACAGCAGAAGATCTCGGCCTGGTCACATTTGCCAATGTGGTCAGAACTCTACAGATGGAGGATGTTCTATAACTCTTCGCACAACTGTTCACAGGACTCGGGAGTATAAAGAGGCTGCCAATAAAGCTACATATTGATAAGACAGTGATACCAGTTGCCTTCCTGCACTAATGTATACCCTTCCATTTTAGCCCACTCGTTGAGCAAGAGCTTCACAGTCTCGAACAGCAAGGGGTCATAGAAATAACACTGTGGGTCTCCCCCATGGTAATAGCAAAGAAGCCAAAACAGCCAGAAAAAATCAGGCTGTGCATCGATATGCGCCTATTAAATCAGGCGATTAAATGAGAAAGGCATTTGACACCAACATTCAACGACATCCTGGCTGATTTAAACGGTTCCTGCTGGTTCTCCAAGCTAGACCTCAACTCCGGATACCACTACTTGAGGCTAGCCGAGGAGAGCTGGTACATCACAACCTTCTCGACCCACATAGGACCAAACCACTACAAGAGGCAGAATTTCGGAATTTCATCGGCGGCGGCGATCTTCCAGATGCCATCCGAGAAGTGTTATCGGGATTCCAAGGAGTACTAAAAGTCAGTGATGATATTTTGATACACTCTGCAACCATAGAGGAACATCACCATCATCTCTGAGCCACTCTCCAGCATCTCACCGAACATGGAGTAACCTTCCACCAGAAAAATGTCTGTTTTTTCAAAAATCAATCTAATTCCTCGGCTAGGTGTTCAGCCAAGATGGAGTCAGAGTAGATCCCCGGAAGTCACAGGCCATACAGCAGGCCCCTCCCCCGACCGCATCAGAAACCCGTAGTTTCCTCAGAATGGCCACCTACTGCGGGCAGTTCGTACCTAACCTTGCCACAATAGCTGAACCACTGCACGCTCTGATAGAGAAAGATGCTACCTGGAGATAGGGCACAGAAGAAGAGGCCTTCCAAAAGATCAAAATGGCACTCCTAGGAACGACCAGCATGGCGTACTTCTGTAACACACAAATGACAGAGCTACTGGTGGATGCCAGCCCTGTTGGGCTTGGGGCGCTTCTAACCCAAGAGACAGAGCCAGGGAGGTGGGCTCCACTCAATTTCGCGTGCAAGGCCCTCCTGCTAACTGAAGCACGTTACTCTCAAATTGAAAGCGAGGCACTAGCTATTAATTGCGCCTGCAGCCACTTCCATCTGTATGTCAGTGGGCCTCCTTCAGAGTTGTGACTGACCCATCAGTCGCTAGTACTGCTGGTCGGCCAAGGATTGAGCGGTGTGCGATACAACTTCAATACTATCAGATGGAACTAGTCTATCGTTCGGGGGCAAAGAACCCCGCAGACTTTCTGTCACGACACCCAACAGATATGGTAGAAGAGGGTACTGATCAAGATCGGCGAACAGAAGAATACATTAACATGTTGTCTCAATGGGCGTGCCTGCGAGCTCGCACCATAGACGAGATCAAGACAGAAACCAGCGTGGACGCAGTGCTCATGAAAGGGACAAACTCCCTACAAAAACGATCCTGGGAAAACTTCCTTTACGACGCCAACGGGTAGAACGAGACAGACAGAGACCGGCTAGGAAAATTCTGACGAGCTAAGCGCCGCTGCAGATGGCGTAGTACTAAGGGGCTCCCGGATCTTCATTCCTGCAAGTCTCCCAGAACGAGCCACGATGCTGGCTCACGAAGGACACCAGAGGACCGTGAGGATGAAAATGCGAATGAGGGAGAAAGTAGGGTTCCCTGGACTTGAGGCAGCCGTGGACGCACTTGTGAGGAACTGCAGATCCTATTAACTAACCAGCAGCCAAGAGCCTCCCGCACCCGTAATAAAGGAAGACCCTGCGCCATCCCCGTGGTCACAGGTGAGTCTGGACTTGGGGAGTTTTCCAGACTGACGAGTGACAGCTGTGTTGATCGACAACTACACGAAATGTAGTGTAGTTCCTATATTTCCAATAGGCTCTGCGCATTGGAATAATATACACTATAGATTTGACATACGACTGAGGTCCGTATGTCTTAATCGAGTATACTAAACGTAATTGTGTGTGCCAGCTAACTCAGAGGTCACTAGAAACTTTCTCAAGTAAACAAGAAAGGATTCGTTTCTGACAGCTGCATAAACATGACAACTTTGTTTCCCCTAGAACCGGAACAATAGCTTCAGAGGCGTGGAACCAAAAGATAACTATTTCACTCAGTCAATCGTGCATGCTTCGTTTCTACAGAGTTTGCACAGAAATAGAGAGAGAGGCGTTTCAATAAAAAGGGGTTCATTGAACATTCTTCTTTCTCATGCAAGAGTGGTGAACTGCTACAATCATTAGACAGAATGTAAAGTATAATGCGTACAGAGTAAACAGTAATCTGTTGCTATGACATATATGAAATTACATACATAAATAACACAGGCTAAAATACTCAACTAGTGCTTCTAAATATATGCCCACCCTAGTGTACCTAACCTAGGTCCAGTACGAGGGAAGAAGTAGGTGTTTGTCTTTAGCATAGGTTTAGTTTTGCCAAGAATTGCCAAAGGTTTCTCTAGGTTCTAATCAGCTCCATACCTTAGAATGAGAGAAGTTGGTATCTCTGTCTCAGGCCTCGATTTCCAACACCCCTCAAGGGGAATCAGAAACACTAGAGCTAGATTTCTCGGCAGGAGGATGACCGCTTCTGGTCAGTGCGTCAGCTGGAGAGTTGCCTTCCTTCGGCACTTACTGTAGCGAGCTGCGTCGTGCAAGTAGGTAGTCGAACTGCACCGAACCACACTGTGCTTTGCCATTGGAAGTAAAGGTATATTTATACCTTGAAGGTGTTTAGGAATGCCAATAGTGACGTTAAGTCGGGCATATGAACGTCATAAATGAACCCCTAAGGAATAGATGTTCATGCATAATAAATGAGTTCTTGGAGAAATCAATATTCAAGCAAGGGGAAGTCCCTAACGGCTTGAGTCTGGTTTTCCAAGAAATTGTTGTGACGTAGATGAACGGATGGAAGTAGCCATGGCTGTATTTGGGTAGCATGGGCTATGCCTAAATAAGGACTGGATTTCTATGCCTATATAAGGGCAATGCGAATTGTATAAGGGCATGAATTGGGAAATTCATTCGGAATCTAAAATCAAACACAACACCCACTCCTCTTTATGTACGACATTACTAAATTCTAAACATGTTTAACATATCTAAAACAGATCTACACATGAAGTGTGAACACCCACCCAAAATACATCAAAAATGCATTTGAACTGGTTGTACACATAAAGAATGCATTGGTGCTGTACGCATTTAAGCAATGTTCCATTCTAAGCCTATATTCCCATTTGAGTGCTAAACAAATGAATCATTAAAATATACATTTTAGAAATGGCTCGTAAATACAGAAGAAAAATTGCTGAAACCATTTCATGTCAGATTACATAACATTGTATGTGAACAAGGTCATTTTGTCACTGGAAGTTTTTCAAAGAATTCTTTTTCTCTATGAATAGTTCTACTTTAAGCAGATTACTTTTGGCAAAAAAACGAAAAATACACATTTGGGAAAAAAATGAATTATAGAAAAAAGAGTTCCAAAGTTAGAACTTTGTTTTGAAAAATGAAGGTCAAATTCAAAGTCTCTCAGAACACTGTGTGCTAAAATCAAAAGTCAGTGTTAGGGCTTGGAGAAAACATAAAATCTTCTATGTCTGTTGACAAAAAGTTGTATACCATTGTAGGGGAAAGTTGAATTACCTTGTTCAGGAGATTAGCCACACATAGATGTCAAGCATCGCTGTCCGCATTGGTCGCATTAGCAATGTTCGTACTGTATGGTACCTGCGCGCCTGTTTCCTCTCGTACCTCAGCAGTTGCAATGTGCGTCTGTGCGATCTCAATGAATGCCGTCATCAGAATTGGTAGCCGCTGGGGACAACATAGAGCATGGTGCATTACCTGTTAAAGCAAAGTATCAACATCCATTGGCATGACTGTTGGGAGTGAGACATGTGTCTAACACACATTCTTCTCCGCATAGCAGACAGCGTAGAACAGGTAAAATGCAATCTTGCCAGATTGGTCTGAATGACAGAAACCATGCAGTATTTAATTCTCGTAGACTGGGTAGTGCCATAACTTGGACGATGCGCTCACGACACTTCATCGCCAGTAGAGTGGTCTCCATGGAGAACTGGCTGTCTCTGGTGATTTGGCTTGCCATATCTCAGAAGGAGTAAAAATAATATCCCTGCAACGAGTCCCAAAAGAAGGGGCAGTCCGCCAAACACAGAGTGCACGATGTTCGGAAATATTCCTAGGACCGCTTCAAAAGGTGCTAACAGTCCAGAAAATATGGTCCTAAATATATGTACAATACCGCTCGTATCAGACATGTTTAAGATACGACTTAACATTTCTGAGAAATGTTTAGGGCAGTTTGTAGTTAAGAGGGCATGTATTTCGGCAGAAGTCCTTGCGACTTGTAGACCATAAGTTTCTTTGGCCGAGGTCAGTGGCACAGTTGTTTGCAAAGCAATGACTTTCATTCTGCTTAATATTTACAACAAGGGGTGGTGAGGGACAGAGTCTCTGAATTAAGCAGAAAACTCTCACCCAGTCAAGAGATCAGAGCTAGATCCAACACCGTTTTTTAGCTCACTGCACCATCCCAGTTTCAGAACCTGGCTGTATGCAAATTAGTCTGTTCCTGTCCCAGTGCATGATGGGAACAGGGCAAACCAAACTACAAAAGCCAATTCTTACACTGGGAAGGAAACAAGCTCCCGGGGACCGGTTTCTGGCATTACAGCCGTCTTCATTCTGCTTAAAGTATCAATTTGTGTAGAAGAGATGTTCTGTGAAGGCCATAAAGGCGACTCTCTGTCTGTCTTGGTTTTTGGAAACTATACTTGCATACAGCAACTGACCCTGGCTGAAACAGTTACTAGATATGGTATACCTGGCAACATGCCACAGCAGCTGTCATTGTTCAACACAAGGTAACTTCCATTTGAAAGTTGTCCAAAAATTTAGATCAATCACCGCAGCTAGTGAACCTTGCAGGTGGCCGGATAAATTGTTAGAGGAACCATTGCGGGCCTCGTGTAAGTGCATACCCTGACAAAGGAGAGAAAGGCTTTTTCACAGTTTTTACAGCTAAGGAACACTTCAAGTCCCCTACTCCAACATCTGTGTGTATGGTATTTCCCAGGATGTCTTGATGTATTCTTTACCCAACCTTTCTTATGTGCCTGCTGGTATGTGTTTTAGGCATTACTGAAAATGGAAAATTGTAACAGGCAGAGTGATTGTTCCATGTATAATTACTTCAATAGCTGCTTTCTCTGCTACCGTAAATAACAATCTTTCCAGTTTTTCAATGCTCAGCACCGTATAGTCTGCTCTCCTTTGTGCCAGTTCGATCTGTTTATCAGTGAGATTGAATTCTGAAAACAGTCTTGTATTATCGATTAAACGCCAAGGAACCTAGCCAGAAAAAAGGTTTCGCAACGTCCAGCCTAATGGCATGATGGAGCGTAATTTCGACTGACCATGTTGCAACATGACCAGGTCCTGTTCAATAATGTCTATGGCAGAAGACACTATGCTGCCCAATGAATATATCCTGGACAATATAGTCGTTAACCCACTGTCAACCACAGAGTTTTCTCCAAATTAATACGATCAATTTCTCGTATTCTTTCTGCAGTCTCTGCTTGTGTAATCTTTCATGCTTCATTATAAGCAGCATAGATACCGTCATATATAAAAAGTTTATGACGCTGTTTTCTTGGTCCTAGCAAGAATTCCCTAAGATCAGCGCCATCTTTAAGTAAAGATAAGTGTTGCTTTACATCCGTAAGTGAAGATCTTTGTAGCCAATCAAGGCAGAGCTTCCCTACATTGTATGTTGTTACTATTCCAGGATGCTGTCTTTGAACATATCTTGGGTCTGGCTGATTGAAAGTGAAACCCTGTGTCTTGTTCAGGAATCTATCTTGTCAGTTGTTTGTGTCTGTGGGCCAGATTAACCATTTATTCCAATCTGGATCTATTCTGTTGTTATGCAAAATAGTATGTACGTCGACCTTCCCCTCTAAAGTGTTTTATCGCTATCAGGTGTAGGTATGGACGGATTGTTCATGTCTTTGATCTTGGCTAACCCAAGGCAAGCCGTCTGTTGGACAGTGTCATTCAAAAACATTATTTGCTCTGGGTTTATACGGGCTCTAAACATAGCTTCTATACCCTGTTCTTGCCAATCTTTTGTAACCCAGACAATTTTTGTCTCAATGTTGTCTTTACAAAAGTCGAGACCTAGTTTAGACAGTTGGGCATAAAAGGCTGCAGAATAAATCTGTTTGGTATTTGTCAACATCCTTTTCATGCCTGTTATGTTTACATTTTAAAGTAAAATGATTCTGGTTTAGATACATTGAACACTGAAAAGTATGGAAATTTCGTTGCAAATGTTTTTGAGCTATCCTTTGGTGGCGTAGGACAATGTTCCCATTGGTTATATATTTCTAGGATTTGCAGATTTGTGCAAGAAATGATGACCATAATGATTATAACAATACATTTGTTCATATTCTGATGAACCTTATAAATATTCATGATTTGTGAATACTGCAGACATTTCTAGTTCTGACATCATATTATTATTATTTTTTTTAATTTTTATTTTTAGTTTATTAGAAGAAACAAAGAGAGAAAAACAGCGGCAATCCCGCACATCGTCCCACGCAGGGGGCATAAGTATAGGCAGTTAGCAATGGTATTGAGCAACCGCAGGCTGCCATCGTGCAGAACAGGAGGGCAAAGCCACAGGACCAAGAAGTAATTTAGTTGCGAGCATAGTTCAAATGGTCCATCGAGCCAGCCAAGCAGCTTAGGACTGGGGTGAGTGTGTGACATTGATCCACATTCGGTCCATCACCTGTTGTTTTTGCATATTCCGCCCTAAGTGCGCTGGGGATGCCCAGACGTGGGTCCCAGGCACTCCACACCACTGGAGTCAAGCTAGCCGGGCTGATGAGAGGTGTTACCTCGAAACCGGTCCGGTCCTCGGATGCTTGATTCCGTTCTGGGAAGGACATGGCTTTTGTAGTTCGGACTGGACTGTTCCCATGGGGCACAGGGTCAGAGCTGATTTGCATATCGCCATTGTCTAACCCAGGGTGGTGTGGAGTGCAAAAAAATGATGGATTTGGGCCCAGATCTTTGGACTGGGGTGAGTGTGTGACATTGATCCACATTCGGTCCATCACCTGTTGTTTTTGCATATTCCGCCCTAAGTGCGCTGGGGATGCCCAGACGTGGGTCCCAGGCACTCCACACCACTGGAGTCAAGCTAGCCGGGCTGATGAGAGGTGTTACCTCGAAACCGGTCCGGTCCTCGGATGCTTGATTCCGTTCTGGGAAGGACATGGCTTTTGTACTTCGGACTGGACTGTTCCCATGGGGCACAGGGTCAGAGCTGATTTGCATATCGCCATTGTCTAACCCAGGGTGGTGTGGAGTGCAAAAAAACGATGGATTTGGGCCCAGATCTTTGGACTGGGGTGAGTGTGTGACTTTGATCCACATTCGGTCCATCACCTGTTGTTTTTGCATATTCAGCAGCTTAGGAGTAGCAGCCGCCTGTGCACATATGCAATCATGTCCAGCTACGGTAGGCTTAGGTATCTATGTGGGTGCCTCAAACAATGAATTAACAAAAGACAATAACCCCCCCCACGCCCCCGCAGTGGTGGTGACAACAACATTCATCATGCATTCAATGTGTTTGTACTATTAGACCTGAAATAGATGGAGCGCGCGTGTGGAGGATGGACAAACTGCAGATGGTAAACCTTTGGAAAGAAAACGGACCAAGGGGCCCCAGCGGAATTGGAAGTTTTTGAAGTTTACCAGGAAGATGTCCGCCACTTGTTCCATGCTAAGTAGTTTCCACAGTTTTGCGTGCCAGAGGGAAATCGGAGCCTCCGGTTTTTTCCAGGCTGAGGCCAAGGTAAGTTTGGCGGCTCCAAGACATAGCCATAGGATTTGTTTATCCGCACGTGTCTGATGTTCGAGGGCGGGGTCTTGGAGGCCCAATAGCACATAGGCTATAGAGTCCTCCACCGGGTAGCCGAGGATCTCCTTAATATGGGAAAGGATCTCTCCCCAGTATGGTCGAATATTTGGGCAATCCCACCAAATATGGCGGAAGTCCCCAAGCAAACCGCAGCCCCTCCAACATCTGTCAGAAGTCGTCGGGAATATTCGATGGAGCTTGGCCGGGTGTAAATACCAGTCCAGGAGCGTCTTAAGGTGGGCCTCTCTCAAGTCCATCGAGTGGTTATGTGCGGCAATATCGCGCCATAAAGCCGACCACTCCTTGTCCGAGATGTCCAGTCCCAGGAGCTCCTCCCATTGCCCCATTTAGCGGGGGCGAGGCGATACTAATGACGTAAGCAGTAGCTGATAAAGAAAGGAAACGGCACCTTTCAATGAAGGGACTCCATAATCCCTCATGCAAATATCGAAGGTGAGCGGAGTATCACTGTGGAATAGATGGGTTAAAGCTCTACATCCCCCCTCTCTCCATACTTTGAAGGGGCCCTCCTGCAGCGCTGGTGGAAATTCCGGGTTAAAGTGTATAGGTGTGAATGGCGACGGAAAGGTAGTCCAACGGTCATCAGTGGCTAACGTGTCCCAGACCTTTAAGGTGGTACTGGTGGGGGTACTAATGTAGGCGTTCTGGGGCCTGTCGTTCTTGGGCTTCCAGGCCAGATCCCAGATTGATCTGCCCGCGACACTCCTATCCATGTGTAGCCAGTGTTTCTCCGAGGTTTGTTGGGACCATTCCACCGGTACCCGTAGTTGTGCCGCCTTGTAGTACAAATGCATGTCAGGGAGACCCACTCCTCTCTCCCCCTGCGGCCGCCTCAAAATTGCGAAAGAGAACCGCGCTCGACCCCCCTGCCAGATAAACCGTAGCATCTGGGTTTTAAGGCGTCAAAAAAAGTCTGTGTCCAGAGGGATGGGGAGCGCCTGGAAGAGGTACAAGTATTTGGGGAGGAGGACCATCTTGATGGCGTAAATTCTGCCCAGCCACGAAATGTATTTAGGCTGTGGCGGAAAGTTTGCAGAGTATAATTTCCCTATCGTGGAGGTCAAGCAGACTCCCAGATACACAATGGAGCTGGAGGCCCAGGCTAACGGGGTGAGAGACCGCACTTGTTCCACCTCCGCAGGTGAAAGCGTGAGGTTTAGGACATATGACCTATCATAATTGACCTTAAAGCCAGCCACCTCCTCAAAGCGCGAAAGCACCTCCTGGACATATGGGAGGGAGTGCGCCGGATCCATAATAGAGAGTAGCACATCATCCGCAAATAGGGAAATTTTGTGCTGTTCCCCAGTAAAGGGAAGGCCCCGTATCTCCTCGTGTTCCCGTACTGCTAACGCTAATGGTTCAATGCTCAGGGCAAAGAGCAGGGGGGAAAGAGGACAGTCCTGCCTAGTGCCGCGTGAGTGCAAGAAAAATGCAGAAAGATGACCGTTCACTGACACTCTAGAGCGGGGGTTGCTGTAATTTGCTTTCACCATTGAGATGAACTTATCCGAAAAACCAAGAGCATTTAAAGTATGGAATAAAAAGCCCCAGTTCACACGGTCGAAGGCTTTCTCAGCATCGAGGCCTACTAGAACTGCCAGGATCCGAAATCTATTGGCTTTTTCTATTAAGTGGACAACTCGCCTAGTGTTGTCATGGGTTTGACGGCCTTTAATGAATCCAGATTGATCCAGATGTATAAGAGCCGGCATCAGGTCTTGGAGCCTATTAGCAATAATTGAGGAGTACAGCTTGGCGTCGATGTTGAGAAGGGCTATTGGGTGGTACGAAGAGCACTGAGTGGGGTCCTTCCCAGGTTTGGGTATAATTGAAATGACGGCCTCAGCTAGCGACCCAGAAGTGGTGCCGGCTTCAGCCATGTCATTGAAAAGGGAGACCAGAAAGTCGCACACTTCAGTGGCAAACGTCTTATAGAAGAGGGCAGTGTAGTTATCCGGCCCCGGGGCTTTATGCAGTTTCAGGAGTTTAATGGCATCAAGCACTTCGTCACGATTGAACGGGGCAGCCAAGAGGTCTCTAGAAACCTGCAGAATGGGCAGACCCCGTAGATATTCCCGCTGGGTGTCAGAATCAAGCGTGTCTCCCGTATAGAGGTCTGCGTAGAAGCGGCCAAATAGGTCTGCCTTAATCTCATCTTGATGCTGCGGTTCTCCCATCGAGTCCTGGATGCCTCCTATGTAATCCTGTTCCCTCTTTTCTCTAAGTTGACGAGCCAGGTGTCTCCCCCCCTTATTCCCTTGGGAGTATGAAAGGTGTTGTAATCTCAGCAGGGTGAACTCTGCTCTATTGTTGTAATAGGCCCTCAATTTCCCCCTAACCGCCGTCAAGGGGCGGAGGGTCAACCTAGATGGATTACTTTTGTGTGCCTGCTCAAGGGCTGCCAATTCCGATTCCAACTCCTCACGTTCCTTTCGGCGCATTTTATTGAGAGTAGAATTAAGGGCCAAGCAGGTGCCCCTGATGGACGCTTTGAAGGCGTCCCACGTGGTGGATATGGACGTGTCGGACACAGGGTTGAGCTCAAAAAACTCCCCAATAGCCTTCCGTAGTTCTTTGCATGATGTGTCATCCCTGACTACGGCTGCCGGGAAGTACCACTTACGAAGTCCGTCACCTACCGGTGACCAGCGAAGTCCAAGCACGAGCAAACTATGGTCAGACACAGATAGTGGGAATATACTAGAGTCGCGGACATCTCCCCTGAGGGCCTGACTCAGGAAAATGGTATCCAGGCGGGAATAGGAATGGTGGACGTGGGAGAAGAAGGTGTAATCTCGGGACAGGGGGTGCATGGAACGCCAACCATCAATTAAGCCCAGGTCACCAATAACCCGCTGCGTCTCTGCAAAGAACAACCCTGCATCAGCCCTTTGGGTGCCGGAGCTATCCATCTCCCTACTCCACACCAGGTTAAAATCCCCCAGCAGAAACAAGAGTCCCTCAACAAAGTCATCTATCTTGCGCAGCAGGCCCTGGAAAAAGCTGTTTTGTCCCGCATTGGACGCATATACCACTACGAAGGTGCTCAGTCTGCCATGGACCAGACCCTTCACCATCAGCCAACGGCCCTCCTTGTCGCTGCTCACGTCCATGGGCTGAAAATGAAGGGCCGCCCGGAAGAGAAGAGCCACCCCCCTATGTTTCGTGGAGGCAGAAGATCTATAAATAAGAGGAAAAAGCTTGTGCCGGAGGCGGAGTTCATCTTTACGCGCCAGGTGTGTCTCCGCTATTTCCGCACCTCCCCGTCCCACCCCTCCACATCCATCCCCGGTGACCGTAGGTAATACAGTAAAGGAGCAATCTGTAGTAGTGTACAAGAGCAAGAGAATACTGGTCAAATCATGTCTCAACATTCCCCCATCATACCAGATACCCCCCATCAAACAATCCCACATACCCTCCCCTCTCCCCGCTCTCCTGCAAGGATAAAGTCCTCCCAAATAACCACCCCAAACCTTCACATTTAGAGAATAGACTCATAGAGTCCCAGAAGCCAGATGTAGATCGGCCTGCGCCCCCACACGCACATACCATAGAACAAAAGAAACAGTCATCCACACCCACCTGTCAGCACCACTACCCCCCCAGTTTCCCCCTTCCCCTTCGCCCCCAACAAACCCCTTCAACCCCACCCCCCCAAAGGACACCCAGGACCGCACTCAAACCAATAGAACAATAGGAAGCAGCAAACTGAAAAAGGAAAACAAGGAGGAGCAATGTATGTAACAGTCTTGGTGCATAGATGTTTGTGGATTCCTCCAGGGGTAGAGGATGGAGCACCACATGGTGTGCCCCAAAGGCCACGGACCGGGGTGTCTTCCCAAAAAGCACAAATTTACCTACGGTACCTGAAGTTATGAGTCCCTCCAGCGAGACGCTACCTTCATTTCAGAGCTCAGGCTGCCTCTGAGCTATGCTGTGAGGCTGCCTCCGTCACTGAGGCCACGGAGGCCAGCGCTGCCCCCCGTTCCTGTAAACTGGTCGTACGATCTGGTCTTCTCCGATCCGTCTCTCGTCCCACTCTCTGCCATGAGGGGGACCGCCGTCTTCTTCGTGCCGGGGAGCTTCCACCCTCAGGGGAGGGGGCCGTGTCGTCGAGGCCCAGGAGGTCCTTTGCCACCTGAAGAGATCGGATCTGTGCCAGTCTATTCTGCCATCTGAAAATGATACAAAAGGGTTGGCCCCAGGAATAGGAGATATTGTGTTCCCGCAGATAGGTGGTCACAGGCCGAAACTCACACCACTTTTGGAGCGTCGAGGCTGCCAGGTCCTGGTACGGTTGGGGGTGGTGATCCCGGAACTGCAACAATGGGAATTCCAGTGCCTTTCGGAGAATGAATTCCTTCAGCTGAAAGTCATGGACGCAGACCAAAATGTCAGGTGGAGGCCCCCCTTCACGTCTAGGCAAGCCGACCCTATGAACTCTGTCCATCTTAATGTCTTGAAGATCCTCATCTTCCAGGATTTGCAAAAAGAGAGCGAGAACATAGCCTCGTAAGTCACCAGCTTCCCCGTCCCATGGCACTGCACGTATGCGGATGTTGTTCCGGCGGGATCGATTCTCCAAGTCCTCCGCATGTGCCTGGAGGTCCAAGTTCTGCTCCGTGAGCCGAATCACATCTTGCTTTAATTGATGAACATCGTTCACCACACTAAGATCGTGGTCCTCCAGAGTAGCCACCCTCTCTCCGATGCCATCCACGTACCTCCCCACCTCGCGGAATTCCGAAGCCAGTTGATAACGGAGTTCTGATATGTCCTCCTTAATAGAAGCAAAGAGCTCCATCATAAAGGCTTTGGTCGCGGGAGCCTCATCGTCTTTTGGCTTCGGCGAAACACTAGGCCCGGGGGATGCCGCTTGTTGGGATCCCTTCGAAGGGCCATCCTTACCGGGCTTCCCCTTACGTTGTGTGGAGGACATTGCGACGCCTTTGTTCGCTCGTGTATTCAGGGCGAAGGATCTCCGTTCACTACCACTGGTACGATAGAAGCCCAGCCTCAGCCCGTCACCGTCTTAAGTCCTGGCCCAAAAGTCAGAGGCCCGTACCGGCAGTCCCACGGTAGCGATTGTGCTCCCCACGTGGGAATGGCGGAACTCTCTCCAACCGCCACCGTTGTTCGCTCCACGGCCTTCACCCCTCAGGCCCACTCCAGTCTATGCGTCCCGACAGGCAGGGTGGCTCCGAATCACAGGCCTCCATGGGATCCCCTCGGCTTCAGGGGGCCACTGCAGAGTTGTAGTGACGGGCAGGACCTCCTGCCGTCCCGCCGGAGCTATGTGCGGTCACTCGCCAGTGTAGCCTAATGGCGGTTCCCCGCCGCCACGTGGTCCACCAACTGAGGACGGGGGAGGTGGCACATCCGCACACTCGGGTGTTCCTAGCTGGCCCCCGCGGTCCCGGCAGCCCACAGTGGCGATGCTGATCCAACGGCAGATTTAGCTCACGGACCAAAGATGGGGGGAGATGCCGCGCGGCAACGGCCCATGCCGGCTCTGCAAAGCGTTGTGATCGGCCTGTCCTGCGGGCGCCGATTCAGCCAACCGACAGCGCTCCACTCGTCCGGGGGCTCCCTCCGCGATCTCTGGGCGGAGGGGAAACCAGCGCCAGTCAAGCACCTCGGTATCCGGCCCAACGATGGCGTCCGGACTCCGTGCCGCAGCGCCGGAAGTCCGGTTCCTTCACTTGAGGCCTGGGATCTCTAGGCCGAACTCCGCCGTGGCGTACGTGGTATTGTATCGCCTTCACCACACCTCCGGGGGCCAAAACTTTGTGACCGGCTCGTGCTCCCTGGCAGCGGGACTCACGGCAGGCAAGAGGGCGTCGGTAGCTCGCTGCTCCAGGGGCTAAAAACAAAGCTAAGCAGATTTCGGCGCCGGAGGGACTGCACCACATGTCTTACTCCGACGCCATCTTGGCCACGCCCCCCGACATCATAATATTAACAGTCTCACAGTTCCAAACATCAGAGAAGGTACTTGATGAAATAAAGTCACTTAATGAAATCTTGAATAAGTGTTGAATCTTCAACAGCTCCGACGGGCCAAATATGTCATATAGTGTTTTGTCCCAAGCTATACCACCTGGTATTGGAATGGCTTTGATAGTCACTGATGACAAGTCTCTTTTTTCACAATGGGATGATTTGTGTGGTTTTAGGAGTAAGTTGACGTTCTTACTCGCTGTGTTCATTTTGACATATCTTCCATTTTTCAGCATCCCCGGAGTTATTACCAGAGTCAACCAAAGTAGAAGAAAAAATACACCCAACACAATCCAAAGTTCAATCCATGGTGAAACCAGATAAGTATTTTCCAGGTGATGAAAAAGGTCTGTTGCTTGTTCTTTCAAAGTTCTTTTCGCTGGCGTCATTTCAGGCTTGCTGGGATCCTCAGAAAATGTATCAAAGTTAATGAAGTAGCCAGAAGCAGTTCTGTCAATTGTAGGGATTGCATCAGGATTTGCTGGAACAACTTGATCACTTGTTACTTCATTGTAGACAGGTGTTTCTTGACAAACTGTTATTTGGGTCTCAAGAGGTACAAGTTCCATTGCTTTTTTGCATAGTCCTTCATTTCGCACTGCAGATTCCTCAAAGGTGATGAGTCTCTCAATTTGAAACTCTTGGATAGTAGCTAAAGGAGTGCGTCTGCTACTTGGTCGGAGTCCAATTGGCCTACTGCTTAGTATCGCCCACATAGTGTGGTTTAATCAGGTCGATGGACACATACCTATTCGCCTTTTTACCAGCAAGATGCGGCAGTAAATTTTTTCTTGATTCGTGGCTTGCTAGGACAGGTACTGGTTGTCTGTAAGAAGGCCCAAATTCCTTCTTGTCCGCGATCTTTTTTCTGACTAGATCACCAAGCTTTGGGATCCAGACAGGACTTGCTGGGACGGTCGGTTTTTCCTCAGTGGTGGTTGGTTTCAGGAACACGTTGCTTTGTTTCGTTCTTAGTTCATTTAAGTCCTGTAAAACAGCCAAATGATCTTTAATTTCTAATTTTTTCTGGTCCACCACTGATTTCTCACAATCAAGGTCCCAGACCAACATTCTTGTCCCAAAAAGGACCTCATATGTAGTGATACTCCCTAGAGAACTTCTTGGCAAGTTGTTAAGACTACCTTGGACACTTATTCGATGTTTGACCCACCTGTCACACAAACCTAATACCCTAGCTGTTATAGATTGCTTTATGTCCCGGTTTTTTCTCTCCACAACCGAATTTCCCTCAGAATGAAATGGACTAGAGTACCGCAATGCAACGCCCAAATTGACCATGGCCTCCTTGTAAGCTTGAGAGTTAAACGCAGGACCCTAGACAGAATGCAGCGTGCCGATTGTGTATGTGCCGATAAAGACTTGCAAATCTTGTATAACAGATCGAGCGTCAGCCGAGCGCTGAGGCCACATCCAAATGAACCTTGAACACAAATCCACTGCGACCATGATATATTTATAGTTACCATTCCTTTGTAAGGGACCGCAGTGGTCCAGGTAAACGCAAGCCAATGCTTTATCTGAAATTAACAGGGGCGTCTGCGCAGGACATTTCACTGTAGACACTTTCTTCTTTTGCCATATTTCACAATCCAAAACGTAGTTCCTGGTTTGTTTCCTCATGCGTGGCCACCAATATCTCTGTTTTAATATTGATACCGTGGCGGAAACACCTGCATGTGCAGAGGCGAGCCCTTCATGTGGTGCTAGGATTAGTCCTAATCTGTGTTCCATGTTTGGAATTACTCTACCCCCTCCCCAGGAATTCGAGCAAACTGAACATTGTTCGCATTAGTTATATATGAGTATTTGAGTGGAAACCCTTTGGGTAATGTTTTACCGCTGTCTTTGCAGGTAGTATTGACAGCCAGCATTATTTCACTTTGTATTTTCGTTTTTTGAATGAGTGATTGCAGCTACGGAAGCCGTTTGTACAGCTGCCTTCGCGGCTTCATCAGCCAATGAATTCCCTTCAACGTGAACGCCATCACGTTGATTACTCAGTGTGTGTATCACGTGAGTGTTTTACAGTCCTTCTCGTAACTGAACTACTTGTTCCCAAAACTTTTTTTGCTTAATTGTGCCACCTTTTGCATCTTTGAAACCATTTTGAAACCAGTTTTGCAAGTATTCATTGTAAGATTGAACACAATAATATGAATTGCACACTATGAATGTAGGGAATTCGCGATCCGTATTCTCAAGTGCCATCTTTAATGCTTGTAGTTCAGCTCAATCTCCTAAGGATTGAGTATTAGTGACCATTGGTCTGAATTTGCCATCGCTTTAACGACCTTTAACGATTGCGCACGCCGCACTATTGGCTTGTTTACCCTCCGTAGCGGGTTGAGCTGATCCGTCAGTATAAATTATACATTCATACAGATCTAGAGGGAGAATTTCAATAGGAAGAGGACATTCTTGTTCGTATTGTAGAAATGCTTGTGTTTTTAAAAAAGAATCAAAAACGTATTCAACATCTGTTGCAGTAAGAGAATTAACCCATTGTATCCATCTCAAATGTAAAGCTTTAGCATTAGGAATGCTCACTTTCATCACTGCTTCTAAGACAGGTACAGGTGTCACGACCATAATGCGTTTTCCCTGTGCGAGAGCTCTTTCTTTTGTTACAGCAGTTTGAACAGCTGTCAGGATTTTTTCTGTAGAAGTGAATTTCATTTCTGCTTGTGTGTACAAATGTGATTTGTAAGCTATTGGTACTTTTCATCTTTGTTAAAAGTTAAGTAGGTGAATCCGCATTGACACGGAATTGTTCGGATCACTAAGTTGCGTCTGTTTACCAGTGTTTGCAAATGTTTTGTTGCCAACATGTCTGTTCGCAATGATAGCAACATTTCTGCATGTTTTTGTGTCCACTTTACTGTTTTAAAATCAGGTTTCATTAACTCATAGAGAGGTTTAACCCTTTCTGCGTAATTTAGAAAGTATGTTCTTTTGAAGTTCAGGAAACCTAGGATATACTGTAAGTTTTTCAGCGTTTTTGGAGGTTGGAGCAGCGCACACTTTTCTAAAAAGTTGGCTGTCAGGTTTTTGCCTTCACTTGATAACTCCTATCCTATAGAAAGTATGTTGAGATGGGCAATTCTTGATTTTTTAAAATTGAATTTGCACCCTTCAGAGGCGAAGCCCAGTATTATGGTGTTCACTCTGTTTAAGTGCCTGCCCAAGTCCTTGTCTGTCAGATAGATATCATTGACGTATGACAATGCCTCGTCATCCTAGATTTGTAGTAACTCTGTTACCCTTGCTGAAAATAACCCAGGACTATTCTTGAATCCCTGATGGAGACGACAAAAGTGACGCTGTGTCCCCATTATTGAGAAAGCGGTCAAATACCTACTTTCTGGTGCAATGTTTTGACAGAAGAAACCGTATCTAATGTTGTTTTATATTTTTTACGCAAAACGTTATTCATTAATGCCGTACTGTGTGCATTCTGCATAGCAAATGTTTTGCATCAAGAGTTTAGATGTCTGTAATCCAAAACTAGACGATATGTATTGTGTGGTTTGGAGACAGGAAACAAAGGATTGTTCATTGATCGGTGCATGTTTCAATCACCCCCTGGTATTCAAGTTGATCTAAGATCTCCCCGACCTGTTTTTTAGCTTCTTGCTTGACTGGGTACTGCCGTTGTGCAGTAGGTTGATTTTCTTTTGTTGGATTTTATGGTGAGGAGAGTCCTCATACCATCCTACATGATTTTTTCATAATGCTGGAGTTTGGGCTCCTGCCCATTTCCTGGCATAAGTATATTTTAAATGAATTGGAATATGGTTGGAGAAGGTTGGCATAATGATGTCCTCACCATGTGGGCACTCTCTGACAAATTCTGGTGGCTAGTCTTGTTCAGCTAGAAGAATAACATAACCCTTAGAAAGTCGCTCCCAGAAGAGTGATTTCACTTTTCGTGGTATGTCTCCCTCCATCCGAAGTGTTATTTCATATAACTTATGTGTAGAACTAACCCTGGTGTCCGCAGTTTCAACTTAAATGTATTCATTCAAGTTCACTGTCTCCAAAAGATCCTTCAGGTTCAGACGAGCTATTGTGACTTTTCCTGTGCTGTCCAACATTGTCTGAGCCCATTCTCCTTCCTTGAGTCGTGTCCTCAAGATCCACGGCATGTCTGATTTTTAGACCTGCTACCTTCATTTTGGTGAATTGAGGTTTCTTGTTTTTCTGAACATGTTGATCGTCTTTGGACTTCACGCGTTCTTACTTGTTTTCTGACAGTCCTCTTCTTTCTGACTTCTGTGACGAAGTCTGACAGGTACGAAAGGAACGTGTATCAGTATCTTGATATCTATCATGTTTTCTCAAATTATCCCTGTCCTTGAGGTTATACCTCCTTTCAGAGGGCTCCTTTTGAGGAGACCTACCTCAGGAATGAGAACGCTTCTCTTTAGAAATTCGTTTAGTGTTTTCCCACTTCTTTTTCGAAGGAGTAGGAGTGTTTTTAGTAATTCTATTAAGTTTTGTAAGTACGTCTTCGTCCGACATTGATTCAATGTCAGGGTCAGGTGTGTAGCCGGCTAGGGCCGACCATATATCTCCCTGTCTACCTAGTGGACCGAGCCTGGTAATGTGATTTTTTTTAAGACCTTTATTGTATCTTAATGCAAGAACACAGAGTTTGGCCTACAACCCGCAAACAGGGCCGGCTGCAAGCTAGGGTGATAACCATGCTTCAAGCAACATGTCCAGGTATAACATCAACTATTCATAGCATGTTATTATAGTTCAGCAATATGTTAATCCATAGTCTTACATAGTCAATAGTCAAGTACAAGCAGTGTAATTTTTTGTTTTTGTGGTATACAGTAGCAATTGCCAGCAGTGCAACTAACCCCCTCCCCAACAACCGGAATCCAATCAGGGCAGCATGCAGTAGTACAGAATGTCAAAAGATAGTTAAGGTAATCAGGACTTTAATTTGCCGCATTAGCAGTGCAGGCACCAGACAGATCAGGCTCACACACACTAGATTCATGTAGGAAGAGAAACCACACCACAGATCAACCAGGGCACAGTCAAGTGGCTCCAGATAACAAGGCGATAGTGACCATTCACAGGAGGAGACATGGAGTGTCGATACCACAATCACAACTTGACAGTAAACAGCCATCCATTTAGTACGAACTAGAATAGTCCACTCAGGAAGTGCATGCTCGCATGAAATCTCACATCAGTCAGCATCAAGCTTAGATAGCATGTACGTTGTGTAAGGGCCCCAGATATCACGTGGGCGCGAGGCAGCAGGTAGTTCTTCATAATAACAAGTTAGCTGATCACAACAATAGTTTGACATCAGGCGCCCGCTTCCCACCCCAGCAAGCAGCCACCTTTCGTTTAGCAATCTGCAGCGCCAATACAACCAATTTCCTCATTCTGGCCGGCACTCTAGAAGCTATGCCCAATAGACAGAGGCGCAGGTCCGTAGTAATCTCAATGGAAGTAATTTCGGATAACGCTGCAGTCACACCTGCCCAGAAAGTAGACACTCGTGCACATCCCCAGGCCAAGTGGAAAAAGTCAGCGCCATCCAATCCACAACGCACGCAAACAGATGATTCTCGAAGGCCATACCTGGTCAATTGCGCAGGCGTATAATACAATTGTTGCAAGAATTTATAGTGAATGAGTCGAAAATTTCCATTCGCTGCAAATTTGCCGGTCATGGAACAGCATTCAGACCATTCATCATCAGTCAAGGGATCAGGAAGACACGCATCCCATCTCGCCCTTGCAATCTCACCCCCTCCTCCCTCTTCTTCCTGTGACGCTTTGTATAATCGCGAGATCAGTTTTGCCCGATTAGTTGTCGTATACAGTATATGCAGAGCGCCCAACACAGGCGGTTCCGACGGAAAAGACGAATATAAGGCTCGAATTGCAGCTCGCAACCTGACATAAATAAAGGTGGCCATGGTTGTGTTTGGCACCTGGTCCAGTACCTTCTGTAACTGGAGAAACTGAGTATCCGGAAAAATTTCTCCCATAGTGTGCACACCGGCACCTTGCAGAACTTGTACTGCTCCCACTTCATTTGAGACCGAGATATCTGCATGATATAGTAACGGCATTTCGGGCACGTACAGCGCTAGCCTGTTCGAACGCTTGCCCAATTCCCCCCACGCCTTAGAAGTACACTGTACCGTGTCCACTTCACCCTTCTCGTACACCCAGTATGGTTTTACCGCCATCGCCTTTAGGGGTAGCGGCAAGACTGCGCTGGCCTTAAGTGCCACGTGCGGCGTGTATGGTGGTGCCGAGAGCCAATAAGTAGCGAAATGAGCCTGAGTGCATAGATAATATAATTTCATGTCCGGCACCGCAAACCCACCCAGTTCATATGGCTTTGTTAAGGTATCCCATTTCACTCGATGCTTCTTTCGTCCCCAGGCTAACGTGAGTAACAATGACTGAAGCTGTGCAAAAAAGTGAGATGTTAGGGTAATTGGAACGTTAACAAAATAGTACAGAAATTTAGGCAAGACTACCATTTTAATCAGAGAGACCCGGTCAGCAAACAAAAGTGGCAGGCGTATCCATCGGGTCACCTGATCTTCCAGTTTTGAAATAGCCACACCGTAATTAGTTCGAATCATCTCTTGGGAGTCACGGTGCACCCAGATCCCCAGGTACCGTACAGGGTCTGTGGCCCATGCCAAGGGGAATTCCAATGGAAACGGCTGCGTGATATCCGTGAGGGGCAATAATATGGATTTGTCCCAATTAATGATAGGCCAGAAAAGTGCTCAAACCGGATAAACTCCCGTAGAACACCGTCTAGATTTTGGGTAGGTTCCTTTACATACAGAACCATATCATCGGCGTACATGGACACCGCCAGAGACCTGAGAGGGAATCTTAGAGCCGTATCCGCATATCTCTGCCTCTGTATACATGCTAGGGGTTCCAATATGATGGCAAACAGTAAGGGTGAGAGTGGGCAGCCCTGCCTGGTTCCCCTTTGCACAGGAAATGGTGCCGACACGTGACCATTCACCCGCACCCGTGCTATTGGGTTCGTATAGAGCAGGGTTATCAAGGATGTAAAGAAAAAGGGGACCCCCATACGGTGCAGCACCGTTATCATATATCGCCAGGCAACGGAGTTGAATGCTTTAGCAGCATCCAATAACACAGCCACAACAGCAAGGTCTGGCTTAAGGAGATGCAAAACCGCGAACAAAGCCCTCAAGTTGTGTCGTGGAGCGGAGAGGAATGAAACCAGACTGGTCTGGCAGCACCATAACAGGCAGTATCAAGCGCAATCGCGTTGCAAGTACCTTGGCAATGATTTTAACGTCCATATTCATCAGGGAGAGCGACCTATATGACTCGCATTGATTACGTGGTTTGCCCGGTTTCGGCAAGGCCACCAATAGAGCCTCCCTCATCGTTGCCGGCAATTGTCCCTGTTCTAAAGCCTCTTCAAGGACCATTGCCAAATGTGGTAATAGTAGGTCTACATACTCCTTATAGAACTCAGACGGTAATCCATCAGTACCTGCCGCTTTGCCATTTGGCAGAGCCACAATGGCTTCACGGAACTCCTCCTCTGTGATGTGATGCATTAAGAATTCTTGCTGACCTTTCGATAGCCAGACCAATGCTATGTGCTCCAGGTATTGCACAATGTCCTCCTCCCCAGCCGTCTCCCTATGCCCGTACATTTGTTCATAATATTGTACAAAGCAATCCAAAACACCAGCAGCGCTCGTGACATTGACATCCCCATCCATAATTTCTGGTACTCCACAGTGTTTAGCCCATGGTTCCTTAATTCTGTCTGCTAGCCCACGTCCTGGACGTCCTCCCTCACCATAATACCTTGCCCTAGTACGTTTGGACAAAAATGTAACCTCCTTATCTGCTAGGTCATTATACTCGGAAACCTTTAACCGGATGTCAGCCAAAAGAGATTCCGCCGGTTGTAGCTCGTGCCGACATTCTAGGGATAACAGTTCACGTTCCAACTTGTCCATGGAGTCCCTCAGTGATTTGAGCACACCAGACTGCATACCAATACACGCTCCTCTCACAGTCACTTTAAAGGCCCCCCATACAGTCCCCATGTCACTCACACAGCCAACATTCCTAACAAAGAAGTCCTCAATGACTGTCCTTAGTTCCTCACGAAACACCAGGTCCGATAAAGTACCAGGCGGTAGAGGCCACGAGAAGGGCGCAGTTGTATGAGATGGCAGCCATACCTCCATCAACACAGGGGCATAGTCAGATAGTGTTCGAGGAAGATGACACACTTTCACCACCCAACCGCTAACATCTTTGGTCACCAACCAATAGTCCAGATGCGACCAGGTATCATGCGCCGATGTGTAACATGTACCCTCACATACTCCCGGGTGCCCTAGTCTCCACACATCCACCAATCCAAGTCCACTCAAACTATCTTGCACCGCAGTTGCTGCCTCCTTAGCTGTGTAGGGGCGATCATCCTTCCTATCCATTGTACCGTCCAGCATCACATTCAGGTCCCCACCACATACGATAGCAGAAGGTGGCAGAGCGTACACTTTGTTCCATAAGGTGACATAAAACTCAGGGTCGTCAACATTCGGACCATAGACATTGACCATTGTGACCAGTGTACTTCACAATTTCCCATGCAATATAATATATCTACCCTCTTTGTCAATTTCCTCATGTATCGATACAAATGGCACACCTTTCTTTATCAATATCATGACTCCACGAGCATATGAGGAGTAATTGGATGCCAGCCTTGTACCCGCCCAATGTCTAGCAACTGTTTCTGCCGCCCCTCCTTTAAGGTGTGTCTCCTGAAGAAAGACCACCTGCACTCCATGCCTGTTCAAATATGCCAATACCTGCCTTGTCTTCTGCGGTCTGTTTAGTCCCCTCACATTCCATGTGACCCAGGTGAGCTGCCCCCCTTATCCATATGACCGTCCGTAATTTAGCCCCTTAAGCATAATTTTTGTGCCCACTTCCCAGTACCAGCTGTTAATCACAGTGCAACTAATCAACCAAGTAGCTGCTGGTTTCTTCCTAGTCTAGGCAGTATCCCAGCCAGCCTGCTCCCTTCCCATCTTCCAACCCTCCCGGATTCTTACACGTATCATTACTAGCACCAACCCACATCTGGATTCTCTGAAACCCCCCCATCTCCCCCTCCCACTTTAGCTCCCCCAACCTGCCAAACCCATTCCCAACCCTCCAACTTCAAAACTCCCATCCCAGCTCCAAACGTATTTTGGGGTACTCCCATATGTGGGGCCCTAGAGGCGTTCAACTCCCATGAATTTAGATAAACGGGAGGTGACTGAGCCTTTTATATGAACTGCCCATCATTACCACCTTAGGGCCGCGTCCCAACATTGCAGCAGAGTTAGACTCAGAGATCCAGGGACTGCCCTCCAAACAGTTATTAATAAGTGACACGGTCCCTTTGACAATATAACCAGCACATTAACAAGCAGTGTCCTGAGCAATTATGTAACCATTAGCGTCCATTTCTCCCGCAGCCTCACCCCTCCATACCTACAATAAAAGGGGGAATCGCAATACCAGCTGCGCTTCTCAAACAGTATTAACATAAATACAGCAGAGGGCATTTAACGACATATGGAAATGTTCATGACCCCCATTGAGAACTGTGTAGGTCCACATAACCATCACCCAAGTGGTTGCAATGTTTATATCCTATTAAAGAAAGTAGTGTCATTTGTAGCCGCAGTGTCCCTGTGCAGGTGAGAGATGAACTTCAGAACTCAGCAATTACCCATAGAATGCCACAGTGTCCCACGCAATTATAACTGTACCGTGATAAGCAGTGGCTTCTAGCAGGCATCCACTTAAAAGTGCGTGTCACCCATGCACCCTCATCCCTTCCATGCAAGTGTGATATCTAGGTGTCGACCACGCACCCCGGAAAGTAGGTACGTAGTCAGTACAGAAACCCTGCAAAGTCAGTCGAAGCGTTCAACACTAGCGTTGAATGCCCTCCAGTTTTGCTATCCCACATTCCAAAAGGTATAAACGTAGACATTACAGAGGGCCTGCAAAGACAAACAAAGCTTCTGTGCTATCATTGAGGGCACTCAAGTCGCGCCACCCACATCACACCACCATATAAATCAGATTCATGTTCAAAACCAGTGAGAGGGTGTCACTTCGGTTAGCAGCAGCTCCCCAGCAAGTACAATCAAGGAGTCTTGTGAGTGCTAAGTAATGCAGAGGGCTAGGCCGCGTCTTCAAGCTGCTCCTCCTCTCCGCCCTGCGCCATATTGAAGTCTTGTTTCCGTTTTTTCTGCTTCTTAGCGTAATCCATGGCCGCTTTCGGTGAAGTGAAAATCTTGTTATCCGATGGGGCTCCGATCCGCAGTGGAGCCGGATACAGCATAGCATATGGTATCTCCTCCGTCCTGAGTAGTTGCTTCACCCCATTGAATTCTTTCCGCGCCGTTTGTACTGCCATCGTGAAATCTGGGAAGAACTCCAATTTGCTGCCCTGATACTCTATGGTGCCCTTCTCTCGTGCCAGCCGTAAAATTACATATCTGTCCTTATAGTTGAGTATGCGGGCAATAATGGGGCGGGGAGGTGCACCAGGCACCGGTCGCTTCGCTAGGGAACGGTGCGCCCTTTCAACTATGAATACTCGTGACAGGTTTTCAGCCCCAAATAAGTCAACAATCAAGCGTTCCATGAAGTCTTCCATTTTACCAACGTTTGTGGATTCCGGCAGCCCTGTGACGCGGATGTTATTGCGCCAAGAGCGCCCTTCCAACTCCTCATTCTTGCTCTGAATAACTGCCAGTACCCGCTCCACATTGAACACTTTAGTATTGACTGTGGCTAGGCCGTCCTCAGTAGCTGACACCCTCTGCTCCACCTCGGTCATTCTCTAATTCTGTCTATCAAGCTGCGTAGCCATATGATCAAGTCTGAGGTTGACCGCCTCCATTGTGCCTTCGATGGATTGCAAAGTCCTTTGCATGGCCAGTAATGTATTTTCTATATTCGGTGTTCCCCCCCGAAGCTCCAGCCGGTTCTGTGTCCAGTGGGGGTTGTGAGGATGATAATGCAGACTTCCTAGCGTCAAAGTTCAGCTTAGGCGGATTCCTCTCCGGCCTGCCCATGCTGCCACCGGCCTAATATAGTAAGACTGCTGCTTCCAGGCCCGCACAGCAGCTATCTAGTCTCCAATCGGCACGTAAACTGGAGATAGCAAGCAAGGGACACCACGCACGAGACTCAGCAGTAGCGCCAGTAATGTAAAAGTAGTGAAAGTTCCAGTGCCCTATAGCAGCATATCCTCCGCTGCCACACGTGCGCCACCACTATTATACAACGACCAGCAAAGCTCAATGACGAGGCAATCCCCTTCGCAGTTCGCTTTCCTCCCTTCAATCACCAAAATGCAAAGAGAGATCCCTTCTGACTCTCCACAATGCCGCCAAGGGCACTGGTCACTGCCACTCCGCCTCCATCCGCCTGCCGCCCCAGTCCGCACCTCACCCAGCCGGCCGCAGATCGCACGGAGCGGCCCTGTCCGGCCTAGCGCCGCCTCCGCAGCCCCGGCCTTTCCTAGGCCGCCTGCCCTCTCACCGCCACCAGCACAGATGGGCGCCAAACCGGTCACTGCCAGCCGCCGGTGTCCCGGATCTCCGGGCTGCTGCACACTTCCAGGCTCGCGTCAAGTTTCACCACTGCCCGATCCTCTGTGCTTGTACTTCTTGTGGCTGCGGCTCCACATGCCGCAGGGCCGTTCCATCCTCGTCAGACGCGCTCCGCTGCAGCCGTTGCGGGACGGTCCCGTTCACCACAAGGTTTCTTTCCCGGCAAGGGGACCGCACTCCAGATCGCACGTTTGCAGGGCGTCAGGCATCCGGAGACAGCCTTAATCCATGCCCCATGCAATCAGGCACACGTAGCCGCCAAGTTGCTGTGTGATAATGGCAGGATGTCAAGGATAAATGAAGGATTTAAACTCAGTCCGGCAGAGCCTCACATCAGTGCGGCCATCTTGCCGTGCGCCCCTTGAGCCTGGTAATGTGATTTAAATGTTTTCGGGCGCCCTTAAACCAGAGCTCATGCTACTGGTATGTGAGTGGAATTGCAATACCCTCCAAAGAAATGTCTTCCTCTGGTGGATCATCTTCTTTGTAGAAGTGAAACACGTGTTATTGGATTTGCTTCAGGGAAGACTATCCATGAATAGAATACCTCTATCTGGTGATATTCATGTGCCTCTATTACAAAAACTGCCCTACCACCTCTTGATGTTAGGCCATGTTTTATAAGTTTTATAGTGATGGCTTTCCTTAAATTTAGAGGAATGGATATAGCATCCCGTCGGTTTCTTGGTAACCTGTAAAGTTAAAAGCTGCATCGACCGGATCAGCCGTAGCTCCACCGGTTTCAGTGTTGTTGCCATTATTCAACATTGTTTAATGAAATTCTGCAAAGCAACTTTCAAGGAAACAAAGATATGGTGCACAATATTTTGGAACACTGTATCCTTCAACGTTGAACAAACCAAAAAGCTAATACATAGGATTTTTGTCCTACTCAGCTATGGCGGATATTATCCCTTACCCACGTAATCTGTATGTCTCAATCGAGTATACTAAACTTAATTGTGTGTGCTAGCTAACTTATAGGTTACTAGAAACTTTCTCGAGTAAACAAGAAGGGATTAGTTTCCTACCTTCCCCATTTCTGCAGGCACCAGCACATGTGAAATTTGTGGTTGATGATACTCCTAGTGTATTCTCTCTAGAGCGCCAGGAAATTCCTCAGCACCTAAAAAAACGTATTTAATCCCATAAGCATGACAACTTTGTTTTCCCTAGAACCGGAACAATATCTTCAGACTTGTGGAAACAATGGATAACTAATTCACTCAGTCAATCATGCAAGCTTCGTCGTTTCTACAGAGTTTGCACAGAAATAGAGAGACTGGTATTTCAATAAAAAGGGGTTAATTGTACACTCTTCTTTCTCATGCAAGAGAGGTGAACTGCTACAATCGTTAGACAGAATGCGAAGTATAATGCGTACAGCGTAAACAGTAATATAAAATAATACTGTAATATCATTGTCTGTTGCTATGACATATATACAATTACATACATAAATAACACAGGCTAAAATACTCAACTGGTGCTTCTTAAAATATGCCTACCCCAGTGTACCTAACCTAGGTCTAGTACTAGGGAAGAAGTAGGTGTTTGTCTTTTGCATAATTTAGTTTTGCCAAGAATTGCCAAAGGGCTCGCTAGGTTCTAATCCGCTCCATACCTTAGAAAGAGAGAGGTTAGTATCTCTGTCTCGGGACTCGATTTCCCAACACCCTGCAAGGGGAGTCCGAAACACTGGAGCTGGATTTCTCGGCAGGTGGATGACCGCTTCTGGTCAGTGCGTCAGCTGGTGAGTTGGCTTCCTTAGGCACTTGCTGTAACGAGCTGCGTCGTGCAAGTAGGTAGTCGAACTGCACTGAACCACACTGTGCTTTGCCATAGGAAGTAAAGGTATATTTATACCTTGAAGGTGTTTGGGAATGCCAGCATTGACTCGGGCATATCAACGTCATGAATGAACTCCTAAGGAATAGATGTTCATGCATAATGAAATCTTGGAGAAATCAATAATCAAGCGAGGGTAAGTCCCTAACGGGTTAAAGAGTCTGGTTTTCCAAGAAATCGTATTGACGTGCATGAACGGAGGGAAGTAGCCATGCCTGTACTTGGGTAGCATAGGTTATGCCTAAATAAGGACTGGATTTCTATGCCTATATAAGGGCTATGCGAATTGTACCTATATAAGGGCATGAATTGGGAAATTCATTCGGAATCTAAAATCAAACACAACAGAAATACCCTATAATTGAAGTGATCACGTTCACATCCTTTGCCCACTTACAACCTGTCCTGGAAAAGATCTTTGCGCTCTTTGGGCTGCCCCATGAAATCAAGACGGACAATGGACCTCCATTTCAAGGAGGAGAGTTAAAAAATATGTTAGCGCTGCTCGGAGTCAACCACCATCGCATCCCCCCTCAGTGGCCGCAGGCAAACGGTGAGGCCGAACGTTTCATGCGATCCTTCAATAAGATCCTCCGAATAGCAGTCCCGGAGTAGCCTGATCCTGAAGTGACGCCTCAAAGGTTCTTACAGGAGTATCACAGCACCCCACACTGCCTGACACAGAGGTCTCTGTGGTCCTTGATGCTAGCGGGACCCCGTCGATACACAATCCCCATAGCAGATAATTGGGTCCAAAGCCATATGACCCTGCCAGCACTCAAGATCAGCGAGCAGCAAACCACGAGCCGACCAGTGGGAAACGAAGAGCGAAAACCTGTGTCATTGCACCGGGATCTACTGTCCTAGTTCAGAACCGTCACAGTGGTGGAAAGCTCCGCATGACGTACGAACCAGGGCTGTGGACCGTGCTGAAGATCAGCGCAACTACCCTCACAGCCTGACGAGAAAAGACCATCACCAGAAACATATCTTGGTTCAAGAAAGTTCCAAGGTTCGATGCAGAGATGATGTCTCCCAGACCTGTAGAGAGTGGAGAATCAGCGGTAGAAGGCATCCCATCGTGCCTGGACTAAGATCAAGCCGTGACTGATTCACTTCCAATCCAGACCTCAGAGCTGGCACACCCAGAGACTGTTTCCAATAAGTAACCAGTTTATTAATTTTTTTTAAATAAGTGATAATGTGTTGGTGTTAATGGCTGCAGTTGTTGTTATTGGAGATATATAGTGTCTCCAAAGCATCCCCTAAGCCCTAAAAACACCCAGTTCATTGCATCCACATAAGTGAATACGCCAGCGTGACGGGAGAGAATGTGCTTGCCTGCTGCTTCTGTATATTTTCCCTGTACACTCCCCGCTACCTAAAACACTGGAAGCCACCCCTCCTCGTCCTCAGAACTGGGTATGACAAATCCAGGATTAGCAAATCAGGAACAACAGGCAATTAATAAAAATTAAATAAGAACAACCATTTGCAATGCAATAGGTCTCGCATTAGGAAAGTTTGAGCTATTGGTCTTGGAAATGACACATTTTATATTTATGTGTTGGTTTTGAAAATAGCGAAATGAATAGCTTTGTCATTTACAATGCCAATACTTTTAACTTTTGCAAATGTGGCACTTATAGCATTTGTAATGCAACATGTTTTGTATTTACGTGACTTAGATGTATTGATAGTACAAATAACAATGGCTTTTAATTTTTGTAAATAATTAATACTTTAATAAAAGTTATTGTAATTTACAATGGCAATAGCTTAAACTTTTGTAAATACCTTTTGTGAAGATTATGTTCAGTGTATTTTATTGTGACGAAACTCCAAGAACAGAAGTGAAATATTAATGTCTCTTTGTGACATTTGTAATAAAGCTTGAAACATTGAGAGAACATATTTGAACCAGTTGTTGTTGAATGGTTGCACTGATTGATGCTGTGGTGGCGCGGAGAGATGTTGTGGTGGCGGCGAGTGATGCTGTGGAGTTCAGTGATGCTGTGGTAGCACATAGTGATGTTGTGGTGCCCCTGAGTGATGCTGTGGTGGTGCGATAGATAGATAGAGGGCGAAAGATAGAGTGAGGGCGATAGATAGATAAATAGAGTGACGGCGATAGATAGATAAATAGAGTGACAGCGATAGATAGATAAATAGAGTGACAGCGATAGATAGATAGACAGAGTGAGGGCGATAGATAGAGTGAGGGCGATAGATAGATAACTAGATAGATAGATAGATAGAGGGCGATAGAGTGAGGGCGGTAAAGTGGTAGAGTGAGGGCAGTGGCGTGAGGGCGGTAGAGTGAGGGCGATAGATAGATAACTAACTAGATAGATAGATAGATAGATAGAGGGCGATAGAGTGAGGGCGGTAAAGTGGTAGAGTGAGGGCAGTGGCGTGAGGGCGGTAGAGTGAGGGCGTGAGTGCTGTAGAGTGAGAGTGGTAGAGTGAGAGCGGAAGAGTGGTAGAGTGAGGGCGGTAGAGTGAGGGCGGAAGAGTGGTAGAGTGAGGGTGGTAGAGTGAGGGCGGTAGAGTGAGGGCAGCAGAGTGGTAGAGTGAGGGCGGTAGAGTAAGGGCGTGAGTGTGGTAGAGTGGGAGAGTGAGGGCGGTAGTTTGGGAGAGTGAGGGCGGTAGAGTGGTAGAGTGAGGGCGGTAGAGTGGTAGAGTGAGGGCGGTAGAGTGAGGGCGTGAGGGCGGTAGAGTGAGGGCATTAGGACGGTAGAGTGGTAGAGTGAGGGCGGGAGAGTGAGGGCGTGAGGCCAGTAGGGTGGTAGAGTGAGTGCGGTAGAGTGAGGGCGGTAAAGTGGTAGAGTGAGGGCGGGAGAGTGAGGGCGTGAGGCCAGTAGAGTGGTAGAGTGAGTGCGGTAGAGTGAGGGTGTGAGGGCAGTAAAGTGGTAGAGTGAGGGTGGTAGAGTGAGGGCGTGAGGGGGGTTGAGTGGTAGAGTGAGGGTGGTAGAGTGGTAGAGTGAGGGCGGTAGAGTGAGGGCATAAGTGTTTGGCAGGAGCTGAAGAGGCGAGTGGCTGGTGCCTCTGTAAGGCAGGCCGACATAGGACCACCCCTTGCCCAGCCCTCCAGACAACACTGTGTACAGGCTTACCTGTCTACACTGCTGCTTTGGAATCGGTGTCTAGTCCGATATCTGGGCTTGGGGGAGGGTGGGGGGAGGGTTGCAGCTGACCATTGAGACACTTGGGTAGACGCATGTACATCCTTTGAACAATCCAGGTATCCGTCCATGCACCAACAACCATGTATTCATTAAACCATCCTGTTAATCACTGATTTAATCATTTTTGCATTCATTTAACCACCCCTGAACCTGCATTATCCACCTACACATCCATTACCCATCCATGCATCAATTGAAGGTTGAGAACATATGTGCAGCCCGTGTATAATTTCTGTTGTTTTGCTGTTTTCCGCTATGAAATATACATTAACGGAGCTGTGTGAGGTCTCAGTTTTATCAGTCTGCCAACACTGCAGCCCAAGGCTGAGGGGCCTTGGCGGTGGCCTGTGGTTCCCTGTGATGGCAGTGCTGCATGCTACTGATCAGAACTGAGGTGATAGGTCGGGCTAGGATGGACTTTCATCGGGGCTGGTGAGATTTCTCGTAGAATGGCAAGTCGGGCAGACACTGAGGTGGGGTGGGGGCAGGGCTGGTGAGAAGTTAGAATATTTGTAGTTCCCTTCTCCTGGGGGTGGGGAGGGGGAAGGCGGTTAGTTAGAAAGGATTAAACAAATAGTGCCTTCAGCGTACTGTCTGCAGGGCACAGTTATGTGTGCATGCCAGGTGTAAGGGGTAAGACGTTTCAAAACACAGCACATTCCAGGAAAGTTCTTTTGGTTTACTTGAATTTAAGATAAAAATGTCACTTTTACTACATGTCTCATATTAGCTTATGGCCGCCTGCTAGCTCGGAGCCGAACAGGATGCTGGCTTCTCCCAAGGGTGATGGGAGATTTAAATGTGTGCAGGAAGAGTTTGTGTGTGGGGGGTGGGGAGGGGGAGAGACAAAGTGAACACAGTGAGATGGGCTGGGTGAGGGGTAGCGAGAAGAGAGCCATAGTGGTAAAGTGAAGGTGAATTTGGACGGTAAAATTGACATTAGGTCAGGGGGAGGGGTTATGGGGACGGATAGGCAAGCATGTGAAGGGAGGGTTGGTTAAGAAGGATGGCGCGAGAGAGGAGTGGGGGCGGGTGATGCGGGTATGGACGTGGGCAGCTTCTTTTCTATACTTACCTTTTTCAATCTTAGAAATCTTAGATCCGGCCAGAGGAAGGAGTGGAGGGGTTCTCTGCCAGGATCCTGCTGTACTGGCTTCGATGCTTGTCCACTGGGAGGGTACCCGAGGAGTTTTGTAGGCGATGAGCCACTGTGGATGCCACTTGCATTGTAAGGAGGGGCTGGGGCAGAGTCAGTCAGAGGTGCGGCGTGGCATCGAGTTGAAAGGCTATGTGTTGTACACTATGTTTAACCAAGTTGACCTAGCCATCTATAATTTGAAAGACTCTATGGTGTAACCAATCTTTGACCAACCTGTATTTGCGATTTCAGGACAAACGGAAAAGGTCGCAAAGCACAACAAGGGGAAAGGACTGCAACGGAGAGCGCGTGCTGCTTATAATAGAGAATGTATTTTAGACTTGGTGGATGAGAATTAGTGCCTTGCAGTATTGGGAGTTAGGAATGCTGCCAAATAAAATAAAAGTAATGTGTGCATACTCTGGGGTGGGAGGTGGTGGTGGGGGAAGGCACAGGAAGATGAAGTGAATTGGAAGCAGCTCCCTGGCGAGGAAAGGGTGGTAGAAAAATAAACATGCTTCAGAGCAGTTCTTTTATTTAATAGGTAATTTACTTAGCCGTAGCATGTAGCTGGCAACCTTTACACAATCAACTGGACACGGCTGCGGCTATTTCACCATGAGATGCACACTCCGGGCGGGAGAGGATGTTGGTGGAAGGCAGGGGGAGATGAAATAAAGTGTAAGCAGCGCTGTGGCTGCGGTGAGGAGAGGGCCGAAATAAAAACAAGTGAGAAAAAGCCTTTGATCTGTGAAAGCCTTTGATGTGCGAGCGAGTGAGCAAATGGTGGGGGCCAGTGGTAGAGGTGAGGGGGGAGTCACGGGGAGATTAAGGGACAGAAGGCTAGCGGCCGTGAAGTGCAGGCGGGGGGCGGGGAGCAGAGCCTTTGAAGAGCCAGTCCGTGAAAGGCTGATAGGCAGAAGCTCGTGCACGAGGCGTGCACTTTCGAAAATCCGGATCGTAAAAGTCAGCTTTGTGGATGGACGGCATTAGGTCTCTCTCTACGCGAGACCTAAAAAAGGTATAGGAACTAGTTATGAAAATGATGAATGCTTGGGAGCTGGCAACAGTTACTGCCCACTTGTATCTCTCCTCCTATGCTCTAACTCACAATCTCCAGTGCTGTTCCCAGCTTTGGCCCTGACCTGTAACATGAGAAAAAAGTAGAAATAAAGCAACAGCAAGGTTGTATGGAGGCAATCATGATTGAGACCTCATGCTTCTTCTACCTAGATCCTCTGCTTTATCTGCTGAAGGCAAACCTTGACACTGCCCAAGCGACTAAGCAGATGAGGGACGGATCTGAGTGTAGTTTTTATCTGAAAAATAGGATATGCTGGTAATGTTGCTGCCTTTTTTTGTAATACAACTGTATTTGGACAGATGGTGACTGCTCAGCAATTGCCTAGTTTCTCAGTGAGCATGTACAAGGCTGTAACTTTCTGAGCTGACGAACTGAGTTCAGTATCTCAACTTGGCTAACGATTGCACAAGTGGTAGTTGAAAAGTTGTGAGGCACTGCAAGGATGACATATTTTATTTTAGAGCTCATTAAGAAACACTATAAAAAAGGCATTAGAATATACTTTTGTTTTTCTTTTAAGTCTTTTCATACTTATTCGTTATTTTCAGGATTCATTCCAGAAAATTCTACTAGCAATATGCAAGCAGGCAGCTGAAACTAGTAATGTTTACAAGAAGCATCGAATTCTTACAATCTACCACCTGTTTGTTAACCTGCTTCTCAAAGAAATGAAGGATGGTTTAGGTGGAGCCTGGGCTTTTGTCTTGAGAGATGTGATTTATTCCTTGATCCACCAAATCAACACCAGGTATGTATTCAGCATGTATATTATGTCTCTTATGTTTTCTTCTTCCCTTTCAAATCTACTTTTTAAAAACCATTTTCTTTTGCTTAGTAAAGGGGTACATTTTAAGCTTCTCTGGAATTCTTCTTGACAGCCGGATGTGCACATACATTACAATCATCTGAAGATGTCACTACCGTCATGGCCATCATAAAAGGAGAGTAAGAGAGTGGGTGTTTTCAGTGGAGTCACTCTTGGCTCTGTTTTCAACCTGGCATTATTTTTTGACTGAGAAGTTGCTTAAAATAGTAGTGTATAGTTAAAAAAAATAAAAAGAATATAACCAGACTGTTTTCACGTTTTGTGCCCTAAAAGAATCCCATAGGATGACACATGACTTTATATATTTGAAAAGCATTCACATTAGGTGGGATATAATCTTATAACACATTTTTCTATACATTGTCTTGCTAAAAATCATATATCCTTATTTAAGATGTACAGTTATTACTGCTGAAAGTGTGGATAAATTAAGAAATGCTGCGGAAGGGGCCTGGGAGGCCAATATGGTGGATGCCCAGAGCTAGGCTCTTCTCTCCCATCTGCGACCATTGGGAATCCTTGGTGCTGGCAAGACTGTCTTCTTGGTTTAACCAGGGTTATCTACCTCCTCTGGCTATTGAGGTGCAAAAATCTCTGTGATCCTCTCGGCTTCTCCTCGTTGCAGGGCCATCGGGAAGCAGACAATGATCAGCATGATGATGCCAAGAGGGTAGACGCGGCGATGGAACAACACTGACATGGAGACTTGCGACCCCGGGGGGGCGGCTTGATAATTGGTGCCGACCTCCACCAAAGTGGTTAAGTACACCAGACATCTGCGTGTGCTCCCCAGTCTTTAGAAGGAGTGGGGTTTGAGTGGAAAGTAGGCCCGACAGGTGAGCCAGTGACTGGGGGTTGAAGCCTGGCGACCTGTATTGGAAAAGGATCCCAGGACGAGGCAATCCAGTCCTTGTTGAAACTGTGGGTTTGTTGAGATGCTCGCGTAGGCTCCCTGACCCAGTAGGGAGGCAGAATTAAATGGCATGTGGGATCAAACTGAAGCAGCGATGGGGAGCTGGAGCCTGATGACCCTAACCGATGGAGAGAGACCCTTGATCAGCACTGGTGCCCAAAGTGGGGTAAGCCCCTGTTGGTGCCCTAAATGATTGTGAGCCCACCAAGCAGTGTTTTCTGCTGCCTGCTCAAGCCTTGAAACCAAGATTGGTGAGGTGGTTGCCCAGGTTAATCTCGCTTGGCAGGATTTCACAGCGTAGCCGAATGAGTTTTCGGAGGGTGAATGCCGTATTTTGGAATTGAAGGACACAGTATGTGATCTTAACTTAACGGTATATCACCGCTCGTATACATCCAACAGGGTACCACATTGCAATTTCTGTTTTGTGGGATTCCTGGAGGGAGCAGAAGGCTCAGCACTCTAAACATTTACAGACACCTGGTTCACAATGTGGATCCCTTCAGACCTGCTTTTTTTATTGTTATCAAAAATATAAATTGTAAAATCAATATAAATTACTGATGCCTCCAATAATTGAGTGTATGCTATGTGTAAGCTAAGACATCATATTACTTTGTCGAGTATGGTAAAATCAATACATGATCAAATTACAAAAAAGTTTTTGTACATATGTTATACTTTCCCAATATCTATCACACTGTATGTAAACCATTGATAGGTGTAAAATGTGGCTAATTCTTGGGGGATTCATATCAATGTGCGTTTCGGCACAATAATCACCTTCATCAGGAACACCACTGATGTCATCTAATTAAACCTGAGAAAATAGTAGACAAAGACAAGTATGTTTGGCTCAAGTACTTATAACAAAAAATATTTTCCCTCTTCACCGCTGTATATGGAAGTATATAATTTAAGAGAGAAGTCCCACTGTTAAGAAAAACCAGTGTCTATGTACATAATATGCATATTAAAAAGATAGGTAGGAAACTGATCCTACTATCAATTAATAGTTGATGTCAAAACATACATAAAAGTGATGGCACTAAGGATAGCCTTCAGGGTACCCAAAAGAGAAGAAAACACCAAAATGTGTGGATAAATATATACAATTAGATCTACTGTACAACACAGTTGAATAGATAGACAAGACACAGGATTACCCCTAGGTACCCTATATTCCAATGTGTAGTTTATAAATAAGGTTGGGGGGTCAAAACAATGTACACCCTCACTTTGCAGAGCAATGAATATCCAAGTGGTCAGATGTGATCCACAAATATAACATATGCAATCGTAGATGGGTGTGACTATAGGTGCACAAACTCTATGTCCACACAGAACATGGGTGGAACTGCTGTAAAGATAATAAAAAGAAATCGATTGTGTTACAGTCAAAGGATTACTAGTAGAGCTGAGAGATAGAATGAGCATATAGAACTCACGGGTAGGGAGAAGCCTGAAGGGCTAGCAGCAAGTGAAAATAAAAAAGTTTAGAATTATATGGCCAGATATACGACCATTTCTTATGCGGTCGCAAAGGGCTATTTGGCCTGGGAAATGTACTAACCCATATTTTGCGAGTCGCTAATCCATTAGCGAGTCGCAAAATAGGGTTAGCGAGTCACTATTAGGAAGGGGCGGGCCAAGGGCGGCCCTTCCTAATAGCGAGTGCAAATGCTATGTATGAGCGTTTTTTAGACCACATTTGCGGTCGCAAAAACTCCCAGTTTACCACCTACTTCAAGTAGGTGGTAAACCATTTGCAAATGGAAAGGGGTCACCAGTGGGCCCCTTCCCCTTTGTGAATGGGTTCCCAAATATTTTTTAAGAGCAAGCAGTGGTACCAGAGAGCACTGCCTGCCCTTAAAAAATGAAACTTAAGTTTCATTTTACTTTTTTAAATGTATCCCGTTTTCCTTTAAGGAAAACTGGCTGCATTTTAAAAACAACTGCTTTATTGAAAAAGCATTCCCAGACATGGCGGTCTGCTGACCCCAGCTGGCTACCATCCCTCGGAGTGCTGGCCATTCCTACTGGGAATCGCAAACAGTATCTGAGACATTGTTGTACATTGAATTTTGCGACATGCACATTGCGACTAGCACTTTTGTCACAATTTGCTAATCACAATGTTTAATGGTCGTACATCCGGCCCTCCATTAAGGAAATATGAGGAATTAAATGTATCTATCTATATACTTTGGAGGACAGAGCTCTTGATAAGGTCCTCTTATCTCATTTCCTTCCTTATTTGCAATGCTGGCTATCAAAGCTTGGATACATATGTCTAGTTCCAAAGACTGGGTCTCTTTATATTTTAAAGATAGAAGAGCAGAACAAAATCCAGTATCATTATAGTTGCAGCCCTATAGTAACAATATCGCTATCAGTTACTATAAATTAAGTTGGCAATGAAGGGTTCGCAAAAATAACCATCTAATATTCATTGGTATACAGATACCAGGAAATTGGTGAAAATTAGCTAAATTCAGAATGCTGGCAATTGTTGGGTATACTTATAAGGAAACAGAGTATGTGAATAACATGACCGGCAGAAGATGTGAACCACCTTTACAGAAAAATAACAATACATGTATACCTTAATGCTAAATAATTGTTAATTTATAGTGGAATTGCATAAATGCAGGGCATAGGCCTATTCAGATATAGTGGTCCAGATATTACAACAAAGAAAGAGGCCGAACAAATAGCTCTTCACCAGGAAAGAGTAGACTATTGCATGCTGTTATGTTTCTCATATCAATGGTTTATTACTGCAATACGCAAAGTATCTTCTGTGTAACAGTTATTGTTGAGTGCACTGCTATAGGAAAATAGTTCCCATTCCTACATGCATATCGTTTTATTACCTGATATAGATGGATCTGTCCTTTGATATGTTTTCAACGTCTCATCTGGTGAGGAGCAGATTTGTGACATCTGGGTGAGGCAAGAATGAGTACACTAGACCTGGATACATTTTATAGAGTTCTAGAATAGATAGTGACCGGATATGCCAGATTGTCCCAAACAACTAGAGTGCTAACTTAGATATTACCACAGCTACGAATAGAAAGATGGAGACCTACTTGTGGCGGAAACCGACCTGTGTTCTGTTGAGAATGGTTCATAAACAGTGAGCTACAATATAACGAGGTCAAGTGGCCTCATTTCTGGTGTCTACTCACGGTGCCATGTGGGGATGTAAGAAAAGAGGATATTGTGACTTAAAAGTATCCTACGGTACCTAACAAGTAAGATGTACCACAAAACCTGCTGTATAATACAAAGATGGAGGCCTTAAGGGACTAACAAGCTCAATCCTTTAATATTAAGATATTAAATATACATGGGATCGGCTACACATTGGCAAGTAAGAAAGGGGGAGGGGGTTTGTGAAGCAGACTACTCAGAATTAATGTATTAAGGATAGTCCCTCTCAGGGTCTACAATGACTCAATGAATGGCAAGATGGTATACTTCTTTAGCTATGGCCCTTGAAGGCCGGGTTAGTTCAGTTGCGAGCTGTATAATATTTGATTGCATTCTCCCATTGTAAGTAATATGTTTATTGTGCAGTTAATTAAAACCATTACAAAAAGATTGAATATTGTTTGTAAGCAATAAAACATCAATTTAAAATATGTTTATGACCACAGTTAAAAAGCACACGTTGAGATCACGGAAAGGATCCATTCCCCCAACCCTGATAACCCGTAGTCTTGTTTCTTCGTTTTTATCATTTGAGGTTAGCAGCCGTTCATGAGACAGAATTGCCCTGCTAGTGAGAGTCTTGGCTACAAAATAAAAACATGCTAACAGATGCATATTTGTGGTGCATAGTCCCGTCTCAACATTCATTAGTTTGTGCAAGGATGAATAGGCTATTGATCATTTCCTTTGAGGCTTATATGTGCAAAAAATGCTTAAAATTGTGTACTTAAAAACACAGTTACAGATGTGAGCGCAAAGGATTGAAAGGTCGTCGCCATCTCTATTCCAGTGCAGCTTCATCTATGATCCGTTGATGTCTGTTTTAATCGAAGGTCCGCTGCAGTTAAAATTTTTTACCAGGTAGCAGCTTAATTGAATATCTTCGCCAGAGAAGCTTGCAAGCACTGCTTGTCGGCACAACCGTATTTGGTTTTTGTTAGAAATTGGTCTAAGTAGTGACCGGCGTTCCCGTATCAGCTCAGGGCAGATGGTTATGATATGGACTATGTCCTCCTCTCCTTCCCCGCAGAGGCGGCACGTTGCTGGCTTTGGCGGACGCAACCAAGGTGGCAGATAGTATGCTGTTGGCAATAAACTTAACCTGAATTTCAGAAACTTCTCTTTGGTGGTTTTAGAGAAGTTAGCGAGTAGGTAAGCTTGAGGGACGCTTTACTGTAAGATTGAATAGTGAGCCAGCCATGTGAACGCTCAGTCAAGGCCGCTTTGTCTTGTATAATGGACTCTTTTTTTTAACAATGTTGTTCACAATTTTTTGAAGCTAGTCATAGTCCCCGACGTTGCCTAGAGTTGCCGTAACCCCAGCTGATTCAGGGCAGTGTCCAAGAAGTGTCTGGCTGGGCAGGTTTCTATGGTTTCTACTTCTGTCCACAAGTAGAAGTTTATTGTTTCTGGCTGCCCTTTTTTGATCTTGAACCAGGTTTTAACAAAAGCTCATTTTCTGGCTAGCTCCTGTCTTTGTATCCCAAATTCAAGCCGCATCTGCGCAGGAGATGTGTATCCAGGCAACCCATATATTATTCTCAGCGCCCTAGCAATGATGCTGTTCAATGTTTCCGCATCCCTCCCTCTCATGGCTTCACTTCCATATGTGATTGATGGAATAAGTTTGGCCTGTATCACCTTGATCAGAGGGAGAAAGCTTGGTTCAGCGGTTATATTTTTCAAGTTCCTTAATGCAATCGCTGTTGTTAATCCCCTCTTTTTTTATTGCCTCACATTGCGCTTTGTAGTTGCCTTTGCTATCAATCATGACTCCCAAGTATTTATATTCTTGTACGACTTCAAGCTTAGCTTTTGCCAGGTACCAGTTGTACTTCTCCCATGGAATCTTGCCATTGTGGCCCGCTTATGTGTCTAATGTAAATTTCCCCAAAACTTCTTGTTTTTGTGTGTATTTTAATGGCTCACTGGTTCTTGTATTAGTTCATTTTTTTCAAAAATAAGCCGTCTTATGTTGTGGGGGTTTGAAGGTTCGAGAGATGGTGTTCTACCAGTGGGGCTGTGGTCTTAGCTGTTCTTACTGCTGAACGATGTTCTGTTAATATTGTAGCCATCGCTCGAGCTGTCTCTCCTGCATATCCTAAATTGCAGGGACATAGGTGAAGATAAATCAGGTTCTTTGTTTTACAATTCATAAATTTCTGTGGTGTAATCGTGTAGCCATTATCTGTAAATATTTCATTCTCAATGACTGAGTAACATGCTTTGCATACATTTATGTGTGCCTAACAAAGAGGTTTTTCCGTCAATTGTTTTTTTGTACAAGGGACACATCGTTCTTCATCCTAGAATTGACCACGCAATCTTGAATGTTTTTATTGCGTCTATGCGCAAAGGTTTAGGAAGAGTGGATACCGGTTTGGTAGTACTATTAAGTATGTGCCAGTTGCTATTTATGATTTGTTTCACTTTTGTTATGTTATGTTGTAACATAAATCAGATTGGAAATAGTTTGCTTCTGTTGTTCTCTAAGGAGATAGTCCCTGTCAAAGAATCTTGCTCTTTTGAACACTTTTCTAACTAGTTGTCTGGGTTATCCCTTCTGATAGAACTTTTCTTTCATGGCATTGACTTTGTCATCAAAATCAGACAAATTTGAACAGTTCCTCCGGAGGTGCAGGAACTGTCCCAATGGTATGCTCTGTTTCTGTGCAAAGGGATGCTAACTATTATAATTTAATAATGTGTTTCTAGCTGTCTCTTTAACAAATAAATCAACTTCAAGCTGTCCTGTTTTGTGTCGTCCTGGATTACAATGTCTTGAAATTCAGCTTGATATCGGCTGATATGTTCTGTGAAATATAATACGGGTCACAGAGGTTTAACCAAGAGAGAAATTGCGAAAGTTGTTCATTAGTGTCAGTCCAGATAAAGAAAATGTCATCAATGTATCTCAACCAATGGGCAACTGATTCATAAAACGGGGCTACTTCATTATCGATGTTCTTATGTTCAAAGCGGGCCATGCAGATACTCGCCACTGAAGGGGCAACAGAGGCTCCCATACTGACCCAACCAAATTCAAACGTATTTTGTTAGAGTATCAATTGGAGGCAGTCAAGAAGGAAAATGCTACTTACCCAGTCTGCATCTGTTCTTGGCATATAGAGCTGGATAGACATATGCTGTGCATAATCGCCATCTAGTGTTGGGTCCGGATGTTTGCGCTTTGTTTTTCTTCGAAGAAGTCGTAAGTGACTCCTCCTTTTAGTGATAGTGCTCATGGGCATCGACTCCATTCTTACATTGTTTTCCCGCATAGGGTGATAATGGAGCTAGTAAGAGTAGTAAAATGAGGTGTCCATAAATGCATGTATCTAGGTATGATGTTACTGCAACAGGTATAGGGAGCTTGGGAGGCGGGTGGGCACATATGACTCTACAGCTCTATATGCCAAGAACAGATGCATACTGGTTAAGTAGCATTTTCCGTTCGAGGCATATGAGCTGTAGATCATATGCTGTGCATAGACAACACTGCAGTTATCTCCCAAAGCGGTGGTTAACCTGTATCTATTTACGTAAAACTGCCTGGCCCACTTTAGCTTGTTGTCTTGCTAACACATCTACACAATAGTGTTTTGTGAATGTGTGAGGTGTAGACCATGGCAAATGAGGTGACAGTTTAAACGGAGCGCACAGCGTGTGTAAGTAAATTAAATCAATAGGTAGGAAGGTGCTTAAAGTGAACAAGAGTCTGTCACCAAGACTCTCATAAATAGCCAATGGATGGCTAACAACAGTACATAGAATTCACCAAGCACTCAATTATCAAGTCCACTTTCAAATTCGCAAAATAAGTAAGTTTCTTTAGATTCCTTCTTTTATTCGGTCATCCAATTGAAAGGAAGTTCTTGATACAGCAATACAGCCAACACGTGTTTCGTCTAGTCTGTATTTGACATATAGACTTCTTCAGGGCTGCAAATAATTACAATAATCTAAGTTTAGGTTTGTAATACCGACCAATATAGTGCATCTACAAAATTGTAACATTAACATAGGCTAAAAATTACTTCTCAAAGTTACCGAACAGTGTAACAGAGAAAGCGTAAATCTAAAAGAAGTCCCAAATACCAAGCGTGAAAAGTTGAATCACCAAAGCGTAACAGAACAACTCGCCAGATTGGCAGTCCAAAGTGTGAAACCCAATGTAAGACCGAGTCAATCATGTTAAATAAATAAGTTAGCAACGGAGTAGAATCATACCCCAAATAGGAATAATTTTAAATATTCCTCAAGCCTCGGTATAATCGCGTCTTCTCATCTGTCTGAAAAATTAAAGTACCCTAATCACAAGCCATTCACAAGGGATCAATGATGAATAAAAACGCAAAAGACCAACATAGGTAAAACTCACCCACAACCGAGGGTATATAAATCTCTTGTAGCACGTCTTATTATTATCATCATCACATGTGTGAGGAAAGGGTAGTATCCTCAAACCTCACAGAATTCAGGCAACAACTGCAAGTAAGACGTAACAGAAAGTAACTTCACCATTCACTGGTGATTACAACAAAGCATATTTGAAGAAACAATTTAAGTCATCCCCTTACCTATCTGTATGCCGATTTTATAAATCCAATAATCTTTGTCCCATGATATAAGTAATCCTTCACTGAAAAGGTACCTGCCAAAAATATAAATAATAAGCTCTATACATCTAACTGAAATTGCCAAATGCAGCCATTTAGTGAATAAGCCATTAGGCTTATAATAGTAAGTAACCATTCACCTCGTATTAGAAGTCTCCGAGAGTATCCGACGTTCCGTATTTCCGCGTGCTACGCGGGCGCCATCTTGTAATGGCTTTAAATAGTAACTAAGAACATGCGTCATCTTGGAACGGTGCTATCGTCTAGAATCATGTTACTACGTAAACTAGAAACTTTAAATACATTCTATAGCACAATGGCCGCATTAAGATAGTTGCACGTATATATTCACTGTTGTATAAAATTAAGTAAGTCTATAAGTTGTAATTACGGGTAACAAATCACCTCTTATCCAAAGTGAACGTCATTCAGAATCTCCGCGAAATAGGCGGGCGCCATCTTGTAATGGCTAAAGGTAAAATAAGCATAATATAATACGATAATGTGAACCCAATATCGTGTCTCAACACACCAACTAACCTAGTAAGTAAACACTCTCTACACTGCAAATAAAAGTAGTAATGCCAGCTAAGTGAGGTAGTGTGGCTCACTGGTTAGAGGCGGCAGACCCGAGAGCAGAGGACGGCCCGGGACCAGGGTTCGATTCCCGGCGCGGCAGGTTTCTGGACCAGGGTCAGCGGACTCGATAATTCTCTCGCCTCGGTGCCCACTCTGATCAGCGATCACACTCGGCAACTCTGGGCATTAGCTTGCCTCATCTTCACTAACGGCCCCACCAGACCGCCGGGGATGCCTGGTCTCACCCTGGAGATACCCATTAAGGGACCATCTCTCAGGGAAGCCAGGAAGGGTTTCGCAGCGGTCGAAGCGCGGAGATACTCCCCCGGGAGTGATTCTAGCGCTATATAAACACGCAAATTAATTAAAATTAATTAATGGCGCTATGTGTACTAAGCAATCTCCAATCGCAACATGTAATCACGATCCACAAATGAACGCTAATGTAAGACCAAATGGTGTAAATCATATTACCCTTATAGGAATGGCTCATTACTGGGTAAATGTTACGCACTTAAAACCAAGGTCAGGATAGATTAGCATGAGGAGATAGTAATTAGGGAGTAAGAAAGATTAAGCACACCATAGAGTAAACATAAATAGATCAGTGTAGTTCGCTCACAGATCAAATGAATCACATTTCAAAGATAACAGGAATAAGGACAAGATAACCATATTCTTCATCTTTCATTACCTAAATAATATTCAAATTCGTGGTCAATGTTCATCCCTAGTTCCACTGCTTTCAGTTTCATTAACCACATCACTTCTCTTTGTCGGAGTGCTAATTGTCTATTTCCAGCCCTTGGGTCACGTTTCACATGATCAATTCCATGATATGTAAACAAATGTTTTTCTTTCTCCTGGTAATTTCTAACCATATGAGAGGCAATAGGGTAGCGGGTGTCCCCTGTCTTGAGAGCTCTAAAATGCTCTACCATCCTTTCTCTCAGTTTCCTGATAGTGCTCCCAACATAGATCTGCCCACAGGAGCAGGCTATAACATAAACTACAAAAGTAGTATCACAGTTAATGAAGAAATTTATACAAAATTCCCCAGTATCATTGTAATTAAAAGTCTTAACTTTAGGTTTAGCCCATCTGCAAGGACTACACCTGCCACATTTGTAAAAACCTTTAAAGGTTGCAGTTAGCCAATCAGGTTCAATTTTGTTCACAGGGTAACTAGGACTAATACAATTCGACAGTGTGCGTCCTTTTCTAAAAGTCAGTTCTGGTCTACGCCCAACAAAAGGCAAAATATCTTCATCCATGCTCAATAGATGCCAATGTCTATTCATAATGCTGTACAGTTTTGCACTATCAGTACTGAAGTTAGTAATAAATCTGATTTTCATATCTTTAGTACTATTCTCACTTGTACTTTTACTAAGAGTATTAACCCTTTTGAGTTTTCTTGCCCTCAATGCCGCATCCTCAAAAGTTTTCCTCTGATAACCACGTTTAATAAACCTCTTAGATAGATCTGTGAGGTTAGACTCAAATTCACTGTCTCTAGAGCAGTTACGTCTTGCCCTCACCATTTCACCATAGGGAATGGCTTTAATTTGACTGGAAGGATGGCAACTTTTAGCATGTAAATGTAAATGTAAATGTACATGTATTTATATAGCGCAAATCGCCCACATCGCAGGCATCTATGCGCTTGCTTAGGGAACCCATCCTGGTATTCCCCTGTGAGATACCCCGGCAGGGTATCCACAAGGTGAAAGCCAGGCATCCCGCCGCGAGGGGCCGTTGTGGACATTAAGCAAGCTATTGCCCAGAGTCGCAGAGTGTGAACCCGTTAGTCGAGTAGGCACCGGAGCGAGAATTATCGAGTCCGTGGAATTATTGAGCCCAACCCCCGTCGGGGCGGGGAATTGAACCCTGGTCCAGGGCCGATCTCAGCTTCCGGGTCTGCCGCCTCTAACCCCTGAGCCACACTTCTCCACTAGCTGTAACACTGAATTACAGCTAGTAGGTTTTCGATACATACGTGTACACAGTTTCCCATCCTCAATATAAAGTTCAATGTCCAAGAACATGATGCTGTGAGTGTCATAGTGGGTGGTAAATTCCAAGTTGAGCCTGTTATCATTCAAGTAATCAAAAAAACCTTTAAGTTCATCAATTGTACCAGTCCAGATAAGCAGGCAATCATCAATATAACGCCCCCAGTAATGGATGTGTTGCATCCATTTAGTACCTGATGGGCGCCAGATCCTCTCCGCCTCGAACCACCCCATAAAGAGGTTAGCGAAGGACGGAGCAAATCTGGAACCCATCGCAGTCCCAAGGCGTTGTCTTAACCATGTACCATCAAATAGAAATACATTATTATCCAGAACCATTTTCGTCATTGTTAGAATCATCTGATTATGATCATAAAACTCAGCTGCTCTGTTACTAAGAAAGAAATCCAGTGCATGGATTCCTAACTCATGGTCTATATTCGTGTAAAGTGATACGACGTCTAACGTCACTAGTATCATCCTCTCATCCCATGTCAAATCACACATTAAGTTCAAAACATGCTTAGTATCTTCAATAAACGAAGGAAGATTTCTAACATATGTCTGTAAAAAAGTATCGACATATTGTGAGAGGCGCTCTGTTGGTCCTCCAATCCCTGAAATAATAGGTCTTCCTGGTGGTTGTGTCCTAGACTTATGAATTTTTGGTAAAGTGTACATATATGGTGCTTTGGGTGCCACAACCTGTAAATAAAGATACTCCTCATAGTCCAATAGTGTCAAATCATACCAAATCTTCAGTTGATCATTAATAATTTTGGTAAGAGTCTGCATAGGGTTGACATGTAACTTCTCGTAGTACTTAACATTATTAAGCTGAGAGTAAACCTCCTCTTTGTAGTCAACAGTGTTAAGAACCACCACATTGCCGCCTTTATCGGCTTTACGTATAGTAAGTTCCGAGTTATTCATAAGCTCCTTCAGTGCCACCCTTTCACCAGGAGTAAGATTATCTTTATATCTCATGGGCCTAGCAGAGCATCCTGTATCAATGATTTTGTCAATATCCACATTTACTGCTTTATAAAAAGCATCAATCGTGCTACTCGATGAGGTTTTGGGTGTCCATTTAGACTTTACTTTCAAACCACTACCTTCACTAAGAAATCTATCAACTTCTAAGTCATCAAGCAATTTGTATACAGTAACTGGGTCATCTTCCTTTTCTGTTAGTGAAAGTAATAGCTGAGTCTCTTTCAGTTCCTGAATAGTAATATTACTCAATGGTTTAATTCTCTCAGGTTTGCTTTTTTCTGGTACATTAGCAAAAAATTTCTTTAGTTTGAGTCTCCGCACAAATCTAAATAAATCGATTTTAGTAACATACCAATCATTCATAGTCATTGGACAAAATCCCATCCCCTTACCAAGTAGACTTTTCATGTCATCAGACAATTCAAATGAAGACAGGTTCACAACTTCAATATCCTCAATACCAGCATCATCTCCTACCGCTAGGGTTTCCAGGATCTCAGTCTCATCCCTACCCTTCCTCCCTGTCTTCCTCCTACCTCTCCCCCCCTCTCCTGGTTTTTGTGAATTTAATTCCCGATTCCTTTCCGAATCCCTGTTCCCACGGCGCAATCTGCGCACTTCTACTAAAAAATTATCCTCAGGTGTGGGAAGGGTTGAAGTATCAGGAATGTCTTCATTGTCACTACTTGAAATATTACTAGTGCCAGGATCACTATCACTCGCGGATGCGGTACTACTCTTATTCTTGCTAGAAGGGGTCTTGGTCATTAGGTAGTCAAACTTTCTTGCAAAGGTATAGACACGTCCAGAGTGATAATCCGGCTCATCACGCTTAAGCTTTCTGGCTTTCCTTTGCTTAATATCTGTTTGTAATTCATTTAATTTCTCATCCAGGGTAGTATAATTTTTAATGGTAGCCTCTGGAAGATTCATCTCCTTAATCTCATCTTCAACTTTTTGTATCTCAACTAATAGCTTAGCTATTTTCCTATCGGCATTCTCTATCAAAATATTAATGAGATTCCTTGAACTATTGTTAAGTTCTTTTTCCCAGGTTACATAAAGATCAGGCTCAAGATCTTCATACGTAGGTATGATCTGAGATCTCAGCCCACGAGGAATCCTATTAAGTTTTAAATATTGTCGTAGAGTCGCCGCATCCCACCATTTATTCAATTCAGTACTTTTGAGGGATTCAAGTTTCACAAATTTGGCTCTCAGGCCTTCCTTCTTAGTCTCCTTTGCTGGTCCCATGGCGGCTCCTATAGATCCGCCTGCCACTAAATTATCAAATAGTTGTTCGGCTTCTTTGTCTCGGTTCATTCTCACTTATGCGGCTGCTCCTAAACTAAATAAACTGGGCAAATGAGGTGACAGTTTAAACGGAGCGCACAGCGTGTGTAAGTAAATTAAATCAACAGGTAGGAAGGTGCTCAAAGTGAACAAGAGTCTGTCACCAAGACTCTCATAAATAGCCAATGGATGGCTAACAACAGTACATAGAATTCACCAAGCACTCAATTATCAAGTCCACTTTCAAATTTGCAAAATAAGTAAGTTTCTTCAGATTCCTTCTTTTATTCGGTCATCCAATTGAAAGGAAATTCTTGATACAGCAATACAGCCAACACGTGTTTCCTCTAGTCTGTGTTTGACATATAGACTTCTTCAGGGCTGCAAATAATTACAATAACCTAAGTTTAGGTTTGTAATACCGACCAATATAGTACATCTACAAAATTGTAACATTAACATAGGCTAAAAATTACTTCTCAAAGTTACCGAACAGTGTAACAGAGAAAGCGTAAAACTAAAAGAAGTCCCAAATACCAAGCGTGAAAAGTTGAATCACCAAAGCGTAACAGAACAACTCGCCAGATTGGCAGTCCAAAGTGTGAAACCCAATGTAAGACCGAGTCAATCATGTTAAATAAATAAGTTAGCAACGGTGGAAATTGACAAAATCATTGATACAGGATGCTCTGCTAGGCCCATGAGATATAAAGATAATCTTACTCCTGGTGAAAGGGTGGCACTGAAGGAGCTTATGAATAACTTAGAACTTACTATACGTAAAGCCGATAAAGGCGGCAATGTGGTGGTTCTTAACACTGTTGACTACAAAGAGGAGGTTTAGTCTCAGCTTAATAATGTTAAGTACTACGAGAAGTTACATGTCAACCCTATGCAGACTCTTACCAAAATTATTAATGATCAACTGAAGATTTGGTATGATTTGACACTGTTGGACTATGAGGAGTATCTTTATTTACAGGTTGTGGCACCCAAAGCACCATGTATGTACACGTTACCAAAAATTCATAAGTCTAGGACACAACCACCAGGAAGACCTATTATTTCAGGGATTGGAGGACCAACAGAGCGCCTCTCACAATATGTCGATATATTTTTACAGACATATGTTAGAAATCTTCCTTCGTTTATTGAAGATACTAAGCATGTTTTGAACTTAATGTGTGATTTGACATGGGATGAGAGGATGATACTAGTGACGTTAGACGTCGTATCACTTTACACGAATATAGACCATGAGTTAGGAATCCATGCACTGGATTTCTTTCTTAGTAACAGAGCAGCTGAGTTTTATGATCATAATCAGATGATTCTTACAATGACGAAAATGGTTCTGGATAATAATGTATTTCTATTTGATGGTACATGGTTTAGACAACGCCTTGAGACTGCGATGGGTTCCAGATTTGCTTCGTCCTTCGCGAACTTCTTTATGGGGTGGTTCGAGGCAGAGAGGATCTGGGGCCCATCAGGTACTAAATGGATGCAACACATCCATTACTGGGGGCATTATATTGATGATTGCCTGCTTATCTGGACTGGTACAATTGATGAACTTAAAGGTTTTTTTGATTACTTGAATGATAACAGGCTCAACTTGGAATTTACCACCCACTATGACACTCACAGCATCATGTTCTTGGACATTGAACTTTATATTGAGGATGGGAAACTGTGTACACGTATGTATCGAAAACCTACTAGCTGTAATTCAGTGTTACATGCTAAAAGTTGCCATCCTTCCAGTCAAATTAAAGCCATTCCCTATGGTGAAATGGTGAGGGCAAGACGTAACTGCTCTAGAGACAGTGAATTTGAGTCTAACCTCACAGATCTATCTAAGAGGTTTATTAAACGTGGTTATCAGAGGAAAACTGTTGAGGATGCGGCATTGAGGGCAAGAAAACTCAAGAGGGTTAATACTCTTAGTAAAAGTACAAGTGAGAATAGTACTAAAGATATGAAAATCAGATTTATTACTAACTTCAGTACTGATAGTGCAAAACTGTACAGCATTATGAATAGACATTGACATCTATTGAGCATGGATGAAGTTATTTTGCCTTTTGTTGGGCGTAGACCAGAACTGACTTTTAGAAAAGGACGCACACTGTCGAATTGTATTAGTCCTAGTTACCCTGTGAACAAAATTGAACCTGATTGGCTAACTGCAACCTCTAAAGGTTTTTACAAATGTGGCAGGTGTAGTCCTTGCAGATGGGCTAAACCTAAAGTTAAGACTTTTAATTACAATGATACTGGGGAATTTTGTATAAATTTCTTCATTAACTGTGATACTACTTTTGTAGTTTGTTATAGCCTGCTCCTGTGGGCAGATCTATGTTGGGAGCACTATCAGGAAACTGAGAGAAAGGATGGTAGAGCATTTTAGAGCTCTCAAGACAGGGGACACCCGCTACCCTATTGCCTCTCATATGGTTAGAAATTACCAGGAGAAAGAAAAACATTTGTTTACATATCATGGAATTGATCATGTGAAACGTGACCCAAGGGGTGGAAATAGACAATTAGCACTCCGACGAAGAGCAGTGATGTGGTTAATGAAACAGAAAGCAGTGGAACTAGGGATGAACATTGACCACGAATTTGAATAATATTTAGGTAATGAAAGATGAACAATATGGTTATCTTGTCCTTATTCCTGTTATCTTTGAAATGTGATTCATTTGATCTGTGAGCGAACTACACTGATCTATTTATGTTTACTCTATGGTGTTGTGGTATTGAGTTCTCCAGGCCAACATACTCTGCAGAATACCCACTACACCATAAGAACTGTTGGCACGGAAACTAGAAAATGCAAAAGACAAGTTTATTAAGACCCCATGGGGTGGTGGTACATTCCTACAGCACCCTTCGGTAATGCAAGAAGTATCACACCGAACATCGGTGTGAGTCCTTCTTTTATACAATAAAAAGGTAGGCGGTACATGGTTACAGAGTTTTCGGTACATATATGGTCATTTTTGGAATACAGCCAACTCATGGGAGGAGTTACAACACCACTGGTCAGTTTGGCGAAACATTCCTAAGGGGTGATTGGTCAGTCGGAACTGCGCATGTGCGGGCTTGGCCGTTACTAAAAATAGCCTGTTGCTGGGCAAACTCAGGTGGTCAGTGGCACGGACAAAGGGCTAAAGGGCATGCTGACCACGAGGCAGCTCATTCTCTAAAATGGCCGCCGTAACATTCAAAATGGCGTTTTCAAGTAAGGCCAAGATAAAGGGAATAACATGTAGCAAAGCTTAACGCTAACCCGGTCATTGTCAAATTACGACAGACGACCCTTTTAGCGTTTAGCTGAAGCTACCTCATAATGGACATAATCAGGATACTCATCTTCTATATCGATGGACATAATCTGGGCCACTTCTTTATGAAGCATTAATTCATTTTGAGCAAAAGTTCGCCTGGAGGGAATACAAGCTGATAAACACATAGAACATAAAGCAGGGCCACATTGTATACATAGGCATAAGAAGAATAATATCCCAACTATGATACATAAGATTGTCAGTAGCTTCCAGCCCCATGTACTAAGCATTGACCAGAACCACCCCGAAAAGGTCCATGTACCATTGTCCGGATGTATCTCAGCAGCAATTTTATGCAATTTGGATATGGCATCATATACAGATGGTGAATTGTCAGGCACGTAAACACAGCAACTACTTCCGATAATTCGGCATGCCCCCCCTCGATCAGCTAGAACTACATCTAGAACCATCCGGTTCTGAAGCGTTACAATTCTGGATATTTGAAGTTCTTCAGTTATATTCCCCAATGCAAAAGCAGTATCATTGGCAACAGCTTCAACAACACGAGTTAATCGTCGTATCTTCCGACTGTTCAGAGCAGCTCCCACAAAGGAAAACAAACCCAAGTTAAAATCTACATATTGTTGCAGTGCAGTATCGGTTTGATCGATATCTTCAAGAGCTACTGCTCTTTTGACTCTGTTTAGCACAAAGTCATGATACAAAATATAATCATTATGATACATTGGTGGGGCAATGAATACAGGGGGCAATACAAAAGAAATGTAGCATGTTCCTAACCATCCTAACGGAAGACGATGATAACCTTTATTGCCACATATGAAGTATGTATTTCGGGAGGCTACAAACGAAATGCCATTCGGGCTATCAAAAGTAAGTGTGGTGTTACATTCACTTCTGCCAACCGGGATTGTGCCTTTATTACGTATGCAGAGATCGGCTTTTGTATCAATGACATTAATTACATGAGAATTAGACATGTTAATGTTCCGTTGGTTACTGTAAATTCGTGGTGCAGATACATTGTCGGGGCGGTACTCCTCCCATTCGAACCGAGTACCCTCAGCTTGTGGATAGCCGTCCCGATCATGGTAGCATATCTTATTTAAGCGGAAAAGCAACCCCCCTTTTGTTGGCCAGCGCAAAGTAAACAGGAGAGTGTACCAGGCATTGCAAGACCCATTGTGAGAAAACGGGAGTGGGATAAGCGGAGTGCCTCCTTTTTTCTGATGTCCAGGCAACATCCCACATACCCAACAGTTAGAAGTGTTCGTCATGTTGTGAGTATGATGCAAGATTTGAATGAAGCTATTGTTCAAGTAAGTCTGTCGGTGCCGTTCTTCATGATACGGTAAGGTGAACTGAAAATGTTCAGATGGAGCCGGGGTAGTCGGCAGCAAATGTTCTCGTGCAGGTACCACAAGTTCTACTATCCAGGCTATCACAGCTATCACCACAATTGTCAACACAAACAGTACAGCACCAAGGATTCTTTTGTCTCGTGCCGCAGAAGATGCCATAGTTCAAAAAGTTCACAATGTCTCAAATATAAACCTAACAAAAAAAAAACGAGGGCTGAGCCCTGAGGTAGCCGTTGTTTTCTTCTCCGGGGTCAAGACGGGTGTCGCTACTCTTGGCAGAACTGATCCCCCCCCCCTTGAGATTCCCGGCTTCCGTTTCACAAACCTGGAGCGGTAACTCAACCAGTCTCGCACCAAAAAAAAAAAAAATCTTCCTCTTATCGTGGTCGCAGATTGTATCATTGTCGTCCAGAAACAGTGTGGTCCGGGAAGGCTCCCTCCGATTCGGCCGACGTCACAGCTGGGCATTTTTCCTCGTCCAAGATGTCTCTGTAGTCAGATAGCACAGTAGGATTCACCAGGTCCGGAGAGACACGGCGGCAGTGAGTTTAATGCACCCACCGCTTCCTGTTGGTCACTCGCACAGCCGTTCGAGTTGCAAGCAGGACCTGCTCTGGGCCACGCCACCTCGGTTCCAAGCTGTTTGCTCTCTCGAAGGATTTAACCATCACGTAATCCCCAGGACGACGATTGTGAGCCTGAGGTTCTGTGACGATCGTAAGTGGTGTTTTCGACTCGCACGAATATGGTCGAGTCTGGTATCTACGAACCGCAAATGACGAGGTTAGTGGGTGTACGCGTTTTCGCTGTGCTAGCCTAAACCGTTCGTCTGTTTCGTGGGTTTCTCTATCTGTACCCACGGGTTCCATCTTAGATACGGCATCCATTTTGTCTCTTGCCCTCAAGTAGCCAGCGAACGGACGCTGTCCGCTTCGCGACCCTGGGATTCCCAAGACTTTTGCGGAAGACACGTTTCCTTTGAAAGTGTCTTTATGATGAGGGGATGACACTGTAAGGCAGATGGCCCCGCTCGAGGCTCATCTTGCCGTGCCGGTCTATTGTCTTAGTTGTGCATCTCATTAGGCACGTCCCTTTGATGCCTGCAGCTCGTGTTTCCCGATACCACCCCTTTTACACCCTTTCCGATCTCCCCACTGTTTCTGCCTTCCTCTGCACCTGTTTCTGTTCCTTCCTCGATCTGTTTACTGCTGATTGGAATGTACTAATGGTAGGAAGATGGGTTTTTACAGTTGGGAACCACCGAATGTTTCTGTACTTATGTTCCGGGCCCTGAATACATGAAAGCGATCCCTTATGGTCTTTACGATGGGAACCAAGTTGTAAACCTTTGTGTATCATGTTAACCTATGAGAGAAAATTGTATAAAAGGAGCGACCCACAGTAGCAATTCGAATCAGGCTCCGTGAACTTACATGTTATGTACTTCTCGTGACTTCTGTGTTCCCTGCAGTAATAAACCTCGAATCTTTGACGCCGAAGGAAGTGTCCCGTGTCTCTGTCATTTGTACGCCGGAACAGGTTACCCACGAAGGTTTCAGGTGTTGTCCCCTGGCACCGCTGGGTCTTAGAAAAACCCAGTCCTTCAGTTGGCGCCCAACGTGGGGCTGCATCAGTGGTACTGGTCCAAGCCCGACGATCGTGAGGAACTTCGTGTGAAATCTCCGAGGGAAGGTGCACCCCGCTTCATCGATCCTGTTGTCGAAACAAGTGGCCCGACGACTTTTCCCGCGAACATTCCCGCCTCCTGACGGCTGCGACGGACTGCTGCCCTGACTGTAGACCTGTTTTGGCGCCTGGCGTAGACCTTGGTACAGCGAGACGATTGACGGGCCTTCCTGGTGACGCCATCGATCTTTGAGTTAAGTATTTGTGGGTCGCTCCCAGAGTCCTTAGTTGTGGGTGCTTAGTTGTTGCATGGTTCCATTGCATTTGTGGTTCTTAGTACTTGGTTCTTTGTTGTAATATTTGACGTCTGCAGTCGCCAAAAAACCGAGGGTTTTTGCTCTTTGCAGGGACTTTGTAAATCCTATAACCCTTGAAGTTTGTGAAACTCGGCTGGTGTGCAAGATGCCTGGCCGTAGTACTTTGTTCAGTTGTTTTAGAAAGTGTGGTGCGGATTCCCGACTGGAGGACTCGTGTCCGATACCTCCGGTTGGAACTCCAACTTATGAGTTGTATAGCAAACACAGGTTCGGTCCAATTACATTCAACGAGTATTGGATTCGCTATACTAAAAAGGATGGTGTCCTTAGTTGGCCACCTCATGGTAGTTTTGAGACCCCGATTCTAGACAATCTTGAAGCTAAATTGTTTAAGAGAAAATCAAGGCCGGCCATGTTTGATTCCTTTCGGTTGTGGCGTAAAGAAGCCAAACAGAGAGAAATCAGACAGATTAAACGTAATCAGAGAGATGGAGTTGTTACCACGGTAAGAAAAGCAGAGCAGTTTCAGCGAGATAAGGAGGAAAAGGAAAAGGAAGTTTTCGATAGACTACAGCGTATGTCTGTAGATAAGTGTTACCCCGCTTTACCGACGGGTACGGATAAGAAGGAGGAATCAGTTGAGGACCCATTACTGTCCTATCTTTTGAAGTCACCACCTCCGTACGCACAGGGTACCGCAGCTCCTGTGGTTCCCCCTGTACCTGCTCCTGTACCTGTTCCCCAACCTGTTCCTCAACCTGTACCCGTTCTTCCGACTGTTCCTGCTCCCTTGCCTACTTCTGTCCCTACTGCTCCTCCGCTTGTACTTCCTCATACTCCTGCTCCTGCTTCTGCTCCTGTTCTACTTACTCCCGCTGTTCATTCTGTTTCTGACACTTCCCTTGTTAATCCCTTATGTTATTCTTCTCCATCTGCCCGACGTCGTACCCCTTCTGTTGCTGCTAACTTTTTCAATTCTCTTGGACCTATTCTTGAGTCCGCTGGTTCGGACGGTCCTCAAAGACGAAGTCAGCTTCCCGGTAATCGGGAACGTGCCGCACTGTATAATATGGCGATGGGTTGGATGACATACCCCCTTAGAAATCCTCCACGTGCAGTGTTGAATACGTTTTGTCAATTCAACATACCGACGCAAAGATACGTTTTTGAAGAAATGTGTAAGGTTCTACGTGACCAAATATCGGCTGATGCATCTGACGAGGTTTTGACTGCTTTGACTGATCTTCAGCTTCAGTTTTCGAGCGGAATGTTAGTAGGCACCAATGTTCGACGTGCTGTCGAGCAGTTGCTGTCTTTTCGTCCCTCTATAATGCCTCGAGCATTGTTTGTAGAAGACATTGAGGGACCGTTAGGAGCGCCTGGTCAGTATCCCATGCGCGAAGTACCACCGGTGTGGGTGCCTGCGGATCCTAATGCTAATCCCATTATTCCCCCATACTTTCAGAGAGTGTGGATACACCTCCCGTGGAAACGATCGGAAGTTTTGCAGGTAAAGCAATCTTTGCCGGACCCTCGCAAAAATCCTGCAGGGTACTATAAAGAATTGTCGCAGCTTGTGGATGCTACGGTTATGAACCTCGCCGACATTGATATGTTGTTCGGTAACGTAGTTCCTCAACCGGTTTGGGCAAAGATCCGTCAAGAAAACCATGTGGCAGAATTAGGTGGTGATTGGGCTGCTCTTATAGCGGCGGATGCCTTGCAAGTTGGTGGGGCTAAACCTGAACAGTTAATTACAGCTTTGCCTCAGAGAATTATTACTCTTATGAAAACGCTCATGCCAGCTATGAAGGTGAATTGGGACAAGTTGTCTGCTTGCAAACAAAAGAATGACGAGAGTGTCTCTGATTTCTTTACGAGATTTGAGGAGGCATTCATCGATCATAGTGGTCAGGATATGGGTACCGAGGGAGGTCAGAGGTTGTTCGTGGACAAATTTGTCTCTAACTTGTTGCCGGACTTAAGCAACAAATTAAGGAATTCTGAGAGTGCGTGGGCTGTTTCTACTTCTGCTCAAATATTGGCCACAGCCCAATATTATGAGAATAGGGAGAAAGAAGAGAATGATCGTGCTGACAAAAAGACAAAAGAACTCAAAACTAAAGTGTTGTTGCAACAGGCGTATCCCCCACGTTCGAATCCGAATGATTCACAACAACGAAACAGATCACAATCTCAGTCAAATAGGTTGCAATCACGAAATGACTCCTCTTCGCAGAGATCTTCATTAGGGTACAATCAGTGTGCCTATTGTAGGGGTGAGGGTCATTTGAAATTCGATTGTCCAGTTTTACGTGATCGAAATAGTGGTAGTTCATCTAGAGGAGGTCGTAGTGGTCCGCAGCAGGCATCACGTGGTAGAGGCCGTGGTGTTCAAAATGATCGTTCAGACAATTCTTCAGACTCTAATAATTGTTTTGATCAGCGTGGATCATCACAAGGAAGATCTGCGCAGTACAATGTAGACGATTATTACGTCGATCAGGGAACTGACGACGGTAATTACTAGGACAGCCATAGACAAGGAGAGGGAGTAGTATCAGTTCCGGTTGATCAGAGAGGGCCTTACGTCGCAGTTGCCACCTCGGGCATCGTTGAGCATTTTCTGTTGGACACTGGTGCAGCGAAAAGTTCCATCATGCATTCGAAACTCCCTGGCGCACCTTTGTCTGGCTTAACAAATGTTTCCGTTGGATTCTCTGGCGCCCCTGTTAGCAATCCGGTTTCGTGCCCTTTGCCTCTTACAATTGGGCCTCGTGAGCTGAAAGCTCCGTTGATTTTGACCACTGGTTGTGGTGAAAATCTTTTGGGCCTGGATTTGCTTAAACGTCTGTATGCGACTTTGTATTGTTCTCCTGCGGGAGTAAAGCTTACCTTGGGTGAGAGAGTTATCTCTCCAATGTACTTGTCTCTCGATAAGCTTCCACCGGAATTGAGTTCTCTTCCTGCATCTTTGTGGGCAACAGGTCCCAATGACGTGGGCCTGCTTGACATCTCCCCTTATGTTGTTCACTTGAAATCTAATGTGCGTTTGCCACGTATTCCCCAGTATCGTATCTCCCTTGACGTGGAACGAGCATTGTTAGCGATCATCTATGATCTGATCGAAAAAGATGTTATCGAGGAGACACGGGGAAACGTGTGCAATAGCCCTGTACTGCCCATTTTGAAACAAACTGATCCATCAAAACCACCTGTTTATCGTTTTGCTATCGATTTACGGGAGGTAAATAAAATTGTGATTCCTCAGTTCCCTGTGGTGCCTGACATTACGGCTCTCCTAACTCTGATTCCAGCCTCTGCATCTTGGTTCTCAGTGATCGATCTGAAGAATGCTTTTTTCAGCATTTCGATTGCTGAGGAGAGTAGAGACCTTTTCGGTTTCTCTCTTGGTGGCCGCAGCTTTAGGTTTAAACGTGCTCCTCAGGGCTACTGTGAGAGTCCATCGATATACAGTCAAGCCTTGATGCGTTTGTGTTGCCGGCCGGTGCGGCCTTGATCCAATACGTCGACGACCTATTGGTGGCTGCAGACACTCAGGACATTTGCAAAACTGCTACAGTGTCGTTGTTGCAACATCTCTGTGACTTACATCACAAAGTGCCACCTTCTAAACTACAATATTGTTGTCAAGAAGTAACCTATCTAGGTCACTTATTGTCAAAGGAGGGAAGAAGGTTGACCCCAGAGAGAATTGCAGCGATTGCGCGAATGACTGTGCCAACGACTCAGAGAGATGTGCGTGCCTTTTTAGGTATCACGTCATACTGCAGGCAATGGATTCCAAATTTTTCATTGCTAGCGAAACCATTGGTGGCTCTTACGTGCAAGGATGTTCCAACTCCTTTGCCATGGACGGAAGAATGTCAGAAAAGTTTTTCTGAATTGCGTGACGCGTTGTGTTCGGCTCCTGTGTTAGGTACCCCTGACTACAGTAAGCCGTTTACATTATACGTTCACGAGAGGGAAGGTTGTGCGTTGAGTGTCTTGACGCAACAGTTCTGTGGCAAACAGCGTCCATGTGCATATTTTTCCTCGACCTTGGACCCGGTAGCTAGAGCATTGCCGAGTTGTTTGAGAGCAACAGCGGCAGCTGCGGTGTCCATCCGACAATCTGCAGGATTGGTCATGGATAATATGCTTACGGTGATGGTTCCGCACGCAGTTGACACTCTTTTGAATCGTACAAAAACCCAACACTTGACGAGTGCGAGGTTGTCTGGGTACGAGTTGACGCTGTTGGCAAGTCACATTCAGATAAAGCGTTGTAATGTCCTGAACCCGGCGACTTTGTTGCCAATTAGTATGGAATCAGATGAAGTAGCACCTCATGACTGCTACTTACGGACAGAAGAGGAAACAAAAGGTTGTGTGGACCTGAAAAACACTCCCTTGGAAGATCCCGATGGGACTCTGTATGTGGATGGTTCATGTTTTAAATTGCCAAATGGTGATGTAACGACTGCGTATGCTGTGGTAACTTTGAATACTGTTGTGGAAACTGCGAGATTGAATCAGAATTCTGCCCAGGCTGCAGAGCTGATTGCTTTGACTAGAGCGTGTGTGTTGTCGAAAGGGAAACGGGTGAATGTGTTTACCGACAGCCAATACGCTTTTGGCGTCGCGCATAGTTTTGGACGGTTGTGGAGAGAGAGAGGTTTTATGACGTCGCATGGCACTAAGATTCAGCATGGACAGCTTGTGAATGATCTTTTGGATGCACTTACATTGCCTAAGCAGGTGGCGATTGTCAAATGTAGTGCGCACCGTAAAGTGACGGATAATGTGGGCCGTGGTAATGCGTTTGCGGATGAGACTGCTAAGGAGACTGCCCGGAACCTTAGCACTAGAATGTATGTGACGAGTTCGGTTAGGTGGCCTACAGTGACTGGTATGTGTGAGGATACTATCGAGAGTGTGAAAGCGATACAGAATGAGGCCACTGAGACTGAAAAGAGGAAGTGGAAAGAGAGTACGGGAAAGTTGGATGCGAATGGTTGCTGGATTGATTTGTCGGAGCATAAGAGATGGATGTTGCCGGATGCGTATGTGCTAGCTGTCGTGACGATGGCACACGGTTTAGCACATATTAGTGCGAAAGGTATCTGCAAGTTGTTGTCCCCTGTGTGGAAGAATGATGGTATCACTAAATGTGCTGAGAGATTGGTTAAGAATTGCATGATATGTATGATGTACAATCCTGGTAAGGGAACCCCTACACCTCCTGGCCATTTTGCTCCCCCTTCATGTCCTTTTGAGGTGATTCAACTGGACTTCATCCATATGGAGCGATGCAATAACCTTAAATACGTTTTAGTTGTGGTTTGCGCATTCTCCCGATGGATTGAAGCCTACCCTCTCAAAGATAACACAGCTCTGTCCACTGCGAAAATCCTACTGAAGGAATACTTTCCTCGGTATGGAATGCCACGGATTGTATGGTCTGATAACGGAAGTGAGTTTGTGGGGAGTGTGATGAAGAGTGTGTGTAAGGGCCTTGGAATTACTCAAAAATTCCATAGCGCCAATCATCCCCAGTCAGCAGGTTTGGTTGAAGGGTATAATGGCACCCTTAAATTAAAATTAGCGAAGATTCAGGCTACGACTGGTCTTTCGTGGCCTGACGCTTTGCCTCTGGCTCTGTTGTCAACAAGGGCGACTGTACACTCCCGAGTAGGGCTCAGTCCCTATGAAATAGTGTTCGGTCGTCCTGCGAATGTTTGGGGGGTCCCTAGACCGAGTGTGTTTTCTGATCTTGAGTACCCAATGTTGATCGACTATCTTCATGATCTGACTGCTAAACTGAGGTTAATTCACCAACAGGTCTTTGAAGCACTGCCGACGCAGACGGAGGGTCCAGGCCACCAGCTCCAGCCCGGAGACTGGGTGGTGACTCGCAATTTCGGAAGAAAACGAAATCTTGAACCCCGCTTCACTGGACCCTACCAAGTCCTCCTTGCCACGAGAACTGCGGTTCGTTTGGAAGGCCGCAAGAACTGGGTGCATGCCACCCACACCAAAAAGGTACCTATACCTTTATCAGCGGACTCGTGGGTGAGGAAGGGCATTGCCTCGTCTGAAACGGAAACATTGCAGACCTTCGTACCTTTTAGCGACGCTCAGCCTGTCGGAGAATCCTCAGTGCAGCAGAACGACATTGTTGAACATTTGTCACCACAACACTCAAGATCTGAACAATTGACTGATCAACAGAACTCTGTTCCCTCATCGGATCCATTGTTTGATGAACAGACACGTCCTGGGAAAAGCCGATATTTTCTGCGATCCAATACTAAAGACTAATAAAGAAATATAATTGCTTTGTCCCTTGACATCTACGTTACCCCATTGCCACAATCAGTTTGAACACTCGTACAACTGTGGTTTCGTAAATATTGAGTTTTTCCCATATATGTGTTTTTGCTTCCACAGCTAGGAGACTTTGTATATACTTGTAAATTAAGATACCTTGCATCCGGGTGAACCGTAGGGCCGCGCGCGTACTTCCTTCTGGTTAGTAGGTCTTGACACTAGGTCGGAGACCGTCGGTTCCTGGGAACTCCTGGGGATTGACTACTGCTACACAGAACGAAGTGCGTCAAGAAACGTTGCGGACGGTTTTAGAGGATGGCGTTTTCGAAGCTGTTGGATTTGGAAAAAGCTCAGGCCCAAAGATTCAAACTGCAACAAATTACTCGTACAAAATGCTTCATGTTTCAGGTGTTCCTTCTGTTTCTAACTGTTTCCTTGTTATTGGCGGGTGGGGTGTATTATATGATACAGTACTTCCTACCTTCTGCCATACCTACTCCTACTTCTGAACCTAAACTTACCTCCACTGTGTCCCCTCATTCCTTTCACATCCTACCCCAACACGAGCAGGTTAGACGTGCGGAATTCATGAATAATTCCTTCATTCAGCTCCTTCATCAACATCAGTTGGTGGTTAACACTACCAATTGTTGGGTGTGTGGGTTAATGCCACATACCACTGATAAGGGAATTCCGTACCTGGTCCTTCCTTATAGTTCCCAGGGTTCAGCTCGAGCATTCCAAACAATGTTTCGAAGTGCACTAGATTCCTACCCCAATCGAGAGCCACGTCCTCCGCACTTTGGTCCCGGTCCGTACCACAAGCCTTTGGCTATAGCGATCGCTGATTTAGATAGGGATATCTATGAGCCGTCGCTCATCCCAGAGGAAGAGGTGCGAGCCTATAGGGATCTGAGTGAGGTTGAGTATAGTGCGCTCGTGGGTGAAAGACAGCTTAAAAGCTCGTCTCCAATATGGATCGTACCCCACCTTGGTAATTTCTGTCTAAAAGGTCGTGGCCGAAGCCCGAGAGCTCATCTTGGAGAGAGTGCTTGCTCCGAGACGTATGTCTTACCGATGCTCTCTTCTCCTGTGTTTCTGACTGCCAAGGGTACGTACTTCGTCTGTCATGATCGTGCGTATACGTGGTTGCCCTCTGACTTTGCGGGCACATGTTACATTGCAAATTTGTTGCCACCGACTTTTACAGTCGCCTCCGATTACCACAAGACTCGAATTGTGAGGGGCGTGATTAGCGAAGAGGACACTGCCGGTCAAGAGGCAGGAGACTTTTTCAAGGGTTTCTTTCCGTTTTGGGGACCTATGGTCAATAGTAGGAACCTGAGACAGTTGACCCGAGTGGTGGAATCGACTGCTAATATCACTGCCAGTGCCCTTGGTAATATTACAGCAGAACTTCAGGCGGATAGGCTTATGACGCTACAAAACCGTATGGTTTTAGACGTTGTTTTGGCGGATCGAGGTGGAGTATGTAAGGTGATCCATTCGAGCTGCTGTATTTTCATTCCAGATAACGCTCCGACTGTCTATCAAGCCATCTCAAAGTTGCATAAGATCTCTGAGTCCATACACGTGGACGTAGGGGATTGGACGCTACTTGGGTGGTTTCGGGGCCTGATGTCGACTTGGGGTTGGAAAATTCTGATGATCATCGGAGTTGTTGTAGCATTCCTGTTCACGTGTTGCCTTTGTGTGCAGTGTGGTCCTGCCTTATATGGCCTCTGTGCTACGACGTGTATAAGACAGCCGCCTGTTACCAAAGGAGCTCTGATGGATAGAATTATGTTGCAGCAACATCTAGATGGTCTGATGAATATCGAATATGATTCCGACTAGTGCTTGCCTACATGAGGGCAAAAGGAGCGTCTGAGGTTCTGTGACGATCGTAAGTGGTGTTTTCGACTCGCACGAATATGGTCGAGTCTGGTATCTACGAACCGCAAATGACGAGGTTAGTGGGTGTACGCGTTTTCGCTGTGCTAGCCTAAACCGTTAGTCTGTTTCGTGGGTTTCTCTATCTGTACCCACAGGTTCCATCTTAGATACGGCATCCATTTTGTCTCTTGCCCTCAAGTAGCCAGCGAACGGACGCTGTCCGCTTCGCGACCCTGGGATTCCCAAGACTTTTGCGGAAGACACGTTTCCTTTGAAAGTGTCTTTATGATGAGGGGGATGACACTGTAAGGCAGATGGCCCCGCTCGAGGCTCATCTTGCCGTGCCGGTCTATTGTCTTAGTTGTGCATCTCATTAGGCACGTCCCTTTGATGCCTGCAGCTCGTGTTTCCCGATACCACCCCTTTTACACCCTTTCCGATCTCCCCACTGTTTCTGCCTTCCACCGCACCTATTTCTGTTCCTTCCTCGATCTGTTTACTGCTGATTGGAATGTACTAATGGTAGGAAGATGGGTTTTTACAGTTGGGAACCACCGAATGTTTCTGTACTTATGTTCCGGGCCCTGAATACATGAAAGCGATCCCTTATGGTCTTTACGATGGGAACCAAGTTGTAAACCTTTGTGTATCATGTTAACCTATGAGAGAAAATTGTATAAAAGGAACGACCCACAGTAGCAATTCGAATCAGGCTCCGTGAACTTACATGTTATGTACTTCTCGTGACTTCTGTGTTCCCTGCAGTAATAAACCTCGAATCTTTGACGCCGAAGGAAGTGTCCCGTGTCTCTGTCATTTGTACGCCGGAACAGGTTACCCACGAAGGTTTCAGGTGTTGTCCCCTGGCACCGCTGGGTCTTAGAAAAACCCAGTCCTTCAAGCCTCTCCAATAGAGTTGTCAGGGAGCGCTTCTCGAACCTGTTGGTGAATAGAGAGTAAATCATTTGTCAATCGTGCCAAATAATCGTTCATCATTATACAAGGCATATCATGTAACAATCGAGGCTTAGGAACTCCCCATATATTCATCGGCCTTCCAAATACCACTTCATAAGGTGTGAGGCCAGTTCGAAAGTGGGGCACTGATCTAATAGAGAGTAACGCTAACGGCGAAGCATCCGGCCACTTCAAAGACGTGGATGCCACAATCTTAGCCAACTTTAGTTTCAAAGTGGCATTGTACCGTTCGACAAGACCTACTGACTGAGGATGGAACACATCATGGAACTTTTGCTGAATCCCCAACCCCTTCAGCACATACTCCACAATTTTCCCAACAAAATGAGGACCATTATCGCTCCACAAAAATTTGCAAACGCCATATCGAGGGAAGTACTCTTTGAGCAAAACCTTAGCTGTTGTCAAAGCTGTATTATCCTTCGTGGGGAAGGCCTCAACCCATTTACTGAAGGCACACACCACCACTAAGACATACTTAAGGTTATTGCAACGCTCAAGCTGGATGTAATCCATTTGTAGTACCTCGAATGGTGCAGAAGGTGGAACGAACCCTCCTTTCGGAGTATGCGTCCCTTTTGCAGGATTGTGCTGTAAACATATCAAACAGGTCTGCACTACTCTCTTGGCCGTGTTAGCAATCTCAGGATGCTCCCAAACTCGTGTGAGCAATCGAGTAATTGCAAGAGCTCCAACATGTGCCAACCCGTGTGTCATCTGGACCATCGCTTGCAAGTAAGCTGCAGGCAATTTCCATCGTTCCATATCTTTGCTCCTCCAACAACCCTCATCATCCAGCACCCCCTCTGCTGCCCAGGTTGCAAGGAAAACACAATCATGGTGTTCTTCCTCTTGGCCCTCAGCAACCGGATATGGCAATAAAGTGGCAGGGTTCAGGGTAGCGCATCTTTTCAGTTTGATATGAGGCGCCAGAAGTGTGAGCTCATATCCTGTTAAACGTGCGCTCGTAAGATACTGTGTTTTCGTTTGATTTAACAGGGCATCTACTGCATGGGGAACTAGCACCAACAGTTTGTGCGACAAAACTATTCCCTCACTCTGCCGTATAGCTACTGCTGTTGCTGCAACCGCTCGGAAACACCCAGGTAACCCTCGCGCTACAGGATCAAGAATGGCTGAGAAATACGCACATGGCCTCTGCTTATCCCCGTGTGTCTGCACTAACACTGATAACGCGCACCCATCTTTCTCGTGCACGTACAACGTGAAAATCTTTGTGTAATCTGGTGTACCTAACACGGGTGCAGAGCAAAGAGCCTGTCTCAATTGTTCAAAAGCATTTTGACATTCATCTGTCCATTCAAGAGGCATTGGTGTGGTTTGGGACAGTAACGCTAGCAAAGGTTTTATGATGTGCGAAAACCCCATTATCCACTGTCTACAAAAAGACGTTAACCCTATAAAGGCACGTACATCTCTCTGAGTGCGGGGGACTGGTGTATCTAAAATTGCTTGAATTCGATCAGATGTTAATGCACGCCCCTCCTTAGACAAAAGATGACCGAGGTAGGTCACCTTTGGTCTACAATATTGCAATTTCTTCCTAGAAACCTTGTGGTTGTTCTGAGATAGAAAAGAGAGCAAAGCAAGAGTACTCTTCTCACATTGTGCATAGGTGTCTGCCGCCAATAAGAGATCATCTACGTACTGGCTGGGAAAACAGTTGAAACAAACAACGTGACTGCGTGTCAGCCGGGGGCCCAGTCATTTAATGAAGCTGTCAGAACCATACATAAAGTACACAGAAGGGGGGGCACACTGAACTGACCCAGGAGTCCCGGAGGGTCTTTGGAGCGCCGCAGCCTTCCTGTGCTGTTTGTGTGGGGAAGACATTCATCCGGACTACATTTCCCACCGCCCCACGCGACCGGAAGTCGCGCACGCCCTGTCCCGCCCCCGGAGGTGCTCATAAGTCCAGCCAGAGCCCCGGGGGAGCAGGGGGGCACACTGAACTGACCCAGGAGTCCGGGAGGGTCCTTGGAGCGCCGCAGCCTTCCTGTGCTGTTTGTGTGGGGAAGACGTCATTTGCTCATTCTAAAGCCCTTGCTAATTATTCATTACACTGTGAGTCTGTTCCGTGGATCTACTACCACCATGTCCCCTAAGCTGGCTTCTAAGAGGTGTGGTTCACAGAGGAGCGAGGTCACTGGGCCCATGGATTGCTATCTGGAAAGGGTAACCTCAACTATCACCCTTGAATTGGATAGATTAGAGCAACGCTTGCCCACAGATAACGTGCTATGCAATCTTTCTGCCACACAGACGGCTGATGTAGTATATGGATCCACCTTCCTTGACAAATTGAATGCCCTTTGTAAAACCCAGTATGTCGCTGTAGACTATGTAACCAAGACACCCCATGTCCTGGGTACCCCCCCAGTAACTCCAAATGCCCAGTCCACTACGCCATTATTGACCACGCCAGTAGTGATAGACTGTAACATATCAGATGCTCTCCCCCCAACTCCGTCTGTAAAAGTCAACAGTAATCACGCAGAGCCCCTGCACATCCCACCTGTCAAAAGGAAGCGACACGGGACTACACGCCTGGGGGATGAAGCCAAACAGAGAAAACTGTGTCCAAGCTCCCCAGCAATGACTACACCTATCCCGTCAGCGGCCAAGAGACATAATAGTTTAGATTCTCCTGCTCCTACCTCCCAGGCAATTTTATTGGACCTCATAGAACGTCTTGTTACTTCTATAATATCCCCACTGATAGCAAGAATAAATAGTCTGGGAGAAAAACTGAGTGAAATTGAGACGAAATTTAGTCCGACTTCATCACTACTAAAGAACAGGGCAGAACCCAGCCAGGAACCCCCTCTACCTGCCACTGTAGTGCACAAATCGGCTACTCAAAGCAATAACCGTGGGAATAAAACAATGACTGAACATAGGACTAATCGGAAAAATCAAAATGCTGGTAACCGATCCACTACAACCCAGAGGCTCAGCCCCAAAGTAAGGTCGACATTACCCCCAATCCCTCACACTGTCACGGTCGACAATAAAGGTAACAACTCTGGCAGAAGTGACCATATAAATCTACCCCCTATAGCCGCCCCTTTTGTATGTGTTCTCTCGGGCGTCCCAGCACTTAAGAAAGGAATATCTGAGAGACAGCAAGACTTAAGAAACAAAGTCATCTTTTGGCTAACGAAAAATAGACCTTTGCCACCTAATATTGACGGCTCGATAGTAAGCGTCAGAAGGGTGGGTTGGTTGGGACCGCTCCATAAGGACATTCAAGGGGACCTTGTCCTGGTAAGTTTCAGAAATGAAACTGTCGTCCCCTATCTACAATCCTGGCAGCCCCAACTGGGAGATGGCCCTATATCCACATGGCAATTACATGACTTTTATCCTAGGGCGTGCTATCTCACTCCGTTAAGACCAATAGTAGAGAGTAATCACCAGAGGGTCAGAAATGTATACGCACAATTTGGTTACAAAATGCCGACTTCAAACCATTTTTACTTGCCCTGAATACATCAATCTAGAAAGGGGAAGCCCCTAATTGATTTGAGGTCAATCTTTGTGAAAAACTGTTTCTTTTTAACTGTGTAAATAATTATTTTTTAGCGAGATGTAATTTTTGTGACTGTTTTTAATAATCTGTATGCTTTTATGATTTAAATTTTTCTAAATCGAATAAAGCTTAATTGAATTGAATTGAATTGACGTACTGGATAAGGGCTACTCCAGATTGCAATTCAAATGAATCGAGCTGTCTTTTTAGAGCCTGGCTATAAATACTAGGGCTCTCTGTGTAACCCTGAGGAACACGACAAAATCTATACGATTTATTATTTAACGTGAAGCCAAATAGGTATCTGCTGTCAGGATGGATGGGAATGGAAAAGAACGCATTTTTAAGGTCAATAACAGAAAAGGTCGTTGCAGTGGGGGGGACCAAGGTAAGCAATGTTGTGATGTCAGACACCACCGGGTACTGGGGAATGACAATTTTGTTAATTTCTCTCAAATCAATAATAAATCGATAGACTTTGTCGTCAGTATCTTTCTTAAGGATCGGAAGAATAGGGCTGTTACAGACATTGTAAGGAACTTCCTCCACCACTCCTGCAATAATCAAATCCTGAACGATGTGCGTCAGGGCAATTTCACCTTCCCCGGATATCTTATACTGCGGTACACGTGGCAAAGATACTCCCTCCTTAACAGTAATTCGAAATGGGCGGCATGAGCATCTGTCCCACATCCGTATCTGAGGTCGCCCATAACGTGTGTGGGAGAGAGGCTAATGCTTCAATTTCCTTCATTGTACAAAATCTGCTTGAATCTGGGTAATTGTCATTCAAACTAACCCGCACTCCTTCAGGAGCGCAGCGTATCGTTGCTCGAAAGTATTTGAGCAAGTCAATACCCATAATATTGTCTGGAGTATGGGGTGACAACAAAAATGGACAAAAACTAAAAAATGTATCAATACAGAATGCAAGAGGTTGTGATAATGGGCTTGGAGAGGGTGTGCCATCGAACCCTATACATGTTATCGTTTCGCCAGACAGGGTAGCCCTTGGAACCAAGTTTTTAGACAAAGCACTACGAGTAGCTCCTATGTCAACTAAAATCTGATCAGTAGAACCCAAAATGCCCGCTGATACATATGGACCTCTTTGATCTACTGGCACTTCAACCGATTCCACACCCCATCCTACGCAATCCTATGCATGCACATAATCCTGACTCTCCACGTTCTCACCCTCCGATATCTGATACTGATTTCGCCGATCAAAAGTGTTTCGTTCGTCCTGACCACGACCCCTCGCTTCAAACCTACCACGATCACCTCCGCCACCCCTCGTTCCCGAATAACTATTCCGTGACCTTCCACTTCCTCGACCGCGCTGACTACGTTGCTCACGAAGCACCGGACAATCCTCAGCCCAATGCCCAAACTCTTTACAATATGCGCATTGGTCCTCAACAATATCAGTACGACCATACAACGCATTACCCCCTCCTCGCCTGCCTCTATCATTCCCTCTAGATTGCGCACCACGAACCTGTGCCAACATCACCTTCGTTTTCAATTCCTTCGCTTTCTTATCAACACTTTCTTTAGCCTCTATTTCCTGCCGCTCATAATACTGAGCCATAGTTAACAAAGACGCAGGGGTCGCTGTGGTCCAGGGAACTTTCACTCGTTTTCAACCGTTTTGCAATCTCCGGGAGGAGATTAGACACATACTTATCGACAAACAGATGCCTACCCGTATCATCTGTTAATGATTGCCCACTGTAATCATGAAAAGCTTCTTCAAACCGTGTGAAGAAGTCGGATACCGACTCATCTTGCTTCTGTTTGCACGAGGCTAGCATAGTCCAGTCAATCTTTTTAGGGGGGACAAGCGTTTTTAATTTATTCAAGATAGCTGTTGGAAGATCTAAAATTAACTGGCATGGTTTGTATGCAGGCTCCCTGTCTAAATCAGCCTGGCTTATATCTTTCCAGGTTGCCCCAAACATTGCTTTATCATCGAACTTACGAATCGCTCTCCACATATCAGGGGGGAGAATTAATCCAAAAAAAAGATCTATATCAACAAGCGTCATAACACAAGAAGAAATAGCCCCCTCTACTCCTTCATAGAAAGCTGCCGGATTTTTACGGGGGTCAGGTAAAGCATTTTTCAACACCATAACATCCGCTCTATTCCAAGGCATATACACCCAATTATATATAAAATACCCCTTTGCATCTACTGACGTTTTATCATCATCTGTACCTTGCCCTTTAGGGGGAACATACAAAGGTGCAGCTTCACGCATAGGCATAACATGCACTTTAGAACTCTTATCTGATCCAAAGATAGAACACTCTTTGGATTGCTCCGTCGACCCTGGCAAGGACTTCTCCGCAGCTTTTTGTGCTTCCCGCAATCTGGACGCCTCATCCCGTAGCTGGACCAATCGTAGGAAAAAGTTATCCGCATCTGAAATAGCAAATAAACCTTTACGCATTTGCTCATGATGGACTGATACATCCTTAGGTTCTAAGTCCTCTGAATTCTTACGAAATCGCTCAATAACTTCATCCGCAAAAGTATTTAAAAAACACATCTTTTCTCGTTCCGACCACTTATTCCTTTCAGCATTAAGTTCTGACATAGTAATTCTATTCAAATTCAATTTTCTAGCAAAACCTCGTAATTCCGAAGCTCTCTCAGCTGTTAACCTCGTACTCGTCTTATCCTGACCTTCATCACCGGAATCCTCGGTCGGGGCCGTAGGCTGAACATACGGAGGCGGAGACCGATCTAATAATGAAAAATCATCAATTTCATTAGTAAGGACAGGATAAAGCGGACGTCGAATAGGAAATTGACCGGTCGTTTGCAAATTACGTTCCCGTGCCTCCCTCTCTTTCTTCTCCTGTAACTCCTTCTCCTCCAGCTGTAAAGCTTTATCTCGAGCAGCCTTGCGCTGCTCCTTTTCCGCCAAGGCAATCTCGCGCTTCATTCGTTCACGCACTGCTTTCTCCCACATTCGCACACAATCAAACATGTCCTGTCTAGACCTGCGCTGAAACAAACATTGCTCCACAAACTGAACCTTTCGTAAATCAAACGACCCATGTAGTTGCCATTGCAACTCGGGATCAGACTTGGTGTATTTGTTCCATAATTTACTGTACAGTATAGGGGGAAGGCCAAATTTCACATACATTTCACGGTTAGGGGTCCCCTCTGGGGGAGCCGGCTGAGATTCATTTAACCTATATGTGGTACCATTTCCAAGACAGCACATCCCTCGGAGTGTGCTTAAAACAGGCATGTTCAAAAAGTACCACGAATACGTGATACCATAAAAATGGCACTTACAGTACTTCACACAAATGTGCCGTTCAAAGTACAAACAAAGTTAGAGAAACATCTCTACATGCCTGCCTATGTGAAGTGCACTACACATATGTGTTCAAATTCACAAAGTCAAAATGTTAGCTAACTCAAATCATAGTCACAGTCATAGAACTACTGTAAGCGTCCGCAGACTACCTTACCAATCACAATTCTTACCCAAATCTCAAATATCCAGCTTCCAACTGCCAAGGTCTTTGATCGAATCGGCCAAACAGGCACTGTACAGCAACGCAGACGAGCAGGATCTCAGTCGGGGACCGGCGCCACCTGGAAGGTCAGATCAGAAGGAAGGGAAGAAAACACCGTGGGTGCCAAGACTCGGGTCACTCAGTGGCAGCGTACGCGTCCATGGCGAGTTTCCAATCCTTCGTCACGACCTCTCCTTCGGGCATCCGAGTCGCCGATGAGTCCCTTCGTGGTCGCCAATTTGTGGTATTGGGTTCTCCAGGCCTACATACTCCGCAGAATACCCACTACACCATAAGAACTGTTGGCACGGAAACTAGAAAATGCAAAAGACAAGTTTATTAAGACCCCATGGGGTGGTGGTACATTCCTACAGCACCCTTCGGTAATGCAAGAAGTATCACACCGAACATCGGTGTGAGTCCTTCTTTTATACAATAAAAAGGTAGGCGGTACATGGTTACAGAGTTTTCGGTACATATATGGTCATTTTTGGAACACAGCCAGCTCATGGGAGGAGTTACAACACCACTGGTCAGTTTGGCGAAACATTCCTAAGGGGTGACTGGTCAGTCGGAACTGCGCATGTGCGGGCTTGACCGTTACTAAAAATAGCCTGTTGCTGGACAAACTCAGGTGGTCAGTGGCACGGACAAAGGACTAAAGGGCATGCTGACCACGAGGCAGCTCATTCTCTAAAATGGCCGCCGAAAACATACAAAATGGTGTTTTCAAGTAAGGCCAAGATAAAGGGAATAACGTGTAGCAAAGCTTAACGCTAACCCGGTCATTGTCAAATTACGACAGTGTGCTTAATCTATCTTACTCCCTAATTACTATCTCCTCATGCTAATCTATCCTGACCTTGGTTTTAAGTGCGTAACATTTACCCAGTAATGAGCCATCCCTATAAGGGTAATATGATTTACACCATTTGGTCTTACATTAGCGTTCATTTGAGGATCGTGATTACATGTTGCGATTGGAGATTGCTTAGTACACATAGCGCCATTAGCTGGCATTACTACTTTTATTTGCAGTGTAGAGAGTGTTTACTTACTAGGTTAGTTGGTGTGTTGAGACACGATATTGGGTTCACATTATCGTATTATATTATGCTTATTTTACCTTTAGCCATTACAAGATGGCGCCCGCTTATTTCGCTGAGATTCTGAATGACGTTCACTTTGGATAAGAGGTGATTTGTTACCCGTAATTACAACTTATAGACTTACTTAATTATATACAACAGTGAATATATATGTGCAACTATCCTAATGCGGCCATTGTGCTATAGAATGTATTTAAACTTTCTAGTTTACGTAGTAACATGATTCTAGACGATAGCACCGTTCCAAGATGGCGCATGTTCTTAGTTACTATTTAAAGCCATTACAAGATGGCGCCCGCGTAGCACGCGGAAATACGGAACGTCGGATACTCTCGGAGACTTCTAATACGAGGTGAATGGTTACTTACTATTATAAGCCTAATGGCTTATTCACTAAATGACTGCATTTGGCAATTTCAGTTAGATGTATAGAGCTTATTATTTATATTTTTGGCAGGTACCTTTTCAGTGAAGGATTACTTATATCATGGGACAAAGATTATTGGATTTATAAAATCGGCATACAGATGGGTAAGGGGATGACTTAAATTGTTTCTTGAAATATGCTTTGTTGTAATCACCAGTGAATGGTGAAGTTACTTTCTGTTACGTCTTACTTGCAGTTGTTGCCTGAATTCTGTGAGGTTTGAGGATACTACCCTTTCCTCACACATGTGATGATGATAATAATAAGACGTGCTACAAGAGATTTATATACCCTCGGTTGTGGGTGAGTTTTACCTATGTTGGTCTTTTGCGTTTTTATTCATCATTGATCCCTTGTGAATGGCTTGTGATTAGGGTACTTTAATTTTTCAGACAGATGAGAAGACGCGGTTATACCGAGGCTTGAGGAATATTTAAAATTATTCCTATTTGGGGTATGATTCTACTCCGTTGCTAACTTATTTATTTAACATGATTGACTCTGTCTTACATTGGGTTTCACACTTTGGACTGCCAATCTGGCGAGTTGTTCTGTTACGCTTTGGTGATTCAACTTTTCACGCTTGGTATTTGGGACTTCTTTTAGTTTTACGCTTTCTCTGTTACACTGTTCGGTAACTTTGAGAAGTAATTTTTAGCCTATGTTAAAATTTTGTAGATGTACTATTTATTTATTTATTTATTTATTTCGATTTGTATAGCGCTCTATAACCCAGGGGTCTCTAAGCGCTTGTCCAGTAAGCACCGCAGGAAACCAAAAAAGACACTTCCCAGAAATTTATAGCTATATTGTTCTATATTGGTCGGTATTACAAACCTAAACTTAGGTTATTGTAATTATTTGCAGCCCTGAAGAAGTCTATATGTCAAACACAGACTAGACGAAACACGTGTTGGCTGTATTGCTGTATCAAGAATTTCCTTTCAATTGGATGACCGAATAAAAGAAGGAATCTGAAGAAACTTACTTATTTTGCGAATTTGAAAGTGGACTTGATAATTGAGTGCTTGGTGAATTCTATGTAGAGATGTAGACCATGTTGCTGCTTTGCATATGCCATCTATGGGTATATTTCCTAAGAATGCCATAGAAGCCCTCAGTTTGCGTGTAGAGTGTGCTCTTGGGGGAACTGTTAACGTACGTTTTGCTTTTGCATAGTATATTTGAATGCACTTGACTATCCACCTTGCAATTCCTGATTTTGATATGGGAATTTGCCTTTGTGTGATGGAGCAAAAGTGACAAAAAGTTGACATGTTTTAAGAAAAGGTTTTGTCCTTTCTATGTAATACAGCAGTGCTCTCTGTACATCTTGGTAGGGCACGTTCTGCCACTGAATCTGGTTGAGGGAAGAACACGGGTAACAACAGATTGATTGATACGAAAAGCAGAAATGACTTTAGGAAGGAATTTAGGATTAGTCCAAAGAACCACTTTATTTTTTAGTGCATTTGTAAATAACGGTTCTTCTATAGTTAATGCCTGAAGCTCACCTACTCTTCTGAGTGATGTGATAGCCACGATGAAAGCAGTTTTCTATGTGAGAAATTGCAGTTCACATTTGTGCAATGGCCCAAAGGGTGGACCCATTAGTGTGGTGAGAACAATGTTGAGATTCCATACTGGAGCAGGTAGACGTCTCGGGGGGTGTTAGACCTGTCAGCCTTAGGGTGGTCTCCCCTACATTTTTGCCCTTTTTGCCTCCCATTTTTACCTTACATTTTGTTGGACTTAGGACTCTGGGCGCCTCACCACTGCTAAACAGTGCTGAGGTGCGGGTGCTCTCCCCTAAAACATTGTGAGGCTGGCATATCTGCCACAAGCCACTGCTACCGCAGTAAGGCTAATCCTCCATAGGCTAATATTGGGAACCTCCCCTTATGGGATAACTTCTGTCAGGGACCTAATAAGTCTGTCCTGTTTGGTCTTGTTGGACTCGGGGCGGGGAACCCTAGGGATCCCACTATTATAAAGTGGACCTTTTCCTGCCTACACTTAGATTAGGCTCTGCAGACTCCCCCCGCCCCTCTGCATACTGATAGCCTGCCTGGGTTGGGAGGTAGGAGTGGTGATTCACACCTTCTTCCGTGGGATGAGCTGTGATGGGCTGCCCATTGTAGCCTTAACAGCCTGTCTCTCGTCACTGTGACAGCTAGGTCAGGGAAGGCAGGGAACATACCAGCACTCCCTGGACTCTTCCAGAAGCCCCTGCCCCCAGACCCTTCCAGAGACTTCCACCACTTTCTAGCCCCTGGTCTGTAGAATATATAAGGAAGGGTCCTGGCCTCACATTCTTGTTACACTGCTGGACCTGGAAGAATCCCTGCTGGAGTGAAGACTGCTGCGCAAGAGGATTGCCACTGGGAAGGAGGCTGACTGCTCTAAGGAACTGCTGCCCCACAACCTGCTGAGCTGCCCTACTGTCTGCTGATCCTGCCCTGCATGGGAGACTGCAAGATCACCACCAGAGTGTCTCCACAACATCCCAAAGGAACTACTTTTCTTTGAACCACATTTTAAAGAGTCTTCAACCTTTTAAAGATTGCCTTTTTGGGACTGCACCCTTTTTAAGCCAAAGGAAACTACCTGTCCTTGGACCACAGCGTTTTAAAGACTGCCCTTTGGAACAGCAACAACACTCTCAAGATTTGCCCTGCAACGCTGCCTGCCCTCAGCACTGCTTGCCCCGTGATCCTCCCGAGGGCTCTGTGATTGCCTCTGCTTCTGGCGCAAGCCGACTGAAACTGGCCCTGAGGTCACCGCCACTGGGACCGGAGCGTGCTGTGTAGCGGTGAGAAATGAAGCGCTGTGTGGCAGGAGGCTCCGTCGTTGCCCCAGACTTTGGAGGCACTGTTAAGCGCTGTGCTAAAAGAGCGCTGTGTGGCCGTGACCCCCACCCGTGCAGCGCCTGCTGAGCCTACGGCCCCAGGGGGAGAGGAGCCTCGCACCCGCAACCACCACCCCAGGTAACGCCTCAGTGCAACCAGGCTGCTGCGAGGGGTGGGTTGCGGTTTGGCCGGGTACCTGGAGTGTGGGCTTTGTGCTTGGCTGGGAACCGTCCTTCACTGATCGACCTACGGGGGCATAATTACTTGGTAATTGGCACGGGGCATTTTTTAGCATTACCAGCACCGCCTGGGCAGCTGCACTTCCCACGCTGGGAGCATCATTTCTATGAGAGGCACACTTATTACGCTACAAGGGAACTTTGGCCTAAGAACCTTCCCCCAGTGAATTTTGACCGTAAGAACCTACCTCAAGTGAACTTTTGCCATCCAAGGACACTGTGAGTAAGACATTACCAGCAGGAGCCCTTGGCACACCTGAGCTTTTGGTGATTTGATCAGGCCTGGGAACTGGATTCATTCTTATTGGTTATTGATCTTGCTTGGAAACTGGAATCCTTTTTATTATTGATCAGGCCTGGGAACTGGATTAATTCTTATTGATCATTAATCTTGCTTGGAAACTGGAATCCTTTTTATTATTGATCTTGCCTGGAGCTGGATTTACCTGCTTTTGGCTCTCGCATATCTTTTAGATAAAGAAATTCTTATACAAAACTGGTGTGGTGTTCCTTTTGTGAGTGTTTTTACTGTGTCATCGCCGTTGTGTGTTGCACAAATACTTTACACATTGCCTCTGGAGTTACGCCTTTGCTGCTCTGCGCCAAGCTACCAGGTCGGAAGCGGTGGTCCCTACTTGGACTAGGGTGCATACCCCTGCCAACTAGAGACCCCGGTTCTAACAGGGGAATTACTCTTTTGAGTCCCTTCATGTAGGCTTTGATAACAGGCACTCTAAAAAGAGATAGATGTTGTATATTCTGGAGGTATGCAGCTATTGCAGCCAGGTGTATGGAAGTGTAACCTAAATTGGACAGTTGTAGATGTAACAAATAACATATAATGTTTTGTACAGAAGCATCAAGCGGGTTGATGTGGTTGTCGTTACAGTATATTACAAACCGCTTCCACTTTGCTGCATAGCGGCCCTTGTAGTTGGACGTCTAGCCTCTTTGATAATATTCATGCAGTCTGGTGGTAGATTAAGATAGCCAAACTCTAAGACTTCAGGAACCAGATCACCAGATTGAGTTGACTGGGGTCCAAATGTCTTATGTCTCCATGACTCTGTGTGAGAAGATTGGGTGTAAGACTTAATTTATGGTGAGGAACTACTGAGAGTTCCAATAGGGTTGTGAACCAAGGTTGCCTTTCCCATGTGGGAGCAACTAGGATTAGTTTGTCGCTTGTTTGAGTTTCTGAACCACTAATGGAATGAGTGGGAGAGGCGGAAAAGCGTAAGCAAATATCCCTTACCAATTCATCCATAGTGCTTTGCCTTTGGACAATGGGTGTGGATACCTGGACGCCAAGTTTGGGCATTTTGCGTTTTGGTATGTGGCGAGCAGGTCTATGTGAGGGACTCCCTAACGTTGAATGTATGGAAGGAGGCCTTGAGGGTGGAGTTCCCAATTGTGTATTTGCTGTCTGTCTGCTGAGATCTATAATCTGTTTGTTGACTCCTGGGAGATGTTCCTCTAAGAGATCACGTTTGTGCTGAATGGCCCACCTCCAGATGCCTTGGGCCAAGCGGGAAGTTGGAAAGAGTGTTTCCCCCCCCTGTTTTTGTATGTAATACATGTCTGTCATGTTGTCTGTACGAATTAGGACAACTTTGCCCTCTAGGTGAGTTTGAAACGCATTGAGTGCTAGGAACATTGTAAGCAGCCTTAGGTGATTGATGTGGAGCAACTTCAGTTGTTGGCTCCACAAGCCTTGTACTGTGTGCTATTGTAGATGAGCTCCCCAGCCAGTGAGGGACGCGTCCGCTGTCAGTACTATCTTTGGAACCGGGTCTATGAACAGCCATCCTTTTGATACATTTTATGTGTTCCACCGCTGCAGAGAGCGATGAGTACGGCCGCTTACCAACATTAGATTGGTTATTAGACCTTGAGACTGGTTCCACTGACTGGCTAAGCATTCTTGAAGTTGACGCTTGTGCAGTCTGGCATGGGGTATGATCATGATGCAGTATGACTTTATTCCCAGTAGCTGCATGTAAGTTCGGGCTGGAATCCAATGGTTGGGCTGAAAATGGAGAAATAAAGTCTGAATATTTCAAATTCTTGCTGAGCTGGGAAAAGGGAGAGTTTTTTGAGTATCTATTGTGGCTCCTAGGTAGTCCTTTGTATTGGTTGGTTGGAGATGTGACTTTGGCACATTGATTGTGAGCCCTAGTTGATGCAGTAGGCGAATTGTCTTAAAAGTGTGCTGCAGACATTGTTGGTACGCTTTGGCTTTGATGATCCAATCACCTCAGTATGGGAAGACGTGGATGCTTTGTCTCCTTAGGTGAGCAGCTACTACCGCAAGACACTTCGTGACTGTGGGGGCGGTGGTGACACTGAATGGGAGTACCCTGAACTGATAGGGTTGACCGGCTACCACAAAGGAATTTGCGATGCGCAGGGTGAACTGGTATATAAGAGTAGGTGTCTTTTAGATCTAGCATAGATAGAAACTTGCCCTTCTGTAGTAGAGTAAGTACCTGTTGAAGTGTCATCATGTGGAAATGGTCTTACCGAATGTGTTGGTTGAGTTCTCTGAGATCTAAAATTGATTTGAGAGAACCGTCTTTTTTTCGGGAATCAGGAAATAAAAGGAGTATACGCCCGACCCATGATGTTGTGGCGGCACAAGCTCTCTAGCCCCTTTTAGAAGTAGAGACAGAACCTCCTGTTCGAGGAGGTATAGACGGTCTGGTGATAGTTTGTGGGACTTTGATGGAATATTTGAAGGCTTGTTGATAAATTCCAGGCAGTAACCAGAACGGTTTATTTAGAGTATGCAATTGTCTGTTATTGATTGCCAGATTGGTAGAAAATCTGACAGTCTTCCCCCAACAGGTATTTTTGGAGCCTCCTCAGTAAAAAGAGCGCCGAAAGGAAGCACAACCCTGGGTGGACTGAAGGGTTCTATATACATTTGGCTACCTTAGTATCTTTCTTCATTTTCTCAAGTGAAGAATCTACTGCTGGGCAAAATGGATGTTCCTTATCGAATGGGGTATTTAAAATGGAGGTTTGAACCTCAGGTTTAAAACCAGATACACAGAACCAGTCGTGCCTCCTTAAAAGGACACTAGTGTTTTTAGCTTTAGCAGCAGTGTCTGCAGCATCTAGAGAGCACCTTATTTGATTATTAGCCATAGTTGCCAATCATCAACCAGATCTTGTGCTTTAGATTTGTGTTCAGGGGGTAAACATTGGATCAGTTATTCCATTTCATCCCAGTGCGCACGGTCGTATCGCGCTAACAGTGCCTGAGTGTTGGAGACGCGCTAGAAATTGGCTGCTTGAGAAGCTACCATTATCCCCTAAGCATCAATAAGTTTTGATTCCTTATCAGGAGGTGGGGCCTCTCCTGTTGTCTGTGAGTTGGCTCTTTTTCCAGTATTGGACACAAACAGGGAGTCTAGCAGCAATTGTCCCCTTATATATACTGGGTCTGATGGTGCTGGCTTGTACTTCTTGTCCACTCTAGGGGTAAGAATACGAGCCCTGACTAGGTCATTCAAAATGTCATCTACGTGCCTGACCATCCCTTTAAGCATGGATAGTGTATGTGATGACTTCTGTGTGGTACTGAGGGTTCCAAAGAGGAAATCCCCATGATAGTTGACAGCTCTACCCTGTAACTCAATATAGCCTATACTATCATCTGGTGGAGAGGGTTTGGTAGGGTACAGGTCGGGATCATTGCATGTGGGCTAATTGGTGTTATAATTGTCCCAAGGATCTTGTAATGGCTGATCATCATCCCTATGCTGATCATCATCCCCATGCTGATCATCATCCCCATCAACCTGGTTGTCAGGTGTACGTGGTGGTGAATGTTCAGGTGAAATTGGTTGAATCTGAGGGGAAGGTAGTGATTAAGGAAGAATAGGTGGAGGAAGAGGAGGAGGAGAAGGTTAAGTTCCAACAGAGCTCTTCTTTAAAGGGATGTGGTATTCTTTTCTACATCAGCCCTTCTGTTCAGAGTCACTTTAGTGGGGATATGGCCAGTTTGTGGATGGATATACAAAAGCTTTGTCTGTTTAGGTGCCGACATTTTCGGTGCCGGAGTCGAAACCATTGATGTCTTCGGATCAGATGATTTTTTCCGGACCGAATGGTGGGGGTCGGTGCCAGACTTGTGTTTCGACCCGGAAGGTTTAGGCTCCGAACTTGGTTTGAAGGGAGTCTTTTTGTAGCCGGAAGGCTTTTTGGTATGCTTCGGTGCTGGACCTAAGGGCGGGGCGTCAGAAGCGTGATCTCGGTGCTGACCTGGGCCCGACGGCACAGATTAGGCTGGAGCCGCCTTTTTAATTGAAATTGTCTCTTGAGATGAGGGGGGAGCTTTACTCACGGTACGTTGACCATGTGGGATTTCCTCCTCTTGGTCCTATGGCCTCGCCGGCTTCTTCGTCCGACTGTTGACCGAAGATGTCTGGAATTTAGCTTGTGTGCTGGCTCTGCAAGTCGCGACATAAAGTCCGATGGTCACAAAGTGTTTTCTTGGAGCGGAAAGCCTGGCACGCGTCTCAGTCTTGTCCTCTGTGTTCGAGGGACAAACACAGATTACACATTTCATGTGAGTCGGTGCGCTTGTATTTCACGTGACACAGAGGGCAGAATTTAAAGGGAGTTTGTTCCATCAAGTGCAAGTCGACCCTACGGGGGTTCGCCCGAAGGCCTTCCGTTTAAAAGATTACTTTAAGTAATTCCGATACGCGATAGAAAGGGAGACGCGATCGAAAACAATACCGTCGATGGTGAGTATTTTGTGCGCCAAGGGAAACCCGAAGGTACGGTGTAAAACCGTAGCGGATCAATATACATCCGAACCTGATGGTGCGCACTATCACGCGCACTATCACCGAAAGGAGGAGTCACTTACCTCGTGACTGGAAAGACTTATTAGAAGAAAAACAAAGTGCTAACATCTAGACCCAACACTAGATGGCGATCTATGCACAGCATATGCCTCAAACCAAATGTTTTCGGACAAATTATATTTTGTCTGTCGATATACCACTCTACTGCTTTTAAGGCTTTATCCTGAGATATAATGCTATAGAGTGCTTCTATATCCAAGGTCATCAAAATCTCAGTATTCAGATTAAACAGGAGTCCTTCTACCACATTGATGATGTCTGTCGTATATTTAATGATTGATTTAATCTTTGGGACATGTGGTTGTAAAATGCGATCCATGTATTTTGATAGGGGTTCGGTAGCCGAACCAATGGTGGTTACAATTAGACAAAAAGGGGGATCCTCCTCATCTTTGTGAGTTTACAGAATTGCGTAAATACTGGCCAGTTGGGGGTTGGTGACATTCAAATAATTATGCTCTTTTTCTCATATGTCCCCATTTAACAGTGGGATCGCATCTGATCTTGGTATCGAAACTGGCAGCATCAAGAAGGGTGCTCATTTTAGATTTATAGTTTTCAATATCCACAACTAAGATTCCTCCCCCTTTATCACAATTTTGATCGTAAGGGTCTTGTCCATCTTGAGTTTTTGTAATGTCGAATATTCCTCAAGATTGAGATTGTATGTGGGACTGGGGATGAAATCTGTGGTTTTATCGAGGTGTTTTAAGACAGAGTGTTCGAAAACAGCTATTTCAGGACCTATCTGACCAGTGTAGGTGTGAAGGTAGAAGGAAGAGCTGGACCCGTAAGATTAGCTGGATTTTGTGAGATATTCTGAAAAAGAAGAGTTCCCTGTCGGCCTCTTGAAGTTTCTTCTTCGCTTCTTCTAAAGCATTAACTTTTCTAATATGTTCTTCACGTTCGAGAAATACATTTTTCAGTGTCTGAACCAATTCTTTCGCCGTCTTAACAATGAGCATCATTGTCGCGTGAGCAACAATTAGCTATTTGTGACCATTTTTCTAAAAATTCTTGTAGTTATGAACAATCCTGGGATATTACGTACCCTCAGACCCTGTGGGATCGCCCCTGCACATAGATATTCAAGCTTAAATTTGCCATGGGCTTCTATGTATTTGATTTTCTTTTTTAAGGTAATTAGTTGGATAACATCGTCATCGCTTTTTTATCTAGTCCCAGATATGTTGAAAACTCCTCATCTGAAAAACCAAAAGTTTTTAATCTATTGATGGTGGATAGGTAGAAGAAAGCTCCTAACCGAAGTAGTAAAGGGGATAACAATAAAATTTAATTTGCCAGTACCACTACTTCCTATCTATGATACTCCAGAAGGCTCAAAAAGGAAGACTCTAGCTGGACTCGCACCTAGTTCCAGTTATTGAGGGAGGGCTGACAAATTCTTCTGTGGTGGAAGTGTAGGGTGGGGGGTTGTGTGGGGACGAGTTCTGTATGGTTTGTTGTTTGCTTGTTTCACAAGGTTGCACACACGTCTTATTTTTTAGACATACTTTTTTTCACAAGACAACACTTTCAGTCCACACGTATCCCACAACCATGTCTCAGATGCACTCTGGAGATACCTGGCTATTGAAAGGTCAGCCACAGTATAATCACTGACTCGAACTCTCCACCGTCATGTATGCTTAAAGACTGGTGATATGGAATATCAATGGTCGAAACAACCATATGCAACAAGTCCTGGAATTTGCAAAATGTCATGCTCTGGCTGTCTTGCTAGTGCAATATACCCACCTTATTGGTACCAGGTGCCCATTTCTTGTTCAATATGGCAATGATAAAATATATAATGCAGGACATGTTGGGGGCATATCATCTTACACAAAGGATTCCCATCTGGCTGTTTGCTGCGTGAACTTCGATCCACTGGGGAGGTATGTTATGAGTGAAGAATCCCATGCGGGCAGCCCTTATAACCTGCTAAGTGTCTACATTCAATCTCTACTTGCTAAGTCTTCTCTTGAAGTACTTAGTGACAAGGTGATGTGGTTGCCCCAGGGAATCACCATTATAGGAAAGGAGTCTAATGACATTGCACATGAGGTGGGCTCTGCTGGGCCTAGGAAGATGGTAGGGCCCGAGGTGAGGAGGGCCGAAGGACTTGGCTGATGGTCAAGGGCTCTATGACATTTGGCAGGCATGGAACTCGCACACTCTAGCTTACACTCACACCTCTGCAGTATACAAGACAATTTCTTGCATTGATGTATTGCTGCCTCCTGCCACTGATCTTATCCACAAAGCTGGCTCACACATCCTTCTCTGGGGTGTATCATACCTCATCCCCAGAGGGGCGGGTGGGGGAGCTCCATCCCCTCAAGATTTCCTGGTACTTAATATTTATTTATTTTTTACTTTTATATAGCATTAGCTAGACCCCAAGGTGTCCAAGAGCTTTACAGGTTATGTTGATAAGTTAATTCAAGATACATTCGAGGATTTGTGTGGGTGAATAAAGTTTAGAATAATGCAGCATTAACTAGTGGCGTTAGCGACAGTTTAAACTGAACGAATCAAGCGACTACATCGAAGAATCCTGTTGATGGTGTTAAATCTTTGGGAAGCCTAGATCAGCTTATGAGAGTGTTGAAGTAGTAAGAAGAAGGGCTTGCCTTAGGGAGTGATTTCCACATCCTAGAAGCTTTTACTGAGAAACAACACAACTAGAATGTTTTCTTCTTAAGATTTGGAGGTATGACAAGAAGTTAGTTGGAGTTTCTCAGGTCCCGACCTCTTCCTGCTGTGGATAGTTTAGTTTCTAAGTATTTGGGTTATTTTGTATGAAGGGCTTTGTGTGTGATACAAGCTGTTTTTAAGATGCATCTTCTTTCTATGGGAAGCCAATTGAGGGCAGGTGAGATGTGATCGAACTGTTTAATTCCGTAAAGAGTCTGGAAGCCGCATTGAGAGTTAGTCTTATGGGTACAAGGTGACTTTTCTTACTCCCATTGATGATGGCATTGCTGTAGTCCAGTTTCGAGAGGACTACTGATTGCACTACCATCTTAAGATCGTCTGGGGGAATAAATGGTTTGATTTTCGTGAGATGTATTAGTGTGTACAGCACTCCTTTGACTGAACTGTTGATGTTCTCCTTCATTCACATGTTTTTGTCCAGAGTGATTCCCCGGGACTTCACGGAGTTAGAAAGTGAAAGAGAACAGTTTAGTGCACCCAAATTCTCGGGCCATTCTTGAATTAGTAAAGGTTTATGTTTTGGGGAAAGGAGTAGTAGTTCAGTCTTGTTGAGGTTTAGCTTTAGGTGATCGGTGTTTAACCACTTGAGCGCTCATGATGAGGTCAGCTCGTCATGAGCCACGGCGCTCCGGTGCTCATGACGAGCTGAGCTGGTCATGACCACGCCCGTTAGATGGAACGCTCGCACGCTGGGCTGATTCCCCTGCTGTGCTGAACGTTCCAGCGGAATCCCGCCAGCCGCAAAGGGGCTAACCAGGTTTGTGTCTTGTTTAGTGTCGCATTCAGATGCCAAGTGTCACTGAGTAATGTTATTTTGTAGTAGATTTGTGTGTCGTCAGCATAAAGGTGATATTTGGTTCACAATAACTGTAAATAGGGTTAAATATTTTTTAATTAATTGAGATTAAATATTTCGTGCCTAAATGACAAGAAACTTAACATAATTCTTAGTTCTGGAACTGAAGGCCTGTCTGGATCTGAATAATGGAACAGTGGAGTAGCTGGGCACATTACGGGAGGCTGGGAAAGCCTGAAATGTAGAAGAAGTACTGTCAGATAACTGAATCGGAGACTAATATTATGACCCTAGAATGGGATAATCAGGGGAAAAAAAGTCATACATAGTTGCGAGGTCACCTGGATTTAAAAAGGGTCTCCTTTAGACAGCTCTTTCAAGAGTATATGAATGGGGGGGACAGGTCAGCTAAATTATTATATTGGCTGACGACACAAGATTTCACCTTCCATCTTGTCTCTCACTGTACGTGTAGCTTTTGAAGATTTTTATTCAAGGCTCAGTTGAGAGGCCGCAACCCCACTCATTGAAGATTTTCCTCTGCGGAAACTGCACCCCAGTGAGTGGTATGAACTTGACCAACCCCTCTCATAATAAGAGGTCACAGTGGCCCTGAAAGGTATGAACCCTGGTAAAACCCCAGGTCCAGATGGTTATTCCATCAAGTAGTACCGTAAATTTCAATCACTGTTGCTCCCGCCTCTCTTGCACATGTACCATAAAGCATTCGAGAAGCGCAGCTTCCGTCTGAGCTTAACTTGGTGCCCATAGTGGTACTGCATATACGAAGTTGACCACCAGACCAATATACTTCTTATTAGCCAGTCTCCCTTATTAATGCTGAGGTTAAACTTTATGCCTAAGCTCTGGCAAAAAGACTACTTTGTGTACTGACACACCTGGTCCACCCGCACCAGTGTGGTTTTATCCCACACCGTTGCACACAACCTTGAGTCATTGACAAACACTGAAACTCAGTGGGCTTCCCGCTCCTGACCAAATGAAAGGCAGGAATGGATTGGTGCACAAAACAAGAACGACCAATATATGTATCCAGTGGTTACCCTCGAAATCATAAAAAAGTTTGGAGGAAGTGGTGGGCATGTTATGATTTGGGGAAATGCATATTTCTACTTTCACTTTTTATTGCTGATAAAAAAAAATCCAATATCTGTGATATAGATTGTCCTTCAATTGTGATGTATATGCTGATGTTTTTGTGCTGTGTGTGTATTATATCCTTGTGCAGGACTGGTCTTACCTTGGATGAGGTGTCTGTGCGCAGTTTCCTGCTTCAATGTGACCTTCTGGACCTGGTCTGCAGGACAGCTGTCCTTCATTGTAAGGATGCCTTGGAAAATCACCTTCATGTTATAGTGGGCACACTAACCCCCCTGGCTTGTGAAAAAGCAGATATTCAGCAGCCGGTAGGTTTAAGAAATTAAGATTTGTCTTAACAAAAACTGCTTACCATTGTTGAATTTCCTCAACTTTTCAACATGACGTATCGTTTTTGCATGTATCTTTTTCAATTATTTTTTAATAAATTAAATGAAAAAATAAACAATGGCAAAGGGAAAATAACAAGTTTGATGGGAAATTGGTGATCATGTTGATAGAAAGTCTTGCTTCTGATCAGTAGCGCTTTCAATGGGATTCTCAAATTTGTTCTGTATATTTGGTAGGGTTAAATATAATCTCTTAGAAAAACGAACTAATCCATTTTAGCCAGCATGTTTCCTCAAAATGTTCATGGTATTCACCAAATGTTACAGTCCAATTTAGTGAATGCTTTTGTCCCCTTTTCTTTTGTTCTCTTACACTAGGATGGGTATGGGGAGCAAAAGGCCCCTTAACCAAACCTTCCTGTCTCTCTCCTACATCCTTTCGGAAACCTTTAGATTTTTGTGGTTAAAATCTTTATTCACTCAGAAGAGTGACCCCCGAATACTTGCTTGACCTCTCAAACATGTTTCAAAGTACCAGCAGTAAATTGGAACATGCAGATACCCGTTTTAGGTCTCGCCCACCAGTGCGCATGCGCTGCATAGGAGGACCTGTAGCCGTCGCTCTGGTCATTTTCAAGCACACACTTGTGGCGGCATCCACCTTGCGGGAGCGAATAGGGGCACGCCACAAGCACGAATGCAGTGCTTGAAAATAAGCAGACTGCTCTCTTCGCGTGCAGCGGTGGGCACAAGCATGCGCGGGGACCACTCCAGGGTTTCTCTATGTCTTGTGTGAATACAAGCACAAACAGTCCCCCCGAAACACACTCGCAGCCTTTCCCTTCTTCTCTGTCACATACAAATTGTCCTCTTTTTTTATTTTGGTATCTCCTGCTCTTCCGGGTTCCCACATCCTTGCTCACCTCTCTCGTACTCTTTTATGTTCCCTCAACTCCCTTTTATCACCCCTCGCTGTCTCTATTTGTTTCTTGTAATTTGTTTATTCTCACTTTTTCCCCTTTCTTTTTCTCTCGCACTCCCACCGTTACTTTCTCTTGCACTTTTTTGTCTAATTCACGGAGAATGAAGTCTAAACATATGTTTGAATACATAATCTAAAGCTGGCGCAGAGATAACCAAATGTTCTTTTTAGAATGAATTACAGAGTTCATGTACAGAAGCTCTCCGGATGCAGCTCTTAATAAATGGAAGCCTTGTGTGGCGCTATTTCTAGGATGACACGGGATGCTGTTGAGATCGGAAAGGCGCATGCCTTGAATTCAATGATTACCAATGGAGGGTTTGGCGAAGACAGAGTGAGCGTACCACTGAGTGATTCGTGCAGAGTACCCCCTGAATTCGGTCCAATTCAAACAGAAAAAGTTTTCCCCGAGGACTACAAACTAAGATCAGAACATCATTAAATACTGGCAAGTCTAAATAGAACCGGGAAGGTGGCCCCTAATCAGGCGCGTGGTGCCTTGATTTTTCAAATAAGATACGAGAGAGGTCCTTATGATTCTGTCTGATTGTTTGAGAAGAGATTCTTGGTCTTGAGGAGAATCCTTCACAGGAAGGGATTCGAAATGCGTAGACCACAACACTTTAGGCCAATCAAGCTAATTTATCTTTTCAAGATTTGTATTGTTTTGCGAACCATGGATGGCCTACTTTGGAATTAATTATTCTGTGTTTGATGAACTTGAAAAATGTTATATCGTTATATGAAAGGTTTTCGTTTAGGCACCCCAGGGTGGGTTTTGTGTGAATGAAGAAAGGATGTCTGTATGAATGTGGGAATGAGTTTAACACAAGCACAAATGCGGCATTATATGTGAGACTGGCAGGGAGACTGTAGGTGAGAGTTTGTGGGGGAAAAAGGGAACACTAATTAGGTTCCAAAAGGGTTAGTTTTCTTCGCGGAGGAGAAGTGTTTTTGTGATGATTATTGATATTTTGTAAAGTGTTTCATTTGAAAAAATTAGAAATTGGCAAAAATAAATTCGATTAATTCAAACTGAAAGAGTGGTTAAGAGGGACTTGTTTGATTCTTTTTCCCATCTTTAAATATCAAAGAATCTGAAAGAGACACGTTAGTGATAGATTCTTACCTTAGAATATCCCCAGGCGTCAGACTGGATCCGGAAATTTTTGCGTAGCAGTACCCTTGCGTGTCGGTAGGCGACGTCTGCTGCTCCGCGTCTTAGACGCCGCCTCTGCGTGCTGACGTCAGCTCTTCTTTTTTCCGCGCCAGCAAGCGCAGATCTGGAAAAAGCAATACTTTTAGTCACTTTTCGACTAGTCTTTTTGATCTCTTTTGATCATCTTTCTCGAGTCTTGCGACTCCGGACGGTGCCTAGGGATGCCTTGTTTCAAGCATTGCGAGGATTGCGACCGCACGATGTCGGTCACGGATCCTCACCGTCGGTGTCTCCTCCGTCTCGGCGTCGACCACGACGACAAGACCTGCCCCGACTGCCGGGCCCTGTCTTCGAAAGCCAGGCGGGAGCGGTCCTGCAGGCGACTCGAACTCCGGCAGTCGGCCCCGCGCCGCGAAAGGTTCCGGTCCCACGGGAGGTCGAGGGACAGGTCGCGGGGTCAGAGCCATCACAGCATCACTCCTCGTGGTCAGGTAAGAAACACAAGAAGTCGAAGAGGCGTCATCGCTCTTCTGACTCCCCCCGATGCTTGCACGACGCGGCTCCGTCGGAGTCGCGGGCGCTGCGTCCTGCTCCACAACCTCCGGTCCCTGGGCAAGATGCGACGCCGGAGGAGATCGAGCGCTTCCTCATGGCCATGAGGTCCCTTTCTCCTCCGACGGGCTCTGCGACGCCTTTGGGCCCAGCGGACCCGTCTGGGGCCCCTAGCGGGTCGGGGGCTTCGGCCCGACGCCGCCGGCGCCGCAGGGCCCCACTGGATACGCTTCGGGATCCGGGTCGTCGATGGTTGACCTAACGACCTCACCGCCGTCGGTCCATCAGGTGTCACCCCCGGCGCCGTCCTCCGGCGTCGCCGTCCCTGATGCCTCCTTCGATCTGGTTCCGGCGTCAGAACGGCGCCTCTGGGCGCTGCTTTCAACGCCGCTTGGGGAATTTAGCTTCTATGAACCGGCCTCATCGTTTGACAACCCTGACTATCAGGGGATGGGTGAAGAGGAGTATTGGGAGGGGTCTGAGGACCCTCTGACCCGTGCGTGTCAGTCTCAAGAGGACTGGACAGGTGACCTTGGGGTGCCAGTGGTCTAGACACATGACCAGACACTGGTTTTGTCTCACCTCCTACCGTGGCTATGGAGGAGGGGTCAACCTACAGTGTGGTGTTGATGAGGGCAGCCAAGGCCTTGGGGCTTGAGCTCCCCGTCGCGGCCGTGAGGACTAACCTCCTCACTGAGGTCCTTAAACCGCAGTCAAGCTCGGCCGAGCCTCTGCTGCCGCTTAATGAGGCCTTGTCCGACGTTCTTTTGGGCACTTGGTCCAGGCCCGCTACGGGTTCTCCCGTAGATAGGAACGTGGCCAGAGAGTCACCGCCTGGCCCCGGGCGACCCATGTTTCCTGTCCACCCACCCCACCCCTGAGAGCCTGGTCATCCAGGCCTCTAATTCCCAGACCGGATTCCCGTCGGATCCGCCTGATCGGGAATCCAAGAGGTATGAGAATTATGGAAAGAAAATATTCTCCTCCCTTAGTTTGGGTCTGCGGTCTTCCAACACCGCATGCCTCTTGGGCTGCTACACCCACTCTCTGTGGGACACGGCTGCGGAAGTGCTGCCAGAGTGCCCGTTGGAGGTACGGGCTAAACTCGGCCTTGTTGAGGGCCGGGATGCAGCAAGATATTCTATCCGGTGTGGGCTGGATAGCACCGACTCACTAGGAAGAGCGATGGCAACGACAGTGGCGATTCGTCGCTACACCTGGTTGAGGTCCGCCAACTTTTCGGCCGATGTCCAGAACACACTGAAGGAAATGCCGTTTGAAGGCCGTCGCCTTTTTGGTGACAAGGCAGACCATGCGCTTGAGCGCTTTAAGGACTCCAGGGCTAGGGCCAAGTCCTTGGGCCTCTCGGCCCTGCACCAGCAAATGGGTGCCTTTCGCTCCTTTCTTGGCCAAGGAAGGGGCACCCCCACACATGCTGCCAGTCACCGTGGAGGCGGTCGGGGACAACGGTGAGGCCAGTCCACACCCTCCCCCGCAGCATCTGCCTTAAAACCTTCCTAGTCTGTGCTTTTCGGCCCATGTGACGCCAGTGGGGGGCAGAGTTCGCCATCACCACTCCCGCCTGTCATATCGGACAGGTGGGTGCTGCAGATCGTCCGAAGGGGCTACTCCCTCCCCTTCGAGACGACCCCTCAAGCCATGCCACCGCAACTTACCGCGTATCGGGGGATCATTTGCGGCTTCTGCAGGAGGAAGTTTCGGCTCTCTTGGCCAAGGGGGCCATTGAGCGCGTTCCTGGGCCAAAAGTAGGATGCGGTTGCTACACCCACTACTTTCTGGTACCCAAGAAGGGCAAAGGGGGTCTACGCCCTATCTTGGATCTACGGAACGTCAATGGCTTCCTCCCGAAGGAGAAGTTCAAAATGCTGACTCTGGCTCAGGTCTTAGCTGCCCTGGACCCAGGAGACTGGATGGTAGCGTTGGACTTGCAGGACGCTTATTTCCACATCCCCGTCCTGCCGGCCCACCGGCGCTACCTGCGGTTTATGGCAGGCCACGAGCACTTTCAGTTTACTGTGCTCCCCTTTGGCCTTACCAGCGCCCCACGGGTGTTAACGAAAGTGATGGCGGTGGTCGCAGCTCATCTGTGCAGGTTAGGGTTTTCAGTCTTCCCCTACCTCGACGACTGGTTGTTGAAGGCGGGCTCGCCCCAGATAGTCGTCAGCCACCTCCAGACGACGGCAGACCTCTTGCACCAGCTGGGGTTCTCCATCAATGTGCGGAAGTCACACTTGTTGCCCCTCTCAGAAGCTCTTTTTCATCGGAGCGGTTCTCGACTCGGCGCAGTTTCGGGTTTACCCACCCGAACGGCGGGTTCGGGATATACAGGCTCTGATTCCAATCTTTCAGCCTTTATCCCGAGTTTCGTTCAGGTTGACGCTGCGGCTTCTGGGGCTGATGGCTTCCTGCATCCTTCTGGTGCATCACGCCTGTTGGTGGATGCGGGCTCTGCAGTGGGACCTGAAGTTTCAGTGGGCCCAGCATCAGGGCAACCTGTCCGACCATGTCCTGATCTCGGAGGGCACTGCGAGACAGCTGCAGTGGTGGCTCACGTACCGCGATTGGGTCAGCGGCAGATCCCTCTCCCTTCCCCAACCGGAGCACGTAGTTGTGACGGACACGTCCCTCCAGGGCTGGGGAGGCCACATGGGAGAGGCGGAGATCAGAGGCCTCTGGTCTCCGGTGGAGTCCCGGCTCCATATCAACCTTTTGGAGCTGCGGGCGATTCGTCTAGCACTGAAGGCATTCCTCCCCTCTGTCCGGGGGAGTGTAGTGCAGGTGTTCACTGACAACACCACCACCATATGGTACTGCAACAAACAGGGAGGGGTGGGGTCGTGGACCCTCTGCCAGGAGGCTCTGCGGCTTTGGCAGTGGCTGGAACATCAGGGTGTGACCCTGGTGGTTCAACACCTGGCAGGTTCTCTAAACGCCAGGGCGGAGGAACTCCGCTGACGGTGCATGATGGATCACGAATGGCGTCTGAACTCGGACGTGGCGCAAGGCCTCTTTCAACAGTGGGGAGAGCCTTAGTTAGATCTATTCGCCACCGAAGAGAACGCGCAATGTCATCAGTTCTGCGCATTGGAATTTCCAAGGCGGCGCTCGCGCGGAGACGCTTTTCGACGTGAGTGGAGTTGCGGTCTGTTGTACGCCTTTCCGCCTATACCACTTCTGCCCAGAGTGCTGAAGAAGATCAAGCGCGACCAGGCACAAGTCATCCTTGTGGCTCCGGACTGGGCTCGAAGGTACTGGTATGCCGAGCTACTCAGTATGTCAGTCGATCCCCCGGTTCGTCAGCCTCTTCAGGAGGACCTTCTGTCGCAGCAGCAGGGGACGGTCCTCCACCCGAACCTGTCCATGCTTGGAGATTGAGCGGCGACAGTTGAGGCCATTTGACTTGCCTCCTGAGGTCTGTAACATCATTCTGGCAGCCAGGTGTCCCTCTACAAAGTCGGTATACGCCTGCAGGTGGAGCAGATTTGTGGCATGGTGCACAGCAAAGGCTGTGGATCCTCTCTCTGCCCCTCTTTCTGAGGTTCTTCTCTTCCTTCTTTCTCTTGCCCAGCAGGGCTCTGCTCTGGGCACTATCAAGGGCTACCTTTCTGCTCTTTCAGCCTTTTTTTAGGCTACCTGATCAACCTTCTTTGTTCAAGTCTCCTATTGTTAATCGATTCCTGAAAGGCATCACACATACGTTTCCTCCTGTTCCCTTTGTGATGCCTCAGTGGGACTTGAAACTGGTTCTTACTTTTCTGATGTGCGCTCCCTTCGAGCCACTTCACAACTGTCCTCTCCACCTTCTTACGTTGAAGACTGCCTTCCTGGTAGCCATCACCTCAGTGGAGAGTGAATGAGCTGCAGGCTCTATCCCGTAAACCTCCTTTTCTTTCGGTCCATCCGGACAAGGTTGTGTTGAGGACAAGGCCCTCTTTCCTGCCCAAGGTAGTCACAGACTTCCACATTGGGCAATCCATCACCTTGCCCACCTTCTTTACGCCTCCGCATCCCTAGAGAGAGGAAGAGAGGCTCCACCGTCTGGACCCAAAACGTGCGCTCTCTTACTATCTGGATCGCACACGCCAGTTCCGGGTGGATGACCAACTCTTTGTTGGTTACGTGGGCGCTAAGAAGGGAAATGCGGTGCACAAGCGGACCATCTCGCGGTGGATCATCTTGTGTATCCAGGCGTGTTACTCCTTGGCTAAGAAGGAACCCCCTGTTGGGCTGAGGGCTCATTCCACTCGGGCCACGGCAACTACTACTGCCCTGGGCCGGGGAGTGCCCCTACAGGACATTTGCCAGGCAGCTACGTGGGCATCGCTGCACACGTTTGCCACGTATTGCCTGGACAGCCAAGTCCGGAGGGATGGCTTCTTTGGCCGTTCCGTCCTCTAGGACTTACTGGTGTGATTATTGGTTCGCAGACCCAACACCGGGGTTGGTATTGCTGGGTTTTCTGTTCTAAGGTAAGGAATCTATCACTAATGTGTCTCTTTCAGATGCACAAGTTACTACTTGTGTAATGGTATATCTGTAAGAGACATTAGTTAGTGATAGATTCCTTACCGACCCACCCATCCTCCCCGTTCTGCGAACCGATATCTAGGGTTAAGGTCATCTCCTTTCAGGGCCCTAGTTTCAAGACACCAGTGTTGGTTTTTAGCATAGCTCTGCGTTTCTGGCGCGGAAAAGCTGTGTCTAAGAACTGACGTTAGCACGCGGAGGCGTCGTCTAAGTACTCCGACGACGTCATCACGGCGCCGACGACGGACGCGGAGCCGCAGACGACGCCTACCGACGTGCAAGGGTACTGCTACGCAAAAATTTCCGGATCCAGTCTGACGCCTGGGGATATTCTAAGGTAAGGAATCTATCACTAACTAATGTCTCTTACAGATATATCGTTACACAAGTAGTAACTTGTGCAACGCAGCATTGGCGTTTCTATATGTTAATTGAATTCAATGATTGGCATCATGTAGGAAAGCAGATATCGGCATCCCGGAAGGACCACAGGCACCACTGTGTCACCTAGACTCTGAAACTCTCACATCTTTTACTGCCCTTCTTTATCACAGTTGTCCTTGAGACACTGCTGTCACCTGCCCGTGGCTCTTACGTGTAGTGCATACATCCCCCTCAGTACCTGAGGGTTCCACCTTCTGCTCTGCATCACAGCAGAGGGCAAAAGAGAGCGAGGCCTTTCCCCCTTACTGGCCCGACTGCGCCCAAGTGCCTCTCTTTTGAAGCTTACCTATGTGCATGCCCCAAGTGAGTGCCAGCCTCCTGGTGACAGTGAGGTTAAAGGGAATTCATATGCCCCCTTTGCTTTAGGAACAGACTGGCGAGGTAAGTTGCTGCTCAGCACAGAGTCCCTCCAACCTCCTTACTCACCTTACAGTGGAGGAGACTAGGAATTGAACCCCCCCCCCGACCCCGATCTCCCTTCCACGCTGCCCTGCCAGTGTCACTTCTGCACATAGGGTGGTATTCATTGAAGGCAGATAATGCTGTGTTTTGTTAGCTTCCATCAGCGTCCGGGGGTGGGGGCTCTTTAGCGCCTGCTTCTCCTGGGTGGATACCTACGCAGCATGACTTGAAAGGCATGGGGGAACGTTAAACTTTTTCTCTTTCAACATAAGCCCTTGTGCTGCATAATTAAATACTTATAAGGTCCCAAAGGCGAGACCTATTGGCTATGCCAATGCTTGTTAGGATTGCTGCCATGAACTATGTCAAGCACAGTGCTCTACTGTAGCCATGGTGACCTGAAATGATTGCATACTAATATTAAATACCTAATTATAAGATGTGATGTACCGTGATGTATAACATATATTTATATTATTTGAAAGTACTTGAAATGGGCACACTTTGCTGATTGTTTTTTACTTGAGTTCAATTTAGAAATATTTCAGTGAGACATTAAATTGGTTTTAAAACAAAATCAGTAAGTGAAAGTAAAATTTGCAGCAGGAGATCAATACTGTTGTCTAATGTTGTTCTTCATCCACAATGAAATTAACAGTCGACTTCCCCAGATTTCTCAAAGTGCAATGTTTTTTTTAAGTTAACCATTAGCTGTGCTGTTATATATTTTTCAATTATTATTTTTTTTAAATCAACCTTGCTGGGATTCGGGTTGCATCACAATCTAAATCACAGTAAAAAGCAGTGATACAGCACCTACAGCTTTTCTCATTACTGACCCAAATTCAAGTTTTAAACCCTGTACATCTCCTTTCGTCCCCTTTGCCCAACTAGATCTGTAGAAGGTCAGCTGCTACATCTACTGGATTGTCTCACTCAATACTTCCTGAGTACCTGCTCAATTCACCAACTTAAAGCCATAATCCAGGACAATATTAACTGTACATTACAGCATGCTCATCCTCTACTTGTCCCTAATGAGGTCTGCACACAATGATTTCCAGCACAGCACTAATGGTACCTTAGTGAGCAGCTTGACCGTTTTTAGCCTCTGAGGGCATGTAATTTCTCTTCAATCTTTAGCCATGTAGTACAGCGTTGGAAGCTAAACTATGAGCAATGTTTCCCCGCTACCTCATAGACTAGCCCCTAATTGTGCCGTCACTATGACTTCCCAAATTTAAGTCAAGTACCCAAAGTTGGTGTTTAATTTTCTTTTCTAATTCTCCCACTAGTCTTCTCCCTCTAGAGGTCACATCTTATGGTGTGAAGGCTGAAAAAGTGTTAGAGTTGCCATTACCATCTGTGGAGATCATCTTGACTGAGGTCCTACTCTCCTTGTTGCAAGCATCAGAACCCTTGCTTCCCTTTAACAATGCCATCACAGAGGCAGTTATGGTGGTTTGGGAAAACCAAAATCTGCCCCTGCTGTTAGCCGTATAGAAGCAAGAAAATACAGACTGGCCCCAGACAATCCTGCTTTTCTATCAACCCATCAATCACTGGAGAGCCTGATAGTGCAGGCATCTTACACTTTAAAACTATCACCTTGTGCATTTCCAACCACTCCATTGGATGGAGAATTCAGAGCAATTTACCTAAAAGTATTTTTCAGCTGGTACTTGCCTAATTTGCTGCTACTCCCATGCCCTTTGGGACATGGCGCTAATGGTGATCCTGAACCTTCCAGATCATCTACAAAGCCTATTTATGGAGATTGCGTAGGATGGACAAGCTGCTGCCAGACAAGTTATCCAGTTGGGTCTAGATACAACGGACTCTGTTTAACTTGCTCTGGGCTCTTTTGTTGCACTCATGCATCACGGACCTCTCAACTATGTGGGTCACAGAAAACTCTGACCTTGAGAGGTTTGAACATAGTAAGGCCTCTACTTGGTTGCTAGGTCTCCAGTCCAAGCAGTAAGACTATCTGCATTTCCTCAAGTTGTAAGGAGTTCACCAGAGGCTTTTTCTTTTTTGGGCAGACAACAAGGCCAGCATCGTCAGCGACACAACCTGTAGTTGAAACAATACCAATGCTAACAAAGAGTGGAGGCTGAGCCTCACATCTCCTTCCCTCCTCCTCCTACAGGAACGATGGGAAAGCAGTCTTAGATCCCTCTATTAAGAGCACATAGTGTCTGTTAGGGGTTTGCCTCCTTGCCACAAGCCTGGAAGACCATAATGTCAAATCAATGGGTCTTGTAGGTCATAGAAAATGGTATGCTCAACTTCCAAACAGACCCATCGCCCATCTTCTTCCCTCCCTTCAGCAGACTTCCTTCTTATCATTCATCAGGAGGTGGAGATCTTACTCCTGAAAAGGGCGATGGAATTGATGCCAGAGCAGAATTTGAGCCTGGGGTGCTGTTCCCATTACTTCCGAAGGCCTAAAAAAAGACACCCGTCTTCGTCCGACCTTGGGCTTCCGGGTTTTGAACTGGTTTCTTCATACAGAAACTTTCAAGATGCTGCCCCTGCCTCAAGTGTTGATAGCCGTTCAAGTGACAGCATATTTGCTGTTTGAACTCTGCTTTTACATCAACAGGCCCAAATCCCACCTGTAGCCCTCGGTGCAGCCTTTTCATAGAGACAGCACTGGACTCTGCATCGAGTTGAGTTTTTCCCCATCCTCAGAGGATAAGGGATATTCAGGCTATGATTCTGATGTTTTAGAATGAAGCACACATACCAGTCAGGACGGTCTTAGGGCAGTTCGCTTTCTGCATCCTTCTAGTCACTCACACACTGTGGGGTACGTGAGGGTCTACCAGTAGTGCATTTGCAGGCAGTAGTTCCAACACAGCCGAGCTCTTTCACATTTTATAATAATCTTGGAGTGTGCAGCAATACATTTGACGTGTAGGAGAACCTAATTGAAAGGATGTCCTTCCACCCAGAACCAGCAAAGGACATGATGGTAACAAACGGTTCTGCTGCAGGTTGGGGAGTGCATCTAGAGGAACCTGTGATCTGATGCCTTTGGTCATATTAGTCTGAAGCAGCTTAGAGTGATAGCGGCTGGCGCTTAGGGTCTTCTCGCCAACTTAATAGCCCCAGACTGGAGTACTGACTTGACAGTCAATTTATCATCAGTTGCACAGGCAAGATGAAGGGCAAAGCTGCCCAGAAGTAGACTTTGTCAAGGTGAATTGTAGTGTAGTTCCTATTTTCCCTATAGGCCCTGCGCATTGGAATAACATAAACAGCAGTGTAGACGTAGGACTGCGGTCTTCTAGGTCTCTACTGACTATGTTAGACTTAATTTAGGTTTGCGCCAGCTAGCTCAGAGGTCACTGGAAACTTTCTTGACTGAATAGGAAGTGATCAGCTTCCCTGGCTCAGACAAGAAGGGATTCAGCTTCCGACAACCGCATAAACATGACAACTTTGCTCCTCAGAATAAGAGTCAATCTCTAGAGTCGTGTGAAACAATAGACCGCTATTTCACTCAGTCAGTTGTGCAGATTTACTTTCACCAGAATGCAGAGAATAGAGAGACGGGCGTTTTTAATAAAAGATAATATTTATTGAGCAGTCTTCCTTCTCATGCAAGAGAAATAAATTGCCACAATTGCAAGACTTGTTATTATGAAAAGTGCGTACAGTAAAAGGAGTATTACGAAATAATACTGTAAAAGCATTGATATGGTTTCTTAGCCATAAGATGGTTAAAATGAATAAAATATATACATTCATATAGACATTGGCTAACGACCTCGACTGGTGCTTCTAACTACGCCTACCCCGGTGTACCTGACCTAAGCCTAATACATGGGAGGGAGTAAGTAGGTAGGAATTTAAGTTAAGTTGGTTTTGCCAAGAGTTCGTTTCAAGAATTCTCTCTAAGGGTTTAGTCAGCACCGTACTTCTGGAATAGAATGCAGGAGGTCTGGTATCTCCTCTCAGGACCCGATATCCCAGTCACCCGCAAGGGTAGGCTGGAAACGCCGGAGCTGGATTTTCTCGGCAAGAGAAAAGACAGCGTCTTTCTCAGCGCGTCAAGGAGGAGGGGCAGCGTCCATGGGCTTCTCGCATCTGCTGGGCTCTCTGCAAGGGGACAGCTGTTATGCTCCAGTATTCACCACCACCGTGTGCTTGCTTAAGGCAACGTTGGTATATTTATACCTGAAAGGTGCCGAGTTTGACGTAAGTTTTTGGACATAAGACGTCAATAAAGATGTCACTAAGAACTGGTCGTTCTTACAGTGCTCGCAGGAGCTCTATTACTAATCAAAACAAAGCAAGCGGGGCTTTCCCAGGTTGCTGGGGGTTTGGGATGTCGAAAGAACTCGGTGTGCTATCTAGGAATCTAAGGAAGTGGCTTCTGCTGTGTCATGGACTGTCATGGACTGCAGAGGCGAGTTACTGAAATATGGCTCTGATTGTTATGCCATTATAGGGATATGTATTGATTATAGCCGTATAGGGGCATGAGGTCACAATATTGATCGGGGTCCTAGATAAAACACATCACCCACTCCACGAATTTATGTCCATCCAATTACTAAAAACGAAAGCAATAAGAAGCACGTGTATTCCTACCCACCCCAAAATACATTTTGCATTTGAAATGGTGTACATGAAATACATGAAAATGAATAGGTACTGTACGTTCTCAAGCATAGTAATCATTCAAAAATATTGCATATGCATTCAGTTCAACGATTCTGCGAAGAATTGCACATGAAAAAGTCTCTAAATACAGAAAAGAAGGACGGGACTATTTCATCACATAGTAAATACAATTGCTGTAAAATGTGCTAGAGGCTGAGGTCATATTTTGTCTCTAGATCTACCAAAAATAGAAGCTCTGTTCTTTATGAATATTTCTACTTTAAGCAAAGTACGTGTGCCAGAAAAAAGGTAAATATTTTGGAAAAAATAATTTCATGGTGAGCGGGGAGAAAAAAACGCTTTTCAGTAGCTTTTGTTTATCAAAGTTGAAGGCCGAATTCAGAGTTCATGGGAACGCTGTGTGCCGGATTCTTTTCCAAAAGTTATTGTTTCTGTTCAGGGGAGAACATCATTTCAGACAGGCTCTCAAAGAATTGGTCTACATATTCAGGTGACAGTTCGACCAAGTTCGATAATGCTGTAACTTGGTAGTTGTGAGAATGATTGCTATCATCGATTTCAGGATCAGCAATGCTCACAGAAGGTCGTACCTGGGTGATGCTGCTTTCATTTCTAGCTTCACTGCCACCACCTAGTCATAGCGCAGGAGTCTCAACGAATGCCGTCATCAGGATTGGTAACCGCTGGGGACAACACGATGCGTGAGCCGTTACTGGACTCAGCAAAGTATCGACGTCCATTGGTATTGCTGATGGTAGTGCAAGACAGGTGTCTATCACGCATTCCTCTCCGCATAGCATACATCGAAGCACAGGTAAGATGCAGGTCTGCCATATAGGTCTGAATGAAAGAAACCAGGTCATATTCAGATATCATAGCCGGGCTATACCAAGGACTTTAGTTATGCGGTCCCGGTAGCGTATTGCTAGGATCGTTTCTTCCATCCTTGCCGGAGTCATGTCTGCGTTTTGGTTTGCCATATCGGAGCAGGAGGGTCAAAAATAAAATACCTGCTATGAGTCCCAAAAGTTGTGGTAGGCCGCCAAAGATCGAATGGACAAAATTTGGAAAGATACCCAGGACTGCTTCAAATGGTGTTAACAGTCCTGAAAAAATTGTCTTAAATACACTTGAGATACCACTGGCATTCGACATATTTAGGATTTGGCTGAGCATTTCTGTGAAATGCACCGGGCAATTTGTTGATAAAAGTGTATGTATCTCTGCAGCCGTCCTTGCAACTTGGAGATCATACGTCTCTTTTGATGACGAGATGGGCACCGTTGTCTGCAAAAGCACAGACTTCATTCTGCTTAAAGTATCAATTCGTATAGAAGAGATATTCAAACTAGGCCAAATCGGAGCCACTGAGTCTCCAGGGCCATTCGGATACAATGCTTGCATACAGCAAGTGACCATGGAACTCACGCTTAAGAGATATGCTTTCCCTGGCACCAAGCCACAACAGCTGTGATCCGTTATTAGAACGTAACTCCCGTTAGAAAGTTGCCTAAAGAATGGCTCTATTTGTGCTGCAGGTGTGCCGTGTTGGTGGCATGAAAGGTTATTCGAAGTACCCTCACAGGCCCCATGCAAGTTTATACCTTGGCACAAAAGTATACCGCTTAGTGAATGTTTACACTCATTACCACTAAGAAATACATTTTTGTTGTTGTCACTATAACATGTCTGTGTATAAGGTAATTTCCATGATGACTTAATGTATCCTTTACCCAACTTTTCATACTGGCCTGCCGGTATATACTCAAGGCAAGTTTTTAAATTGGAAAGTTGTTATCGGAATTGTGATAATCCTGTGTATTATCCATTCAATGACAGGTCTTTCTGATATTGTCAATGGTAATCTCTCGAGTTTTTCGATGCTCAGGATTGTATAGTCTGCTCCTTTCTGTGCCAAACTGATTTGTTTATCAGTAAAGTTAAAGATGGAAAACAATGACGTTGTGTTGATTAAACGCCATGGCACATAGCCCGAACTGAGATTTTGCAACGTCCAGCCTAGCTGTACAATAGAACGTAATTGGGACTGGCCATGTTGTAGCATTAACAAGTCCTGTGGAGGACAGAGTCATTAACCCATTGTCCACAACAGAAAGTGATTTTTCCAAATTAATACGATCAATTTCTCGTATTTTCTCGGCTGTTTCAATTTGAGTTTCTTTCCATGCTTCGTTGTATGCAGCATATATGCTGGCCGCTATGAAACGTTTTTGACGCTGTTTGCCTGGTCCCATAATGAAATCGCGCAAGTCAGCACCATCTTTAAGTAAAGACAAGTGTTGCTTAATTTGTGCCAGTGTGGATGTTTGTAGCCATTCAAGGCATAGTTTCCCTACACTGTACGTTGTTACTATCCCTGGATGTCATCTCTGGGAGTATCTAGGGTCTGGTCTGGTCATTTTTAACCCCTGTACTTTGTTCAGGAATCTATCTTGACAGTTATTTGTGTCTGTAGGCCAGATTAACCACTTTTTCCAATCAGGATGTGTTCTGTTTTCATTTAAAATTTGGGATACGTCTATTTCAATATCTGTGGTTGCATTATCAGGTATTGGCTTTGGAAAAGACGGTTTGTTAAGGTCTTTAATCTTGGCTAGGCCAAGACAGGTTGTTTGTTGAATTGTGTCATTCAAGAACATTATTTGTTCTGGGATAATGTAGGCTCGAAATAATGCTTCTAGGCCTTGTACCTGCCAATCTTTTGTACCCCAGATGGTTTTTGTTTCAATATTATTTTTCCAGAAATCAAAACCGAATGTAATAATTTTTTCATAAAATGCTTCTGAATATATGTAATGTAATGTAATGTAATTGCATATTTATACCGCGCTACAATCGCTCCAGGGAGCATCTCGGCGCCAATGTGTGGTCAACCTGATGTCAAAGATTGCCATTACTGCTTGGAGTGACCAGAACCGGAATCACACTAGTGCTCTGGCAGTTATGTCTGGAAGGTTGTAGATCCAGGTTTTTAATTGTTTACGGAATTCTGATTCCTTAGCCAGTGCTCTTAAGTGTGGGGGGAGTGCATTCCAGGCTTTTGCACCTAGTACCGCCAGGGATTTGCCCCCACGGGTTTTAAGTCTAAACCCTGGAACGGTCAGTAGGTTGGCATTGGAGGATCGTAGTGCTCGAGTTGGACAGTATCTTACAAATTTTTTTCTTAGGTATAAAGGGCCTAGGTCGTGTACAGCTCGAAAGTTAATTATCAGCACTTTGTACAGGACCCTTTTTGTTATGGGCAGCCAGTGTAGTACATTAAGTGCTTTGGTTGCTGAGGATTTTCACGGCCATTTTAAGACCAGCCTTGCTGCCGCATGCTGTACCATCTGGAGTTTATGGGTAACCACCTTATTGGTACCAGCGTACAGGCTGTTACAATAGTCAATGCGTGATGTAACTAATGCAATGGTAACTGTTTTCCTCGCTTCAAAGGGCAGCAAGTCAAAGAACTTCCTGAGTCCCTTTATCACCCCAAAACAGGTGCCTGCCACTTTTGACGCCTGATGTTTAAAAGATAAGTCGGCGTCAAAGTGTACCCCAAGATTACGGGCTGAGGAGGTGGTGTGAGGCGGTATTTCTGCCTTCTCGGGCCACCATAGTCTGGGAATTAAATCATTTTTTGGGCCTATAGGCATGATCTCAGTTTTGCCTGTGTTACATTCTAGATGGTTTCTCCGCATCCAATCAAAGGTGGCCGTTAGGCAACATTTGAGTTTTTCCTCCCAGACCTGGTTATCTTTATCCATTACCAGGATAAGTTGTGTATCGTCGGCATATTCTATTACATCTATGCCAAATGACGATATCAGCTTTATCAGGGGTGTGGTGTAGACATTGAATAATGTCGGGCTCAAAATGGGACCTTGAGGTACTCCCGTCGACAGTGGTTTCTCACTGGACGGAAATCCCCCAAGGTCACCACTTGTCTCCTGTCACTTAAAAAGTTTCTTATCTACTCCAGGGCTGTGCCTGAGATGCCAAATGTTATTAGCCGGTCTATTAAGATAACATGTGAGACCGTGTCGAAGGCCGCCGACAGATCTAATAGTATCAGGACGGCCTTCTTTCCTTGGTCTAGGGCTGATCGGATACTTTCAGTAGTGAACAGGAGAGCTGATTCCGTAGAATGTTGGGTCCTGAAACCTGCTTGGTTGGGGTGCCATGCTTCACTGTTTTCCAGGAAGCGAGTAAGCTGCTTATTTACTATCGATTTAGTATTTGTCAGCATGGTTTTTGTCCCTGTTTTATCCAACAGTTTATAATAAAATGTTTCTGCATTACTCGTGTTAAACCCTGAGAAGTATTGGAATTTCTCATAGAATGTTTTTGAACTGCTTTTAGGTGGAGTAGCACAATGTTCCCATTGGTAATATTAAAAAACATTTCTAGGTTGAGCAGATTTATGTAAATAGTGGTCTGCGTAATGTGTAAAACAGTACATCTGTTAATAATTAGATGAACCTTGTAAATAATCATGTTCTGTAAATTTTGCTGACAACACTAAATCCGACATCATATTATTAATACTTTCAAAATCCCAATCAGCAGAGAATGTACTTGGTTTTACAAAATCACTTAATGAAACCTTAAATTGGTGAGGATATTTCAAGAGCTCGACCGGGCCATATATTTCATAGTCTGTTTTGTCCCAAACTACCCCGCCGGGTATTGGAATGGCTGTGACATTCACTGATGATAGTTCTCTTTTCTCGATGTGAGATGATTTGTGAGGCTTCAGAACTAAGTTGATGTTCTGACTTGCTGTGTCCATTGAACTGCATTTTCCCTCAATGAATTTTCCCAAGCAAAGTACCATGACGAGCCAAAGCAGGAGGAAAAATATACCTAGGCCAAACCAAAATTCTAACCATGGAGAAATAAGATAGGTTTCTTTGAGTTGATGAAAGAGTTCTTTTGCTTTTTCTTTAAAAGTCTTTATTTCTGGCGTTACTTCAGGATCGCTTTGATCTTCAGAAAAGTTGTCGAAATTGATGAAGTAGCCAGATGCAGTTCTGTCGATTGTTGGAATTGTTTTTCCCATTTGGCTTTCATTAGCACATTCTGATGCCACATCATTGTAGACTGGTGTTTCATGACGAACTGTTTCAATTTGGGTTTCAAGAGGCACAAGTTCCATGACATTTCTGCATAGTCCTTTTTTATTCACAGCAGGTTTATCAAATATGATTAGTCTTTCAGTTTGAACCGCTTGGATACTAGCAAATTTGGGTATTCTGTTACTTCTTGGGAGTCCACTGGGCCTGCTATTGATTATAGGCCACATGATTGTGGTTTTACCAGGTCGATTGATACAACTCTGTTCTCTTTTTTACCAGCAAGGGGCGGTAGTACTACTGATCTTGTTCCGTTGATTGCTAAGACAGGTACTGCTTTTCTGTAAGAAGGCCCAAATTCCTTCTTCACCGCTATTTTCTCTCTGACCAGATCCCCAATCTTTGGAATCCAGACAGGTCTTGCTGGGACAGTGGTGTGTCTTCAGTGGTGGTTGGCTGTTCTTTTAACTTTATGTTGCTCAGGGCTTTTCTTGTTTCATTTAAGTCCTGTAAAACAGCCAAACGATCTTTGATGTCAAAGTCTTTTTTCTTATCTTCTACCACTGAAGCAAGACTATTTAAGTCCTGAACATACATTCTAGTTCCGAACAATAGTTCGTACGGGCTGAAACCTTTTAGAGAATTTCTTGGCAAGTTGTTAAGACTACGTTGGACACTTATTAAATGCTTGACCCACCCATCACCCGAACCTAATACCTTTGCCGTTATAGATTGCTTTATGTCTCGTTTTTTTCTTTCCACTACCCCATTTCCCTCAGGATGGACAAGAGAATCGCAATCCAATGCCCATGCTGGTCATGGCCTCCTTATAAGCTCGAGAGCTAAAAGCAGGACCCTGGTCAGAATGAAGCATGGCAATTGCTTATGTGCCGATAAAGACTCGCAAATCTTTTATAACAGTTCTGGCGTCAGCCGAGTGCTGTGGCCACATCTTTGAAGTGAATGTAGTCTTAAATAATTAATAGGACGCTGGATTGCATGTGTAGATAGCTCTATGCTACCTTCATAAATGTCCATGGCATTAATCCGCATGACTCGTTACTGCGGTCTCTGTCGCAGTCTGGGCAGTTCTTTACAAATTTATAATGGTGCAGGCTCATCCCCGGCCACCAGTATTCTGATTGTAATTCAGTCAGAGATTCCTTCATCTGTTTGTGCCTTGGACCTTCACCCATGTGTGCGTCTGCTATTAATAAAATTCTCCGATTCGTGTTTGGAATTACCCTATCCCCCACTCCAGGGATTCGAGCAAAAAGAACGGAGTTTGCATCAATTACATATGTATAATTGAGTGGGTAGTTCACAGGTAGTGCTGCACAGTTGCCTTTTGAAGACGTTTTTACCCCCAGCATGGTTTCCCCGTCTATGTATTTTTCTGAACGCTTTTTTGTGGCTACGGAAGCCGGTTTAGTGCTTCCGTTGTGGCTGAACTAGCCAATGAATTCCCTGCAACGTGAACCCCATCACGTTGATGACTCAGAGTGTGTATCACGTGAGTCTTCTGTAGTTCCTTCTGTAAAAGAACTACTTGTTTCCAAAGCATTTTATGCTTGATTGTGGCACCTGTGTCGTCTTTGTAATCATTTTGAACCCAGCTCTGAAAATCAATATTGTAAGAATTGACGCAAAAATGCGAATCGCACATGATTAGTGTCAGGAATTCACGTTCGGCATTTTCAAGCGCCATCTTTAAAGATCTGATTTCAGCTCGCTGAGCTGGACATTTTCTCAGTGATTCAGTTTTTGTTACTTTCGGTCTGAATTTACCGCGGAGCCAGCGACCTTTAACAATCACGCAGACTGCATCGTAGGATTTATCTTCTACATTGTAATGCTGTACAAATTTGTCTGTATAGATTATACAGGAGTACTGTTCTAGAGGGAGAATTTCGTTTGGCAGAGGGTATTCTTTTTCATATTTTAAATCATTCAGTTTTTTCATGTGCGGGGCGAAATAGTATTTCACGTCTTCTGCAGCAAGAAAGTTTTCCCACTGTACCCATTTCGGATCTAGTGACACTGTAGGCAGGTTTACTGGGCTGAATAGTGCCTCGAAGGCTGATTTTGCTGTGAGAACAGTGATCCTTTTGCCTTGTGCTAGTGCTCGTTCTTTCGCTATAGCAGTTTGCACTGCCTTTACAGTATTTTCTGTGAGACTGAATGTTTTTTCTGCTTGTGTGTACAAATGTGATTTGTAAGCTATTGGTACCGTTTCTCCCTCATTAGAGGTCAGGTACGTGAATCCGTGTCTTCCTGGGATGATCCGGATTACAAGGTTGCGTGTATTGTCACGTGTTTCTTATTTTGTTTTTGCTAACATGTTTGTTTGCATTGATCTCAAAATTTCTGTGTGTTTTTGAGTCCAGTTGATTGGTTTAAAATCAGGTTTTATTAATTCGTAGAGAGGTTTAATCCTCTCTGCATAGTTTAGAATGTAAGTTCTTCCGAAATTCAGGAAGCCTAGAATCGATTGTAAATTCTTCTGCGTTTTCGGTGCTTGGAGTACAGCGCACTTCTCTAAGAAGTTGTCCGCTAGGCTTTTTCTTACACTTGATAATTCGTATCCTAAGAATAAGACTGTCAGATGTAAATGTAAATGTATAGGCATTTATATAGCGCACTACTTACCCGTAGGGTCCCAAGGCGCTTCGACCGCTGCGAAACCCTTCCTGGCTTCCCTGAGAGATGGTCCCTTAATGGGTATCGCCAGGGTGAGACCAGGCATCCCCGGCGGTCTGGTGGGGCCGTTAGTGAAGATGAGGCAAGCTAATGCCCAGAGTTGCCGAGTGTGATCGCTGATCAGAGTGGGCACCGAGGCGAGAGAATTATCGAGTCCGCTGACCCTGGTCCAGAAACCTGCCGCGCCGGGAATCGAACCCTGGTCCCGGGCCGTCCTCTGCTCTCGGGTCTGCCGCCTCTAACCAGTGAGCCACACTACTTCACAGATGGGCAATTCTTGACTTTTTAAAGTTGAATTTGTAACCCTCTGCTGCGAACCCAAGTATTATGGTGTTCACTCTTTTCAAGTGAGTATCCAAGTCGTCGTCTGTGAGATAGATGTCATCGACATAAGATAATGCCTCATCATCATATATTTGTAGTAACTCTGTTACTCTTGCTGAGAATAGTCCTGGGCTGTTCTTGAATCCCTGTGGGAGCCTACAGGAATTTTTCTGTGACCTCATTATTGAGAAAGCGGTCAAGTACCTGCTTTCTGGTGCAATATTTTGGCAAAAGAACCCATTATATATGTCTAATGTCGTTTTGTACTTTTTGCGAACTATGTTATTCATTAGTGCAGCACTACGCAAATTTTGTACTGCAAATGTTTTGCAACATGAGTTAAGGTGTCTGTAGTCCAAGACTAGACGATACGATTTGTCCGGTTTGGAGACAGGAAACAAAGGATTGTTCATTTGAGAGGTGTATGTTTCAATTACCCCTTGGTATTCAAGTTGATCTAAAATCTCCCTGACCTGTTTTTTAGCTTCTTGCTTAATTGGGTACTGCCTTTGTGCAGTTGGTTGACATTTTAACTGGATTTTGTGAGGAGGAGAGTCCTCATCCCATCCTACATGATTTTTATATAATGCTGGTGCCTGGGCTACTGCCCATTTCCTTGCATATGTATATTTAGTGTGAATTGAAATGTGATTTGAGAAGGCAGGCATAATCATTTCTTCGCCATGAGGGCACTCCCTGACAAACTCTGGGGACCAATCTTTCTCGGCTAACAGGATGTCATAGCGTTTTGAGAGGTTATCCCAAAATAGACCCCTTATTTTTCTAGTCTTATCTCCCTCTATACGCAGTGTTATTTTGTATATCTTATGAGGTTCGCTAACTCTGGTGTCTGCAGTTTCGACTTGAATATATTCATTCGTGTCCACTGTCTCCAGATGACTCATCAGGATCTTGCGAGCTATGCTGATTTCTGCTGCACTGTCTAGCATTGTCTGTGCCCACTCTCCGTTTTTCAGCTGTGTCCTCAGTATTCTCGGCATGTTCGATTACTCTAATACTGGCTACCTTCTTCCTTGGGAATTGTAATTTTTTACTTTGAGCAGGTTCCTTGTCTTTGGACTTGGTGTGCTCTTCCCTTGGGTCTGACCGTCCTCTTCTTTCCGATTTCTGCGAAAAAGATCGAGAGGGACGTGTATCAATACTTTGATATCTATCAGGCTTTTTCAAGTTATCCCTATTTCTAAGGTTATATCTTTTCTCAGAGTGCTGCCTCTGGGGAGACTGGTGTTCTCGAGTCGGAGTTCTTTCCCTCCGCCGAGGAGACCTTCCTCTGGACTGGAAAACTTTTTCTTTGGGAGTGGATTGTTTATTTCCATCCCAGCTCTTTTTAGGAGTGTTTAGATTATTTTTAATAAATAATTTTTCAGGATTTTCAAGAAGTTGGGGTTTTACTGGTTTCCCACCCAAACTATCTCTACCTAATTCTTCATAGCATTTTTCTATTATTCTGGCAAGCTCAATTGGTTGATCTGTTATATCTGTTTCTTTCAATTTCTGGCGGATCGCCACAGATGCTGCTTCTCCTTTTATGTTGGCTAGTAATATAGCCGAGACCTGCTTGAAGTCTTTCAGTAATTTCATACCAAGAGTTAAAGCAGGTTCTGGACCGTATTCATTCTGAATTTGTATCAGCACATCCGGTATTACCGCCATGGACTGAACACCATTTGTTTTTGTGTAAATGGAAGCAAAGACTGTACCCCAAGTGTCACAGTCCTCCACATGTGGTGTGACCCCCATTGGAAGGCAGATAGTCAGAATTCTATGTTTCTCAATAGGGGTAGTATTTGGGAATACTGCCTCTATTTGAGTAATTTTCTATGCTAACCAGAAAGGAATTTGGTTCCGTTTTGCGGGAGTTTTTCCAAGACATGATTGTTTGTTCTGTGGTGTAATTTTATTTGTGTTCCCCTGATGAGGGGTCAGCTGTGGATTATTGAGAGCTGTTTGGACTGTTGCAGTCCGCATTATATATTGGACTAACTGTCTGTGTATTTTAATTAGTAATTTTAGCTGTGCTAAAAGTTCTTCTTTTGACATTTTATCAATGTCTGGATGTGGTGTGTAGCTGGCTAGAACCGGCCACGTTGCTCCTGGTCTACCTAGTGGACTGAGCCTGGAAATGTGATCATTATGTTTTAGAGCGCCTTTAAACCAGAGCAGGTGCTCTTGGTATTTTAATGGGATTTCAATCTCCTCGAAAGGTGCGTATTCATCCGGTGGTTCCTCTATTTTATAATAGTGGAACTCGTGTGTTGTAGCGTCTGCCCCTGGAAAGTTTATCCAAGAATAGAATACCTCTGTCAGCCGATATTTGTGTGCCTCTATCACGAAAATGACTGTACCACCTCGTGATGTCAGTCCGTTTTCTATAAGTTTTGAAGTTATAGATTTTCTTATGTTTGCCGGGATGATAATCGCACCCGGTTCATTAATCCCTGTAACATCGGGACCCTGTTGATTCGCGTCTGATGCGACTTCATTGGTTCCGTTGTTATTGCCATTTGCTGACATTGTATTAATGAAGGTTTGCAGAGCAGGTTTCCAAGGAAACAAAGATTAGGTGCACAATATTTTTGAAAACTGTATCCTTCAACGTTGACTAAACCAGAAACTCTACATAGGAATCTCTTCCTACTAAGTTACGGCGGATTTTAACCTTTCACCCACTCCAGACGTCTATTGGAGTATTTACGAGAGAAAGGGTCTGTGTGAAAAAGCACGACTGAGTTACTCTAACGTCTTGCGTTAGTTTTATCGCCTTACCAAACGTTGGGCGCCATGTAGTGTAGTTCCTATTCTCCAGTATTAGGGGTGTCTTTCATAGATTCACATGCTTGAATATTCCCCGTCGTCGAAGTGGGAGTCCCACGGTAAATAAAATAGCAATAATTCTAATAAATATATATATATATAAATATATAAAGTATCATATAAGTAGTAAAACTGATAAAATATGTACTGAAAAAACTTTACAAAGGTTACTACATAGGAATGCATTAGAGAGAAAAAAACTCATATGCAACATATCAGTGTCATTATGTTAGTCCAAACTGCAGCCAATCAGGCTCAAGCACCCTCTAGAACCTTCTCCTCAGAAGCTCAAGCCCTCAGATTTTCTACCGCACGTCGTGTGAAGGGAGTCTCCCTGAGCTCTGCTCAGTTCTTTTCAACTTATCTACTCTTCTCAGTTTTTTCACAAAGATGTCAAGTAAGAAGTCTTTATTTAGACCTTGTTCCTCCTGTAGGAAATTACGTTTATTTGAGAAAGACCCTCATGACAAGTGCATTTACTGCTTGTATCCTGATCACAAAGTGGTTGATTGTAGGTTATGTAGAACCTTCAATCCTAAAACCCTTAAGGACAGGGAGGGTCGCCTCCTATTATGGCTTAAGCGCCTTCAAGATAAGGACGCTGTTGTTTCTGACGCAGAAAGCCTTCAGTCAGCTCCTTCTTCTGTGGCTTCTAAGCGTTGCTGTGTTCAGGAGTTACCATCTCCTTTCCTGAAGAAGAGAAAGCTGGCTTTGACTGTGGCTCCAGTGCCACCTACTACTTCTGTGCCTGTTATAACTACGCCCACGAGATCTGGCTCTCAGGCGTCGTTTCCAGCTTCTATTAAAGTGGTTACACTTTTCACAGCGCGGTCGTCGACGGGCTCGTCGACGACCACTCCGACGACGAGATTGGCTGCTGTGGCTTCGTCTACAACTACAGTCACGACGACATCGGCGTCGTCATCGTCGACGAGAATCTCGACGACGGCTCTCACGTCGACGAGAGCCTCTGTTTCTTCAATCTCGTCGACGATCCCTATCATATCGTCGACGAAGAAGCCATCGTCGATGAAGAACCCATCGTCGTCACTTCCATCGTCGACGAAGGCCTCGTCGACGAACCCGTCGACGGCGACGACGAAGCTCCCGTCGACGAAGATTCCGTCGACGAAGCTCCCGTCAACGAAGATTCCGTCGACGAAGATTCCGTCGACGAAGGCGCCGTCGACGAAGGCGCCGTCGATGTCTAGGATGCCGCCTGCAACACAATCACCGTCGACGGCCCGGACGACGTCTACTACATCGTCGACGACAGCATCATCGACGGGCTCGTCGATGAACAAACCAGCGACAGTAGGGCCTAAGCCTTCTACGTCCACGGAAGCGCCTATAGACTCACCGTCTACGGCGACTGCTTCAATATTGTCATCATCTACGCAGGGCTCTGCGTTGACAGCAACTTCCAGTTCTTCTTCCTACGCCAACATGCCTTTGGTGCCCTTGGACACTTCAGTTTCTGCTGTACAGTCCTCATTCAATAAAGAGGAAGATTCCGCTTTCCACCTTCAATCCCCTGCTCTACAACCACCACTCCAGTTGTTCGTGTCTGACCATGAGACTGAGTCAGTTCCAGATGACACTGTTTATGGGGATGCCCGGAGTCCTTTAGATTTAATCATTAAATGCCAGGACACTTCTTCTTCTTCTGAAGAAGAAGAGGTTGAGCAGGTAGATCAGCACGAAGACCAATGCGTGCAAATCCCAATGACGTCTATTCCAATGACACTTTTCTCTAACCTCCAACACATGTTGGACGATTATAACAGACGTTTTCCACCTACCCCCCAGGGTACTCCGGTTCATGAATCTGCTGATGTAATACTTTCGCATCAACCTCTACAAACACCTCCAAGACAGTCGGCTCCGTCAGTACATTTGAGTGCTCCTCTGCCTACTAATCCACTTACGGACACTGACTCAGAGCCAGAGAGAGAGGAAGGAGAGGTTTGTCAGGATTCAGATGGTGAGCAGGATCCTTATTTGGCGGAATTTGATAATTATCGAGTTCAAACACCCTCGCCGCAACCGGGCACTTCAAGTGATTCACCGCCTGTGGACATCGCTAGCTTTCATAAGCTTATGGACAAGGCGGCAGACCGCTTCAAGTTGTCAAGGGTCCAGCGTGATGAAGACTGTTTTCTGTATGATTTCAAAAATCAGCCTTATAAGCAGGTACATACAATACCAATTATTGAATTTATTTGGAAGGAAGGGCAAAAGATTATGAAGGCTCCTAACTCCTTGCCGGCCCAGATACCTAGATTGGAGAAAAAGTACAAGGCTCCAACTGGCTCGCCTGCTTGTCTGCTCTCTCATCCAAAGCCAGACTCAGTGGTGACTCAGGCAGCACAACGTCGTGCACGTAATCCTACAGCGCCTGTTACTTCCCCTCCCGATAGAGAGGGTCGCCGATTGGATGCAATCGGAAAGAAATTTTCGTCCATGGCTTCAACTTCAGCCCGTGCTGCGAATGCTCTCGCAATTTTGGGTCGTTTCGACCGACAAATGTGGTCAGACATGTCCATCTTTCTTGCGCAGCTTCCAGAGTCATCCAAAGCGGAAGCGCTCCAGGTCCTTCAAGATGGTCAAAGGGCTTCGGAGGAGATTATAGACTGTGCTGTGGATGTGGCGAATACTGCATTCCGTATCCTTGCCAGTGCGGCGGCGCTCCGACGCCAGGGATGGTTAAAATCTACTTCTTTCAGGCAAGAGGTCCAGTCAATGATAATGGCGATGGCGAATCTTTGTTCGGTTCCCAAATCGATGCTTCTTTGGAAACCATAAAGAAGGATACCGACACGGCGAAGTCGCTTGGGTCCTTACAATTTAAGAAGCAGCCCTTTCGTGCAGCACGAGGGCGGGGCACCTCGTCCAACTTTACCAGAGGAGGACAGTCACAGTACCGCCAGTACAATCAAGGAAACCAACGGTACTCGAATCCACAATCTGCTCGTCAACAACAATCCAGACCCTATAGAGGGAAGTCCAATTATAGGGGTGCCAACAACACCAACAAATGACAATGACTTGCCAGTTCAACAGGATGTTGGAGGTCGAATCTCGCAGTTCTACTCTCAGTGGTCTCAAATAACATCGGACCAATGGGTGTTGGACATTGTGCGCAAGGGTCACGCCTTGGAATTCACAGAGTTCCCTCCACCATCTCCGCCTTCGGGTCCGCCACCTCCCCATCTAGAAGAACTACAACATCAAGTTCAATTATTATTAACAAAGGGTGCAGTCGAAGTGGTTCCTGTATCACAGCGGGAGAAAGGCTTCTATTCGAGGTTCTTCCTCATTCTAAAGAAGACGGGGGAGTGGCGTCCCATTATGGATCTGAGGTATCTCAACCTCTTCCTGAAACAACAGTCCTTCCGCATGTTAACATTGTCAGAAGTCTTGCGGTTTCTCTGCAGCGGCGATTTTTTGACTACAATAGACCTGCAAGACGCCTATTTTCATGTACCAATCATTCCTCAACATCGAAAGTACTTGAGGTTCAAAGTAGGACACAATCACTATCAGTTCAAAGTCCTACCGTTTGGCCTCAGATCAGCTCCTCGTGTGTTCACGAAGGTTCTGGCTCCGGTCATGGCTTACCTGCGTCTTCAGGGAGTCCAGATATTTCCTTACCTGGACGATTGTCTGTTGAAATCCCAATCCGCAAGTCAGCTGCATCACGACACACGCTTGTGTCTCACCCTCTTCAATTCTCTAGGGTTGACCATCAATGTAAAGAAGTCACATTTCACACCTCTACGGAGCAGGACATTCCTCAGAGCTGTTATAGACACGGACGTGTCAAAAGCGTTCATCTCCACCGAGCGGAGACAGAAGATAGTTCATCTGGTCTCCACCATCAGATCAAGAAAGTCAGTTTCAGTGCGAATGTTAAAGTCATTTCTGGGGATGGCATCATCTTGTATCGCACTGATCCCGAATTGCAGGTTACGTACCCGTCCTATTCAGGAGGAATTGGACCTACAATGGCGACAGGTGTCGGGGTCGTTCAACGACCAAGTGACAGTCACAGCTGGCATGAAGACCAGTCTACTCTGGTGGGAGCGACGGACCAATCTGAACCAAGGGGTCTCTTACCTTACCCTGACTCCAGATCTGACATTGACCACGGATGCGTCCATGGACGGATGGGGAGCCCATCTCCTGGACCTTTCCATCAAAGGAAAGTGGACGGCGACTCAGAAAACCTGGCATATCAACAGGCTGGAATTGCTGGCGATCTTCCTAGCGCTGAAGGCCTTCTTACCAGTGGTGCACGGAGAATCGGTGCTGGTTCAAACAGACAACACCACCAGCATGCACTACATGAACAAACAGGGAGGCACAAAATCTCAGCCCCTGTCGTGTCTTGCCCAAAGGATTTGGGAATGGGCACTTCGTCACCACATTTCTTTGACAGCAGTTCATTTTCCGGGAGCGTCAAACATACTGGCAGATTCCCTAAGCAGGTCTGCGTCATCCACTCACGAATGGGAGTTACACCAGCCGACTCTGGACCTCGTGTTCCACCAATGGGGTCATCCCAAGATGGACCTATTTGCAACGCCAGTGAATCGGAAATGCCAGGCTTTCGCCAGTTGGCATCCACATCCGGAATCCAGCGGCAATGCCCTACTCATGGATTGGACCGGCCTATTTGCATATGCGTTTCCACCACTCCCACTGGTGCCAAGGACGTTGTGGAAAATGCGCAGGCAACCCTGCCGCTTGATTTTAATCGCCCCACGTTGGCCCAGACAGGCGTGGTTTTCAGAACTCCTTCTAATGTCCCAATGCGAACCAATTCGCCTCCATCCACGTCCGGACCTTCTGACAATGGACGGCGGACAAGTTTGTCACCCAGACCCGTCAACGCTTCAATTGTGGGCATGGAACCTGAATTCATGGAATTTGCCTCTTTAAGTATACCTCAAGACTGTAGAGACATTCTAGCGTCAGCTAGAGCTCCATCAACAATCAAAACATATAGGTTAAAGTGGAAACGCTTCTGTCATTGGTGCGCAGCATCCAACGTACACCCTATCAGTTCCACTCCAGAACAACTGTTACCGTTCTTCTTAAGTCTTGCTCAGTCTGGTCTTTCACATGCCACATTGAGAGTCTTTTTGGCGGCCATCTCACGCTACCGTCATGATGGCTCTACGTCTCTCTGTTCATCCAGAATCATCAGACAGTTCTTTAAAGGACTTTTCAGGAAGTTCCCTCCGTTAAGGCGCCCTCCTCCAGCTTGGCACCTCAACGTGGTGTTATCACAACTTATGAAACCTCCATTTGAGCCAATTCATCGTTCAAACCTCAAGTTTCTAACCTGGAAAGTGGCTTTGCTTTTGGCTTTGACTTCGTCTCGTCGTGTAAGTGACTTGCACGCTTTCACCATCAAACCTCCATATTTGCAGTTCAAACCTGATGGAGTGTCACTTCGTACCAATCCTTCTTTTCTCCCAAAAGTACCTACTGACTTCCATTTGAACGAGCCAGTTTTCTTAAAGACTTTTTTCCCGGATCCTAAATCCCCTGCGGAACAGCGACTACATTCTTTAGACATCAAACGGTGTCTGAAATTCTACATTTCTAGGACAGCCCCTTTTCGTAAATCCAATCAGCTATTTATAGCATATGGACTACTGCGCAAAGGACACTCAGTGACTAAACAGACAATAACACAATGGCTCTCTTCAGCCATATCGTTTTGCCATCAGCAGGCTGGCAGGCCTTTACCTACTCCAGTGAGAGCACATTCTACGAGAGCGATGGCGTCGTCCATCGCATTGTTTGCCGGAGTGCCTCTACACCAGATTTGTCGTGCAGCGACATGGTCCAGCAGGCACACCTTTACCAGACATTATTGTTTGGATGCTGTCAACGAAGCGGATACCGCAGTGGGGCAAGCAGTGCTTCGTCATCTTTTCAAATAAGGTGAGCCTCTTTCCCTCCTCCATTCTTGAGATTGCCTTGCTTTTATGCTATATATTGTTCTTCTATTGTTTGGAAATATTGCAATCTCAGCTCTAGGAGGTTACTGCTATCTATTCTATTCAAGCATGTGAATCTATGAAAGACACCCCTAATACTGGAGAAGAACAATTGTTACTTACCTGTAAACAGGTGGTTCTCCAGTATTGGTGTCTTTCATAGATTCACATGCGACCCACCCATCCTCCCCTCAGAGGCTCTTTTCTCCTCATGCGCTATTATTACTAGTGCTACGAATATCTGAGGGCTTGAGCTTCTGAGGAGAAGGTTCTAGAGGGTGCTTGAGCCTGATTGGCTGCAGTTTGGACTAACATAATGACACTGATATGTTGCATATGAGTTTTTTTCTCTCTAATGCATTCCTATGTAGTAACCTTTGTAAAGGTTTTTCAGTACATATTTTATCAGTTTTACTACTTATATGATACTTTATATATTTATATATATATATATTTATTAGCATTATTGCTATTTTATTTACCGTGGGACTCCCACTTCGACGACGGGGAATATTCAAGCATGTGAATCTATGAAAGACACCAATACTGGAGAACCACCTGTTTACAGGTAAGTAACAATTGTTCTTTTCCCTATAGGCCCTGCGCATTGGAATAAAATAAACAGCAGTGTAGATGTAGGACTGCGGTCTTCTAGGTCTCTACTAACTATGTTAGACTTAATTTAGATTTGCGCCAGCTAGCTCAGAGGTCACTGGAAACTTTCTTGACTGAATAGGAAATGATCAGCTTCCCTGGCTCAGACAAGAAGGGATTCAGCTTCCGACAACCGCATAAACATGACAACTTTGCTCCTCAGAATAAGAGTCAATCTCTAGAGTTGTGTGAAACAATAGACAGCTATTTCACTCAGTCAGTTGTGCAGATTTACTTTCACCAGAATGCAGAGAATAGAGAGACGGGCGTTTTCAATAAAAGATATTATTTATTGAGCAGTCTTCCTTCCCATGCAAGAGAAATGAATTGCCACAATTGCAAGACTTGCTATTATGAAAAGTGCGTACAGGAGAAGGAGTATTACGAAATAATACTGTAAAAGCATTGATATGGTTTCTTAGCCATAAGATGGTTAAAATGAATAAAATATATACATTCATATAGACATTGTCTAACGACGTCAACTGGTGCTTCTAACTACGCCTACCCCGGTGTACCTGACCTAAGCCTAATACATGGGAGGGAGTAAGTAGGTAGCAATTTAAGTTAAGTTGGTTTTGCCAAGAGTTCGTTTCAAGAATTCTCTCTAAGGGTTTAGTCAGCACCGTACTTCTGGAATAGAATGCAGGAGGTCTGGTATCTCCTCTCAGGACCCGATATCCCAGTCACCCGCAAGGGTAGGCTGGAAACGCCGGAGCTGGATTTTCTCGGCAAGAGAAAAGACAGCGTCTTTCTCAGCGCGTCAAGGAGGAGGGGCAGCGTCCGTGGGCTTCTCGCATCTGCTGGGCTCTCTGCAAGGGGACAGCTGTTCTGCTCCAGTATTCACCACCACCGTGTGCTTGCTTAAGGCAATGTTGGTATATTTATACCTGAAAGGTGCCGAGTTTGACGTAAGTTTTTGGACATAAGACGTCAATAAAGATGTCACTAAGAACTGGTCGTTCTTACAGTGCTCGCAGGAGTTCTATTACTAATCAAAACAAAGCAAGCAGGGCTTTCCCAGGTTGCTGGGGGTTTGGGATGTCGAAAGAACTCGGTGTGCTATCTAGGAAACTAAGGAAGTGGCTTCTGCTGTGTCATGGACTGTCATGGACTGCAGAGGCGAGTTACTGAAATATGGCTCTGATTGTTATGCCATTATAGGGATATGTATTGATTATAGCCGTATAGGGGCATGAGGTCACAATATTGATCGGGGTCCTAGATAAAACACATCAGAATAATCTTAAGAATCAAGATGTGCTGTGCCTTAACACAGAAAGAACATCCAGAGGGCATCTGACCTCATTCCACAAGGGTGAAGGCTTCTTCCTCAGCTCTGGCAAAGGGAGTCCCTGTGGCAGAAATCTGCAAAGCAACAACTTGTGCTTCTCTTCATTCCTTTTCACGCATTCTTAATGGCAGTCTGCATGCTGCAGCCCTTAGGGACCCTCTTTAGTACCCATGCCCTGGGCACCAGGGATACCAATGACCAGATACTCACAAGGGGCCTAAAGTTCTTGCCAATTGGGTTACAATCAACACGGTATTGTTTTAGGGAAAGAATACTGGCACTGGAGCTTGGTTAGCAGGCTTCAGTGCACTGTCAGAGTAAAAAAACAGCCTCTAGTAGGTCAAATGGGGGCAAAAAGTACGGGAAATCTGTGAAGAGAAGTCCAGCTTTACATCACCTACACGAGGCAATTAGCAAGCACTTTTGACAGGATTTTGGATTCCGTATTGATCAGTGGGTTTGTCCTATAGGAGAAGAATTACTCTGTTTATGTATTACCACCACATGGGTCTCTGAGATCGTATGGCAAGGTTCCCGTTTGCAGAGATTGTTCATATAGACAGTGCAATCGCCGGACCAGATTATCTTTTTAAAAAATTAACTCCACAGGGAATCTATTAGGACCTAGAGTTTTGCCTCTCCAAATTTCTGCCCCCGAGACTGGCAGATCCAGCACCTCTTTATTCTCTGGTAGGAGTCTGGGAAGGGTTAGCTCCTTGGTGATAGGTTTATGCTGCACTTGGGGCGCTGGCTTTAGCTTTGCATAATATTCCTTCTAATAGTTAGCAAAGTTATTTGTCACTCCCTGAAGGTCAGTGACCATCTCTCGATCCAGGTCATGTGTGCTTGAGACAAGTATTGTTTCAGACTCCCTATCAGTTACCCAATATATCAGTTTACAGGATTTATCCTTGGCTTCATAAACTCTATATTTAGTGATCATAACCACCAACTTAGCCTGCTCTCAGAGTTTAATTTTCAGTGCCTCCTGACCATGTCTAATCATTGGATTGTCAAAGAACTGGGGACTCGGGTCGCCTCCTTCTACAATTTCTCAATAACACACTCGAGTGCAGTCACTTCTGCACGCTGTGTCATTTTATAGTATGTAGTGTAGGAAATAATGTGTTATCCGACCCCCCCTCAATGACCTCCTTGATGGACTTGATGAAAGTGCTGTCAGGCAGGACTGAGCCGTTGTTGAGGTTTAAAAAGCATTGTGTTCGCTGTTAAATTACTTCTTGGAAGTTTCCAATAAGAGCCAGGTAGGCACCCCCTTCTATGGAATCCCACGGTTGATTCGACCAGAGACTGATCAGTCAAACGTCTCTGAAGGACTCTAGACTCTGTAATCTCCTGGAGCCACCCCGCTGGGGCAAGAATATAATCCAGTCTTGACAGTGTACCTTGTCTATAAGAGTATGTGTACGGATGTGTAGGTGAGTGCATTGGCCTCGGGACAACGTAGAATCCAGCTGCTTGCTTCCAGGCCCTACAGGTATTTTCATGGCATCAGGGGAGCGAGTAGTAGAGTTTGTGCAGGCACCCTAATAAGTCCTGTTAATCAGTGTGGACAGGATGTATAGTCTAGCACTGGACCATTGTCTACCCACCAATCTACCACCTAGGGTTGTCATGAAATTCCTCTGATAGTTCAAAACGGAAAGTGCGATGAAGTGAAATACTCAAGAGTATCAATGACTACCAAGGAAGGGGCATTATGTACCTAGGGGGTGTATTTCTTGCAACATTAATACTGCTGATGCCCATTTCGTAGCCCAAAGGAGAATTGCTCCCCTGTTAATTTTGTTGTTTAACCCATTCACATTCCAGGAGATCACACTATATAGGACTTGATTTACCTCCATCGCCATGGGAGAAAAGAAACAATGAGAGTTATCTCTGTATCAGTCCCATTGAGCTGCATAGGAGCAAACACACACGACCACCAAACTCCCCAAACATCCTTCACTCCACACTTTGAAAAATTAAGCATCTGTTGGCCATTAAACATAACCTAGATGTAGATTAGCAGATAGGCTTGTGCGAGTTCCATGTTGTTGTGCAGATAAAGTTAAGAACTAGTCAATTGCAGTCTGCAGCAATATTGTGGTTGAAGGAGATGTCACTGAGAGTTTCATCAAGTTGTCAGTCTGACAAACTAGTGCGTTGATCCCACTGCATCTGACAGTTTATGCCTCTACCGCTGATGTCTATGCCTCCCCCTCCTCAGTGTCATTCCAGCTGATCAGAAAGATTCTCCCCCAATCTCCAACAGTATAGTATGTTGGTCGAACTGGCAGTCCATCAGATGCCGGAGAGGTGTCCGCTCCTCCACTCAATCCCATGCTGCCTCTTGCTGTCCAACCATAGCCTTCAATCTGGCCGGGAAAAGAAGTATGTAAGAAATGTGCATGGGCCTGAGCTTCTGTTTAACCTTGCCAAAGGATTTACATTGCTGCTGTGTTTTAAAGTGTAGTCAGTGAACAGAAGAACCTTGGTGGAGTCACAGACTAGCTCTTTTTTTCAGCATGTACGTGTGAGAATGGTGTCCCTGTCAGCATATTTGAGGACCCTCATGATGATAGGATGCAGGGGCACTCTAGTTGGTAGAGGGGACACCAGGGAGTGGTGGGCTGTTTCCGGAATGAAGCACAATGACAATACCTCCTCGAGGAGCCAGGATCTTGCGTAGGGTGGCAACATCGTCATCTGGCCTCAACCTGCATGGTGCGCTCCGACAGCCTCTGCAGAGTCCAGTCGAAGAAGCGACACCTGATCGCCACCCCCTATCTAGTCCTCCAATGCCAGTTTGCAGTCTTTAATGGCTTGCAAATCAGGGAAGACTAGTCAGTCTCCCCATAGTCCCCAGGAGGTCCATGTGATCAGAGGCCTCTAAGGCCCAGAAAGAATGGATGAGAAATTAATATCTGGGTGCCATTGGGGTCGCTTTATCGTCCCAGTGACTTAAAGGAGGCATTGTTTCCAGCACCCCAACCAGCGTGCAGAGCGACTGAAACATTTCTGGATCCCACCTCATGCCTGGGACATTCAAATTGTGAGGAATCTGCAGTGCCCCCAAGAATGATTGTAACCAAAGATAAGTAACTTTTTCATCTTGGGCTTGAAAGTGAGCCCTTGGTTCCCGTATGGTAATGTACTTCTGTAACAAAATGCTTCATTGCCACAACCCTTAAAATGGTGAGATGAAGCATCCCTGTCTTGACTACCCTGGAGGTATAAGAGAATACTCTGTATATTGCCACTCTTGTCAAAGGCCTTGCATACCCTACCATTATTTTTTTAATAAAATACATACATAAACCAAACCTCTCCAGTGTGCCTTCAGGGTCCTGCAACTTTCTTAATACTTTTTTCAATTATCTAGTGACACCACAACTGTTCTTTCTTTATGCATTGTTCTTTTCTCTGACCGATGTGATACTTCTCTAATATTAAGGACAGCCTAGTATATATTTTATAGAACCTGCCTTTTCTGGGCTCATCACCAAGCACAGGAGTAGTCCTAACCACTTGGCAAGAATCTTCATGTAGATCATAATAGCTAGGTTTAGGAGTGCTATATGATGGTATGATGCAGGTTGTGCAGAGTCTGTGCCCTATATATGAATAACTCACATCCACCTCCAACATAGATGGATAACTGGTTTCTTATTTCCATAGGAGATGTAGTGGTAAGTAGACCACCAAACGTACTACAGAATTCACTCTGGAATAAGTTCCATCCCAGGGCTTTAATGATTTTCATACTTGTAATCGCTACACAATCTGTCCTTTGTTATAGCTCCCAACTCTTCTTCCTGTTATTGTGTTATTCTGAGGGGAAACACCTTGGCCAAAACTTCTGTATAATCTTCTGCCACTCCCACCTCTTCTGAAGCAGCCCATAGTCGGTGAGGGGGGTTGGTGTACTTGAACTCTAATATGACTCCTGTATCTCTTTAGTTAGCAATATTTCCTACACCTGTTCTCCCTCACCTTTAACTTTCTAACTAACTGGCCATCCAGCTTGACCCTTTTCTCCTATTTTCTATGGCCAATTCACCAGCAGTACTGTAAGTTAACCCCTCACCCTCTACATATCTGTAAAGGCTCTTCCAGATACATTAGCCATGTGGTTCATCTCTGCCACACTAATTCAAGTTTCTGTCTCATTATAAAGTGCTCCCTTCCAGCGGTCAATGCCAGCAAGATAATCCATCCTCGGATCACTACTTTCATGGTGTTTCAACTTATAGCAGGCCTAACCTCAGTACTCATAGTTTTCCTTGTATTTTCTAGTGCACCTAGTCACCTCAGCCCCATCAAAAATTACACACCTTTCTCAGTAGGTATCAGACCAGCCTCCAACACCAGTCATCCCCTGTTCCAGTGAGGCTGAGGCTGCTGAATGAACACGCGCAATGGTGCCAATCTCTTATCTGCTACTCAAGCCCCTCTGATATTATAATGTGGTCTGTCGTGAAGGATGTCCTATTGTTATGGTTTACATCACCTTCCCTTCTCCAGATACCAGTCAATATAAATTCTGCAACATGTTCCTGCAGCCCCACTAGGGACACTGCAATGCCCAGACCTGTTTAATCCTGGATGAATTATTTCTTTTTAAAACAGAGTATTATTAGCAGTTTTTATATATTGTACAACACAACACAATCTTATCCATCACAGACTTTCAGGATGGGTTCCCCAAATCGTGGCTGTAGCAATTACATATATTCTTTACATTTGTGCCGCAAATTAGGATGCCATACCCCTTACACTAGTATTCACAACAGTACTATCTGCACCGGTGGGTGGATAAGGGTATGGTTCGATAAAGGAAAAACGGTCCAGGACATACATGGCAGTGTTCAATTATTCATGTCCTCCAAATTGGGCTTGCATATGTCACCATACATTGACATTGTCTGCATTAATAAAACAAAACTTCCACAACAAATAAATTCCTCCCGTCCATTGAGCACATGTAAATAACCTAGAAAAAAGGCTGTCTACACAGAGTCAACTGATGGAAACGGTCTAATACCAACAGTGGCATAAGTATTCGAAGATACATATCACTCGTAGAGATTTTTTGTATATGGATCTAGCAATGAAGAAAAACATACATAATCATCAGTAACATGTACTATATAGGTTCATGGGGTCCGCAGTTGTAACTGTGAGTTGTAACGAGGTTCCACCACATCCACCTCTTGTGTTTTTAAGGATTCTAGAATTGTATCCCACTCCAAAGCTATGACCTCTGGCCTCCTCACGCCTTAAAGCTGACCTTTCCACACTTTCCCACCTGATCAGTTTGCCATGCCACATATGTAGGTTTCCAATGCATGGTGATGGCCCTTATTGCTAGGATCAATGACAGGTTGGCAAATCGGAACTGTAATTTGTGCTTCAAGGGGGATTCATGTAGGCCTAAAATGCATTCCTCCATAGTATTGGCGATGCCCCTTTGTATTGCAGCAGAAATTAGCCTTCTCACCGAGACCCAGAAACACCTCAGGTGAGGGCAGGACCACAGCATATGTGCTATTCCCACCCCTTCCGCATAGCATCGAGGGCAGTGGTGTTGAGTTTGTGGGAACATTTTGTCCAAGCGGTGTGGGGTGAGGTAGGCCCTGTGGAAGACCATGGCCTGGATAAATTTAAATTTTGCGTTTCTAGTGATTTTCTTAGGGTGTTCTATGATTTTCCCCCACTCCTTCTCCAGGGCCCGTCCAATGTCTTCCGACCAAGCATCTCGTAATTGGGTGAGGGGTATACCAGCATGTGTGTGAATCTCTGTATAGAGCCATTTCACCAAGTGTCTGCCCCGTCCCATGTAATGTAACAGTTTGACTAATTCATGTGTATCGGGTTCACGTGTAAGCGGGCCCACTGTGATTTCACATACTGCATTACTGCTGCATGCAGGATATATAAATGGTCTGGTACCCCCGATTTCCTGACAAAGTTATCATAATCTAACAGATGACCTTCGTGGAACAGGTCTGAAACCATGCTTACACCTGCGTTAGTCCAGGGGTCAATAGTGCGGTGTGTAATACGTCCAGCAGCCAAAGGTATACCCACTAGTGGAATGTTGCCTGCATAGGCAGGGGGCGTGTTTGTATAGAGGAGAGCCACCTTTCAGCACTGCAGTGCCGTGCGTAATAAGGCAGGGAGCTGATGGGGGAGTTTACAACGCGGTTGTAACAGCATGTTAAAGGCTCCCGTTGCTTTGTCGCACTCGGTATAACCTATCTCCTGGAGGTTACGTCCGGCCGTCCAGAAGCAGAGCCATTGCAATTGGTAGGCATAATAGTAGGCCCTTAGGTCAGGAACCTAGAGTCCCCCCTTGGCCGTGATGAGTTGGAGCTTCTTGATTCTAATCCTCCGTCTGCCGGTCCACCAAATTAGATCATTCAGAAAGGTATTTAAAAGTTTGAAAGTACATTGTGGGAGTAGTATCTGCAAATTCGTAAAGTAATAGAGGAGTCTCGGGAGGACCACCATCTTAGTAATAGTTATCCTACCTATCACTGACAACGGCAATGTAATCCAGAAGGCAGTACTAACCCGGAGGGCTCTAATTGCCCTGTGTAAGTTGCCATCAAATAAATCAGTGGGTGCCCGGTACATCTGTATTCCCAGGTATTTAAAAGTCTGTGGGGCAACTTGTATCTCCACTGGTCTGAAGGGAATTATCATGGTAAACGGCTGTTCCCGGAAGAAAAAAAGCATGAGATTTCGCCGGGTTAATGACCAGCCCCGATCTGGTTTCAAAGACAGCGAATATCTCTGCCATGGGCGTTAAGTCTGAGCAGAGATCTTTGACATATAGGATTATGTCATCCGTGTAGGCTGAAAAAAGATGTATAGTGTTTCCGAACGGGATACCTAGGTCCTGTACCTCCGCCCTCAGTTTAATAGCCAGGGGTTGCAGCGCCATTATAAATAAAAGTGGCGATAATGGACACCCCTGTCTGGTCCCACGGAAAATCGGGTAAGCATCCGATATATGGCCCCCAGTGCGGACCCGAGTCATAGGGGCTTGGTATAATAGACAGAGCCATTTAAGATAATCTTCCGGTAGCCCAAATTTGCCCAGTGCCTTAACCAAATAGCCCCAGTCCAGTGTATAGAATGCCTGGCGAAGGTCCAGTGACACACATCCAGCGTGAGAGAAGTGTGTTGGGGTGGCAGACATGAGAGAATGTAGTCTTCTGAAATAGTTTGGTCTACATGTATCAGTTTATGTAGGAATGGTAGGAGTCTATTTGCTAGTATTTTACTAAGGATTTTATATTCCGTTGCCAGGAGCGACAATGGGCGGTAGCCTGCCATGTCAGTGGGGTCCCTAGCCTGTGCCATTGTGTCAATACCCCTTCTTCAAATGTTGTTTTATACAAGAGTTCCAAATGGGGGATGAGTGAATCCCCAAAGGCGTCATAAAATTCTGCCGGAAATCCGTCCAGTCCAGGAGTTTTATTACAGGGAAGCCCCTTGATTGCCGTTTTTATTTCAGTTTTAGTAATTGGGCCTGAAAGGTCCTTGAGTGCATCCGGAATCAGTTGTGGGTAAGTCAGTGTGTCTCGGAAATCGTCTATCTGTGTGTCCAAACGGTCTGCGGGTTTGCCGTAAAGTGTGCCGTAGTAGACGTAGAATGCTGTGTTAATGTCATGTTGTGTGTACGCTGTATTACCCTCTAAGGTAGTGATCGTACTAATCACCAGTGCCTGGGGGTCGTCCTTTATTATTTTAGCCAACTGCGCCCCAGATTTGTCCGTGTAGGGATCTAGGGACAAACGGGGTGCAAAATACCAAAACCACGGGTTCTGTTCTTGTTTGGAGGTATTTATTAAGGCTTTCACAGTCAGCCGAAAGAAAATTGAAAGGGAGGAAAATAACAGGATCTTCGGGGCTTGGCAGACTGGTCTCTGGTTTTCCTCGTTGCATAGTCTGGGTCAAGTGGTCTGTGTTTCTGCTTGGTTTCAGGTGTCTGGGATCCTGGGTCTCTGGGTCTCGGAAGGGAAGATAAGAGGATGCCAAGGTCGGGGTCAGTAAACGTTTAATGCCTCTTTAGTACGTGCTACCTTCACCAGTCAATGTGGGGATCGGGTTGTGAGGAACATTAAAATTGTACACCCCACCAATCAAATGCCCTACCTCCCGCCTCCCCACACACCCCACTAAAATGCCCCTTGTAAAGGCACTTGCCTGTAGCCACGGCCCGTTCCTTGGACCGCGGCGTATGGACCCGGGGCGTCTCCTCCTCCTGTCGTCTCACCGGGTTTACACGTGGTGTATAGGTCATTCCCCTGGCTCTGGTGCTCACTCGCCTCGCCCACTGCTCGGCTCCCCGCTCTCTCCTCCGATGGTCCGGCTCGGCTCCCCGCTCTCTCCTCCGATGGTCCGGGCTCGGCTCCCCGCTCTCTCCTCTGATGGTCCGGCTCGGCTCCCCGCTCTCTCCTCCGATGGTCCTACGATGTCCGTCACTCCTTCTCCTCGCGTTGCTCGTCCTCCTTCTCTCCGTTGGTTCTCCTCTCCGCCCTCCAGGTGCTCGGCTCTCCTGCCTCCAACGCTGCACACCTTCCGTTCCTCCTTCGGTCCTCTTATCCCCCTCACTTCTGCAATCAGGCGTGTCTCCGCCCCCTTCAGTCGTTCAGAGACTAGAGCAATGATGTGTTCCGGGTCTTCCTGTGATGGGAAGGCAGAAATACCCCTCCGGTCCACACCCCGGGTTCCGTCCGGTTCCTGCTCCTCCTCACAGTCCTCTTCAGTGTGGGTTCTTTGTGTGTATCGCTGATAGTCTATGTTGCGTAGTGATTCAAGTAATTCCGCATGTTGTATACGAATTTCCTGGAGCGGCCCCTGTTTCTCCCTGTCGCACACCGCTTCCTGTTCTAAGCGATCCATCTTGCGTTCAGTGTCTATGAGGGAATCATTAACCTCCTGTCGGGCACCCACAGTTGTACTTATGACCCTCCCGCGCACTACTGCCTTAACACCTCCCATTAGAAGCTGTGTTACTGTTTTCAAGAAAATAATGTGTAATAGTGTGGACCATGGCAGTATGAAACACTGTATCTTCTAGCATTTGTGGCCATAACCCTCAGGTGGGCACCAGGGTAGGTACCCTGCCCCATGTAATCGTCAACTCCAACGGGTTGTGGTCTGAAACATTTTTGGCAAGGTAAGTAGTGTGCGTGACTTGCATTGCGATACTATTTGAACAGTAGATCCTGTCTATTCTGGTGTGTAGCATGTGAACAGGAGAATAAAAAGGGTATTCTCTGTGCGTTGGGTGTCGCATCCTCCACACATCACACAGGACCCAACAGTCCGCCCACAGGGGGGGTGTGACCTGTCCAAGGATATGTCCATAACCATGTTGTAGTCCCCTCCTGTAATCCACGGTTGCGCTTCCCAACCAGTCAATCCTAGGTTCAGGGTGGTAAGGAATTGTTCCTGATCAGTTTTCGGCGCATATGTGCTACTTAGCACCACTATTTGGCCATCCAGTGACCCACGCACAAATATATAATGCCCCTGTTTATCAATTCGGTGTTCCAGCGGCATAAAGGGTACCCCATGACAGACCCAGATCGTGACCCCCCCCGGTCATACCCCGAATAACTAGTGGTGAACACTTGCCCTCCCCACTTCTTGCGGAGTTTCGCTGCCTCTAGCTGTAACATGTGGGATTCCTGCAAATACACTATTTGCGCCTACCGTCGCTAGAGTTGGGCGTGTATTCTATGGCGTTCCTGTACGGATCCCAGTCCCCTAAAGTTCCACGTTACTATGTTATAGTGGCTAAGTGTATGCATTGGGATAGCTTATTGACCCCACGGTTGGGCCAAGGCACATATGTGACTGTATGTAGCGCTCTTAGGGCCTTCAGGCATAAAGGACCGCATCCCTCCCCAGAAACCCCAATACTCGGTCCGGGCAAGAAACTATGCCTGACCATGAAACTAAACACAGTGAACATAACAACACCCTGTGCTACAACAGCATTTGCTGATTGGGGGAAATCGCCAACGCCGTCTACCGAGTGAGGGTCACGCTCCATCACATATACGAAAAGCTCAAGAAAGTGTATTCGCTGTAAATAACATAGCACAACGCTTCAGCTTACATATACATTATCAGAGGACAACTAAGGTATCATACCATTGGCCAGAGTCAATATGTGAACAGCCGCACCATACCAACTTCAGTCGAATAGTCCATCCGCCGTTTGAGGGGTTACTGAGGGAAAGAAAGCCACTCTACCCTCCGTGTCCGATTTGTTCCGATCTTCTTCAGAAGAGGTTGAGTCTTCCACAAGTGCAGGTAAACGAAAAGTGACGGCCGCTATGAGCGCCTGCTCCTTACCCTGGCGTTGTTGTTGCGATGTCTGGGTAGGTTGTCGAATGTTCCCACGTATCCTTCTGCTGCGACATACGTCCGTCCGGTCCGCATGATCGGAGCCACCTGGAGTGCTCTGAGAGACGTTGTCCCCAGCCTCCAAGGGTTCTGTTACCTCCAGCCATTCTTCAAAATCCTCCCGGCTCTCGAAGAAATACGTCTTATGGGCATAAATGATTTTTAGACGAGCAGGGAAGAGGAGAGTATATTTAAGGTTCAGAGCTCTCAGTTTTTTCTTCACGGCCATGTATGAAGAGCGCTGTAGTTGCACCAAAAGCGTGTAGTCCAGGCACAGTGATATGCGCACATTTTCAAAAGTGATCTGGCCCAGCTCCCTCTGTTTTTGCGGCAAGGTGTCCCTGTCTCTATAATGTAAGAGCCGGACAATGAGTGGCTGTGGTGGGGGGGTGGGGGTGGTTGTGGCGCCAGGTTTAGGCTGACCAGTTGGTATCCTGTGTGCACGTTCCACACAGAATTGGGTGGAGAGCACCTCCGATGTAATGTGGTCACGGAACCACTGCTCCATGTATGACGCCGTGTCGCTCCCTTCACAGCGTTCCGGCAGGCCAATGACGATGATGTTGTTCAGTCTTGTCCGTTCTTCGCATCTTCTACTCGAGTTAATAGGCCATTGGCTTGTTGTTGCACCATCGTCGTGTTCTGAGCTTGTTGCGGGGAAAGGTCCGCAAGTGCCATCGCATTATCTTTCACTTTGTCCGCCAGTTTTGCGTGATCTGCCTTTAGCAGAGTGAGGCCTGTGGTAAGTGCTCCAATTTGTTGTTCGATGGCCTTCCTCGAGTCCCTTACCTCCTGCAAGATGAGGTCTAGCTTATCTACAGGTTCCTGCTCAGCAGTAGGCTGGACACAGCTGGGCAATTGTGAGACCCCAGTGAGATCCATCCGCGCCATGATGGGGTCCGCGCTGGGTCCGGCGGTGTTTCCCTCAGTTGCGGCCCATTACCGCCGGGTAGTGTATAGGAGCTCGCCAGTACTTTCTCTTGGCTGCTCTCCCTGTGTAACATGTGTGGGCGCCCCGTCCAGATCAATATGCGGGCGTTCCGGGAGATGCGTAAAGCAGGGGCCAAGTGTGTCTCCCAGCCGAGTATGGGACGGGTTATCAATTTTATGTCCACGTAGTCACCACACTACTCAGGCACTACTCGCTGCTCCCAACACGTCACTAGCAGGTCACAATCGCCTCCCAGGGGCTTACATGCATCCGTCCCGGGGGCCCTCATCACGCACGGCCGGCACACACAGCCACATCCGGCCCGTCCACCACCGCGTTGTTCGCCAACGTTGGGGCTCGTCCCTGCCGTCCGGGCGCCCACCACCGGATCTTCATGGCCGGGTGACCCCCGACCAGGCCAGCACCAATCTAGACGAGCAGCAAGCGGGCCCTCACTATTAGGTGCAAGATGCCGTGGAGGGCCTGTAGGCTCTGGGCCAGTTCAGGGGACTTCACCGTCTCTCCAGGCGAAGGTAAGCGCATCTTCTGAGGGCTTAGCCGATGTGTGTAATCATCCTCACAGTAGGAGGGGGGGGGAAGAATCGCCGCAGCGCACCGAGTCGGGAACAGCACCTGATTACCAGCGCGTCTGCTGAAGACTGCAGCGCTTGCGTGATTCCACCCCAGGGGGACTGCGCCCAGAGTGCGGATGCCACTCGCGACCTCACCCGGTCTTGTTGGTCCTCACGTAGGTGACTGGCCCAGGGACACTCCTCCGTGTAGTCGGCCGCCTCCGTTGATCCCAGGGTGCAGGGCAGTCCCCGCTAGGGCCAGCCCCGTCTCCCCAATCCAGCGGGCTTGTTACCGGCATCGGGCCTCTTCAGGTTCACAGGCGGCGGGAAGGCCGCAGGCGCCAGCACTGCCCGATTCAGCGACAAAAGTTTCGGGGGCCGGACCAATGATCCAGCGGGCAGTGGTCGTCCCATTTGTGGCAGGTTAGTGCAGCATTAGGCAGATCTATTCAGGATATCAGAGAGCCCAGGTCCGGAGCTCTACTAAAACACAGCCGCCATGCATGGCTGTCGGCCACGCCCCTCTAGCCCTGGATTAATTATGAGAATTAAAATCTCACCCTCCATATGCAGCACCTTCTGCCGAAAACCATCCTGCCTCCAATTTAGATAATCCGCAATTCTCACACCTCCCCTCCTCCCCCCTTGCCCTTAGCCAATAGATACCGTCTTCATTATTCACCAACTTGCCCCCTAGGTAATTGCGAGTTTTCCGTGCATCTAAAGTGTCACACTATTTCTCGTGGCGACATTCCTGATATTTAGGAAAAGAGAACCTGCCAGCATTTTTTCAAAAGGTGGGTCTCCTGGAGACCCACTACATAAGCGTCCTCTCTCTTTAGAAATTCCCAAACCTTTAATCTCTTAGCCATTTAATTCAAACCCTTTACATCTAAGGTTAGAAACGTGATTCCTAATTCAGTAATAGTATGGTACTTGATTAACAAGTTACTTAGCTTTGGTAACACTCTGTGTGGTAGACATTCTAGCTTCAGATTCCTCCCCTTTTGAATAATCCCCAGGTGTCAGACTGGATCCTGAATTTTTTTCATAGTTACTCTGCAGACTGAAAGGTGGTGCCATGCGGCTCAACACTAATGCTGTTTCGCTCCGGATATGATTGCAGGGCCTATATAGGTGTCACTCCTGCTAACGTCAGTTGCTTTCGAAATTGTCCACTTCTCTGGACATGGAGCCCCAAAAACAAATTGATAGAACAGGGTGAATATTCCTAGACTTGGGATCTTCTGAAAGGGTAGAGTCCAATCATAGAACAGGTAGGGTTGGTGAGAAATCTGTGGCTAGATAGTGTCTACCCCAAAGAGCGTAACCAAAGGTAAATAATGTGCTCTTCTGATAGAGACTTGTAGGTGCACATCCTCACCTTCTGAACAGATACCAAAGCAGTACGTGATAGGAGGTGGGCTGTGAATGGACTCAAACCAGAAATTTCTGCTGTATCGAGCAGGCAAAGAGCCCTTCTCAGCACACTTGACTGACCAGAAAATAGTGCTTTGTGAACATATGGAGGGCCGCCTGCTTAGGACAGGGACTCGTGTACCAAAGCTGTGGTTGCAGTTTTAGCACTGGTGAATGGACAGGCAGTTTTTTCTGGAGGCTGCTTCTTTTCCAATGCAGAGAATAATTTAATGTAGAGTACGATTCAGAATGAGATGGTATACTTCTGCACAGCCTTGCCTGTTTTTTCGCTCTGGTGAACCCCACATGTAGCTGATCGTCCACTTGGTGGTTTTTGGTACGATCGATGTAGAAGGTGTGCTCTCCATCTGGATACAAGCGATGAAGTCTCTCCTCCTCCTTAAAGGGGTTAGGCATAGATTAGAATGCCAGCATGGTGATGGTCTGACTGAGGTAGATCGGCTTCACAACGTTCGATAGAAATGATGTTCGTATTCACAGATCAAGTTATAGGGGAAGAAGGTGATGCATGTTGCATAAACACACAGAGCCTGGAGTTCACTCATATGCCCTGCGGAGGTGATGGCAATTAGGAACACAGTTTTGACGGGGACCGATGTAGAGCGGAGTACACATTAAATAAGTAAGGACGAGATTGAGGCCCCACAGGGGCATTACAAAAGTTGGAAACGTATGCTGAAGCCCTGCCATAATCTTCATCACAACTGATGATTCAAACAATGAAGGCCGATCAGGCAATTTCAGGAAGGCTGACAGGGCTGAAAGATAACCTTTAACAATGCCCAAAGCAAAGCTTTGCAAGGTGAGAGATACAACTAACAGCAGGACATCGGAAAGTTGGGCCTGGAGGGGGTCAATTTGGCTTGTTACGCACTAAACTACAAACTTGCTTCGGTGACCGGCATATACAGTCTTTGATGAGGGACGCCTGGCTGCCAAGATGACATCAATTACTTCCAGAGGCAAGAGTGGCGCCTATATAGGCCCAGTACATCAGTGGAACGGCAATTGTGTGAAGCCACATTGCACCACCTTTTGGTGTGCAGAGTATCTATGGAAAAAGTTTCCAAATCCAGTCTGACTCCTGTGAAATATTCAAATAGTAAGAAATCTACAGCTAGATGTCTCTATCAGAAATGATATTCGGTAACCCCCCTGGTCTTTTCAAACACTCCTTTGTAAACCTACTGTCGTTCTTCAGTTCAGTGCCGCCACCCCTACCTTCCAAGCCAACAATAACCAAGAACTTCACCAAACAAGCTATAAATCCTCCTTTTCTCTGTAGTGAGCAAGCACGTGCAGACACATTCTGCACCTCACATGGGCTGGCCAGGCAACCCGGCCTGCTTGCTCCATAGTTGACTGTCAGATCTAGCATTCTCATTTGTAATGCTCCTGAAATTGCTGCTTCCACTCCACCACACAACATGTAAGTTTTTTCTGATGGGTAATTCCACTCCCTCACCTTATGAATCTCTCCAGGTGCCAGGCTGGATGTGGAAATCTCAAAACATCGAAAGCAGGGCTTCTGTGCTGCTCTATGGGGCAAAGAAGAGCATCTTGTAAGTCCACGTACCAGTCATCCTTGTCATAAGGTGGGACAGACACTTACCTGTCCCCTCTATTGTAGTCTACGTCTGGCTGCTTCTGGTCAGAGTGCCAGCCAAAAAAGTCATATAGTGTCGGTCTGTGACTTGATGTTAATTGAGTAGTGTTTGAGTCTGTGGGATTGAGTATTGTCTGCGCCACATTGGGATCTGGGCACAGCCTCCGTCTAGTTGAATTCGGCTTGGAGTCTGTAGGGTTTTGGAGTTGACATGTTCCCCTGAACATTAGAAAACAATCTGCTGAAAAAGTCACTTCAAAGAGTGAAGAAAAACAGCAGCGGAGCTCTGCAATCACGTCGTTAGGCATGGAAGAAAGGAGCAGACATCAGTGCACATGGGTGGCGCTTGTTTGCTGTTGATTGTCACTTGAAGAGGAGAGCAAGGTCCACGGTTAGTCGCACAGTACCACTTAATGGCAGACAGGAGCACTGCTTTTCAGTTTTGCAGTTCCAGGCTCGCGCATGTGGTTATTCACAAGGTGAGGAACCTGTGGTTAGATAGAGTATCCACCAGAAAGAGCATTACCAAAGGTGAAGAACGTTATCATTATGCTGTACTTCAACATTAAGCACTGTCACTGCCATGTTTTTTTCTGTATCAACAATTTTTCCTTACTATGCCCTACACACATCTCCAGGTTGTCCAGCAAAACCACCCACCATTGTACCTTCCAAGACTGGTTTCTCTCCGATGGCTATCACTCCACTTTAAACAAACAAATACTATTTGCAGAATAAATATTATAACATATTTATCAATTCATAATAATAAAAAATGTATTCAGCCAATTAATAAACCTATCCGGAAATTTTTGCGTAGCATTACCCCTGCGCGTCGTTAGGCGTCGTCTCTGGCTCCGCGTCCGTCATCGGCGTCGTCTGCGCCGGAATGACGTCGTCGGAGTACTTAGACGCCCCCCATGCGCGCTGACGTCAGTTCTTCTTTTTTCCGCGCCAGCTAGCGCAGATCCGGAGAAGCTCTACCCCTTAGTCATATTTTGACTAAAACTTTTTTTGATCATTTTTGATCTTCTTTAAGTTGTTCTCGACTCGTCAGGTGCCGGTAGGGATGCCCGGGTTCAAACCCTGCTCGAAGTGTAGTCGACTGATGTCGAATACCGACCCCCATCGCCGGTGTCTGCAATGCCTAGGCCTCGACCACGACGACCGTTCCTGTTCCGACTGTCGAGCCCTGACGTCTAAGGCTAGGCGGGAGCGGTCCCGCAAGCGGCTCGAGCTCCGGCAGTCAGCCCCGCAGCTCCGGAAGTCGGCATCGGTCTTCTGGTTCCTCCTCAGGTAAGAGGCATGAGAGGTTGGAGCGGCGTCATCGCTCCTCCGACCGCGCCCGACGCGGCCGGGGTTTTGGGTGGCACCACCCATGCGGCTCCGCAGAAGTCGCTAGCGCCGCATCCTGCCCCACACCTTCGGGTCCCTGAGCAAGATGCGACGCTGGAGGAGATCGAGCGGTACCTCATGGCCATGAGGTCGCTCTCTTCTCCACCGGGCCCCACGGCGCCTTCGGGCCCAGTGGGTCCGGCTCCGGGGCCTAGCGGGTCCGGTGCTTTGGAACAGACGCCGGCGGCGGCTTCGGTCCTGGCGCCGCAGGCCCCGACCGGATCCGGATCCGGGTCGACGCCGGTCGCCCTTTCGACCCCGCCGGCGCCGCCCCCAAGGGTGTCACCACCGGCGCCGACTTCGGTCGACGCCGGCCCCAGTCCTTCTATCGATCCCGTTCAGCCGTCGACACGGCCCCGATGGGCGCCGTACGAGACAGCTGTGGGTACATTCTACTTTAACGAACGGGCCCCGATTGTTGATCCTGGCTACCAGGCATTGGGTGACGAAGAGGACTGGGAGGGGTCTGAGGACCCTCTGACACAGGAGTGTCAGGACCAAGCGGACTGGACAGAGGAGCTTGGGGAGGCCAGCGGCCTGGATCTCTCTCCAGACACTGGTTTTGTTTCCCCTCCTACCGTGGCTACGGAGGAGGGGGCAGCCTATACCATAGTACTGATGCGGGCGGCTAAGGCCTTGAACCTTACGCTCCCCTCAGCGGCCGTAAGGACTAATCTCCTCACCGAGGTCCTCAAACCGCAGTTAAGCTTGGACGAGCCTCTGCTGCCGTTCAATGAGGCCTTATCTGACGTTCTGTTGGGCACCTGGTCCAAGCCCGCCTCAGGACAGCCTGTGGACAGGAACGTGGCCAGATGCTACTGCCTGGCTCCGGGTGACCCTAGCTTCCTGTCAACCCACCCTACCCCCAAGAGCCTGGTTAACCAGGCCTCTAACTCCCAGACCGCGTTCCCGTCGGCCCCTCCCGACAGGGAATCCAAGAGGTTTGAACAATTTGGCAAGAAAGTGTTCTCGTCCCTTAGTCTCGGACTGCGGTCAGTCAACACCGCATGCCTCTTGGGCCGCTACACCCACATCCTGTGGGACACGGTTGCGGACGTGCTGCCACAATGCCCTGAGGAGGTCAGGGCTAAACTCGCCCAAGCCCTAGTAGAGGGTCGAGATGCGGCATGGTACTCTATCCGGTGCGGACTGGATACCACCGATAACACTAGGCAGAGCGATGGCCACGACCGTGGCGGTCCGACGCCACGCCTGGTTACGGTGCGCCAATTTTTCGGCCGATGTCCAGGCTACACTTCTGGACATGCCGTTTGATGGCCGTTGCCTGTTTGGCGACCAGGCAGACCACGCGTTTGAGCGCTTTAAGGACTCCAGGGCTACGGCCAAGTCCTTGGGCCTCTCGGCCCGTGCCAGCAAATGGGTGCCTTTCGCTTCTTTCGTGGCCAAGGAAGGGGCGCCCCCACATGGACCGCCAGCCAATCGCCGCAACAGAATCTTCAGCGTGGTGGCGGCCGTGGAAACCGCCGAAGAGGCGGTCGGGGTCAAAGGCAAGGCCAGTCCGCACCCGCCCCCGCAGCATCCGCCTCAAAACCTTCCGAGTTTTCAGGCCCATGTGACGCCAGTGGGGGGCAGGGTCAGCCATCACCTCTTCCACTGGCACACAGTCACATTGGACAGGTGGGTGCTGCAAATCGTCCGAAGGGGCTACTCCCTCCCCTTCGAGGCGACCCCTCCAGCCATGCCACCGCAGTACCACCGCGTGTCAGGGGACCACTTGCGACTTCTGCAGGAGGAAGTTACGGCCCTCTTGGCCAAGGGGGCCATCGAGCGCGTTCCTGGGCCAGAAGTAGGGTGTGGTTGCTACTCCCACTACTTTCTGGTACCCAAGAAGGGCAAAGGGGGCCTACGCCCTATCTTGGACCTACAGAACGTCAACGGCTTCCTCCGGAAGGAGAAGTTCAAGATGTTGACTTTGGCTCAGGTCTTGGCTGCTCTAGACCCGCAAGACTGGATGGTGGCGTTGGACTTGCAGGACGCCTACTTTCACATTCCCTTCCTGTCGGCCCACCGACGTTACCTGCGGTTCACGGTAGGCCTCGAGCACTTTCAGTTCACCATGCTCCCCTTTGGCCTTACCAGCGCCCCACGGGTGTTCACGAAAGTGATGGCGGTGGTCGCGGCTCATCTGCGCAGGTTAGGGGTTTCAGTCTTCCCCTACCTCGACGACTGGTTGTTGAAGGCGGGCTCGCCCCAAACAGTTGTCACCCACCTCCAGATTACGGCGGATCTCCTGCACCTACTGGGGTTTTCCATCAACGTGCCGAAATCACACCTGTGCCCCTCCCAAAAGCTCCTCTTCATCAGAGCTGTTCTGGACTCTGCTCAGTTTCGGGTTTATCCTCCGGAACGGCGGGTCCAGGATATTCAGGCTTTGATTCCCATCTTTCAGCCGTTATCCCGGGTTTCTGTCAGGTTGACGCTGCGGCTGCTGGGGCTGATGGCCTCCTGCATCCTTCTGGTGCATCACGCCCGGTGGCGGATGCGGGCTCTGCAGTGGGACCTGAAGTTTCAGTGGGCCCAGCATCAGGGCAACCTGTCCGACCATGTCCTGATCTCGTAGGGCGCTGCGAGACAGCTGCAGTGGTGGCTCACGGACCGCGATTGGGTCAACGGCAGATCCCTCTCCCTTCCCCAACCGGAGCACGTGGTTGTGACGGACGCGTCCCTCCAGGGCTGGGGAGGCCACATGGGAGAGGCGGAGACCAGAGGCCTCTGGTCTCCGGCGGAGTCCCAGCTCCATTTCAACCTTCTGGAGCTGCGGGCGATTCGTCTGGCACTGAAGGCATTCCTCCCCTCTGTCCGGGGGAGTGCACTGCAGGTGTTCACGGACAACACCACCGCCATGTGGTACTGTAACAAACAGGGCAGTGTGGGTTCCTGGACCCTCTGTCAAGAGGCTCTGCGACTCTGGCAGTGGCTGGGACATCAGGGCGTGACCCTGGTGGTTCAACACCTGGCAGGTTCTCTGAACGCCAGGGCGGACGAACTCAGCCGACGGTGCTCGATGGATCACGAATGGCGTCTGAACTCGGACGTGGCGCAAGGCATCTTTCTGCAGTGGGAAGAGCCTTGGTTAGTTCTGTTCGCCACCGAAGAGAACGCGCAATGTCATCAGTTCTGCGCGTTGGAATTTCCAAGGCGGCACTCGCTTGGCGACGCATTTCGTCGCGAGTGGAGTTGCGGTGTGTTATACGCCTTTCCGCCTATACCACTTATGCCCAGAGTGCTGAAGAAGATCAGGCGCGACTGGGCCCAAGTCATCCTTGTGGCTCCGGACTGGGCTTGAAGGTTCTGGTATCCCGAGCTACTCAATATGTCAGTCGGTCCCCCGATCCGTCTGCCTCTTCAGGAGGACCTTCTGTCGCAGCAGCAGGGGACGGTCCTCCACCCGAACCTGTCCAGTCTCCACCTCCATGCTTGGAGATTGAGCGGCGGCAGTTGAGGCCATTTGACTTGCCTCCTGAAGTTTGTACTGTTATTCTGGCAGCCAGGCGTCCCTCCACTAAGTCGGTATACGCCTGCCGGTGGAACAAATTTGTGGCATGGTGCACAACAAAGGCTGTGGATCCACTTCCTGCCCCTCTTTCTGAAGTTCTTCTCTTTCTTCTTTCTCTTGCCCAGCAGGGCTCTGCTCTGGGCACTATCAAGGGCTACTTTTCTGCCCTTTCGGCCTTCCTAAGGCTGCCTGATCAACCTTCCTTGTTCAAGTCCCATATAGTAACTCGTTTTCTGAAGGGCATCACGCACATGTTTCCACCTGTTCCTTTTGTGATGCCTCAGTGGGACTTGAACCTGGTTCTTACTTTCCTGATGTGCGCTCCCTTTGAGCCTCTTCACTCTTGTCCTCTCCGTCTTCTCACCTTGAAGACAGCTTTCCTGGTCGCCATCACCTCTGCCAAGAGAGTGAGTGAGCTCCAGGCTCTATCTTGCAAACCCCCTTTCCTGTCTGTGCATCCGGACAAAGTGGTGCTGCGTACAAAACCATCTTTTCTGCCCAAGGTAGTCTCTGCTTTCCACATCGGGCAGTCCATCACTTTGCCCTCCTTCTTCCCGCCTCCGCATCCCTCCAAGGATTCAAGAGCAGCTCCATCGTCTGGACCCAAAACGTGCACTTTCATTTTATATTGATCGCACACGCCAGTTCCGGGTGGATGACCAACTCTTTGTTGGCTACGTGGGTGCGAAGAAAGGATGGGCGGTGCATAAGCGGACCATCTCTCGGTGGGTCGTTCTATGCATCAAGGCGTGCTACTCCTTGGCTAAAAAGGAGCCTCCAGTTGGGCTGCGAGCCCATTCCACTCGGGCCACGGCGGCCACTACTGTATGTATGTATGTATGTATTTATTTTTATAAAGCGCACATTTCACCATTAGGTCTCACAGCGCTGGCAGAGGGTATGGGAAATGCGAAAGAGAAGGGTTGTTATGCCGTTGCCTTGAATAGTAATGTTTTGAGTTCTCTCCGGAAGATTTTATGATTCTGGTTTGATCTTAAAGCCATAGGCAGGGAGTTCCATGCCATAGGGCCCACCTTCGAGAAACTCCTATCTCCATTTCTGACTGTACGAACTCTTGGGATTTTTAGGAGATTTTTGTTTGAAGAGCGCAATGTTCTTTCCGGGCAACTTTCTACTGCCCTGAGTCGGGGAGTCCCGACTCAGGGCAGGACATTTGCAGGACATTTGCCAGGCGGCTACGTGGGCCTCGCTGCACACCTTTGCGAAGCACTACTGCCTGGATAGTAGTCCGGAGGGATGGCTTCTTTGGCCGTTCCGTCCTCCAGGACTTTCTGGTGTGAGTTTTGGGTCGCAGACCCACCTCCGGGGTTGGTATTGCTGGGGTATCTATTCTAAGGTGAGGAATCTAATACTAACCTGTTTCTTTCAGATGAACAAGTTACTTACCTTCGGTAACGATATATCTGTAAGAAACAGTAGTTAGTATTAGATTCCTTACCGCCCCACCCATCCTCCCCGTTCTGCAAACTGATACCTAGGGTTAAGGTCATCCCCTTTCAGGGCCCTAGTTTCTTGGCACCTGTGTTGGCTCTAGCATGGCTCTGCGTATCTGGCGCGGAAAAGCTGTGTCTAAGAACTGACGTCAGCGCGCATGGGCGGCGTCTAAGTACTCCAACGTCATTCCAGCGCAGACGACGCCGACGACCGACGCGGAGCCAGAGACGATGCCTAACGACGCGGAGGGGTATTGCTACGCAAACATTTCCGGATCCAGTCTGACGCCTGGGGATATTCTAAGGTGAGGAATCTAATACTACTACTGTTTCTTACAGATATATCGTTACCGAAGGTAAGTAACTTGTTCATTAATGATGCTTAGCTTTAGCCCTTTTCAAGTGTTGTCTCCTCCAGACATGAACCTGCTGTGTATTCTACAATTCAACCATGTGTCACTTAGCCAGTAATGTGGCCAAATTTACAAATATGCATTTTGGGTTTCACTATCAGCCTAAGTAGGCATGTCTCGGGATTACGAATTTTTGACCTATTATTTAGTGTTGTGATCTTAGAATTGTTTGATGTCCAGTATAGCCTAATAGAGGGGCAAAATTATAGCATAAGGACAAAGTCTACCTCCCCTGCACCGCACTGTAGTTGGGTGCCATCCTTTGGGAGGATATTTTGTGTAGTCCCTGTGTCGTGAAGTACATTCTGTGCTGGCTATTGTCCTGCAGCTGTTCGAACTTAGGATCCCTGAAGGCCACAGGAGGGAAATTAAGGGCCAATGTCAGGTCTGTGTCAGTTGGGTCCCTCTTGAGGTGCCTGGATCACGTTCCTCTACATTGTTCATTCTTGTTTTGTCCGTTATATCTGAAAATTTGCCTTCCTTGTACCCCCTAAGATAAGCGTGTTGGTCTCATCATAGTCTCACGATTTTCAGATTTCTCTGGTGACTAAGACTTGAGCAAGAAACTGGCCTACTGGTATAAGACAATCTATTTCTGTCAAACCGGTCTCACAGTTCACAAATGCAAACTTTTGTCCATGACGTAGTGTTAACAGTTCTCGCATCTTTTGGGGATATGGGTGGACTTGATAATTTGCTTGCTGCATTAGCAGACCTCAAAGTTAATAAATCAAATGCAATTAACTGTTTAGCCATAGGGTCAGTTCAGTCTAGTGGCAAAATTGGGAAACCTATTGTCCCTCCCGACCTCCTCTTTAATGTCGAATACCTGGGTTGGCTACTGTCATGACAGACCCCGGTGCTAACCTGCAGCAAGACGCTATGAAGACTCAGATGTCTGCTTCTGCGATGTAACATTTTGGCTTTCTTTTGCAGTGAGGGCTGCAGAGGTCCATCTATAATACATGTTTTTAGAAGAAGCCTTTATGGATAATGAAAGTTGATTTAATTTCTCAGTGCTTTTATTATCTACTGCTTTTATGTAAATAGCTGTTGTCATGTTTCTTTCCTTCCTTTGCAGGTATTGTCTTTGTTGAAGTACTTAGTGATAGAGAACAAGGACAACGAAAACCTGTATCAAACAATCAAGCTGTTAGACCCATTTCCCGACCGCCCCATCTTCAAAGAGCTGCGCAGTATCCAGCAAAGGATTAAGTACTGCAGAGGACCCTTTTCTCTCTTGGAGGTGATGTAATGATTAAGTCTCTATATTCCAGCATTTTGTTAACATGCTTTAGAAGTTTCATAAACATGTACCTGTGACTCACTAACATATTCTGGGGCAGTCCCTACTAAAGCTGCTAGCTCAAATGCTTTTATCTTCATAAATGCGAGGACTGGGTTGTAAGAAGGCACACTAACATCAGTAATCATTTGGGTAGCTGAGATTCTCTTTGGAAGCATATTTTATGAAGACAGTTGCTTCTGGAGGTCAAAAAATATGTTGCCTCTAATTGACTGGGAATGTAGTACTAGTACCTTCACCTAAACACTGGCTTATTAAGACAAGTATGCATTTGTCTGAGGAAAAAAACACAAAGAATTGAAAAACGCCTGCCTCCCAATTGTTAAGTGTATATTGGTACAATTCTGTGGCTTAATAGAGCATGTATTGCTCGATACCCATTAACATTTAGCATTTTGTTTTGAAAATGGATTTGTTTTTTACTGGAATGTTAGCGCTGGTCAGAATTGGAGCAGTTGATAGCAGCAACTATCACTTCATGTTCCACGCAATAAAAGTGTCACTACAATGCAAAATTATATACAGCAAGACTGTCTTCTCATCAGTTACATTCTTTTCACAATTTGCATTCCACTTATCATAGTATCAATCAATGTATTTGTTTTTTGTTGTCAGTCTACATGTTTATTTTTATTCAATGAATATAACAATCCATAAAGGAATGGTAGAGGTATGTTAAGAGGGACACACTAATTGTTCCAACAGAATTTGGATCCTATAAATGCGCGTCATATTTTCTTCTCAAGATGATACATTATTGGTCAAAGCATATTGATATTACTTGTGCCATTTAACAGGTAGTTTTACCCCAAATGTATAAAACAGCTAGATTTCTTCAGATCTGTTTTTTAACAGTTCAACACTTCATTTGCTGTTTAGCAGTCTCTGAAATGTGTTTATCAGATGTGCACTCAGTTCCATCACAACTCCTAATCAGACAGCAGCTTCATCCTCATGTTGATGTGTATTAAGTGTTTCACTCTGAGAAGGTTATAGATTTGGAGCTTTAGTTACTCAAACACTCTACCTTCTGATGTGATTTCATGATATTTGTGTTCTTCACCTTTGATTTCACAATCATTTTTCTGCAGGAAATCAGCCATTTCCTGTTAGTGAGTGTATGTGATTCACTGCCGTTGACTAGGCTTGAGGGCCTAAATGATGTAAAGAAACAGTTGGAAGAGCACAAAGAACAAATGAAAGAGCTTTTGAAAGATTTCAGAGGTATGGATTTTCATAATACATTACTTACTGTTATTGTAGGCATGATTAATATGCAGTTAGCTTACATTTACTTTCTTGGCACTTATACCTTAATTGCCAATCCCAGATTCACAGCCTAACTCTCACAGAAAGCTGTTTTACGGAAAGATAGTAACTATCCTGGGTCACATCAACTACAAGTTTTTCTTCCAAGATACAGAGAAGAGGCAAGAGAAGATAATGGTAGTAGTTAACACGAGTAAGATGGCGTCTGCTTTTCGGAAGTTTTGATTCTGAAGGCTAGTGTACACTTATAAATGCTTGTATTTTTATTATGTTATGGTGTGGTGGATAATTAGGTTTAATACAGAAATGTGATCCCTTGTACTTTGCCTTTTTAGGTGTGATCCTTGAAAATCTCGGATAGGCAAGTCCGGGCCACATAGTTTATATTTATGCTTCCCTGTGCTCTTTAGTATTTCAAGTGATTCTCATTCATGCCTTTTGGCTTTCTTGATTATTTCTGGTTCTTGTTCCTGACCTGTATCAAGACTGTGCTATTATTGAAAACATCTGCTAGAGACATCTAACTGCAGATTATCCAGTATTGAGGTATCTTTCATAGATTCACATGCCTGAATCATTCCCTGTCGTCGAGGCGGGAGTCCCACAGTAAAAATATATACAATAGCAGTGCCTAAAAATTTCTTGTAGTAGGCTGGAAAAGACTAAAAGGCCTAACTAGGCCCAAAACTTAGCAGCCTATCTACCTCATTATGTAAAAAGACCTGAAATAGTAGCCTCAGCCAATCAGCTGTCCTCACCCTCTAGAACCTTCCCAGCCCAGGCAGTTCTCCTCAGATTTTCACCGCACTTCGTGTGTAAGGGAGTCTCCCTGAGTGCCTACTCAGTTTTTGTCTCTTTTTCTTCCAAATGTCTGAAAAGAAGGCTCTTTTCAAGGCTTGTGGAACCTGTAATAAGAAGAGGGTCCATGTGGACGACCAGTACTCCGACTGCATCTATTGTCTACACCCCTCACATGTTAAGGATTGTAGAATTTGCCGTACCTTCCCTACTGAAACTATCAGGGATAGAGAGGCAAGGGTTCTTTTATGGTTAAAATCATCTTCCACAGATGATCAGGACAAGGCCTCTACCTCCAGCAAGAGAGCCAGATCCAGAGAGAGCTCTTCTCCTGAGAGGAAGAAAAAATCTAAACCCTCTCAGAGAGCCTCAGAACCCTCAAGGAGTACCTCGTCTCCATCAAGACCATCCACTGTGAGTACAGCCCAGACTAAGACTGTTTCTCTGGTGTCTCCTCATACTACTACTTTGACTTCTACCTCTTCAACTTCTTCTGCAACGGTCACCACTTCAGCTATTACTTCTCCTTTGGTGTCTGCAAAAATTTAGTCGTCTATAAAGCCTTAGGCGACGAAAAGCCAATTGCCGTTGACATCATCGTCGACTATCCCGTCGACGACGGCTCCGTCGACGGAGATCCCATCAGCCACGTTGACGAAGACCCCGTCGACGAAAACAACAAGCCCGTCGACGACTGTTCCCTCGACGAAGACACCATCGACGGCCTCCTCGACAAAGGATTCGTCGACGAAGACACCTTCGACGAAGGATTCGTTGACGAAGACTCCGCCGACAGCCTCGTCGATGACAACATCATTGTCGACCGTACCGTCGACAACAGCTCCGTCGACGGTAAAACCATTGACAGTCCCGTCGACGGCAATTCATCAATGTATCATACCCCCCCTTTTGATTAAGCAGTCTGGATGCCCTTGAACATTCCTGTCCACGTCTGGGCATTGGTCTTCAGTCGACCACCTAATACTGTGCCCCTGGGACGTCTTCAGTTTCATCTACGCCCATTTCACATTGGTTCTGTTTACTACTTAACTTTGCCACATCATTGAGGGCCACCCCTAAGACTTCCCCACCCAGTACCATCCCTTCCTGTTACAGTCAGTTTCCATTGATGTTAATGACTCGAGTACATTCACACCATGTTTCCTGTTCTGAACTGCTTCGGCCATCTACAGATATCTATGCCAATCGATACTCACGCTGGCCATTGACCTTGTGGTTCTATCCACTTTGCAGTATTTTTACACTCCCAGGACTGTAATCTTACTCCTGTCCTTACCTTTGACATTGGCTTGACTCTTCCCCTGTACCGACGCATACTACACCTTTGACCGGTGCTATACCCAAGATGGCCGCCACTTCCGCCCCCTAGACTCCTCAGTACGGTCTAGTGGTTACGTCGCATTCAGTTGCCGATTTGGGCACATGCACAGTCTCATTCCGCACCCGCCACGCCCACCCGCAGCGCTGGCAGGCGGGAAGACATGGGCTACTTATTCTCCGTATCGCTACTGAGTGCGCTACCAGCTGCTCCGCGCTCTGACCCAGCGCTGTTCGTGGGGGTAGGCGTTGGCGGTAATGACCGCACGCTACTGAGGTAAGCTGTCTGTGAGTTGCTCATTTTGCCGCTACCCTGGATTACGCTGTTGACGCTTGGGCAGTGTGTAGCACACCCTCCCTGGTTATACCCTGGCCTCCGATGCCATGATGAGTGTTGCCACGACGCCATGGTCCATGCGGGGCACACGGTTTCCCCAGGTGGCTGCTGCTGGCTTGTGGGGTTGGTCCTTCCCCGTTCTCTTTCACCTCTGCTGGTGTTCACTAGCGGGGGATGAGTGTGTGCGGGGGGTTCTGATCAGCGGGTTAGCATTTTCTACCGGGACTAACGACTGGGGCAACTACCGTTTTCACGCAGAGCTGGCTTAGGACTATCTACGAGGTGGTCACCTGCCCGAGTCGTTTTTCAATGAGCCCCTCGAGTCCTGCGTGTACATTTTTCTCGTCTTTTCAATTTAAGACCTGCCCCCGACATGGCATCTTTCTTCCCTAGGTTCCTTACCCATTGTGCAGGTCCCACGGGAGTAGACTGCGGGGTAAATTAAGAAACCCCCTAGGGTAAGCATCAAATCCTTGTTCCAAGAATTGAGAAGAAGCATCGCGCGCCACTTGATACTCCATCTTGTTTAATAGGACACCCTCGGCCGGACTCGGTCATATCTCAAGCGGCACAACAGAGTTCCAAGAACCCTTCAGCTCCGATTTCAACGCCACCTGACAAGGAAGGCAGGAGACTGGATGCAATAGGAAAAAAGTTCTCTGCAAACGCAGCAGCCTCCATTAAGGCAGCTAATTCTTTAGCAATTATGGCCCGTTATGACAGACAAATGTGGTCAGATCTGTCAGAATTCCTCGATCTGATCCCGGACGTTGGCCAACAGGAGGCGCGCAAAATCGTGCTTGAGGGGGAAAGGGCGGCATCGGAGATCATTGATTGCGCCCTTGATATATATAACACCAGGTTTAGGCAATTGGCGGGAGCAGCAGTCCTCAGGCGTCAGGGTTGGCTCAAGGCTACCTCCTTCAGACCTGAGGTCCAAATGAAGATTTTGGACATGGCGTACTGTGGTCTGACCAACAGATAGTTAATGCTTATTTGAAGGTCATTCGTGAATCATTGGAAAAAATACCATCCAGCGTATGTCCTGCCTTATGGGTTGGGGCTGTCACTAGTGAAGCCCATACTCTCAAGTGTCTCTAGGAGGGTATATGAGTCTGTGTTGTCCCTTTCTTGTAAGTAAAAATTGAAGTCCCCTAGGATAGTTTGTGAGTGGTCAACTATGATTGACTCTAGAAGTTGCTTGATTTCTTGCAGAAAAGGCACCCTAGGAACGGGGGGGGTCAATAAATGAATTTGTCTAGCTTTATGCCATAGCTAGACAAGTAGACCATATTCCGAACCTCTGCCTATTCCACCAGAAGGTTGGTGGATACAGTGCCTCTCTTTGTCGTAACACTTTTTGACATCTACAAAGATGCATATAGTCCAGGTGCATTACCTTCATGAAGTACACATACTTACTATGCAATCTAAGGTTGAGGCGAATGTGAATATTCTGGGACCTTTTTTTAAATAAGGTAAGCCTCACTTTCACCGCCCCTAATTTATTTATGTGTGCACTACTGACTGGAGAAAATAAAGGGATCGATCTCTACTTCCAGTTCTCAAACAATTGTATCTTTCATAGATTCATTAGAGGATTCCTCTTCTCCATGAGAATATAGGTATATTTCTTCCACACTCAGCTACAGATTAGTGGCTAAGGCACTTTTTTTAAATTATGTATGTGTTTAACTGTTTTTTCTGATAACATTTTCTCATGGCTTACAGTATGGCCATGGTGAATAATTTGAAGTCCTACATTTTAAGCAAAGATACTATTACTGGGGAATCTGTACTTTAGGTGAGTAACTGTTTTATTTTTAAGATTTTAACTTTCATATAAAAAAGCAGGCATCCACTGTTTTCTCTTATCTGGAGCAGTTACTGTTTTACTTTCTTCAACATTCAGATAATCCACAGGACAGTGTTGTAGTAAAATTGGTCGTGAGCCTGTTACAGCTGTCCAAGACTTCAGTTAACCACACAGGAGGGAAGGAAGTACTAGGTAAGGCCTTACTAACCATGGCACATATCATTACTCTTTTTTTTGTGAAGTCTAAACTTTGATTCCAATGCCCTTGATAGTTTATTATTTTAAAGTATTTAATTGTGTAATATCCTGTTATTCTCAATGTGTTGGCTTCCCACCACCAATGGAATGTTCATTGAAGTAGCTGTCAGAATGTTGGTGTTCTGCTGAGTTAGTGACAGTTGGATGGGCTGAGCACATAGATGGATGCTCCTGGTGGGTTCTCCCTATGGTCTCCAACTGACCTTATAATTGACTTATCTCTACTTCTCAATAAACCTACTTGGGAACTACCTACAAGCGTGGACTACTTTATTACATTAATTTGGCGACGATCCTGAAAGAACCTACTTCAGTCACCTCTCAAGTACTACAAGCAAGTTACTGGAACAAGATATTCTGAATTGTTATCAAGGCACCCCAACTGGCATCGTGACCCCACCAGTGACCTGCCACCGGTCGCCCACAGCAGTTTGCCAGTTGTTTAAGCGTCTGGAGGATCTGGTGAGCAAGCTTTTCCATTTATCAGGCCTTCTTACACCCACATTTGAAGCCCTGCTTCATTGACTGTCTGCTGCATCAGTGCCAGCCTGCCTATCTATCTAGCTGTGCTGTTCTGAATGATTATTTCAGTCTTCAACCTGACAATTGTTAAGTCTTTGGGGCTCTGGTGCAACGCTTTTCTTCAAGAGGGTTTGCAAGACTGAGTTCTCTTATTTTGCGGTCACTTTACTACATACTGCCTGGTGAAGGAGTGTGTTATGGTTTTTATTGTCAGCACCTGTCTGCAAGCCAGTACCTACGACCTGGCACTTTGAAGTATTCTTCATTTAGAGGATTTGTGTTTACCTGACTATGATTTTAAAACACCGCTGTGCACTACTTCCCAGTGGGCCCTCTCACACATTAATCTGTTTATTTCTTGAAGATTCTGCGATTTTTTTTGAGTGGATATTATTGTTTTTCAACATTTTTCCCCTACTACCATGGTTCAACTGTTGCTTTTCATTTTTAAAATGGCAGCGCGTGCCTTTCGCTCTGCGCGCTCTTACCTGCTGTTTTCTTCGAGGCTCCTGTGACGTGCTGCCTTCCCTGGATCATCAGCCTACTGCTCTGTGGTGCAAGGAGAGCCGTGAGCCACCCGGCTGTGCGTCGATGTACGTGCCTCCATTTTTGCTTATACAAGTTTGTCCAAGCATTCCAGTGATGTTTTCCACGGCAGTGTCTTCCTTGTCAAAACAATATTTTCTAAACACATCGACTATTTTTTGGAAACGCCGGAGGTGGAGGAGTATTCTCTTCATTATTTTAATTATACTTTGTTAATAGGCACGGGGAAACACTGTGAATATTTATTGTTTTACCACGGTGTTCTGTGGACATATGTTCAGTTATCAATAAAGTTTTGTACTCGACGGCTCATCATCACAAGAGTACAAGTCATCTCAGCAGTGTTATGTTCGGGACCACAACACCCCTCATCTTTATGTTAACCTGTATTCATTTTGCCGTCCGATTAAGGTACTGTGTTCATCATTCTTAAATGCCGGAGTCTTTTTTTTTTTTTTTTACTCCGTTCTGGGAAATGATAAATAAACTTTCAGTGACTGATTTTTTTTTTTTATTCTCGAGTTGATGGATAAGAGCCACAGTTCCTTCGTGCATCTATTTTGGCTATTGTTTTATCCCTCCATTTAGTATTGTACTGCCATCTAGTGACCTGTTGCCAAATTGAACTAATTTTATTCCTATATGTCTCATACTTTAACTTTATTATTGGCAATTCTACACCTACTTAGTTCATGTTTAGTATATTCTATACTTTATGTCGTATTTTGGTGTTGTTTGGGCACATTTATGGTGTGGGTAGTTATGTATGGGAGCTGGTCTCCTTATCTTGGTCTGGCCACCTCCAGACTACGGCCGACCTCCTGCACTTGCTGGGGTTCTCCATCAATGTGCCGAAGTCGCACCTGTGTCCCTCTCAGAAGCTCCTTTTCATCGGAGCGGTTCTCGACTCGGCGCAGTTTCGGGTTTACCCACCCGAGCAGCGGGTTCGGGATATTCAGGCTCTGATTCCTGTCTTCAGACCGTTATCCCGAGTCTCGGTCAGGTTGACGCTGCGGCTTCTGGGACTGATGGCCTCCTGCATCCTTCTGGTGCGTCACGCCAGGTGGCGGATGCGGGCTCTGCAGTGGGACCTGAAGTTTCAGTGGGCCCAGCATCAGGGCAACCTGTCCGATCATGTCCTGATCTCGGAGGGCACTGCGAAGCAACTGCAGTGGTGGCTCACGGACCGCGAATGGGTCAGTGGCAGACCCCTCTCCCTACCCCAGCCGGAGCACGTAGTTGTGACGGACGCGTCCCTCCAGGGCTGGGGAGGCCACATGGGAGAGGCGGAGATCAGAGGCCTCTGGTCTCCGGCGGAGTCCCGGCTCCACATCAACCTTCTGGAGCTGCGGGCGATTCGTCTTGCACTGAAGGCATTCCTCCCCTCTGTCAGGGGAAGCGTGGTGCAAGTGTTCACCGACAACACCACCGCCATGTGGTACTGCAACAAACAGGGCGGTGTGGGGTCGTGGACCCTTTGCCAGGAGGCTCTGCGCCTCTGGCAGTGGCTGGAACATCAGGGCGTGACCCTGGTGGTTCAACACCTGGCAGGCTCTCTGAATGCCAGGGCGGACGAACTCAGCCGCCGGTGCATGATGGATCACGAATGGCGTCTGAACTCGGACGTGGCGCAAGGTCTCTTTCGACAGTGGGGAGAGCCTTGGTTAGATCTATTCGCCACAGAAGAGAACGCGCAATGTCAGCAGTTCTGCGCGTTGGAGTTTCCAAGGCGGCACTCGCTCGGAGACGCTTTTCGTCGCGAGTGGAGCTGCGGTCTGTTGTACGCCTTTCCGCCTATACCACTTCTGCCCAGAGTGCTGAAGAAGATCAGGCGCGACCGGGCCCAGGTCGTCCTTGTGGCTCCGGACTGGGCACGAAGATACTGGTATCCCGAGCTACTCAGCATGTCAGTCGATCCCCCGATTCGTCTGCCTCTTCGGGAGGACCTTCTGTCGCAGCAGCAGGGGACGGTCCTGCACCCGAACCTGTCCAGTCTCCACCTACAAGCTTGGAGATTGAGCGGCGGCAGTTGAGGCCATTTGACTTGCCTCCCGAAGTCTGTGACATCATTCTGGCAGCCAGGCGTCCCTCCACTAAGTCGGTATACGCCTGCCGGTGGAACAGATTTGTGGCATGGTGCGCAGCAAAGGCTGTGGATCCCCTCTCTGCACCCCTTTCGGAAGTGCTGCTCTTTCTTCTTTCCCTTGCCCAGCAGGGCTCTGCTCTGGGCACTCTTAAAGGGTACCTTTCTGCTCTTTCAGCCTTCTTGAGGCTACCAGATCAGCCCTCTTTATTCAAGTCCCCTATTGTGAGTAGATTTCTGAAGGGCATCACGCACATGTTTCCTCCTGTTCCCTTCGTGATGCCCCAGTGGGACTTGAATCTGGTTCTCACCTATCTGATGTGTGCTCCCTTTGAGCCACTTCATAACTGCCCTCTTCGTCTCCTTACTCTAAAGACGGCATTCCTGGTTGCCATCACCTCTGCCAGGAGGGTGAGTGAGCTCCAGGCTCTTTCTTCTTCTCCACCTTTCCTGTCTGTTCATCCTGATAAGGTGGTGTTACGTACACGGCCTTCCTTTCTGCCCAAGGTTGTCACGGCCTTCCACATCGGGCAGTCCATCACTTTGCCGACCTTCTTTCCGCCTCCGCATCCCTCGAAAGAGGAGGAGAGGCTCCACCGTCTGGATCCAAAACGTGCGCTCTCCTACTACCTAGATCGCACACGCCAATTCCGGGTGGATGACCAACTCTTCGTTGGTTACGTGGGCGCGAAGAAGGGAAAGGCTGTGCACAAGAGGACCATCTCGAGATGGATCATCTTGTGTATCCAAGCGTGCTACTCCATGGCGAGGAAGGAGCCCCCGGCTGGATTGCGGGCTCACTCCACTCGGGCCACGGCAACGACAACTGCCCTGGGCCGCGGTGTCCCCCTGCAGGACATCTGTCAGGCAGCCACGTGGGCCTCGCTGCACACGTTCGCAAGACACTACTGCCTGGACAGTCAAGTCCGGAGGGATGGCTTCTTTGGCCGTTCCGTCCTCCAGGACTTTCTGGTGTGATATTGGTTCGCAGACCCACCACCGGGGTTGGTATTGCTGGGGTATCTATTCTAAGGTAAGGAATCTATCACTAACGTGTCTCTTTCAGATGCACAAGTTACTACTTGTGTAACGATATATCTGTAAGAGACATTAGTTAGTGATAGATTCCTTACCGCCCTTCCATCCTCCCCGTTCTGCGAACCGATATTTAGGGTTAAGGTCATCCCCTTTCAGGGCCCTAGTTTCATGGCACCAGTGTTAGTTCTATCATGGCTCTGCGTATCTGGCGCGGAAAAGCTGTGTTATCAGAACTGACGTCAGCGCGCATGGGCGCCGTCTATATACTCCGATGACGTCATCCCGGCGCTCACGACGCCGACGACGGACGCGGAGCCGCAGACGACGCCTACCAGCGCGCAGGGGTATTGCTACGCAAAAATTTCCGGATCCAGTCTGACGCCTGGGGATATTCTAAGGTAAGGAATCTATCACTAACTAATGTCTCTTACAGATATATCGTTACACAAGTAGTAACTTGTGCTTTAGTGCTTTCATGCATTTTCAGCTAAATATGTTCTGTTTTACTGTATTTTAATTAATTTTTCTCGCACTATTTCCATTGCACTACTGATATGTATTTTGTTCAAGGTTAATAGTGTTTTGATGAGGTTCTCCTATTCGTTCCTCATCTTCTTTTCTGTTTTTCTTCTTTCTCTGATTTTCTGTGTTCTATAATTTCCATTCTTTTTTCATTCTCCATTCATTCCTGTTCTGGCCAGTAGGTATGCGTTGGAGTTGTTTTTCGTATCTTCTTCTTTTCTTTTCTCCTGTTGTGTAAGAAGGGAGGATGCTTTGTATGTTTGGTTCTATTGTTCCTATTCCTATTTCTGGATTTCTATTTCTGGTTTCTTCCTATTCCTATTTCTGGAATTCTATTTCTTTATTTCTCTTGTTGCTTTGCTTGTGACAGGTTGTTCCTCTTTCGCAGTTTCTTTCTTTCTTTGCTTACTTTTCTTGTTTTATTTCTCTAGTTCTTATTTGTGGTTTCTAGCTTTTGTTTTCTGTATAAGAAAAGGGGATATGTAATATCCTGTTATTCTCAATGTGTTGGCTTCCCACCACCAATGGAATGTTCATTGAAGTAGCTGTCAGAATGTTGGTGTTCTGCTGAGTTAGTGACAGTTGGATGGGCTGAGCACATAGATGGATGCTCCTGGTGGGGTCTCCCTATGGTCTCCAACTGACCTTATAATTGACTTATCTCTACTTCTCAATAAACCTACTTGGGAACTACCTACAAGCGTGGACTACTTTATTACAAATTGGCTGTGTAAGACATTTCTCCAAAGCAGGGATATTATATTTATTGCACATTCCTTTGCATCTATTCCCTGTCACTTTTACATTGTACCATGCTGTATCTTTCTAGAGGCTACCAACTAAAGTCAGTCCAATTTAAACATTTCAAGTTATATGAGGTAGGCATTGGCTACATGTTATCACTATGTAAACAACATAATTATGTTCCTAACCTTTTGAATTATCTCATACACCTTTACTTAAACAAGATTTATACTTCTTTCACCAAGCAGAGCCAGAGATGCTGTTCATTACTTTCAAAACTCAAATTACTAAGTTTATCTTGTGATGTTCTCACGCCTGACATTTGTTTCCATTACTGTGGGTGTTTGGAAGCGCTTATATTTTAATTGAAGAAGCCCAATTTATAGCACTACTAATCTGTCTTTTTTACTTTCACCTCTGTGTGTTCAGTATTCTGAAGTATCACAGTGGTATTTTTTGGTTAGTATTGTTTACCCCTTTCACGCTGAAGAGAACAAGATAAAAACATGCAAACTGTTACTGAGTTAGGTATGCTTATTGTGCATATCCAAAACAAGCCCTCACAGGTAATAGCAAGGTACAGTCCTGCTGGAAGAAAAGCAACTACTAAACAGACTCCAGACCATCCAAAACGCAGTAGTCAGGCTAATCCTCGACCTCCTGAGGCAGACCCACATATACCCCAACCTCAAATCCCTATACTGGCTTCTTCTCAGCAAACGGTGCCAGTTCAAACTGCTCACCCAACAAGGGTCCAGCCTAACTCAACCATAGGGTAAACTTTCACCAACCTTTCCGCATACTTTGTTCTTTGTCCCTCTTCCTGGCCCACACCCCCGCATCTACAGAAGCAGGAGGGGTGGCATCGCCTTCTTACACCTGGCTGCCAGGTCTGGGCACAGCCTTCCCCTTCACCACCATACTTCCCGCACACCCCAGGAGTTCAGGAAAGACCTAAAGACCTGGCTCTTCCACTAACTCTACGCAGCAGTAGCATCCTCAAATACCCAGCACCTGGATAACCCTCATGGGTGATAAGCAGCACTCTACAAATACTATTTGAATGATTGCACTCAGGTTGTCCGTCCTCTTCAACAACACAGTGTCCAAAGCAAATATTGTTCCAGCTATCCCTTTGCTTTGCATCTGTTAGTGACAGTGAAGTTTTTAGTACTTTCCCAAACATAAGCAAGAAAAGTTTTCCTAATGAGACGCAAGCCATTGGTTGTGCCAAGATGTGTCAGTCTTCTTCCTTTGGGCAGTTTCACAAAATGTGCCCACTTGCAAGTGCGAGCACTTTCAAATTTCTGCTGTTATTCTGGTACCACATACCACCTAATTCGCATCATCAAGGATAACTTTCAGTTTTGTACACTTTCCAAATATTTTATCACGTATTTTATCACGCTGCTAAATTTAATTCTCAGCATAGATTCCTGTGCCAGGCCTTAATATCAGAATGGATAGTACTTCTAGAAATAGGTTAGAGACCATTGTAATTGTTAGCTGTGAATACTCTCGAGCCCCACCAGAGAAGATATGTATCTCAAAGTTGCAGAGGTTCTCTTAGCGCCTACATTAAAGACTGGCAACAGCACCCACAGGAGCATATGGAAATAGTGCTTGCTCTAATTTTCAACAAGCACAAAGTTGAATTTGCATTGGCTAAAGTATTTAATAATTGCTTGACCTTTAAACATATGTGTTACAAATCCACCATTTCCTGAACCTTTGTATTTTGCCATAGATTTATGGTTGCTATGAATTGGATAGCATGCGTTGTGAAATTAGATGGCCCTGTACTGGAATACTGGTAGACTGCCAGTAGGCATTCTTTTTCATCGATCATTTTTATTTTTTTATAAAAAACGTAATATACCACAGTTGTGCTATTACACCAGCAATCGCATATGAATCATACAAGATAATGATACCGGTTGAAATTGAGCTAAATTATCTTCTGAAAACCAATAATCCAGTCCTGAATAGATCCATCAGGGGCTCCCACACAGTGTTAAATATTGGGTATGCAGTGGTGGCTTCACACCCGTGGGAGGCTGAGGAAGGGATATATCCAATTTGTTGTTGTCTGGAGTGTAAATAGCTTGTGGTATTTGATCTGAATATGTTGCGGTCTGACTGATGTGGCCAGCTCTTGAGTTGCCAGTTTAGCTTCTGTCCAACCGGAGTCCTCAATCAATCTGATACTAGTGGGCATTCTTAAGATGAAAGCCATGCATTTTACTGCAGAGACTTCCCCACAAAAGCACCATCTGTAGATGTATACAGATGGGGAGTGGGGGGCTGGCATTAATTGAGATGTTCATTTAAAGTTCAAAGTTTTGTAAAGAGACTAAACTGCAACAAATCTCAGAGCACTGGGGATGGGAAGGAAGGAGCTTTCTAATCAAGGTAATAATGGAAATGCCATAAAGATGTTGGCGAAATAAATTATAATTGGAAGTAAATCAGACATGCCTCGTATCCCTTCAAGAAAATGGAAGAACGTTAGAAGGGAAATGCTGAGAGTTAATAAGCCCATGCATCTGAGTGACAGATGAATATAAGAAGTACTTGGAATGATCACATGCCATATGGAAAGATAATTTTCTTCTATATTAGCCGAAAAAAATATTGAGCTCTCATTTCACTTCTGCAGCCTTTACAAAGTGCTTTCCTTACATGCAGTTTTCAGTCCTGCTTAGTCTTCTGTTTTTACAGCCTCAGCGGCGGGCAGTTCCAGCTCCCTATCCTCTATTTGTGTGCAGGTATGCCCTCCCCTCCTTGTCTTCTAGCGTCCACAGTTTTTCCTCTTCATCTCCACTTTCTACTGAATACATGCATGAATACTCCTACTCTGGTATCCGAAAGTCAGAATGTCTTTTGTTATTGGATGCAGATCATAGCCATAACCCCATGCACAGTGGAGCCTTTGGCCATCTGCAGTGGATTTGGGTGTAGAACTTTACCAGAGGCCAGACCCTGTGACAAAGCTCCCATTGCACATAGCCATTGACCATGTGCAGCGGGGTTGGTTGCCCAGAGCGGGTGGGGCTCTGAACCTGGCTGGAAACTAACTAGACCCTGCGGGCAACCCTTTGCTGCACCTGGCCTTTGCTGTCGGGTACAGGGCCTGGCATGTGGCCAAGCTTCCGCTGCACACAAATATGGGCCGTGCGCAGCAGGGGTTTTGGCCGCCGCAACGGGGTTGGGCGCAGGTCTTTTGTACTTATGGGCTAAGGCTATTTGCAGCTTGGGAGTTAGCTGAATATGCTAAAAAAAATAATCCAGAAAGGGATTGAAATAAAGCCATTGGTTAAAATAATATCAGAATCTGATAGAGATTTCAGGCAGAATTTCCCAGGCGTCAGGCTGGATCCGGAAACTTTTGCTGAGCAATACCCCTGTGCGACGTTGGGTGGCTCCATTCGGCTCCGCGTGACGTCGTCGGTTATGATGTCGCTGTGCCTATATATTACAAAACAACCAAGGGCTTTGACTCTCTTCAGTGAGGCAGAGTCTAATATACTAAACAACCAAAACAAGTGCCAGCACTGAAACCTAATAAACTAAATGCTTTTAATAAACAGACTAGAAACTTCAATTTTTAGTCGTGTGGTTGAGTTAATCCATCAACATTGATTTTTATTTTTCAATTTTTCAACACAAGAACATACAAAATATTTATAAATATGTGCGATAAACATAAAAACCGACTTAAGTGAGCAAATCAAGGTGCTAAACAACTAACTACACACGCCCTCTTTCACTATCACTCCTTCATTCGCAGCTAAATTCTCTTCATACAAACTCACAAACACACAATACACTTAGTCGTGCAAAGGAAAGGTTTAAAATTGTTATGGGACCTACGTGAATCTATTAACACAGTAATACTAATATACAATCAAAATCTGATCAGAGGCAGCATGAAACAGAAACTCACTAATTTTGATCTGCCACTGTATAATTGAATTTTATTGTTTATATCACAAACATTTGAACAAATGCAGCTGACTATTAACGTAGATCAAACCAAAACAACGTAAGGTCGACGCGTTTCAAACCGGACCCTTTTGTCCGGTTATCATCAGGACCAACAGATAATCTGAAAAGAGGACACAAACAACTACTTTAGCATCAAATATAATTCGTGGAATTAACTGTCATGGCGACCCGCCATACACAAATAGCCTCCTACCTTGTTTTTTGGTAGCTTCAGTCAACTCTTGTGTAGTATGTGATTCTAGAAAACATAATAAATCACAGGGACACCATAACGGTTAGTCACAATACATACAACATCTTTTTGTTTTATCACATGGCGCCTAGCCTCCTTCAACCTATGGGCTTACCTCCAAAGAGGTGTGGAGGGGCTGAGCTGTTGATGAAAGATGCGCCATGTGATAAAACAAAAAGATGTTGTATGTATTGTGACTAACCCTTATGGTCGCCACAATAAAGTTACAGACTTCGGGAGGAAGGTCAAAAGCTATCAACTGTTAACGCTCAATCTCCACACATGGAGGCACAGAGTTGACAGGCTCGGGTGGAGAACACCCTTCACTGCTGCTGCAACAGAAGATCCTCCCGAAGGGGCAGCCTGATCAGAGAATCGATACCCATTCTCAGAAGCTCTGGATACCAGTTTCTCCTTACCCAGTCCGGAGTTACAAGAATGACTTGGGCCTGGTCGCTCCTGATCTTCAGAACCCTGGGCAGGAGTGGTATAAGCAGAAAGGAGTACAACAGGGCTGAGCTCCAATCGCAACGAAAAGCTTTGCAGAGCGATAGAAGCCTTGGTAACTCCAGCGCGCAGAATAGCTGAAACTGCGCGTTCTCTTCGGAGGCGAACAAATCTAACCAAGATTCTCCCCACTGTTGAAAGAGACCACTTTTCCCTGGTGGACGCCACATCCCAGAAGTGACGCATCTGTCACGACTGTGAGATCTGGCTGGGGAAGGGAGTGGGGTATGGAGTTGACCCAATCGTGGTTCGTTAACCACCACTGCAGATCTTTTGCAGTTCCTTCTGAGATCTGAACAAAGTTGGTGAGATTTTCCAGATGCTGTGCCCATTGGAACTTCAAGTCCTACTGCAGACCCCGCATACGCCACCTGGTGTGACTTGCAGGATGCAGGTCACGAGGCCCAACAGCCTCGGAGTCAGTCTTACAGAAATCCAGGATATATCGGAATCATAGCCTGAATATCCTGGACTGGCTGCTCAGGAGGATAGCCCAGAAACTGCACATTGTCCAGAACTGCTACGATAGAAGGGAGCATCTGAGAAGGAGCCAAGAGTGACTTTGGCACATTTATAGAGAACCCCAGCGAAAGTAGGAAGTTAACCACAGTCTGAAGTCGGAGACGACTGTCAAAGGCAACAACGCCTTCAACAGCCAGTCGTCGAGGTAGGGGATGACTGTTACTCCTAACCTGCGCAGAAGAGCTGCAACCACCACCATCAAGGGGCACTGGTAAACTTTAAGTGCGCGTGGCCTACCTTGAACAGCAGATAACACCTGTGGCACGGCAGGATGGAAATGTGAAAATACGTGTCCTGCACGTCCAACACTACAATCCAGTCTTCTTGGTCTAGGGCTGACAAGACCTGAATGAGAGTGAGCATTTTGAATTTCTCCTTTTTGAGGAAGAGTTTGGTGGTTTGAAGATCCAAAATGGGCCGCTGCCCCTTGCTCTTCTTTGGAATCAGAAAGTAGCGGGAATAACAGCCATTGCCTACTTCTGAAACGTAGAGGCCTGCACCACCAAACTCTCAGGCGGCCCTCCACTAACACGTTGGCAGAAATTTGTATTATACTGAACAGAAAGGTGCATTGACCGTCTTACTGCTTCTCTTTCCACTGTACTTTTATTCATTCTAACCCTAGCCCAGCGGGGCTCTGCTTTGGGAACTCTCAAGGGTTACCTTTCTGCTCTGTCTGATTTTATGCGGCTGCCAGACCAGCCCTCTCTCTTTTAAGTCTCCTATTGTAAATAGATTTTGAAAAGGGCTGGCTCACTTGTTTCTACCCACACGCTTTGTTATGCCACAGTGGGACCTTAATTTCATCCTTACCTATCTGATGTGCGCTCCCTTTGAGCATTTGTAGAATGGTCCCCTCCAGCTGTTGACCATTAAACAGCCTTCTTAGTGGCGATTACATCGGCCTGGAGGGTGAGTGAGTTGCAGCTGTATCTTGCTCGCCTCCTTATCTTTCATCATTTCTGGACAAGGTGGTGGTTCGCACCAGGTCATCCTTCTTGCCAAAGGTTGTGACCCATTCCATCTGGGTCAGTCCATCACTTAGCCCACCTTCTTTACTTCCCCGCATCCCCCTAAGGAAGAGGAGCGCTCCAATGGTTTGACCCAAAAAGAGCGCTGTCGTTCTACCTTGACTGCACAATGGTGTTCCGGGTGGGTGACAAACTCTTTGTGGGGTACATTGGAGCGAAGAAGGGAAGGGCAGTGCAGAAAAGGACCATCTCTCGATTGGTCGTTCTCTGCATCAAAATCGATTATGCCTTGGCAAAGAAGCAGCCCCCTGAAGGATTTAGGGCCCCTTCCACCCGGGGAAAGGCTGCGACTACTGCCTTGGCTTGGGTGTCCCAGTCCTAAACATCTGTCAGGCAGCAACGTGGGCATCTTTGCACACGTTTGCAAAACATTACTGCCTGGATAGTCAGATGTGCAGGATCGGACATTTTTCCTGTTCAGTCCTGCAAGACTTTTTAGTATAGGATGTGAGTCCGCAACCCACTGCTGGGCTGGTATGGCTTGGGTATCTGATTCAAAGTTAAGGAATCTGCAGCTGGAAGTCTCTATCAGATGATCAAGTTACTTACCTTCGGTAACGCATTATCTGGTAGAGACTCTATCTCGCTGCAGATTCCTTACAGCTCCACCCATGCATCCCCGCTTTGTGGACTGATATTGTAGGGCTAGGTTTGTACCCCCTTTCAGGGCCAGAGTTTTGCACACAACTAGTGTCAGTTACTTCGTGGCTCTGCGCTTCTGGCTTAAAAAAACGAAAAGTACTGACGTGCGCAAAGCTGAATGGCGCCAACATAGGCATCTCGACGTCATAACAGCCGCCATCACGCAGAGCCGAATGGAGCCACCTGACGTCGTGCACAGGGGTATTGCTTATCAAAAGTTTCCAGATCTTGCCTGTCGCCTGGGAAATTCAAAGGTAAGGAATCTGCAGCTAGATAGAGTCTCTACCAGATAATGCATTACCGAAGGTAAGTAACTTGTTCGTTAGGTAGTGAAATAACATTAAAAATTCCCCAGTTATATTTTGCTGAACTAACTGTAACCATGCACTGCTCACCACCTCACATATTACATAATTCGTACCATGTTAAATGACTTCACTGATGACATCTCAGATTACATCATTGATAACAGAAGCCAGTCATTGTTACACTATCCTAAAGGTTTAGTGGGTTAATGTAAGGTAAGATCTTATTACCATACCTTTAACATCACTTTAAATGTTTTTTTTTTAGTTAACATAGCTGTCTGCGTCCATATATCTAGCTATCTATCTATCTTATCTATCTATCTATCTATCTATCTATCTTATCTATCTATCTATCTAGTTAGTTAGATGAAACATTTAAAAAAAAATAACTTACATTCACCAGTTATTGTTAATTGAAGTAATTATAACTTGCGCCCTTGCCATGCACAGTGTTGTCATTAATGATGTAATTTCAGATGTCACCAGTGATGTTATCAAATGATGTCATAGAGCATGTCATGAGTATTGTAATGTGGGAGGTCATAAGCTGTGCCTGGCAAGGGCGCGAGTTATATATTTACTTCAGTGAACTGTGACCGGTGAATTTTAGTGTTTTTTTAAGTTTAAAATATTTCACCTAACTATAATGTCACTTAACCTTTGATTATATTTCAGGGAATTTCTTCAAAAAATAAGATGGTATTACTATACCGAACTATAACGTTACTTTAACCTTTGTTTTTTTGTTGAATTTATGAGGTCTTTTTAACTGTAAAATAACTATATAACGAAGTGTCATTTTAAGAAAGGTAGACTGGCTTTGTCAAAGGGTCAGAACACAAACCTATAAAAGACAAGCCTATTGGCTTCATCAAGGGGGCAGCACATCAACATAATTAAAGCAGACCTATTTACCAGTGGCGGCTCCTCGAGGGAGTGCTGCGGGGTGGTGACGCGGGGCGGGAAAGGGGCAAGGTGGGGGGTAGTAAACTCCGGCATACGGCCAAACCGAGTTAAGGACACTAATAAATAAATAAAATGAATTACATTGTGCACTCTGCATCGCCGATTGGGTTGTAGCACGCGCGCAATGTAGGTCTTTTTATTTATTTATTTATGTACTTAACTCGGTTCGGCCTTATGCTGGAGTTTACTATACCAAACCCTGTCCCTCCCTCGCCCCGCCCACTGCCCTCAGCACTCCCTTGAGGAGCTGCCACTGCTAGTTACTGTGTCAAATATCAGCACAGTAATTTATCGATAAGTATAATGACATGTATTCCTTATTAGCAAACATATTGCTATGCTCAATTTTCACAAACATTTTTCATAAATCATTTTTATTCAAAATAACAATAAACATGATAAATATGTTGAGTCTTTCTTTATCACTATTCAGGCCGCAAAATGCATCCATAGGACGAACTATATGGGCTCTCTACACTTCAGCTAAAGAGCATACAGCTCCAGAACTTGTGCTTTAAAAATGATGGTAGTCTCTCCTGGGGTTATGCTTTCAATGACCTAGGAAACATAAACTGTTTTTGGTTTAAAACATTGCTGGGGGTGGGAGGGTTGATGGACTCCCTGCAGCCACCCCACAACACTTAAATTAATAGATTATAGTGCCCCTGCTTGGGGCACCACAAGAACCTAAATAATTAAAAACAAAGCCCGCTCAAGGAATATATGGGGCACTCCAGCTGGTGATCTGCGAATGCAAATTGTGCTGCTTCACTGCTACTATATTGAAGCAACAAGGCTGTGAATATATATATATATATATGCCGCCAAGGACCTGCCCTGGTATTGGACCCGAGACAGCTATCAAAGTGAGCTGACACGGGGAGACTTCAGCCCATAAAATGAACAGTAATCAAATTTTAAGCAGCAGTGTATGACACTACCCACTGGAGGGTTAAAACGTGACACAACCCAAGGCACTACAGGCTCCATAATGCAGCGCTTTACAGGAAGTGACCCTACATTTAAATTCCACCAGAGGAAGCGACTTTGAAAAAACATTAACTGCAGCAGCCAAACGGTGTGTCAAGAAACAATGGCTTACCTTTGAAAAAGTTCGAAGCGAACGAAACGCGTCAGGAAAATGCCACATGCTGTTTTCATCAACTAAAATAATAAAGCGGCAAAGAAGAGGTCTCGTGTGCGTCTCTAATTGCTTTCCCAGGAGAGCGTGTTGTGAATAATTATCGGCTGGCTCCGCCGAAGAGGTAACGCACCACCATAAGAGCGCCATCATCCTCCAACCCGAGCTTTCCTGTTTGCATCGTGAAAACGAAGAGGGGGATGCGGTGCCGCCAAGGACCTGCCCTGGTATTGGACCCGAGACAGCTATCAAAGTGAGCTGACACGGGGAGACTTCAGCCCATAAAATGAACAGTAATCAAATTTTAAGCAGCAGTGTATGACACTACCCACTGGAGGGTTAAAACGTGACACAACCCAAGGCACTACAGGCTCCATAATGCAGCGCTTTACAGGAAGTGACCCTACATTTAAATTCCACCAGAGGAAGCGACTTTGAAAAAACATTAACTGCAGCAGCCAAACGGTGTGTCAAGAAACAATGGCTTACCTTTGAAAAAGTTCGAAGCGAACGAAACGCGTCAGGAAAATGCCACATGCTGTTTTCATCAACTAAAATAATAAAGCGGCAAAGAAGAGGTCTCGTGTGCGTCTCTAATTGCTTTCCCAGGAGAGCGTGTTGTGAATAATTATCGGCTGGCTCCGCCGAAGAGGTAACGCACCACCATAAGAGCGCCATCATCCTCCAACCCGAGCTTTCCTGTTTGCATCGTGAAAACGAAGAGGGGGATGCGGTGCCGCCAAGGACCTGCCCTGGTATTGGACCCGAGACAGCTATCAAAGTGAGCTGACACGGGGAGACTTCAGCCCATAAAATGAACAGTAATCAAATTTTAAGCAGCAGTGTATGACACTACCCACTGGAGGGTTAAAACGTGACACAACCCAAGGCACTACAGGCTCCATAATGCAGCGCTTTACAGGAAGTGACCCTACATTTAAATTCCACCAGAGGAAGCGACTTTGAAAAAACATTAACTGCAGCAGCCAAACGGTGTGTCAAGAAACAATGGCTTACCTTTGAAAAAGTTCGAAGCGAACGAAACGCGTCAGGAAAATGCCACATGCTGTTTTCATCAACTAAAATAATAAAGCGGCAAAGAAGAGGTCTCGTGTGCGTCTCTAATTGCTTTCCCAGGAGAGCGTGTTGTGAATAATTATCGGCTGGCTCCGCCGAAGAGGTAACGCACCACCATAAGAGCGCCATCATCCTCCAACCCGAGCTTTCCTGTTTGCATCGTGAAAACGAAGAGGGGGATGCGGTGCCGCCAAGGACCTGCCCTGGTATTGGACCCGAGACAGCTATCAAAGTGAGCTGACACGGGGAGACTTCAGCCCATAAAATGAACAGTAATCAAATTTTAAGCAGCAGTGTATGACACTACCCACTGGAGGGTTAAAACGTGACACAACCCAAGGCACTACAGGCTCCATAATGCAGCGCTTTACAGGAAGTGACCCTACATTTAAATTCCACCAGAGGAAGCGACTTTGAAAAAACATTAACTGCAGCAGCCAAACGGTGTGTCAAGAAACAATGGCTTACCTTTGAAAAAGTTCGAAGCGAACGAAACGCGTCAGGAAAATGCCACATGCTGTTTTCATCAACTAAAATAATAAAGCGGCAAAGAAGAGGTCTCGTGTGCGTCTCTAATTGCTTTCCCAGGAGAGCGTGTTGTGAATATATATATATCAAACAAATTGCCCTCAAGCAGCGAGAAGACACACAACAGCATTCCGCCCTCTGGCATTAACAATGCAATCCGCCCCTCACTTGCAATTCAAATTCATTTCGCCGACGCGTTTTAAGGCCACAGGCCTCTACCTCATGACCCCCAAAACCACACAGCTGACACTCGCATTGATTAATTTGCAGACTTTATTCACTCTCATGCCTGCCCCCAGTGGGGGTATACTAGGCACAAGATGCATGCTGCATTTTGGGACATGGAGTTCGCAATGTGAGTATAATTAATAACTTAAAGTAAGTTCAGTTGTGCAGTTAATTTCAGGCTTCTACTAAGTGAAAGTTAATTTCTTGAAATATATGGACAATTAAATGTAGCCCACTGGAGAGTATGATTTGCTCATCGGACGACAAGTCCCATCATGCAGCAAGCATAATCACGCACTAAACGTGACCCGCAATGGGAAGGTATATAATCAATGCATGAACTTGAGCTCTCCGTCGAACATCCATACTGCAAGTTACCCATGATTAAGAGGTGCAAACCTCGAAACGCGTCGGGTGAAAGACACTGGAATTCGGTGCTGGTTTCTCATGACAATAAACCGGCTGGTTTACATTGGGTGAGAGTGCGTCCTTAGAAGCTTCAGGGCGTTTGTTTTCCAAAATATTGACACTGCTGCCTGTGCCGTGAAGGGCTGCACCGTCTCAAGACCTAGGAGAGGCTGCTGGTTGTAACAAATCTACACCTGTTTTGCAGCACATCCGATGTGAGTTACTTAAACCAGCGCTGTGTTTTGGACCCTACTAAGGGAAAGTACATTTCTTGAAATATATGGACAATTAAACGGAACTCACTGGTGGGTATGATTTGCTCATCGGACCACAAATCCCATCATGCAGCAAGCATAATCACGCACTAAACGTGACCCACGAGGGGAAGATATATAATCAATGCATGAACTTGAGCTCTCCGTCGAACATCCATACTGCAAGTTACCCATGATTAAGAGGTGCAAACCTCGAAACGCATCGGGTGAAAGACACTGGAATGCGGTGCTTGTTTCTCATGACAATAAACCGGCTGGTTTACATTGGGTGAGAGTGCGTCCTTAAAAGCTTCAGGGCGTTGGTTTTCATATATATATATATATATATATATATATATACATATATATATATATATATATATATATATATATATATATATATATATATATATATATATATATATATATATATATATATATATATATATATATATATATATATATATATATATATATATATATATATATATATATACACACACACATACACGCTGAAAAAAACCCCAAAGGTTACAGGAACGTTATAGTGAGGAATTGGCATTTAAAAAACCTTAAATTTCACAGACCAAAAAGTCAGGTTAAAGCAGCGTTATAGTTAGGCTAACATTTTACTTGTACAAAACCTGTGCAATTCCGTTACTTTTTTCCCCGAAATGCAATGCTGATGGCATCACATATTACATCCCTCATGACATGGTCAGTGACATCACTGATGACATCTCAAATATCATCACTGTTACTGCGTGGCCCCCTTCCATGGACTATTTTGGGCCCCAGGGACCTAATCCCCCAGGGCCTGATACTTTTCAAGATTTCTTATTAAAAAAAAAGGAAGGGGGCTAGGTCACCCCCCTCCCTAGGCCTATTTCGTTCACATGGATCCCATCCCCCAGAGCAGGCCTTCAACATATTTTTTTAAATCTGGAGGGGGCCAGCGCGGCCATCATCCCCGGGCCGATATTGTCCTGAGGCCCCCATTCCCCGGAGCATGGCCAGTCGTTGGGGACCATGGGTGGAGCTCAATGACCCCGAGGTCTCTGCCGGCATTGCTTTTGAACAGAGGGACATCTACCTCTGTCAAAAAGCAATTCTGTTCTGCATCAAGAAGGCAAGAGCATTTGTATTGCTCTTGCTTCCATGAAGTGGACCAGAGTTTGCTATAGCTTTACTGGAGAAGCCATAGCAAACTGCATTGTCCTGCTGTGGACACCCCAGGACATTTCTGGAGCTGGCCCTGGGGGTGGCTGTCCTCAGGGCCATGGAGGGCTCCTAGAGGGGGGCCGCGGGGCCTCCCTCCCATCTTCTGTATAGCCCAAGGAGTTGGTGGTCCCCGTTAGTCCGCAATGGACCCCCGTCATTACTTTGTTTGTGCCCCGCCCCAGACTTCATCTAGAGAGTGGGGCGCCATATCCCGACAGGTGAGAACGCTGAGTCTTTTGCTGTCCCGCTCGAAGCTCTCTTTTCTATGTATCATGCCAATCTTTCCTCCCCCATTCCGCACGCTATCTGTTTTGCTCTGTTTGGCCAAGTGGAAGTAAGAGATCGAAGGCCAGGTTGTGATGCCTAAGGTTTTACTTTTCTGTGCGTAATCATCTGGCAGTGCAGAAGGAACACAGGTGAAGGTTGGGTGTTCGGGGTGAAGGATCATGGATTTGAAAAGGGTAAGGAAAGGAGGGGGAACGGGAACGAGCAAGGTCTCACACGGGCGGGCTCCCCCGCCTCCCAACCCAACTCAAGACTTTCCGCCGTACCTGTATCAGCCACGCACCTCCGGGAACGTGGCTCGGCGACTCGTGGGGTAGTTGGCCTCCAGGCTCTACCAGTCCATGCTCGATACTCTGCTCTCTTCAGGCGCCGTATTCCTCCTCCGGTCTTGACTCTCCTGGGTCGCATTCTTCCCTCCTCCGCTCTTGCGAAAATACCACCAGAACTCCTCCCAACCGCTCTCTGGTGTCTGTGCACGCCAACTGTTGTACTTCCTCCTCTTTTACAAATGGCGAGCCAGTGATGTTCATGAGGGGTGGGCCTCGTCGAACTGACAAGCCCAGTTAAAGGTGCCGACTTCGTTTTCTTCTTCCGTGGGAGTGAGCTTTCCCTGCTCCATTCATTCTGTGGGGAATGGACACAATGAGGTGATGAAGGTATTGCTACCCACCATTCCCTACCGGGGACAGCTGGAGAGTCCGGCAGGCTCGCCCTGTCACAATCCGCTATGTAACGGTATACGATACCGGTTCATATTTCTTAATCTGCAAACCCGGCTGTCCGTCCCTTTTATTTTCATTTTGACACTACGGCTGCCATTTACACTGTGCGTACTATCCTTTTTGTTGACTTTTGGACACTTTTTCTGACCACGATCTGCGTAGCCTTAGGATAATCTGTTCCACTGTTGTCCTTCTTTAAGGCTCCGCCCTCTGCGGCTGCTATTGTTACCTGCTGTTGGTATCTGTCTGACCGACCCACTACTCCTTGTTTGGACCCGGTACTCCACTGGCCTTGTTACCAAGTTATCACTCTCCAAGGACAAATGGATGCTGCATGACCTATTTGAGGTAACATTGAGGGGTCTGCTAATCAGCCAGTGACTTTCAGTGTAGCTGTCAGTTTTCAGAAATTAGTTATTTGTCTTACTTTACATATCTTTCAATCCCATGTGGTTTTATTGTTTTGCTATCTAGTTTGCTCTTGGATATCTACCATTCAGCATTTAATACTCAAGCCAGATTGGACTGATCTCTCAGTTTTGAGAATTTCCTCTTGTAAGTTTCTTGTCACCCTATTTATCCACCTTATCAATTAGTTTTTTTCGCTCTCACAGTTCACTACTTTTTGGGATTGTTGGCAGTTGGTATATATTTTCTGTTCTATTCTGACTACCCTTCTTTTCTTTTTTCTCTTCCTCTTCACATGTCACTATCAATCTGACGATACTACGTCTCTCACTGATCTGGTGATATGAAGCGGCCAATTGTTCACGCATGTCTAGGCACTGGCGTTGGTACTGGAGAGACCTATCAGTTCATATCTAGCATTCATCAGTGTGGTTGCTCTCTTGGGTCCGACCATGTTTTTGTATCCCCAACATGTTTTATATGTTCTGTTTTGTTATATAGAACTGAGCCCTGGACTCTCATTTACCCCAGATTTTAAAATATCTTTTCCTTTGTCCCCCCCCACGTTACGGCGTTTTCCCTGGATTACATTTCAGTTGTGCCCTGAAGAAGGTGACAGGTACACCGTAGCTCACAACGAAACCCGCTACGGCACTGTGCCTGACGGAAACCACATGCCAAAGAACTATATATTTTTTTTAAACTAGAATTTAAATGTAAATTCCATGCCTTTTAAACTGATTATAAGTTGTATATGATTTGACACGATGAATAGAGGCTGGCTTATCTTTCCAACTATTTTCTGGATTTCCTATAATCTATCAAGGTGTCCATCCTATGTTCTTCCTAAATTATTGTTCATGATCCCACACCATTTATCATTTTTCATTGGAGGTTCCTGTCTCTTTTTTCTTATGTAATTCTTTTAAAACGCACGATTGTGTTAGTGAGTTAGTTGTATGAATGTCTTTATGGTATGTTTGATTGTGTAGGTTGTGTTTTTTGGTGCAACCAGTATGAGGCTGTTTTAATTGTTTTGCCGCAGCTCATCCAGCTGGGGGAGTTATATGTTTATTTTTCCTAACTTGAATATACTTGGACCTAATATATTTGTTACTAGCAGCCTGCCCCAGCGTTGCCTGGGGCAGAAAGGGGCTGGGGGCAGTACACCCTCTCCTGCCCCGACCCCCTCCCACACCGATTCCCTCCCGCCCCGACTCACTCGCGCCCCCCTCCCGCCCCAACTCACTCGCGCCCCCCTCCCGCCCCAACTCACTCGCGCCCCCCTCCCGCCCCAACTCACTCGTGCCCCCCTCCCGCCCCAACTCACTCGTGCCCCCCTCCCGCCCCGACTCACTCCCGCCCCCCTCCTGCCCCGACTCACTCGCGCCCCCCTCCCGCCCCGACTCACTCGCGCCCCCCTCCCGCCCCGACTCACTCGCGCCCCCCTCCCGCCCCGACTCACTCGCGCTCCGACATTTTCATTTACTGCTGCCTCCTTCTTGCCTCCCCCTGCATCACACAGTCTCACTTTCCCTTTCCTTACCTGTGCTACCGCTCCTCACTGCACAGCCGCTCCTCACTGCACCGCCGCTCCTCACTGCACCGCCCTCCTCCTTCGTCATCACGCATGTCGCGTAGCGGCCAGCGCTAGGTCCCGGCCGGTGCTACTTTCACGGGACTACTTTGTTTACAAACGTAATTTTTTTAATTTACTTTTTTTTACATTTATATAGCCTTTATCCATCTACACACCCTGACATTTTCATAGATGTATCGGGTGTGTAGATTGGCGCTGTGGTTCCCGAGTTTACCTGGCCAAAAGGTGCAAGTTCTCTCTTTATAATAGTAGTATAGATTGTTGCTTAAAAAATGTTTTTGTATATGGAAAACAAGTTAAAAATGCATTACATCTCTCTTAAATTGTTGCATTTTGGATACATTAAATTCTTTTTGTATTATTTATCCTGGACTGTGTTTATTAGGTTTCTTGAAGGTCAGTTTGTGCATTTGATTTTGCCCTCTACACTAGAGACCCACTTGTAGCTATTGAGAGACGATGCGCGCTCTTAACTATTTTTAGGCAGGTGACAACTTTTCCCTTCTTGTGAAGGGTCTTACTTTCAGTATTGGACCCCCATTTGCCCTGAGCTTAAGTCCAGGAGCTTTGCTCCCACAACCCAGTGGCCTGCTCATCATCAGCCACGAACTGGACGCTCCCTACACTCATTGGATAACATTGGGCCTCAGCACTCTACACCCGGCTGCCCTAGTGTCGCTGAGGGTGTAACAAGAGTGCATCCTTGACCCTGGGGGACCCCTGAGTCTAACCCCAGAATACCAAATCCCACAACAATGTTCTTACCGTTTAATTGATAACACTATTTTCCTCCATAGGATAACATTGACTGTTTTTTGATGAACAATTTCAAAGTGTGGAGTTGGAAAACTTAAGAAATCCTTTTTAAATTGTACCAAATACCAAACACGCTTTTACTCACCTGTTTACAGGAAATGTCCCAGTGCAGTATTCAGTTATACTGCACTGTGTAAGAAAAGTAATCTGCAAAGTAATCTACTAGTCATTTTACTAAAAAGCTTATACAAAGTATATAATGTATTCTGAAAAGCATTGCATTATCAATAACACTACTGTAATCAAATTAAGTACATTTACAATTGCAATTCAAACTGTGTAACAACTGCATTACTACTGTAAAGTATGAATTGCTTTCCCGTGCCTGACTTGCTTGGTTCTAGAATATAAAATAACTAAAAGAATATTTTTATACAAAAAAATTGGTCTAAAATTGTCTTTGAGTGTGTGAAATCATTTGCTTACTGAGTGTGTACAACAAATGCTTAACACTGTCCTCTGATACAGCCTTACTGCTCGACCACACTACCTCAATTGAGAGTAAGGTGATTTCTACTTTTACCTCTGCCTTCCCTTGGGGTTTCACTGGACTTGGTGTACACTATACCTCACTTTGGTATAGTATATACAGAGCCAGCTTCCTACAGCCGGTCCTCACGTGACCTCTTAAGCCCTCAAACCAGCGGCCCTTGCCTTCAATTGCTGGCCCGTAACCCATCGGAAATCATGGTTGTTGACTAACAAACAATGTCTATTACTTACCTCCTGTCCTCTGGTCACATGTATTTGTTTTGGAAGCCCAGGGCACAGTGTTTGTCAGGTCAGAGCTTCGCCGCGACTGACGGCGGACCGCACAGGTTTTTAAGTGCAACCACCAGCCAGCCAGAGCTGTGTTGACTACTTCTGAGCTCCTCTTCCAGAGGTCTGACTTCAGTATAGATAACTGGGGACTTGAAGGAAAAAAGGCTGGATGCATTGCAAAGCAGTAATATACGAAGCACTTAATAGAGTCTGCAGCATTTTAAAAGCTATCCCAGTGGTAAGTCAAGTGGCCATTTAGAGCTTTCAGTTTGTAGTGGCTGTGATACTGTTAGTAAGGATTAGCAATGCAAATAGGCCTGGTTTGTATTTGTTATATGTTCAGTCTGTTTGTCATGTGGGTTAGGGTCCTTCCATTTCTGGTTCTCTGCAGCAGTTTTAATATTTTCGCAGAGATTCTAGTTGCTCAAATGGGTGTAATTTCTGATATTTATCTGTTTCCCTCATCTTCGTTGCTTGATTTTTGCTTGTGTGAAAGTGTCACTCAGTCATTGAATGTCACTCATAATTACGCTGCAATTGTGAAAATGTCACACATAAGCAGTCTGAATCCTTGGCAGCTATAATTTAGCCCCCTAAGTACTGAAAATGCTCGAATCATACAGTGATACCTTTGGCTTGACTTGAGAGTTAACTGAGAACAAATCTATTATTGTTCTGGTAAGAGTAGCACAGCAGGTTACTAATTGGCAATTTCAGCTCAGTGTTAAGACCAATAGTTCGAAACACCTAAGCATGCATATAGCGATAAATCCCAAACAGCCTCGGGGCCTCAACCAGAACCCACTGGAATGAAGGCTTCATAGCGGTCTGAAGGGTTGGGGCATCCTCACACTGCATATTAAACATCTTCGGTAGACTTGCCTTGTACAAAATAATAGGTTTTCAAAAATGTTCCAAAGGAATTATTTGAGAATATTCACAGTGAGGCAAAGTCCTTCTTGTTGGCTGTTAATAGCATTCAAAAATATAGTTGGCCAGTATTGAATCCTTCATAGATTCACATGCTTGTATCTTCCCCGTAGTCATGGTGGGAGTCTCCCGGTAAAAAGAATAACCATAGCAGTAGAAGAAAAAACTGCCTGGAAACCATAGAGAAGTATAACAATAGGTAACCTCTCCTCCTCATTATGTGGTCCAAACCACAGCCAATCAGCTGCCAGCACCAACATACACAATCCCCAGCAGAGCCACCATACCTCAGATTTCCAACCGCCTTCGTGTGGGAAGGAGTCTCCCTGAGCTGAGCTCAGTTCATTCTCTACTGAACTTTTGACCTTCTACAGTTGGAAGTAAGGTACTGATTTTCAATCTTATTTCTTGAAAATGTCTGAAGGCTCCAAGAAGAGACTCTTCAGATCTTGCAGATCCAGTGGCAAAGCCAGATTGTTTTCTGAAGACCCACATAAGGAATGCTTGTACTGCTTGTATCCCAAGCATGTTCCTAAGGACTGCAAACATTGTCGTACCTTCTCTGCTAAAACACTCAAAGACAGAGAAGCTTGCCTATTGCTATGGCTTCAAAAGAAGAAAGCTACAGACTCTGAGGGTGAAGCCAAGGGACATTCCTCTAAACAGCATAAGAGTGAGTCCTCTGAGTAAAAAGGAGATCAAAAGAGACAAAAATCAAGTAAAACCAAAGAAGGTGAAACTTCTTCTTCTCTTCCTCCAACTCCTCTCAAGCCTTCCTTAAAAAAGAAGACTCCGTCGTCGTTGCCGCCGTCGAAAACTAAGGAAATTCCTGTCAGATCGCCGACGAAGCCGTAGACGACCCTGACGACAATCTCGTCGACGACGACGACCATCTCCACAACGATTGCGTCGTCGACAACGGTGACGATGACGACTCCGTCGACGGTGAGTGTCACACCTTCGTCGACGTCAAGATCTTCGTCGACGGGATCAATGACTCGATCGTCAACGGGATCGTCGTCGATCCAGTCATTGGTCCCGTCGATGATCTCGTCGATGATGGGAAAATAGTCAACGATGACAGCTGTTGGATCTCCAACCAGGGCCGGACTGGGAACCACAACCGGCCCTGGCAAAGTGCTCGGCTGTCCCCACCTCCCCACTCGGGGGGTTGGAGGTGCCGCCGAGCACTTTGCCGGGCCGGTTTTCGGCAGATTTTGGTACAGGGCTGATTTTGCAGCTATGCTTCACAAACAGCCCTGTAACAAAAACGGCCCCCAGGGGCCCAAAACCGGCCCGACCAGTGCGGCGCACCGGGGGATTGCCCGGTGCCCGCTATGGCCAGTCCGACCCTGTTCCGAAGATGATGACTTCAACATTCATATCCATTAAGAGAATTATCCCGTCGACGGGCTCTTCGACGATTTAGAAAGGAGAGTTTTCCACTCCTAAAATTTCCCCGCTGCTTCCATCCACTATTCTAGATTGCCAGGAATCTGAAGATGAGGGGTCTTATGGAGCTGCCTCTAGCCCCTCTCAGCTACATATTAAAAGTCAGGAATGAGAGGATGAGGATTTCCAAGAGGTTCAAGAACAATTCTCTTTTAAGGATCGGCCAGTAAGAGGCCCTAAACGTTATGAGTCGTTTCATCAGGCTTAAAATTATGCAGAGGAGAAGGAAGTAAGTCCCAATGTTCAGGAGGAGTCTATGTCGGTGCCTGTATCTTTAATTTCTGACTTAAGGCACATGATAGACCGTTATTACCGCAGTTTTCCGGAAGATAACACTTCAGTCCCTGCTCCTACTCCTGCAAGTATTCCTCAACCTGAAAAGGAAACACTAGTGGTTCAGTCTTCTGCTCCAGTCCAATGAGTGAATTTCGGAAAATAATAACAATTTGGGTTGACTTAATGGATTCTGATCATGAAGATCAAGCTGAGGAAGAAGAGCTTCCCCAGGATGATGTAGTTGGGGATGAATGGGACCAATACATCGTTCCAACTTCTCCTTCGTCACCATTACCTCAAGCGAGTTCTCCACCATCGGATATAGCCAGCTTTCATGGCTTGATTGAAAAAGCTGCAAAAATATTTCAGTTTACTATGCCTGTAAAAGAAAGTGAATGTTTCCTGTATGACTTCAAAGAGTCATCTCGAAAGTCAGTAAGGGCTACCCTGATAATTAGGCACATCTGGGATGAAGGAATAAAATTGATGAGAAATCCGGCATCAGTTCCAGCATCAATTCCTAAACTTGATAAGAAATACCGCACTCCAGAGACAGCTCCAGCATGCCTAATTGGGCATCCTCGTCCGGAGTCTGTTGTTACTCAAGCGGCGCAGAGACGCTCCAAAAATCCGGTGACAGCCTGTTTGGCGCCTCCTGATAAGGAAGGTAAAAGAATGGACAGTATTGGAAAGCGCTTTGCAGTTATGGCAGCAGCGTCTATCAAGGCAGCACATGCAATGGCACTTAGCAGTAGATTTCACAGACAGATGTTGTCAGACATCGCACCAATCCTGTCCTATTTCCCAGATGACAAAAAGGAGGAAGCAAATACAGTTTTGCAAGATGGAGCCAGAGCAGCATCTGAGTCCATAGATGTAGTGATGGACATAGTGTCTGTAGGTTTTCGTCAAATGGCGGGAGCGGTTGCTCTTCGTAGGCAGGGATGGCTAAACATCTTTTAGGCCTGAGGTCCAATCAAAAATCATGGACATGCCTTTTTATGGAGAAAGCCTGTTTGGGAAGCACATTGACAGGGCACTTCAAGGAATGAAAGCAGACACTGATACTGCTAGAGCTTTGGGATCTTTACAACAAGGTTGCTACCAGTCTTTTCGGGGCAGAGGATCGAGAGGACATTTCCAGTAACGTTCCTCTTTTCAGTCGAACAGGTACCAGCCGTACCATCAACAGGGGTACCGTCAGTTCTCCACCAATCAACAGTATTGGTCCTCTAATACATCATTTCAGCAGCAAGGAAGGAGAAAATCTGCTGCAAGAGAAGAGGCGCAAGATTCTGGTCGAAGACAGTGATATTCTTCAGGCGCCTCCGGCCCCGTCTCATCTCAAACAGTTCCATTGCCTTTCTCAGTTTCTGAATTATTGGCAATCAATAACATCGGACAAATGGGTGTTAGACATCATAACACAGGGTCACACCCTTGAATTCTCAAAAATCCTTCGAATCGCCCACCTTTCTACAGAAATCAAAATCGTCTCTCAGCCCTCAAGACAGAAATGTTAACTCTCCTAATGAAAGGGGCAATAGAAGAAGTACCACCAGATCAACAGGAGACAGGATTCTATTCACACTTTTTCCTCATAAAGAAAAAGCAGTCTTCCAAATGGAGACAGGTAATGGACCTCAGAGATCTGAACAAATACATAAAGAAAATCTTGTTCCGCATGCTGTCATTACAGGAAATCCTCCTTTTACTTCGCAGAGGAGATTACATGGTCTCTCTAGACCTTTTGGATGCATATTTCCATATCCCAATCCACAAAAAGCACAAACGGTATCTGTGGTTCATGGTGGCGGGGCGCCATTACCAGTTCAAAGTATTACCTTTCGGCCTAAAATCTGCCCCAAGGGTTTTCACAAAATGTATGGCACCAATCGCAGCACATCTAAGGCAACAAGGTCTCCAAATTTTCCCATATTTGGACGACTGGTTGATAAAAGGAACACCGTACCAGGAGACACAGCAGTCTTTACAAATCTGTATGGGTCTTTTCCAGAAATTAGGCCTTCGAATAAACAGAGAAAAGTCCTCCCTTACTCCGACACAGTCTCTCCAATACCTCGGAGTACTATTGAAAACTCAGGAAACTAAAGCTTTTCCCTCAGAGGAACGCATACCAAAGATTTTAAATCTGACAGCATCAATAAGATCAAAAAAGTCCACTTCCATCAGGATCTTCAAATCTTTACTGCGAATGATGTCATCCAGTATCCCATTGATTCCCAACTGCCGTTTGCATATGAGACCACTACAAGAATCCCTAGCCAAACAATGGATTCGAGCTCTAGGTTAATTCGAAGACAAACTAGTCATCAACTCTCAGATCAAACGGGCAATGTCATGGTGGGGTATCAGGAGCAACTTGACAAAGGGCCTACTATTCGAACCTCAATCTCCAAGTTATGTCATGACATCAGACGCTTCATTGCAAGGTTGGGGAGTGCACCTGACCTAGAGATTCAAGGCCATTGGTCACCTCAAGAGGCAAAACTTCACATCAAGCTCTTGGAATTAAAAGCAGTTTTCCTGGGTCTTCAAGCCTTTCTGCCCATAATTTGTGGTTCATCAGTACTGGTAAGGACCGACAGCACAACTTCGATGTTCTATCTTCTGAAACAGGGTGAGACAAGGTCAAAGCCCCTGTCTGCTCAGGCACAAACAATTTGGAATTGACTTCTACATCACAGCATAGCTCTACAGGTGGAACATGTTCCTGGGGTAGACAGCACAAGGGCAGATTTGTTAAGCAGATCATCTGCCATTTGCCACGAGTGGGAACTGAATCAAGACCAACTTTGTTGAATATTCAATCTATGGGGCAAACCAAATTTGGACTTGTTTGCGACTCAAAACAACAAACAACGCAAGCATTACGCAAGCAGCCTGGCCGAGACAGTTTTGGTACACAGAACTTCTCCAATTATCAGTGGAGCCCAGGATACAGTTTCCAATGATCCAGACTCTGATTTCCATGAACAAGGGCCAAGTTCTTCACCCACAATTGACTTCTCTAAAATTGTCCGATTAGAACCTTTCGAGCATGAATTTCAGTCACTAGATCTTCACCAAGAATGTCGTGAAATTCTGGCAAGTTAAACAGCAATGTCTACTAACAAGACATATGCAGCAAAATGGAAATGATTCTGTAACCGGTGTATTTCAAATAATGTTCATCCTTTTCATTCCTCACCAGAGCAAATTCTTCCATATCTCCTTCAACTAGCCAGATCGGGACTTTCTCATTTTTCAATAAAAGTCCATTTAGTGGTGATCTCCAGATACCGTAGATCTCCAGGATGTCCATCACTTTGGTCTCAGAGACTAATTAAGGAATTCCTAAAAGGTTTATTCAGGAAATGTCCTCCAATTAAACGTCCTCCGCCTCCTTGGCAGCTTAACATAGTCTTGTCACAACTCATGAGAGCGCCTTTTGAACCAATTCACAAAGCCAAGTTGCAGTTTCTCTCATGGAAGGTAGCCTTGCTTCTTGCTCTCACTTCAACAAGGAGAGTCAGCGAAATTCAAGCTTTCTCAATTCTGGATCCCTTCATGCAGTTCAGATCAGATAAGGTGCTTCTCAGAACAAATCAGAAATTTGTCCCTAAAATACCTTCTTCTTTTCATCTAAATGAACCTGTGATCCTACCTACATATTTCAAGAATCCTTCCACTACGACAGAAAAGGCTCTACACACTTTGGACATTGGGAGATGTCTGAAGTTTTACATAGAAAAGACAAAATTATTTCGTAAATCAAATCAATTATTTATAGCTTATTCAGGACCAAGAAAAGGTTTGGCTCTTTCAAGAAACTCCATTTCCAGATGGATTGCATCTGCCATTGTCTTCTGTCATGAAAAAGCGGTAAAACCTCTGTGCACAAGAGTATGTGCTCATGATACACGGAAGATGGCAACTTCAACTGCCTTGCTAGCAGGCGCACCGCTTCCAGACATCTGCAGAGCAGCAACTTGGTCAAATGTCCCTACATTTACCAAACATTATTGTCTGGACACAGAATGGAAAGCAAATTCAGCAGTGGGACAAGCAGTTCCGCAACACTTATTTAACTAAGGTACATGTTTATTTCTCTTTACAATTACTTTTTTCTGTATTGGTGTGTATACCCAAATGTTGTTTCAATGGCAAAAAGTTGTTGCATGATTTCTTAATGAGTCCTTTCTATAAAGAGAAAAAAGAAAAGAGAGTTATGGCGCAGAGCCCTGAGACAAAGGGGGTCTAGCCTAGAAGCGCTCTTGGAAAAGGACTGCTATCTCGCCTTCAGGAGACAACTCAAGACCTGGCTGTTCGAGCAGTAGCGGCCTCCCTCCCCCAAGCGCCTTGAGACCCTTCCGGGTGAGTTGCGCGCTATACAAGTGTTTTGATTGATTGATTGATTATCTATTCTGATACAAGCATGCGAATCTATGAAAGATACAATACTGGAGAAAAAACTAGTTACTTACCTGTACACAATGGTTCTCCAGTATTATCTTTCATAGATTCACATGCGCCCACCCACCTCCCCGTTTTCTTCTAGGTAGACCACCTTTATCTCTGGCTTCTTACATAGCTCACTCTTGGGCTGTTGGAAATCTGAAGTATGGTGGCTCTGCTGGGGATGGTGTATGTTGGTGCTGGCAGCTGATTGGCTGTGGTTTGGACCACATAATAAGGAGTAGAGGTTACCTATTGTTATACTTCTCTATGGTTTCCAGGCTTTTTTTTCTTCTACTGCTATGGTTATTCTTTTTACCGGGAGACTCCCACCATGATGACGGGGAAGATACAAGCATGTGAATCTATGAAAGATAATCCTAGAGAACCATAGTGTACAGGTAAGTAACTAGTTTTACACTCTGTATGAAGGTGGAATGGGAATGGCGGATACATTTCTATATAATTGGGTTGCACAAACTGTTATCATAAATGATTCTCTATTTGGAAACAAAGAAGACACTGCCTTTAGACTAGATTCATATGTGTTATGAATCTGGGATTTTAGCACAACTGCATACAAATTTACTTGACTCTTTGACATGTATTGCAGTGATCTGAATTACTTCGAGAGTATATACCTTGACACATTGCACTAATTTTTTGTTGTCCCATCCCCCTGATTGTGTAGCAGTTACTATATGGAAACCTTGTTTCAGAGTGTTTTTGGTTATGAGTGAAGTGTAAATAAAATGCTGACACAAATCTCTTCATTGGGTGCATTGGTACAGGAAACCAACCCAAGAGTCGCCCTTACTGTGTGGGAAGCGGCTTACATGTGGTGCCCTGTTGAATGGATTTGAAAAATGTGCCCACATTGTGTTTTCTAAATTAGGCACTTTGTGACAAGGAACTCTCATGAAGTAATTCTCCATACTACAGGCAGAGTTTGATATGCACAAACCACAGTTCTGGGGTGAGAGGGGTATTAGAGGGGAGGTAATATTAATGAGAGTCTATAATCGCCTGGCTAAAAGAGAGACTGCTGAATGTAGGAAATCCTCAACAGCACAACCTGTAAATGAATGAATGATTGCAATGAACTATTTCTCCAAGATGGAACACACAGTTTCTACCATACCCGCCCAAACACAAGAAGGTATGAAGACACTGATGGGTTTACTTTAATATCGTATTTTCAGTATGTAGTAAACTGGTGTCAACATATGATGAATAATGAGACATAGATTGAGAAGATGAGACATAGATTTCTCCTTCTTGTGTGGTGATTATTCTCTATACGTCCTAATGTTTATTCATGCATAAATGCATTACGAATATGATGTATAAAAAATCGAGAGTAATATATTAATGCCTTGTTTATGGTGGCCTGCCAGGTTGCTTAGGTGGTGACCAGCTTCTTTTCCATGCCTGTAGCTCTCAAGAAATTCTCCTTTTGCTTTGTTCTGATACCATAAAACTAGTCAAAACTGTAATTTCTTTCCACACAGCCAATGTAAATTCTCTATTTTAGCCTTCCAAAATACTTTTTATCTTGCCTTCAAATTTTCCGGATATAGGCTGATTACCTCCTTATGGGTTTAGGCACTGTGATTATCGCTTCAGCCACCTCATAAAATTGCTTTGGTCAAGAAGGGCAAAACTGGGAGTTTTTTAAAGATATAGATTTTAGTTTCCAAGCACTTTAAGGTACTTTTCTCTCTTTTCGTCAATCTGCAGGTAAGTGTTACATGCCCATCTTCTGTGCTTCTCTCTCTCTCTCTCTCTCTCTCTCTCTCTCTCTCTCTCTCTCTCTCTCTCTCTCTCTCTCTCTCTCTCTCTCTCTCTCTCTCTCTGTCCCTTCTCGATTTGGCGGTCATTTTCTGTTATATCTAGCAGACAAGTCTAAGAATGTTGCTCCTCTTCTGCTATTCGGTTTCATAAGAAAAGTAAAGAGCCTGTTTGCTTGCAGTAATATCTTGTAATCTTTCTAGTACCTTTTTCTCTTAACAGGTCACAAACTGTTAAAAATGCTTTAATTTAACCGATTTCCTGTTATTGAACTACACTTGTCAATTCAGTCATAAGAAGAACAGTACACGCAATGTGGTGTGTGCTGGTATTTATACAGTGCAGACCTAGGTTGGAATCAATGGAGCTCTGGTCACAGCGATTAATGAATACAGGGATTATATCCATTAAGGGGAGCTTCATTATCATGTACAGTAGGAAGTGAAGATTGTAGAAGGTGGGTGCTCTTTCATTAGTAAAACTGGGAACGTAAAACACTGTTTATTTTAAGCAGCTGAACTTTTTGTTAACTTTTCAAGTCTTTGTTTCTTGTGTTTATGGTAGAGGCAGTTGGAAGTTGTTTGGGAGAAGTTGGGCCAATAGATTTCTCCACCATTGCCCTTCAACGCAGTAATGATGCATCCTGTTCGACAGCTTCAAACATGTTTGAAGATAAAGAGCTGCAGTGGGTCTTTATTATGCTGACCCTGATAAATAATGCTCTGACGGATAATTGGTAAGTATTTCTTGAGTACATTTAACCGCATGCAGGGATTTATGAAGGAGCTTGTTTTTTTATACTAAAATGTGAGTTAGAAAAAGTTATAACTACCATAGATCCATTGTGTGTATACAAGGCATTATGAAGTAGAATGAAGTACATGCTGAAACGATAAATAAAAGTAGTGTACTTTAACTGTCAGATACTTTAGTGTTCAAAGTTCAAAATTCAAAAAGTACTTTATTCGGTTAAAAGACAATAACCATAAAAGCAACAGCATGAAATTTACAATTTTACACAGGGAAATTTAAAAAGTGACATCTATTATATTTCATCAGCACCAATTGTTTTCCGTAATTTAAAAACATGTTTAAAAAAGCTTAAAACTACAGCAACGGTTAAAATTGTGTCCATTCTCTGAAATTCTAAAAAAGCTGGGCGACATCTATTTAAATTCATTTCTTTAAGGAATGGGATTATGAATTTCCTACATGGCAAAATATAAAATTTTCAAAAAAATAAAATGTGGATATCCGATATGGGCGAGGAATCCTCACACGGGCAAGTAGGTAAATTTTGCAACCATGAATTCATTTCTGGGAAGGACAAGAGTCTAAAAACAATATTTAATCTAAAACGGGTCAAGAGAAATCGATCATAATTAGACATCGGTAGAGTTAAAAATGGCTGTACTTTATCACCAGTTTATAACAAGATATGCGAGGTAACTGTCTTTTTATTCATTTCCTCTCGCCTTCTCTTTTCTTCGAGGTATTCCAAACACAGTTTTTTCAACAGTTTTCTGGGTATATTTCCCATTGTAAGTGGGCCAATCAAATCTACCTACATTTTCCAATTTTAATACATCCTGCAACATAGCCCGATTCATAACACATTCATTTGTTGTCCATACCCTATGCCACAAGAGGATGGGTTGTGTTCTAATTATATCCGAAATATGAGGTAGTCCCAATTCAGTATGACAAATATAGGTCTAAACACTTTGTGGTACTGTTAGGACGTCCCTCATAAATGTATTTTCGGCTATTTGAATTGATTCTACGTTTGAATACTCCCAAAGACCTGAGCCATACAGGGCTACCGATGTGCACGTGGCATTATATATAGTTAAGATTTCTCTTATTGGTTTTTTGCCCAACTTTTTTATGAAAGTCTTTAAGGCCATTATTGTTTTTTGGAACAAAAGAGTTCTGGCCTTTACCGCACTTGTCCAAACCCCAGATTCATGGAACAAAATACCAAGGTAAGGGAAAGTAATGGTATTTTCCAAAGGAACATTATTTATAAACATTCTTTTCATCTGCTTTCCAGATCTTGTGCCACAGTTCATGGAGAAAGTTTTACTACAATTGATTTTTAAATCTAGACTCAACATGAACTTCTCAAAGGATATTATCAATTTTTGTAGGGCCAAGGGAGTACGTGCCATGAAGACTGCATCATCCGCATGCAAGAGTGCAGGGATAGATCTCTTACCAACCCTAGGCATATCCCTGCACTCCTGAAGGAGACGATGCTGAAGTCCATTTATGTAAACCAGAAATAGGAAAGGGGCCAGAACACACACCTGGCGTACTCCACGTCCCTCTCCGAATTTTCTGGTACATTCTCCCCCCCACCATCGCGGACTGATGCTGTGGCTCCTGAGTATAATTCTCTCAGAAAGCCAATGATAGGATCTTCCACGCCCAGCCCTTTCAGGATTGCCCACAATTTAACATGTGACACACAGTCGAACGCCGACGTAAGGTCGACAAACGTAAGGTACAGACGTTCACCTTTTACCCTAGTATACTTTTGTTGAACAATCATTAAATTCAAACATTGTTCAACGGTTCCAATGCCCTTCTGAAATCCGTACTGTAGGTCACTCATTATCTCATTCTCCTCAGCCCAGCTCTGAAGTCTTGCCAAGATGATTCTTCCAAGGATTTTTATGGATGAGTCTAGGAGGGAGATTGGCCTATAACATGCACAATTTCTGTCTATCTCCCTTCTTATATATCAGCACAATGACCGAGGTAAACCAAGACGGATTTAAACCCCTTGCTAGTGCTGCATTAAAAAGCTGTACCAGCATGGGGCCCCAGATCTCAGTATTTACTTTATATAGATCTGCTGGGATCCCATCAGGACCTGCGGCCTTGCCACCCTTTGTTACTTTCAAGCCCATCATAACTTCCTCCAGAGTTATCACCAATTTTTCCGCCCCTGCTCCACTATTACCCATTATAAAGGGATCTATAGTGTGGATTTCATCTTGGGACCTATAAAGGTTTGAAAAATGCTCCACCCAATCCTCCTCAGTAATTGCTATCTCCATGCGGGCCTTGAGATTGTCAAAGAGGAAAGGGGTATTAACGGCCCTCCAAAATGCAGATGCATCCTTGGACTGTGGCCTCGCTAAGGGCTTCTAGGGCCTCCTTTTTTATAGCATTTTTTCTATTATTTAAAGCCTCAATATATGTTTTCCTCAGACCTCTTATTTCTAGCGGGTCTCGGGGTGACCTGTGAATAGCATATTTCAAATCAGTCAGTGCCCTTGTGCATGCGTTATCGAACCAACTTTTATTGCCCTTTGTCCTTTTCTTTACCTCCACCCGCAGACTATTTTTAATTGCAGAAGCTATGATATTAAAATGCTCTATTATCTGCTCACTATGAGACTTCTCCCCTAGGCAAATCGCGAAACTATCCGAACAAACATTCAGCAGTTTCGCGAGAAACATTTCTGGGACGACCTTTCCCCATTTTAGAGTGTACCCGTTCTGCCTCCCCAGAACCACATCAGGGACTGTACATAAGGAGTGCACGTCTTCATGGTGTTTCAAAAAAGGGTTTTCAACCTCCATTATTTGGGGCAGATGATCACTTAAAGGTAACTCTATAGTCTTTATCCTATTAATCTTATGACTATAACTATTTGAGGTAATGATGAAATCAATAGTGGTCGATGCTCCTCTACCAATAAATGTAGGCCCGAAGGGAGTAGGTTTTTGGGCTATTTAGTTAGCATATCCCAGGTCATACATGAACAATATTTCATTTAGTAAATCCCCGATCAAGGAGTGGTCGAAATGTGTTAGATTGATCTCCTGCTCTAACATTAGGCCACAGATCCCCTGTTTACCCTTCGTACAGAGTGGACAATTAAAATCCCCCCCCTAAAATTATCAATTCCCTATTGTTTTTGTCAGTTTCATGTTGTATATCCTCCCTCAGCATTTTTAAAGTGTTAGGAATTTCATTTTTCAGGATATTATTGTAAAAGTTTATGACAACAACATTGATTCCCCTCTTAGTGCTTAAGGTTATTACTTGATAGTAACTAGATTTAGGGGTAAAATAAACTTTCTCGTACTTAAGCTGGTTTGAAAGGAACGTAATTAAGCCTCCCTTTGCTCTCCCATGTTGACCCCACACGGCCGGAGTAAAAAAGCTTCTATAGCCGCTTATATACACTGGCTCAGTAGACCAGTTTTCTTGGATGGCCAAAATATCGCGACCATTTATGACAGTTTCCCAGGATGGATTTTTAATTGTATTCCTTAATCCTGCCACATTCCAAAATAGGAGTATACAGGCTTTTCTATTCTTATTTACTACAAAATCACCCAAGGAAATATTACCCAGAACCTTTTCAATTAAAGGGGAACTTACTCCTCCACGGTTATCCCCCTCTTTTAAATCTAGGTTGCTCGAGGTCTTGCAGCAATCCTCTTCAATATCACCATAAGTCATTATTGGGACCATTTCTGCTTGAATGGTAACCTCATTACCCTCCCCTAGCTTCTGGTCTTTTAGATTTCCCTTGGAATCACCAGTGTAGTCCCCTGATCCTAATGTTTTGAACTGGCGAGTATCCTTCTTGTATCAATCAACATATTCAAGGCCTGAGAAAGCGTCAAATCGATTATGGGTTGGTATATTATAAGCAGGTAAGGCAAAACCTCTATTGTCCCAGAAGTAATTATTTCCAAAATTAGGTCCTGGGGTTGATGGATAAAATTGCCTTGGATGGAAATTAAATGATCTCTGTGTTTGGGAAAAAGGAGTCTGACTGTATCCATATTGGTTAAAGCCAGACCTGTTTACAGGCTGCCTTACTGCGTCCCTATTTTTAGAATGTTGCACTGGAAAATATGGGTAGAAGTAGCTAAGATAATAAGTGGAGATGGAGTGGCTACTTCTTAAATCATACCAATCCCCAATATGCCTGACAGCTCTATGATCTTTAAAGTTTACAATGATTACATCCCCTTTTTTATCTTTAGGTCGTGGGCCCACCCAAATTGACGCCTAACATTTAAAATTTCCCCATTAATATGGGCAGGTAAGGGTCTATTATTGCGTAGCCAATAGGTCACTTTATTTCTTAAGACTCTGTGATCTTCCCTGGTGCCCATAGGGAGCTCAGGGACACCCGCCATGACAATTGCGTAAGGAGCATCTTCTGGCGGTAAATAGACCATTCTATGTGAGTTCCAGTTTGTATTATTGGAATTACCTGTCCCGTTCTCCTTAATATCCTTATTTTGCGAAGGCTCTGCCCTTTCTTCCGCGATCAAATTATCCCCCCCTTGGCCGCCTGCTTTACTTAAAGTTTGAATTTTAGGCGCAGGCTTCTTTTTGAACAAAGGGGGTGTCTGGACTTTTTTCGGGGAAGGACCGGTTGACTTTTTCCCAACTTGTTTTGATTTTATAGAGGGAGTGGGACATAGTGGAACTTGTTTAGTTGCTGACATCGTTTTTGCAGATGTTCCACTAGGTTTTATGATATTTACCCCCTTCGCTAAATCCGATAATAAAAGTGTATTTTTTTCTACCTTTTTATCGATCAGGTCTATGTGCGTATTACACATATTAATCTTTTCTAAAAGAGGCTGTATTAGTGATTTTACCAGACTTTCAATTTTTCCCAAGAGGCCACCCTCACTAAGAGAACAATGGGTTGTCGTTAAAGGGACCATAGGAGGAGTCAGTGAATCCACCACATCCACCAATGTTGAAGTAGGACTCCTCTTCTGAATTTTGGCTTGCCGGATCTTTTATGAGCCACCCCCTCTTTTTTTGATTTTGACCTTGGATGGTGACATATAGTTTATATTAGAGAAGATGCAGCAGAGAATCTAGGTGAATTTGATAGTCCTTCATCATCATAACTATTATACGGACTGGACAAGGACACACGGGTACTAATAGGGGTACTCAACAGGGAAACATCAGTCCATAAATATTCTGACGCTTCCCCTTTATCCTCCCTTTCTCCAGTATTTACTAACCCAGTGTGTTCTACAATAGTATTTGTTTGGTTTGGCGTTGGCACTGTCCCTATATGCCCCAAAGAGGATCGTTTACCAGTCGTTAAGTCCAGAGAAGGACCCCTTTTAAGGCTAGCTATATCTGCTTTTTTTTTTATTATACTTCCCCCTTCGTCTTGGTTTTACTTTTTTAAATATTCTAGCCGATTTTGGGGGAGACAAGACATACTCTATTTCCTCAATAGGGATATCTCGCCGATCATCAAACCTTTCAGCATGCACCTGGGCTATGGCCGTCACAACTTTCCCTAGAGCAATAGGGAGATTATTGGGCATAGGTGTATCCGCCACTAACAGTGACGCCTCTTCCTGTATCATTTTAGGACTCCCCTGACCTAGGGAAGCCCTTCTATCGTTATTGATCTGGTTAATCTTCTTAATCAGGTAATTATCCATGGGACCTAGCCCAGAAGCGATTTTATCACTTTTGTCTTTAGACATTAAAACAACTTAGTTCTACACACAGTGTAAGGGTTATTGTGACAGAACAGGCCTGAAGCGGTCAGCGCTCTTTACCTGCAACAAGTACTTAAAATGTGAACTCACAGTCAATACATACATACGGTTCTTCCCTGCAAGACCAAAGTCTATGGCCCAGTCCAGTCTCCTCAGGCCTCTGAGGGCCTAAGAGGGCCCGCCCTTTGCCCGGGCTTCGCCCGGCGCCCACCCGCGCGCGTCCCGCATCGCCGGGGCAGACGCTGTTATTTATGCGCCCCTGGCGCGTTTTCCGGGCGCTAGGGCTGCTGGGAGATGGAGTCCAGCAGGCCCGCGCTCCACTTGGCTGCCGCTCCTGTGGCGTTGGTTGCGGCGGCGGGAGGCGAGCCCCTGCACCAGTCCAGGTGGCGTTAAGTAAACCAAGCTCGCAGGTAGGCGTTCAAAGGGTCCGTGACAGAATTCCCCGCTCTGCCGGGGCAGACGCTGGTATTTATGCGCCCTTGGTGCGTTTTCCGGGCGCTCGGGCTGCTGGGAGATGGAGTCCAGCAGGCCCGCGCTCCACTCGGCGGCCGCTCCTGTGGCGTTCGTTGCGGTGGCGGGAGGCGAGCCCCTGCACTAGTCCAGGTGGCGTTAAGAAAACCAAGCTCGCAGGTAGGCGTCCAAAGGGTCCGTGACAGAATTCCCCGCTCTGCCAGGGCAGACGCTGTTATTTATGCGCCCCTGGCGCGTTTTCCGGGCGCTCGGGCTGCTGAGAGATGGAGTCCAGCAGGCCCGCGCTCCACTCGGCGGCTGCTCCTGTGGCGTTGGTCTGTTTGTGCTGCTCTATTGTTTCTATTTTATTTCTGTTCTATTTTCCGCTCTATTTGTTCTGCTAGAATTTCAGTCAAATTTGAAATTTGCAGTAAATGCAATAATGTGCTTGGTTAGAGAATAAAATTTGGATTAAGAAAAACCGTTATGAAGTTTACCATTAAGTATCTTTCAGTTACATTCAAGAGCACTGCTTTCCCTATCTTCGTTGCGTTTTTCTTTGTTTCTTTCTGCTTTTTTTAGATATGACAATATTTTGGAAAGTCCCACGACTTGACCAGTTGGTCAATTTTAGCATCACACACTTGATCATTTTTTGGAGTTTTTAAATTCCTTAAAGTATGGTTCTTGCATGAATGTTTGTGGGATGGAATCTGGCCTGATTCTTACACTGTATTCAAGACTTAAAAGTGGTAGTTCTGTCACTAGATGTCAATTTTTAATGCAGTGTTTAAAAGGCCACATCCTCACAGCTTGACTTTTCGTAGAGCCCTCAGACAGCCTGAAACTAAACACTGGAGAGTTATGCTTACATTGTTTTGGGCGGAAGTTATAGGTTAGAGAAAGATGGTAGTTCATTCATTTTTCAGTATTCATTTGCTTTCTGTATGTTTACTAACTTCCTGCCATTAACATTGAGAAAAAAAAGTACCAGATACATTTGGCCATTTGCCCTTATGTTTCATTCTCATATTGACAAAGGTCTAAATTTATATGTGAAATACAATCATAGAACCCAGAAACATTTTGATTGAAATGCTGTTGTTGATGATCAATAATACGTTTTAATGGTTTACTACTAAGTGAGTTTGAAAGTGGAAATTGTTATTTCTGCAGTATTGTGTGGCCACTTCACAGAAAGAGCCCCGAGATCACAACAAGTATTTGCGAACCCTTTTTTAAAATGTACTTATTTATGTATTTGCATTTAAAAATAAACTATAAAAGGAACACACATCTACGATCCAGCAGCTTGACAGATTTATCATTAACTCATGGAAGATAAAGCCCACAGGGAGTCTTGGACAATTATTCAAATAGGCATTCAATGAATCCCTGTTTAACTAAGAAAGTGCAATTTGTGCATATCAACCATACAAAAAAAGAAAAGAAAATCAGATTTCATAATCATAGAGGGTACTTATAAAGTATTTAACACAAATTTCCATTAGCACAACAAATAACAAGATAGCAAAGCCTTGTTTTTAAAACTAAGATATCAATGGGTGCAATTCATTATAATTTAACCATTGAGAGACCGACGGCCATATCCGAATCATCCATTTCCGAGCCTTTCTCCCCTTACACTCATACAGCTTCATTTCCAAGGTGTAGATGGCCAGAAATCTAGATCTACACTCATGAAAGGTAGGGGGTTCTGGGTTGAGCCAACCTGTAGCAATGCTACTGAAATAGTGATGAATAACAAATAGCCCTCTTTTTTTGCTAACTAATCACCCACTGAGTTCTCTACTACCCCCAATACCACCAATGTGGAATTCATTGTTATTTGACCGCCATTGATATGTTCTAAAACTTACCCATATCATAAAAAAGAGGGCCTAATTTCGAGCAAAGAAAAAACATGTGAACAATTTGGTCCCCACACCAAGGGCAGTGATCATCTCACCTGTCCCAGAGAACCCACCAGGTCTGAAGATGGCAGTCCTCAATGCACGTTCTTTACAAAAGCACCGCCTTGAAATCTTCTCACTCCTCCAGGACGGAGACATAGATATCCTGGCACTCACATAAACATGGTTGGGCGACACCTCATTCCCAGATAGCATTGCAGCCCTCCCAGGGGATTTTGACACCCTCTGGCACAACAGACAAGAAAAGACGAGAGGAGGTGGTGTGGCCATCTTTTTAAACACTTGAATAATGGGTACTAAGATAGTGGCAGAGAGCATTGAAAATGCAGATATATTAGGGGTCAAAATCTCACTTAAATCCTCCTGCCTCCTACTCCTCGTTGCTTACCATCCCCTGCGGTCAATCCCTCGATTTAACGATCTATTCTCAGAGATTATTACTGACCTCTGCTCACGGTACCAACTACTCTTAGTGGTTGGCGACTTAAACTATCACTGGGATATTGTACCAAGAGAGCTGTTCATCAGCCAATTTGAGACAGCAATGAGTTCAATGGTGCTCCATCAATTAGTGGATGGATCCACCCACAATAAAAGGCACACCCCGGACCTAATCGGGACCTCGCAACCACAGGCCAGACTAATGGATAACAGCCCTTGTGCCTGGTCAGACCACTCGCTAATCAGCTGCTGGGTCCCGTTGAACAGCCAACTGTCACAACCTCCCCCAGGGTTGAGAAGACTGCAAAGCTGGAACAAAATAAAGGCAGAGAACCTAGTGGATACCCTACATAGGCTCCCTCTGCCAACATTTAAGGAAGGGAATCTCGACCAGGAGAGTGAAACCCTCACTAAAACCCTACGCGATGCCATAGATCAAGTGGCACCGGAGCGGAGGGAAAGAGTTAGAGACAAGTGCAAGGGGGCCCCTGGTTTAACGAGACGTTGAGGGAAAGGAAGCAGAGTCTCCGCCAAGCCGAGAGGCGATGGTGTGAATCATACAACCTAACGGAACTTTAAACCTATAAAACCCTACTTACCTCATACAAAAAAGCCATCACGACCTGGAAGGCCGAATATTACGAGCCACGAATTATAGACACACCAAACAAGCAGAGGAAGACTTTCTGAATACTGAAAGAACTCCGCTAAATGGCTGAGCTGAAATCTGCAGCCATGCCCTTAGACTACAACATGTTCCAGACCTTCTTTCTCCAGAAAGTCAGGGATATCTTCTCTGAGATTGATAACACCCCTATCAATCAGGGCTCGCTAGTCCAGAGCAAGGCCCCTTCCCCCTTGCAAGCAACTCACCATCTTCCCTAATCTAGATTCTACGTCCCTGACACTACTAATGAATCGCACCAAATCGGGCTCCCCTGCAGACCCCTGCTCCCGAAGATATTCCAACTGGCCCTCCTTGGGCTGGAAAGACAGATCCTCGCTCTACTGAACAAATCTTTGGAGACTGGCTACTTACTCTCCAATGAGAAGGAGGCCAGAGTCACCCCCATTTTAAAGAAAACCGAAGCTGACGCCGCAAATCTCAAGAATTATAGGCCCATCTCCCAGCTCCTCTTCATGGTGAAAGTTGTCGAACAACATGTCCTCAAGACACTGTCGTCATTCTTGGAGGAACACCAGCTACTCCAAACCCGACAGGTGGGTGTTAGAGCACATCACAGCACTGAGCTAGTGATGCTGTCTGTACTCGACGAGCTCAGAATTATGTCTGACAATAACAAACCGAGCGCCCTTATTTTACTAGATTTATCAGCGTCGTTCGACACGGTCAGCCATACACAAATGCTAGACCAAATCACTGACATGGGCATTTGCGAGCAGGCACACCAGTGGCTTGAATCCTTCTTTTCAGGTAGGTCCCAGAGGATCCAGTTGGGTGAGCAGATGTCGGACAGAGGCACCCTCACTTGCGGCGTTCCCCAGGGCTCCGCACTGTCTCTGCTCCTCTTCAACATATACCTACAGCCTCTGGTGACTGTTTTAGCCCGTATGGACTGCCGAGTCTTTACCTACGTGGACGACACCGAACTCGTCCTCAATATTGATAATTCCTCCCATGCCCAAGATCTGGTGAAAAACATCCTCAGATTTACAGTAAACTGGATGACGGCCAATTCACTAAAAATGAACCCAGACAAAAAGGAAGTCCTTGTCATCCCCACGAAAAACAATCCCTGGAGTGACTGCTTCTGGCCCCAAGAGCTGGGCACCACCCCCACACCAGTACCCGTCGTGAAAAGCCTGGGAATAATGATAGACTCAGCTTTGTATGACCAATCGGATAACCACTGTGGTCGGAACATGTATAGGTCTCCTGAGACCGTTGCGGAAACTTGTCCCCCTCCTTTAGACTTCCTCACTACAGCAACAATTGTTTCTAGACTAGACTACGGCAATGCCTTATACATTGGCCTCCCCAGAAATGTATTAATAAATTCAGGTGGGACTGAACGATGCTGCCAGATTGATTTTTAGGCTGTCTGGAAGGACTCGTGCCACCCCTTTGCTGTTTAAGCTGCACTGGCTCTCCATTAGGTAAAGAGCAAAATGTAATGGTCTGCATTGCCCATAGAGCTACATACAGCCAAGCCCCAGTCTACATTAAAGAACGCTTTGAAAACTACGTACCAGGTCGCATACTGCGGTCATCCGAGGCCTGCCGCCTAGCCCTTCCACAGTGCAAAACCGCATCCAAAGGGGCCAGAGCGTTCTCTGTGCTACTCCCACAACTTTGGAACGAACTGCCTGATCACCTTCGCAAGGAACCTGCACTCTTCCCCTTCAGGAAACCGCTCAAAACGCTCCTGTTTAGGGAGGCTTTGGACACAGTTTAACCTGCTTACCCTGCAATGTTATGTAACCATTATAACCTTTGGCCCTCTCTCTAAAGCGCTAAGAGACCTGCGGGTGATTTCGCTCAATACAAAACTCAATTAACATAACATAACATTTAAACAATATTTCTGGTGTAAAATACAAATCGAATGCGGTTTTAAAATGTTGACTCTTTAGGCCAGCCATTAACAATACCTTGTCCCCGATATCTAAGGATTCTTGCAGTATCAAGTCCACCACACCCAGCCTTCCTTCCGATTTTACATTCTGAAACTCCAAATCATCTGATAAATTTTGGATCAATAAATCATAGATAGCACCGATCTTAACTCTCTTAACAATTGCCTCGATAATTGGTGTCTGAATCAATGGCCCAGAGGTGTTCCCCAGCCAATTTATAAAATCACGAATCTGAAGATATTAAAAAAAACTGTTGAGTAATAATCCTTAATTACTGTTTGCGCTCCCAGTTCATTTCAGTATTACAGAAGAGGCTGTAGATGCTTCTCTAAAGCAGATAGTGTTTGTGTGATTATAGCGGGGCATTACTTCATTTGAATGGGTAGAGGGTGTGCTTCATGCAAATGAGGGAACACTGTGCCTCTACACTGGCACTGAATTACAGATGTGGGCACCGAGGCAGAGAGGCCTTCTGGAGGCACACTGAGTGTGTGCTACAAAGAGATTGTGGAGAGACAATACGTCCCCCAAGGGCGCTCCTTGAATAGGGAAAAAAAGAATCTCATGGACCCCTAGACAACCTCCTGCAAGTTAGTGTAGTCACTGACTGCATTTGCTTGCATGAGGATCTCTAACCCTCTTTGAAGGGCAGGCCAGATGCAGCCTTTGCAATGAAAGGCAGACTGACTTCTTCAAACAGCCAGTCCACATTTCACTATGTGCTGGCCACAGGACAGGCAAGAGTTCACTGCTGCCATGGTGGCAACTCATTGACTCTAATAGTCACATTGACCCATTATGTGCCAGCCGAACCTAGTTAGGAGTCTGCCGTGGCACAGACCTGGACAGTGCACCCTTTATGTAAAACAGCCCATGGCAAAATGTGCAAGATTTATATCCAAGCATTGTATGTCCTTAAACACAGTAGACTTTATATTCTAATACCACCCTGTTAAGACCCTTTTTAGTTGCTTTGGTACAGTGGCTGCTCTGACAGATAGTGTAGCATTGCAGGTGAGCTGTGTCTAGACTCTTGCCAAACATGTATAATTTGTTCCAAATCACTTGGTCGTTGACATATGAATGACTGTCTTCTTTCTCTCACTCTTTATCAGCCTAAATGTGCGATCAGCAGCCTCCACATGTCTGAGAAATATCTTATCTACTAAAAGTGGCTCCCAGTTTTGGGACGTGTACAAAAACAAGGCGGATCCCATGCTTGTGTATTTACAGCCTTTCCGATTTGTCAAGAAAAAGGTAGGTACTTTGCTTGATTTTTCTTCTGTTGAACTTTGGAAAGAACACATTTAATATGGAAATTCTGATCCATGGTTGTACCTCACATTGCCATGATTTGTTCAATGTGAGCCTTGCCACTTGGGGTCCTTGAGGCTCAGGCCGGGTGGCGAGGTGGCATAGTAAGGACTCAAAGGGCCATAGAGCCTATGACAAAAAGGCAACCACATCAGGTAAGCTCACTTGTGAACAGTTACCTACAGGTAGCTCAACTCTGCGCAATAAATCTCAGAGAAATTTGTACAGTAGAGAAAAGAAGAACAAATCCAACCCACCATAGGCCTTCGGCTTTATCACCTGAAGGTTGTATTAAAATCTTCACATGTTGATTTGACCAGTTTTCTGTGTATGTGAGACTGTATTCTTTAAAATATGCTATATGGCAATGGCAAATGGAAGCCTTGCATTATCAACTTAAAATGTCAAATAAGCCTTGAAATCAGAGTGTTTTTGACAGATGTCTTCTTTCATATTTCCTTTTGTTTTATGGCACACTGTTCTTAATAGGGAACTGGAAACGTTTTTTTCCAAAAGTATTCCCCACAAAAAATGAGTTTTGTTCTGGTGCTCTGGGTGTCAGTGGAAGTGGCTTGTACTGGTGTGAGCCTAACTGTTTTTTGGGACTTTGGATCTATTGTTGGATTTCCATGTTACCTTCAGAAACATTTGCTTGCAGGTAAACCCCATAGTTGCCTGTCGCTTTGTCTATCAGAATACTCATTCTCATGATGTGGTCATTACAGTTCTGCTATTTATGGAAAGGAGTAAGAGCAAATTAATGTTCACACTCCAGTTCTGTGAAGTCTAGTACGACGACACTGGCATTTGAGATGGTCACTGAGATCTTTAGATTGATCAGGGAACTTTAGAGCTGAGAGCAGTGATTTTGGGGCCAATAAATCCTTTTTGATTTTTGCACTACCATCAGAGCAAATTAAGTGGTTTTCTGGGTTTCGCAGCGCCATGGGTGAGCACTGCTTGACAAACAGAACTGGAAGTGAAATTTTTAAGGGGAAGAGAGTACCCACCTGCCATGCATAACCTAAACACAACGCTTCTAAGCTCACACCCTTAATTATCAATACAAACAATTACCATAAAAAAATTCATAATTTTGTTTCTTCAAAATTCAATAATACAGCAGTACCTTGCTCCTTAGAAAAATAAAAATCAATCAATCACAAATTAATCCTACATTATCTGACAACTACATCCATTGAACATAAATGACTTAACAAAGTCTACCTGACCTCCCACCTCACAGAATTGCTCAAACCAAAAATCAAGTCCTTTAGTTAAAAACAAGGCCCCTGCTGTATACACATAGATAAACCGTAAAGGAGACAGAATATGATATTTCTTCTTTATGTACCGAACAGTAGTAGGCAGATTTAAAATGTTGATGCATGTTTCGGTGGATTTTGCAATTTTTTCTTTCAACTTCATCAGGACCAAACACAATAACAAAATGATTCACAAAATACAGTTCTTCATTCTCTCGACAAAGATGCAAGTCGGTCAGTCGTGCTAATACTTCTTAGAGAAGGGGGCAGTTCCTTAATCTCATCTTGTGGCTCTCAAGGTTTCCCTAGGAAAGAAGTAATTCCCAAACCGCAATCAAAACTGCACCAGAGGCACACAATTCTTACAGAGCAGAAGACCTTCATCGTGGCTCTATGACCTAAAAGACATTCCGCCAATGTAATGTAATGTAATGTAATGTTAATGAACCACTGGTGGCTGCAAGTGTCCTTGGGTGGGAGAGGAGAGGAGTAGTAAGTCGATCACACTCGTGAAACACTTATTATTATTATTTATTTTTTTTAAACTTGTAAGGCGCAACAGCTACCCAAAAAGGGTTTCCCGGCGCCGAGACACAGCAAAAAAGGTCACAGGGGATTTCAGGTTGCTCAAGTTATTATTGTTCGAACAACCAGGTCTTGATGTTCTTTCTGAACCTGGCATGGTTTTCCTCTTTGCGAATATAAGGAGGAAGTGCGTTCCAAAGGGAAGTCCTAAGTGGGCAAAGGATCTGCCTCCCATTCTTGCAAGTTTGAACCTTGGTACACAGAAGTTGGCAGCTGATTGTGACCGAAGGTTACGCTTGAGAGTGTAGGGATAGGCTAGAGCTAAAAGATATTTGGGTGCAGTACCTGTTTTGATTCTGAACATGTAGTTCATGGCTTTAAATCTAATTCTGTTTTCTACCCTGAGCCAATGAAGCTCACGACGGTAGCTCGAGACTCCGGAAGGAATTCTGCACAGTAGTCTGAAGTAGATGGTCTTCAGCGTGTTGACCGTGATGGGAGGCCAAAATTCCAGGGTATTCTCAATAGTGGGGGCATGGTCCTTGTCAGCCTGTGGGAAGGGATCATTATTGTAGCTGTTTATATCTCTAACGATCTTGTCAATTTTGTCCGTAAAGAAACAGGCTAAATCTTGACATTGTTGTGTGTTAAGTGGGGGAGCAGTGGCTGTGGTTTGCGCGCCTGCAAGTTCCTTGACCTTATTAAACAGAGTTTTGGGTTTATTAGTTGCTTCCATGATGGTGTTTGAAACAAACCAGGCTTGCGCTTTCATGCAAGCAGTGTGATATAAATTCCTGGCATTATGGTATTTCTCTTTTTTGTCAGGAGCGTAGTCTTTTCGCCACTGGCGCTCAAGTGCCTTGCATTTCGATTACTCAGTTTTCAGAGAGTCGTTGTACCAAGGGGCTGGGTGACGGTGGCTATTTCCCTTGGTGTGAGGGGTTGGTAGGCAGTAGTCAGCGGCGTCACTAAGCCATTGTTGGGCAGCTTCTGCTAAACTTTCCATGTTATGACCTTTTTTGGGGAGGTTTTCATGGAGTGCTATGTTTAGTTTAGCCATGTCAAGTAGTTTCCAGTTTTTCCTGGAAGTAGCTGGGAAAGCTGGCTGCGCAGAGGTGACGGAAGGTAGCTTAAGGCTAAATTTTATTAAATGGTGGTCTGACCAGCAAATGGGGGTGGTATCATGCCATTTTAAGTCATTGATATTGGTAATGATAGGGTCAAGCAAATGGCCCGCTTTGTGCGTGGGTCCAGAATTTAGTAAGGTCAGATTTAGAGCCGTCAAACACTGTGACAAAACTCTAGGTCCTGAAAGCAGAAAAGACTTGGCCATAGCAAGTAGTCTTCCCCTGCGGGCTCACTGACCAGGAACTTCAGTTCTTCTGTATCTCTTCTCCATATTGCTAGTTGTGTGTGCCACTGTGCTCTGAGGGCTGCCCAGGATGACATGCTGGATTTTCACTTTAAGTGTCCCATCTGTTCGAAGCAGGAGTTGAGCGAGTCCTGGAGAGACACAAATGGGAGCTCATTCCGTCCTGGTCTACATTGCTGACTTCCACTATGAATAAATCATAGAAGAGGCACGAACAGCATGCACAATGCTAGCGGGCTAAACCATAAAGTGTTACACTTCTGTGTGTTGAACCATCACTCATCCTCCAGTGCTGTTGGAGTTTGTTGTATATTTGGGATTCCATGAGTCGATGTCCTAGGATTTGTTTCCCTTATTAGCTCTAGTTTGTGCACTTGCACTCAGGTTTGCTATGGTGCGAGAAGAATCACATCCTATGTTCACGACACTTAATCAACTTTGTACCTCATGCTCTTGGGAACCATGTTCTGATTTTGATGGGAGTTGCTGCTGCACATCAGTATTTTTGGGGAAGAATGGAAGTGCCATTATCATGCTAACCTTTGTTTGTTCCCTTTCCAGGGTGTGAAATCCACCATATTTATGTTACCTTCTTTAAGTAAGTAGTTCTTAAGAGAGGACCTCCGTGGGTCTCGTTTCAGGTTTCTAATCTTTTGCCTAAGTTCTTTTGGATGCAGAGGCATATGACTGGCAACAGGTATAAGCAATGTTTGCATTTGGTGGCATTCTTCGATTGGACCCATGGTAGTGGATTTTTTATCTTTTGGTGTGTTGTTTGACAGTGATGGGTCTGGGGGTCACTACACTAGTGACAGTTCCGTCTGTGCGGCCTGTTTGTCGTTCTGGACTTTCCCCACTCCGGAACCTATTTCAGACTTCTGGCCTCTAAAGTAGAGGTGTGCAACATTCATGTAATTGGCTTTGCGATGTCCAAATCTGTCTTTTTGTGCTATATTTATGCTCAAAATGTATAGCTGCAACAATATTCGAAATGAGTATGCACTTCACACTGACAAATCAAGCAAAAAAGCAAAAGCACCACCCACAAACACGCATGTACTGTTGTTCCCAAGCTTTTGAGGGAATTCTTTAACGCAAATGGGTGTTCGCAGCAACATTTTACTGAATACACAAATGGTGCATAATTATGCAACTGGTGTAATGGCTTGGTTTCAGGACTTTCGCATCCGAAGCGTAACATGGTATTCCCGAAATTACCTTCATTACGTCATCGCGTTTTAGATTTCGCCCAGGCCTGCTCTATTTTCGTTGATGCTTTCCGACTTGGGGCTGATTCTCACAAAAGGTTTTTACCGGCTATGTGATAATGTGTTCTGCTTTGCAGGGCTGTGATGTATCAAAACCTTTGAGTTCTATCCGTTCTTACTCTGACTTAAGCAGATGTGCTGCAGGGGCATGATAGCATGGCTATGTGTTGATTCTGCTTTGGAATTTATATTTGCTTTTGTTCCCAGAGCGCTTAATATGAGCACCAGTTGCGTTTCGGACAGATACATTTATTTTTGTTAGGCACGTATTTAGAACTGCATCTGAGTTTTTTACTTACTCTCTGTCCTGTTAGAGTAGTGTGGGACCACTGATGCACAGGAGAAGGGACTTGTGCTATCCTTGATCAGGAGGAATCTTCTGAGATCCTGGAAATGACTTGCGCATAACAATACCTTCCTCTAAGTTACTTGATGGCAAGTCACCATAAACTAAAAATATACACTACACTCAATAGCGTTCTTAAATCATCCACAGTGCTGATCCACCTTGTGTTGGAAATGGATGCTCAGCTTCATTTTCGCCAAGGTAAATGGTATGTTCGAGGTATATGAGCTGCAGATTGCACACTGTGCATAGATGGCCACCTAGTGTTGGGCCCGGATGTTTGCAGTTTGTTTTTGTCCTGAAAAGTTCTTTGGAAGTCACGAGATGGGTGATTCCTCCTCTGGACGATACTGCGCATGGACATCGGCTCCATCCTCAGATTGTTTTTTTCCGCCATCGGGCTCGGATGTGTTTCCAACGCTCCAGTTTGGAACCGATTTTCCTTCGGCGCGCAACCCTCACCCAGTTCAACGGTATTGTTTTGATTGCGAACCCTTATCAACGCGACTCTTCACAACTTCGAAGTCTTCGATTCCGGTCGTTGACGAAGGACTTCAGGCCTACCTAGGCCTCACTTTCTGGCTCATGGAAAGGACTCCATTCAAGAGGTGTCCTCGATGTAGATCGAAGTTTCCCCACACCGATCTACATGAGGTGTGCAACCTTTGCCTCTCACCAGAGCACAAGGCCAAAGACTATTCGGCTTGTGCCTCTTTCCGCTCCAAGAAGACGATTTGGAACTGACGAGCTCGAAGAACAATGTCTCGCTAGTCAGCGTCGAATCCTTACGACATCTTCGAAGAAGGCGTCGACGTGCCAGAACACCAGCAGGCCGAAGAAAGTGCCAGCTCCTCTGATGCCGAAGACTCAGACGTCGAGGACATCACTCCAGCTCAACGGGTCGTAAGTAAGACCGTCGACCCCAACCCTTCCTCGACACCCTCAAAAAAGGTTTCGGTCACACCCTCACCTTCGGGCCCGGGGGCATACCGAGAGACTGCTTCCCACGCCCTGTCTTCGGGCTCGGCAAAGAAGCCTATTAAGCCTTTAGGTGGCTCGGGCTCGAGTCAGCCTATTCCCGGTGCCGATCCCATACCGACACCGAAAAAGAAGCCATCTTACTCAACCACGCCGACCGCTGCTCCGACACCTAAGCACTCGGCGCCAAAGACTGGCACTGGCTCATCGATTCAAAAACCGCACTCGGAGGCGAGTAACAAACCACCTAAAGGTCCTGACTCACACGCTTCTGAACCGAAAAAACACCCGGAAACGGAAAAACACATTCCGGTAAAAGACATTTCAAAAGGTCATACTTCTAAGCCAAAAGACTCTAGACCAGCTACCGAGTTGGTGCCGAAGAAACCTCCTGAACCGAAAACTTTGACGCCGAAGGATCTGCCAGACACAGAAGAGCTTTTCACACCAGATCCTAATCAAAAGACTATTGTAAAGGATCGTAAGACTTGCCAACTAGCTCTTAGCGCCAGGAAGAGACCACTAGAGGCGCCTGCACCATCTCCTCCCTCAAAGAAGAGAGACATTGCAACCTCTCCATTAAGGGTCCCTTCTCCACCATCTCCCCATACTATTCCTCCTCCTACACCTCCTCCACCACATCATTCGCCTACACCATCCACTAATCCAGATGATGATGTAGATACAGACTCTGATGACACAGGTGTGGGTGCACATGACCCAGCAGGGACCAATATTCCCCCTCAGTCACCTAACCCATGGGATGATTATAACACCCCTGATGTGTCTTACGTCCCCCAAGATGACGTATATCCTTCCAGGCCTTCCCCACCAGAGGACACTATAGATTGTAACCTACTAGTCCAAAGAGCTGCCCAGTATCATGGGGTTGACTTACACACCGATACTGTGGAGGAAGATTTCCTATTGGACACTTTTGATAATACACAAAGGTCCACTGCCATTTTGCCAATGCTTAAAGGGGTCATTAAGCAGGCAACAGAGGTATTTAAAGATCCTGTCAGGGCTCGGGTCCTCAACCCTCGCATTGAGAAAAAATACAAAGCTGCCCCTACAGACCCAGTTTACATTGGAGGTCCAGCACCATTAGATTCTTTAGTAGTATCCAATGAACGTAAACATGCTAATTCAGACATCAGGTGAGGCCTCACCACCAGATAAGGAATCTAAACTCTTTGACGCCTCTGTTAAGAGCACAGCGTCACAGGTAGCTAACATATGGCGCATTGCCAATACTCAAGCGTTGTTGGCAAGGTATGACAGGGCACATTATGATGAACTAGAGTCTATAATGCAGCATCTATCAGACAAGTATAAGAATAGGGCCAATGAACTCATACAAGAAGGTAAAAATATTACCAATACTTCTATTCGTTGTGCCCTAGATGCTGCAGACATTGCCTCAAGGGCAATGAATACCAGCACACTTTTGCGTAGACATGCCTGGCTACGTATTTCAGGTTTTAAACCTGAGATACAAAATTCCATCCTCAATCAGCCATTTGATGAGTCACATTTATTTGGCCCTAATGTCGATGTGTCTTTAGAGAAATTGAAAAAAGACACCGACACAGAAAAATCTATGGGAGCCTTGCAGCTGCATGCTCCCAGACGTTCTTTTCGTCGCTCATCATACAGAGGCAACACAAGAGGCTACTCCTCCGAAAGCCCCTCTACTTCCTACAAGACCCCTAGCCAATCCACATTCACTAAGGGCTATCAGAGAGGGGGTTACAGGGGTAACAACAACAAAGGCAGAGGCAAAACCAACAACTCCCGCTCTCTGCTTTCACCCCTACCCAATGACTTTCCTCCGCTTCCCCCCAACATTCCACTCCTGCGGGGGGGAAGACTGCAACAATTCCTTCCTGCCTGGATCAACATCACATCAGACAGGTTGGTGCGACAAATTATTCAGTCAGGTTACTGTCTAGAACTAACATCTACCCCCCAAACATACCACCCAAACAGCGCCCAATGTCACAAGAACATCTATCACTGTTTAAGCAAGAAGTAATATCTTTGCTAGAAAAAAGTGCAATGGAACCAGTTCCTCTGCACCAACAAAACAAGGGGGTTTACTCCCTATACTTTCTTATTCCAGGACGGGTATGCTCAGACGTGAGTCCCTTGCTCACTTTGCCACTGGATTCAAGCAAGCCGGGCTGAAGACGGCTGGAATGCCTGAAACCGGTCCTCGGAAGCTTATTTCTGGTCCAGGGAAGACATGGCTTGGCAGTTCAGGCTGGACTGTTCCCATGAGGCACAGGGTCAGACTGATTTGCATATAACCATGTCTGAACTGGGGTGGCAGAGTGGGTTAAAGAACAGTGATGGATTAAACCCAGATCTTTTGACTGGGTGTGAGTGTTTGATTGATTCAGATGCTCCGTCCATCACCACCCCCTTTTGTACCTCAGATAGAAAGAGAGCGCACAATTTGGGTCCAGACGGTGGAGCCTCTCTTTCTCTTTAGAGGGATTCAGAGGCGGAAAGAAGATGGGGAAAGTGATGGTCTGGCTGATGTGAAAGGCAGTGACCACCTATAGCAGAAAAGGACGGGTCCTTAGAACAACTTTGTCCGGATGCTTAGATGGTAGAGGTGATGGCAACCAGGAAAGCAGTCTTTAGAGTGAGAAGACGAAGAGGGCAATTATGAAGTGGCTCAAAGTGAGCGCACATCAGAAAGGTAAGAACTAGAGTGAAGTCCCACTGAGGCATCACGAAAGGAACAGGAGGAAACATGTGCGTGATGCCTTTCAAGAATCTACTTACAACAGGGGACTTGAAAAGGGAAGGCTGATCTGGGAGCCTTAAAAAGGCAGAAATGGCCGAGAGATAGCCCCTGATAGTGCCCAAAGCAGAACCCTGGTAGGCCAAAGAAAGAAGAAAAAGAAGGACCTCTGAAAGAGGGGCAGAAAAGAGATCCACAGCCATTGCTGTGAACCATGCAATAAACTTATTCCGCCTACCATCTTAGTGGAGGGACGCCTTGCTGCCAAGATAACATTACAGACTTCAGGGGGCAGGTCGAAAGACGTCAACTGCCACCGCTCAATCTCCACGCAAGTAGGTGGAGGCTGGACAGGTTCGGATGGAGGACCGTCCCCTGCTGCTGCAACAGAAGTTCCTCCTGAAGAGGCAGATGGATCGAGGGATCAATGTTCATACTGAGTAGCTCGGGATACCATACTCTTCGAGGCCAGTCTGGAGCCACAGGAATAACTTAGGCCCGGTTGCCCCTGATCTTCTTCAGCACTCTGGGCAGAAGTGGTATAGGTGGAAAGGCATACAACAGACAACTCCACTCGCGACGAAAAGCGTCGCCGAGCGAGTGCCGCCTTGAAAATTCCAACGCACAGAACTTATGACATTGCGCCTTCTCCTCAGTGGTGAATAGATCTAACCGAGGCTCTCCTCACTGCTGAAAGAGACCTTGCGCCACGTCCGAGTTCAGATGCCATTTGTGATCCATCATGCACCGTTGGCTGAGTTCATCCGCCTTGACGTTCAGGGAACCTGCCAGGTGTTGAACCAACATGGACATGCGCTGGTGTTCCAGCCAAGCCCAGAGGTGCAGAACCTCTTGGCATAGGGTCCACGACCCCACCCCACCCTGTTTGTTGTAGTACCACATGGCGGTGGTGTTGTCTGTGAATACCTGCACTACTCTCCCCATGACAGAGGGGAGGAATGCCTTCAGGTCAAGTCGGATCGCCTGAAGCTCCAGCAGGTTGGTGTGGAGGCTGGACTCTGCCGGACACCAGAGGCCTCTGATCTCCGCCTTTCCCATGTGACCACCCCATCCCAGAAGAGATGCGTCCGTCACAACTGTATGTTCAGGTTGGGGAAGGGAGCGGGATCTGCCATTGACCCAGTCGCGATTTGTGAGCCACCACTGCAACTGCCGTACAGTGCCCTCCGAGACCTGGACGTGATCGGACAGGTTGCCCTGATGCTGTGTCCACTGGAACTTCAGGTCGCACTGCAGATCCCGCATATGCCATCTGGCATGATCCACATACAGGATGCAGGAGGCCATCATGCCCAGTAGCCGAAGGGTCATCTTTACCGAAACCTTTGATAGAGGCTGAAAGATCCGAATCATAGCCTGAATGTCCCGGTCTCGCTGTTCAGGAGGATAAATCCGAAACCGCGCCGAGTCCAGAACCGCTCCGATAAAAAGGTACTTCTGCAAGGGAACCAGTAGCGACTTCGGCACATTGATGGAAAACCCCAGCAAATGCAGGAGGCCGGCCGTAGTCTGGAGGTGGGAGACAACTGCCTGGGGCGAGCCTGCCTTCAACAGCCAGTAGTCGAGATAGAGGGAAGACTGAAACCCCTGATCTGCGCAGATGAGCTGTGACCACCACCATCACTTTTGTGAACACCCGAGGGGCACAGGGTCAAGGCTGATTTGCATATAGCCATTGTCTGACCTAGGGTGGTGTGGAGTGCAAGAAAACGATGGATTTAGGCCCAGATCCTTTTACTGGGGTGAATGTAAGACATTGTTCTGCATTCTGTCCTTCAACTGTGTTTTTTGCAATTTTCACCCCGAGTGGGCTGGGTATGCTCAGACGTGAGTCCCAGGCTCTCCACATCACTGGAGTCAAGCTATCCAGGCTGAAGAAAGACATGGCTTGGTAGCTCGGGCTGGACTGTTCCCATGAGGCACAGGGTCAAGGCTGATTTGCATTTAGCCATTGTCTGACCTAGGGTGGTGTGGAGTGCAAAAAAACGATGGATTTAGGCCCAGATCCTTGTACTGGGGTGAATGTAAGACATTGTTCTGCATTCTGACCATCAACTGTGTTTTTTGCAAGGCCGAAGGGGAGCACAGTGAACTGAAAATTCTCGAGGCTTACCGTGAATCGCAGGTAGCGCCTGTGGGCAGGCAGGACCGGAATATGAAAATAGGCGTCCTGCAAGTCCACGCCACCATCCAGTCTTGCGGATCCGGGGCAGACAAGACCTGAGCAAGTGTGAGCATCTTGAACTTCTCCTTCCGGAGGAAGCGATTGACGTTCCGAAGGTCTAAGATAGAACACAGGCCCTTGTCTTTCTTTGGAACCAGAAAGTAGTGGGAATAACAACTACGACCTACTTCTGGCATCGGAACGTGCTCAATGGACCCCTTGGCCAAGAGGGTGCAACTTCCTGCTGGAGAAGTGCCATGTGATCCCAGGACATGCAGTGGTACTGAGGTGGCATGGCTGGAGGGGTTGTCTCAAAAAGAAGTGACTTGCCCCGTCTGTCAATTTGCAGCACCCACTTTCCGAAGTGATGTTGCGCCAGTGGTGGAGATCATGGTGTATGCGTCCAGCCACTGGAGTCTGATGTGCCTGAAAGGTTGGACTAGGAAGGCTTGGAAGCGGATGCTGCGGGTGGAGATGGACTGACCCACCCGCTTGGCCCCCTGAACCGCCTCGATGGTTCCCACGTCGGCGGCCACACTGAGGTTGTTGCTGCTGTGGCCTGTGGCTCTGCGAACGTTGTGGGGCGCCCCTTCCGTGGCCGCAAAAGGCAGAAGATGGAGGAGGCCGAGCGGCCAACAGGCCCAAGTACTTGGCCGTAGCCCGGGAGTCCTTGAAGCGCTTCAACGCACTGTCTACCTTTTTGCCTAAAAAGCGAATCCCATCAAAGGGCATGTCCATCAATGTGTTCTGGACAACCCCTGAGAAGCCCGTTGTCCTCAACCAGGCGTGGCGCCGAAGCGCCACTGTCGTGGAAATCGACCTGCCCAGTGAGTCGGCGGTGTCCAGCCCGCAAAGTATGGTGAACTTCGCTGCGTCTCTTGCGGCCGCAACTGGCAGGGAAAGAACTGCCTGGGCCTCCTCCGGGCAGTTGGGCAGGACCTGCGCAACCGTGTCCCACAGAGAGTGGGTATGATGGCCTAAGAGGCACATGGCGTTCACCGACTGCAGCCCTGAGCTGGCAGATAAAAACAGCTTCTTGCCAAGCTTATCCAGTTTCTTGGATTCCATATCTAGAGGTGCGGTAGGGAACACACTCTGGGATGCTTAGGCTTGGAAAACCAAGCTCTCAGGGATGTGGTGCTGGATAAGGGAGAGGGGGTCGCCCAGAGCCGGGCGATGGCGTCTGGCCCCGTTCCTGTCAACAGGAGCCCCTGTGTTGGGCCTGGACCAGGTGCCCAAAAGAACTTCTGACAGTGCTTCATTAAAAGGCAGCAAGGGCTCTGAAGAGGTAGCCGCCGGTTGGAGCACTTCTGTCAGGAGGTTAGTCCTGACGACCACCGTAGGGAGTTCGAGGTGGAGAGCCTCGGCTGCCCTACGCAACACCACTACGCACCTGGCTCCCTCCTCCGTAGCCATGGTAGGAGGAGACAGCATGCCAAGGTCAGGTAAGGTGTCAAGACCACTGGCATCCCCCAAATTCTCTGCCCAGTCCGCATCATAAGCACAGTCCTGTTCTAGAGGGTCTTCACACCCCTCCCAGTCCTCCCCTTCCTCCGAAGTCTGTGGAACAGGCTCAAAATAAGGAGGACGGACATGGGCACAAAAGGCCCCATCGGCTTTGGTATCGGTGTCCGTATCCGGGTCAGGGCTGAACCTGGGGACGACGTTGTTCTGAGGAGCTGGAGATGTTGGAAACGGTGCCGGGGAGATCGGCGCCGGTGGAGGTGTCACTAGGTCAACCAGCGTCAATTGGGGTCCGATCCCGGACCCCTGGGGGGCCTGCACCGATGGGGCCAGACGGCCCACAGAGTCGGGCCATGGCAGTAAGAAACTCCTGCACCTGAGCAGACGTTGCCCCCGCACCCGGAAAGGGAGGGGTAGACTGGTGGAGACGTCACAGGCTATGCCAGAGCCGCAGGGGTGGCACTGCCCGCACCCTTAGCCGCGCGACGGGCGAAGGGGGAAGTCGAAGAGCGACGATGCTTCTTCGACTTCTTTTTGGAATGCTTTGACTTACCTGACCCCGATTGCGAAGACTTAGATTCAGAAGAACGGTGAGGATGGCTCTTCAACCGATCCCTCGAGCCGGCACCTCGAGCGGCACGGAGCCAACGGCCGGACTTCAAGCAACTTTCGGGACTGCTCCTGCAAAGTCTTCGGCCCCATGGCCCGGCAGTCGGGGCACGACTTGGGGTCGTGCTCGCGCCCCAGGCAGTAGAGACACACGCGGTGGGGGTCCATCACCGACATCATGTGATGAGTCCCCACAGTTCTTGAAACAGGGCATCCCTACCACACCAGGAGTCGATCGACTCGAAAAGATGAGGTAAAAGGCTTAGAACAGCTCAGTCAAAAAATGACTGGGGATACTCGCTCTTTCTGGATCTGCGCTTGCTGGCGCGGAAAAAGAAAGAACCGACGTCCGGGCACGTGGGCTCATCTAAGTAGCACCAGCGACGTCATCCCAACGCCAAAGACACACACGGAGCCGCACGACAACGCCTACCGACGCACAGGGGTACTGCTGACGAAAAACGTTCGGGATCCAGTCTGACGTCTGGGGGTAAATCTATGGTAAGGAATCTATTACTACGTGCTTCTTTCAGGTGTGTTTCTTTTTTTATCTTTAACTAGTAAAGAACCATCTTTTTGAAGGATGGTGCATACCTCCAATCCTCACTCACTGCATCCAGCTTCACTCATAGGTCTGTCTTCAACGTCACATTGCTATTCATACATCTGAAGGACTCGATGGAAGCAAATACAAATCAGACCACTTCCGTGTACACCTGAAGGCCATGAAGCCCACTATAAATGATACATATGGAGTAGCTACATGCTCAACAACTGAGAAAGCCCTTTAGGCCTTGCAAATGGTATTGACAGTGGACAGTGCTGGACATATACCAATACCATACGGTACAGTGGGTGTTATTGTCTATTAGCATGTTCACACTTTAAAACATCCCCATGCATGTCACTTACATCCCAGTTTTGGCACAGCAAATGTATAGAAATATTGCGGATTGGATGTGAAAATGTTCTAGCCCATATTCACTGGTCCTCTAGTTTTCAGATTACTGCTACCCCAACTTCAAAACACTTAGGAAAGTAAGTTTTATCAATATGCTTATAATCTGATCGAGACGTCTAGCCGCAGATTCCTTAACTTAGAATATCCCCAGGCGTCAGGCTGGATCCGGGAAACTTTCCGCAGTAGCACCTCTGCGCGCCTTCGACGCCGCACGACTACGCCCTGACGTCGTCCACAGACATGACATCAGCGTAGCCATAGATGCCCCTACCGGCGCGTTGTTGTCAGTTTTCACCTTTTGCGCGTCCCAGCGCAGGTCTTGGAAAACCAGCAGTTCCTTGGCCTGGTTGTTAGCCCTTCTTGACACCTTCGATGTCGCAGGAACAGTGTGCAATGCCTTCAGGCTTTAAGACTTGTGAAGCCTGTGCGCGTCAGGTGTTTGGCACTGACCCGCACCTCATCTGTATGTGGTACCTCAGCGTGCACCACGAGCTCCAAAGAATGTGATGCCTGTCAGAGGATGAAGCCCAAGTCCCTGAGAGAGCGTTGTATGAAACTGCTGGCCATACGACTGTCCGGTCCAGCAACTCTGCGTCGCCGCTATCCCTCTCAGCATCTGGCTCGTTCCAGAGGTCGTTCCCGCGAATGTCATTCAAAGGCAGGTAAGTGCACGCCTAACCGGATGGCAACTAAAACTAGTGCTGTTTACGCACGTGATATTCACAGAGTGGCTGCTATTCTTGGATTTCAGCCATCAGGTGGTCCCTTTGCTTTCTGATCCTTTGATGGATCTGCTTCATATGGATTCTATTGAGGTGGAGCCTTTGCTGCCATTTGGCGGCTCTTTATTTGACATTATTCATGGCACATGGGCAAGGCCCTCTTCTCATAACCCTGTTGATCGGGCTATTGCTCATAGGCATCGTCCTGCTTCAGGTGATCAACTCTGCCTGTCCAGTAATCCCAGGCTCAGGGACTCGTTGTTCAGGCGGCCTTTGACTCAGTCTTTATCCACCTTGCCATTATTACCTCCCACTAGGGAGTCTAGGAGGCTGGACTTGTGTACTCACCAGTTTTTTGCCTCTACCAGTTCTAGTATCCGCGCATTGAATACTGTGTGTGTGTTCGCGCGTGCATCCTTAACCCTTTGGGACTTAGTAGAGCACCTTCTCCCTTCTGTTCCAGAGGAGCCACGGTCACAGTTGCTTCGGCTTCTGCTCGATGCCAGGGGAATGACGCAATTTTCGCTTCGTTCTTCCCTTGATACCACTGACTTTGTGGGTCGAACTCTTGCTCGTTATGTGGCTTTGAGCCACCATGCATGGCTGCGCGACAGTCGTTTCCCGAATAATGTTCGGGATGCCCTCAGGGATCTGCCGTTCAATGGTGTGGACCTTTTTGATCGCCACGTGGATTCATCCGTCTCCCAGCTCTGGCCGGGTTGCAATAAATCTATCACAAATCTCTGCTTTATTTTACTAAACATTTGTAACACACGGGTATAGTAGGATGCCCGGTTGATGTTCGAGGCTGTTAAGCCGTGTCTGGTTTGTTAAAATTCAGCCGTATGGCTGGTTTGATCTTTTTTTCAGTCCTCTGACTGTGTTTTGCCCAAGAGGATCCCCTTATCAGCGTTTGACACTACCTTATGTGGGGTATATGATGGTACTAGGCAACTGCCTTTGCCTTAGTACGCTCCTGTGAGAAGTTGGCCTGATATGCAGTGCTCACTATTCTAGTGATCACTATGTATCAGTCCAAACAACCCTTATTGATGATTGGTTGTAAGTCAACCTTATAGACCAGCTATCCTAGTAGCATGGACAAAAGCAGTCTTTAGGCTAAACTCTAGAGGGCGTGTTAAGCCAGCTGTTATACCATCACATATACCCCTTGAACACCAAGTGAAAGGACACCACACAAGTTGTTATGAAAATAAAAGGATATTTATTTATAACACAACAGCCCTGGACTCTTTATGAGGACAGGGTGCTAAGCACAATACAAAACTCTTAAAGAAATACTGAAAGTCGCACAATTTACACAAATGCCCGAGGGGCACGAAAAACCATATACTATGGAAGTGGAATGCGAAATTACTAGCAGGTAAGTACTACTCTCAGAGACTTTAGAATCGCTAGGCCTACAATGCTGAACCCTTAGATTAGAAGCAGGAGGTCTAGGAACGCCGTGTGCAGAGTGGGAACTCTCACGCGTGATGCGGGACAAAGTCTATGGATACTAGTAAATGCAAAAGTTAGTGTTCTCGGGCGAACCCGACTAGGTAGGTCAAAAACGAAAGTGGATCTAGACACTTAGAGAGTTGGTCTACGCTGGAGCACCGTGGTACTCGGTTTACCTAGCCCAGGGGCTGCGGCTGCATAGGGTTCAAGTGTCGTCGGGTTTCTTCGTTGACGAACCAGGAGCCTGAAGTGGAAGTTGCTGGCAAGCGACCAGTGAAGATGTTCCGGGCTGATCCACGGACTGGATCAGCTGAAGAAGAGTACCTGTAAGCAGAGGGGACCAAGTTCTGAATCACTAGCCAGTGATTAGATGGGCACCAGGATGGCACCGGATGAAGTCACCTCGACCAGGTGAGTGGGCGACGCTGGGCTCTGCAGTCTCTCGGACCAGGAGGCGTTGTCGGCGACCAGGATGGAGGTGCGAGCTGTCCCACCAAGGTATCTGCTGTCGGCGATGCTGGACCCAGGATTGGGGCAACAACTCTTGGCAAATGCAAGCCCACGCGGTGGACTCAAAATGGCACCTGGAGTGGACCAGGAGGGTCCGGGGTGCTCCTCTGTTGGAGGGGAGCAAGGGCCAGTCTGGAGCAACCAGACCAGCGATGGAAGTATCGTAGTTCGTCGTCAGGAGGGCTACAAGCCAGCAGGCAAGTGGCCGGACAACGCGGTGAGCAGCAAAGAGCAGAAGGGCCCCACGCAGATCTCGTGGATGCTGGGGGGCTGGACTTCGGTGCTGGAGCTGCTCAGGGTTAGGGCTTCTCAAACCCCAAAGCACTCACTCGAGGATCCCTCGGCGGTCGGGCTGGATAAGCGTAGTGCAGTTCTGAAGATGGCCGGTCCCTCGAGGTCTCGTCACACCCATGAATCTCAGCTGGGCTGATGATGCAGGTAGAGGTCAGAGGTGCCAGGGAAGCCGGGTCTCGTCGTGCTGGTCGGTCTGGTTCCGGAGGAAGGACGTGCAGCAAACCGCAGGTTACTTAGTTGGTGCCCGCTGATGCAGGGTGACTACTCCTTAGTCACAAGGGAGAAATCTTGAGAAGAAGTCTTGAGTTCCTTTCGTAGAAAGTAGTTTCAGGATTCAAAGATGATCTAATCTGGCAGGGTCCCCGCTCCCACCTTTATACTAAAGAAAGGGGCTGGTATGGGACTAGGTCCTGCCCATGGGTGGGACCAGGAAGGGGGGTGGTTACACCCCTCTCCCATGCCGGACTTTCCCCAGCTCAGGGGCTGGTGTGCCCCTGGAACTGGTTCTAGCCGGCCTATGCATAGTGAGCACCGGGGTGCCACTTGCAGTCACCTTCCTATTCAGCCCTGTCTACCCAGGATACACAAAACCCTGTCTGGGATGGTGCTACCACCGCCCCTGACAGAAAACCCTTTGTCCAAGCTCTCCCCGCTGGAAGGACTCCCAGCAGCAGGAGGTCAGACTTGTGTCTGTGGTGGCAGCATCCATTTTGTGATGCTGAGGCTCGAGTTAACTTTAACCGGGGTTCACAGTTACATACATGTTGTGTCCCTCTAGAAGGGTGGAATGCTAACCCCGTCGCCAGAATTGGCGAGGGGTTAGTATTCCAATTCGTATGACACCTTACTCGACATGTTTTGATAAAGCGATGCCAGAGTTGGCAAATAACCGCGAGGATTATAAGGCACTTAAGAGTATATGGTACGCGTTATCATAGAACAGCTATTAGGACTTGGTTCCGCAAGCTGCAGACGGGCTCAGCTCATGCCAGAGCACCATCTCACATGATTGCAAGCACTCTGCCTTCAGGATTGTTAAGGCCTGCCATAGGAGTGACTGATAGGAATACATGTGTCCATTTTAGGGTTAGATATAGGTATACTATATCTAAAGCAAAGGGTTATTACACCACCTTGCCCCAGCTGTCGTGCAGCCAGTTGTGTCAGATTTAGATGGCCAGCCAGGGGTGGCATAATACATGCTGCAGCCCCTGGTAGGCCCAGGGTACACCTATGCCCTGGGTACCTAAGGTACACTGTACAGGGACTGATAAGGTGACTCCGTATCCAATTAGATATGTACCTAAGGTACATGGAATCCATTTTACAGAGAGAACAGTAGGCCTGGGGCCCTGATTAGCAGTGTCCCAGGTCAACTAAGTCGGAAAACCAGCAAAACACCAGGCAAAAAGTTGGGGGCAACCATAGTCAGGTATCCACCCTCCTACAGCTCCTATGGAGTATTCCTCGCAGACATCCTTCGGGGAGTCCTTCTCTGTCTTTTCTCCTGCAATACTACTGTTAACATCGCTTTAATCGCACTTCGGGTGCCTTTGGTCCCACTTGTATGTAGTGCTTCTAACCTTGCCTTTACAGCTCACACCTTCTCCTCCGCCGCTCTAATGCTTAGTACTATTAGTACAAACATGGGCAGGCAGCCCTTATTGGGCTCGTCCTCCGAGGTACTGGATTGGCCTCTTTTTCTGACCACTTCTCCTACAGCAGATTTGTCCACATTCTCTGCTGCCCCTTACCCGTGTTTCCACACTTCTGCTCGGATCATACTGTGATCTTTCATGGGGTGTATGTCTTCAGAATACTTGCTTCTTCTGGTCGGGGGCACTTCCATTGATCCTGACTGTTTCTTTCTTTCTCCTCTGAATCTGTTCTGTCTTTCACAGAGGATGCCTTTGGCCGTTAATCTGCTCTGTCTTGCACAGCAGATGCATGCATGTTTTTTTCCTTCATGTGGTGGCCGTGGTCACTGACCCGCTTGTGCCACCACCTCTATCTGGTGCCCGGCTGCCTGGTGCCTCTTTTGTCCCATTGCCCTCTTGACGATGTGCGCATCTGAGCTGCTCACGCTTCCCTGCAGGAGGTTTTTGCTTTCATTGTGTGGTTCCAACTTCCACAGAATGTGCTTAGGTGCCTTCCGGTTTGCTTAGATGTTTTCCAGTGTCGCTCCTACTTTGACGCTGGGCTGTGTGCCGTTGGCCCTTTTGCCTGTTGTAACAGACCGCATATGTCTTGGCGTGTCTTCTATTTTACTACCAGCCTTCTGGCTATGGGTTGGTCGCATACCAGTGTTGTCACATGTGTCTAGCTGTTGCAGCTTGAACAGTGCTTCTTCCACTATCTACATACTGGGCGGGTATGCGCTCAGTCATACCGGTTGCCATCTCTCTGGATTTTGCTTACAAGCAACACAGTGCATCTGGTGGATCTCTCAAACCCTAGGTCCAGTTACACTTCTGGCAGTGTCCTGAGATTCCTTTTAACTCCAGCATATCTAGTATGCGTTTTCTTGTTCCATACTGGCACTTGCTGGGCAGGAGTCAGCTACTTGCCTCCATGCTCCATGTCTCTTTGTAGGTGCATGTTTAATAGTGTTTTTTCCACTGTTTTGCCTGGTCGCTTTTTGCTTTCTGTAGTCATCTCGTATCCTATGGACCCCTCAGGCCCTAGGCTTGGTTCATCTTCCCTTTTCGAAGTTATGAACTCTTGCTCCAGCACAGGCATTCTGGCTCTGGCCTTTCCTTCCCCGAACCCAATATACAATATAGGGGTTTCTGGTGCTGTTCTTGTCGGCTTGTGGTACCTTTGCCTTCCATTGTTCTCTGCTCTCTTCAGAGCTTTATGGTTTAGGAGTTAGCTGCGCTGCCAGTACTGTCCCCACTGTGCTTCGTCACATGATTGACGGCACTGTTTTAGTCACATTATTGACGGCTGAGTTTTCTCAGGAACTTTATAGGGTTCAGTCCCAGACCCGTCTCTTCTACAAGTATGGCTTTGGTATCTATTCTAAGTTAAGGAATCTGCGGCTGGACGTCTCTATCCGATGAATGAGCTACTTACATTCGGTAACGATGTATCTGGTAGAGACATAGTCGAGCCGCAGATTCCTTAACGCCACCCGCCCTCCACGTTCTGCGGGGCCTTTTCAGGTTGGGCTTTCTATACTAGTCTCCCTCTGGGTGGCTTGCCCTTCGGCAGGGTGGCATTTTCTTTTCATTCCGACACAGAATGCTTCATCTATTTTCATTGCTACTCTGCCCATTCTCGGGACTAGGCGGTATGCTCATGTCATGTGTTCTTTCCAGCCCTCGGCCTGGATTGTGCGGTGTGAAATATTTAATGTTTTTTCCCTCTGCCCTGCCCCTCCCCGCTCTCCCCTTCCCCATTGCCTTGGGGTCTCTTACCACCCCGGCGACCCATTGGCTCAACTCTATTGGCTCTGCCACACTCTATAGGTCTCCTATTGGGGTTACTACGTCTCTCTCTGGTGACGTCTTGTGGTGAGTTATCCTTAATCCTGTGCGGACTTGTTGTCCTTCATGGTTATACATTATGGATGTGGAGTCTGCCAGACTGTTTTTTCACATCCTCCTCTCCCTCCAAAGGTGATTTGGCCTTCCCCTTGTGGGGTTGTTTTTCAGAGCGGTGCTCTGCTCTCCCTATTTCTACTTTTCAACATCCAGTGCCTGGCACTGTCCTTTATGGTGCTGTTTTTCACCTTTCAATTTCTTTTTCATAATTTCTTGCAAACTGTGCCTATATTCTCACAGTTTTTGGTGGTGTCTCCGAAGAGAACTGAAATCAGCTCGCCGGGAGGGGCATGTATGGCTACGCTGACATCATGTCCGTGGACGACATCCGGGCACAGTCGTACTGTGCCTCTCCCCGGCGCGCAGAAGTGCTGCTGCAGAAAGTTTTCCGGATCCAGTCTGACGCCTGGGGATTTTCTAAGTTAAGGAATCTGCAGCTAGACTATGTCTCTACCAGACACATCTTTACCAAAGGTAAGTAACTTGTTCTTTAGTTCCTGAACTCTAAGAAGATGGTCTTCTTCGTTCTGTAGTCGTACAGAACTTGAATCCAATGGACACTCAGGCATGATTGAGGCTCTCTCATATGGTATGTAGTTGAAGGAGCCATGGTTGTTACAAAAGTGTGGCATGACATTTACCCTCTTAAAGTCAAACCTGCCTCGGTCATCTGTAGTCCTTGCTTTATATCTGATAGAGACTACTAGCTGCAGATTCCTTAACGTAGAATTATCCCCAGCGTGAGATTGGATCCAGAAAACTTTTTGCCACAGCATGCCTGCGCCCCGGTAGGACGGCACCAGGTGACTTCTCCCTGTCGTCGTCCGCGTACGTGATTCCAGCGAGGATACATAAGCCCCACCCTGGCGCGCCTTCATCAGTTTGTTCTCTTTCCGCGTGCAATGCAGATCCGGATTGTGTCCTGGCCTGTTTTCAGGCCTTCCATTCTTTTTCACACTTCGGCGTAGTGGAACAGTTGGCGAATGCCTTCGGGCTTCAAGACGTGTACCTCTTGTTCACGTCCCATGTCCGCGACGGACCCTCACCCGATCTGCATGTGGTGCCTGGGTGAGCAGCACGACTCGACAGATGGCGACGCCTGTCAGCACCTTAAGCCTAAATCACGGTGGGAGCGCCATATGAAATTGCTGTTGGCGCACTTGTCCAGCTTGGTGTCATCCCAGCGTCCGTCTTCTACCTCGGAAGCAAGAAGCCGCCGGTTGCGTCTGCGACATCGTCCTTTGCCACGGCCACAGGGCCGTGGTTCGCCGGCTGGTAGGTCCTTCACCTTGTCTCCGAGGCACTGTCCTCCTTCAGCGGTGGGCGCCGGCTCCCCTTGGGACATGCCCCCCGCCTGTCGCCTACCTACCCACCGTATCCCGGCGTTGGGGCGACTAGGGCCCAAATGACAGCCTACACTGCGGCTCTGCAGGCTTCTTTGGCCCCTTCTCCACCTCCTGAGACGCCCGCGGATTCCTTGCCTCACGCGGGTACTTCCGCAGAGTCGCTGGCGGGTCTGGCCCCGGCGCCAAAGGTTTAGGCTTCAGGTCATAGGAGGGTGGTGTCGTCGAGGTGTGGTCCTTCGGGGCTTCCCTCTTTGGCACCTGGCGTTCCTGCATTGCCGCAAATCTCTGCGGGGCTCCCTGTGGCATCGCAGGAGATAGCCGGGACTCCGGGCTTGCCTCCAAGTCCTCCTCGGTCCTCTACACAGGCCCCTGCCTCGCCAGAGACCAAACCAGCGCCGTCTCGGCTCCGGGAGCCTTCCTCCCCGGCTCCGGTGAAGTTGTGGGCGGAGGCTGGGACCAGGGGTGCTTTTCCGAGTCCCTCTCGGTCCTCGACGCGGGCGGCTGCTCTGTCTGAGGTCAAGCTGGCTTCTTTTCGGCACCGCTCCTTCGCCTTGCCGGCGTCGACCCCGCCCCGTCTCCTGGAGAGCACGTGGTGGCAGAGGTCGACGCAGCGCCGCAAGTGCCCACTCCGGCGCCGACCGACGTCAGTCAGGCGCCGGTGTCAGACTCCACAGAGCCGCACCGGCGTCGGGTTCTAGATTCGTCTCCCGAGGTTCCTTCCTCTCCGGAGGTATGTCATCTGTTGGTGTCTTCCTTCCCGGAGACTGGGCGCCGTATTGTTGCCTTTTCACCAGCATCTTCCAGGGAGTGCTCTTCGTCGTCCCCACGGCCTAAATCCTCAAACCCTTCTTTCCGTGGCTCGTGCTGGCTTTTCCACTGGCCTCTTCGCCTTCCCCTAGAGCCCATCAGGTTCTCCACTCTTCTGTGGATCCCCCACTATTCTGGGGCTGGCCACTTCCTCCTGCAGCTGGACTTTGGGACGGATGGTTCAGTCTGCAGCCGTCGCCCACGAAGGAATTACTTTCTCCTCCACTGCGCCCTACTGAGGCCAGTGTTGCCATTGTTTGGGAGATTTCCACAGCTGCTGGTATTCTGAGGGTGGGTGAACCTGTCACTCCATTTCCTACAGACAACCTCTTGGAAGTTCTCCACCAGGGCTCTGGTGGACGGGGGGAGTTCCTTCCTTTTGAAAGGTCACTCCATAATTCTCTTATGGGGGCGCCCTGCCACAGGTGATTCGGTGGCGCTCCTGCATCGCCATTGTGCTGCTCCGCATGACCCGGTCTGTCTTTCTTTCCATCCTTCTACTCAAGGCGCTCTTCTGCGGAATGCCTTTCCATGCTTGCCTGTGGTGTTGTTTCCTCAGTCTTGGGAGGCCCGGTGGTTAGATTCATGGGGGCATAATGTCTTCGCTTCTTCCAGTGCCGCCTTACGCGCGCTTAACACTTTGTGTGTGTTGACCAGGGTTCTTGCAGCCTGTGGGACTCCACAGAGTCCCTTCTTTCTCATGTCTCATGAGGGGGCCCATGTATTGGATGGTAGGGAGTGGGCCGTGTTTATTCTTTGTGTGGCTTTGGATGTTGCGGATGCTCTCGGCTGTGCTATGACCACCTCTGTGGCTTTCCGTCACCATGCTTGGCTACGTGATGCTGTTTTTCCTGAATATATTAGGGAGCGTCTGGTTGACCTACCCTTTGACGGGGTCCTCCTTTTTAACCCTCATGCAGACTCTACCATTCAACGTCTTCTTGCGGGGCTCCGTGCTCCGCCTCCTCTTGGTAGGCGGGTTTGTTGATCCTCCAAGGCTTGGTGGGAGGTTTTATCCCACTTGCTCCTGGTATTTGCTGTTTGGAGTGGCTGTTACATTTTCTGTGTGGTTTGCTGTGCCCTCGGGGTCCTTGATTGGCACCTCTCTTCAGTTGGCTGCTGGTTCAGCCCCTTTTGTGGCAAGGATGTACTTTTTGGCTGGTTTATAAGCCTTCTGTGGTTTCTGCCGCAGGTTTATAGTTTTGTTCACCGATTCAGGACACAAGGCATGTGTTTCCAGGAATACGGCACTCTGTCCTAACTACATCAGGACCCGTATTAATACCATCTGCCTGGAATAACCTCCCGATTTAGGCAACATATTGACCATCTATTGTTGCCTACGCCAGGACTATAAGAATGAATGGATGAATGAAAGTTGAATGTTCAAACAATAGATAGAGTAAACTTTCGTGTGAATGAGTGTGGTTGTATGGTTGAAGTGTGGTCAGTACTGGGTAGATCTTAATTCAGCCTAAAATAATGTTTTGTGTCTCTGTAGTATAATATTAGTTTTTCCCAATTGTATAGGCTTTTCTTTTGTTCTTAAAGTATCACTTTGAAATCAAAAGCACTATCTAATTTATACATGTTTGTCTTTTGAAAATCACAAAAAATATATCTAAAAGGAAGAAATAAAAAATATGTATTTTTCTAATATATGTTGTTGAGTCTATTTGGATTGACCCTGTGTTTGTTCTGTGCAGCTTCAGCCTCTGGGTTAACCACCCCCCCTTTTCATAATGTTTGGATCCTCTAGCTAGGACCTTTATAAATCTCAGGCAGGGTGCCTTCTTTCATTCTCTATACAGTTGTTTTTCTCCTCCCGCCTGCCTTATTGCTGAGGCGCTGTTCTGTCTGGCCTGTTGACTTCCAGCTGTGATGGATTCGGCTGCTCTCTTCACTGGGTGTGTTTCCGGTAGAGGGCTCTTGTCTTCGTTTCTACCCCATCTCCTTGGAGTCTGTGGGTTGCTCTTCTTCCTCTGCGTTGCCTGTACCTCTTGGGCTTCCGGTGGCGGTCCCTGGTACATTTACTGGGCTTGGGCTTTACTGGCCTCCTTGTGTATTGCCCTTGCTTTCTCCTGCTTGGTGAGGGCTGAACTGCCTCTTTTGTCGTTATAACACATCCCCTGTGGGGCCGGTGTTCTTCTGTGATGCTGAGTTTCTCTTCTGCTTGGGGGGGGGCGGGGGACTGTTTTTTCCCCTGTCCCTGTGACTTATTCCCTGTTGGGGAGGACTGAGCTATTTTCCCTGTCCCTGTTACTTGTCCCCTGTTGGGGTCTTGTGTTTGTCCAAACTGGAGAGGCCCTCTCGCAGACCCTTGTTACCCTTGGGTATGGCTAGGGTATCTATTCTACGTTAAGGAATCTGCGGCTAGTAGTCTCTATCAGATGTACGAGTTACTTACCTTGGTAACGATGTATCTGGTAGAGACGATTCTAGCAGTAGATTCCTTCACGGCCCGCCCTTCCTCCCAGTTCTGCAAGGACCTTTCTTGGTCTTCGGCACTCGCCTACCTCTGGGTGGTTGTCCTCTGCGAGTGCCTTTTCTAACTTCCTCCCAAGGGGGATGTTCGTCCTGATGTTGTTTGATGTGTTCCTTCCTTTCTGTCGAATGGTTGGTGGATTCATGGGTACTTCGTCGTCCCTGCTCCCTGGTCTTTAGTGTGGGGTTGCTCGTGTTCTTCTTCCTTTCATTGCTTACACTTCTGCACTCTGTGTCTGGAAACCATGTGGCAGAGCTTGTGAAATTCTTCGCTCAATTTTCCACCTTTTTTGAATTGCCGTTTTTCTTTTAGGTAAACCTGCTCCTCAAGCCCATAGTTCCCAAATGTTGCAGGCAGATGTCTGCGACAGGCCTTAATATGTCGTATGGTACCTGGGTTCTATACATTAGGCAGTCTTTTGCAACCCATGCTTCCTCATGTACCCTAAGGCTAGATAAGAGAGAAGCCAGTGTGTTCTTGGTTTTATATAAGGAGTCCAATTCAAAATCTCATTATCCTCGGAGAAGCTGTTTTCTGAGATGTCCGTTGTTCTCCTCATTGGAAATTGTAGCATCACCTCAAAAATAGGCAGCACTCATCTTTATCTTTGCTCTCCTTTAGACCAAGGATGAGTGCCAGATTTGAGTCCTTCTCTGAATCCTCTTTTCTTAATGGATATTTTCTATTTTAGGTTGGTTATATGAACGTTCTTCCTAGATGCCAGATCGAATCCAGGCATGTTTTCCAGCAATAGAATGTCACTGGCTCAATGGTGCTTAATGGTGTTGTCCTTGTAGTTATGTAACAATACTAGAGCGGTGTTGGAGCATCATATAAGGCGTCACTACTACTAGTTATGTTGGTTCTTTTGTCACTCCTCTTCAGATGTGGTATCTGTAGCCTACTGTTATTTTTCTTTGTTTTTCTCCTCTTTAGCTGTATATTTTTTTAGGAAAAAATCTAGTGTTTGAGAAATTTTGTCTCAAAGTATTTGGGCTTCAAGTGTTGTGACATGTGCAGGGAATAGATGTCAGTGAAATGTAAATGCACTAATGCACTCTACAATTATCAGATAGCAGGATGGCAAGCTTACTGTGGCCTCTCTTAAGGAAAGATCTGTGATCCCCTTGCAGTCCGAGTAGTGTACCAGAAGTTATTCCCCTGACTCACAGGATGGATTACACAAGTACCAGCACTTCTTGTCCCACAGTCAGAAAATTAAGTGCTGAAAGTCCAGGGAGAAGTCCTGCGAAGAGTGATTCCTCTTCTGAACTGGTCCCTGTGCTGCAACCTTTACAACAAGTAGGTTTCCCTCCTGGATAAACTTTCTAATATTGACTTGAGACTTTACAGAAAGCAATGTGTATGCATTTAACCACATCCACTCGGCCCTACCTCCTAGTCACAAGCCCCTTAGTGCTTCGAAAAACCACTTTGGCATCTGTAACTTCAGCCTCGACACCAGGGCATGGCCGGCCTTTGCTTTTGTCACCAGCCTCCAAATCTGATTGCTGTCAAATAGATTCTGGTGCTCGCCGTAGCAGCACAAGTGTTGGAGTGTTTCCCACATCCCAGAAGTCAGTTCCAGTGTCAGTGGCTAACCTCTTCAGCACTGCTGCTAAGAGGTTTGCCGACTTTCTCGATATAATTAGAGGTTCCTCAAATTCTAAAATCACCAGTACTGAAACATTTAATCACTTTTTTTGGGTCTGATCCCGATGCCCTTTGTAATTCATACCATCCCAGTCAGGGATGAGGATAATGAATGAAGCTGTCAAAAATACCATAGTTGACAACAACTATCACCACAGTAAAGTCCACAGCGCATCCATGTCATTGTCTGTGTCGATCGTGTTAAGAGTATTGTCGGCAAAGACCCCATTGATGATGCCCGTACAACGGTTGACAGCACCGTCAACGAGAATAACTTTGTTGACGCTGAAGAATACCAAAAAGCCTTTGCAGTTGGTGACTGGAGTCAATGGATTTGACGACGGTGCCATTGACAGCGCCAAAAATATCAAAATCATTCATTGTAGATTAGCTATATTCAAGATGGTTGTGTTTCCCTGTCTCCTACACCAACTGCAGAACCACCCTTACCAGATGTAACCTCGATGGTTCCGACAAGTGAATACAGCTCTCGGGAAATTCCTATGGGATGGTGCAAGGTGCGCGTGGCCCTACGAATGTGCTTTTTATCTACCTACTGCGGGGGCTAACGTCCTCTGACATTCACTCCTATTATCAGACCTCACACCTGCTAGTCTTAAACGAATGGTGGTATGGTAATAGGGAGGATCCGGCCTACGCAGTCGAGCGACGATTTGTGGGAGATCGTTCGCTGCGATACTGTTCTCAGCACTGCTGCGGGGTGCGCTGCCATCGGCAAGGAGGGTTGTGTTTCAGGTCTGGAGGCAGGCGCTGCAGAGAATGGGGTGGTGGAATACACTGACACAGGAAACTCCCCTCTGGAATAATGGGCGCTTGCGGCAACTGGCGTCCCTGCAGGGGTTCCTCTGGTGGGATCAGATAGGTATCTCGGTCTTGGCAGATGTTATGAGGGAACTGGCTCTAAAATCCTTCCAGGACCTTCACATGCCGAAGGTCCCAATTCTATCAGTACCTTCAATTCCTGAATGCTCTGTCCCCAGCCAATAGGGCTTGGAGTCCTTGGCAGAGTTCAGCCCGTTAGAGGCGAAAGTTTTTATGGGTGATCTCCAGGATTGCAAGATCTCCAATATCTATCCATCCCGAGTTACCCTTTGCTCCTCCACATTACAGAAACTCAAGGGGGATTGGGAAGGCGATGTGGGCCCATTAGACCAGGAGTACTGGACGAAGGCCATAGCTGCTCCGCGGCAGGGAGGCCATTGCGGTACGGCTGCGCCTTGTCCAGTTCAAGTATCTACATAGGGCTTTTTTTACACGGGTACGTTTGTAGAGGGCGGGGCTGATTGCTTCTCCTCTGTGCCTTAGATGTAATCTGGAGGAGGGTACACTTAAACATACCTTAAACATACTGTTTGGCATTGTCCCTCCTTAGATCTCCCCACTCGGCAAAACTTGCTCTGCTACATGTCATGGAGGGGATAGGAGGCAACATCTGCAAACGCCACTTATTTCAATTTGGCCTTACTCTGGCGAAAAGGGACATAGCAAGGGCGTGGAAGGCACCTAGGGCCCCTTCAGTAGCTGTGTGGAAGAATGATCTGAAAAAAAACAGGTTAGTATTAGATTCCTTACCTTAGAATATCCTCAGGCGTCAGACTGGATCGGGAAATTTTTGCGTAGCAGTACCCTTGCGCGTCGGTAGGCGTCATCTGCGGCTCCGTCGGCGGCGTCGTGGGCGCCAAGATGACGTCGTTGGAGTACTTAGACGCCGCCTCCGCGTGCTGACGTCAGTTCTTCTTTTTTCCGCGCCAGCAGCGCAGATCCGGAAAAAGTGGTACCGTAGTCACTTTTTGACTAACTTTTTTGCGATCTTTTTGATCATTTCTCGAGTCTTCGACCTCGATTGGTGCTGATAGGGATGCCAGGTTTTAAGCCTTGTGGGGACTGCGACCGACTGATGTCGGTCACCGACCCTCACCGTCGGTGCCTCCACTGTCTCTGCGTCGATCATGACGACAAGACCTGCTCCGACTGTCTGAGGGCCCTAGCGGGTCGGGTGCTTCGGCCCGACGACGCCGGGTGCTGTGGCCCCGACGCCCCCGGCGCCTTCGGGCCCGGCGCCGCAGGGCCCCACTGGATCCGCTTCTGGGTCCGGATCGTCGCCGGTCGACCTGACGACCTCACCGGCGCCGGTTCCACAGGTGCCACCTCCGGCGCCGTCCTCGGGTGGTGCCGTCCCCAATACCTCCCTCGACCTGGTTCCGGCGTTGGAGCGGCGCCGCTGGGCGCCGCTCTCGACGCCGCTTGGGGAGTTCTACTTCAATGAACCGGCCCCGTCCTTTGACAACCCTGATTATCAGGATATGGTTGATGAGGAGTATTGGGAGGGGTCTGAAGACCCTCTGACACGTAAGTGTCAGTCCCAGGAGGACTGGACAGGTAGACTTGGGGATGCCAGTGGTCCGGACACTTCGCCAGACACTGATTTTGTCTCCCCCCCCCCCTACCGTGGGTACGGAGGAGGGGGCAACCTTCAGTGTGGTGTTGACGCGGGCAGCCAAGGCCTTGAGCTCCCCATCGCGGCCGTGAGGACTAACCTCCTCACTGAGGTCCTTAAACTGCAGTCAAGCTCAACAGAGCCTCTGCTGCCATTTAATGAGGCCTTGACTGACGTTCTTTTAGGCACTTGGTCCAGGCCCGCTACAGGCCAGTCTGTAGATAGGAACGTGGCCAGACGCCACCGCCCGGCCCGGGCAACCTTTGTTTCCTGTCCACCCACCCCAACCCCGAGAGCCTGGTCATCCAGGCCTCTAATTCCCAGACCGCATTCCCGTCGGCTCCGCCTGATCGTGAATCCAAGAGGTATGAGAATTATGGAAAGAAAATATTCTCCTCCCTTAGTTTGGGACTGCGGTCTTCCAACACTGCATGCCTCTTGGGCCGTTACACCCACTCCCTGTGGGACACGGTCGCGGACGTGCTGCCACAATGCCCGGCGGAGGTCAAGGCTAAACTCTCCCAAGCCCTTGCGGAGGGTTGAGATGCGGCACGTTTCTCCATCCGGTGTGGGCTGGATACCACCGACTCACTGAGCAGAGCGATGGCAACGACGGTGGTGATTCGTCGCCACGCCTGGTTGAGGTCCGCCAACTTTTCAACTTATGTCCAGAATACTCTCATGGACATGCCGTTGGATGGGCGTCGCCTCTTTGGCGACAAGGCAGCCCATGCGCTTGAGCGCTTTAAGGACTCCAGGGCTACGGCCAAGTCCTTGGGTCTCTCAGCCCCGTGCAAGCAAACGGCTGCCTTTCGCTCCTTTTGTGGCCAAGGAAGGGGCGCCCCCCACATGTGCTGCCAGTCACGCACCGCAGGCTAACATCCAACGCGGTGGCGGCCGTGGAAATCGCCGTGGAGGCAGTCGGGGACAACGGCGAGGCCAGTCCGCATCTTACCCTGCAGCATCCGCCTCAAAACCCTCCTAGTCCGTGCTTTCAGGCCCATGTGACGCCAGGGGGGGGGCAGGGTTCGCCATCACCACTCCCACTGGCGCACTGTCACATCGGACAGGTGGGTGCAGCAAATCGTCCGAAGGGGCTACTCCCTTCCCTTCGAGACGACCCCTCAAGCCATGCCACCGCAATACCACCGCGTATCGGGGGATCATCTGCGGCTTCTGCAGGAGGAAGTTACGGCCCTCTTGGCCAAGGGGGCCTTCGAGCGCGTTCCTGGGCCAGAAGTAGGGTGTGGTTACTACTCCCACTACTTTCTTTCAAAAGGGGCCTACGCCCTATCTTGGACCTACGGAACGTCAACGGCATCCTCCGGAAGGAGAAGTTCAAGATGCTGACACTGGCTCAGGTCTTAGCTGCCCTGGACCCAGGAGACTGGATGGTAGCGTTGGACTTGCAGGACGCTTATTTCCACATCCCCGTCCTTCCGGCCCACCGGCACTACCTGCAGTTCACGGTAGGCCACAAGCACTTTCAGTTTACCGTGCTCCCCTTTGGCCTTACCAGCGCCCCACGGGTGTTCACGAAAGTGATGGCGGTGGTCGCAGCTCATCTGCGCAGGTTAGGGGTTTCAGTCTTCCCCTACCTCGATGACTGGTTGTTGAAGGGGCCTACGCCCTATCTTGGACCTACGGAACGTCAACGTCTTCCTCCGGAAGGAGAAGTTCAAGATGCTGACACTGGCTCAGGTCTTAGTTGCCCTGGACCCAGGAGACTGGATGGTAGCGTTGGACTTGCAGGACGCTTATTTCCACATCCCCGTCCTGCCGGCCACCGGCACTACCTGCGGTTCACGGTAGGCTACGAGCACTTTCAGTTTGCCGTGCTCCCCTTTGGCCTTACCAGCGCCCCACGGGTGTTCACGAAAGTAATGGCGGTGGTCGCAGCTCATCTGCGCAGGTTAGGGGTTTCAGTCTTCCCCTACCTCGACGACTGGTTGTTGAAGGCGGGCTCGCCCCAGACAGACGTCAGCCACCTCCAGACGACGGCAGACCTCCTGCACCAGCTGGGTTTCTCCATCAATGTGCCGAAGTCACACCTGTGCCCCTCTCAGAAGCTCCTTTTCATCGGAGCTGTTCTCGACTCAGCGCAGTTTCGGGTTTAGCCCGCCCCCCCCCCCCCCCCCCCTCCCCCCCCCCCGAACAGCGGGTTCGGGATATACAGGCTCTGATTCCGATCTTTCAGCCTTTATCCCGAGTCTCGGTCAGGTTGACGCTGCGGCTTCTGGGGCTGATGGCTTCCTGCATCCTTCTGGTGCATCACGCCCGTTGGCGGATGCGGGCTCTGCAGTGGGACCTGAAGTTTCAGTGGGCCCAGCATCAGGGCAACCTGTCCGACCATGTCCTGATCTCGGAGGGCACTGCGAGACAGCTGCAGTGGTGGCTCACGGACCGCGATTGGGTCAGCGGCAGATCCCTCTCCCTTCCCCATCCGGAGCACGTAGTTGTGACGGACACGTCCCTCCAGGGCTGGGGAGGCCACATGAGAGAGGCGGAGATCAGAGGCCTCTGGTCTCCGGTGGAGTCCCGGCTCCATATCAACCTTTTGGAACTGCGGGCGATTCGTCTGGCACTGAAGGCATTCCTCCCCTCTGTCCGGGGGAGTGTAGTGCAAGTGTTCCCGGACAACACCACCGCCATGTGGTACTGCAACAAACAGGGCGGGGTCGGGTCATGGACCCTCTGCCAGGAGGCTCTGCGCCTCTGGCAGTGGCTGGAACATCAGGGTGTGACCCTGGTGGTTCAACACCTGGCAGGTTCTCTGAACACCAGGGCGGACAAACTCAGCCGCCGGTGCATGATGGATCACAAATGGCGTCTGAACTCGGACGTGGCGCAAGGCCTCTTTCAACAGTGGGGGGAGCCTTGGTTAGATCTATTCGCCGCAGAAGAGAACCAGCAGCCAACTGAAGAGAGTGCATCATTCGCAGTCATCGTCTCGTGGGCTGCTGAGGTCCTTGAATTGCAGCTGCCTTTAGTCGAGACCAATATTTTTTTACACACCTCCTGCAATCCCACAGACGTTACCTGCAGTTCAAGGTCGGTCAGGAGCACTTTCAGTTTGGACTACTTTCCTTCAGCTTCACCTCCTCTCAGGTGTTAACGGTACTAGTTTTCCCCTATCTCAGCAACTTCACTGATGTAGACTGCTTCCAGACAACGATGATCTTCTTGACATCGAAGGGGTTCACAATTATCTGATGCCTTCCAGATTTTGGAAGAAACTGATCACAATTTTCAGTGGTAGCTGCTCAAACATATTTGGTTCAGCAACAAGCCCCTCTGCCATCCCCACCCAGAGCTAATGGTGGTGGCAGCCATGTCACTACTTGGCTGGGGAGGTCATCGGGTAGAAATGGAGATCAGAGGACTATCCAAGGGAAGCCTTGCTCCATATTGGTCTGTTGGATTTGCATTCCATTCATCTGCTGCTTTCATCCATCGAGGGTAAACTGATGTAGGTTATCATGGAACAAACTGTACCATGTGGTATTTCAACAAACACACGGCGTGTGGTGTAGCCTCCCTTGTCAGGATGCTCTGCATCTTTTGACGTGGTTGAAGCACCGGGGCACCTTCCTTTTCGTGAAACACTTGGCAAGGTCCTTGAATGCCAGAGCGGATTATCTGATCAGGTGGAGCCTGGACCATAATGGGTGACATCCACATTGCAATTTGGGACAAGGACTCTTCCAACAGTGGAGAGATCCCTGGTAAGATCTTATCAATTCCATTGAGATGCATAGTATCAAGAATCTCCTGTCTCACCAACAGGGCAGGGCCGTCCACCAGAATCTGTGTAACCTGCACCTACATGCATGGAGATTTAGCATCAGCAAAAGTGTGCATTTGACTTGCTGGCTGAAATGGAGGATTCAATCCTTGCTGTCCGATACCCTACCAAGCAAATTAATTTATGCTGTGTGCTGGGCAAATTTTTGGCCTAGTGTGACGTTTGCGGGACTGACCTCTTACATGCAAAGCTGTCAGTTATCGTTTTGTTTGTTTTATCTTTGGCCGATCAAGGCATTGCAGTGCACACTATAAAATTTTATTTATGCCCTATTGGCCTTTCTGTGTTTGCCGGATCAACTGTCCTTGTTTCAATCACCACAGTGGGAACATAACTTAGTCTTGACTTTCTCTTGTGTACGCCCTTCAAATAAATGCATAGCTGTTCGCTGTCTCTCCAGACCTCAAAGACCCTCTTGTTCATTGCGATGACATCAGCTCTTCACATGAGCATACAGAAGGCACTTTCAGTGCATCTGACGTACACCACATTTTGCCTACACAAGTTGATGCTGAGCACTCGGTTGCATTCTTACTAAAAGTTGTGACTCCATTCCACGTTTTGCAATTATTTACTTTGCTAGTATTTTTAGTTGCTCCCCTTCTCTACTCAGGAGGCGAGGCTCCATCACAAAAAGGGCTTTAAAGCTGTTAAATTGATCATACCAATGTCCACTGCGTGGACAACCAGCTTTTTGTGGTGGGTTCTCTGGAGCAAATAAAGGGAAGGCAGTGAAGAAGCGGACCTTGATGAGGTGGATTGTCCTCTTCATTAAGATGTGCTAAGCACTGGCCAAAAAACAGCCCCCTTGATGTCCATCATGACTAAGGCTGCTACCAGTGCATTGTCTTGCTGAGTCCCTATCCTTGAAGTTGCCAGGCTGCGATGTGGAAGTCCATGCATAGGTTTATGAAGCACTATTGCCTTGATATCAAGGTCCTGTAGGAGGGGCATTTCGCCCACTTGATCTAGCAAGCATTTTTGGTCTGATACCACTCCACAGACCCTCCACCTGGGTATGTACTTCTTTGTTACCTATACTCGAGTGAATAAACGGAGGTTAAAAGTATCCATCAGAAGAAACAGTGAGTTTTAGTAACGCTCTTTCTGCAGATTCCTTGCCAGTAGAATAATACTCTACCTACCGCTCCGCTTTCCCACCTCCCTGCTCTGTGAAGTGGCCCATTTTTTTTTCTACTAAAAAAAACTTGCATTTGTATTCAGCACGGCGGTACAAATAGTTGTTAACGCTCTGCGTCTAGGTGCCCAGAAGAGAACAGAAACTGACGTCAGCGTGCAGGGGTCACACTTGTATATGGCTCTGCTCCTTCATTTATGTGGTGGTGTGAAGTCAGCATTGAGCCGCACCTCGCCACCTAGAGGTGTAAGTTTGCCGGCTTCAGTTTGGCATCCGGGGAGTATTCTTAAGTGTGGAATCAGTGGTTCAATTGAATATCCACCAGAAAGAGTATTACTGAAGGTTAATTAACTTGTTCTGCTCTGTTTTAAGGAGTTTATTAGTCTCTTTATTACCACATCTGTAATAACTTGTAAGAGGGCTTTATTCCCTATGAACTTTCTCTAGCGTACAGAGGTCCATTTCCACCCTGTCCTATATCTAGTGTCTGGTTATGATTTCCATGGTTTTGCCTTCATTACCTTAATGCAACCTTTTGTTATGACTATAGTATACATTATTGTTTTCTTGTTGCAGTTTAATCCTTCAGGAAACTGTCATTGAGACATCACATTTCCCTCCACATTCCCTTCCACTTTTTGCCTGATGTCTATTATGAAGGTGATTGATCCATGGTGCAACACATTATAGCAGACATTTGGCTTCAGCTAAGCAGCATGGATCTGTAACCTCAGAGAGAAAAGTCTTTAATGTGAAGTTGCCATCCTATAATGATATCCTGTAAGGGACTGTATTTGATTTAAACTAAAACATGTTTGAAAGTAATTATAAAATTCCAACCAAAACTAAAAGGTAAAAAAACAAAAACAACTTGGTGTTTAAACCTTCCAATTCTATCTTCAGTGTGTTGGTTGGATTTTCTTGCATTCATTGTAAAGGCTGAATTTCTAGTTTTTCTGAAGAAATGTCCTTTTATTATTCCCTACTGATGTTTTTGATCGAATGTACAATTAACATAGACACCATCGATTTATCCACCTTTATTTTTCCAGTTTCTGGAAGTTCCATATATTTCCAGAGAGAGCCCACAAGAAAGCTTGGATGATCACAATGTGTGGATCCCACAGAAGGGAGAGCATGACAGCTGGATCAAAAACCTGACTTGCACGCTGCTGGACAGTAGTGGGGTGAAAAGTGAAGTGCTTCAGTTACTGAAGCCAATGTGTGAGGTGAGAAGGCCTGTAGCTTAAATTGACTGTCACAATACAGTGATATGATACTAACGTCTACTGTCAGATTAAGTTAAAGAAAACAAACACTAATCTTAAAGATAGTTCTTGATTCTATAAACCTAGGTTTGCCTGAGGTGAATGTAACCATTTAATCACCCGGCAGATATTTTACAGTTGTTGAGAAGGAGGTTTGGGGGTGGTTAGCAATGAATGCTTAGGGAATGGACAGTTGGTTTGTTGTCAATACATGGAAATAATTTGCTGAAGTGTAAATGTAACATGTAGATATGAAATGCTATCTGTGGATAAGTGTAATCGGTCAGCTTTACTGGGTCACATTGCAAGCAAATTTTTTACATTTTACATTTGCCGATGATTTGTTGAGCCACTAGTTTGGATGAGGTCGGCAAGAGGCTTAACATATAGATAAAAGATATGAGGGGGCACAACCAATCCTATGTTAACTCTGCAGTCAGTGGTCTGTGGAGGAGATGTACAGAATGAATGTCAAACTTATTGGCAACATCCAGTGGGAAAGGATCAGAACCAACACAGCATTGAGATAGGGATCCCATCTGTCTCAGGCCGATTCATTAAGATGGAAGTATCATTAGTGTCAAATGTAGCTAATACCATTAATCAACGCAGAGCTACGATAAAATACATTCACAATTAGCTAGAAAAAGTCTGGTTAAAATAAATACGGTCTCGTTAAGCTGCCATCCTATGATTGTCAAGACCAGCGATCATCTCTAACTCAGTGCTGTGTCCAGATGTAAATCAAGCCTACATAGGATTGAGGCTGTGTTTTGATTTCCTTAAAGAGAGAAGCTGTTAAATGGTATGACCTTGTAGGAGTTTAGACTCTGCAGGTAACAGTGATGTTGTTTTATAAAGACTCATATTTAAGGAGATCCGATTCTGGTTTCTTCAGTAAGGCTATCATAACTATCATAACTATCCATTTAACTGAAACAATAACAGGAACTGAGACTAAAATAGAGGCATTTAGTGATAACCATCAAGGTTCTCAAAGTTCCGAAGTTGGTTTAACTTCAGCAAAGTCAGTGGACAGGAATCTTAGGTAAATCTGATTTGCTGTGTGACATTTCTACTTTAGGTGTATTAGATAATACGAACAGTGCTATGGCAAGCAACATAACAAAATATGAATGTGATTGTTTGCGTAATGAAACTTATTTCCAGGGCTTTGTGTACCAATCATAGATTATTTCATTTATACTTGCATCGTTTAATGCTAGGTGAAAACAGATTTTTGTCAAACCGTACTGCCATACCTGATCCACAACATGCTTCTTGAGGATACCAATGATTCTTGGCGAACGCTCTTGTCAAGGCATGTGCAGGGATTCTTTACCACCTGCTGTAAAGCTGCCCCTTCAACGAGCCGCTCAACCACGCCAGCCAATGCAGACTCAGGTAATTGAGCTTGAGCAGTGCAGCGCTATCCTTACCCTGCATTATAACATGCTTCCTTTTAATAGATAACTAACCTATTCTTATTTTGATTTATATCTTTTCAAACTTAGAGCCAGAAGCCCTCGCCATCCCTGCAGCCTTAGATAAAATATCAAGGCGAACAATGCTGTTTGTTGTTGACTACTTAAGGAAACAAAAGAGGTAAGATATGAGACAAATTCTGAACACATCGAAAGAGAGGTTTTATCCGCCAATTGCATTCTCCCTGAATGACCATGTGTAGGAAAGCGTCCCTTTTGCCAGATACCTGATGAGTGTGTCATTTGATCCTGCTAACCATGCCCCAGCACCTGTGTTCTTTCTTAAAACTATACCTTTGTCCCCACAATTGGCACACCTCTGGCCCACCTGTAAGTCCCTTGTAAAAAGTACCTCTGAAGCCAAAGGCCTAGTGGCCGGAGAAGACCTCTGAGGGCTGCAGCATGTATTATGCCACCCTCAGAGACCTTTCACCTTAACACCCCCACCCTGCCAATGCGGACTGGGTGTTTTGGTACAGACCAAACTAAAGAGTCGACATGGCACGCATCGTGTACCATGCCCACCACCCTAAAGGCAGGTTACACCATGCCCAAGTGAGGGCACAGCTGCAATAGCAATATGCCCCTACAACACAAACTCCACAGCTCCATGATGACTTTACTGAAGTCTGGGAAGTTTGGTATCAAACTTCCCAGCTCATTAAGCCCACTCTGATGTCAGTATTGGATTTTATGAAAAATGCACACATAGGGCAAATTAGAGATGCCCCCTGAAAAACGACCAACGATGGTGTGGTTTCTGACTGGCTCCTAGCCATCGGCCACGACCAGACAGGTTATTGGACCCCAGGGTAGAAACCCCTCTGCTCTCTGGGTCCAGGAACAAAGCACATCCTGGGAAGAGGTGTCATGCCTCCTGCTCCTGGATATGCAGGGTTCTTGAAGAGGGAGCTTCAAAGGCATGCCGCCTTTGTTAGCTACCCCAGCCTTTTGCTGCTATCAGCAACTGGCTCACACTGGTTCTGACCTCCATTTTGGGTGCGAGAACCAGCTGGAAAGCTTAGCCGGGACGGGAGATGTGCCCACCTTTGCCAGACCCATCCCTCAGGTGGGGTGTGGGGGAGGGTGGGGCGAGGCAAAGCACACATCTCAGTCCTTGACATCTTGTAGTTGGGGGGGGCCCTCTAATCAGGAAGAGGCTTATGGCCCCTCCGACTGGAAGGTGGTATACTAGGGGGTGTAGACACCCCAGGGAAGGGACCCTTGGTCTCAAAGTGCACACTGTAATGCCCCTAAACCTATTGTTTAGGGCACCCTTGAACCTTGCCTCGTCAAATTCGATGCGACAAGCAGGATGGAAGACCTGTGCTGCAGAAGAAAAGGATGATGACAACTGCTTTGGCCCCAGCCCTACCGGCCTGTCTCCTGCTGTGAACCCCTGCAAGCTGAACCTGGCCTGTCCTACAGCCTCTAAGAACCCCAGAGACCTGCCCTTCCTTCCTCCTATCTCACGTGGACACCAGATTTGTCCAACACCAAGCCAAGCCAAGCACTCCAAATCCAGTCGGATCCGGGCGTCCTCATCACTCTGCGCCCAATGCCAACGGCCCGAGTGACCCAAGGCCCCAGTGAGGTCCCCTCAGCGATACTGATCTGAGTGCCTGCGTTGGACGTCCACCTATCTGCACCTCGATGCTTGCAGCCTCAATCTGAAGGACCCCGCCCCACTGCGACTGGAACTGGTCAGAAGAATCCAACACGAAAGGAAACCTCTGCATCCACAACTCCTGTGATGTGAGGTGCCCGACTGACGATGTCCTGGTGTCCAGCAACTCTTCAACTTCATCCTCCAGTCGGTGGTTCCCTTCGTCCAGTCTTCTGGCTCTAGCCTGCAGTCCTTTTCCGTGACCGACGTCCTCCATTGAATTGCATTGGGCTCCCAACACTTCCTAAGCACTCTGCACCAGGCCACCCCTGTTCCGCTGGTGGTGTGGACTTGGTACTAACTTGGGACCACCTTTACCCTGATCTTAACCCTAGGAGCTTGGCTTCTGAGACCGAGTGTCCTGCCCTGAGCATTCCCCAACCAAGGTGCCCCATTGGCTAACATTGGCATCCTGCTCCCGGCTATCCTTGTACCGCTGGTGGTGCCCCTTGAGTGCCAATTTGAATCTTGGTTCTACCCCCAAAACTCCGATTCCAAAACCGTTTTACCTACATGCAACTTAACGCATCATTTTTCCTATAGGATTGACTGGCTGGTTTTCTCTAAACATTTTAGAGTTAACCTGCATAGAAATGTCCTTTGTGGTGTAAACTGTTAGGAGTGTGTATCGTACCAAACCAGAACTGTAATCCAAAAGTAATCTAATAGTAATCAAAACGTACTTACCAGCATTTTTTAACTGTTTTCTCAACTGAAAAAATTAACCTGAATGTTCCTGCAAATACAGTATTCACTGTCTTGCTGAAAGTAACATTGTATGAAGAGTTTAACTTACCTGCTATAATTTTCTAGAAATAAAATAACAGAATCATAACTTTTTATAGAAACAATTGGACCGTCTTTGAGTGTGTGATACCATTTCTTGTCTGAGTGTGTACAACAAATGCTTAACATTATCCGATAAGCCTGACTACTCAACCACACTACCACAAAAGAGAGTAAGGTATTATCCACTTTATCTTTTTCTATACCTCTCGGGATCTACTAGACTCTGCACACACCATACTTTACTTTGGTATAGAATATAGAGAGCCAGCTTCCTACACAGTGATTGAAAGATTTAAGTTGGGCTGTACGCAGTCTCAGTTTAAAAAACGCAATTTGTTAGATTAGAGACCACAGCTATACTGTATCTTAGATGAGTACATGAAAATGACCGAATTGTTCGAACATTTAATATTTAGCCAAGCATTCCAGTGGCTTTTCAAATTGGATCCATCCTCCCATTTTACAGCAACTGACTCTTGGCATATTTGTTTTCTTTTCTTTCTCAATTGTTCTAGCTCCACTGCTCAAAATGTAATCTATTGTGCACTTTTTTGTGTTTACAAGACAATCCCAGTGACGAAAATGCCCCTAAATGTGGCATTCTTAGATTTCTAGTCCACCTTTGATTTGGGCTCAAGAAACCACCTTTCGGAAAAACTGTCCATACTAGGCATAGAGCCAAGCCTTCTTTTTTTAATTCAGAAGTTGTATTCTGGAACCTCCACCCTGGTGAGACTAAGCCAAATGGAGAAAATCAGCAGGAAATTATACTCTAATACCGGTGTCAAACAAGGTGTCCTTCTAGCACCTCTTTTGTTCTCTCTTTATAATAATGTTATATATGAAGACGTTTTCAAAAGTGTCACCTAATGTCCCATCAATTAATGGATCATGGCTTTACTGTATGTGAATGACTTCAGCCTTCACGCTAAGACCCTCCTCAAAGCCCTACAGGCACAGCTCCTGGCAGTGGGAACTTATTGTTTGAAAAAACAAACTAAACAAAATCCAAGATAATGATCTTTAGGAGCAAGTGCTCTTCGAAGTTTTCATCCTTAATAAATCAAGAGAAACTTTAAGAAGTGACTTCTTTGAAATATCTAGGTGTTCTAATTGCCAAAACACCAAAACGGCCAACACATTTTCAAACTACTATTGGTAATTCAGAAGTTGCTACTAAGGCAATTTTGTGTATAGTTAACAGCGTACATGCCAACATTTTATAAGAGGAAAGTGGAAGATTTAAAAAAAAAATCGGGAGAATGTATTTCTCCCTTTAACTTCTACTGAGGTGTGAATCGGGTCAATTGGCATGTATGGGGCTTTCTAGTGTGCTGCTACGGGTTTAGAAATGAGATATGCGAATATATGTTTTTACCTTGCTTGTCAGGAGCACGGAGAAAGCGATATGGCAGGCAGACTGAGTGTGACAAGCATGCTGAGCACTGGCCTGCAGGAGCGGGTAATTGGCAGTGCAGTCCCTGTCGGATGAAGCCTGCGGAGGAATCAGGTTTTTGCATGCAGAAATCTGTAGTCTCCAGCCTGAATCGGGGGCATTGGCTTGTATGGAGCAGACAGGTTCATAGGTTCTCTAGCTCCATCGAAAATGTCTTCGTAGGAAAATTGGGAAGCCAGATCTCCTATGGAGCAGAGTTGTGGGGGCTTGACAGATCAAAAGAATGTGTAGATTGTTCTGAGAGGAGGTTCTGGAAAACATTGTTTAAATTACCAGCAAGCTTCCCATCCGCTGTGCTGGAGGCGGAAGCACACTACTCCTCAACTGAGTCCAAATGTTAATCCGCCCATGTTAAACATGGTCTGAAAAGGCTGAGTTCAAGACCTGTACACCTCGTTGATGAGACCTTGAAAGGAAATTTTCCCATACAGCTTAAATCCAGCTATCGAATGGCAGAAGGAAGCGGCGAGATTGGGCATATCACCATCTTCTAATCTAAACCTGTTACCAAGCAAGAGGCAAAATGCCATAATAAATAAACAATCATGTACTTTGAAGTTCTAGGAAATGTCTGCCCTTGGCAAACTTTGCCTTGTTTGATCCTGCCAAACGAGCTCAGAAATACCTTGTCTTGCTAGCAAACCACAGAGAAAGAAGACTTTCCATCTTAGCCGGGAAAGTGGGAGGGAGGAGGTGCCTACTACTTTATACAGTTGGGAACACTCTCAACCTGGAGGTTTCTGACAAATGCATATGTGGCAAGAAATATGACATGGCAACACTTTGTAAGGTCAGGTCCAATATGATGGCTGCCTAGCAACGGAGCAGACCAAATACTATTTTTACCAATTGACTTTATGGACTGTGTGACCAGTACAGCAGGCTTATATCTAACTCTCATCTGGGACACGCGTACAAAACTTCAGAACGCTTAATGAGTTATTTTCTGTGTCCATCTTGCTTAGTACCACTCTGTGACTAGTCCTAAAAGTCTGCTTTGCACCTTGGTCCTTTATGGCCTGTTTTATCTAGCCCTGATCTTAGAACACATAGCATTTCGGTTTTGTTTTTAATCGATTTAAAATGTTATACTGTGTTTTTTCAATTTGTTTGTGCAAAAGGCTTCTATGTTTTGCACAGTGGGCCGAAAACACTTTAATAAAATATCAAATATCTGTTGCTTCAAAGATAGGTTCACGTCATATGAAATACCAATATATACAGTACTTCTGTGAGAGGCCTTGCACTTCAACATTGTCCAGTTTCTGAGATCTGATTACCAGCCTTGAGTCTATGATAGTTACCAGAGCACCATTGCTGTGAGAAGAAAGACTTGGGACTGTCTTCTGTGTCTTAGTGGGGTAAGGAGATGTCAAGGAACAGAGATGGAGGGTGAGATGTCAAGGAACAGAGATAGAGAGTGTTAGTTTAGGAATAAACATTTAGTCAAGCTAAAGCACACTTTTCTCAGCGATAGCAGCAAACACATTGAAGACTGCAATTACCACAAAGCACCCTGCCTAAGAACTCAAGTTTCCTAGTTCCTAGCATGAATAGCTCATCCAGCCTAAGAATTTTGTTTCTCATCTTGGATTCAAATAAAATCAAATCAGGTGTTTGTTAAGCGCACCTACTCACCGGTAAGGGTCTCAAGGTGCTGGGGGGAGGTGGGGGTCGCAGGTTCCAGTCCATCAAGGAGGGGGTCTGTTGAAGAGCCAGATTTTGAGGTTTCTTACGAAGATGGGGAGCGATGTTATCTGTCTGAAGTGGAGCGGAAGGTCGTTCCAGGCTCTTGCCGCGAGGCAGGAGAAGTAACGGCCTCCCGGTCTGGTCTTTCTTGGTCAGGGGACCTCAGCGTAGGAGAGCTGGGCTGATCGTTGGGTCCTTTGGGGTGCGTAGAATTTGAGTCGGCTGTTCAGGTATGCTGGTCCGGTGTCGTGGAGGGCCTTGGGAGTGCGGGTTAGCATCTTGAATGTGACTCTAGCTTCGATGGGGAGCCAGTGGAGTGTGCGCAGGTGCTGGGAGATGTGGCAGTGTCTTGGCAGGTTGGTGACCAGGCTTGCTGCAGCGTTTTGGATGTTCTGTAGCTTGCGGGTGAGGTTTTAGTTTATTCCGGCATAGTGCATTGCCGTAGTAGAGCCTGCTGGTGACCAGGGCATAAGTCACTGTGTTTGAAGGAGATCCATTTGAAGGTCTTACGTAGGAGGCGGAGGGTGTGTAAGCAAGAGGACGAGACAGAGTTACTCTGAGTTCAGGATGATTCCCAGGTTGCGTGCGTGGTCCGGGGGGGCGATGGGCGGGCTTCCGAGGGCAGGGGGCCACCAGGTGTCGTTCCAGGCGTCTGGGCCCATGATGAGTACTTCCGTTTTGTTGGTGGAATTGTAGTCCTGGGCTTACAATACGTAAAAGAATCCTACCAATCCCAGCATGCAATGAAAAAACTGTACTTGATGAGTTATGCACAGGACTGGGGAATCTTGAGAACTCTCGATAGTTGGAATGATAGTCCAGTTTCCTGCACTCCGCTTCACATGCTGGGACCACATGTGGCAGCCTTGTGCGCATAGTGGCACTGTCAAGACTACAGAAGGAAAGTGACCGCATGAAGATTACATAGTCTCCATGGCGACCAGCAGAGGAGGTGTTGCTAATACGAAGCCAGTTCAGAAAAAAGCTACTCGTTGCTGGTACTGGGCATTGTTTTCATTATTTCTCTGCAGGAGGAGCAGTGCTTTTCTGAGACCTGCTTTGGCCCCATTGAAAGCCATTGGATTGCAGGATGAAATTGGTAGTCGGTAGGACTGCTGAAAAAAAGCAGTAGCCCAGCACCTAAATTGATGGGCTGGCAAGTTTCAATAACAGTAAAAGTAAGATTAGTTTTCTGTGTAGTAAGTACATTCAAACATTCAGTCTGCTCCATTTACGAGCATTGATTTCATCATATGCACTGACTGTGGACTGGTGGCATCCATTGGGGGTATTCAGATTGTGTTAAAATCTAATCTCTTTAGTTTGAACATGTATCACTTTAAGATAGACATTGATTTTCCATTTCAATGTGAGCTTACTTTTCCAGAGATCTTTTTTCGTGAGATTTATGGAATGTGGCTTAGCCACTTGGAAGCACCTGCTAATTCTTTAATGTAGCACAACAGAATTCCATGGGGGATATTCTCAAGAACATGTGATAATTATCGCAAAATTAGCTTAATGCAACTCATCACATTGCAGTCCATCGAGGGAAAAAAAAAACGCTGCGTTAACTTTGTATTCTCAACATGGCGGTACCATGGAATAGGCTCACGATCACGCGTCAAAAGACCGCGTTAAAATTAACGCGATGCACCGAGGAGTAGATATTGCCTGGCGCGCGGCGGCCCGTAGGGCACGCAGAGAGGGCCTGGATGAAGCAGCGGGTCGGGTCCGTGACTTAGAGGAGCGATGCAGTGCGAAGGGGGATGAAAGAGACGTAGGACAACTACTACTAACGCAGCAGGCTTATGCGTCTTTACTCCTTGAGGAGTCACGGCAGGTGTGGCTGGCTACACAGAGCAGAATATACCAATGGGGCGATAAGTCCAGCACGATGCTCTATAGGCTCTGCCAGGGCACTTTCCAGGCGCAGGACCTGCCGGGTCTTCGTGATGAGGCCGGGGATTCCTTGTCGGCCCCTGAGGAGCTAGCAGACAGTTTTGCGCGATACTATGCGGCCCAGTATGCCCCTCGGGAATCCCTCTCAGCAGAGGCCATTGACAAATTCCTTGCAGATCTTCCGCCATGGGCAATTTCGGAGGAGGGACGGAATCGTCTCGAACTCCCTCTGTCGGCTGAGGAGCTGGGAACGGCCCTTGGTAAACTGAATGCTGGTAAGGCCCCCGGGCCCAATGGGTTCCCATGCGAATTCTTTAGGAAATATCATCTTCAGTTGGGGACGTACTATAAGAGGGGGTTGGAGGCGGCCAGGGATTGTGGCCGCTTACCGGCGGACAGGAGACATGCTGAAATCGTAGTCTTCTGTAAGCCTGGGAGGCCCCCCGAACATCACGAATCTTATAGGCCCATATCGCTTCTGAATGTTGAGGCGAAGATATTGGCCAAAGCACTCTCCAATCACCTCCTTCCATATATCACTGACCTTGTCCACCCAGACCAGGCGGGATTTATGCCTCGTAGAGCGACGAGGCACAATATTAGGCGTGCACAGGTGGCGGTAGAGGCGATGCGGGCCACAGAAACCCAGGCAGCACTCCTGCTGGCCGACATAGATAGGGCCTTTGACTCGTTGAGTTGGGTCTACCTACATGCGCTCCTACCTCGCCTGAATCTTGGGCCCCAATTTCTATCATACTTGAAGTTGCTGTATACCGACCTGACGGCTTCGGTGAGAGTGGGCCCTTGCCATGGAGCCATTAGTGGCGTGGGTACAAATAGACGTACAAATGCGAGGCTTTGAATGGACGGCGGGACCTTCAGACAGAATCGCGCTATATGCAGACGATGTTCTCTTCTTCCTCACTGAACTAAATAGGTCAGGGCCGAGGGTCCTGGAAATAATGCGGGTCTTCGTGGAAGTGTCGGGGCTCTATCTAAATTTGCGGAAATCCACGCTGTGGACACTAGGAGATCGCACGGAACTGGGGTCCTGGGCGTCTGCGTTGCAGGAGGTGGCGGGCCCTTAAGTATCTTGGAGTGTTCCTGACTGACTTACCTGGGGTCTCTTGGGAGCGCAATGTTGTTCCTGTCTGGGACCAGGTCCGATCGGAGATGAAAACATGGTCCCATATGCCCCTGAATATGTATGGCCGCTCTGCCATTTTCAAGATGGTGGCCCTCCCGCGTCTGCTATACCAACTGCAGAACCACCCCTACCCTATCTCGCCACAGTGGTTTCGACAGGTCAACTCTGCGTTCGACAGGTCAACTCTGCGTTAGGCCAATTCCTCTGGGCCGGGGGTGCGGTGAGAGTGGCACTCCGTACCTGTTTCCTCTCCACATACTGCGGTGGATTGGCGTCGTCAGATGTTTTGTCCTATTATCAGGCGTCTCACCTGTTGATATTGAACGAATGGTGGTATGGGGACCGGGGAGACCCAGCGTACGCCCTAGAGAGGCATCTAATGGAACCGGACACCGTACACACTATATTGTATTCGGCTGGGAAGAGGAAGAGGTTCCCAGTCGTTACTCAGGTGGTTTTCCAGTTTGGCGACAGGCGTTACGCCGTATGGGATGGTGGAACAGACTGACGGAGGAAACCCCATTGTGGCAGAATGGTCGGTTGCCGGCTCTGGCGTCCCTACAGGGGTTCCGCCGGCTGGGACGTGATAGGAATATCGGTGTTGGGCCATGTTATGAAAGGCATGACCCTTAAATCGTTCCTAGAGCTGAGGGAAGACTATGACATGCCCCAAACTCAGTTCTTTAAATATTTACTATATACAGTTCCGTCATGCCATCTCACCCGCCTTGGAAGGCCTGGACTCCTTGCCCCCTGGAGGCTAAGGTATTCATGGGAGAATTGGAAGATAAGAAGATATCCCGCATCTACCAGACGTTAGTTACACATTGCTCCCCTTCCCTAGATAACCTACGGACCGCATGGGAGGGGGGCGTGGGTGAGCTGGAAGAGGAAGATTGGAGAGAAGCCCTTGCAGCCCCAAGAGGAGCGGCTATTGCCGTATGCCTACGGTTTATTCAATTCAAATATTTACATAGAGCTTACTATACTAGATAGAGGCTGTGGCGGGCTGGCCTGATTGCGTCCCCTGAATGCTTGAGGTGTGGTCGGGAGGTGGGCACCTTTATGCATGCGGTGTGGTCATGTGGTGCACTGGAAAGATTCTGGTCAGGTGTATGAGACTGTCTGTCTGAAGTGTTGGGTTGGGAGCTTCCCCATACGCCGAAGTTGGGCCTTCTACATGTTATGGAACAAGTGGGTGGTAACATCTATAAACGGCATTTACTGCTTCTTGGCCTTACAGTAGCCAAGAGGGATGTGGCTCTAGCCTGGAAGGACCCCAGGGCTCCCCCGGTTGGAGTATGGAAAAAGGGTTTAGATATCTGCATAGGGTTGGAGCGTCCAGTGTTTGAGGCCCGCGGCTGCCCCAGGAAACACTATAAAATATGGAGGAGATGGGCAGATTACAGAGGACTGTGGCTGTAGCCGCCAGTGCAACATGATGTTGATGCAGGACAGATGCGCTTAGATCCTGGGTGAGGGAGAGTATACATTGAATGTTTCATAAATTATCTTTTTTCTTTCTAGGAATGTGTGGACATTGTGCAGGGGTTTAGGGTGGGATCCGGGTGGGGGAAGTTGGTGGGGGGGGAAGGGGCGTGGGGTAATTGTTTTCCTTGAAACCATTGTATAGATTGCCTTTCAGAGAATGTTGCTCATCTGCTCGCAGCTTCTCCGGTGTCCGGAGTGCTGCGTCTTCTTTGCAATCTCTCAATAAAAATTTTGTTCTGAAAAAAAAAAAATTCCGCGAAGCCGCAGAAATGCGAAACACACATGCAAAAAAAGTTGCAATGAAGCTAATCGCGATACAAAAATTAGTGATAACTAGCGACAGAGCTGCAATTTCCACGCGTCATGTGGGAAAATGAACCATAAAAGCAAAACAAAATCAAAGGGGAAAAAATTAACTGTGTAGCACCTTAGATGCACCCGGACCGAGTGCAGAGGTCAACGCAAACCCCACAAGCCCCACAGACCACCAGCAAGGAACCTCGGGGTCAGGGAAGGCCAAGGAGAAGAGAAAGAGGAAGACTGGATTCAGCTCGCAGGAAAACCGGATCAGCGTCACGGAGGTGACCGAACACTGCCAACAAGTGTTTGTCGTCTCCACTGTGTCATTGGCAACACAAACGGAATTATGGCATTCCACGTGAACAACGTGAATGCAGTCGGAGTGTCTAGGAGGTCAATGGAGGAGGTCAAGAGACGCTGGCATGATGTGACAAGCCAAACCAAGCACATACCTGTTGCCAACAGGAAGGCAGCAACTTCGACTCGAGGTGGGAGTCCTGCGCCACAGGAGGAGCTGGAGTAATTGGTGACCACAGTCATCAGTGTGGAGACAGTGCAAGGAGTCCGGACACAGCTCGATAGGACCTGACACAACATCAACAGGGTGAGTAACGACCAGAGACTGGGGGGACGGGGAAGGACGGCACAATGGCAAACATACACAACGATGTGTAGCCCCCTGCACAACCACAATGACCCTGGATCATGTCCCTGATCCCCGTGGCACACTGCAGCACACATACAAACACCAAGTAGGCCCCCGTCCACCATGTGCCCAAATTGGTCCCAACCCACACATCAACAATCCCACAACCAACACATGCACAAGTGCGAAACCCTGCAAATATGCACATTTGTGAGCCACACTAACAATGCAAGTTGCACTACATGACGATCAGCATGGCTGTAGTACAATTATCATTACATTGTGCACGCCACAACACTGATGTGCCTGAATGTGGACCATACCCGGAAAGGAACAGGACACATCCATGTGCACAAACAACCCCTGACGTCAACAATACATCTGCAGACAAACAATGCACAAGAGGACAGTACCGTCCAAGAGCACAAATGACCCAAGTAGCCAACATCTCAGCACCATAAAAGCACAAAAGTCAAAGGCACACCGCCTCGAAGGGATAAGGGGCGGCAAAACCACAACTGCAGGGGCGACTCTCCCACAATGCAGCACACACCCTTAGCAAAAACAGCACATCCACATTGACGACAATGTGGTACAAAGTGCAACACTTACACTGCAGAACAGAGGACACAACTGGGTCCGCTTGTGCATAGAAACTTGACAATCACATCTGACATAGCAGGAAATTGTGAGATGAAAATTAAACGTGTACAAACTAACATCCGTCATGTAGTCCAAATGTCCACTGTCCCGCATCAAATTGTCAGCACCTCCCAAACAGTCACAATGGGATGTATGACGTTACAACGCAGGCTATTACAACGCCTACCTTTACAACGCAGTTTTTACATCGCATACCTTTACAATGCATAGTGCTTAGAGGTGCTGGATAGTGATAAGTTTAATTTTCTATTCCAACTCCAGTCCCCGTGGACACTAGGGAAGGTGTTGGATAGAAAATTAAACTTATTCCCTATTCTAGAGTGCCCCCCAGCGCAATGCGTTGTAATGGTTTGCGTTGTAATGACCGCGTTGTAACGGTAGTGCGTTGTAAAAGTTTCGTTGTAAAGGGTGTTTACCGTCACAATGTACATTGTCATACAGTCTGCATGTAAACTTGAACAATGCGCCAACATACATGTCAACACAATGTCAAAATGCATCTCCCCTTCACATTGCAGAGGGACAAGCAACACCTCCAGCAGAGCAGAACAGACAAATCATCTGTGATGCTGAAGAGGACCTCCACACCTTCAACACCGACGCCCTACAACAGCTCATGGACATCTTAGGCAACCCACCTCCAGGAGCAGGTCAGCCCAGCTGCATCGAGGAGACCCCACCCCCTGCCCAGACCACACAGCAGGAAGCACCTGCCACCACAGCTGGCTCCCAGCACCTCACCAAAGCACACATCGCATTCTAAGGCCAGGTGTTGGACTGCCAGAAGGAGGTGGCCGAACAGGTGCGGGAGGGGTTTCACCTCATGGAAGCTGAACTAGATCAAATACAAGGGTGTCTAAGTCCCATCAGGGACCACCTACACTCCCAGTCGGAGACCCACACTGCGACAGAGACACATGCATTTGCACATTTCCAGAGGCCGGGGATAATCATTCACACCCCCACGCTGGACCTGCCTACGCCGGCCCAGTCCACTCCTCTTATGAATTGAGTGGGGAAGACAAAGCTACATGTCCAAGGTCTTACCCGCTGCCTGTGGTGACATGGTTGTGTCCGCTGTACACAGCACAATGTAATGTTGTTGGGCCCAGGGCCCTCATGCATACATTATGACCACACGGACACACTCAGATAGTTTGTGGAACTGGCTATGGGCACGTGCACCCGGTACATTTATTGCCTGGGTCACATGTACAGTGACCCCTGTGCTCGATGTGTGTGGGGTGAGTGTAAGCCAGCTCTCACGGAGTAGTCGGTGCTGGCAACAACTTGAACAGTGATCACTATTAAAATGGAAAAGAAAACACCAGCATTACAGACACAACTGCGAAGCATCATGGTGGTAGCCGGAGAGGGAACAGAGGTCACCTAATATGCAAACAGAAGTGTCCGTGAGTTGCAGCGCACTGAGGTTGGGGCACTGGAGCTGAGCGTGCTCATGTGAATAAATTGTCTAGGATTGTGGCCCCTTGGTATATTCCTGATGCTGCTGCAGTGAGGTGTGTTACACCTGCATCATCTTCCTCATCATCTTCCCAGGTCTCCCACACTGCCTGAGGTGACAATGCTGCGTGAGCTGTCCACAGCACAAAACTCAATCAGAATTGGTCCATGAGTTGCGGTGTACTGAGTTAGTGGCACCTGAAGAGCTGTGCAGGGTATCAAGAAGATGATGGCATCCACGACAGGTGTGAGCAACTCTGATAGTCTGGCAGTAAAACTCTTTCGACTTTGGCAGTTGTTGGTTGGAGGTGGTCCTGGCAGTGGTGGCGTGTGCATCCTGCGGTGATGCGACGTCCAGGCCGGTCTGGACTCGATTTGATGTGTGAGCCCTGGTGGACCGCAGTTGAGGCTGGAGGCAGCGGACAGCGCAGGTCCACAGACACATGGCGTTGATGACCCCAAGGCCATCGACCCAAAGGCCATCAAATATACTATCAGACAGGGTCCCTGACTTGAGCTGCACAGAGTTAGTGGCCCCGAATGCACTGCGGCCGGCATAGGCCCACCACCACGGGTCAGTGACTTGCGGTGCACTGAGGTAAGGCCGCGCGAGCTGAGCGGGTCCTCGTTGATGTCAAAGGTGAATGTCGCAAAGGGTTGTGGTGAACAGTGAAAGGTGTCCTTACAGGGCATGAGGCAAAGGGCAGAAGCAGGCAGAAACAGGCAGATGGAGGAATGGAATGCTACAGCCCCACTTTTTACTACCAAGTCCGTATCACCAACATGATGATGAAGACAACTCCCAGGCTATTGACTCAGATGCCTCCTAAGTTCAACCAGAGAGTGTCCATGAATGTCGGGGCATAGACTTAGTGGCACTGGAGCTGAAAGGCTATGCAGTCTACGATGAAGCCTGTACAATGATATAAACTCTGCCATAAATAAATACAGACTCCGTTAAAAATGTGTGACCTACTAGACCGTAGTGTAGGCCGGAGGCAGCGGTGGAGTACGTCAACAAGAAAGGAGAACTGTGGGCCTGTGTTGCGGAGGCCGAGACGGTCTGAGGAGGCTGCCAAGGTCACGAGCCTCAGGCTTGGAGCTTGCACTGGCACGTGGTGGGCCCCCTTTGACACACGCCAGTGTCAGCAGGTGAGCAGTGAGGCCTGGGTGCTCAGGAGCAGGCAAGACGGGTCTGGGGACAAGCGGCCTGGAGTGCAGCAGGCGCCCAGGATCGCAGGCAACACCGCTCGCGGCGACAGCGTCGGCCTCGTGTGCGGGGTGAGAGGCGCCGCCCTGGCAGACATGTTGGGCATTCCGGAAGAGAACCACACCCAGAGCTACATGCTTTTTATTCACACCCCTAAGCTGGCCTGGTGTACCTCGGGAAAGCCCACTCCGCTCACGCTCACAGGGGGGACGTAACAAGCTACATTTCCGTGATCTTCCCCACTGACTGGGGTTACATGGTTGCGTCCACTGTACTTTACACTCCAAACACCAGCAGTGTATGTCGACATGGATATGTCTGTGGTCGGCATACTGCAGTCTGTCCAGCACATCCAAGCCACACTTGGCATTGTGTACATTCTTATTCATGGGTCACTTGCCTCTTTCGCACATGCCTGGTTCCCACCTCCCCCCACAATCTGCTGTTGTGTGGCTGAGGTGCCGTGCCGTTTATGGCTCATATCCATGGCTAACCCAGGTTACCACAGTAAGTTGTGCTGTTGTGTCTGGTGGGAGGGAATGTTGTTTGGCATGTTGTATGAGTTTGTAACGTGTGCATTCCCATAGTTGTGAGTTGCATGATTGTGGAGTTGGGCTGTGTGATGTGTTCATTTGGTAATTGCCAACGAGCAGAGCATTTCCGTAGGTGCCATTCTGGAAGCGCCGGTTGATGATGGACTGTCGGAAGATGTAAGAATCATACACACAGCCTGGGTAATTGGTGATGACATTGGTGAAGAGTCCCCGGTGGTGCACTATTGCCTGCACATTGATGGAATTTGTGTGCTGTCTGTTGTGGTAATTGTGTGCAGTGTCGGCAGGGGGCAAAAGTAGGACATATGTGCAGTCAATTGCTGTTCCTGCGCAGTGTGGGGGTACTGAAGGTGCTGGGGTACCAAGCTGATGATGGCATCCAAGCCAGTAGTAATGAACTTTGATGGGCTGGCTCCTTTGACTCAGTCAGTTGTTGGTTGGAAGGTACCAGAGGCCAACAGATGCAGCACAGCCAGCAGTTTTGTCTGAGGTGGGATATTGGTTGTAATGGTACCGTCAGCATGTGGGCAATGATGGTCAGTATGCGAAGGATGGTTGTCCTTTTGTGCCTGTAGTGGGCAATGGCATCCTCTGGTGTTAAGTCTGTGAGGCTGGTGCGTTTCCTGAAGGTCGTCTGACTTGGTCTGCGCTGCCTCTGTGGTAATGCGGGGGGGGGGGAGGGGTAATGGGGGAGGGTGGCGGTGGGTGCTGTTGCCCTCTTGGGGCTCCGGGCTGCATGATCACTAGCTCCATGGCATCTGTTGTTCTTCAGGTGTGGCTCTGGGCTGGGTTCCCTTTTCTGGTGCAGGTTGTCTTTCGACCAGGTAGTGCAGGTGTTAAATTCCTGCTGCTAACGCACCTTATCGCCTGTTTTGGGATCTTATTACCGATTTGGCTGGTCGTTGTGAATGTTGCGGAGTGGTGTTGAAGCTTTTTGCACGAGAACACCTACTCTGCATCTCATTAGCGCTAGTTGCCGGGGTCATCTGTGGCGATGTTTTTTGCGGCTGCTATCACAGGTAAACTGGTGATATGGGCTGTTAGCACCAGCTTGTGAATGGGGGCGATACATTTTTCACGACTTTGGCTGCGATAAAGTGCCGATAACTCAGCAATAAATCCTTGAGAATAGGCCCCACGTTTCCTACTTTAGTCTGCCTGGACATATGAAAAAAGACAGACAAGGTACTGTGACATTTATGGCCGCCGCACCATAACAAGCATTTTAAAAGCCAATAGATTTGGCGTTCATGTGCCTAACACATGCAGATAACATTAAACATGTCTGTTTTTGCATGTATTATCTTCATTGACTTTTCCAATACTTATTTTCTTGCAGGTACTCTGTGCTCCGGTAGCATATACACCTGTCTCTAAATATATTCTGAAGCAATACTCAGAGAAGTCTTTACATTTATCCTACATGCTAAGACGGTTTTGTGTAATCCCTCCACTGTATACTGAGTTTCTCTATCTTTTTACTAACTGCAGGAAAACAGTGGTCATAGCTGTACATTCAACAATAATTGTCTTTTAGTTATGATGATGAGAATATATATCATTCAAGTTCTCCATTTTTAAAAGAGGCACAAGGGACCTGAAATGTACTCTTCCCTCCACCCCGACAATGACTTTTGACCATCACTAGAGAGAAAAAACTTACTATGATCAGCCACTCAAGTTCCATAATGATATGTATTACTCTGACTTCTTGACTAGACAATTTGTTGGCTTGGGCAGGGGCACAGCTCATAACGAAAATAATTCACTGACTCCCAATCCAAGTCATGTCATAGATCAAAATAAAAAAAATGCTTTTTCTATTTTTATGACACTCTGTACACTTAATGACCATCTCAATCTAAGCCTGGTAGATGCCCTGCTCAGACATTCATGGCTACCTTCTCACTACTCCAAACAATTACCCTAATGAATTTAGTAGCCATCTAATCACCGAATGCAGCCAATTGTCTGTGCCGAAGTGAGTGTCCTGCCAGCAGAATTTACTAGGCTTGTGCAGAAAGGTTCACTCTCTTTATCCTCACTCGAAAATGGCAGTACCTCTACCTTACTTCATTCCTCCATGGTAATATTGAATTTTGGTAGTGGTAGATAAACCCCATGTCGCCCAACAGTGCATACATGAAGACACTAGTGAGACTACATCCAATACTTCTACTCCATTGACTGTATTTAGTTTAGTGCTGCTTCTTGGTTAAGCCCAATGAACCCACATCATTAGCCACTATGAATTCAGAAAAAGCCATTTATCTCTGTTGGGCACTTTATGGTTAAATTCCTGTTGTCAATAGGCTTCAGCCCAATGCATTGGGCAATGGCCACCTCTTAAATAGCAAAGCGCCTGCTAAGGTCCAAACCAGGCAATATTTTAATTTTTCTCCTATAATGTGTCATATGGATGGAGATCGTCTGATCTCCCTCAGATTTCTTCCATATGGCATTACAATCTGTTCATCATATAATATCCATATAGATTGATGAAATGCTATTTGTCAATAACACAACTGTTGTTCTGGGAGAGATTCCCTCCAGTGTACAAAAATTGGCCGTTATTATGGTCCCAAAATCAAGTATGCCAAATTTGCAACATTTACACTTGCAGATGTTGCCTGCAGCACTAATGAGCCATAGGGAGAACTTGAGATCTGGGCTTACCAATTAAACATCTTTTCGGAGCTAACCTCCAAGCTCCTTTGGAGACACTAACCAAAAAGCTATCATTCTGGAATAAAATCTCCTTATGGACTGTATGTGAAAATTCCATGATCTCGCAGTTCTTTTATATCTTTTAAAATATCAAATGTTTAATCCGTGGGATCCAGTTGAAATGACTGGACTGCTTGCTCATTGCTGTTATTGAGCGGGCAATGTGCCAAATGTGAAACTATTCCCCTTACCCTTTTTCCACCAGATGATTGCCCATCAGCTGGTGTCCCATTTGATCAGTAAAAATACCCCCAGATCTTTGTCCAGATCTCACACATTGTCCTAGACCATAATTGGAGCTACTTTAAGTAACTCTGTGTCAGACAAATATATGTCATCATGTAGCATGCAATGTAGTTCTGCCTCACACTCCCCAGGGTGTTTTTCCAGACATACTAGTTTCGTTTAACTTGGCATTTTCCTCCTTCATTGACATGGTAGAAATATGGTATCATTAAATGCCTCCTAATTGATGACTTTTGTGTGAACGTTCACGCTTCCTAGGAACATATCAAAGTCTAATGAAGCAATAATGGACCGCGCTTGTTACTTTTCCTCACCACTGCATCAACCCTGCTGCTGCAAATCCTATCCAATCTCGGAGAGGGTCCCAAAAATTCAAATGATAAACTAAACAGTTTACTTGGGGCCATATATGTCCTGACTGTCAATCCAGCCCTAGAGAGAAAGCAAAGCTAGTCGCTCTCTTGTGCTGTCCCACCCTAGGTATGGAAATGCCCTTAAGGTCATTGTCAGTGGTCTCCTGTTATAGGCAGTGTTTTTACATGCCCATGTATGTATGAGAGATGTAAAGCCCATACCTAGCTATGAAACATAGGTACACTGTCCACAGGAGGTAATAGTACAAATAGGGGAAGCAGATTTCTGGGCATTCATCCCGAAGAGATATTATTCATTATAAAGATGGCAACACTTTTAGTGGTTGTGAGAGCGTTGTATGGCTGTAGGAGATTGTTGCCCTTGAGGACAGGGGGTAGTTGTAAGCTGAGGGTGTGAAGGAGCTTTACAAGCACTACTTTGCTGCTGTGAATAGATTTTATTAGGATATTTCGTATACTTGATAAATGTATGCATCAATCCAGGCTTACCTTGTTTGCTACCAAAGTGTGAAGTTTAGTCATTCTTTTGTTGCGTATGACCCTGTAAAAAATCCTACTCCAGATTTCTTCAGAGAACTATAATGGGGGATTTTAGTGACTTTTAGGCTGTACTTTGGTATAGACCTGAAATATGCACCTGCCCCTCTTTGGCACACGTTACACTGAGGATGCCCTGTACTTCCTCGATGTGAATGGCCATCCTTTGTCTAATGAAAGAAATGGTCTTGCCCTTCCATAGTTATTAATTATGATACCTTGTTCTACCAGTATCTTCTATCTGCACTACTTTATATTAGTTTTTTTAACTTAATATACAAATATTTATAAAAATGTTTGTTGATTGGATGCTTTAATCCTTTTCCTTCCCCTCTTTCGTGTCTTTAGCTGTTTCGTGGAGAACCCTACCAATTTTAGAGGCACATATTATATACAAGGACATAGTACCTAATTCTTGATCAATATCAAATTTAAGCTCTTCTGAGCTTAAATTCGGTTTGGGTGCATAAACAGATAAAGCCAGCTGGTGATCTTGAAAGCTATCATTTACAAAACGTGTGTTCTAATGCTACTGCTATTGAATGGTCGTAAGTTGTTCTCTGTTTACCAGACCTCTACAGGGTACCACTTTTGATGACAGTTTCTGGCTGGATCTGAACTACCTTGAAGTAGCATTGGCTGCCCAGTCTTGTGCCGCCCACTTTACAGCTTTACTATATGTGGAAGTGTATGCAGACAAGATAAAGCTGGATGACGAACTGAGTAAAAGGTAAGTAGAGTGATGTGTTAAGACAGCATTGTATGGGTAAGGGATGCAATGTGTGTCTTTTTATTGGTGACTGTGTCAATTTGCCTTGAGTACCACTGTCCCATGGAGAGTTAAAAAAAATCGAGGAGTGGGTTAAACAAGCTCATTTTTAATTATTAAGTATAAGTATTATTGTGTTGTTTTTTTTAAATTGCGCCTATTATTGAATGAGGATGTATATGCATGTGTTGGTGTGATTATGTAATGGAATAGAATGAATTAATAGATGGTGTGTTACTCTATAAAATGCATGCTATATTTGTCGCAACAACCCATACTAAGCCTGAAGTGAAATAGCCCAGTCTAAAGATCAGATTCTTAAATCCATCTCCTTTCCTTTCAAATCACTTTGGAGCTCAACCCCCCAACAGACATATCTGAAAGAGACAATTAGTTATAGATTCCTTACCTTAGAATTCACCCCAGGCACCAGACTGAATCCGAAGAATTTTTTCGTCAGAAGTACCATCGCGTCAAAAGGTGGTGTCGGTCGTCTCTGCGTACCTCGTGAGCGTCGTTTACGATGGGATGACTTTGCGGTAGCAACTTAGACGCCGCCTTCGTGCGCTGGCTCAGTTCTTTCTTTTTCCGCGCACAGCCAGCGCAGATCCGGAGAGAACAGTACCTCCAGTCACTGTTTGACTGACTTTTTGCCGACTTTTGTTGATGCCGTTTTTGAGTCTTCGACACCTGGTGCACATCAGGGATGCCTGATTTCAAGACTTGCGGTTCCTGCCGACGGTTGATGTTGGTGACAGATCCACACCACGTGTGCATGTTCTGTCTGGAACTCAGCCACAACTCCAAGTTGTGTTCCGACTGCCGGACCATGAACCCGAAGTCTTTGCGGGAGCAGTCCCGAACCCTTCTCCAGGCCCAGTAGTCCACTCTGTGCCGCTCTATGTCCTGGTCGCGTGGTAGGTCGAGGGACTGGTCGCGGAGCCACCACCACCACTAATCTTCTTCCAAGTCTTCGCACTCTTCTTGTAAGTCGAAGCACAAGAAGTAGTCGAAGACGCATCGTCGCTCTTTGACTTCTCCCCGTCTGTCGGGCTACGCGACGAGGGATGCGGGTTGTGCCTCTCCCGCGGCTCTGCGTGCGGAGCCTGCTGGGTCGACTCCGGGTTTCCCTCCCTTCTGTAGACTCTGTGCTACCCCAGCCCAGCTTCAGAGTTTCTACGAGGTGATGCAAGCCATCTTTGGGCAGCCCGACTCTGCCAGTGCGTCTTCGGGCCCCGCGGACTTGGCTGGGGGACCTGGGCCTTCGACGCCAGCAGCTTTGGCTCCGGCACTGCAGGGTCCCCTCGGATTCAGATCTGGATTGTCACCGGTCGACCAGACTACGCCTCCCCCAGCACCGACTCCACCGGCACCACGTCCGCAGCCGACGTCAGTTGTGTCCCCAGCCAACATCAACCCCGGCCTCCACCCGATGTGGATTTGAAGCCAGGCCAGCGTCGATGGACATCGGTTCTGGCACTGATGGGTGCTTTTGTGCCTTTGTTCCACCCTGGTTCTTTAAGGCCAGATTGGCAACCATAGGAGGGTGAGGCAGACTGGGAGGGGTATGGAGACCCTCTAACTGACCAGTTAGACTATGATCTGGACTGGCGAGAGGAGTTAAGGGATGCGAGTAGACTGATACTTCTCCAGACCATGGCATCTTGTCTCCTCCCACCATGGTTACGGAGGAGGGAGCGTCGGACACAGTGGTGTTGCGTAGGGCGACCGAGGCTCTCAACCTCGAGTTACCTACGGTAGCTGTCAGGACTAACCTCCTGACAGAGCTGCTTCACTCTGCTGCAAGCTCTTCGGAGCCCCTTCTGCTGACTCTCTCACTGACATCCTGTAAGGCACCTGGTCCAGGCCCAACACAGCGGCTCCTGTGGATAGGATGATCGCCCGACAACATCCCCCGGCTCCGGGCGACCCCTCTTTCCTCTCTCAACAACCTTCCCCTGAGAGCTTGGTGGTCTAAGCCTCTACGTCCAAAGGCACATTCCCTACTGCACCACATGATAGGGAATCCAAAAAGCTGAACCACCTTAGGAGGATGATGTTATCTTCCCCCAGCTTGGGTCTGCGGTTGGTAGACACTGCTTGTCTGTTGGGCTGTTGCTCCCACTCCGTGTGGGATACAGTGGTGCAAGTGCTGCACCAGTGCCCAGATGAGGCCCGGGCGGTACTCTCCTGTGCAGTTGCAGAGGGGAGAGACGCAGCAAAGTTTACCATTTGCTGTGGACTGGACACCGCCGACTCACTAGGCTGGACGATTTCCACATTGGTAGCCCTTCAATGCTATGCCTGGCTGAGGTATACTGGTTTGTCAGGGGATGTCCATACATGCCCTTTGATGTCCGTTGCCTTTTCGGCGACAAAGCAGACAACATGCTGGAGTTCTTTAAGGACTCTCGGGCTACGGCCAAGTCCTTGGGCCTTTCTGCCACCCGCCATGCGAAGTCTGCCTTTCGCCCCTTTCGTGGCTACAGAAGGGGTGCCCGCAACGTCGCGCCCAGAGCCACAGGCTGGGGCAGGCTGTTAAGCCACTGTGTGGCCGGGGACGTGGGAATCACAGCTGTGGGTCTAGGGGCCAGCGTGCGGGCCAGTCCACCACAGCCCCCTCTGCAGCTGCCTCCAAACCTCCTAGTCCGACCTTTCAGGGCCACCAATTGCTTGTGGGAAGCAGTATTCGCCATCACCTCTACCACTGGCGCACTATCACATCGGACAGGTGGGTTTTGCAGATAGTCCCAAGGGGCTACTCCCTCCCCTTCGAGACTACCCCTCCATCCATGCCACCTCATCAACATCGCATGTCGGAGGATCATCTGGTCCTTCTCCAACAGTAAGTTTCAGCACTCTTTTACCAAGGGATCCAGCGAGCGTGTTCCTGCCCCAGAAGTAGGTTGTGGTTGTTATTCCCACTACTTTCTAGTGCGTAAGAAGAAAAAAGGCCTGCGTCCTATCTTGGATCTCAGGAACATCAACTGCTTCCTCCGGTAGTAGAAGTTAAAAATGTTGATGCTAGCTCAGATCCTTTCTGCCCTCAAGACTGGATGGTAGCGTTGGACTTGTATGACATTTACTTTCACATCCCCATCCTGCCGGCCCACCAGCGTTACCTGCGGTTCACAGTAGGCCATGAGCACTTTCAGTTCACCATGCTCCCCTTTGGCCTTACCAGCGCCCCTCTGGTGTTAACGAAAGTGATGGCGGTGGTCGCAGCTCATCTGCACAGATCAGGGGTTCCAGTCTTCCCCTATCTCGACGACTGGCTGTTGAAGGCGGGCTCGCCCCAGGCTGCCATCTCCCACCTACAGCGGACCACCTGCACTCGCTGGGTTCAATTTGAACATGCAGAAGTCACACCTGACTCCCTCTCAGAAGCTCCTTTTAATAGGAGCGGTTCTGGACACTACACAGTTTCGAGTTTATCCTCAAAAGCAGCGAGTCCGGTATATTCGGGTTATGATTCCTATCTTTCAACCTTTATCCCGGGTTTCGGTCAGAATGACCCTGAGGCTGCTGGGCCTCTTGGCCTCCTGCATCCTGCTGGTAGATCCTGCCAGGTGGCATATGCGGGCTCTGCAGTGAGACCTAAAGTTCCAGGGGGCACAGCATCAGAGTGATTTCTGAGGTTCTCTTGTTCCTCCTTTCTTTGGCCCAGCAGGGCTCTGCTCTAGGCACTCCTATGGGCTATCTCTCAGCCTTTTCAGCCTTTTTAGGCTTCCTGATCAGCCTTCTCTTTTCAAGTCCCCTATTGTAAATCGCTTCCTTAAGGGCATTACTCATCTTTTTCCTCCTGTTCCCTTCGTAATGCCTCAGTGGGACTTGAACTTGGTCCTTACTTACCTTATGTGGGCTCCCTTTGAGCCGCTTCATAACTGTCTTCTCAGACAGCGTTATGTACTCTTCGTATGTTGTGACGAGTAGCTCGTTGAGGCATGAAGCCCGATTGGTCTGAGTGGATTAGATCTGAGATCCAAGTACGTAGGTGATCAGTCAGAACCTTCCCTAATAGTTTAGGCTCAAAGTAAATTAGAGAAATAGGGCAGTATGAGGAAGGGTCCTTCGGAGGGCGCCCCGGTTTGAGGAATAAGACGAGCTCCGCGTGCCACCAATCCGGGGGCAATATATTACGTTCTTGGGCATCCTTCATAGCTGCCAATAAGTGAGGGCCAAGCAGGTACATGTGCGGCTGCAGGAATTCTAAAGGGAATCCATTGAGCCCGGGGGCCCGCCCCGTGCGTAGAGCATGTATGGCCCCAGTCGACTCCCCTAATGTGATATGGGTCTCTAGTTGATCACGCATGTGGTCTGTGAGTTTCTGAGGTGGGATATCCACCAGGAATTCAGCTATTTGGGCCTCTGAGATCTGCTCACGGCATTCATAGAGTGAGGAGAAATGTAGTGCAAATTCTCTGGCCACCCCTTCTGGCGATGAGCACAAGGCCCCTTGAGCATCACAGATGGTGGGGACCATGATTCTGATCTTTCAACCTCTGGTCTGTATTTCAGTGAAGTCGACTCTGAGTCTTTGGGGACTGATGGTCTCCTGCATCCTGCTGTCCTCTTGCATCCTGCTGGTTGTGAACACCAGTTGGCATATGCTTGCTCTGCCCTGGGATATTAAGTTTCATAGGGCCCAACATCAAGGGGACCTCTCCAACCACATTCAGATTTTGGAGGAGACTGCAAAAGATCTGCAGGGGTAGTGACTGGATCCCAGTTCAGTCACCAAATGGAACTGTTAACTTCCCCACTCAAAGCTGACAGTGGTGACTGATACATCGCTTCTGGTATGGGGTGGCATCATGGGACAGGTTAAGATCCGAAGCCGCTGGTCTCTGGTGGAGTTTCGGCTCCATATCAACCTACTGGAGCAGAGGGACGTTTTAAGTTAAAAGCCACCCTTCCATCCATCAATGGGGGATTGGGACAGGTGCCCACGTACAACATCACCTCTATGTGGAACTCCAACAAATGGGTGGGTGGAGTCACAGACCATGTGCCTGGAGGCCCTGTCCATCTAAAAGAAGGCTGGACTGCTAGAGAATGTCCCTGGTGGGGAACCTCATGGCAGGCTTGTTGAATGCCTGGGTGTTTGAGCTCAGCCATTGCCGCCTAGCAAATCAGGAGTAGCAGTTGCACCTGGAGGTGACGCAGCGTCTCTTCCAGGAATGGAGAGAACCGTGGTTCAATCTCAGTGCCCAAGAACGCACAATATCAGCACTTCTGCGTATTGGAGTTTCCAAGCAGTTTCTCACTCCGAGATGTGTTCCACCTCAAGTAGAACTCAGTACACCTAAATGCCTTTCCACCTATACCACTTCTGCCCCAAGTTCTCAAGAAGATCAGGATTGACCCAGATTGGGCATGGGATATAGTATCCAGAACTCCTGGGCTTGAATATCTGTCCTCTGACTAGTCTGCCCCTCCATTAGAATCTGCTATCACAGCAGCTGGGCATGGTTCTGCACATGGGCCTTCACGATCTCCACTTTTATGCCTAGATATTGATCTTCAACAACTGAACACCTTCTCTGGAGGTTGTTAAGGTCATCTTTGCAGCCTAGTGTCCTTCTACAAAAACTGTGTTTGCCTTTTATTGGGACACATTCGTGGCATGGTGCAGTAGTCAGCAGATTGACCCCTACAGTCAAAGTTATCTGGACACAGTTAAAGGGTACCTTTCAAACTTTTTGCTGTTTTTGAAGTGTTTACATCATTTTTTCCTCCCTTTCCCTTTGCCATGTGGGACCTTTACTTGGTCCTCATATTTCTAGTGTACACCCCGTTTTAGACGCTTCAAGCTGTACATTGTGGCTTCTCACTTTCAAGACAGTGTTTCTTGTTGACATAGCATTGGGCGGTGTGTGACTGGGCTTCAAGCTTTCTGTGCCAACCCACCACACACTGCCATCTTCCAATACTAGCTTGTTTTGCGACATGGCTATCCTTCTTACCTAAAGTCGGTCAAAACTTCACCTAGCTGCCATTCTATGCTCTGCCTCACCCACCTAAGGAGGAAGGGATACTCCACTGTTTGTACCCAGAGAAAGCTCTAAGCTTTTATGTATTGATTATACCAAAGAATACCTTGTGGCCAATCAACTCCTTGTGAGATTCTCTGGAGCAAAAACAGACAATGCTATGCAGAAGACAAACATCTCCTGCTAAATCTATGCAAGAGTAAATCTGTAGATTTGCTTCCAGATAGGAATTGCTTTGATATCTATTGATATCTATTCAAAAGATGAGCAGTCTGCGGCTGGAAGTCTCTATCATTCTATCATGAGAACAAGTTACTTACCGTTGGTAACGCTCTTTCTGGTAAAGACTCTATGTAGCCGCAGATTCCTCGCCGACTCTTCCTTCCTCTCCATTCACTTTTTGAACTCTTTCCATTAATAATATCCCAAGTATAGGTATCTACTCACAAGTCACAACCAATTTGCTATTGGAGCTCTGCATCTGGGGGAACCCAACAGTCTCGAAAGCAACTGACATCAAGACTCCACCTATATGCCTGTGTCAAAACAGGGATGAAATAGTGAGCAGAAGCACAATGGATTGAACCCAGATCTCTTTTCTGGTAGAGACTCTATCTAGCTGTAGACTCTTCAACCTTAGAATATTACCCAGTTGTCAGAATGGAAACTGTACACTAGGTGGTGATGCTGTGCGGCTCCGTACTGAAGCCATTCCGCTCCGGAAATGATGTGTGAAGCCTATATAGGCAAACACAACAAGATGATTGATGGAGTGCTTAAACTTTTCAACCAATCACCCCCAGTCAAGAGATCCGGGTTGAATCCATTGTTCTTTTGCTCACTATGCCACCTCAGTTTGGACCCAGCCATATGTAATTCAGTCTTAACCCTGCTCCTCATGGGAACAGTCCAGCCTGAACTGCCAGGCCAGGTCCTCTCTGGAACCGAACAAGCATCCTGGAACCGGTGCCAGGGGTATCTACCCTCTTCAGCCAGTCCAGCTATAATCCAGCGGCATAGCGAGCAAGGGACCCATGTTTGGGCATATCCATGGCCACTTAGGAACATAGCAAACACAGCAAGATGATGGATGAAAAGTTACAGCACTCCATCCATCATCTTGCTGTGTTTGCTATGCTATGCTAAAAAAAATATATATATATATATATATATATATATGATATATATATATATATATGATATATATATATATATATAAATTTGCCTCGCGGAGCTCCGGTCCTTCCCTGAAAGTTTCGGGGGGATTCGTCAAGTGGGGGCCGAGATAAAAGGGGGGTCCCAAAACATGTTTTCCCCATGTTAATTTCCATAGGGCGGTCGAGCTCACTTTTAGCCCGAACGGCTGAATGGATTTCCACCAAACTTGGCAAAATTGTAGGGACTGGTAGCCCGAAGTGCCTTTGCTATGTCTCAAGATATGTGCTCCAGTGGTTTTTACGAAAATTTACTTTGAAAAAATATATATTGGGCTACATTGGGCTATATATATGTTAGAGCCCAAATGTAGCCCAGTGTAGCCCAAAGATGGCCACCAGAGACAAAAAAAACAAATGTAGCCCAAATATCAGCCAGATGTAGCCCAACTATAGCCCAATGACAGAATGTCCCAGAGTGTTCTAAAGAACAACTAGAGCGCTAACAGTCTTACTTATGACAAAAGTATGGCACACCTGAAGTCATCTTGATTGGAATAAAGTGTTAACACTTAAAACATTTATTTTGCAAAGGAACAAAATGAGGGGGTTCATTTTGCCATAGAAATTATGATTAGTGCTGAAGAAAGAAAAATTAGGGCACATTTTGAGTGACTTCTCAAATCCTCTTATATTTCATTAAAAAAAAGTCTGATATGCAGTCTCCCAAGATGGCCACCAGAGACAAAAGAGCCCAAATGTAGCCCAAATATCAGCCAGATGTAGCCCAACTGTAGCCCAATGACAGAATGTCGAAGAGTGTTCTAAAGAACAACTAGAATGCTAACAGTCTTACTTATGACAAAAGTATGGCACACCTGAAGTCATCTTGATTAGAATAAAGTGGTAACACTTAATACATTTAATTTGAAAAGGAACAAAATGAGGGGTTTCATTTTGCCATAGAAATTTTATATATATATATATATATATATATATATATATATATATATATATATATATATATATATATTCACTGAAAAAACCATAGGTTTCACACCAGTTATAGTTAGGAATTAGCATTTAAAAAACCTATTAAATTCACTGAAAAAATCATAGGTTTCACACCAGTTATAGTTAGGTGGAAATTTTACTCGCATAAAACCATTGAAATTCCCACGTTATAGTTAGTTGGACTCACTATAACTTGTGCGTGCAATGCACTGCTGATGACGTCACATATTACATCACTCATGACATGGACAGTGACATCACTCATGACATCACTGATGACATCTCAAATGACATCACTGATGACATCATCCAGTGAATGTGTACCTTTCTGAAAAATAAATATTTTTTATATATGTATATCTAAAGGTTGATGGAAGAATAAATGGGTAAATAAATGTCTAAATGGATGTTTTTTTGTGTAAAAGTGATTGGTTAACTGACTTATTAAATGTATCTTAGTGAATACATATATTAGCGAGTAATGTTTAAATATTTAAATATCTGTATCTGTGTCTCACTTTGTGTATAAGTGGCTGCATGGGTTGGTGAGTAGCTACATGAGTGTGTATATGGGTTATTAGTTGTTTTTTTGAGTATCAGTATCAGTGTCTGTATGGTTCGGTGGGGTTCACTTAGAGCACAGATGCATGAATGAGTGACTCACTATTTGTATGTATTTTGAAGACAGCATGTGTGCAAGACTGTATGGGTGGATGATTGTGTGTATGGGTGGGTTAGTGAGTATGTGTTTTTATAATTGATTGTTTAAGAGAGTAAACATGTTTCCGTTTCTGTAGAAGTATGTGTAGTGGTGTGTATATAGCAGTATAATCAAGTAAATGGTTTATTTGCAAGTGTGAATTTGTGTGTGAGTAACTATATGGATGAGTAGTAGTGTGTAACAGGATGTATAGGTGTATGAGTACATATGATGAGTAAGTACATGCATGAGTGACTATATAGAACTGTTGGTGAATGAGTGGATGTGTATGTAGATGTTGGAATTACCTAATAAGTTGTAATTGGTATTGGTTTCTCCTTTTTTAAGAAAATGTTAGTTTCTATTTTTGAATGTGTGTGTCAAAGGTTATTTTATGCTGATAGGAGGTCTGCCACTTTGTCACAAGGATGTTGTCATCAGTGATGTCATCAGTGATGTAATATGTGACGTCATCAGCAGTGCATTGCACGCGCAAGTTATAGTGAGTCCGACTAACTATAACGTGGGAATTTCAATGGTTTTATGCGAGTAAAATTTCCACCTAACTATAACTGGTGTGAAACCTATGGTTTTTTCAGTGAATATATATATATATATATATATATATATATATATATATATATATATATATATATATATATATATATATATATATGAATTTTCAGTTTTAAAAACATTCTCTAATTGTTTAGATATAGTCACTTAATCTAAAATGACTAGAAATATCGGTCACAAATCTCTAAAAACGTGTTTTTTCCTGGTCTAACCAACCACACTCGACGTCTTGAGGAACTAGAGATGTATTGACATTATTCCTTATTTTCCATTCAGATTGTCTTTACTCTTTGTGAAGTGATCGTATTTTCTATTGTCTTTATCATTTTCTAGTTACACTCTCATTTCTATTCTCAGCTAGTTAAGTTATATGGAAAATATCCCTCAATACAGAAATCTATAAGTAATTCTAGCCAGCACGTTCGCATGAGGCTTTGGCTGCAGGGGCGTGGCTAAGCACGCAACGAGGCTGGCAGCGTTCTAGGAGAGCTCATGCGTGAACCTCCACATCGGGGGTAATTTATCCGATCAATACCCCGTCTAGGTATTGATTGGGGTATAGTGCCGTGGGACCATCGACCGGCATCGGACCGAGTTACGAGCTCCTGCGAGCTACGGGTCCGCACCGACACTGCAGAGGAAGACTGAGCCGGGCGAAGGAGCAGCCGCGCCGGCGGGACTCGCCACGCAAGCCCGGGGACCGAACCGGAATTGCGGGCCGCGAGGGCCGGAGGCGAACGAGGACTACACGGAGGGGGCCGAACTGAGACACTGCCCATCACCGTCAACCCCCTGAGGCCATCGAGTGCAACAGCAGCCAGACGAGACCCGTTTCTAAGGCGAGCAAGAGGGGCGCCCGTGGCGAGCTGGAGCCAGCGACTGGGGGGAATCAAGGCGAGGACCCTGGCTGCGGTGCCGGCTGGCGGACGCCCTCGGGGGAGAAAGAACACGCTTCAGCGGCGGCGAGCGACAGGCGGGGGTCCGTTATCCAGAGGCCTGCGCGCCTGCCCGCAATCACAGACGCCGAAAACCGGAAGGGACACCCCGAAACTCAGGGGCGCTCGGACCGGAGCCTGGGAACCCCGCACTGCCCCAACAGGCCCAGCGGGCGCGGGAGAAGCGAAGCCGAGAACGCCAGCGAGCCCCTCAGCATAACCAGGAAGGAGCGCCCATACCAACATGGCGGCGCCCGTCCAGCGGCCGGGCGCTGTGAACCCATAAAGTCGGCACAGATCTGGAGCGGGGGAGGCACGCCCGGCCGGGTGCCCTTGGGGGTCATAGTACGGCTTGAAGACTGAAGGTGCTGGTGGAGAGGCGTGCGGGTGTCTACGGGGCCGAACACAGGGCCTAAACCCCACCCCCAATGAGGCGCACATACACCAGCCGCCGCTGGCCGCCTGAGCAGGGAGTACGACGACTAGCGGAGCCAGAAACCATCGCAGGGGTGCGTAGGAAAGCAGCCTCCGAAACCTCAAACAGGAGGTGACCGCTCTTGCAGACTTACCCAAGGCTGAAAAAGAAGAACTGCTGCGGGAGGTGCTGCCGACCGGGAGCCCTACAATCACCAGGGGCGCTGAGGTCCCCGAGGTACACGGAGAAGGACTCGCGAGGCCTCACTCCCATCGCAATCTCACACCAACAAATAAAAAACACAGCGGCGGAATAGTGCCGGAAACAGAGCACACGACCTCTGAGACCGACCGCTACTGCTAACCATGCCTGGCCGGGGGACGCAGAGGCAGTGCAACCCACGCCGGAATATTAAAGCCCACACACCGGCCTGCCTGGCCCGACCAAGGTCAACACATGGAGAGCCCGCCTATTACATCACCTCACCGGCGCGGTGGTCCTACGCCTGCCCCGACTTATCACCCAGCGAGACGAGGACCAATACGGCCCTACCAGGCCCACCTGCCCCGGGCCCCCAGCCCCCAGCCGGAGACCTTTACCTTGTTCAGTGGCCGCGAGCCCTGGGCCATTGACGAGCAGCGACGCCGTAAGCCGCCCCTGCAAAGACATAGGCGAGCAGGACCCTGCCCATGTCTGGAGGTGCAGGGAAGCGCACGGGAGCTGGGGGCACGCACCCGAAAGGCAAAATGGACAAGACTCCGAAGTCAAATGAAGCAGACCCAGTGACGGCCAGACTGGATTCGGTCCTGGCAGCCATGGAACGGCTAGAGAACTCCATACAATCCACCCGAACATCGCTGGAGGCAAAAATCGACAGAATCGCCATAGACCTGACACACCTGAGGGCGGATCACAAAAAACTTGCTGAACGCACCGCGACTCTGGAGCACACCGTGACGGACCTGGAGCCACGAGTTACACAATCGGACAAGCAACTAAAGGACCTTCTCAACAGAGTCGAGTTCTTAGAAGACAGGGCAGAGGATGCAGAAGGACGGGCGAGACGCAACAACGTCCGAATAGTGGGATTACCCGAAAAATGGGAAGGGAGAGATCCTACAACTCACGTGGAGGACTGGCTCCGCGCCCTGCTGCCGGAGGTCGTGGTCGAGCGGGCACACAGGGTTCCATCCAGACCGCTCCCAACAGGCTCTAAATCGCGCCCACTACTCATCCGTATCTTGAACTATAGAGACCGCGACTTCGTCTTGAGGGAAACCCGCAAACTCGGCAACATCCAGGTGGACAATGCCAATATAATGTTTTTCCCGGACTACACGATCCAAGTGCAGCGCCAGTGACACTCATTCCTGGTAGTGAAATGGCGACTACGCCAGCTTGGACTCACGTACTCCCTTCCCTTCCCGGCAAGGCTACGAGTGATAGCAAATGAGAAGACCCACTTCTTCAACACCTCGGAGGAGGTGGAAGCCTGGCTGGACAACGGGACGGACAAAAGCACCACGAGGCCAGGGGACCAACCCCGAACAAGAAGACGCAGAGGCTCTAAACGGAGGCACGGAAACAGATCGCCTTCGCCAGCAGCGAGCGGAACACAACATAGCGCAAGCCCACCCGAGGAGGAAATGCGCCGGGAACAACAGGAGGCCCTGCGGATGGTCACGGAGCTCAGCAGCTCACCGGCCCAGCGCTCCCTGCCGGCCACCAGCCCCAGGGCATTATTGAGCGACAACGAGGCAATTTACGGAATACCGGACTCACAAGTCTCGGGAGACCTGCCTGACATCACACTGCAGACGTCGGACCTGTTCCGTTAACAGTCTGGTGCGCTCCGGCGCCCCCTCCCCCTCGTTCCCCAATTCCTCCCATTCTCCCTACTAGCACTATCTGAACAAAGGGAGTGGAGTATTGGAAGGAGACCGGCACAAGACACTGAATGACCACATGAGAGGTGGCCGATGGAACAGACCGTCCCTGCTGATGCACACACCTGAGACGCAGTGAGTAGACGCTGAGACATGCAAGGCGCTGGCTGTCAACAAGTGGACGGCCACAGGTAACCACTCTTAACTGGCCTTGCTAAAACGAAGGCCCCCCAGACCAGTCTCTCTCGGCGGGCCCGTGCCGCCGCTGCACTCTGCGAACTGGTACATGCGGTGCCACGCAACTCAATGGACGGTCTGCAGTGTCTATTATGAAGCCCACTAAATGGCCGGCTAGGAAAACACACCTCCCCCATGTGCGACTACGCACGCACTCACGCTTTGCTTAATGATTGTGTCTCATTCGCCCTGCGTGATGGGCAGCAACCCCCCAGACTTGAAAGTTGACTATTTCAGTAGAGTGTTTGGACGACTGCACGTTCAGCAGCCGACCTTCTGGTATTATCCCCTGTTCATGTTCCCCCTCCCCCCTTTTTCTGGAATATGCTCCATTCACAGGCTAGTGACGGTTTCATTGTACTCATTATTGCGCCCCACAGGTACACGTGGAAATGTTGTTGTGATGGGCGGTGGGAGGCTCTCCAAAGGGACGCATGTGGCTGGGGGGAAGGAGGGTGGGGCCCCACTGAAGAACTGTGATGACTGCGGTTAAGATCTGCACTTGGAATGTGCGTGGTATACATACACCCTCGCGTAGGTACATGATCTACTCATACCTGGAGAGATATAAGGTCCAAATAGCACTCTTGCAGGAGACACATCTAACAGCACCCGAGGTACATACACTACGCAGACGGTGGCGAGGACACTTATACGCGACAGGTTTCTCCTCCTATGCACGGGGTGTGTTGATATGGATGAGACCGGGGATCCCGTTTGACATCGAAGACTCTTACATAGATGGAGAGGGGAGGGTGGTAGCTGTGAAGGGGCGCCTGGATGGACGCCCGATAGTTTTGAAGTCGATTTATGCTCCCAACACGGACCAGCAGGGTTTCTTCACAAGAGTATCGACGGCCCTATCGCACTGGCACGGGATCCCCTGGATACTGGGAGGGGACTACAGCTGTGTGCTAGACACCACGCTGGACTGCTCCTTTCCACCATTACCCAATGCGCCAGTAGTGGGCGCCATGAAGGCCCTTATGGCCTGGGCCACTCACTGGAACCTACAGGACGTATGGAGACACCGAAACCCGAACACCCGGACACTCATATTACCCGGGAGCCCATGACCTACACACACGACTGGACAGGTACATGCTCACTGAGGACCTACTCCCGTTAGTAACGGATGCATATTACATGGGCCGGACGCATTCGGACCACAATCCCCACATGTTGGAAGTCACATGGGCGAACACACATCCTCCCGTCCCCACATGGAGACTGCAGCCGGATCTCCTGTTGGACGCACCTTTCCGAGACTCACTGTTCACACACATAGTGCACTACTTTGAGGAGAACACAGGCACAGCCACCACCCCCCATATAGAATGGGATGCGTTCAAAGTGGTCATAAGGGGGCAATGCCTGGGCACGCAGGTCAACTTTAAACGGCGCGTTGAGAAAGACCTCAAAAGGGTAGAGGCAGAGCTGCTACGACATGAACAACATACAGTGAGGGATGACTGAGCAGAGTTGCGAACTGCGCAAGCGGAGCACGAGACACTAATAGAGAGACTGCGGTGCTTGAATTAAGCAGCCCACGCGGCACGCACCCACGACAGAGGAGATAAACCAGGCAAGCTACTGACATGGTTAATTAGCAGGGAGGAAAAGACGAAACCAGTAACGAAAATACTGGGAGCCACTGGAGCACTCCTACACACCCAACAGGAGATACATTGCGCGTTTACTAGCCTCTATGACAAGCTATACCGCTCTTGCCTGCCTACTCCTGCTCCGGACACTGAGGAATACCTCAGTTCGATACTGCTACCGACACTTAGAGACGCCCAACGCGACGACCTAGCGGCGCCCATCACCTCAGAAGAACTCCGGGTAGTCATAGCGGCGTTCTCCATTGGGAAATCCCCGGGCCACAACGGACTCCCAGCGGAGTTCTACAAGGCATATCCAGACCTCCTGATCCCTGAACTGATCAAAATGTGTGAGGCAGCGATGGAAGACTCCTCATTACCGCCCTCCCTAAATGAAGCCACCCTGGTCTCCCTCTTAAAACCCGGAAAAGACGGGACGCAGTTGGGTTCATACAGGCCACTTGCCCTCCTGAACACCGACTATAAAATATTAGCATCCACACTGGCCCGGAGACTAGCCCTATACACGCCCACACTGGTCCACGCAGACCAGAACGGTTTTGTACCCACACGTAGTACATCACAAAATATCCGCCGGCTATTTAGGGTACAGGAATATGCGAGGATGCCTTGGCCACGGTTGGGATGTCTTGTACTAGATCTGGAAAAGGCATTTGATTCAGTGGAATGGCCGTATCTCAGAGCAGTAATGCAGAAGTTCGACCTGGGAGAGGCGTACACGGATATGGTCGGCCTCCTCTACCAGACGCCCAGCGTACGGGTCCGGATTGGGGGCCTCCTGTCAGACACCATACAAGTCAGGTGGGGCACGAGACAGGGCTGCCCCTTGTCGCCACTGCTTTTTTCCTTAGCGATGGAACCGCTGGCGGAATTGCTGAGGAGGCAGGGTGCAGAATGGGGCATTCCATTGATAGATGGCACGCACGCGGTCTCGCTGTACGCTGGCGACCTGCTCCTCTACATTAGAGACCTCACACAGATACCGCAAGGACTCACGGACTCCCTACGAGAATTCACGGCCCACTCGGGACTGAAAGTTAACTGGGGGGAAATCCGGGGTTTACCCCTTTCACCCCGACATGCAGGAATGTGAGGTGCGACTAGGGGGAACGACGCTGACCTGGCACGCAGGCACCTTCAAATACCTAGGCATCCACATCTACCGGTCCCCGGCAGACGTGCTGGACGGCAACTTGGTCAGAGCTATCTCTTCCCTGCGAGCCCAAATGGCTTTCTGGGGCACACTCCCATTGAATGTCCCAGCCAGAGTCACCCTAACGAAAATGATTGCACTACCGAGACTCCTTTACTATTACTCAAATATACCCGTGCACATTCCCACCCGGATTTTCAGAGAGCTAGAGACTATGGTACGGGCGCTCATTTGGAACACAGGGAGGCCCAGAGTGGCGCTGAAAAAACTATACGCCCCGACACTAACGGGGGGGACTTGCGGTCCCCAATCAGGAACTTTACTATCTTGCGGCGCAGCTTCAGTGGGTGGTGGGCTGGCTCGCGGGGAGGAACCTGAACGATACGGCCTCGGAAACACCGGCCTTGACCCAAGCACGGGCACTCGCGCTGTTCCACCCCTTAGCTAAAGCAACCCGCGGAACACAGCTACACCTCACGGTGGCACTTAAATGCTACAAACGCGCACTAAGACTCACGCGGAAGGTCACACCCTACGCCCCTGCACTCCCACTGCAGGGCACGCCCAGAATCGGAGGAGTGATCACTGCGACCTTGTTAGAAAGCTGGGAGCGTGCGGGGATAGAAACGATGGCGGATTTGTACAAAGATAGCACCCTGATCCCGTTTGGGAGCCTGGTGGAGGACACCGATTTGCCGACGGGGCAATTCCTACTACATGCCTCCATGATCCGAGAATTCACGAGACACTGGGGAGACATGACGGAGGAACCTCAGACACACCTGCTGATGCAGTACCTCCACATCATGGGGAATGGGTCCCATGTGATACATTGGCTGGCACAGGCATTACAATCACACACAACATGCACGCTCCAACCACTGAGAGACAAGTGGACAGTTGACAGAGGGAGGGACTGGACGGACAAGGAGTGGGAGAGAATCCTGGAAGGACCACGCCACATACCCTGCAACTCTAGATTTAAAATCAAACAATTCTACATCATACACAGGGCATATCTGTCCCCCGATAAAATTAACCGATACTTTGCACTAGACACCTCCGGCTGCCCGCGTTGTTCGTTGCTAAACGCTGACCTTCTGCACATGCTGTGGGCATGTCCCAGGCTGCAGACGTACTGGCAGGATGTAACTGCACTGTTAACGAAAGGTGCAGGAACAGAACTAAGATATACTTGGGAAACTTGCGTGCTGGGGTTGTTCAAGAGGATGAAGCAAAACAAAGCCCATGCCAGGTTCTGGGATCTAGGACTGATAACTGCTAAACGACTCATAACGCGACATTGGAAAGACGCAAACCCACCGCAGATTAAACATTGGTGCGCCTCTCTCACCTACTGGGCGACAGCAGAAGGCACGGTTCTCCGTAGAGAAGAGACCGCGGGACGGAGAGCCATACCGATTGCGCAGACCTGGGACGACCTCCTACAGGCCTTCAGCAAGGCATGTCAGGAGCAGGGTATAACATAGGCAAGGCGACCCCCTTATGGCATGAAGACATGCAGATGGGGAGAGACATGCGGTAACACCATGCCGATTGGTACACACACACACATGGGACACGGAGTCATAACCTAGCCTTGCTCCTCCCCCCTCCGCCCACCACCCCTCTCCCATTTCCCCCCCCCCCCCCCCCCCCCCCCCCCGGGGACGACCGACCATGCAACCAGCTGACGCAGAGCCACACCTCCCCAACATTAGATGCACCCTGCCGCTCATCCACACACACCGACTCACATATGCAGAACATTCCCATCTCGCATGGACACGACACCTGGCCACGGGACTTTGACAATCAGAGCCGTAATGCAGCACCCCCTTCCCCTCGAGTTAATGTTCGCCCCTCCCCGATATTTCTTTTACTTCCTCCCTCTGTTCGGAGGTTGGTTTCACAGACTGTTGCTCCCCAGTTGACAGCGCTGTACTTTCATGATTAACGGACACATTCATGAACACATGCCATACGGCAGCCCACGCCACATTCATCTGCTGACATACGACAATGGCCATGAAGCGCTCACAGACAGCAGCATCACCACACCGACCTAAGCGGCCGATCCGCCCAGAGAGGTCACTTCTTTGGGGAACAACACGCCGTAACACAAAGTATGAGGTTGTGGGCAACATTGAGGGCAACGAACCAAGGGCGCACCCTGGACGACAGGGTGAGCCGGGTACTCTGGTGGGATAGATGACGCCACATACAATGATGTGTAACGAGGGAATGTCATCTGGTTATATTGCCGGGGTTTTTCCCACTGATGCCAACTGCCCAGTTCTGTGACGATTGTACTTACCAGAATAATGACTGCCATTATTGTTTCCATATATAATGCACATGCTCGCCAGATTTCTGCTTCCTCATTGAAATATGCTCACAGTGATGTAACTGTATGTTAAGTGTTTCAATAAAACATATTTAAAAAAAAAATGAGGCTTTGGCTGCAGCAGCAACCAATGCTCGTCTGCCACTGTGCCCTGAATGTATCCTATGTTATTGGAGGAGCATTTCATTCACCCCATGCCGAAACTACTCTTCTTTCCCTTCACCAATGATCACTTTTACCACCTGCTCAAAGCAAGTGATAAATAGTAGCGTTAAACCCTTTGAAATAGGCATCACAAGGCAGAATTCCTCACAATAATAAGGTGCTACACAGTTATGTCCTACTCCCAGGGGTCTAACTCACAGAAGGCAGAAATCCATGCAGGGATATCAGCCGCTAATGATAACTGTAGCCACCAGGAAATTATGTATGGCATTCTGCTCAACTCTTAATCGGGTCCCTAGTCGTGAAGGAATAGGCAGAAGTACCTAATAGCAGAGTAGTGTGACTAACCAGTTGCATATTTAATCTCAAAATGTTGGCTGTTGAAAAAGATCTTTCATACTGCAGGGTAACATGTCTTAGAATTTGAACAAAGGTTGATCCAGATTCTTTTTGCAAACATGTTTGTTACCTGATCTGTGAATAATGATCTTATGTATGTATAGTATAGATTGTAGGTTCCTTTTACGAAAGCAGTATATGTATCTCCAAATGAGTGTTGTATTGAAAATATCCGTAACACTGTGCTTCACTTGTTTATTTTGCGATCTTTAGGCAATCTGCATCCAGAGCAAGCCGTGCTCTAATGTTTGAAGAAGAAAGTCAAAGTATGGGCCTTGCAATTACCAACTTGAGTGAGAAGAGTCTACAAGAAACAGGAATAAACCTGCAGGTAAAATGCAAAACCTCATATAGTTCCCACTTTCTGTAAATCCTAAACCGTGCCTGTATCGGATGGATACATCTACCTGCATATACCTCACCTTATCAGTACCCCGTGACACCAGACTGGATCTGGACATTTTTCTGGGCAGTTACGCAGACTACTAGGTGGTACTGTGTGGTTCCACGTCAAGAGCACAATATAAGCGCTACCTCTGGGCATCAATGTCAGTTCCTTTCTTTCCACGCCTTCCAATGCGGATCTAGAGCTCGCTCCATCACCTGAAAGAAAAGATTTCCCAAAACATTTTCCAGTGTGCAAGGTCATGTCTCCTGCTAAAATGACTAGTTTTTAACCCTGCAAGGATTGCCACAAACAGATATCAGTGGCAAGCCCTCAGAAAGTCTCTGCCTGGGCTCCTCACATGTCTCAAGCCTTGCAGCAATTGTGCTCAGATGAAGCCGAAGGCTATCTGTGACCACAAGACCTAACTGTGGCCAAGTATCGCAGAAAGGCTCAAAAGACCTGGTTGAAGTCGAGGATGAATTCTCTGTCTCTAATTTGCCTCCAAACACCAAAGTCTAAAGTAGGTTCAAAGAAGAAAAAACACAAGAAATGGAAACATGGTTTCCCTTCTTCCAACCACTCTTTTCAGGAGAAGTCATATGAACGTTAGGGTACCCTCAGGTCTCAGTTCCTTTCACAGCAATCTGCAGTGAGGGCAGACCTCTTCAGGACCACACCTCTCATTTAATGAGGCACTTACAGACGCTATTTTGAACACCAAGGAAATACCAGAATCTTAAATACCTGTAAACAGACTGATAGCCATACAACACAGGTCAGCTCAGGGGACCAGACTTTACTTCGCTAACCCCATAGAGCCAGTGTTTTAAGCCTCCACGAATACACTTAACCCAAATACGGTTCCACCTAACCAGAGACTCAAAACGCGTTCAAGAAGTATATGTTCTCCTCTGCCCGGCTTGCCTTCAGGTCCCAAAATGTTAGTTGTCTCCTGGGATGTTACTTGCACGCATTGTGGGACATGGTAAATGATATCTTGCCCACAGTCCCGATTGACCTTTGCTCCAACCTCCAACAAATAATTCAGTATGGTCAGGATGCAGCGCAGTACGTCATGCGATCAGGCCTGGACACTACTGTCTGCGTAGGGCAGTTTGTACCAGTATGGTGCTTCAATGCCATGCTTTGGTACAATTAACAGGCTTTTCAAATGATGTCCCAGCGTCACTGATGTATATGTCATTTGAGAGTATTCGTCTCTTTAGAGACAAGGCAGACACTGCACTAGAGCGCTTGAAAGAAAGCACAGAGTGCTCTCTAAACCTCACACTGTCTATACTGCAGTTTCCTCAACAATATCACCCCTTTCGAGGCTTCAGAAGAGGCATCCAGCATTGTCAGTGCCAGACCCTCTCTCTAAAACAGACCTCCCAAGCCTTTTGAGGTAGAGGTTAGGAATCCAGCCAACAGTGTCTAGGCCCTCGAGGAAAACAAACTACCTAATCCTCCTCCCCTCCAGCTGCAGAAAAATGCCTTTAGTTTATCCTCGGTTACATTCTGCCAACCGGTTGAAGGCCAGATAAGCTGTTGGAAAGCATCATATTGGACAGATGGGTGCTTCAAATTGTCCAGTATGGTTAAGCCTTACCCTTCCTGTCCAGCCCTCCAAACATACCATCTTTCCCACGACGGCTTGCAGAGGACCACTTGTCCATTCAGCTGAAGGAAGCCCAGTGTCTCTTGACCAAGGGAGCTAGGTAGAAGGTATCAGAGGTCAGGATTGGCTGCTACTCCTGTTACTTCCTGGTGCCAAAAAGGACAGATTTTAGAACTTCACCCTCTGAACATTATACTCACAAAGAAATAGTTCAAAATGCTCACTCTGGCAATCCCATTGACATCTCTCGGATTCTACATCAATGGGCCAAATTCACACCTGACTCCTTCACAGAGGCTACCCTTCATTGGAGGTATCCAGGATACTGTGCTGTTTCAAGCTTTTTTCCGCCTCGATGAGTGGGCTATAATCCTGATGTTCAACGTCTAACCTGGATCTCAGTGAGAGCAGCTCTGAGGCTTCTTGGCCTCCTGCATCCTGTTAGTGGACCACACCAGTTGTCACATTGAGGCTCTGCAGTGTTTTCTGAAGTCTCAGTGGGCTCAGCATCAAGGAAATATTTCAGATTTCAACCATGTGTCGGAGGAGGTTGCAAAATAACTGTAGTGGTTGGCTACAGGACTGCAACTGGACCAGTGCCAGCTCCTTCTCTCTGCCCCACCCAGACCTACCGATTGTGACGAATGGATCATTGCTGGGTTGAGGAGGTCATCTGGGAAAGCTGGAGATCATAAGCCTCTGGTCTCCGGCAAAAATCCGCCTCCACATCAATCTGTTGGACTTGTGAGGGATTTGCTTACCACTAAAGGCATTCCTCCCATCTATTAATGAGGAATGGTTGCAGGCTGGCAGCACTGCCCATTGGTACTGTAACAAGCAGGGCGCAGTGTGATCGTAGGTCCTGGGCCAAGGGGCTCTGTACCGCTTGAACTGACTGAGTCGGGTGAACAACTCCCTGGTTGTGTAGCACCTAGTAGGTTATTTGAACACCAGGGTGGAGAAAATCAGCTGGCTTTTCCTAACTAATCACAAATGGCAGCTACACTCCGAGGTAGCCGAGGGCAACTCCCATCAATGTAGAGAAACCTATCTTGATCTTTTTGCCACCAAAGAGAAAGTGCAGTTTTTAAAATGTTGCCAGTTGGAGCTCCCTGGCAGTTCTTGCTGGAAGATGCCTTTTGATTTGACTGGAGCTCAGGGCTCCTGTATGCCTTCTTTGCTCTACCTCTCCTGCACAAAGTTATAAAAAAGATAAGAACTACTTGCCACAAGTCATCCTAGTGGTGCCAGATTGGGCAAGGAGAGGGTGGTACAAGGAACTTCTAGCCTTGAGCGTCTGTAGTCTGATCCAGCTGCCTCTTCAGGATGACCCCCTGTCCCAACAGCAAGGCAGGGTCCTACACTGAGACTGACAATTCAGACCTCCTTGCTTGTAAATTAAATGACCAACAGTTGGCAGCCTATGATCTCCCTCTCAAAATATTGAATGTCATTTTGGCAGCCAGTTGTATTGCCCCTAAAACCATATATGCTGGAATATGGGAGATGTTTTGTTGGTGTACTTCTCAGGATATCCAACCCTCAGAAAACCAATTATCTGATGTTCTTCCTATCTTAAGCCCAGCAGGCCTTGCTCTGTCAACAATTAAAAGATATCTGTCAGCCGTATCGGCCTTTTTATGATTGGCTGATTAGCCATCTTTGTTTGTATCACTGTTTTCTAAAACAGGGGACCCATATGTTCTCACCAAAACCCTTTGTCAGGTCCAAGTGGGGCCTTCGTCTGGCTCCAACATTCCTGATGTGCACCTCATTCAAACCAGAGGGCAATTGAAGACAGTGATCCTTATAACGATCGTATCAGCTCATCACATGAGTGAGGTATAAGCGCTTTCTGTCCGGTAACTGTACACCACATGTTTTCAGAGAAACCAGTGCTAAGGACTAAAGCAGCGTTCTTCCAACAGTTGTAACAACTTTCTACACTGGGCAGTCTATCATGCTGCCAGTGTTCTTCACCCCAACTCATCCATCTAAGGCCGAAGAGAGCCTATTGTCCAGACACGAAGAGAGTTCTGAACTTTTACATTTATTGTACCAAGAAATATTGGGTGGACCATCAGTTCTTTGTGGAGTTCTCTGGGACAAAGAGGGGAACAGCATTGCACAAACGAACCATCTCCAGATGGATTGTTGTTTGTAAAAAGATCTGCTATGGCCTAGCCAGGAAATAGCCTCTGGAAAGCCTGTGAGCTCATTCCATCAGAGCAAACGTTGTTACCATTGAGTTGGTGTGCGGAGCACCTGTTTTGGCCATTTGCTAGGCTGCAACGTGGAGGTCAGTTCACACTTCATGAATTAATACTGACTGGATATCCAGGTCCAGCAGGAGGAGCACTTTACCTGTTTGGATTTTCAGGTCTGACCCCTTCCACAAACCCACAACCTGCTGCGCGTTCTGTTTTGTTATCTATTCACAAGGTGAGGAACCTGCGGCTAGAAGTATCCATCAGTAGAACACGTTGCTTTCCTTCTATAGCACTCTTTTTGGTGTATATTCTATCTAGCCACAGATTCCTCACAAACCCACCCTCCTCTCCATTCCTGTGGAGCAAACTAATTTCGTCCTGTTATATTTGAGGGTCTTTAGTTGGCAGAGGTAGGTACCTTTGACCAAATAGGGACCCTTGCGTCTAGTAAGGGTAAGGGGGTACACTCCTAAAATAACCCCTGCTCACCCCTTGGTAGCTTGGCACAAGCAGACAGGCTTATCTCAGAGGCAGTGTGTAAAGCATTTGTGAACACATACCGTAACCCAGTGACAACACTACAGATGGACACCACACAAATTGTAGTGTAAAAATAAGTTTAACACAAGACCACAAACAACAAAAATCCACAATACTGTACTTACAAATAGTATAAATAGCTTAGTTCTCTAGATGTATAATGCAACACTTTGAGTTCAATGTACCTTTGGATGCGTAACGCTATTCAACGAAAGTGTTGCAGGGAAGGTGATGCATCGGTTCCTTACACGCAAGAACGGTGATGCGTCGGGTCCCTACTGCTGCTTAGGGGATGAGTCGGTTCTTCTCCGCGTGGGGAGGTGAGGCATCGGTTTCTTACTGCGCTTCTGTGGCGATGCGACCAGCAGCGCTATGATGCGATGAAGATCCGGTGTAATGAAACAAAATGACATTGTCTTCTTGATGCGACAACGATGCGTGCACACCCAACGGTTGTGCTGCGACTCCACTATTCTTCTGAGCCGCAACAGGCCCTGCGACACGCTTCTCCGGTGATGCGACGGCATCTGTGACACTTCTCCGGTGATGCGAGGCGCTTCAGGTGTTGCCATGGCGACAGCGGTGGCACGCCTCTGCGATGATGTGACAACGTCTGCTGCGACGGCGACACACTTCTCCAGTGATGCGATGACAACGGCTGTGGCAGCGACACGCTTTTATCTTGAGTCACGCTTCCAGCTCCCAGCAACACACAGTCTCTCCGAAGGCCCAGCACAACAGGAGGCACTTCAATTACCAGCAAGGGAAGGCAGGGGAGCTGGTGGGTGAAGTCTGTTGTCCCTGAGACTTCAGCAGGAGGCAAGCTCTAGCTCAAACCCTTGGAGATCCTTTACAAGTTGATTTTAAAGTAGCACAAAGTCCTTTCTCCTTTCTTTGGCAGTCAGGCAACCACTGTAGGCCAATCCCCGAAGCAGCACTCAGCTTAGGGATAGTCTCCTCCTCAGTTTCTCTGGTTCCTCTCCTCAGCAAAGGTTCTTCTTGTTTCCCAATAGTGATCTAGAGTTCTGGGGTCTGGGTCCCCCCCTTGAATACACCTATTCTCTTTGTTCTCTGAAGGCAGAGAGGCCTTTGACTGGTCCAAACCAGTTCTGGTCAGTCCTGGAGCACTTTGTTGACAAGACTCCTTCTTTCCTTTCACAGTGTAGGCCAGAGACCTCAGGCGCAGCACAGGGGGCGGAGCAAGCATTGTGGAGGGAGGCACAGCCTTATTCAGGTCCCAGATGTTACTCCTCCCTCTCAGCTTCATGCAGATCTCTCTACTCAGCCCTGTGCTGACTCACCTGTCTCTTGGAATCCCCCAGCCCTGTCACTTAAACTCCAGACAAGGAATACACAACCTAGCAGAGGAAGGCTTGGATAGTTAGGTAAGAAAATACCCACTTTTTTTCAAACACAGAATGTTAAAACCAACTTAACTAAAAGATTTATTTTATCATTCTGAATTCAGGCATACTAAACTCTAATTCCTACCTAGTTCCTTGAGTAAGTTAGGATTATAACATGTAATATTCATTCTGGCGTATGGGGAACAGGTAGACTTGCAATAGTGAAAAACGAAAATGGCTGTAATTCACTATTAGGAGGACATGCCACACACACCAGGGCATGTCCCACCTTTTACCTAAAATGCAACCTCCCCTTGGGCCTACCACAGGGGTTACTAGAATGCAGAAAAGGGAAGGTTTATGGACTGGCAAGTGGGTCAATTGCTCAGTCATCATGGCAGTACCAGATTGCACACAGACTCTGCAATGGCAGACCTGAGACACACTTTTACAGGCTGCTTCTGTGGGTGGCACAACCAGTGCTGCAAGCCCACCAGCAGCATTTGGTTTACAGGCCCTGGGCGCACTCAGTGCTCTGTACTAGGGTCTGACAAGTAAACCAAACCAACCAATCATGGAATCACTAATCCATACATCAATGTACAATACAGAGCACTTGCAGTGTGGCTCTGAATAGCAGTGGCACAGTGCCCAAAACATCTGTAACCAGCACAAACACATGCTGCAACAGCAAAAAATGGAAGGGAGATCCTCGCCAACAGTGCCAGATCTAACATGTGTCCCCTCCAGCTGAAATGTGGGAAAAACTACCCTACCTCCCGGGAGTTCTCATCACGAAGGTGGAAAAATCTGGACAGACCATCAGCATTGGCGTGTTCTGTACCAGAGCGGTGTTTCACTGTGAAATCCATCCCCTGTAGGGAAATGGACCACCTCAACAGCTTTGGATTCTCACCCCTCATCTGCTTCAATCATCTGAGGGGCCTGTGGTCTGTCTGAACCCGGAAGTGAGTCCCAAACAGGTATGGTCTCAACTTCTTCAGTGCCCAGACCACAGCAAATGCCTCCCGCTCAATCGCACTCCACCTCTGTTCCTGTGGAAGTAACCTCCTACTGATGAAGGCTAAGGGTTGATCTAGGCCCTCCTCATTCATCTATGACAAAACAGCCCCCATACCATGCTCTGAAGCGTCTGTCTGAACGATAAAATCTTTTGTTTAGTTGGGTGCCAGGAGCACGGGCGCTGGCAGTTTTCAGGGCCACAAAAGCTTTCTGACAGGTGTCAGTCCAAATCACTTTCTTGGGCTGCTACCGTGAATTCAGCTCTGTGAAGGGGGCAACAATGCTGCCGTACCCCTTGACAAACCTCCTGTAATACCCAGTGAGTCCTAAAAAAACTCTCACCTCTGTCTGGGTCTTCGGGGCTCCCAAGCCAGGATGGTTTCAATGTTGGGCTGTAGGGGGACCACCTGTCCACTCCTAACCTGGTGTCCCAAGTACACCATGGAACCCTGGCCAATCTCGCACTTACTCGCCTTGATCGTGAAGCCTACCCTCCGCAGCGCCATCAACACTTCCCAGAGGTAGCGCAGATGTTCTTCCCAACTGGTGCTGAATACTGCAATGTCATCCAGGTAGGCGGCACTGAACTCTTCCAGTCCAGCCAACACCTGGTTGACCAACCTCTGAAAGGTGGCGGGGCATTCTTCATCCCAAAGGACATAACCCGAAACTGGTAGTGCCCATCTGGTGTGGAGATGCTGACCTCTCTCTCGCCCCATCCGTCAAGGTGATCTGCCAGTACCCAGACGTTAGATCAAACGTGCTGAGGTACTGGGCAGCCCCTAAACGATCGATGAGCTCATCAGCTCTGGGGATGGGGTGTGCGCCAGTCCTCATGACTGAATAGAGCCCTCTGTAGTCCACACAGAACAGGAGTTCTGGCGTGGCGCCCCGTGCAGCAGCCTTTGGGACCAAGACCACGGGGCTGGCCCAAGGACTGTTCGAGGACTCAATCACCCCTAACGCAAGCATCTTGGAGACCTCCTCCTTGATGCAAGCTCTCACCCTGTAAGTGTTGTGCTTCACAGGAGGACTGTCCCCAGTGTCCACATCATGGATGCACCATTCTGTGACACTGGGAACCAGGGAGAAAAGATCAGAAAACTGTCCCAGGAACTGGTGACCGTCTTTCTGTTGCTCCGGGGTCAGGGTGGAAGAGAGGTTCACACATCCACTGACCCATCTCGTTCTGTCGCAGACATGAGGTCAGGAAGAGGCTTAGTCTCCTCCTCCATTCCAGCATCTGTCACTAAGAGCATGCCCACTTCGGACCTCTCCAAGAGGGGCTTCAGGTGGTTGACATGCAGGACCCGCAAGGGGTTCCTGGGAGACCGCAAGTCCACCAAGTAGGTAACAGGACTATTGTGCTCCACCACCTCAAATGGTCTGGTCCACTTATCCTGGAGCGCGCAGGGCTCCACTGGGGCCATGACCCACACTTTCTGACCAGGCTGAAGCTCTACCAGAATGGCATTCTGGTCGTACCACCGCTTCATCTCCTCATGGCTGGCTTCCAAATTCGCCTCAGTGAGTTGCCTGAAACGCCTAGTCTGGTTCCTGAAGGCCACCATGTAGTTATATACATCCTGGGCAGGTTTCCTGGGAGATTGCTCCCAGCCTTCCTTGACCAGACTCAGAGGTCCTCTCACTAGGTGACATAGAGAAGCTCAAAGGGGCTGAACCCTAGAGATTTTTGTTGCACCTCACGGTATGCAAAGAGCAGACATGGTAAGAGGACGTCCCCCTTACGCCTCATAGGTTCCTCAAGACCCATAATCATGCCTTTTAGGGTTTGGTTGAATCGCTCAACCAACCCATTGCCTTGGGGGTGGTAAGGAGTGGTGAACTTAGAAGTTTATTCACACTCCTGCCACAGGGACTTCATATACTTGGAAATGAAGTTGGTACCTTGGTCAGACACTACCTCTCTAGAGAACCCCACTCTGGAGAAAATTTCCATCAGTGCCCGTCCCACCACTGGAGAAGTCACTGTCCTCAGAGGTATGGCTTCCGGGTAGCTTGGTCCACCAAGACCAGGATGAACCTGTTGCACATTGCTGTCTTGGGGTCCAGTGGCCCCACAATGTCAATACCCACCCATTCAAAGGGGGTGCTGACCACAGGGAATGGCTAGAGAGGAGCCTTCTGCTTCTTCCCACTCTCTCAGCTTGCCTGGCAGGTCCTTTAATGAGTGTCTGAACTCTTGCACATTTGGAGAAAAGTGGGTGACAAGCCTCTCAAAGGTCTTGTCCTGCCGCAAATGTCCTGCTGAAGGCACATCATGAGCCAGCCCCAGTAGGAAGGCTCTGAAGCGCTGGGGGACCACCAGCAAATGGGCTGACCCAGGCTCAGCAACCTTAGGTTCTGTAGTAGGGGATCTCTCTGTATAGTCATAATCTGTGAATAGTCCCGCCCATGTGCGTGGACCCCAGAGCAATCGAAATAGTCTCTTTAGCTGTCCTCTTCTGCAGACCTGCGTAGACACTTAAGAGAAAATCAAAGACAAATAATGCAGCCTGACATTAACAAGGCTAGGTGAAAAAAGGATGGCCAAATAATAAATTTACAAATTTTGCTAGGTTTCACACATGAAGAAACTCCCCTTTACAAAAATCCTTTGTAATGATAGAGAGGAAGGGTTGTACAAGCAAGCTTCATAGGCTGTCATTATGTGTCTGGAAAAGGGATACTGTGTCTTTAAGGAACACTCCAGAGACCCTCGGTATCCCATGATGCACAGCCAAGGGCAAGTTACTTCCACTTCTTTTTTCCGGCTCCTGCTAGCAGGACCCTGGAGCATTGAGCTCTACCTTAATTGGTATTTCTTAAATGTTTGGAGCTTTTTGTAAAGTTTTAAGTTTTTTACTCGACGTCTGAGGTCTTTATCTTCCATTTGCTGTCTTCTTTGGACAGCTAGGCCACCTAATTCTTGTCAAAATGGCAGCTTTATTTGACAAGTGCCCTGAGTGTGGCAGAAAGAAGGCCAAATCCGACTCACACAGGGTTTGCATACTGTCTTCCATCCTCGCATGTACCTGACTCCTGTTCCATCTGCAAATCTTTCTACAGGAGGACCTTGCGTGACAGGAAGAAGATCCGTCTTCAAGGCCTGGAGCAGAGAAGACATCAGGAGACCGGTAGGACCTCTGGGCATGGAAGGACTCTTTCTTCATCCTCTGCTCGTGCATCAGCCTCTGGGGGGCTCCCCAGTCACAAGAAGGCCCAGAAACGGCACAGGTCCCGGTCGACGTCGATGGCTATGACGTCAAAAGGTATGACGACGATATGTTCCCCGTCGACCCAGGGCTCTGGGTCAAAGCGACGTCAATGCTCAGCGTCGAGGGGAAAGACGTCGAGACCTCGGACGAGGTCGGCGTTGAGGACTTCGCAGATGACGTCAACACATCATCGGCGTCGATCTGAGTTCCGAAGGGATCGGCACTCGTGTCAAGGCGACACTGCCGTTCGCCGTCGACGTGCAGGTCGGCGTCGAGAAGGAGATCGTCAACGTCGTGGAGCAGATCGACGTCGAGGAGCAGATCGACGTCGAGGAGCAGATCGACGTCGAGGAGCAGATCGACGTCGAGGAGCAGATCCACGTCGAGGAGCAGATCCACGTCGAGGAGCAGATCGACGTCGAGGAGCAGATCGACGTCGAGGAGAAGATCGACGTCGAGAAGAAGATCGACGTCAATCGACGTCAAGGAGAAGATTGATGTCAAGGAGAACATCTAAGTCAAGGAGGAGATCGAAGTCAAGGAGGAGCTCGAAGTCAAGGAGGAGCTCGAAGTCAAGGAGGAGATCAACGTCAAGGAGAAGATCAACGTCAAGGAGAAGATCAACGTCAAGGAGAAGATTGATGTCAAGGAGAAGATAGACGTCAAGGAGAAGATCGACATTTAGGAGAAAATCGACGTTGAGGAGGTCCACATCTAGGAGATCATCCTCAAGTAGCCGGTCGCCCTCGGTGTTCAGTATTTCCACATCGGATAGTCCTCGGTCATGGCGACAACAGCACTCGTCTTCGGGGGATTCTACCTCCAGAGCACCCTCTTAGAGGCCTGCTCGCAAGAATACGGGAGTGATTCGGACATCGGATTCGGAATACTCCAGAACCTACTCACCATCTAGGTCTCCGGAATTGGCTGAGGTTCCTCGGCACTCGCCTTCGCGGCCTAGAACACCAACGCCGCCTCCTCCTCTGCCTCATCCTCCTCCTCCTTCACCGCCACCGCCTCCGACAAAGCCTCTGACTCTGGCTCCACCACCTCTTCATCCTCAACCGCCTGTGCCGGTGATCCCGGCTGTACCCCATATTCCACGATCTTGTTCTCGGACGAGGCATCGCTCTCGCAGCAGGCACCGATCTTCTACTAGATCACGACATCGTTGTCGCAGAGAGAGGCTGCGATCCAGGTATACAAGGAACACAGATTCCTCTAGTGGCAGGAGGTACTCGCACTCATTGTCGGACTCTCCACCTATGAGTGTTTCCCCAGTGGATGACATCGCCACGTTTCAGGACGTGCTGTTGAGGGGAGCGGTGAATCTGGGGATCGCACTGGCTGTGTCTACCCCATCCACCTCGGTCATCTTCGAGATGCTCCAACGGAAACACCTCTCAAGTCTGTTGCTTCCTTTGGTGCCCAGTTTGGAGGAACGGGCTATTGAACTGTTCCTAACGCCTGCCTCTGTGAAGTCTGCTCCATCGAGGCATCTATACAACGTGACCCGGTCTCTAAGGCAATTTAATAATTCTATACTTTGAACCATGTGCATGTTACTGTTGTTTTCTACATAACAATTACTCCTCTTTTTTATTTTTTAGGGGGTAGTATGCAACACGTTTTCTTGCCTTTTTAAAAAAAAACTTTTCCAAAAGGCAGTCTAGAAGAACCAGGAGGTAACTGAAGTTATGTTCTACAAGTTCCAAATTAATTCAGTACCAAACATAAATATTGAGAAAAAAAGTGTGAGGACATTATGACCCCTCACGGGCGAACCACCAACAGGGTAACTGGTAGGTTCGAGGCATGTGGGCTGCTGAATTCATATCTGTGCATAGATCGCCGCCTAGTGTTGGGTCCGGATGATTGCACATTGTTGTCCTGGAAGAGTCTTCGAAGTATCACGAGATAGGTGGCTCCTCCCCTGGACTACAGTGCGCATGGGCATCGCCTCCATCCCCAGATTGTTTTTTTCTGCCATTGGGTTCGGATGTGTGTCGGTTCCCTCTGTCGGAACCGATAGTTGTTAACTCTTTTAACTCGAGACCAAAAGGTCTTTAGGCTTGGCGCCGGTATCGTTTACGTTCGGGTTTACTGTTTCTTCAGCTCCGAACTCTCGCTGCCTTTCCGCGTGCTGTCGGCGCGGACGGGCCTACACGACGCTCCAGACATGGAACGGACTCCGTTTAAACGGTGCCCGGTGTGCAACGCGAAATACTCGCACCTCGACGTGCACCCAGTGTGCAACACTTGTCTGTCGCCGGACCACGACGAGGCCAGGTGTATGGCCTGCTCAAAGTTCCGGTGCAAGAAGACCCTCAAGATTCGTCGGGCTGCGAGACTCCAGGCCAAACTGTCTGCGCCCCCGCCGGACAACATCTTCGAAGAAGACGTTGGAAGCGACGATGTCCAACAGGTTTCGGACTCTAGCCCTGCGTTCGAGGGGGAGGCCTACGACGCAGGAGACGAGGAGTTTGACGAAGCCGGCGACGAGGTAGGGGACGACGATGGGGCCATTGCCACCGTGGGGAATAGCTCGGAGGAGGAGCATCCCCGGACTGACTCAGGGGTCGACCCCCTTCCTGCGGCCCAGGTCGAGGGATCGCCTTCGGGCCTTACCCGAGACCCTGTTCTTAGTCCAGCAGCCCCGCCTACGGGCCCGGCCACGGACATTTTAGAGGTGCCACTCACATTTCCGAAAACGAAAGTGAAGCCTTCGGGTTCAACACCTCCGGTTTCGAAACCGAAAGTGAAAGCGGTACAGAAGGCTCTGGAGGCGTCAAAATCTAAGACATTCAAAATGGCCGACATGGACAGTCCCGCCAAAATGGCCGACCCAAAGGCCTCAGGGTCGGGGCCGAAGGCGAAGTCGTCAGACGCGGCTGCGTCGGCGCCGAAGATGGTCGCGGTCGGTGACCCAAAGAAGGCTTCGAAGAAGCATCAAGGCGATCCCAGAGCTCTGGCTTCCCCGGCTCCGGCCGTCGGAGCCAAGGACGGTACCGCGTCGACTCCGAAGACGGTGCCTCTCGCCGACACCACTCCCAAGTCGGGGAAATCACGCGAGGCGGTCACTCCATCTCCAGCCTTTTCGAAGAAAGTCGAAGAGTCCCTGCAACGGATTCGGCAGGTCGCGGAGCTTCCCAACTCTGAAGCTGGGGTGTCGAAGCCCGCGCTGAAGCCGTCGAAGGCACAAGCGCCTATCCGCTTCACCCTGCCGCCTAAGTCGACGCCGAAAGCCTTCGCTTCGAAGCAGGGGGCTGGGGTGCCCTCGAAGGAGGTGTCGACGCCCAAAGCGTCTCCAGTGGCGTCTAAGCCTCGGCTCCAGCCACTCGCGGAGGAAGAGCGTCGTGAAGTCATCATCGACGCCAATACCGGGAAACTGTCCCTCCTCAAAAGGAAAATCACCACGGAGCCGGTGTTGGAACACTTTCGCATTCCTCTCAAAAACAAGAAGGACTCTGCAGGTACTTCAGCACCTTTGGCGCCGGTGTCTCCAAGTGACCTGCCGCGTTCCCCAACTCACTCCAACGCGGGGAATGGCGACGAAGAGGAGGTCGAGTACAACTATCCGGCGTACTCGGATCCGGAGGAGGAACATGAACCTTGGTCTGCCGGAGGCGACCCTGATGACCCGCAGTCGGGTCAGGAACCGCACCTCTTTGCGGCGAAAACTTCGCCAACAGAGGACTCTGCTGCCTTCAACGCGTTGATCGAAAGAGCTGCGGCTAACCACGATGTCGTGCTGCACTGCGATCCTGTGGATGTGGACTTTTTATTTGACACTTTCTCTGTGGCCGAAAAGTCCATCAAAACTTTGCCCATGCTCAAGGGAGTGCTCAAGCACGCGCAGGAGGTCTTCAAGGAGCCCACTCGGGCACGTGTCATCAATCCACGCATTGATAAGAAATATAAGGCAGCGCCCTCGGATCCAACATATATCAAGGGACATTTGCCACTGGACTCTTTGGTTGTATCCAACGCTCGCAAGAGGGCGAACTCACAGACGACTGGTGACGCTCCTCCCCCAGACAAAGAGTCTAAAATATTTGAGGCCTCAGGGAAACGGATTGCTGCACAGGCAGCTAACATTTGGCGCATCTCGAACACGCAGGCCCTACTTGCACGCTACGATAGGGCTCATTATGACACCCTAGAAGCACTGCTGCAGCACTTGCCTGACCAGTACAAGGAGGCAGGGGAAATGTTAATTCAAGAGGGAAAGCTCATCACAAACGCTTCCATTAAATGTGCGCTAGATGTGGCTGATACAGCCTCCAGGGCAATCAACACTAGTGTGTTGCTCAGAAGACATGCATGGCTTAGGATTTCAGGGTTTAAACCTGATATACAAACAACCATCCTGAACCAGACGGTTAATCCTGACCATTTGTTTGGACCTGAGGTTGATGCGACGCTTGAGAAAATGAAAAAAGATACAGACACTGCTAAGTCTATGGGGGCCCTTCAGTCTCAGCAGTTTCGGGGTGGTTCCTTTCGCCGCTCCAATACCAGAGGCACCTCAAGGGGTCAGGCATCGCAATCCACCCAGTACTACAAGGGCAATACCCAAACCTCATACACCAACAAGGGTAGAGGTGGCTACAGAGGCAACAACATCAAAGGCAGGGGACGTGGAAACAACAGCTCCAGGTCCACCGCCTCCAACAAGCAGTGACGCCTTGTCACTGCCCCCCGACCACACAACACCGGTCGGGGGGGAGACTCCAGCTGTTCCTGCCCGCATGGAAATCCATCACCACGGACAGGTGGGTCAAGTCTCTTATCCAGTACGGTTACTGTCTGGAACTTACTTCCACTCCACCGAACATACCTCCAAGAAGCCGTCCTATGTCCGGCGAGCACTTGCTCTTGTTGCAGCAGGAAGTTCAGGTCATGCTGCAAAAAGGGGCAATAGAGCTCGTCCCACTGCAGGGAAGGGGTACAGGAGTTTACTCTCTGTACTTTCTAATCCCCAAAAAGGACGGTTCCCTGCGGCCCATCCTGGACCTCAGGCCCCTCAACTGGTACATTCTCTCGGAGCATTTCCATATGCTCACGTTGCAGCAGGTACTCCCTCTGCTTCAGCAGGGGGACTTCCTGGCTACGCTGGATCTAAAAGATGCATACTTTCATATCCCCCTGCATCCTTCCCACAGGAAGTATCTCAGATTCACGATCCAAGACCAGCACTACCAGTTCAGGGTTCTGCCGTTCGGGGTCACCACAGCGCCAAGGGTCTTTACGAAGTGCCTAGCGACTGTGGCGGCGCATCTACGACGCCAGAACGTCCACGTCTACCCTTACCTGGACGACTGGCTCATTCAAGCAAAAACAGAACAACAGTGCGCCGACCACGTGTCCCGCACCATTCATCTCCTGCACGATCTGGGATTCTCTCTGAACTACCCGAAATCCCATCTCCAGCCCGCCCATGTACGACAGTATCTGGGCGCGACAATAAACACTCTGGCAGCCACTGCGCAGCCAAATTCAGTGAGAATCGCCAGTATCCAAACGCTGATCCAACGATTCAGACCTCAACACTCGCTTCCAGCGAAGGTGTTCATGCAGTTGATAGGCATGATGGCCTCCTGCATTTCCATTGTCCCGCACGCGAGACTACATATGCGTCCGCTTCAGGAGTGCCTGGCACGTCAGTGGACTCAGGCTCATGGGCAACTGACAGACCTAGTGTTGGTGAACGGTCAGGCATACAACTCTCTGCATTGGTGGAATCCACAAAACCTTTGCAAGGGCCGACCATTCCAAGAGCCTGTGCCACAGATTATCCTGACGACGGACGCTTCTCTCCAGGGATGGGGAGCGCATGTACTCCACTACACAGTGCAGGGACTATGGACACTACAGCAAAGGAAGATGCACATCAATGTGTTGGAACTGATGGCAATCTTCATGGCCTTGAAGGCGTTCAAAGTACATCTGTGCAATAAGGTCGTGTTGATCCGGACGGACAACATGACAGCCATGTACTACATTCAGAAGCAGGGAGGCACACACTCTCCGCAGCTGTCTCATCTGGCTCAGAGCATGTGGAAGTGGGCCATTCAGAGGAACATCTTCCTCATGGCGGAGCATCTCCCGGGCAAGGACAACCAGATGGCGGACCTGCTCAGCAGGCACAGCCATCATATGCACGAGTGGGAGATACATCCATCAGTACTCCAACCGTACTTCCAAAGGTGGGGTCTTCCAGAGATAGACCTGTTCGCCACAAAGGAGAACGCAAAATGCCAAAGCTTCGCCGCCAGGTTCCCACACCCGCAATCACAGGGCAATGCGATGTGGATGAACTGGTCAGGCAGATTTGCGTACGCTTTTCCCCCAGCACCTCTGATACCGCTGGTGGCACGCAAGCTCAGGCAGCACTCGATGACTCTCATCCTGGTTGCTCCAACGTGGGCTCGCCAGCCGTGGTACACCACGTTTCTGGAACTCTCCGTGGTACCGCATCAAAGGCTTCATCTCACTCCCAGCCTTCTGACGCAGAGCCATGGCGACATTCAGCACCCAGATCCGCAACAGCTCAACCTGGCGATCTGGCTCCTGAAGTCCTAGAGTTTGGCTACCTCAATCTTCCTCCCGATTGCATGAACATCATTCGGGAGGCAAGGAAGCCCACTACTAGAGCTTGTTATGCGGCTAAATGGAAGATTTTTGTCATTTACTGTGTTAACCACAATATTGACCCGCTAGATGCTTCCATTCAAAACATCATTTGTTACCTGTTCCACCTGTATCAATGCAATTTGGCGTACTCTTCCATCCGCATTCACCTGTCTGCTATGGCAGCATACCTCCAGAACAGGCAACACCTGTCACTTTTTAAGGTTCCTGCTATCAAGGCTTTTCTGGAAGGACTCAAGAGAGTCATTCCGCCAAGGACCCCACCAGCTCCAGAATGGAACCTCAATGTGGTTCTTACGAGACTGATGGGTCCTCCCTTCGAGCCACTGCACTCTTGTGAGCTACAGTTTCTGACTTGGAAGGTTGCTTTCTTAGTAGCAATTACATCGCTACGGAGGGTTAGCGAGTTGCAGGCGCTCACCATCCAAGAACCTTTCTTCCAAGTACATGCTAACAGGGTTGTGCTCCGCACTAACCCTACATTCTTACCCAAGGTTGTGTCTCAATTCCATATGAACCAGACAATTGAGTTGCCGGTGTTTTTCCAAAACCCAGAGACGCTGGCGGAGCGGATGCTCCACACCCTTGACGTTAAAAGAGCCTTGATGTACTATGTGGACAGGACAAAAGATTTTCGCAAAACCAAGCAGCTTTTCGTTGCTTTTGCCTCACACCACAAGGGAAACGCTATCTCCAAAGCTGGGATCGCTAGGTGGATTGTGAAATGCATTCAAATCTGTTACGCTAAAGCTAAACGCACTCTCACTATCCCACCAAGAGCCCACTCCACCAGGAAGTTAGGGGCCTCTATGGCTTTCCTAGGTAACATTCCCTTAGAAGATATTTGTAGAGCAGCCACATGGTCTACCACACATACTTTCACTAAACATTACTGTGTAGACGTGCACTCCAAACAGCAGGCAGCTGTTGGTCAGGCTGTTCTCAAGACACTTTTTCAGACTGCTGCAGCTGGCACGGGCGACCGCCGCTAATGGAGGGACTGCTATGTATTATTTGCACAGATATGAATTCAGCAGCCCACATGCCTCGAACTGCAAATGCTACTTACCAGTATGCATCTGTTCTTGGCATGTAGGGCTGCTGACATTCATATCGCCCACCCTCCTCCCCGGCGCCTGTAGCAGCTGCAGTCTTCATATATATATATATGCTCAATAGCATGGTCATCACTCACATGCTTCACTCCATCTCTGCCAATGGCTAAAAACAATCTGGGGATGGAGGCGATGCCCATGCGCACTGTAGTCCAGGGGAGGAGCCACCTATCTCGTGATACTTCGAAGACTCTTCCAGGACAACAATGTGCAATCATCCGGACCCAACACTAGGCGGCGATCTATGCACAGATATGAATGTCAGCAGCCCTACATGCCAAGAACAGATGCATACTGGGGGGCGTGGCTTGGACGCGAGGCGGAATGGCTGCTTAGACCCGCAGCTCCGCCGACCGAGCTAATAAATCCGGCATATATCCTTTTAAACGGACGGCAATCCCGGACCTCTCCCGCTCAGAAGCCCTGTGTAGTGTCGGGGGTTGCTCGCTGGAGGTCCGAATATAGAAGCGGGAAGATCGACCGCTCGGAACTGCCGCGGGCGGCCCGCGAGTGGAGTGCCGGCCTGGGACCAATTAAAAGCCGGGACCTCGCGTGAGTCGCGATCCGGAGGAGGGCAGTGGGGAGCCCGGCGCTGCGTGGCCTGCACACCGGGGGCCGGAAGGGGCACCCAACAACTCCGCGCTGAGCTGCAGAGGTACCTGACAAGACCGATCGCCTCCTCCTCAGCTCCGGAGTAACGTAACGGACTGGTTTGGCCCGAATCGGGGGCGCGCTGTGAGGCGGCGAGCTCTGAAGACTGTGCTACCGTCCTGCTTTGGGGCTGACCCGGTAAGGAGAATAGCAGGGGAGGCTGCCGACGGACCAAGAACAAGTGGGGTGCGAGGGTGCAATAATTGGCCTGCAGGCCCCCCGCGAGGCCAATCTGTGTAGAGGGGCAGGCAGAGGCGCCTGCTGAGAACATTACTTTGGTGGCACCCCCCCCCCCCCTGGGGTCGATTAACGCTTGTGGTGGCACGCTGCTTTTGAACTCCAGGAGCTGGGCACGGCTGCTGGAACCCTGAACTTTTGGCGCGAGACGCCATTTTGAACCGCCTGAGAGGGCTGCTCGGCTGCTGAAACTGACAAGCGGAGGGCATCCTGGCTACGAACTGCCTGCTAAACAAGCGTGCACAGCTCCAACTGCCTGCGAGGGCGCTGGAGTAGCCTCGGCCACGTGAGACACCTCAAGCTGCAGAACTTGCTAGACGGAGCCAGCGCACGACTAGGTTCTCTGCGCTCCCTCCGTTGAATTCGCCGGGCAGGATGGGGAAACCAGATACGCGACAGCCGAAGATCACCTTTGATAAGACCAAGCAGAAGACGACAGGCCAGGAGCCATGCGAGGAAGGGGCGGCCCAAAATGATAATGGGGGCGCGCACACTTCTGAAATTAAATCCATGTTTCAGGACCTCAAAACGAGTCTCCAAGGGATAGATAAAAAGATGGACGACTTGGCGGCGCGTATGGATGGCCTGACCAGACGCATGGACAAGCAGGATGGCAGGATGGACGTGATGGAAACGCGTGTGACGGAAACGGAGGAGAGTCATACTGCTATAGACCGGAAAATACGAGGCATGGACAAGGTCTTGACGCTAATCCAACAGAAGAATGAAGACTTGGAAGCCCACTCAAGACGCAACAACGTCCGCATAACGGGTGTGGCCGAAACGACCAACATTGCGAAAATGGAGGTGTACGTGGAGACCATGATGTCAGAACTATTCGGGTCAGGCCTCTCCCAAATGTTCCTGGTTGAAAGGGCGCACAGGACACTGGGGCCCCAGCCTCAACCGGGGGCTCCGCCGAGAGCAATTATAGCGCGCATACTGAACTACAGGGACCGTGACACCATTTTGCGCATGGCCAGAGATGTACAAGACCTCCAATATCAGGGAAACCACATCTCGATCTTCCCGGATTTCACCATGCAGGTTCAGGCGGCTAGGAGGGAATTCGTCCCGGCCAAGAAGATCTTCCAGCAGATTGGGACCAAATACTCGCTGATATACCCCGCCAAGCTGAGGGTGCAAGGCCCAGGCAAACCTTCCTTTTTTGTGGACGCCAAGGCAGCATTGAAATATGCAAAGCAACTTTCGCGAAATCAAAAGAATCAGCCGGCATCTGAGGAACCTGAAGAAAGAGCTGTTCTCAGTGACATAGAGTGACGGAGGGATGAACACTGAACCATCCTTGCGGTCGCTATGCGATGCAAGGGTCGGAAAGGCTTGCTGAGGGCCTCGGACACTGCAGATCCTTCATATTCAGATAAGTGTGCCATTACTGATACACGTGTGGTGGAGGGGGGAGGTCCACGCGGGAGCGCTGTCAGACTGGCGCTCGGTCGCCCTGGCATGAGTACAGGGTTAGTGTGCGAAAGACCCGCGTTCCCCGAGGGATGACTCCCATTGTAACTGAACTATTGAATTGCATTACAGGGTGTTTGATGTTTGGGTGGGGGGGGAGGGATAGCATTGCACGACCTGATTGGGGGGTTGGAGCGGGTGGGGGTTGGGGGGGTTTGGGATTGAAGAGCACTGTTGCTAATTGTTTTGTTGAGAGGCAGATGTCACAGGAAACGAATACCTATACAGATGCACGTGGTAGGCCCCAGAGCACTTTGGACGCCAGATATTGCGTGATGGCTGAGCGTGGTCGATTGTGTTGTACCCTAGTGCATATACTGCGGAAGGGAATGACGCTGCATTCTCACAAATCTGACTATGGCTCACATTAAATTGTTAACCTGGAATGTGCGCGGCTTGAATGATAGGCGTAAGGCCCGGTTGGTTCAAGCCTACTTGCTGCGAAGGAATATTGACATATGTTTTTTGCAGGAGACCCACCTAACTACCAATGCCGTTGCGATGCTCCGTAGTACTAGATGGGGGGTAACACTGCATGCACCCTACTCCAACTACTCCCGGGGGGTAGCGATACTCATTAGGTGGGGTCTTCAATGGACAACATCAGAGGTACAGTTGGACACAGAGGGGAGGTACATCATAGTGGTAGGAACTCTGTGTGGTATGAGGATGGTTTTGGTAAATGTGTATGGCCCTAATGATGACAACCCTGAGTTCTACAACGATCTTTGGTACAAAGTGCAGACTAAAGGGCAGGCAGCGATTATGTGGGGAGGAGATTACAACGAGGTGCTCTCAGACACGATGGATAGACAGGGTACTGCGAGAGAACACCACCCCAAGGCGGCGGCTACACTGTGGGATATCATCTCGGAGGCCCGCCTGATAGACTCCTGGAGGGCACTTCACCCGGGAGCCCGGGAAGGTACTTGTCTAACAATGCACAGAGCCACGTGGTCCAGACTCGACTACTGGCTGCTCTCTGGAGAAGTCCATACACTTGTGACAGATGCAGCACACCTACCACGCTCACTGTCCGATCATGCGCCAGTATGTCTTGCCCTAGCCACCCCAACACCCTACATCCAACCTTTTAGCTGGAGGTTCCCTTCCAGGGCACTTAGAGACCAGGTATTTAGCCAAGAGCTGAGGGTAAAACTGGAGGAATACTTCGAACTGAACGAGGGGTCGGTAGACTCCCCGGGCACGCTATGGGAGGCCTGTAAGGTGGTGATAAGGGGATGCTGCATGTCACTGAAGACAGGTGTACTCCGCTCAATCAGAAACACCTTGCAAACATTGGAAACTGAACTGGCAGAGATCGAGGCTAGACTTCAAGACACACCTACAGACAGAGCGAGGGCTGAGTTTCGTACGAAGCTCACGCAATACCAGGAAGAGGCAGACAGAGAGGTCTCCTTTCTAACGAAAGATGCGCAGGCACGACGATACGGGGAGGGCGATAGGGCAGGCAGGACGCTGGCTAATATGATCCGGGCTCCCAGGGGTGCGGACTATGTGCTAGAGATTAGAGATGAGGGAGGAGACATAGTGAGGGAGCCAAAGGCCATCCTCGGAGTCATGAAGAAATACTACAGCACACTCTACACATCGAAAATTGCGCCTGACGACCAAACTATCACAGACTATCTAGACACCATAGCCCTGGCCTGGTTTAACGACGGGGCCAGACAGTATATGGACCTACCGTTCTCGCAAGAGGACATACGGGCTATAATAATGAGCATGCCACCAGGTAAAGCACCTGGCCCAGACGGCTTAACGTCAGAGTTTTACAAGGAGTATGTCGATATTCTGGTACCCAAACTACACAGGGCCTTTGAGGAAGCGGTCGAATCAGGGATACTCCCGCAATCCATGCGCGAAGCACTGCTCATCACCCTACTCAAGCCCGGCAAGGACCCTCTTGAGCCGGACTCGTACCGTCCCCTCTCGCTCATCAATGTGGACGCCAAGATTTATGCGAAACTACTGGCTGACCGGCTAAAATATATGCTACCGCAGATTGCGCTATCAGATCAGTCGGGTTTCGTCTTGGAGAGATCCACTTCACACAACCTGAGAGTTCTGTTCGGGTTGCTCCACTATTTGGACCCCAAATCGAAGGCCGCCGCTGCGCTACTTGATGCGACAAAGGCGTTCGACTCCCTGGAGTGGAAGTTCCTGTACGCACTCTTTACTAGAATGGGGTTCAGCCCGCTGTTTGCCAGACGTATCGGCGTGCTATACAATCACCCAACTGCAAGGGTGCGAGTGAATGGGCAAACCTCTGACTCTATTCAGATCACGAGAGGGACGAGACAGGGGTGCCCGCTCTCTCCCCTACTTTTTGCCGTAGCTACGGAGCCGCTGGCGGCACGGATGCGGCAACACCACACCCAGAGGAGCATAGGCTTCACATCGCGCGGTCTGCTTATCTCCCTATATGCAGACGACATCACCATCTACATGATGGACCCTGAGGCGAATTTTGATCCGCTGATGAGAGAGGTGATTAGATATAGTGGCCTCACTGGGATCAATATAAATTGGTCGAAGTCAACCATGCTGCCACTAACAGATAGCACGGTAAGGTGCCACACCGAATTTCAGATTGACTGGGCCGAGGGGGAAGTAAAATACTTGGGCATTAAAGTGAGCCGCACCGTTCATGACATCTGGCTCTCGAACTTTGGAGTGGCAATGGACTGGCTGGAAGGCAAAGTAAAGAAGTGGAAGTCTCTTCCGCTTTCATTGATGGGTCGCATAGCTCTTGCCAAAATGGTGGTGGTCCCCAAATTCTTGTATCTATTTATAAACATACCCCTGCCGTTAACAATGGCATTTTTTGCCAGGCTCCGGTCTGCGGTCATTGAGTTGGTATGGGCGGGTCGGCAACCCAGGGTGGCCTGGAACCTCCTAACTCTCCCGTTCCGGCAGGGTGGTTTAGCTGCGCCAGATTTTGAGCTGTATGCGTACAGTGCACAAGCTCAGTTCCTGTACTACTGGCATCATCCGATCCCATACCAACCTCACGTAGCTATCGAGATAGACGTTGCGTCTCCATGCCCCATTAAGACGGCGGTATACAAGAACTTTAAGAGGCCGCATGAGGACATAGACACGGTGGAGATGGTGCGATGGGCGTGGGCAGGCATAGCAAAACGAGCGGGCGTGAGCGACATGTACGCCCCCAGCATGCCACTAGATGGCAACCCCCTGCTGGAACCACTCACGGACGCAGCAGTGGTCCGTAGAGCGAGCGAGAGGGGCCTGAGGGTGGCAGCAGACCTGTACCCAGATGACCACTTTATAGAGATACAGGCCATGACTGACTCTACGACCCCGACGGCCACGGAACTTTTGTTGTATTATCAACTACGGTCTGCGTGCAAACGTAGATACCCGGGCTTCCCGGAGGCACCGCCGACGCTGGCGGCACTGGAGGACGTTCTCTCAAATGCGTCCTCCCATAGATTGATAACAAGGATCTACAGGGCCACACAGAACGCGACACCAGTCCCACACACTGACTCGAGGATGGCCTGGGTGAGGGAGGCGGATATACAGATATCAGAAAAACAATGGACGTTTTGTTGCACGCAACTAGAACACTTATCCCCAAACTACAGGCTCAGGCTCATTCACTTCAATTACTTACACAGAACGTACCGTACGCCTTTGCAACTGGTGAGAATGGGTCTGTCGACTGATGCCTCCTGCTGGAGATGTGGTGAGAGAGAGGCCACCTTTTATCATTTGTCTTGGACGTGTGGCCCGATAGGGGCGTACTGGGAGAATGTGTTCCGCACCATGAGTCTGATGATGCATATACCCTTAGGTCCCGACCCATTGCTAGGCCTCCTGGGCTTTGTATTGCCGGTACCGAGTGCGTCCAGAAAGCTGGTGGCAATGTTACTCCTGCTTGCCAAGCGGCAGATAGCGCTCAAATGGAAACAGAAATCCCCACCAACGATATCAGGCTGGCTGACATCTGCCTTGTACTGCAAAAACCAGTTGACGGCGTATTGGGAACTGATGCCACTCCGCTCTAGACCTGTGGACATTTGGCAGCCATTGGTGGACTGGCTGGCCCACTCGGAGGGGGCGGACAGTGACTGAGGGTGGTACAGAGAATCATGTAGAGCGGGGGTAGGAGAGGTGGGGGAATGGCTCCATGCTGATAGTCAGGACCTTCTGTCGGCGTGCCTTGTGATCACTTGATGGACACTGATTGGGTAGACCTGTGACAATCTCTCACATATGTTTATGTTTAATGTTATAGGTTTATACTATATTGACTGTATGCGAACTGTGCACGTATTGCAACCTTGCTATATGAAAATTGGACATATGCTGCCTGCCCCCGGGTTGTTGGCTAAATAGCGGTGTACAGATTCAGAACACTAATAAAGGTTTTTGAAAAAGCAAAAAAAAAAAAAAAAAAGAACAGATGCATACTGGTAAGTAGCATTTGCAGTACTCACCAGATATGCCCATTTTTCTCATCATCGGTGGCCATTTTGTCCAAAAGAAACGGGTGTCAAAAGCAAAATAAAGTAAAAAGATATAGGTGCAGTGAAGTGACAGAGAATCACACTCCATGTTGTGACCAAAAGTGGTTAAAATTGACAGGTACACTCTTACCGCAATCACTTTATTATTCACTAAGTGTAACCTATCAAGTTAAAACTAGGCAGGTTGCTATTCATGCATACCATTACCGAATGCCAACATGTTTCTTTGCCACAAGAGTTTTAGGCAAATTCTTCAGGGCCAGACACTTCGCCAAAGCACCAACGTTGGACACACCGTTCTAGTAGACTGTCAAGTGCAAAAGATATAAAAACGCACACTGTCAGAAACCCACTGCTCATTCTGTGGAATTCTATATTGTACATTAATTTTAATCATAATTACCCTCAATCAGCCACTGTGTCTCCTACCGGCTTATGAGGTGCAAATCAAATGGACAAGCTCCTTATGTGAGTCCTCCTATCTGATTGACCCTTCAGTCGTTATGTCAATCTAAACCCAAACGCCCCCCAAAAAGAAAGGAACAAATGGGTTTAAATTTCACAACACAATTACTGATAAAAAATACTAATAGTCAGCGTTTATGGGTATTCATCACACAAACGAATGTTCATACAAAACACCGCCAGATACAGTTGTCTAATCGAGACCCACTTCCAGTTCCCAATATCTTGCATATGGCTTAACCACATCGCTGCTGTGCATTTTCCCCTCCTGTGCTGGAAAGTGTGATTTTGGTTCTTTCATGACGAGCTCAGCTCGTCATCAGCACAGCTCCACTGTGCCTCATGACGAGCTGAGCTCGTCATGAGCATGGAAAGGGTTAAAGCACAGACCTACGGCGTCGAGCCAGTCCCTCTTTCAATTGTCATTGTTCGTAATCACCATATGTGTCCACCAACAAACACTCATACCTGCTGTTTTTTCCATTGACTATTTTAATTTATTTTTTTTTAAACGAGAAAAGAGAGAGAGAAGAGACACCCGGAATTAGGCTTCGATGTACGGGTGCTGGTCATTACACAGAAAAATAGCCCCATTGTCTCGCATATTGAGGGTCTAGCACTAAGTCTGTGTTGTTACACTGCCCTGCCACGAAACAATGACTCGATCCCTCAAGGCCCCCCCTGCTCCTTACCAACCGGGGCCTCACGGACCGTGCTCCATCGAGGCTTCAAAAGAAGTACAGACCCCCAGATTTGGATCCTGTGTTCCTTAGAGCAGATCCTACACAGGATTCGGTCATCTCTGGCGGGAAAGAAACAGCACTCTATGGCTCCGTCGTCCACAGTACCGCCAGACAAAGAAAGCCGCAAGATGTATTCTACTGGGAGGAATTTCTGCAGTACGGCAGCCACTTCCATGAAGGCAGCAAGTTCGACTGCTCTTCTGGGCCGATATGATCACTCGCTATGGGAGTCTCTCCAACAGTTCATCAAACTCCTCCCTAGGGACAGACGCAAGGACTTTCAAGAGGTCTTAAATGAAGGTATGATGGTGTCCAATCAGATTATTAGTATAGCGGCGGACACCTCTCTCCAGCCAGCCCACGGGTACTGTCACAGAGTGAATCTGAGACGCCACTCCTGGTTGCGACTTACCTCACTGAAACCGGAGGCACAGCAACGGATTGCCAACCTGTCCTTCTCAGGTTCTACACTCTTCGGGCCCATGCTGACAAAGAGATGGCTCGCATGAAGGCAGAAGTGGAGACGCTAAAGGCTGTTGGCCTGGAAAAGCCAAAAGAACAACGGAAGGCTTTCCGCCCCTATCAATGTCGCTATTCTGCCCAGCGGTTTCAACGTGGGCAGGGTCGTCAGACTGGATAGCAGCAGCAACAACAGCAGTTTCAGCGGCAGCCCTTCCAGAGTCGTCAAAGGGGCAGAGGCAACCAACAGTCCACATTTGGGACCAAAGGCCCGGCTGGGTCCAAGCCCTGAGGGATTACTTCCCCCCCTCTTCTGTTACCCACTCCGGTGGGGGAAGCATTCAGAACTACTTGGCATGGTGGAGAAAAATAATTCAGGACCAGTGGGTGCTGAATATTGTTTTTTATGGATACAGTCTACGTTTTGTCAGCCCTCCTCCAGCGCTTCCACCAGTTCGCTCACAATTCCTGTTAAGCGAACGTCAAGCAGAGGCAGATACTCTGTTAAGAAAAAGGGCGATAGAGGCTGTTCCTCCATCTCAAAAGGGAAAGGGTCTATACTCCAGGTTCTTTCTTGTAAGTAAAAAGGGCAAAAACGAGTTCAGGCCCATTCTAGATTTGCGACAAGCAAACAAATGGATCCGCAGAGAGAAGTTTTGCTTGCTGTCCCTGCATCAGATTTATCCTCCGCTGCATCGAGGAGACTGGCTGTGCGCAATAGATCTGCAGGACGCGTCCTTCCATGTCCCTATTGTACAGAAGCATCGGAAGTTCCTGCGGCTCCTAGCCGGCACCAGCATTATCAGTACACAGTACTTCCGTTCGGCCTGGAATCTGCACCCAGGACGTTCTCAAAGTGCATGGCGGTGGTTGCAGCGCACCTGAGAAAGAACAAGGTGTTCGTGTATCCGTACCTGGATGACTGGCTGATCAAAGCGTCCATGTTCCAGGAAGCGCAACTTCACTTCAACAGGACGGCTGTTCTGTTGAGCCGCCTGGGTCTGCACATCAACATGTCCAAATCCAACATGTCCAAATCTGTACCGACTCCTGTTCAGTGTCTGCAGTACTTGGGAGCCTCCATCGATACTCTCAAGGCAAGCGTGTGTCCTTTGGAGGAGCCACGATTATTGATCCTTCGGAAAGCTCAGACCCTTATGTCAGTCTCCTCACTGAAGGTGAGGACGGTGTCTTCTCTCCTGGGATCGATGGCCTCCTGTATCTTTCTCATCCCACATGCACACCGCCACATGAGGCCGCTGCAGGAATGTCTGGAGGATCAGTGGGACCAATGACGAGGGAGCTGGGAGGACAGGATCCGACTGTCTCAGCACACTCTGCAGTCTCTGAAGTGGTGGTGTTCACCAGCGAATCTCCTCGAAGCGGTCCCCTTCCACAAGGAGATACCGAATCAGACCATTGTGACAGATGCATCTCTCCAGGGCTGGAGAGCGCACTCGGACCCCTTCAGATGCAAGGCACGTGGTCTCCGACAGAATCCACGTATCACATGAACTTTCTGGAACTCAGAGCAGTTCATCTGGCGCTGAAAGCCTTTTACCCGTCCTTCCGGACTTCATACGCATACAAATGGAAAAGATTCTGCATTTGGTGCGCTTCTAAAGACACTGATCCCACATCCTGCAAGGAGGATGTCATGAATGAATGAATGAATGGAGCCAGATTTATATAGCGCTACTTAGCCCAACGGGCGTCAAGGCGCCTAACCAAATAAAGTGTAAGGTCAAAGAGCATGCTTACTGGTAGGCCTTAGTGAAACACCACGTCTTTAGGGCTTTCTTAAAAAAAGGCCATAGAGGATTGGGTTTTAATCTCAGAGGGAAGGGCGTTCCACATTTTAGGGGCCATGGATGAAAAGGCCCTTTCGCCCCATCTGACCTTGTTTGTCCGAGGGACGGATAGAAGGTTCTTACTAGCAGAACGTAGGCTTCTACTAGGGGTATAGGGACTCAGGAGGGAGCTTATGGCTTCAGAGCAACCACCGGATAGAGCGCTGAAGACCAGACATAGGATTTTAAAAGAAATCCTAGACTGGATCGGAGGCCATTGAAGACTCTTCCTGGCAAGAGTAGCAGAGGCGGTGTTAGGGACATCCAGGACAAATCTGGCAGCCGCGTTCTGGATGGTCTGGAGGCGTTGGATAAGGCCTTTATTGGTGTCTGCATATAGTGCGTTGCAATAATCCAGCCATGATGCAACTAAGGCAACCACGGTCTATTTGCTGGCTGGAGGGAAGAGATAGTGCGCGATTTTCCTGAGAACCCTAATAACTCCCCAACAGGTGGACACGGTTCTATTGACCTGTTGTGTCATGGCCAGCGAAGTATCGATGATCACACCAAGATTCCGGGCGGAGTTTGACGGCACGGGACAGGCTCCAAGAGACGGAAGCCACCAGTCATTGGACCATATGTCTTGATCTTTACCGAAGATCAAGACCTCGGTTTTCTCTCCGTTCAGCTTCAGTGCGTTTGAAATCATCCATTCGGAGACTGCCTGCATGCAGTTCTTGAAGCTGAGCGCGGAGGTACTCACCGAGTGGGAGAGGGACACCATAATCTGGGTGTCATCGGCGTATGACACCACCTCCACCTCCTATGATCTTACTAGCCTGGCAACTGGGCCACGTAAATGTTAAAGAGGGTCGGACTCAAAGCCGACCCCTGTGGGACCCCACATTGCACAGACTTGGCAGGGGAGAGGAACTCTCCTAGCTTGACCCTCTGCTCTCTCTGGTCGAGAAAAGAGGACAAAATACTCAATGCTGGGCCCTCCACCCCTATCTCCCTCAGACGGGCTGTTAAAGTCGACGGAGACAGGGTGTCAAAGGCTGCGGTCAGGTCAGTCAGGTCGAGTAGGACCAAAAGAGTGGAGAAGTGTGGCTCAAGTGGTTGGAGCGGCAGACCCTGATGCAGAGGTCTGGCCCGGACCAAGGTTCAATTCCCCGCCTCGGCGAGTCTTGGGCTCAAATTTCCCCGGACCTGACAATTCTCGTCTCGGTGCCTATTCCAATCATGGAGTCCCACTCTGTAACTCTGGGCAATAGCTTGCTTAATCTCCACAACGGCCCCTCGCAGCGGGATGCCTGCCTTTCACCTTGGGGATGCCCAGTAATGGGTTATCTCACAGGGGAATACCAGGACGGGTTCCCTAAGCAAGAGCTGGGATGCTTTCGGGCAGCCATGCGCTCTACAAATCAAATTTCATTTAATTTCATTTCATTTCATTCAAGAGTGGTCTGGCCTCGGTCGACCTTTGATCGTATATTGTCTATCACTACCGTGAGCGCCGACTCTGTGCTGTGGAATTTTCGGAAGCCATGCTGAGACTGGTCCAGGAACCCAGAGGCATCGTGGAAAGCAGTCAAATGCTGATTAAGATGTGATTCTAGCATTTTAGCTGGAGCAGGCAATAAAGAAATTGGTTGGAGGTTTTTAAGGGTTTCCGGATCCAGAGTAGGCTTTTTTGAGTAACGGCTTGACTATGGCCTTTTTCCAGGGTGCTGGGAATAGGCCCTGAGTCATAGCCCGGTTCATCACCTCCAGGAGAGGGGGCAGCAGGGTTTCCCTACAATCCTTCAGGACCTTCAGAGGGCAGGGGTCCAGTGGCGAACCTGATTTTGTCCTATTTAACAGAGAGTCTAGTCGATCGAGGGTAAGGAGCGGGAAGTTGGTCAGGTTCTTGGAGGGATTTTTAGCCCAGCACTCTAAGACAGGTTGAGTCGGGAAAAGATGGGAGCACATAAGATCTCTCTGTACTTCCAGAGTGAGTGAGATGTCAGCGATTTTAGTATGAAAGAACTGTGCGATCTTGTCGCACAGCTCTTGGGAACCTATGATGGGGTCGGGAATTTGTAGAGAACACAAAGAATCAACGATCTTGAATAATTCCCTAGAGGAGGTAAGGGACGACGTAAGCCTGGAGAAATAGTCCTGCTTTTCTTTAATGACCCTAGTCTTGTATTCTCCAAGCAGAAGCTTATGTGTTTCTCTATCTGTGGGGTTCCAAGTTTTCCGCCATTGCCTCTCCTGCCTCCTACATCCCTGCCTCAGAAGTCTAAGAGGCTCCGTAAACCAGGGGGCAGAAGGTTTCCGCCTAGCTGAATAGCGCAGAGAGGCAGGGGCTAAAAGATCTACTGCTCTGGAGATAGAGTTGGTAAGCTCCAGTGCGGCATCACTGGCATCCTTGGTGGAAGATATAGAGGTCTGCGCTATGAGGTGGGCAAGAGATTCATTTGTGATACCCCTATAGTTCCGCTTGAGTTCTTTGTTAATAGAACCATGTTGTGGTGAAGAAGAGGGAAGGAATTTAAGTTCCAGAGGAACCGCCAGATGGTCTGACCAGACCAGGGGAATAGGGGGGCCCGCAGAAAGTCTGGGGTCGTTGGAGAATACCCCGTCAAGAATATGGCCAGCCAGGTGGGTAGGACTATTTACCAGCTGATGAAGGCCACATGCGGCCAGGGGGTCCACCAAGGAAATAGTGTCCTTAGAACAAAGATCGTCTAGGTGAAAATTTAGATCCCCCAGAACCGTAAGGTGGGGTTTGCCAAAATAGGGCTCTAAGATTTTAAATAGATTGAGGCTAAAGCTGGATCTAGGGCCGGGGGGTCTGTAAATGAGGAGACCGGTGAAGGACACTGAGGAAGAGGAGGATATAGAAAAGTGAATAGCCTAAAAGAGGTCTGATGGCGCAGAAAGAGTTTTAATGCGGCAAACAGATGAAACTTTATAAAGAATCGCCAGCCCTCCACCCCTACGTCCTGATCTGTCCAGCCTATGTAGCGAATAGCCCTCAGGGATAGCGTACAGGAGATCTGGGCCAGACGATTCAGACGCCCAAGTTTCGGTAATAAAGACCCATGAAAGGTTCCTGGCTGTGACAAAGTCATGAAACGCAGTGTTATTTTTAATCAATGACCTGGCATTGATGAGAAAGCCCCTTTCCGTATAGATGGTGGGTGTGGCGGGGGTATTAGCCGGTGACTGCCCTTTAGGGGGATAAGGAGGAGGGGACTCTGTGTTACAAGTGTAGCAGCAGCATAACGGAGAGCAAAGAAAAGCTTCTGGGGGGAAGGTATGGTGACAGGGTAGGGGAGGAGTCTTGAGTGCAACTATATCCGTATAAGCATAAGACCATGTAACCTGGCTGCCCAACAATGTCTCCTCTCTGCACGGCCCGTCCTGCAGCCCGTCCTCAGCACGGACGGGCGCAGACGGGCTTAACTTTGGCGAAACTTCGGCGCATATTTGCTGTGCGCATTCGCTGTGCGCGAATAGGGACATCCTAATTAAATACGTCAGGTCACGTGTCTCGCGTCCCACCTGACTGAGAGCAGCCAATGGGAGCGGGAACCCAATCTCTGCCGGCGTGCCCTCCACACTAGCGGGAAAACCTGTGGTGGAACGGGACACAGGCAGGAAGGAAAACAGAGTAAGAAGCTGTGTAAACACAACACTAAAATGCAACAGTCTTTAAAACACGCCGCAGGATTAATCCTGCGGCTTGTTTTCCGTACGTGCTGCATTTGGCACAATCTGGCCTAAATTTTAATTCTATTAAGGTTCACCTCGCAGCTTTAACTGCATATAGAAAATGGCCTTCACAAACTTTTTATCCAAATCCCTGTCATCAAAGATTTTTTGGAAGGTTTGAAGAAGGTGTTTCCTCCCACTAGGCGCCCCTAGCCTCCATGGGAGCTTAATGTAGTGCTGTCTAGGTTGATGAAAGAGCCTTTTGAGCCTATTCACAAGGCTTCTCTGCAGCATTTATCATGGAAAGCAGCTTTCCTTGTGGCTATAACATCTCCTCGAAGGGTGAGTGAGATCCAGGCCCTGTGATGCCAAGAGCCTTATAATGTGTTTCATGCATCTAAGGTTGTCATGAGGACTCACCCGAAGTTCCTACCTAAGGTGATATCTGATTTCCATGTGACTCAGACGATTACTTTACCAACATTTTTTCAACATCCTTCCTCTCCGGCGGAGAGGTCCCTTCATTCCCTTGATGTGAGGCGGGTGTTGAAATTCTACTTAGATAAGACCAAAGACATTTGTAGGTCTGATAATTTTTTGTTAATTGTGGATCGGTCAGGACTGGTCTTGACACCTCTAAGCAGTCCATCTCTAGGTGGATTGTGTCCTGTATCCAACTATGTATGTTACCAGAAAGCTAACAAGACTTTAGGGGGTAAGCCTAAGGCTCACTCCACCAGGAGCAAAGCGGCTACAACAGCTTTGCTTCATAATGTTCCCATTGCAGACATCTGAATAGCTGCCACTTGGAAGTCGGTCCATACCTTTGCTAAGCACTACTGCCAGGGCAGATGCTCAGGTTGGGAAGGCTTCATTGAGGAATTTGTTTGCACAGTAGTGGGTTTGTCTGTTTCCTCCACCGCTGGTTTGGTTTGTTGGGATGGACTTGCCATTCTATTCACAGATTATGACTATACACAGAGATCCCCTACTACAGAAGGAGTAGTTTCTTACCTGTAACTCCAGTTCTGTAGTAGGGGTATCTCGGTTATAGTCATAAGCGACGCGCCCTCCTCCCCTGTGGATGAAACAATAATATCCTGAATGCTACAGGGCTGGCTTTACATACCTTCAAAAAGAACTGAAAGTAACTTGCATTTGGCTGTGCATCATGGGATACAGAGAGTCTCTGGAGGGTTCCTTAAAGGCACGGTATCCCTTTTCCAGACACACAATGACAGCCTATGGGGCTTGTCTGTCCAACCCTTCCTCTCTATTATCATGACAAAGGATTTTTGTGAAGGGGAGTTTCTCTCTGTGTGAAACTTAGCAAAATGTGTAAATTTATTATTTGGCCATACTTTTTTCACTTTAGGATGAAGTGCTGGCCATTATAGCCTTGTTAATGTCAGGCTGCATTATTTGTCTATGCAGGTCTGCAGAAGAGGACAACTTAAGAGACTATTTCAATTGCTCCGGGGTCCACGCACATGGGCAGGACTATTCACAGATTATGACTATAACAGAGATACCCCTACTACAGAACTGAAGTTACAGGTAAGAAACTACTCCTTCACTATACAGGAGACCATTCTCTCAGTAGATCCAATGTGATCCAGACTGATAATCCTGCTGCCTGGTTTGCAGCCTGCTGCCGCAAACCCACAAGAGAAGGGCAGTTGTTCTGCTCCTCACAGAACTCTTCCCTGGAGGGTCATCCTTCCTGCTGCCAATGGGTCAGGACAAGCAGGTCCGCCAGTTCAGCTGCCTGTTCCCCTGTAGGCTCCAGGGCATCCCCTCAGGGTCTGCCTCCTCCTGGACCCTGGGAACTTCAGGGGCTGGTTTCCCACGCCCCTGCCTCTTCTCTTTAAGGCAGGCACCTGGGCCTCCCTCTCAGGCACCAGATCCTCTTGAACACCCTTAATGGCTGCCATGGACCTTGTTGTCACACACTCCCAGTCAGGCAGACCCAACGTCTCCAAATGAGCACTCGCTCCACCTTAGCCCAAGGTGAGCTCTCCAAATCGTTCCCCAACAAACAGTCAACCGGCATGGCTGGCCTCACAGCTACTTGAAGAGTATCAGAGACCTCCCCCCCCGGACTCAAAGGGAACCTGAGCCAGTGGCTCTGTGTTGTCAGCGGCAACAACTGGGTAAAATGCATTGGGGACAACCTGCTCCTCAGGAGTCAGGTGACTCTTGACAGCTGTCACACTGGCTTCTTTGTCTCGAAGAGCCTCCACTCTATGGCCATTGATGGTCACCCACTGCCTGTACTTCTTAGTGTTAGCAGGCAGTTGGTCCCGGGGACCACCTCACAGTCTCCTAAAGAGACAAGGGACATCTCTGCAGGACCCCACCCACCTTGGACACCCCTCTCCTCCCCCAGGGCTACACTTGCCATTTGCCAGGGTGGAGCACCAGTGAGTGCTGTCTTTCCATACTGTGGGCACCGGGGATCAACAGACTTAAGGCCCACTTCACCACATGTGAAGCACCTCAGGGGTCCCCTGGGAACAGGTCTACCTGTCGGGCCCCTTGCTTCCTCTCAGGGGGAGGCTGGGAACCTTTTTCCTTGGTTCCCTTGGGAATTACTTTGGGGCCCTATCTGGAACTCCCTCTGTTTACCCTTGTCCCGCCCACTCTTCTGCTGGGGACCCTGCTCACTCGTGGCTATAAGAATAATGGACTTCAGAAGGAAAGTCTAACAGTGTATCCCACCCCTCACTAAGAAACCGCCCCCACAACCCTGCTCCCCAATCCTTCTCAGGGACCCGGTGGGAAGACATGGCTACCTCATAGGCTTTAAACGACTGCCCAATGTCATCATTCTTATAAATCTCTTTCACCACATCTTTAGGATTATACACCCTAACTTCCACAGGCATGGGCGGCGTGCTGCCACCAGAGGGAGTAATTTTTAAGCTCCTTGCTTTCAATTCCATCTCCCTCAAACTTTTCTCATGCTCCAGTTGCATCCTCTTTTCCTCTAGGGCCAATTTCCAAGTTTGCAATTCCAATTCCAACTGCCCACTTAACTTGAGCTTGGTCAGTTCCATCTCTTGTATCCTACACTGCTTCCTGTCCTTCAACTCTTGTGGGGACAGGCCTTTGGCAACACTGCTACCTACTGGAGAGGTTGCTCTCTTCCCACCTGGACCTAATGGCCCATCCAGCTGCTCCTCTGCATTCTCAGCCCCTTCCTCATTCTCAGGGGTATTCATTGCTTCAACCCAGACCCTCAGCGCCTTTTAGAACTCATCCTTCTTGGAGAGACCGGTCATTGCAACTTTAAATTTCCTGCAGAAGTGCTTTAGCTGTTTCACATTGTAGCATTCCAGTTTCTCCTCTTCTCACTCAAAATCAACGGATGCTATGGATGCTGCTTTCTCCATGGTAGTTAAACTTGGCACTTCTTTGCAAAAATAGAAAATCCCAGGAAAAACAATCTACCAAAATGTATGTGGTTGCGTTTGGTCTGCACACACTTGTAGTGTTCACCAATCACTGTATATGAATCACAAATGCAAGTCCAAATCCTCATCGCTGACCACCAAGGTTAGATTTGGTGGTCTCTAGTTGGCTGAGGTAGGTACCCTTGACCAAATAGGGACATTTTCGTCTTTTCAGGGTAAGGGGGTACACTCATAAAATAACCCCTGCTCACCCCCTTGGTAGCTTGGCACGAGCAGACAGGCTCATCTCAGAGGCAATGTGTAAAGCATTTGGGAACACACACAGTAACCCAGTGAAAACACTACAGATGGACACCACACTAGTTGTAGTGTAAAAATAAGTGTTTTTATAGAGATATAACACAAGGCCACAAACGACAAAAAGCCACAATACTGTACTTAAAAATGGTATAAATAGCTTAGTTCTCTTTAGATTTAAAATGCAACACTATGAGTACAATGTACCTTTGGATGCGTAACGCTATACAACGAAAGTGCTGCAGAGAAGGTGATGCGTCTGTTCCTTACATGCAAGAACGGTGATGCGTCGGGTCCCTACTGCTGCATAGGGGATGCGTCGGTTCTTCTCTGTGTGGGGAGGTGAGGCGTAGGTTTCTTACTGCGCTTCCGTCTCGATGCGACCAGCAGCGCTGTGATGCGATGAAGATCCGTGCAATGAAACAAAATGGCGTTGTCTTCTTGATGAGACAACGATGCATGCACGCCTGACGGCCGTGCTTCGACTCAACGATTCTTCTAAACCGCGCCAGGCATCTCCGGTGATGCGAGGCGCTTCTGGTGTTGCGATGATGGCAGCGGAAGCACGCCTCTCCGGTGATGCAACGGCATCTGCTGCAACGGCAAAACGCTTCCCCGGTGATGCGATGACAACGGCTGCGGCAGTGACACACTTCTTCAGCTTGAGTCACCCTTCCAGCTCCCAGCGACATGCATTCTCTCAGAAGGCCCAGCTGAACAGCAGGCACTTCAATTCCCAGCAAGGGAAGGCAGGGGAGCTGGTTGGTGAAGTCTGTTGTCCCTGAGACTTCAGCAGGAGGCAAGCTCTATCTCAAGCCCTTTGAGATCCTTTATAAGTTGATTTGAAAGTAGCACAAAGTCCTTTCTCCTTTCTTTGGCAGCCGGGCAACCACTGCAGGCCAATCCCCCAACCAGCACTCAGCTTAGGAATAGTCTCCTCCTCAGTTTCTCTGGTTCCTCTCCTCAGCAAAGGTTCTTCTTGTTTTCCAATAGTGATCTTAACTTCTAGGGTCCCCCCTTTATACACCTATTCTCTTTGTTCTCTCAAGGCAGAGAGGTCTTTGCCTGGTCCAAACTAGTTCTGGTCAGTCCTGGAGCACTTTGTTGACAAGACTTCTTCTTTCCTTTCACAGTGTAGGCCAGGGACATCAGACGCACCACAGGAGGTGGAATCAGCATTGTGGAGGGAAGGCACAGCCCTTTTCAGGTCCCAGGTGCAACCCCTCCCTCCCATCTGCATGCAGATCTCTCTATTCAGCCCTGTGCTGACTCACCCTGCCTGCTGGAATCCCCCAGCCCCTGTCACTCAAACTCCTGACAAGGAATACACAACATAGCAGAGGCAGACTTGGATAGTTAGGCAAAACAATACCCACTTTCTAAAAGTGGTATTTTCAAACACAGAATGTTAAAACCAACTTCACTAAAAGATGTATTTTATCATTCCGAGTTCAGGCATACTAAACTCGAATTTCTACCTAGTTCCTTGAGTCAGTTAGGATTACAACATGTAATAATCAAACAGACCATTCTGGCCTTTGGGGAACCGGTAGCCTTGCAATAGTGAAACACGAAAATGGCTGTAATTCACTATTAGGACATACCACACACACCATGGCATGTCCTACCTTTTAACTACAATGCACCCTGCCCTTGGGCCTACCATAGGGGTGACTAGTATGCCGTAAAGGGAAAGTTTAGGGACTGGCAAGTAGGTGCACTTGCCCACTCAGCATTGCAGTACCAGACTGCACACAGACTCTGCAATGGCAGACCTGAGACACACTTTTACAAGCTGCTTCTGTGGGTGGCACAACCAGTGCTGCAGGCCCACCAGCAGCATTTGGTTTACAAGCCCTGGGCACACTCAGTGCAATGTATTAGGGTCTGACAAGTAAACCAAACCAACCAATCATGTAATCACTAATCCATACATCAATTTGCCATAGGGAACTCTTGCACCGTGGCACTGAATAGCAATCGCACAGTGCCCAAAGCATCTATAGCCAGCAAAACCACATGAGGCAACAGCAAAAAATGGAAAGGAGACCCAGGCCAACAGTGCCAAGTCTAACAGGTCCATACTAAAAGATCCAGTTACAGATCTACACACTGCCATAGTATGATTACTGAGGGCTTCACATCTAATAGCACTTGCAAATAACAGAAAGAAACTGACATTTACGCGTAGAGGTGGGAGTTATATTGTGGCCCTTGTTTGACATTTGCTCTGTTCGCAGCAGTGATGTAAGATGTTGTTAGTGGCTGAGAACAGCACATTTATGTGGTACATGGACACAGTTTGTGCCTGCATACCTAATGAGCATGCACTTGTTACAGGCCTAGATATTTTCTACAGTACGGCCCAAGGATTGCTAGTGTTGGTCCAATTTGTGAAGACTTGCATCAGCTTCCACCACTAATGCCTCAACAGCAGCTACAGACGTGGTTTTGGCAGACAGTTGGTTGAGGTAGATAAAATCAGTCCTCCTCCTGTACTTCCGGAGCATCAGATCCACTAATTTTGTCACCACATTCCATATGGTATTTGTGTACTTGGCGGTTGCAAATTTGACTATTGAATTAAGTTCTAAAGATCAAGATGGTACTTCCTTCCATTTCACAAGGTGTTAAGATAGTCTAGCACAACCCCTGGACTCCACATCTGCCCCCTCACATAAGCAAATTAAATGTCCCACTAGGAGAGAGCGGTCAAGTATAATAATTAAAATACTTCTTAATTCTCTGAAAGGTGGGATGTTTGTAAGACAAATTGCATCTCTGCCTGAAAACATTTGGAAAAAAATCATATTTTCAAATCAGTGACAGCTCAATTCTTTCCACAGCTGTTTAGTGTCAGTGGATCTTCACCACAGATACTCTAATATTCTCATCACAAATGTCACATGGGGCATAGCCACGCATACAAAAATGCTGACCATATGACCTAGTAGGGTGCCACGGTGGAGGAAATCCTACTGCCGCAGGAGCATGGGGCAGGTGGAGGTGCGGCTGACCAAGACCAATTTTTGTTCTCTAGAATTTAGTTAGTAGTAGCGGTCGAGCTGATTCATGATTTATTGGTTGGCAGTGAGCCACGTGTGATGGACCTCAGCTGTTGTCCGTCCCATAGTGTTGATGCCGTAGTCTGATCTGCAAGTCTGTGATGTAAGTCGGTGAGCCCCCTTGACTGAACGAGAGGGCAAAGCGAGAAACTGTGTTTTTATTACACAGAACCACGACAAAAGAAAAAATTGCAGCCACTTCCCCACTATTTATTGACTTTGCCATCAGCCCTCCAGACAATGAGAAAGAATGTGGGGGCAGTGATGGGCATGCACTGAAAACCTGATGGCGCTATTTTGTCAAAAGGTGCCTTGAAGTGTTATTAAGCGATACAAAAGGGGGTGATGGACGGAGCGTTTGAGCAAAATAAACACTCACCCCCAGTCAACTGATCTGGGTTTAATCCATCACCATTCTTTAGCTCACTCAGCCACCCCAGTTCAGACATGGCCATATGCAAATCAGTCTGACCCTGTGCTTGTGGAACATAGGAAGCTTGTTTCCGGTCCAGGGAAGGCATGGCTTGGCAGTTCGGGCTGGACTGTTCCCATGAGTCACAGGGTCAGACTGATTTGCATATGGCCATGTCTGAACTTGGGTGGCAGAGTGGGCTAAAGACCGGTGATGGATTAAACCCAGATCTGTCTGATGATTGGTTCAGATGCTCCGTCCATCACCACCCCCTTTTGTACCGCATTGAAGTGTTATTAGCCAGCTCAGCCTCGCCTGTTAGTGTTTGGAGTGCACACCGGATGACTCGCAGGGAGGTTAGGGGCTCTCTAGCATGCTTAACGTGCACAGTAATAATAATAATAACAGAACCATTTTTAGAGGGCCTAGTTACACTCAAGACAGTGTGTCCCCGCGCTAAAATTGCTGCTACTCCCCAAGACACAGAGGTCCAGAAGTGAATGACCTAGGTCGAGAGGAACCTGGAAGCTTTATTCACGTGGAAAAAGATGGGTTTTCAGTTTCAATCTGAATCTAGTTTCAGAGGGTTCCATTGTAGGTCAAGTGGAAGTGTGTTCCAATGTTTACTTTCCTAAAAGTCTGAAGGAGCGACCTCCCATCCTGGCCTTGCGAATGCGGGGAAGTTGAAACAGCATCGCTCCGGCAGATCTTAAATTCCGGATAGGGCTATGGATGGTAAGAAGTTTTCGCAAGTAACCTGGACCTTTTCCCTGGGCAATGCGGTGTGCAAAGCAAAGCGCTTTAAACTTAATGCGTTCCTCAATAGGGAGCCAGTGAAGTTTAAATAGTACCGTCTTTCCTGATGCTCTACGCGGAAGGTTCAGTACCAGGCGAGCGGCAGCATTTTGAACACACTGCCGTTGGTGTATACCTTTTTTGCTTAAGCCTAAGAGTAGGGCATTGCCGTAGTCCAGATGTGGTGTGACTAGGGCATGAATAAGTGTCTTCCTGGCGCTGATGGGGAGAAGGTCAAGAACTTTGCGAAGAGTTTTGAGTATGCCAAAACATCTTCCCGTGATTTTACTGACCTGTTGTTTAAAAGAAAGCTCCGCGTCAAGCATGATTCCCAAATTTCTGACGGATTCCGCCGGGGAGGGAATTGTGCCCAATTCATTGGGCCACCATGCATGCGACCAGGCAGAGGGGGATTTGCCAACAACCAGCAAGTCTTGACAGTCTTGACACGTTTCTACTGTAACAGGGTAGAGCTTCAAATGGCAAGAAAAAAAGGCGTGTCCTCCCCTCTTCCCCTCCCCCTGCGTTTGCATGGATGACCATGAGACGTCAACCTGCACCCCAGCTTTTTGCCGAGATGGCTCCGTCACATGTTAAAGCTTAGCCACATACAAAGACAGAACGCCCCTCTGTCCGTCCTGTGGGTTCTGCTCCTTATTCTGAATATGAGTTACCGGGATCTCTCCTCTAGGGGTCGTCATGGGGGAGAGAGGGAATATTACTAGCAAGAACTGCAAGAAAAGTGCATTTTTGTCTTGCCCATAAGTTATAAAAAGTGTCACAAAGAGCCACACTTAACCTTTATCAGTATAGAGCCAGTCTTTCACACTTCTCAGAACCATGACAGAGGGCCACCAACATGAAAGATGTCCATCATTGAGCAATCAGAAAGAACAGCAGTGGTGATGCCCCTGATCATCAGAAAGAGTCAGAAAGAGTCAACCTAAGAAAAATGAGAGGATATCACAAAGTGCTTTTATTGCAAGCTTTCTAAGAAGTGAATGATGATTTTTAAGCAGTCAAAGTGTAGGTGTGACATGTGAGTGGTCGCTCACCTCACTCCCTCCTGCACGCATCACTGGTGGTATCGTAGCGTCTTTCCCTGCCTTGGCATTGCCGCTAGCGCGCACCTTCGCCATATTATTTACATAGCGCGTTGATTGTCTACATAAGCTGCTGAGCATTACTGTAATTATATTTTGTGTTCGCTGTGCATTGAATTGTGGCATGTAATTGTTGTGACTGGGCATAACTCGAGAGTGAAGCATTATTTGCATAGCGCTTCGTCTCCGCGCTTGAACCCGCTCCCACTGTGACAGTCCCTGTTACTTTAGCGCTCCATTGCTCCTTGTTTGTTATTGTTGCTGCGGCCATCTTCTAGCTGACCAGAGCCCTCCCTCCACCTCGCTCACGCCTCCCAGCTGCCCCTCCCACCCACGAGGGTCACAGGTCGCCCTCAACCACACGGAGAGCTGTGACCATCTTGCCTCCAAAGCGAGTGGTCGCTCACCTCACTCCCTCCTGCACGCATCACTGGTGGTATCGTAGCGCCTTTCCCTGCCTTGGCATTGCCGCTAGCGCGCACCTTCGCCATATTATTTACATAGCGCGTTGATTGTCTACATAAGCTGCTGAGCATTACTGTAATTATATTTTGTGTTCGCTGTGCATTGAATTGTGGCATGTAATTGTTGTGACTGGGCATAACTCGAGAGTGAAGCATTATTTGCATAGCGCTTCGTCTCCGCGCTTGAACCCGCTCCCACTGTGACAGTCCCTGTTACTTTAGCGCTCCATTGCTCCTTGTTTGTTATTGTTGCTGCGGCCATCTTCTAGCTGACCAGAGCCCTCCCTCCACCTCGCTCACGCCTCCCAGCCGCCCCTCCCACGCTCCGCCCCCTCCACCATCCATATATGACCATTGACCCTACGTGCAGCGTCCACGCGCAGCGTCCGCGCCCAACCCGCGCCGAAGGTGCGCCAAAGGTAAGCCCGTCTACGCCCGTCCGCGCCTGGACCGCGCCCAGCGCCATACCCCCTGCCCCTCGCGCCGCCCAGCCCCCCCGCATTACCTACGATGCCGCCTCCCTCCTAGCCCTTAACCCCGGCCGCGCTCCCAACTGCGTCCAAGCCGCCCCTGGACAAACCCATGGACCTTTCTCCTGCGTCACCTGCAAATTCAGCGGCACCGACAACATCTCCGCTACGACCACACCACAGATTCCCGACCCCAACCACCTACAATGCATTCTTCTCAACACCCGATCGGTCCACAGACACGCCATTGACCTATGGAACCTACTAGACACCATTTCTCCGGACATCGCCTTCCTCACGGAAACATGGATGAATGCTTCCTCCGCACCAGACATCACCATTGCCATCCCTGAAGACTATAAGATCACTCGCAAAGACCGTACCAGCCACACAGGAGGAGGAATCGCTATCGTCCATAAGAAATCAATCCGCATATCAACCAGCTCTGACGCCAACCTCGCCAACTCCGAACACCTTCACTTCCAGATCCACATCGACCCCAAAACCACACTCAGAGGCACCCTCCTTTACAGGCCACCAGGACCTCGCGCAAAATTCAGTGAAGACATCACGGACTTCATCACCCCACACGCGCTCCCCTCCAAAGACTACATCCTTCTGGGAGACCTCAACTTTCACCTAGAAAAGATCAACGACCGCAACACCGCCATCCTCGTGGACAACCTCGCCAACCTCGGACTTAAACAACTAGTCACTTCCCCCACCCACATCGCAGGTCACACACTCGACCCCATCTTCACATCCAGCAACCATGTCTCCTTCAGCCACACCACAGACCTCCTCTGGACTGACCACAGCTGCGTTCACTTCACCTACAACAAACCAAATCCCAGCATCCACCTCCAACCTACCTTGCAAAGAAACTGGAACAAAATCACCACGGACCAAATCTCCGCATCGCTCCTTCAAAACACCCCAGCCCTCTCTTCTAACGCTAACGAAGCCGCCGCCAACCTCACCATATGGTTATCCAACACCGCTGACACCTTAGCACCACTGAAAAAACGTCAAAACAAACCTGGCAGCAAGAAGGCCTCATGGTTCAACGATGATCTCAAGAAGTCCAAGAAACTCTGCCGCTCCCTTGAAAAGGCCTGGAAAAAAGACCCAACCACCAGCACCAAGGACGCCTTCAAAAACGCCACCCGCATTCACCACCAACTAATCCGAAAAGCCAAGAAAACAGCATTCAAGGATCGACTTGACAACAACGCTCACAACAGCAAGGAACTTTTCAACATCGTCAAGGAATTTTCCAATCCCTCGGCCAACTCCAACGACATCACCCCCTCTCAAACCCTCTGCGACTCCCTAGCCTCATTTTTCCACAACAAGATTGCAGACATCCACAACAGCTTTGACAACCAACCCGGAAACCAACCCACCCTACCATTTGCTGATCATCTTCCCCCCGTGAACACCCTTAACGACTGGAACCCAATCTCCACTGAGGACACCATCCGCCTGATGAATTCCATCCACTCAGGATCCCCCACAGACCCATGTCCTCACCACATCTTCAACAAAGCAGACTCAGTCATAGCACCGCACCTCCGAGACGTCATCAACTGCTCCTTCAACTCCGCCACCTTCCCGGAAGACTGGAAACACGCTGAACTCACCGCCCTTCTGAAAAAACCCACAGCGGACCCCACCGAACTCAAAAATTACCGCCCCATCTCGCTTCTTCCATTCCCGGCCAAAGTCATCGAGAAAGCTGTCAACAACCAGCTCGCCGCCTTCCTCGAAGCCAACAAATCCCTCGACCCCTCACAATCTGGCTTCCGAGCAAAACACAGCACTGAGACCGCCCTCATCGCAGCAACAGACGACATTCGAACTCTACTGGACAATGGAGACACAGTCGCCCTCATCCTCCTTGACCTCTCGGCAGCATTCGACACAGTCTGCCACAAAACCCTTTTACAACGCCTCAATAACATCGGAATCCAAGGAAAAGCACTTGAATGGATCACCTCGTTCCTCACCGGAAGAACCCAGAGAGTCCGCCTTCCACCATTCAAGTCCGAGGCCTCTGAAGTCATCTGCGGCGTACCACAAGGATCCTCACTCAGTCCCACCCTCTTCAACGTATACATGAGCCCCCTCGCGGCCATCGCACGCCAACACAACCTCAACATCATCTCTTACGCGGATGACACTCAACTGATCCTTTCTCTCACCAATGACCCCAGCACCGCCAAAACTAACCTACATGAAGGAATGAAAGAAGTTGCCCAATGGATGAAACAAAGCCGTCTGAAACTGAACTCAGACAAAACAGAAGTCCTCATCCTAGGTACATCACCCTCTGCATGGGACGACTCCTGGTGGCCGGAAGCCCTCGGAAAAGCACCCATCCCGACAGACCACGCACGGAACCTAGGCGTCATCCTGGATTCTTCACTCTCAATGAACAGACAAGTCAGCGCCGTATCCTCTTCCTGCTTCAACATTCTTCGCATGCTCAGAAAAACATTTCGCTGGATCCCCTCCGACACAAGGAAAACAGTCACCCACGCTCTGGTCACGAGCCGACTGGACTACGGAAACACCCTCTACGCAGGTACTACCGCAAAACTCCAGAAGAAACTCCAACGAATCCAAAACGCCTCAGCCAGACTCATATTAGACATCCCACGCAACGAACACATCTCTGATCACCTTAAAGACCTCCACTGGCTACCCGTCAATAAGAGGATCACTTTCCGACTGCTTACCCACGCACACAAATCACTCTACGACATCGGTCCAGAATGCCTCAACTCACGACTATCCTTCTACACCCCCTCCCGCCAACTACGTTCTTCCAGCCAAGCCCTCGCCACTGTACCTCGCATCAACAAGACCACCATGGGAGGCAGATCCTTTTCATACCTGGCTGCTAAAACATGGAGCTCACTCCCCGCTTACCTTCGCCTTACCCAGAACCACCTAGCATTCAGAAAGCAACTTAAAACGTGGATATTTGACAAATAATCCTCCTCCCCTTCCTAAGCGCCTTGAAACCCTCTGGGTATGTAGTGCGCTATATAAATTCTATGACTTGACTTGACTTGACATGACTTGAAGGATATCCTAAGGGATGTCTCAGATCTGTGGAACAGAGAGAGCAGGCTGGAAGAATATATATATATGTATAGGTTGATCATTGTAAATGCCTCTAGACATACAACCTACAAATAAAGCAACAACACATAATCCTACAAGGAAAATATTAGGAAATGAGGTCTGCTCTAGACTGAACTATATTTTCACGTCATTCAGAGTAAATTGGGATGTCATTGGACAATCCATGTTGGTTCCATCCTGGGAAGTGGGTGAAGTCCCTGTCACAATAGAGCGCACAGAGCGGTCTGTCACTAGAAGGAAACTTACGTCTTGGTGAGAATCCAGCTCTTCTCTGACAATCATCTGATCATGGCCAAAGCATGCCAAGGTAGGACCATTCTCTCATATATTGTTGAATACAGCTCTACCAAGGCCTTCAAACCATCTTCAGATCACCCAAAGTGTCAAATCCCAATGGAGTCATTCTTTCAGACTGCTTTTCCCCTGGGAAGAACAGCAGCACATTTTCTCCTCATTAAAAGAAGCCCAAGCTTTCAAAAAAAAAAAAACTATGCAGAAGGCATGGTCTTCTCCTGCCCCTTGAAGGAGCGGTCCCTGACGACCCCCAAAGAGAGGTGACAGAGTCTCCTGTCAAAGCTGTGGGAGCTGCCTGGACACAGCTGAGATTATATCAAGCAAAGTTAGAGTATTCCAACATGTAATTAGGGCTAGTGGGGACTGTGACACCATTGAACAGGACACTTGAGAATAGTAGCGGGGAGGTTGCTGTGGAACATCATGACAATTGATATGCCCATTATTGATGAGAAGGGAGAACGACAGTTTAGAGAGTGTTAGGAAACCTACATGGAGTAATAGTGTTGACAGCTACTACTTGCAATTTTAGGGGCATCAACCCAGACAAACTGCTGAGCGCTTGACAAGAGGTGTTTACCCTCAAAGCATGCATCTGCTTTCCCCAGATGATGCATCTTTGCCGAATGCTGCAGTGCTTATTCCCAAAGCAGTATATGGCTTGACTCCTAGGAACACAGCAGTATGGGGGATTCTGAGAAATCCATGTCACTCATTAGTCGAGCTGATGATGAGAAAGAGTGAAGTGTTGGTGGTTGGCAGTTAATGGAACATTACATGGACACCCAATTTTGTTGACTTCATTTGTGCCCCAGCCAGGGACAAGAATCATTCCTAAAGTAGGCCAATTAGGGGATTTCTCCTTAGGCCCCATAATTATAGAGGGAACCTTAAACCTATTCATGTGCTTGCCCCCTCTCCCCTGCTTTGTATACTTACCCTTCAGCCTATCCAACAGAAAATCCAGGCCAACCTCTTAATTATTGGACTCAGTCTGAAACTCTGTAAGTGTGTAAACTCATGACTTTGCGGATTGCATTCCAGTAACCATGAGGAACCCATAGCAGTCGCCTTGAGCTAATAATCCGTGTCCGGTTTTTTAATTAATCTTATAACTATCCAAGGGACTGGTGCAGGCAGGAGATGCAAAGCTTCTGAGACATTTACTGATAAATGCCCCTTTCAATGGTCGTCAAGAGGAATTCAGTGTCTGGTTTTATATAGTCTCCTAATTTGCTCTTATTTGCACTGGAAAATTCTACCGACCTACTATAGTTAGAACAGTCAAACCACGGATCATGACCTTGAGAAATTTCCTATTTACCTGGGTGTGACGAATGACGAACCTGAAAATGATGAATTTACCTAAGATTCTATATTTTTAAGGTCTATCCCTTCGCCATTGCAAGGCTGGTCACCTGCAACAGGTCTGTATCCCCTTAATGTGGTCAAAGAAAAGACCTAGATTAAGCTGGCAGAAGTGTACTAAACACTCTGATCAAGGTGGTTTTGAGGTCCCTTGCCCCTCTCTACTCTGTTAAATATGTAGTGGCTAAAAAGGGATACAGAGAAGCTGCTAGGATAGAGGGGTATCACTGGTAGTACCAGGATGTGTAACTACTAGTGGGCTTGCCATGGATGTTGCTTGTAGTGAATGGGGAATCACCACCATCGCTAGGAGTGAGGAGGGAGTGGCACCTGGGGACCATCTACAGAAACACTAGAGTCCTGACTTCAAGGGAACTGTGTAGTCAATTCTGAATGTGGTATTTTTCCTTTGTTTTGCTAGCGGTAGAAATCGAATATTTCTATTTTTTTCTTAAAAGTGGGTATTTGGCTGGACAAAGATTTATTGCTATTGCTGTGTGCATTTTGAGTTGTGAACATGTGTTCATTCCGCTGTATCCAATAGTGACAATGTCTTGGACCTGTTTACACTGTTTGAATGGAACAACAGATTAAGAGCAGTACAGTTCATTTGTACTGTATCTCACAGCGGTGTGTGTATCTAGGTCTGGCCTTTGAAACAGCTTTAGTTGTGTCACCAGACTATTGTTTTTCCCCAACAAATCATTCAGAATATACACTCCTCGAACAGCTTTTTGTCAACGGGCAGCATCCATTGGTCTTTGAAATTGTCGTTCGCCTTTTGCGTCGCCCCCGCTGCATACCTCATGGGGCAGTGTGTCAGCTCTATTTACCCATCGGGTCGGCTTGTTAACTTATTACCCATCCCTTCATTTTGAGTAACTACAATAAAGCCTTTGCACAGTACTGGCAGCCACCTAACAATAGTTCCTTAATCTTCAATGATTAAAATGGTTCCAAGTATGCTTTTTCAATTTTCAATCTTTGACTTTCTTCTTGCTCAAATAGGTATAATTCTGATATTTATATAGGTTTCCCTCGTTTTTATTGCTTGATTTTGCTTGCGAGAAAGTGTCACTCATATTCGTTGAAATGTCACTCATAATTACACTGAAATTATGAAAATGTCACGCAAATCAAACTGAAACCTTGGCAGCCATGCCGGTGCTGGTCCAATAAATTATTTTCAGCATGGCGTCAGTTAAGCCAGTCTGGTGGTGTCATCTGGTGCTGTGTTGCAGGCTGAAGGGGCTGAGCAGGTAGCAGCGTGCCGACCGTGGCCGACGCTGCTCAGCTGCTCTTTAATCATTCTTATTAGGGTTGAACATTACTACTAATGGTCGACGTGAGGAGAGAGGTGAGGGGGTGCAGGTTCAGACTCCTCTGTGCTGCTCGCGGAAGAGAGCAGGGCGGAAAGCGACAGTTTTGTTGTGGGCAGAGTAGGGTGACCAGCTGCCATGGGTGCAAATTCAGGACATTGAGTACAAAAATTCTGGACAGAAAGTCTAAATTCCGGACGAAAATTCGGGACAAAAGGTAAATGTCCATACACATCAGAGGAAGTTGTGCAATAGTGCATAAGTAAATAGACAACCAACATAAGCACAAGTCAAAATACATTTATTTTAAGTTGAGAGAACCTTGCACTCACTGCATCTGTTGTGAATGCAAGTTAAACACACCTGTGTTTGCATATTAAAAAATAAAAGTGAAGAAAAAGATCAAAGTTGAAGGCTTCTTAGATCTTACATGCCCCCTCTCACCCACTGAAAAACGAGCATTTGCAATGCACTAGGTCTCGCATTTGCGAAAGTTTGAGCTATTGGCATTGTAAATGACAATGAGTTTTATCTATGTGTTTTGAAAACCTGCAAACATTGAGTTAACACGCACTTTGTTCTTATCGTCCTTGCTTACGAGACACAAGGCTGTCAGTAAAAGAGGTGCAGTTACTGCTAGCCTTGTGTCTCGTAAGCAAGGACAATAAGAACTAAGTGCGTGTTTATGCACTACTTGCAGGTTTTCAAAGCACATAAATAAAAGGCATTGTCATGTGCAATGCCAGTAGCTCAAACTCTTGCAAATGTGAGACCTATTGCATTGCAACTACTTGTTTCAGGAGGTGCTTGGAAGAAAATGATATGGTTTTGTTACAAGCAGTCAAGTAGTTCTGGATATTGGTGTAGAGTAATAGTGCTGTTGAGCTCAAGGCATCACGATGAGTAGCCAGCACAGTTTGATAGAGTTTAAGGTTAACAAAACAGAAGAACTATCATAAAAAATGATATATCTATATCTACTGGCAGGAATTCCTGCTGGTTCACCAGTGGACTCAGCAGTGACCTCTCGCCCTCTATAGGCTGTGGAATGGGAAGAACTATTTTGCTTGTGGTGCTGAGCTGTGCAAGTGAGAATGGCTAACATAGTCATATCACTATTGTTTCTTTGCAAACATTGATGTGAATTATAACATTTGGTGTATAATACTTAGCTGATAGATTTATTTGTTGCTACTTAGTTTGTAGACCATTAAGGTTGTCCAGCTTTAAAATATAAAGTAAATAAATATCTGAAAGAGACACGTTAGTGATAGATTCCTTACCTTAGAATATCCCCAGGCGTCAGACTGGATCTGGAAAATTTTGCGTAGCAATACCCCTGCGCGCCGGCAGGCGTCGTCCGCAGCTCCGCGTCCGCCGTCGGCGTCGTTAGCGCCGGAATGACGTCGTCGGAGTACTTAGACGCCGTCCATGCGCGCTGACGTCCGTTCTTCTTTTTTCGGCGCCAGCTAGCGCAGATCCAGAGAAGCTCTACCCCTTAGTCTTTTTTGACTAAACTTTTTGATCTTTTTGATCATTTCTCTACTCAAGTCTTTGACTCCAACGGTGCCGGTAGGGATGCCCGGGTTTAAACCCTGTTCCAGGTGCGACCGACTGTTGTCGGTTACCGACCCCCATCGCTGGTGCCTCAAGTGTTTAGGCCTCGACCACGACGACCGCACCTGCTCCGACTGCCGGGCCCCGATGTCTAAAGCTAGGCGGGAGCGGTCTCTCAAGCGACTGGAGCTCCGGCAGTCCCACGGGAGGTCGAGTGACAGGTCGCTGGGTCGGAGCCCTCGCAGCTCCGGGAGTGGACATTGGTCGTCAGGATCCAAGTCCTCAGGTAAGAGGCATAAGAGGTCGGAGAGACATCATCGTTCCTCCGAACCACCCCGACGCTCGCACGATGCGGCCAGGGGTTCGGGTGACACCACCCACGCGGCTCCGACGAAGTCGCAGTCGTCGTTGCCGCCTGCCCCACACCTTCGGGTCCCTGGGCAAGACGCGACGCCTGAGGAGATCGAGCGGTACCTCATGGCCTTGAGGTCCCTCCTTCCTCAGCCGGGTCCCGTGGCTCCTCCGGGCCCAACAGCCCCGGCTGGAGGGCCTAGCAGGTCGGGTGCTTCGGCTCCGCCGCCGTCGGTTGCTTCTGCCCCGGCACCGCCGGCGACTTCGGTCCCGGCGCCGCAGGCCCTCTCTGGATCCGCTTCCGGATCCGGGTCATCGCTGGTCGACCTTACTACCACGCCGATGCCGGCCCTATGGGTGTTGCCCCGGTGCCTGCTATGGACGCCGTCCCCGATCCTACCCCCGGTCCGGTTCTGGCGCCGGAGCGGCACCGATGGGAGCCGCTACCGACGGCATTTGGAGATTTCTATTTCCATGAACAGGACCCATCTGTTGAACCTGTACTACAGGAGATGGGTGACGAGGGTGATTGGGAGGGGTCTGAGGACCCTCTTGCACAGGAGTGCCAGTCACCACAGGACTGGACATATGAGCTTGGGGAGGCCAGTGGCATTGACACTTCGCCAGACACTGGATTTGTCTCCCCTCCCACCGTGGCTACGGAGGAGGGGGCTGCTTATAGTGTAGTGTTGACATAGGCGGCCAAGGCCTTAAACCTTGAGCTTCCTGTCGCGGCCGTGAGGACTAACCTCCTCATGGAGGTCCTTAAACCGCAGGCAAGCTCCAGTGAGCCTCTGCTGCCATTTAATGAGGTCTTGTGTGACGTTCTTGTGAGCACTTGGTCCAAGCCCGCCACAGGTCCGCCTGTGGATAGGAACGTGGCCAGACTACCGCCCGGCCCGGGTGACCCTTGCTTTTTGTCCACCCACCCCACCCCCGAGGGCCTGGTCATCCAGGCCTCCACTTCCCAGACCGCATTCCCGACGGCTCCGCCCGATCGGGAATCCAAGAGGTATGAGCAGTTCGGGAAGAAGGTGTTCTCGTCCCTCAGTTTGGGACTGCGGTCAATTAATACCGCATGCCTCTTGTGCCGCTATACCCACACCCTGTGGGACGCGGTCGTGTACGTGCTGCCACAATGTCCGGAGGAGGTCCGGGCAAAACTCACCCAAACCCTTGCGGAGGGTCAAGATGCAGCGCGGTATTCCATCCGGTGTGGGATGGATACCACGGACTCACTGGGTAGGGCGATGGCAACGACAGTGGTGGTTCGACGCCACGCCTGGTTGAGGTCTGCCAACTTTTTGGCCGATGTCCAGGCCACTCTTCTGGACATGCCGTTTGATGGCCGTCGCCTCTTTGGCGACAAGCCAGACCATGCGCTTGAGCGATTTAAGGATGCCAGGGCTACGGCCAAGGCCTTGGGCCTCTCGGCCCCTCGCCAGCAAATGGGTGCCTTTCGCTCCTTTCGTGGCCAAGGAAGGGGCGCCCCCACACGTGCTGCCAGCCACGCACCGCAGAATGTTCAACAGCACGGTGGCGGCCGTGGAAACTGCCGTGGCAGCGTTCAAGGACAATGGCGCGGCCAGTCCACTCCTTCCCCCGCAGCACCTGCCTCAAAACCCTCCTAGTCTGCGCTTTCAGGCCCTTGTGACGCCAGTGGGGGGCAGGGTTCGCCATCACCTCTTCCACTGGTGCACCGTCACGTCGGACAGGTGGGTGCTGCAAATCGTCCGAAGGGGCTACTCCCTCCCCTTCGAGGCGACCCCTCCAGCCATGCCACCGCAATTCCACCGCGTGTCAGGGGATCACTTGCAACCTCTTCGCCAAGGGGGCCATCAAGCGCGTTCCTGGGCCAGAAGTAGGGTGTGGTTGTTACTCCCACTACTTTCTGGTACCCAAGAAGGGCAAAGGGGGCCTACGCCCTATCGTGGACATACGGAACGTCAATGGCTTCCTCCAGAAGGAGAAGTTCAAGATGCTGACTTTGGCTCAGGTCTTAGCTGCCCTGCACCCTGGAGACTGGATGGTAGCGTTGGACTTGCAGGACACCTATTTTCACATCCTCGTCCTGCCGGCCCACCGGTGTTACCTCAGGTTCACGGTAGGCCACGAGCACTTTCAATTTACTGTGCTCCCCTTCGGCCTTACCAGCGCCCAACGGGTGTTCACCAAAGTGATGGCCGCAGCCCATCTGCGCAGGTTAGGGGTTTCAGTCTTTCGCTACCTCGACGACTGGCTGTTGAAGGCGTGCTCGCCCCAGACAGTTGTCAGCCACCTCCAGACTACGGCCGATCTCCTGCATCTGCTGGGGTTCTCCATCAACGTGCCGAAGTCACACCTGTGTCCCTCTCAGAAGCTCCTCTTCATCGGAGCGGTTCTGGACTCGGCGCAGTTTCGGGTTTATCCACCCGAACAGCGGGTTCGGGATATTCAGGCTCTGATTCCGATCTTTTAGCCTTTATCCCAGGTCTCGGTCAGGTTGACGCTGCGGCTTCTGGGGCTGATGGCCTCCTGCATCCTTCTGGTGCATCACACCTGGTGGCGGATGCAAGCTCTGCAGTGGGACCTGAAGTTTCAGTGGGCCCAGCATCAGGGCAACTTGTCCGACCATGTCTTGATCTCGGAGGGCACTGCAAAACAGCTGCAGTGGTGGCTCACGGATCGCGATTGGGTCAGTGGCAGATCCCTCTCCCTACCCCACCCGGAGCACGTAGTTGTGACGGACGCGTCCCTCCTGGGTTGGGAGGGCCACATGGGAGAGGCGGAGAACAGAGGTCTCTAGTCTCCGGCGGAGTCCCAGCTCCACATCAACCTTCTGGAGCTGCCTGCGATTCGACTTGCACTGAAGGCATTCCTCCCTTCTGTCCGGGGGAGTCTAGTGCAGGTGTTCACGGACCACACCACCGCCATGTGGTACTGCAACAAACAGGGTGGGGTGGGGTCGTGGACCCTATGCCAGGAGGCCCTGCGCCTCTGGCAATGGCTGGAACATCAGGGCATGACCCTGGTGATTCAACACCTGGCCGGTTCCCTGAACGCCAGGGCGGACAAACTCAGCGGTCGGTGCATGATGGATCACGAATGGCGTCTGAACTCGGACGTGGCGCAAGGCCTCTTTCAGCAGTCGGGAGTGCCTTGGTTAGATTTATTCGCCACAGAAGAGAACGCGCAATGTCATCAGTTCGCGTTGGAGTTTCCAAGGCGGCACTCGCTCGGAGACGCTTTTCGTTGCGAGTGGAGTTGCGGTCTATTGTACGCCCTTCCGCCGGCCCAGGTTATGCTTGTGGCTCCGGACTGGGCACGAAGATACTGGTATGTAAATGTAAATGTAAATGTATTGGCATTTATATAGCGCACTACTTACCCGTAGGGTCCCAAGGCGCTTCGACCGCTGCGAAACCCTTCCTGGCTTCCCTGAGAGAGGGTCCCTTAATGGGTATCTCCAGGGTGAGACCAGGCATCCCTGGCGGTCTGGTGGGGCCGTTAGTGAAGATGAGGCAAGCTAATGCCCAGAGTTGCCGAGTGTGATCGCTGATCAGAGTGGGCACCGAGGCGAGAGAATTATCGAGTCCGCTGACCCTGGTCCAGAAACCTGCCGCGCCGGGAATCGAACCCTGGTCTCGGGCCGTCCTCTGCTCTCTGGTCTGCCGCCTCTAACCAGTGAGCCACACTACTTCCCGAGCTACTCAGCATGTCCGTCGATCCCCCGATTCGTCTGCCTCTTCGGGAGGACCTTCTGTCGCAGCAGCAGGGGACGGTCCTCCACCCGAACCTGTCCAGTCTACACCTACAAGCTTGGAGATTGAGCGGCGACAGTTGAGGCCATTTGACTTGCCTCCCGAAGTCAGTACTGTCATTCTGGCAGCCAGGCGTCCCTCCACAAAGTCGGTATACGCCTGCAGGTGGAACAGATTTGTGGCATGGTGCACAGCAATGGCTGTGGATCCACTCTCTGCACCCCTTTCTGAGGTTCTCTTCTTCCTTCTTTCTCTTGCCCAGCAGGGCTCTGCTCTGGGCACTATCAAGGGCTACCTTTCTGCCCTTTCCGCCTTCTTGAGGCTCCTTGATCAGCCTTCCTTGTTCAAGTCCCCGATTGTAAATAGGTTTTTGAAGGGCATCACACACATGTTCCCTCCTTTTCCTTTCGTGATGCCCCAGTGGGACTTGAATCTGGTACTTACCTTCCTAATGTGTGCTCCTTTTGAACCGCTCCATAACTGTCCTCTCCGTCTTCTTACCTTGAAGACTGCTTTCCTGGTTGCCATCACCTCTGCCAGGAGAGTGAGTGAGCTCCAGGCTCTTTCTTCTACACCTCCTTTCCTCTCTGTTCATCCGGACAAGGTTGTGTTGCAGAGAGACCTTCGTTCCTGCCCAAGGTTGTCACGGCCTTCCACATCGGGCAGTCCATTACCTTGCCCACCTTCTTTCCGCCTCCACATCCCTCGAAAGAGGTAGAGAGGCTCCACCGTCGGGACCCAAAACGTGCGCTCTCTTACTATCTGGATCGCACACTCCAGTTCCGGGTGGATGACCAACTCTTTGTTGGTTACGTGGGCGCTAAGGAGGGAAAGGCGGTGCACAAGCGGACCGTCTCTCGGTGGATCATCTTGTGTATCCAGGCGTATTACTCCTTGGCAAAGAAGGAACTCCCTGTGGGACTACGGGTTCATTCTACCCGGGCCACAGCGACTACCACTGCCCTGGGCTGAGGAGTGCCCTTGCAGGATATTTGCCAGGCAGCTACGTGGGCCTCGCTACACACGTTTGCAAGACATTATTGCCTGGACAGCCAAGTCCGAAGGGATGGCTTCTTTGGCCGTTCTGTCCTCCAGGACTTTCTGGTGTGATTATTGGTTCGCAGACCCACCACTGGGGTTGGTATTGCTGGGGTTTCTATTCTAAGGTAAGGAATCTATCACTAACGTGTCTCTTTCAGATGCACAAGTTACTACTTGTGTAACGATATATCTGTAAGAGACATTAGTTAGTGATAGATTCCTTAACGACCCACCCATCCTCCCCGTTCTGCGAACCGATATCTAGGGTTAAGGTCATCCCCTTTCAGGGCCCTAGTTTCATGGCACCAGTGTTGGTTCTATCATGGCTCTGTGTATCTGGCGCAGAAAGCTGTGTATCAGAACTGACGTCAGCGTGCATGGGCGTCGTCTAAGTACTCCGACGTCATTCCGGCGCTAACGACGCCGACGACGGACGTGGAGCCACGGACGACGCCTACCGGCGCGCAGGGTTATTGCTACGCAAAATTTTCCGGATCCAGTCTGACGCCTGGGGATATTCTAAGGTAAGGAATCTATCACTAACTAATGTTTCTTACAGATATATCGTTACACAAGTAGTAACTTGTGCATTAAGAGACTTAACAAAAAAACATGCAATGCAGATATGGGTAATTGCATGAATGTTCGGTGGCTCATTGGTTAGTCTTTTTCCTGAATCTGCACAGAGAGTTAAGAGGTCAATTTACGCCTGGATCCTCAAGACAAGATACATTTTCAGTAGCAGTCTGAGCTTAATGAGCCATGGGTTCCATCGGGTGAGGTAGAAAAGGGAATTTGAGAGATCGAGCTTGTGTTTGTACTGACCTCTTCTCCCGCATACCACTAAAATCTATAGCTTTACAGAGGTACAGGGATACCAGTATTTGGTGTCTGGTCATTTGGTAGGCTAGGAACGTCAAGGACAGTCCTGAACGTTAAGGCGATGGGAGCTTTGCATCAGGCTTTGAAGTCTGCTTATATTTTTTAGTTTGAGTGATTGTAAGAGTTTGGCTTCTACTAATATGTGTTGGAAGTGCTCCACGTCCAAATAGATTAATTGCAGAGTGAAATATAGGGCCCTATGGAGAGAATATTAAGATTTACTTAAAAAATATATATATATATTTGAGAAACCCGCGTATGCACTCTAAGTGCTAATGATCCACCCACATCACTCCATGTGACCCAGATGTTGATTTGCATGACCCCGTTGACATGTCTGTGTAGGCATAGCAGTAATCTGTTGAAAGGGGGTGTAGGTAAGCATAAGACCTACTTGAGACAAAACAGCTACTAAGCTTAATAGACGGATGTCATCACCATAAGGGTAACACGTTTTCCATTGGGCCATCAAGTGCACATCTAGTTTATGGAAAGCCCACCCAACCCAGTTACTCTTTTGAAGAGTCAAGGTGCTGAGTTGTGCACAGTTGTGGCTTGGTTTGATGGCCCATGTATGTAGTTGAATAATTTAAAGTAATGTAGTGATTGCAGATGTGCGTATAGAATAGTGACCATAATATTATTAGCCATATATATGTATTTTTTTTATGAAATAATATGACCAAGAACGCAGCGGAGCTCTGACTTAAATTATAAATTATGGATCTGTTCCCAGGAGCATCAGGTGGAGTGCACTAATAACAAGGTGCCAACTTTGATCTGCGGCTTAATAAGTACTTTTTATCTAGTGTGCATCTATTACTGCAGAAGCTTGGCTTTTACACGTACATAACGTATCCTATGTTGCATTACTAGGAAGGCTGGGAGGTAGGTGGTGCGTGCGGGTGTGTTTATTTTAGGGCACAGGTGCATTCTTCAGAGGCAACTCTTGCATAGCTGAAGATTGCATGGAAGTGCTGAATCCTCCGAGCTGGAGAGAGGTCAACTGAATGCTGCTAAATAACCATGATCAGCTCTTCGAGCTGTCTTTAAACTTTCTAATTCACTGTGGAGCATGTCTCGGAAGGGAAGTCGCATAATTATTCAGATGTTGAATACAGACGCAGAGCGGTGCTCCTGGAAGCAAGTCGCCATGTAAGCTGATCTCTGGCTGCTGGTCTCCTAATATATTGCGGGGTGGCCTGTGTTTTTTTGTAAACCAAATCTCGAACCAATTGTTCATGAGTGAAATCGCTTGATTCATTTGGTGTGTGTGCTTTGTAGTGTCCAATTAATGTCTTTACGGGAGAGGTGTGGCGCCACAGCCAGGGCGACTGACGCTGGAATCTGGGGATCACGGTTGGATCGCCGGCGGCAGATTAGCCCAGCACCATGTGACTCTGGGCAATAGCTTGCTTAATCTTCCCGAAGGTCCTCAGCGCCTAGAGACCCTCACGGGTGATTGTTCGCGCTTTACAAATGTGGATTATTATTTACCCATGTTTCAGTGGGACAGTGGAGAGCGGTGGCTCCTGCCTCCAGGCAGTCCCTACTTTGTTAGTTGCTTAAGGAGGACTGGGCTTCAAACGGTGTCTAAAGTCCTTTGCTCTGTTCGTGTTTGTTTTCGCTTTGTATAGTTGTATAGCCCTGAACTTTTTTCTTGTGTGATGGCGATCCACGTCGAAACGGTGATAAGTGCTTTTATTTTGGCATCCGCGTGATTTTCAATTCCGATATAATTTGTGTTAATTGATGGGCAGTATGTAGGTCAGACTTTGATTCTGGCATTTAGAGGGGGCCAGCAGCAACAGCTGTTACTTGGCTGCCCCGGCCAAGCACATGACGTCATGTCAACCGCCTCTCTGCGCCCCGACCTGTGAACCGCACACTGACGCTAGAACTGAGGCGTGTTTGCAGTGCAGAGGGGTTCAGGTTTCCCTGAGGATCCCATCCGAGTTTAGCCAAGCCTGCTGGATACCTGGCCCACCATCAGCTGGTCCCACGAACCACAGTGAAGGTGCACAAGCAGTTGGAGTAGGGATGAATTATCGCGCTATTCTTGAGGACTACAAAAGAAAAGATAACACTTCAATACATGACATAATGTACATTGCCAGAGCACAAGATTACAACAACTTATTACTAGCATAGTTGTGTAAAGAATAGAACAGTAGGCACTTCTGAATCAGTTAATAGTACATGTTGCTGCGCTTTCATGAGGTTTGGAATTCAGGCATCAGGCCTGACTTCCTGTAATCAGGGGTGACAGGAATCGTCAATTCGCCTCGCCAGGTGCAGGCGGGACCCCTCTCATTGGCTCGGTTTACGGTATCCCTCTTCGGAGGATTAAGCAGCTTTACCAATTAATCAACCTTAAGAACCGGAGAGCCAGACGCCCAACAGGCCCTGCGAACTCCCCACATGGAGGCAAACAGCTAAGATGACTTCTATAGCACAACACTGAAACTAACTAGGAGGATGGGGAGGGAGGGAAAGTGAAAGCGTGAAATGCGCCTGCTGTGATCCAACGCCAGCCCTACGCGGGGACAGGAGATGTGTATGCGTGCGGAGTGCACATCTCCTGTCCGTACGCATGCACATCTCCTGTCCCCCTTCGGCAGAGAAACCGACGACAATAGGTCTCGCCAAGGCGTTCAGCGTATGCACTGTGTATTTGGGCGAGACCTAAAAAGAAACCAGATCAGAAATGCTGTTACTGGACAGAGAGGCCCATTATCATTCTGTACGTGATAATTAGGCCAACATACAGAATGATAATGGGCCTGATAGCAGCCTGTTCCAGGTCTAGGAGGGGCTGCTGCTGGCCAAAGATCACAGCAGGAGCGTGAGCTGGCCCCTGCAGTGAGAGCTAAAGGCTGTTTGCAGGGAGCAGCTCACGCCGGTGTCTGAAATTACGGACAAAAGGTGCCCATGGAAAAAACCCTTACGGACAAGGGGCCCAAATTATGGGCAGTCTGTAAAATTTACGGACGATTGGTCACCCTAGGGCAGAGTGGTGTCTTTTCTTTGTTCGGTGCTTGGTTTAGGCTTCTTTGCTGTTTTTGTGAAAAGTTCACGTAATGGCAGTTGTTTGCCGAGGCAGCAAGTGCTGCTATGGTGTACTATTTGGAAATGTTTACATGGCACCACCAGATTACAGTTCTGGATCATCTGCTGTGACGTGAGCTGGTTAACTCTTCTAGTGCGCATTAATTGAAAAACACACGCACCACTATTTACACCATATTCCTGGTAATTACAATGTTCATCATGTTAAACGTTTCATTGCCAGAGTTTTGCTTGCCCATACACAAAGCTGCACTGCACAGCCAGGTATGCCCAGATACTTTGAGCTACCCCATTGTTAAGACTTTTTAGTAGCTGTTCTCAGTATAACCGCATTCCATTGGATCCTAGAGACCTTTCAGGGGTCTCATGTGGCGTGTTTTTAGTGGCACAAAATCAGTGGCAGCAATTAAGCTTTCTCACACTAGGCCCATATGTGCAGCCTTCTCGCACTCCCTGCTTCTCTACTGAATCTGGGGCCTGGTTACAGTGACACACAGCCTACAGGTAGCCCCGCTATATAAGGGCACTAGTTTAGTGCCCTTCCATTTCCGGTGCTCTCTCGTCACTCAAATGGTTGTTATTTCTGATATTTATATGTTTCCTTCGTCTTCATTGCTTGATTTTACTTGTGGGAAAGTGTCACTCGTAGTCGTTGAATGTCACTCATAATTACATTGAAATTATAAAACTGTTACTTAAGCAATTTGAAACCTTGGCAGCTATTAAACTATGTGTAGGGAGGCCCATTTTCCTTATTTACATTTGTGCCTGTTGCAGCCTCGCTGCCTCAGAGTCTTCAGACTGCGGAAAGCACCCGTAGAACCGATATGGATCTAGGGAAATGTCTGCTGGGTTCCTTAAACAGACATTATGATAACAAGCCAGTCATTCACTTCGGTGGTTCCTATTTAATAATGTGCTTAGTCAGAAACCCTCAAGTGCTGAGCTTTTTGCTAATGTGCAAACTTTGCTGCCCGGTTACATGATTAGTTACTTATGTGTACTTGGTTATTTTATCTGTGTCAGTAGAACTACACGCTGCATTATATTTACTGGTGTGCTGTGAACATGTCAAAGGTATCCATAGTTCTTCGGCCACTGTACCTTTTGAATTCATTATACAGTATGATCTGCAAGTAAAGAAAGTCAGTCTTTGAAACCTAGAAACTGGCTAAAGTGGGCTGTGCTGCTTATGTTTAATGTCATTTATGAATGTTATTGTGGTCTAGTATGGCAAATATTACAGAAGCTGATTAGTGGAAACCAATCAAGGCAGTGCTTTGGTGTGTATAAGTCGCCTGTCCTCCTGTGTGAGACACAGCAAGCTCATCTTCAGCTGTCAGATGTGAGAGGTAGTTGGATTATCCCTGCCTGTCGGGCATGGCTAGCTCATCTCGTGCTGCGCGGCGTCAGGCATGGGTGGCTACCTGCTCTGCTGCGCAATGTTGGCATGGTGTTGGCTCATCTGCTGATGTCCAGTGTAAGGCATGGCTAGCTCATCCCCAAAATGATTGAACCCCCAAGCCTGGGGACTGAGAGACCGAGAAGAAAACTTGATCTGTTGTTGTTTGCATCCTCCAAGACCACAATCTACAGTACCAAAAGGCAAATGAGAGAATTCTATCAAGAATGGACTGGCCAGTGCTTCCCTAACGTTTTGGAACCACAACCCAATTTTTAAAACAACCAAGTCTTGTGACCCACCTACCTTTAATGGACATTAGGCAGGGTGATTTTCGAGGTTACTAAAGCATTGTGTGGTATCACGTTGTCCTTTACATACAGAACATTTTCCATTGAAATGCCCCCTAAATTTGAACAGACAATGAGTTTAATTGATAAAACTATACAGTACACAAAGATAATGTGTGGAAATTGGGTTTATCTGAATATTTATCATTAGTCTATTAATAAGCAAAGTGTGTTGATTTGGTTTGATATTTTTAAAAACTCTGTTTCCAGCACACTTCAGAATGACAAAGAAATGTGCTTCATTTCTGATTTCTTAACTGCTGAATGCATACAGTTAATTTACAGGTATTTACATTTTGTTATGTGTTGCTAAAAAAAACTGACATCCTACATCCCTTCCTTTCACACTTCCTGTACTCTTGCAAGATTGTCACATAATTTACTTTAAAACGTCTTCACACTTTGCACTCAGAGAAAGAAAAGTAAACACTGATGCCCATCTTAAAAGAATAAGCAGCAATTTGTCAGATGGTTCAATTCCTGCCTCGACGGCTCTTGGACTCAATCTTCCCGGACCTGATAATTCTCGCCTCGGTGCCTAGTCTAATCATGGGTCCCACTCTGTGACTCTGGGCAATAGCTTGCTTAATCTCCACAACAGCCCCAGCAGCGCTTGGATGCCTGGCTTCACCTTGGGGGTGCCCAGGAGTGGACATCCCACAGGAAAAGCCAGGAAGGGTTCCACAGCGGTATGAATACAGCGCTACGAGACCTCTGGGTAGAAGGCGCTATATAAAAACAAACACATTTACATATATGTCTCACTACGGAACAGGACTTGGATATATCACAACATTGTAAGGCAAGGTATCACCCACCACCCTGGGTGTCATGCTTCATCATCAGTCTGCTGATCTCCTGTTGTCCACTGTCAGCAATGGCAAGATCATCTCCAGCTCGCCAGTGTCGGGCATGGCTGGCTCATCGGTTGCTGTTTGATATCAGGAATGGCAAGCTCATTCACTCCTTTTTTAGCTTTCTGTTCAAATAGTTGTAGTCTTGTTTTTATTTTGTGGTAAACAAATTACAACGTTTGACATGGTTAGAAACAAACATGATTGGATCAACTACTCATACCTTAAATGGGAAAATGTAATGAGAACTGTTGAATGCTCTCCCACACTATTCAAAGTAAATGTACTTAATGGTATAAACATTTGAGTTCTGTCATTTCTGTACCTGTGGAGTTAAGTGCTAGTGGAGTAAACGTCATAGGCTGCTGGTATGATCCTTTTTAATGTATAATACAAATGCATTAAAACATCTGACTAAAATGTGATTATTGCATGCAACTAATAATGAGTCTGAATGCTCCTTTTTACATTTCCTTTGAAGTCCCAAACCTACTGACTTTGGTATGTCACGCACTGTGATTGCTTGCATAGTGTGTTGTTGCATTCCTTCCACGCACACAGCCTTGGCTGCAAGTGCACAGAGGCCCTCTATTGCCACACACAGAAGAAAAAAATTGAGAGAACATTGATCATAACAGTTTGCCACGGCTAGGCCTATTGGCTTTGAAAATGCTTGTTCTAGTGTTGCCATGGAGATTAAGCACTTAGTGGAACCAGTTTTGTGGCGATCTATCAAGTCTTTCAAGGGACAGCGGTTACAATGTCAATTACTATAAATGCAGAGATGATGGTGTATCTTCTTGCATGCCTTGGTCTCTTCATTTCAAGCCAGTGGTAAGAATCTGCAGAATGGATCCTTCCTCAGGAATAGCAGGGCTTCTGCAGATCTCCACGATCAGAGGCGATGACTTCCGTCTTCTGTTTGATATAGCCAGTACATGCTAAGTTTTAAAAAAAAATGTATGCGATATGTAACCGTCGTCGCAGTGCAATCCCGCCAACACAGGCATTTAAATGTCCCAATTCTGGTCAGCTGAGACTAGCTTTAAGGTGCAGTATGGAAGTTTGTTAAAGTGTAATGCAGTCGGCTGTAGATGTTTGCGGATGTGTTTGGGTTTGGGAACAGTTCCCTCTATTACTATGTCGGGCAGCGTTAAAATAAAAATGGTTTCTTTTAATAGCATTTATTTAGAGTTTTGAAGGGGATTTATGAGTTAATTAGTGACATGTTGTTACTAGTTACGAAATTTGTCTCCAAGTATTACATTTTATTAAATCATACCTTTCAAGTTATTGGGTTTTTCAAACAGCACCATTATTTTAGTCAATTAAAACATATAGGTTTTGTGTCTGTGGAAATTATCCATTTCACAGTTAGTCTGCCCACAGTTCACACTTCAGACAACTCTACAGCTTTCTTGCTTCACTGATTATTAATACATTTACTGCATTTGTATGTATCTCCTGTAATAAGTATTAATATAATGGTGCACAAGTCTGGAATATTTAAATAGAGGCATATTATGCTGTGACTTTAAATCTGTTTATTTTTATGCCCTCACCACATTAATCTAAATCGACTTTTTATTTTGTTAATCACACTAGGACCTCCTTATGGAAATATACAGAAGTATAGGGGAACCTGATAGCCTGTATGGCTGCGGTGGTGGAAAAATGTTGCACCCACTTGCAAGGTCAGTATTATGCAATATTATCCTGTTACATTTGGGGAATGTGACATTATGAAATATAATTGTTAATGATTTTCACGTTGCAGGATTCGTACATATGAGCATGAGGCCATGTGGGGAAAGGCTCTTGTCACCTATGACCTGGAAATGAATCTTCCTCCTTCCACTCGTCAGGCAGGACTAATTCAGGTGATTTGATAATCATCGTCAACATCATCTAATCGTAAATAGCAGCATGTCCCCTGATACCCTCTGCTTTCAGCTATCTCTCGGTTATGCTTGGTTATTCTAATGTCCGGTATATTGAACCTTTGTTGCTTGTTAAAGTGTTTTGGTAAGACATGCTTAGATGTACTATGTCTGTCCAGCGTACCATTTTTTTCTATACACAACTATTAACTGCCAGCATTGGATTGCAAGTGTGTCATGTTTGTATTGCACTGTGCATGTAATGGAGTTAGAAAGGAGATCTTTTTAGGGCCTGAATCACGGAAGCGAAATGTCAGTCAGCAAAAAGGTACATGTTAAAAGCTGCTGTCAGGGGGCAAGTTCTTTGCAAGGAGTTCACAAGTCTAACAGTTAAAGAAGGTTAGAGTGTGAATCAGATAATTCTAATGAGAACAGGTTTAGTGGTGACCCCTAGAAAGGTTTCCAGAAATGTGCTCTGAAGAAGAGAACAGATTCTAAATACTGACAATGAATAGGCTGAAATTATATGTGTAGGAGATATGTACTGCGATATGAAGAGAAACAAATATTGAGTCTGTTTTTAGAATTCAACAAATCGCTAGTATAGACAGTGAGTAGAGGCTGGCTTACACTAGATGCTGTAATGCTACAGAATACATGCATTTTACTTCAAACTTGTAAAATATCTGAACTGTGGTCTGATGTGCAAACACCCACCAAGCACAGACTAGAAATTGTCAGTGTTTGGTACAGATAAAAGAAGAAATAATAAAAGCTGCCTCATTCAGATTTAACGATATGTCTGAATTGATTGGAAACTGACACAAAGGTAAGTATAGGTGTCTCAAGGACAAGGGGTGGTTCTAAAATGTGATATTAAAACTAATGGGCTAGTGGAATTTCCTTTACCCAGATGTTGACGTTCACTCACCTGACTTTGAGGTGTGGGTTTCCTTGATTTTACTTTGTACTAAAAGGTAATAATATAATGAGAAACAATATAATTTCCCACCTTGGCAATTAGAAAAATGCTTTATTATTAAAATCATGTTCTCAACCCATCTTATGTCACTGCTGCAGGCCTTACAGAATTTTGGAATGTGCCATATGTTGTCCACCTATTTAAAAGGACTTGAGCATGAGACCGAGGAGTGGTGCGCTGAACTTCAGGAAATACGTTATCAGGCAGCATGGAGGAACATGCAGTGGGAACAAGGACCTGCCATCAAGTAAAATAATTTCATTTTTTCTTTTTCTTGGTTGCAATAGTTTTTTAATTTAAAGTTAAAACATATTTTAGTACACCCTCTTGTAATTATTGATAAATTAGGGTTATTCTTGCTCTACATAAGAAACCTATCCTAAAATAAACTTCATATGTTATCAGACAGTCATTTTGTAAAATTAGGTAAACACCTTTAATTGGATTGCCTTTGATTCCTATTCATCAATATATCAGAAAGCCTCCTTCATTGTATTATCCAAATTATCATTTACATGGACAAAATAGAGTGAGTTCTAGCTTCCTACATACACAAATTTACCAGCATGACATGAAATAAAGGTTACACAGTTTTAATAAATAAAATCAAACGTTTTTTACCAAGCTCAGACTTCTGACAACATGAAGAATGTAATACAATGTAAGGTACTTACATTTTCTTACAGTTTTCAATTGATGCTAACTTTGAACACTATCTTGCCAATTTCCACTCTCTCACTCAAACGGCTCATGAACCCAGTGTATCTTCAAATTGAAAAAAGCTGTACATGAAACAAAATTCTCTTATCCTTACTTTCAGGTTATGTTAGATAAGGAAAATGCATTTAACTGTAACCTTACTTCTCCTTCGAGGAAATCTTTATTGAAGTCATAAGCGCTGAAAAGTTCTGCTCATGCAGGAAATCCTGCAGCATTTTTTTAAAATGTATATGTAACTAAAATCATTTTCATGAAAAACAATTTTTGTGGTCCATCTACAGGCTACATTGGTCAAATTTCATCAGTTTATCTTAGGAAAGCGAGTTAAAACAAAAAATGTCATTAGTGTTTAAATAAGTGGCTAGAACTATCTTCCACAAACCTTCTGAAAGGCCAAATGAAAGAACTCAAATGTGCCATATTCACTCTTCTGAGTTCAGAGACTGTAAACTGATTCTATTCCTTTAAGTGGCTTTTTACCGGCTGTAACCATCATGCTACCAAGGCTTCCTCAGTTTTTATAACCTCTCAGGACCCTGCTTACTAGTTACAAGAGCCCGATATTGTACTAAATAGTTTTGCAAACCCATCTCACGTAAAAACTGTGGGAAAATATCAGGAAGATAACGCCCCAAAGAGGTTCCAAAAAAGACCTGGCTTATATGGGTGTCGGCTCTGAAGTCTAACAAAAATGTTTTTTTAATGTATGAATAGATTTCTAGGTGGCTGCCATGGAGATTTCTCTGATTTGAATGTTCATCAGATTTCTAGTTGTGGCCACTTTTCCCCTTGTATAGTTTGGTTACCTGTGTGGGATTTGTAAACCATTTTATAACTTGATAAGAGTGCTAAGGCGACGCTGGAGAAGAAGCGGGAGTGCTTCAAAACCATAGCCCTCTAGTGGCCATCACATGAGGGTATCTGAGGTGTCTGAAAGGTGAGTATTCTATGTACATTTCTGCTTAGAAAGGAAGCTGCTGCAGGAAACAGTGGGTTTGGAGAGGGAGACATGCCATCAGGACTCTGCTGTGTCAGCTTCCAAAATGACTTCAAAGGCATCATTGAAAGAACGTGTCAGCAACTTAAGATTAAGATAGTGTGAAGTCAGAACAAGAAGCAAAGCAAACCATAGAGAGTTGCAGACGAACACCTGAATGAGTATATAGAGAAGGCAGAGACTGGACCTGTGGAGAAACAGGAGGAAGGTCCAGGTAAAAGACAGGTAGCCGACTAATAGGAGAAGAGGCGGAGTTCGGTCAGCACTTGTAGGTTACCTTAAGTAGTGTCCGCAGGATCAGAGAAGTTGTCTTGCAACTTATTTCGTCGTTGGGTTTCCCACTGAAAAAAGTTCATTCACTCTTTGGTGTTCCCTTGCAATTTGTTTGTTGACCTGCCCTTCGCTCAGTTCCTTTACTGTTTCGCCTGCCTGTTTGCCCATTTGCTTTGAAACTCTGTATCACCTCTTTGATTACCGAGATTGTTGGCGGTCTGCATGTGTGTCAGCTTGTCATACTCTAGAGTCTTGGGAGGGGTCCTGGAACTCTCTGTGGGTCATCAAGCTTTGAAGCATCAGGTATGTGTGCATTGTGATTGAATTTACTGACATATGTACTCAAAATTAATGAATGAATGAGAGGATCTTATATAGCATACAGCTATTCTAGGAGTGTCCCTGTAATAATGCAATCAAAGATCGAATTAGAAACAGGGAACAGCTGAAGTACTACTCTCCCTAAAGTTTGAATACATGGGTTTTCAGCTCCTTCCCAAATTTAGTTTCCTCTGTAATAGATCTCAGGTGCCCAGGTTTCATCTGGTGATTCAGAAAAGGGGGTGGTGATGAACAGAGTGTCTGAATTAAGCAGACCACTCTTACCCAGTCCAAAGATCAGGGCTTTATCCATCACCGTTTTTTAGCTCACTGCACCATCCCAGCTCAGAACTTGGCTATATGCAAATTAGTCTGACCCTGGCCCAGTGCATCATGGGAACAGGGCAGACCAAACTGCAAAGCCAATTCTTATACTGGGAAGGAAACAAGCTACCGGGGACCGGTTTCTGGCATTTCAGCCGTCTTCGGCCCGGCTTGCTTGAATCCTGATGGTGCAATGAGCTAGGGACTCACATCTGAGTATACCCTTCCACGCTTATGGTGGACAAAAATGATTCAGAAAAGGGGGTGGTGATGAACAGAGTGTCTGAATTAAGCAGACCACTCTTACCCAGTCCAAAGATCAGGGCTTTATCCATCACCGTTTTTTAGCTCACTGCACCATCCCAGCTCAGAACTTGGCTATATGCAAATTAGTCTGACCCTGGCCCAGTGCATCATGGGAACAGGGCAGACCAAACTGCGAAGCCAATTCTTATACTGGGAAGGAAACAAGCTACCGGGGACCGGTTTCTGGCATTTCAGCCGTCTTCGGCCCGGCTTGCTTGAATCCTGATGGTGCAATGAGCTAGGGACTCACATCTGAGTATACCCTTCCACGCTTATGGTGGACAAAAATGATTCAGAAAAGGGGGTGGTGATGAACAGAGTGTCTGAATTAAGCAGACCACTCTTACCCATTCCAAAGATCAGGGCTTTATCCATCACCGTTTTTTAGCTCACTGCACCATCCCAGCTCAGAACTTGGCTATATGCAAATTAGTCTGACCCTGGCCCAGTGCATCATGGGAACAGGGCAGACCAAACTGCAAAGCCAATTCTTATACTGGGAAGGAAACAAGCTACCGGGGACCGGTTTCTGGCATTTCAGCCGTCTTCGGCCCGGCTTGCTTGAATCCTGATGGTGCAATGAGCTAGGGACTCACATCAGGTTTCATCTGGTATCACATGTTGGCCACCATGACAGTCAAAACAGGGAACTGAAAGTAGACTGGCGTTAACTAGAGCGCAGGGGTCTCTCTGGTCTTCATTCCAAGATCATCTAATTAAGATACACCAGGACCTTTTTCTGGAGGGATTGATGTGCCAGTATCAGAGCCTTGTACATAATGCGTTGCCAGACCGGTTGCTAATGCAGTTTCTTCTGTAGCCGAGATACCAACATGTGCTTTGTAAGTTAATAGAGTAGGCTCACTGCCATGTTCTGAACTACTTGTAAATGCTGAACCTAATATTCAGGAAGGCCCATGTACAGGACATTGACATAGCCCAGTTCAGAGCAAATCAATACCCTGACCACAGTAATTTACACCGCGTGAGGCAGGAAGTTGAGAAACTTCCTCCGCATACCGCAGCTCCAAAAGCTGACACCTGGACAATGAAAGATAGTTGTAAGTCAAACATAACACCCAGGTTTCTGGGCCCTGCCTTTGTAGGGTGTGTGGGGAGTGCTGTTGGGTCACGCTCCTGCCCACCCTAGAAGGGGATTCAACCCAAACAATAAGATATCGATTTTGTCTGGTTTACACTGCAACTTATTGGCTCTGAGCCATTTGAGTAACGTCTTCATACAGAGTGCGAATGCTACATTTGCACTTGTAGGGCCATCTCATAAGTGAGCAGGAGCTGCATATCATCCACGTACGATATGACCTTGATGTCAAAGGATTCAACCAAATATGCCAAGGTGGTCATATAAATGTTGAAGTGAGTCAGACTCTGGGAGGAGCCCTGCAGTACCCCCCTTCCACAACTTTTCGCCCTGAGGCATAAGGCTTCAACCAAACCACCTGCCCTTGTCTCTCAAGAAAATAACCCAGTCAGCCGTATCGGTGCTGTAACACGCTCTAAAGCCAGATTGCGATGGGTGTAACAGTTGTTCTCAGTTAGAAATGAGGCAAACTGTTGTTTCATCTTCTTTTCAATAACGTTCGAGGCTGCTGGGAGCGGAGAGACAGGTCTAACATTTGCCAGTATTTCAGGGTCACCGTTTTGAGCAAGGGACTAACGTTTGCTCTTTTACAGTCATCTGGCACACTGCCTGAATGGAGGGAAATGGTAAATAGCTCCTGATAGATTGGACCAATGATATCCGAGATAGACTAAAGGATATGAGGTGGAATAGAGTAGTCCAGGGACCTGACCTACAGTTCGAGAACTGTGCTATCAATACCTCCCTGTAAGGAGCCTGGAAGGAGCTTGAAAGATCGTTTCGAAACTGCCATTGGTCCTGCTATATCTCTCACCCCTGGTCCCTGAGTCAAATGATTCACAACCACTGAATTGGTCTGAATTTTGAGGATCTTGTCCAAAGGTGTATTTCTTATCTTTCTATACAGAGCTGCATATGTGAGAAGGCTACATTGGAGGGCGAAGTTTACTGGATGACAACCACAATAAGACTAGACCAGTGGGACCAGCTTCAATCTTCCTCTCCCTTAACTTCATTTCATCCTTTGCTGATGTTGACTGCAGAAGTTACTCATGTTTCCCATATGCGTTCCTTTCAGCTAGGACAGAGGTGGACAGACTTCTGTAATCGCTGCCAAAACTTTGTTCCCCAAATTGTACATGTTACGGAATTTACAGATTTACAATCTTAGTAATTCTGGAAGAAAGTACTTACTTTGAACTTGAGTTACTTAATTTAGTATTGTTTTTAATTAAGAAGTTGCTTGAGTGTTCTGTCTCAAGATAATAAAAGATGGTTCCTGTCTCAAGGAAGCATTTCTTTTATTTCCTCAAACAACTTTTTGGAGAAAAACGGTTTGCGATGGTCAATTTCTTTATGCATAATGGCTGCAAAATGTACTTTGACGAGAACTGAAGCCTGGTGTTGCTAGGTATAGTAAGTATGAAAGGTGCGAATCCTCTATGCATTTCGTAGGCTCACAGTGCTTTTGCATGGACATAATTACAGAAAGATCAAGATGCTCTGTTGCAAATAAATGTGCTCTTTTTCAGAATAATATTTACGAAACTTTAGATTCCCCCACTGGATGTGCTCAAGTGCCAGGCTACATGATTTCTTCCAGGCACAATGATGGAAGGTTAGGGTACAGGATCTGTCCCTGGAGCTTGCAAAAGATTCCTGGCTGACACTGCAGCTTCTTGTGAGGACAATCTGACATACTAACACCCTTGGTAAAATACCATTCTGAGAACGGTCTGCAGCGGGCAGGATCGACCTAGCTTTGAAGTGCTTCAGTTTTACCACAATAGACTCGATCAATGGAAGTGGTGGAAAGGCTTAGAAATATTTACGGGTCCAATCAGTCAAAAGATGATTTATTCCCTTTAACCCCTGCTTGTTAATCGTTGAAGGTGAAGCTTGCTCATTTGCTATTGCAAACAAATCTGTTTTTGGGAAGTCTCAGTTTCAAAAGAGAGGAAGAGGCCTGCCTAGTAGAAACAGCCAGACTGTTCATGGCACTGTTTGAGTATGCCACACTTCATTGCGGCCAGCACAAGATGGCCATCCTGCAAGAGCAACTCCATCTGCAATGGAAGCTAGTATTCAGAGGACGGTGATGGACCATGTGAGTGAAGGCTTAAGCTGGTGAATTCATTGTCCACATTTAATTGCTGCTATGCTATTCTGCGTACCAACCCTATGAGTTGTGGACATATTACTGGAAGATTGGAGTTTTCACTTTGGTTTGCAAAAAAACACAGGGAAACTCTAAACAACTGCTGTATATCACAATCCTGGAATTCAAAGCAATCAAATATGCCATAAAGGCATTCCCAGCATTATCTCAGAATGAGAGATGACCAAAAACACAGTGAAAAAGTTGTACCCTCTCAAACATGGTGGGTACTGTTGCAGACATATGCTCTGTACTGGATGCAATCTACACTCTAACCAAAGACTCTTCACTTTTTGTATATTCCCCAGCAGTACCTCTGCGCACTGGAAGGTGACAATGTGTGGATGCCCATCATCGCCGTTCCACTCTGGAATTAGGTGCAGAATCTATATAGGTGCACATGAATTACACCCACGCCAGTTCCTTTCCGCACCACCAGACGCAGATCCAAGGCTACCTCTTTTGTCTTTGAGACACTATCTCCAAAAGATTTTCTGCGTGCAAGGGAAATGTCACCTCTCAAAATGATAGATTTTAAGCCTTGTAAGGACAATCGCAAACTAATGTCTGTTTCCAGGTTTGCCTGTGGTGTGGGGATCGAGCTACGACTCTAAGCATGCAGTGACTGTGCATCAATGAACCCCAAAGCTATAGGAGACCCCAAGTGGAAACTCTGTCACTGAGCACCGGAAGAATCCGTGAGGAGACCAGTCCAAGTAAAGGGTCAGTCCCATTTCTGGTCCAGAATTTGTAAAAGTTGTTCTCGAAGTCGGTTGTCCTTGCACTCCAAGTTTTCGGTTAAGTAAAACATAAGAAATACAAGCTGGACTCTGCCTTTTCCGAACACTGGCATTCTCCTGAGAAGGTGCATAGGCATCTCCACGCCTCTCGAACTCACTCCCAAAGTCTGTTAGTCTTCGAGCCCATTACATAACTTGTCCCTGTGCAACCAGAGTTTCTGGGACCGTCTTCGAAGCTTAGGCAGATCGTAGGGTTCCGCGAAGGCCATGGTCTGCCTCTTCCCATTCTTACTGACTCCCTCTGGGACGCCTGTGGTCAAAGGAGCGAGAGGTCATTCATCTGGGGTACCCCTGGTGAGTTTACCCTCGGCACCAGTTGGACCCACAGAAACTGTCACTGGGCCGCACCTGGTACCGCCAGCTCCACAACCCAAACCAGTTCCTGGAATTTCAAAGCTGATTCAGACTCCATCAACAACGGAGGAGGCAGTGCCTCTGAGTCTCTGCCCCTATGATTCCGACCGATGCCCCCCTCAGATTCCATTGAATCACAACCTGCGCCTCTTGAAATCCACAAGATATGGTGCATTCCATACCTAGTATGGATTCCATTTGTAATTATGATAGGGATGAGGAAAAAGGCCAACTGTGCCACAAAGAAAACTGGTATGATGGCCTTGGCGAAGCCTGTGGCCTTGCCACTTTCCTTAAGGCAGGAACCCTCTTACCCCTAGGCTCTGGCACTGAGACATCTTACACAGTGGTGATGCGTAGGGCAGCTAAAGTTCTTGACCTGCGGCTTCCCACCTCAAAGGTCAAAACCGATGTCTTGATGGAAGTTCTCCAGCCAGGCAAACCTACTAAGCCACTCCTACCCTTAAGTGAGACGCTTACAGATACTCTCTTAGGGACTTGGGCCCCACTACCTCTGCCCTACCCAGTCAATCGCCAAAATGTGAGACGCCATTGCCCTGGGTGACTCTGCATTTGTGTATGTCTCAGCAACCTTCCCCTGAAAGTTTGATGGTGCTGGCATTTATCAGACAGACAAACCCGAATACCTTTTGAACTACTCCACCCCCCCCCCAATAGGAAGTCCAGACAAATGGAAAACTTTGACCACAGGGTATTTTCTTCCACCAGCTTCGGCCTCCGACACCTGATGCTAGCTGCCTGCTGAGCTGCTATTCTGACATTCTACGGGATTCGGTGGCTCAAGTCTCCCAGGTGTCCTAGAAGATCTCTGACCTGTCCTAACCCAAGCCATATCCAGAATGGGTTTTGCTTGGACACCACCAAAACCATCAGGCGAGCCCTTGGCACCAGTGTTGCTGTTCGCACCAATCCTGCTGCAGTCAGTCGGTCTTTTAGGTGATTCCCAATTGCCCCTCATGGACCTGCCCTTTGACGTGTCACCTGTTTTGAAGCAAGGCAGATTCCGAATCTGGAATGGTTCAAAAAGAGTAGGGCCACAACACTCTGACCATTCCTTTAGAAGCTGCTGCGGAGATGCCCCATATCTTTTAAAATACTGAAGTGCACGAGTCCCGCCCTGTTGGGCAACCTGATCTCCCTTTATGTTCCCTCCCACCCTCTCCGTTCGGCAGAGTGTCATTTGGCGGTGGTGCCCAGAATTAGGCTCTCCAGGACGGGCGGCCTTGCGTTCCGGTACCTTGCCCCCAAACTATGGAATTCCCTTCCCGTGCATATCCGCGCCAGTTACTCTCTGTCATCCTCTGTTTGGGAGGGGCTGCTAGGTCATAAGATCGATCTATCCCCAACACTGATGTTATTTGGCTCAGATTCTAAACTGGTTTTAACAGAGGATGAGGCTGCTTTGGTTTTTATGTAGGTCGCTGTGCTTAGAATCTTAATCTCGGCCGGATGGAAGGATGTTACAGCTCCGTCTTTTCAGATGTGGGTCTCCAGATTTTTGGGTATTTATAATATTGAGTCTTGTCTCTATGAATTTAAAGGTGTTAAAAAACGAGAAATGGGAAGACGATTATGGGCCCCGGTTAAGAAATGGCTGTAGGACAGAATAAGAAGAATTTGAAATGTACTGTATTGTTATATTTATTGATAGATCTTCTGTATCAATGTTATCCCCACGTCAAGTAATGTGTTTTTTTTTAGCTGTTTATATACGAGTGATTATGTAATTGTATCAGATATTCTTATACCTTGCTTGTGGCTAATTATGTATTTTCTCATTGCACCATGAACTCCAATAAAATACATTAAAAAAATAAAAAAAGACTCTGTCATCCTTCAAGAAGGCTATTAAAACCTTCCTGTTTCTGTTACCTTAGGTTATTTCTCTGCTGTTTCTTTTGTCAGGCTGGTCTACATAGTTGTTGTGTCCTCCTGTGGTCAGCGCCGGGACGCCCCTTTGCTGGGGCAGCTGCGCGCTTTACAAAAAGGATAACCTAACATAACATAACATAACATAAAATGCCAAGTCGGATAAGCTTAGCCTTTGATGCCTATCGGATCACGAGTGGCAGTGACACCCGAAGGTAGCACAAGGCCTCTTCCGCAAAAAGGGAGAAGGTTAGCTAGATCTCTTGCCACAGCTAAGAACGTGTAATATCTAATAGGGACTTCTAGCCACAGATTCTCTATCCATTAATAAGATCACAAATGTAGGAATCTGCACACTGGTTAAAGCCATTTTGCTGTTAGGGCTCTTCATCTGAGAAAGGACAGTGCTGAGAGCAGCTGATGCCAGGGTACTGGAGCAACACCTATTAAAGGCTTTTACTCATCATTTTCGGGATGGAACAAATTCTGTGCGGAGCTGCATAGCGCCACCTTCCAGTGAGCAGAGGTACTGCCGTAAAGCTTTCAGATCCATTCTGATTCCTGATGAATATTCAAAAGGTGAAAAATCTGCAGTAAGATTGAGTTTCTACCGGAAAGAACGTTACCAAAGGTAAGTAAATTGTTCAGGTCCCCCATTTCTCGGTCCCTCTCCCTCCTTTCCGGAGCTGGCCCTTCCTTCCTACGGTTGGCTTGGGGGACGGCCGCCTTAGCCTGCAGCCGTCACCTACTGAGGAGCTGCTTTCTTTCCCTACAGAGGCGGGTGCTGCCTTTGCTCACGCGGTTTCCACTGCTGGTGGAATTTTGCGCATGGGTGATCCAGCTGCCCATTTCACCACGGATCATCTTCTGGAAGTTCTTCATCAGGGCTCTGGTGGTATGGAGCTGCTGCTTCCCTTCGAGGGCTTGCTCCATTCCTCTCTTTTGGGGATTTGGGGCCGTCCCGCCACGGGGGATCCGGTGCCCCAACCTCTTCTTCACCGTCACCATCCGGCGCCACGTGATCCGGTGTGTCTTTCCCTCCACCCCTCTACCAGAGGCCCTCTTTCGCAGAATGCCTTTCCCTCTCTGCCGCAGCTCTTGTGTCCCCCCACACGGGAGGCCCGCTGACTGGACTCCTGGGGTCTCAATATATTCGCCTCAACCAGTACGGTTCTGTGGGCCCTTAACACTCCGTGTGTTTTGGCTAGGGCTACTTCATGATTGTGGGACTCGGCGGAGTCCCTTATGTCTGCCGCTTCTCAGGAGGGTGCGTGTTGATTTGAGACACCATGTGTTAGATGGCCGAGAGCTGGCAGCGTTTATTATTCGCTCCGCTCTGGACATCTCGGAGGTGCTTGGTCGTGCCATGGCTTCTTCGGTCGCATTTCGTCACCATGCCTGGCTTCGGGACAGTGTGTTCCCGGAGAAAGTTCGAGAATGGCTGGTGGACCTTCCTTTCGATGGTGCCCTTTTGTTCCACGCCCCTGTGCATTCGGCCATTCAGAGGTTCTTGGCGGGGCTTCGGCCTCCTCCTCCTTCTCTCCCTCAGTGACCTGTGACTTGATCTAGTTTTTGGGAGGTGTTCCTCCGTTGGGGCGGGTCGCCCCAGTTGTGTGTTCTGTGTGCTTCCTGTTCTTTCGAGTCCTCCTTGTTGGAACTGTGGTTCTGTTGGCTGCGGACTGGTCCTCCTTGACTGTGTGTTTTTTCTGTGCGTTTTCTAACCCATGCTGGCCCTGAGACTAGGCAAGCCTTCTGTGGGTTTTGCCACAGGTCTTTTCTGTTGTCCTCTGCTGCTGAAGTTTTTTCCTTAGAGGGTTCCTATGTATTGGGACGTAACATGCCCTTTGTGGGGTACTGGTAGCTGTCATATAGCTCTGTCATGTGCTGAGGAGCCGTGGTCACCTTCGGGCCTCTACTCTCTGTGGCATTATGGTGTGTTGCTGGCGCAATCTGTAGGAGAGTAGGGTCTGCAATCCTATGATCACCCCAGATTTTTGCTTTTTGCTTCACTGGTTTACGACTTCCCTGGCTGTGGGCCTGCTAATCAGACCCACAGCCTAGCTGTTCTCTCTCTAAATTGACACGTGTACCTTAGGTGCATATACCAATTGGTACTGGGCCACCTTATCAGTCCCTGTACCCAGGGCATAGGTGTACCCAGGGCCTACCAGGGGCTGCAGCATGTATTATGCCACCCCTGGCTGGCCATCTAAATCTGACACAACTGGCTGCCCGACAGTTGGGGCAAGGTGGTGTAATCACCCTTTGCTTTAGATATAGTATACCTATATCTAACCCTAAAATGGACACATGTATTCCTATCAGTCACTCCTATGGCAGGCTTTAACAATCCTGAAGGCAGAGTGCTTGGAATTATGTGAGATGGTGCTCTGGCATGAGCTGAGCCCGTTTGCAGCTTGCGGAACCAAGTCCTAATAGCTGTTCCATGAGAACGCGTACCATATACTCTTAAGTGCATTATAATCTTCGCGGTTATTTGCCAACTTTGGTATCGCTTTATCAAAACATGTCGAGTAAGGTGTCATACGAATTGGAATACTAACCCCTCGCCAATTCTGGCGACGGGGTTAGCACTCCACCCTTCTAGAGGGACACGACATGTATGTAACTGTGAACCCCGGTTAAAGTTAACTCGAGCCTCAGCATCACAAAATGGATGCTGCCACCACAGACACAAGTCTGACCTCCTGCTGCTGGGAGTCCTTCCAGCAAAGAGAGCTTGGACAAAGGGTTTCCTGTCAGGGGCGGTGCTAGCACCATCCCAGACAGGGTTTTGTGTATCCCAGGTAGGCAGGGCTGAGAGGAAGGTGACTGCAAGTGGCACCCCGGTGCTCACTGTGCATATGCCGGCTTGAACCAGTTCCAGGGGCACACCAGCCCCTGAGCTGGGGAAAGTCCGGACAGGGGAGAGGGTTGTAACCACCCCCCTTCCTGGTCCCACCCATGGGCAGGACCTAGTCGTGTGCCAGCCCCTTTCTTTAGTATAAAGGTAGGAGCGGGCCCCCTTCCCAAATTAGATAATTCTGAATCTTGACGACTTTCCACGAAAGAACTCTTGAACCTTTTTGAAGACTCTCCCTTTTGGCTAAGGAGTAGCCACCCTGCACCAGCGGGCACCATCTAAGCGCATGCGGTTTGCTGCAAGTCCATCCTCCGGATCAAGACTGCCCAGCTCGACGAGACCTGGATTCCCTGCCATCTCTGACCTCTACCTACATCATCAGCCCAGCTGAGATTCGTGGGTGTGACGAGACCCGAGGGACCGGCCATCTTCAGAACCTGCACGACGCTTATCCAGCACGACCGCCGAGGGATCCTCGAGTGAGTGCTTTGGGGTTTGAGAAGCCCTAACCCTGAGCAGCTCCAGCACCGAAGTCCAGCCGCCCAGTATCCACGAGATATGCGTGGGGCCCTTCTGCTCTTTGCTGCTCACCGCGTTGTCCGGCCACTTGCCTGCTGGCTTGTAGCCCTCCTGACGACGAACCACGACACTTCCATCGCTGGTCTGGTTGCTCCAGACTTGCCCTTGCTCCCCTCCAAAAGAGGAGCACCCCGGACCCTCCTGGTCCACTCCAGACGCCATTTTGAGTCCACCGCGTGGGCTTGCCTTTGCCAAGGTTTGTTGCCCCAATCCTGGGTCCAGCATCGCCGACAGCAGACACCTTCGTGGGACAGCTCGCACCTCCATCCTGGTCGCCGACAACGCCTCCTGGTCCGAGAGACTGCAGAGCCCAGCGTCGCCCACTCACCTGGTCGAGGTGACTTCATCCGGTGCCATCCTGGTGCCCATCTGATCACTGGCTAGTGATCAAGAACTGAGTCCCCTCTGCTTTCAGGTCATCTTCAACTCCGATCCAGGCTTGAATCACATCAAACTTCATCACTGGTCGCCTGCTAGCAACATCTTCTTTCAGGCTCCATAGACTGTAACGAGGATTCCCGACATCTTTTGAACCCTATGCAGCCGCAGCCCCTGGGCTAGGTAACTTGAGCATCTCGGTGCTCCAACGTAGGTTCACTATCTAGGTGTCCAGATCCTTTTTCGTTTTCAGCCTAACTAGTCGGATTCGTCTGATAACACTAACTTTACGAAATCTAGCATCCATAGACTTTGTCCCGCATCCCGCGTGAGAGTGCACACTCTGCACCCGATCTCCCGAGGCCTCCTGCTCCTAACCTGAAGGTTCAGTAGTGTAGTCCTAGCGATCCTAAAGCCTCTGGATCGAGTTACTTACCTTCTAGTATTTTGCATTCCACTTTTGTAGTATATGGTTTTTCGTGCCCCTCGGGCATTTGTGTAAATTGTGCTACTTACAGTATTTTCTTAATAGTTTTGTTGTGTGCTTAGCTCCCTGACTCATAAAGAGATCAGGGTAGACTTGTTATAAGTAAATATCCTTTTATTTTCATAACAACTTGTGTGGTGTCCTTTCACTTGGTGTTCAAGGGGTATATGTGATGGTATAACAGCTGGCTTAACACGCCCTCTAGAGTTTAGCCTAAAGACTGCTCTTGTCCATGCTACTAGGATAGCTGGTCTATAAGGTTGACTTACAACCAATCATCAATAAGGGTCGTTTGGAATGATACATAGTGATCACTAGAATAGTGAGCACTGCATATCAGGCCAACTTCTCACATTGGTGAGCAGCGGTTGGGATTTGAGCTTGCTGTTGTTTTACCACACGTATCCTAAGAATATCATTTGAAAGATCACATAAGTACCAAGGTACATATAACTTAGCTTAGAATACTCTGAGTTCTACTGACCCAGCTGTTGTAGTTCAACAGGGCTTAGCACACCCTGACTACAACTCTTAGCAAGGGATCAGTAGTCAAACAAATAGTGTAGGTAAAGGCACCACTTACACCTCACTAGAAAAGCATGTCAGACAAAGGAGGGAACTCAGAGGACCCCCTTGTGTCAGTTGACCCTCCACCGTTCATATCAAGATATGCAGCTCTTAGCTTCCAGGAGATGAGACAAGTGTGTACCTCCAGGAAGCTAAAACAGGGTTCTATCCCTACCATCCCATTCCCGATTGGTCTCTTAGAGACTTATGATGCAAGGAGGGCTTCTAACACAGGCCCTTCTAATCCAGATGGGAGCATGCCCCCCTTAGAGGGAACCCTTGGGGACCCTGACCTCAACCTCAATGGAACAGTTAGTGAAGGAGAGGAAGAGGACCAGGAGTTGTCAGGGGATGAGGCAGACAAGGGTCAGGTAGAAGTCAGTAGACTCACCAGGACCAACGTAAGCAGGCATGAAAATGGACTTGGGGGACCCCCAGGGCCACTCTCAGGCAGGCTTAACATTGGGAGTGGACGAGTTAGGTCTCTATCCTGAGGCTCTAACAGATCCATTCGAACCAATGGCTCTCAGACCTCTTCTCACAGAGGGATGACATCCCCTCAGAGGAGAGAGCATGAGGCCAAGATGAGGGAAGTCAATCTGAGGATTGAAATGGAAGAACTTGCCCTGGCCAAAGAGAGACTTGCCTTTGCTAGAGAGCAGAAATTGAGTGGGGCAGACCCCACTGGTGGCAGCATTTTACCTAGAGAAAAGGACAGGAGTTTAGACACTAGACACCTGAGTAAGATAGTGCCCCCCTTTAAACAAGGGGATGACATCCACACATGGATGACTGCTTTGGAGAGGGCCTGCACTGTCCAGTGCGTCCCCCAGAGTCAGTGGGCAGCTATCTTGTGGCTCTCCTTGGAAGGCAAAGGTAGAGATAAGCTCCTTGTGAGAAGTTGGCCTGATATGCAGTGCTCACTATTCTAGTGAACACTATGTATCAGTCCAGACAACCCTTATTGATGATTGGTTGTAAGTCAACCTTATAGACCAGCTATCCTAGTAGCGTGGATACGAGCAGTCTAAGGCTAAAGACTCGAGAGGGCGTGTTAAGCCAGCTGTTATACCATCACATATACCCCTTGAACACCAAGTGAAAGGACACCACACACGTGTTATGAAAATAAACAGTGTATTTATTAGAATCACAACAGCCCTGTACTCTTTATGAGGACAGGGTACTAAGCACAAAACAAAACTCTTACGAAAATACTTAAGTTAGCACAGTATATACAAATGCCCGAGGGGCACGGAAAACCATATACTCTGAAAGTGGAATGCGAAATTACTAGCAGGTAAGTACAGTACTAATAGGCTTTGGAATCGCTAGGACTTGACTATAGAATCTTGAGATTACGTCTAGGAAGCCTAGGGGACTCGGGTGCAGAGTGTGCACTCTCACGCGTGATGCCGGACAAAGTCTATGGTGGCTAGATTTCACAGAGTTAGTGTTCTCGGGCGAACCCGACCTGGTAGGAGGAAAACGAAAGTGGATTCTGACCCTTGGATAGTGAGGCTATGCTGGGGCACCGAAATGCCGAAGTTACCTAGCCCAGGGGCTGCAGCTGCATAGGTCTCAAAAGACATTGGGAATCCTCGTAGACGGACCAGGAGCCTGGAAGAAAGATGCTGGCAGGCGACCAGTGAAGAGAGTTCGGAGTGATCCAAGCCTGGATCTTGAAGATGGACGATACCTGAAAGCAGAGGGGACCAAGTTCGTGACTACTAGCCAGTAGTCAGGTGGCACCAGGAGGGCACCGGATGGTAGTCACCTCGACTAGGTGAGTGGGCGACGCTGGGCTCTGCAGATCTCATGGACCAGGAGGCGTTGTCTTCGACCAGGATGGAGGAGCGAGCTGTCCCACGATGGATGAAGCTGTCGGCGTCGCTGGACCCAGGATTGGGCAACAAAGCCTTGGCTAATTCAAGCCCACGCGGTGGACCTAAAATGGCGTCTTGAGTGGACCAGGAGGGTCCGGGGTGCTCCTCTTTTGAAAGGGAGCAAGGGCCAGTCTGGAGCAACCAGACCAGCAGCAGTGATGTCGTCGGGCGTCGTTAAGAAGGCCACAAGCCAGCGGGCTAGTAGCCAAACAACGCGGTGAGCAGCAAAAAGCAGAAGGGCCCCACGCAGATCGTGGAGATGCTGGGAGGCTGTACTTCGGTGCTGGAGCTGCTCAGGGTCGGGGCTTCTCGGACCCCAAAGCACTCACCAGAGGATCCCTCGGCGGTCGTGCTGGAAAGAAGTCGTGCAGTCTTGAAGATGGCCGGTCCCTCGAGGTCTCGTCGCACTCACGGTTCTCAGCTTTGCTGTAGAGGTGAGTAGAGGTCAGAGGTGCCAGGGAAGCCGGTTCTCGTCGAGCTGGGCAGTCGGATTACGGAGGAAGGACTTGCAGCAGACCGCAGTGTTCTTAAGATGGTGCCCGCTGATGCAGGGTGACTACTCCTTAGTCACAAGGGAGAATCTTGAAGAAGAAATCTTGAAGTCCTTTCGTAGAAAGTCGTGTCTTGATTCCAAAGATGATCTAATTTGGAAGGGGGCCTGCTCCTAACTTTATACTAGGAAAAGGGGCTGGCCCGGTGACTAGGTCCTGCCTATGGGTGGGACTAGGAGGGGGGTGGTTACACCCCTTTCCCCTGCCGGACTTTCCCCAGGCCAGGGGCTGGTGTGCCCCTGGAACTGGTTCTGGCCGGCCTATGCGTAGTGTGCACCGGGGTGCCACTCAGCAGTCACCTTCCTGTAAAGCCCTGCCTACCCAGGATACACAAAACCTTGTCTGGGATGGTGCTAGCACCGCCCCGGACAGGAAACCCTTTGTCCAAGCTCTCCTCGCTGGAAGGACTCCCAGCAGCAGGAGGTCAGACTCGTGTCTGAGGTGGCAGCATCCATTTTGTGGAGCTGAGTCTTCGTTTAACTTTAACCGGGGTTCACAGTTACATACATGTCGTGTCCCTCTAGAAGGGTGGAATGCTAACCCCGTCGCCAGAATCGGCGAGGGGTTAGTATTCCAATTCGTATGACACCTTACTCGACATGTTTTGATAAAGCAATACCAAAGATAGCATTTAACCGCGAGGATTATAATGCACTTAAGAGTATATGGTATGCGATATCATGGAACAGCTATTAGGACTTGGTTCCGCAAGCTGCAAACGGGCTCAGCTCATGCCAGAGCACCATTTCACACGATTCCAAGCACTCTGCCTTCAGGATTGTCAAGGCCTGCCATAGGAGTGACTGATAGGAATCTGTGGGTCCATTTTTAGGGTTAGATATAGGTATACTATATCTATAGCAAAGGGTGATTACACCACCTTGCCCCAGCTGTCGTGCAGCCAGTTGTGTCAGATTTAGATGGCCATCCAGGGGTGGCATAATACATGCTTCAGCCCCTGGTAGGCCCTGGGTACACCTATGCCCTGAGTTACAGGGTCTGATAAGGTGGCCCAGTCCCAATTGGATAATGCACCTAAGGCACACATGTCAATTTAGTGAGAGAACAGCTAGGCTGTGGGTCTGATTGGCAGGCCCACAGCCAGGGAAAGTCGTAAACCAGTGAAACAAAAGCAAAAAATCTGGGTGATCATAGGATTGCAGACCCTACTCTCCTACACTCCTCACTACTAGAGCTGAGGATGCTAACAATTACCAAGTCCTGAAAAATACACTGATTGATGGGTTTGGCTTAACAACTGAGCAGTACAGGTTGCTGTTCAGGGACACCCAGAAAATTCAGTCTCAGGATTGGTCTGACTTTGTGGATTGTGCCACTAAGGCTTTGGAAGGCTGGTTGCTGGGTAGTAAGGTTACTGATTACACAGGGTTGTACAATCTGATCATGAGAGAACAGATTTTAAATAACTGTCAGAACCAGTTGTTGCATCAGCACCTTGTTGACTCGGATCTGACCCCTCCCCAAGAATTGGAAAAGAAGGCAGACAGATGGGTCAGAACAAGAGTCAAGCAGAACCAGGCTCAGAACCAGGGTGGTCAGAAGAAAGCAGACCAAAAGGGTAGTAACAAGAGTGAACAAATGACCAGAAGTCTTCGACAGGTCCCCAACAAACCAAAGAGGGTGGGGGTCAGGCTTCACAGCAGAAAAAGAAGACTCAAGAAGGCCAGTCAAAAAGGTGGTGCCAATACTGTAAAAGTAAAACTCACTGGTTTAATGAGTGCACCAAGAAAGGAGGGCAAACTCCTACCACTACAGCCCCTAAGGCAACTGCACCCCCTAGTACAGTCAGTAGTGGTAGTGCACCTCCCAAGGGATTAGTTGGGTTAACCTTGGGATCTGAGGGGTATGACAACCTAGTTGGCACACTCACTCAGGCTGTCCTTGTCTGTACAGGGGATGTGGATATATCCCCTGATGCAAGTCCCAATACTTTGGGCAAATACAGGCAGACACCTTTTATTAATGGAAAAATGGCTCAGGCCTACAGGGACACTTGTGCCAGTGTCACAATGGTGACACCTAACCTTGTGGACCCTGGACAGATCATACTAGGTACAGACTACCTAGTGACCAATGCCAGCAATGTCACTACCCACCATAGTATGGCAATTGTTGATTTCTCCTCGGGAGGGGTAAGTGGCCAAAAGAAAGTTGTGGTTAGTTCAGACCTTCCAGTTGAATGTTTGTTGGGCAATGATTTGGAAACATCACTATGGTCAGAAGTGGAGCAGAGGACTCGCATGGAAATGTTAGGCTTGCCAGCACATGTCCTTGCTGTGACTAGGTCACAGGCCAGAAGATGCCCCACTGAACAGGTGCTGGATCCTGGAACAATGGACCAGACACCTTCCAAGAGAAAGAGCAGTAGGGTTAAGGCATTGCCTTCCCCCTTGCCCCAGGTTGTGGATCAAGTCTCAGAGGAGGCTGACCTCAAAGAACTGAGTGAAACTGAGCCTAAAGAACTTGAACCTGATCAGGTTGAGTTTCTGGGTTCAGGGGGACCCTCCAGAGAAGACCTGGGGAAGGCACAGTTAGACTGCCCTTCCCTTGAACCCCTCAGACAGCAGGCTGCTGCTGAGGCTGCAGGGAACGCCACAGGTGCCCATAGGGTATACTGGGATGATGGACTCCTGTATTCTGAGGCAAGAGACCACAAGCCTGGTGCAACCAGGAGGCTGGATATCCCCTTGTCTCAGAGAGGTTTCCTTCTTACCTTGGCCCATGAGATTCCCCTTGCAGGACACTTAGGCCAGAATAAGACTTGGGACAGGCTTGTCTCAAACTTTCACTGGCCTCACATGAATGAAGATACCAAGGAGTTTTGTCGCTCCTGTGTCACTTGCCAAGCCAGTGGTAAGTCAGGTGGCACTACAAAGGCCCCCCTCATACCACTACCTGTGGTGGGGGTACCCTTTGAAAGAGTGGGGATTGACATTGTTGGTCCAATGGAACCCCAGACAGCATCAGGGCACAAGTTTATACTGGTGGTGGTGGACCATGCCACCAGGTATCCTGAAGCTATTCCCCTTAGGACCACTACAGCACCTGTTGTGGCAAGAGCCCTAGTTGGAGTGTTCTCCAGAGTGGGCTTCCCTAAGGAGGTTGTCTCTGACAGAGGTGCAAACTACATGTCAGGATATCTGACTGCAATGTGGAAGGAATGTGGTGTCAACTACAAGTTCACCACACCCTATCACCCACAGTGCAATGGGCTTGTTGAAAGGTTCAACAGGACCCTAAAAGGGATGATTCATGGACTACCTGAAAAGCTCAGGCGTAGATGGGATGTCCTGATACCCTGCCTCTTGTTTGCTTACAGAGAGGTCCCACAGAAGGGGGTTGGCTACAGCCCTTTTGAACTTCTGTATGGGCATCCTGTAAGAGGACCCCTTTGTTTGGTGAAGGAAGGATGGGAGAGACCTCTTAAAAAAGCCTGCAACCAACATTGTGGACTATGTACTTGGTCTCCGCTCCAGGATGGCTGAGTACATGGAGAAGGCATCTAAAAACCTTGAGGCAAGCCAAGAACTCCAAAAAGCTTGGCATGACCAAAAGGCTGTCCTGACTGTGTACAAGCCTGGACAGAAGGTGTGGGTGTTGGAGCCAGTGGCCCCAGCAACACTCAAAGACAAATGGTCTGGGCCCCACACAATCATTGAGCAAAAGGGAGAGGTCACCTACCTGGTGGACTTTGGAACTCCCAGGAGCCCCCTCAGGGTGCTCCATGTGAATAGGCTCAAGGCATATGTCGACAGGAAGGACATGAGCTTGCTCATGGCCACAGATGAGGGACAGGAGGAGGAGAGTGACCCTCTCCCAGACCTGCTCACTCAGAACCCTGATGATGGGTCAGTAGATGGTGTTGTCTTTTGTGGCAGCCTCTCTGAGCATCAGCAAAAGGATTGCAAACAATTTCTTCAATCCTTTATGTAGGAAGGTACCTCCTGACTATGGTTGCCCCCAACTTTTTGCCCTGTGTTTTAGCTGGTTTTTGACATAGTCGGCCTGGGACCCTGCCAATCAGGACCCCAGGCCTACTGCTCTCTTTGTAAAATGGATTCCATGTACCTTAGGTACATTTCCAATTGGTACTGGGCCACCTTATCAGACCCTGTAACTCAGGGCATAGGCGTACCCAGGGCCTACCAGGGGCTGAAGCATGTATTATGCCACCCCTGGCTGGCCTCCTAAATTTGACACAACTGGCTGCATGACAGCTGGGGCAAAGTCGTGTAATCACCCTTTGCTATAGATATAGTATACCTATATCTAACCCTAGAAATGGACACACAGATTCCTATCATTCACTCCTATGGCAGGCCTTGACAATCCTGAAGGCAGAGTGCTTGGAATAGTGTGAAATGGTGCTCTGGCATGAGCTGAGCCCGTTTGCAGCTTGCGGAACCAAGTCCTAATAGCTGTTCCATGATAACGCATACCATATACTCTTAAGTGCATTATAATCCTCGCGGTTAAATGCTATCTTTGGTATTGCTTTATCAAAACATGTCCAGTAAGGTGTCATACGAATTGGAATACTAACCCCTCGCCAATTCTGGCGACGGGGTTAGCATTCCACCCTTCTAGAGGGACACGACATGTATGTAACTGTGAACGCCGGTTAAAGTTAAACGAAGCCTCAGCTCCACAAAATGGATGCTGCCACCACAGACACGAGTCTGACCTCCTGCTGCTGGGAGTCCTTCCAGCGAGGAGAGCCTGGACAAAGGGTTTCCTGTCCGGGGCGGTGCTAGCACCATCCCAGACAGGGTTTTGTGTATCCTGGGTAGGCAGGGCTTTACAGGAAGGTGACTGCTGAGTGGCACCCCGGTGCTCACTATGCATAGGCCAGTCAGAACCAGTTCCAGGGGCACACCAGCCCCTGGCCTGGGGAAAGTCCGGCATGGGAGAGGGGTGTGACCACCCCCCTCCTAGTCCCACCCATAGGCAGGACCTAGTCACCGGGTCAGCCCCTTTTCTTAGTATAAAGATAAGTGCGGTCTGCTGCAAGTCCTTCCTCCGGAATCCGACTGCCCAGCTCGACGAGAACCGGCTTCCCTGGCACCTCTGACCTCTACTCACCTCTACAGCTAAGCTGAGAACCGTGAGTGCGACGAGACCTCGAGGGACCGGCCATCTTCAAGACTGCACGACTTCTTTACAGCAAGCCCGCCGAGTAATCCACTGGTGAGTGCTTTGGGGTCCGAGAAGCCCCGACCCTGAGCAGCTCCAGCACCGAAGATCAGCCCTCCAGCATCTCCACGATCTGCGTGGGGCCCTTCTGCTTTTTGCTGCTCACCGCGTTGTTTGGCTACTAGCCCGCTGGCTTGTGGCCTTCTTCACGACGCCCGACGACATCACTGCTGCTGGTCTGGTTGCTCCAGACTGGCCCTTGCTCCCTTCCAAAAGAGGAGCACCCCGGACCCTCCTGGTCCACTCAAGACGCAATTTTAGGTCCACCGCGTGGGCTTGAATTTGCCAAGGCTTTGTTGCCCAGTCCTGGGTCCAGCGACGCCGACAGCTTCATCCATCGTGGGACAGCTCGCTCCTCCATCCTGGTCGCCGACAACGCCTCCTGGTCCGTGAGATCTGCAGAGCACAGCGTCGCCCACTCACCTAGCCGAGGTGACTACCATCCGGTGCCCTCCTGGTGCCACCTGACTACTGGCTAGTAGTCTCGAACTTGGTCCCCTCTGCTTTCAGGTATCGTCCATCTTCAAGATCCAGGCTTGGATCACTTCGAACTCTCTTCACTGGTCGCCTGCCAGCATCTTTCTTCCAGGCTCCTGGTCCGTCTACGAGGATTCCCGACGTCTTTTGAGACCTATGCAGCTGCAGCCCCTGGGCTAGGTAACTTCGGCATTTCGGTGCCCCAGCATAGCCTCACTATCCAAGGGTCAGAATCCACTTTCGTTTTCCTCCTACCAGGTCGGGTTCGCCCGAGAACACTAACTTTCTGAAATCTAGCTACCATAGACTTTGTCCCACATCCCGCGTGAGAGTGCACACTCTGCACCCGAGTCCCCTAGGCCTCCTAGAAGTAATCTGAAGATTCTGTAGTCAAGACCTAGCGATTCCAAAGCCTATTAGTACTGTACTTACCTGCTAGTAATTTCGCATTCCACTTTCAGAGTATATGGTTTTCCGTGCCCCTCGGGCATTTGTATATACTGTGCTAACTTAAGTATTTTTGTAAGAGTTTTGTTTTGTGCTTAGTACCCTGTCCTCATAAAGAGTACAGGGCTGTTGTGATTCTAATAAATACACTGTTTATTTTCATAACACTTGTGTGGTGTCCTTTCACTTGGTGTTCAAAGGGTATATGTGATGGTATAACAGCTGGCTTAACACGCCCTCTCGGGTCTTTAGCCTTAGACTGCTCGTATCCACGCTACTAGGATAGCTGGTCTATAAGGTTGACTTACAACCAATCATCAATAAGGGTTGTCTGGACTGATACATAGTGTTCACTAGAATAGTGAGCACTGCATATCAGGCCAACTTCTCACACTTTAGACATATGTTCTCTCTGACACCCAGTCAGACCAATTGGTGTACCCATGAGGTTGACACTGGGGACAGTCTGCCAGTTAAGAATAAAATCTACAGACAGCCTGATCATGTCAGAGACTGCATCAAGACAGAGGTGCAGAAAATGTTGGAGATGGGAGTCATTGAGCCCTCAGATAGCCCTTGGGCTAGTCCAGTAGTTCTAGTGCCAAAGCCTCACACCCAGGGTGGTAAGAAAGAGATGAAGTTTTGCGTAGACTAGAGACCTCAATGCAGTCACTAAGACTGATGCCCACCCAATACCAAGGGCAGATGAACTTATAGATAGATTGGCTTCTGCCACCTACTTAAGCACATTTGACCTGACAGCTGGGTATTGGCAAATCAGGTTAGCTGAGGAAGCCAAGGCCAAGACAGCATTTTCTACCCCTGGTGGGCATTATCAATTTGTGGTAATGCCCTTTGGTTTGAAAAATGCACCTGCCACCTTCCAAAGTCTGGTGCATCAAGTTCTCACTGGGCTGGATGACTTCTGTGCAGCATATCTTGATGATATACCTGTCTTTAGCTCCACCTGGGAGGATCACCTGGTCCACCTGAGGAAAGTGTTAAAGGCACTGCAGAAATCAGGTCTCACTATCAAGGCCACAAAGTGCCAGATAGGGCAGACACAGGTTGTATACCTGGGCCACCTTGTAGGTGGAGGCCAGGTTCAGCCACTGGAGAGCAAGATACAGTCCATCAAGGACTGGGCTCCTCCAACCACCCAGACTCAGGTTCGAGCTTTCTTGGGCTTGACTGGTTATTACAGGAAATTTGTCAGAAATTATGGATCTATTGTGACTCCACTTAATGACCTGACAAGTAAAAAGATGCCAAAGAAAGTTCAGTGGACAGCAGGCTGTCAAAAAGCATTCGATGACCTAAAGCAGGCCATGTGCACAGCACCTATCCTAAAGAGTCCAGACTACTCCAAACCATTCATTGTCCAAACAGATGCTTCTGAGTTGGGTGTGGGAGCTGTTCTATCTCAGCTGAATTTTGATGGTCATGACCAGCCCATTGCTTTTATTAGCAGAAGGCTGACCCCCAGAGAGAAAAATTGGTCAGCTATTGAGAGGGAGGCCTTTGCTGTGGCTTGGGCCCTGAAGAAACTGAGGCCATACTTGTTCGGCACTCATTTCAAGATTCAGACCGACCATAAGCCCCTCTTGTGGCTAAATCAGATGAAGGGTGAAAACCCCAAACTACTTAGGTGGTCCATTTCCCTACAGGGGATGGATTTTACAGTGGAGCATAGACCTGGCACTGATCATGGCAATGCAGATGGGCTCTCCAGGTATTTCCACTTAGAGCAAGAAGACTCACCTGGTCAAGGTTAGTTTATTGTCCCAAAGTTTGGGGGGGGGGTCATGTAGGAGAGTAGGGTCTGCAATCCTATGATCACCCCAGATTTTTGCTTTTTGCTTCACTGGTTTACGACTTCCCTGGCTGTGGGCCTGCTAATCAGACCCACAGCCTAGCTGTTCTCTCTCTAAATTGACACGTGTACCTTAGGTGCATATACCAATTCGTACTGGGCCACCTTATCAGTCCCTGTACCCAGGGCATAGGTGCACCCAGGGCCTACCAGGGGCTGCAGCATGTATTATGCCACCCCTGGCTGGCCATCTAAATCTGACACAACTGGCTGCACGACAGCTGGGGCAAGGTGGTGTAATCACCCTTTAGATATAGTATACCAATATCTAACCCTAAAATGGACACATGTATTCCTATCAGTCACTCCTATGGCAGGCCTTAACAATCCTGAAGGCAGAGTGCTTGGAATTATGTGAGATGGTGCTCTGGCATGAGCTGAGCCCGTTTGCAGCTTGCGGAACCAAGTCCTAATAGCTGTTCCATGATAACGCATACCATATACTCTTAAGTGCATTATAATCCTTGCGGTTATTTGCCAACTTTGGTATCGCTTTATCAAAACATGTCGAGTAAAGCGTCATACGAATTGGAATACTAACCCCTCGCCAATTCTGGCGACGGGGTTAGCACTCCACCCTTCTAGAGGGACACGACATGTATGTAACTGTGAACCCCGGTTAAAGTTAACTCGAGCCTCAGCATCACAAAATGGATGCTGCCACCACAGACACAAGTCTGACCTCCTGCTGCTGGGAGCCCTTCCAGCGAGGAGAGCTTGGACAAAGGGTTTCCTGTCAGGGGCGGAGCTAGCACCATCCCAGACAGGGTTTTGTGTATCCCAGGTAGGCAGGGCTGAGAGGAAGGTGACTGCAAGTGGCACCCCGGTGCTCACTGTGCATATTTATTTATTTATTTATGGAATTTTTAGTGCGCAACTAATACCCTAAGGTGTCTAGGCGCAGCAAATACTCAGGATTACAGCACCAATCAGAGCACGTTCTCATTGATTGAAAAGCCAAGTCTTCAGTGATTTGCGGAAATTAATAAGGGTGGGAGCAGTTTTAATGTGCAGAGGAAGTGAATTCCAAAGCACGGGAGCTGTTACCAAGAATCGTCTATCACCCCAAGTAGCCGTTCTTGTCCGGGGGACGGTCAAAAGATAGCTAGCTGCTGATCTTAGATTCTTTTTGGGGATGTACACCTGGAAAGCCTCTTTTAAAAACTTCGGTCCGGTCTGGTGAATGGCCTTATAGGCTATGCAAAGAGCTTTAAATTTGATCCTGCTTTCGACTCTTAACCAATGGAGATGGCGAATGGCTGCAGAGGTGGAATGTCGCCTAGGGATGTTAAGCGGGATCCGTGCTGCCATATTTTGGATGGACTGAAGTTTGTTTAAGAGATATTTGTGTGTACCAAGAAAGAGAGCATTTCCATAATCTAATTTTGAAAATACTAAGGTGGTAACTAGCGTTTTTCCTGCAGATACTGGTAGATACGGCAGGAGTTTTTTTATTTTCTTCAGTACAAAGAAAGCCGCCGAAACCACCTTGTTAACATGGCATCCAAAAGATAACCTGTTATCAAAAATCACTCCAAGATTTCTGACCTTAGTGACTGGCACCGGAGGGGGGCCCATCTGACTGGGCCACCATGTGTTTGACCATTCTGGGGAGATCGTGCCAAAAGTCATAACCTCAGTCTTCTCCGCGTTAAGTTTCAGGCAATTACTGTGCATCCATGATTGTACATCCAGTAGTCCCTCCTGAAACTTGGCTGCTACCACAGGGCCATTCTTGTGCACCGCCAACACAAGCTGGGTATCATCGGCGTAGGTGGTTACACGCATCCCATGAGATTTAATGACCCTCGCCAAGTCCGAAACATAAATGTTAAAAAGTGTAGGACTTAACGAGGATCCTTGTGGAACCCCACAAGGCAATTCTGTGGTGGGCGAGTAGTAATTGCCCAGCTTTACTGCTTGTCTACGGTTGGCTAGAAAAGAGGCTATAAGGTCTTTGGCCCGATGATTGATTCCAAGGGTCGCGACACGGTCGACCAAGATGGTGTGGTCGACCGTGTCAAAGGCCGTCGACAGGTCCAATAATATAAGAACTGCAGCTCCTCCTGAGTCCATAATCTCTCTAATTTCGTCCGAGGCTTTTATTAATGCTGTCTCAGTTCCGTGTTCCCTCCGGAACCCGAACTGAGTGTCATCTAAGAGTTTATGATATTCAATAAACTCTGAGAGCTGTTTATTCATGATTGCCTCTATGACCTTGGACGTGAAGGGAAGACAGGCAATAGGCCTGTAGTTGGACGAAATGGTGGGGTCTAAAGAAGGCTTTTTAATTAAAGGTTTAACAATGGCCTTCTTCCAGCTTGCTGGGTAGACACCTGATTTAAATATGGAGTTGCATATTTCAGTTAGCGGCTGTGTAATAACATTCTGTAGTTTATTCATTATAGTGGGGGGGCAAGGATCAAGAGGGGAACCTGATTTGATCTTACAAATCAGTGTACTGATCTGATCTTCAGTGGCTGGTTGAAACTGATCAAAGGAGGGATGATTGAGTACTGGATAAATGATGGGTATGGCATCAGTTTTTCCTGCCTGTTCAATAGAGAAAGTAGAGTAGATGTCCATCACCTTGGTTTTAAAAAAAGTGGCTAATGAGTCACATAGTTCCTGCGAGTTCTCAATCACAGGTCCACTTGGGTTGGAAAGAGAATTGACCACTTGAAAGAGCATCCTAGCTGAGTTGTGTGCTTGCTCAATTTGGCCAGTGTAAAAGAGATTTTTTTGCGTGTTAATAGCTTTTTTGTAAATTGCTAGAGCGCTCTTATACTCTTGCTTAGCAGAGGGACTATAGTGTTTCCGCCATCGTCTTTCAAGGTTTCTACAGTACTGACGCTGGAGGCGCAGTTCCTCTGTGTACCATTGAGCAGATGGAGTAGCTCTATTGGGGCGATAACATTTTTCAGGTGCAACTTGGTTAGCTGCCTTTAAAATCCATTCCTGAAAAGTCGTGGACATGGTTTCAGTATCACCTATGTTTTCTGGAATAGATGCCGGCTTGAACCAGTTCCAGGGGCACACCAGCCCCTGAGCTGGGGAAAGTCCGGACAAAGGGAGAGGGGTGTAACCACCCCCCTTCCTGGTCCCACCCATGGGCAGGACCTAGTCGCGTGCCAGCCCCTTTCTTTAGTATAAAGGTAGGAGCGGGCCCCCTTCCCAAATTAGATAATTCTGAATCTTGACGACTTTCCACGAAAGAACTCTTGAACCTTTCTGAAGACTCTCCCTTGTGGCTAAGGAGTAGCCACCCTGCACCAGCGGGCACCATCTAAGCGCATGCGGTTTGCTGCAAGTCCATCCTCCGGATCAAGACTGCCCAGCTCGACGAGACCCGGATTCCCTGCCATCTCTGACCTCTACCTACATTATCAGCCCAGCTGAGATTCGTGGGTGTGACGAGACCCGAGGGACGGCCATCTTCAGAACCTGCACAACGCTTATCCAGCACGACCGCCGAGGGATCCTCGAGTGAGTGCTTTGGGGTTTGAGAAGCCCTAACCCTGAGCAGCTCCAGCACCGAAGTCCAGCCCCCCAGCATCCACGAGATCTGCGTGGGGCCCTTCTGCTTTTTGCTGCTCACCGCGTTGTCCGGCCACTTGCCTGCTGGCTTGTAGCCCTCCTGACGACGAACCACGACACTTCCATCGCTGGTCTGGTTGCTCCAGACTGGCCCTTGCTCCCCTCCAAAAGAGGAGCACCCCGGACCCTCTTGGTCCACTCCAGACGCCATTTTGAGTTCACCGCGTGGGCTTGCCTTTGCCAAGGTTTGTTGCTCCAATCCTGGTTTCAGCAGCTCCGACAGCAGACACCTTTGTGGGACAGGTCGCACCTCCATCCTGGTCGCCGACAACGCCTCCTGGTCCGAGAGACTGCAGAGCCCAGCGTCGCCCACTCACCTGGTCGAGGTGACTTCATCCGGTGCCATCCTGGTGCCCATCTGATCACTGGCTAGTGATCAAGAACTGAGTCCCCTCTGCTTTCAGGTCATCTTCAACTCCGATCCAGGCTTGGATCACATCGAACTTCATCACTGGTCGCCTGCGAGCAACATCTTCTTTCAGGCTCCATAGACATAGCTCACTATTCTAGGGATCACTATGTATCATTCCAAACGACCCTTATTGATGATTGGTTGTAAGTCAACCTTATAGACCAGCTATCCTAGTAGCATGGACAAGAGCAGTCTTTAGGCTAAACTCTAGAGGGCGTGTTAAGCCAGCTGTTATACCATCACATATACCCCTTGAACACCAAGTCAAAGGACACCACACAAGTTGTTATGAAAATAAAAGGATATTTATTTATAACAAGCCTACCCTGATCTCTTTATGAGTCAGGGAGCTAAGCACACAACAAAACTCTTGAGAAAATACTTTAAGTTGCACAATTTACACAAATGCCCGAGGGGCACGAAAAACCATATACTACAAAAGTATAATGCGAAATACTAGCAGGTAAGTAACTCGATCCAGAGGCTTTAGGATCGCTAGGACTACACTACTGAACCTTCAGGTTAGGAGCAGGAGGCCATGGGAGATCGGGTGCAGAGTGTGCACTCTCACGCGGGATGCGGGACAAAGTCTATGGATGCTAGATTTCGTAAAGTTAGTGTTATCGGACGAATCCGACTAGTTAGGCTGAAAACGAAAAAGGATCTGGACACTTAGATAGTGAACCTACGTTGGAGCACCGAAATGCTCAAGTTACCTAGCCCAGGGGCTGCGGCTGCATAGGGTTCAAAAGACGTCGGGAATCCTCGTTACAGTCTATGGAGCCTGAAAGAAGATGTTGCTGGCAGGCGACCAGTGATGAAGTTCGATGTGATCCAAGCCTGGATCGGAGTTGAAGATGACCTGAAAGCAGAGGGGACTCAGTTCTTGATCAATAGCCAGTGATCAGATGGGCACCAGGATGGCACCGGATGAAGTCACCTCGACCAGGTGAGTGGACGACGCTGGGCTCTGCAGTCTCTCGGACCAGGAGGCGTTGTCGGCGACCAGGATGGAGGTGCGAGCTGTCCCACGAAGGTGTCTGCTGTCGGCGATGCTGGACCCAGGATTGGGGCAACAACCCTTGGCAAAGGCAAGCCCACGCAGTGGACTCAAAATGGCGTCTGGAGTGGACTAGGAGGGTCCGGGGTGCTCCTCTGTTGGAGGGGAGTAAGGGCCAGTCTGGAGCAACCAGACCAGCGATGGAAGTGTCTTGGTTCGTCGTCAGGAGGGCTACAAGCCAGCAGGCAAATGGCCGGACAACGCGGTGAGCAGCAAAGAACAGAAGGGCCCCACGCAGATCTCGTGGATGCTGGGGGACTGGACTTCGGTGCTGGAGCTGCTCAGGGTTAGGGCTTCTCAAACCCCAAAGCACTCACTCGAGGATCCCTCGGCGGTGGTGCTGGATAAGCGTTGTGCAGGTTCTGAAGATGGCCGGTCCCTCAGGTCTCGTAACACCCACGAATCTCAGCTGGGCTGATGATGTAGGTAAAGGTCAGAGATCGCAGGGAATCCGGGTCTCGTCGAGCTGGGCAGTCTTGATCCGGAGGATGGACTTGCAGCAAACCGCATGCGCTTAGATGGTGCCCGCTGGTGCAGGGTGGCTACTCCTTAGCCACAAGGGAGAGTATTCAGAAAGGTTCAAGAGCTCTTTCGTGGAAAGTCGTCAAGATTCAGAATTATCTAATTTGGGAAGGGGGCCCGCTCTGTCCTTTATACTGAAGAAAGGGGCTGGCACGCGACTAGGTCCTGCCCATGGGTGGGACCAGGAAGGGGGGTGGTTACACCCCTCTCCCTTTGTCCGGACTTTCCCCAGCTCAGGGGCTGGTGTGCCCCTGGAACTGGTTCAAGCCGGCATATGCACAGTGAGCACCGGGGTGCCACTTGCAGTCACCTTCCTCTCAGCCCTGCCTACCTGGGATACACAAAACCCTGTCTGGGATGGTGCTAGCACCGCCCCTGACAGGAAACCCTTTGTCCAAGCTCTCCTCGCTGGAAGGACTCCCAGCAGCAGGAGGTCAGACTTGTGTCTGTGGTGGCAGCATCCATTTTGTGATGCTGAGGCTCGAGTTAACTTTAACCGGGGTTCACAGTTACATACATGTTGTGTCCCTCTAGAAGGGTGGAATGCTAACCCCGTCGCCAGAATTGGCGAGGGGTTAGTATTCCAATTCGTATGACACCTTACTCGACATGTTTTGATAAAGCGATACCAAAGTTGGCAAATAACCGCGAGGATTATAATGCACTTAAGAGTATAGGGTATGCGTTATCATGGAACAGCTATTAGGACTTGGTTCCGCAAGCTGCAAACGGGCTCAGCTCATGCCAGAGCACCATCTCACATAATTCCAAGCACTCTGCCTTCAGGATTGTTAAGGCCTGCCATAGGAGTGACTGATAGGAATACATGTGTCCATTTTAGGGTTAGATATAGGTATACTATATCTACAGCAAAGGGTGATTACACCACCTTGCCCCAGCTGTGGTGCAGCCAGTTGTGTCAGATTTAGATGGCCAGCCAGGGGTGGCATAATACATGCTGCAGCCCCTGGTAGGCCCTGGGTACACCTATGCCCTGGATACAGGGACTGATAAGGTGGCCCAGTACCAATTGGTAAATGCACCTAAGGTACACGTGTCAATTTAGAGAGAGAACAGCTAGGCTGTGGGTCTGATTAGCAGGCCCACAGCCAGGGAAGTCGTAAACCAGTGAAGCAAAAAGCAAAAATCTGGGGTGATCATAGGATTGCAGACCCTACTCTCCTACAGGTATGTCTTCTGTGAGTGCATTCTTTCGCTCTTTCTGGCAGGCTGTTCGTCCTGTTTATGTGTTTCCTTCCTCCGTTTTGGCACTTTGGAGGGTAGGGATATGGGTACTTTGGGGTCCTTGGGCTCTAGTTACTCCAGGGTGGAGCCTGCCTCTGCCCCTCCCTTTCATTTCTAGGGGTTTTGACCCCTCCGCTATCCTCTAAGTTGGAATCTTTTGGACGGGCATCTGCCCTTATTCCTTATGGGAGTTGTCACTCTCTGTGATGGGGCTGTCTTGGAGTCTTGCAGTTCCTTGTTTGTCCCAGACTGGTCTCCCTTCATTGTTCTTGGTTGGGGTGGTAGTCCTGCTGTATGTTGTCGTGACATTCTTTCATATGTTCCTTGTCCCCAGGGGTGGCTATCTCCGTACTGACAGGGTTGCTGCTCAGGGCTGTGCTCTGTTCTTTATTCTTTTCCCTGTCTTTAGGTACTGCAGTGTCTGGCACTGCCCCTCATGGTGTTGTTCCTCACCATGCCCTTAGTCCAACATTTCTGCTTTTCGCACACTGATCCTATGGTCTCAGTTTTGTCTGATGGCTCTGCGTTGTGGCCCGGAAAAATTGTCAGAAGAAAACTGACGTAGGCGGGCCGGGGTGGGACTTATGTGACCTCGTTGACGTCACGTACGCGGACAACGCCAGGGCAGAGTCGCGTGATGCCGTCGCCCAGGCGCGCAGGAATGCTGTGGCAAAAGTTTTCCAGATTCAGTCACACGCATGAGGATAATTCTTCGTTAAGGAATCTGCGGCTAGAATCGTCTCTACCAGATACATTGTTACCGAAGGTAAGTAACTAGTATGTTTACAACACACAAAATGCCAAATCTTCACTTCCATATGTCTACAACACCTATCCCAAGGGAATTCCATATGAATATATTGGTCAGGAAAATTTTCCTGAGCTTTTTTTCCAATCTCACCGCGTTGGTGAGATCGGGGAAAAAGTTTAGGGAAATTTTTGTTAAAGCGTTTTTAATAATAAACAAGTGCAAACAGACAACTATGAAGGATGATCGTACTAGCTTCACTGTGACCCAGACGGAGTTGGTTCTCAGATCTAGTGGGAATGGCGAAACGAAGAATACCAGTCTCTCACAGTCTGCTAACAATACAAGGGATGCTGCAGCATTGCTCCTTAGAAATGTTGGATTCCTAGGCATACCACACCTACAGGTGTGGATGCTTACAGGGAAGCTAATAGACCAATGACAGGCAGATGTTATGTAGTGAAATAGGCTAGGTTTTTGCATTGATGCAGAAAAGAGAGCTTAACACGTAACCTTACCACGGGCCCTAAAAAAATGATATATCTTATGCACCGACATGATAAATAACTGACGTACACTTTGATTAAGGTACACTGATCAGTGATAGCAGTATACACCACAGGCTTTTCAGGGAGGCAACTACTGGCCACATATGTGATCAAAATATTTTTAGAAGTGTATCAGAAAAATGCACCGCCAAGTTCGGCATCCACTCCTATGTGGAAGCTTTACCTGGATCAAAAAGTAGTTAATGAACTATATGCATCCCAGTAATGAGATTTTAGACAATGATGACTGCATTCCAGATGGCTGTCATAAAGCAAATGAGTCGCAAGCACTCACAGTTCAAGATCCCTACGTACAAAAATACGAGAGCAGGGTAGTCATAAGACTAACCCAGTTTATTCCAAAAGTGGCATCTCATTTCCATGTTAACTAATTAATATTGCTACCAGCTTTTTTCCAACTGACAAAAACGCACGCAGAGAGCACATTGCACATACTATATTTTAGGATAATGGTCAATGTATTACCAGCAATAGCCTAAACATTGTAAAAAAAGAACTCCGTTCTACGTCTCAAGCAGTAGTTTAATGGTCATCCAGTGTACATTCCTGAGGTACAGATGGGTTAATCAGAGTAAACTCTATTTCAAGGGTCCGATTAAACCCATAACCCATTGCCTACTGTAAGCAGCTCTGGCAGTTGGAGATATTGCTTAGCCACTAGGGGTGCTGAGTTTGGAACTGAAAGACCCAGGTTTGAATCTCAGCAGTTTGACTCTACTTTGTGTGATTCTGAGTAAATCACTTTATCTCCTTGTGCCTAAAGATGTGAAATGTAATTGTATTTATTAAATCCCCTCTTGATTAGTATAATCTTGTATACTGTCAGCTAGTTCCCCCAAGTAACGTACAGCACTGTGTCTTTGGGTACTGCAGTGCCATGCTTAGGTTCATTCTACATACATTTCAATACATACATACACCCTCACACTAAGCTAACTAGAAAAAGTCAGTATGTGAGTGTGATTTGCATGAATTTGAGTAGAAACTGGAGCCCCTTTCTGAACCATGTTTAGTCTTCGATACATCTACTAATTCAAGTTTCACACCTCATCAATCAATTATGAGGGGAAGTCTCTGGGTCCAAACTGAGGGGAGGGGCAATCTTTGGTCAGATCAGAAGTATTATTAAAAACGCTCCCGCCTTCCTCCATCACTGTGATACCTTCAACAAAACAGAAAACGGCCAGCATGAAAAAAGGTGACAAAGCCTACCCTTTGCCCTAGCACACTACTCTCCTTATGCAAGTTTATTTCAAGAGTAAAAGGCAGACTGAATTAAAACAGAAGTGTGGTCCCTTCAGTTGTAGTATGTGTAGATGAGTGAAGTTTCAGAGGAAACCTTTAGGAGTTCAAATGATGCAGTTTGTTTGAGAAAACGTGTTACCTGCAGCATTATTGTTGCAAAGTGCCCCGTGTAGTCAACCTCCGTTTTTCATGGGGTTTTTTTGGGACGCATCTGCTTGTAATCTTGAACTTGCACACTAGGACACTTCTATCCAGTCTATGTGCTCTGATCCCTAAAACATAGAAGTTGTCTGAAAAACTATTTGGCACATTTAACTTATCAATAAAGCCATAGAATGTTATACAGAAGTTCACCCATATCCTAGAAAGTTAAATGCCACTTGTGAATTACAGGGGAAAGCAACAGGAGTATAACCCATAGACCAGATTGAGATCTGGGTATATATATATGTTTCAAGCAACAATATCTCAATCGGATTCACTGAGAAAGGCAAATATACGTGCATGTACAAGACATTACAAGGACGTGGAAAAAAAGAGAGACTCTCTGTGTCAATTTTAGAAAGTGCAAGTAGCATCATATATTAAAATCACGTCTTATACAGGACAGATGTGAAAGCACTGTTGGCATAAAATGCGATGGCAACCCAAGGGGGCTTTGTGCACTTGGTGCTCGTGAAACAAAGAGTGACGGCGCGAGTGACAGGTGGGAAAACACAGCAAAGGACGCAATGTGACAAAGTGAAAAACAATATGTACAGAAGCAATGGTTCGTCATCAATGAATGGGTAACAGATATTCGTTTGGGAACCAAAGTTGAGGGTGCGCCGTGAGTCGCGGTGTACATAGGGTCGACGGCGTTTCGATCCTATCTGAAAGAGACACACGTTAGTGATAGATTCCTTACCTTAGAATATCCCCAGGATCCCACTGGAACCGGAAATTTTTGCGTAGCATTACCCCTGCGCGTCGGTAGGCGTCGTCCGAGGCTCCGCGTCCGACATCTGCGTCGTTAGCGCCGGAATGAGGTCGTCGGAGTACTTAGACGCCGCCCATGCGCGCTGACATCAGTTCTTCTTTTTTCTGCGCCAGCTAGCGCAGATCTGGAGAAGCTCTACCCCTTAGTCATTTTTTGACTAGACTTTTTTGATCTTTTGATCATTTCTCTTTTCGAGTCTCTGACTCCAACGGTGCCGGTAGGGATGCCCGGGTTCAAACCCTGCACGAAGTGCGACCGACTGATGTCGGTTACTGACCCCCATCGCCGGTGCCTGAAGTGTCTAGGCCTCGACCACGACGACCGCACCTGCTCCGACTGTCGGGCCTTGACGTCGAAAGCTAGGCGAGAGCGGTCTAGCAAGCGGCTCGAGCTCCGGCAGTCGGCCCCGCCCTGCTCCAGGTCCCGGTCCCACGGGAGGTCGAGGGACCAATCGCGAGGTCGGAGTCACAGTCATCGCAGCTCCGGGAGTGGACATCAGTCGTCGGGATCCAAGTCTTCAGGTAAGAGGCATGAGAGGTCGGAGAGGCGTCATCGCTCCTCCGACCCACCCCGACGCTCGCACGATGTGGCCCGGGGTTCGGATGACCCCACCCCCACGGCTCCGACGGAGTCGCAAGTGTCGCCGCCTGCCCCACACCTTCGGGTCCGTGGGCATGGCGCGACGCCGCTGCAGATAGAGCGGTACCTCATGGCCATGAGGTCCCTCCCTCCTCAGTCAGGTTCTGCAGCGTCTTGGGGCCCGACGGTTCCGTCTGGAGGCCCTAGCGGGTCGGGTGCTTCGGCCCCGGTGCCGTTGAGTGCCTCGGCCCGACGCCGACTTTGGACCCGGCGCCGCAGGACTTCACCGGATCCGCTTCCGGATCCGGGTCGTTGCCGGTCGACCTCACTGGCGCCGGCCCCGAGGGTGTTGCCCCCCGCGCCCACTGTGGACGCCGTCCCCAGTCCTACCTTCCGTCCAACTCTGGCGCCGGAACGGTGCCGCTTCCGACGGCCTTTGGAGATTTTTATTTCCATGAGGAGGCCCCATCTGCTGAGCCTGCTTTACAGGAGACGGGTGGCGAGGGTGACTGGGAGGGGTCTGAGGACTGGACATATGAGCTTGGGGAGGCCAGTGGTCTTGACGCTTCGCCAGACACTGGATTTGTCTCCCCTCCCACCGTGGCTACGGAGGAGGGGGCTGCTTATAGCTTAGTGTTGACGAGGGCGGCCAAGGCCTTAAACCTTGAGCTCCCCGTCGCGGCCGTGAGGACTAACCTCCTCACTGAGGTACTCAAACCGCAGGCATGCTCCAATGAGCCTCTACTGCCGTTCAATGAGGCCTTATGTGACGTTCTGGTGGGCACTTGGTCCAAGCCTGCCACAGGTCCGCCTGTGGATAGGAACGTGGCCAGACGCTACCGCCCGGCCTCAGGCGACCCTTGCTTTTTGTCCACCCACCCCACCCCTGAGAGCCTGGTTATACAGGCCTCTACTTCCCGACTGCATTCCAGACGGCTCCCCTGATCGGGAATCCAAGAGATACGAACAATTTGGGAAGAAAGTGTTCTTGTCCCTGAGTTTGGGGCTGCGGTCTGTCAATACCGCGTGTCTCTTGGGCCGCTACACCCACACTCTGTGGGACACGGTCGCGGAGGTGCTGCCACAATGTCCGGTGGAGGTCCAAGCCCTTGTGGAGGGCCGAGATGCAGCGAGATATTCCATCCGGTGTGGGCTGGATACCACGGACTCAATGGGCAGGGCGATGGCAACGACAGTGGCGGTTCGACGCCACGTCTGGTTGAGGTCCGCCAACTTTTCGGCCGATGTCCAGGCCACCTTGCTGGACATGCCGTTTGATGGCCGTCGCCTCTTTGGCGACAAGGCAGACCATGCGCTTGAGCGTTTTAAGGACTTTCACTCCTTTCGTGGCCAAGGAAGGGGCGCCCCCACACGTGCTGCCAGACACGCGCCGCAGAATGTTCAATAATGCAGTGGCGGCCGTGGAAACCGCCATGGCGGTGGTCGGGGACAACGGCGAGGCCAGTCCACACCTCCCTCCGCTGCACCCGCCTCAAAACCTTCCGAGTTTTCAGGCCCATGTGACGCCTGTGGGATCACCTCTCCCACTGGCGCACTGTCACGTCGGACAGGTGGGGGCTGCAAATCGTCCGAAGGGGCTACTCCCTCCCTTCGAGGCGACCCCTCCAGCCATGCCACCGCAATTTCACCACGTGTCGGGGAATCACCTGCAACTTCTGCAAGAGGAAGTCACGGCCCTCTTGGCCAAGGTGGCCATTGAGCGCGTTCCTGGGCCGGAAGTAGGGTGTGGTTGTTACTCCCACTACTTTCTGGTACCCAAGAAGGGCAAAGGGGGCCTACGCCCTATCTTGGACCTGCGGAACGTCAACGGCTTCCTCCGGAAGGAAAAGTTCAAGATGCTAACTTTGGCTCAGGTCTTAGCTGCCCTAGACCCTGGAGACTGGCTGGTAGCGTTGGACTTGCAGGATGCTTACTTTCACATCCCCGTCCTGCCGGCCCACCGGCGTTACCTGCGGTTCACGGTAGGCCACGAGCACTTTCAGTTTACCGTGCTCCCCTTGGGCCTTACCAGCGCCCCACGGGTGTTCACGAAGGTGATGGCGGTGGTCGCAGCTCATCTGCGCAGGTTAGGGGTGTCAGTCTTCCCCTACCTCGACGACTGGTTGTTGAAGGCGGGCTCACCCCAGACAGTCGTCAGCCACCTCCAGACTACGGCCGACCTCCTGCACTTGCTGGGGTTCTCCATCAACGTGCCGAAGTCGCACCTGTGTCCCTCTCAGAAGCTCCTCTTCATCGGAGCGGTTCTCGACTCGGCGCAGTTTCGGGTTTACCCACCCGAACAGCGGGTTCGGATATACAGGCTCTGATTCCAATCTTCCAGCCTTTATCCTGAGTCTCGGTCAGGTTGACGCTGTGGCTTCTGGGTCTGATGGCCTCCTGCATCCTTCTGGTGCATCACGCCCGGTGGCGGATGCGGGCTCTGCAGTGGGACCTGAAGTTTCAGTGGGCCCAGCATCAGGGCAACTTGTCCGATCATGTCTTGATCTCGGAGGGCACTGCGAAACAACTGCAGTGGTGGCTCACGGACCGCGATTGGGTCAGTGGCAGATCCCTCTCCCTACCCCACCCGGAGCACGTGGTTGTGACGGACGCGTCCCTCCAGGGCTGGGGAGGCCACATGGGAGAGGCGGTGATCAGAGGCCTCTGGTCTCCGACAGTGTCCCGGCTCCATATCAACCTTTTGGAGCTGCGGGCGATTCTTCTAGCACTGAAGGCATTCCTCCCCTCTGTCCCGGGGAGTGTAGTGCAGGTGTTCACGGACAACAGCACCGCCATGTGTTACTGCAACAAACAGGGCGGGGTGGGGTCATGGACCCTATGCCAGGAGGCTCTGCGCCTCTGGCAGTGGCTGGAACATCAGGGCGTGACCCTGGTGGTTCAACACCTGGCAGGCTCTCTGAATGCCAGGGCGGACGAACTCAGCCGTCGGTGCATGATGGATCACGAATGGCGTCTGAACTCGGACGTGGCGCAAGGCCTCTTTCAGCAATGGGGAGAGCCTTGGTTAGATCTATTCGCCACAGAAGAGAACGCGCAATGTCATCAGTTCTGCGCGTTGGAATTTCCAAGGCGGCACTTGCTCGGAGACGCTTTTCGTCGCGAGTGGAGTTGCGGTCTGTTGTACGCCTTTCCGCCTATACCACTTCTACCCAGAGTGCTGAAGAAGATCAGGCACGACCGGGCCCAGGTGATCCTTGTGGCTCCGGACTGGGCACGAAGATACTGGTATCCCGAGCTACTCAGCATGTCAGTCGATCCCCCGATTCGTCTGCCTCTTCGGGAGGACCTTCTGTCGCAGCAGCAGGGGACGGTTCTGCACCCGAACCTGTCCAGTCTCCACCTACAAGCTTGGAGATTGAGCGGCGGCAGTTGAGGCCATTTGACTTGCCTCCCGAAGTCTGTGATATCAGTCTGGCAGCCAGGTGTCCCTCCACAAACTCGGTATACGCCTGCAGGTGGAACAGATTTGTGGCATGGTGCACAGCAAAGGCTGTGGACCCACTCTCTGCACCCCTTTTTGAGGTTCTCCTCTTTCTTCTTTCTCTTGCCCGGCACAGCTCTGCTCTAGGCACTCTCAAGGAGTACCTTTCTGCCCTTTCCGCCTTCTTACGGCTACCTGATCAGCCTTCCTTGTTCAAGTCCCCCATTGTAAATAGATTATTGAAGGGCATCACACACATGTTTCCTCCTGTTCCCTTCGTGATGCCCCAGTGGGTCTTGAATCTTGTGCTTACTTACCTCATGTGTGCTCCCTTTGAGCCGCTCCATAACTGTCCTCTCCGTCTTCTTACTCTGAAGACTGCTTTCCTGGTTGCCATCACCTCTGCCAGGAGAGTGAGTGAGCTCCAGGCTCTTTCTTCTACTGGTCATCCGGACAAGGTTGTGTTGCGAACAAGACCTTCCTTCTTGCCCAAGGTTGTCACGGCCTTCCACATCGGGCAGTCCATTGCCTTGCCCACCTTCTTTCCGCCTCCGCATCCCTCGAAAGAGGAAGAGAGGCTCCACCGTCTGGACCCAAAACGTGCGCTCTCTTATTATCTAATCACACACGCCAGTTCCGGGTGGATGACCAACTCTTCGTTGGTTACGTGGGCGCTAAGAAGGGAAAGGCGGTGCACAAGAGGACCATCTTGCGGTGGATCATCTTGTGTATCCAGGCATGCTGCTCCATGGCCAAAAAGGAGCCCCCTGCTGGATTGCGGGCTCATTCTACTCGGACCACTTCGGCTACAACTGCTGTGGGCCGAGGTCCGGAGGGATGGCTTCTTTGGCCGTTCCGTCCTCCAGGACTTTCTGGTGTGATTATTGGTTCGCAGACCCACCACCGGGGTTGGTATTGCTAGGGTATCTATTCTAATGGTAAGGAATCTACACTAACGTGTCTCTTTCAGATGCACAAGTTACTACTTGTGTAACGATATATCTGTAAGAGACATTAGTTAGTGATAGATTCCTTACCGACCCACCCATCCTCCCCGTTCTGCGAACCGATATCTAGGGTTAAGGTCATCCCCTTTCAGGGCCCTAGTTTCATGGCACCAGTGTTATTTCTATCATGGCTCTGCGTATCTGGCGCGGAAAAGCTGTGTATCAGAACTGACGACAGCGCGCATGGGCGGCGTCTAAGTACTCCGACGACGTCATTCCGGCGCTAACGACGCCGACGACGGACGCAGAGCCGCGGACGACGCCTACCGACGCGCAGGAGTATTGCTACGCAAAAATTTCCGGATCCAGTCTGACGCCTGGGGATATTATCCAGTCTGACGCCTGGGGAATCTATCACTAACTAATGTCTCTTACAGATATATCGTTACACAAGTAGTAACTTGTGCATCTAGTCAGGATCTTCATCAGGACCGGGTTCCCAGTTTGGGCAGTGATGTGGGCAATGAACAGTACACTTTGTACTGTCCGGTGTACTGTTCTTTAAGGCTCGGGAATTCCTGATGCGGTGTTCATTTGGAAGACATGATTTGGAGAACGAAGGGTGGGTGGTAGGCGGAGGTGCAGTATCGGAGCCCCAAACTGCAGTTTGCCTCTGGCTTACTCAATGCGGAGTTGGTGGAGCAGGGTCGGAACGACCGATCCACTGCCAGGGTCCCGTAGGAGGAACCTAATTACAGGGTAAAGATCGCCGCCGAATCAATCCAGGGGCAGTCGGGTGGCTGTGAAGTCTCGTTAAGTGATTGCAGTCACGCCCGGTATATGTGGATTACAGCACCTATTGTGCCACTCACTACAGTGGAAGTGAAAACATGGTTTCGGATTCATCCTTTGTAGCTGACAGCTTGAACCCTGCTGCACAGACCTGCCGGAAAACCTGATTTTAAATATTGAATAAGTCACCCTCAAACACACCTTGCTGCCCACAAGGGAGGGTGCGTCATATTCAAGAATCGAACATGTGAGTGATTAGAAATGGCATGTTCCCCCAGTGACTAAGCCTAAAATGACACTATCACTAGTCAGGCCATAGCTGGCTCATAGGAAAACTGAAAGTATAGATGAAATGCTTTAATCTATACCTTTTGGCATGTACCGGCTACAGACTCCGTTCCAAAACTTATTTTTACATTCAAATATAATCCAGTCGATTCGCGAAGTCATATTTTTATTAAATATGTTTGAAATATTACTTTTATAAAGTTGTATTTACCCTGCCTGTTGTTTCTGAATGCTAAATTGCATTAACTGTATAGTACCGTCTTGGCCTGTATTAGGTGTGAATGAGGTGTGAAAACTGCCCCCAGTCAGAAGCAATGGCCTAGGAGTGGGGAGTTGTTTTCGTTCCCTGGCAGGAAGACCATTTAAGGTGGGCTCTGGTGCTAAATTTATCTCAAAAGAACCTTCTCTTCCACAAATAAATGTTAAGTGACGCCCAGTCTTTGTCCCCTTAGCCAGGCTGACACCAACCTCGGTGAGAGAAAAGCTACCCCCAAAACTGGTTTTGAGTGACCACATTGACGGGACTGCTCATTATCTTGACACACCTCTGGCTGAGCACAAAGGCTCTTTACTATGGAGCCATCAGAGGTGAGCCCTTCTTTCAATTGGAGACCTAAATCCCTATACTTTCAGAGGCACTACTTTAAGGTCGAGTGGTGACTAAACTATATCATATCTAAGCAATGAGACACAAGATGCAGGAGAGAAGTGCAAATTAACTGGCCAGTTTGATCTGAGAAAGAAAATCCATCCACCAGTAAAGGGGAAATCTCGGTACATATCTGTGATGCGTATATATCTGGGTTGTGTAAGTGAAAAGTTGCATGATACGTTCTCTCTCAAGAGGTATAGAAGAGATAAAAAGGCTAAGAGCAAATGTTAGTGGGAATAACATTAGGAACATAAAAGAACATTGTGTGCCCACAGAGTGAACTCAATGGGCCAAAAGGGGATTTCTGCCAGAACTAAGGACAGGCCTTATTTGAGGTGATTTTAAGAATCCTTCTACAGGTTACACAAAGCAAGACTGAATTATCAAAGACCCCTTAACCCTTATTATACATAGCACACCTTAAGACCTATAGTTATTGTGGGAAGGTTAAGAAGAGCAAGAAGGGTCTGTCAAGCACTGTCTTGCAATAACATTAAGGAGATTGCATGGTTAGTCTAAAGCCCATGGAGTAGCAAGTCCATGTCAACACTTTTCAGAAGAGTCTAGTCCCGAAATATCTCCCTGTAGTCTTTTAGTAAATTTTGCGGCTTGTTTGCTTCTTGGACAAAATCTGCAATTACCTGTACTTGTACTGTTGGGTGACTTGTGTGCAATATCAGATTCTGCGGGTTCTGTAATTTCCATGCCCAAGACCATAACGTCTCCATCATTGTTTTCACAGAGGGTTGATTCCCCTAGCTTATAAAGCAATCTGGAGGGAACCCCCATCTGTAAGAAATGTGTTGCAATCTCAGGAATGCCGCAGCTACCTTCATCTCATGGTGTTGATCTGAAGTCATTGCTAAGGCTTCTTGAAATAGTAACGTTTTATTGCCTTTGAACTGGAATTTTTTTTTCCTAGCTTTCACCAGGATATTTTCGTTCTTTTGGATGTAGTGGACATTAGTCCATCAGGGACTAGATTTTTTTTGTCTGGATAGATTGAGGAAGCCATGTGTGTTCTATCCAGTGTTAGTAAGGCCTGGTTGTGGCTTTCTAGCTAGGCATTGGAGACTTCTTCTGATATGCCCCTAATATGTACAATATTACAGCATTACCAGTATTGTTCACCCTCAATGTATGCCCATAATGCCACTTGAAGCTGTTCCGGGTGGACACCCCAGGGGGCCAATTCAAACTAGTCATGTGATTGTTCCGTCATTATGACTTCCACTTGGTCTTATCTGGTTGCATCCTTTTGAAAAGAGTGATTCAAGTCAGACAGTGATTTTGAAGCAGTGTTGCAATGCTGCAATGTCTGCAAAATTCTGATATTAAGAGGTAAATATCACCAAAGGAGCTGAGAAGTTTACAGATTCAGGTTGTGAGGGCATTGTAGACGATACAAGTTGAATAGAGGGATAGATGTTGGGAATCTAATGCAAACTATGCATACATCGCAATGCTCAGAAGTGACTTTTTCATCTCTTTCACCAAATAGTTTATTCATTTCCATATATTTCCTTTCTAGTGTTAGTTATCAAGTTGTCAAGTTTGCTCTGAATAGGAACACACTTGATTTTCGCTTAGTCCACTGAAAGCCAGATTGTACGAGAGATCTTTGCAGGTTGTATCAGAGTTAACCCTCTTATTCACCAGTTTGTTCATGCTCTGGAGTGCCTGAATTCCCAATATTTACATATGTGCATCTACTACAGGCATGTGGATGAATTGTACTAAGGCCTTAAATAATAGTGTACATTTGCCACTACAATTCCCCAGTATTTTCTATGGCTGCCTACTAGTAGATTGTAGATATGAAAATGTCGATCTTCCAGTTAAGTAGCACACAATCCGTTATCTTTCATAACTATAAGGATTTAAACCAAACTAGGGGCCCCATTAGGATGGCGGTCAGATTGCCCCCACCGGGCTGGCGGTAGTCACCGCCGGCCCGACGGGGGCAATGTAGTGTATTTTGTAAAGCGCACAGCTGCCCCAACGGGGCGTCCCGGCGCTGTATAACGTTGTGGAACCCTTCCTGGCTCTCCCTGTGAGATGCCCCTCCTGGGCACCCCCAAGGTGAAGCCAGGCATCCCAGTGTTGTAGGGGCCGTTGTGGAGATTAAGCAAACTATTGCCCAGAGTCGCAGCGTGAGACCCATGATTAGAGTAGGCGCTGAGGCGAGAATTATCGAGACCGTGGACATTGAGGCCAAGACCCTGCCGCGTCTCTCTGCTTCAAAGTCTGCCGCTCTAACCAGTGAGCCACACTTCTCCGCCCGTCACCCCTGTAGAAAAGACCCCCCGCCATATTACAATGGCTGGGGGGTCCGCCGCTTTTCTGCCCGGTCGACATGTCGACCTGGCGGAAAAGGGTTCAATATGGTGTCGGTGTCTGAAAGACACCGCCAGCCATATAAGGATGTGCATTTTTCGCCACCTTACACTTAGACAAACTAATGGGCTTCACGTTAAAGGCGGACAAAGTTAGTATATTTTCTGGAATCCTATGCTACCGTCTGCCTGGGTAAGCCCCTACCTACAACCTTTTATAGAACTTGTCTCTAACATGGCCCTGACACACTCAAATGTATTCCTTTTGGGGGATTTTAATACGCGGGTAGAAGAGAGAAAGTTACAACACTTAAAAGAATTGTAACGGTCATGCACAATAATGGGTCTACATCAACTAGTACATGGCACAACACACCAGAGCGGACATACTTTAGATCTTATCTTCTCATTTTCGTGGAGTGCAATACTCAGTTGATCTGAACTGACCATGTCCTGGTGGTTTTTCATATAAAGGCAAATAAACTCCTAATTCAGAATGAGGAACCTGCTAAGACGAGGCATAAACCGAATAGACTGAAAGGTATTTGGATGGGCCACATGCGTTGACCCCTTGAAGACAACAGATGAGAACTGTGACTCCTTATATGCTAAGAGCCTAGAGTCTTTGGATAAGGACATACCCATGACAAATAGCAAAACCTGTCAAAGGCCTTCATCACCTTGGTACACAGAACTACTAAAAGTAACAAAACAAGTATGTAAAAAGTTTGAAAGGAAATGGCGCAAATCCTTCTTAGAAGAGGACAAACAACTATTATAGATTGTGCTAAATGAATTTAAAAAAGAGATATTTTTATTTATTTATTTACAGACTTGTACCGCGCTGGGAATCGACTCCCTGAGGAGTATCTCCGCGCCTTTGGCAGCATCTGAGAACGAAAAGGCCCTGTCTAATATTATCAATTGCCCAACCAGAACTAGTAATTAAACAGGAAAGTTTTTAGTTTTTTTCCTAAAGGGAAAGTGTTCCTTACAAACTCTGATATCATAAGGGAGTTCATTCCAGAGCTTCGGGCCTGCTACTGACAAAGCCCTTCCCCCTTGACACATAACAATTCTCGATCTCCAGATCTCAGAGATCTTGAGGGGATGTAAGGAATGAATTTTTTGGTTAAGTAATCAGGACCTTTACCAGTGAGGCACTTATGGATGATGCAGCACGTTTTAAACATCACCCTCTGTTTCACTGTGAGCCAGTGAAGTTTATTTAGTAGTGGTTTTGAGGAAGTACGGGCCGGGGCATTGAGAACGAGGCGTGCAGCCGTGTTCTGCACAACTTGTAGTCTGGCAATGATCCCCTCATTGGCGGCTAACAGCAAACCATTACAGTAATGCAAGGCAAAAAAGAATTACCATGCTAAGACAATCATAGCGGCTGCATTAATTTAAAAAAAGATATTTGACATCATGCGGGAACTGACGAATCCAGATTGTGTCAGGCACACGACTAAACCCTCTCAAGTACCTTTTGATGACCTAGTCTTGTTCTTTAAGAACAGATTAATACATTTTTGTGGACATTGAACATACCACTCCAACGATAGATCAGTCAGTACTGAATGTCCTCAGAGTGGCTGATATCTCAAATATGTGCCCCAAAACGCTAGAAATATTTGATTTAATGATGAAGAAAGCTTCAGTTCTATAGCCATGTGTACTTCATGAGGCTGTATACTAGACCCATTACTGAATAGAATGTGGAAGTGCCTAGCCAAGGAGTTGTATCCACCATTACTAAAGATTTGTAATCAGTCATTGGAATCTGGTCAAGTTCCTCTGGCTTGGGGAAAAAACAATAGCAACTCCCCTATTAAAAAAGGCCATAAGTGCCCCTTTGATTCTCAGTAATTACAGACGGATATCTCAGTTACAGTTTGCTGTGAAAATTCGGGAACGGTACATAAGCAAGAGATTGTAGGGCATCTGAAAGGCCAAAACCTTCTAGAAGAGGAGCAATTTGGCTTTAGGCCAGCTCATGGCTCTAAATCAGCATTGGTACTGGCTATGGATGAACTCCAGATGACAGCAGATAGAGGTCAAACAGCGGTTTTGATATTTTTTTACCTATCGGTTGCATTTGACACGGTTAATCACAAGGTATTCCTGGTAAGATGAAGAAAGACTGGAATAGATGGAATAGCGCTTATATGGATAGGATCATACCTGACCAATAGAAGTCAAGCCATTTCTCTACCCCCATATCGTTAAGATTTATTTCGAAACAGAGTTCCCTGGGGTTCGATGCTATGGCCGCTCCTTTTCAATATCTATAACCGTCCAGTAATAACTCTTATAAGATCTTATGATATTAGTGTTGTCAACTATGCAGATGATACACGATTGATATTATCCCTAGGAAACAATAAGCTAGAATCACTTGGCTCCTTCAACAACTTTCTGAGGGACATTGCAAAATGGCTCAGCAACAGCTCTTTAGAATTTAATTTAGATATAAAAATAATTCTCCGCTGCTCAGCCAATAAAGCCTCAAGAAAACTCCTGACTAATTTCTGGTTGTTAGAGACTTAAAAGCCTCACGTATGGTCTGCAGTATTTGGGTAACTTTTGATAATAAGCTATCCTTAGAGAGCCATGTCAACAAGACGGCAGCCGTCAAAAAAGATTCCCTTTGTGCACCTTGTACTTGAAATAACAATCCTTACATCCACATAAAACAAATAGCGAACATACACTTAAACAAAACTGTGGAAAACTGTAGAAGCAATGCAACAAATATAACAAAACTGTTATAAAATATAGTTCTGCACTTTTTATTTATACGCAATTAAAATTCAATTAAAAATTGGGAGACAGACATTAAAAGAAGGAAAATTATACACAAAAAATCACAAATTTCCTATTAGTAAAAAAGGAGATACAAAACAGAAAATTAATTCAGCCAAAAGGTCAGAATTATCCCCAGTTCATGTATGGTGTATTTCTCCTTTGGCATTGACGCGTTTCGGTGGATATAGGTATATGACCACCTTCATCAGGATAACATATAATGTCGCCCCAATGGTTCTCTAATCTGGTTTAGTTAAGTCCCTTCTGACCGATGGGTATACACCTCCTGTTAAGAAATTCTCGTCCAGCGACAATCAAGGAATTTGTATAAAATGGACGGAGCATACAGATCTAGCTCGCTAATCCAAACGTAGTCACACTAGAATCGGTATCATTAAAACCCGGGAAATTGCTGAATGTCTTCCACACTTCTATCCTCCAAACACAGGTGCTTGTGAATAATGCACAGTAGACTTATATCCGTCTAGACTAGTCACTGTGAGACGAATGGGACTGCACGCGGAATGAAGATATTCTGATATTGAAGGAGAGATACGCCCGCTATTAGAAGCGCTTGACTCCAGTCTAATCGAGATCATTATTAATTTTAATTGGTAGAAGCGAGTGACGTGCATTATTTGAAGTCACGTGGTGTGCCTGTTGGAGTCGTTATCTTACCGCGTGCATTAATGAAATGAACCCAATGCTCGATGTGTTAAGTACTCGTGCATTAGCTGATGTCTTGATTGCAGTCGATTTAAAGACGGATATAAGTCTACTGTGCATTATGTGGATGTGAGGATTGTTATTTCAAGTAGAAGGTGCCCAAAGGGAATCTTTTTTGACGAAAGTCAGGTGTGGTACCCTATCCATTTGGTTCTGGGGTCCCTCTCTCTTTTATTAGAGAACAAGACGGCAGCTACTTGCTTTGCACTACTCCACAACCTAAGGAAACTCTTAGCTATTTTACCTACACAGGCTAGAACACTGATAGGGCAAAGTGCCATCTTAAGTAGGCTTGATTACTGCAATGCTCTGTTGCTGGGAGTACCATACTACGTAATAAAAAGACTGTGCAGAGTACAAGGAGCAGTCGCAAAACTAACACTGAACAGACCAAGAAATTCATCCTCCTCCTATAGCTATGAACGCTCTATTGGCTCCCAATAACGGAAAGGATAGCATTTAAGTCACTGTGCACAGTCTACAAAGCATTTCAGAGAAAGGGCCCTAAACTGCTGCAAAGGAAATTAAAAAGGATATGTACTATCAAGGAAGCTACGATCGAAAGCTGATGAGCCCATTTCTAATTTACTATTACAGAACCGTTGCACTCATTAAAAAATTACACTGAATCCGATATGGACATGACAATGATTACGGAAAGAGCGGTGTATATGAATAGGAAATGCCCTCGCAAATGGACCAAAATCTGGAACAATTGGAATTCATATAGAGGGGATATCTGTGACCCTGTTCCCGAGTCGGACGATGAAAGCTCAGATGACGACTCTGAAGAGGGTTGAATAATCGGAGGGGGGGCGGGGGGGAGGGGGGTGTGGTACGGAATAAACATTATGGAAGTAGAGATGGGAGCTAGGAGAGAAATGAATCAATTATATTGACGCTATTTGATGATTGTAACCTTGAAACTTACACGTGCCTATTGTCTTTCTGTTTTGTGTATTAAAACCAATAAAATTGTTTTTTAAAAAAAATACACTGAATCCTATCTGAGGTTTTGCCTCCTCAGTGAGCCTATGGTTCTGCACATTCTATTCAAGCCCAATTCAGTCAGTGAGAACATTGCACTTTCCTGAAATGGTTATCGTTTTACTTGGACAGAAAGGATCATTCAGGTAGACAGACAGCTGTTTGTAAACGTTGGACTGGCTAAAAAAGATCAAACAGTCTTTGATTAGGCAGAGCCAAAAAAGTGGCTGCCTGCACCTCCCTCTACAATGCCAGGGCAGGCCAAATGCATACAGGAAGAGTTACAGACCACTCTTTGAGGGAAGGAGCCAGCAGCTGCAATACTATGCTTAGGAGTCCACCCTCCTGGATATTTGTTTCATGGCGAAATGGCCAACTAGCCATACCTTGGCCAAATATTACTGCCTGCATATTCAATCAAAAAGTGATAATGCAGTGGGACAAATGGTGCCTCAGTATCTGTTTCAGTAAGGGAAGAATGTTCCACCCATGCCTTTTGATCTTTCATAGCCTGCTGCTCAGAATAAATAATATGAATCTATGGAAGGTCCCATGCAAGGAAAGGAAAGTTGCTTCCCTGTGACTCAATTTTTCTAGTGTTGGTATGCTGCTTGATTTAAAAGCAATCCTCCCTCCTGCACTTTTTATTCACTGCTCTTTCTATGCCTATTTTGCACTTGTGCTACAAAACAATGTTAGGGTTTTCAGAGCACATCCACCTCCTTGCCTGAAAATCACGTTTATAAATATCATGTTTATATGCTACTCGTAGTATTGAATGTCCTGCAGAGCATATTAATATTCTGATTATTTAGGTGTACCTGGGCTTTCCCCGCATAACATTGAGGAGTGATTCAGACATGGGAATCTAAGAAACATCTGTACACTGTACTTAATATCCGTACTGTACGTACTTAAGTTACAGATAAGTAACATTTTCTTAGTAACTCTTTCTTCTGAGGGCCAAAAAGGGTATAGCACAATGTTGAAAACAATATGAAATACAATTTTTGGCAACTAGTGGTACAGGTGGTGGCTGTATATGTAGTGAAGAAAAATAATGAAAATATCTTTTTTTACTTTCACCTAGCCGCGCTCCTCCCACATGAACTTAATATTTTTGTGATTGGGCGGGTGGGAATTATGGTCTGTCACATGCACTTTTCTGCTCAGCTGGCAGCATGCAAGACACCTGGCAGAACAAGTTTGCAGGAGGAGAAATGCCATGACACACAGGTGCAGGAGCCATACTAATGCAGGAATGCCACACACGTGCGCACACACAAACCAACATAGTTGCCCTGGTCTGGTATCTCAAGGCCCGCAGGTTCACATCTAGCACATCTTCTCATTTTGTCAAATTCCCCAATTTCCAATATCACTATTTTTGTTACACTATTTTTGCTACAGTAGATCAGGTGGCTTAATGCGTATTCACTCATTGGTACTTGGCAGACATGTTGTACAGTTTTGAACAGAGTTTTATTTTTTCCGTATTTGCCAGTACTCCGCATTGGCACTCATTTCTGACAGTCTACCACATGGTGGCTCTGTCTCTCTACTTTTCAGAAAAGCACAGCAACAGATTGTTCACAATTTTAATATATACTTCATTTAGCAGCACTGGCAACAGCACTGGCAGGGTGTGCAAATTTCCGTGGCCTTCCATGACTCCCATCACAGGCTTTGAGATCTTTTAAAGTAAATGTTGGCATACCAAGTATCTCCCTTTTTAAGTTAGGGCTTTTTCTTGTAAACTGCTTGTTTGTACATTTCTCTTTATTGTAGATATGTATAGTTTCTTATTCAGGGCTGTTCTAGTTCTAGATTACGTAGTATTATTGATCTTGATGATACAGATAGGACAAAAACATGTACAATACAATGTTAAAATTGTAATATTTACATTGCATAATACTGCACAGTATTCATACCAGGTCTTTAAATTACATTTTGCTTTTTTTTCCTTGCTTCTTTTCTTATTTCATATTCTTATTCATAAGAAATGAGGCGCCTGGTCCAGGTTACCATGAATCATTGTATTCTGCTTTGCAGTCGTTAAGAGACAAAGAATTTTGTGGCTTTCATGAAAGCGTAAAATATGCCAGGTAAGAATGACGTATGTTCTATTTTTTTATATACAAATGTAAAGTTTAGATTTGAAGCTTGCAAAATTTTGCAGCTCTTCTTTGACAACCAAAGCTCATAGTAAACTGTAACTAGATCGTCCTAACGCCAGGAGTCTGTATTATTAGTATATAAAGAAGACGTTCACCATCTCTGTCAGGAGATGCTAGTGCTGTCCCCCAAGACTGAGGTCAGTGTATATTGCACTAGTATTGCACTGATGTGGATGGTGTTGGAATGAACTCTTGAGGAGGGTTCATCACTGAGCGAAGACAACATCTGTTTGCTTTTCTAACTGGATTCTTTCTCTGTAGAACCAGAAGCATTAGTTCATTCACAGTAGCAAGAATGGCTTGATGCAAGGTTGTTTACATATCATTTAATGAGGAGTAGCTGAGATCGGTGTTTGGCTTCACGCCTGGATCCTCCGATTTGCTTCAACTCAAGATTGTTTAAATTATTACCAATGAGTCCAAACACTGGCAGCATTTATAGCAAACTTACACTTTTAGCAAGCTACAAACTTGTATCCAAATGCATTTTAATGTTACTTGTGGCATGGTGTTGGGATGGAAAAGTTTCTCGCATGGTGACAGATGTGTACTCTTACAGTTAGTGCCCCAGCTGCAATTATGTCTGGATCCCTGGATTTTTGTTGTCATGGGCAAACAGAAGGTGTGTGCACCATGACATTGACCTGTCTCATGGATTGCGTTTTTTTTGGACCAGAAGGATTGCCCAAAGCACTACCCTTATAGTGGTGAAAAGCTACTGCCATTGCCAGGAGTTAAGTAGCATGAGCGCAGTGGTGGCAGTGTGCCATGTAGTGATCGGTAGGAGCGAGCAGGAACTTTTTATTTTACTTGTGTCATTGTAGCGTGGCATGCAGGCTAACTCATGTAAAGTTCTGCTGCTGTGTGCTTAACTCCTCTTGGCCTACACAAGACTACTAGCTAGTTCTGTGCAGTGCTTGTGTATTGTATGCATGTGCTGGATGTACGTGTGCCTGTGAATGGTAAAATACATGGAAGATTCTGGGTTCCGTTTTGAGAGACCCAGGTCTGACCGGAGGAGCATGTGGAGGTAGAGGAGTGAGGAAGAAGAGATTGCCGGATGGAGCGCAGTCCAGAGGGGGATCCTGGTGATTGGATCCCTGTAGTCTGGTGTGAGGAGAGGACTGAGGTGCCAGTCGGGCCATCACCCTTGTGCGGTGTGTATGTCAGAGGGTCCGCTGTGAAAGTTAACTGTGCCAATCAGACCTTTGCGTGTGTGCAATGTGTAAGCCGGTGATCCCATTTACCAGAGGAACCTTCAATGAAGTTAGCTGTGCCAATCTGGCCATTGCACATGTGCTTAAAGGGGGACGTGGCCCAATTGCTCTAGATCCACAGTAGGTTGGGCCCCAGGAGTAACGGTCTCAGACCTCACAGTTGTGCCCGTTTGCTCCTACTGAAAGGGGTTCTGACATATGGCATGTATTAGAAGGTTCAACATACCATGTAATTTTGTAATGATACTGAACACCTAGACTTGCATTTACATTTGCAGGTCAGCCTCTAATCGTAAAGAAGATACAGATGGAAAGGCAGTATGGGAGGAACCGGGATCTAGCACAAATGTTAACATGCCTTAAACTGCAACTGCTATAGTAGTGACATCTCCTAATTCGAAAAGAAACATTAGTCCCTTTGTTCAAAAGCGGGATCAGAGAGAAACCGAAGATTCAAAAGAAATGCCCAGATGTAAGATGTCTTTAAAGGACTCACCATTCCATGTCGGTTACCCCTCACACATGTTACATTTGGGATATAAATAATAATTCCAGAAGAGACTTCCCTTCCAAAACGTATGGGTTTTAAACCTTGCGTGGAATGTTACAGTCCGATGTCTGTGACTGATCCTCAATTGGTTTTTCTTTGGTAGTTGGGGTCTGCTCACAACTCCAAATCTTTGTCAGTCGATGCACCTGAATGCTATTCGGGGAAGGTAGCTGAAGCTCCTTGAAGTGCTACAACACAAGCGTCCGTGTCAGTCCCACTTTCGGGGACAACCTTGTTCCCTCTGCTCCCGCAACTGCTCATCTTCAAAAATCAAAGTTTTCATCAGGTAAGTCCAAATAAAACAAAGCGCCCGCAACTTTACTTTTCTTTCAAGTCCCCGAAAGGAGCGCAGGACTACCCCCTCCCATTTAGGACCCTCTCCAGCACTCCAGCCCCGGCACAGGCTCCTTCTTCATGCCTCCCTGAGTTCCCAGGGGCAGGACCAACTCCTACTCTGCTTCAGCAGTTTCATCCAGTCATAGCCTCTGGAAAGGATTGGGTAAAGGGCTCCCTGGTCTGGATCCTCCCCATACAGGCCAAAGGAGAATGGATCTGTTTCAAAAGGCAGTCTTGAAAACTGGTACAAAGAATTGGAGGGCGCAGTGAACTTGACAAGTCAACAAAATTTGAGTTAGTCTTCTCAGCCCGCACAGCCACTGAAGAAAGTGTGCCCTTCTCCATAGTGATGAGGAGGGCGGCAGAGGTCACTGATACCAACCATGGAGGTTAAGACAAATATCTTGACGGAGGTGCTCCAGCCAGGGCACTCGAGTGCAGAGCCTGGTCTTCCTTTCAATGAAGATCTCATGGACGTCCTCCTGCGGGCTTGGGCAAAACCCTGTTCAGGGATCCATGTAAGCCGTCAGGTTCGAGACGGAAAAGGTATCAAAAAGAAAGTCCACGTCAATGGGGTCAGCAAGGAGCTGGACGTCATGGTTTTTAGCCGCCCGTTCAATGAGGGCATTAAACGCTGCTGAATCCTCTGTAGGCGACGTTTTCACAGAATAGAGTTGAGTGTCTGGGGCAGAATGAGGATCACCTGGGTCAGCATCAGCCTCCCAGGGTTCATTGGTATCATCAGGGTCTGTGTAGACAGGATCGAATATGATACTTACCAGTATGCATCTGTTCTTGGCATGTAGGGCTGCTGAATTCATATCTGTGCATAGATCGCCGCCTAGTGTTGGGTCCGGATGATCGCACATTGTTGTCCTGGAAGAGTCTTCGAAGTACCACGAGATAGGTGGCTCCTCCCCTGGACTACAGTGCGCATGGGCATCGACTCCATCCTCAGATTGTTCTTTTCCGCCATTGGGTTCTGATGTATATTGGTTCCTCTAGTCGGAATCGATAAAAAACTTTCTTAAGGCCAAAAGGTCTTTAGTTTCTTCGTCGGTATAGTCTTGTGTGCGGTGCCTAAATTCTTCCAGCTCGGTTCCGAGCCGGATTCCATAGAACCGTGTGCTTTCGGCGCGGAGGGCCCAGTCGGCACCACAGACCCTATCGACTACTCATCATGGAACGGAGTCCGTTCAAGAGATGTCCCGTCTGCAACTCAAAGTATCCCCACATCGACGTCCACCCGGTGTGCAACAAGTGTCTGTCGCCGGACCATGATGAAGCCAGTTGCATGGCTTGTTCCCGTTTCAGGTCCAAGAAGACGCTTAAACATCGACGAGCTGCGCGCCAGGAGGCCCGGCACACTGCATCGGCGCCTGCGGACATTTTCGATGCCGGGGATGTTGAGGAGGAAGCTGACCGGGAAGTTGTTGAAAACCTGTTGAATCCCGCGTCGGAGGTCGACTATAACTATGACGCGGACGCTGAAATGTTCGAAGCTGAAGAAGTCGTCGACGAGGTAGGGGACGGCGACGGGGCCTTTGGGGCCATGGAAGATAGCTCGGACGAAGAGCTACCTCGCACTGACACTGGGGCCGTACCGATTCATAAGGCTCAGGTCGAGGGATCGTCACTAGGCCTTACCCAAGATCTTACGATGGGTTCTACGGCCCCGCCTTTGGGCTCGGCCACGGACATTGCTGTTGAGCCGCACCCTGGAAAATCGAAACCGAAAGTGAAACCTACTGTCTCGACACAAGCAACAGCACTGGTGCCCGCCACGAAACCGAAAGTGCGCATTACTTTGGTCGGATCCAAGGCCTCGGAGCCCTCGGCGCCGAAGAAGCAGAAGGGTGTTGTCGATACGAAGGCTCAAGTCAAGGGCGTCGAGACGAAGTCTGCCGCGCCAAAGACTAAAGTCAAGGTGGTCGAGCCGAGTAAGTCTGCGCCGAAGGCGGTCGACACCAACAAAGGATTCGGTGACCCGAAGGTTCTCGAGACTCCGCGTCAACATGACAAGGCCAAGAGCGGCGCACCCCGAGAGTCCACTCCTAGTGGGGCCTCGAAGGATCCCGTCGACTCGGCGCGCCCGTCCGCCGCTTTCACCAAGCAAATGACGGACTCCCTACAGCGCATCAAGGAGAAGGCCTCGGCTGTCGGACCAAGAGATCCTCCACCTTCGAAGCCGGTCGAGAAACCTCACAAGGCGTCGACGCCCATTCACTTCACGTTGCCGCCGAAGGTGGCGCCGAAGGCTTTCACCCCTAGAGCGGTCGCCAGCGTCCCCGAGAAGGTGTCCTCGGTGCCGAAGTCGTCAACGGTTGTTTCCACCTTGAAGCATCGGCAATCTTCGGTAGAAGAACAACAAGAACATTTTATTGATGCCGAAACGGGCAGACTTTCCCTCCACAAGCAAAAAATTGCCCCGGAACAACCAATGGAGTCCTACAAGATTCCTCTAAAAAGAAAGAAGGACTCTGCTTCCACTCCTGTCCTTGTGGAACCACTTTCTCCACAGACTCATGATGTCTCGCCCACTTACTCTGATGTGGACGCTGGGGAGGGTGATGATGAGGATGAGTACAGCTATCCTGTCTATACAGACCCTGATGATACCAATGAACCCTGGGCTGCTGGTGCTGACCCAGGTGATCCTAATTCTGGACAAGACACTCAACTTTATTCTGTGAAGACATCACCTACAGAGGATTCAGCAGCGTTCAATGCCCTCATTGAACGGGCGGCTAAAAATCACAACGTTCAGCTCCATGCTGACCCTATTGACGTCGATTTCCTTTTTGATACCTTTTCAGTCTCAGAGAGAACTGTCAAGACTCTACCTATGTTAAAAGGTGTCTTAAAACATGCTGGGGAGATCTTTAAGGAGCCTACCAGAGCCAGGGTGATAAACCCTAGGATTGACAAAAAGTATAAACCAGCGCCTACTGATCCTACCTACATTAAAGGACAGTTGCCTCTGGACTCTCTTGTCGTCTCGAATGCCCGGAAGAGGGCTAATTCTCAGATAACGGGTGATGCTCCTTCCCCAGACAAGGAATCTAAGGTGTTTGAGGCATCAGGGAAAAGAGTTGCAGCACAAGCGGCCAACATCTGGCGCATTTCCAATACGCAAGCGCTTCTAGCGAGGTATGACAGGGCACACTATGACACACTGGAGACCCTGTTGCAACACCTGCCAGATGAATACAAGGAGGCAGCTGAGATGCTTATTCAAGAGGGGAAGCTGATCTCTAATGCTTCAATTAAATGTGCACTGGACGCGGCTGACACCGCAGCCAGGGCTGTCAACACTAGTGTCATGCTGAGACGACATGCCTGGCTCAGAATCTCTGGATTTAAGCCAGAGATACAGACCACCATCCTTAATCAAACAGTAAATCCAGATCACCTGTTTGGCCCAGAGGTTGACACCACCTTAGAAAAGATTAAGAAGGACACTGAAACTGCTAAGTCCATGGGTGCCTTACAGTCCCAGCAATTCAGGGGTGGGTCTTTTCGTCGCTCAAGCACCAGAGGCGTTTCCAGAGGCCAGCTCTCCCAAACCACGCAGTACTACAAAGGCAACACACAGTCCACATACACCAACAAAGGTCGAGGTGGATATCGTGGAAACAGCGCCAAAGGCAGGGGTCGTGGAAACAACAACTCCAGATCCTCTGCCACCAGCAAACAGTGACGCCTTGTCACTGCCCCCCGACCGCACAACACCGGTCGGGGGGAGACTTCAGCAGTTCCTGCCGGTCTGGAGAACCATCACCACAGACAGGTGGGTCAGACAGCTTATACAGTACGGTTATTGTCTGGAGTTAACATCCACTCCACCCAACATACCCCCAAGACACTGTCCTATGTCCGCCGAGCATTTGCACTTATTGCAGCAGGAGGTCCTCGTCATGCTGCAAAAAGGGGCAATAGAGCTCGTGCCTGTGCAGGAAAGAGGCACAGGAGTTTACTCCCTGTAATTCTTGATACCAAAAAAGGACCGGTCCCTCAGACCCATACTGGACCTCAGACCCCTCAACCAGTACATCCTATCGGAGCACTTCCATATGCTGACCCTGCAGCAAGTGCTCCCGTTGCTCAGTCAGGGGGATTTTCTCGCAACTTTAGACCTAAAGGATGCGTATTTTCACATTCCGCTGCACCCGTCACACAGAAAATACCTCCGGTTCACCATCCAAAACCAACACTACCAGTTCAAGGTTTTGCCTTTCGGAGTCACCACGGCACCCAGGGTGTTTACAAAGTGCCTGGCGACAGTGGCGGCGCACCTAAGGAGACGGAACATTCACGTCTACCCTTATCTGGACGACTGGCTCATCCAGGCGAAGTCAGCCCAGCAGTGTGCCGCTCACGTGTCCCACACCATTCACCTCCTTCACGGTCTGGGATTCTCACAGTATCTGGGTGCAACGATAAACACTCTGGCAGCCACAGCACAGCCAAATTCAGTGAGGGTCAGCAGCATTCAATCGCTGATACAACGATTCAAACCCCAACACTCGCTTCCAGCAAGAGTGTTCATGCAGTTGATAGGCATGATGGCCTCCTGCATCTCCATAGTCCCGTACGCGAGACTACATATGCGTCCGCTTCAGGAGTGCCTGGCACGTCACTGGACTCAGGCTCACGGGCAGTTGAAAGACCTAGTGTTGGTGAGCGGTCGGGCATACAACTCTCTGCATTGGTGGAATCCGCAAAACCTTTGCAAGGGAAGACCGTATCAAGAGCCTGTGCCACAGATCATCCTGACAACGGACGCTTCTCTCCAGGGATGGGGAGCTCATGTACTCCATTACACTGTGCAGGGACTATGGACGCAACAGCAACGGAAGATGCACATCAATGTTCTGGAACTGATGGCAATCTTCATGGCACTAAAGGCTTTCACAGTACATCTGTGCAACAAGGTTGTGTTGATCCGGATGGACAACATGACAGCCATGTACTACATTCAGAAGCATGGAGGGACACTCTCTCCGCAGCTGTCTCATCTGGCTCAGAGCATGTGGAAGTGGGCCATTCAGAGGAACATATTCCTCATGGCAGAACACCTCCCGGGCAAGGACAATCAGATGGCGGACCTGCGCAGCAGGTAGAGCCACCAAATGCACGAGTGGGAGATACATCCATCAGTACTCCACCCGTACTTCCAAAAGTGGGGTCATCCAGAGATAGACCTGTTCGGCACAAGGGAGAACGCAAAATGCCAAAGCTTCGCCGCCAGGTTTCCACACCCACAGTCGCAGGGCAATGCGATATGGATGAACTGGTCAGGCAAATTTGCGTACGCTTTTCCCCCAGCACCTCTGATACCGCTGGTGGCACGCAAGCTCAGGCAGCACTCGATGACTCTCATCCTGGTTGCTCCAACGTGGGCTCGCCAACCATGGTACACCACGTTTCTAGAACTGTCTGTGGTACCGCATCAAAGGCTACGCCTCACACCCAGCCTTCTGACGCAGAGCCATGGCGACATTCAGCATCCAGATCCGCAACAGCTCAACCTGGCGATCTGGCTCCTGAGGTCTTAGAGTTTGGCTACCTAAACTTGCCTCCTGACTGCATGTACATCATCCGGGAGGCGAGAAAGCCCACCACAAGAGCATGCTATGCGGCAAAGTGGAAGCGGTTTGTCATTTATTGTGCAGACCACAACATTAACCCGCTAGATGCATCTATTCAGAACATCATTTGTTATCTTTTCCATCTGTACAAATGTAATTTGGCCTATACTTCCAGGGTGCCTGCCATTAAAGCCTTTCTAGAAGGACTCAAGCGAGTCATTCCTCCGCGGACTCCGCCAGCTCCGGAGTGGAACCTCAATGTGGTCCTCACCAGGCTGATGGGTCCCCCCTTTGAACCACTGCATTCCTGCGCGATACAATTCTTGACATGGAAAGTAGCTTTCCTTATAGCGATTACATCGCTGCGACGAGTTAGTGAGCTCCAGGCACTAACTATCCAAGAGCCATTTATTCAAATTCATTCTAACAGGGTGGTGCTTCGCACTAACCCTAAATTCCTTCCTAAAGTAGTGTCTCAATTCCATATTAACCAAACTATTGAATTACCTGTGTTCTTCCAAAATCCTGAGTCATTGGCGGAGAGAATGCTCCACACCCTTGACGTCAAAAGGGCCCTGATGTATTACATTGATAGGACCAAGGATTTTAGGAAAACTAAACAACTCTTTGTTGCCTTTGCGCCACAACACAAAGGTAACCCCATTTCCAAAGCTGGTATAGCTAGGTGGATCGTTAAATGTATTCAGATCTGCTATCTGAAAGCCAAGCGTACTCTCACCATTCCACCAAGGGCCCACTCCACCAGAAAGTTGGGGGCCTCCATGGCTTTCCTTGGAAATATTCCTTTGGAAGACATATGTAGAGCAGCCACATGGTCTACCACACACACATTTACAAAGCATTACTGTGTTGATGTGCACTCCAAACAGCAGGCAGCTGTAGGGCAGGCTGTTCTAAAAACACTTTAGCATGGTCATCATTCACTTAGTTTCACTTCATCTTGGCCACAATGGCTAAAAACAATCGGAGGATGGAGTCGATGCCCATGCGCACTGTAGTCCAGGGGAGGAGCCACCTATCTCGTGATACTTTGAAGACTCTTCCAGGACAACAATGTGCGATCATCCGGACCCAACACTAGGCGGCAATCTATGCACAGATATGAATGTCAGCAGCCCTACATGCCAAGAACAGATGCATACTGGTAAGTAGCATATTCGATCCTGTCTACACAGACCCTGATGATACTAATGAACCCTGGGCTGCTGATGCTGACCCAGGTGATCCTCATTCTGCCCCAGACACTCAACTCTATTCTGTGAAAACGTCACCTACAGAGGATTCAGCAGCGTTTAATGCCCTCATTGAACGGGCGGCTAAAAACCATGACGTCCAGCTCCTTGCTGACCCCATTGACGTGGACTTTCTTTTTGATACCTTTTCCGTCTCAGAAAGAACTGTCAAAACTCTACCTATGTTAAAAGGTGTCTTAAAACATGCTGGGGAGATCTTTAAGGAGCCTACCAGAGCCAGGGTGATAAACCCTAGGATTGAGAAGAAGTATAAACCAGCGCCTGCTGATCCTACTTACGTCAAGGGACAGTTGCCTTTGGACTCTCTTGTTGTTTCAAATGCCCGGAAGAGGGCCAATTCTCAAACAACGGGTGATGCTCCTCCCCCAGACAAAGAATCTAAGGTGTTTGAGGCATCAGGGAAAAGGGTGGCAGCCCAAGCGGCCAATATCTGGCGCATTTCCAATACACAAGCACTTCTAGCGAGGTATGACAGGGCACACTATGACACACTGGAGACCCTGTTGCAGCACCTGCCAGACGAATACAAGGAGGCAGCTGAGATGCTCATTCAAGAGGGGAAGCTGATATCCAATGCTTCAATTAAATGTGCACTGGACGCGGCTGACACCGCGGCCAGAGCTGTCAATACTAGTGTCATGTTGAAACGACATGCCTGGCTCAGAATCTCGGGGTTTAAGCCAGAAATACAGACCACCATTCTTAATCAGACAGTAAATCCAGATCATCTGTTTGGCCCAGAGGTGGACACCACCTTAGAAAAGATTAAGAAGGACACTGAAACTGCTAAGTCCATGGGGGCCTTGCAGTCCCAGCAATTCAGGGGTGGGTCTTTTCGTCGCTCAAGCACTAGAGGCGTTTCCAGAGGCCAGCTCTCCCAAACCACGCAGTACTACAAAGGCAACACGCAGTCCACATACACCAAACAAAGTTGAGGTGGATATCGTGGAGACAGCGCCAAAGGCAGGGGTCGTGGAAACAACAACTCCAGATCCTCTGCCACCAACAAACAGTGGCGCCTTGTCACTGCCCCCGACCACGCAACACCGGTCAGGGGGAGACTTCAGCAGTTCCTGCCGGTCTGGAAATCCATCACCACAGACAGGTGGGTCACACAGCTCATTCAGTACGGTTATTGTCTGGAGTCAACATCCACTCCACCCAACTTGCCCCCAAGACACTGTCCTATGTCCGACGAGCACTTGCACTTATTGCAGCAGGAGGTCATCGTCATGCTGGAAAAAGGGGCAATCGAGCTCGTTCCTGTGGAAGAAAGAGGCACAGGAGTTTACTCACTGTACTTCTTGATACCAAAGAAGGACGGGTCCCTCAGACCCATACTGGACCTCAGACCCCTCAATCAGTACATTCTATAGGAGCACTTTCATATGCTGACCCTGCAGCAAGTACTCCCTGTAGGAGAGTAGGGTCTGCAATCCTATGATCACCCCAGATTTTTGCTTTTTGCTTCACTGGTTTACGACTTCTCTGGCTGTGGGCCTGCTAATCAGACCCACAGCCTTGCTGTTCTCTCACTAAATTGACACGTGTACCTTAGGTGCATTTACCAATTGGTACTGGGCCACCTTATCAGACCCTGTAATTCAGGGCATAGGTGTACCCAGGGCCTACCAGGGGCTGCAGCCTGTATTATGCCACCCCTGGCTGGCCATCTAAATCTGACACAACTGGTTGCACGACAGCTGGGGCAAGGTGGTGTAATCACCCCTTGCTGTAGATATAGTATACCTATATCTAACCCTAAAATGGACACTCGTATTCCTATCAGTCACTCCTATGGCAGGCCTTAACAATCCTGAAGGCAGAGTGCTTGGAATCTTGTGAGATGGTGCTCTGGCATGAGCTGAGCCCGTTTGCAGCTTGCGGAACCAAGTCCTAATAGCTGTTCCATGATAACGCATACCATATACTCTTAAGTGCATTATAATCCTCGCGGTTATATGCCAACTCTGGTATCGCTTTATCAAAACATGTCGAGTAAGGTGTCATACGAATTGGAATACTAACCCCTCGCCAATTATGGCGACGGGGTTAGCATTCCACCCTTCTAGAGGGACACGACATGTATGTAACTGTGAACCCCGGTAAAAGTTAACTCGAGCCTCAGCATCACAAAATGGATGCTGCCACCACGGACACAAGTCTGACCTCCTGCTGCTGGGAGTCCTTCCAGCGAGGAGAGCTTGGACAAAGGGTTTCCTGTCAGGGGCGGTGTTAGCACCATCCCAGACAGGGTTTTGTGTATCCTGGGTAGGCAGGGCTGAATAGGAAGGTGACTGCAAGTGGCACCCTGGTGCTCACTATGCATCTGCCGGCTAGAACCAGTTCCAGGGGCACACCAGCCCCTGAGCTGGGGAAAGTCTGGCATGGGAGAGGGGTGTAACCACCCCCCTTCCTGGTCCCACCCATGGGCAGGACCTAGTCGCGTGCCAGCCCCTTTTTCTTAGTATAAAGATAGGAGAGGGCCCCCTTCCCAAATTAGATAATTCCGAATCTTGATGACTTTCCACAAAAGATCTCTTAAACCTTTCAGAAGACTCTCCCTTGTGGCTAAGGAGTAGCCACCCTGCACAGCAGGCACCACCTAAGCGCATCGCGGTTTGCTGTAAGTCTCTCCTCCGGATCAAGACTGCCCAGCTCGACGAGACCCGGCTTCCCTGGCACCTCTGACCTCTACCTGCATCATCAGCCATGCTGAGATTCGTGGGTGTGACGAGACCTCGAGGGACCGGCCATCTTCAAGACTGCACGACGCTTGCCCAGCACAACCGCCGAGGGATCCTCGAGTGAGTGCTTTGGGGTTTGAGAAGCCCTAACCCTGAGCAGCTCCCGCACCGAAGTCCAGCCCCCCAGCATCCACCAGATCTGCGTGGGGCCCTTCTGCTCTTTGCTGCTCACCGCGTTGTCCGGCCACTTGCCTGCTGGCTTGTGGCCCTCCTGACGACGCACCACGACGACAACACCGCTGGTCTGGTTGCTCCAGACTGGCCTTTGCTCCCCTCCAACAGAGGAGCACCCCGGACCCTCCTGGCCCACTCCAGACGCCATTTTGAGTCCACCGCGTGGGCTTGCATTTGCCAAGAGTTGTTGCCCCAATCCTGGGTCCAGCGACGTCGACAGCAGATATCTTCGTGGGACAGCTCGCACCTCCATCCTGGTCGCCGACAACGCCTCCTGGTCCGAGAGACTGCAGAGCCCAGCGTCGCCCACTCACCTGGTCGAGGTGACTTCGTCCGGTGCCATCCTGGTGCCCATCTAATCACTGGCTAGTGATTCAGAACTTGGTCCCCTCTGCTTACAGGTATCCTCCATCACTGATCCAGGCTTGGATCCCATCGAGCTTCATCACTGGTCGCCTGCCAGCAACTTCTTCTTTCAGGCTCCATAGACTGCAACGAGGATTCCCGACGTCTTTTCAGACCTATGCAGCCGCAGCCCCTGGGCTAGGTAACTTGAGCATTTCGGTGCTCCAGCATAGCTTAACTATCCAAGGGTCCAGATCCTTTTTCGTTTCAGCTCTACCTAGTCGGATTCGTCCGATAACACTAACTTTACGAAATCTAGCATCCATAGACTTTGTCCTGCATCCCGCGTGAGAGTGCGCACTCTGCACCCGATCTCCGTAGGCCTCCAGTCCTAGCGATCCTAAAGCCTATTAGAGTAGTACTTACCTGCTAGTAATTTCGCATTCCACTTTCAGAGTATATGGTTTTTCGTGCCCCTCGGGCATTTGTGTAAATTGTGCGACTTTCAGTATTTTCATAAGAGCTTTGTATTGTGCTTAGCGCCCTGTCCTCATAAAGAGTCCAGGGCTGTTGTGTTCTAAATAAATATACTTTTATTTTCATAACAACTTGTGTGGTGTCCTTTCACTTGGTGTTCAAGGGGTATATTTGATGGTATAACAGCTGGCTTAATACGCCCTCTAGAGTTTAGCCTAAAGACTGCTCTTGTCCATGCTACTAGGATAGCTGGTCTATCAGGTTGACTTACAACCAATCATCAATAAGGGTTGTTTGGACTGATACATAGTGATCACTAGAATAGTGAGCACTGCATATCAGGCCAACTTCTCACATTGGTGAGCAGCGGTTGGGATTTGAGCTTGCTGTTGTTTTACCACACGTATCCTAAGAATATCATTTGAAAGATCACATAAGTACCAAGGTACATATAACTTAGCTTAGAATACTCTGAGTTCTACTGAACCAGCTGTTGTAGTTCAACAGGGCCTAGCACACCCTGACTACAACTCTTAGCAAGGGATCAGTAGGCAAACAAATAGTGTAGGTAGGTGCATCACTTACACCACACTAGAAGCATGTCAGACAAAGGAGGGAACTCAGAGGCCCCCCATGTGTCATTTGACCCTCCACAGGTCATATCAAGATATGCTGCTCTTAGCTTCCAGGAGATGAGACAAATCTGTACATCCAGGAAGCTAAAACAGGGTTCTAACCCTACAATTCCCTTTCTGATTGGTCTCTTAGAGACTTATGATGCCAGAGGGACTGCTAACACAGACCCTTCTAATCCAGATGGGAACATGCCCCCCTTAGAGGGAACCCGTGGGGACCCTGACCTCAACCTCAATGAAGCAGTCAGTGAAGGTGAGGGAGAGGATCAGGAGTTGTCAGGGGATGAGGCAGACAAGGGTCAGGTAGAAGTCAGTAGACTCACCAGGACCAACTTAAGCAGCCATGAGAATGGATTTGGGGGACCCCCAGGGCCACTCTCAGGCAGACTCAACATTGGGAATGGACGAGTTTGGTCTCTATCCAGAGGCTCTAACTGATCCATTCGAACCAATGGCTCTCAGACCTCTTCTCACAGAGGGATGACATCCCCACAGAGAAGAGAGCATGAAGCCAAGATGAGGGAAGTCAATCTGAGGATTGAAAGGGAAGAACTTGCCCTGGCCAAAGAGAGACTTGCCCTTGCTAGAGAGCAGAAATTGTGTGGGCTAGATCCCACTGGTGGCAGCATTTTACCTAGAGAAAAGGACAGGAGTTTAGACACTAGACACCTGAGTAAGATAGTGCCCCCCTTTAAACAAGGGGATGATATCCACAAATGGATACCTGCTTTGGAGAGGGCCTGCACTGTCCAGTGCGTCCCCCAGAGTCAGTGGGCAGCTGTCTTGTGGCTCGCCTTTGAAGGCAAAGGTAGAGATAAGCTCCTCACTACTAGAGCTGAGGATGCTAACAATTACCAAGTCCTGAAAAATACACTGATAGATGGGTTTGGCCTAACCACTGAGCAGTACAGGTTGCTGTTCAGGAATACCCAGAAAACTCAGTCTCAGGATTGGTCTGATTTTGTGGATTGTGCCACTAAGGCTTTGGAGGGCTGGTTGCTGGGCAGTAAGGTTACTGATTATACAGGATTGTACAATCTGATCATGAGGGAACAGATTTTAAACAATTGTCAGAACCAGTTGTTGCATCAGCACCTTGTTGACTCAGATCTGACCTCTCCTCAATAATTGGGAAAGAAGGCAGACAGATGGGTCAGAACAAGGGTTAAGCAGAACCAGGGCCAGAACCAGGGTGGTCAGAAGAAAGCAGACCAGAAGGGTAATAATAACAAAGGTGAACAAAATGACCAGAAGTCTTCGACAGGCCCTCAACAAACCAAAGAGGGTGGGGGTCAGGCTTCACAGCAGAAAAAGAAGACTCAAGAAGGCCAGTCTAAAAGGTGGTGCCAATACTGTAAGAGTAAAACTCACTGGTTTAGTGAGTGCACCAAGAAAGGAGGGCAAACTCCTACCACTGCAGCCCCTAAGGCACCTGCACCCCCTAGTACAGTCCGCAGTGGTAGTGCACCTCCCAAAGGATTAGTTGGGTTAACCTTGGGATCTGAGGGGTATGACAACTTAGTTGGCACACTCACTCAGGCTGTCCTTATCTGTACAGGGGATATGGATATGTCCCCTGATGCAAGTCTCAATACTTTGGGCAAATACAGGCAGACACCTTTTATCAATGGAAGAATGGCTCAGGCCTATAGGGACACTTGTGCCAGTGTCACCATGGTGACACCTAACTTTGTGGACCCTGGACAGATCATACTAGGTACAGACTACCTAGTGACCAATGCTAGCAATGTCACTACCCACCATAGTATGGCAATTGTAGCTTTTTCCTGGGGAGGGGTAAGTGGCCAAAAGAAGGTTGTTGTTAGTTCAGACCTCCCAGTTGAATGTTTGTTGGGCAATGATTTGGAGTCATCACTATGGTCAGAAGTGGAGCAGAGGACTCACATGGAGATGTTAAGTGTGCCAGCACATGTCCTTGCTGTGACTAGGTCACAGGCCAGAAGATGCCCCACTGAACAGGTGCTGGATCCTGGAACAATGGACCAGACACCTTCCAAGAAGAAGAGCAGTAGGGTTAAGGCCAGTGCTTAATTTGTGCCGGTGCTTTCCGGTGCTTAGCACCGGCACTTAATTTACAGGGTCTACAGCATCTCGCTCAATTTGGCGTCACACAGTCAACACAGCAGAGATGACTGCGAAGATCACACTCTGCTATGCCTCAGACGGTGCTTCGAAGTGCAAGGCAATAAGCAGGCGCTACACAAAGCTAGATCACTGTTCCGTGTTCGGTGGTGTCTCCTCTGTGTAACTCTGTCCCATTTCTCAGAGGCCGCCGGAGCCCGCAGACTCGTGGTACCCAAATTTCGAGATAATTGCCCACTGAGAGGGGGCGGGCCCAGAAGGGCCCTGGGAATGGTGTTGTTGTGGCACGAGAATAAAGGAGGCCTGTCTCGTGGTCATGGGTAATCCTCCGAGCTCATTTGAATATCCTGCACTGAGTGCTAACAAGAGCTAATGCGCGATCAATGGGCCGAGGGGACACACACACGCCCCCTCTGCCCAGGACACCCGAGCCCCCAGCACTTCAGAGTCACGTTTACAGGGCGGGGCAGGGCACCCCTCTGCTCAGGACCCCCAAGCCCCCAGGCCCCCAGCCCTTCCCCTTCAGAGTCAAGTTTACAGGGCGGGGCTGCTCTCTGGCATCAGATCCTCTCTCCTCAGCTCACTTACTTAAAATAATAAATACACGAAGCCAGGGGGGCATCCTGACATCTCAGCGGCGATTGATCCTAATGAAAGTTTCCATTAGCAGCCCCCGGGGAGGGATTGCCCGATTTACAGCCTGATCCGCAGGGTGAGATCTGATGAGCCCAGGAGGAGGAAAGCGGGGGGGGGGGGGGGGGGTATGGGGGGCGCCGTGCAGCGTATGGTTGGTATTGCTTTCAGTTGTAGAAATGTTGTGGGGGGGCAAGCAAGGGCGGAGGATTCACACTTCCAGTAGTACTTTCTCCTTGCGGGAGGGTCGGTGTCCGGACAATACTATTGAGGAGAATGCTGCAAGCTCGTCTCTAACTGCTCTCTACAGAGACAAGTTACATTCCTAATGAAATGCATCAAATACCACACTCTTTAAACTTGTGCAGTCAAACCTGCTTTCTGCTGTTCCCCGGGTAGTGTCAGGAGGTCCCGCATTGACACAATGTTGCAGAGGAGCTATGTCCGGTCCGCGCGAATTCTGTGGCAGGATGTTGAATATCCTGTCTGCAAACCGGGCCCCATGGCACCCAGGAAACCTCCTGCTGCATGGCCCAGAGTTAAAGGAGGAAGCCGGTCTTCACTTCTTCCTGACCTCGACATGTTCTTTTGCTGTGCCCTGTCCAGGCAGAGCCCAACATGTGCTGAGTCTGGGTCATAGTGAGAGTAGGTGGCACAGATTGAGGCAAGATAGCTCGCTCTCAAACTCTGAAGAGGCAAGATAGTTCCACAGTGCCACGCCAGCAGCAGCTCCTCTCCGTGGATCATTCCGACAGCTATAAAGAGATTCGGGTAAGTCAGATATTAATTTATTATTCTGCTACTGATGACATTTGGTATGTTTTTTACTAGAATGGGAAGGGGGCTCCAGCACGTCATAGCGCCTTGGAAAATGGGCACTCTAACGTTTTATCTCTGTGCTGTAAATGCAGTGCCATTGAAGGTGGACATTTTCTCTAAACTAGCAGCTTTTATGATTTATTAGTCAAAAGTTTTAAATATCAGCTTTTATGATTTATTAGTGAAAAGTGGTAAATATCCGTGATTTGACAGTGGCACAATGAAGCAGCAGCCTTTATTTTCCCAGTGCAAAGAGACTTGTTATGTCAGAGATGAGGCAGGCGATTAATGTTCCCGCTGGAGAGAGGTCAGAATTTTATCTAGTGGCCGTTTCAGTTTTTACTTTAACCATGGAGTAGGCCAGGGGGTTAATATGCCTACTGGTACCGGCATATTGTATTTTATTTAACTGTATTGTATGTGGATAGCTCAGTGGGTTGCTGCTTTTGTCACAGAGATCCCTTTGTTACATGTGGTTCATCCACAACTGAAGCTGAGTTTGTGGTGGAGGGTGCTGATTTTTTAGAAATTAAATAATCGCTTTAAAATCACCTGCTGCAGAGTTCGAATTTCTTGTTGCTCAAATGAGTGTGATTTCTGATATTTGTCTATTTCTATTGAATTAATTGCATGATTTTGGTCGCAAGAAAGTGCCACACATTTAGTCATTGAATGACTCATAAATCCGCTGAATGTATGAAAATGTCACACATAAGCAATCTGAAACATTAGCAGCTAGACTCAAATGGGTGCAATTCCTGATATCTATATGATTCCCTCGTCTTCATTGCTTGATTTTGCTCACAAGAAAGGGTCACTCATAGTGAGACACACTGGTGCCTCAGACAGTGCCAGCCTCAAGGGGCAGAGTCACAGCGACATCACAGAGGCCACAGAGTACCACACTTGAGGCAGGGGGCAGAGGGACAGAACTGGTGCCTCGCAGCCTCAGACAGTACCACCAGACACAGCGGGCAGACGGCACGCAGAGAGACATCACTGGGGGGTCGCAGAGAGTGCTAGACTCAGGGGTCAGAGAGGCATCACCAGCGAAGCCACAGTGTGTGTGAGGACCGCTAAGGTGGCACAGAGGGGTCTTAGGTCACAGTCACAGACAGTAGAGATTCCGGGGTCAGAGAGAGGTGGCGTAATTCGAGAGAACGCACCCCCTGCAGCGGTGTCTGTTCCCACTTCCCAGGCTCCTGTTGAAATAGTCATGGCGGCTGAGGCCAGCTCTTACCAGGCTGAGCCCCGTGGCCCAGCCGGTGGTACCTCAGGCAGCAGGCTAAAGGAAGAAGTGCTGGCACCGGCCCTGGGCAAAGAGGTTCGCCTCAAACTTCTGGCAGCGAGCAGGAGGGTCCTCGGAGGGGTGCAGCAGGCTCCAGAGGGTCTAAAGGAGAAGAGAGGCAGAGAGAGGCTCTTAGTAGACAATGCTGCAACAAAAGAGGCAGCATGGGACTGTGGAGAGAGGTTCCTAGAACAGGGACAGCTGCCAGAGGGAGCTATACCCGGGGGTGTGGCAGGTCACAGGTGTTCTGATAACAGCAGTGCTGTGGGAGGCGATAGGCTGGGACTATGGAAAGATGCTCCTAGGCCAGGAATATTCAGGGCCAGGAGGGAAAGCCTGGGCTTGTGGAGAGAGCAGTACTGGGAAAGAGGTTCTTATTTTAGGAATATTCAGCTCAGGGAGGTACAGGCGCAGGCTGGGGCTGTGGATGACTTGTGCAAATACTTCATTAGGTATGTTTAACTGCAGCTACAGTTAATTATTTGAGCCAAATGCATTCAGTGCATTTTACACCGCCTGGGTGCTGCTTCAGGACTGAGGAGTATTTCTGTGATATCTCTTTTAGTGAGTTTCTTGTGGCTGTAAAATCCCATTTAGAGCACTGTATTATCAGAATGTTGTGCTTTTCTAACCCGCCTGCAGCTAGGTAATAATGTTTTTTTAAGACAGACTGCATGTGTGATTTGAGGCTGATGAAATATTGAGCGTCGGACACTAGCCTGGATGTTCCTAGAAGTAGAAGTAGTAGGGGAACCTACTATCAAAGCTTACTATGAGGAAGGCTCCTTTGCTGAAATTCATCTGTCTTTTTGCAGTGCCAGTTGAGGAAGTGGGTGGGGCTCATATAGAAAGTGGGTGGGCCAATGAAGGAAGTGGGTGGAGCCATCGAAAAGTAGGTGTGGCCTCCGACAAAGATTTGAGCACCTGCACTTCATATTTTACAAATTAAGCACTGGGCCACAGAGTACCACACTTGAGGCAGGGGGCAGAGGGACAGAACTGGTGCCTCGCAGCCTCAGACAGTACCACCAGACACAGGGGGCAGACGGCACGCAGAGAGACATCACTGGGGGGTCGCAGAGAGTGCTAGACTCAGGGGTCAGAGAGGCATCGCCAGCGAAGCTACAGTGTGTGTGAGGGTCGCTAAGGTGGCACAGAGGGGTCTTAGGTCACAGTCACAGACAGTAAGAGATTCCGGGGTCAGAGAGAGGTGGCGTAATTCGAGAGAACGCACCCCCCCGCAGCGGTGTCTGTTCCCACTTCCCAGGCTCCTGTTGAAATAGTCATGGCGGCTGAGGCCAGCCCTTACCAGGCTGAGCCCCGTGGCCCAGCCGGTGGTACCTCAGGCAGCAGGCTAAAGGAAGAAGTGCTGGCACCGGCCCTGGGCAAAGAGGTTCGCCTCAAACGTCTGGCAGCGAGCAGGAGGGTCCTCGGAGGGGTGCAGCAGGCTCCAGAGGGTCTGAAGGAGAAGAGAGGCAGAGAGAGGCTCTTAGTAGACAATGCTGCAACAAAAGAGGCAGCATGGGACTGTGGAGAGAGGTTCCTAGAACAGAGACAGCTGCCAGAGGGAGCTATACCCGGGGGTGTGGCAGGTCACAGGTGTTCTGATAACAGCAGTGCTGTGGGAGGCGATAGGCTGGGACTATGGAAAGATGCTCCTAGGCCAGGAATATTCAGGGCCAGGAGGGAAAGCCTGGGCTTGTGGAGAGAGCAGTACTGGGAAAGAGGTTCTTATTTTAGGAATATTCAGCTCAGGGAGGTACAGGCACAGGCTGGGGCTGTGGATGACTTGTGCAAATACTTCATTAGGTATGTTTAACTGCAGCTACAGTTAATTATTTGAGCCAAATGCATTCAGTGCATTTTACACCGCCTGGGTGCTGCTTCAGGACTGAGGAGTATTTCTGTGATATCTCTTTTAGTGAGTTTCTTGTGGCTGTAAAATCCCATTTAGAGCACTGTATTATCAGAATGTTGTGCTTTTCTAACCCGCCTGCAGCTAGGTAATAATGTTTTTTTAAGACAGACTGCATGTGTGATTAGAGGCTGATGAAATATTGAGCGTCGGACACTAGCCTGGATGTTCCTAGAAGTAGAAGTAGTAGGGGAACCTACTATCAAACCTTACTATGAGGAAGGCTCCTTTGCTGAAATTCATCTGTCTTTTTGCAGTGCCAGTTGAGGAAGTGGGTGGAGCTCATATAGAAAGTGGGTGGGGCCAAAGAAGGAAGTGGGTGGAGCCAGCGAAAAGTAGGTGTGGCCTCCGACAAAGATTTGAGCACCTGCACTTCATATTTTACAAATTAAGCACTGGGTACAGCCCTAAGATACGTAACCGCTGTAGCAAATTGCCACCGCAACACTACCCCTATTTGCTCCTCATTTGCAAAATGCAACTTAACAAAGAAAATGTAAAGTTGCTTTTTTGAGATGGCCCAGGAGCTGCCATTTGCTGCTGGATGCTTTGCTTTGCTATAACGAATACACAAATTGATAAAATCACAAATCCAATTGGAAGTTGGGATGCGCACTCCTTTGGTTTAATGTGTTTGTGAGTTCATTGAAGGTGGGTGGTGCCCCTGAGGTTAAGCCCACTGTACTTGGGTTCGATACAACTCTGTAGTGCACTGTTCTGTCGAGAATAGTGTCTCCCCAGGGCACTCGAAATTGAATGTTCAATAGTTTGTTCAATAAAGTTCAAAAAAGTTCAAAAACATGTAATTCTGTTTCAAAGCTTTTCTTTACTGATTGTTCATTTCATGATTCATCTCATGGTGTATGATTATTCAAATCATTGGCCCAATGCATTTCGGGCTGTGCCCTTCATCGGGGGCCCTGTGCAATTCTGTAACAATGACAAATAAAGTACAGTTTCAACAAACAAAATGATATCTCTACATTTGTTCATGTGGGTATAATCTCAATCAAAAATTGTGCATTTTTTCTATACATGCAACGGAGGAAGGAAATCGGTGCCGGTGGTATTGAAGAATGGAAAACTCTGATGGTGTGAAAAAATGAGTGCTCTGTATACGATAATGGTCGTGAGTGAAGGTGAATTGGGGGTGCCTAGGGAATCTTAACGGTGTGAACGTGCTCTGAGAGTTCACAAAATCTAACCTGGTCAGACGTTTGTATTGCCACACAGGCGTCAGATAATATCTGTAACGGAAAGGAAAATGCAAAAAATTAGCTGTGGTCGGTCTACGCGTTAATCGGAAAATGAAACGGAAATCATTTTTCGAAGCTCGTCTCCGTTTATAAAGCGGGCTTACCGGGTAAAGTGTTGTCATCGAATCCTAGATGGGATTCCGGTAAAGCGGTGTGCGTTCGGAAATTCTTCCGCGTTCATGGTTTGAATGCGGGCGGAAAGTTCCTATATTGTCAGGGTGAAGCTGATTGGCCGGGTGTGTGCGTAGTGCCAAATGTGACCATTGGCTGCCCGTGAGTCACGTGTCGAAAACAGTCCGTGACGTTATGTTTACAGATCGAGTGTGTTGTCTAATGATCGCGTGGACGGGAAGAATCAATATGTGAAACATAATGTTCACTCGGAGGGGTACAATGCTGTGAGGGAGGAAAGTGGAGAAATGAAGATAGACTTGAAAATTAAAATTAAATGAAATTAAAAATAAAGTACATGGTGTGTGAATGCTAATATGTGTCGTAAACTCATATCTATTAATTTTCACACCAGTAGCATGTGTTCAAATGACAGGGAAATTCATTTTATCAAATCGTAATAAAACATTTATCTACAAATAGCAACTGAATTCCAAACGTTCATTGAGACCTCTTGGGGTTGTGGATGACAGTCTATTGATCCAATATAGTTCGCGTCTTAACAAGTATTGGTCGTTGTCTCTTCCTGGAAGTAATGGTGCTATTTCTAAAATGCAAAACTTCAGTTGGCTGGGATTGTGGTGATGTTCATTAAAATGTACTGCCACAGTGGATTTGCTGGATTTGAGGCGAATGTTACTGCGGTGTTCTGTCAATCTGGTTTTTATTTTTCTGGATGTCTTGCCCACGTATGGGAGTCCACATGGACATTTAAGCATGTACACAAGGTTGGTACTGTCACAGGTGCCATTGACTTTCAATTTGATTTTGCTTCCACTGGATGGATGGTTGATTTCATTCCCTCTAATAATGGAATTACAATTTCCACAATTGTGGCAGGCCAACGTGCCTTTATATGTAGTAGGAGTTTGCATGATTTTTGGTTTCAATAGTTCTTTGAGGTTTCTCGTCCGTTCATATGCAAATCTGGGATTTGAAGAAAAAATTCCCTTAAAATCGTCTTCCAAGGCCAGTAACGGCCAGTGTTTTAGTATGATTTTTTTGATGTTATAACTCCTGGTGGAGTATTTTGAAATGAACACGGATCTCCGTTCCTCCCTTGGAGTGGATGGTATCAAAAGTTGTTGTCTGTTCATTTGTTTTATTCTCTTCACAGCTGGTTCCAGTATGGTTGCAGGTATCCCCGGTCCCTGAATTTCTTGATCATGTTTTCTTTCTGCTCTTCATACAATTGTGGTGAGGAGGTGATGCGTTTTACTCGTAGCAGTTGGGAGTAAGGAAGATTTTTTTTAGTGGAGGTTGGTGAAAACTTTGGAAATGCAACAAGTTGTTTCTGTCTGTCGGTTTCTGAAATACTGTAGTGTGTAATTTGTCTTGTTCTTTGATGATTAATACATCCAAAAATGATAATTGTTTGTGGTTAATGTTGTAGGTGAATTGGATCCGGTCATTGACATTGTTGAGATTTTGAATGGCTGATGTTAGTTCGGTGGTTGATCCTTTCCACAGTACAAAAATGTCGTCTATGTATCTTTTGTACAATATGAGATTGTCTTTCCATGATGGGTTGTTGAGAATGTGCTCTGTTTCATAAAAGTGCATGAAGATGTTTGCATATGCCGGGGCGGCACAATTTCCCATGGAGGTCCCGTTGCATTGTCCAAAAAATTCATTATTGTACTGAAAATAACTGTGGAATAATGTAAAATGCATTAATTCCATGATTAGCAGTTTCAGATTTGCTTCGACCGTTTCACTGTTAATTAGTGTGTTCTCAAGTGCTGTTAGTCCTAAGTCATGAGGAATTGAAGTGTATAATGCCTTCACATCGATGCTGGTCAGGATCATCTCAGTGGTGAATGAAGACTTATGCTCTTCTAAAATATTCAGAAAGTGGGTGGTGTCCTTGATGTATGTCGGAATCTGTTGTACTAATGGTTGTAAATGTTTGTCAATGAATTTTCCTACTGGTTCGTGGATTGAATTGACTGTAGAAACAATTGGCCGGAATGGAGGAACTGTGGGGTGCTTGTGTATTTTTGGAATCATGTAAATATAGGGTACTGATGGATTTTGTTTGATGAGGTATTCTTTTTCCTTGTTGCCAATAATTCCTGTTTCAATTGCTTTTAAAATGATGGTAATCGGGATTTTTTTGTATTCGTTGGTTGGGTCTCCTCTCAATTTCATGTAAGTGTTATTGTCGTTCACATGGTCTTTTCATTCGTTTCATAAAACTCGGTGTCCATGATTATGAGGGCGCCGCCCTTATCTGCCTGACGTATGGTGATGTTTTTATTTTCCGCCAAATTTTGAATGGCCATTCTCTCCTTCTGGGTGAAGTTGGTTCTTTTGGGTCTGGGTGCTTTGAAGATTTTTAAGACATCTTGGTTTACTACTTTTTCAAAGGCGTCAAGTACCTTGTGGCTCACTGGTGGTATGAAGCGGCTGGGGTTCCTGAGACCTCTCAGTTTATCTGTTTCGGTGTCTGTAATTGGTTTCTCTACCACGTTGGAAAAAAAAATGTCTGAGGCGTAAGTTCCTTAGGAATTTGTAAACACAGATTTGTGTTTCTAATAAGTTCGAGTGGTAAGTAGGGACAAATGATGTGCCTTTTTGTAGTGTTTTGGTTTGAAACTCGTTGATGTTCTGGCTTGAAATGTTGATTACTAGGTCCTGTGACTTCTGGTGTTCTGTGCTATACTTTCTGGTTGTTGATCTCTTGTTCTTCCTGCTTCTCCCCCTCCTGGTTCTTTTGGGCGTCCATGGCCTCTCTCTAAAAAAGGAGTCGATGTGGTAGTAGAAGTTGTTGCTTGTTGTTGGTTTGAGTCAAGTGTTTGATTTTCATCTCTGGATCTTTGAACATTTCTTGAAGTTGTAGGACCTCTTCTGTTGGATTGTGAATCATCCGATGAAGTCTCGTCCGATGATTTATACTGAGGTTTTTGTTGTCGTCTGCGGGCATATATGTCTGCCCAATTGTATACTTCTCCGGTGCGGTAATCAGTGGTGTCCCTTTTGAACTTTCTAATTTTACGTTCATTTATCTCTTTGGTGTAGATGTCAAGTTGTTTATTGATGTCTATTAGTACCTCATCCCATTCCTCCTTGGATAACATGGTGTTTAATTCATCCTTGAGTGTGGCTGTTTCTTTATTTAAATCTTCAATGAGTTTGGCCAGTTCTTCTATGATAAGTAGTATTAGATCAAGGGAGCACTTATTCAATATTGCGAACCATTTTTCTGTGAAGCGAGCATTATTCTTACACAAGGTTGATTTAAGGGATATCCGTAGACCTCGTGGAATTCGCTGTGCCTTGTGGTACTTTATTAAAGTACTTGCGTGTAATCATTGGTTAACTATGTGTTTAGACATGTATAGTAGTTGCTTAATGTTTGCTTGCGTTGAACCTGTACTGGTGCCGGGGCTTTCATCCTCCTGAATTAGAGCGTAGATTCTCTTTGAATCATCTTCCGTGAATGCCAAAGTGTCGGCCCTTTGATCAGTTGAGTGAGATAGGTCGTCAAATTGCATGATGGTCTTTGGGTGCTGTATCCACTGTTTTTGGTACAGAAATTGATAAAATCACAAATCCAATTGGAAGTTGGGATGCGCACTCCTTTGGTTTAATGTGTTTGTGAGTTCATTGAAGGTGGGTGGTGCCCCTGAGGTTAAGCCCACTGTACTTGGGTTCGATACAACTCTGTAGTGCACTGTTCTGTCGAGAATAGTGTCTCCCCAGGGCACTCGAAATTGAATGTTCAATAGTTTGTTCAATAAAGTTCAAAAAAGTTCAAAAACATGTAATTCTGTTTCAAAGCTTTTCTTTACTGATTGTTCATTTCATGATTCATCTCATGGTGTATGATTATTCAAATCATTGGCCCAATGCATTTCGGGCTGTGCCCTTCATCGGGGGCCCTGTGCAATTCTGTAACAATGACAAATAAAGTACAGTTTCAACAAACAAAATGATATCTCTACATTTGTTCATGTGGGTATAATCTCAATCAAAAATTGTGCATTTTTTCTATACATGCAACGGAGGAAGGAAATCGGTGCCGGTGGTATTGAAGAATGGAAAACTCTGATGGTGTGAAAAAATGAGTGCTCTGTATACGATAATGGTCGTGAGTGAAGGTGAATTGGGGGTGCCTAGGGAATCTTAACAGTGTGAACGTGCTCTGAGAGTTCACAAAATCTAGGATTCGATGACAACACTTTACCCGGTAAGCCCGCTTTATAAACGGAGACGAGCTTCGAAAAATGATTTCCGTTTCATTTTCCGATTAACGCGTAGACCGACCACAGCTCATTTTTTGCATTTTCCTTTCCGTTACAGATATTATCTGACGCCTGTGTGGCAATACAAACGTCTGACCAGGTTAGATTTTGTGAACTCTCAGAGCGCATTCACACCGTTAAGATTCCCTAGGCACCCCCAATTCACCTTCACTCACGACCATTATCGTATACAGAGCACTCATTTTTTCACACCATCAGAGTTTTCCATTCTTCAATACCACCGGCACCGATTTCCTTCCTCCGTTGCATGTATAGAAAAAATGCACAATTTTTGATTGAGATTATACCCACATGAACAAATGTAGAGATATCATTTTGTTTGTTGAAACTGTACTTTATTTGTCATTGTTACAGAATTGCACAGGGCCCCCGATGAAGGGCACAGCCCGAAATGCATTGGGCCAATGATTTGAATAATCATACACCATGAGATGAATCATGAAATGAACAATCAGTAAAGAAAAGCTTTGAAACAGAATTACATGTTTTTGAACTTTTTTGAACTTTATTGAACAAACTATTGAACATTCAATTTCGAGTGCCCTGGGGAGACACTATTCTCGACAGAACAGTGCACTACAGAGCTATAACGAATACACTCACACACATTTAAAATGTTTTCTTTGTTTTTTTTTAATTTACATATGTAAATGACGTTTGACTTATTAGATTGGTAAGTAAAAATAAAATGGGGCCCGCATCTTTTACACAGCTTGCATGCATATTGATGCAGGCACATGCATAAGTCCTAACACATGCACGTCTACAGGATGACATGGATGCCAACACCCATTGATTTATTTTAGAAAGGTTGAAATACTTACATTTTTGAACTGAGATTGTCTAGAGAATTTAATAGATGGGAAAATCGGAGAACTAATTCGGTTTATTTTTTGTCCCTTGTGAAATAATTCCTTCACAACAAGGAGCGTTAGAGGGAAAAAACAGCCAGGCCGCCCCCCACTCAATAATCACAAATACAACAAGGACCTGCCAGAGACTAGTTGGAGGTAGATATCCTCACGACGTTAAGCCTTTCCACTGAAAAAATCTGCTTACCCTCCTAAAAATCCAGGCCCTTGTAATAATGCAAGGCAATTGAGTTTTTTAAAGCTATTTCTATTAATCCTCATTGTACTTCACTTATCACAGAGCTCTGCGCCATTTGCACGTTTTAAAATGTGTGTCTTTTATTTATAAACTGAATTAATCAAATTACGGACTATGTTTTCTAATGGGCATCTGGTCAACTGCATGCTAATTTCTTTGTGACAGATTAACAATTCATAGTATTGCATTATTGAATTAATCCCTATGGACCTTTATGACATTGTTTCACATTAGTTGTTAATCACCTTTGAAGGATATTTTCAGATAAGGTTTGGATGATAAGTAAATTCCCTGGATTATTGTGCCATTGATTGTTGTGGACCAAAGCTTTCTTGGGACAAGTTTGTTGAAGTATTTTTTTTTTTATGATTATCAGTGAAGATGTTATGATTCCGAACGAAATGTTACTTGTTAACCTAGTTGTGTATCATTGTAATAGTCACTGAAGCCACAAATAATCACCCTGCTTCCCTCTGATCTTTCCATTCTCAGCAGCAAATTGTGATTCAGTTAAAATAAAAATTATGAGTATCTCCCTCGAAAAACCTGAATCTCTGTGGTGACAGCCAGCCCAAAGCATACACAGAGTTTGGATCTAATGGCTCCTTAAAAAAGTAGTGCACATTTTTAACTTACGTTTATGGAGGTTAGGCCTGCATGTGGATAATAACAGCTTTCATCTCCAAAACAACTTGTCAGTCATCAACTTTATTTGGTCATTAGACGATAAAAGCACAATAAAAAATCTCATTTGGGGAATAATTCCTGACATTAAAATCATATTGTAATCGAGTTGTGGTTACTGCTGTGGTTGTGGTTACTACGTGACTCTTTGTCATAAAACAATTATCAAATATCAAACAGCCACTATTATAACATTTCAAACAGTCAAGAGGAAATGTTCTTAATACAATCTCATCTAAAAATATCACTTTACAATGGAATCGTATTGCAATCAGCGAGAGCTATACCCCCCGTTTGCATATTAAAATCTTGTCTAAACAATTTCACTTTGCTATAAAATCGTATCAACAACATGCTATGCTTGTCATACCACCTGTAACTTAATGCAATTTTAAAATATTAGGCAGTCAAAAACAGATGTTTATGTTTAAAAACACTATCACTCCTTAAATCACAATGCATATTTAATTCTCAATTTCAAAGCTTGGGTAATAAAATACAGGACTGAGCTGCATGTCAAAGGATTCTCAAGGCTCTGGAGGAAAAGCAAACCCTACTGATAATTAGTGAAATATCTTCCACTAATAATTGGGCAGAAAAACGATATTCTTTAAGTGGGATATAGGGAACAGAAGAGAATAATGTGCTTGGTTGACTGGTGTAACTTTTCACCATATGGGCAACACGGTAATGAGGGAAACCAAGTACCTGTAACAGGAAAGGCCACTAGAAAATGTATCTTATTCCCTCTAAGCTGTGTGAGGTCAAATCTAAGCTCTGGCACATTTACCTATGTTAAATAGGACCCCATGCCATTGGTAATTGACAGTGGCACATATGGTTGGACCGTTATGAGGCCACTTACTTTCATAAACCTAACTTCCTCTTCGTGTGTGAGAAACTTTACCTTGACCTGGTTCTTAAAAAGTGGACTTATCCTATCCTTCAAAAAGGTTTTCAATTCCAGATCTCAAAGAGTATTTTTAATATACTGAGCCAAGGGATGTCTATCAAGTTCCTCTGCTCAGGATAATCTTCTACTATTCTTTGTGTAAAGCCCAATTCAGGAATGGACCGAATTTTGATCCCCCTTTGAATAGGAGCCAGGCATACTGGGTCTTACAAAAAGCCTACCTCCAGTTTGAGTTATGAAACTTGTGCTTGATTTAGGGGTCCATAACAACCATTTAAAAATGTATTCTCTGACCCCTGTACGGTCTTTACTGTTGTGCATCCCCAGACACCTACCCATTATGTACCCGCGCTAAGGATTTTGCTTTTATAAAGCATGATAATTTCTTTTAGGGGCTTGTGCCCAAATTTCCTAGTGAGCCTAAAAATTGATTCACAAGAGGCCTTCACCCTCTGGGACTCCAGGCGTATTACTCATTCCCACTGCATATTCTCATTACACATGAGATCTAGGTAATTAAAATCCTTTGTCTTTAAAATTGGGGTTTCCTCAACAACATTTTTTCGACCTGCTATTTTTTGGGCCGTAGGTCATGACAAAGGATTTTTGTGATTCACTTTAAGCTCTAGCCCATGCAGAAAATTATTAAAACCATCTAAAAGTAATTGTAGCCCTTTTTGCTGTACATGCATTTAAAACCACGTTATCCAAGTACAATAGTACTGGGTCTAAGCCGGAGCTAATTCTAGGTATATCACTTGTTCAAGAAGCAAAAAAGGTGTCCAGGGCATTGATGTATGCTAAAAATTAAATAAGTGGCCAATATACAGCCTTGTCTAATGCCACGATGGGCTTGAATAGGGGGCGAGTGAGCTCCACGTTGAGTATAACGAACCCTCATGTGGTTAACTTGGTTTAGGCTTTGTTAAAATGTGCAATAAAGGGGGATCAATCGCTGCCCGGCCTATGATGTCCCCTCTAGACAATATTTATGAAAAAGAAGTATTACTGAGACCCCTCACACAGGACAGAATATGTTTATGACCATCAGTTAAGATTCATACAATGCAGAACTAGGATTGCAAGTAAGTAAGACTTTCTTCCCTGTCGCCTTAAAGATGTCTGAGGTTGTATCGGTCTATTGCCCCAAAGTCAGAAACATATTTAAGGTAATGCTGGATTTCTTAGGGTAAGAGTTACTCCGGCGACATTGACTTTTGGAGTTCTGATAAGAAATTACCTATAATAGATAGGCTCTGCTTGATTGTAAGCATAGCATTTTCTTTAGGAACAGTTATTCATCACTATGTGTAGTGTGTGGTTGCTTGGGAAATCTATGAGATTAATAATCTGTAATGATCTTGGAATCACTAGGGCATCTATGCAAGTTATAGAATGGTTGTACTTGAGATTCCATTTCCATGGCATGAATGCAGTGTCTGATAGTAAAGCATTTTCAGACCTGCCCATTTACTCTTGTTGCTTAAAATGCAGTGTGTGAATGGCTGAGCGCTATGGCTTTATGAAGGAAATCTAATCAATAGGTTGCATAAACACCTGCAGTCTGACCCCTTGGAAAATGAGGCATAACACATGGATACTGTATTTTCTATTTGGTAATTGCCAATGATGGAGACAAATATGTTTGCAACACTTGGCTGTTGTAAAGTGTATGCTAATAGTTGTAGACTGAAAGTGTTAAATATCTAATGTCATTAAAGTTGTGCTTAACATCCCTTTATTTTTAGGATAAGAGAAGTGGAAGAGTTATGCAAGGGAAGTCTTGAATCTGTTTATTCACTGTATCCAACACTCTGCCGGTTGCAGGCTCTTGGAGAGCTTCAAAACATAGGCAAGCTTCTCTCCAGGTATTTCCTTAAATTATACTATTGGAACTATGGTCAAAAATACAGATTTGTAATCTTTTTTGTGAAGTGTATTTTTGCAAGCAGTGCAAAGTAATTTACAAATATGTGCTTCCAGGACTATTACTGAGGAGGACTTGTATGATGTTTACATGAAGTGGCAAAAGCAATCTCAGCTCCTCAGGGACAGTGATTTCAGCTTCCAAGAGCCGATAATGGCCTTACGAACAGTTATGTTGGAGGTCCTGCTGCAAAAAGAAAGCAAGAACTCTACACGAGAGTGCATTAAAGAAATACTCACCAAACATTTAGTGGAGTTTTCACAACTGGCACGGACTGCCAGAAATACTCAGGTAGGATGCACAAAGCCAGAAAATATGACTGACTAATTTTTATTCTAAGACCAGATTGATTCTTCCATAGTCTCACATGAAACTTGAATGTTCTTCCATATCAAACTGGAAATCCTTGAAAAGACTCAAACGTTATTGAACAGTATTTAGGGGTAAGCAAGATATTAATTCCAAGACTAACTTAGAGATATTTTTCAAAGATCATGTTCTTCTATGAAAGAGACAAGCCTTGTTAAACTTTTTTAATACATTTTTCTTGCATATTTAACAAAATCAGATAAGTGAGAGTTGAAATGGATCCCGTGAACTTCATGGCCTGCTCTGTGCAGGAATTTTGCTTTCATAAAGTACTTAACGGTTTTATCACTGTTTTCTCTTGTTTCTATTCCCTCAGCAGAGTATTTATCCTTTTACTATCCAGCCCGGTCTGTGACCCTGGAAACTTCTGACACACTATCCTAGTGCTCACAGCTCTGGGACAAGGTGGTGCTGTTTGTTTTAGGGCATTGCACTGGCACCAGTTAATATTAAACACGGCTATAACACCCTAGTGCACAAATGGTTCCACCCTGAACTAGCCCCTTCAGTTCTTTCTGTTCCTAGGTGTTGGAACTTAGGTATGTGCTACGGAGCCATGTTGTAAAATTCCTACGATCATTCTAGTTTATATTTATTTGTTTTAATGTTGTATTCCGTTTTCAAAATGAGTAATGGGTCTTTGGGGGTTAAAGATTTGCAACAGATGCAAAAAATGTAATACAGAACTCTAGCGACTGCTATATATGAGCCAGTTGGAAATCTATGGCTTTTTTCTGTGGGATCTTGATAGCCCTCGCAGTTTGGGAATTGACTTGTTTTCTCCACCCAGATCTGATGACCAGGTTGTCATCACGGAAATATGAGGGAAAAAGAGGGAAATTTCAGTGTAAATCCTTAGCTTTAGAAGGGACATATTCCGAGAAAGCAACAAATCCTTCTGTGAACTCAAAAGATAGGCTTGAGCTGGTTTTGGAATCACTCATCGGGCAAGTCTGTGGTGAGGATTCATTGACAGACATTTGAGCATAATGCAGGTACTTTGATATAGATGGCTCTGGCCTGCCTCTATGATTTAACTCCAACCTCTAAAGGGAGAAATGTTGTCAGTAATTTTTAAATCAAAGTCGTGTTTGGCTTCATTGGCTGCGCCATGCTCTTTTTACAGTAGAGGGCCAGTAATTTACTGCTACCCTGGCTTTTGAAAGCTCTGTAACGCTAAGAATTGATGAGTTTATGAGCAATTTACCCTATCATCCAGTGCTGGAGCTTGACGTGGCACAAAGGGCCAAAGCTAACATTGGTTTTCCAAGACAATGTGAACTGACTTATGCCAGAGGTTATTCATTGCCCAGTTAAAGTGCCATCTGCATCGATAACCAGGCACAAGGTTCAGAGTGAGGATTGATCTAGAAATAGTGAAGTAAGTTCATAGAAATATTAAGAATTATCTTATTTAGAAAAACATTTAATAGTTGGTTGTCATGTCAATTTCTCTTCGAGCATACAGCATTATACAAAGCCTAAAAGGAATAATGTATTGGGAGTGAATCTGTACCCACAGGATGTCAAAAGGTTGTGCACTAAACCAGAAAAGTGGCATCTTTCTGAGGTTGCTAGTTCCTGCATAGCTCATGTCAAGAATGTTTTGTCTCACGAAGTTGATGTCCATTTAAAGGTGTCACATATCCCAAATAAAGGAGCAGAAGACGAGGCACTATTTCTCCTATTTGATGAGGCTTTTTAAAATGTTATTTAATTTATTTGGGTGAAGCTTAGTTTGGCTTATACTACCTTCTTGACAATTTTGAGGAAATCTAGGTCTACTGTGAGAGGCTCTTTATTGTAAGAATGCAGTAACTGACTGTGGTGATACATTCTCTGAAGGCCTAAATGAGGCCTAATAATGCTTAGATTTTGCGTCTGGAGGATAGTGTGTTTCCCATGCTTCAGTGGTCTTTAGATGTGTTACGACAACCAGTCATTTGGACCACTGCCAGGGTTCACTCTTACTGAGGAACATATTCAAGACTTTGAAACAGGTGATAAATAGTGGCCTTAGTTCTTTGAAGTAGTTTACCAAGAGAGGTATCCTTTGATAAATGGATGGCCACTTCTTTAGCTAGGAGGAATTGTTTATGATAAGGGTTTCTGGTCCTTTACTGTGGGGCTATTTGAAGAACCTGGGCATGCTCCTCAGTGTTGAAAAATTGTTAAGGGAATAAGCTGGCAGTCAGATGGTAAGATGTTACTGCAGTACCTTTAGCTCCACTTCTAAGATTAAGGTTTGGTTACACTCAGTAACTTTCTTGACAACACCATATACTAAAATGTGTTGAGAGCTGTTGCTGGAGAAGCAGAAAACAGCTGCTGAAGTTTCAGCTATGATTTATTGACACATGGGACACGTCTTTAATATTGCATTTAGAACATGTCAATCCGTGCAGGGGCAGATTGATACATTTCTTTTTGGAGTACTAAAGGCTGACATTAGTTCAGTGTGTTCTGGATATAGTAAAAGTGAGATACAGACTCAATTAAAAAGTATTATGTTCTACTTCCTCTCACCACCTATCCCATCTCACTGAGGCCAGTACTCAATAAATAGTTGAACAAGAGCACATTCAGAATGGCATATTTCTCACAATTGGCATTTTTAGTTCATAGTTCTTCACTTTGGCATCAGGTCAGTGACTAATGTTTAAAAAGGTGCTGGCTGTGGTGACATTCTATCTATGGCTGCATGAGATGCATTGGTTTCTATGTTTCTTTTAACCAATTTGTATTTATTTTTTGGTCATAATATACACATCATACAATGCCATCCGAGAAGGACATTTGTACAGCTTGCCAGAAACAATGAATATCAGTCTATGTCAGGAGTACATGGTTCAATATGATAGAAACTTAATATCACAACAAACTAAGCTAAATAACAGATCACGTTGACATTGTAAGCATTGATAATGTCCTCATATGTAATGCCTTACAGTACTGTTGTGAGGTGCGTGCCGTGATATTGTGTGCAAAAAAAGACATAGCCAGTAGTCAACATCTTTCAATATTTGATTCCAGAGCTCTACCTTCCCTCTCACTTGGGAAATGGAGATAGCAGGCATCCTACTCATCAACCGTAACATGACAGTAGTATTGCCTCACTGAATCTGTCTTACCCTATGTAGGACGTAAAAAAGGACAATCGTCATTAGTTTGAAGGTAGTGCTGAACAGAACAAAAATTAGTCAGGCGTCCGGAGAAGAATGGGTAGGGACCAGTCAATCATCAAGGATCCTTGGGTACACAAGTGAATTAAATTACCACAGCGTGATGAGTCTGGGAGGGTTCTGCTGATGCAGGCAGTGTATAGGAATGCCTGTTGGTCAATACGAATTTGAATTGGAAGAGTCAAGCGGGGTCGCGGAATGGCGGTCAAATTCCTCCTGGGGCTGCAATGGGGAACTAAACCTCCGGGATGCAGCTAGTCGGGACGATTAAAGCATCCTGACTACCTGTGGCAATTTAATTCACTTGTGTACCCACAGATTCTTGATGATTCACTGGTCCCTACCCATTCTTCTCCAGACGCACTACCTTCAAACTAATGACTATTGTCCTGATGATGACCTGAAATAAATCGGGTTGAAACGCCATGGACTACCCAGCATAGAACTTGGGCGCTGGTGTGGTCAACCTATTTAGTCTGAATCTTGATATAACAAACATTGTATATCATTTTTGTAAATTTTGACCACACCCCTTACCCCTTGTCGCCGTTCATGCTACTCTCGTCACCCTTGTGTCACTGCGCCGTTCACTGTCACATAGCACGCCCAGTGCTCACTTTGTGTGTTATAGTCATTGTATAATTATTTGTACTGTAGTGCTGTTAGAACTACTTACAATATAATAACCTTTTTCACTCTACTTTCCTCGTTGTGGTCTCCCTTCCTTTGCCCCCCGCCTTTTACTGATTTATATCACCATTTTTACTGTCCTGTTTTAATGAACTCCAGTTGAGACACTGTTGTTTGTTGCAAACATTACCCGTACTCACCTGGGTAATGGATCCTACTCCTGTATACGTCTCTTTACCCTATGTAGGGCACCAAACTGAGTTCAGTGGGCTCTGAACACTAATAACCATCACCCAGCCGGGATGGGGGCATCCTGTGTGTCCTGCAGTTCTTGTAACATATTTGCCCAATATTCAACAATTGGAACCGTACGGAAACCTTTGGCCTCCATGGGTTTCTGTGTTGACCTGGCTGAAATAATGAAGTCATCATAGCAGACTTTGAACTATCATTCCCAGGAATGGTCTCTCTGAATGACTAGAAAATGAAGCTGCACATGTACTCATCTATAAGTCTGACACTATGTAAAACCCCCAATTCCCATGTAACACAAGATAGAGAAAAAAAAACAAAGCTCTAGGAGATAATTTAGATCTGAAGGGCAGTCTCGCCAGCCGTAGTTAATGGAGAAGTTGAAATATATAGCTACATTGTTCACCCGTGTTGGGAATTTCAAGTTGTAATGTGAAATACTCTTTGGATGCATACTTCTTTTTTTGTTCAGTAAATTTGTATTGAGTTTTATCCAAACAGAACAGGAAAAAACAAAACAATAATAAAATAATATATAACAGTATTGACGTCGTTAAGCGGAGAGAGGGCAGAGGTTTATACATTATACATTTGTTACTGCATAACCTTACATAGCCATACATAATAATAACCATGAATGCATCTGGGTACACTCGGCGGGGTGTTTCTTGTACAAATGTGGTCTTAAGTCGTACATTCTTATGGAGTCCATTACGTAGCTCCCCCTAAATGACATCCATGAAATAATAATAATAATAATAATACCACTAATACTTGTAATACCTATATTACTACTAAAAATAATAATAATAGAAGTAGAAGTAGAAATAGAAATAGAAGGAGAGAGATAGAGGGAGGGGAGAGGGGCGCTCACTCGGGGTCAAGGGTCACCCACATCATATTGGTATTGCCGCAGATTACCGGTGTTGCCTGTAAGTTTTTTCAATTGAAATTATGGGGGTTTAAACACCGTGCTTGTCTCATTCAGGGACTTCCATATTTTTCTATGTTTTGGTTTCCAGTTTCCAGGGGGAAGTTTGTAGAGCGATATTATCTGTGCCCCTCAGAAAGGTGAGCCATTCCTGCCAAGTTTTGTATGAGATTTTATTAAAGCTTTTCCAATTGCACATAACTATTTTACAAGCCAAGGTCAACATTAGATCAAGCAGAAAGCGGTCATCATCCTTTTTTAAATCTGGATCCTGGAAACCAAATAGGATATATGAACATTATTTCGCCTGGAAGATGTTGAAAGTCAGGGATATATGATTAAGGACATTATTTCAAAAAATCTGTAATAGTGGGCAGAAGAGGAACATGTGTGGCAAATCTCCTGTTTGGGAGTTACAGTTCCAGCATTGTGGTGACTGGATAAGTTTAAATTTGTGCAGTCTAGCAGGTGGCCAATAGATCCTCTTTATTATCATATATTTTGTTTGAGATAGTGTAGGAGAGATTTTATGTTTAAAGGGCATCATATGGGTTAGTTCCCAATCCGGTTTAATTGCTTTGCTATTCTGTTCAGATTCCCATTTCTCCTCATTAGTTTTATGAGATTTACGAGGTTCAGGCAGCAGGGCTTTGTAAATTTTTGAGAACATGTGGTTGGAGCTACACAAGCTATTCAATTTGTAAGGAAGTGAAGGGGGTGAGGTATTTGTATTAATTTTAGAGATCTGTACCTTGAGTTTAATGAATCTGTAGAAGTCTAGGTCTGTTAACCCTCTTTCATTTTTTAGGACATTGAATGGAATTGGCAAAGTGCTCTCATAAAGATCTTTGATAAAATTAATGCCTTTCTGTGACCATTCCTTCCAGTAGATTGTTTTCCTGTCTATTCTTATTTGGGGATTGTGCCAAATTGCTGTTGAGTCTGAGGTACTTATTTTTGTAGAGGATATTGAATCAAGGTCAGTCAGAGCTTTCTTCGTGTTGAGTATGATGTATTTGGAGTGTTCTAACTTTGAGACCTGCATAGTCATTAAAGCCTGAAGCGGGATCTCATTGAATGGGTTAAGTTCTGCGTCTAGCCACTGGGGTCTGTATTCTAAGTTATCCCTGAACCACATCGCCCCCTATTTACAAAGGTAGGCTTTTTGGTATATCCTAAAGTTAGGGAGTCCTACACCACCTTCTTTCTTGTCAAGTTTGAGCTTTTCCATGCCAATTCTCGCTCTTTTATTTTGCCACAAAAACTTACTAATAGATTTGTCTATTTTCTTGAGGAAAGTATCTGATAGTATCATGGTTATCATACTGATGAGATAGTTAATGAGAGGTGTTATCATCATTTTTACCCTTTCTATTTTCCCCCACCATGTTGAACCGTCCGTCTAAGAGTTCTGTGATTTTTTTTTCAAGATAATAGTGTCGTTCTCCTCTAACTTAGAGATCAGATAATTTGAGAATTCAATACCAAGGTATTTGATCGTTCCTGTCTGCCATGTCAAGCCGGAGTCCCCCAAAACACCTCTTGACCCGCCCATGTTAAGTAATTTAACTTCTGTTTTATCCTTATTAAGGGTGTACCCTGAGACCTCTGAGTAGTCATGAATCTTATCCATTAGGGCTGGGATGGCCGAGTCAGCCTCTTTTGTCACCACTAGGACGTCGTCCGCATAGGCTGCAACTTTAAAGTTAAATTTGAAAAAGTCTATGCCTGGTATATTTTGTTTTTTTCTCAGATGCTGGAGGAAGGGCTCGATCGCTAAAAGGAATAGTGAAGGTGACAGGGTGCTCCCCTGTCTAGTTCCTTGCTTTAGTGGGAACGAAGGGGAGGGAGCACCTCCTGCTCTCATCCTGACTTGGGGATTGTGATACAGGGCCATAATCATTTGGACCAGATTATCCCCAAGATTGAATTTCTTGAGTGTCTCTTTTAAAAACCTCCAATCAACCTTATCAAATGCCTTTTCTGCGTCTAGTGTTATGGCAACAGTTGGTGAGATGATTAGTTTAGCTTTTTCAATGGCATGGCAGAAGATTTGAGTGTTGTCACTAGACAACCTTTGTTTTAGGAAGCCAGTTTGGGCGGGGTGTATGAGTTTGGAAATGTGCTTCTGTATTTGGTACGATAATATCATGGCATATAATTTGCAGTCCAGGTTTATGAGAGAGATAGGTCTGTAGTTTTTTTGTCATTAGGGTGTCTTTACCTTCTTTCGGGATGACGATGATAATTGACTCGGTTGGGGTTCCAGTTACTTGCCTCGATGAGGCGAACTGGTGAAAAAGGAGTAGGAGAGGGTGTTTCAGGAGGTCACCAAACTCCTTATAAAATGATGCGTTAAACCCATCTGGGCCTGGTGCTTTACCTATTTTTAACTTCTCAATTGTATTTTCCAATTCCACCATATTGATCCGTCCATTAATGGATTCCATTTCTTTAACAGTTAAAGGTTCCAATGATGCCTCGTTCAAATATTCCTGTATCTTTTGTGGAATAACTTTTGGGTTTGAGTCGTATAATGTTTTGTAAAATTCCTTAAAGGTATCAGCAATTTTATTGATATTAGTATGTGTATTACCTTTATCGTCCTTGATAGCATTAATCGCATATCTCTGACTTTAACATTTTAAGTAAGAGGCTAGAGTCCTCCCGGCTATATTCGGCTCACAGAGCCGAAGACTTTTTTATTTATTTATCCAGATTCCCGCTCTCGTACTAATTATCTTGTTGTATTTGTATTTTTTATTTAGGATTTCCGTAAGTGTACTTGGGTCGCTATTAAGGATGTTTGCCTTTTCTTGTTGGGCAATATCTTTTTCTAAAGAGTCTAGTTGCGAGTTTGTTTTCTTATTCATGTTAGATTTAATTTTTATGATTACTCCTCTAATGGTAGATTTTAGAGCTTCCCATCTTGTAAGGTGTGAGGTCTCATTCTCTTTATTATCTAGTAAGTAGTTTTTGATCTCTTCCTCAATTACTGTTTTATTTTCAAGTGAGTTAAGTACTTAATTGTTAAATCTCCAAAGAGGTTCTTTGAGGGGGGTAGAAGGGTCTGTGTCTGTAAGTGATAGCGTGATGCACGAGAGGTCTAATATAGTTCTTGGTTCAATCGTAGATTGGTCAACTCTACTAATAGCATACCGTGAAATTAAAAAGTGGTCTATACGGGAGTATGAATAGTGAGTAAAAGAGTAAAATGTGTATTCCCTTTCCGTCGGATTCTGAAGCCTCCATGCGTCTAACATGTTAAACCTATTGCACAGGTGTTTCAGGGCTTTGTGTGATTTATTTGGCTTGAATATGCAGGATGAATTCCTGTCCATGTTAGGGCCTAGAGGGAGGTTAAAATCACCTGCAATAATTGAGGTTGCTGGATCAGGGATCAATTTAATATTTTCCTCCAGTTCCTCCCAGAAGTCTGCATCATCGTACGTGGGTGCGTATACATTCGTTACAAAAATAACATCATTCTCCTTCTGTAACTTGGAAATAATCCATCTCCCTTGATTATCTGTGGAGTGTGCTGTTATGGTTATTCTGGATTTCTTTGAGATCAAAGTTATGACCCCATTCTTCTTCCCTTTAGCGCCTGAGCAGAGTACCTCAGAATACTGGTTGTTCTTGAATGTTTCCGCGAGGTTTTCGTCAAATTTGATCTCCTGGAGAAGGATAATGTCCACCCTCTGCTTATGGATATAATCCAGGATCTTTTTCCTTTTGACCGGATGGTTAAGTCCCTTAACATTCAAAGAGATAATTTTGATAAGGTTGGTTACCATTTTTCCTTCCGGTATAAATCATCATTTGTGTTATTCATGCGTAACTAGGGTTACGGTGAATTGTATATGATAGTAATCTTAGTAGGTCTTTGGACCTTCGCACCTGTATGAAGTGAGCACTTCCTTGGCCGTTGAGTAAGCTAGCGAAGAGCAGCAAGAGAAGGGGAAAGAAGAAGAGGAAGAGGAGGAAAAGGAAAGAGGAGTATCAGGGAAAAGGTAGAAAGGGAGGGTAGGATTTAAATGTAAAATTATATGTGAAATCAGAACATAATTCTAAAAAAACTATATATAGCAAAGTAGAACCCCACCTCATCTCATCCCTCTGTCCCACCCTTCCACCCCCCTCTAGGAACATTAGACGTGAGGATAGCAAAGAAGAGTGACTCCCTCTCGGAGACGAGTAAGTTGCATGTAAACTGTTGTCCAACCTAAACTTGTGTATTACCAACATGTAATACCTCTAACTTAATCTGAAATATGCTCTGAGATCATAGTATATTTAGTCTATTTAGTATATTTAGTTTGGCCTTACTGTTCTATTCGAGTAATCATGCATTTGGTATCTATGTCTTTATGGCATATCTATGATATTCATATCATACATACAATACATATTGGACACTAAATATAATCATATGCTATTATATGCTAACATATATACCTGCAATCTTGCGAACATACCTGCATATGTACTGTTTCCTAACAGCAAATGGTATCACCATTAGTCTTGTACACTTACAATACACTCATTCCTGACTGACATCCCATAGAACGTGTAAGACAGAAGACATAGGTGAAGTATACCACCATAAAACATGTCAGCGACGCTCCTTCATCGACTGGTCTTTAGGATTAGATGTGTCCATCGTGTGCTCTTCATGGCTGTCCAAGACTTTTTTCAGGGCTGTGCCATCGTTGAAAAGATGAGGTGAACCATGAGCCACCACCCTGTATCTTGCTGGAGCTGGACCTGTAAATGAATGTTGGAAGCCCAATTCTCTCATTCTTGATCGAAGGGCTAGAAAGCTTTTCCGTGTATTGACTGTGGACTTGGAATAGTCTTGGAAATGAAAATTTTGTTTTCGTTCCAGAGCAGGTGATTATGTGTCCTCATGTACGCAAGTATTGCTCGCCATGTTGGTATCGCAGCGGCTTGCAGACAATCGGTCTGGCTTCTGTTTGGTTCGGGTGTTTCCTAGTAGGGACTCTATGTGCTCTGTCGAACTCCAAGGGTTTTTGTCAAACACTAAATTTGACATTTGTGGTATCCATTTTTCTAGGAATGCGATGCATGACCCATCCTCATCCTCGCTTCCTTCAGGAATTCCAAAAATATAAAGGTTACCCCTTCTATTTCGGTCTTTCAGCTCCACCATCTGTTTTGAAAAGGACTCCGATTTTTGGACGAGGTTAGATACTGACTTTTTTGTAGAGATCATTATGTCTTCAAGTTGCCCAACTCTGTTTTCCACCTCTGTAATTCTGTTGTTTGTATCCCTGAGGTCCCTACGCATTCCTGAGATTTCTACTTGCATCGAGACAGTATTTTCTTTTGTCGATTCTGCGAGTTTGTGCACTTCAACTAGTTTCGTCAGGATAGTCTCCATTGTTAAGTTTAAGTCCTGTTTGGTTTTAACTAGTGAGTCCGGGATTGGCGGATCTGCTTTTCCTTTCCAGGTTCCATTCGAGTTTGGAGCCCTGTTCTTTGTGGGTTTTTTTTTAGGTCTCGTGGCGTTGAACCGCGCAAAGTGCGGTCTCGCCAGAGACCTATTGTTTTGGATTCTTCTTTTCATGAGAGGGGACAGGAGCAGGCCGCGCGCTCGGAATTGAGCGGGCCACGCGAACGAGCTCGCTGTGGCCAGCTCCTGTCTCCTCTCCTGGAAAGCCTTACCACACAGCCACACCTCCCCCTGCGCGCATGCGCAACACAGAAAAACACACACAAGCGCACCTACACACACGCACATACACATAGACTCCCCGCCATCACACACAGAGACACACACACACACGAGCGCATCTATACACACGCAAACACACATAGTTCCCCCCCCCCCCCCCCCGCCGCCGCCCACATACACACAGGCGCGCGCACACACAAACACACAAGCGCACCCCCCCCCCCTAAAACAAAGAAACTGTACTAGTTGTGAGGCAACAGCCCCCGGCCCAGGCTGTCGTTGCCTCCTCTCTGTCGGCCACCTCCTGCAGTAAGCGGTTAAGTTCAGTCCTGCACACCGTCTCCAGCCCTCCCTGCAGGCGCCCTCTCTTCGCCGGGGCCCGGGAGCCGCCAGGGCGCCCCCGCCGCTTCTCGTTCACCCTGTCAAGGCTTCCCTTGTCCCTCTTTGTTTTCACTTTTAGGCACACAACACCTAGGAGCATGAATTAGCGCCAGGCGTCAGAGTCTGTGACCTCACTCTCGTAAGCCGAGTTCCTATACATTCTCCTGGACTCGGCGATTAAAGCGGGGCACAAGCTTCTTCTCGTGGACGCGGAGAGGGGAGTCCCAGTTAGACACGTCAGCCAATCATAGTGCTAGGTACCGTACAGTGCCCCCCCTGGTTGGACAAGGAGTGTATCGAGGGGACGGGGTCACGGAGTATTGTGTGTGAGGCAGGGGACGTGGTTGGCGCACGGTACAAGTGTTGTGTTTAGGGCGAGTATGCTGTCGAGGGACATTCTTGTGATCTGGGCACGAGCGAATTGACGCACCCAGCGACCTCTAAAGTAAAGAGGGAGCTATCCGCGACTTACAGCCACAGGACGTTTGATCCATTCTCCTTTGCAATGCCGCACATCCGTCGGCCTTGGAGTGGCCCACAGAAAAGTCGACACTCTCCACTTTCCGGTACTTGACAGCCTATAATTACACATTTTTTTGGGCTACTGTCGCCCAGCATTCCTGTAACCACAATAGCCCGTAGGCCAGACGACCTTCCCTCTGGAGTCATGTGCCCTACAGATTGACCCTAGGCTCTGTGCATCTAAAAACTGACCCCGTATTTTTTGTCTCCATGATTGTCCTATGCACTCTACTTGCGGCCTCCGCTCTGTAATAATTACATTCTGTTCTCAGTATTAATGTGCTACTTATCCTAACCTCTTCTTTATTCTTAGCAAATAATCTTAATTTCCCCCTCTTCACTTCGTCAGTCATATTGTCTCTCAATTCGTGTCCATTACATGACAGTTCCCATATTTACCGCATTTTCTTTAATCTCTTTCCAGTCAAAATGTGTATAGGTAAGCCCTAGCATGTAAACACCTTGCAACTGGCTGTCACCTGTTTGGCTTTGCCGGTCCTTGCTTTGTTATGGTTTTTGAATACACTTCTTGTTGGGTAACAAAAGTATCGTTCCGCAACAAATCCTATGAATGAAAGCACCGACAAAACCAAAAGTTTGGCAGCTGACTATAAGGTGTCAGAATATGTTGGGACTTGCCTTTAGATTGGCAAATGAATCCAATAAATCAAGTTTATCAATATATATTCTTCAATTTATGTACTCTTTAATTCTATTCCTTTTCTTCCTTTTCCATTTTTAATCTATTTATTTTATCCATGCCGAAATTTGCTTCAAGAATAATTACACACAGGAGGTGTTTCCACATGTCACGACTTTATTTACAAATGCACCCAATGCATTTTGGGAAAAAGGATTTCCCTTTGTCAGGGGTATCTATAAAAAAAAACATAAACACAGCACCACTTTCACTTTGCGGTGCTCTTGCAATGTTTTGTAAGTACCTATCTTTCTTTGTTTTGTGTTTCTGCAAGCACGATGCGTGACTTGCAGTCCTAAGTGATGTGCAGTGTTCTTGTTTGCAATTTGCTTGACATTAACGTGTCAGCTCTTTCTAGAATGTTTGTCGTAGGCTGGTTTTTATCCTTGCTTCATGTATAGCCGACAGGTTTAATGCTGAAAAGGCATTTTTCTTTGTAAAGCAATTGAGGCAAAATTGCTGAGTGGCGTTTTTTAATCACGTCTGTTCAGCAGAGGAGGAGTGATGTACCATTACCAGCCAACCACTATTATAAGTGTTTCTAACACCAAAAAATGGTTCTTAACCATTACACCCATGGCAGAGAGACTGCATTTAGAAGTATTAGCACCATCAATGTATTTTGCATTACTATGCATTAAAAGATTTATAGGATGATTGCGATCTATGTTGGTACCCTCTGCTGAAAATGGTATCTATAGTGTCACTTGTAGTTGCCTGCCGACTAGAAAATGCTTGTCAAATTTCCCTTTAGATTTTTTTGCTAGACGAGTTGCGAAGCATCGACTAACTCCTTTACTGAAAGCATACCCGTTTTGAGGTGGTAGAGGGTCACTGTTGAGAGAGTAGTGTTTTGTTCGCCTCATTTACTTATCAGTTGTTTGAGTGCTTGGCCACTATCCACTGAAGTTTGCACCAGAAGCTTAAGCATTCTGGGCTTTATTGCTGGGTCTTTTAATTGACCTATTTCAGCCAGAGAACGGATGAACAATTTTGCAGTACAATTTCTGTAGCGAATACCACACAATTCTAAATCAATGTATCCCGTTTGCGCTTTTCTCAAGAAAGGCAAGTCTTTTTTTGCCATTCTTTACAACTTTCCTTTAGTATGGTTTAACAGCTTCTGGTAATTCGGCTGATTGTTTTTCTCCCTCCCTTCCTTTTTTTCTTTTGTACATTATTGAACATTGCGCTCATTGAATACGTTGCTGCAGTCTGTTTTTGTTGACTTTAGAGTAAGCATGGGCGAAATTTGCGAATTCGCGTTCCGCAAATTCACAAATTTCCCTGCGAAATCGCAAAAAAATCAGCAAATTCACGAATTTTGCCGCGAAATTTGCCCTGGAGTACTTTCTACTGGCTAATCCAGTAAGTGCTCCCTCATTGGGTAAATGTATAGTGCTTTTACTACACTGCAACTGCGTAAAGGGCCAGAAGATGTGTCTCCAGTGACCATGTGTGCCTGTAACACAGGCACAGGCACACATGGTCACTGGAGACACATCTTCTGGCCCTTTACCCAGCTACAGTGTAGTAAAAACACTATGGGGCAGATTTACAAGCCGCTTGCGCTTCTTTTGCGCCGCAGTTGCATGACGCCGCGGCAGCACAAAAGATGCGCCATGGTGCTGGGTTTTAACAACGTGACGCATCTGAGAGATGCGTCACGTTGTAAAGCCCTGCGCCATCAGGAGGCGTTCCGGCGCAGGGGAGGGCGTTCCTGCGCAGGAACGCCTCCTAAAAATGGCTGAGTGAAATTTACAAGATTTCACTCAGTCACTTTTAGGCCAATGCTGCGTCAAAACCCTGCGCCTGCTTGAAGCAGGCACAAGGCTTGACGCAGCATTGGGGAGATAGGGCCCCCCAGAGCATTGCTGGAGCTGCATCTCGCTTGCGACGCAGCTCCAGCAATGCGCTGCTTTTACGGCACAGATGCGTGACTCATCTGTGCCGTTTTTTGCCACATGGTGCGCCACATTGTAAATGAGGCGCACCATGGGTGGTGGAGCTGCGGCGCACAATAACTGGCGCATCCCTGGGGATGCACCAGTTATTGTAAATCTGCCCCTATACATTTAGCCAACGAGGGAGCACTTACTGATTAGACAGTAGAAAGTACTCCAGTTGAGTAGAGGTATTGCACAAAAAGGTGGCATCTTCGTGGACAAACACGCAGGGCGGGATTCATTCTGCCCCCTGTTACTCGTTTTTTGTGCCCTTTTGCCCTCTGTTAGACTCGTTTTTCCCTTGTTTTTCTGCCCTTCTGCCCTCTGTTAGACTCATTTTTCCCTTGTTTTTCTGCCCTCTGTTAGACTAGTTTTGTGTGCCCTTCTGCCCTCTGTTATTCCCTTGTTTTTGTGCCCTTCTGCCCTCTGTTAGACTCGTTGTTTGTGCCCTTCTGCCCTATGTTAGACTCGTTTTTGTGCCTTTCTGCCCTCTGTTAGACTCTTTTTTTGTGCCCTTCTGCCCTCTGTTAGACTCGTTTTTCCCTTGTTTTTCTGCCCTTCTGTCCTCTGTTAGACTGGTTTTTTGTGCCCTTCTGCCCTCTGTTAGACTGCTTTTTGTGCCTTTCTGCCCTCTGCATCACCACATCATCACTCAGCGCTACCTCAGCATCACTCAGCACCACCACATTATCACTCAGCACCACCACAGCATCACTCAGCACCACCACAGCATCACTCAGCACCACCACAGTACCACTCAGCACCACCACAGCATCACTCAGCTTCACTCAGCACCACCACACCACCACTCAGCGCCACCACAGCATCACTCAGCGCTACCACAGCATCACTCAGCGCCACCACATTATCACTCAACATCAATCTGTGCAACCATTCAACAACAACTGGTTCAAATATGTTCTTTCAATGTTTCATGCTTTATTACAAATGTCACAAAAAGATGTTAATATTTCACTTCTGTTCTTGGATTTTCGTCACAATAAAATACAATGAACATAATCTTCACAAAAGTTATTTACAAAAGTTTAAGCTATTGCCATTATAAATTAAAATCACTTTTATTTAAGTATTAATTATTTACAAAAATTAAAAGCCATTGTAATTTGTAATATCAATACATCTAAGTCACGTAAATACAAAACAAGTTGCATTACAAATGCTATAAGTGTCACATTTGCGAAAGTTATAACTATTGGCATTGTAAATGACAAAGCTATTCATTTAGCTATTTTCAAAACCAACACATAAATAAAAAAAATTGCCATTTACAAGACCAATAACTCAAACTTTCCTAATGCGAGACCTATTGCATTGCAAATGCTTGTTGTATGGCTCTCTTGTGGAAGAGCTTTCCGTGAGTCGAGGTACGGTTTCTCCTGAGTTGTGTTTCTTCTCATGTGTTGTTCTCATATGACAACAGACACGCTGTCTGGATGGATACTTCTAACTGCAGATTCCTCACCTTTAGAATATTCCCAGGCGGCAGACAGGATCCTGAAGATTTCAATTGTATTGGTCATACACGCTGGCAGGTGGCTCTATGTGGTTCCTCCTTGCGTTTCTTCTGTCCCCGATGTGATAATGGAGTTGCATATAAGTGCCCCTCAGATCTTTTTTTTTCCCAGTGTACAAGGGAACAATGTTCCTCCAAAAACTACAGAGTTAAAACCTTGTAGGGACAATCTGAAACAGATGTCTGTGACAGACCCCCACCAGGTTTTTCATTAGTGTTTGGATTCAGGGCATGACTCTTATGTGCTGCTAGGAGTGTGACCTTATGAATCCAATTGCAATTCAGGGTATGAAGCGAAGTCATGGAAGTCTTGCTCCATTTTTGAGTCGAAGGTGCAGACCGATTCCCGCTTCTGGGGCTTTTCCTGCAACATATCTTTGTTGTGGTTCAAGGCTACCAGTAAGTCGAATCAAAAGCACGTGAAGGCTAAATGAGATTAATCCTAGTCCCGTCTCTCTCACCTTGAGAAGTCACAATGATGTCACTCATCTCTTTTATTAGAATGGTTAACAATGAATTCAATTATGAGTCATAGTGATATTGAGTTACATTTCCTGTATGTGATTATCAAACACAGTGGTAATAAATAGTATACCACAATATACTGTAAACCCACAGAAAGGAATACATTGTTTAGGTACTCATGCCACCATCTCTGCTGTCTATAGGACAATCGCCCATATGGGCAATTCTTGCAAGTCAAATGCAGTTGTATGATTAAGAGAGACTATTGCAAGGAATCAGGCATATTGAGTTCAAAAATACTGGATCATTCCTACCCCAAAGGTGTGCTTGAGAGAGAGAGAAAAAGCATGGTTTCGTCCAAGGGAAACATTACTCCACCCTAAGTCCCAGGTTAAGGACAATAATTGTTTGGTCTGTGTTGTGACATTCTTTATTGAAAGCAATGATATAAAGAATGTTATCAACAGACATTTGAATCTGGTAAAAGATGAACTAAAGACAGATAGCCTCCGATTATTTGCTTTTAAAAGAGGCAATGACATCAGAGATACTTTGAATAGGTTCTACCTTCAGTAGTAGTGCAACCATCCATTCAAGCACAATGGAATCTACCACTGATTTTAGGGTATTGTAAATGCGGTTGTTGTAAAGCGTGCAAAATGTTTGTTTGCTGACAAGAAGGATGATTTATCAGATCACACAAGTTCTAACAGTAGCAATGCTATGTATGTTGTTCTATGCCCCTTTGATTTACCATAGGAAAGTGATGGGAGTGGGCACAGCACACATTCAGTGGTTGGGAATTCCAGTTTTCTCCACAATGGGCTGTTGCAGTCAGTCGCTACAGTCAGTCATAGACCACCTCCAGACAATGGCAACATCATTGGAATTTACTATCAACGTGCCAAAGTCACACATGATTCCATCACAGAGGCTCCATTTCATTTGAGTCATCCTGCTTATGCTGCAGTTTCTGGCCTTCTCTTGATCAAAACAAGTCCTGGACATTCAGGCTATGATCCTGATGTCTCAGTCCTGGGTATTGGTGAGAGTGGCTCTAACTTGTCTGGACCCGTTTGCCTCCTGCAGTCTTATGGTCAACTATGATGGTCAGCATAGGCGGCTTTGCAGTGCAATGGAACCCTATGTCTTGGTGGAGACCAGTTTCCACAGAAACCTGTTACAGTTGCGCACCTTCGCCCGGCGCTGAAAGCCTTCGTACCATTCATGAAAGGGAGTTTAAGGTTCTCACGGACAACACCACTGCCATGTAGTTCTGAAGTAAGTAGGGCGTATTGGGGTCCTGAGTCTTGTGCAGTGATTCACTGAGTCTCTGGAGCTGACTGGTGTGTTTCTGTGGTTGTGAGCCACCTGGCAGGATCTTTGAACACCAGAGCAGACCGACGCAGTCAGCAGTGCCTTGTGGATCATAAATGGTAGTTATGCCTTGAGGTGGAACAGGGCCTCTTCCAGAAATGGGTGAACCCGGTATACATCTTTTTGCCTTCTTTCAGAACCAGCAGTGTCAAATATTTTGGGCACTTGAGTTTCCAAGAGAGCTCCCAGAGATGTGTTTCTGATAGAGTGGAGGACAGGGACTCTCAACTCCTTTACTATCCTGGATTTTCTGCTATAAGTTCTGAAGAAGATCAGGAATGACCAGACTCAAGTTATTCTAGTAGCTCCAGATTAATTAAAGTGAGTGTGGTACTGGAACTTATTGGTATAAGTATTTGTTCTCCTATCAGGCTATCGCTTCGCAGGGATATCTATTAGCAGCAGCAGGGCGTGATCTTGCACCAGAACTTGTGCAATCTGCACTTCCTTCTATGGAGATTGAGCGGTGGCAGTACATTGGGTTTGATCTTTCTAGTACATTGGGTTTGATCTTTCTCCCAAAGTTGTGAATGTTATCCTTACTATCAGACTTCCCTCTTCAAAGTCTGTCTACGCTGGAACACTTGTATTGCTTAGTGTGGCTAACCTGTTTGATGTCTTATTTGTTTTATCTCTGGCCCAGAAAAAGTTACAGTGCTCACAATTTAAGGTTAGCTGTCAACCCTTCCGGTCTTTTTATGCTTACTGGACCAAATGTCTTTATTCAAATCACCTGTTGGGATAAGGTTTCTAAAGGTTTTGACTTCTTGTCTCAGCCAAACTCTTTGTGGTGCCACAGTGGGATTTTAATCTGACTAGCTTTTGGAGGCCCGGAAGTCGGCGTTGTTCCCGGTCCCGCTCGAGAGGAAGGTCCCGAGACCGGTTGCGGAGCCCCCACACCTCGCCGCACTCCATGTCATTGGTAAAGTCAGAGCACAAAGCACAAGAAGAAGGTGAAGAAGCACCATTGCTCTTTGCCTTCTCCCCGTCAGTTGGCTGACGGGACGCGGGACTGAGAGCATCCTCTCTCAAAGGCTCCATTTTCGGTGTCTCCTCCTGGGACGACTACGCGCCTCCCTCCCTTTCCGGGAGCCGGAGCGTCACCTGCACAACTTTGTGCATTTTATGAAACTCTCCACTCCGTTTTTGGGCAGCCCGAATCTGACTGCGCTCCTTCGGGCCCTGCCGAGCAGGTGGGGGGTTCTGGGATTTTGCAGTCGTCGGCTCCGGGCCCTGTGCTTGAGATCCCTCGAGGATCCAGTCCTGGATCCAAATGCTAGACCTTCCCAGGCCGACGCCATCCCAATCCTCATCCCCGAGATGGACCCTGATCGATGTCGGCCGACGTCGAATCTGAAGCCGGAGGGTACTTTTGTTCCTGTGTTCATCGCTGGTGTTCCCTATCACCCAGAAGGTGGTGATGAGGATTGGGAGGGATCTTCTGACCCTTTAGCAGACCAGCTGGAAGAGCCGGACTGGAGAGAAGACCTGGGTGACGCCAGATGTCTGCTCACCTCTCCTGACCTTGGCATGCTTTCTCCCCCTACCGTGGCTACTGAAGAGAGAGAGCCTTATGCTGTGGTGGTGAGAAGGGCAGCTGAGGCCATGGGCCTGGAGCTACCTTTAGTGGCAGTCAGGACTAATCTCCTGACGGAGGTGCTTCAACCGCAGCAACCTATTCTGAGCCCCTTTTGCCATTCAACTAAGCCCTGGCTGACATCCTTCTGGGCACCTGATCCAAGCCCAGCACAGGGGCTCCTGTGGAACAGACAATTGCCCGCCACTACCGCCAGGCTCCGGGCTTCCCCAGTGAACTTGGTGGTTCAAGCCTCTTCCTCTAAGGGCACATTCCCTACTGCTCACCCAGATACGGGATACAAGAAGCTGGATCATCTTGGGAAGCACATGTTCTCTTCCTCCAGCTTGGCATTTTGGTCCGTGAATACTGCATGCCTCTTGGGCCGAAAACCCCCATACCATCTGGGATACGGTTGTGCAGGTGCTGCCTCAGTGCTCGGAAGAGGCCCGGGGCATTCTCTCACAGGCAGTGGCGGATGGGAGAACCCCTCCAAATTCACGATTTGATGTGGACTGGATAACACCGACTCACTGGGCAGAACAATTGCCACGCTGGTAGCCCTTCGGGGCTACGCCTAGTTGAGGACATCTGGCTTTTCCAGGGATGTTCACGCAACCTTGCAAGATATGCTCTTTGATGCCCGTCTCCTTTTTGGTGACAAGGCAGACTCTGCACTGGAGCGCTTTAAGGATTCTCGAGCTACGGCAAGATCCTTGAGCCTCGCAGCGGCGACTCGTCCACCTCAGTCTGCCTTTCGCACCTTTCGGGCACCCCACCACATCCAGCCCAAACCAGCCAACTGTTCACACAAGCTAACGAGTCTCAGCGTGGCCGTGGATGTGGACGTGGAACCCAGCGACGCAGGTCTGGTTGCCAGCGGTTGGGCCAGTCCACCATTCCCACCCCTGCAGCTGCCTCCAAACCGTCCTAGTCCAACTTTTAAGGCAATCAAGAGCCAGTGGGCTGCAGGATTCGCCATCACCTCCCCCACGGGCAAACCATCTTGTCAGACAGGTGGGTTTTGCAGATAGTCCGAAGGGGCTACTCCCTCCCCTTCAAGACTACCCTTCCCTCCATGCCACCGTCTTTCAAATGAATGTCGGAGGATCATTTGACACTTCTCTGCCAGGAAGTTTCAGCTCTCGTGGCCAAGGGAGCTATCAAGAGGGTTCCTACCCCATAAGTAGGTCATGGTTGCTATTCCCGCTACTTTCTGGTGCCCAAGAAGGACAGAGGCCTGCGTCTTACTCTAGACCTCAGGCCCTCAACCACATCCACTGGAAGGAGAAGTTCAGAATGCTAACCATGACTCAGGTCCTGTCTGCCCTCGACCCTGGAGACTGGATGGTGGTGCTGGACTTGCAGGATGCCTATTTTCACTATCACACCTGACGCCTTCTCAGACGCTTCCTTTCATTGGTGCTGTTCTGGACACAGTGCAGAATCTGGGCCTATCCTTCCAAGCAGCGGGTCCAGAATATTTGGGCTCTGATACAAATTTTTCAGCCTCTGTCCCGGATTTCAGTGTCAGAGTCTGACCCTCTGGGTTCTGCTGGTGAGGAAGGAGCGGATCCAGTCAAGGGCCTTGTCTTGGATACCTGCGTCGTGGAGTATGCGTATTAGGGTGCGGTGGGAGACGGTCGAATGACGCTGAGAGGTCGAGGAGGATGAGGGCTGCTGCTTCTCCTTTATCCAGTAGGGTGTGTATTTGTCGTCTGTTGCGGCGAGGAGGGCGGTTTCCGTACTGTTTTTTTCTGAAGCTGGATTGGATTACCGAAGGTAAGTAACTTGTTCTTCCCAGACAAGGCGGTGTTAAGGACCAGGACGGCCATTTTATCAATAGTCAGACTGCTTTTCAAGTTGAGCAATCCATCTGTGCCCCAACATTCTTTGTTTGTCCTCACCTCCTGAAAGCGGAGGAGAGACTCCATTGGCTTTTACATTAATCGCACTGAAGACCATCGGGTGAATGACCAGGTCTTTGTGAGGTTCTCTCGGGCAAAGAAAGGCAACAGTGCAGAAAAAGATTTTATCAAAGTGGAAATACCTCTCCTTTAGGATCTGCTGCGCACTGGCCAAGAACTAGCCTCTAGAGGAGTTGAGGACCCATCTCACCAATGCCAAGGCTTATGCACTGCACTGGTGTGTGGTGTGCCTGTCCTTGACATCTGTCAAGCCTCAACATGGGCGTCAGTACTCACATTCACGAAGCACTATTGTCTTTCCAGCCAGGTCTGACGGGATGGGTTCGCTGTCCTACAAGATGTTTTGGCATGAGTCATTACATAGACCCACCACTTTGAGATTTACTGCTTTGGTATCTTTTCTGAAGGTCAGACATCTGCAGTTAGAATTGTATATAAGAAGAATAAATTATTCACCTTCGGTAATTCTCTTTCTTGTGGATACTATTTCTAACTGCAGATTCCTCACCACCTTCTCCCCTCCCCGTTCTGTGGAATAGTCTCCTTTTCCTTCTAAAAACGTCACACATTAGCGATCTGCAGAAGGATACCTCTGATCATTGATGGGTTCCACACCAGAGGGTGCAAACAGAGTTAAGAAAGAAACTGCTGTCGACATGCATGGGGGGTGATTATATGCGGCTCCATGGTCCCTTACAGAGTGGAACAAATTAATGGCAGTGCACCTTGTCCCCACATGCCCACATACAGGAAGAATGCTGTTTTAAATCTTCCAAATCCAGTCTGGTTTCTGGGGATATTCTAAAGGTGAAGAAGCTGCTGTTCGATAAATCATCCGCCAGAAAGAACCTTACAGAAGGTAAGTAACTTGTTCTTCACAGAGATATACTGACTAGGTGCCAAACAATTAGCAGACTACCTATCCGTGCAACTATGGCCAACAAGGCATTTAACAGGAACAGGCAGAATGGATTAAAGAGCATGTCTGAGCCATGTAGACTTGGCCATCTTAAATGAATCATCCTATCATAGTGGCCTTTATCACAGCCGAAAATGACATGAGTTGGCAGTATCATCGAAAGGCTTGGCCTTTCGAAGGTCTAACATCATAATGCCCTCACCACTGATAACCACGGCACCTGATAATCATTGGTGAGACATCAAGAAACAATAAACTCAAGGCATTTGGAAAGAGCGTATGGATTTCAGGGCCTAGATGAACTGATCAGTTGAAAGGGAAGTAAAGCTAGATCTCTTGTCAAGCCTCTGGACAAGCAGAGAGATTGACTTCTACAGCACCAGATGCTGGTAATCATGGATAAATGGTCCCTCTAGTTGAAATGTGTTCACACACAGTTGCAGGCCTGGTCCATGAGATAACATGAGGGAGGCCAAAGATAAGGCTACAGTGTGAGGATACACATTAGCTACTCTACATTGTGTTGACTTGTAAATACACCCATAGGGTGCGATAATCATGACTGAACCAAATTCCAACAACGTATTTGTTACTGATGAAAAATCAACGTCAACATGACTAACCACAATAAATGTAATTGCATGACTTTCCTGAATGTCATTTATCATCTTCCTTCCTTTCAGCTTCCTGAGAGAGCAATGTTTCAAATTAAGCAGTATAATTCTGAAAAGTATATGGTCTCTGAGTGGCAGCTGGAAGAAGCACAGGTTTTCTGGGCAAAGAAAGAGCAAAGCCTGGCGATGGAAATTCTCAGGCAGATGATAAACAAGTTGGATTCAGGCTCTTTTGAGGTAATTTTGTACGGTTGCGTTTAAACTGTTTTCTAATAGTTAAAAGCGTTGGTTCAGAGATTATGATAAAGAGCTGGCAAGCAAGTTGTTTTTCTCAGGGTAACTATTGTAGAAGGTATTTTGTCTTTGCTATGTACAGCACTGTGTCTGTAAATTCAATGTTTAACTATTCAACTTATTGTTACAAACCTGAGAGGAAAATGAATGCAAACTAATTTGAAGTATAAGCTCTGTAATGATAGAGGAATGCAGTGTATGCATAATTGGAACATTATTTTTATAAAGTATTTGCCATAATATTGACACATTCAGCCATCTTTGGCGCCTGTTGAAAAACGACGTTGTGCACTAATTGGGATATTATGAAAAAAGGCTTTTTGTTGAAGACATGTTGACAAAATCACTTTTACTTTCTTTACATACAGTGAAACTCCCATTTCTGTTGAGAAAGAATAATTAATGTTATTGACGCCGTCATCAAACAGTGGCTGAAGGCAGTGCAACCAAAGCGGCCTGTGGCTGAATAAAGCTCACCAAAAGCTCTTTTCTGCATAGACTTTTTGGTCATGGCAAAAGCAGCAGCTGGCAGACCTAGAAGTGTCCTCAACAAATATTTTCTATCTCCCACTAAAAAAGTAGAGCAATAATCACATTTTGCTATAAGGGAATTCCAATGGGGAATAGATTTATGTTGTTTCCAATTCAGCCTTTTTTTGCACATATGATTCTACATATCTTGATAAGATATGAGCAATTGTGCATTGTTCTATCTGAAAGAGACACGTTAGTGATAGATTCCTTACCTTACAATATACCCAGGCGCAGACTGGATCCGGAAAGTTTTCGCTAGCAGTACCTCTGCGCGCCAGTAGGTGGCATCCTGCGGCTCCGCGTCCGTGACTGGCGTGATGGGCACCGAGATGATGTCACTGAGAGTACTTAGGCGCCACCCATGCACGCTGACGTCAGTTCTTTCTTTTACCGCGCCGAAAGCGCTGATCCGGATTGAGCACGTACCTCAGTCATTTTTGACCACTTTTTTGAGACTTTTTGTCTCCTTTTCTTGTCTCCTGGTGCACGTAGGGATGCCCAGCTTTAAGTCTTGTGGGTCGTGCCACCGTAATACGTCGGTGGCGGACCCCCATGGTGTCTGCCTCTACTGCCTGGAGCATGACCATGACTCCCAGGATTGTCGGGATTGCCGTGCCATGGCCTGAAGGCATTAAGGGAGCGGCGCCGGAGGTTGCTGGAGGTCCGGCACTCCTCTCACCGCCGCTCTGGGTCTAGGGGCCGTTCGCAGGACCGAAGCCGTCGCTCCTCGGACTCTAAGTCTTCACCTTCAGATTCCGGTAAGCGACGCCATAAAAAGAAGTCGAAGAAGTGCGTTCTTTCTACAATGTCCCCCTGTCGCACCCCGGAGGTGGACGCGGGGACAGGGGCTCTGCCCCTGCAGCTCCTCCGGAACCTGGGAGTCCTGCGGCCTACCCGATATACCTGGGTCCGTCGGTGACTCCCGAATAGGTGAAAAGTTTCTTGCTGCCATGGACCGCCTGTTTAGGCCTTGGGCTCCCGCCCGCAGGCCCCGCAGACCCGTGTCCCGATCCTGCTGGCCCAGCAGCACTGCCTCTGGCTCTAGCCCCGGAGCCACTGGATTCAGCGCCCTCGGCACCGGCGCCTCAAGGTGCAGCACTGCTGGCTCCGGCCCCGGCGCAGCCCTTTACTCCGGCCACAGCGCCGCCCCTGGCCGCAATAGGCGCCGCACTTGGTGCAGTTTATTCCGCCCCTGCCCCTGTTCCCGGACCATTTTGTTCCGGCCTGGGATCCACGTTGGGATGCGACTCCAGCGCAACCCCAGCTGGCGCCGCTTCCGGAGCCGTTGGGCCCCTCACCGACTCCGGCTCTGCTACAGCGGCCGGCTCCTTCTACACCGGACTAGGATTGGGACGGCTCTGAGGATCCCCTTGCGCGGCAGTGTGACTTTGAGCAGGATTGGGTAGATGACCTTCAAGATGCGGGTGAACTTGATGTGTCTTCGGACCCGGGGTTTGCATCCCCTCGCCTACTATGGAGGAGGGCGCTTCCTACACCAGGGTGCTGCGTCGAGCTGCGGGCCCCTCCACCTCAACCTCCCTACAGTGGCCCTTAAGACCAACCTCCTTACGGAGGTGCTCCAGACAGCGTGTACCTCATCAGAGCCGCTGCTCCCTTTCAATGAGGCCCTTACTGAAGTCCACTTGGGTACTTGGTTGTGGCCAGCCTCTGGGGCACCGGTGGATAAGAACGTCGCTAGATGTCATCGTCAGGCGCCTGGTGACCACTCACCCTACACCTGAGAGCCTGGTCATTCAGGCCTCGACATCGCAGAGTGCCTTTCCCTCGGCTCCGCCGGATAAGGACTCTAAGAGACTGGACCAATAGGGCAAGAGGTTGTTCTCAGCAATTTTGGTGTTCCTGAGAAGATGACTATAGATACTCGTCCTGAGAATTATTGGGCAAAATAATCATATCTGGATACCAGGATGTGTTTTGAGTGGTATGGACACCTGTGATTCCAAAATTACAGAGGTCTAGTACTACAAGTTCAATCATAATTGCTTAAGAAGACAGCTAGAAGATGGTCCTCACATCCAAGGGGCTCTCCAGAGAAAACCAATGTACATTTCTATTTTACAAAAAGCAGACGATCTATTTTTATCAGCATTTTTCCAAGCCAGTCAGAGTTACCAGGAGGCAGGAGATCAGTCCTTTCACTGGTAATGTTTAACTTTTGTAAGCCGGTATCAGAAAATGCAACCTGAGCTTTCAGTTGTTCATGGAGAATACCCTGCTGGTGGAGCAGGTGGGCATCCTCCATGTACCCAATATGTCTCAGTGTAACAGAGCACATTCAAATCAAATAGTTGGAAGATCAAACTCTTGGTGTTTGCGCTAATACCCCCTCAGTGCCTCCTTGCAATTGGCAAAACGCCCTGGGCCCTATGCCATACCACAACCTTGGTGAAGAACCTAGTCTTGTGCTTTGACCTTCACCTTTCCCCTTTTAAAGAATTCTTAGATATAATATAAATAAGTAATTTCCATCTTCATCTGTCCAAGCTGCATCTTTGATTAGAGCAACTATTTTGACCAGATTAGACTAAGGACCCTGTCTTGATGCAATGATTGTCTTCCAAGAACCCCTCCCTAATGTTTAGCAGCGTAAACATGATGGGAGGTTAACAAATGCAGACACATTTGTAGGTAAGAAAGTCTGCATCATGTTAAATGGCAACTAGACCTCTTTTGACAGATTTCACATCTTAGAATCATCTGCAGTTGGTATACTAAATCTAGAATGTATGTGTTTTTGTTAATACTAATAACTCCCTTTTGCGGTTAGGTGCCTCCATTTTTACTACAGCCACAGGTGGCTCCTCCAGACATCTCGTAGTGGATCGATAAAAGCACCACTCACACGGTTGTAGCATTCTTTCCTTCTTTATGCATTCCTGGAATTCCAAGATCCGGAGCTCCTCTGATTTTAATCGTATTTCCTACTTTATTTTTCCCAATTGTTGGACTTGGCCCTTTTTGCAGGGTCATCCCTGAACTTTTTGCCTTCCTCCTGTATTTTGTCTGACCTGTTTTTGTTAGTTTTATGACTATGGGCACTTTACCACTGCTGACCAGTGCTAAAATTTATATGGTAAATTGATGTATGGATTAGTGATTCCATGATTGGCTGATTTGGTTTACTTGTCAAACCCTAGTACAGTGCACTGCGTGTGCCCAGGGCTTGTAGATCAAATGCTGCTGGTGGGCTTGTGGCACTGGTTGTGCCACCCACAGAAGCAGCCTGTAAAGTGTGTCTCAGGCCTGCCATTGCAGAGCCTGTGTGCAGTCTGGTACTGCATTGCTGAATGGGCAAGTACACCCATTTGCCAGTCCCTAAACCTTCCCTTTTCTGCATATTAGTCACCCCTATGGTAGGCCCAAGGGCAGGGTGCATTGTAGGTAAAAGGTAGGACATGCCCTGATGTGTGTGGCATGTCCTGATAGTGAATTACATCCATTTTCGTTTTTCACTATTGCGAAGCTACCTGTTCCCAATAGGCCAGAATGGGCAGTTTTATTATAACATCTTATAATCCTAACTGACTCAGGGAAATAGGTAGAAATTCGAGTTTAGTATGCCTGAACTCAGAATGATAAAATATATATTTTAGTAAAGTTGGTTTTAACATTCTGTGTTTGAAAATACCACTGTTAGAAAGTAGATATTTTCTTGCCTAACTGCCCAAGCCTGCCCTGCTAGGTTGTGTATTCCTTGTCTGGAGTTTGAGTGACAGGGGCTGCAGGATTCCAGGAGACAGGGTGAGTCAGCACAGGGCTGAATAGAGCCATCTGCATGTAGAGTGGTGGGAGGAGTTGCACCTGGGACTTGAATAGGGCTGTGCCTGTCCTCCACAATGCTGGCTCCACCTCATGTGGTGCGTCTGATGTCCCTGACCCACACTGTCAAAGGAAAGAAGGAGTCTTGTCAACAAAGTAATTCAGGACTGCACATAACTGATGTGGGCTGGGTACAGGACCCTTTGCCTTCAGAGAACAAAGGATTTGCTAGCATAAATATGGGGACCCAAACCCCAGAACTTTAGATCACTTTGTGAAAGAAGAAGAACCTTTGCTGAGGAGAGGAACCAGAGAAACTGAGGAGGAGACTATCCCTAAGCTGAGTGCTGTTTGGTGGATTGGCCTGCAGTGGTTGCCTGACTGCCAAAGAAAGGACAACAGCACTTTGTGCTACTTTCAAATCAACTTGTAAAGGATCTCCAAGGGCTTGAGCTAGAACTTGCCTCCTTCTGAAATCTCAGACAATAGACTTCAGTTCAGTTCAGATTAGCTTTATTCGATTTTTGAATTTAAAATCATAAAAGCAACAACAAAACATAGATAAATACAACAATGTATATCAATTTCTAAAACACGATTAAAATGATAAGAGAGAACAGCTAATCAATAGAAAAACAATTTAAAACAATGCCCTGTCAAATTGAACACCTCTAGGACACACAGTGCTATTAGGTCGGAAAGTGCGTTTTTTTGAACAAAGGTTCGAATCTGTTAAGAGCTAGGAAGCTAGGGGCACAAGGTACACATGGTCCCCCACCCCAGACGTTATAATTGTTTACTGCTGTTCTTGAAGACGTAATAGGTGGGATGCTCGGATAAAAGTCATGTAAATCCCAGATGCGAATTGGGCCATCCCACTCTTTGTGCTTGCATGATCGTAAAAAAGGGACTATGTTCATGTGCTTGAATTTAATTAGCACCAAGTCCCCAGGGATGGTTTTTGGCAGCGCGCCCAGCCACCCCACCCTCCTGACACTTAAAATTCCACCATCCAAGTTAGGTGGCAGGGGTCTGTTGGTCTGTAGCCAGGGCATGACCTTGTTTAAAAGGTCTTGACGTGTTTCATATTTTCCCTGGCTTGAAGGTGGGACCCCAGATATGACTGACACATAAGGGGCGGCTTCAGGTGGCAAGTCAATTCGTAGCATTTTTACAGGTTCGGGTTTGGCCTCAGTATGTTTTATCAGCGGGTGAATTTTGGCCGGTTTGAGGCCTGTAGCAGGCGACAATGTTTGCGAGGAGGCGTTCTTACAGAAATTTGATTTAGGTATTTCCGGAATAGTGAGGGGGATAGGACAGTTGGAAAATACCGGTTTTATACTTGGTGAAATGTGCGTTTTCATTGTTTGTTCAATGCTGGATAACCTGTCCCCCAAATCGTTAATTTTGGTCACCAGTGGTGATATGAGAGATGTTAGCAAATGTTCAAGCTCGGCCAACAAAGATGGTTGAAGAGGTGATGCACGGTTTTCTATTTTTCCATACACCGTCTCCCCCATCGGTGTAATTGGGTTGGAGGGGAGAAGAGCAGGACAAGTACATACAATTGGATTTTTGGCTTGCTTCTCTTTAACAATATCGCCATCGCGGATGTTAGACCCCGCCGGAGGTGTAATGGCTATGGTTTTGTGTTTAGTCAAGTGAAGCAGTGGATCCAGCAGGGTGTCGTTTACATCATCTGGACTGGTGTCCTTGCTTATGGTGGGCAGTGTGTCCGGTATATAATTGGTTCCACATAGTGCGTTAAGATCCTCCCAGAAGGACATAATGAAAAAGAAAACAGTATGGCTAGGAAAGTCACAATATAAACAATGAAATTTCGGTACCTCTTCCAAGGAAATGTCAGATGGGTGGCCCGTCCCGACCTCCTTTGGCCTCCGAGGGCCACAGAGGGCCCGCCCTTTGCCCGGGCTTAGCCCGGCTGGTCCCGCGCGCGTCCCGCGAGGCGGGAGGGGCGGCTGCCACTTATGCGCCTCCAGGCGCTGCAAAATGCTCCGTCGTTTCGGCGCCCCCGGTGGCAGTGAGGGGATGCCGGGATTTGAAGTCTTTGCTCTCTCCCCGCCGCGACCGCGATGTCAGGAGCGGCGTCGGTGGGGGGGAGAGCGAGTGCAGCAGCAGTGGGTGTGATGCTGAAAGTTGTGGAGCTGGGCCCCCACAGGTAAGAGCCCCCGCCAGCAAAATACCCCCGCTCAGCAGCAGGGGCGGCTGCCACTTATGCGCCTCCAGGCGCTGCAAAATGCTCCGTCGTTTCGACTTCACCAACCAGCCCCCCAGCCTTCTCTTGCTGGGAATTGAAGTGCCTGCTGTTGAGCTGGGCCTTCTGAGAGACTGCGTGTCGCTGGGAGCTGGAAGCGTGACTCGAGACGAAGAACCGTGTCGCCACCACACCCGTTTTCGTCGCATCACTGGAGAAGAGTGTCGCCGTTACAGCAGATGCTGTCCCATCACCGGAGAAGCATACCGCCGCTGTCGTAATCGCATCACCCGAAGCGCCTCGCACCATCTGAGAAGAGCGTTGCAGTTGCTACAGATGCCGTCCAATCACCGGAGAAGCATGTTGCTGCCGTAGCCGCTGTCGTTGCATCGCTGAGAAAGCATGCCACAGCTGTCGCCCCGCATCCTTGGAGATGAGTGTCGCCAACGCAGCAGACGCCGTCGCATCACCAGAGAAGCATGTCGCAGGGCCTGTCTTGGCTCAGAAGATTCGCTGAGTCGCCGCACGGCCGTAGGGCGTGCACGCATCGTTGTTGCATCAAGAATAAGATGCCATTTTGTTTCATTGCATGGGATCTTCATCGCATCACAGCGCTGCTTGTCGCATCGCCACGGAAGCGCAGTAAGAAACCGACAGATCACCTCCCCACGCCGAGAAGAACCGACCCATCACCATCCCCTACGCAGCAGTAGGGAACCAACGCATCACCGTTCTTGCGTGTAAGGAACCGACGCATCACTTTCCCTGCAACACTTTTGCTGTATAGCGTTACGCATCCAAAGGTACATTGAGTATAAAGTGTCACTCTTACCATCTAAAGAGAACTAAGCTATTTCTACCATTTTTAAAGTACAGTATTGTGGATTTTTGTTGTGTGTGGTCTTGTGTTAAGTCTATATATAGATTCTTATTTTTTTACTACAACTTGTGTGGTGTCCATCTGTAACAACTCCTTAGCGCACGTATATCACAATACAGTTATGTGTAGGCGTTGCCACCCCTTTGACACAATCACAGTACGTAGTTCTTGGTTAGTACACGTATTATATTTATTCTTGAGTGCTGGAAGTTCTCCACACAGCCGACACGTGTTTCGTCGTGAATGGGAGTGTAACCCAACAACTTTTTCAAGGCTGTAAAAGGTCAAAATGAACAAAACAAAAGATATGTTGCCATTTTCATGTGAACTTCTTGGCCATAAATTATAATCTTAGCCCAAACATTACACAGTCCTTGTGGCCCCTTTCATGCAAGATTCCACTCAAGTGTCCAATTGATAAGTTGCAAAGCACATTATCCAACATTTCTCCTCATTGAGGAAATACAATCCACATCCTGATAAGTAATCATACTATAAGGTATCTTCTCACATCTTTTCGATTTAGAATCACAGTTTAAATGAATATATTGTATAACACATAATGTACCTCTATAACCTTATAGAGGTCTATGATCCTGTATAGGATGGAGAGATCAAGTACTTGAATAGACTTATTAAGCACTGATCAGCAGTGGTAAAGTGCCCAATAGAGAGCTAACACTGAGACAGAGAGAAGCTCTCTGGATCATGAAAATGCGGAGTGTAGAACATGGTTTAAACCTTGACCATGAGCTACATTGCTTTCTAGGGAGATAACTGATATAATAACTCACATGTGGACACTAGAAATGTAAGAAAATTCTGAGATAATGTTCACATTTGAATGTATGAATAATGTATCCTTGATGAAATATGAAAATGGGATATTAATACAGGTTTCCATTAATGTTAGTACCATGACTATGTACTGACCCTACATGATGGAGAGACCATTAGTTCACTGAGATAATCTAATGAACACACACGTGCACTTATGTATATAGATTCGAATGGCTTACCAATAAGATGTGTCTTGAAATACTAATAAGGAATGACTACTTATTAGCGTCACCTTTGCGGAAACGCTCACATTGGTTCCGAATACTTTGCATCACTTTGAATTGGTAAAATAAATGCGATGTAGCTTATTATGTTTAACCTATTTATAAATACATTAATACTATTACCTATTTCACTTACTATATCGCACATTAAATGTATGGTTAGGTTTTATACCAATCTTTGGTTAATATGCATGACACAACCAAATGAGTACTTAAAATTGAATTACTGACTATAAGATATTCTCATTTCTCTGAAAATATGTATGACTACACGGAAGAAAATAGAAGCACTTCTGTTAAACTCATAGAGCTTAATTCTAGATGCCTCACTATCGCGGATCAGTATAGAAAGTGGACCATGGAGAAAAACAAGCTAGATTCTGAATCTTCTCCTATGGTCAAATAAATTAAAATAATGGATCGGTTTGAATAACCCCCCTAGATAAAGTTTTGAAGATCTGTGTGTAAATTAGTGGCCAAGACCTTTGCGTTTTGGTAAAAATATCAGCTGTGATGCAAAACGAATATGACTGAAAATAAGTAGACCATACAAATAACGAAACGCGTTTATAAAATCAGCCCACGGAAAGAAATTAATCGATAGTAATAAAAGACGACATTAAACAATAAGCTTTTAATTTTTATTGACGCTATTAATACATAGCATAGAACGAATAAATCTGTTAATATATGCTACAGAGACAGAAGCCCAGTTTGATGAGAACAGTATAAGATGGCGACCAGGTCGCCACAGGACCAAACACCCGGAATTCAGTACTTGGATAGATTCACATGACCCTTCTGAACCAATCGAAAGGTTGCAGTGAAACGAGGGTCATGCGACTTTCAATGACCTATCAGGGACGCCCTGTTTGAAACACCGAAGGAGCAACAATCGAGCACACGCGCTGATTGTGAACGGGGGAACCGACGGACAATAACGCTACGGGCTAGAGGTAAGAGGAATGGGCACCCGTCACAGTGGGAGAGCCTATTCAAATGCATAGAGCCTTTTTTAAGCACATGGGGACGAACTTGGAATCGGAATAATGGGCACCCGGTACAATGGGGAGAACCTATTAAATATACAAGAAACGATGGTAGAGACGAACTGGGAACTGGGGGGAAAGTCTTAATTTTGGAGCTTTCTCAAAAGATGGATGGAGAATGACTAATATTACCCTAACCAAGGAAATGGATCAAATAGGAGAATGTACTGATAAGTGGTTAAATATAAATAAGTAGAGCCAAGACTACTTGGGTTACAGATAAGATGAGGATTTCTCCAGGGAAAATTTTGAAACCGCTTAACACAAACTGAAAGACTTAGACAATAATAAGTAGATAAATATATAAAAACTCTATACCACTGGGAATTATATATATACTAATAAGAACACTAATGTTCTTTTCAGCCAACCTAAACAAAGTGTGAAGTGGAGTCCTATGGACAAGATAAATTGGACACTATAACAGAAGAGCCCCGTAGAACCCCTATGCGGGTTGGAATTATCACCTACACTTCCAGATCCACACCGACCCGAAGACCACCCTCAGAGGCACCCTGATCTACCGACCCCCGGGACCACGCACACAATTCAGCGAGGACATCGCCGACTTCGTCAGCCCGCATGCCCTCCCCTCCGCTGACTACATCCTCCTGGGGGACCTCAACTTCCAACTGGAGAACAACAACGACCGCAACACCATCACCCTGCTTGACAACCTCGCCAACCTCGGACTCAAGCAGCTGGTGTCCACCCCCACCCACCTCGCCGGACACACACTCGACGCCGTCTTCTCATCCAGCAAAGACATCGCCTTCAGCCACGCCACAGGACTCCACTGGACGGACCACAGCTGCGTCCACTTCACCTTCAGAAGAACGATGATCCACCACCACCAGCAACAGGTTGCCCGAAGAAGCTGGAACAAGATCACAGCCGACCAGCTCGCCGCTTCCCTGAGCCAGCACCCTCCTGCCAGCTCAGCGAACCCCAGCCAGGCCGCCGACAACCTCACGAAGTGGATCAGCAACTGCGCGGACGAACTCACCCCACTGAGGACCCCGCCCGCAGACCCGGCAGCAAGAAAGCCCCATGGTTCACCGACGAACTCAAGAGCTCCAAGAAGAACTGCCAAGCCCTCGAGAAAGTCTGGAGAAGGGAACCAACACCGGACAACATGACCACCCTCAAGCTTGCCACCCGAAAGCACCACCAACTGATCCGCGCCACCAAGAAAACTGCATTCAAGGACCGGCTGGACAACAACACACACAACTGCAAGGAACTCTTCAACATCGTGAAAGAGCTCTCCAACCCCAACGCCGGAAACAACGACATCACTCCATCGCAAGACCTCTGCAACTCCCTCGCCTCCTACTTCCACAACAAGATCGCGGACATACACAACAGCTTCAGCACTCAACCGACGCACGCCACGACCGCACCAACGCCCCCCACCACCACCCTCCGCGCCTGGACTCCGATCAGCACCGAAGACACCGTCCGCATGATGAACTCCATCCACTCCGGATCTCCGACCGACCCCTGCCCTCACCACGTCTTCAACAAGGCCGACGCTGTCATCGCACCCCACCTGTGGGACATCATCAACACCTCCTTCGACACCGCCACCTTCCCGGAGAGCTGGAAGCACGCCGAACTCAGCGTTCTACTAAAGAAACCAACAGCGGACCCCACCGAACTCAAGAATTACCGCCCCATCTCGCTCCTCCCGTTTCCAGCCAAAGTCATCGAGAAGACCGTCAACAAACAGCTGGCCGCCTTCCTCGAGACGAATGGATCCCTCGACCCCTCACAGTCTGGCTTCCGAGCCAACCACAGCAGTGAGACCGCCCTCATCGCTGCCACCGATGACATCCGAGCCCTGATGGACAACGGAGAAACGGCGGCCCTCATCCTCCTAGACCTCTCCGCGGCATTCGACACTGTCTGCCACCGCACCCTAGTGCAGCGCCTCAGCAACGTCGGAATCCAGGAGAAGGCACTGGAATGGATCATCTCCTTCCTCGACGGAAGAACACAGAGAGTCCGTCTACCACCGTACAAGTCAGAGGCCACCGAAGTCATCTGCGGCGTCCCTCAAGGATCCTCGCTGAGCCCCACCCTCTTCAACGTCTACATGAGCCCCCTCGCGGCCATCGCACGCCAACACAACCTCAACATCATCTCCTACGCCGACGACACCCAGCTGATCCTCTCCCTGACCAACGACCCCGCCGCCGCCAGAGCCAACCTTCACGAAGGGATGAAAGATGTAGCCGAGTGGATGACGACCAGCCGCCTGAAACTGAACTCAGACAAGACGGAAGTCCTCATCCTGGGCTCCTCGCCCTCCGCCTGGGACGACTCCTGGTGGCCCCCCGCCCTGGGCACCGCACCCAAACCGACAGACCACGCACGCAACCTGGGCTTCATCCTGGACTCCTCCCTCTCCATGACCAGACAAGTCAACGCCGTCTCCTCGTCGTGCTTCAACATCCTGCGCATGCTTCGGAAGATCTTCCGGTGGATCCCCACCGAGACCAGGAAGACGGTCACCCAGGCCCTCGTCACCAGCCGACTGGACTACGGCAACGCCCTCTACGCCGGAACGACCGCCAAGCTCCAGAAGAGACTCCAGCGGATCCAGAACACCTCAGCCAGACTCATCCTCGACATCCCACGACACAGCCACATCTCCGGACATCTGAGAGACCTGCATTGGCTCCCCGTCAACAAAAGAATCACCTTTCGTCTCCTCACCCACGCACACAAAGCCCTACACGATCAAGGCCCGAGCTACCTCAACAACCGCATCAACTTCTACGCTCCCAAACGCCACCTCCGATCAACCAGTCACGCCCTCGCCGCCGTCCCCCGCATCCGAAGAACGACAACAGGAGGAAGGTCCTTCTCCTACCTGGCCGCCAAGACCTGGAACTCCCTCCCGACCGACCTACGCCTGACCCAAGACCACCTCTCCTTCAGGAAGAAGCTCAAGACCTGGCTGTTCGAGCAGTAGCAGCACCCCCCCCCCCCCAAGCGCCTTGAGACCCTCCGGGTAAGTAGTGCGCTCTATAAATGTCTTTGATTGATTGATTGATTGAGTTAACAACCAAATACGATTGTCAATCATATTTACCAGTTCACTAACTAATACCAGATAATACCTGAACTATATAAAGAATAAAAAATAAAATATGACTTTACTCCTACAGCTATAAGAGAACAGATCTGGAAATAGGTATTTATGCATGAAATATCAATCACATATAAACACAGAGTGTTTATACTGTAAACAACTATGAGCACGAGATACGTCACTATACCTCCGAAAAATGCCTGAAACTAGGTGGTGGTTCAGGGTGTTACATACTATACAACTAGATGCATGATGGTCACAACAATCTTGACAAACCCACGACTTAATAAGTCTATTCAAGTACTTGATCTCTCCATCCTATACAGGATCATAGACCTCTATAAGGTTATAGAGGTACATTATGTGTTATACAATATATTCATTTAAACTGTGATTCTAAATCGAAAAGATGTGAGAAGATACCTTATAGTATGATTACTTATCAGGATGTGGATTGTATTTCCTCAATGAGGAGAAATGTTGGATAATGTGCTTTGTAACTTATCAATTGGACACTTGAGTGGATTCTTGCATGAAAGGGGCCACAAGGACTGTGTAATGTTGGGTTAAGATTATAATTTATGGCCAAGAAGTTCACATGAAAATGGCAACATATCTTTTGTTTTGTTTATTTTGACCTTTTACAGCCTTCAAAAAGTCGTTGGGTTACACTCCCATTCACGACGAAACACGTGTCGGCTGTGTGGAGAACTTCCAGCATTCAAGAATAAATATAATACGTGTACTAACCAAGAACTACGTACTGTGATTGTGTCAAAGGGGTGGCAACGCCTACACATAACTGTATTGTGATATACGTGTGCTAAGGAGTTGTTTCTGTTAGAAGCGTATGCTCATGTTTGGAAGGATTAAATGGTTCCTTCTACCTCATAGCACCGTAAGAAATAACCTCTACACCAAAATAAATTGTGAGACTTTCTAAGTGGCGCCGAACAACCTATACCAAACCACTGCTTGTGCTTTACGTGGTGTCCATCTGTAGTGTTGTCACTGGATTACTGTGTCTGTTCACAAATGCTTTACACACTGCCTCTGAGATAAGCATGTCTGCTCGTGCCAAGCTACCAAGGGGGTGAGCAGGGGTTATTTTGGAAGTGTACCCAATTACCCTGACTAGACGCAAGGGTCCCTATTTGGTTAAAGGTACCTACCTCTGCCAACTAGAGATCCCAAATTCAACACCAATGTACATTTTGAAGGGGGACTTTATCTCCCCAGTAACCCACACACTGTAAGTGCTGTACTAGGTTTAAGAGACAGTTGTCTGTGTCTGACACTCATTCCATCCATATATGGTGTTTGGATGGGTTTCACAACTGTGCCTCATTTGACAAATGAGAGGATATGCACACCAAAGCTATAAGAGAAATAGGAGATACATTTTCGTGGCCCGTATTCATCAGGGTAAGTGATTGAGATCTCATCCACCATCTAAAGTAAAGTCTAAATCCCCAAAGAAAGTACAACATTCTTCCTCTCACTATAAGATGAAGAAAAATATGAAACGCAAGAAAGATGGGCTATCTTTCGACCAAAGGGAACAGTTGAAAATCTGAGGCAGAGCAGGAATATCAGAAAGCAAACACAAGGAGATGATGGACGGAGCGCTGAAACTTTTCAGAGACTCACCCTCAGTCACAGATCTGGGTTGAATCCATCATCATTCTTTAGCTCAAATCACCACCTCATTTCAGACCCAGCTATATGCAAATCAGTCTTGACCCTGTGCCTCATGGGAACAGTCCAGCCCGAATTGCCAAGAATATATTTGGGAGATGTGACATAGGGTCAGAACATGGTGTATGCTTGGTCCCATCAAAATACTCACTAGACCTCTGCAATTTACTACTTCAAAGTTGTTTACACTGCCTCCTCTTGGTGTCATCAGTGGAGGTAGATTCGGAGCAGCATCCTCAGGAACCGTTGTGGAATAATATCCAGGTAGGCCTATGCATACAGGGACCATGTGATGCGGTGACGAGGGCGGGCACACATCCCTCTGGTCTAGTTCAGCAGCAGTATCCTGCAGCTCCAAAGGGCATTGAAGCCCCCTTTCCTCTGGTGAGGCAGAGGTTTAAAAGACCTGGCCTGTCAGCTGCCCAAAGTGGGGGCACAATTCAGCTGTCAGGAAAGTGTCCTGTCCCCTTTGCATCCTGTGCGGGAAGATGGTTGAGTAGCAGCCCATGATCGATGGGGCTTCTCCACTTTGGGACCGCGGGCCTGGAGTGGTAAGCACACCTGAGGGGTGAGCTTATGGAGGAAAAGACAAAAGACCCTGGTGGAGGGGCGTCAAGGTGTGGGCCACCTGGGACTGGGCAACACCATCAAGGATGCCGTGAGGCCTAGGGTCAGAGTGCTGCTCTAGCATTTATGGTCTGCTTGAGGTCTGGAATACTGCTGGTAGCAGACTGTGGCATGAACAATACGTCTGATAGAAGCCCTGAAATTTTGCATCAGCTGCTCCCCAGGCATTTCCAGATTATTACTGAACTGATGATTAGTCCTCATAGGGAGGCTTTGCAAGACTTTGTCTCTGACCTTCCTTTGTGGATCTCATCTACATCTGAAGCTGGCCTTCACAAATCCATTAGCTTCACAAAGACGGGCAATGTGATAACTGTGATGAGTTAGGATGTATTATATGGTGTAGTTGTTCAGTCTCACAGTGTAATACACTTACCAACCCCCTTAGGACCAGTAGGTTTCTTTTGTCAAACCTTCAGCTCAACCCTGGGTAGCTGTGGCTCTGAGCAGCTAGGCTTACATAAACGAACAAGCGTAAAGCATTAAACCGCACCAAAATAATTGGAGACGAAATTGACAAGACACTCAAGAAATCAAACAACTATTTATAAAGAAAAAATATACTGTACAGTTCTCCGTCAGACCCATGCTCACACCACATCGTCAACAAAGCCAGCGCCACCATCGCACCCCATCTCCGCAAGGCCATCAACATCTCCTTCGAGACCGCAACCTTCCCCGAGAGCTGGAAGCACGCCGAGATCAACGCATTACTCAAGAAACCCAAGGCTGACCAGAGGGACCTCAAGAACTTCCAGCCCATCTCCCTGCTCCCGTTCCCAGCGAAGGTCATCGAGAAGACCGTCAACAGACAACTGACCCGCTACCTCGAGGAGAACAACATCCTGGACCAATCCCAGTCCGGTTCCGCAGTAACCACAGTACCAAAGTTGCCCTCATCGCCGCCACCGGTGACATCAGCGATACCAAAGGGACATCAGGGCCCTGCTGGACAACGGCGAATCCGCGGCCCTCATCCTCCTGAACCTATCAGCCGCTTTCGACACTGTCTGCCACCACACCCTACGCACACCCCTCCACAGCGCAGGGATCCGAGACAAGGCTTTTGACCACCTCCTTCCTTTCCGGCAGAACCCAAAGTGTCCGCCTCCCCCCTTTCCGTTCCGAAGCCTCCAAGATCATCTGCGGCATACCCCAAGGATCATCCCTCAGCCCGACATTGTTCAAATTCTACATCGCACCACTCGCCCACGTCGCTCGACTGCACGACCTCAACATCATCTCTTACACCGACGACACCCAGCTGATCCTCTCCCTCACCAAGGACCCCCTCACCGCCAAAACCAACCTCCTCAAAGGAATGAAGGCCATCACCGAGTGGATGAAGAACAGCCGTCTGAAGCTGAACTCTTACAAGACTGAGGTCCTCATCCTCAGCTCCACCCCCTCAGCCTGGGACGAAACCTGGTGGCCAACCGCACTGGGAGCAGCACCGACACCCACCGACCACGCACCCAACCTGGGGTTTATCCTCGACTCAACACTCTCCATGACCAAGCAAGTCAACACCGTCTCATCCTCCTGTTTTAATACCCTCCTCATGCTCCATAAGATCTACAGGTGGATCCCCATTGAAACAAGAAGAACGGTCCCCCAGACCCTCGTCAGCAGCAGGCTGGACTACGTAAACGCCCTCTAAGCAGGAGCCTCAGCCAATCTCCTGAAACTACTACAACGCATACAGAACGCCTCTATACGCCTGATCCTCAACATCCCTCGCCACAGCCACATCACACCCCACCTGAGAGACCTGCACTGGCTTCCCGTGAACAAGAGGGTCACCTTCAAGCTTCTCACCCACGCACACAAGGCACTCCACAACATCGGCCCGGGTTACCTCAACAGACGACTCACCTTCTACACCCCGAACCGCCAGCTCCCCCCACCGACCTCGCCCTCGCCACCCTCCCCGCATCCGAAGAGCGACCACCGGCGTCAGATCGCTCTCCCACCTTGCTGCCAAGACCTGGAACACCCTCCCCATCCTCCTACGGCAGACCCAGGACCTACTAATCTTCAGGAGGCTACTCAAGACATGGCTATTCGAGCAGTAGCAGCACCCCCAATTACCCGACCAATCCCCCCCGCTGCCCCCCCCCCCTGCCTTGAGTCCCTCACGGGTGAGTAGTGCACTTTATAAATGTTCTGATTGATTTGTAAATGTTCTGATTGATTGTATTGACACCAAAACCAAAAATAATTACAAGAGGTTTCCTTAGATATAGCATTTACAAGCTATAGTAATTTAAAACATTTTATTAAATTGCTAACAAACATTGGCAAACTCAACAAATGTAACACTGCGAAACCTTTTTCACTAAATCTTTGGGCTAGTTGTATTGCAGCTACTTAGAGTCACTTTAGATGGCCAACTCCAGTAGGGAGCAAATCAGGGGGACCAGCAAGGTCATCCGAAACAGTGCCTAAGCAGGTGAAGCAGTCTTCAGTCAGTTACAGGCACTTTTTAGCTATTGCTGTAGTTTCCTATAGAAGTGGTCCTAATGCAAGGGACTAAGGATGCTGAAGATACTCAAGTATGCTATGGATGCAATGCAGTTAACAGGGGTTTTCCTGCAACTACTCCTTGATACACAAAGGGGTTGAGGCCGTCCTTGTCACAGGGCCAATGTCCCTCTAAGTCCCTTCGGTACTGGTAGAAGTCCTGTCACCCGGTATCGCGACACATCCGAATCCTTCCCCGGGCAATAACTCTGCTTCTGGGCGGCCAGGCTGCACTGAGATTACTCTCTGTGGCTCAGGAAATGTAGGTGCTATTTTGAGCATTGGGTCCTAGTGTCCCACTGCTGCATGGCAGCGGTTGGTGGCATTCTGAAGATTGTGGACAACCAACTTGTCCCAGTTGGCTTCTCAGCTGGTCTTGTGTTTTGAATAGGAGGTCAGCCAACTTACCCTTAGATACTGTTTGCTTTGATTGGACTTAGTAGGGCATAGCGGGCACAGTCCATCTTTTTTGCTAGCCAACAGGTTCAGCAGGTACAAACCACGCCGGTGCAGCCTCTTTTTGCCAGTTCCCCGGTGCAGCAGGGCAGTCCTTCTTCGGTCCTTCTTCCAATCCAGCTGAGATCTGAGTTCTGGGTGCCAGGGGTACCCTATTGATGATCAGAAAATACTCTCAGGGTCGAATGCAGTGTTAGCCAATGGGCTACCAGCTTCCTTCCATCCTGATGACCAATTCCTGGGAAGTGTGGCATCTGGCTATCCCAAGATGCACCATTATGACCTCTCCCAACATGGCAGAACCTCTCTCTTGGTGTCCAGAGGTTCCTACTCCAATCCAGAGGAGTGGCTACCAGGGCTACACTCCCCTGAAAAACCAATTTGACAACAGGTTTCCCCTCTTCTTCCGGGTGCTAACTAGTCTGCATAAAGAATGGGGCTGCTCCTCTACCATCTATCCCCTCATTTGCTCTTCAAAGGCCGCTTCAGCTTTGAAGCTCACCTTTTGGGCGAACACCCATGTGTCTTCCTGCATGAGGGAGGTAACACCTCTCTGTGGTGTAGGCCCTATTGTCTCTTTTCCTGGGAGTCGATAGCACATCTGTCTAGGAGGGCAGAAAGCTGTCTCAAGTGCTAGGTCATTGTGTACTCATTATGGGCCAGGAGATTGAAGGCAACAAAGTGGTAACTTTGTAAAAGTTTCAGACTGTAACTTGTAACATTAATTTCGACTTGAGTATCAAGTCCGGCTTGGTGTGATGAGTCGTTTGATAGCCTGGAGTACCAACTTTGGTCACAACCTTCAGGAGTGAGCACAGCTGAGTGGGTCAGCGGGTAACCATGTACTCACCAACAGTTTTGCATTTTTATTGCCAGAACACGTAAAATATGTGTTTTGCCCATAAAATATGCTACACCCTGCTTTGGGTGTGGGTAGGCCTGCCATAGGGGTGTCTTAGACATGTTTCAGAGTGACATTTGACTTGGTCACACCTAAGGTGGCACAGCCAGTGCTGCAATCCCTGGGGTGACTCTCTAACTTATAAGCCCTGGGAACCATATATCAGGAACTTACAGTTAAGCTATCCTATGCCAATTGGATAAAGCCAATGTAACATACACGTTTTAAAGACAGGATGTTATACGGTTCCTATAAATTAAGCAGGACTGTGAATTTGGTAAACATAAACTTCAGAATGGGGGGCTCAGTCCACGCAAATCATCACAAAATGTTGGCCCAATTTCTAGCTATCTCACAGTGGCCATCTGAACCCCTAACCGTACCAGGTTACCAGATGGCATCCGCAACTTTGAACATGACCAATTGAATTCCCCAGAGAAATACTGGAAACAGGTCTACCCTTTTGTTGTTACTTTTTCATTCCCAAGCTAAACACAAGAATGATATGTATTTGGCTTTTCAATCTTGTATTGAAATAATTATATTCTTATATAGAAAGCATGAGCTGCAATTATTAGGCAGATGAAACAAAGCATTGTAACCATTATGAGATGGTGAAAAAATAAACAGTTCAACCATGATAACAATACCATAAGATAATACTCCTACCTAATGCTACCTATATTATCAAGAGCCTAGTGGGAGGACCCTCTGCCAGATCTATTAGGACAGCCTAACCCCCAATACCCGAGTATAATGTGCCAGGAAGCCAGTCTGGGTAGAACAAGCTAGTATCCTGTGCTTCCATTGACCAACTTCAAACAGGAAAACACTGGTTCCTAAAGACTTCCTGGAAAAATGTTTAAAAACCTTCTGGGTAAGCTACTCCCATACTTGCATGCACTGTTCGAGACCTCTGCATTAGATGATCAGCTGCCCACCTACCTCCGAGTGGCCAAAATTACAGTGATTCTCATGTCTACCTGGGTCTCATATATACCCATCCCCCAACTAAACACAAAGGTCCAAATGTATTTCTAAGGTTCTGGAGAACTATTTGTTCCTGGTACACCTGTACCAAAATGGCTTACTTTCAAAATTGTCTACATGACACAACATTCGGAGAATTAACAATGCACTTGCCCTAGCTCATTCCGTGTGTGGTCCACTCATTAAAATCTCGAACCTCCGGGTCAACATGGTCTAATCACTGATCCCCATCAAGGGCAAATACAGCAGCAATGCACAGCGGCCTTCGATTGAGTCTCAAGATTTTGTATGTTTTTACATCTATTCATCAAGGGGGGAGAAAGCGGAAGTAGCAGGGAAACAAGGCTCTGCTGTTAGACAGTCTCTGGAAAAAATCCCCTATACTGTCATCCTGACCCATCGCCCTCTCAAAATGCAATGACTTACTCCAGTGGTGTACCACCTCCAGAACTATCCATACTCCATCAGCCAAGACTTCTTTGTACGTCTCAGTTCCATGTTGTGGAATTTCATATATGGGATTGGCGCATGCACAGGGTTGTTATGAATAACTGCATCAAGTTCCCCTTACAATAGGGGGGATTGAGCATGTCAGACAGACACTCATGCTACTGCAGTTCACAACTGGTAGTTGGCTGAATATGCAGTCCCATTTCTAACGCCACTTATATAGCTGATCAGTAGTCCACGGGTGATTTACACGCAATACACCTTCTATAGGGGGCAGGGTTCCCTCCTGCCTCTTTCACCACTAGCCTCTATGATTATTTGCATGTTGAATGACACATTGATGACCAATAAATTAGAAAGACACTTCACAGCTGAAACGTCTCTGTGGGAGGCCCAGTCCCTATTGGGTTTCCGGGGAGACACTATGGGCATCTCCAGTCTGGGGCACATTGTTGTGCAGAATACTGTCCGCTCATTTATTGACCTACAGTCTGAAGTTAGGCTCCATAAACACCAATGCTGTAAGTACTTATTGCTTTGCCATGCTCTCTACTCATACTAGAAATCGATCAATGTCTTTCCAGAGTGTAATTAAATCTGAATAAAACTGCTGATCGGTGAAATGGGTGTGCACAATATATTGTGGTTGGTTATAACCCTGATTCTCCTTTTTGGCACTCTGTGAGGCTTGGAAGGCAAATCTTGTCCCCCTTGATAAAGAGGAGGGGCGAGATGCCTAGATGCTCTTAAGGGAGGGAACAATCTGCATCCAATTCAAAGTGATCCAATTCCGGTTCCTTCATTGCATCTGCTTGACATGCAAGCTTCCATGCGACTCCTTCACTCTACACTTAAATGTAATGATGCAAAGGGACCTTGTTATACACAATCTGGCTATGTTCTGTGAAATGGACTTTTGACGTTGTTTGGCTCACACACTGGTTCCAGTCCTAGGGAGATCTTTTGAGCGTACGCAGATCTTCTCTGCTAAATATCCTACTGGACATTGATTCAAACAAATCAACTAGACCATGTTGGCACATTAGTATGCAATAAACATAATGGATGCAAATGTTGCAGTGCTACTCCCCCAGCCATGGGAACTTGTGTATGTGGCCTACACAATTACTTGACACTTGTGGGCCCGATCTACATGGCACAGGTGTGTCCTCTTAAACAACAGAGTATATGATTTTCTTGAGGGTCCGAAAGATGAATTACTTAATGGTTGACAGTACGGGCACAGCAAGGAGGGTTTACTGGGAGGATTGTCAGTGAGAACACCTTTGTGATCTCTCTTGCTCCACCTTTACAAGTGTCACTACTATTTTGTCTACATGCATACTCAAGTTGAGGTGATGTGCTTTGTGATCATGCACTCATACATGCTTTGTGGAATATATGTTTTAACTAGAACAGGCAGTAAAGTTTATTATAAAAAGAATTTCTGTATGTGAATGATTTGAACAATATTGTATGTTCGAAATAGTTTGAGAAAATGTTTTTAAATCTGTTTTTTTAAGGTTGAAAGTGATACCAGACTCCAGCTAGTCTATGCAGAATGCCTGAGGCTTTGTGGGAATTGGTTGGCGGAAACTTGTTTGGAAAGTCCCACTGTGATCATGCAGAACTATCTGGAAAAGGTAAGCGGTATTATATTGGTCCATTAGTTCGTTTGCATCTTATGTCAAAGATTCAACTGTACCTGAATAATGTAATCAGAATATTTATGACAAAAAACCCTTGCATTGTGTTTCCATATCCCTAAATAGAGAAAGGCAACGTTGGTGCTCCATTCAGGTCATTCAGACACTCAACAAGTAATTTGTACACATCACCACTTTCATCATAGTTCCATGGTGGATGAAGAGCAGATGCACGTTTCTGTTCTGCAATTCAAATATGCTACATCTTGAAGAGTATTCTTCAATAGTAGCACAACTAGTAAGTACTCATTGCAGGAAGTAAGGAGTGCAAGTTTTAACTTGGCTCGATTGTCTTCTCAGAGAAAGCAGTGAGTATGTGACTACTTCCTCTCTCACCAGATCAATTCAGTTCTAAAACAATTTGCTGAAGGAAAATTGCAGTGGAAGTGTACCCTGTCTTCATTCCCTGAATTTGGAAAACATTACTGAGCCCCTTTTTTCAACTGTAATACATTTTGGTGACCGTGAAACTAGAAGGAACTGTACTTTGCATCTAAGAGAACTGAATGCATTAAACAAGAGGCACCCTGTTATTACTGTGGATCCTCTGCAGAGGATCAGGTTACTCTGTCTTTTGAACATAAAGGCATTTTACATACTCTGGATGTATTCTCTTCGGAAACAGTGATTCCCAAATCACTGGCTATTTGTTGCATGTCCTTGGTGTATTCCTGGAATTTCCTTTGCTGGTTTGAAAAAAGAAATCTTATTTTGGGAGAACCCTTCAGAGCCCCATAAGATCAGGCACCAATGATTCCTTGCCATGGGGCAGTTAAGCCGCTGGCAAGTGCCTTGTGGTTACAAGAGGGATTTTAAGGTTACACATCATTGGATCTAAGTCTAGGCCGCTGAGATGAGCAGAACCTCTAATTGTGAATGAGAACACAAACAGCTCATCCTGATATCATAGTTGTATATTCCATATTCAAGATGGGTATTGTTTATTATACACTAAGCTAAACCCTTCTGCAGTTGTTTGATTTGTAAAGGAATCCCGAAAAGGGACAGCCATCTAACTGACCAAAAACTTCACATTAAAACATCTATTCAAATACTGGACTTCGTAGTGCCCCCTTAGTATTTAAAAGTCATAGACCGAATTCACAAACTGGATGTCAGGAGGGCACAGAGTTGGCTGGGTTGGCTAGATAAATGTCTTTTTTGGGGAAAGGTAAATCGGTTGTTTCTTTTTAACCGACCTAGTATGAAAGAGAACTATCATGGTGGTTAATTCCCATCAACCCTCACTTTCAAAAAGTCAGATCCTTTTCTGCACAACTTTTTAGATTCTAAAAGTAACATGGTAATTATTCCCCAATGTAATATTCTGTCTTCACTTTATTTACCGTCAATTTAGAGCAAACAAACGTTTCCTAATAGACTTCACTGACTATGGTACAATTTAACTGACTCTTAATAAAGAACTTAATAATGCGTGCGTTATCTCAAACTGCACTTGGATAATCGTAATGTCACTCATGCTGCAGAAATACTGAAGTTACTCAACACCCACAATATGGAACAATTTTCATAGCGTCCTTACTCATAACAAGGGATAAATTCTCGACCTAGTTATCAGAATAGCATTTCAAAAGCTTGTTGAAGTAAATTGGTCTGATCAACACATGGTCCCAATTAATTTACTGTTGCCCTAGCTCCACAGATAAATTCTAAAAGGTCTTATAGGCATCCTTCATGCTGCAGCACATCTCATCAAAGACCTGAAGCAATAGGATAATGTTACCCTTGTCCTGATAGAACACTATTAGTTACCTTGGCAGCCTCACAGCAGCTGCAAAACCAGCTGTATCATTTACAAAGCCATCACCACCAGCACCACAGCTTATCCTGCAGACAAGCTCATCTTCGTTGGTGGTTTTTGGCGCAGTAGTAGCCAAGACACGATCAGATTATATACTAAGAAGGATAAGAAAAGAAAACAAAACACAGCTGGCATTTTTCATCTATGCTCCACAGTTGTGTATCTATCAGGACAGCCCCAGTGCCGCTCCAATTTAGGAAAGAGTTAAATAATCATCTCTTTAGAGAACGCTACATAACAATGCATTACTTGTCCACAAACCAGCTACCTCTAAAGTCACTTGTTTACTTTATGCTAGTCTTTGACCTTGTACAGAGCTCCACTGCCTTTTGGCTCTGTTTGTGGTATAGAGATACCATACATACATATATAAAAACACACAAACATATCATATACCGGATTGGGAACTTGCAGTGGCAATAAAGGCTGTTTGTACTGCCACTGTCGGACCAAAATATTTTTAAACCACACTTTGGCCAGCTATGACACTACTCTAAATAAAGTTAATTGGCTCAGTACACCCCTCCATAATAAGAAAATTACATTGAAAACACGGAATGTCACATATTTGGATGAACACTCCAACAAAAGAAAAGAGATTCAGACAAATACGTGAGATAACAAAAACACTCCTACATTTATATCTGAAGTGATAACATCTATGAAACAGACTACATTAGACACTATATAGTCAAAGTCTCAACCCCTGACTAATAAAATGCTCAACAGACCAAGTGCTCTCACAAGTTCCAAGGAATCATTCAATATTGTTAAACTGAAATCTCTGACTTCTAAAAGTCTCCCTTCTTCGGTCTCCAAATGCAGTGCTTGGACCAATACAATGCTCCAAACAGACCCAAGGAATTGTTAACTATTTGGAAACTGAACACTATATCTCTGAATGATACAACTCTCTCTTCTTCAGTCTCCAAATGTTTTTATAAATCACTTCCCCTCTAAAATATCTTGCCTAGGAGATATCGTCTCTAAGGGTTTATAGTTCATCAGACAGTCAATTGACAACAACCTCATCAGGCAGTGTAATGGTTTTCATCAGATACCGGAAAAGAATGTGAACCAATCACTGAGGTAGAGCTGTCCAGATTTGTCACAAATGTAAGATCATCATATGTTAAAGATATCATCTGTGCAACATAAATCAGAAGCAACTTACACATTTCAACAGAATGTGGTGTTCCATCAATAGCTCTCCTCTATATGGCATGTTAGGTATCCACTCTGTCCTAGCCGGAACCACAGTCCTAGTCCGGGTAAGTCCGATATACACCATAAATTAACCTGTGTTCCCTCCCTGGTAGCTTTGCACATAGGAGGCAGGCTTAACTTAGGAGGCAATGTGTAAATTATTTGTGCAACACTTCAAATAGTAACACAATGAAAACACCACAAAATACTCCACACAAGTTTATAAAAATAGATGTTTATTTTATAAATAAAACAAAATCAAAATGACAAAAATCCAATGAGTGGAAGTCAAGATATTAATTTTTAAAGATCAAATGGGAAAATAGTGCTTAAAAGCAATAAGCGCCTAGCAGGGTTAACTGGTTGTGCTGGACTGGTCAAGAATTTAGGCCAACCACGATGGAGAGTAGGTCAGATAAAGGAACCTTGCATGGCCCACTGAACAAACTATCCTGATCCTGGTCGTAACAGCTAGATGCAGGGTGCAGCCGAGCAATGCGTCAGTGTTGATCCCACAGTCGAGGTGATGCGTTGACTTTCTTCACACAGTGGTGGTGGTGCTGCATCAGTTCTAAAGACGATGCAACGAGCCGAGAGGTGTTGGTTCCGTAGACAATGCACCAGGTTTTTCCAGGCAGTCGAGGTGATGCATCGATCTTCCCACACTGCAGCAATGTATTGATTCCAATGCATCAGTTCTTTAAGGCGTTTCTCTGGTTCCGAGCGTAATGCGCCGATTCTGCTTTTGCAACAGCGAAGATGTGTTGGTTCTGCTACACGCAGACATGAGATATGTCGGTTCGACGGAGCAAGCCCCTAGTTCCACTTCCAATGTCCCTTGCACAGCAGCAGATGGTGAGACTTTGATATCCCTGAGTCTTGAAAACAGAAGGTAAACCTGCACGCCGGTAGGACAGCACCACGTGACTCCGCCCTGATGTCGTCCACTTTCGTGACGTCAGCAAGGATACATAAGTCCCACCCCGGCGTGCCTACGTCAGTTTTTTCTTTTTTCCGCGTGCAACGCGGTTCCGGATTGTGTCCTGGCCTGTTTTCAGGCCTTCTCTTCTTTTTCACGCTTGGCGTTAGTGGAACAGTGTGCGAATGCCTTCGGGCTTCAAGACGTGTACCTCCTGTGCACGTCCCAGGTCGGCGACTCACCCTCACCCGATTTGCATGTGGTGCCTCGGTGAGCACCACGACTCAGAGAGCTGCGACGCCTGCCAGCACCATAAGCCTAAATCGGGCGGGAGCGCTGGATGAAGTTGATTTTGGCGCATTTGTCCAGGTCATCCCAGCGTCCGTCCCCTTCCTCGGAGGCGAGGAGCCGCCAGTTTCGTCTGCGACATAGTCTCTCGCCTCGGCCCCAGGGATGTGGCTCACCTGCTGGTAGGTCTTTCAGTTTGTCTCCGAGGCCTTGTCCTCCTTTTGCGCTTGACGCCAGCTCCCCCGGGACATGTGCCGCCGCCCGTCGCCTTGCCCCTCGCCTTACCCGCCGTTTCCTGGCGTGGAGGCGACTATGACCCAAATGGCCGCCTACGCTGTGGCTCCGCAGGCTTCTTTGGCCCTTCCTCAAACTCCTGAGATGTCTCCGGAGCCCTTGCCTCGTGCGTGGCCTTCCGGGGAGTAGCCGGCGGCTCCGGCACCAAAGGTTCAGCTTCAGGTCGTAGGAGGGTGGTGTTGTCAAGGTTTGGTGCTTCGGGACACCCCTCTCCAGCGCCTGGCGTCCCTGCCTCACCGCAAATCCCTACGGGGTCCCTGTGGCGTCGCAGGAGATCGCTGGGACTCCGGGCTTGCCCCCTGAGTCACCCTCGGTCCTCTATGCAGGCGGCTGCCTCACCAGAGGTCGAGCTGGCGCCCTTTCGGCACCTGGAATCTTCCTACCAGGCTCCGGTGGAGTTGCGGGTGGAGGCCGGGACCTGGGGCGCTTTCCAGAGTCTCTCTCGGTCCTCGACGAGAGCTACTGCCCCGTCTGAGGCCGAGCTGGCGCCTTTATGGCGCCGCTCCTTCGCCGTTCCTGTGTTGACCCCGCCCCTTTGTCCTGGAGAGCACGTGGTGGCAGAAGTCGACCCGGCGCCACCAATACCCACCCAGGCGCTGGTCGACTATGATCAGGCGCCGACGGCGGACTCCACGGAGGTGGGCCAGCTTCGGGTTCTTGATTCATCTCCTGAGGTCCCTTCTTCGCCACAGGTCTGTCACCAGTTGGTGTGTTCCTCCCCAGAGACTGGGCGTAGCATTGTTGCCTTTTTACTGGCATTTTCCTGGGAAGGCTCCTCGCTGTCCCCACGGCCTAAATCCTAGAAAGCCTTCTTTCTGTGGCTCACGGCTGGCTTTTCCACCGGCCTCTCTGCCTTCCCTGAGGCCCCTTGGGTTCATCATTCATCTGTGGACCCTCCTCTGTTCAAAGGCTGGCTGCTCACCCCTGGACATGGAGATGGACGACTCAGTCTGCAGCCATCGCCCACGGAGGAATTACTTTCTCCTCCGCGATGCCCTACTGAGGCCAGTGTAGCCTTTGTTCGGGCTATCTCCACAGCCGCTGGTATTCTGCAGGTGGGTGAACCTGCCACTCTGTTTCCTACAGACAACCTTTTGGAAGTTCTCCACCAGGGCTCTGGTGGACGGGAGTTGTTCCTTCCTTTTAAAGAGGCACTCCAAAATTCTCTTATGGGACCTTGGGGTGCCCTGCCACAGGCAATCCGGTGCCTCAGGCGCTACTGCATCGCCACCGTCCTGCTCCGCATGACCCGGTCTGTCTTTCTTTCCACACCTCTACTCAAGGTGCTCTTCTGCGGAATGCTTTTCCGTGTCTGCCTGTGGTGTTGTTTCCTCCATCTAGGGAGGCCCAGTGGTTGGATTCATGGGGGTGTAATGTCTTCGCTTCTTCCAGCTCTGCTTTGCGGGTGCTTAACACTTTGTGTGTGTTGACCAGGGCTACTTTCAGCCTGTGGGACTTTGTGGAGTCTCTTCTTTCTCATGTCTAACATGAGGGTGCCCGTGCTGATTTGTGGGGCCATGTGTTGGATGGTAGAGAGTTGGCCGCGTTTATTCTTTGTGCGGCCTTGGATGTTGCCGATGCTCTCGGCCGTGCTATGGCCACTTCTGTGGCTCTCCGTAGTCATACTTGGCTATGTGATGCTGTTTTCCAGAAAATATTAGAGAGCGTCTGGTTGACCTGCCCTTTGACTGGGTCCTTCTGTTTAATACTCATGCAGACTCCACCATTCAGCGTCTTCTTGCAGGGCTGCGTCCTCCTCCTCCTCCTCAGTAGGTTGGTTTGTTGATCCTCTGGGTCTCGGTGGAAGGCGTTGTCCCACTTTGCTCCTGAGTGGCTGTTACACTTTCTGTGAGGGTTACTGTACCCTTGGTTGGCCTCTCTCTTCAGTTGGGTGCTGGTTCAGCCCCTTTTTGGGTAAGAATGTGCGTTTTGGCTGATTCCAAGCCTTCTGTGGTTTTTGCCGCAGGTTTATCATTTTGTTCTCTGATGCAAGAGTGTCTTTCCTAACAATGGTTCCCATGCTTTCTTGGGACATGTCCTACCCTATGTGGGGTAGTTGTAGCTACTGTATAGCCTGTCTTATGCTGGGAGGGTGTGGATTCCCCCATGCGGGCTCCTCGCCTTTCCTGGTGTTGCTCTATTACTCAGGTGCGGCCCTTGGTCCTTACTTGGGCGTGGCTTTGGCCATTTATGGCGTTGTGCTGCGGGCGTTTTGCCCTTTGTCTGCACTTCTTCGAGGGTCCTTTTTGTCATGTCTGCTGACTTCAGGCTGTGACAGGCCCGGCTGCCCTCTTCACTTTGTGTGTTTCCCGGTGGAGGGCTTTGCCTGTGCTTCTGGCTCTTCTCCTTGGAGTCTGTGGGTGGCTCTTCTTCCTCGGTACTCCTCTGCATTACCCTTTCATCTGGGGCCTCTGGTGGAGATCCCTGGTTCCTTATCTGGGCTTGGGGTGCACTGGCCTCGTTTCACCTTGTCCTTGCTTCCTCCTGCTTGATGAGGGTTGGGCCGCCTCTTTTTGTCGTCATCATGCACCCCCTCTGGGGCCGGTGTTCTTCAGAGATGCTGAGGTTCTCTTCTGCCTGGGGGGACTGGGCTATTCTCCTTGTCCCTGTGACTCTTCCCCTATTTGGTCCCTGTGTTCATCCAGGCTGGAGAGGTCCTCTTGCAGACCCTCCTCCCCCTTGGGTATGGCTAGGTTATCTATTCTACGTTAAGGAATCTGTGGCTAGTAGTCTCTATCAGATGTACGAGTTACTTACCTTCGGTAACGATGTATCTGGTAGAGACGATTCTAGCAGCAGATTTCTTTACGACTCGCCCTTCCTCCCCATTCTGCGAGGCCCCTTCCTTGGTCTTCTGCACTCGCCTGCCTCCGGGTGGTTGTCTTCTGTGACACTCCTTGAAGCACATGGGGTGGTGGAATAAGTTGACGGATGAGACCCCTTTGTGGCACAACAGGCGCTTGCCGGAGCTCGCAACGTTACAGGGCTTTCGGGATTGGGATGCCATTGGGATCTCGACCCTGGGGGATGTAGTGCGGAATGGTACGCTTAAGTCCTTTACGGACCTGCAGAAAGAATTCCACATGCCTCGATCACAATTCTTCCGCTACCTGCAGCTCCGTCATGCCCTTTCCCCAAGCTTGGTGGGCATTGAGGCGCTCCCGGAGTTTAGCCCCCTGGAGGCCAACGTTTTTATGGGAGATTTGGAGACTAAAAAGATTTCGAGGATATACCAAACCCTGGTCACTCATAGTGCTCAGTCGACGGACAGATTGTGAGGAGTGTGGAAGGAGGACGTTGGCGCTCTTGAGGAAGAAGACTGGAGGGAGGCCCTTGCGGCCCCACGGGGGGCCGCGATAGCCATGCGTCTACGGCTCATTCAATTTAAATTTCTGCATTGCGTCTATTTTGCTCTGGCCCGGTTGTGGCGGGCGGGTCTGATCGCCTCTCCGGAGTGTCTCCGATGCGGTCAGGAAGAAGACACCTTTTTCCATACGGTATGGTCATGCACTGCTTTGGATCGCTTTTGGCGAGGGGTTTTCGTTTGCATGTCGGAAGTGTTGGGGTGGATGCTCCTGCGCACCCCGCGGTTGGCCCTTCTCCATGTGATGGATGGGATAGGTGGCAACCTCTATAAACGGCATCTGCTGCTCCTGGGTCTTACCCTGGCAAAACAGGACATCGCCAGGAGCTGGAAGAATGATCGGGGGCCCCCGCTCTCTGCATGGAGGAATGGTCTAGATTTTAACATGGGGCTTGAACAGCCCATCTTCGTTGCCCGTGGCTGTCCGCGGAAGCACTATAAAATATGGAAGAGGTGGGCGGATTATAGATGATTGTGGCTGGATCCCCCGGGTGAGTTGAATGATCCCTCTGGTGATTGATGTGAGAGGGGCTGTCTGTAGGGTTAGGTCCTGCTTGGCATTTGTGCTCCCGAGAGGCGCGGGGCCAGGGGGGAGTACTCTGTTCCGGGTGCTCCTCTGTATAGATGTGGCTTGCTACGTATGAGTCATTGGTATTTCATGCATTGAGCTAGGTGGTCATAAGCGCAATCTGGGGTGGGTGGGCAGGGAGGGGGGGGTGTAGGTTAATTGGCTCGCCGGACTCAGTTCTCTGGTGGAGGAACCTGTTTCTCTGTTAAGCCCTAGGCCCGCTTGAGCGTCATATATTGCTGTGGCAGAGGCCTCTGGAGTGCAGAGCCCTGCGCCATTAGATGGGCGCTTTGAACGAGATTTATATTGGACAGGAAAGTATTTCCTTTATTTGGGTGCCTAACGCAGATGCGCACAGAGAAATAAGGTCGACACTACTACATGTTTTTTTGGCAAATCTTTATTGACATGAAGATATCATTGATACATACAATAGTGCAGAAGGATGCAGTCCGATTTCACTATACAGTCTACTGGTAATACAATATGGAGATGCGTGGTCGAACATGTACTGGACACTGTTCATTCAAGTATTTAGTTTCGTATCAGTAACCGGTCCCAATACAGTGTGCCGAACAACACTGATTCGTCTCAGTTCTAACTAATGCCCCACCCTCGAAACTAATCTTCATGGCAAGTCATGGTCGCAGTTTTGATTGGAAATAATGAAACAAGAAAAAACAAAGGTAAGAAAATCAACGTATTTGTCATCATATAACATATGTCAATTTTACACCCCCACATATAGCAGCCAGTAAAGTCCTTCATAATTCGGTACCCGAACAGATATAATTATATTATAGCCCAGCGCATAAAAAGCAAAACATCCACCCCGTTAATCATCCTCCTCCTCAGAGTCTAAATCCTCGTCCTCTGGCAAAGGTTCACAGATTTCCCCTCTATAAATGTTCCAGGGAGCCCAGATCTTATTCCATTTCCTGGGGCTCGCCCTAAGTACATACACTGCCCTTTCCGTTACCATCAGCAAGTCCATATTCTTAGCCCATCGTGTCGCTGTAGGCAGGTCCGGAACACCCCATTTTTGCGCTATGTCTCTCTTTGCTACTGTAATGGCCAACGTGACCCACAACTGCCCATACCGGTCCAAATCATTGGGGTCCCAAATGTTCAATAAACATTTTCGAGGTTCAGGCAGGACTGACACCTTAACTGCTTGAGAAACTGTACGCATAATTTGTTTCCAATACTCCTGTATCAGCGGGAATTCCCACAGGGTGTGGTACAGAGTCCCCTCTTCCCCGCACCCCCTGAGGCAAAATGGGTGAGGTGTTCGTTGTATCCTGTGCAGTAGTGTTCTCGTGTAATAGACTCGGTGTAGAATTTTGAGTTGTATTAGCCTGAATTTCGCCGATATACCCACTTCCCTCGGTGAGGCGAGCGCCTCATTCCATTCTGTTTCATCAACCTCTCCTATGTCCTTCACCCATTTCTCCTGTAGCTGTAATGTGGGATCCACCAAATTATTATTTTTTTTAAACTTTATTTTTTTGCAGGTATGAAAAGAATACAGTTGTGGCACGCCCATCCCATCATGTCAAACTTACATCATGTTATTTGTCCACAGCCGTCATGCCCACAACCCGGAGGCCGGGCGGCAACACCTAGGTATTCCAGTAGTGTGCAAATGTTTCCAATGTTACGCGTTCCACATGGAACCCCATGATCCTGCTTTTTGTCTTTTTCTCCAACAACACTCCCCCCCCCCCCCTTCCCCCACTACCCCCTACAAACTAATAGCACGTCCCCCTCAAGGGGTGACAGGCAGCTCCCAAGTTCATCAAACAATGTGTCACCAGTCCACCGGTTCCATTCGTGTATAGTGTAGTAGTTCTTGCCCCCACTCCCATAACACAATATAGCATCTCGCATGCACGGAGTCTCTAAATGAATCACCGTCTCGGTCTTGTATGGGTACTCGTCGTTATCAGGTGGTCCCTCCCGCCCATCCCCGCCCTCTACCCCTCTATGGGTTGCCTCCTATGTGCCCCACCTCTAGGCCATGGTATTGTCTCCATTTGCTCCATATCCTTCGGAATTTTTTTGGACAGCCTCTAGCTTTGTATGTCACTCGTTCTGCTGCCATATAGAGGTCCAGACCTCTCCTCCATTCCTCAATCTCTGGCCGCTCCGCCACCCCCCAGTATTTCGCAATGTCCCTTTTCGCTACCACCAGCGCCAACACCAGGAAAATGATGTGTGGGCGCGGCAGGTCTACTTCGGTCACCATTCCTAGTAACGCCAGTTTCGGGTCTAGTGTTAGCTCTGTTCCCAACACCTCCCCCAATTCTGTGAAGATGTGAGACCAATACGTTTGAATTTTCACACAGGACCATATGGTGTGGTAGAAATCTCCCTGTTCAGTATTGCATCGAAGACACGTGGCGTCCGCTATCCTACCCATCTTGTGGAGACGCCTCCGGTCGAAGTATGTCCTGTGTAACACATTTAATTGGATCAGCCTCAACCGTGACTTAATTGCGACTTCTCGGGGATGCATCAGTATCAGCTCCCAGTCTAAGTCCTCCAGCTGCCCCACTTCCGCCTCCCATGTACCTCTGAGTTTCGCCAGATTACCCAACATATTGTTTGTGAGGGTTTTATATGTAAGCGACACTGCCTGGTGTACCATCTGCTCCTGTAGGAGTCTCCCTTCCAAAGGTGCATATTCCGGTATGTCCTGTAGTGATATCTGCTGTGCATTCCAGGCATGTACTAGCTGTAGGTGCTTGTATCGTTGTGTGTGGTGTAATCCGAACTCTGCCTGCAGCATCGCGAATGTCTTCAGCTCACCTTTACTAATCACGTCCCCAATAGTGGAGATCCCTATGTCATCCCACCTTTGGAAGCCTTTCAGTTTATGGAGTTCCGTGAACCATTTGCAGTGCCACAGTGGTGTCTGACGTGTTGGCCGCCCCTCCCATCCCGTGGATTTAGTAGCTCGGGACCATGCTCTAATCGTAATCAAAGTCGCTGGCAAGAGCGTTCTCTCCGCCTTTCCCCCATACAGATAGTGGAGTATATTGTGTGCGGATAATTTATGCCTCTCTAGTGCATATGTTGGGTGATCCGCTGGTGCGTGCAGCCAGTCATTAATGGGGGTCAGGTGTTCCGCCCAATAGTATGCCTCCAGGTTCGGTAATGAAATCCCCCCACTATATTGATGTCGTTGGAGTGTCTGGAGCGCAATGCGTGGTTGTTTGCCTAGCCATATGAATGACCGCAGGTCTGCGTGGATTCTAGTGATAGTGTTAGTTGGAAGCGGATAGTACTCATTTTGAAGTGCGTAGAGGAATTTGGGTAGGGTAATCATCTTATACATCTCCACCCTTCCCAGTAGGGTGAGCGGCAACTGTCTCCATCTTGTCATATCCTCTACTGCCTCCTTCAGTATCCGTTCCACATTTCTCTGGAACGAGAGCTTTTTGTCCAAGGTGACATATACCCCAAGGTACTGGAACCCCTCAGTGGTGGTGAGTAGACGGTCCGGTAGCGGTACTCCCTGCACTGCTCCCCGTGGCGTATACAAGACTGATTTATGCCAGTTGATGGTGTGGCCTGCCATTGCCCCAAAGTCTTCCAACTCTCTGAACAATTTCCCTATGGAGACCTCGGGGTTCGTGATATACAACAGTACATCGTCTGCATATAACGAAACCTTTTCCTGAGTATCCCCCGACTCGGTACACCTGAAGCCATGGATCTCTGGGTTCTGACGAATTTTGGCCGCCAGTATTTCTATAGTGAGAGTGAAAAGGAGGGGGGACAGCGGGCATCCTTGTCTGGTGCCCCGCTCCACCCGGAATTCGCGTGATAGGCACCCATTCACTCGTACCCGCGCCTTCGGCGCCGCGTAGAGCAACCCTATCCATTTCTGAAAGTGCGGGCCAAAGCCAAACCGACACAACACTGCCATGAGAAAGGGCCGGATCCACCAAATTATTGACCAACTTTTTATAGGTAAGAGAGGTAGCACTCTGTGGCATAAATTTCGTCAGTAGCCTGTCCTCTAATGGTGATGACTCTGGAAGATCTGTGCCCGGCGGAATCGCCTGGAGCAGTGCGTGACTTATCTGCACGTATCTGAATGTCTCGGTAGGGCCCAAACCATACTGTTGTTGAAGTTGGGGTAAAGCAATCACTGTGCCCTTGTCCCACAGGTCCCCCACCGTGGAGATTCCTATGCGATCCCACTGTGCAAATCCTTTACATGATCTAAGGTTACCCAACAACTTGGTATCCCACAGTGGCGTTAGTCTGGTAAGTTTACCCGCCCAGCCCAATCGCGCTTGTGCTTTGTGCCACAGTGCAGCCGTGTGTTGCGTCGGGCCGATCAGTTTCCTGACTTGGGCTTTATTATACAGGACTGAGAGCATGCAGTCTGTCCCAAGCTGTGACCAATCAGCCTTATACGCCGGATCGTCACGTGGGGCATGCACCCAGTGATTAATGATCTTAAGTTGGGCCGCCCAGTAATACAGTTGGACGTTGGGTAATGCGATCCCTCCTCCGTACCAACTCCTCACTAGCTTATCATGGGCGATACGCTCTGGGCCATTGTTCCAGAGTAAGCTGGAGACCAGCGCCGCAATCTGTTTAAAATAGTGTGGTGCAACCAAATGAGGGGTATTCTCCAAAACATATAAAAACCTGGGAAGCGCCATCATTTTGTATAAAGCCGCCCTTCCCAGCAGGGTCAGGGGCAGAGTCGCCCAGTGTTTGACATCAGCTTTCAGACGTTCTAGAGGAGGTTTTAAATTTGCACTATAGAAGTCGGTGGCGTTTCTCGTGATGTGAATACCCAAATATTTAAAGGAGGACGTCGTTAAGGCCAGGGGGCAGTCCTCCTGTAACAATGGCTCTGGGCCCCGGAGTACATATACCACAGATTTTGACCAGTTTAACGTGTAACCTGACGCCGCCCCGTGTGTGTTACAAAGCTGCAGTAAGGCAGGAATCCCACTATCAGGGTCAACCATGTAAATGAGCATGTCATCTGCATACAGGGAGATCTTATCTTCCCACCCCTCTTTCCACGTGATCCCTCGAAACAGCGGTGTAGTTCTGATCAGGATTGCCAATGGTTCGAGTACCAGGGCGAAGAGCAAGGGAGACAATGGGCATCCCTGTCTCGTCCCCCGTCTCAGTGGGAACGATGCTGAAATGTGTCCATTTGCGACCACCTGTGCCACTGGCAGTGTGTACAGCAGGCGTATCCACGCCCTAAATTTTGGTCCGAAGCCCATACGAGTAAGCACTGCGAATAGGTATTCCCATTCCACTAAGTCGAAAGCCATAGTGGCGTCGAGGGAAAGGATCACTGCTTGCTCATTGAGGAGGTGCGCGCGCGCCATCACCCCATGAACCCTCCTCAAATTCATTGCCGTGCTTCTGTGGGGCATAAAGCCCGATTGGTCAGGGTGTATCAGTGTGTGAAGATGTTGTGTAAGACGGCTGGCCAGGATCTTAGCTAGGATTTTCGCCTCCACATTAAGCAGGGAAATGGGGCGGTAGGAGGTGCACGCAGTCGGTGGCTTACCCGGTTTAGGAATAGCCACTATGGTGGCAGTGCGTTGGTCAAGCGGCAGAGTCGCCCTATCAAGGCTGTCCTGGTACATGTTCAGCAATGGTTTACTTAGCACGGGGGCTACTGCCTTATACCATTCCACAGGCAGGCCATTGGGGCCCAGCGCTTTACCAGTCTGCAAATTTTGGATCGCCAATTGAATTTCTTCTTCTGAAAGATCAGTATCTAAGTCTTGTTGTGTCTCTTGTGTGAGTGCAGTGATGACGATATTCTCCAGGGAAATCATCGCTGTCTGTGCAGTGACGTCACGGTCTGGGGTGTATATGTCTTGGAAGTGTTCCGCCAGAGTATGTACGATCTGTTCAGGGTGTGTCTGTAGTTGACCATCGTGTGTGTACAGCTTTTGTATGCCTCTGTTGCTACCTCCTCTCTTGTCCAGCCATGCCAGCATTTTCCCGGCCTTGTCCCCTACATCATACACCCTATGAAGCGTATTTGCCTGTTGAGTTTGGACGGTCGTTTTGAGGTGATCATGGTATTGCTGTTGGCGGAGCTGCAGCAAGTGTGTCGTTTTCGGCGTGGGGTTCGACATGTGAGTAATATTTGCGGTGTGGAGTGTGAGTTCCAGTTCTGTGAGCTCTCGTCTAGAATCCCGTTTATGACCCGTAATTGCTGCTATCGCCTCCCCCCTCAGGACGGTTTTATAGGCCTCCCAAAGGATAGAGGGCGAAGAGACGGTCCCCTCATTTTCGGTAAAGTATTGCACAGTCGCCCGCTTAAGCTTTTTCCGTATCTTAGGGATTTTTAAATAATTGGGATACAGTGGATAGGTTCTCGCACTCCTCTTTCCCTTGGTGGTAAGCGATAAGGATATCGGAGAATGGTCAGATATACCCCTCGGCAGAATTTCCATTTTGTCCACTAATCCTAAACCCACCCCTAGGAATAAAAAATAATCTATCCGTGAAAGGCTCTTATGTACAGCAGAGTAGTATGTGAAATGTGAGGTCGTTGGGTTCAAATGTCGCCATACATCAGTAAGGCCCATCGCCTCTACAAAGTCGGGAAGTGTGGCAGAACCACCCGGGCGAGTACGCACGGGTAAGGTGTCCAGTGCTGGGTCCATTACGGCGTTAAAGTCTCCCCCAATTATTGTATCCCCCTCCGGGAGGTCTAGGAGAAATTTACCAAGTGCAGGCAGCGCTGCTGAGTGAAGCGCCGGGGGGAATGTACACCGAGACCACATTCAGAGGCCGACCCTCCCACTGTCCATGCAACGCCCCGAAGCGACCCTGGTCGTCTAGTTTGTGTCCCCCTACAAGAAAGGATGATGTTTTTTTCATGAGTATCCCAGTGCCCCTGGAGCCCAATGTAAATTCCGAATGCACCGCCATAACATATCCCCGCCTGTTGAGTGCTTTACATGTGGACCCTGCAAGGTGTGTTTCCTGGAGCAACGCCAGGTCAGGTCTCTGACGCTTGACCGCCTGCAAGACTAGACCTCTTTTAATTTTATCTCCCAAACCCCGAACATTCCAGGTCAACACACGTAAGGGAGGCACATCAGTTATCGCTGGCGCGCCCTCATTGGACGCCGCTTGTACCTGTTGAGCCATCGGGTCGCATAATCATTGATACGGGCGACCGGTAGCCGACATCAATCCAGATGTGGCACCGTGTGATAGTGTACCATAATTGTGTGGCTTGCAGCAGTGTGGTGTACCATAGAGTAGACATGATGACAAAATACAACAACTTTAACAATGAAACAACCCCTCCAACCCCCCGCCCTGCTCCCCTGCTCCACGGACCGTTCCCCGCCCGCTTCCCCAACTTGTCAGAGTGCTTTTCCCCATTCCCAACTATGTTACTTGCTCGTGGGGTTGGCGAGTCTCCTGTAGGCACCGGCTAATGCCCACCCTACTCAGCTTAACCAACTCCAGGGCCTTGTGTTGCACATAAATTGTCACCTGTAAAGTTCACCTCTAGATCGAAGCCAGCTGTCCAGAGTCAAGAGGGTCCCTTTCCAGATCAGAGTCCAGTCCGGAAGCCTCCGCTTGGTGTGAAGGTCGAGCACTCTGGTCGTCCGCCTGCTTGTCGTTGCGATGATTTGGCCGTTCTCTGTGCGGACGCTGTTGCTGCCCTGCCTGTCTCCATCCGTCGAGCCAGTCTCGCACCACTTCTGGCGTATCAAAGAACCACGCTTTTCCATCGGCCACAATACGCAATTTGGCGGGGAACAACATTGAATATTGCAAGCCCTTGTCCCGCAGTGCTTTCTTTACCTCCGTGAAGGACTTCCGGCGCCTGGCAACCTCCGCCGTATAATCCGGAAAGAAGGCCAGAGTAGAGTTTTGGATCTTGACCGGTGGAGAAACTCTTGCCGACTGCAAGATGGCGTCCCTGAAGTTAAACAATCTAGCCAATACAGGCCGCGGTGTCGCACCCGGCTTGGGCGTTCCACCCCGGACCCGGTGCGCTCTCTCAACGGAGAAAAAATGGGACAGACCTTTAGGCTGCAGTTTATTTTTTATGAGGTCCTCGACATAGAGGTCCATGGCTCCTTTCCCTTCTGTTTCCGGTAGGCCAAGAATGCGTACGTTGTTCCTGCGGGAACGCCCTTCTTGGTCGTCCAGCTTGTCCCGTAACATTTTCGTGACTTTTTCCATACGCTCCATTGCCACTTGTAGGTCTGAAGTGTCCTGAATAAGTGATTTAGTAACCACTTCAACTTGAGAAACCCTCTCGGTGATTTTCTGAAAGTCCGCCCTCAGCAGAGTGACCTCAGAGGAAATGGAGCCCACCGTTGTTTGTACCTCCGAAAGGGTTTTCATAATGTCCTCCAGTGTCACTTTTTTGGTGCCCTCCACGTCCGGTGCTGCACCCGAGGAGTGCCGGCCGCCAACTTGCGAGTGTCCCTGTTGGCTATAAGCAAACTTGTCCAATTTCGCCTGCGTCGACGAGCTTCTGGTCCCTTTGCCCGCCATGATGCGAGGCCGTGTGTTCCCAGGATGTTGCTGCCTCGGGAGCCCTGGCGCTAACTGGGTGGTAGCTGCGTCTGGCACAAGTCTCCTCCGTACTCCGTCGCTGCGACAGTGCCGCCCCAGGGAACTGATCAAGATCCGACCGTTGTGTGGGGCCCGTAGGCCGACGACTGTATCAAGGGCAGCCTCGACGGTAGTTTCGCTGTGCCGCTTCGTATCCAGTAGGTGCTCACTCTTGGTCTCGGGCGTCCGAGGCGGGTAAACTTTGACTCCAAAATGGCGCCCAACAAGGTCCCAAGGGGCCGCCCTTCTTGTGGAAGTGTTCTCAGTTCACCCACCGCCTTGGTTCTCTGGGGTGTTTACGGCTTAAGTCGCCGCTCTCAATCACTGTTCTGGACGGCCCCACAAAGTCCTTCAGCAGCAGATGGTTAATGCCGTCCGTCCCACGGGGGGCCGGTCGTCGCCACTGTGTTCAGCCCAGGAGGGTCGCACTTCCGTCAGGGTGGACGGATAATCCAGGCCGGGGTCTCCCTCTCGTTGTAGGCCTCACCGCGCACTAGTTGAAAAGTGCAGTTCTCGACAACCGATTTTCACCAGGGTTAGATCAGGAGGTGCAGCTTCGGTTCCTGAGTAGGTGCCGCCGCTTCGGGCAGGCTTTGCGACGGATTAAGTTACCGGATTTTACAGAAGGCCGTTATGCCGTGAGGAGCTCCCACTTCACGCTGCCGCCATGCTTGGCCGCTAGCCACGCCCCCCCACTACTACATGTTTTGTTGTCCATTTATAAGTAGGATGAGCTAAGGGGGCGGGGTGGGGATTGGGTTTTGTTCCCCTTTTAGGTTCCTTATATGTTAATTGAGTAATGATATATAGTCACAATACAACTGGACAATATGTCTGATTTATGCATGATGTGCTGCCCTCAAATTCAAGGTACTAAAATGTAATTCATGGCTAGGTCTCCTCGTGGATCTGCATTCTATATTGTCACAATTCCGTCTGGGGGGGGATGCACAGTCTGCTTATGTACTGTAATGTTTTCTGCAATAAAATGTTTTTAAAAAACATATATTGTTAAAATACACTTTTATAGTTTTCTCTTTTCACCAACTAAAAATATGGATAATTTTTTTTTAAGATGTGCCAAAAATAAATAATGGTAGATGCAGGCCAGGAGCCCTAAATATAAGTCATGTTGTATTTTCTGGAGATTCATTTCCCCTGCATGTTTTTTTCTCACTCTTCCATCCTTCTCTGGAGACACTCACATTTTGTGTCTAATTGACTAGAATGGATCTCAAGACATAAGTGAAAGGATCACTGGTTATACCTTGGCCGGTGTCATTTAGCGGTGCTCTGTGGTGGCACAGTGTTCTTCTTGATATCTGCATTGCCATCTGTTTAAAACATTTTGGATGACAGTCTGAATATAGAAGATGATTTCAAGGTTCTTTGAATCTAAAGGGTAAATTGATATTAACTAGAATCCAAATTACATCTAGTGTAGAAATGCTCCGAATGTGTCCTCAATTACAAATGGCAATGGGAGTGTAAATTATAATTTGTATGTGTGTTTGTATTCATCACTATGGGTGGTGCTTTCTCTACACATCATTGTAATTCCCTATGTCCATTGTTTTTAATGTATGTTGTAGGTATGTAATTGTAAAAAAATAAACTTTTGCCAGTCATCAAATTTATATTGTCTAGTGACCAAAGGGATGAGAATCAAACCTTCCATAGCCTTTATAATGTTGTACCTGTGTCTTCCTCTAGGCAGTGGAAGTTGCCAGTAGTCACAGCAGTGGTAGCAGCGAGGAGCTGCAAAGTGGGAAAATGAAGGCCTTCCTCTCCCTGGCTCGTTTTTCTGATGCTCAGTACCAAAGGATTGAGAATTACATGAAGTCTTCAGAGTTTGAAAACAAGCAGGCTTTGCTTAAAAAAGCCAAGGTGGAAGTTGGCTTAATGCGGGAGCACAAGGTCCAGATGAACAGGTATTCCAGTACGCTAATTACGAAGAACACTCATAACCAAGCAGTACAGTGCAGTGTTCTCTCTAGGTTCAGTATAAAGAATTTTTGGGCATGTCTCTGGTTTGCAACAAATATACACTGCAAACACTGATGCATTGAGCTGAATTGAGAGTTCTTTGGCCCCAATGTCTAACTTACCAGCTTTTTATATATTTGACAAGACTTGCTTTTCATACACAGTTATTTTCTCAACTTCTAATGAAGCTTTCAGTTCTTCATGGATGGTTGCCCAACACTGTAAATTGTGAGATTTGCCTCTTCCCCCCTCAATCCTGTGTGTGCAGCTAACATCCTAATGCCAAAAGCATGTATTTCTTTCAGCTCACTTTCTATATTTTGTATGACCTCATTCTAATTCCAAAGGAATAACTTTTGCTACTTTGCTATTTGTGGCTGGCCCCTTAAAGTCCTGCATGTATTTTACTTCCTATATAATGACTAACCATTTTTCTTCCTGTTATTTTTAATGGGCTTTCCTTCGCTAATTGTAAATCTACTTGGATCAGTACTTGATTGTGTTAGAGGAGACGACTGAAATGGAGGATGATCAAGAGTTATTTGCGGAGCTACAAGAGGATTTTGGAAAATGTTTATCAGACCTTGGATAAAAGTGGATACCATATTGAATAGGTCATTTTTTCCCAAACTATGAAGCATGACCCACCGATGGGTCTCTGGCTGATTTATGGTGGGTCAGGAAAATCCAAGCAGTAAAGAAAGATGCCTTTAAATTCTGTATCTGATAGAGACATCTAGGTGCAGATTTCTTACCTTTAAATTTCCCGGGCATCAGATTGGATCCAGAAGATTTTTGCATGAGCAGTACCCATGCATGCAGGTAGTTGCCGTTGGTTGCCTCTGTGGGCGGCGTCCGTGCTGGAAGTTTCGTCCTCGTCACCTATCTAAGAGCCACCTTGGTGCGCTGATGTCAGTTCTTTTCTTTCCGCTTCATTTAGCGTTGATCTGGCAAAAGAGCTACCCCTCTGACAGTTTTTGACAGAATTCCTTCAACATTTTGTCAAATTCTTTTTTGAGGAATTTTTCCTCCAGGTAGTGTTGAGGGATGTCTTTAAGAAACACAGGGTTTATACCACGTGGTGCCTGTCATCGCGCTATGTCTGTTACGGACCCACACCTTGTGTGTCTCTGTTGTCTCAAGCGTGACCACAACTCCACGTCATCTTGGATTGCCGGGCAATGGCACCTAAGGTTTTGAGAGAGTGGTCCCAGAAGCTGCTAGCGGCCCGGTAGGTGGCACAGCGGCACACGACTCCTAGGAGATCTCAGTCCCGACCGTTGGGGAGGTCACATAACTGCTCCTGCCACAAAGTCATTGGGGCATTCAGGTAAGAGGCTCTAGAATATAAGAAGTCGAAGCCTGCTTCAACTTCTTCTCATGTCATGTCATGTCATGTCATGTCATGTCAAAAGTTTTTATATAGCGCAGCTTATCACCGTTAGGTCTCAAGGCGCTTGCAGCAAAAACGGTTGACCACGTGTGAGGCTTAGTTAGATGTGCCGAGGTTATTTTGGAAAAAGCCAGGTTTTGAGAGTTTTGCGGAATTGTTTGTGTTCAGTGATGGATAGAAGGTGGGGGGGGGGGGGGTAATCATCTGTCTGCCGACGAAGGAACATCGGCGTTCAAGACACAGTTCTTCAGAATTGTTGCCAGGGCTGACTCCAAGCACCCCAGCTTTTACAGGAGCTGCAGTGAGCCCTGCTCAGGTTAAAGAATTTTATGAAGACATGCGCAGCATATTTGAGCGGACCAACCCCTCTGGCTCGTTTGGGCCCGTGGAGTCAGAGGGGGCTTCATCTCGTTCCGTGCCGGCAACTTGGGCCTCGGTTCTAATGGGTCCCATGGATCTGGACCTGCATCGGTCATGCCACAGTGAGACTAAAACAAAGCGGACAGTGGAACCTTCCTTGTACATGCACCTAACCAAGATTACCCCAAAGGTAAGTACCCCTTCTATTCTAAGCGGGGGTTTGTGTGCACTCCGAATGACCACCCACCATCACAGTTCTACATAGAACTTAAGATAGTTTCATACATACGCTCAGAAGCACCACATATAGAATTTGTGAAAGATATTTATCACAAAACTTATTACAAAGACGATGCAAGTAATGTCCAAATTTTTTAGAAAAAAATCCACTTTATTGTTCCATTTATTTTCAAGAACAGCCGACGCGTTTCGTCCCAAAAGGGACTTCTTCAGGGCGTGAAAGATGAATATGGGTGAAGTAGCTGCTCATATAAGATAAATAGCAGTTGGATTTGTTGGTGGAAGTAATATCGTCCGTACCAATAACTGAATGGATGTGGTGAAGTATATCTGATCACTTTTTTGGAGGAGAGAGGATCCCTGGTCAAGAAAATTGAAGGGTAGGCTTATAGTGAAGACTGGTATCCCAAGATGTTAGTCAGATCGACATTTTCAATTGAATCCGGGAGCCTTCCCTCTGACCACGGCCGATTCTTGGGAGCACGGAGTGTGCTCGATCAGTCTCCACCGCCGATAGGCGTTCCTCCAGTCTGTATAGCACCCATGCCACAGTGACCTACACCAACGCCAGCCTCATTTTCATCCACAAATCTGACATGGAAACCGAACGGCATCGATCTATGCCTATTCCAGTGCCGACAGGACCCACGTGTCCTGGATCAGCACCTGAGCCCTATTCTGGAGGAACAATGGGAGGGGCCAATGGACCCTTTAGAATACCAGTTAGAAGGTCAGGAAGGTATGTACTGGTGTGAGGAACTCGAAGCCAGTGATCTGGACACATCCCCAGATACTTGTGTGCTTTCTCTCCCTACCGTGGAGGTAGCATATTCAATGGTGGTGAAGAAGACAGCTGAGTTAGAGTTGCTGTCTCCACTCCCACCTCCTCCCCTCCTCAAACGGCAGTGTTGCCCAATTTCCCGGAGTACCCAACGCCGGGATGGATCTGTCAGCCTTCATGCAGGCTATTGTGGATGTATTTAGGAAGGCGGCTATCCCTTCTAGGGTGCCTTTGGCCCCATTGGACATATTACCAGCCCATATGGCCTAATTCCAGGGATGCCCTTGATGTCATACAGATTCTATGCAGTGTTGTCCTGATCTTTTGGGCCCCTGCACACCCACCGGCTTCGAGATTGGTGTCAGTGGAAACATTGGCTTTGATCAAGTGTGACCCTACACCGAGTCCAACCCCCCTTACCCTCCCCCACCCTCCCCACCCCAAAGATGTCAACTTTTCACTTGGTAATTAGAAAAGCAGCCCACGGTCTTTGACCTATCAGAACCTGCACTGAAGCAAAGAACTATAAACCTCAAGGATATCTTACAGGTGTCGCTGTCCACATTGCTTCCATTCAGCAAGGCTTTCAGGGATTCCTTTGAAGGAGCCCTGGGCAAAATAATCCTTTTGCCCGACAGTTAACATGAATATTGGTCACTGGTACACACCAGAGCCAGGTAATCTGGCCATCCTAAACATTCAATCAATCATAGTATTTGTAGAGAGCGCTACATAGCTGCGAGGGTCTCATGGCGCTGATGGGAGGGGCGTGCTGCTACTGCTCGAAGAGCCAGGTCTTGAGGAGTCTTCTGAAGGTGAGTAGGTCTTGGGTCTGACGTAGGTGGGTAGGGAGGGTGTTCCAGGTCTTGGCGGCGAGGTAGGAGAAGGATCTGCCACCGGAGGTCGTTCTTTGGATGCGGGGGACAGTGGCGAGGGCGAGGCTAGTGGAGCGGAGCTGTCGGGTGGGGGTGTAGAAGCTGAGTCTGCTGTTCAGGTAGGCTTGTCTGGCGTTGTGTAGTGCTTTGTGTGCGTGGTTGAGGAGCTTGAAGGTGATCCTCTTGTCGACGGGGAGCCAGAATAGGTCTCTCAGGTGGGGGGTGATGTGGATGCGGCGGGGACGTTGCCGATCAGTCGGGCGGAGGCGTTTTGGATGCGTTGTAGTCGTCGTAGGTGTTTGGCTGGGATTCCTGTGTAGAGTATGTTGCCGTAGTCTAGTCTGCTGCTGACGAGGGCCTGTGTCACCGTTCTTGTTTCAGTCGGAATCCACTTGTAGATCCTGCTGAGCATGCGGAGGTTGTTGTATCAGGAATAGGAGACAGCGTTGACCTGTTTAGCCATGGAGAGGGAGGAGTTGATGATGAATCCTAGGTTGCGTGCATGGTCGGTGGATGTTGGTGCTGCTCCCAGTGTGGTCAGTTACCAGGACTCGTCCCAGGCTGAGGGGGTGGGTCAGAGGATGAGTACCTCCGTCTAGTCCGAGTTCAGCTTCATACGGCTGTTCCTCATCCAGTCGGCGACGGCCTTCATTCCTTCGCGGAGGTTTGTTTTGGTGGTGTGTGGGTCCTTGGTGAGGGAGAGGATGAGCTGGGTGTCGTCGGCGTCAGAGATGATGTTGAGGTCGTGATGGCGGGCCACTTGTGCGAGGGGGGCCATGTAGATGTTGAACAGTGTCGGCTGAGGGACGAGCCCTGGGGGACGGCGCAGATGATTTTGGTGGCTTCGGATCGGAAGGGCGGGAGGCGGACGCTCTGGGTTCTGAAGGAGAGGAAGGACGTGGTCCAGTCCAGGGCCTTCCCTTGGATTCCGGCTTCTAAGAGGCGTGTCTTTAGATTGCGATGGCAGACCGTGTCGAAGGCGGCTGACAGGTCCAGGAGGATAAGGGCTGATGTTTCGCCATTGTCTAGTTGGCGTCTGATGTCATCTGAGGGCTGTCTCAGTGCTGTGGTTTCGTCTGAATCCGGACTGGAAAGGGTCCAAGATGTTGTTGTCTTCCAGGTGGCGGGCCAAATGTCTGTTGACGATTTTCTCGATGACCTTTGCTGGGAACAGTAGCAGGGAGATGGGCCGGAAGTTCTTGAGGTCCTTGGGGTCTGCCTTGGGCTTCTTGAGGAGGCCGTTGATTTTGGCGTGTTTCTAGCTGTTTCGAAGGAGATGTTGATGACCTTCCGTAGTTGGGGTGCGATGGCTGCGTCTGCTTTGTTGAATATGTGGTGTGGGCATGGGACTGACGGAGATCCTGAGTGGATGGAGTTCATGACCTTGCGTGTCTCGTGGTCGTTGACGTTGGACCAGGAGGCCAGCGGATGGCGCTGTTCACAGGGGAGGTGGGGTCTGGCATAGTCGGGGCGGTTGTGGTGTTAAAGCTGTCGTGGATGTCAGTGATCTTGCGGTGGAAGAAGATGGCTAGTGAGTCGCACAGTTCTTGAGAGGGTGGGATATCGTTGGCGCTGGGGTTGGAGAGTTCCCTTACGATGCTGAAGAGCTCTTTGCTGTCGTGTGCGTTGTTATCCAAGCGGTCTTTGAAGGAGGATCTCTTGGCTAATCTGATGAGGTGGTGATGTCTTCGGGTTGCGTCCTTGTGGGCTGCGTGGTTGGTCGGTGTGCGTTTGTGGAGCCATATTTTCTCCAGTTTCGGGAATGCGCGTTTGGAGGTCTGGAGTTCGTTGGTGAACCAGGTGGCTCTCTTGCTTGCGTGGTTGTTGGAGGGTTTCTTGAGCGGGGCGAGGGTGTTGGCGCAGTCGTCGATCCACTGTCTGAGGTTGCGAGCTTTGGTGTCTGGGTTAGTGGGGTCGGTTGGTGAGGTTCTGGGTGAGGGTGGTGATCAGCCGGTCTTTGGTGACTTAGCATGCTGTTGGGTACGGTGGTGTGTGGTTGGTTTCTTGAAGGTGAAGTGGATGCATCGGTGGTCGGTCCAGTGGAGTTCGGTGGTGTGGTTGAAGGCGACGTGGGTGCCTGTGGAGAAGACGGGGTCCAGCGTGTGGCCGGCGGCGTGGGTGGGTGCGGTGACGAGTTGTCTGAGGCAGAGGTTGGCAAGGTTATCGATCAGGGTGGCGGAGTTGGCGTCGTCGTTGTTGTTCTCGAGGTGGAAGTTCATGTCCCCGAGGAGGATGTAGTCCCTGGAGGCGAGTGCTTGGGTGCTGGCGAGGTCGGCGATGGAGTCGCTGAACTGGGCTTGGGGTCTGTAGATGAGTGTTCCTCTGAGGGTGGTGTTGGGGTCGGTGTGGATCCGGAAGTGCAGGTGTTCGGCAGCGTTGAGGGTGACGTCTGCGTGGGTGGACTTGTGGACGATGGCTATTCCTCCTCCGGTTCCATTGGGACGATCCCTGCGGGTGATCTTGTAGCCGTCCTGGATGGCTATGGCGATGTCGGGCGCCAAGGAGTCGTTCCACCAGGTCTCGGTCAGAAAGGCCACGTCTGGGGCGGAGGTGTTGGACAGATCCCAGAGCTCGATGACGTGTTTGCGTGCAGAGCAGGTGTTGACGAGTATGCAGCGGAGGTGGTTGGATCCAGTCTCTGAAGGTTTGGTGGTTCTGTCGCAGGTGTAGCTGCAGGTGCCGCAGGAGAAGGGTCCGTGGGTCAGTTTTGGGGCTGCCTGGAAGCAGGTGTGGTTTCGGCCGGCGTTGAGTGCGTGGAGGCTGCTGGCGTCGTAGTGGAGTCTGGTGTAATGGCGTTCGCGGGGTTCTGGCGCTGGGCGCCAACTGGCGCAGACGGGCCTGCCTTTGGCGCGGCCGCTGCACGCGGTTGCGCAGCTGCCTCCATTTGAAGGGTAGCTGGGAGGGCGTAGTAGCTGGGAGGTGGGAGGCAGGGGTTAAGCGAGTGGGTGTGGGGCGGGGCCGCAGGGGCAGCAGTGGCGGGAAAGCGGCTGTGAGCAGGGGGGCGAGGGAAAAAACGGCGCCCAGGAACCCAGGAATGGGCAGCAGGAATGTCTGATTCAGGAGTGAGGGTCAGGCACAGGGGCTGGTGCAGCTGCAGCGGGGGGGAGCGACCTACCAGGCCAGGCGAAGGTCAGGGGTCGCTCTCCTCACCACACGCTGTCTCCAGATTTAAAGGAGCGGGGGGCGGAGTAGCTGGGAGGCGGGAGGCAGGGGTTAAGCCAATGGGCGCAGGGGTGGGGTTGCAGGGGCAGCAGCGGCGGGAAAGCGGGCTGTGAGCAGGGGGGAGCGAGGGAAAAAACGGTGCCAAGGAATGTCTGAGGCAGGAGCGAGGGTCAAGCACAAGGGCTGGTACAGCTGCAGCGGGGGGGAGCGACCTACCAGGCCAGTCAAAGGTCAGGGGTCGCTCTCCTCACCGCGCGCTGTCTCCAGATTTAAGGGAGCAGGGGGGGCGGAGGAGCTGGGAGGTGGGAGACAGGGGTTAAGTGAATGGGCGCGGGGGCGGGCCGTAGGGGCAGCAGCAGCGGGAAAGCGGGCTGTGGGCAGTGGGGGCGAGGGAAAAAACTGCGCCCAGGAATGGGCAGCAGGAATGTCTGAGGCAGGAGCAGAGGGTCAGGCACAAGGGTTGGCGCAGCTGCAGCAGTGGGGGGGGTGGGGGGGGGGCGACCTACCAGGCCAGGCAAAGGTCACTCCTCATTCACTCCTCACCGGAAAGTTTGGTAGTATTGAGTGCCTCCTCAACAGAATACAGTCCTGGTGCTTTTCTAACACATCCTCCTAATAGGTATCCAAATTCTGGAAGCCATAGGGGAAAAAGGCTTTTCTGATGGATGCTTTTAACTGTAGAGTCCTTAACTTTTGATTATTTCCCAAGCATCAGTCTGGATCTGGAAAATTATCATTATACTAAGGAAGTGGCAATGAGAGCTACATAAAAGCACCACCCATTCACACTCACAGCAGTTCCTTTCTGTCTGCACCACCAGATGCTGATTAGGAGATGCCACTCGTGTTTACGCAAGACCATTTCATGAAAAGAAAATCTTTCAACTACCAGTGTGCTTGGGAAATGTCACCCTTTAAAACTAAAGGGTTCACATCTTGTAAGGACTGTCACAAGCAAATGTCTGTGACAGATCCCCATCAGATTTGTCATTTGGTTCCTGCTGTCGGAACTCAACCCTACGACCTATAAAAACTGTACCTTAATGAATTCAAAGGCCATTCTGGACTGTGAGGCAAAGCTATACGATTCATCCCAGAACAACCAGACTTTCTGGGTCCCTTAGCGGCATCACAGCAAATCCTCTATTCCTGCAAAACTATACTACGTCTTTTTGGCACGCTGCTGGCTCCCTCTGCTGCACTACGAAGAACAAAGAGGGAAGTTAAGAGGTAGTGCCCAAAAGGAACACCAGAGGTGGAAACATCCTGTTCTAGAAATGTTTCATAAACAACAAGATCCACCCTTAGATACACTTATGGAATATAATGTACTCACAGGTCATGTGCGTTTCCTACAGTGGTTGGAAGCACATAGTGTTTCTTTAAATACCCATCACACACCAAAATGGCCCTTGGTGTCATGCTTCATCATAGGGGTCTTCCCGCCCCGCTGCAGGACGGGGCGTGCTACAACCTACGACTACGTGGGAGCACTGATATTCAGAACTATGTGTGGTGTAGGAATAAGTGAGAAGAAGGGTCAGGGGTGAGTGAAAAAAGTGAGTTTAAAAAATACCTAGCTCCTGTGGACTAGAAAATTGAATATCACTTAGAGCTGGTACTATTAAAAACGTGGGTCGGAAGTATACTGCTTTAATGACCGATCTTTCCTGTGTATGTCAACATTTTTCGAAGCTCAAGGCTTCTTCTTCAGGACAGAATAAAGATCCCTTCTTTTCTCACTTAACTCTCGGTACAATGTCGGTTAAGTTATGAAAATCAATGTGATATATGTACAAGTGAAAAAAAGGCAAATTAGTCATGCACACGATACAGTACCCACTAGGTATTCTATATGGCAATTTGTTTTTTAAGGAGACACTGCCCCATGAGCCTTAGAACGGGGGAAAGGGTTCCTATAGTCGCACTTCAATCAAGGACACTGCCTCGCCAAGGTATCGCTTCCCCACGGCTCCGTCTGGCCCCTCCTGGCCCCAATGAATCGGAAGTACCTCCACCTTCAACTCCATCAGCGTGTCTGCCCTCAGCTGTAGCTGGAACTTGTGGACCAATTTGGAGGCCCACACCGGCTAGGCTGCTGACATCGGTCAGGGCGCCACAACCCACTCCAGAACCTGGAGCATAGAAGTCAAAGCCAGACGAAGAAGCACATCCAATAGCACTCTCTGATTCTGAGCTGACTCAGCTTTCAGCCTCTGTTCTGTATCTCAGTGAGGACAACTCCAAGGCTGCTTGGATTAATAACCACCTGCATCCAGCTGGTCGAGCATTCCAGGTGGCATATGCATGCTCTACAGCGTGATCTCAAGTCGGTAAAGCATTAGGGGGATCTCTCCGACCACAACCATATTTCAAAGGTGACTGCAACTGACCTGCAGTGGTGGCTACTGGACTGTGATTGTGTCGGCCAAAGCCTAAATTGGTAACCAATTCATTGCTTCTGGTTTGTGGATGCCATCTGAGAGAGTTGGAGATCAGAGGCATCTGATCTTTGATGGAGGCCCAGTTCCATATCAACTTCCTGGAGTTGCGAGCCAAATCTATTTGTAGTGGAAAGCCTTCTTGTCATCATCAAAGGTAGGCTAGTGAAGGTACTCATGCCACCTGGAATGCCTGACCAGCAGGATGCAGGAGGCTATCAATCCCAACAGCTTCAGTGAGATCCAGGATTAGGTTTCTTTTTCAAAAGCACCCAACTAGATCAGCATCCCCTCTTTATAATTTAAATATCTCACTCGTAAATAGAATGAAATTTGAAAAAATATAATTTAAATTAACTTAATAAAAGTATAGTATTTTAAATAAATTACTTCCCACCCTTTCACTTATATAACTTTCATAAACCACACTTACTATTTCTTCAGCATCTCCCGAGCTGTCCTCCTGATCCATCTCAGGTTCCCCAAGAACACTTGCGGATCATGCAATAGGAGGTAGAAATTGTGCTGCAGAAAAGGGGCAATAAAACAGGCGCTCGAGCAAGAACTGCGCTCCCAAGAAGAATGGTGCTCTGCACCCAATCCTCGATTTAAGGGTTCTGAATTATTTCCTCAGGAAGGACAACTTCAGTGTGCTGTCTTTGGCTCTGGTTTTTATTGGAACTGGATGGTGTCCTTATACTTGCAGGGCACATACTTTCACATTCCAATCCTGTAATCTCTTAAGAAGTGGTCTTTGGTGTGTACTGCCAATTACCAATTCAGAGTACTACCTTTTGGCTTGACTTCAGCACCTTGAGTCTTTACAAAGGTGACGGCAGTGGTGGGAGCCAACATTTCAGAGCCAGTTTCAGATGGTCTGGAACATGCTCTTGCCTGGATGTCTAGCTGATCAAAGTCAAATTGCCTGACATGGTGATCCATCATTTGCAGTCAGTATTTTTCAGCTAATCACCCAAAATCTCACCTGGAACGCTCTCAGCACTTCCTGTTCCTTGGCTGATACTGGTTATCATCTCGCTCAGAACTTTCACTCCTCTGCAAAGGATTCAGAAAATTCAAGAAATGATTCAGAAGTTTAGGTGGGAGCTCAAATCCCAGTCCTGTTGTTTGTGAATTTGCTCAGTCTGTTGCCTTCCTGCATCCTCCTGATCGCTCATGCATAGTGCCACACGAATTCTCTGCATTGGTACCTTCACAGGCACGACAGATCACATATCTAGAGCAATAACCCTGTTTGATGCCCAGGAAGTCATGGGGGATAGGATGGCCATGATTCTGCTCGACGCAGAAAAAGCTTTTGACCGGGTGAAGTGGAGCTTCCTCTGGAAGATTTTGGCTGGGAGGGGGTTTGGTCCAAATATTGTTAGGGCTATTAAAGCTATGTATACTGACCCAGAAGCGACAATTACGGTAATGGGAGAGAAAACACAAGTTTAAGATAAGTAGAGGGACACGGCAGGGCTGTCCCTGCTCCCCCATATTATTTGCTCTATATATCGATCCGCTTATTCAGAAGATTCTAGAGAACCCTAGAATATCCCCTGTGATTTACAATGGTTATGAAAACAAGATTTTAGCCTATGCCGATGACCTGGCGGTTATCACAACAGACCCGCAGCTAGCACTCCCAGAACTGGTACAGATGGATAAACTGTTTGGTAAAGGCTCTGGATATCTCCTGAATGAATCTAAAACCCAGATAATTTTCTCTAGAAACATATCAAGACCCGACCCTAGGTATGTTGATTCTTCTTTATATTTAGGGGTTAAGATAAATGCTACAGTGGGTAAGATAGTGGAAGAGAACTATCCTCCCCTTATTAAATCCATAGAGGCAGAACTGAAAAGGATGGATGCCCTTCATCTTTCGCTGGTCGGGAGAGTAAATGATGTAAAAATGGCGATATTCCCAAGTGTGCTTTATCTTTTTAGAGCAATTCCCCTATATATTGAGGAGAAAATTCTGAAGCAACTAGAATCTGTCTTTATCAAGTTCATATGGCAGTATGGCAAGGTTCGACGCTCAACGACCCTTATGTCTCTTCCGTGGGAAAGGGGTGGGATGGCACTTCCGAACTTGAGACTATATCATTGGACCTGTCTCCTAACCCAGATGTCAATTCTGTTTCAATCTGATACTGATGCAATTATTGTAGACAACCAGGGTCCCCCTTCCATCTTTCAATTACTAATGGGGGAGAAAGCTTTGGGATTACTGTTAACCGAACTGGAATATAGGTTTTATAGAAAGGCACGATTTAAGGTCCTGCTTGGTGCATGGTATGTTTGGAAATCAATTTTAAAAAAAATTCATATTCCTAAAGTCAATCTGTCTCTTCTCTTGTTTAACTCTAGCCTTTTTCCTCATTTAAACAATGACGGGATACTGAAAGTCTGGAAGGATTTAGGGGTTAAGACTATTGGAGATCTAATGGTAGGAGATAGGATAAGCGGGTTTGAGGACATGCAAAGGAGATATGGCCTCCCCTCAAATCATTGGCTTATATATGGCCAAATTTCCGTCATTTTACAGGCTTGTAGACCAAAGCTCAAACCCCTTGTAGATTTTCCTGTGGTTGAAGGTATGAGAAGAAGATGTAGGAAGATTAAAGATACGTACAACATGTTGGTGTCCAGATTACAGGACGATGTAGGAAAAGTGGAAAGTGATTGGGCAATTAAATTGGGAAACCCGGATGTAGATTTGGACCTAGCATTAATCTTGAACAAAAAGATTTTTCGGGCGTCCAATTTACGAGCACAACACTTTAAAACAGTCTTTAATCTATACCATACACCGGCTAAATTATTTGCCTGGGGTGTCAAGAATGATGATTGTTGCCCAAGATGCGATAAGGGACAAGCTGACCTAATACATATGTTCTTTACATGTGAACGATTGACCCCTGTCCTGGATGGAATAACAAAATTCTGGGAGGGGCTGCTAGGTCATAAGATCGATCTATCCCCAACACTAATGCTATTTGGCTCAGATTCTAAACTGGTTTTACCAGATGACGAGGCTGCTTTGGTTTTTATGTCGGTTGCCGTACTTAGAATTATTATTTCGGCCGGTTGGAAGGATGTAACAGCCCCGTCTTTTCAGATGTGGATCTCTAGATTCTTGGCTATTTACAATATTGAGTCTAGCCTTTATGAATTTAAAGGCGCTAAAAAAAGAGAAATGGGAAGACGATTATGGGCCCCGGTTAAGAAGTGGATGGACGATAGAATAAGAATCTGAAATGTACTGTATTGCTATATTTATTGATTGATTTTTTATACAATTTTTTACCTCCACATTACATTACAATACTGTGTTCTTTAATTGTTCATATATGTATCAGATGTTCTTAAACCTTGCATATGGTAATGTATTTATGTATTTCCTTATTGCACCATGAACTCCAATAAAAAAAAAAAAAAAAAAAAAAAGGTACCTTCACAGGCAGTGGTTCCAACCTCAAGGAGATCTGAAAGAATCCATTGTGATCTCCAGGGACGCTGCAGCAGAGTTGGCCTGTTGGGAATGGAAAGACAAACTGATACAAGGAAGACCTTTCAGCTCTCCTCCAACAGTGGCTACATTTGTAACGCACACTTCGACCCTACGATGGGGAGCGCATTTGGAGGACCGGGAGATCAGATGCCTCTGGTCATCAAAGAGAGATTTGTCACCGGAGTCTGCTGGGGCAGAAGGCGATCCGGTTGTATCCCCATACTTTGCTGTTGGTTGGTCTATATCTTAACTGACATTATGTCTTCAATGCCATAAGTAGGGTGTTGAAGGACTCTCTGTCGAGAAGCTCTGAGACTATGGACACTGGCACACCAGCACAGTCGGGGATGGCAGCCAACCATCTCATAGCTACAATGAACACCTGAGTGTACAGTCTCAGTCGGCATCATCTTGCTGACCACTAGTGGCTTGTCCATCCAGGGATGGTAAAAGACCTCTTTGCCCTTTGGTGCATAATACATGGGGACCTTTAAGCCATTGTGGACAACGCCGCCTGCTCGAAGTACTGGAGTCCTCCAGCATCATCACAGGAAGCCTTGGGGAATATATGTCAATTCAGCTCAAAACATTTTCTCTCATACCCTTGATTCCTTTGTTTCTGAGGAAGATTAGTCACACTGGGTCCAAGTCATTCGTATTTTTCTGGACTGGCCACAAAGATTGTGTTATACAGATCTTCGGCACATGTTGATTGTAGCCACTATTGGTCTTCCACTCATAGTAGACTTTTTGTCCCAATCTAAGGGGACAGGTTCTGCACCCACTCTTGAACGGCCTACACCTTTATGATTAATGACTAGGTGACAAAATCTGTCTAATTCTCCAGTGGTGAGGAGATTTCTGAGAGGTCTGACAAAAAAGGACACACCAACCCCTTTTATTATGCTTCAGATGGACCTTAATATGAATTTAACGTTTTTTATGGGGACTCCTTTTGAGCTCGTGCTCAGTTGAGGCTTTTCGATGTTAAAAACAGTTTCTGTACTTGTTTTTACCTTGGCTCGCTGAATAAGCAAGTTGCACACCTTGCCTATCTGACCTCCATTGACGTGGTTCTTCCCAGAGAAGTTGGTGTTGTGAACAAAAACTGCTTTCCTCCCAAACGTGGTGTCTCCTTTTCATCTGGGACACTCCCTTACCCTACCATGGATTTTCTCTTCACCACATCCCACTAATGCGGAGGAGAGGCCTTACAGGCACGACCTGATGCATGGAGTAAGCTTCCACATCAGCTGCTCAAAAGAATTTTGTCGAGACAAGAAGCTCTTTGTCAGCTACATTGACTGGCAAAAGGGAAGGCAGTACAGAAATAAACTCTATCTCACTGTATCATTTTATCCATCAAGATCTGCTATGCTCTAGCCAAGAAAGACCCACTTGAAGAAATCAAATTTCATTGCACCATGGCAAAATTCTCCACTTCTGCTGATGGGGTTCCAGTGGCTGTATCTGCAACACACTTATGTGATCCTTGTACTTCCACCAAACGTGATTGCTTAGATTTGGAATTGAGGATAGAGTCATTTGCCCAGTGTGCTTCATGATGTCTTGATTCAGTTCTCTAGTCCTCCTACCCAAGGGTTATACACAAAGGTAAGAAATCTGCAGGTAAAAGTATTCATTAGAAGAAAGTTACTTACCTTAGGTAGTGATCTTTCTGTTGGCTACTTTATCTACCTACAGATTCTGCAGTGATCCTACCTCTTCCTCGTTGTGGATAAAACTACATAGGCAAGAACGGGGAGCAGGCAGGCGTTCGATGAGAGCTGGAGACGTTTATACGGATATACAGATTGAAGTGGGATTATCGCATCAAAGCAGAAACCAAGCTAGAAGCCTAAAAGCTGGACCAAGCGATACACCAGTCCCTAGACTACCGGTGCATCGAAACCGAACAGCTGTCCTGCGCAGATTGAAAGACGCAGTGACGATTAGACTGTCTGAAAAGGAGTCCTCCCCATTTTTAACTACGGGTATCATAACAGCAAACAAGGCAGATTTCCTGAGGAAGGCAACGGGCCGAAACGCGTTGAAGGAATTAACTCTGCTGTGATATTAAATAGTGATGATGATGTTTTAAAAAAAATGTTTTAATGTGAAATTATCTGATATGTTTTGTATGTATAGCATGTTTTTTGTAATGAGATAAGTAAGAGTAGATATAAAAAAGGAAAAAAAAGAACAAAAAAAAGAAAGGAAGAAAAAAATGATCATAAGTAATAACGGCTAAAATATCAAATACACACAAAAAATAAACAAGCTTGATCAGATTTCTATGAGTTGAGAATGATTTGTTGTTATTATAATTATCTTGTCTAAGTTACTCATGAACTATCAGTACACATAACCCGGTGTGCAGGCTTTTCCAAATAATACTTTACCTTGCTAGGGTTTATCCAATTAGGCAGGGGCCCCTATTTTTCCAGAAAGTAAAACTACATATTGTCCTTCTTAACCCGTTTCAACTTCTTAATTGTCACACCACTGCTTGATTGTCCGTTTCTTGAGAGCACCTCTGAAGTTGCGCTGAGTGGGACTGATGTAAGTGCGCTGGTCCGGGCACTATATCATCCTGATGATTCCATCACAACCCCGTCTCCGACGTCGCAACAGAGCCAGCACCTTCTAGTGTCACTGGATACCTATTGCAGAAGTTTCTAGGCAAGTCTGGCACCTGCAGGATATTTAAAGGTGAAGAATCTGCAGCTATATAGAGTATCCACCAGAAAGAGCATTACCGAAGGAAAGTAACTTTTTCTTCTAGCTCAGATCATTCCTGCAAATTTGAATACTCTATATTCCTCTCCATTTCTGTAAGTGTTGTCTTTCCCTCCTCTTGTTCTCTATTCGTCCTTGCTTTGCCCCATTTGCCTTATTTTCTTCTCCTTTCCCACTGCTTCACTTCTCTCTGGAGTGGTGTGGCTCACTAGTTAGAGGCAGCAGACCCGAGAGCAGAAGTCGGCCCGGGACCAGGGTTCAATTCCCGGCGCGGCAGGGTCGTGGACCAGGGTCAGCGGACTCGACAATTCTCTCCTCGGTGCCTACTCTAACCTGGGGTCCCACTCGGCAACTCTGGGCATTAGCTTGCCTAATCTCCACAACGGCCCCATCAACGCCGGGGATGCCTGGCTCCACCTTGGGGATTCCCAGTAGGGACCATCCCACAGGGAAAGCCAGGACGGGTTCCCCAGCGGTATACAGCGCCGGGACGCCCCTTTGCTGGGGCAGCTGTGCGCTTTACAAGTAAACGACATTTAACATTCATTTAACATTTACATTCTCATGTGCAGCTTTCTTGCTAGAATTTTCTCAGCCAAAGGCAACATGACAACTTGCTGTGTGTATGCTCCCCCTCTCAATAAGGCCGATTTTGGGGGCATATTTCGCAATTCGACAACTGCTTTTTGGTCTTTTGTGGTAGCCAAAATGTTCTATTGGGCTGCTCTTGTGCACAGATCCAGTGAATTGACAAGTGCAGCTGGATGATCTTCTTGGTTGAAGAAGCTGAACTCGTAAAGATCATGGTCAGTGTACATTGACCTACAGAATTGAGAATCATGGAAAGTCCAGGGAAGCAAAGGACTGATGGCAGGGGCTGGCTGCTGCACACAGACACATGCTTGACTAAACATACTTACAACCAAGCATGTTCTCAGACAACTATTCTTAAAACGCTACACCACCCATGATCACACATTCCAGACACCCCCACTACAATGAATCACCTCAGAGCAAACCAAACTCACTTACTTGGAGACCCTAAGATGGGATGATTCACATGTAGTAGACGGTACCATAGTGTTAGTTTGGGGGCCATAGAGATGTGGCACTGTCATAGGGTAAGAGTCAGTAGAGGAAAGTGATAATGTCAGCAAGGACCATATCCTCCTTTCATTTGACAGTTGTTCTTGATAGACCATAGCAAGTATCCATGAGGAGAGAAGGAAATGGGAAACTAAGGAGGACTTTTTCTGGACCAAGTGCTTAGATATGCTATGCAATTCATTAGGTCCTTCCTCTACCGCATAACATGTATGTATGTATAAGAGGGTAATAGGTTCAGAAACCCTTCCATTGCACATGTGCATTATGCATCTAAATGCCTTTAACCAAGTTTATAGGCTTAAGTTGGCTCAGGCCATCAGCTAGCTAATCAACAGAGTTGGCTGAAAAATTTAGTGGAGGTGTACCCCTTCTGCCCTAAAAGGCCAGCCACCTCTCGTTGCACAGTTTTTGTCCATGGTAATAGCATAACTAGGAATTCTCTGTGGATTTGCTCAATTAGTCAATTTCTTTAGTGCACATTACCGAGTTCACATATTTTATTCTAGAGTAAATCATTTTCACCCATATTATATTTCTAGTTCTGTAGCAGCTTAGCTCTGGCAAATATTCCATGTTACGGTAAGCCGGTTTTTGAGTGTGGGAAGTCTATGACAATTATGCTGACAGCTGCTGTATTCAGTGCAGAGTAATATATGACATTAGGGTTGACTATGCATTTGCTCCTTTGTCACTAATAGAGCAACAGTTGGCAAAGCACAGATCAAGAGCTCAATGGATAGTGAAGAGTAGAGTGTGCAACAACTTTGGTGTAGCGGTTTTAAAAAGTTGGTACAAGAATTGAGCTTGTTTTAGCTGAGAATTCCAAAAGCAGCAATAATTTGCTTGTGTCATTTTGGAGATTTTCCGAACAAGTAGCCTGCCCTTGGGAATTAACCCTGTATGTAAAATTAGTGAGTTTGAAAGTAAAGAAGAACTCTGTATAGAGAATCTCATAATTTGTAATGTGGTGTTAAAATGAACAGAAGGAGACTTTACACTTTCTTGCATGCTGGAACACCCAATTTGTTGACCATCCTCATCATCACAAGATATTTTGCATATTTAGTCGATTTTCTACATGCAGTAGTCCTGGGTCTACTCTTACAAATAAAAAGGAAAAGAAATGGGCCAATGGCCCAGTCTTCCCGCTACATTGTAGATTTGCATACTGACTGTTTCCTTTACCTTTATACCCATTTAAGATTTTGTACAACCTCAGCTATAGTTTTGTCTCCTTTTTCTGCTGACCAGTTTCCAAATGTAGTCTGGTCTCCCCTCTGCAGTCCGGCCAACTCTTGCAGTCTGGTCTCCCTCACCAGCCATGTCTCCCTCTTCAATTTAGTCTCCCTTTACAGTCCAGTCAGCTGCTGATTTTTTAGGCCTCACCTAGCATTGCAGCGCACATGCGCTGCTCGTTCTGCTTGGCATATTGTAATGGAGGAGATTTTAATAGTGTAGTTGAAGCCCCGCCCATCCTTCTTATTGGCCAACATCATTGTTTATTTAAAACTTAGGCGTGTGGTTGAAAATGAGGCTTCTTTGTTACCGCCCTGTCTTCTTTTGGGGCCGCCCATCCAGACTCAATAGTTTACTTGCGGCGTTACACGGTGTGCTTTATCCGGTGGGTGAGCACAATTTTGAAACTGGACACACGCTGATGGGAACAATGGCGGCTGCAGCGCTATGCGCTCTAAATTGTATATTTTTGATTTATTACTTTAAGGAGCGCGGCGCCCGCTAGGGACACCACGCTCACTTTATTTATTTATATTTTACATTTCAGTTGAGCGTTGCATCCACTTCAGGGACATGGCGCTCTGTTTATTTCTTTCTTTAAAACTGAGCACGGCGCCGCTTCAAGGACACCGTGCTCGGTTTTGCAAATGCTTATTTTTAGGTACTTCTGAGTGTAGACAGTGTAGGAACGTGTGAAGATCTCTGTCACGGGGATATCCCTGGCACGGCAGTGGTAGCTTGGAACGCTTCTGCGAGGGCTGGTGTCTCACCGTGTAGAATGGCCTAGGTGGGCAGCTCCGCGAGTGCCTCCCGCCCAGATTAACACACAACAGCTGCACTCGGCCTGCCTGGCAGCTATGCACCACTGCGAATATCTCCGCTTCCTGGCACGGCTGTGTAGGGGAGGGCAGGAAGTCGGTCAGCTCCAGTGAAGCTCTTCCTTCGGTCCTTCCAGGCTGAGCTGCAATGCCAGCGACACCGAGCGCTAAGCTGGGACTGGAGAGGGCCCTTGCACCCAGAGCCTCCCGGTGCGGCTGAACTGGGCCCTAGTTCAGCTTCTAGGCGCTAGTGCAAATGCTTCTATATATTAGCTTCTGTGACACCGCCTCAGAGCCGCCTCGAGCAGGCATAGCATCGATGCAGTGGGTTGAAGGCACTGCACGGATGGAGCGGTATGGTGACAGCAGCTTGTCCTGCTCTGGTGCATACCTGCCATGAGCAGGCAAAGCTTGGAGTTGGAATAATGCTGAGCATGGGAAGCGCTGCATAGTCCCATGACGTTTACTGATATGTCGTGTCTGACAATTGACGTCATAATATTCCAGAAAGTGCACTATTGGGGATAAATGAGTATTCCAGGGATGGGAGTGTGAGAAGTTGGCCTGGCATATGATGTCCACTATTCTAGTGGGCACCTTGCACCAGTCCAAACGACCCTTATTGATGGTAGGTTTAAGACAACCTTTATAGAAAGCTATCCTAGTGGTAGCTGTGGAGAGCAGCCTTCAGGCTAAGCCTTGTAGGAATGTAAAGCCGCTTGTTTTACTACTCTATAATCTCTTGAATGATCAAATGAAAGAGCACCACACCAGGTATATATATAAAATATATGTATTTATTCTAAAACACACCCCTCTGGTCTCTTTGTGAGGCTAGAGGCAAAAGTACAATACAAGAACTTAAATAGCACACAGTAAATTAGCACAGTATACGTTTTGCCCTCGGGCCTCACAAACCATATACTAAGAAAGTGGTATAAGTACTGCTCTCAACATAGAGACCAGGCCTAGAGCCTGTAGAACCGCTGGGGCAACCAGGAACCACCCAAGGTAGGGATGCAGGAGACCCAAGGGGGACCCGTGCATTGTCTAAACACAGCCGCAAATCACCTTTGACTCTATGGAACAAGTTAGAGTTACAATTTTAAAGAATAAGGACACTTAGGAGTGGACTATGGTGAAACCCTTTCAGTACTGGACACTTCGTGAGTCAAGACCCACGGGAGCGCCGAATTACTCGTGTTACCTCACCCAGGGAAGCCGGGTGCATTGGTGTCTTTTCGTGTCGGGTTTTGTCGTCTTTTTCAATGGAGAGCTGCAAAGAAGTGCTGCAGGCGTCCAGGTGAAGTGTCCGGATGGATCCAAGGGTGGATCGGAGATCTGAAGAACCTGAAAGCACAGGGAGCAGAGTCTGGGTCGCTAGCCAGAGACCAGGAAGGCGACAGGAAGATGCCAGCCGATGTCGGGTGCTTTTACGTGAAGGAGGTGAAGCTTGACTCTTCAGCCATGAGGTCCAGGAGGCGTCGACGACAACCAGGAGCTGGATTCGAGCTGTCCCATGTCTGATGTCAAGTGCTGCAGCGTTGGTATCCGGATTGGACCCAACAAGCCTTGGCAACAGCAACCCACGCATGATGACAAGATTGGCTTCATTGCAGACCAGCAAGGTCTGAGGGACTCCCCCTTTGGAGGGGAGTCAGGGCACGTCTGTAGCAATCAGGGAAGCCCTAGAAACAAAGTAGATTCCTTTGTGGGGACCCACTAGCCAACGGACTAGGGATCGCGAAGGCGCCTCGAGCTGAAATGTTGAAAGCGGGCCCACGGAACACTCTTGGAGTGTAGGCCCACAATCTTCGATGCAAAAGGTGCTGAGGGCTTGGACTACAGTTAGCCCAATGCACAACTTCGGGAAAGCTCAGGAAGTTAATGCACTAGCAAATGTGCAGGATGTCCGGGAGTTCCGGTCCCCCATCTCTCGTGATAGCTACAGGCCTCAGCTTTGCTGGGGACTCGTGTCAGCCTTGGAGATGTCTGGAAGTCCATGTCCTGTGTCGCAGATTCTTCGGGATCCGTCGAGAGCCTTGAAAATGCAGACTGGCAAGATGCTTCTATGGTGCCTCTTTCAAAAGGGGAGTCACTCCTTGACCCGAAGGGAGATTTCTTCCGTCTTCCAGATATGGAATGTCAAAGGTCCAAGATTTATGTTTCAGAGTTTCGTCCAGGGTAATCTAAAGCCTCAGTGACTGGGTTTCTATACTTATACTAAGTTTAGAGGTTGGACTAACTCTAGGGTCCCAGCTATGGGAGGACTTGGGGAGGGGGTGGTTACACCCCTTCCCCTTTGTCCAGGTCGCGCCAGAGCTGTGGCTGAGTGCCCCAGCAACCGGTTTGAACTGGGAAATGCACGGGGACACCTTGTGTGCCCCAGGCACTGTCTGAAAGTAAGTGTGTACATGTCTTCTCCCTCTTGAAGGGTGGAATTCTACCCCGCCGCCAGGACTGGCAGGGGGGTAGTATTCCAAAGTGTTTGACACCAAACAACATGTTGTGATAAAGCTATTCCAAAGTTATTATTAAGCCCAAGGATTATAATGCACTTAAGAGTATGTGGTATGGCTATATCATAGAACAGCTATAAGGAAGGGATTCCGAAAGCTGGAGAGGGGCTCAGCTCATGCTAGGGCACCCTCTCACACAAAACCAAGCACTCTGCCTTCAGGATTGTCAAGGCCTGCCATAGGAGTGACTTATAGGTTTGTATGTGTCTATATATATATATAGGTAGATATAGGTATACTATAGCTAAGTAAGGGGCAGACCTGTGGTGCCATTTTGGAAGGCTTTCCAGGGGTGGCATAATACATGCTCCAGCCCCTGGTATACCTTTGGGGTACCTATGCCCTTGGTACATAAGGTTCGAGGCATGTGGGCTGCTGAATTCATATCTGTGCATAGATCGCCGCCTAGTGTTGGGTCCGGATGATTGCACATTGTTGTCCTGGAAGAGTCTTCGAAGTATCACGAGATAGGTGGCTCCTCCCCTGGACTACAGTGCGCATGGGCATCGCCTCCATCCCCAGATTGTTTTTTTCCGCCATTGGGTTCGGATGACTATTCTTCAGCTCCGAACTCTTGCTGCCCTTCCGCGTGCTGTCGGCGCGGACGGGCCTACACGACGCTCCAGACATGGAACGAACTCCGTTCAAAAGGTGCCCGGTGTGCACCTCCAAGTATTCACACCTCGACGTGCACCCAGTGTGCAACAAATGTCTGTCGCCGGACCATGACGAGGCCAGGTGTATGGCCTGTTCAAAGTTCCGGTGTAAGAAGACTCTCAAGCTTCGTTGGGCCGCTAGACTCCAGGCCCAGTTATCAGCGCCCCCGCCAGACAACATCTTCGAAGAAGACGTTGGAGACGACAATGTCTTTCAAGTTTCGGACTCTAGCCCGGCGTCGGAGGAAGAAAACTACGACGCGGGAGACGAGGAGTTTGATGAAGTCGTCGGTGAGGTAGGGGACGACGATGGGGCCATTGCCACCGTGGAGGATAGCTCAGAGGAGGAGCATCCTCAGACTGACTCAGGGGTCAACCCCCATTACACGGCCCAGGTCGAGGGATCGCCTTCGGGCCTTACCCAAGACCCTGTTACCCGTCCCACGGCCTCGCCTCCGGGCCCGGCCACGGACATTTCTGATGTGCCTGTCCCGTTGAAGAAAACGAAAGTGAAGCCATCGGGGTCTACACCAACGGTTTCGAAACCGAAAGTGAAAGTCGCTCTGGTGGGACAAAAGGCTCCAGAGGCCTCGAAGTCCAAGAAATTCAAAATGGCCGACGGCAAGAGCCACGCCAAGATGGCCGACCCGAAGATCCCGGTGTCGAAGCCGAAGGCGAAGACGACCGACGCGGCCGCGTCGGCGCCGAAGTGGGTCGAGGTCGATGACCCGAAAAAGGCTCCGAAGAAGCGTCGGGACGACACCGAAGATCTGGCTGCGCCGACTCCGGTCGTCAAGTCCAAAGATGGTGATGTGTCGGCTCCGAAGACCGTGCCTTTCGCCGACCCGACTCTGGACTCGGGAAAATCGCTCGAGCCGGTCCAGCCCTCTCCGGCCTTAGCCAAAAAGGTCGTCGAGTCCCTGCAAAGGATTCGGAAGGACGCTGAGGCTCCCGAACCGAAGGATGTGGCGCCGAAGCCTACACCAAAGCCGGCAAAGGCGCTGACGCCTATCCGCTACACGCTGCCGCCGAAGACGACGACGAAGGTTTTCGCTCCGAAGCATGGGGACGGGGTGCCTCTGAAGGTGGTTTCAACGCCCAAGGCGTCCTTCGTGGTGCCGAAGCATCGACTCCAGCCGCTCGCAGATGAGGAGCGTCGGGAGGTTATCATCGACGCCGACACCGGGAAGCTCTCCCTCCTCAAACGGAAGATCACCACGGAGCCGGTGTTGGAGCATTATCGTATTCCACTCAAAAACAAGAAGGACTCTGCGGGTACTTCTGCCCCTATAGAGCCTGCATCTCCACATAATTTAGAACTTTCACCAACGCATTCCAACGCTGGAGAAGGTGACGGAGATGAAGAGGACGAGTACAATTATCCAGCATACTCGGATCCAGAGGAGGTACATGAACCTTGGTCCGCCGGAGGCGACCCTGAGGACCCGCACTCCGGTCATGAACCGCAGCTCTTTGCTGCAAAGACTTCTCCCACAGAGGACTCTGCAGCCTTCAACGCTCTGATTGAGAGGGCTGCAGCTAATCATGATGTAGACCTACATTCAGATCCTGTGGATGTCGATTTTTTGTTTGACACTTTCTCAGTGGCTGAAAAGTCGGTCAAGACACTGCCTATGCTAAAGGGAGTGCTGAAGCATGCGCCAGAGGTATTCAAGGAGCCCACTCGGGCGCGAGTCATCAATCCTCGGATTGATAAAAAATACAAGGCAGCGCCCTCGGATCCAACGTACATCAGGGGACATTTGCCACTGGATTCTTTAGTGGTATCCAACGCACGTAAGCGGGCGAACTCGCAGACAACGGGTGACGCTCCTCCCCCAGACAAAGAGTCAAAAATATTTGAAGCCTCAGGGAAAAGAATTGCTGCGCAGGCAGCTAATATTTGGCGCATTTCAAACACACAGGCCCTACTTGCACGCTACGATAGGGCGCATTATGACACCCTAGAAACACTTCTGCAGCACTTGCCTGATCAGTACAAGGAGGCAGGTGAAATGTTGATTCAGGAGGGGAAGTTGATTACCAACGCTTCCATCAAATGTGCGCTGGACGTGGCTGATACCGCCTCCAGGGCAATCAACACTAGCGTGTTGCTGAGGAGACATGCATGGCTTAGGATATCAGGATTCAAACCAGATATACAGACAACAATCCTGAACCAAACGGTTAATCCTGACCACCTGTTTGGCCCCGAGGTGGATGCGACACTTGAAAAGATGAAAAAAGACACGGACACTGCCAAGTCTATGGGGGCCCTCCAGTCTCAGCAGTTTCGGGGTGGTTCCTTTCGACGCTCCAATAACAGAGGCACCTCAAGGGGTCAGGCATCGCAATCCACACAGTATTACAAAAGCAACACCCAGACCTCATACACCAACAAGGGTAGAGGGGGCTACAGGGGCAACAACGTCAAGGGCAGGGGACGTGGAAACAACAGCTCCAGGTCCTCCACCGCCAACAAACAGTGACGCCTTGTCACTGCCCCCCGACCACACAACACCGGTCGGGGGAGACTCCAGCAGTTCCTGCCCGCGTGGAAATCCATCACCACGGACAGGTGGGTCAAGTCTCTTATCCAGTACGGTTACTGTCTGGAACTTACTTCCACTCCACCAAACATACCTCCAAAAAGCCGTCCTATGTCCGGCGAGCACTTGCACTTGTTGCAGTAGGAGGTTCAAGTCATGCTGCAAAAAGGGGCAATAGAGCTCGTCCCACTGCAAGAAAGGGGGACAGGGGTTTACTCTCTGTACTTTCTAATCCCCAAAAAGGACGGATCCCTATGGCCCATCCTGGACCTCAGGCCCCTCAACTGGTACATTCTATCGGAGCACTTCCATATGCTCACGTTGCAGCAGGTCCTTCCCCTGCTTCAACAGGGGGACTTCCTGGCTACGCTAGATCTGAAGGATGCATATTTTCATATCCCCCTGCATCCTTCCCACAGGAAGTACCTCAGATTCACGATTCAAGGCGAGCACTACCAGTTCAGGGTCCTGCCTTTCGGGGTCACCACAGCGCCAAGAGTCTTTACAAAGTGCCTGGCGACTGTGGCGGCTCATCTGCGACGCCAGAACGTCCACGTCTATCCCTATCTCGACGACTGGCTCATTCAGGCAAAGACAGAACAGCAGTGCGCGGACCATGTGTCCCGCACAATTCACCTCCTGCACGATCTGGGATTCTCGCTGAACTATCCGAAATCCCATCTCCAACCCGCCCATATACGGCAGTACCTGGGCGCGACAATAGACACTCTGGCAGCCACTGCGCAGCCAAATTCAGTGAGAATCTCCAGTATCCAAACGCTGATCCAACGATTCAGACCTCAGCACTCGCTTCCAGCGAAGGTGTTCATGCAGTTGATAGGCATGATGGCCTCCTGCATCTCCATCGTCCCGCACGCGAGACTACATATGCGTCCGCTTCAGGAGTGCCTGGCACGTCAGTGGACTCAGGCTCATGGGCAACTGACAGACCTAGTGTTGGTGAGCGGTCGGGCGTACAACTCTCTGCATTGGTGGAATCCACAAAACCTTTGCAAGGGCCGACCGTTCCAGGAGCCTGTGCCATAGATTATCCTGACAACGGACGCTTCTCTCCAGGGATGGGGAGCGCATGTACTCCACTACACAGTGCAGGGACTATGGACACTACAGCAAAGGAAGATGCACATCAACGTTTTGGAACTGATGGCAATCTTCATGGCCTTGAAGGCATTCAAAGTACATCTGTGCAACAAGGCCGTGTTGATCCGGACGGACAACATGACGGCCATGTACTACATTCAGAAGCAGGGGGGCACCCACTCTCCGCAGCTGTCTCATCTGGCTCAGAGCATGTGGAAGTGGGCCATTCAGAGGAACATCTTCCTCATGGCAGAGCATCTCCCGGGCAAGGACAATCAGATGGCGGACCTGCTCAGCAGGCACAGCCACCAAATGCACGAGTGGGAGATACATCCATCAGTACTCCAACCGTACTTCCAAAGGTGGGGTCATCCAGAGATAGACCTGTTCGCCACAAAGGAGAACGCAAAATGCCGAAGCTTCGCCGCCAGGTTCCCACACCCGCAATCGCAGGGCAATGCGATGTGGATGAACTGGTCAGGCAGATTTGCGTACGCTTTTCCCCCAGCACCTCTGATACCGCTGGTGGCAAGCAAACTCAGGCAGCACTCGATGACTCTCATCCTGGTTGCTCCAACGTGGGCTCGCCAACCATGGTACACCACGTTTCTGGAACTCTCCGTGGTGCCGCATCAGAGGCTTCATCTCACTCCCAGCCTTCTGACGCAGAGCCATGGCGACATTCAGCACCCAGATCCGCAACAGCTCAACCTGGCGATCTGGCTCCTGAAGTCCTAGAGTTTGGCTACCTCAATCTTCCACCCGATTGCATGGACATCATTCGGGAGGCAAGGAAGCCCACTACTAGAGCTTGTTATGCGGCTAAATGGAAGAGGTTTGTCATTTACTGTGTAAACCACGATATTGACCCGCTAGATGCTTCCATTCAAAACATCATTTGTTACCTGTTCCACCTGTATCAATGCAATTTGGCGTACTCTTCCATCCGCATTCACCTGTCTGCTATGGCAGCATACCTCCAGAATAGGCAACACCTGTCACTTTTTAAGGTCCCTGCTATCAAGGCTTTTCTGGAAGGACTCAAGAGAGTCATTACACCAAGGACCCCACCAGCTCCAGAATGGAACCTCAATGTGGTTCTTACAAGACTGATGGGTCCTCCCTTTGAGCCACTGCACTCTTGTGAGCTTCAGTTTCTGACTTGGAAGGTTGCTTTCTTAGTAGCAATTACATCGCTACGGAGGGTTAGCGAGTTGCAGGCGCTCACCATCCAAGAACCTTTCTTCCAAGTACATGCTAACAGGGTTGTACTCCGCACTAACCCTAAATTCTTACCCAAGGTTGTATCTCAATTCCATATGAACCAGACAATTGAGTTGCCAGTGTTTTTCCAAAACCCAGAGTCGCTGGCGGAGCGGATGCTCCACACCCTTGACGTTAAAAGAGCCTTGATGTACTACGTTGACAGGACAAAAGATTTTCGCAAAACCAAGCAGCTTTTCGTTGCTTTTGCCTCACACCACAAGGGAAACGCTATCTCCAAAGCTGGGATCGCTAGGTGGATCGTGAAATGCATTCAGATCTGTTACGCTAAGGCTAAACGCACTCTCAATATCCCACCAAGAGCCCACTCCACCAGAAAGTTGGGGGCCTCTATGGCTTTCCTAGGTAACATTCCCTTAGAAGATATTTGTAGAGCAGCCACATGGTCTACCACACATACTTTTACTAAACATTACTGTGTAGACGTGCACTCCAAACAGCAGGCAGCTGTTGGTCAGGCTGTTCTCAAAACACTTTTTCAGACTGCTGCAGCTGGCACGGGCGGCCGCCGCTAATGGAGGGACTGCTATGTATTCTATGCACAGATATGAATTCAGCAGCCCACATGCCTCGAACTGCAAATGCTACTTACCAGTATGCATCTGTTCTTGGCATGTAGGGCTGCTGACATTCATATCGCCCACCCTCCTCCCCGGCGCCTGTAGCAGCTGCAGTATTCATATATATATATGCTCATAGCATGGTCATCACTCACATACTTCACTCCATCTCTGCCAATGGCTAAAAACAATCTGGGGATGGAGGCGATGCCCATGCGCACTGTAGTCCAGGGGAGGAGCCACCTATCTCGTGATACTTCGAAGACTCTTCCAGGACAACAATGTGCAATCATCCGGACCCAACACTAGGCGGCGATCTATGCACAGATATGAATGTCAGCAGCCCTACATGCCAAGAACAGATGCATACTGGTAAGTAGCATTTGCAATACCATATACTAGGGACTCCCAAGGGTAACCCAGTAACCAATCTGGAGTGTACTTAATGTACAGGTAACCAATTTAGAGAGAGAACAGCTAGGCTGTGGTCCTGATTAGCAGGGCCACAGCCAGACTAAAGTCGATAAACCAGTGAAACACAGCAAAAAGTGGGGGTAGCCATAGGAAGCAGATCCTACTCTCCTACTGGGAGGACCTCTCGCCGAGGGAGAGCTCAGCCTAAAGTTATGTGTTATGGCAAGTAATGCTATTTGGAAATGAGGTAATATCAACTTTCTGTCCATTATAACCCAGCTCATCTCCCGGGAGCTTGGGTTATTCTTTGCTTCTGGAAATTCCTTGAAAATATTTCTATCTATTCAAGGGCTCAAACCTGCCACTGGTGGTGTTAGGTGTTAGGTTTACGGCAGCATGGTGTATATGGTGTGAACCCCCTGCTTTCTTGCAATAACTCATTGTATTCTAACATAAAATTAGCATGTCTCAATGGGACTAGAACCTAAATCTTCTATTTTAAAACTCTGCAATATAATCGCTACATAATTTCAAGCGATAAAGCAGAATAAGTTCTCCCTATGAAAAACAAGCATTTGGAATGCACTAGGTCTTGCATTTACGTGAGTTTTTGCTAATGACATTGCAAATAACAATGCCTTTTATTTTTGTTTTTAAAGCTTAACTAAAAGGTGTTGTCATTTGTAATGCCAATATCTTAAACTTGCGTAAATGTGAGACCTATTGCATTGCAAATGCTTGTTTTATTTCCTGCTGCATGTCCTACTTCATAACTACGTCAAAGCCCTGTATATTTGATCAAATGTCTAGCATCCTTAAAACATGCAGTATTATTAAATACAGACTCGCGTAGCAAGAGTGGAAGCAGCAAGGCCCTCAAAGCATGCTTGCCCGTTGTTTAAACTGGAGATCGCTGGACCTAAAATAGGGCACAGATATGAAAATATGTATCTGAAGAAGCATACATAGAACAAAACGACATGACTGTGCAAGTTTTGAAACATGTGCTTTTAGCTCAAGAAAATGCAATTAAATCTCTGTTTTTGAAAAATATAGTTTAGAATGTTAATTTTGAAATTCTGTCCTCCATGGCACCTACATCCTTAAGTTTGGATCTATCCATGCCTTTTGTTGTTCTTATTTTAGAATCTTGTCAAACCTTAATATTATAACATGCTCAAAGAAGTTTCTCTTTCATCTTTGACAATGTACTGTGAATGTCCCTTTTGATATATTTTTAGGTTTACTTTCCTCACAATTTGTTATTTGACAGTGGCACATTTTGCATATTTAGTAAAGTGTGTTTATTCTTTACATCACCTTAAAGTCCATTGCTGGCAAGAATAAACAAATCAAGGTTTATCATCAACCGCGTAAGCTAGTGCTCAGGCTTCGTGTCGTTGTATTGCTAACACAAACTCTGTGTTTGACAGGTACACAGTCAAGGTGCAGCGTGAGCTTGAACTCGATGAATGTGCTATTGCTGGCCTAAAAGAAGATCGTAAGAAATTTTTGTGCAAAGCAGTTGAGAATTATATCAGTTGTCTAGTAAGCGGAGAGGAGCATGATTTGTGGATCTTCAGGCTTTGTTCCCTCTGGCTGGAAAATTCAACAGTGGCTGATGTCAATGGTACCATGAAGGTTTGTCAGATCTTATTTTTCAAAGTGATGCTGTTTGCTTAATGGACTGGAATGTTCAAATACTGGGTAAGCTTATATATTGACATTAAAGAACAGTTGCATTAGGTTTGGCACAGTGGTATATTACAAATTGTACAACTGTTCTAATCTGACAAAAGGGACACATATTTTTGAAATGTTTAGCTAAGATAGACTTCGGCAAATAAATTGCAATCGCTTTTTCCCACATAATTAAGAGGAACCTATGAAAATTTGAAACTGAAGCCCTCAATAGTGATTATTTCAGTATTTTGGATATTGTATTAGCATAGATCAAGTCTGATATTGCTTGGGTCAGGTGAGCAATTAATTCCCTCAGATCCACGAATTCAATTCACAAAGACATTAGTGCTTATGTCTTAAATTGTAATTTTTCTCATTATTTTTCATTTTAGATTTGTACAGCAGTGTTTTTCCTTAAACCCCACATATTGGTATGCTTAAATGGCTTTTCTATCTCTGTCTACTGCAAGGCTTTCAAGCTTAGCAAACCCCACTGCCCTCTGTTTAAAAGTGTACTGAATCTAATCTAAACATCAGCCCCTAGATTTTATTACTTTTTTATTCTGTGACCTCGAGGACAATATATCCTCTTGCAACCTGTGCATGTATGGTGTGGTTATTATTTTGGTGCCAAAGTGATATTGCTGGTCAGTGTCACACTGATTATAGCATCAATTCCAGAGAATTATTTTGGTGAGTTATTGGTGGACAGACTTTTCTTTGGTCCTTGGATAGTCCAAGTATTTCTGGAGAGGTAAATGAATTCGCATTCCATGACTAAATCAGGCGCAAACTGTTTTTTTCTGTACTGGTATAATCACTGTTCTCAATAATCACAATGTGTTGTGTACATTGAAATATAGAAATCAAGAACTTGACAGCAGATGAAATCTCCTAGGACCCAATAGTTAAGTCACTTTCAGTACTCAATTTTCACATAAATAATGGTCTTTGCTTGTAGCCTTGCTTCCTCAACCAAAATGCTTCTCCGCACAAATGCAGGCAACCCAAAGCACTCGCCACTATACCACAATGCAGTTTTCACATAAAAATTAAAAAAACATAACTTTCGACTTTGGTAAAGCTAATAGCTGACCCTTTCATTTTTCATATAAATATCCCAGACTGCAAACATTGGCAAACTAACCCTTCCACGTTTGACTCTCAAGCAATGTTAATTACAGTTCATTTTCTAAATATCCATCATCCCCAACATCCTTGACCCTTATAATCTGAAAGCTGGTTTCTTTTCACCCTTCCCTAGATGGACCATCATAGACAGAGGAACTCTCTGAACCTTGATAGCACCTCCAGCTCCTCGCCACCTCACACAACTTCCTCGGAAGCCTTTGCAATATTTTCACTGAAGTGTGTGCAGAGACACCTCCTCACACTATAAATGTTTATTCCAGTCTCTTTGCCCACCAACACTACTATCCTAGACTCACTAGAATAAGTTTTCGACACTTTTTAAACACAGTTCAGCATCTTCATTGCCACCCTCACCAATATGCAATGATGTCATATAATCTGAAATCCATTACCTCTCCAGGCTTTCTTATGGAAAATCAGGGATCTAAGCACCTGTGATCCTGATAGTATGGCTCACACCAAAATGTACCCCACCACTCACACCTTTCTCTGAAGCCCGTAAGTGTACCTAACCCAGTTGTGTCAATCAATCAATATTTGTTAAGCGCGACTCCTCACCCGATTCAACAGACACCAGTTAATTGAGAGCACCTCGGAGTTGAGTATGAAGACCTCAGATACATTGGCCTTCAGGGCAGGGCTCGGTAAGGTGACGTGGTACTTTTGTAGATACTGGTACAAAGTTTCCCTTGTACTTTCTGAAAGCTCAACTTCAGAGCACTGCTTGGAGGATCAGATTTTAACTTGTGGTTTTGCAGGACAGTCGAAGTGGAGTAGGGCAGTGAACTTTCTTCTTTTGTGACCTTTTGAAGCCCGATGAAGAGAGTGCCATTAATTATTTAGCTGGCGCACTGACTAACTCTCCCTGTATTCTGTTCCTGCGGCTAAACTGTGTTTCAGTTAGTATTTTGTTCTCAGGGCTACACGTTTCGTCGAGAGAAGAGTGGGGGAGTGCTGGTCGTGTGATGGCTCTGTTTACAGCAGCAAGCAGCTACTCCTGAGTTGCTTTCAGTTTCCGAGCAACTGTCTGCCTCCCTCTTTCCACCCAGGATGTGCCATTACCATCAGAGTTTCCAACTGAGGTACTGGGAAACTAGGTTCTAGTCTAGGCGTAGGATCAACATCCTGTGGTTTGGGGCACATCTCTTAACCTTCTTATGCCTATAAATAATGCTTGTGAGGTTGTGTCCTGTAACTAGTGCTCATGTAAAGTGCTTGGCTTTCGGTTGAAAGACAAATGGATATTTGTTTCCTGGCTGATTTCTACAAAGTGAGACAAAAAATTGTGGCTTCCCCGCTTACACTTTATGCTCTTGGGCTACATGGCTAAAAGACATTAACGTTGACAAAGCCAATAGCTCTTGCATTGCTGAGATCAGTTGACTTTGTCAATGCTTGTTAATATATATGTCACCTCTCAGGTAGGCCTATCGAGCCCTAAGACAGGGTGCTGTATATTAAATGGTGGAACATGTACTTACACATGTTCCAGCAGTAAAATCACTAAAGTGTAGAAAAGGCTATTAGCCCCATTGGGGAGTGCAGAGATACAGACTGACACCTCAGTCCTGCTAATGTCTTATTAGGACAGCTAATGTTGGTACTGAAGGGATCAAAATAATCAGTGCATCAAATTTGATGTAATAATTACATCGAATTCCATGTCACTGGTGTACAAAGTGCAATCTTTAGAAGTTGCCACTTTGGTTGCCCAAGATATCCAGTGCTCTTTTATGTTAGTACATAGGTATTGTCCTCGCAGTCTTCTTCCCTCCTGTGGAGATCTGTGAATGATTGCCAGGAAAGGACACAATAGGTGCTTGCATAGGGAAGAGCTGTTAGTTCTCAATGGGTGGAAGCCACACGGGTACCAGCCCAAAAGGCGAGCTTCAAATGGGAAGCTGCCTTTAAAGGGCAAATGGGAAACATTTGGGAGAGGGCTGCTCTATTATTTTGGCAGACAGGCTGGCACTAGCGACAGAGAAAGCAAGTCAGTTGTCAGACCGTTTTTTTCCAGAGGTGCCCACTTACTAGCCACTCCTATGGGTTGGGCTAGGGAGCCCTGCGCGCCAAGAGAAGGGTTCTGCCATGTTGGAAGTGGGCAGAATGGAGCCTTCCGAGATAACTAGATGCCACACTTCTCAGGAAGAAGTCAGGAGGGAGGGAACCTAATAGCCCATTGGCTAGTGACCGCGACCCCCACCAATGGCATTTTCTGGGCAGGAAAAAGGCACCCCTGGCACCAAGAACTCAGCTCTTGTTGGGTTTGGAGACGAGGACCGGAGAAGGGCTGACTTTCTGCACCAAGGACCCTGCGAAGAGAGTCTGCACCAATGTGGACTGCACCTGCTGTACCTGGTGGCTAGCAAAGGGAAATAGACTGTGACTTCTGTGTCCTGCTAATGCCCAGCCAAAGCAAGAGAAGACCTGGTCGTAGAACAGGGGCACAATAGAAGAAGAAGCCTGCTGAGACTACTTGGTAGACAAGATTTCCATATCTCCACTTCTCGCCGGTGTGCAGCTCCAGGGACCAAGACACAGCGCTCAAAAGTTGCCCCAGAGTCTGCTGGACCCGGGAGAGTTGTCAGAGTGTAGCTAGGTTGCCCAGATTGCAAGTTTCCACAAGAAGAAGAAAAATGCTGAATCCGCTGTACCTAGTGGCTGGTAGCCAAGTGGCACATGGGCTTCTGCCAAGCACAAGAGGACTTAAAGGGACGTTGACCCCCATAGTCAGGATCGCCTCAGCAAGCATGTAGACTGAGATGTAGCCCCAGGAAAACCCCCTTCGACCACACAGCATCTTCGGCATCATGTATCCCTTGCATCAAAGTCAGTGGCAAGGAGCCACTGATGCCCGAACTGTAATTGAAGACTGTTTTTCTGGACAAGGTAACTGTTTCTGTGTACCCCGCTGGTCCCCATGGCTGGCTCCCTTCTGGAGTTAGTTGCCTAAGTACCTCTAACAACATTGATACTTACCAACGTTTTTTTCTTGAAAAGGTTTTTGCGTTCAATTTGTTGAATTTACCACTGCTTGTTCGCAGTTAACTACAAAGTGTTGATTTACTATACCATGTGAATTATGTATCACCTGAACCCTCCAGTGGATCTTTTTCATCTTGGTGTCCAAAAGTGCACACAATCATCATCTGTTTTTATAAATTGGTGTCAAATTTCTAGAGTGTCTTTTTTTCCTTTTTTGGTTGTTTTTATGCTGTTTAAGTGCTTTACACTGTGCCTTTGGGTAAGCCTGACTGCTCAGAGCCACAGCTACCCAGGGTTGAGCTAAGGTTTAATTAACAAAACCGGACTGGTCCTAAAGGGACCTCACAAGGGAAAAAGCGTGTATGTAGATGTTCAGATATTGCTGGCGGAGGTGGGTCTTACCACCCGCTGATGGGAGCAGCCCGAGAGACCAAGCAGAGGTTTCAGCCCACTCAGCTGCTGTCTGCCTCCCTGCATGATCACTATTCAGTGTGTGGAAAACTATTTGCTACTTCCATCCACTGCTCTGCCATCGGTTTTGTGTGGATGCCTCTAGCTTCCCCAGAGCGCAGTGGCGCTCCTTTGGCTAGTGCCCTTGTCTCAACATCTGCTTTCCACCTACTATGTGGTAGGCCGTCCAGCGATTTCCAGTGTAATGCAATGTCCCTATGGGTTACACCAAGGGCTAAATCCAGAAAACTGTTACCAGCTTTCCTTTCAGGTTGTCTCCTGTATAGATCTAGGAGACATACCTCTGCTGTATGTAGCTGTTGACTGTGCAGGGTTCTCTATAAGGCTTCCGTTACGAGGAGCCAAAAGTGGGTTATAGGGTATGGACAAAGGTTGTGTCATCTAAAGCTCAACGTGGACAGCTCTGATCAGTTGTGTGTAATGTGATGTTCAGACTATGGGGCGTGAGGTATGTAATTTGCAGGTAATTAAACTGTGAATTTAAAGCATGTTGTGAGAAGTTGGCCTGATATATAATGTTCACTATTCTAGTGAGCACTTTGTATCAGTCCAAACAACCCTTATGGTGATTGGTTGTAAGTCAACCTTATAGACCAGCTATCCTAGTAGCGTGGATACGAGCAGTCTTCGGGCTAAACTCTAGAGGGCGTGTTAAGCCAGCTGTTATACCATCACATATACCCCTTGAACACCAAGTGAAAGGACACCACACAAGTGTTATGAAAATAAACAGTGTATTTATTTAAATCACAACAGCCCTGTACTCTTTATGAGGACAGGGTACTAAGCACACAACAAAACTCTTACGAAAATACTTCAAGTTGCACAATTTACACAAATGCCCGAGGGGCACGAAAAACCATATACTCTGAAAGTGGAATGCAAAATTACTAGCAGGTAAGTACTGTACTAATAGGCTTTGGAATCGCTAGGACTACGTTACTGAACCTTCAGATTACTAGTAGGAGGCCTAGGGGACTCAGGTGCAGAGTGTGCACTCTCACGCGGGATGCGGGACAAAGTCTATGGGAGCTAGTAAAGACAAAGTTAGTGTTCTCGGGCGAACCCGATAAGGTAGATCGAAAACGACAGTGGATCCTGACCCTTGGTTAGTGAGGCTATGCTGGGGCACCGAAATGCCGAAGTTACCTAGCCCAGGGGCTGCAGCTGCATATGTCTCAAAAGACGTCGGGAATCCTCGTAGACGAACCAGGAGCCTGAAGAAAGGAGTTGCTGGCAGGCGACCAGTGAAGATTGTTCGAGTGATCCAAGCCTGGATCGAAGATGGATGACACCTGAAAGCAGAGGGGACCAAGTTCGTGACTACTGGCCAGTAGTCAGGTGGCACCAGGAGGGCACCGGATGGTAGTCACCTCGACTAGGTGAGTGGGCGACGCTGTGCTCTGCAGATCTCACGGACCAGGAGGCGTTGTCGGTGACCAGGATGGAGGTGCGAGCTGTCCCACGATGGATGATGCTGTCGACGTCGCTGGACCCAGGATTGGGGCAACAAGTCTTGGCAAATTCAAGCCCACGCGGTGGACTCAAAATGGCGTCTGGAGTGGACCAGGAGGGTCCGGGGTGCTCCTCTTTTGGAAGGGAGCAAGGGCCAGTCAGGAGCAACCAGACCAGCAGCAGTGATGTCGTCGGGCGTCGTTCAGAAGGCCACAAGCCAGCGGGCTAGTAGCCAAACAACGCGGTGAGCAGCAAAAAGCAGAAGGGCCCCACGCAGATCGTGGAGATGCTGGGAGGCTGGACTTCGGTGCTGGAGCTGCACAGGGTCGGGGCTTCTCGGACCCCAAAGCACTCACCAGGGGATCCCTCGGAGTTCGTGCTGGATAGAAGTCGTGCAGTTCTGATGATGGCCGGTCCCTCAAGGTCTCGTCGCACCTACGGTTCTCAGCTTATCTGTAGAGGTAGGTAGAGGTCAGAGGTGCCAGGGAAGCCGGGTCTCGTCGTGCTGGTCGGTCGGATTCCTGAGGAAGGACGTGCAGCAAACCGCAGAGTTCTTAGATGGTGCCTGCGGATGCAGGGTGACTACTCCTTAGTCACAAGGGATAAATCTTGAGAAGAAGTCGAGAGTTCCTTTCGTAGAAAGTAGTTTCTTGATTCAAAGATGATCTAATCTGGAAGGGTCCCCGCTCCTGCCTTTATCCTAAAGAAAGGGGTGGGTACGCGACTAGGTCCTGCCCTAGGGGTGGGACCAGGAAGGGGGGTGGTTACACCCCTCTCCCATGCCGGACTTTCCCCAGGCCAGGGGCTGGTGTGCCCCTGGAACTGGTTCTAGCCGGCAGATGCGTAGTGAGCACCGGGGTGCCACTCTGCAGTCACCTTCCTGTAAAGCCCTGCCTACCCAGGATACACAAAACCCTGTCTGGGATGGTGCTAGCTCCGCCCCTGACAGGAAACCCTTTGTCCAAGCTCTCCTCGCTGGAAGGACTCCCAGCAGCAGGAGGTCAGACTCGTGTCTGTGGTGGCAGCATCCATTTTGTGGAGCTGAGGCTTCAGTTAACTTTAACCGGGGTTCACAGTTACATACATGTCGTGTCCCTCTAGAAGGGTGGAATGCTAACCCCGTCGCCAGAATTGGCGAGGGGTTAGTATTCCAATTCGTATGACACCTTACTCGACATGTTTTGATAAAGCGATACCAGAGTTGGCATATAACCGCGAGAATTATAATGCACTTAAGAGTATATGGTACGCGTTATCATGGAACAGCTATTAGGACTTGGTTCCGCAAGCTGCAAACGGGCTCAGCTCATGCCAGAGCACCATTTCACACGATTCCAAGCACTCTGCCTTCAGGATTGTGTCAGATTTAGATGGCCATCCAGGGGTGGCATAATACATGCTTCAGCCCCTGGTCGGCCCTGGGTACACCTATGCCCTGAGTTACAGGGTCTGATAAGGTGGCCCAGTACCAATTGGAAATGTACCTAAGGTACATGGAATCCATTTTAGAGAGAGAGCAGTAGGCCTGGGGTCCTGATTGGCAGGGGCCCCAGGTCAACTAAGTCGGAAAACCAGCAAAACACCAGGAAAAAAAGTTGGGGGCAACCATAGTCAGGTATCCACCTTCCTACACATGTGTTTTGCATTCAAGTGCATGTGTGTTATAGGATCTGTTCCTATTCCTTCACCCTGAAGGGTCTGCCAATAATAGTTTCCCATCTGGCACGTTCTGCCAGGAAGTCAGTGGATGACTAGGCAATGACTTTTGTACAGTCAAGAAATCTAGGTGTGGCCGTGTCCAATTGTCGGTATGGTCCGCAGAGGGTCATGTGTCAGGAGATTCTAGGTCTTGTACCCCGGTGAGGTGGCGCACAGTTGATAACTTTAGATAACTTAAGAATTGATTGCCCAGTAAAACTGCCCTCAGCCACCAGATCCTCCATGGTTCGGAAGGACCCCTCAGAATACAGTCTCTCAATGTCACTATGTCCGCGTCCAACCACTCTCTCATCCGGGGGGCCGTGAGGCATCCTTATCTGCTCATTGGCAGGCCCACAAGTGATAACGCTGGGGAATATAGTGTATCACTCCCCATTCCGTGAAGTATCACCAGCCCGCACTTGAGTTTTGATTTCTGTGCAGATGTTAGTTTCACTCCCTAGAGCATCGCCAGCCTTGCTCCCTCTCTGTGCACTTGTGAAAATTCCTCCAGTTCGACTAGGCTGATTCCCGCCATTGTGGCTGTGCTGCAAGGCAGTAGGTCTCCTAATCAGGGACACCTAAGCCTTCTCTGGGGGTAGGACTTTGCAATGTGTACTGGCTCACACATCTCCGTCACCCATCCCATATTACAGTCCAAAGCAGTGCATTGAGAGCTCTAATCCCTGGTTTCCAGATTGGGAGATTGGCAAAGTTATATAGGTCTCTGTACTGGATGACCATCTTTGATGACGCCACTCTTGCCATGATAGGGAGTCTGAGCATTCATCAGAAGGCACCATTACCCCTCAGACTGCACAGGGCACCCCTTCACCGATTGCCGTCTCTGGTACCTGTGTCAGAGTTATACAGCCGGACCTCTAGGTACTTAAAGATTTTGGGCTCCCAGTGGATATCCAGATGCTGTACATGTCCCGAAGGCAGGGCCGGGCAGGCTGTAGCGGGCAAGTTTCCTATGCTCATAGGAAACCCATAGACTGATCCTGTGAGAGCTGCTGTTCTCACGGTGGCTTTCCTACTCGTGCTGCTTGTTTAGACACACTGGTATTACAGCGGATGACATTGTGATATTAGTGTCATCTGCAACATCTCCAAATTGCATGCTATGTTCTGATATTTGCTCTTTACACATGTTCATGTGAATTAACACATTTGTATTTTCATTACACACAGAAAGATGCCCAGAAGATTCCGTCTTACAAATTTCTGCCACTGATGTACCAGTTGGCGGCTCGAATGGGAACTAAGAAGATGGGATTCCATGACGTTCTGAATAACGTAAGTAGCCTTAACAAAGAAATTTGTTTATCTGTGATTTGCGCATAGATTGGTGTCAAGTAAAAGTTAAAACCTGGCAACAAAAATGACGAGCAAATAGAGAGTAATCCCCTTAGAGCAAGGGAACACGGTTGTATGAATAGTTATACAAAAGACTCGCCTAAGTAAAATCAAAAATACAATTCCATTTGCACTTCACTGAGTCAGTCCTAATTTATTCTAAATCACTTGCAAACATAATTATATATATGACATAACCGAATACGACTAACGTGTTTTAGAGTAGCTGCCTGGATGTACAAATGGTATTGTATTTTTGGCTTTACTAAGTGGAGTCTTATATATCTGGAACAAAAATGAGGAGTCCAGTTAAACTGATTTTATTAATCTGTACTGCAGCTCCTGTAACCAAATCTATTGGGGTTTCCATCTCACAGGCCAACGGTCTGATGGTGAAACGAAAAAATTAATCTCTGTATTGATTTTCCATGCCACAGAAGCCCATACTCAGTTATGATGTATAAATACCAACAAACCTTCTATGAATAATGCATCCCTGGCTCCACAGGTACCATGATATGAAATTGTACACCAAAAGCTAAGGGAAGACTCACAACAGTACAAGCTGCAAACAGCATGTCTTGTTACTGCTAGACTGTAATGTCGCTAAAGAAACATTGCTCATCCACATGCCACCTGACTGCAGCTAATGATCGAAGCACTACACAGCCAGAACATCCTTTGTAGGTAACGCTGTGCCCTTTTTCCTCAAACCCAGTCAGAACAGACCAGGGATGCACATGAGGATCAAAGTACAATACACTGATAGGATTGAACTACTTGATCCCGCAGATATCGAGATAGTATATTTCAAACAAGTACTCAAAGCACTTTACAGTACTTTGTATGTGTCAAATTATTTTAATTATTTCTAACCGCAAACACAAAATAAAGCACAAAGAGCATGTGAAGCAAACTGTTTATGTAAATTACCTGAAAAATACCTATTGTGACTTCCGAATTGACATTTCAAGTTTGTTAATTCAACGTGTCAGTACCCAAGGCAATGGATCATATTGTGGCAGCATTGCTAGCTGGCCACATGTAATCAGGAGCATCTTCATGCAGACCTACCGTTTTAACCAGCCACATGGGCAATAGGTATGGCGCTGCATGGATGGTACAGTGTACTACTTGTATTCATACTCACACTTTGGTGTGTATGCTTCTTTTCTTTTTCGTTTCCTTTTTCTACAGAGTCACTCATTAGGTTACTACACCAAGAGGGGTACTTGTAATTCACAGCCCCTTCACACATTAGTAGCAGGTCTATTTTTCTGACACTATGTGCCGGGAAGTGTACCTCTAGGTAATAACCTCCCCTTTGGTCCTGAAGAATGCTGCGTACCTTTCGGGGTCACTTTAGCAGAAACATGTCGACCCTTTACAACACGGTGAAGGGAGATTTAATGTCCCATATCACCCGACCACTTCTTTTAACTACCATACCTTTGATCCCTGAATAAACTTAGGATATGGACAAGGGTAATGGTTTTTAATACACTTTTTCACTACCCCCCCCCCCCCCCCCCCCCCCTACGGCCATCACTTAGATTTAGAAGTGCATCCCTGTCTCCAGGTGTATGCCCGCCCTCTATCGAACCATGTTTTTAGAGGGCAAGGACAGCCGATGATAAAGCATGACACTGGGCGGTGTGTGAGGCCAGTCCGTAACTTTTTATTAGATGCCCCCATTGGCAACGCATCTCCCCCTAACTCTGTAGATACCTTTAGAAACACAATCTAGGGGCAGTCTTCTTTTGTGGATACACAGTAGAGTGGAGACTGGCTTGCCCCTTAATCCCGAGCCTCTGGTTCCCACCCTTGGCATCTGCTGTGCTGAGGTTAGTGTGTATGTAGCATTGCTAGCTGGCCACATGTAATCAGGAGCATCTTCCTCCAGTCCTCCAATTTTAACCAACCACATTTTTCAAGAGTTGTTTATCATTGGCCTGCAAGTTCCAAAACGACATGGACTGAAAAGACAGCACATTGCATTTTTTGTTTTTAGCGGAATCTGCATGTCATTCCCTCATTTTAATTGTGATGGTGTGAATTGCCACTGTCACTGAGGAGCAATATGCATGTGATTGGTAGTGTTATACACAGTACTTGGTATTTCTAGAAGTACCTTTTCGTTTTTCTCTTGGCTAAAAGAGCCTCTCATTAAGTATTCTTTCTAGTTGGAACTATCAAGTGCTTGTTCATCCCTGCAAATGGGATGCCAATGATCTGCATTGGATAGGATAGGCTACCTGCCCTAAAAAATGGCTGCCAAGCACAGAGCCCTACTGATCAGAAGCAAGTGCTGCTTGCATTTTAGAATGTAGAACAAAATTATTAAGCTGAAAAACATAATTGCATTCATATTATGTGAGATATCTGAAAGCAAGCATATTTCCACAGAAATGCTTTCTGCAAAAGCTTAATTTACAAATATTTTTAGAAAGTCTGCAAACGTTTTTTATGAACCATACGTAAATAATAAAAGTAAATATAATGTAAAACTAACCCTATCCAACCCTGCCTGAATCCCTATTCCACACACTTGCCTTGAATTGGAGAAGGGCTGTTTTGGAGCAGGACCCACACCACACTCCTCATTCCACAGTATGCTCATACAGGTTCTTGTATATGTAACAGCGGCTCAAATTAAAAAATAGTTCTGTTAACTTTAAAACTTGAATAGACTTTTTGCTTTTTTGTCACTGCTATTCCTTTTCCTCCACCCTCACTCTTATGCACCTACATGTGAGCGGTGAGGGACAGAGGCAATGAGCCATGCACTACTCCTCCTTTGATAGTAGACTACATAAAGACAGTCCGAAACAGTGGAAATAGAGCACATTCAGAAAATTGGTATGATGCACTTATAACCTCCTGCCTCACACCATATCCATGGCAACAGTAAACCGTGTGACAATACAGTTATAGCATTTTTGTCACTATGAATGAGTCCATCAGTTGCTCTACCCTCAAAAAAATGTCTGAACAGAAATGACTTGCCATCTAGATTTCCCTTTTATTATGTGATTGTTTATAATTGGAAATGAACAAAAAATAATTCAGTATATGCAACAGTGATTCTTTTACTTGAAGTGTACTCTTTGCAAGACTCCTTTCTTGTTCTGCCACTTGGTAGTTAGTATTGCTTTTTTCTTAACTTTCCTTCTTATGGTGAACTGTTGCTTTTATAGCACGGGGCCAAGAGCTGCATTCCTAGCATCATAGAATAGTGCTACATAGCCTGTGGCTACGGCTTAAATTATTATGTTAAACATTCCTAGGCTTTAGTATATGTAGTATTCTGTCATTTGCTTTTTTGCAGGGTGCATACGAGTACAGGAATACCACTACACTTAAAATAGCAGGACTTATATTACACATCTGATGGGGACATCTAGCGGCAGATTCCTTACCTTTGAATTTCCAAGGCGCCCGACTGGATCCGGAACTTTATCTTCGAGCAATACCCCTCCCTGTGCGTGGTGGGTGGCATCGGTCGTCTCCGCGCGACGTCGCCATCCATGCTGGAAGTGATGTCTGCTTCACCAATATAGGTGCCACCTTAGCGCACTAACGTCAGTTCTTTTCCTTCCGTGCAAATCAAGAGCTGATCCATGAAGAAAGCTACCCTCTGTCACTTTTTGACAGGATTTTTTCAACATTTTGTCAAACCCCTTATTTTTTGCGTCATGTCGTTGACTGACCCACATTTGGTTTATCTCTGGTGTCTGGAGCGCAACCACGGCTCTAAGTCGTGCTCCGACTGCTGGGCCATGGCTCTGAAGACTTTAAGGGAGCGGTCCTGAAAGCTCCTTGCGTCCCGGCAGGCAACACCGTGTGGCTCAACTCCCAGAGGTCCCGGTCGAGAGGAAGGTCCCGGCACCACTCCAGGAGTCCCAAGTCCTCTTTGTCCCACTCAAAATCATTGGGACATTCAGGTAAGAGGCACAAGAAGTCAAAGCGTGCTTCGACTTGTCCCTGTCCGTCGGGTGACTTGACAGATGAGCCTCAGCGTTCCAAGCCTCGTTCTACAGAACCTGCGCCTGGGTCAGCTCTGCGCCTTCTCTATTTTCTGGGAGCCAGAGCAACCCCCGCCCAACTAAGAGGTCATGCGCCTCAATTTTGGGCGGCCTGATGTGAGAAGTTGGCCTGATATGCAGTGCTCACTATTCTAGTGATCACTATGTATCAGTCCAAACAACCCTTATTGATGATTGGTTGTAAGTCAACCGATAGACCAGCTATCCTAGTAGCATGGACAAGAGCAGTCTTTAGGCTAGACTCTAGAGGGCGTGTTAAGCCAGCTGTTATACCATCACATATACCCCTTGAACACCAAGTGAAAGGACACCACACAAGTGGTATGAAAATAAACAGTGTATTTATTTAGATCACAACAGCCCTGTACTCTTTATGAGGACAGGGTACTAAGCACACAACAAAGCTCTTACGAAAATACTTTAAGTTACACAATTTACACAAATGCCCGAGGGGCACGAAAAACCATATATTATGAAAGTGGAATGCGAAATTACTAGCAGGTAAGTACTGGACTAATAGGCTTTGGAATCGCTAGGACTACGTTACTGAACCTTCAGATTACTAGTCGGAGGCCTAGGGGACTCGGGTGCAGAGTGTGCACTCTCACGCGGGATGCGGGACAAAGTCTATGGAGGCTAGTAAAAGCAAAGTTAGTGTTCTCGGGCGAACCCGACTAGGTAGGTTGAAAACGAAAGTGGATCTGGACCCTTGGATAGTGAGGCTATGCTGGGGCACCGAAATGCCGAAGTTACCTAGCCCAGGGGCTGCGGCTGCATAGGTCTGAAAAGACGTCTGGAATCCTCGTTGACGAACTAGGAGCCTGAAAGAAGGAGTTGCTGGCAGGCGACCAGTGAAGATTGTTCGAAGTGATCCAAGCCTGGATCGAAGATGGATGACACCTGAAAGCAGAGGGGACCAAGTTCTTAACCACTAGCCAGTGATCAGATGGGCACCAGGATGGCACCGGATGGTAGTCACCTCGACCAGGTGAGTGGGCGACGCTGGGCTCTGCAGTCTCACGGACCAGGAGGCGTTGTCGGCGACCAGGATGGAGGTGCGAGCTGTCCCACGATGGTTGATGCTGTCGACGTCGCTGGACCCAGGATTGGGGCAACAAGTCTTGGCAAATTCAGGCCCACGCGGTGGACCTAAAATGGCGTCTGGAGTGGACCAGGAGGGTCCGGGGTGCTCCTCTTTTGGAAGGGAGCAAGGGCCAGTCTGGAGCAACCAGACCAGCAGTGTTGTCGTCGTTGGTCGTCGTCGGGAAGGCCACAAGCCGGCGGGCTAGTAGCCAGACAACGTGGTGAGCAGCCAAAAAGCAGAAGGGCCCCACGCAGATCTCGTGGATGCTGGGGGGCTGGTCTTCGGTGCTGGAGCTGCTCAGGGTCGGGGCTTCTCGGACCCCAAAGCACTCACCAGAGGATCCCTCGGCGGTCGTGCTGGATAGAAGTCGTGCAGTTCTGATGATGGCCGGTCCCTCGAGGTCTCGTCGCACCTACGGTTCTCAGCTTAGCTGTAGAGGTAGGTAGAGGTCAGAGGTGCCAGGGAAGCCGGGTCTCGTCGTGGATGTGCAGCAAACCGCAGAGTTCTTAGATGGTGCCTGCGGATGCAGGGTGACTACTCCTTAGTCACAAGGGAGAAATCTTAAGAAGAAGTCGAGAGTTCCTTTCGTAGAAAGTAGTTTCTTGATTCAAAGATGATCTGATTTGTAAGGGTCCCCGCTTCTGCCTTTATCCTAAAGAAAGGGGTGGGTACGCGACTAGGTCCTGCCCTAGGGGTGGGACCAGGAAGGGGGGTGGTTACACCCCTCTCCCATGCCGGACTTTCCCCAGGCCAGGGGCTGGTGTGCCCCTGGAACTGGTTCTAGCCGGCAGATGCATAGTGAGCACCGGGGTGCCACTTGCAGTCACCTTCCTGTAAAGCCCTGCCTACCCAGGATACACAAAACCCTGTCTGGGATGGTGCTAGCACCGCCCCTGACAGGAAACCCTTTGTCCAAGCTCCCCTCGCTGGAAGGACTCCCAGCTGCAGGGGGTCAGACTCGTGTCTGTGGTGGCAGCATCCATTTTGTGATGCTGAGGCTCGAGTTAACTTTAACCGGGGTTCACAGTTACATACATGTCGTGTCCCTCTAGAAGGGTGGAATGCTAACCCCGTCACCAGAATTGGCGAGGGGTTAGTATTCCAATTCGTATGACACCTTACTTGACATGTTTTGATAAAGCGATACCAGAAATAGCATTTAACCGCGAGGATTATAATGCACTTAAGAGTATATGGTATGCGTTATCATGGAACAGCTATTAGGACTTGGTTCCGCAAGCTGCAAACAGGCTCAGCTCATGCCAGAGCACCATCTCGCACGATTCCAAGCACTCTGCCTTCAGGATTGTCAAGGCCTGCCATAGGAGTGACTGATAGGAATCTGTGTGTCCATTTTTAGGGTTAGATATAGGTATACTATATCTAAAGCAAAGGGTGATTACACCACCTTGCCCCAGCTGTCGTGCAGCCAGTTGTGTCAGATTTAGATGGCCAGCCAGGGGTGGCATAATACATGCTTCAGCCCCTGGTAGGCCCTGGGTACACCTATGCCCTGAGTTACAGGGTCTGATAAGGTGGCCCAGTACCAATTGGATATGTACCTAAGGTACAGGGAATCCATTTTACAGAGAGAGCAGTAGGCCTGGGGCCCTGAATAGCAGGGTCCCAGGTCAACTAAGTCGGAAAACCAGCAAAACACCAGGCAAAAAGTTGGGGGCAACCATAGTCAGGTATCCACCTTCCTACACCTGACATCTCCAGCGTACCAAAGTCAGATCGGATTCCCTCTCAGGCGCTCCCTTTCATCGTAACTGTTCTGGATACAGTACAGTTTTACGGCTTATCCTCCAGAGCAGCTAGTCCAAGATATTCAGGCTATGATACCAATATTTCAGCTTCTATCCTGGATTTACCAATATTTCAGCTTCTATCCTGGATTTCGGTGAGAATGGCTCTGAGACTACTGGCCTTCATGGCATCCTGCTAACGACACATACCAGATGGCATATGCATGCTCTGTTGTGTGACCTGAAGTTCCAGTGGGCACATCATCAGGGGAGTTCTCCGACATTATGCAGATCTTGGAGGAAACTTCACAATGTAGGAAAGTAGGATCTTTCTGGCATAGCTGCCCCCACTTTTTGCCTGGTGTCAGTGTGTTTAGACTGTAGTATACTGGGATCCGGCTAATCAGGACCCCAGTGTTGGTGCTTTCTCCCCTAGATTGATTTGGTAAGTATTTTTTTCACCCCAAAATTGGCATAGTCGGTAGCATATGGTACTAAGGTATCCGGGGCATTGGTACCCCAGGGGTCTCCCACGGGCTGCAGCATGTATTCTGCCACGCATGGGAGCCTGTGCAAATTGTGTCTACAGGCCTGCCATTGCAGCCTGTATGAAATTGAGCATGCACCTTTCACCCCAGATACAAGGCTTACCATATATCCTGTTCAGTGCACTTAAAACCTTTAAGTCACCCCTAAGGTAGGCCATCAGTCCACAGGCAGGGTGCATGGGCCTAAATGTGAGGGTGCCCTTGCATGATCAGAGACACCCCTACGAACCCCGGATTCCACTCTCTGAACTTTGTAAGTGCAGGAAGCCATTTTAAGGTATGCAGTGGACTCTGGCAACCTCAAGATGTCCAGCTACATAATGGCTTCACCGAACCTGGTCATGTTATATATCAAAAAAACACTACAGTGGGGGAGGACCTCTGGGGATCGTATCCAGAGCCAGGTCTATAAATTCCCCTAAGAACCTACAAACAACAAAAGGTACCAGAGGGTCTCAAAACAAGCACCGCCCAGAGGTGTACATAAGTTGCCCAATCACCCACAGCTCAAAATTGATTCGGCACAGGAGGCTCTCAAAGGATGAGGAAAATACCCATCAGTCACCATTCGGATCCGCCCTTCATCATTTGGGATTTTATCCGAACCACCCGTCTGAGAAAATCAATGCCACAATCAAAGGTTGACCCGGTGGTAATGAGGTCCCTTTGGTGGTGTTATCAGTTACAGTGTGGTCTACCACTCGATGTTAATGAGTGGAAAAAGACATGGGACTGGGGTGTGCAGTGCAGGAAAAGTGGGTGACTGGGGAGTCGGCCAGGACGCCGGCCTTGGAGTACCGACGGAAAGAGCGGTGCTTCATCTTCCCCTGAGCCGCTGCCAGGTGGGGTGAGGCCAGTCTACCTTACAGATCAAGTGATTGACACAGACTGTAAGCGCATTTGGACTATTCAGGTGACCGTGTGCACTTGTCTGATATTTCCTTTTGTCACTTTGTCACTTTATTATTATTTTCTCACGATGTGCAGTAGCCTTAACTTTATATTCCTGGTCCTGATGAAAGCAAGGACGCAACAGTCCATATATTGCAGAAACATGTCGACCAACCTTACCTCAGGCAGTCTACATAACCAGACTGCTTAAGGCCACATATTTTTAACCTTGGTATTTAAAGCACACACAGAATAAATAACATTCTGTGCTTTTCTAAACCAATTTTAACACACTCTTTTGTCTTGGTTTCTTTTTTCACCCACTTTTCCTGCACTGCACACCCCAGTCCCATGTCTTTTTCCACTCATTAACATCGAGTGGTAGACCACACTGTAACTGATAACACCACCAAAGGGACCTCATTACCACCGGGTCAACCTTTGATTGTGGCATTGATTTTCTCAGACGGGTGGTTCGGATAAAATCCCAAATGATGAAGGGCGGATCCGAATGGTGACTGATGGGTATTTTCCTCATCCTTTGAGAGCCTCCTGTGCCGAATCAATTTTGAGCTGTGGGTGATTGGGCAACTTATGTACACCTCTGGGCGGTGCTTGTTTTGAGACCCTCTGGTACCTTTTGTTGTTTGCATGTTATATATCAAACATGTTGGAATACGGCAGCTACACAATTCCAGTGTTAGTTGCATGATACCATGTACTGTGGGGGGGTTCCTTAGAGGACTAACCCCCATCTCCACCTCTTTAGCCTTGCAGGGCCTGTGTGCAAGCCAGTGCTGCCGCCGACCCCAGACACTGTTCTGCCCTTCTGCTGGTGAGCCTAGCTTGGGCAGGGGAAGGCAGAACAAAGGATTTCTTTATAGCCGAGGTGTGACCACCTCTCCTTCAGAATTGGGTGGGGTGCTTTCAAGTGCCTTCAATCTGCTTTGAAAGACACATTTGGTGCCCTCCATGCATAAACTGGCTTGTTCCAGTGCAGGAGCCCTTAACTCCCACTCTGGCGCAAAACCACACAAAGGACAGGGGAGTTACCACCCTCCCTGTCCCTCTACTTCCCCAGGAGGTGCCCAGAGCTCCTCCAGGTGGTCACTTGATTATTTTTCAAAAATCGAGGGAGAGGCCCAAATGTCCAAGAGACAGGGTGCCAACACACCAAGTGTGAAATCAGGAATTCCCTTGGATCAATATAACTCACAGTCAGCTATCGTACAGAGCAATCAATATCACATCCACACTAGTATCACAGTCAAGAAACCCCACAGTTATGACGATAAACACACCACAATAAGAACTGTTACAAATTATATAAAAAGATATACACATTTATTGGTTAATGAAAAGATTAAAACATGATCATGAAAATGACATTCATAATCTATGATCTGAATAAGAATAAATTACAAACACAGAGACAAAATCAAGTGAATCGTATTGAAAACATCCAAATTACTAATTTGTTGGGATCTATTCATAAACTCAGGCAAATGTCAAAAATACTCAGAACAATAGTCCCTCGAATTTAGTTAAAGGAACAGGCGTCGACGCGTTTTGGTGTGCTGCCTCATATGCACCACCTTTTTCAAGACAAAAGACGTTTGGTTGTCTCTTCGTTTCTGTCGCAACATTTAAAAAGGGCCAGAATGATCTAACACAATAAGAAATATATATATATATATGCAAATACATGTAAGACTATTATGTTCATACAATATCCTAATACAAATACATGTAAGACTATTATATTCATACAACATCCTGATAAACATAACAATACAATACATAAGTTTATCTATACACCAAATGTTTAAAAAAAACATTACAGTAACTTCAAAAATAAAGACAAATATTATTATCAACGGTTAATATTAGATTCATTGCACCTGTCACAGTATCACAATCGATTCCCCGTGACACCCACAATGTTCCACCGTGTTTATCTCCATAACTGTATAGATTAGAGGTCCCACCATACATATCTGTTAAAGGAATGTATTTTTTTCATCATCTCTCAAACTCCATTCAACATAAACTCCACCGGTAAGCCCAGGAACATGGCTAAACCCAAATAGGAACCCTTCAGATTCCTATCAACTAATCAGTGATAGCATTTTATGTAGGGGGACAAACTCTACATACCTCCTGGGTAAACAGCGTTGGGGTCAAGCGTATTTATTTGATCCTTCCAACTGATTATATCTTCTCTCTCTAAAATACGAATGAATATAATTATATAAAGGTATTGTACTGTCAAAGACTTATATTGGATACAGTTTTAACTAGGTCTTTGTTAGTTTAAAAACCCATAAGCATAGGCATGTTTACCTGGTCATAGTTGTACTCTTGCACAGAAAGATAATAATGCAAAGTCTGGCAGATTTCAAATTTAAAACGATGGGGAGATATCCTCCAACTATAAGCGTCCCTTTCTCTTTCAGTTCTAATGGCTTAGAGGTCACAGGATACTGCAGTGATCTGGGGAAACATAGGAATTCACTATGAGACTGCTTAGAAAAGTTTATTTTTTATATATGTGCAAACACTATAGCATAACTGATTCGCTCCACCGGGGAAGAACATTAAATACCTGAATAAATATAGCAGGTGCCCCAATGTGTCACTCTTCGGTAATATAATATGAGCACATTAGATTCAGGCTCCTTATAATGTTAAAATAGCACCCCACCATTGTAGTTTCCATGTACGGCAAACGTTTAGCGTGGGGCAAAACGTGTAAGATATATTTACGATGGTGGCATCACCATATTCGTCCTTAAGTATAAAAGAACATTCTGTGGGCAAATCTAGTGCTAACATACAAATCAATCAATCGAAGTAGTTTTAAAGCGCGCTACTTACCCGTGAGGGTCTCAAGGCGCTGAGGGGAGTGGGTGTCGCTACTGCTTGAAGAGCCAGGTCTTGAGGAGTCTTCTGAAGGCGAGTGGGTCTTGGGTCTGCCGTAGGTGGGTAGGAAGGGTGTTCCAGGTCTTGGCGGCAAGGTAGGAGAAGGATCTGCCACCGGAGGTTGTTCGTTGGATGCGGGGGACAGCGGCGAGGGCGAGGCTGGCAGAACGGAGCTGGCGGGTGGGGGTGTAGAAGCTGAGTCTGCTGTTCAGGTATGCTGGTCTGGCGTTGTGGAGTGCTTTGTGTGCGTGAGCGAGGAGCTTGAAGGTGATCTTCTTGTTGACAGGGAGCCAGTTTAGGACTCTCAGGTGGGGGGTGATGAGGTCTGCGGTGGGGGACGTTGACGATCAGTCGGGAAGAGGCGTTTTCGATGCGTTGTAGTCGTTGTAGGTGTTTGGCTGGGATTCCTGTGTGGAGTGCGTTGCCGTAGTCCAGTCTGCTGCTGACGAGGGCCTGTGTCACCGCTCTTCTTGTTTCGGTTGGGATCCACTTGTAGATCCTGCGGAGCATGCGGAGGGTGTTGTAGCAGGAGGACGAGACGGCGTTGACCTGTTTAGACATGGAGAGGGAGGAGTCGAGGATGAATCCTAAGTTGCGTGCATGGTCGGTGGGTGTTGGTGCTATTCTCAGTTTGGCCGGCTACCAGGAATCGTCCCAGGCTGAGGGGTGGGTCCGAGGATGATTACCTCCGTCTTGTCCGAGTTTAGCTTCAGACGGCTGTTGCTCATCCAGTCGGCGACGGCCTTCATTCCCTCGTGGAGGTTGGTTTTGAGGGTGTGCAGTTCCTTGGTGAGGGATGAGCTGGGTGTCGTCGGCATAGGAGATGATGTTGAGGTCGTGTTGGTGGGCCACTTGTGCGAGGGGGGCCATGTAGACGTTGAACAGCGTCGGGCTAATGGATGAGCCCTGGGGGACGCCGCAGTTGATGTCGGTGGCTTCAGATCGGAAGGGCAGGAGGCGGACGCTCTGGGTTCTGCCGGAGAGGAAGGACGTGGTCCAGTCAAGGGCCTTCTCTTGGATTCCAGCTTCTAGGAGGCATGTCTTTAGAGTGCAATGGCAGACTGTGTCGAAGGCGGCTGCCAGGTCCAGGAGGATGAGGGCTGATGTTTCGCCGTTGTCTAGTTGGCACCTGATGTCGTCTGTGGGGGCGATGACGGCTGTCTCGGTGCTGTGGTTTCGTCTGAACCCGGAATGGGACTGGTCCAAGATGATGATGTCTTCCAGGTGGCGGGCCAGTTACATGTTTACGATTTTCTCGATGACCTTCGCCTGGAACGGGAGCAGGGAGATGGACCGGAAGTTCTTGAGGTCCTTGGGGTCCGCCTTGGGCTTCTTGAGGAGGGCGTTGATTTCGGCATGTTTCCAGCTTTCCGGGAATGTCGCTGTTTCGAAGGAGATGTTAATGACCTTCCGTAGTTTGGGTGCGATGGCTGCGCCTACTTTGTTGAATACGTGGTGTGGACACGGGTCTGACGGAGATCCTGAGTGGATGGAGTTCATGACCTTGCATGTCTCGTCGTCGTTGACGTTGCACCAGAAGGTCATGCGGTTGGCACTGGTGGTGTTCACAGGGGAGGTGGGGTCTGGCGTAGTCGGGGCGGTCATGGTGTTGAAGCTGTCATGGATGTCAGCGATCTTGCGGTGGAAGAAGATGGCTAGTGAGTTGCACAGTTCTTGTGAGGGCGGTATGTCGTTGGCGTTGGCGCTGGGGTTGGAGAGTTCCTTTACGATGATGAAGAGCTCTTTGCTGTCGTGTGCGTTGTTATCCAGGCGGTCTTTGAAGGAGGATCTCTTGGGTAATTTGATGAGGTGGTGATGTCTGCGGGGGCGTCCTTGTGGCCTGCATGGTTTTCCGGAGTGCGTTCGTGGAGCCATATCTCCACCAGTTTCCGGCATGCGCGTTTGGAGGTCTGCAGCTTGTCCGTGAACCAGGTGGCTCTCTTGCTGGTGTGGTTGTTGGGGGTTTCTCGAGTGGGGCGAGAGTGTTGGCGCCTGCTCATAGCAGTAGTCGTCTTCTGCTAATGCTACGGACATCGGACATATCACATACCTTCGTGTTGGGAAAAGTCAAAGTGTCACGCAGTCCCAGGACGCCACAGGATGAAATGCGTCCATGGAATCCGGCTTTAAATAATAACGGAGAGGTGACTAATCAAATGCACCTGGTCGTAAAGGATTCTGTTCCGTCTATCCAAGGTCGCTTCGGAGTGACGGAAACAACTGGTGCCGCCTGGTAAAAAAACGTAAAGCCTTTAATAGAGGCTCATATGAAAAATCGAGCCATAGGCTAAGAGACCATGAAGTCTCTAACAGAAGCTCACATGTTGTGTCATCAATCGTGTCGAAACTCTCAGAGGATGTTGCCATCTTTTAATGAAACAGACTATACTGCACTATGTGGATATTTGCCTACATTGTACCGGTAAGAATATTACAATTGTTTACAATGCGGGAAATGTCACAAAAAAAGAGGCAAATACACTCGAAGTATAACTCAATTTCACATAATATTTTAAATTAAATTATGTTAATGATGATTCCATATTATTGGCAACTTGAGTATTTCTAAGGTATCGCACTTGCTGTGACCTGTATTATTCCTATCGACTATTAGTGTTAACCGTTGGGAATCGTTCCACATTATACTTATATAGGGCATATTAGTGCGCGAGGTGTGTGTATAAATATAGGCTCATTTGCGTGCTAGTGCTTGTTAAACCTCAAGCACTATATACATAGTTATGGAAAACAATGACCCATATAGATCATTCCAGTATAGTGACTGTAAGACAAACCGGCCAGACCGTTTTCATTAGGTAAAAGACAAACTCATGTCCATACATATAGCTGCTCATAAAAGGCTAGACAAAAAGTGGTGCCTACAGCAATTACCAATATGTTTCTTTTAAAAAAACACAACATTTATTTAATGTATTAATCGTTCCCAATCATCTCTCGAATTTAACCCCTTCCTCACTGTATTAAGAATGGATATGTACCATCGTTGTTTGCGTTTGGCCACAGTATCGCCACAGTGTCTACTACTCTGGATACGCTCTAAAATAAACCACTTAATGTCTTCACATGTATGGTTAGTTTTAATAAAGTGGGGCATTTATTTTCTTGTTTCTAAGGGCTGATTTATGTTCTATGAGTTGATTCCTAAACTCACGACGAGTCTCGCCCACGTAGCCCAACCCACAAGGGCATATCAATAAATAGATCCAATTTTTACTTGTGCAGTTGTTCAGATCTTTGGCACCAATGGTTCGTTCATTTAGAGTAACACTCTTCTCTTTAATGCATAGTGTACAGCTAGTGCAATTCCCACATCTGAAATTCCCTACCACTTGATTACCCTCTATATTCATCTGTCTAGACTCTATGGGTTCTCTGTAGGTATGTACCAATTTTTTTTGCAAATTATCCAGACTCAAGACTCAGACTCAAGACTAGACTCCTTCTGGTAGGAACTTCGTCCCCGTGCTTTGCAACCATCCTGCAACATCCGTGGCCCCGTATCCTCCTGAGTCACGAAAACTCTGTGCTTGAAGCACAGCTGGAAGGAATCTCCCATGGCAAGAAGGAGTCCTTCCACCTGCACCAGCAGGCACCTTGACGACGACAGGCTTGTGGATTCTGCTGTCCCTGGGACTCTCCAAGGCTCTGCAAAACAGTTGGTGGTTTGGTGGCTCCTCGGAGGACTCGCCAGTCTTCACTGCAACTTGGAAGACTGTAATTCTTCTCTAGCCCACCCAAACCGCAGCCCTGTGCACTGCGTCTGTTTGTCGTCAAGGCTTGTTGAATCTACAGTCTAAAGATCTTCAAGCTCTAAGAAGCCCTAGCCTCAATCATCAAATAGCTGTAAAAGTGACGCCTGAATGCATCTGCTGCAATTTGGGCCTCCATCTTCCGTGTGCTGCTGAAGCCTCCCTGCAACTCCCTGTGCCTCCTGCCAGAGGGTCCTCCTGGAGTCTCCATAGATTGTTGCTGGCTCTCCTGCTTGCTGAGTGCCGACTCTGACTTACCTGTGCTGGTCTGCAACTAAGCATTACTTCCTGCAACTCACCTGGTGCGTTTGCCAAGGCTTGTTGGCGTTCCTGCTGGCCACTGACCCTACTGCAAATTGTTGACCGTGTGGAACAGCTTGTGTTTGGCTTCTGTGGTCCTTCAACTCCGCCTTGACTAAACAGCTGCATCCTCATGGCCTCCGTCCTACAGTGAAGTACCCCCGACAAGGGCTGGCATTGTGCTCCTCCTTGATACCTCCAGGTGGTTTGGACTCAATCTCCTCTCTTCACAGGTACTCTTCATCCGGAATCCACGCCTGGGTTCCACCGACGTTGTCCACGGGTCACTGTAGCAGCTGGACAACTGAGGTTCTCCATTGGTTTCAACAGGCGTCTCTGACACCATTTCACACCTATGTACCCAGGGTCCCTGGGGTAGTATTCTCTGGGTATCCACAGGTGGGGGTGTTCTCCAACCTTACTTGTTCCAATGAGTTTCCTCTGGGTTCTCTGGGAAGGGTCCTGAATCCACAAAACACCAACCAGGACTTCCCCATGTTATCCTGTGGACACTGACCTGGGGTATCACCGCTGCACACGGGCGCCTAGAGACTCCTAGTTATATACTTGTTGTGCTTCCCCTGGCCTCTAGATCCTTGGGTGTTAGTCTTGTGTGGGTACTCAACTCGCGTTCCATATTTTTACTATATATTTTGCCCACCCGCCTGATAGAGGCCCATGTGTATTATGTGCTTTACTTACTTGTTTTGAAGATTATTTTATTTTATAGTGTATTGATATCTCTGGGTAGGGGATATACCAAAGTAGTTTCAGTGTTGGTGTGTGATAAATACTACAGATTTTTTCTAACACTAGTGTGGTTCTTTCTTGTGTTACCTTCACTGACTGATTGCGTGGTAAATGCACACATTTTACACTCTCCTGAATAAGTTTTAGTTGCTCTCCATAGCTACGCCTTGAGAGCTTTGGTTATCAGGGACCACTCACACTATCATATGGGTTGCCTGGACTCAGTGCAGGGTGTATCGCCAATAGATGTGCACCTTATACTGAGCCAGCCTTCTACACACGAGACCTGCAGTGGTGGTTGGCGAACTGCGATTGGGTCTGAGGCAGACCGTTCTCCCTTACCCAAACAGATCCCACAGTAGTGACAAATGCATCACTTCTGGTATAGGGCGGCCATCTGGGAGAGGTGGAGATCACAGGACTGGTCTACGGTGGAATCCGGAATCCAAATCAACATGCTGGAGCAACGAGCGATCCGATTAGCATTGAAAGCCCTTCTACCCTCCATCAAAGGAAGGCTAGCTCAAGTGTACAGAGACAACTTCACTGCCATGTGGTAATGCAACAATCTGAAAGAGACACGTTAGTGATAGATTCCTTACCTTAGAATATCCCCAGGAGTCAGACTGGATCCGGAAAGTTTTGCGTAGCAGTACCCTTGCGCGTCGGCAGGCGTCGTCTGCGGCTCCGCGTCCATCGTAGGCGTCGTGGGCGCCGTGATGACGTCGTCGGAGTACTTAGACGCCGCCTCCGCGTGCTGACGTCAGTTCTTCTTTTTTCCGCGCCAGCCAGCGCAGATCTGGAAAGAGCAGTTCCCTAGTCACTTTTTGACTAACCTTTTTGATCTTTTTGATCCATTCGAAGTCTAACGACTCAGACGGTGCCGTTAGGGATGCCCGGATTCAAGCATTGCGACGAGTGCGACCGTACCATGTCGGTCACGGATCCCCACCGCTTGTGCCTGATGTGTTTGGGCGTCGACCATGACGACGAGGCCTGCTCCGACTGTCGGGCCCTCTCAAGGAAGGCCAGACGGGAGCGGTCCCGCAGGCGACTCGAGATCCGCCAGTCGGCCCCGCGCCGTGTGAGGTCCCGGTCCCGGTCCCACGGGAGGTCGAGGGACAGGTCGCGGGGACAGAGCCGTCGCGGGGACGGAGCCGTCACAGCTCCGGGAGTCGGCACCACTCCTCCGGGTCCAAGTCGTCAGGTAAGAAGCATAAGAAGTCGAAGAGACATCATCGCTCTTCTGGCTCCCCCCGACGCTCGCACGACGCGGCCGGGGGTTCGGGTGACACCGCCCACGCGGCTCCTCGTGAGTTGCGGGCGCCGCGTTCGGCCCCATACACCCCGGTCCCTGGGCTGCACGCGACGCCGGAGGAGATCGAGCGCTTCCTCATGGCCATGAGGTCCCTTTCTCCTCCGACGGGTTCCGCGGCGCCTTCGGGCCCAGTGAACCCGTCTGGGGGCCCTAGTGGGTCGGGGGCTACGACCCCGACGCCGTCGGGTGCTTCGGCCTCGACGCCGCCGGCGCCTTCGGGCCCGGCGCCGCAGGGCTCCACGATCCCGACGCCGCCGCTGCCCTCGGGCTCGGCGCCGCAGGGTACAGCGGCCCCGGCGTCGTCGGTGCCTTCGGGCCCGGCGCCGCAGGGCACCGCTGGGCCCTCGTCGGGCGCTGGATCGTCACCGGTGGACCTTACGACCCCCCCGGCGTCGGTCCGTGTGGTGTCCCCTTCGGCGTCGGCCTCGGCCGGCGCCGCCCCCGATGCCTCCTCTGTCGGTTCCGACGTCGGGACGATGCCTATCGGCGTCGGTCTCGACGCCGGTCGGAGATTTTCATCTCTATGAACCGTCCTCATTCGCTTATGACCCTGAGTCTCAGGAGATGGGGGAAGAGGAGTATTGGGAGGGGTCTGAGGACCCTCTGACAAGGGATTGTCAGTCTAACATGGACTGGACAGGAGACCTTGGGGAGGCCAGTGGCCTGGACACCTCTCCGGACACTGGCTTCGTCTCTCCTCCTACCGTGGCTTCGGAGGAGGGCGCGACATATGGTGTGGTGTTGACGAGGGCTGCTAAGGCCTTGGGCCTTGAGCTCCCCGTCGCGGCCGTGAGGACTAACCTCCTCACTGAGGTCCTTAAGCCGCAGTCATGCTCCATGGAGCCTCTGCTGCCGTTTAATGAGGCCTTGACGGACGTTCTCTTGGGCACTTGGTCTAGGCCCGCTACAGGTTCGCCTGTAGATAGGAACGTGGCCAGACGCCACCGCCCGGCCCTGGGCGACCCATGTTTCCTGTCCACCCACCCCACCCCCGAGAGTCTGGTTATCCAGGCCTCTAACTCCCAGACCGCCTTCCCGTCGGCTCCCCCCGATCGGGAATCCAAGAGGTACGAGGCCTTTGGCAAGAAAGTGTTCTCGTCCCTTAGCTTGGGACTGCGGTCTTCCAACACCGCATGCCTCTTGGGCCGTTACACCCATTCTATATGGGATACGGTGGCGGAAGTGCTGCCAGATTGCCCGTTGGAGGTACGGGCCAAACTCGGCCAAGCCCTAGTGGAAGGCCGGGACGCAGCAAAGTATTCAATCAGGTGCGGACTGGATACTACTGACTCGCTAGGCAGAGCGATGGCTACGACGGTGGCGATACGACGCCACGCCTGGCTGAGATCCGCCAACTTCTCGGCAGACGTCCAGAATACACTCATGGACATGCCGTTCGATGGCCGTCGCCTCTTTGGCGACAAGGCAGACCACGCGCTTGAGCGCTTTAAGGACTCCAGGGCTACGGCCAAGTCCTTGGGCCTCTCGGCCCCGCGCCAGCAAGTGGGTGCCTTTCGCTCCTTTCGTGGCCAAGGAAGGGGCGTCCCCACACGTGCCGCCAGCCACTCGCCGCAAACTATCGTCCAGCGCGGCGGCAGCCGTGGAAACCGCCGTGGAGGCGGTCGGGGAAACAATGGAGCCAGTCCACACCTGCCCCCGCAGCATCCGCCTCTAAACCCTCCTAGTCCGTGCTTTTCGGCCCATGTGACGCCAGTGGGAGGCAGGGTTCGCCATCACCACTCTCACTGGCGCACAGTCACTTCGGACAGGTGGGTGCTGCAGATCGTCCGAAGGGGCTACTCCCTCCCCTTCGAGACGACCCCTCAAGCCATGCCACCGCAACACCACCGCGTATCGGGGGATCACTTGCGGCTCCTGCAGGAGGAGGTTTCGGCCCTCTTGGCCAAGGGGGCCATCGAGCGCGTTCCGGGGCCAGAAGTAGGACGTGGTTGCTACTCCCACTACTTCCTGGTACCCAAGAAGGGCAAAGGGGGCCTACGCCCTATCTTGGATCTGAGGAACGTCAACGGCTTCCTCCGGAAGGAGAAGTTCAAAATGCTGACACTGGCTCAGGTCTTGGCTGCCCTAGACCCAGGAGACTGGATGGTAGCGTTGGACTTGCAGGACGCATATTTCCACATCCCCGTCCTGCCGGCCCACCGGTGTTACCTGCGGTTCACGGTAGGCCTCGAGCACTTTCAGTTTACCGTGCTCCCCTTCGGCCTTACCAGCGCCCCACGGGTGTTCCAGATGGCGGTGGTCGCAGCTCATCTGCGCAGGTTGGGGGTCTCAGTCTTCCCCTACCTAGACGACTGGTTGTTGAAGGCGGGCTCGCCCCAGGCAGGCGTCAGCCACCTCCAGACTACGGCGGATCTCCTGCACCAGCTGGGATTTTCCATCAATGTGCCGAAGTCACACCTGTGCCCCTCTCAGAAGCTCCTTTTCATCGGAGCGGTTCTCGACTCGGCGCAGTTTCGGGTTTACCCGCCCGAACAGCGGGTCCGGGATATACAGGCTCTGATTCCGGTCTTTCGGCCGTTATCCCGGGTTTCGGTCAGGTTGACGCTGCGGCTTCTGGGGCTGATGGCCTCCTGCATCCTTCTGGTGCATCACGCACGGTGGCGGATGCGGGCTCTGCAGTGGGACCTGAAGTTTCAGTGGGCCCAGCACCGGGGCAACCTGTCCGACCATGTCCTGATCTCGGAGGGCACTGCAAGACAGCTGCAGTGGTGGCTCACGGACCACGATTGGGTCAACGGCAGATCCCTCTCCCTTCCCCAACCGGAGCACGTAGTTGTGATGGACGCGTCCCTCCAGGGCTGGGGAGGCCACTTGGGAGAGGCGGAGATCAGAGGACTCTGGTCTCCGGCGGAGTCCCGGCTCCATATCAACCTGTTGGAGCTACAGGCGATTCGTCTGGCACTGAAAGCATTCCTCCCGTCTGTCCGAGGGAGTGCAGTGCAGGTGTTCACCGACAACACCACCGCCATGTGGTACTGCAACAAACAAGGCGGAGTGGGGACGTGGACCCTTTGCCAGGAGGCTCTGCGTCTCTGGCTATGGCTGGCACATCAGGGCGTGACTCTGGTGGTTCAACACCTGGCAGGTTCCCTGAATGCCAGGGCGGACGAACTCAGCCGTCGGTGCTCGATGGATCACGAATGGCGTCTGAACTCGGACGTGGCGCAAGGGCTCTTTCTGCGATGGGGAGAGCCTTGGTTAGATCTATTCGCCAGAACGCGCAATGTCATCGGTTCTGCGCGTTGGAATTTCCAAGGCGGCACTCGCTCGGCGACGCTTTTCGTCGCGAGTGGAGCTGCGGTCTGTTGTACGCCTTTCCGCCTTTACCTCTTCTGCCCAGAGTGCTGAAGAAGATCAAGCGCGACCGGGCACAAGTCATCCTTGTGGCTCCGGACTGGGCACGAAGGTACTGGTATCCCGAGCTACTCAGTATGTCAGTCGATCCCCCGGTTCGTCTACCTCTTCAGTAGGACCTTCTGTCGCAGCAGCAGGGGAAGGTCCTCCACCCGAACCTGTCCAGTCTCCACCTGCATGCTTGGAGATTGAGCGGCAACAGTTGAGGCCATTTGACCTGCCTCCTGAAGTTTGCAACATCATTCTGGCAGCCAGGCGTCCCTCCACAAAAACGGTATACGCCTGCAGGTGGAACAGATTTGTGGCATGGTGCACAGCAAAGGCTGTGGATCCCCTCAATGCCCCTCTCTCTGAGGGGCTCTGCTCTGGGCACTATCAAGGGCTATCTTTCGGCTCTTTCAGCCTTTCTGAGGCTGCCTGACCAACCTTCTTTGTTCAAGTCCCCTATTGTAAACAGATTTCTGAAAGGCATCACTCATACCTTTCCTCCTGTTCCTTTCGTGATGCCTCAGTGGGACTTGAACATGGTTCTGACATTTCTGATGTGCGCTCCCTTTGAGCCACTTCACAACTGTCCACTTCGCCTTCTTTCTTTGAAGACTGCCTTCCTGGTAGCCATCACCTCTGCCAGGAGAGTGAGTGAGCTCCAGGCCCTCTCTTGTAAGCCTCCTTTCCTTTCAGTCCATCCGGACAAGGTTGTTTTGAGGACTAGGCCCTCCTTCTTGCCAAAGGTGGTCACGGCCTTCCACATTGGGCAGTCCATCACATTGCCCACCTTCTTTCCGCCTCCGCACCCCTCGAGAGAGGAGGAGAGGCTCCACCGTCTGGACCCAAAACGTGCGCTCTCGTTCTATCTGGATCGCACACGCCAGTTCCGGGTGGATGATCAACTTTGTTGGGTACGCTGGCGCTAAGAAAGGGAAAGCGGTGCACAAGAGGACCATCTCTCGATGGATTATCATGTGCATTCAGGCGTGTTACTCCTTGGCTAAGAAGGAACCACCTGTTGGGCTACGGGCTCATTCCACTCGAGCCACGGCCACTACAACTGCCTTGGGCCGAGGTGTGCCCTTGCAGGACATTTGCCAGGCAGCTACGTGGGCTTCGTTGCACACGTTTGCTAGGCACTACTGCCTGGACAGTCAAGTCCGGAGAGATGGCTACTTTGGCCGCTCCGTTCTCCGGGACTTTCTGGTGTAAATATTGGTTCGCAGACCCACCACCACGGGGATGGTATTGCTGGGGTATCTATTCTAAGGTAAGGAATCTATCACTAACGTGTCTCTTTCAGATGCACAAGTTACTACTTGTGTAACGATATATCTGTAAGAGACATTAGTTAGTGATAGATTCCTTACCGACCCACCCATCCTCCCCGTTCTGCGAACCGATATCTAGGGTTAAGGTCATCCCCTTTCAGGGCCCTAGTTTCTTGGCACCAGTGTCGGTTTTTGTCATGGCTCTGCGCTTTTGGCGCGGAAAAGCTGTGGCTAAGAACTGACGTCAGCACGCGGAGGCGGCGTCTAAGTACTCCGACGACGTCATCACGGCGCCTACGACGGACGCGGAGCCGCAGACGACGCCTGCGGACGCGCAAGGGTACTGCTACGCAAAACTTTCCGGATCCAGTCTGACGCCTGGGGATATTCTAAGGTAAGGAATCTATCACTAACTAATGTCTCTTACAGATATATCGTTACACAAGTAGTAACTTGTGCATCTGAAAGAAACACATTAGTGTTAGATTCCTTACCTTAGAATATCCCCAGGCGTCAGTCTGGATCCGGAAACTTTTGCTTAGCAGTACCCCTGCGCGTCGGTAGGCGTCGTCTGCAGGCGTCCCCTGCGGCTCCGCGTCCGTCGTTGGCGTCGTGCGCCGTGATGACGTCGCTGGAGTATATAGACGCCGCCTCCGCGCGCTGACGTCAGTTCTTCTTTTTTCCGCGCCAGCAAGCGCAGATCCGAAGAGCAGTACTCCGGTCTTTTGACCAACTTTGTTATAACTTCTATCTCTTTTGGTGCCTGGTAGGATGCCCGGTTTCAAGAATTGTGACGGGTGTGACCGCACAATGTCGGTCACGGACCATCACCGACTCTGTCTCCGGTGCCTGGGCCCCGACCACGACGTGGACGCCTGCGTCGACTGCCGGGCTCTCACTAACAAGGCTAGACGGGAGCGGTCCCGCAAGCTGCTTGAGCTCCGGGTGTCGCCCCGCGTCGGGAGCGGTCTCGGTCCGGCCGGAGGTCCAGGGAGCGTTCGAGGGAGCGGTCGCGGAGCCGCGCCGAGCGCTCGAAGTCGTCACCATTCGTCGGGCTCATCAGGTAAGAAACACAAGAAGTCGGGGCGTCGTCATCGCACCCCCGACTCCCCCCGACGCTCGCGCGATGCGGCCGGGGGTTCGGGTGAACCCAACTCCGCGGCTCCGCGAGAGTCGCCAGCGCGGCCCGCCCCATACCCTCCGGTCCCTGGGCACGGTGCGACGCCTGAGGAGATTGAGGCGTTCCTCATGGCCATGAGGGCGCTCAGTTCTCCGACGGGGCCTACGGCGCCTTCGGGCCCAGTGCTACCGTCGGGGGGCCCTGGCGGGTCGGGTGTCCCTGACTCGACGCCATCGGGTGCTTCGGGCCCGGTGCCGCCGACGGCTCCGACCCCGGCGCCGCAAGGGCCTTCGGGGTCGACGCCGGCTGGCCTGCCGGCTGGTTCGGCGCCGATTCCATCTGGGTTACCCCCGACGCCGCCCCCGCGCGGCGCCGGTTCTCCTGTGCCGGCTTCGGCCGGCGCCGGGGGTCCGGCGCCGGCTCCGGGCGGCGCCGTCCCCATTCCTTCCCCGAATCCGGACGCGGAGTCGGACCGGCGTCGATCGACGCCGGGCTCGGCGCCGATGGGGCCTGTGAACCCCGAGGAGCCGGTCTACATCGTTGACTCCGAGTATGGAGATGATGGAGAGTACGGGGAAGGTTGGGAGGGGTCTGAGGACCCTCTGTCACGTGAGTGCCAGTATGACCCGGACTGGACAGGTGATTTGGGGGATGCCAGTGGTCTGGACGACTCTCCTAACCCTGGTTTTGTCTCTCCTCCTTCTGTGGAGTCGGTGGAGGGAGCTGCATATTCAGTGGTGCTGATGAGGGCTGCCAAGGCCTTACACCTTGAGCTCCCCGTCGCGGCCGTGAGGCCTAACATCCTCACTGAGGTCTTCAAACCGCAGTCATGCCCACAGGAGCCACTGCTGCCGTTTAACGAAGCCTTGTCAGACGTTCTGTTGGGCACGTGGTCCAGGCCCGCTTCAGGTTCGCCTGTTGATCGGAACGTGGCCAGACGCCACCGTCCTTGTCCGGACGACCCCAAATTCCTGTCCGCCCATCCCACTCCCGAGAGTCTGGTGATCCAGGCCTCTACCTCCCAGTCCGCATTCCCGTCGGCCCCGCCCGATCGGTAATCCAAGAGGTATGACCAGTACGGTAAAAAGGTCTTCTCATCCCTGAGTCTGGGACTGCGGTCTTGCAACACCGCATGCCTCTTGGGCCGCTACACCCACTCTGTGTGGGACACGGTCGCGGAAGTGCTGCCAGAATGCCCCATGGAGGTGCGGGCGAAGCTCGGCAAGGCTGTGGCTGAGGGCCGAGACGCAGCTAAATATTCCATACGGTGTGGTCTTGATACGACCGACTCGCTGGGCAGAGCTATGTCAACGACGGTGGCGATTCGTCGCCACGCCTGGCTGAGATCCGCCAACTTTTCGGCAGACGTCCAAAATGCCTTGATGGACATGCCGTTCGATGGCTGTCGCCTCTTTGGTGACAAGGTGGACCACGCGCTGGAACGCTTCAAGGACTCCAGGGTCACGGCCAAGTCCTTGGGTCTTTCGACCCAGCGCCAGCAAACGGGTTCGTTTCGCTCCTTTCGTGGCCAAGGAAGGGGCGTCCCCACACGTGCTGCCAGCCACGCGCCGCAACAATCCTTTCAACGCGGTGGCGGCCGTGGAAACCGCCGTGGTGGCGGTAGGGGTCAACGGCGGGGTCAGGCCACACCTCCCCCCGCAGCATCCGCCTCCAAATCCTCCTAGTCCGTGCTTTCGGCCCCATGTGACGCCAGTGGGTGGCAGGGTTCGCCATCACCACGCTCACTGGCGCACAATTACGTCGGACAGGTGGGTGCTGCAGCTCGCCCGAAGGGGCTACTCCCTCCCCTTCGAGACTACTCCTCCAGCCATGCCACCGCAGAACCACCGTGTGTCGGGGGACCACTTGACACTTCTGCAGGAGGAAGTTACGGCCCTCTTGGCCAAGGGGGCCATCGAGCGCGTTCCTGGGCCAGAAGTAGGGCGTGGTTGCTATTCCCACTACTTTCTGGTACCCAAGAAGGACAAGGGGGGCCTACGTCCTATCTTGGATCTAAGGAACGTCAACGGCTTCCTCCGGAAGGAGAAGTTCAAGATGTTGACTTTGGCTCAGGTCTTGGCTGCTCTAGACCCGCAAGACTGGATGGTAGCGTTGGACTTGCAGGATGCGTATTTTCACATCCCCGTCCTGCCGGCCCACCGGCGTTACCTGCGGTTCACGGTAGGCCAGGAGCACTTTCAGTTTATCGTGCTCCCCTTCGGCCTTACCAGTGCCCCACGGGTGTTCACAAAGGTGATGGCGGTGGTCGCAGCCCATCTGCGCAGGTTAGGGGTTTCAGTCTTCCCCTACCTAGACGACTGGCTGTTGAAGGCGGGCTCGCCCCAGACAGTCGTCCACCACCTTCAGATGACGGCAGACCTCTTGCACGACCTGGGGTTCTCCATCAATGTGCCGAAATCACACCTGTGTCCCTCTCAAAAGCTCCTTTTCATCGGAGCGGTTCTGGACTCGGCGCAGTTTCGGGTTTATCCTCCGGAACGGCGTGTCCGGGATATACAGGCTTTGATTCCCATCTTTCAGCCGCTATCCCGGGTTTCAGTCAGGTTGACGCTGCGGCTGCTGGGACTGATGGCTTCCTGCATCCTTCTGGTGCATCACGCCCGGTGACGGATGCGGGCTCTGCAGTGGGACCTGAAGTTTCAGTGGGCCCAGCATCAGGGCAACTTGTCCGACCACGTCTTGATCTCGGAGGGCACTGCGAGACAACTGCAGTGGTGGCTTACGGACCGCGATTGGGTCAGAGGCAGATCCCTCTCCCTTCCCCAACCGGAGCACGTTGTCGTGACGGACGCGTCCCTCCAGGGCTGGGGTGGCCACTTGGGAGAGGCAGAGATCAGAGGCATCTGGTCTCCGGCGGAGTCCCGGCTCCATATCAACCTGTTGGAGCTACGGGCGATTCGTCTAGCACTGAAGGCATTCCTCCCGTTTGTCAACGGAAGTCGTCACCATTCGTCGGGCTCATCAGGTAAGAAACACAAGAAGTCGGGGCGTCGTCATCGCACCCCCGACTCCCCCCGACGCTCGCGCGATGCGGCCGGGGGTTCGGGTGAACCCAACTCCGCGGCTCCGCAAGAGTCGCCAGCGCGGCCCGCCCCATACCCTCCGGTCCCTGGGCACGGTGCGACGCCTGAGGAGATTGAGGCGTTCCTCATGGCCATGAGGGCGCTCAGTTCTCCGACGGGGCCTACGGCGCCTTCGGGCCCAGTGCTACCGTCCGGGGGCCCTGGCGGGTCGGGTGTCCCTGACTCGATGCCATCGGGTGCTTCGGGCCCGGTGCCGCCGACGGCTCCGACCCCGGCGCCGCAAGGGCCTTCGGGGTCGACGCCGGCTGGCCTGCCGGCTGGTTCGGCGCCGATTCCATCTGGGTTACCCCCGACGCCGCCCCCGCGCGGCACCGGTTCTCCTGTGCCGGCTTCGGCCGGCGCCGGGGGTCCGGCGCCGGCTCCGGGCGGCGCCGTCCCCATTCCTTCCCCGAATCCGGACGCGGAGTCGGACCGGCGTCGATCGACGCCGGGCTCGGCGCCGATGGGGCCTGTGAACCCCGAGGAGCCGGTCTACATCGTTGACTCCGAGTATGGAGATGATGGAGAGTACGGGGAAGGTTGGGAGGGGTCTGAGGACCCTCTGTCACGTGAGTGCCAGTATGACCCAGACTGGACAGGGGATTTGGGGGATGCCAGTGGTCTGGACGACTCTCCTAACCCTGGTTTTGTCTCTCCTCCTTCTGTGGAGTCGGTGGAGGGAGCTGCATATTCAGTGGTGCTGATGAGGGCTGCCAAGGCCTTACACCTTGAGCTCCCCGTCGCGGCCGTGAGGCCTAACATCCTCACTGAGGTCTTCAAACCGCTGTCATGCCCACAGGAGCCACTGCTGCCGTTTAACGAAGCCTTGTCAGACGTTCTGTTGGGCACGTGGTCCAGGCCCGCTTCAGGTTCGCCTGTTGATCGGAACGTGGCCAGACGCCACCGTCCTTGTCCGGACGACCCCAAATTCCTGTCCGCCCATCCCACTCCCGAGAGTCTGGTGATCCAGGCCTCTACCTCCCAGTCCGCATTCCCGTCGGCCCCGCCCGATCGGTAATCCAAGAGGTATGACCAGTACGGTAAAAAGGTCTTCTCATCCCTGAGTCTGGGACTGCGGTCTTGCAACACCGCATGCCTCTTGGGCCGCTACACCCACTCTGTGTGGGACACGGTCGCGGAAGTGCTGCCAGAATGCCCCATGGAGGTGCGGGCGAAGCTCGGCAAGGCTGTGGCTGAGGGCCGAGACGCAGCTAAATATTCCATACGGTGTGGTCTTGATACGACCGACTCGCTGGGCAGAGCTATGTCAACGACGGTGGCGATTCGTCGCCACGCCTGGCTGAGATCCGGCAACTTTTCGGCAGACGTCCAAAATGCCTTGATGGACATGCCGTTCGATGGCTGTCGCCTCTTTGGTGACAAGGCGGACCACGCGCTGGAACGCTTCAAGGACTCCAGGGTCACGGCCAAGTCCTTGGGTCTTTCGACCCAGCGCCAGCAAACGGGTTCGTTTCGCTCCTTTCGTGGCCAAGGAAGGGGCGTCCCCACACGTGCTGCCAGCCACGCGCCGCAACAATCCTTTCAACGCGGTGGCGGCCGTGGAAACCGCCGTGGCGGCGGTAGGGGTCAACGGCGGGGTCAGGCCACACCTCCCCCCGCAGCATCCGCCTCCAAATCCTCCTAGTCCGTGCTTTCGGCCCCATGTGACGCCAGTGGGTGGCAGGGTTCGCCATCACCACGCTCACTGGCGCACAATTACGTCGGACAGGTGGGTGCTGCAGCTCGTCCGAAGGGGCTACTCCCTCCCCTTCGAGACTACTCCTCCAGCCATGCCACCGCAGAACCACCGTGTGTCGGGGGACCACTTGACACTTCTGCAGGAGGAAGTTACGGCCCTCTTGGCCAAGGGGGCCATCGAGCGCGTTCCTGGGCCAGAAGTAGGGCGTGGTTGCTATTCCCACTACTTTCTGGTACCCAAGAAGGACAAGGGGGGCCTACGTCCTATCTTGGATCTAAGGAACGTCAACGGCTTCCTCCGGAAGGAGAAGTTCAAGATGTTGACTTTGGCTCAGGTCTTGGCTGCTCTAGACCCGCAAGACTGGATGGTAGCGTTGGACTTGCAGGATGCGTATTTTCACATCCCCGTCCTGCCGGCCCACCGGCGTTACCTGCGGTTCACGGTAGGCCAGGAGCACTTTCAGTTTATCGTGCTCCCCTTCGGCCTTACCAGTGCCCCACGGGTGTTCACAAAGGTGATGGCGGTGGTCGCAGCCCATCTGCGCAGGTTAGGGGTTTCAGTCTTCCCCTACCTAGACGAGTGGCTGTTGAAGGCGGGCTCGCCCCAGACAGTCGTCCACCACCTTCAGATGACGGCAGACCTCTTGCACGACCTGGGGTTCTCCATCAATGTGCCGAAATCACACCTGTGTCCCTCTCAAAAGCTCCTTTTCATCGGAGCGGTTCTGGACTCGGCGCAGTTTCGGGTTTATCCTCCGGAACGGCGTGTCCGGGATATACAGGCTTTGATTCCCATCTTTCAGCCGCTATCCCGGGTTTCGGTCAGGTTGACGCTGCGGCTGCTGGGACTGATGGCTTCCTGCATCCTTCTGGTGCATCACGCCCGGTGACGGATGCGGGCTCTGCAGTGGGACCTGAAGTTTCAGTGGGCCCAGCATCAGGGCAACTTGTCCGACCACGTCTTGATCTCGGAGGGCACTGCGAGACAACTGCAGTGGTGGCTTACGGACCGCGATTGGGTCAGAGACAGATCCCTCTCCCTTCCCCAACCGGAGCACGTTGTCGTGACGGACGCGTCCCTCCAGGGCTGGGGTGGCCACTTGGGAGAGGCAGAGATCAGAGGCATCTGGTCTCCGGCGGAGTCCCGGCTCCATATCAACCTGTTGGAGCTACGGGCGATTCGTCTAGCACTGAAGGCATTCCTCCCGTTTGTCAACGGGAGTGTGGTGCAGGTGTTCACAGACAACACCACCGCCATGTGGTATTGCAACAAACAGGGCGGGGTGGGGTCGTGGACCCTTTGCCAGGAGGCTCTGCGCCTCTGGCAGTGGCTGGAGCGTCAGGGCGTGACTCTGACGGTTCAACACCTGGCAGGTTCTCTGAACGCCAGGGCGGACGAACTCAGCCGTCGGTGCTCGATGGATCACGAATGGCGTCTGAACTCGGACGTGGCGCAAGGCATCTTTCTGCCTTGGTTAGATCTATTCGCCACAGAAGAGAACGCGCAATGTCATCAGTTCTGCGCGTTGGAGTTTCCAAGACGGCACTCGCACGGCGACGCCTTTCGGCGCGAGTGGAGTTGCGGTCTGTTATACGCCTTTCCGCCTATACCACTTCTGCCCAGAGTGCTGAAGAAGATCAGGCGCGACCGGGCCCAAGTTATCCTTGTGGCTCCGGACTGGGCTCGAAGGTACTGGTATCCCGAGCTACTCAGCATGTCAGTCGGTCCCCCGATCCGCCTGCCCCTTCAGGAGGACCTTCTGTCGCAGCAGCAGGGGACGGTCCTCCACCCGAACCTGTCCAGTCTCCACCTCCATGCTTGGAGATTGAGCGGCGGCAGTTGAGGCCATTTGACTTGCCTCCTGAAGTCTGTAATTCTGGCAGCCAGGCGTCCCTCCACTAAGTCGGTATACGCCTGTCGGTGGAACAGATTTGTGGCATGGTGCACAGCAAAGGCTGTGGATCCCCTTTCTGCCCCTCTTTCAGAGGTTCTTCTGTTTCTTCTTTCTCTTGCCCAGCAGGGCTCTGCTCTGGGCACTATCAAGGGCTACCTTTCTGCCCTTTCAGCCTTTCTAAGGCTTCCTGATCAGCCTTCTTTGTTCAAGTCCCCGATTGTAACGAGATTCTTGAAGGGCATCACACACATGTATCCACCTGTTCCGTTTGTGATGCCTCAGTGGGACTTGAACCTGGTTCTTACCTTTCTGATGTGTGCTCCCTTTGAGCCCCTTCATTCTTGTCCTCTTCGTCTCCTGACTTTGAAGACGGCTTTCCTGGTTGCCATCACCTCTGCCAGGAGAGTGAGTGAGCTCCAGGCTCTTTCTGTCCAACCTCCTTTCCTGTCCATTCATCCTGACAAGGTGGTTCTAAGGACTAGACCTTCTTTCCTGCCCAAAGTAGTTTCTGCTTTTCACATCGGGCAGTCCATCACCCTCCCCTCCTTCTTCCCGCCTCCGCATCCTTCGAAGGATGAAGAGCGGCTCCATCGTCTGGACCCAAAACGTGCGCTTTCATTTTATATGGATCGCACACGCCAGTTCCGGGTGGATGACCAACTGTTTGTTGGCTACGTGGGTGCGAAGAAGGGACGGGCGGTGTGTAAACGAACCATCTCTCGGTGGGTCGTTCTGTGCATCAAAGCGTGCTACTCTTTGGCTTGGAAGGAGCCTCCTGTTGGGCTGAGGGCCCATTCCACTCGGGCCACGGCTGCTACTACTGCCCTGGGCCGGGGAGTCCCTTTGCAGGACATTTGCCAGGCGGCTACGTGGGCCTCGCTGCACACCTTCGCGAGGCACTACTGCCTGGACAGTCAAGTCCGGAGGGATGGCTTCTTTGGCCGTTCTGTCCTCCAGGACTTTCTGGTGTAGGAATGCATTGGTTCACAGACCCACCACCGGGGTTGGTATTGCTGGGGTATCTATTCTAAGGTAAGGAATCTAACACTAACGTGTTTCTTTCAGATGAACAAGTTACTTACCTTCGGTAACGATATATCTGTAAGAAACATTAGTTAGTGTTAGATTCCTTACCGAACCCACCCATCCTCCCCGTTCTGCGGAATGATACCTAGGGTTAAGGACATCCCTTTCAGGGCCCTAGTTTCAAATGGCACCAGTGTTGGTTCTCTCATGGCTCTGCGTTTTCTGGCGCGGAAAAGCTGTGTACAAATAACTGACGTCAGCGCGCGGAGGCGGCGTCTATATACTCCAGCGACGTCATCACGGCGCACGACGCCAACGACGGACGCGGAGCCGCAGGGGACGCCTGCAGACGACGCCTACCGACGCGCAGGGGTACTGCTACGCAAAAGTTTCCGGATCCAGACTGACGCCTGGGGATATTCTAAGGTAAGGAATCTAACACTAACTAATGTTTCTTACAGATATATCGTTACCGAAGGTAAGTAACTTGTTCAATAGGGCGGGTGGGGTTGTGGATCCTTTGTCAAGAGGCCCTGCATCTTCTGACATGGCTGGAATAGCAGGGCATATCCCTGGTGGTTCAACACCTCGCAGGTTTCCTCAACGCTTGGTCACATGTGGCGTCTCCATCCAGCGGTGACAAAAGTTCTCTTTCAGCAGTGGGGAGAGCCATGGTTCGATCTGTTCTCCTCCACAGAGAAAACATAATGTCAGCAGTTTTGTGTGATGGAGTTTCCAAGGCAGATCTTGCTCAGAGACACTTTTTCATCTAGAGTGGAGCTCAGGCTTCCTGAACGACTTTCTGCCCATATCACTCCTGGCTAGAGTTCTCAAGAAGATCAGGAACAATTGGGCCAAAGCCACCCTTGTGGCTCTGGACTGGGGGACGGAGAGTCTGGTAACCAGAGCTTCTGCAAATGAGCATTGATCCTCCGATTAGGCTGCCCCTTTGGCAGGATCATCTGTCGCAGCAGCAGGGGAGGGTCCTCCACCCAAACCTGTCAACTCTATGCCTTCAGTCGTATGGATTGAGTGGCGACAGTTGAAAGCTTTCGATCTTCCTCCCGAAGTCTGCAATGTTATTGTGGCAGCCAGGTGTCCCTCCACTAACACGGTATATGCCTGCCTGTGGAACAAATGTGTAATATATTGTACAGAAAAGTCTATTGACCCTCTTTCTGCTTACCTTTTCATATGTTTCACTTTTTATTTTGTCCCTTGCGCAGCACAGCTCTGCTCTGGACACCTTCAAAGGGTATCTTTTGGCTTTGTCTGCCTTCCTGGTGATGCCGGATCAACCCCCCTTATTTAAATCACCCATTTCATGTACTGCAATCTGCCACCTTGTCCACCTTCTCCGATTCTCCGCATCCCTCTCACGAAGAGAAGCCACTCACCGCTTGGATCCAAAAAGAGCATTGTCGTTCTACCTGGACCACACAAAAAAGTTTGGGGTGGCTGACCAACTCTTCGGGGGATGTTGATGCGAAAAAGGTTCATGCTGTGCAGAAGAGCACCATCTCCTGGTGGATCGTCCTCTGCATCAACATGTGCTATGCTCTGGCCAAAAAGCAGCCTTCAGAAGGCTTAATGGATCATTCCACCAGAGCTAAGGCTGCTACCACTGCATTGTTACGTGGAGTCCCAGTCCTGGACATCTGTCAGGCAGCACTGTAAGCATCCTGTACATCGTTCACCAAACATTACTGCCTTCATACTCAAGTCCACATGGATGGCCATTTTGGCTGCCCAGTTCTGCAGGATTTTCTAGTGTAAACGTGTCCGCGATCCCTCCTCCAGGGTGGCATTGCTTGGGTATCTATTCAAAGGTAAGGAATGTGCGGCTAGATGTCTCTTATCAGATGGACAAGTTACTTACCTTCGGTAACACCTTATCTGGTAGAGACATGATCTAGCCGCAGATTACTTACCGACCCACCCATACTCCCTGCAATTCAGGCATGTTTCTACGGTCAGGGTTGTTCCCTTTCAGGGCACCCGTTTCCTAAAAACACACCAATGTCAGTACTCTTCATGGCTCCACATTTCTGATGTGGAAAGTTGTGAAAATTAAATTACGTCAGCGCGCAGAGTTGTCTCCTATATAAGTGACTTTGGCATCACTTCTGGCGTAAGTGATGCTGACATCACGCGGAGCCAACCGATGCCACCTCGAAGAAAAATCTTCCAGATCCAGTCTGATGCCTGTAAAATTAAAAGGTAAGGATTCTTCAACTAGATCATGTCTCTACCTGATAAGGCGTTACTGAAGATAAGTAACTTGTCCTTAAGTAACATTAGGATAAATAATAGTGGTGTTAAAAACTTACCAGAAAAGGACAATGTGTAAAAAGACATATTTAGCTAGTATGGGATCATTGCACCAACTTGCCCATCATTGAAGTCTTTGGTGGCAATTAGGGATAAGGAGTGCCCAGATACATATTTGTTATGCAAGTTGGATGAAGTCTTCTTTTGCTGTGATGGACAATAGCTTATTTCTCGAAACTACAGTGGTGTGACTATGGTAGTTCGTTTCTGATGGATTCCCTCAGTTGTAGAGTCTTTGCCTCATGAATTTCCTCAAGCTGCCAGACTAGATCTGGAAAATTTAAAATAACTCCCCTGAGCCATCAAGTGAGACCATGGCTATGACCCACTCTTCTACCTTGCCAGATATAACATAACAGTGTCATAAATGGAGCTGTCTAGCACTCTGACCTCAGTTCCTTTTATTTTTGCACTTTTTCGAAGATCCGGAGTGTTCTCTCCATTGACATTTTTCCACAGATCCTTGTACTTGTAGGGTGATAGGGAATTGTGTCACCCCCAAGAGTGTCAGATTGTAAGTGATGCAGCAAATTTAATTCTGGAAAGCACAGAGCTTTTTCTTGAACTTTAAATCCAAGGTGTGCTGTCTTGGTGTGTCCTCTGGCCCAGGAACACAATAATGATTACTTTCATTTGTTGACAGCAACAGCCTGCATATCCGACCCAAGGTTCACTGGAATCAACATTCGCCCGGAGGCGTAGACAATCTTTTATGATTTCATCACACTTTTCCTAAAAAAAGATCCTTTTACTCTTGTTTCTGTCAAGACATTCTTTTTAATGAAAAGTTAATTATGAACTGTGAATTGATATGCAAAAATGTATCATTCAATTCCATTGTCATACGCAGTCAAAAATATTGCTGTAATCTTGACTTAGAAACCGGATGCATGCGACTGTGAGAAGTAATGTGCTGTGAATCAAAATTCCCTTGTCCATACACGATGTTGTGAGTTCAGTCTCCATTCACACATTAAGCCACTAATTTTCGTGCCGATATTGGACACTACATTCAACTGAAATACATGCATGAGACACAAAACAATCTGTGCATTATACCAAAACGTCACCTCATGCGCCCCAGTGACATGCGAACGTCCGTACCCCAAAAATCCTCAACCAACTCTATAGTTTTTCTAACATGCATCTGCCCAAACCATCACGTTACCCAAACACCACCCAAGTGCCAATAATAAGGGGAGAGGAGTTGGTCTAACGGCTAGATCGGTTGACCTCGAATCTGGGGAACTGGGTTCGAGTCTCGGCAATGATGCTGAACATCCTGTGATTCTGGGCAAATCACTTAATCTCCCCGTGCCTTACAAAAATGAATGTGTCCTCATGTATTGCAACTGGTGCTATGTAAAGCGCTCTGATACCCAATACCTTCGGGTCAAGTTTGCACGATGTAAACGCCCTAATATTTATTTTTAAATAAATAACCTTCCATCTCACCAAATTTGATTGGAAAGAATGAAACGTTCACGTATCTGTATGTCAACATGACCAATCAAACACTCCCAGAGACTCCGCATATGCTACCCACTTTTCTCCCATCGTCGTGTCTGGCTACCTTTTTTCAAGGCTGCTCAACTCTGGTATCCCATTTGTCCTTCTTACAAAGTAACATATGCAAGCACTTCAATTGTGCCTCTGTCTTCAGTGGGCCCAGCACCAAAGCCTTTCTGATGGAGACTATTTTACTTTCTTTAGAGGCAGCTTGGCATCTAGGATGGAATGTCTGAGATGCTTCAATGGTGACAAATACTTTCTCCCTTCCATGAGATAAGAATCTCAAAATTGTGGGGTTCAGAGGACTGTGGTCCATTGTGGAGTTGAAAATCCACCGGATTAATAAGGTATCATTGCCCTTGTTTCGTGGTCAGCTGTTTGAAGTTGTTGCATGCAGCACAACCATGATATGATAGGGTGATGTGGGCTTGCGCGGTCAGCGTCTCCTTGCTAACTAGGAGTGATGCCTTCAGTGGAGGTTCGGACCATCTTGGTCCACTGGAACACCCCACTGGTGGACATCTTTGCCACTCACGAAAGTGCTTCTTTATACTGTATGGAGCTCTGTGAGACACATTCTATTTACAATTGAACTCCCAGGCTTATTGCATGTTGCCACACCTCTCAATTTCCACATCAACAGAACTCTCGAACATCACTAGGCTGATCGGCTATTCAGTGGCTGGGCTGGTCCCAAGAAGGGGAAGACTATTCAAAAGCAGACCGTTTCCAGCTGGTTTGTCCTCTCTGTTGAGATCTGCTATGGTCTTGCCATGAAGGAGCTCCCGGATATCATGCCCCATTCATCCAAGGTGAAGGCTGCCTCTTTCACCTGTCTTGGTGCTGGTATTACCATTTTGCCGGATTTGTTTTGTAGGATTTTTGGTTTGCTAGTCTCCCCAAACCCACCTCCTAGGGAGTCCTGATTCGCTATTCCTCAGGTTCTGAACTTTGTTCGCAAGTGACTTGTGCTATTAGTAGAAACTCGCTTTGTGTATTCACAAAACATGGCCATGAATGTACTTTCCCCACTAATAATATTACACCACCAACCATGGTGTAATATTGTAAGTGTGTGCCTTTTGCCATTTGTTTGTGGATAGTCACAAACTTTTGAAAAGCAGATTTCCACTCTGGAAACAAAGCTTTGTTCCTGTCATTGGTAGGAATAAATCTGCATCCAGGATACAGGGAATGGGGATGGCAGGGAACACATCAAACATGGGTGGGTTTGCAAAGGTAGGAGGATTTCTACGCAGGGAAATTGTTTTCCCTCCGGGGAAGGACAATTTGTCTTTTGTTTTGTGTTTACACAAACGTAAATGTACACCATTTGCATTTACCCATGCATAAATGGTAATGAATTTGGGCAAGATGGAATTCACAAAAGAATTCCACAACAACTCCTGGCACTATTCACCTGCAGCAGATGACACAGGAAAGTGTGTAGATTCCTTTATGAAATCCAAGGTAGGCTGAAATTTACTTAAAAAATGGCAAAAATCTTTGTAAGTATATCCTCACTACTTTATGCTCTCCATTGGGGCCATGGTGTTTGACTGTGTTCCTCAATTTAGGCCTTGGGCTAGCCCCGTGTTATTTGTAGTAACTTTGGTTCCACCAGTTTTAATGCATTTTTTTAAAAACATATTTTATTCGATTTTGAAAGTACCGCAAGGGCCCAACACAATCCACATGGAGACACATTATTAAGAAATTACCAGGCGTGGAAATATTAATGGGTACGGCCTCGCAAGGTTTAAAACCAGGCATCCCTAGCGGCACCGAAGGTCGAGGTCGACTCGAAAAGTGATCAAAAAAGATAGTCAAAAAATGACTAGATTACTGCTCTTCCCGGATCTGCGCTTGCTGGTGCGGAAAAAATAAGAACTGACGTCAGCGCGCGAGGGCGGCGTCTAAGTACTCCAACGACGTCATCCCGGCGATCACGACACCGACGACGGACGCGGAGCCACAGACGACGCCTACCGACGCGCATGGGTACTGCTGATGAAAACTTTCCGGATCCAGTCCGACGCCTGGGGATATTCTAAGGTAAGGAATCTAACACTAACTACTGTTTCTTACAGATATAGCGTTACCGATGGTAAGTAACTTGTGCAATAATACACTGAAAACTGCGCACAGACTTTCCCACCCCACCCCACCCACAGTGGCAAGTAAATGTCAATAACACCCCGCCCCCCACCCAATAAAACAAAACAATACCAAACACAGTGCAGTCAGCAAACCTCCCATAGAACTACTGTTACAGGGATTGTGATGGTAGAGGAGGGAGATCGATGCCCTGGGAGGTGGCCCAACAAGACCAAACGTTCCTATGTTTTTGGGGGCAGCCCCTCGAGTTTTAATGCGTTTTGCCTATTGCATTTACTGTTGTATTTCTCATGTGCAGACAATATGGTACTAAGCCCTAATATCAATTACTTTCTTACTGGGATTTCAATTGAACAATGCTTTAATGATGAAAAGAGTTTACCGGGGCCAGCCTCTGCAAATTGTCAAATTCTGTTGTTCAAATCACTGAATACAATTTTGTTTTTTGGCAGCTAATTTCCAGAATCTCCCTGGATCACCCATACCACACCCTGTTTATTATTCTGGCACTTGCCAATGCCAACAAGGATGAAATTCTTGCAAAACCGGAGGTCGTTAAAAGAGGCAGATTGACTAAAAACACACCTAAGCAGATCTCCCAACTCGATATGGTATGACGTCTTATGTTTTTAAAAATATATTTTAAATGTAACACCCATACACAAACCACATTAAGAGCACTTGTCCCCAAATGTATGACAGAGTTAAATGTATTAAATGCTAGCACAACTAGAACATCAGACCAATCGAAAGCAAATTAATTTTTTTCAGATGATGAAAAGAATGCTTCTATGTTGGTAAAGTCATAGAATCCCTAAAGGAACTACCCATAACTAGGGAACATCCATTTGGATTAGACTAGATATGTGAAATGTCAACATACATCTTTATTCTAGGATTTGCAACTATATTACTCTCATAGGAAATTGGTCACAACTACATTAGACATGCAGAATCACTGTTGGTAGTCGTTTACTTGAATGAACATTGATAACATGTATAAACAACCTTAAGCATCTTAAGTCTGAAGCATATCAGGAGATGGCAGCAGTGTTCTTCTGAAATTAATTTAACTGCAGATGAAGTTTTACAATGGCTAAGTTTACCCATCCCAGTTCCATTTTACTGCCCCCTTCACAATCGTATCCTGATTTCTGTAATCAAGTCCACTGACTTCTATACATTTTTTTAACAGATTTTATTGATCCATTTTCAAAAACATCAGAGCAGTTAAACAATGTCCAACATAGCATTCATTATGTACTTGTTTGACAGCCTATCCAGCAATTACTCATCATCTTCATAGTCATAGCTCATGTTTGATCCATACCCCTTGTTTCCCTCCTTCCCCCGCGAGTCGCTAATGTGGTGATTGTACCTTGGGTGTAGAGATGCATCTAAGGCCAGTTTGAGCGCATTCCTAGTACGTTGTCCCACTAATCTAATGTGTATGGCTGTGAGATCTGTTGACATGATAATCATCCGGGCAATATTGGTTCCGGATGTGCTCCTATGTTAGCGAACAGGCTCTACAGATTTGCCCTCTCTTCGTCCTCCTGGACCCCCATCCCCTGGGTGCTCGAGGTCATGCATGAGGGTCTCCCAGGCTCTCGCCACATCGATTAGTCGCAAGCCCCTTTTGGCTTCCCTCATCAATATTCCTCCTTCACATCCCGCCCATTAAATGAGTTCTCTTCTCCAGGCAACCACATTAGGGCCTCTTGGGGTTTTCCAGTTCCTGGTTAGCTCGCGTTTTGCCAGCATGAAGCCCAGGTCCTGGAACTTACTGAAATGTTTAGTTTTAACTGTGTGGGGAAAACATCCCAATAGGCTGTGTACAGGGGATCACTCTATGGATGAACTGACTCACAAACTGTACTACACCCTCCCAGTATCCTCGCAAGCGGGTGCAGGACCAAAACATATGCATAATGTAGGCTGGTGCTTCGCCGCATCGCGGGCAGGTTGTCTCCTCCACCTGGAAGTATCAATGTATTCGCTCTGGCGTCAGATAGGCTTTTTGGAACACATAGTAATTTATCCGTTTGAAACTTGCATTTCTGGATATCTTGGGTATTCTAGCTAAGATATCTTCCCAGTCCTTCGCAGGGATTGGGGTATCTAAGTCCTCTTCCCACTGGAGGCGAAGTGCTTCCAGCGGGCGCAGCCCGTACGTCTGAAGCCCTCCATATAGGCAGGATATTGCTTTGATGACTCCCGCCGACAGGGCCATAAAGTAACAGATCTGTTGCACTGGGGGCTCTGTGGATCCCGACCTCCAGTGTTATCGGATGGCAACAGTGATGGCCTTGTGTAGCAAAAAGTGTCCCCGAGGTAGCTCAAACTCCATTCGGAACTCGTCGAACAGCAGTAATTCATTGTCCCTGTATAAGTCGCCCCAGCATCCATCCACACCCGCAAATCTCGCCAGTTACCTCCATGTGGGAAGACTTTTAGCATATCCATCGGAATGTCTGGCAAATACCCTCACCCCATTCTCTGCAGCCCCTGGCACCAACTTTTCGCTTGTACATTGAGCTCCTGGGAGTCGGTACAGGATGGGCTACGTACTCTTAAGAAACACTCGAAGCAAGTCTCCCACCGAAGGCTCAGTCATTTCCGGGGCCACTGCTAGGTTGCTCCTCCGGGCCATGTCTCTCACCAACCACTACAGCTGGGCTGCTATATAGTAGGACTCAAAGTCCAAGGCTGCCAAACCGCCCTCCATTAACGGATGCTGCAATGTCGCAAGAGAAATCTTGCGTCCTCCCGAGCTCCAGATGAATGCCCGGATGTTTGGGTGTTCAGATCTCTAAAAGAGCCCGCAGATATCCATAGGGGAAGTGTGTTAAAATAACACCGCTGGCAGGGGAGTGCTATCATTTTAAGAAGAGCGATCTTGCCAGCTACAGAGAGCGGCAGAGTCCACCAGAAATACATGGATGCCCTCAGCCCACGTCGGGCTCTGCCTATGTTGCTTTCAAAGATATCTGGCCAGGTTTGGTATATGTGGACTCCTAGGTATGGTAAGCAGTTAGGCTCCCATCTTAGTCTTGATAAGTCCCCTGGAGGGTGTCCTGTAGGAGTCCGCGGGAAAAGCTGAGACTTCTCCCAGCTCACTTTTATCCTTGATATGGAGCCGAACCTCTCTAGCAGTGTGCGGGCGCCTGTCAAATCTTCCTCCCTCCCCTCCAGTTACAGCAACAGTTCATCAGCGTAGCGTGTTATGAGGTGGTATGTATTTCGGACAGGCAGCCCACCGTAAAACTGCCCTGTTCTTGCTGCGATTGCAAGTGGTTTCACAGCCAGGACAAAAAGCAAAGGGGATAGCGGGCAACCTTGTCTGGTGCCACTCTCTACAGGCCACCTTTGCAATGTAATTCTCCCAGTCCGCACTTGAGCTTTGGGCCTAGTATATAGGAGTTTGGTCCATTTGATAAATCCCTTCCTCAGCCCCATGCACGCCATGACATCATCACTGACTTCTGTACATGATGGTGTTCTGTGAGCAACGTTGTAGGTTTGCAGTCCTGCTGATTCAATGTTATGTGTATTTGTAGAGTGCATTATTACTCGTGAGTCTATCTTGTGCACGTGTAGGATCCTGGCTCCAAGTGCAGGGGAGGGGAGCTAGTAAAAATTAAAGGTCTTCAGCGAAGAGGAAGCGCTGATGTGAATTGGTAGGTCGTTTGATGCTCGCTTTCTGTGTATGCGTTAGATGTGTGTGAGACAGTGTCCAGCTGAGCGGTGGTGCCTGGACTGGTGAAGGAAAGAGGTGTGGCTTTAAGGTGGGCCTGGCCTGTGCAGTGTAATGCTTTGAAAGTGCGGGTGAGGAGCTTTAACTGTGTACGCTTGTGTATTGGGACCATAGAGCTCCTTCAGATGTGGTGCGATGTGAATCCTGCATGGAAAGTGGAGGATGAATCTGGCTGTTTAATTGTGGATGGTTTGCAGTGCTCTGGTGAGATGTTTGGTGATCCCGGCATAGAGATAGTTTCCATAGTCCAGCCTGCTGGTGATGAAGGCTTGGATGATGATGTTTTCTGGTGTTGCTTAGTAGCCATTTGAAGATCTTGTTTGCATCTTCAGGTGTGAGGAAGCCAGATTTGGCGATGATGTTGATCTGAGTGGACATGTCCAGCTAGTTGTAACGTTTCTGGCTTGGTATTCTACTCTAGCCCACTCCACTGTACCCCACTCCAGTCAACACCATTCCACTGTACGCTACTCCACTATACACTGGTACACTCTACACCACTTCACTATACAACACTCTGCTCTGCGCCACTCCACTTTACACTAGTACACTGTACACAACTCCACTCTATGCCAGCGTTCTCTACGCAATTACACTGTACACAACTCTACTCTACTCTACTTCAGTGTACTCCACTCCACTGTATGTCACTCCGCTATACACTACTCCAGTATATGCTATTCCACTCTACGCTATTGCATTGTATGGCACTCCACTCTATGCTATTTCATTGTATGCTATTAGACTCTACGCTACTCCACTGTACGCCACTCTGGTCTACACTGCTTCACTATACGCTACTCCACTATGTGCTATTCCACTCTACACGATTCCGTGTTATGACACTCCAATGCACGTTGCTCCAATCTGCTAGAGACTTCTAGCTGCAGACTCCTTACTTTTGAATTTCACCAGGTGTCAGACTGGATCCTGGAGATTTTTCGTGTGCAGGACCCCTGCACTCCGGCAGGTGGCATCGGTTGGCTCTGCGTAGCGTCATCTGTGCCGGAAATGGCAACTATGTCACCTATATAGGTGCCACCTCAGCGCACTGACCTCAGTACTTTTCTTTCTGCGCCAGCCAGTGCTGATCCGAGAAAAGAGTTAACTTTGTCAGATTTTGACAGAATTTTTTTGCTGTTTTTTCCTCCTGGTGTGTCAAGTATGTCATCGAGGAAAATAGGTTTCAAACCCTGTGACACCTGCCACCTCACCATGTCGTTGACGACCCCAAACCTGTTTGTTTGTGGTGTCTGGAGGGTGACCACTACTCCATGTTGTGCCCTGATTTCTGGCCCATTACGCCGAAGACCTTGAGGGAGCGGTCCCTGAAGCTGCTAGTGGCCCAGCATGTGACTCTGCGGAAGTCTCAGTCCTGATCAAGAGGAAGGTCCCGGGAGCGTTTTTGGAGTCCAAAGTCATCTTCGTCCCATTTGAAATCATCAGGGCATTCAGGTTAGAGGCACAAAAACACAAGAAGTTGAAGCGCACTTTGACTTGTCGTCTGACGTTACGAAGGAGCATTGGCATTTGAGGCGTGGTTCCTCTGAACCCGTAGTGCTGCCAATGGTCCCAGACGAGGCCCGGGCCATTCTCTCCCAAGCTGTCAAAGACTGGAGGGACGCAGCAAAGTTCACTATACTCTGTGGATTGGACACGACCGACTTGCTGGGCAGAGCGGTTTCATCGACCGTGGCACTCAGACGCCACGTCTGGCTTTTCCGGGGATGTCCTAGCTTCCCTCATGGACATGCCCTTCAATGAGTTTCCAAGGCAGCTCTCGCTCAGAGATGCTTTTAGTATTGAGTGGAGCTCACGCCTCCTGTACACTTTTCTGTCCATGCCACTCCTGCCCAGAGTACTCCAGAAGATCAGGAATGACCGGGTCCAAGTCATCCTTGTGGCTCAGGACTGGGCACGGAGAGTTTGGTATCCCTAGCTTCTGTACATGAGTGTCAATCCTCCAATCAACATGCCCCTTTGGGAGGATATTCTGTCTCAGCAGCAGGGAAAGGGTCCTCCACCCGAGCCTGTTCACTCTCCGCCTTCCTGCGCAGAGATTGAGCGACTGCAGTCCGTAACAATACTCATGCAACCAGGTGTCCCTCCACTAAGACGGTATGCACCTGCTGTTGGAAAAAATTTGCGGCATGGTGTTCATCCAAACAAATTGATCCTCTTTCTACCCCTCTTTCTGAGGTACTGTTATTCATTCTTTCCCTTGCGCAGCAGGGCTCTGCGATGGGTACTCTCAAGGACTATCTTTCTGTCTTCTTGTGGCTGCCAGACCAACCCTCCCTTTTCAAGTCCACTATTGTAAATGGGTTTTTGAAGGGTCTTATATATTTGTTTCCCCCTTCCCCTTTAATTATGCCTCAGTGGAACCTTAACTTGGTTCTTACATTCTTGATGTGCGCTCCTTTTGAGCCTCTACACAATTGTCCCCTCAGGCTGCTCATCATCAAAACAGCCTTTCTTGTGGCGATTACATTGCCCCAGAAGGTGAGTGAACTGCAGACTTTATCTTCTAAGCCTCCATTCTTCTCAGTTTATCCGGACAAACTGATGCTCCGCAGTTGGGCCTCTTTGCTGCCAAAAGTGATAAAACCATTTCATGTGGGCCAATCTATCACCTTGCCTACCTTCTACGCTCCTCCTTACCCCTCTAAGGAAGAGGAGTGGCTCCACCATCTGGACCTAAAAATAGCGTTGTTTCTGACTTGACGGCACATGTGAGTTCCAGGCGGACAACCAACTCTTCGTGTGGAATGTTGATGCGAACAAAGGTTGTACGGTGCAGAAACGTACCATCATCGCAATAGGCCGTTTTCGGCATAAAGATCTGCTATGCACTGGCAAAGAAGCAGCCTCCTGAAGGCTTACGGGCTCATTCCACCAGAGCAACAGTCCCTGGACGTCTGCCTCTTGGCCTCTCATCTTCGGCCCCCCTCCAGCTCCTTCAGGGACAGTTAGAACTCTGGGCATCAAAATCAGTCAGGACCTCTCCATGCGTCCCCAGGTTAGCTCTGTTATTTCATCCTGCTTTCTTTCCCTCAGGATCATTCGCAAGATCTCCCGTTTCCTCTCTACTGATGCCCTTAAAATAATTGTCTTGGCCATGATTCTTTCACGGTTGGACTATGGGAATTGCCTTTACGTGGGCATTCCTGCCTACGAGCTCCGGCGCCTTCAGACCATCCAGAACCAGGCTTGCCCGCCTTATCCATCGGCTTCCCAAGTCCACCATACCACCCCTCTCCTTAAATCCTTTCACTGGCTTCCCATCCAACAGAGATCTTTCTTCAAGATGGGATGCCTAGTTTTCAAGGCCCGGGACCGCACTGCCCCCGCTTTCATCAACTCCTTGATCACCCACTATCATCCTCGCCGTAACCTTCGCTCCTCCAGCCAGGCCCTCCTCTGCATTCCCCGCTTCCGCAAATCCAGAATCGGCGGCATCAGATTTTCCATCTCTTGCCGCCCGCTTCTGGAACAGTCTTCCCCCACCATTAGGTCCATTACTGACTATTTGCAATTTCGTAAGGCACTTAAAACTCATCTGTACCCCCAAGCCTTTACTAACCTCTAACTTCCTGGCCGCCTCTCCCATCTGACACTATCATCCCTCCAGCGCCAGGAAACCGCTTGGTCACAGTGCGCTTTACAAATACTTTCAGCTTCAGCTGAATCTGCGACCACTGCATTAGCACGTTGAGTCTCAGATCCGCCGCCTTGAGCAGAGGTTCCACGCGTCGTAATAGATACAACGGGGACGTACTAAACGCTTCAGTAGTGGTGTCAATTAAAGCAAGGAGACTTAGTCATAACATCTAGCAGGAATTGGTTGCCCTTGCGATACCTCTAGACACATTGTAGACAAAAGTCAACTGTGTGAAAATCCCCTGATGAAGGGACAGCCAGTCCCGAAATGCATTTGGCATTGTTTCTTTTTTAATATTGCCTTCACACAGTAATTGTCATTCAGCTATGGATACTGTATAATTCTGGAATCATTTTTGAATTGGTTTTTCTTGAACTACATGTAATACTTTGAATTGCACAGATCTTGCTTGATAAAAGTATAAAGTAAAATGTATGAAAATAAATACAGTTAAATCTTCAATAGTTTTTGGAGGAAAATATAGTACAAATGTTGTAATACCCACCACTCTGTGCACACTTGAACCCAAGTTACCGTCAGGAACTTGGCCCCACTTACACTTATCACACATGCTAGAGAGGCATTTGTCAAACATAGCACGCAGATTAATTTGATTGAATTATCTTCCCATATCTTCATTTTATAATGGGAGTGCACAATCTACTTCTACTTCTTATGAGTCTCAGTCCTGGACATTTGACAGGCAGCAGTATGGCCTTCCCTGCACACATTTACCAAACATTACTGCCTGGATAGTCGGATCCGCTGGGACGGGCATTTCACCTGTTCGGTTCTGCAGGACTTCCTTGTTTAAATTTGTCTGACGACCCATCACCTGGGATGGTATTGCTTGGGTATCTATTTAAAGGTAAAGAATTTGTCTAGAAATCCATATCAGATGAATAAGTTACTTTCCTTTCATAAGCCTTTTCTGGAAAAGACTATAGGTAGCCGCAGATTCCTGACCGAACCACCCTTCCTCCGCCTTCTGCAGACAGATTTCTAGGGTCCAGGCTGATCCCTTTCAGAGCCCTAATTTGGTCACACCAGAATCAGTGCAGTTCATGGCTGCGTGCTTTGGGTGTGGAAAGTTGTGAAAAGTAGCTGATGTCAGTGCGACAACTTTGCCCCTAAACAGGTGACGGGGAGTCACTTCCAGCACTACGACACAGACAACGCCACGCGGAACAGACCAACCCTTCCTACGCGCAGGGGTACTGCTCACAAAAAGTCTTCTGGATCCAGTTTAATACCTGTGGAAATTTAAAGGTAAGGAATCTGAGGCTAGATATAGTCTCTACCAGATAAGGCATTGCCGACGGTAAGCAGCGTGTTACTCTATGCCACTCCAGTGTACTCTCCTCCACGCTATATAACTCCACTCTTCAAAACTCTACTCTACTCTACTCTAATCCACTCTATCGCCGTTCACTCCACTGTCCAAATTTGTACACAACTCTATGCCCGTACACTCCATTGTACAACACTCTACTCCACTGTCGACAGTTTCCAACATTGTACGACACAGCACTCTACTGTATAAGTCACTCCAATTTATAACAGTTACCTTGACTCAACGCTATGCCACTTCAATATACGCCACCCCACTCAAATTCTCTGTACCATTATCCACTCTGCCACTCCACTGTACACCACTCCACTCTGCACTATTCTGCTCTATGCCACTTCACGTATTACACTGTACACTATTCCACTGTGCACTATTCCACTGTATGCTATTCCACTTTATTGTAATCTTCTCTTCGCCACTACAATATACACCACTTAACTCTACGCAGCTCTACTGTATTGCACTCTTCTCCACTATATAACTTCACTATAAAAGTCTATCACACTTTATTGCGCTCTGCGACATTCTACTCCACTCTATCTCCATAGACTGTACTGTTCAACTCTACCCTGCACTCTATGCCTGTACACTCCATTGTACAACCCTCTATTACACACAGCACTCCACTCTACTGTACTAGATCCCACTTCAATTTATAACCGTTTACTACCTACATGACGACACTACACTACACTCCATCCCACTCTACTCTGACACACCAGTACACTCTATTTTACTTTACTCTACACTACATTACGCCACCCCACTCACTCCTCTGTGCGAGACTTTACCTCAATCCACTATACGCAGCTCCGCTGTTTGACACATTGCTGTAGTCTGTGCAGCTCCACTCTACAACACTCTACTGCACTGTATGTCACTCTCCAATACTTTACTCCTGTCTATGCCCCTACACTCCACTGTAGAACACTGCACTTTATGCCACTGTACAACATTCTACTCAAATCTGCCGCTCTACAAAACTCTAATCCACTAAACGACTCTGTACACATTTCTTTGTATGCAACTGCACATCAATTTATCCTACTGTACAACACAGTACTCCGCTCTACTACTCCACTGGACACCACTCCAATCTGCCTTTATATTCTATAGCACAGTATGCCAATCCACCCTACCATAGTCTACAACACTGTACTGTACACCACTCCACTCCACAAAGCTCAATTAGATTGTATTCCACTCTACTGTAGTCGATTTCACTTTCCAGCCCTGTACAACCCAACACTACACTCTACTGTACAACACAGTTCTCCAATTCATGCCACTTTACTCGAATGTATGCTGCACCACTCCACACCTCTATAGTCTAAGAAATTCCACTGTACTATTACACTTTACTACACTCTATACTACCTCACTCCAGTGTACACCACTCAATTATACTCAACCCTACCACACTTTATCCCACTACATGCCACTGTTCAATACGCAGCTCCACTTGTTCGACACGTTACTCCATTGTATGCAACTTCACTCTACAACACTGTTCTAACCTCTATGCCACTCTACTCCACTTTATGCCGCTCTGTCCATCCACTTTATGCCACTGTACTACACTGTACAACACTCTCCTTCACTGTACTCTACGACACTCCACTTGATTATACTCCACTCTACTCCACCCTAAAACACTCTACTTCATTCTATGACAGTCTACGATACCGTACTCTACTTTTAGGCACACCAGTCAACTGTACAACTCGCTGCTCCAGTCTACATAGGTGACACCATGCCACTACACCAAATAACACTTTACTACCCTCTACAATATGCCAATACACTATACTCCACTCTATTGCAATCCACAATACTTAACTCTATGACAATAGACTTTGCAACATTCTCCTCCACTCTATGATACTCCACATAACTCTCCACTCGCGACTCTGGACTCTACAATTTGAAACACATTTTTTAAATGCTTTTAAAAACATTGAAATTCAATGAAATAAGACAAAGGCTAAAGCTTACTTATAGTTAGGAATTTGTTTCCCCCTATACAAACCAAGCATAACCCCTTAAGCGCTGCCGTCGGCCAACGGTCGTCGCGTGCACTACCTTGGTAGTGCTGCGCACGTCCGTTGGCCAACGGGGCCCCACCCGTTATTCGAACGTTTAGCACTGGGCGCTGAACGTTCGACGCTCTAAACGGGTTAAACTACACAGACTTTAAAAATTCAAAAGTTATAGTTATAACTTTCATTTACAATTTATCCACCACCTTCAAATTATTATAAGTAGCGCACCTTGTAACACACACTTCTCAGCTCCCTAACCAGAGAACACTAACTATAACTCTCCACTCTACCATTTACTTCGTTGTGACAAAAGATGTCATTTCAAAAGTTATGAGTGTTGTTATGAATGCTATGATTTCACTTGCTATAAGTCATGTAGTATGCAATACTTGTGAGACAATCAATTGTGATGTATGCTTGTGCTGTCTGATCTAGACATTATACCCCACACCAACATCCAAGTGTACGTTTAGACCCTTGGGCCCCACGACCCCTTAAATTTAAAGTCTAAAAAGGAGGCCATTTACATTTTAGAGAGCTTGCAGTAGTATCTAAGTTGTGCATTTCCGTAGTCATTAGCAGTGCTTATTACAAGGATTGCCTAACTGCCCGTGTTAGACCCACCTCAACCCAGAATTGTAGTGACAAGGCACATAAGTCTAAAGCTTTCGCGAACTTGTCTCTAATTATAGAAATGTTTCCTTTAACAACATAATCCTGCAGATGTAACCTCAATAAAATTGTTATAAGAATGATGTCAAAGTAGATCCTGGCAAGTAACTTTGACCCCGCAAATCCCATTGACCTGTCTATGGATACAGGTACGGCTGTCAGGCTGCAGTGACATGCTTGGATGTATTGCACTGGCTTTTCTGGGGATGTTCAGGCTATTCTTCCTTGGAATGCTTATAGGGCTCTGAAGTCCAGACGTTGGCAATCGTCTCAGCCTTTTTAAATGCTTTAGCTGCAGTACCATTCCATTCAAAACAGGGCTGGAGCTTGAAGAAACCATCAAATGCTCCAGAAGGCAGAGGATGCTCTAATTCCTCTCCCTCATATCACCTTCTTCTGCTCAGGAAAGGGTTTCCCATTTTGTCACTAATTTAGAGATGATTGCAAAGTAACGTTGGACCGTCCAACTGATCCACTGTGTCCTTCCTTTCTTCTGGACTACCATCTTTTTCAGGACATGCTTGCTGACTTATGCCTTTATCCTAGAGGCAGAAGTCCCTGCTTAACAGGAAATAGTGGCCATGGAAGTGGTGCCTCCACAAGAGAGGAGCACAATGTGTTGTTTACCTGCTTGTCCTGAAGAAGGTCAGAGCTTCTTCAGGACAATGTCATGGGTCCCCGCCCTTTGAACCTGTTCATTTGGAAGGACACATTCAAGATGCTTTCCTTGAGAGCGGTCCCCTTGCCTTTAAACTCAAGCATCCCTGGACCTCCACTACACCCCCTTCCATCTTCTCTACCCACAAGTGCTACTTAAGCTTCACAGTGTGGTCCTAACACTATCAGCAGTCTTCCATATCAGACTGACAACTGCACCATATACTGTTTCAAAGATGCTGGCAGCTTTGCTGTAGAATTTGAGAGTCCACATATTTTGATACTTGGATGATTCCCAGTCAGCTATCCCTGTCGCTAGTCCACAAATTTCTCAAGCGGACTGTGACTCACCTCCATGACATGGTCATTACCATCAATGTTCGGAAGCCTCACTTTCTGTAGGGCCTGCTGTATGTGTTTCTGCCGATCTTGCTTATGTCAAGAGTCCTGCAGAAGGTGAGGGAGGATTGACCACAGCTGATTCTGTTCATCCCTGTCTGGATGAGTGGATGAAAAGGAGCAGGTATGCCAGTCTGTTGAAATTGAGTATTCAGCTTCTTATTTCTCTCCCATGTAGAGGAGACCTGCTTTCGCAGCAAAGCGGTAAGGTCCTCCTCCCGAATCCCCACAGGCTGCCATTGCAGGCTCTGAGATTGAGTGGTGCTTTTTAGAGTCCTTTTGCCTTTTTAATGAAATTGCAGACATCATTGTGACAGCCACGAAGTCTGCGATTAAAGTCATGTCCGTAGGCTGCTGGATTAAGTTTGTTCATTGGTGCGAGTCAAAAGGCGTCACTTCCTTTAAAGTACACATTTCGAGTGTCTTATGCATTAAGTTATTCCATGTTCATTAGGGCCTGGCGTTGGCTGTAGTTTAGAACTATCTGGTTGTTCTGTCTGCTTTTATGTATCTATCTGATCAGCCTACCCTGTTTTGATTGCTGAAAGTGATGTTTTTTTATGAAAGATTTAACTTGTTCCCTCTCCCTCTGTTTATTTTGCCCCAATGGGATTTGAACATTCCTTTGACTTTCTTGATGGCATCCATGTTCAATTTGTTGCTCAGTTGCCAGGTTTGGCTTCCTACTTTAGAAGTATTTCTGATGGTGGCAATTACTTGCCGGATTTGAGAGTTTCATGGCCTTTCTGTTAATTCACCTGTTAGTTTTCTATCCCCATTCGTTGGTCCTGTGCACCCACCCATCTGTCTTAACAGAGGTAGTTTTGTCCTTTCATGTGTCTCAGTTTGACATCCATTGCTGAAAATTGTACTGATCCAGTCTGATACCTGGGGAATATTCTATAGGTGAGCAATCTGTGGTTCGATAAGAGCATCGAAAGTTCGTAACTTGCTCTTCTCAATGTTGCAAGGATCGTGTTATTGAACATGTAACAAGCGATGAATTGCTATCCCGTCAAATGCACGTATCGGGCATGTGCTTTTATTCTGTGAATCTCATAAGAAAGAGCAATCAAAAACACATTCAGTGAGAACTTTGTGACTATTTAGCTTGGAATGTATTCCAGGGATACCATAAATCTTATGACTGTTTCCCTTCATAATTCTATTATTTTATCTATCTCGATACCTTGCCTTTAGGTTTCTTTCTTTTAGTTTCTCAAACACATACAGGACATGTTCCCAGTTAACTATAGCCTCCATATTAGTTACCCTGTTCTACTCGTTTACCTTTGGCGCCGAATCCATCCTAGGTAATGGAAGTCGCTATCTTTGAACATGGAGGCTGTAATTTTTCTTCCAATTATGCATAACCATCAACATTTCTGCCTTTCATGCTGTCATCTGTTGCTATCTTTTCAAGAACTGTGAAAGTGTCAAGTCATTCAGATATGCTCATCAATAAAACTCCCAGTGTGATATCAGGACTTGAGTCATTTTCAAGGTCATATAACAGCCATAATCCAAATAATGTTATCTATATTGATGTATGTTTATCTTATTAGTACATCCACTGATGTATTTGATTATGTCAAAACACTCCTAAGGTGACAATGCAAATGCCGTCTTAGATAAGATACAATATGTAGGGACTACCACCTGACCACTTACTCAGAAGATTCCATCTCAACCACAGAAACCTCCAGAAAGACTCCTCAAGGTTCTGCGAAACATTCCATTCTGCCATCATGGATTAGTGTCAAGATTGTGTTCTCTCTTAGACACAATCTCTCCTAGCTCTTGGCCTTGTGCTCGAATTAGCTGAAAAGCTATTCCAAACAGACAACAAACACGATTGTTCAGGTATGCACACAACCTCCTAAACTCAGGATAACTTTTTATTCATCTGCTAGAACTAGCATAGAGTTTAGAGATAGTGCAGTGATGGTGTAAGGGCTATTAATTGTGGTGTTATGATGTTACCCTGTTTTCACTGTTATTGAAAAGCTTAGATTATTTGTATTCTCTTCTGTGATGTTACCAATATTATGTGCTCTAAATCCTGGCATTTTAAAATAACTATTTTCAAATATGTTGAAATTAATATTCAGAGTTTAGTGAACTTGAGTGTGTAAATCATTATTGAACGATCATTTGGATTACCACTGCTCCCTATCCGATAGAGACTACTAGCCGCAGATTCCTTCACGTAGAATTATCCCCAGGCGTGAGACTGGATCCGGAAACTTTTTGCCACAGCATTCCTGTGCACGAAGGGGGGTGGCCTCACGCGACTCCGCCCAGGCGTTGTACGTGACATCAGCGAGCTCACATAAGCCCCACCCCGGCGCGCCTGTGTCCGTTTTTTTCTTTTTCGCGTGCAACGCAGATCCGGTCGTTGCTACGGGCCTGTTTAGGGCCCCTTTTTTCTTCATCATTATCTCTTCTTTTGGTGGAACAGTGTGCGAATGCCTTCGGGCTTCAAGATTTGCACGTCGTTCGGGCGTCTTATGTCGGTGACAGACCCTCACCTCATTTGTATGTGGTGTTTAGGGGAGGATCACGGCACCACTGATTGTGATGTGTGCCAACAGTTGAAGCCGTAATCGCGGCGGGAGCGCAGGATGAAACTACTCTTGGTGCGTCTCTCCACGTCGGCTTCCTCCCCTCGATCAACCTCGGCAGACAGCTTCAGATACGGCCGTGGTCGTCGTCCTCGCCCTTCTTCGATGTCGCTAGAGCGTCGCTCCTCGGTGGGTAAGTGTCGCAGTTTGTCCCCGGGGGCTGGTGTCCGGCCTGCCGGGGGTGTGGGCAGGGCCGGACTGGGACCCAAAACAGGCCCTGGCAAAGTGCTCGGCAGGCCCCCCTCCTCCCCGGGGGTGTTGTGGTGCCGCCGAGCTCTTTGCCAGGGCCCGTTTTCGGTCGATTTTGTTACAGGGCCGATTTTGCAGCTAACAAAAACGGCCCCCAGGGTCCCGAAACCGGCCCCTCACCAATGCGGCGCACCGGGGAATTGCCCGGTGCCTGTCACGGCCAGTCCGGCCCTGGGCGTGGGATCTCCGCGTGTCGTCCTATCCACCTTTTCTCGGTGATGGGGCGTCGAGAGTCGATATGGAGACATACACGGCGCCTTTGCAGCCCTCGCTGGCGTCTCCTCCTCCTTCCCCTCGTGGGGTGTCAGCGCATACCTTGCCTTGTGCGGGGCCCTCCGCGGCGGCGGCTCCGGTGAGGACTGGCTTAGATCCAGGCTTAGAGGATGTGCTGCTGTTTGGTTGTGGCCCCTTGGGGGTCCCTCCTTCAGACCACGGTGCCTCTGCCTCGCCGCAAACTCCTGCGGGAGTCCCTGTGGTGTCGCGGAAGGTCGCCGGGGCTCGGGTTGCATCCCCAAGCCCTGCTCGGCCCTCTGGGCAGGCGAAAGCCATGGCTGGGCTGATGCCACCACAGCGCCAGCGCCTGCTGCTCCGGGCGGCGCCACAGGGATCGTTGACCTCTCCTCGTCCCGTGCTGGGCCACTTCCGCCATATTCTGGGCCGAGGCTGGTGGAGGGCTTCCTGTCACTTCCCCGGTCCTTCTCGTTCCTCCACACAGGCGGCTGCCTCGGTGGAGTTGAAGTCGGCATCGTTCCGGCGCCTCCCCTTGGCCACTTCGGCTCCGGCTCCTCTCCCGTCCCCGGCGAGGTGTGACTTGGAGGAGCCCTATCTAGCAGCTCCCTCAGCGCCGGATGGTGTTGACATCCTGCCTCAGGCGGCGGACTCTATTGCTCCACACAGAGGTCGTCCGCGGATTCGTCTTCGGACGCTCCCTCTTCTTTGCAGGTTGGCTGCATACTGGTGTCGTCCTCCCCGGAAACTGGCCGCCGTGTGGTTTCTTTTTCACCGGCATCGTCGAAGGGTGGCTCCCTGCCATTTCTGAGGCCGAGGTGTTCGTCTGAGGAGCAGCAGGTCCCCCATTCTTCGGTTCCTTCTGACTTCCAGGTCTGGCCTTTGCCCATCCCGCTTGGCTTCGGGGAAGGGCGTCTTAGTTTGCAGCCGTCGCCCAAAGGAGGAGCTGCTTTCTCCACCGTGCGGCCCTACCGAGGCAGGTGCGGCCTTCACTCACGCAGTGTCCACGGCTGTGGGCATTCTGCGCATGGGTGACCCAATTGCTCATTTCCCGGTAGGCCATTTCTTGGAGGTTCTCCACCAGGGCTCTGGTGGGAGGGAGATCTGGCTTCCCTTTGGAGGTTCGCTCCTTTCTTCCCTGACGGGGGCTTGGAGGCATCCCGCCTTAGGGGATCCGGTGCTTCAACACCTTCTGCACCGGCACCGCGTGACCCGGCGTGTCTTTCCCTCCACCCCTCCGCCGCAAGTCCACTTTTGCGGACTGCTTTTCCCTCCCTGCCGCCACTGTTGACTCCGCCGTCCCGGGAGGCCCGCTGGCTGGACTCTTGGGGGTGCAACATGTTCGCCTCGACCAGCGCTGCCCTGCGGGCCCTTAACACCTTGTGTGTATTGGCTAGGGCCTCCTCTTGTTTGTGGGACTCGGCTGAGTCTCTGGGATCCGCTGCTTCTCAAGAGACTGTTCAGGTGGACCTACGGCATCATGAGTTGGATGGCTAGGAGCTAGCGGCGTTTATTCTCCGCTCCACTCTCGACACCTCGGAGGTGCTGTGCCGGGCCATGGCTTCCTCAGTCGCCGTCCGTCGCCATGCTTGTCTTGGGGACTGCGTGTTCCATGAAAATATTCGGGAGCGGCTCATTGATCTTCCGTTTGATGGCAGCCTGTTGTTCCATGACCCAACTGACACCGCCATCCAAAGGTTCCTGCCATGGCTTTGTCCTCCTCCTCCTCCGCCTTATCCTCCTCTTCCTCCTCCTCCTCCTCCTCAGTGACTGCTGAGTTGAGCTGGTTCTGGGCCTTCTTGGGCCAGTTGCCCTTGCTGTAGATTGTGTTTTCTGACCATTGAGTCCTCCTTGCTGGGACTTTGGCATTGTTGGCTGCTGGACGGCCCCTTGTTGACTGTGTGTGTTTTTGATGGAGTTGTTACACAGACTTGGCCCTCAGATTAGGCCTTCTGTTTTTCTTTAGGCTGCTTGTCAAGCCTTCCGCGGGGTGTTGTTCCCTGTGACTCTTTTGTTTTTTCCTCTGCTACGGAAGTTCTCCCAAAGAGGGTTCCCATGTCTTGGGACTTACCGTACTCTATGTGGGGTAGTGATAGCTGTTATATAGCTAAGCTCTGCTGGGGAGTGCTGGTCTCCTTCGGTTGCCTGTTCCCCCATGGCGTTTTGTACGTTGCTATTGCTTCTTGAGGTTGTGTGTGCAGCCCCTTGTAGTGGTGTGTCCAGGCATTTCCTCTCCTTCCTGCTCTTGTTCTGAGAGCTGGGATGCTTCTGTGTTCTTCTTGCTTCTGGCGGCTTATGGCTATAGGTGCCGTTCTGGCTGGCCTGTTGCCTTCCCTCTGGGTGGGCTCGCCTTCTTTCCTTGTTTGCTTGGGCCCTCTAGGCTTCTTCTTGTTCCTCTGCCTGTCCTGGCATTGTATGGACGCTATGTTGCTTTGGGGGTGGAGTGGGGTGCTTCGGCCTCTCCGGCCTTGCCCTTGGTTCCTCTGTTGTGAGTTTACGTGCCCCTTCAGTCTTCCTTCTTCCTCCTACATCCCTCTTGGGGTTGCTGGTGTTCGACTTGTGGGGGTCCTCTTGCCTGGACGGGGCGAGGTTACTTCCCTGGTCCTCAGGTCTGGTCCCCTGTGGGACCCTCTGTCCTGTCCAGACTGATGGGGTCCTTTCGCAGACCCTCCTTCCCCATGGGTATTGCTAGGGTATCTATTCTACATGAAGTAGTCTGCGGCTAGTAGTCTCTATCAGATGTACGAGTTACTTACCTTCGGTAACGATGTATCTGGTAGAGACGATTCTAGCCGCAGATTCCTTCACGGCCAGCCCTTCCTCCCCGTTCTGCGAGGACCTCTGGGCTGGTCTTTGGTACTCGCCTCCCCGTGGGGGGCTATGTCTCCTGTGAGTACCTTCTTTTGCTCTTGACGGTGGCTCCGTCTTGTTGCTGTTCATTCCTCCTCTTTGGCTCTTTGGAAGATGGGGTTACAGTTCTCCTGTGACCTACTGCTCTGGCTGCTCCAGGTTGGTGAGGTTTGCCTTCAATCTCTGCCCTCCCTTCCCTTCCCTTCCTCTTGCTGCTAGGGGTTCTGGCCCCTCTGCTAACCTCTGAGTTGGGGTCCTCTGGTTGTGCCTTACCCTTGTTCCTTGGGGGGTGGTTGCCCTCTATGCTGGGGTGGCTTGGAGGTTGGTTGTTCCTGCCTGTTGGGACTGGCTCCCCTTCCTTGTTTCGGGATGAGGGTTGTAGGCCTGCTACATGTGTCATGACTTTTTACGCAGGTTCATTGTCTCCGTGGGAGAGGATGGAGAGGCTGTCTATGTACTGGCAAGGTGGCTGCTCAGGGCTCTGCTCTGTTCTTTCTTCTGTCCCTGCCCTTGGACACTGCAGTGTTGCACTGTTCCTTATGGTGTCTTCCTCTTTTTTTCTTTTTTATATACTCTTTTGCACACTGTTCCCATGCTCCCACAGTTTTTTGTCAGGTGGCTCCACGTTGTGGTGCTGAAAAGTTCTCCGAAGAAAACTGACATAGGTGCGCCGAGGTGGGGCTTATGTGTCCTCGCTGACGTCACGTACGCGGACGACGCCTGGGCAGAGTCGCGTGATGCCGCCCCGCCACCGGCGTGCATGGATGCTGTGGCAAAAAGTTTCCGGATCCAGTCTCGTGCCTGGGGATAATTCTACGTGAAGGATTTTGCTGCTAGAATCGTCTCTACCAGATACATTGTTACCGAAGGTAAGTAACGTGTACATAAGTAACTCAAAAGCATTGACACCACCTCATTTATATATAGGGTAGGGTTCTGTGGGGCTAAAATAACTTGTCATTCACATTCAGCTCTGGTGGATTGAACTAAGTTCACTCGTGCCACCCATGGGTGTGAAAACAAACCTTTTAGAGCTGTGCTAGAGATTGTGTATGCAACAGGATGCCTACACAAACTTCCCACTGATTCCTCGCTGCCCTCCCTCCTCTCCAATGAGAAGGTTCTGTGACTAATAAGACCCTCAGATATGCATGCATATTGTGTGTTTGTCACTGTTGTGGCTCTTTTGGTTGTGACCCACACATATTGATGAGAAACAGAAAAAAATCACGAACTAATGTTAACGCACTGATTGATGCGTACTAAACCCTGGTGACATCACGTCTGGATGTGGTGTTGCAGCTTGAGTCACATGAAGCCACCTGGTGAGGAAGAAGAGTAATTGATGGCACCAGTCTGAAGCCTGTAACAAATGTTAATAAGGTGAGGAATCTATGGGAAGACTACTTACCGGAAGAAAGTCAGTTTTTCTTCTGACTACTTGTATCTTTGTAGACGACTTAGCTTGGTTACTTTGGTAATGTTAGACTAATCAAGGGACCCTTCTCACAGTGCACAGTAGACTGATGAAGATGCCCAGCCCTATTCATGCAGTACATGATCGACTGATGTCTTCCTGCTCCTGTCTCGTGTAACTTACAGACCTGCTGCAAATCACACAGACTCCGCCCTCAAGGGGCTGCTTTTCAGTTTATGGAATTGCCATGTTTTAGATCAATGCCCTCTTTCACCTTTATTCTGGTCATCTGGAAATCCTTTTTGCCACAGAAAGATTGAAACCATGAAAGTTTTGCAATTATGATTCCATGTGTGCAACACAACTAATTATTTGGGTAACAACTTGCCTAGTCCAATCTACAGTAATGCTTTTGCACCTTAATGCTACTCAAACTATACATTTCTAGTCTTTATACAGGTAAGGGTTCTAATATTATACTCAATATTTTTGATAGGGGTAGGCAGGGAGTGAAGAGACCAATTGAATGAAGGTTTATATTCTTAAAATGTGTAATACTCTCAATGTGGCACAATAAAAAGTGGTAGGATAAAACTTGTTGTCCTGTTCCGCTCCCTTCATCTCGTCCTTCGAGTTAATGGTAGTTATTGACACTCCCTCACCATCTAAATTTGATGTTAGAAGTCCAGAATGAAACAAGAATTGATCATTCTAGACTGTCTGTTCCACATTTCACCAAGCACTTTTCTTCCACTTAGGTCCTGGACATGCACAATGTCTATCTCTATAAACAGCAAGGATAGTGATACCTCCTAAACAATGTGAGAAGTATTTTATGCACATCCTCTCTTTTTTTCTTTTGTAGGATCGCATGGAAGCAGCATTCAGCATTGTTGATAGTATAAGAACTCACCGTGCTCAGATGGTGCGAGATGTGGAGAGGCTCTGTGATGCGTACATCACCTTAGCAAATCTGGATGCTGCCCAGTGGAAATCTCAAAGAAGTAGGTATTGGGCAAAATTAAAGCAGAATCGTTACACTTTTTTCCCTTTTTTCCCTTTCAAGCCATTTTTGTATATAGATGATAAAAAGATCTATGTTCAAGTGCAGTTATATTCACAAGATTACTTTTTTTTGTATATGCCAGTTGGGGGAGAGGAATGTCAGAGGACTGTTGGCAGCCAAACATGGCTTTGCAACAACAGAGGCAGCCCTACTGACCTCCAACCAGGGTCAGTCAAACTATATAGAAGCCCCAGGGGCTCCAGGAGACAAAGTACATCTGTACCACAATTCTACAATGAAAAAAACTATACAATAGAAAAATAGTTCCAACACAAAGAATTCAAAGAAATAAAAATTATTTACATAACTATTTGCCAAAAACGATATCACAATACAATATACAGACAAACAATATGTGCTCAACATGTTTTTTAAATTGATCAAATGGTCCGACTAAGATGGAACCTATCACAATTAATGCTTCTTACCCAATTTGCCAATGATGCGTCAACGACGTTTCCACCCTTACAATTTACTGGATCATCATGAGGACAAAAAATGTTTTCAGCGGAAAGAACATAAATATGATAAAATAGTTGCACATTTTTTCGGTCACTGCGCACTTTTTTAGGTCTTGTGTGTGGCGTTGCAGCGCAACACTCTGCGAGAACTCTTGTAATGAAGGACATTTTAGAAGGGGGCTTTAAGCCCAGCCCCTCATTTGGCGTCAGCGTTTATGTTAAACAGTGGCCCACCATTGGAAATGAGGGTTTTCTGTAGACGCCCTTTCGCCTCCGAGCCGACTCAGTGGCCTCCTTTGCGTCTGTCGCAAGTAGCTTTCTTATCTTTATGGGGCCATGTGTTTCCATTTAGAAACACATGGCCCCATACAGACAAGAGATCAATGCTTATTCATGTTTCATGTCAGTTTCCCGTGCGCGTGTGCTTTATTTTCCTTGTTGTTACCTTGGTTCCCAGCAAGAACTAAAAACGCTGTCATGGCTTAAGAAGACATTGTTAATGTGTGGCAGAGACAGTCAGAGAAATATCTCCATCAAAAATTACCACACACGTGCCCGTCGGGTTAATTTCTGCTTTTCGGTTGGTAGAGGGATCTCGCCTGCATGACATAGAAAACACCATTTCAGTGTTATATGAAACAACAGGGAGGTGAGCGAGGTGGGCAATGCGAGGCAGGGAGTCGCTTCTATCATGTCCAGCGGAATCAGATAAACATCTACACGCACAGCCATTGCAGGTGGGCTCGTATCTAGGAAGGAACTAACAGAAAATGATATGGCCTGAATGTAAAGTTGGGAAGGGAAGTTAAATAATTCGAAATCTCTGGTAAGCAGTAAGAGACTTATTTACAAGCCCCTTGCAGTACGTCACTTTTTCACCATGTTAAAAGTGACATACGGGCGGCGACAGGCGCTTGTAAATAAGCCCCTAAATCTAAATGGAATAAGTCAGTGGAATTTCCACCACCATTGCCTCTGTCTTGAATTTGAACCACCATTGCTTCGGTCTGGTGAAGGAAAAACCACCCAAGTGGATTTCCCCCGAAGTTTGCATTTGCATTTGAAAGCGGGGAATTCTTCATTAGTACAATCCATTAAATAACGCCCTTTGAATAGTCGGTGTGAAATAATGATACGTTTATTCGATCCTACTTGAAAATATCAAAATAGAAATTTCACAAAATCAGTTTTGTGAATAATTTAGTGGACAGGGTTCTACAAAACAATCATCCTCTAAAGATAATTTGCCACCAGTGGTGGTCTGTAGTGCGGACCCTTAAGTGTCCCAGACACAGACTCCCTTAAAAGGCCGGTATTATTCAAAGTTTCAAGTTTTACATTATTGTCTCATAGATAAGCAGATGTGTGGGAGGGGGTGGGGAGGGTGTAGGATTCTGCTGTGCATCCAAACCAGGTGGGCGGAGCAGGGCCTGAGAAGAGCACACAAGGAGGTCAGGCAGGGCCTCAGACTCGTTCGCCTGGACCTTCGCCCCTGCCTCCTCTCAGCCGCCCCAGTGTGGGAGCTGCCCGAGCTTTGATCTTCCAGCAGACTTTCAATCCAAGTGCCCTGGCGGGCGAACCGTGTCACCCCAATGTCTCTGGGAGTTGATAATAGGTCCTGAGTTGGGACCGCCATTGTTCAAAGATAAATCTTCGCCGCCCCACGAAGTGTTTAATTTCGAATTACAGGCAATTACTAAATGACAGGGGACCGGTATCTGGGTCTTCCCCCGGGGTGCATTGCCCACTGCACCTTCCGTGCGTCAGGCCCGTCTCAGTAAATTAAGGAAAATCCAGATTGGTTGGTGGAATGGGGTCTTGCATGGAATCTTGACTTTAGTGCACGGTTGACGCGTGGGCAACTTTGATGTAGACAATCTGTGCCTTCATCCAATTGGAAACCTTGTATTGACCTCATCATCATTTGAGCGTCCAGAAGTAACCGGAAATAATTGAAAACTCTAGAAATAAAAGCTAAGGAGAGCAGGACTTTCACTGACACACTGTGTATTTCAGTTATGGAGACCGTCTTGATTTTAGCGGTTATGCCTGACTTAATGTCCAATGGCCCTGCACACAAACGGTAGTTTTATTCTTAGCACGTATTTTTTTTCTGGACGTTGGTACATCATGATCCATGCTCCACCTCATTATATTCATGTGTGTGTGTGTGTATATATATATACTGAAAAAACCATGGGCATTATAGTTAGTTGGACATTTCACTCATACAAAACCATAGAAATTCCACTGTTATAGTTAGTTGAGCTAACTATAACTCGCGCCCCCGCAGTGCACTGCTGATGACGTCAGATATTACATCATTCATGACATGGTCAGTGACCTCACTGAAGACATCTCAAGTGACATCACTGATGACATCATCCAGTGACTGTGTGTTACTGTAAAGTTTAAGTATGTTTTATATATATATATATATATATATATACATATATTAGCCAAAGTGTATTGAAGAATCAGTGGATGTATCAGTGTCTGGATGGGGATTTAGTAGGTGCGTGACTGACTGTATAAGTGAGTGATTAAATATGTCTTACTGAATGCATGGGTTAGTGACTAAACTGTGTGAATGTCTGTATCAGTCTTTCTATTGCTGTGTAAGCTGATGCATCGGTTCGTGAGTAGTTGAATGCGAAGGGTCATGTTGGGTCTGGATTTTTGAATGATGGGGGAGACTGGCACAATTCTCTTTGCTTGTTTATGTTTCCTTTGGCTGATAGTTTTTCGTGGGGGGACCACTGACCAGAGTAATAGGAATTCCTCCACCTTCCTGTAATAAATCCAGGAATTTACAATCACCTGCACCCACATTTCGCAGTTGGTGGTATTGACCACAGATTGCGTCATCAGTACCTGATTATGCTGCTGACACCATGCAGCCCCTTGGTTCCTGGGCAGAGCAGAATTGTTAAAGCACCTCTTTATTTTGAGTGTAGGTGACCAGGACCTTTTTGTTCACAGTGGCACTGTTCACAATCGCACAATGTAACCTATTTGAGAAACATTAAGTGGAGCAAAAGAGTTAAATATAAACAGAGCTGATCTAAATGAACTGATATGGACTATTGAGTTGTAAGAATTCCTAAGACGCTATTTCTTATACAGTACGAGGATACAGATACTGCATGTATTATTGAGACACATATTCATTTAGAAATTCACAAATTTTACTTGTTTTCTTATATATAGCGGGGATAACTATTCCAGCAGATCAGCCCATCATCAAGCTGAAGAACTTGGATGACGTTGTTATTCCTACCATGGAAATCAAAGTGAGCATGTTTTTACATTTTATTTTAGAAAAGTTAAGCAGCCGTAGTATTTGGCAGCAGCAGTGCCTTATTTATGGGATATTAAGTATAGCCCTCTACTTGCAGCATTGGTTGGTTGTGAACACCATACTTTGACACAGTTGACAGCATTATCTGGGGGTGGAATATCAAGTCCACAATCTGTAAATATTTGGTATTTCACCCTTTTGTATATTTATTCTATGTAACGTCATTAAAACAGAAGTACTGAAACATGTTCTCTGCATCAGCAAAGTTTTCTTCCTTACGGGACTCCCTTTCGCTGTTGCACTTTTAAACTCCAGCCCCTTGGTGTGTTAAGTCTGCTAGAGAATGTCTTTTACTGTCCCCTTGATTCAAAAATTCATCATCAATATGCACTCTCCAACCTCACTCTTTCTACCACCTGATCAGATTTAACCCACATATTGAGTCATGCATTACAGTTTGGATTACTCAAACAGTGAACGAAATGATGAGCAAGTTGAAAACAGGCAGCTTTCCCATGCAACCCTGAAAAAGGGGGTAAGAAAAGAAACAAATTAAATAGTCGGGGGCACAGAAAATTACCCGATATTTCTTCTCAGCAAGAGATGACAGGCGCCACTTCTAGTTCATGAATTGCGCCTCAACCCTCTTCTTGTCAGTCTTCCAAGGAGATACCCGTTTCCTTCAGCACCTCACCACACTGTGATGCTGTTGATGATCTCTCTGTATGTGTAAACAGTTATTATCTGTTCTCATTGTAAATGTTCTGGCATGCCTCTAACCATATTGAGTAGTAGTTCTGTTATTGAATACAGTCCTCTCCTACTATTGATTCTAATGTTCATGCTGTATAAGAGTTAGAAGTACATACCTCTGTGTAAGGAAATCAAAACCGATCTTAACACGCACTACTAAACCAGTAAGCCAAGTAGAAGAAAGTAAACTCACCATGGATATCCACTGGAAACTTATAAGCATTATGAAACACAAGCCTATCCTGGAACTGAAATGAAGGTAAAACCTTGCTAGTGTGATACCCATCTTGGCAACCAGCTGGAGGCCATGCATTCCCACCTTCCATCTTTTTGTACCGAAGGCATGTCCTTCTGCTGCCCCTTTTGCTGTTCTTGGCACCCAAAGTTCTCTTCCAGGGGATCCTTATCAATAGTCATAAGCATTAGAATATTCCGGCTCATGCGCGGGACCCCAGAAACACTATATTATATGTGCCCCACATATATATACTCATATATATATATATATATAAAACATATATATATATAAAAACATGCAATAGCAACCAAATAACATCAAAGCTGAAATATGCTGTGAAGAATTTCCACCATATATGAATAATATGCATTAAAAACATGAGAAACAACACCAAAGATTGTTTAGAAACTGTTTTAATGCTTAGAAATCAGCAGAAATTCTCATAACTCACTGAAAGCATAGTCAGCTCCCAGGCTGCATTGCAAACACACAGTCTAAAAAGACTGAAAAGCTAACCTGTAGCTGCATAGCAATAAACTGACACCGTGCCTTTAAGGCACCCATGACCCCCTGTATCCCATCATGCCTCAGGGGTGACAGGTCAGTTGTTCTTTCCAGCTCCTTCAGGAAGGATCCTGGTTACACAGCTCCACTAATTGCTGTTTTCTGACAGAAAATTACTTCACTTTTAACAACTTTTTTACTTACTTTGACATTTTACATCTAGTCAAGTAAGAAACTGTCTTTTTCAGTCAGTTTAGTGAGCATTTTCAACTGAGAATGCCTTCACTTTTTGACAAATGTCCTTCTTGTGGCAACAAGAAGGCAAAATCAGACAACCACGACGTTTGTATCCTGTGTCTGCCTGAGGAACATGATCCAGGCACCTGTCCTCATTGTGAGCACCTGTCAGGAAGAACTCTCAAAGACAGGGAGAGGATTCGCATTTATGGCCTGGCTCACAGGTCATCCAAAGGAAGGTCTCCGGTGAAGAAGGGCTCCAAGAAGGCTAAAACATCTTCAAAGGAGAAGTCTTCATACCCTTCAGCTTCAGCGTCAGGCTCGGGGCTGAGGAAAGAACCACCGGTGGGTCATTTACCTTCAAAACTAGCGTCGACGGCGGGCTCGCCATCGAAGAGAAGACCAGGTACGTCGACGACGTCGAAGAATCCAGTTCCGTCGTCGAAATCCCCTCCGCCGTCATCAACCAGGCGGCAAACGGCGTCGAGGGAGGTCACTCCTCCGCCGTCGTCAACCGGGCGACGTTCGGCGTCAAGAAATGTGACTCCGCCACCGTCAACCAGGCGACGGTCGGCGTCGAGATCCAGGACCCCTCCGCCGTCGTCAACCCGGCGACGATCGGCGTCGAGGGAGGTCGTTCCTCCGCCGTTGTCATCCAGGCGACGACCGGCGTCAAGAAGTGTGACCCCTCCGCCGTCGTCTAAGAAACGACGTTCGGCGTCGAGGACCAAGACCCCTCCGCCGTCGACAGCTAAACATCGATCGGCGTCAAGGAGGCAGTCTCTATCGACGTCTCGTCGACGCTCGGCGTCGAGGGTGACCAATACCCCTCCGCCGTCGTCGCACAGGCGTTCGGCGTCGAGAGCAAGGACTCCTTCGACGGCTGGTCATCGCCATTCGGCATCGATGGATCCGCCGTCGGCTGTTCATCGCCGTTCGGCGTCGAGAGATCGTAGATCCTCGCATCGATCGCCGTCGAAGCATTCGACGTCGAAATTGATGCTCCCGCCGACTCCCAAGAAGCATTCGACGTCGAGAGAAAGGCATTCGACGCCGGAACGCTCAATGTCGAGGCATTCAGAAAGAGCTCGATCGTCGTCGAGAAACTCTGTAATCATGGTTACGGAGTCAGCTTCTCGCCATGCCACATCACAGTCTTCTGGATCCTCGACAACATCTTCAAGATCCAGAAGCCCAGTCCGCAGATCTCCTGTGCGGCAGCCAGATCCCTCGGCTGCTGAGGTCAGACTTTCACCTAGATGGTACAGGTGATTGGATCATTGGCGAGAGTCAGGGGCTACCAGACGACTGCAAGAGTATGTCAGTTTTCAGCACAGATCTCCTCTCCAGAGGCTGGTGGAGGAAGTGGACAGACGCAGTCCTCCCAGGCGCCAGGCAAGCAAATCGCCTGTGAGAAGGCCAACCAGATCCCGTTCTCCCAGAAGAGAAGATCCGGTTAGATCTCATTCTCCCAGAGGAGAGGATCCGGTCAGGTCGCGTTTACCCAGAAGGAGAGATCCGGTCAGATCTCGCTCTCCTAGAAGGGAAGAACACCCAAGAAGATCACGGGAGAGGAGGCACGGTGCGCACCATAGACGTCGAAGAACTCCGTCTACTTCATCTACCTCTTCTACCAGGTCTTCCAAGAGGGATTACTCTCCTACGCTAACGGATAGTCCTGTTTCTAGATCCTCTCCAGTGGATGACATAGGCACTTACCTAGATGTCCTACAAAGAGGAGCTCAGAAACTGAACATTGAGATGTCTGTCCCCCAGGTGGCGACAACAGTAATTTTTGAAACTTTGCACAAAAAATCTGTCTCTCGCCCGCTGCTGCCTTTGGTTCCGGGGATTATGGATCCGGTCAAGGACGTTTTCCTAACTCCAGCAACCATCAGAGCGGTGCCGGCCCGCATACAGAAGGAGTACAAACCAGCTTCATCTGACCCAGTTTTTGTACAATCTGACCCTCCAGCGGACTCCGTGATAGTGGCAGCTGCAAGGAAGATGCATGCAGTTTCTGCTTCCTCCTCAGCACCACCAGATAAGGACAGCAAATCACAGGACTCGTGGGGTCGCAAGGTGTGCAATTCAGCTGTCTCCACTCTGAAGGTCTCGAGTGCGGCCGCACTGTTGAGTAGATACGATAGAGCCTTATGGGACTCAATGGAAAGGTTTAAGTCAAAGCTTCCAAAAGAAGACCAGAAGGACTTCAAAGAAACTATGACAGAAGGATGTCTGGTGGCGGACGGTGCAGTTCTTGCGGCACACTCCTACTCTCATGGGGTTTGTGCCAGGAGGTCAGCTTGGTTGCATCTCACAGGTTTGAAGCCGGATGCTCAACATCGCATCCTAAATCTTCCTTTTTCGGGGTCCTCTCTCTTCAGAGAACATGCTGACGAAGAGATGACTCGAATGAAGACAGAGCTGGATACAGTAAAGGCAGTGGGTTTGGAAAAGAAAAAAGAGTTCAAACGCCATTTCAAGACCAGCAAGGGAAGAGGGGCTCAACAGAGGGTTCAAACCCCTCAGTGGTCCCAAAATAAGAACCAGGGGAAATCCCAGTTTCGAGGAAAATCCAACAGAGGTAGAGGAGGTCACCAGTAGTCCTCTACCACAACGAGAGGAGGAAAGGCCTGAGCAGTGGCTTCCTCTGGCGCCGTTGCCCACTCCAGTGGGAGGAAGTGCTTCACAACACCTGGCAGAGTGGGTCAGCATCACAAAAGATCGATGGGTGCTGAATATACTGCGCAATGGATACATGCTACGTTTCCGTGCGCTTCCAAGGAGCATTCCTCCAAAGAGCTCTTGCCCTCACCAGCTAAGCTTGCTCAGGAGAGAGGTGAAAATCCTGCTACAAAAAAGAGCTATAGAGGAAGTTCCCCCCTCTCAAAGGGGAAATGGAGTTTACTCCAGATACTTTCTTGTCCCCAAAAGAGATCAGGAGGACAAGTTCAGGCCCATACTCGATCTTCGTCTCTTGAACAAAGTCATCGTCAAAGAAAAGTTCCGCATGTTAGCTCTTCACCAAATATGCCCACATCTTCAAACCGGAGATTGGATGTGTTCGGTGGATCTGCAAGATGCATACTTTCACATTCCGATTGCACTGCGGCATCGCAAGTACTTGAGGTTTGTCGTAGGAAACAAACACTACCAGTACAAGGTGCTACCCTTCGGACTCAAGTTCGCACCACAAGTCTTCACCAAATGCATGGCAGTGGTGGCGGCTTTTCTTCACAAAAGGGACTCTTCATCTATCCGTACCTGGACGACTGGCTCCTAAAGGGTCCATCTCCGGTGCGGGTAGCACACGATCTGCAACTTTGCCTGCGCCAGTTGCACAGGCTCGGTCTCCATGTAAACCTGGAGAAGTCAGTCCAGCGGCCGACACAGTCAATCCACTACCTAGGCTCCGTTCTGGACACAAAATTGGGAAAAGCGTTTCCTTCGGAGGAAAGATTTTTTTCCATGAGACAGAAATGTGGGATTCTCCTAGAGTCTCGGTTTCCAACAGTCCGACAAGTAGCATCCCTGCTGGGTTCCATGGCGTCCTGCATTTTTCTCATCCCAAACGTCAGGCTGAGAATGAGGCCTCTGCAACAGGCCCTCGAAGACCAGTGGGACCAAGCGACAGGGCGTTGGGAAGATCGTATCACTCTTTCCCAAGCAACGAAGGATGCCATCAAATGGTGGACTCGGACGAGGAATGTGCTGGTGGGAGTGCCTTTTCACCAACCTCTTCCATCCCAGTCTATAGTGACGGATGCCTCTCTGCAAGGCTGGGGAGCGCACATGGGTCCGCTTCAGATTCAGGGTCAGTGGTCTGCGCAGGAGCAGACATACCACATCAACATGCTGGAGCTCAGAGCGGTATTTCTAGCTCTCAAAGCTTTCTTTCCAGCAATCGAGTCCAACTCAGTCCTAGTTCAGACCGACAATACGACCACCATGTTCTATCTGAACAAACAAGGAGGCACGCGGTCTCCCACTCTCCCGAGAGGCTCAAACCATCTGGCACTGGCTTCTCTCTCGAGGCCTCTCAGTAGTGTGGCGGTGCACCTTCCAGGCGAATTGAACGTCAAAGCAGACGCACACAGCAGGCACTTCGAAGATCAGCCAGACTGGGTGCTAAACGACAAAGTGGTAGAAGAGCTTTTTCGTTGCTGGGGTCGTCCGGCCATAGACTTGCTTGCAGACGACGAAAAAGCCAAATGCCACCGGCCAGGGACGCAGGGGAATGCTCTCCTGATGGATTGGTCGGGAACATTCGCTTACGCGTTTCCTCCTCTGGCTCTGATTCCGAAGGCAGTCCAAGCTCCTCAGGTCGGACATGGAGATGATCTTGATAGCTCCAGATTGGCCACAGCAGTGGTGGTACCCGGACCTTCTGCATCTGTCTGTGTGTCCACACAGACGACTTCCTTGCAGGCCGGACCTGTTGAGCAAGATGAACGGGAGGATACTGCATCCCAACCTCCCATCACTGAACCTAACAGCATGGCACCTGAGGTCCTGCAATATGGACATCTGAACTTGCCTCCCGAATGCATGCACATTTTAAAGGAGGCTAAGAGGCCTTCCACGAGACCGTCCTATGCGTTCAAGTGGAAAAGGTTTTTCATATGGTGTAGGGATCATCACCTGGATCCTACTAAAGGGCAGGAGGAGGTAATTCTGCCATACCTCCTTTCCTTGGCAACTTCTGGATTGAAATATGCTCTCGTTAGAGTGCATCTGTCAGCTATAGTAGTGTACAGGAAATCGCCTAATCAGATTTCTTTCTTTCAGGTTCCGGTGGTTAAGGACTTCCTCCAGGGGTTGAAAAAAGTCTATCCCCCTGTGAGAAATCCTTCTCCTCCTTGGGAACTGAACCTGATTCTATCCAGGTTAATGTCATCTCCTTTCGAACCTATCCACAAGGCCTCTTTGCAACATCTATCTGGGAAAGCAGCCTTTGTAGTAGCAATTACATCAGCGCGCAGAGTAAGCGTGATACAAGCGCTCTGTGCGAAGGAACCATATACTGTTTTCCATCACAATAGGGTGGTCCTGAGGGCTCACCCATCCTTCTTGCCTAAGGTGGTTTCTGATTTTCATATAAATCAGTCCATCTCCCTCCCTTCTTTTTTTCCAAATCCAGCGACCCCAGCAGAGCGGTCATTGCACTCCTTGGATTTAAAGAGAGTGCTCAAGTTCTATTTGGAAAAAATCAAGGGAATCAGGAAGTCGCATCAGCTGTTCGTGAACTATGGTTCAATGAGAACGGGCTTTCCAGCGGCCAAGAGGTCCATCTCTAGATGGATTGTCTCCTGCATTAAATTGGCCCACCAGCTTGCAGGCAAGCCTTTATTGGTGTCACCCAAAGCGCATTCTACCAGAGGGAAAGCGGCCACAGTGGCCTTCTTGCACGACATTCCAATGTCGGAAATATGCAAGGCTGCAACCTGGAAATCGGTTCATACCTTTGAGGCATTACTGTCTAGAATCTGATTCCAGGGCCGATACTCAAGTAGGACAAGCCTCTTTGAGGAATCTATTTGGGTAGCCTGCGGCCTGTACGAGCTTAGTTGTTACTAGGCTTAGTATGGTTATTACTGTATTGTTACTACTTTGCCCGCAGGGAGATGAGGTGAGGCTCGCTATTCTATTCTAATGCTTATGACTATTGATGAGGATCCCCTGGAAGAGAAGGATTAGTTACTTACCTGTAATCCTAGTTCTCTTCCAGGGGTATCATCATCAGTCATAAGCAACCCTCACGCCTCCCCGGGCAAAGGGCATTCTTTAATAAGGAGATATTGTTAACCTATTTGTTTCTTGGGTTTTTTAGTCTCCGAAAAGAACAACTGACCTAACTGTCACCCCTGAGGCATGATGGGATACAGGGGGTCATGGGTGCCTTAAAGGCACGGTGTCAGTTTATTGCTATGCTGCTACAGGTTAGCTTTTCAGTCTTTTTAGACTGTGTGTTTGCAATGCAGCCTGGGAGCTATCTATGCTTTCAGTGAGTTATGAGAATTTCTGCTGATTTCTAAGCATTAAAACAGTTTATAAACAATCTTTGGTGTTGTTTCTCATGTTTTTAATGCATATTATTCATATATGGTAAAATTCTTCACAGCATATTTCAGCTTCAGCTCTGATGTTATTTGGCTACTATTGTATGTATATATATATATATATATATATATATATATATATATATATATATATATATATATGAGTATATATATGTGGGGCACATATAATATAGTGTTTCCGGGGTCCCGTGCATGGGCGGGAATATTCTAATGCTTATGACTTTGATGAGGATACCTCTGGAAGAGAACTAGGATTACAGGTAAGTAAATAATCCATACGATCCAACTGTATCCCTCATCCCGATCTCCATTTCAGACACTTCCCCACACAGACTTCTCCCTTAATTACGCCCCTCCCCAATCCTCCTCCCTTTGTCCACCCGCTTGCAAACTTGTGCTTTGCCCAATCCTGGTAGTCCTGGTAGGCCTCTCATCTTGCCTACGTCATAACTTCTGATGGTTAATCTACTATTACTGCTTTTGAACCACTTTAATAGTGGTGCAGGTTGCACGTACTAGTTTGTTCCTAGTCTCTGTTTGGTATGTTGTACTTTGCAAGATGCTTGTTTCACTTTGTGATGATCTTGAAAATCAATAAATACATGTTGCAAAAAAGAATAGAATCTCTTACATTACTATTTAAATTAGCCCCTTGTAAGCATGGAAATAAATTAACTTTTCTAAACAATGATTTTAAAATGCTATCCTTCTTCCCAAGCACCTCGAAACTTGAAGCCACAGGCCTTCATGATTTTGGGTGATTTTTTTATATTATCGTGGGTGCTCTGCCTTTAGAAGTTCTAGCCGTTTGCTATTTTCTTCCTAGATCCATGACAGTACACTCCATAAAGCAAAATAAAAAGGTTGCTTAGTATTTATTTTGTTCTCCTGTATTTATAAGTAGTAAATATATTTGTGGTCCAGTTGTGTCTCACATAGAGAGAAATTCATATTTCTTGTACTTTGAGCTGCTTAAGACTGTTCATTACAGGTTCAATTAAGCCTTTCTTAAAAAGTTTTATCCTGTGCTGGTTACTCTTCTTCTTTTTTTAGGTGGACCCGACTGGGAAGTATGAAAATGTAGTAACTATACTGTCGTTCAAGCCCGAGTTTCGTTTAGCAGGAGGTCTCAATCTGCCAAAGATCATAGACTGTGTTGGATCAGATGGAAAAGAGAGACGACAACTTGTCAAGGTTCGTATATCATCAATGCCGAAATCTGACTTTCCATTGAACATCACTAGTTTTTCTTCAACTAGCCTTTTAAACCTTTATTTCTTAATGTGCATAGTCATCAGATACAGATTTGTAATATATTGCAAAATCATTATTCTGAAATGTGAATCACAATCACTGGAATTGACACCGATTCTCTACGTGGCTTCCACCCATGGAGAAGGAAGTTTCAGGGCATGAGGTTAGTGGAAAACCCAAAAAGCAAATTTTGTTACACTATTTGATCGTTGTACTACCTCTGAAAAAATATGATGGGCTGAAATGCTCACGTAGATCTTGAACAATTAAAATACCTATGTGTATCATTCATGCCACTGTTGTTTACTTGAATGGTCAAACAGGGGACTTTACCATATGCAAAATCACCTTAACTTCACACCTGGAAGAGCTAGGCTACAGTCCATCTGAACTGAAATACAACTAACACATATGTATCTGAAAGAAACAGGTTACTATTAGATTCCTTACCTTAGAATATCCCCAGGCGTCAGTCTGGATCCGGAAACTTTTGCGTAGCAGTACCCCTGCGCGTCGGTAGGCGTCGTCTGCAGGCGTCCCCTGCGGCTCCACGTCCGTCGTCGGCGTCGTGCGCCGTGATGACGTCGCTGGAGTATATAGACGCCGCCTCCACGCGCTGACGTCAGTTCTTCTTTTTTCCGCGCCAGTTAGCGCAGATCCGAGAAGTGCAGTACTCCGGTCTTTTGACCAACTTTTTTGATCTTTGATCTTTTTGACTCTTCTTACGGTGCCGGTAGGATGCCCGGTTTTAAGAACTGTGACGACTGTGACCGTACGATGTCGGTCACGGACCATCACCGACTCTGCCTCCGGTGCCTGGGCCCCGACCACGACGTGGACGCCTGCGTCGATTGCCGGGCCTTGACGAATAAAGCTAGACGGGAGCGGTCCCGCAAGCTGCTCGAGCTCCGGGTGTCGACCCGCGTCGAGAGCGGTCCCGGTCCGGCCGGAGGTCAAGGGAGCGATCGAGGGAGCGGTCGCGGAGCCGTCACGAGCGCTCTGGGAGTCGTCACCATTCCTCTGGTTCCTCAGGTAGGAAGCACAAGAAGTCGGGGCGTCGTCATCGTACCCCCGACGCTCGCGCGATGCGGCCGGGGGTTCGGGTGGCCCCACCCCCGCGGCTCCGCGTGAGTCGCCGGCGCGGCCTGCTCCATACCCTGCGGTCCCTGGGCAAGGCACGTCGCCCGAGGAGATAGAGGCGTTCCTCATGGCCATGAGGGCTCTGTCTCCTCCGACGGGTTCTGCGGCGCCTTCGGGCCCTTTGTCCCGTCCGGGGGCCCTAGCGGTTCGGGTGCTCCTGCCTCGACGCCGTCGGGTGCTCCGGCCCCGGCGCCGCCGACGGCTCCGGCCCCGGCGCCGCAGGGGCCCTCAGGGTCGACGCCGTCTGGTCAACCGGCCTCTCCGGCGCCGATTCCATCGGGGCAACCCCTGGCGTCGCCCCCGCGCGGCGCCGGTTCTACGGTGCCGGCTACGGCAGGTGCCGGTGCTCCGGCTCCGGGCGGCGCCGCCCCATTACCTCTCCGACTCCGGACGCGGAGTCGAACCGGCGTCGCCCGACGCCGAGTCCGACGCCGATGGGGCCTGTGAACCCCGAGGAGCCGGTCTACATTGTTGATTCAGAATATGGTGAAGATGTAGATTACGGAGAGGAGTGGGAGGGGTCTGAGGACCCTCTGACCCGCGAGTGTCAGTACGACGTGGACTGGACGGGTGACTTGGGTGACGCCAGTGGTCTGGACGACTCCCCCAACCCTGGCTTTTCTCGCCTCCTACCATGGCTTCGGAGGAGGGGGCAGCTTATTCAGTGGTGTTGATGAGGGCTGCCAAGGCCCTAAACCTTGTGCTCCCCGTCGCGGCCGTGAGGACTAACATCCTCACTGAGGTTCTCAAACCGCAGTCATGCCCACAGGAGCCACTGCTGCCGTTCAACGAGGCCTTAACTGACGTTCTTTTGGGCACGTGGTCCAGGCCCGCTTCAGGTTCGCCTGTTGATAGGAACGTGGCCAGACGCCACCGTCCGTGTTCGGACGACCCCAAGTTTATGTCCACCCATCCCACCCCTGAGAGTCTGGTGATCTAGGCCTCCACTTCCCAAACCGCATTCCCGTCGGCCCCGCCCGACAGGGAATCAGAGGTACGACCAGTATGGCAAAAAGGTCTTCTCGTCCCTGAGTCTGGGACTGCGGTCTTGCAACACCGCGTGCCTCTTGGGCCGCTGCACCAACTCTCTGTGGGATACGGTCGCGGACCTGCTGCCTGAATGCCCGCCGGAGGTACGGGCTAAGCTCGGCAAGGCTATGATTGAAGGCCGGGACGCAGCAAGATACTCCATCAGGTGTGGTCTTGATACGACCAACTCGCTGGGCAGGGCGATGTCCACGACGGTGGCGATTCGTCACCACGCCTGGCTGAGATCCGCCAACTTCTCGGCAGATGTCCAGAGTGCTTTAATGGACATGCCGTTTGATGGCAGTCGCCTGTTTGGCGACAAAGCGGACCACGCGCTGGAGCTCTTCAAGGACTCCAGGGTCACGGCCAAGTCCGTGGGTCTCTCGACCCAGCGCCAGCAAACGGGTTCGTTTCGCTCCTTTCGTGGCCAAGGAAGGGGCGGTCCCACACGTGCTGCCAGCCACGCGCCACAACAGACTTATTAACGCGGTGGCGGCCGTGGAAACCGCCGTGGTGGCGGTCGGGGACAGCGGCGAGGTCAGGCCACACCTCCCCCCGCAGCATCTACCGCTAAATCCTCCTAGTCCGTGCTTTCAGGCCCATGTGACGCCGGTGGGGGGCAGGGTTCGCCATCACCTCTCCCACTGGCGCACAATAACATCGGACAGGTGGGTGCTGCAGCTCGTCCGAAGGGGCTACTCCCTCCCCTTCGAGACCACTCCTCCAGCCATGCCACCGCAGAACCACCGTGTGTCGGAGAACCACTTGGCACTTCTGAGGGAGGAGGTTACGGCCCTCTTGGCCAAGGGGGCCATCGAGCGCGTTCCTGGGCCAGAAGTAGGACGTGGTTGCTATTCCCACTACTTTCTGGTACCCAAGAAGGACAAAGGGGGCCTACGTCCTATCTTGGACCTAAGGAACGTCAACGGCTTCCTCTGGAAGGAGAAGTTCAAGATGTTGACTTTAGCTCAGGTCTTGGCTGCTATAGACCCGCAAGACTGGATGGTAGCGTTGGACTTGCAGGATGCGTATTTTCACATCCCTGTCCTGCCGGCCCACCGGCGTTACCTGCGGTTCATGGTAGGCCACGAGCACTTTCAGTTTATCGTGCTCCCCTTCGGCCTTACCAGCGCCCCACGGGTGTTCACCAAGGTGATGGCGGTGGTCGCAGCCCATCTGCGCAGATTGGGGGTTTCAGTCTTCCCCTATCTAGACGACTGGTTGTTGAAGGCGGGCTCGCCCCAGACAGTCGTCCACCACCTTCAGATGACGGCAGACCTCCTGCACGAGCTGGGGTTCTCCATCAATGTGCCGAAATCACACCTGTGTCCCTCTCAAAAGCTCCTTTTCATCGGAGCGGTTCTCGACTCGGCGCAGTTTCGGGTCTATCCTCCGGAACGGGGAGTCCAGGATATACAGGCTTTGATTCCCATATTTCAGCCGTTATCCCGGGTTTCGGTCAGGTTGACGCTGCGGCTGCTGGGGCTGATGGCTTCCTGCATCCTTCTGGTGCATCACGCCCGGTGGCGGATGCGGGCTCTGCAGTGGGACCTGAAGTTTCAGTGGGCCCAGCATCAGGGCAACCTGTCCGACCATGTCTTGATCTCAGAGGGCACTGCAAGACAACTGCAGTGGTGGCTTAAGGACCGCGATTGGGTCAGAGGCAGATCCCTCTCCCTTCCCCAACCGGTGCACGTTGTTGTGACGGACGCGTCCCTCCAGGGCTGGGGAGGCCACTTGGGAGAGGCAGAGATCAGAGGCATCTGGTCTCCGGCGGAGTCCCGGCTCCATATAAACCTGTTGGAGCTCCGGGCGATTCGTTTGGCACTGAAAGTATTCCTCCCCTTTGTCAACGGGAGGGTAGTGCAGGTGTTCACGGACAACACCACCGCCATGTGGTACTGCAACAAGCAGGGCGGGGTGGGGTCGTGGACCCTTTGCCAGGAGGCTCTGCGCCTCTGGTAATGGCTGGAACGTCAGGGCGTGACTCTGACGGTTCAACACCTGGCAGGTTCTCTGAACGCCAGGGCGGACGAACTCAGCCGTCGGTGCTCGATGGATCACGAATGGCGTCTGAACTCGGACGTGGCGCAAGGCCTCTTTCTGCAATGGGGAGAGCCTTGGTTAGATCTATTCGCCACAGAAGAGAACGCGCAATGTCATCAGTTCTGCGCGTTGGAGTTTCCAAGATGGCACTGGCACGGCGACGCCTTTCGGCGCGAGTGGAGTTGCGGTCTGTTATACACCTTTCCGCCTATACCACTTCTGCCCAGAAGAAGATCAGGCGCGACCGGGCCCAAGTCATCCTTGTGGCTCCGGGCTGGGCTCGAAGGTACTGGTATCCCGAGCTACTCAGCATGTCAGTCGGTCCCCCGATCCGCCTGCCCCTTCAGGCGGACCTTCTGTCGCAGCAGCAGGGGACGGTCCTCCACCCGAACCTGTCCAGCCTCCACCTCCATGCGTGGAGATTGAGCGGCGACAGTTGAGGCCATTTGACTTGCCTCCTGAAGTCTGTGATGTGATTCTGGCAGCCAGGCGTTCCTCCACGAAATCGGTATACGCCTGTCGGTGGAACAAGTTTGTGGCATGGTGCACAGCAAAGGCTGTGAATCCTCTCTCTGCCCCTCTTTCTGAGGTTCTTCTCTTCCTTCTTTCTCTTGCCCAGCAGGGCTCTGCTCTGGGCACTATCAAGGGCTACCTTTCTGCCCTTTCGGCCTTTCTGAGGCTGCCTGATCAACCTTCTTTGTTCAAGTCCCCCATTGTAACAAGATTCTTGAAGGGCATCACACACATGTATCCACCTGTTCCCTTTGTGATGCCTCAGTGGGACTTTAACCTGGTTCTAACCTTCTTGATGTGTGCTCCCTTTGAGCCACTTCATTCCTGTCCTCTCCGTCTCCTGACTTTAAAGACGGCTTTCCTGGTTGCCATCACCTCTGCCAGGAGAGTGAGTGAGCTCCAGGCTCTTTCTGTCAAACCTCCTTTCCTGTCCATTCATCCTGACAAGGTGGTTTTGAGAACTAGACCTTCTTTCCTGCCCAAAGTTGTCTCTGCTTTTCACATCGGGCAGTCCATCAACCTCCCTTCCTTCTTCCGCCTCCGCATCCTTCAAAGGATGAAGAGCGGCTCCATCGTCTGGACCCAAAACGTGCGCTTTCATTTTATATGGATCGCACACGCCAGTTCCGGGTGGATGACCAACTGTTTGTTGGCTACGTGGGTGCGAAGAAGGGACGGGCGGTACATAAACGGACCATCTCTCGCTGGGTCGTTCTGTGCATCAAAGCGTGCTACTCTTTGGCTCGGAAGGTGCTTCCTGTTGGGCTGAGGGCCCATTCCACTCGGGCCACGGCGGCTACTACTGCCCTGGGCCGGGGAGTCCCCTTGCAGGACATTTGCCAGGCGGCTACGTGGGCCTCGCTGCACACCTTTGCGAGGCACTACTGCCTGGACAGTCATGTCCGGAGGGATGGCTTCTTTGGCCGTTCGGTCCTCCAGGACTTTCTGGTGTAGGTTTGTATTGGTTCGCAGACCCACCACCGGGGTTGGTATTGCTGGGGTATCTATTCTAAGGTAAGGAATCTAATACTAACCTGTTTCTTTCAGATGAACAAGTTACTTACCTTCGGTAACGATATATCTGTAAGAAACAGTAGTTAGTATTAGATTCCTTACCGCCCCACCCATCCTCCCCGTTCTGCGAACTGATACCTAGGGTTAAGGACATCCCTTTCAGGGCCCTAGTTTCAAATGGCACCAGTGTTGGTTCTCACATGGCTCTGCGTGTTCTGGCGCGGAAAAGCTGTGTACAAAGAACTGACGTCAGCGCGTGGAGGCGGCGTCTATATACTCCAGCGACGTCATCACGGCGCACGACGCCGACGACGGACGCGGAGCCGCAGGGGTTGCCTGCAGACAACGCCTACCGACGCGCAGGGGTACTGCTATGCAAAAGTTTCCGGATCCAGACTGACGCCTGGGGATATTCTAAGGTAAGGAATCTAATACTAACTACTGTTTCTTACAGATATATCGTTACCGAAGGTAAGTAACTTGTTCATTTTGGCCTTATTTTGGAGCCCATCTGGAACTTTTGAAAAGGCATGCAACCATAAGCATGCATGCAGTTCCCCTCTTTGAGATATCATTATCCAAACAGAAGTGAATATTCACTCGTGTGTGAAGCCAGTAGCTCTGTTGAATCACTGGGCATTAAATCAAGAGGAATTATTTAGGCTTTTTTCTTAAAATGTCAGTTTTTGATGTCTGTTTTTTATTGCTGCATTCCTCTGGTACCCCTCTTTCATTTTCTCTGTTGTTCAAAGAAAACTGATCAGATCAATCTATCTTGTTCTTGTCTCACTGAAATTTAAGATCATAAGAGCTATCACACACTGAAGGCTTGACTATTCCAATTTGCCCTCAAGTTACTTTGAGCTTTGAAAAGTGGCTCTCCAAATGATTTTTGGTCTGAGAAGATTGGTTTATATCTCAGATGCAGAGACTTTTTGGGCTAATAGTAGAAGGCTACCTTAAATATGGGTGCCTCTACCAGATAGACAAATACAGCTATTGTGAAAAATAAACATGAAGTACACACCGATAATTAGAAGATGGAGGTTGTTTATCGAGGGCTTGCTTTCCCCCTCGTCTTCATTTACAAGGGCAAAAGATTCTCTAACAAAGTCCTTTTTAGCACTGTACGTTTTACAATGCTTCTCAAATCTAGGGATGGTCTAAAAGCATATCCTATCAAACACCAACAGATCTTTAATGTATAAATACTTAAATTCATCCATAGTCAAGAATATGCTTCACAAGTGACATGCTCAATATTATGAGGTTTGTGTTGTGTTTTTTACATACAGGGTCGCGATGACTTGAGACAAGATGCTGTAATGCAGCAAGTTTTCCAAATGTGTAACACACTTCTACAGAGGAACACTGAAACCCGGAAAAGAAAATTGACTATACGGAGATACAAGGTACATCTCTTAATAATACAAGTCGTAAATTCCTGTATATTTCCACACTATTAAACTGTTCCATCCTAGCTAGACTTGGTATTCTGGTTTTTGTGTGCATCATGCTAATCATCTCAGAAAAGCTTGTCAGTGCATACAGCTAATCGGTCTTTTCTATTTTTTATTTAAATGTTTTATTCTTTGATCTTGTCAATGACATTTGCAAGCAGCTGTGAATGGTGCTCAATCTTCAGGCAAACATGGATGTGTTGGATGCATGTGTCCAGTAACTTGACATACTCTTTATTTACCACCATTGCCCTATAGGTAAGGCTGCCAAATTTCCAAAGTTGTTTTTTTAATGTATATTAATTCTTATCATTTCCTTGGGGACATTATACTAGTAATAGTAGGTGCGAGATGTAGTCCATGATCGTTCTTGCACATGGAGGTCAGGAGCGCTCTGAAGCACTATTCCTGTTCTCCTCCTCAGGTGTATTTTTCCAAATTTTAGCCTCTCTGACATAGACTGACTCTTTCAGTAGAAATAAGCATTGGAAAGTTTTACTGTTGACCTAAGCTACTGGGAGTAAATGGGGTGTTTTATATGGTGTGCTTGTGCAACCGCACCATGTAATATACGTACCAACTCCTTGTGGTCGAGTAGGTTTCATTTGTCAAACCTTCAGCTCAACTCTGGGTAGCTGTGGCTCTGAGCAGCAAGTCTTAAACAAAGGAACAAGTGTAACGCATTTAAACCGCACCAAAACCACTGAAGAAGTAATAAACAAGACACTAAAGAAATCCGACACCAATTTATAAAGAATTACTGTTTTTTAAGGTATTTTTAGACACCACAAAAAAAAGATGCACAAAGGGTTCCAGAGATATGCAGTTTATAAGGTATAGTAAATCAAAGCATGTCACTGAACAAAAACAAACACTGGCAAATTCAACAAAAATGTTTAGGCTACTTGTAATGCGGTCGCTTGGAGTCACTTTAGGCAACCAACTCCAGTGAGGAGCCAGTCAGTGGGACCAGCAAAGCCCTCAGAAACAGTTTCCTCAGTAGGTGAAGCAGTCTTCATTCCGTTCTAGGCACTTTTATCCTTTGCAGGGCTCTCCCATGGAATTGGTCCGGATACAAAAGATGAAGGAGACTGAAGATGCTAAAGGATGCAGCAAATGAGATTCAGCGGACGAGGATCTTGCCTCGACTGTCCTCAGTCCGTGAAGGAGGTGAGATGGTTATAGTCACAGTGTCGAAGCACTCTTGGTGCTGTGATAAGTCCAGTCGCCACAGGACTACCAGTCACCCAGTATCATGTTAACAGGTCAGTCTTTCCTCAGTCGACAACTTATCCTCTGGTGGTCTCAGCTGCACTACAGTGACACTCCTGGGGTCGTTGAACTCGGGTGCAACTTTGTGCGTTGGGTCCCTGGTGCTACATGGTGGGGGTTTGCAGCGAACTGAAGACTTTGGGCTACCAGCTTGCCCCAGCAAACTTCATCAGCTGTTGTGTCCCTGTGCTGCACACAGGAGGCCAGTAAGCTGGCCTTTGAAATTTCCTAGTTTTGTCTGGGCTCTCAGAACGGCTTCTCTTTAAGCAGGAAATGGCAGGGACAGTCCCTCTAGTTTGCTAGCCAGCGGGTGCCGGACCAGTAGTGCAGCGTCTCTTTGCCGGTTCCATGGTGCAGCAAGGCATTCCTTCTTCCAGTCCAGTGGAGCTCTCAGTTTGGGATACCCTACTTATACTCAGAAAATGCCCTCAGGGCAGGATGTGGTTGGAAGCCAATGGGCTACCTGGTTCCTCCTTCTACCCGAGGACCACTTCCTGAAAAGTGTGGCATTTGGGCATCCCAGGTTATCAGGATTTCCCTTCTCTTGTCCCTAATGCCTGAAAAATGGAGCAGCTCTTCTACCAGGTGTTACCTATTAGCCCTTCAAAGGTGGCTTATACTTTAAAACTCGCCTTTTGGTCCAACACCCATGTGACTTCCTGCAAGAGGGAGGTGACACCACCTTCCAGAGCAAGTTTCTATTGAATACCTTCCTGGGAGTCGTTAGCACGTCTTCCCAGGAGGGCAGACAGCAGTCTCGGTGACAGGACACCAGCAACCGGTATGTGCATAGAGGACTAAAGTCAACAAAGTGGCAGCTTCGCTAAAGTTGTACACTACAACTTGTTACGGTAATATCAGCTTGAGAATTAAGCCATGCTTAATGTAACGAGTTGTTTAATACCTTGGATGACACACTTTGGTCGCACCGTTCCAGAGTTAGCACAACTGAGAGGTGTTGGACCTGGCCCTTTTTGCATTGTTATTCCCAAACTTTTTGCCTTCCGCCTATTTTTCTGACCATCTCTTGTTGACTTTAGGACTCTGGGCACTTTTTCACTGGTGACTAGTGCAAAAGTGCATGTGCTCTGTGTCTAAAATGTAAAGCATTTGTTTTCTCCATGATTAATATATCTAATTTACTGGTAAGTTCCTAGTACAGTGCATTACATGCGCGTAGGGCCTGTACATTAAATGTCACTAGTGGGCCTGCAGCACTGATTGTGCCGCCCACATAAGTAGCCTTTCAAACCTGTCTCAGGCCTGCCACTGCACAGGCTGGGTGTGCAGTTTGGGAGCAGATGGAAAATTGGAGTTTGGTGTCTCTGGACTCACAATTTTAAAAACACACCTTTTAGTGAAGTTGGTTTTTAAATTGCTGGTCTGAAAATGTCACTTGTGGAAAGTTGGCATTTTCTACTTAACCATTCTGTGCCTCTGCCTGTCCCTATAATACCTGCCTGTGCTGTATGACAGTTGGTCTTGGTTAATTCACTCTAGAGAGTCACGTACAAAGGGAGCTGAGGTGTGCCCTGCATATCCTGATGGCCCATCACCAGGCTGATGAGCCTTCCTGAGTTAGAGTGGTGGGAGGCGCTGACACTTGCACCTGAATGAGGCTGTGCCTGTCCACACACAAAGAGCTGCATAGCCCCCTTTAGGATGTCTGGAGCCAGGACACGAAAGGACAGGGTATTGTGCTCTATAAATACCTTTCTTTGAAGTCTCCCTACTTCGAAGGCTAAAATGGGTATAACTACTGAACCTCTGACACCATATACTCAAAATACTTCTGGACTGAGGACATTCTGCCAGGAAAAAGAGCTGTTGTGTTGCCAGGAGGGACTGCCACTTTACTGCTTTCTTTTCTGTGTTGGCCTTCTGCCTGCTGCTTCTGTGCTGGGAGTGAGAGAACAGTTTCTCCATGGGCTTGAGTTGAGCTTCCCATCTATTGGAAGTCTCAAGGCCATCATAGACTTGACCTGCAGCACCTGGGCCCTTCTGCTGAGAGCCTTACTCTGCCAAGTGGTGCCAACTCCAATTACTGGGCCCTTGGAAGCGAGTTTCTGGGCTAAAAAGACTTTTAGCGCCACTTAAGAACCAGTGCCACCACCTGCACTGAAGCTGTTGTCCCCGCTCAATGCATTGACTGCGACTTACAACGCAAACCCCGACACCGTCGCATCACCTCCGAAGAGCTGCCATTGTAAGAGTCTCGAGTACTGCGTCACTGATGTCTATGACACCCGACTCCGCCATAGTGGTGTGCCATTGATGCTGCAAAGTCGACGCATCCGGACTTGACCCTAGATGTTTCATAAACACTGCAACTCTTATCAAAACAGATACCTCGCCTCAACCCCTGCATTACTTCCCCTGTGCCACGCATCATCCCCAGGAACCAACGCCTCACTTGCTTCAGTGACACCTCACCTCCGTTGTGCAAAGCACCGTCCTGAGCGCCAACGACTTGCACAGCAGTAAGGATCTGACACCCCAACTGTCTCAGCGATGCCTCAAATCCCGAGCGCCTTGCATCATCTTCGATTCTCAGCGTCTCCAAGGTACTGTACTGGGGTTTGCACAACCCTGTAGATGGCACACGCTCCATTGTGGTCAGCCTGAACTTGTGGATTCTTCCTTGTCAAGCATGTTGAGAGTGCCCCGACCGGAGCTATTGTGTTTCTAAGCACTATAACTGCATTTAATCTTGAAAATTCATATCTTGACTCTTGTATTTTAGATTTTTGTTGTTTTGTTCTTGTTTTACTCAGATACGTATTGATTATTTTTCTAAACGTGTGTGTTTTATATAAGTATTTAGATGGGTAATATCCAGATCTGAAATGTTCCTTATACTTATCATTTATATTGGGGGCTCCCCACAATAAATTGCATTTAGCCCTATTTTAAGGAAAACCGGACATGTGCATGTATTGTGATTGTCTGGTAGGTGGCAAAGATCCTGTGATGTACTTCATGCTGTTTTACACAAAATGTATTGATGAGAGCAGAAGTTGGGTGGACTCATTACTTAAGAAAAAATATTCCTGGTTGGCAGAGGAAGCGATGCTTCTTTGCCTTATGACGGATGATCCTCTTATTGCCGCCATTTCTGCTTACTTATGGTCAGTGCAGCCAAAAATAAGATATTAAGTACCATCATATTCCTTTGTCGCAAAATTAACTGTGGTTCTATATTTTAATGTGTCAATATTTTTTTTGACTCAAAAGCAATAATATGTGTTTTTATTCGGGTTGTAATCTGTGTCTGTTCTATGACTAGGCCCTGACTTAGCATGGTTTTTAGGTGTTTGTTGTGATATATGGACCTGGAAATTCTTGAAAAGCACGTCTGTATGCCGGTAGGTGGCATCGTTCGGCTCTGCATTGGCTTCGTCTGCACCGTAAATTATGTGGACAATGCCTATATAGGCTCCACCCCAGCGCTCTGGCATCAGATTCTTTTTGTGACATTTCCGTACCAGAAGCACAGAGCCTACAATAGAATGCTGATGGGCCAGTGTGCAAACACTAGGGACCTCCTACGGTTAGCCTATATAGATAAATCTGTTTGCAGAGCGGGGAAATGCGAGGGTAGGTAAGGAATCTGTGGCTAGATGGAGTCTCTACCAGATAAGGTGTTACCTTTGTTAAAGTGACTTGTTCATCTGATATAAGCTTCTAGCCACAGATTCCTTACCTTACCTTAGAGTAGACACCCAAGCAATACCTCCCTAGAGGTGGGTCTGTGAACAGATTCAGACTAGAAAACCCTGGAGGACTGAATGGACAAAGTGCCCTTCATGACTGACTTGACTGTCCAGGCATGTGCAGAAATGTCCAAATGGAGTTGAAATGTGAACAAACCCTCTTTCTTGGTTGTTGCGTGTAATTTAACTTCAAGGAATTACACACTGACATATGCAAACCCTGTTATGAATTGTATCAGTCAATACATACAACCATTGGAAATTGTACAATGTCTTTTATCTGTTGCCAGCAGCACTTCATATACAGATGAGTGGTCAATCTTTTGTTGATTGCTATCGGCGACGGATCCATGATTCTGTATCCTTATTTAGTTCTGCTATTAATAAAATTACCTATGAGGTGTCTACTTTTTTTATTTTGAAAAGACTCCGTTATAATTTGACGATATGGGGTTGAAGTGTCGACTTACATGTGTTGACCTTAATGAACTTTTGCTACAAGCGGAACTCACTGGGTGCTTTGGGAACTGGGCTCCCTAGTATGAAAATGTAAGTATGTTAAGTCAACTTTATAGTTGGTTTATTCAACACTGCACATTATTGCTCACTCTTTTGCACCATTCAATAGACACATAGCTGTTTACGGGGAGCACCTCATGTTATTTTGTCAAAACCTGTCTGTGCAAAATTTACCAGTAACATATTTCCATTGTCTACATTGAAAGTATGTACCCAAATATTGCACAGGCTTGTGCATCTATAATATATGGGTATTTATTAAACAATTGAGGTCTGAAAATGTATGTTTCCATACATTCATATATTATTTTTGCCTAGGAAGCAAATGCAGTTTACTTCCTCTGAGGAAACAACTATTCTTGTGAATTATATACCTACCCGGGTTCCTAGGGATACTGGGTTGTCCCATTCTCTGTTGATCAATGTAAAATTACAGCTCTTTTTTGGGGTCCAGTCATTGGTGTCCCTCCTCTTCTTTGGAAGAGTGAGGCAGAGCAAAAAAGGTTGGCATTGTGATGGTCTGGCCTACGTCAAAACGTGTTTCCACTTTCAGTAGGAAAGAGGCACTGTGTTCTCAGAACCAGTTCATCTGGAGAAAATGTGTTTTGGAGGGTGCACAGAGAGTGCCTGCAGGTCATTCACCCTCCTGGCCGATGTAAAGGCCACCAGGAAGACACTTTTAATTGTTATAAGACTTAGAGGATAATTGTGCATAGGCTCGAAAGGCGAGCACATCGAGAATGTCTGAACGAGGATCAGGTTCTATTGGGGTCAAAATGAAGGATCTTGGAGGGAACATATGTTGTAGTCCTTTTAGAAAACGAGTCACAACAGGTGACCTAAACATGAATGGCTGATCCGGTACCTGCAAGAATGTGAATATGGCCAAAAGATATCCTTTAACTATGCTCAAAGCAAAGCCTTGCATAATCTAACGAAAAACCACATAACAACACCTCTGATAGAGGAGCAGAAAGTGCATCAGCATGTTTGGTAGCACACCAAGCCACACATTTGTCCCATTGGCAGGTGTATCCTGTCTTGGTTGAGGGACGCCTTGCTGCAGGAATGACATTGCATACTTCTGCAGGGTGTTCAAAAACTTGCATACTTCTGCAGGGTGGTCAGAAACTGTCAACTGCCGCCTCTCAATCTCTGTGCATGAAGGCGGAGCGCGCACAGGTTTGGGTGCAGGACACTACTTTGTTGCTGCAACAGCAGATCTTCCAGAAGGCCAATGCTCGTTCTCAGGAGTCTGGATACTCTCTGGGCCCAATCCAGAGCCACAAAATTGACTTGGGCCTGGTTGGGCCTGGTCGTTCGTGATCTTCTTCAGAACTCTGGGCTGGGGTGGTATTGGCTGAAAGGAGTACAGGATACCTGAGGTCCACTGGAGACAAAAAGTGTCTCCGAGCGAGTCTCTTAGGAAACTCCAGTGCACCAAAGTGCTAATAATTAGTAATTTTGGGGTGGCGCATAGATCTACCCAAGGTTCTCCTAAATCTCTGAAGAGACTCTGAAGTTTCTCCGCTGTGGCGTCAAGGAGCCCGCTAGATGTTGAACCACTAGGAATATGTCCCGACATTCCAGCCATGTCCAGAGACGCAATATCCACTACCCCACCCCACCCTGTTTGTTTCAGCACCACATGGTGGTAGTGTTTTCTGTGTATACCTGAAGCAGCCTTCCCTTGATGAAAAGAAAAAAGGCTTTCAATGCCAGGCGCATCACTTTCAACTTGTACAGGTTGAAGTGGAGTGGAGACTCCCCCAGAAACTGGAGTCCTCTGATCCTCCTAAATGGCCGTACCAACCCAGGAGTGACTCATCTGTCACTAGAGTCCATTCTGGGTAGGGAAGGGAGCGGGGTCTGCCGCTAACCTAATTGTGGTTTGTCAGCCACCAGTGCCGTTCTTTCACATACTTTGGAATTAGAGCCTGAATATCCTGGACTCACCTCTCCAGAGGTTGGACCAAAAACAGTACTGGGTCCAGAATAGCTCTGATGGAAAGGAACATCTTAGAGGGAGTCAGTTGTGACTTCAGCTATGTTGATAGTGAACCCCAGCTAATTCAGGCGGTCCGCCGTAGTCTTGAGGTGGTAGACCGCTGCCTGGGGCGAGTCTGCCTCCAACAACCATTCATAGAGGTAGGGGAAGACTGGAACCCCTGACCTGCATCACCCTGGTGAACAACTGAGCGGCGCTGGTGAGATCAAAATGGAGTACAGCAACTGAAAAACGCTCATGGCCTATCACGAACTGCAAGTAACGCATGTGGTCATCCAGGACAGATAGGGGGGCGTGGCCAACCGCCTAAGATGGTGGACGCGAGCTGGTGAGGCTCCGGACCCTGGGGGGGGATTCATCCTGAAAACTCACCCTGTCGCAGGGCATATTTGCTGCCTGGAGGGTCCCGACACTTGTGCACTACGACCCTGGAGGAGAGTTCAGTCCCGATCTGGCGAGGCAGCAACGGGGGAGACGGCTGCTGGCGCTTGGCTGAGGGCGCGGAACGTGTGGCCTGCTTGTGGAGCCCTGCGGGAGCTGAATGGTGAGCTGCGGCCCTCGCTGTCTCCAACCACTTGAGATCCAGAGGCCGGTGCAGTAGACAGCGGTGGTTCCTGATTGACGGGGGCCTGTGTTGGCGGCGGACGGCAGCTGGAGCGGGTCTAGCATGTCACCGGTGGGACTGTATGGCCCACGGAGCGACGCAACACTGAAGCACGGTGAGGGAGAGTGATTCAGGGAGTCGGGCTAGGAGCGCCCCCCCTGTTTATATTGATTTACTCCGGGGATCCCCTGCAGGCTACGTGAAAGCGGTGGATTGTCTAGTCTGGAAGCGAGGCACAATGGCGGCTTGCCAGGAGCAACACCCATCTGGGCGATGAGGCCTCTCACTAGGGGGCGCAGAGTGGATTCTGTCTATTATATGCTGGGCCGGGGTGATGCCGAATGCGGCGCTGTTGGAGACCACAGGATCGGCGGCCGATGCGACAACCTCACGTATAACAGCGCGAGTGGCGGCCTCCCTTGAGACTGGCCCCTTGGAAAAGCAGTAGAGACTGGGGCGCAGTACGTGAGCAGTAGAGTTGGGGCGGAGGACGACGGCGTTGGAAGGCCCAGAGACACTGCGACTATACCTCCAATGGGAGGTGAGGATCCAAAACTTGATCTTCAAAGGGTGGAGGCATAATACACTGGAAGTCGCCTTAACACCTTTGCCTAAGCTTGCGGCTGACTGGTTTAGGGGATGTACAGGCTTAAGGGCAAAATGTTGGACACTGGCCTGGCAGCAGGGGCCCCCCCACTCTAGCGCTAGAGACCCTTCGCCAGGTACTTCAACCACTGGTTCCGCTGAGTCACAATCAGATAAACTGGACTTGATATTGAAGGAAATCCAAGACTCTAAGAAAATAATGGGGCAGCAGATTGGGGCCCTCAAGACCGGCCTTACTCTCCTGAGATCACATCATGGGAAACTCGCCGACACAGTGCGCGACCATAAGAAGGCTTTGACCAGCATTGACCCCCAAATTACAGAACACGCTACGCAAATAAAACAACCGCAACATCAAGTTAGTGGCCTCGAAGACTGGATTGAGGACGCGGAGGGCCGCAATCGTCGAAATAACGTCTGAGTCATTGGGCTTCAAGAACGAAGCGAAGGTACTAAACCTGCAGACTGTATGGAAGTATGGTTCCGGGAGCATGACGCCCCTGAAGGCCTGTCCCCATATTTTTGTGTGGAGAGGGCACACCAGATTCCAACTGGCACGCCAAAGGTTGGGGCACCCCCACGCCCTCTGATCGTCAAAATTCTGAGCTATAGAGACAGTGACGTGCTGTTACAAAAGTCGAGGGAAAAAACAAATACTCAATTTGAAAATCACCCGATCTCACTGTACCCGGACTACACTATCATGGTACAGCGTCAGCGGACCTCCTTCCAAGCAGTGAAGAAAAAGCTACGGGCGGCTCAGCTTAAATACGCCCTATTGTTACCGGCCAGACTCAAAGTTATATATGACAGGAAATCCTATCTCTTTGACAGCCCCAATGACGTGGAAGAATGGCTGGAGGGGATGGACCTCTAACAAAGTCAGGAGAGATAGTCTGGTTCTGCGAGGCATAGCCCCGTAATGTCCCAACAACAGCAATCCCGAGGTCGTGGTAGAGGTCCAAAGAACTCTGCAAGACTCTGTCCGACTCCGGCTCAGAAGATGGCAGACAGGGCGGAGGCGCTGGCTGTCGCGGGACCCTTCTGCGAGGATAATACAAAGATCACGACTGACTCGGAGGACAGCACCATACAATCGTACTCTGATCAAAGCATTACTCTCTTTCCCTCGGCAGTGCCACAAATCGGGGATGACCTACTTGACAACTGAAAGACGGGGATTAACTCTTTACACACTAGGCTCACATAGGATGGGCCGGCTGAGTCACAAGTACGATGTAAAACGCTGAACAGTATCCTTTTTTCCTGAACTGGCTCACCTGTGCTCATAATGTGTATATAATTCCTGCACTGTGATCCGCACTGCCATGTTTTTCTTCCAACTGTACATATGTCCGTAATCAAAGCTGATAGGATCCAAAAAAGACCATTCAAAGTGTCGGGCGCTCATGGTAATACTAGTATTGGGGACCCCCAGTATCACTTACGGGGATCCTCCTTAAAACGTGCACAGATAGGTAAATCATGAAAAGATCCCCCCCAGGGCCCAGTAGAGCCACCGGAGCTCTACACCTATACAAGCTGTAGTATGGATGGCGGCGCTCAACCCCCACAAAGCGCATGCACCGTTCTATGGACTTTGGATGTTTCAGTTATTGGTTTGGCCCAGCATTGTTTATTGGCTGCACCGTATATGTTTAGTTCTCAGGGGATGGGGAATTCCTGGTCTGTATCTGTTCATTGGCTCCGTACTGCATGGAGAGTAGTACACATAGCATATCTATGTCTCGTAATCAAGCCACCTTAGGCTCATACAACCTGCTGACCTGGAAAGTACCTGGGCTAGGGGCTGTACATAAGCGCCACAGAGTTCATGCCTACCTCCTTAAGAGAAGGGCGCAGATAGTTTTCCTTCAGGAGTCCCACCTGATGGAGGCGGAGGCATTGAAAACTCGGAAAAAATGGAGAGGCAGAGTATTCACCACTAAATATTCGGTCTTTGCTAGACGGGCGACCATCTGGATTCGCCTTAGAGTCCTGTTTACAGAGGTGGCTCGGTGTACGGATGACCAGGGTCGATATATACTTGTAAGGGGTACCCTAGATGGCCTTCCCGTAGTCCTAGGTAGTATATACACGTGCTGAATTTTGATCAGGACACATTTGTCCATGACCTATGCAGAGCCCTGATGGGAAGGGATACCATTCCCTGGATTTGGGGCGGGGGTGTTGGGGGGTGGGGAGGGGACTGCAATGCGATCCTTGACATAGATTTGGCTAGATCCCATCCTCCATTGCATTTGGCGGAACTCACAAACCGGCTGAACACGTGGCTGCAGGGTTGGAGGCTCGCTGACGCATGGTGCAAGTTACATCTCACACATAGGGAATACTCCTTTTACTCCCCAGTTCATCAGCTCCATATCAGGCTCAATGTGTTCCTTTATTCCGACACCATTGCCACACACATACATCAATCCACGTATTTAGCCAAAACTTTCTCTGATCATAACCCCCTGGAACTTACGTTAACGTGGGGCAGAGTCCCAACCCCTGTACCGACCTGAAAACTGTGGCCCCTACTCCTAGAAGATGCCCCTTTCCGGACCACATTATCGGACACTATTAGTAACCATTTAACAGAAAACTGGAATACAGCCTCCTCCAATGTCATAGACTGGGATGCACTCAAGGTGGTGGTACAGGGTTCTGCAATTAGTGCCACTGTAGGGGCAAGACAACAAGCACATAAAAGCCTTACGGATACAGAGGCTCTAATGACTGAGCTGGAACCAGCCGCAGTAACTGATGTTTACAAACGGGCATCCCTTCAGGAGGCTTGCATTAAGCATGCGGAGACTCTAGAAACTATTAGGCTTCTAGACTATCGAGTGTACACAAAACTGAAACATACGGATGCCGACAAATCAGGTACATTGTTAGCTCCGTTACTGAGGGATAACTCGGAAACACCACTTATCACCTGCATACGCTCACCACTGAAGGGTCTGGTTCATTCCCAAATAGAGATTAATGAAGCATTATGCACCGATCCTAGCAACTTATACGCGGCACCAGCACATACGGACGATAGCCTAATAGATGTCTTTTTAGACGATCTACAGTTCCCTACGATCACGGAGGCTACACGTAAAGATCTCTCTGGACCCATCACCCAACACGAAATAAGAACCGCAATCAAAGGCCTCAACCGTAATAAAATCCCGGGCCTTGATGGCCTGCCTATTGAATTTTATGCTACATACTCAGATATCTTAGTCCCTAAGTTAGAGGAACTGTATAAGACTGCCTGGGAAACTGGTAAACTACCAAAATGTACTAATGCTGCCCTAGTGGTATCACTCCCCAAGCCAGGACGGGATAGCACTGAGATATCCAACTACAGACCACTGTCTTTACCGGCTACCGAATATAAAATCCTCAGTAAGGCCCTTGACAATCGTTTGGTACTTGCCCTCCCCACCGTTATACATTGTGTAAATACTAGGAGACTTCTTCATATCATGATGGCCACCCCCGTGGAGTATAAAAGGGCAGGATGTTTTTCATTAGATTTATGTCAGGCCTTTGATTCTATAAAATGGGGATACATGTTTGCGGCCCTGCTCTTTGACCCCCCACCCCCCTGGATTTTCTGCAATGGGTACGTCTGCTCTATGTTGACCCCACTGCCAGGGCACGTAATGGAGGACACATCTCCCAAGAATACACAATAAACAGAGGTACTAACTAGACAGGGGTGCCCGCTCTCCCCCTCCTGTTTGTTCTTGCGCTGGAGCCGCTGGCTATAGCCCTGAGAGTGTTGTCCGAAGCTCTGGGCATACCCCTACAGAACACCACATACCTAATTTCAATATATGCGGACGACATCCCCATATATCTGCGAGACTTGGAGGACGAGGCAGACCCCTTCCTGGTACTTTCTCCGCCTTCGAGGCCATATCGGGTTTAGCTATTAATGTAGGGAAATCCCTCGCTTTCTATTTCCAAGACGGACCGCGCCCAGATATGATTCAATTCGGCACCTATCAGCTACCCGTAACGCAGGATGTATTTAAATATCTGGATATCCACGTATACAGGGCTCAGTCGGACCAACTGGAGGGCAATCTAATGAAAGCTATTGCTACACTACGCTCCAGCATCTCTTACTGGACATCCCTGCCATTGTCAGTGATGGGGAGGATAGCCATCTCTAAGATGGTGATGCTGCCTATCCTCTTGTACTTCTTTGTTAACTTACCCCTGATGGTACCACCGTCCGCCTTTCGCACACTAGACACGCTACTGTTGGAACTTATCTGGGGTGGGGGAAGACGTAGAGTTAGCCTCAACAAGTTGCAACTAGCATCGAACAAGGGAGGGCTGGGTGTCCCTGATTTCAGGGCATATTACTATGCATCCCAGCTACAATGGCAGTCTTACTGAACGGCTGGCAGGAACCTACAAGAAATAGGCTATGACACACAGGATTTGGAATGAGCTACCCTACACAATATGCTGCACCCAAAAATGAAAATACCTTTGGACGGACCCCCGTTGTTAACGAAGGCACTACAGTGCTGGAAAAAGGCCCTGCAGTATACTTCAGCCATGATCCCCTACGTGAACAATATCCCACTACTGGGGATGCCAATCACACTTGGTAAGCTTACGATGACTAGACTACAGGATTGGATAGCTGCTGGAGTAGGAGAGGTGGGTTCTTTCTTTGGAGACGGTGTCTTCTTAGACCATGCCACATTTGTGAGAAAGACCAGTGCCCCTGACCGCCTTTACTTACTACATGCAACAATAGTGCATTACATCAGGGCGACGTGGGCACTTCAGCGTAGTGAGCCCCCACAGCACGACTTGGTACACCTGCTCTATTACATGTGAAGGGGTGGCCATCTAGTTAAATGGCTTTACCCAGGCTTTCGAGCACAGTCTTCCACTACCCTCACGGACCTTCGCGCAAAATGGGCAGAGTCTACAGACACTGTGCTTACATATAAAGCCTGGAAAAGCATCCTGGAACATCCCAAAAGGGTCTCCCGAAATGCCAAACTTAAATTCATACAAACTATGGTTCTTCATAGATCTTACTTAACCCCGAAGAGGATACAGTGCATGTTCCCAGAAGCCCAAAAACTGCTGCCCGAGATGCAAAGCAGAGGAGGCAGGCTTTGTTCATGTTATGGGCCTACCTGCATCTTCGGGACTACTGGTGAAAGATCCGGAATATACTTGGGGAAATCGCACACCTCACAATAAAAGACAACATACTAGAGTACCTGCTGGGTCTGTGCAAACGCATCAGGGCCCAGAAAGTCATCCTGCATTTCCTGGACCTGGCGGTTATACTGGCTGTCAGAGCGATCACTATGCGATGGAAGTCCGTGAGGGGCAACCCAATACATGCATGGCGGGAGGAGGTAACTAGATGGGGCAGTGCTGAAAGTGCGGCGCTTAGACGGGAGGAAGCTCGAGGACTGAGGAAACATCCCATCTCCATGGACTGGGGCATTATGTTAGAGGAACTCAAACATTTGGATATCCCACCCGCACTTATTAATCCTAACTCATGAATAACTTAAACATGTGATACATAGATAGCGACAGCTCGAGCAAACTATACGGAACGGACCATTGTACACCAGTAGTATAGGTCGGAGATTAATGATAACTTAAGGATGGGAGACGGGATGGATGGTAGAACACAGACGGACCAGGAAGGGGAGGGGGGAGGATGAGGGGGGAGTTAACGCAGTTTAGGGCTTTAAGGCTGAGATACGAGGCAAGTATCCTTTGAGATAATAGTATATATTATGGATGACTCCAAATGTTTCCTTTTATTTGCATTCTATATTTTGTGCCATGTATTGCTGGATATAACGATGTGAAGTCTGTAAAGTTAATTATAGACAAAGATGGGATACTGATCAACAAAAACGAAAATGCCATGGATATTTGATAAGATGTATTGTATTCAAACTGAAGGATCAATAAAGTTTGTTATAAAAAAAATCCAGGACAGATAGTAGAAGTCCTACAGGTTTAGCGGCACCATCCAATCTCCACAGTCCAGGGAAGACAGAATCTGAGTCAATGTGAGCATCTTGAAATTCTTCTTCAGAAAGAAATTATTACTTACTGCTGATGCTGGCGCTCTCTCGTTGGTTCCTTTGGCCAAAAGAGCTTTTACTTCTTGACAGAGCAGGGAGAGATAGTTCTCCGTCAGCTGGTGTGAAACTGTTGATATAGGTGGTGGGTTTCTTAGAAAGGGATGGAGTAACTCCGCTGAACAATTCGGAGTACCCACTTGTCCGATGTTATGGACTGCCAGTGGGGCAGATGATAGATCCTGCCGTCAACTGGGTGCCTGTGATGGTAAGATGGTAAACTAAAGGTGTTATCTGAAAAAAACAGTTCCAGATTCCTTACCTTAGAATTACCCCCAGGCGTCAGACTGGATCCGCAAAGTTTTTCGTCAGCAGTACCCCTGCGTGTCGAAAGGTGGAGTCGGTCGGCTCAGTGTTCGTCCTTGGCATTGTGGTTGCAGGGATGATGTTGCAGTAGCTACTTAGACACCACCCTAGTGCGCTGACGTCAGTTCTTTATTTTTCCACGCCAGCAAGCACAGATCCGGAGAGAGCCATACCCCCTGTCACTGTTTGATTGACTTTTTTGCTACTTTTGTCGACTTCGTTTTTGACTCTAAGATCGACTCCTGGTGAACAAATGATGCCCGCCTTCAAGGCCTGTGGTTCCTGTACCCGACTGAAGTCGGTGACGGATCCGCACTGCGTGTGCCTCTACTGCCTGGAGCATGATCCTGACCCCAAGTCGTGCTCTGACTGCTGAACCATGGCCCCGAAGTCTTTGCTTGAGCGGTCACGAAAGCTACTCGAGGCCCGGCAGTCAGCTCCGTGTCGTTCGAGGTCCCGGTCTCTTAGGAGGTCGAGGTACCGACCCCGGAGCCATCATCACTCCTCGTCTAAGTCTTCGCACTCGGGGTCAGGTAAGTCGAAGCATAAAAAGAAGTCAAAGAAGCAGAAGTCCAAGAAGCATTGTCGCTCTTTGACTTCTCCTCGCCCGTCCGCTGGCTCCGGCGAAGCGGGCCGGGTGTGCCAGCTCCGCATGCGGAGCCTAAAGTGTCGACTTAGGCCTTCCCTCCTTTCCCGGGACCGGGAGCGACCCCTGCCAAGGTTCGTCAGTTCTACAAAGCGATGCATGCCATCCTTGGGCAGCGCCCTACTCTGCCGGGGCGCCTTTGGGCCCCGCAGACTCGGCTGGGGGCCCTAGGCCTTCGTTACCGGCTCCAGCCTGGCACCACAGGGCCCCCTTGGATCCAGGCCTGCATCCGGATCGGCGCCGGTCGACCTTGTTACAACTTCACCGGCGCAGATTCCACCGGCACCACGTCCGACGCCGACTGTCCTTTCAGCAGTCGTCGACCCCGGCTTCCACCCCGATCTTGTTACGGAGCCGGACCGGCGTCGACCGACGCTGAATACCGCGCCAATGGTTAGTTTTGTGCCTGCATTCCGCCCTGCCCATTTTCAGACAGTTTGGCATCCAGAGGAGGGTGTGGAAGACTGGGAGAGGTCTGGTGACCCTTTAACTGGCCAGTTGGAGTACGATCAGGACTGGAGAGAGGAACTGGGGGATGCCAGTGGTCTGGACACCTCACCAGACCTTGGCATGTTGTCTCCTCCTAACGTGGCTACGGAAGAGGGAGCGTCTTACCCAGTGGTGTTGCGTAGTGCAGACGAGGCCCTAAACCTCGAGCTACCTACTGTGGCAGTCAGGACTAACCTGACAGAGGTGCTTCAGCCAGCAGCTTGCTCTTTGGAGCCCATGCTGCCGTTTAATGAGGCCCTAACAGACATTCTTTTGGGCACTTGGTCCAGGCACAACACAGGGGCTCCTGTGGATAGGATGGTTGCCCGACGCCACCATCCGGCCCCGAGAGCTTGGTGATCCAAATTTCAACATCCCAAAGCACATTCACTAACGCACCACCGGACAGGGAATCCAAGAAGCTGGATCAGCTTTGGAAGAAGTTGGTCAGTAAACTCTGCACGCCTGTTGACCTGTATTCCCACTCTGTGTGGTATATGGTGGCGCAAGTGCTGCCTCAGTGTCCGGAGGAGGCCCGGACCGGACTCTCCCTTGCTATTGCCGAGGGGAGAGACAGAGCAAAGTTTACCATCCGCTGTGAACTGGACACTGCTGACCCATTAGGTAGGTATATAAAGTACAAGGGAACCCAATTTAAATCAGTCAGGGACCTTGGGAGCTAACTAACTATAAGAGACAGTAGTCCCTGAGTTAGTGGAGAATGCAGTTGAAATAAATATAGCCCCCAATCGGTACTATATTTTTGCCGATATCCAGCCGGATAAGGGCAATTTAATATGCAAATGACTGAAATAAAACAAACATGTGAATTAATTACAGTGGAATACAAGCTTGTATCCATGAACTCACATAACAGACAAACACAGTGAAAGGCTCAGGCAGCTTGTAGTTGTTTGTGTCAAATAATTTACAATAGAGTATACAACAATTAGGAAAAGGTCCCCTTTGCACATATAACACATACAAATCACTGTGTTTAAGGTTGACAACTTTGTCTCTGGCGTTTCGATCTTTATTCAAGGGATATAGGATCATCATCAGGACTTTCAGTTATAGTGTCTGAAAAAAATTGCCTGTAATTTACTGTGGTAGTGTGGGCAAGACCATGTCTTAATACGTCAGGATTGCGGCAGTGTATTATGAAGCATCAGCGACGTGGTAAGCGGGATAGTCGTGGGTCGAGAATTCCAATCGTAGTCGGCAGTCGTAATTAAGTGGTTGCAGCCACGCCAGTATGCTGCTACCACTCCTGTGATAGGACAAGATACGCATTGCGCGCCCAATCCCGGGCCTAAGATTCCCAGACAGCAAGTATGCTGATGCGCTGCCATACTCCATTGAAAGAACATATTCGCACCCTATGGCACAATACTTACGACTGCCGTCTACGATTGGAATTCTTGACCCCACGACTATCACACTTACCACGTCACTGACGCTTCATAATACCTTGCTTATGATTCCTTCCACACTAGGTACACAATTTTTATTCTGGTAATCCCTGCAATCCTGACGTAATAAGACATTAGGTAGACCATTTCAACGTCAGTGGTGCTTCACCGTCACGTCTGGTTGAGATCGACTGGCTTTTCTGGGGATGTCCAGAACACTTTGATGGACATGCCCTTTGATAGCCTTTGGATATTGGGGTCCCTGTGGGTTGATCCAGTAACTGCAGTTTTCCCCTCTAAGAAGCTTTTTAAGGAAATCTATTGGAGTAGGATTAAGGAAGAGAGATTGGTGTTTGCTCAGGGAAGTTCTATGACTACCTTATTCATTGTTATCAAGGACACTCCCCATTATGAGGAATATTGGGACATTATAACAAAACCAACAGATCGTGAACTTTTTCACCAGTTAAGAGTAGGATCCCTTCCGCTCAGAGGGTTAACATGCTCTTGGAATCCTCCTGGCACTGATAAATGTCCCCATTGTGTGGAGGAGGTAGAATCAGTGGACCATTTCCTCTTTTGCTGTCCAATGTACACACAACCGAGACGAGTATGGCTGTGGCCCGTATGTCGCTCGCTGGGCACCAGATCCGCACAGGCTGCTAGTAGAATCTTGAAATCTGACACTTCAAAATTTATTGTAATATGTGTATCTAAATTTGACAGTTGGGCCTGGTTTATTCAGATCCGGTATTTGAGTTCTTAATACATTGTGTACACTAAGCAGATGGCGGGTTAACATGATTGTCTACTCCATATACATTCATTTTTAATCTTTGTATGTTTTATTGAGTTCTTAAGCCGTGAGTCTTTGTATACATATTTAATAATTTTTTATTCCTGTTTTTAATATGCTCTGTATTTATGCATCTTATTGAAAAAAATGTATTAGGGTTTGTGTTGTATCTCTATTGTATGTCTTTTATGATGCAAATCGAAATAAAGACCTATCTGTTGATAGCCTTTCGGCGACAAGGCAGACAGTGGGCTAGAGCGCTTCAAGGACTCTCAGGCTACAGCCAAGTCCTTGGGCCTCTCCACCATACACCCTGCACGGTCTTCCTTTCACCCCTTTCGTGACCATGGAAGGGGAGCCCCAACACGTTCCTTTCAGAGCAAGCTGTTCAACCTCAGTGCGGCCGGGGATGTAGGAGCCACCAAACGTAGTTCTTTCTGGTGGCCAGAGGGCGGACCAGTGCACCACCGCATCCTCTGCAGCAGCCCCCAAACCCTCCTAATCCGACCTTTCAGGCCCATCAAACGCAGGTGGGCGGCAGAATCCGCCATCGCCTCCTCCACTGGCGCACCATCACGTCGGACAGGTAGGTTTTGCAGATAGTCCGAAGGGGATACTCCCTCCCCTTTGAGACTACCCCTCCAGCCTTGCCACCCCAGTACCATCGCATGTCGGCGGATCACCTGGCCTTTCTCCGACAGGAAGTTCCGTCTCTCTTGGGCAAGGAAGCCATTGAGCGCTTCCTGCTCCAGAAGTAGGTTGTGGTTGCTATTCCCACTACTTTCTGGTGCCCTGTTTACCGTGCTCCCCTTTGGCCTTACCAGCACCCCTCACGTGTTCACGAAAGTGATGGCGATGGTCGCAGCTCATCTACGCAGATCAGGGCTTTCTGTCTTCCCCTATCTCGACGACTGGTTGTTGAAGGCGGGATCGCCAAAGGCAGTTGTCTCCCACCTCCAGTTTACGGCCATCCTCCTGCATTCGCTGGGGTTCTCCATCAACGTGCCAAAGTCTCACCTGACCCCCTCTCAGAAGCTCCTCTTCATTGGAGCTGTTCTGGACATGACGCAGTTTTGGGTTTATCCTCCCGAACAGCGAGTCTAGGATATTCGGGCTATGATTCCGATCTTTCAGCGTCTATCGGGTCTCGGTCAGGATGAACCTGAGGCTGCTGGGCCTCATGGCCTCCTGCATCCTGCTGGTCGCTCATGTCAGGTGGCATATGCGGACTCTGCAGTGCGACCTGAAGTTTCTGTGAGCACAGCATCTGGGGAATCTGTCTGATTGCCTACCGATCTCAGAGGGCACTGCACAACAATTGCAGTGGTGGCTCACGAACCAGGATTGGGTCAACGGCAGATACCTCTCCCTTCCCCAACCAGAACACACAGTGGTGACTACTCATCCCTTCTGGGATGGGGAGGCCACATGGGAGAGGCGAAGATCAGAGGCCTCTGGTCTCCGGAGGAATCTGAGCTCCACATCAACCTTCTGGAGCTTAGGGCAATCAGTCTTGCACTAAAAGCATTCCTTCCCTCTGTTCGGGGAAGAGTAGTGCAGGTGTTCACGGACAACACCACTGCCCTGTGGTACTGCAACAAACAGGGCGGGTGGGGTCGTGGACCCTATGTCAAGAGGCTCTCTGCCTCTGGACATGGCTGGAACATCAGGGCATATCCCTGGTGGTTCAAAACCTGGCAGGTACACTGAACACCAGGGCGGGCTAACTCAACCGCAGTTGCATGATGGATCACGAAGGGCGTCTTCTCTCGGAAGTGGTGCAAGGTCTCTTTTAACAGTGGGGAGAGCCTTGGTTAGATCTATTCGCCACCGAAGAGAACGTGCAATGTCTGCAATTCTGTGCTTTAGAATTTCCAAGGCGGCACTCGCTAGGTGACGCTTTTCGGTGCGAGTGGAGTTGCGGTCTTCTATACGTCTTTCCGTCTATACCACTTCTGTCCAGAGTGCTGAGGAAGATCAAGTGCGACCGGGCCCATTTCATTCTTGAGGCTCCGGATTTGGCACGAAGAGTCTGGAATCTAGAGCTGCTCAACATGGCCATCGATCCTCCGATCGGACTGCTTCTTCGGGAGGATCTTCTGTCGCAGCAGCAGGGATCTGATAGAGACTATTAGCCGCAGATTCCTTCACGTAGAATTACTCCCAGGCGAGAGATGGATCAGGAAACTTTTTGCCACAGCAGCACTGCGTGCCGGGGGCGGGACGACATTAGGCGACTCTGTCCAGGCGTCGTCCGCGCACGTGATGTCAGCGAGGTCACATAAGACCCGCCCTGGCACGCCTACGTCAGTTTTTTCCCTTTCCGCATGCAACGCGGATCCGGTCCTTGCTACGGGCCCTTTTTTCTCCATTTCTTTTAGTGGAACAGTGTGCGAATGCCTTCGGGCTTCTAAACTTGTACGTTTTTTGGGCGACTTATGTTGGTGACGGACCCGCACCTCATTTGTATGTGGTGTTTGGGGGAAGATCACGGCGCCACGGACTGTGAGGCCTGTCAACAGTTGATGCTGAAGTCGAGGCGGGAGCGCCGCAGGAAACTTCTCTCGGCACGTCTCTCCAGGTCGACGTCCTCACCTCAGGATTCCGGTACGGCCGTGGTCGTCGTCCTCGCCCTTCTCCGATGTCACATGAGCATCGCTCCCCGGTGGGTAAGTGTTGCAGTTTGTCCCCGGGGGCTAGTTCCCAGCCCGCTAGGGGTGTGGACTCTCAACGCGGGTAATGCGGCCCGCGTGTCGTCCTATCCACCGTTTCCCGGTGTTGGGGCAGCGAGAGTTCAAATGGAGACATATGCAGCGGCTTTGCAGGCCTCGCTGGTGTCTCCTTCCCCTCCTGGAGCGTCGGCGGCCCCACTTGTCCCGCGCAGGGCCCTCCGCGGCAACGCCGGTGGCTTCAGCCCCAGCGCCGACTGGTTAGGGTCCAGGCTTGGAGGATGTGGTGCTGTTGGGATGCGGCTCCTCTGGGGCACTTCCTTCAGGCCAAAGCGTCTCTGCCTCGCCGCAAACTCCTGCAGGAGTCCCTTTGGTGTCACGGGAGGTCGCCGGGGCTTGGGTGGCATCCACGAGCCCCTCTCGGTCCTTTGACAAGGTGGTCCTGTCTAAGGCCGAGGTGACGCTGCTACGCTGCCGGCAGCAGCTGGACCATGCAGAGCCAAAGGGGTCGGTGTACCCTCCTCAAACCGCTCCGGGTCGTGGCCGGGTGAGGACCCCTCGTCCCTCTCGGGGCCCCTCCCTACAGGTGGCTGCCTCGATGGAGGGCGAGTCGGACGTTGGATCTTCCCTGGCACCGCCACGTGGGTTGCGGAGCGATCTCCACCTCATTCTGGGCCGCGGCTGGCGAAGGGCTTCATGTCACTCCCCAGGCCCGTCTTGTTCCCCCGTGCAGGTGGCTACCTCTACGGGGTCGGGTCGGCACTGCCCTGGGGCCAGTTCCACTCCAGTCTCCAGGTGACTTGGAGGAACCTTGTCCGGCGACGCGGATGGTGCCGACAACCTGCCTCAGGCTGCGGACTCTACAAATCCGCGCAGGGGTCGTACCGCGGATTGGTCTTTAGACACTCCTTCTTCTCCGGCGGCAGGCTGTATATTGGTGTTGTCCTCCCTGAAGGCTGGTCGCCGTGTGGTGTCTTTTTCACCAGCGTCGAAGGGCGGCTCCCTGCCCTTCCTGAGGCAGAGGTGTTCGTCAGAAGAGTGGCAGGTCCCTCATTCTTCGTCTCCTTCTGACTTCCAGGTCTGGCCCTTGCCCATCCCGCTTCGCCTTGGGGATGCCCTCCTTAGTTTGCAGCCGTTGCCCACGGAAGAGCTGCTTTCCCCACCGCTGAGCCCTAAGGAGGCGGGTGCGACCTTCGCTCGTGCGGTGTCCACGGCTGTGGGCACCCTGCATATGGGTGACCCGGCAGCTCACTTTCCGGCAGACCATCAATTGGAGGTCCTCCACCAGGGCTCTGGTGGGAGGGAAATCTTACTTCCATTTGAGGGTTCCCTCCTTTCTTCCTTAACCGGAGCTTGGAGGCGTCCTGCCTCAGGAGACCCGGGGCCTCAACATCTCCTGCACCGGCACCTCCCGGCCCCGCGTGACCCGGCGGGCCTTTCCCTTCACCCCTCTGTCTCCAGTCCTCTTTTGCGGACTGCTTTTCCCTCCCTCCCTGCCGCCGCTGTTGACTCCACCATCCCGAGAGGCCCTCTGGCTGGACTCTTGGGGGCGCAACATGTTCGCCTCGACCAGCGCTGCCCTGCGGGCCCTGAACACCTTGTGTGTGCTTGCTCGGGCCTCTTCATGTTTGTGGAACTCGGCTGAGTCTCTGGGATCCGCATCGTCCCAGTAGGGTGGACAGGTGGACTTACGGCATCATGCGTTGGATGGCCGGGAGCTTGCGGCGTTTATTCTCAGTTGCGCTCTGGACATCTCGGAGGTGCAGGGCCGGGCCATGGCTTCCTCGGTCGCTCCCTGTCGCCATGCTTGGCTTCAGGATACAGTATTCCCTGAGAATATTCGGGAGCGACTCATCGACCTTCCGTTTGATGGCAGCCTGTTGTTTCATGCCCCGGCTGACTCCGCCATCCAGAGGCTCTTGGCAGGGCTCCGTCCTCCCTCTCCTCCTCCGCCTTACACTCCTCCTCCGTCCCCTCCTCAGTGACTCCTGAGTTGGGTTGATTCTGGGCCTTCTTAGGCCGGTGGTTCTGGCTGTGGTGTGTTTTTTCTGGCCATTTGCGTCCTTCCTTGGGACTTTGGCATTGTTGGATGCTGGACGGCCTCTTTGTTGATTATGTGTGTGGAATTGTTGCGCCGACTTGGCCCTGAGATTAGGCCTTCTGCTTGCTTGGCTGCTTGTCAAGCCTGTTGCTGGGGTTTTTTCTTCCCCGTGGCTCTTTTGTTTTTCCTCTGCTGCTGAAGTTCTTCCAAAGAGGGTTCCCATATTTTGGGACTTATCGGTTCCCTGTGGGGGCCTCTGTTCTGTATTAGCTGGTGGGGTCCTTTCGCAGTCCCTCCTTCACAGGGGGTATTGCTAGAGTATCTATTCTACGTGAAGGAATATGCGGCTAGTAGTCTCTATCAGATGTACGAGTTACTTACCTTCGGTAACGATGTATCTGGTAGAGACGATTCTAGCCACAGATTCCTTCATGGCCTGCCCTTCCTCCCCTATTCTGCGGGGACTCTTAGGTTGGTCTTTGGTGCTCAGCTCCCGGTGGGGGGCCGTATCTCCTGTGAGTGCCTTCTTTGTTCTTGGCGGGTGGCTCCGTCTGTGGGCTGTTCATTCCTCCTTGGTTCTTGGAGGATGGGGTCCCGGTGCCCTGCTGCTCTGGCTACTCCAGATTTGGGGGGAATTGCTTTATATCCCTGTCCTCCCTCCCCTCCCTTCCTTCCATTGCTATCCTCTGATTAAGGGTCATCTGGCCATGTCTTGCCCTTGTCCCTTGTGGGTGGTTGCCCTTTATGTTGGGGTGGTTTGGAGGTTTGTTGTCCATGTCTGTGTTGGAACTGATCCCCTTCCTTGCTCAGGATGGGGGTGATGGGTTTCCTGCGTGTACCATGACTTACGCATTTTCCTTGCCTCCGGGGGAGGCTGTCTGTGCTGGCAGGGTGGTTGCACAGGGCTCTGCTCTTCTTCTTCTTCTTCTTCTTCTTCCCTGCCTTGGGTTCTGCGGTGTGACACTACTGTGGGTGGTGTTGTTAGTCACCGTTTCTTTCCAAATATTCTGCTTTTCGCACACTGTTCCCATGTTTTTACAGTGTTTTATCTGGTGGTTCCGCGTTGTGCTGCGGAAAAGTTATCTGGAGAAAACTGACTTAGGAGCGCCGGGGCGGTTCTTATGTGACTTGGCTGACGTCACTGTGCGGACGACGCCTGGGTGGAGTCGCTTGATGTAGGCCCGGCGCGCAGGGATGCTGTGGCAAAAAAGATTGCCGGATCCAGTCTCACGCCTGGGAGTCATTCTAGGTGAAGGAATCTGCAGCTAGAATCGTCTCTACCAGATACATCGTTTCCAAAGGTAAGTAACTCGTACGACAGTCCTCCACCCAAGCCTATCCAGCCTCTATCTCCTTCCATGGAGATTGAGCGGTGGCAGTTGACATCATTTGACTTTCCTCCTGAAGTCTGTGATGTAATCTTGGCGGCCATGCGGCCCTCCACTAAGACTGTATATGCCTGCAGATGGAATACATTTGTGGCATGGTGAACAACAAAGGCTGTGGATCCCCTTTCTGCCCCTCTTTCTGAGGTTCTCTTGTTCCTCCTGTCTTTGGCCCAGCAAGGCTCTGCTCTGGGCACTCTTAGGGGCTACCTCTCGCCCATTTCAGCCTTCCTCAGGCTTCCTGATCAGCCTTCTCTTTCCAAGTCCCCTGTTGTAAATAGATTTCTTAAAAGCATTACTCATCTTTTTCCTCCTGTTCCCTTCGTAATGCCTCAGTGGGACTTGAACTTGGTTCTTACTTATCTGATGTGCGCTCCCTTTGAGCCAATACATAACTGTCCTCTCAGGCTCCTCACTCTAAAAACTGCCTTTCCGGTGGCCATCACCTCTGCGCGCAGGGTGAGTGAGCTACAAGCTTTGTCTTTCAAGCCTCCTTTTCTGGCTGTTCATCCGGAAGAGGTCGTCCTCAGAACTCGACCTTCCTTTCTTCCAAAGGTTGTCACTTCTTTTCATACTGGCCAAACCATCACTTTGCCCACCTTCCTTCCGCCTCCGCAGGAGGAAGAGGAAGAGAGGCTTAACCGTCTGAATCCAAAACGTGTGCTCTCCTACTTAGATTGCTCCAAGCAATTCCAGGTGAACGACCAGCTCTTTGCTGGTTACGCTGGCGCTAAGAAAGGTCGGGCCGTGCACAAACGGACCATCTCCAGGTGGTTCGTTCTGTACTTAAAGGCCCGCTATTCTTTGGCAAAGAAGTAGCCTCCAGTGGGGATCCGTGCCCATTCCACCAGGGCGACGGCAGCTACTACTGCTTTGGGATGGGAGTACCCCGACATGACATCTGTCAGGCAGCTACGTGGGCATCGCTACACAGGTTCACCAAGCACTACTGTCTGGACAGCCAAGTCCAGAGAGACTGCTTCTTTGGCCGTTCTGCTCTCCAGGACTTCCTGGTGTGAACTTAGTTTGCAGACCCACCTCTGGGGTTGGTATTGCCTGGGTATCTATTCTAAGGTAAAGAATCTGTAACTGTTTCTTTGAGATGAACAAGTAACTTACCTTCGGTAACGATAAATCTGTAAGAAACAGGTTAGTTATAGATTCCTTACCGCCCCACCCATCCTCCCTGTTCTGCGAACTGACTTCTAGGGTTAAGGACATTCTTTCAGGGCCCTAGCTTTGTGCACCAGTGGTCAGTGTCTTCCATGGCTCTGCGCTTCTGGCGTGGATAGTCGTGTACAGAACTGACGTCAGCGCGCGAGGGCGGCGTCTAAGTAGCTACCGCTACGTCACCCAACGACCACAACGACCAAAGACGAATGGGTAGCTGACCTACGCCACCTTTTGACGCGCATGGTTACTCATGAAGAAAAACTTTACAGATCCAGTCTGATGCCTGGGGCTAATTCTAAGGTAATCTATAAGTAACCTATGTTTCTTACAGATATATCGTTACCGAAGGTAGGTAACTTGTTCTTTAGGGTGTGACTGTGGGTGGGGGGTGATTATCAGGCCGACCTCTGGCTGTGTGACCCACAGAGCATGTGGGAGCCACATCGACATCCATGAAAGGACTGGGAAGCCTTTTGGCTCTGGTGGCTGGGAGGGAATGGGTGCTGCTTATAACCCCATCTGTAGCCACGGAAGGGACAAAAGGCAGATTGGGGTTGACGTGGGGCCATGGATATACCCATCAACCGGGCAGTGGCTCGATTATCCTTAAAGTGCCCTGGTGCAGAATCTGCCCGATTGATGAAGCGGCCGGTGCCGTTGAAGGGCACGTCCATAATGGATTCCTGGACATCCCCAGAAAAGTTAGTAGATCTCTGCCGTGGCGTGTGTGTGACACTGACAATGTAATCGCTTTGCCCAGCTAGTCAGTCATATCCAGTTCACAGTGAATGGTGAGCTTTGCTGCATTCCTAGCATCTTCAATAGCATTGACTCACTGATATTGTATAGTATAAAAGTGTATGGATCTCTGTTTTCACTCTGACCACTAGCACTGTGTAGTACTTTAGGTATAAAACTCATTTTTAATAGGGACTTGTTTGATTTTTCAAGACTCGAAGGAGGGCACAGGTTGTCGGGAAACTCGAATTACATGAGCGAATGGCACGTTCAGACTCTTCCACCAATTTTTTTGACAATTTTATTAATAAACTTCATGATTACTTAAAATCTTTACAGTATAAGATAAAAAAAGAAACTTGATGAACGTCCCGACTCCCCCCCCCCCCCCCTCACATGTCCCATCCTCTCATGAAAGTGAATATCACTTTAAGTTAAAATACTAACATGTTGGTCCTGTTCAGCTGTCCAAAACAGAGTTCTTTTAAAAGGAGTGATGTATAGGTTGCACCAGTGTTTCCCAACTGATAAGGGAAGGCACATGAAAGTTCGGTAGAATCAATTCGTGCGCCAAGGGCAGTTGACGATGGATGGATTCCTCGTGGATCTTTAAACCAGCCCAGGTTGGATAACTGGGGCCGAAGGCTTCCAGTTACTTTGCAGACAATGCCGTTAAGTGGGAGTCGAGTGCCATTTTTACCTGGTGTATACATTTCCCAACTCTGGCTATCAAACAGGTCGTGGAGACTGAGAGGCACCAGTCCGAAGCCTCTCTGCAAGTTCTATAGTCCGTGTTCCGTAAAATCGGAAGCAGCAAGCGATGGCGGTCATTGGCCAGCTTTGTGCAGCAGCACAACCTGTGTAGCCAGGATTCTCTATGGTAGTTGCATAGACGACAGGCTAAGGTGCCATCCGTACGGGCCCATTTGGGGTTGAAGTCCATGATCCTGAGGGCCAAAAGGCGAAAGTACAAAATGTTCTTTCTCGCGTAAGTAGATACTGGGTCTTGCAGGTAAGGTATCTTCAATAGCCTGATTTGGTCCACCTCCAAAACCATGGGCTACAATTTCACAACTGGATTCCAAACTGTGTGGGTATATCGGCCTAAGAGGCATGCAGTGTTCACTGACGCAAAAGAGAACATTCTCTTGCCAGAGTGGTCCAGCCACTTGGATACTCTATCTGGGGGTGTGATGAGAACGGACCAGGAGTGACTTTGGCGGTAGGGTCTTGACAACCAGACTCTCTGGATGGAGTGTTGGATGAGGAAAGCTGAATCCCGGGGAGCAGAGCAATGGTGGCTGACAATTGTCCCTTGCACAGGAGCCCCTGTGCAGGGCTTGGCCCATAGCCTGGCTGGACATCTGTGATAACTTAATTGAAAAGGAGAGATGTTCTGTGGGGGTTACTCCCTACTGAAGCACCTCTGTCAAGATGTTAGTGTGTACTGCCACTGAGGGCAAGGTAAGGCCCAGGATCTTTGCCACCCTCTTCACCACCATGGCAAAAGAAGCCCCTTCCTCCATGGCTCCGGGGTTAGAGGTGGCAGACCCGGAAGCTGACATCGGTCCTGGACCAGGGTTCAATTCCCCGCATCGGCGGGTCTTGGGCTAAAAATTCCACGGACTCGATAATTCTCGCTCCGGTGCCTTCTCGACTCACGGGTTCACACTCTGCGACTCTGGGCAATAGCTTGCTTAATCTCCACAACGGCCCCTCGTGGCGGGATGCCTGACTTTCACCTTGTGGATACCCTGCTGGGGCTATCACACAGGGGAATATCAGGACGGGTTCCCTAAGCAAGCGCCGGGAAACCCACTGCGGGTAGCTGTGCGCTATATAAGCTCAACTACATTTACATTTACATACCCACACTAGGAGGAGAGACTAAGCCAGTGTATAGGGAGGTGTTTAGACCACTGGCATCCACCAGTTCCTAACATTAGTTGTCCTTCGGGTCTTCAGAGGTATTCTGGTATCTATAAAGATCCTCAGATCCTCCCCAATCATACTCCACTTAAGGTATGTCGAAAAACAGAATGCCCTGGCTCTGACTCGGAAGTTCAAGTTCTAGTTAGCGTTGGCGTCAACTTTGGCGATGCCAATCTAACTCTAAATCGAAGTCTGGTATGGTGATGGGGTCGGCGTCGCAAGAACAACATCACTGGTACTAGCTCCAGGGAAGATCGCAGCACCAAGTGCAGATCCACCAGTGGAAATCCAATGAGAGCACCCGTCTAACCCATGGGGCCTGAAGGCAGTCCAGAGGGGTTGGCCTGCCCAAATAAGAGGTGCATAATCACAAAAGCTCAAGTTACTGGGTGGGGGTCGTTCTACCTCCAGGAAATTCAGGGAGGCAAGGAGTGAACTCAAAGGGAGGCTCCGTGGTTGACGCAGTCTAAAGTGGTGATGTCATTCCCACACCTCTTCCGATGACTTTGAACTGAGCGGTGAAGTCGAAGAAAGCTTCGACTTCTTGGACTTCTATTTTGTTGGGGTGGGGGGTGGGCGTACCTGACATATGAGCATGATGACAAGCTCCTTAAATGTCTCTGTGAGCGGGCACAGGACCATCCACGTGAACGGTACATGGAGCGTCGCAGAGTCGACTGGTGTCGGGCGACCTGTAGTTTTAAGGATCGCTCCTGCACAATGCCTTAGAGTTCATGGTGCAGCAGTCTTCACAGGCCTTGAAGTCATGGCCCAGCTCCAAATACAAGAGTCCAATTAGATGGGGGTCCTCTGGGTTTAAACCCCACAGCTTTGTGATTTGTTTGAATTGTGTCATTGTGGTGATTTAACATAATTCTTCATAGAAAGTGTTCATTCCTAAGTATCCCAAAATATGATCCCACTTGCCACGAGAGCAAAAGGAGTAACAGCCCACCAGATCTGTGAAATGTTCAATCAGTCAAAATGTAGTTAATCTTTTGTTCACATTTCAACTGATATTCTTTGATAACATCTTGTAGCTCTTAAAAGTGCCCCTTTTCCTTTTTTTTCAGGTGGTTCCTCTTTCACAGAGAAGTGGTGTTCTTGAGTGGTGCACCGGTACAGTTCCCATTGGAGAATATCTTGTGAATGCAGACAGTGGAGCTCACAAAAGATATAGGCCAAATGACATCAGCAGTTTACAGTGTCAGAAGAAAATGATGGTGAGTATTGCAGAACCCGTTAGAGGAAGCCCCAAAGCCATTTGCAGAGAACCTCTGTATTATAGTTGGAAAACCTCAACAACACAGTGCAGTACATAGTACATTATGGTTTGTCAGGTTCTGTTGACACCAAATTGCTGAAACCTGAACGTAGCAGTGCTAGACAGCACATTATATAGCTGCCTTTCATATATTTTCTTAGAGAAAATGGACCAATGTGGCACAGGGAGATAAAGTGATTTGCCGACAAGTGCATGATCATTTTGCTTAGTTGCCGAAGTCTGGATTAGAACCAGTCCATTTAGGTTCAAATGTTGGCAACACTAGACCACATCTCCACCTCTCCTCATGTCCCGACTTTTGTCACTACCTATTCCCTCTGAGGTGGGAAGGAATACATTTCGTCACCCTTCTCTTAATTATCACATGCCTAAGAAAACTGTTTAAAAATCAAACTAAATCTCAGAAGCAGTAGAAAAATAAAAAGAAAATCGGCCATTAAGCCAGGTAAAAAGATTTTCTGATGGATACTTGTAACCGCAGATTCCTCACCTTGTGGATATTCCCAAAGGCGTCATTCTGGATCCAGAAACTTTAAAGCAGCGCTCCTATATACTATAGGTGGCATCATGTGAGTTTGTGCCAACATAGCCCTGCTCCGGAAGTGACCAGCAGAGCTGTATATAAGCCCCCCTCCTCCATCCGCGGTGTTCACTGATGTCAGTTCCTTTCTTGCCGCAACTTCAAACACAGAACCGGAGCTTCCCCTAGGTCTTTAAGACCCATTTTTTGTCACAAAATTAACCAGTGTTCAAGGAAACACAGAAGGATTCCAGGAGGGACTATTGCAAATAGATGCCTGTGATGGACTTTTCCAAAGTGTGTCTTTGGCACCTGGGGTTGGTCCAGGCCTTAGTGGACCATGAGGCCAACCTATACATCGCCAAACGTAAGACTCAACTCCACGTCGCCAACACTAGTCGAAGTTGAAAGTAAGATCCTGTTCCCACTCCAGAAATCATTCTAATAGCAGATCACTGTTGCGGTCGAAGTCTTCTGGTAAAGTGCAACTAAAAGCATAAGGGGGCGTGGTCAACCGTCAACAGACATGGCTGCACGGAGCTGAAGCTCCAGCCGCCGATGCCCGCAAGCGGCATTTAATAGCACTTTGAGTACACCATCTGCCACTGCGATTGTCACTGGACACCCTGCAAGCCTTAGGAGCGTGTAATTAGACGCCGGAACGACGGGGATGCCGCAAGGCACAGGGTCTTTCACCCTCCGTTGTAAGTGAGGGCAACGCGGCCTACCAGAGCCGGAGGCCTGAGCTGCATACCACAAATCGAGCCCGGGCCTCTGTTGCTCATTGGTCCCTGCGGCCTCTGCTGCACGGAGGCGCCAGGATCCATGTCCTCCTAATGTCCCTGAATAGGGGCAGGAGCAGGCGCGCAACACCCATTGGGCTCACGGGGTGTTGTAGTTCTAGTTGTTATTGTGTGGTTTCTCTCCTATTGGTTGCCTGGCACGCTCCAGCTTTGGAATGCTCAGAATGTACTTATATGAGGTCACCCCTGTCAGTCTGGTCTTTCTCTGTGACTCTGCGTAGTCACCATTTCCCCCTCCCTCAAGCTCTTGTACTAGAATAAATATTCTACGTAAATACTTCATTCCTGTGTTTATTCTGTGCCGTGACGCTACAATTGGCGACAAGGGTGGGATCGGCGTATATTCAGAGCTTGTGGAGGAGTCTTCCGACAAGAGGCTGATACTTCATTTCACGGCAAGTGTCTAGCTTACTTTTCAATATTAGGAGCATTCTCAATTATAATTCTGCTTTTCTTCTGTATTTCGCGAGGGTCGAAATAGTTGCTGTGTGAAACCTCTTCAATCGACGTCTAAGTTTTACGTTGACGAGGATTCGTTGTGAACTCAGTGAAGCCGTCATACGGAAATTCTTCAGGCAAGTTTGGATATTTAAGTTTGTATTGAAACGCGTAGCACTTCTGTAATTGGTTCACATTGTGTTGAAGCGTTTCTGTGTGAAACGGGATTCACACTCTAAATTCTCATGCTGAGAGAGATGCCGAGGGCCGTTGATAGTCGTTGAGCGCCGCCAACTGTCAACTGTCAAATTTCGCCGCTACGTCATCCTCAGCTGGTATTCATCAGGCTTAGCTTCGAGTTTCCGAGCTGCGTGAGTATGAAAGCACGTCACTTACGTAAGTACGTGACGCCATTTTGAAATTGGAATTCCTCACAGCAACAGCACTAATTACTTCGGGCACGAAATCAAAAACAGTTCGATCGGCAATTTGCTTTTCAAGTTGACTGTAATGCCAAAAGGTAATCGAGCGTTATTGGAACAATAAGGATGTTGTTACTGCTTAAGAAAGTGGAAAGAGTCAAATAGTTTTCTACAAACTTTTTCTTGTTCCTTCATACGAGTTTATCTATATCTCTCTCCTAGACATTAATTCTCTCAGTTGCTTATCAATTACATGTTTGGTATTCTAGTACAAATAATAAGTTAATTGGCTCGTGTATCTGCAATTAATTCTTAGAGTGTAGAGCCAAATCAGCGACAAAATTGATTTCAAATTTAAGAGAAAGAGACTGTGGATGAAGGTAAAGTCATGGCAAGTGAGATTATTATTAGTGCGCCAGTACATTTCCTCGATAATCCAGGTAAACCAGTGATGAAATGGAGGAACTGGTACAGGGCGTTTGAAAATTATCTTGTAGCAATTAATGGCAAGAAATATGAGCCTGAACGGAAAAAAGCAATTCTTTTTGGACTACTTGGTATTGCAGGACAAGAAATGTTTGACAGCCTACCAGAATACGAGCCAGAACCAGGACAGTTTATTCCCCTTGACGAATTTCAAGAGGCTGTGAAAAGACTAGAAAAGCAGTTTGACGAAGAAGAGAACATTATGGTTGGCAGGCATCGTTTCGCAATGAGGAAACAGACAGAGTCAGAAAATGTAGAGGAATACATTGGTAGTTTGAGGGTTTTAGCCACCAAATGTAATTTTGGTGAATTAGTCGATGTATATATACGTGATCAATTTGTATTTTACTGTTTTGAGCACAAAATTCAGGAACGTCTTCTTGCCTGTAAAAATCCCACATTATCTTAAGTAATCGATATTGCTTAAAGGTATTGAAAGTTCACTTGAGGGAAGAAAAGAACTAGCTAGAGCGAATGATTCTTCAATGTCAAATGTTTCATATGTTAATGACAAAAAAAAGAAAGAGGCAAGTTCAAGCAGTTTCTACAAGTCAAAATATAATTCTAATTCTTTATGTACCAAATCGGACAAACATTGGAAACTCAGGACACAAGAAATGCAACTTGTGTCCATCCCCAACTCCGCTTGGTTCAAAATTGCCATTGATATGGCAGGACCATTTCAACTTCTTGAACACGAGTCCAGATTTTTGATTGCAGTTAGCGACTATTACTCAAAAATAGATATATCACAAGTTTGTCAGTACCATTGACTCTGATGCAGTAATTAACTTTCTACGCGATTGCTTTTCCATCGAGGGTAGCCCTCGAATCATCGTTTCGGACAATGGAAAACAACTAACTTCGTACAAAATTACAGATTTCTTTAAATTACATGGCATTCGACAAGAAAAGACTCCATTATACTCCCCAAAGTCAAATGGACAAATTGAAAGAGTCAATCGATTTCTCAAGGACGGTATTCAACTGGCTGTGGCATCAAGATTACCGGTTAAAGACTTTGTTCAGGAAAGAGTTTTCTCTTACAACACCACACCTAACAGCACAACAGGTTTCTCCCCTTTCTTTTTAATGAGAGGGAGAAGATGTGACAATGATATTGTTCCAAAGTTTGAGTTGTCTGAAGGCGCCTTGCCTTCAACTGTTGTATTTAATGATGAGCAGTTAAAAGTCAAAAAGAAAATCACAGATTGTCAGTTGAAATCAAAAAAATATCATGACAGGGTACACAGGGCCAACAACAAGGAGTTTTGCAAGGGGAATTGGGCTCTGGTCACCAAACCTGGTCATCATCTCAAAGGGGAGTCTAAATTTCTTGATCCTGAAGAAATTATAGAGTTCTCTGATAGTGCTGTTCATCTCAAGCATGCTGGTTGGCGCAACAAAAGTGATGCAGTAAGGCTTAACAAAAGTCAGGTTGAGAGTTGGTTTAAGGGAAAGAAGGGTAATTCTGAGTGCAACAATGAGTTTTCTTGGTTAAATACTTACCCGTGTGATGGAGAACAAGACTGTTCCACACAAGTAAGTGAAACGTGTATACCAGGTAGCAATGTATGTGATAGAGATGCTTCTGTTGAAAATAGTTGCACTGATACTAGTAACCACACTGACAACCTTCATGTTAATGATACAGATTGTGTCCAGCACTGTGGTAGTAATGTTGATTTAGGTCAAGCATCCTCCTCTGTTACTGCTGAGTCCTTGAGCTCTGCGAATGTGCATGGTGGTTGAGAAAGCACCTGCACCAGGGTGGGCAGAATATCCAGGTTGCCCAACGCACTTAGAGAATACAGTTTATTGTAATCTGTTCTCCACAAAGGGAGATGTTGTAGTTCTAGTTGTTATTGTGTGGTTCCTTTCCCATTGGTTGCCTGGCACGCTCCAGCTTTGGAATGCTCGGAATGTACTTATGACGTCACCCCTGTCAGTCTGGACTTTCTCTGTGACTCTGCATATTCACCATTTCCCTCTCCCACAAGCTCTTGTACTAGAATAAATATTCTACGTAAATACTTCATTCCTATGTTTATTCTGTGCCGTGACATTACACGGGGCTTTAGCCCCCCGTGGTGTGTGTCAGCCCGGGCGGAGACAGCTGCCCGGGCTGGCGAGTATTTAATTGCAGCCGCACCCGAGTACTTAACAGGTCTTTAAAAGACCATTTACGTGTAAATGTGGCTTTTGTTGTGTGTTCACCCCTTCTTACTGGCTGTAACTTCAAACTGTCCAGAATATGGCAGCACGACTGCTCTGCAAACTACCCAATACTTCCCTCACCTCTAATTCCCTCCGCACAATACACTGGCTCCACATTGAAAATCGCACAAAATTCAAAGCTCTCTGCATTATGCACAAAATAAACAATGGTCTGGCCCCACCATATCTTACATCCTTGGTCCATCACCACTGTCCCCCCCCCGCACTTTGCGTTCATCTAACCAACACCTTTTTTCAGTGCCTAGAATCAGAAAAGCCAGAATGGGAGGCCGTTCCTTTGCCTGGCTAGCCCCTTCACTCTGGAATTCTCTCCCCCTTCAATTACAAAAAGACCCCAATTATCTCAGATTTCGCAAACAAGAGAAACATTGGCTATTTAACATGTAAGCATCCTCCCCTCTCCTTTGTTGATTTTAGCGCCGGGAAACCTACGGGTAGCTGAGCGCTTTACAAATTTAAATATAATAATAAGAAGAAGAAGAAGGGGTGAAAACACAACAAAAGCCTCTTTGTCTATGGTTGAAAGAATTAGCCCCCCCTCCGAAATTTGGCTCTAGTTGCCCGCCTGGACAGGAGAGTGTGCTACCCAGAACTCCAGGGATGAGCATCTGTCCTTCGATCAAGCTGCTGCTTAACAGGATCCTATGTCATAGCAATAGGCAGTGCTTTAAATGGAAAAAAATAAGTGCAGGTACTCACCAAAAGGAGCAGTGGGCGGAGTTTAGGGCAGGGATAAGGGGGAACAAGGGGTGGGGTTAGCTTTTTGACCGTGCCAAGGTTGTATGCACGAAATCTGCATGCATTTTATCAACCGCCTAAGGATTACATGCCCCGTCAGCCTGCCTTAAATCGAACCGGTGGCCTACAGCCCACTGAGCCATCTGTCCAGTACTGGTACTCTTTTGTAACCTGCACACATATTACTTTTTCCTCCTGTAATGTATCGTTTGCTACCTCTTGTATTTTGCTTGCTCACAATTGTCACTTTTGCCTCATGTAACTTAACATTTGCTTTTGTAATTTGTTCACTTGTAATTTTCTCCTCATGTATCATTACTGTTCCTATTGTGAAGCGCTCTGACACCTTCAGGTAAAGTCGGCGCTATATAAAAACGCATAAAATAAATAAACAAGTCTCTCCTGGAACATTTGTAAACCGGAGTTAGGGCCAGAGCTGACAACGTCTGTACTGGGGAACCAGTTGCCAATCTCCACATTTTTGATTGGTCTTAAGGTCTGTTCAAGGTCGATGAAATAGGAATCAGCGAGTGTGGAAGTGGAAGTGTGCAAGAAAGCAATTCAGATGTGTGGCGACTGTAAAAGCCTTCCCATACGTTCTTTTGTTATGTCCTGAATAGTGCCTCCCACCGCCACCCATTAGATTTTGCAGCCCCCTCTTAGCGCCCACTGTGAAAGATCTTTGGATAAGCAAATGACTCCGCAGACACACCCCTGCTCCGATTTACAAAGCAGCTCACGCTGGGTCCTGGTGACGAGCTCCATTGATTGATTCCGTGCAGTGCTTGAAAGGTGCTGCCGTAGTATAACTTGAGGAATAAAGGGAGCGCGCTGCCTCGGTTAAAGTCAGATCCCCATGAGTACCGGTACTCTCTTTCTTCTAGAAAAAAGTGCCGGTACTCAAGGGGAGAAAATGAAGAAGTGCCGGTACTCAGTACAGGTGAGTATCGGCCCATTTAAAGCACTGGCAATAGCGGAGAATAATACATCGGGGTCTGCACAATTTGCATCTTCAAGCTTGGAGAGTGAGTGACAGCAGTTGACCTCCTTCGGCTTTCTCGCTGAGGTAATTGATGCCATATTGTCAGCAAGGCGTCCTTGCCCAAAATCCAGAAAATTGACCCACTACACGCCAAACTGACTGAAATTCTTTTGTTCATTTTATCTCTGGCACAGCAAGGACTTGATTTGTGTATTGTTAAAGGCTATTTTCCAGCCCTTACTGCTTTTTTTGTGGTTGCCAGATCAGCCTTCTATATTTAAATCATCTGTTGTGATGAGATTTTTTAAAGCTTTAGGTCACGTATGTCCACCAAAAACCTTGTGATGCCGCAGTGGGACTTGAACTTAGTTCTTACCTTTTTAATGTGCACACCTTTTGACCAGCTGCACAGTTGTCCATTATGACTTCAGTCATTGAAGACAGTCTTTCTCATTACCATAGCATTGTTTGAGTGAGCTTCAGATCTTTTTGTTAACTCACCTTATACAACATTATTCATAGAAGGACAGCAGCTATACTACAGGGACTGTATTGTCAAATCACTGGCTACGTCACATAGACACACATGTATATATATTTATATTATATACATACATAAAATATGTATTAAAAAAAGTGTGATTGTGGAAAATAGTATTCAGCTTTGTTAAATAGTAAATGTTTGTCCTGGTTAAAAATAAATAAGTGAGTAGATTACTTCCCTTTTAAAGCTCCCCAGCCGTCAGCCTGGATTTTTAAATTTCCTCAGCAATGCTCCTGCACACCAGTAGGTGGCACCGTGCACCTCTGCACTGGCTACGTACCACATCCGAAGTGAGAGAGTGGAGCCACATATACATTCTTTTGCAGTACACTGATGTCATTTCAGTTCTTTCTGTGCATTGCAACATGGATTCAGAGCTCAGTACCCAAATTTGTTGGCCTACAGCTATTTCTCAAATTTAAAACAAGCATTTACAATGCAACGGTTTCGCCTTCGGAAAAGTTAGAGCTATTGGCATTGTAAATGACAAACTTTTTATTTATGTGTTGGTTTTGAAAACAGATAAATATATGGCATTGTCATTTACAATGCCAATAGCTTACTCTGTCGCAAATGCGAGACGTATTGCATTTGCACACACACACACCCACACAAGAGCCCCACACACACACAAGAGCCCCCCACACACACACGAGGCCCACACACACACCACACAAGAGCCCCCCCACACACCACACAAGAGCCCCCCCCACACACACACGCAAGAGCCCCCCCCACACACACACACGCAAGAGCCCCCCCCACACACACGCAAGAGCCCCCCCCACACACACACACACGCAAGAGCCCCCCACACACACGCAAGAGCCCCCCACACATGCAATAGACCCCCACACATGCAATAGACCCCCACACATGCAATAGACCCCCACACATGCAATAGACCCCCACACACGCAAAAGCCCCCACACACACGCAAGAGCCCCCCACACGCAAGAGCCCCCCACACACACACAAGAGCCCCCCACACACACACAAGAGCCCCCCACACACACACAAGAGCCCCCCACACACACACAAGAGCCCCCCACACACACACAAGAGCCCCCCACACACACAAGAGCCCCCCACACACACAAGAGCCCCCCACACACACAAGAGCCCCCCACACACACAAGAGCCCCCCACACACACAAGAGCCCCCCACACACACAAGAGCCCCCCACACACAAGAGCCCCCCACACACACGCAAAGAGCTCCCCAAACACACGCACAGAGCCCTCCGCTCCATTTGCATCAGGTGTGAGGCTCCTGACTGCTGACAGCCAGGAGACTCCAACAAAAGGAGGCTTATGACCTGCTATAGGCATTGTAAATGACAATGCCATTTATTTATGTTTTAAAAACAAAAGCATAAATAAAAATAATGTCATGAGCAATGCCAATAGCTCTAACTTTAAGAATGCCGAGACCATTGCATTGTAAATGCTTGTTCCCTTTTGGCGGCATCTATGTAATTGGTACACAAGCTCCTCCCGCTGCCAGTATTAGAATAAACCCTGTGGATTGAATGGGCATGAAGTCTCATCTCTCCTTTCACCTACCTGACCTTGTGTGATTTGAATGTAGGGGCGCTGTATTGTACAACGCTTAAAACCCCAATATTCCTAATCTGGCGCTTTTCAAAACCACCAGACACAATGAACGCACCTGAACGCCTTGAAGTGAACCACTTTGCAGGATGAGCTATGAAGGAACTTGATCCCGTCACCGGGAGGAGGATGTATGGTCAGTCGGGATGCCCTATGGTCCAGGTTTGGCACGTTCCAGGAATGGAAGTCCATCACTACAGCGCTGTCATCAGGGACATTTTAAGGATTTTGGGGGCTCTGGGCCAAACGTATTTTTGGGGACCATGTTTGGAACATCTTGGATTTATGATCCAGTTTCAGGTAGTTCGTGCCCTCTTTGGCCAGATCACTGACAGTGCACAGGGGCACTCGTCCAAATTCAAAATGTGTGTTTATATGTAATATTCGGAGACAGTGAGGTGTATTTAGAATATCGTAACATAGCAGCAGCTCACACATAAGAGGGTGCAGTGGGTTCGGTTTCACATCTCAGGGGGTTCAGTGGTACTGATCCCCCTCGAGCTCCAGGGAATTGTGGGTCCCAGGCTTCCTTAAGTAGTCTTCAGGCTTATGGACCGATAGCATGAGGGAGTCTCCGAGACACAGAGGGTGAAAGCGAATGAGAGCAAAAGAGTGAGGAAGAGAGGTAGGGAGAGAGGGGGTACGGAGAGTGTGAGGGAAGAAGAGAGGAAGGGAGGGGGGCAGGGGAGAGAGGGAGGGGCGGAGGGAGAGATGGAGAGAGGGGGAGAGGGGGAGAGAGAGGGAGGGAGAGAGGGAGAGCGAGAGGGAGAGAGGGGGTACAGAGAGGGGGGTGCGGAGAGTGTGAGGGAGGAAGAGAGGAAGGGAGGCAGGGGGGAGAGAGGCAGGGAGAGAGGCAGGGAGAGAGGGAAGGGGGGAGGTAGAGGGAGAGATGGAGAGAGGGAGGGAGGGAGAGAGACGAGGGAGGGAGAGAGAGAGGGACGGGGGAGAGAGGGAGGGACGGGGGAGAGAGGAAGGCAGCGAGGGGGAGAGAGGGAGGCAGCGAGGGAGAGAGAGGGAGGGACAGAGAGGGAGGGGGCGGGACAGAGAGGGAGGGAGAGAGGAAGGCAGGGAGGGAGAGAGGGATGGACGGAGGAAGGTAGAGAGACGAAGGGTGGTAGAGAGAGGGACGGACGGAGAGAGGGAGGGATGGAGAGAGGTAGTGAGGGAGTGAGGTGGGGTGGGAGGTGGAGAGGGAGGGAGGTGTTGAGAGAGGGGGACTGGAGAGAGGAATGGAAGAAAAGAGGGACGGAGGGAGGAAAGGAGGGAGGGGAGGGAGAGGGAGGGAGGAAGAAAGGGAGCGAGAGAGGAAAGGAGGGAGGGATGATGAGTAGGAGGGACAAAGAGAGTCAGGGAGGGAGAGAGGAAGGAGGGAGGGAGAGAGGGGGAGACGAAGGGAGGGAAGAAAAGAGTTAGGGAGGGAGAGGAAGGGATGGAGAGAGATTAAGAAAAAGAAAGAAGGAGAAATAGCAATGAAGTGAGAGGGGAGATAAAGTGAGAACGAAAAAAAGAACAAGAGCTAAAGAGAAAGGAGAAAAAGCAGAATGGAAAGGGGTGAGAGTAAGAGAGAGAGAGACACACATGTAGAGCAGGAGCGAGACAATGTGAGAGACCGAAAGAGAGGGAGCACGAGAGCGAGCGAGCAGGAAACAGGCAAAATAAGAGAGATGAAGAGCTAGAGAGGGAGAGAAGAGACGCAGAGAGAGGGGAGTAGACTGTGTACCTTGTGAGAGAGAGGGGCAAGTAGACGTCACCAACAGCAGAGCTGACGCTCCCCCCTGGGTCGGTAGGTACTCACACGGGTCAGCGTGAGAGGCACAGCCTTGCAAGCGCTATGTTACAGTCTAACTAACTACAAAACAAAGCGCTATGTTACAAAGTCCAACTAAATACAAAACAAAGCGCTATGTTACATGGTCTAACTAAATACAAAAGTAAGCGCTATGTTACACAATCTAATTAAATAGAAAACAAAGCGTTATGTTACACAGTCTAGCCAAATAAGAAACCAAGCGCTATGTTACAAAGTTCAACTACATACACAACAAAGCGCTATGTTACACACTCTAGCCAAAGTCAAAACAAATTGTTTAAGGAAAACGAATCTGACATTAAAATCACCCGTGAAAAAGAGAAAGGAATGCTAAGAAAGGGTCCGACCAGAAATGCAGTTTAAGCTAGACCCCCCACGAAGCACTGACATTTCACAATAGCACTGACTGTAAGAAAGGGAGCGAGAGAGGAAAGGAGGGAGGGATGATGAGTAGGAGGGACAAAGAGAGGCAGGGAGGGAGGCTGGGAGGGAGAGAGGAAGGAGGGAGGGAGAGAGAGGGGGAGACGAAGGGAGGGAAGAAAAGAGTTAGGGAGGGAGAGGAAGGGATGGAGAGAGTAAGAAAAAGAAAGAAGGAGAAATAGCAATGAAGTGAGAGGGGAGATAAAGTGAGAACGAAAAAAAGAAGAGCTAAAGAGAAAGGAGAAAAAGCAGAATGGAAAGGGGTGAGAGTAAGAGAGAGACACACATCTAGAGCAGGAGCGAGACAATGTGAAAGAGAGACCGAAAGAGAGGGAGCACGAGAGCGAGCGAGCAGGAAACAGGCAGAATAAGAGAGATGAAGAGCTAGAGAGGGAGAGAAGAGACGCAGAGAGAGGGGAGTAGACTGTGTACCTTGTGAGAGAGAGGGGCAAGTAGACGTCACCAACAGCAGAGCTGACGCTCCCCCCTGGGTCGGTAGGTACTCACACGGGTCAGCGTGAGAGGCACAGCCTTGCAAGCGCTATGTTACACAGTCTAACTAACTACAAAACAAAGCGCTATGTTACAAAGTCCAACTAAATACAAAACAAAGCGCTATGTTACATGGTCTAACTAAATACAAAAGTAAGCGCTATGTTACACAATCTAATTAAATAGAAAACAAAGCGCTATGTTACACAGTCTAGCCAAATAAGAAACAAAGCGCTATGTTACAAAGTTGGGATCTCTCTGGGGGCAGTGGATAAATAGAGCTTCGGATGGGGGCATCCTTTAGAAGGGTTTCTAGCACCGGGAAGGGGCGTGAGATAGAGCCTCGAATCGAGATGCGACATGACTGGGGGGTAAGACCTGGGCCATGGGTGAGGGGAATAATACTTAAAAGAAATCTCAGCCTGTGGAGGAGAAAAACTGTAAGAGTTGGGAGGGTAGAGGAAAGGGCGCATGGCAGAGCTTGTCACTTGAGGCCGTGGTATATGGTTCCAGAAAATCGGGGTTCACCGTAGAGATTTTTGCTTTCGGCAGAAAGGGTAAGACACGCCAGGCCTGGGGTGGCCAGAAACCCTTTCTGATGTTTCATAGTTCTAGAGGGAAAGGTGCTCTGGGAGGAGCAGGGAGTGCACGGACGCAGCCCCTGGTGGCTTGGTTCCCTCGCTGGCTCTGCTGGGGGAATGGGATATGTGCAGATGTGGGTATGAAAAGGTGGCATTGTCCACGCGGCCACGGAATATACGTGCAGTGGGATTTATTGAGCTGTGTTGTGACATCTCGGGTGTTACATAGTTGTGGAGGGGGGCGGATTGTGGTTCGGGGGAGGGTGCTGCCGAGTTCCTAGACTCGGGCTTGTGCTTTCTATTAGAAACTGCAGCTTTCCAAGGGTTCCAGGTCCGTATGCTGGTGTTTTTAGCAGTGCTCGTCATACAGGGGAAAGTGCCAATTCTGAAGCCCCACACACACTCATGCCCGATGTGCCTACCTTCACTTCCAGCAGTTACCCGAGTGGGGAAGCTTGTTTTCCATGAGCAGCGCAGACTTCCAGCGCTCGCCGTGGCTCCTCTTCTCGCGCTGGGCGGCGGGGGGGGGGGGGCGGGCACTTCCGGCCGGCCGCGCTGGGATTGGCCGGCCGGCTGAAGAAACCCCCGGGCGGGACGGGATACCAATATATGTTTGTGAGGACAGGGGGGGGCGGGAGAGGACGAGGGGGGCGGGCGGGAGTTCCTAGACTCCATTCCAAACGCTGTAAGGAAAAGCGTACAGTGGAGCATGGTGTATGCCTAGCAAAAAAGAAATACAACATTATATGTAGGCAGCTAAAAATATATGGGTGGAAATGCATGAACACATCTGAAACAAGGGTAATTAGCACGCAAAGTAAGACCGAGAATGGTGGATCCCGGCAGATAAGTGTACATTGAGTGAATATAAATTAAAACGGACGGCGGGAGAGGACACAGGGGGCGTGAGGGGGGAGGGGGGCGGGAGAGAACACGAACGGCGGGAGGCGGCAGATAAGTGTACATTGAGTGAATATAAATTAAAACGGACGGCGGGAGGGGGCGGGAGAGGACACAGGGGGCGTGAGGGGGGAGGGGGGCGGGAGAGAACACGAACGGCGGGAGGCGGCAGATAAGTGTACATTGAGTGAATATAAATTAAAACGGACGGCGGGAGGGGGCGGGAGAGGACACAGGGGGCGTGAGGGGGGAGGGGGGCGGGAGAGAACACGAACGGCGGGAGGCGGCAGAAAAGTGTACATTGAGTGAATATAAATTAAAACGGACGGCGGGAGGGGGCGGGAGAGGACACAGGGGGCGTGAGGGGGGAGGGGGGCGGGAGAGAACACGAACGGCGGGAGGGAGGCGGGAAACGTGCTGGGGGAAAAGCATGCCCAGGACAGCAGCAAGCACGGCCCGGCCGGACCAGACACGGGGGCGTTCCCGGCGTCCCGTGACGTCGGCAAAAGCCAAAGAATGTCGGGAACGCCCCCGTGTCTGGTCCGGCATTGACGGACAGGCCCCTCGTCCAATGGCTAGGCTCCGTTTATGGAGCTAGCCAATCGGACGGGGGGGCGTCTTCCATAGTGCTTACTATACTCATTAGATTTCTCTGGAGGCGGAGCCTAATCGGCTCCGCTCACCAGCGAAACCTAAAAACAGTGTGCTAGGGACCAATGTCCCTTCCCAAAAGAAAAGGCTTCAAGCCATGCCGCAAGTGCTTAAAACAGATGTCAGTCTTGAATCGATACATTTGTGTGTCTGGGTTCAGGGCAAGACTCAATTTATGCACCCTCATGTACCAGAAGGCAATCCGATCGGGACTAGAAGGCGAAGCAGTATGTCAAGGTTGAGTCCCTCGTGTAAGGCCTGCATGCGGATTCAGTCTCAGTCTCCTAGGGCGGATCTTGTGAGAGGTCAACCTCATTGTCGGAGTAAGTTCAAATAGAAGTCTAAAAGCAAACATAAACAAGCATTTACAATGCAATAGGTCTCGCAATGACATTATTTTGAGCTATTGACATTGTAAATGGCAATGTCTTTAAAAAAATTAAAAGGCATTGTGTTGTACTGTGCACATGAAGACACTGGTAGCCATGTTGTAAGTTCTTAAAGTCTTCTTTATTAATCCATGTCAAGTGGTACCAAACAAGGATCAGCCATGTACCAGCTCTTAACCCAGCTCCCATATCTCCTACGCCAGCCCCACCAGGAGCAGCCTGCCTAGCTGCTCAGCCCATCTCTAACTGTCACCACTCATCCACACAGGCACCCAGGCATTCCATTCATCACAGTCACACTAACATTCCGTCACCATCTCTCACTCTGGCTGATCTGACCTTGTGTAGTTAAATAGATATGTTTTTTTGGCAGTTCCAAATAAATTTCCAATATTTGCTGGCTGTGGTCACTCTCGATAACTTGTTTTAATCTATAGGAACCAATTTTATCAAAAATGTCTATTGACAGTAATGTAAAGTCTATTCTTGATTTTGATTCATGGTTGCGGAATGACCAGCCAGCGGGCTGATCGGTTGGGAACCTGCCATTTAGTGCTCGGAGACCCATGGCTTCCAGGTCCATCAGTAGGTTTTTTCCGATTGGGTTTTGTTTGGTATTTATGCTGAGGTCTAGAACTTGTTCGGGGATTGACCATTCATAATTTTGAGAGTAGATAAAATCGTCCCGTGTCATTTGAATCAGCAAGTTTAAATTAAAGTCCCCTGTAGCTAGAATATTCACAGACGGGTCAAGTATTATTTGTTCCAGTAGAAATGTTACTATTGCGACGCTTATGTTCTTGTGAGATGACTGGTTTGGTGGGATATATATGTTAAGTATTATTAACGTATTCCTGTTTTTTTGCTCACCGGTTGCAAAAGTTACCTTAACTGCTTGTATGTTTGCGTTATTTGTGTCCAGCTGTTTATGCATAGTTTGCAAGTCAGCCCCAATGAATATTGCCAGACCCCCACAAGGACGTCCAAATTTGGAATATCTAATGGCTGGTACGTAGTATCCTTTGTAATTTTGTAGAAAGAAAGCGTCCGTTTCCCATGTCTCCTGTAAACATATGATTTGATAGTGAGTAGACAAGGATTCTACTTCCGCGTTTTTGATTTTTTTTCCTAATCCATTAATGTTCCAGGAACATATAGAAATCGGGCGTCGAGGGTAGCCCCTTACCTCAAAAAGTTTCCGTTTATTTCCTTGTCAGTGGTCGTGTAGTGCATTCCTTATCCAGTTTTCGTTTATTTGCTTAGATTCTAAAATTTTTTGCTCTTCCGAACTCTCTTCTTTATCCTCGTGTGAACTACCCTGGGGGTTTTTTAATATGGAATATACCGGATTCTTCTTTGGTTCTTTGGGAGCTTTTCTTAGGAGTTCTTCCTTATTTAACGGCGTCGGATAAGGTTTGGGGAGAGGTTGACTAATTTTTATCCCCCAACTTTGAAAAATGTCTTGCTCTAGCATGATTTGATCCACTAAACAGGCTGTGTTTAACGTTAAGACTGTGAGTGGTTGAGTGCCCTCCAGATTTTGTGCAAAGCCCACAGATTCAATGTCTTTTGTTGATACTTTTTCTAATGAAGGTATTGATTTCATTAGTTGGAGGATATTACCTCTATTCAGAATGTCATTGGAGCCTCTAGAGTCGTATAGTGGCGTCAGTATTATTTGTGACAATGTCTTCGAGAGTAGTGAGTCCGTTTTCTTTTCAGTTTCATTTTGATGGGTTTTACAGGTAATTAGTTTGCCTTGCGCCGTCTTTGTAATTGTTAGTTCTTCATTGTTACGTTGGAAGTCTCCAGTGGCCGTCATTTTATTTGATCGTTGTAGGTTAGTCTTGATTGCACCTGACTGTTTTTGATTAGGGACTATGTTTTTATTTTGTTGCAGGGAGTTTGTAGGTTCGTTCAGAGAGTTGTTTTTTTCTTGAGAAATTGTCCTCTGTATCCCTAAATCTAATTGATTTTTTTCCCCATTTAACAGTAAGGTAGACTCTACTTCAGAAAATCCAGTCTTTGTTTCATTCGGGTTACTTTGTATATCACTTAGCTGGCCCCAGGAGATACATCCATTTCCTTTTTGAGAGCGTATTACTCCAGATTGTGAAAAATTGTTCATGGTCACACCAGTATCCTCTTTGTAAGATGACCTTAACTGTGCTCTCAAGGTATAAATCTTAACACCACACCGCTCCTATGTGGCACCTGTGAAATCACTTCACTGAGTTAGACCATAACTCTTATCTTGATCAGCCACAGTTCCCTTGCGCAGTGGATACATCCATACATCAGACTCAAAGGGAAGTGGTAGGGAGAAAGTCAGTACATTCATACCCTAACATACAGGCCATACCTGTGGTCTTGTCCATGGAGTAAGATCAGGCAGGACACAGGTTGGGGCCGTCCGATGACAGGACACTGGTGGGGCTGGCTTGCCTTTTACTCCATTAAGCGTCATGTATTTTCTTTCTTTTTTCTTTGTATTTGCGCTTGTTACAATGGTTTCTTTATAGTCTCTAGGTTTCTGTTCAATCCATATGTACGCTTGGGCCCAGGTCCGCTCGTCGCCAAAAATATGTTGTAATTTGTACATGAAGACACTGGTAGCCAGGTTGTAAGTTCTTAAAGTCTTCTTTATTAATCCATGTCAAGTGGTACCAAACAAGGATCAGCCATGTAACAGCTCTTAACCTAGCTCCCATATCTCCTACACCACCCCCACCAGGAGCAGCCTGCCTAGCTGCTCTGCCCATCTCCAACTGTCACCACTCATCCACACAGGCACCCAGGCATTCCATTCATCACAGTCACACCAACATTCCGTCACCATCTCTCGCTGAGCAGCTAGGAGGACCTAGGCTGATTTACATATACATGTAAACCTTAGGATATAACACATTGTTTATTTTGGTATTGTAAATAACACCTATTGAATTGCATAGCGCGGTGTCCGTGAAGACGGCACCGTGCTTATTAAAGTAAAAAAAAAATGACAATGCCTTTTATTTATGTTTTAAAAACTAAAACATACAATAAGGCATTGCCATTTACAATACCAATAGCTCATACTCTGATAAATGCGAGACCTATTGCGTTGCAAATGCTTGTTTCACGTTGTCTTTTGCTAAGTCACTGACACTGCAGTGTCACACTAGTGTAAATTCTAAATGTGTTTCTATCTAATTTTTAGGAATAGAGATGTGTGTTTTCAATATTGTAATGTAGCAGCAGCTCCCTGATATTATGCAAATAATCTGTGACCCACTGCTATTCTCAAATGTGAGTTCCTGTTTAACTGTAAAAGGAAACATTTTATGGATGCTGCATGGTGTTAAAAAAAACAAACAACATTTCTCTGTATATTGTCTGTAAACGGCTCGCACACATTACCTGTATTAAAAAATAAACGAAAAGAAAGTGGTATTTAAAATAATCTATGTTTAAGAATAATTAACGGTCATCAGGGCAGGATTTTGTGGAGAACAGAACAGGCTCTATCAGTTGGCCCGTCTAAAAGGATGGGGCCAAGGGCCAAAGCCCACTTGCCCATGCCTTAAAACGCCTCTGTCTAATAATTAGTAGGATAGCAATCAATCCCTTTAGTTGCCTGATAAATGATGCTGAATTCTTATCAGGGTGCTCACAATCCTTTCAGTAACATATTGGTGTCCACAGAAAGTTGAAATCATGTCACCAACAGATTAGTGCATTGTAAGTACAGATGGTGTATGAGAGAGAGTGAGATGGCAGAAGCGAGACAACCACACAAGCAAATCCCCGGTGTGTGTCTCAGTTTTGTACCTGCTCCGTCACCATGCAACATGTGGCAGCGAAACAAGAGCGCAGGAGAAATCGAATGAAGAGACAATAGAGAGGCAAGTGCTGGGAAAGAAAGAGGGGGTGGGCTAATGCGTGACAAAGGGCGAGAGAGAGAATGCAAGAGAGAGAGAGGGGGTATAGAAAAGTGACAGAGCCAGAGAGGATGGTGCGTGAAAAAAAGAGCCTGAGAAAGAGGAGGGGGGCAGAAAAAGAAAGACACTGTGGCAATGAGCTCTTGGGTAAGAGAGCTCAAACCAGACTGTGGGGCTCAGGCACGTGAGGGAGTAGCAGCAGCATCCGTTAATATGTCACAAAACTTCAAAGTTCAACGTCCTCCATTTTGCTGACGAAACCTCAACCAGCAGTATTTTCACTTTTTGTTCGTCCTATTCTGTGCTGATCGCACTGTGAATGCGGGATGTATCAAAGAGATAACTGTGGCGTGAACTCAGAAGTGCACGGCCCTTCCTATCCGCGGACACCCATGGCATCCAGGCTCCGTGCCCCAAGAGCGCCCCTCATCCACACATACCAACTTCCACAGACACCAACCGAGGTACGCACACTGACACACAAATACAAACCCACACCAACAACCCCAAACACACACGCACCCAGACATACACAGACAACACCTCACATCCAGGGTCCGCGCCCCTTATCCTCACACACCGACTCTCACAGACACCAACTGACTAACCCGTCAGACACAAATAAAAACCCACACCAACAACCCCAGATACCTTACGCGGCAACCAGACACACACGGCCACCAACTAACATCGAGGCGCCCTAGAGAGCACCCCTCATCCGCACCTACCGACCCCCACAACCAAATGCCATCCGACGTACGCACGCACTCACTTCAGACACACAAATAGAAACCCACACCAACAACTCCTAACACACACAAACGCACCCAGGTATACAATTAAAGACACATTTACCACAAACACACATACACGTATATGACAGCAGCTATGTACTCTGCGTTGCCCCTTTTTAATATATCTATGACAAGGATTTGCAGAATGTGACACACGATAGCGCGTAAAGTTGGAGGCAATTCAACAGGAATGTAAAACCAGCGCTCACGGAGAGGGGTGCGAGCTGTAGTGTGCTACGTGAGTGATGGACTTATGCTAATGTCGTTCACTTTTGCAGCTTCTGATATCCCTGTCCCTGTGGGCCACAGCCTTCGGTTACTTTGCACAGCTTTCTGTTACCCTGCACAGCTTTACGAAGTACAGAGACTTGAAAAGACACCAACGCGTCTCATGGTAACGGGAAACATCCTCCAGTTCTGTTTTCTTTGAATCCTGGGACTTCGACTTTTTCATAAGTTGTTTAAATAACGGGTGAGGGAGGGAAAGCAAAAGCACGCCACTATGCGCGCGCACATCTGTTGTCCATATGCGTCCACGTTTTGTCCACCCGTACGCATGCACATGGAATCCGTATTGATTCCAAAAGTCCCTCTCATGGCGAGACAGCGCATGCGTGCTGCTAACACCAGGCGAGACCTAAAAAAGAAAAGTGGTGCTTGACCTAATCCCGCCATTCCATGTCCAAGGAGAAGGCCGAGTGCATTACAGTGCTATGCGTTCTCCTCGAAGGTCACCAAGCAATGAGCTGATCTGGTGCTCCCTGACCTTCCAGGGTCATCGGCAATGCCACATCATATCGAAGCCTTCAAGGGGCAGTGCTTCAAATAGTCAGTGCTTTTCAAGCTCCCTTTGGCACACTTTCAGGCCCGAAAGTTCTGCATGTGCCTCGAGTTGCTGGCATGGCTTTGCTCAGTACTGGTTGGATTGTTCCGGTTCCAGTACCGATTCAAGTACAGGCACCTACTGCAGCACCTGGACCAGTGCCAGGCAGCCACTTGTCAATACTTGTACCAATGTCTGAAAAGTATCTGATTCTGATTCGGTCATCTGTCCCTGAACTGATTTCTGGTAAATCTTGACCGATCCTATGCTATTGAATGACTAAAGCACAGCCAGTCGTTATATAGTATGATTCTGTACCGATGCCCCCACAAGGCTGGTCACACCAACATCCACTCAATTACCTTTTTGGCCCTGGCTCTGAACAAACTACTCCACCACTTAATGATGGTGGGGTTTGGAGAGGTGATCTTCAACCCTGATTATGATGAAGTGAAAAATGCAAGTGGCTTGATACCTTCCCTGATGTGGGGTCTGGCTTGCCACTTGGACCACCGACTCATGCGAGTTCATAATTTGCTGTGTTGGTCCGGCCCTCAACTGAGGTCCTGGATTTGCAGCTTCCCTCTGTCAGGAACAATAATCATGTCTTTACCAAAATCCTATAGCCTGGGGCAGCAGTGTCCGAGCCCTTGCTCCCCTTCAGTGAGGCCCTTACTGATATTCTGATGGGCACTTGATTAAAGCACTGTTGCTGCCTGCCACTGAAGAGGCAGGTGGCCAGGGCTCGCACATTGGTGCCTGGCGACCCTGATTTTCTCACTAAACATGCTACTCCAGGAAGGCTAGTGGTGTAGGCATCAACCAGTAAGGTTAAACCCAAATATTTCCCCACAACCTCTCCAAAGAGGAGTCCGGGATCGAGACATTCGGAAGAGCTAGCCTGGCGTTGAGAACAGTCATTGCTTGCTGGGCTGCTCTTTGCATGCTCTCTGGTGCCTGATCAGCGAGGTCTTGCCGGCAATCCTGAAAGACTTTAGGACCCCTCTACATTAAACTGGCCATAATGAACAGGACGCTTCCAAGTACGTGATTTGTGCTGGCCTAGATACTACTGAGTGGGGAAGTTAGTTAGCACCAGCATTGTGCTCTACTGCCTCATGTGGATGTGTTCCACGGTCTTTCTGGAAATGTCCAAGCCTCTTTGGTGACTCATGCCATTTTATCAAAAAAGCTTATTCTGCCGTGGGTGTTCTAAGAGCAGTAGAGCCATGACATGCTCCCTGGGACTGGGACTCCCAACAAGAAGTTCCTTAGGAAATTCAGTGCCTACTGTAGGGGGCTGGCATATAGACTGTGTCAATCGCCATAGCCACTGCAGCTGTCACATCAGTTATTTAATGCTGAGGATAGGGGTCCGACAGGGATCACAAACAGCAAAGACCCTAGTCCGCCTTGTCCCCACCCCTACATCAATAGCTTCCAAGATGCTTTAATTTGCCCTTTGTGGCAAACACCCATCCTGTGGGGGGACAAGTTCCAGCATTACCTCCCAGGACCGTGATCCTTTAGTTCTGACAGGTGGATCATACTGATTGTTCAGCATGATCATAACTGTGGCTATTTTTGCTCCACCACATCTTCCGAATAGACTTTCAGAGGAGCGCCTCACCCTGTGCTGCAGGAGGGGAAAGAGTTGGTCTTCAAAGGTGCTATAGAGTGTGTCAGAAGGAAGGGGGGTTGTTACCCTCTTTATTGCCTTGTGCTGAAAAAGGACAGGGAGCACTGATCTATATTGGACATTTGACCACCGAATGCTTTTCTGCGGAAGGACAAACTTAAAATCCTCATGTCGGCACAGATCTTGCCTGTTCCAAACCTAGGAGACTGGAAAGTGTCCTGGGACCTGCTGGACACCTATTGTATATATACGTTTTCTGCACTGCCGCAGGATTTACCTGTGGTTCAAATGACCAGCCAGAAGCATTTCCAGCTTGGGTTAATGGTGATGGTTGTGGCACACCTTCAGAGGTTGGTATTCTCCTACCTCGAGAACTGACTGTTGAAGGCGGGATCGCCGCAGTCAGTCAAACCACTTAACATTGCTGTTGTACACGGCTCCTTCGCAGAGGTTGCCGTTCATTCATGGTATCTTGGACACAGTGCCCATGATTCCAATGTGTCAGCCCCAGTCCTGGATCTCAGTGAGAACAGTTCTGAGGCTTTGAGGCCTGTTTTTGTTTTGAATCTTACTAATAGACTGCACCAGGTGGCACACGTGGATTCTGCAATGGAACATAAAGTTCAAGTGGGCTCAGCACCAAGGAAATCTGCAGCGGTGGCTGCTCCAACGCATAAGAACTCTTTTGTCTCAAAAAGAAGTCGCCCTCACATCTGCTCGTGAAACATTTGTCCTTCACGTGGCAAACACCCGCACAGAAGTGCATGCTTTGTTAAATACGGATTTGCCCTTGCATTCCGGTGAATTAATTCATACTATCTTTAATGCTTCCTCCACTACAGGGCTGGCTCACTTTTTAAAGTTGTTAGTAGTGGCCTTGTGACTTCTTTTCAAACTATATTTTGTGTGTTCCCAGCATTTTTTCCAGCCTATTTGGTGGGTTTCCCTTGATGCTCTCTCTGGTTGCAGGCGTACTTCTATTGCTTTGTTTATTTCAAAATGGATGCACGTCCTGTGTTGCAAGACGATCTGCCACAGCTGTTGCTGCTCCGCAACCGAATGCTTGAATACTATGGATCGCTGCCTCTTGCTACATTGAGTGCAGCTTATGGATTATCATTTTGATTTTAGATTTTCACATGCGTCCACCCTGTCTTTCATTTGCCTGAGTTTCGGTTTCGACTGGGCAATGGATTTGTGTCTCTTCAATACGGTGTCTCCCAACGCGGATTGTGATCAACTGATGAGCCCCTTAGTTGCTCATGAATTGCTTTGTTCTGGCGGAGGGATTATGGCCTTTGCTGTGATGCATGGAGTCCTGGGACGTTGGAATGTTTTTGCAGCGGCGCATGATTTCTTGGCACGCAGTTACATTGAAGAAAACCTGAGTTGTCCTCTGATGGTGCTAAAGGCTCCGGATATTGAGGAACATGTATGTTCCTTCCCCTTGCTGGATTGGATGGCTGAAATGTTTTCGGATGAGAACAATGACTTCCTATTGGAGGCTGTTGCTCTGGAGTTAATAGCGCCTCCAAAAAGAGAGTCTTCGTTTTGGGTGGGGACACAGGCGGTCGATGGCTTATGTCAGGATTCAACGAAACAATCGCGCCTCTCCAAGGGCGGTGACAAAGAGTCTGCAGCAAACAGGGGGTTAATGGCTGAGAGGGTGCGTGTCCTGTACATCTGGGAGCCGCGTCCTTACTTGGAAGTGCTCGGGTTTTACAAAATGCATCTTCTGAGCGGCTGGGAGGTGCTGAAACATCCGACACTAACCCAACAATGCCATCTATATGGTTACGACTTGTCCTCACGTTTGAGACCAGGCCCCCTTGCCTTCGACCTTAGCTTGTGCACTTTATTTCTCTGATCGCTATGTTCTGTACAGGAGTGAAATAGCAAAACAGCTCAGTGGGCTATCGCATCCACTGCAGAGATGTACCAATGTTTAACAATCAGGTTTCACGTTCAAATCTCTGTAGGACCGGTTAGTGTTTCATCCTTCAGAACCGGAACTCCGTTATCACCCACAGTTTCAATATTGCGCTACTGACATGCATAGGGACATTTTCAGGGACTGCAGGGCTGAAAGTATCAAAACAAGAGTCCAAGCATTCAAATAATTGCGCCCCACCTGGAAGAGTTTGAGGAGGTCCTGTGAGGTGTCGTCTCCTCCGGGACCCTCCACAGGTGTAGATAACTGCTCGGATGAACTCTCTGCCGCACAGCTTCACCGAGGGGCCATCGCCTTTCACCTCCGAGTTGGCCACGAGCAGGGAGACTAAAAAGAGACACATAAGTGAAGCCCTCATCTTGCCTTCGGAAGTTGCAAAGTGTCGTTTGCAAAATTAGCTTGATTCGGTGCAGGAGGAAGCAAGCAAGATAACGATCTAACGTGGTAAGGAGCTGCGCCCATTTTATACTGATTTTCCCATCCGGCCATAGGCTGATGACAGATGTCCTGATGATGCTACCTTTGCGTGCCGTGGTAGGCGGCGCGTTGTCTGCTTCTGGTAACCAATTACACGGTTTAGCATTTCCGTCTGCACATCAGTCCAGTAAAACACCCATCAGAACACTATTTAGGAGAATTATGCTTACACAAATGATGTAAACATGGCATTATGAACACAGTGCAAACACTCGACAGTGCCCATTTTCCTGAACTGTGTGAAACATCGCGTTGTCATGTCGTGCGATGTAATGTCGCCGATGTGACACGCGATCCTAGTCCATGGCCGCATTTGCGTCGCAACGACGTGCGATGCCAAAATGCCCGGTGTAACTGCATTTACGATGTATTGGCCGCTCTGCGAACGCCCGCGAGGACGTTGCGGCCGATGGATCGTCATACAACCATTTTTAGACACCACAATGAAAAAGATCCACTAGAGGGTTCTGGATATGTAGAATTAATAAGGTGTAGTAAATCAAAGCATTTCACTCAACCACGAACAAGCATTGGCAAATGTAATGAATTTCACACTTTTAAACTAATTCTCTAAACTGTTTCGGACAGTTGGAGTCACTTTAGGTGACCAACTCCATTAGGGAGCTAGTCAGGGGGACCACCAAGGTTCTCAGAAACAGTTACCTCAGCAGTTGAGGCAGTCTTTAGTCCGTTCCAGGCACTTTTATCCTTTGAAAGTGGTCCTGATGCACGGGATGAAGGATGCTGAAGATGTTCAAAGGGTGCTGTGAGTGTGATTGCTGCAACTACTCCTCTGTCCATGAACGGGGATGAGGTGGTCTTGGTCACGTTGTTGAAGTCCCACGAAGTTCTCCCAGTGCTGGCAGAAGTCCACTCGCCACTGTCTGCCAGTATTGCAATCACAGGCAAATCTTTCCCTGGTCAATAACTCATCCTCTGGGGATCCTAGATGCACTCCGACAACACTCCCAGGTTCAGTGAACTCTGGTGCAACGTTGTGCATCAGGTCCTGATCCCTGGTGCTGCATGGCAGAAGTTAATGGGGGGTTTAAGACTTTAGGCTACCAACTTGCTCCAGCAAGCTTCCTCAGCATGTTGTGTCCCCGTGCTGAGAACAGGAGGCCAGTCTACTGCCCCTTGGAGTCTCTTGGCTTTAGCTGGGCTCTGGGGACGACTTTTCCTTGAGCAGGACATAGCAATCACAGTCTCTCTCCTTTGCTAGCCACCAGGTGCAGCAGGTGCAGTCCACAACGGTACAGCCTCAATCAATCAATCAAAGACATTTATAGAGCGCACTACTTACCCGTAGGGTCTCAAGGCGCTGGGGGGAGGGGGGTGCCGTTACTGCTCGAACAGCCAGGTCTTCAGCTTCTTCCTGAAGGAGAGGTGGTCTTGGGTCAGGCGCAGGTCGGTCGGGAGGGAGTTCCAGGTCTTGGCGGCCAGGTAGGAGAAGGACCTTCCTCCTGTTGTCGCTCTTCGGATGCGGGGGACAGCGGCGAGGGCGTGGTTGGCTGATCGGAGGTGGCGTTTGGGAGCGTAGAAGTTGATTCGGTTGTTGAGGTAGCTCGGGCCTTGGTCGTGTAGGGCTTTGTGTGCGTGGGTGAGGAGGCGGAAGGTGATTCTTTTGTTGACGGGGAGCCAATGCAGGTCTCTCAGATGTCCGGAGATGTGGCTGGTTCGTGGGATGTCGAGGATGAGTCTGGCTGAGGCGTTCTGGATCCGCTGGAGTCTCTTCTGGAGCTTGGCGGTGGTACCGGCGTAGAGGGCGTTGCCGTAGTCCAGTCGGCTGGTGACGAGGGCCTGGGTGACGGTCTTCCTGGTCTCGGTGGGGATCCACCAGAAGATCTTCCGTAGCATGCGTAGGATGTTGAAGCACGCCGAGGAGACGGCGTTGACTTGCCTGGTCATGGAGAGGCAGGAGTCCAGGATGAAGCCCAGGTTGCGTGCGTGGTCTGTCGGTTTGGGTGCGGTGCCCAGGGCGGGAGGCCACCAGGAGTCGTCCCAGGCGGAGGGCGACGAGCCCAGGATGAGGACCTCCGTCTTGTCTGAGTTCAGTTTCAGGCGGCTGGTCGTCATCCACTCGGCTACATCTTTCATCCCTTCGTGCAGATTGGCTCTGGCGGCGGCGGGGTCGTTGGTCAGGGAGAGGATCAGCTGGGTGTCGTCGGCGTAGGAGATTATGTTGAGGTTGTGTTGGCGTGCGATGGCCGCGAGGGGGCTCATGTAGACGTTGAAGAGGGTGGGGCTCAGCGAGGATCCTTGAGGGACGCCGCAGATGACTTCGGTGGCCTCTGACTTGTACGGTGGTAGGCGAACTCTCTGTGTTCTTCCGTCGAGGAAGGAGATGATCCATTCCAGTGCCTTCTCCTGGATTCCGACGTTGCTGAGGCGCTGTACTAGGGTGCGGTGGCAGACCGTGTCGAATGCCGCGGAGAGGTCTAGGAGGATGAGGGCCGCTGTGTCTCCGTTGTCCATCAGGGCTCGGATGTCGTCGGTGGCGGCGATGAGGGCGGTCTCGGTGCTGTGGTTGGCTCGGAAGCCAGACTGTGAGGGGTCGAGGGATCCATTCGTCTCGAGGAAGGCGGCCAGCTGCTTGTTGACGGTCTTCTCGATGACTTTGGCTGGAAACGGGAGGAGCGAGATGGGGCGGTAATTCTTGAGTTCGGTGGGGTCCGCTGTGGGTTTCTTGAGTAGAGCGCTGAGTTCGGCGTGCTTCCAGCTCTCAGGGAAGGTGGCGGTGTCGAAGGAGGTGTTGATAATGTCCCGCAGGTGGGGTGCGATGACAGCGTCGGCCTTGTTGAAGACGTGGTGAGGGCAGGGGTCGGTCGGAGATCCGGAGTGGACGGAGTTCATCGTGCGGACGGTGTCTTCGGTGCTGATCGGCGTCCAGGCGTGGAGGGTGGTGGTGGGGGGCGGTGGTTCGGTCGTGGAGTGCGTTGGTTGGGTGCTGAAGCTGTTGTGTATGTCCGCGATCTTGTTGTGGAAGTAGGAGGCGAGGGAGTTGCAGAGGTCTTGCGATGGGGTGATGTCGTTGTTTCCTGCGCTGGGGTTGGATAGCTCTTTCACGATGTTGAAGAGTTCCTTGCAGTTGTGTGCGTTGTTGTCCAGCCGGTCCTTGAATGCAGTTTTCTTGGCGGCGCGGATCAGCTGGTGGTGCTTCCGGGTGGCAAGCTTGAAGGTGGTCATGTTGTCCGGTGTTGGTTCCCTTCTCCAGACTTTCTCGAGCCTAACGTTGCCGGTTCCATGTTGCTTTATTCCGTCCAGTTGAGATCCTAGTTTGGGGCGCCCCAATAATGTTCAGAAAATGCCCTCAGGGAAGGATGCGATTGCGTAGCCAGTGGACTACAATTTCCTCCTCCCACCTGAGGCCCACTTCTTGCAGAGAGTGCCATCTGGGCATTCCAGGATGAACCATTCTGCACACTTCCAGTATGTCAGGACACCCCTTCCAGTGTGTGGCACCCCTCAGCCCAACCTAGTGGTGTGCCTGCCAAGGGGGCTACATGCCCCTGGAAAACCTGTTTGGCAACTGCTTTTCCCTCTCTTGTCCCTATTGCCTGCTTGTCTGCCTGAACAATGGAGCAGCCCCTCACCCAAGTGTTAGCCATTTGCCCTTCAAAGATGGCTTCTTCTTTGAAGCTCGCCTTTTAACCCAACGCCTGTTGGTTTCCTGCAGGAGGTAGGTGACACCTCCTTCCAGAGCAGTCTCCAATTGTATCCTTTCCTGGGAGTCATTAGTGCATCTTCCCAGAAGGACAGAAAGTGGTCTCTGCAATAGGACCCCATGTCCAACCGATATGGGCACAGAGGACTAAAGTCATCAAAGTGACAAATTTGCTACAGTTGTATACTGCAACTTGTTACGTTAATTTCGACGTGGAAATCAAGTAGGGCTTAATAGAACAAGTTGATTGATACCTTGGATAGCCCACTTTAGTCGCCCCGTTTCATCCAGAGTTAGCACAGCTAAGGCGTCACGTGTGTAACTCTGTACTCGCCAAACCACAGTAAGAACAACCGTTTCACGTTTTTACTATCAGAACATGTTAAATTATATGCTTTGCTCAAGAGGTATGTTGCTCCCTGCCTTAGGCTTGCTATAGTGGTGACTTGCACATGTATCCCGGAGAAGTCTGACTTTGCCATTACTTTAAATGGCAAAGTCGGCCAGTAGCTCAGACTGCTCGCCCCTCCTGCAGTGGCAGGCTGGGAGTCTCGTTATACTCCTGTCACCCCCTGGGTGGCACAACTAGTGCTGCAGGCCCTGGGATGAACCTATAACTTACATGCCCTGGGTACCATTTACTGATGACTTTCCGGCTAGTTAGATTAGCAAATTGGGTATGAGTCATTTCGACATACCAGTTTAAGGGTAAGGGCACAGGCACTGAGGTCTGGTTACAAGCCTCAGTGCACTCTCAGTCAAAAAACAAGCAGCATCAGTCCAAAAACGTCGGGGTGACCATACAAAAAGAAGCTTTTTGTTACAATAGTCAACGTCTTCCTGTGCCAAGAAATCTTCACAAAGAACTTTGCAATTGGATAGTTCCTGTCCCTGCCAAGAAACCCACCTTCAGTCCAGGTGATGGCTCCACCTAAAGACTCATCACTCACTTCCTTTCATCAAAAACATTGCTCTAAAAGCTGTTGCAATCCAAAGCAGTAAAGTTCTTAAAACATGTCAGCCTTCCTCTCACAAATTATACTTAAAAATAGCTAATTTCCTTTTTGACACAAAAATGTCACCAGCCAATGTTTCCAAGTATGTTTCAAAGGATTTCCTCTAATCTCCCCAAGCCATAACTGGCTGCCCTGGACTTTGGAAAAACCTCGGAGGAGCTAAAATTGACTGAACAGACATGTTGGTAAAAATGTACTAAAAATAAATATTAAAAAAACAAAAGTAGTCACAGTTGTCAGAATAGTATTGCAAAATAATAAAAGTAATCCCCATTGTCCCAGGAAGAAAATTGCATGAAATAGTGAGCTCAAATGTCCTCTTATTGTTTTTCAAAGAATGTCAGTACTCAAGAGAAAACAAAATTTCCTTAAACACCAACATCAGTATGTACTTGTTTCAGACTCTGCTTTTTGTGCCACCATCAATCGTCTTTAATTGAATTCTGCCCCCCACAACACTTTCCAGATGAAAATGCACTCCAGAAACATAACATTGTTCAGATCTGCCTTCCCGCAATACTTCCAGTTGAAAATGCACCCCATAAATGCAAAGCCAATGTAATGGAGTGCCACAGGCACGTTGCATTTAATTGTCTGTTTACCATCACCCACCAGCGCTAGAGAGTAGGCGTTCGAGGAACGTAAACAACGCAGAAGTCCAAAGGAAAATGCATTTAGGCGCAAGACGGTGCAATACTGCAGACCCTGCTAAATTAACTAAATTCATTAGGATCTTCAGTGAAAATAGCTTCAAACTGAAGTACAGTACTCACTTGGGAATCTGGGTCCGCTCAAAATTCATAAAGCTGTCTGCCCATCAACGTGACCATTGCATGTCACACTAGAGCAACTCACAGGGGTGCTTAGTCTTAGCACATAACGGTGTCATGAGAGTTGGTCATCCTTGTCGCCAATGTGAAGGACCAAACTTGAGCAGATGAGTATTTGAAGGTTTATTCTTCAAGTAAACAGCATAAGACACCCTCTATACATTAGAATATAACACCCCAAATACCTTCATAAGACTATTACCACAATACAGGTGGAGCCCGTGGCCTGGGCCAACAGGATCCAGCTAGGCTGTACTTTGAGAAAAATGAAGCAATGGTGGTATAGGTTGGGCCCAGAATTCCTGTGACTCTGCTCCTTGGACTGCTAGTGCTGCGCCATTGGGAGCTGACGGGTCGCCTCACTTTGAAATCAGCTACCTCTATGGCCAAAGACAAACTGGCCCACTTGAACAAACCGGCCACTCTGGACAAATTTGCGCTCACCACCACAAATTCGACTGACTGCACCCCCGGGGACAACAATAACTCTGGGGAAAAGGCCTGGACACCATCAAATCCAAAATTCCATCAATCAATCACGTGATGCTCTGGAAGCTAATATTGCAGCGTGGGCTCCAATGTAATGCTGATCAAACAGGATCTTCGCTGAGCTGTGGACAGGATGGCAGAGGCCGAGGTTAGAATCTCTGGCATGTAAGACTCCATGTCAAATATGTGGCACACTGTCACATGGTTCACTGCGGTTTCCAAGAAGTTGGCCGCACGATTCGAGGATATGAAGGAGCAATCTTGGATTTGTGAGGTTTCTTGGGGGCGGTGAAGGGGTCTCACCCAAAAAGTTCCTAGACCAGTATTTGTGCAGCATACTATTGTAGAGGGCTCTCTCCATGTGCTTTATTGAAAGAGCCCGCAGGGCTCTGACCCAGCAACGTCCGCCGGGAGATCCCCCATTCCCATGATAGCATGCATATTAAACTATCACGACCGGGACATAATCCTCCACTGAGAATGCGCCCCAGAGACTTTGCTGTTTCAGTCCCACAAAAAATGGATCATCCCAGACTACACCAAGCCAGTCCAAGACCAATGAAAATCCTTAATTGTGGCTAAAAAGAGATTGTGAGATTTAAACATGCAATAGATACTATTATACCTTTCAAAATATAAGATCTTCTACCAAGCCAAAACATACTACTTTTACACCCCAAGTGAAGAATTCCAATGGACAGAAGAAAGACGTCACCTCCGACCACATTCGCCACCTCCTCTGCATGCTGGCCTTCCCCTCCAAGGGGGCAGGACACTCTTCCCCACAGAAACCCAGCGCCCAGTTGTGGAACAGGAATCGGTCACGTTCATCCTGGTGTGACACACCAAAGGTACCTGGGAATACATGAGACTTGGACAGAGGCACAACCGCAGGCAGAGCCTGTGGTAATCCCGGGAATTACTCCCCTATGAAGTCATCCACTGAGGCCTGATCTTGGCTCCTAAACAACGGGTAACTGGGCTGAGCACAAGTGAACTTTAATGACCATCAAGCAACTGAAGGCACACACTTCCTGCGACCAAAGGGCAAACAGACGCAGAGACCATGACATTGAATGGCGCTTCTAGCTGGTGCCGAATAATACCCAAGAGTTGTAAGACCAGAGCTATTTAGCTTGGTTACAAACACCAACACCATTTCATGGTTGGGGAGAAGGTGTGACAGGGCAACGCCGTCGTCCAGTTGGTGCTGACAGTCGGCAAGTCCCGCAACTAATATTTAGCTGTTTAGGAGTTTTTAAGGGGGTTAATATGTGTCTTTATGGATCTATGTGTTTTGGTTGTTACAAGCTGGTTGTTACTATCCCCGATGAACACGTGACTCTTGCAGACCCAATCCCTGGCCTGATCACTGACAGTCTCAACCTGGCCCCAGATGATTCGGTTCACTTGATGTCATGGAATGTGAACGGCATGCAAGACCCAGTTAAGCAGTCCTCCATATGGCCAAACGCCTTTGGGCCAACATCCTATTTCTCCAAGAAGCCTGCTTGATGAGGAAGAGTGTTCCATGCCTAGCCTGCTATGGAAATAAGTATGTTTTCCACTCAGGGTTCATAAAGGAGTCTAGACAGGCTGCCATGTTGCTAAAAGAACATCTCCTTTTTGAGATAACAAAGATATGGTCGGATTAATGGGGCTGGTACATAGCAATCACTGGCCTATTGAAAGGGGAACCCATAGTTATGGTGAATGTTTACGCCCATCCCCTTTTGAATACACCCTTCTTAGAGGTCATCATGAGACTGATAGGGAAACTCCAGATGGGACTCATGATATTAGGGGGAGACTGGAATAGATTGGTAAACGAAAAACTGGACAGAGTTCAAAGCCAAGGTGGCTCAAACTGAGAACCTATCTGTTTGGGACCCTTCTTGGAAGTGATGGGTTTCTCGAACATCTCTTGCTTGTTTTACCAATAGGAGGGAAGATACACTTTTCATTCCGAAGCATATAACCCCCACTCCTGATTAGACAATTTCTTTCTCCCCAAAATGGACACTGTTAGGGTAGCAGATGCACAAATCCTAGCCGATGACCTTTCTGACCACTCCTCTATTAAAATCCACATGCAGACAGAGGACGTAGAGCTCCAATACGTTGGGGACTGCACATGGCCCCTACATGACACCAAGCTCACCTCCCTTATAGGGACTTACTAAATTATTTTTCTCATAATCAAAACTCAGTGAACTCCCCATGCATTGTATGGGGGGCATCACTGGCAACCCTTCCAGGGTAAATCATAAGTTAGTCTACAGGGACAAAATGCAGGAAATAGCAATCCATACAGGACATTGAAGGTCAAATAAGATCCTTGGAAACACAGGTTAGCAACAACCCAAACTCGAAGTTACCCAAAGAAATTGCCCAAGCGCTAGGCCAATTGCAACAGCTCGCACTTGAGGAGATAAAAAAGCTGCGGATGGCCGCTCAGTCTCGCCTTTTTCAGTGGGTAGACAAGGCCAGTAAATTACTGCACCACTTCTGCTAAAATATCACATGCTAGGATTACACATACCTGATTACATATATTCTCGACTCCACAAGCCAGAAAATCATAGGTCCAGAGCGATAACCCACCACTGCGCCTGATATTGCGCCATTATTTACGCCTGTCACACCACTCTGCCAGAGACGGTCATTCATAATTTTGTGTCGGATTTGCTCCTATGGGCCCTATTGTACTTAGAACATCACTCCCTGGAGGGGAATCTAGAAGCAGAGGAGGTGACCCCACCGATGAGCAGGCTATAGTCTGGAAAAATATCGGACCTGAATGGTTTCCCGTCAAACTCTTCAAGGCTTACAGGCACAGGCTAGGTGAACCCCTTCAGGAAGTCCTGAAGGAAGCACTAAAACATAAATGCTTACCTTGCAGCTTCCACAAGGCTGAAATAATAATGATCTCTACACCGCTAGATTGTTAAATGTATGCTCTTCTATCATTCTGAATACAAAGGCCAAAATCATCGCCAAGGCGCAGGTCGATCTACCTGTGCGGGTCATTCCCTCTCTGATTCACCCAGCTAAAGCAGGCTTTATGCCCAAGAGAGCCACTTGCCACAATATACTATTAATGAGCAATGTCAATGTCCTGGCAGATAAATAAAAGACCAGCAGCAATACTGCTGGCAGGCATAGACAAAGCCTTTGACTCAGTGGGATTGGCATACCTACTTACTCTCCTTCACCAACTTGACTTTGGACCAAATTCATTGTTTACGTCAAACTTCTTTACACTGACCTAACGGCATATGTCCGGGTAGGGGCAGAAAAAGTCTGTGCCATTCCCTATAGAGAGAGGGACATGTCAGGACTGCCCTCTGTCCCCACTGCTATTTGTCATCACCATAGAACCGCTAGCGGAATAGATCAGAATCGATGCACAGATGGCAGGGTTCTAGTGGGAACTGGAACTCTCAGACAGAATTTCCCTGTACGCAGATGATGATGTGACGGATCCTGACCAAACAGGCACAAGGGCACTAGAGATCCTTTGTACCTATGGGGGGAAATCTGGTCTTTTTATTAACCTGGAGAAATCCTGTACCTTTCCCATACCGTCATGCGCCAGAGCCCCTCGATGGGCCTCAGACATACCAATAGTTTTGCAAGGCTTTAAATACTTGGGAATCTATGTGACTTCAAACCTAGAGATGGCGTGGTCTATGAATATACTACTACTACTGCTGCTGTACAAACTGAAGTCTGATGTCTGATGTCACTTATAGGCTTCTCCAGCCATTTTTAAAATGGTCACACTCCCCAGGTTTTTGTACCAGCTACAAAACTATTCATATCTGCAACAAAATCCCTTTTTCTCAGAATACTGTCTGTACTCCGCAGATGTCTATAGAAACACAGTCCCACGCAAATGCATCAAGTCCACTCATGAGGGAGGCATTGCTGCTGCCGAAATTGAGTCCTATTGTACCGCCTCTCAACTTGTGATTATTAATGAGGGGTGGCACTGTACCCAAAATGACCCAGGCTATGATTCTGAGAAAATGGGCACTTCAGGACACCACTATACAACATTTAATATACGGTGGAAAGATGTCACTATCTCTGCCCCTTGTAACCCGGTCTGTGATCCTAACCTGGAAACTGACTTTAAGGGCGATAGGCTTGGAGAGCAGGCTCATGGGACAGGCGCGATCATGGACAAGCTCCTTTTTACACCACATGGCAACACTCAAAGGATCCTATACGTGGGGGGGACACGATAGGTATTTCCACACTAGGGGGGTCTGATGGAGGGCACAAAACTCAAAACATACCAAACCCTTCAGACTCTATATACCCTGCATCACAGCCAGTTCTACCGATATTTACAATTACGACACGCGCTAACGCCTCAAATCACGGGGCTCGATCACCTCCAGTAATTCAATCCCTTATAAGCAAAGTTGGTCCTGGGCGAACCGGGGAACCACAAAGTAACTCAGGTCTACGCCACATGCCTGACACCTTTGAGACACTGTGAACGGCATGAGAACGGGATCGTGGCTGTTACGGGTTACCCTGAAGTCCTCTGCATTAGCCACACGGTTTTACCTCCTCCAATTAAACTATCTTCATAGATCGTACCTCACGAGACGCAAGCTCAGGCAGATGGAAATTAATGCCTTCCCTCCTTTGCCTCCACTGCAACATACCGTTGGGTGATATCCTACACCCCACATCGGGATGTGCATAGTTGCGCCATTATTGGGAACAACTGCTTTCCTGTCTAAGCCAAGTTATAGGACATCCACCCCTCAAGACTATAAATAGTTCCCCTCAATAGATCCACCGACATTGATGACAACTGCTACAAATTGGCATTACTCTGGCAGACCCTAAATCCCAAAAAAGAGATTTCACGAACCATTGGAAGGGAATTGACCCCCCCATTCTTTACGGAATGGAGGAGAGGTTTGGATTGGTGCAATGCACAGAGAGCAACCAGTATAAGAGGCCGGTGGATGCCCACAAAAAGGAGGGCATGGGCAGAGTACAGGGGAATAGTTATCACAAAGCAAAACTCCAGGGTGAAGTCTTTAAACACTGAAATCTGATCGTATAGGGGTATGGAGCTATGAACTTTGTCTGATACTCCAAATTTGTATGGGCTGGGGCCAGGGGGGTGGGAAAATGGGGCACACTTGTGAGAGGGAAATCGGGAGATACTGCACCTCTGTTATGCAGCTGATATGTTATATCTTAGTGTTGTATTTGCAAAACTGAATAAAATATGTTATAAAAATAATTATATCATTACCCAATAACCCTTACAAGCTTACAAACTTCCTCAAGCTTTTCGAGGACTGGATGTCAGGCACCCAGCTCATGCTAGGCCCATCTAAAATAGAATTTAGCAGGTATGAAACTCTACGGCTTCAACTCCCTGCTGACAAAATGTGAAATCACTTGTATTCACCATAGATAGAGAGCAATGCATGCTTTATAAGGGATCCTAAGAAATCCAGACTGCATTACTATAGCTATCCCTCCTGAAAAAAGTGAAACATTTCTACCCAAATCCAACTTCAGGAAGCAGTGTAAGCATTGGTTCTCTCCGACGATGAAGGAAATAACCCCCTTCTTAAATGCCTCTCGACTCATCATTGGCACTCTCTAAACACCATGCCACAGACTGGAGTATGTCTCCTTAAGGACCTGAACAAAAATTCAATCACATCACTGTAGGAATTTCAGTGCCCCTCACACCTTACCACACCTGCATAATCTTTAAGCCTGGAATGGCAGCCAACGGACATACATTGCTTTTTATAAATTTTTAGTGCTTTTTAGAAACTTATTTATTCTTTCCATTTTAAGGGGTTTTTATGTGTATGAATTTTGTCCAAATGTGTCTATCTTAAAAATGCTCTGGAAATTATTTTTGCTATAATTGATGTATATTGCCATTTATATGTACTGTTTTTATATGTTTTTATGGTACATTACTGAAATAAAGATTTCTTGACTTGACTTGAATAATCTTAATGACAAACTGTATAGCCTGCAAGGCCACCAAAAACAAAACCCCAAATAATCTTTCTTATGAACTAGTCATCCAATGTTGACAACGCCATAGAAAGAACCAACATATTGCTAGGCTAAGAACAAGGAATTTGCCAGATAGAAAAAATCAGACGGGAAGCCTTTTCAGTAGAAGAGGCCTATCGACAAAAGTACTGTTCCTACCATCCTGTTAACCATATACAAAAGAGAAGATATACCCCATCACTGCTCACTATCACCTCTCCAACTAGCCACCATTCTGCTCCCTGCCTCATTAACATCCAAATATTACTCCTTGTACGTTTGCCACTATTTTATAACTACATTATACAATACTCCCTACAAACATTAATATAAAGAAATTTGATTGCATGTTTTTTATTTTCAACCAAACATATAAGTGTTCAGCTTGATGGAGATTCTTTGTATTAAGGCTATTCAGGCAACACTAGCCGAATATTATAACGATTGGTGAAGATCATTTGCCTCCCAACTTAACACCACCAATCTTGTCAACAAGAGTTTTAGAGATAGACAAAGGGATAGTAGTAGATGGACATTTGTCAACTTTAATTGTCGCATAGATAACTAGACCTTCAGACCATAGTTAAAATCCAATTGGTAATCAACTTTTGATTTTGTTTTCAACATCTTTCTTTATCATGTTTTAAGGAGGTTCAAAGAGGGAATTTTGAGGAGAAACATCAAGTTTTCCTTGATGTTTGCCAACATTTCCGACCAGTATTCCGCTACTTCTGCATGGAGAAATTCTTAGACCCTGCTGTTTGGTTCGAGAAACGTTTGGCCTACACACGCAGTGTGGCTACCTCCTCCATAGGTAAGAGTTGCTATTCTCAAGCTAATATAGCAGTTTGTTGTGGATGTCAGTTTTAGTATGCTCCAACATTTGCTTCACATATTTTCAAGTTCTTGTTGTTGTTCTGTATCTGCTGTAAACTCTGCTTAACATAATATCGAGAACTATTTGTAGCGAGATGATCTGTGTAGGGGCTTTTGATTCAAACACATGGCTAAGTACCAGGGGCTTAGTATAATGCTAGAGTGTAATGGTCCTAACACCTTTGTCATCTTATTATTGTTCTCTTTTTATCTACCTCCCATCCACCAGTGTGGAATGTTTAAATTGCTCAAGCTAGATGAAAAGTTCAACGCTGTAGTGATTCGTTAAAATAATCAAATCTTAGCTGCTTGACGCCTGCTTAAGATGTAGCTAAGCAGGCATTCCGAGTCTTGTTTATTTGTGAAGTAAATTGGCTGCAGATTTCTAGTAGCAGGTGATAAACAAAATAACAAAAAGGTCATCCTTGACAATAATATTCTCTCTGTTTGACAGCCACCATCGCATTGCTACTGAAATCAGTTGGGGGTTTGTGAAGCTTACACTGGGTGCTGGCTGAGCGAATGATATTACTTATATCATGCGAACCCTTCCCATGTGCTTTATGTTCATGTTAAGGATAGTTGTATACTGTAAGATATGAATAGCACATGCTTACATATTTGACATTAATATTAGAAACCCACTCCCATTTGAAATTTGTTTCAGCTGTGTCTATCCTTGATATCTGCAATAGAAAACACGGTGGGATGGTGGAGAATATAATAATTTGCTCCACCCACAAAATGTATACCTCATTGATTTGTACTGCATTGTTGTGATACAGACCCTCAGTATCTATCTTTTATTACATAAGTATGGTTTTGTCGCTTAATGTATCAGATACAAAGTAAAATGTTTGTCCTTTTACTGTTTCCTAAATAAATGATGAAGTTAGTTTGACACTTTAAATGAAAAGAGGGGTCTTGTTAACCCGCCATTTGTTAATGTGTCTAGCCTTCTTTGATTAGAACTTCTAAATGCCCTTAAACAGCTTTCCTAGTTTTTACATACTTTTACTGATATTACTTTTTCAGAAATATGTTGCAACACTGACTCTCAAATGATGAGCAAAACAGTCAGTAAGGCTAGTTTTCTGTCCAATGTCACCTTTTGTACAAATTCTGAGTTACATAGGTATTTTGCAGAGGTTGCAGTGATAGGTAGGAAAAAGCATTATGGGTAAACACAAGAGCATAGATTGTGTCTTTTGTTATTGCTAAGAAGTAGAAGATGAGCATGGAAGACTTCAGATAAATCTGTTTTTGTGTGTGTTGTGTTGTTTTTGTCCTCTTTGTAATCTAAAATGTCAAGACTGAAAACACCTTCTCTCTCTGTGTCCCACTTTGATACTTTTTTCGGGTGCAATATCTAAAACAAATATTTTTACATTATAATGACAACCCAAGGAGCTTTAACTTTTATTATTGCTCCCCCACCATACAGAGCTATTTTATTTTTTCATTTTTTTCAGTTTTTAACATTTGTATTGAGTTTTTCTTTGTAATGAATATTGGAACCTACAGTGCAATTTATAGGCATGAATTAATTTGCTACATTGAGCTTTACCTCAGAAAAACAATAATTGCATTGAATTGGCTAGGCAATTATTTTTTGTACTTATAGTTTTCATTCATGTAAGTTAAACTGAACTACCAATTACAGTAGTTTGTGAAAGTAATTCATGGCACTGGAATATTGTTGGATTGATGACCTGAAGTCATTGGTAGCATTAACGCAAGTAATAATATTAGGAAGGGGTAGAAAATCAGTGGGAAAGTCTGCTCCTGCAAGTTATGAGTAAGGGGATCAGAAGACAAATTGAAAAGGTTTTTCTGCATTTTGCAACAACACAATTCATCTGTTGTTCTGTGATTCATTGGGATAGAATTTCCACCAGTCCGATGCCTTGTATATATTCCTGTAGTGCACTAGTTGTTTCGCAGGTGTGGTGTTTAATTTAATGACTAAGATCATATTTTTTCCATTTCCCAGTTTGCTACATAGTTGGTCTTGGAGACAGACATGTACAGAATATTTTGATTGACGAGGAGACAGCAGAACTAGTGCACATAGACTTGGGTAAGTGAAATATTCTTTCACATTAAAATCTTTGTGGGTACACACTTTGACATAACTACCCACTGAAATGGATAACTGTAAAAAGTTATATTCTACATCTTAACTAACCCTCAAAGACAAAGATCCATGCTTTTGTCCTCTGTACTGTGGCAGCTGAGCGGTCATTTTATTTCGCTGTAGTAGGACATGGGAAGGGAAGTGTGCTCAGTCTTTTTGTAGTTGTGTCTTGGTGGGGGTTGGATCTAATAGAGGTATTTGTGTTGAGAATGTCTTGTTTCAGCCCTGTGTTTTTCCAGCAGGGGGATCCGTCTTACAATGACGGATAGACAGATTAGCCATTTCTAAGAAGTCATGCCAAAATCAGAAAGATATTAAAGAGCTTCAGAAGCTAATTGGCAACATGGCACAAGACACAATTAGTTCTCTACAAGCGATTGAAAGAATACTGGAAATGACGGTGAGCACTCACTCCAAGGTCACGCACATACAAAATCTGGTACACTCCTCACAAAGAAAGAGCAACGAGATGGCCATGCCATTAGCTAAAAGGCACAACAGACCAAATAGAACAAAGTCCTTGTCGAAGGAGGAAACTCTTGCCTTACTCCGAACTTATGAACCCGCGGACAGTAAGAGAGAGGAGAGGATCAAAACAGTACCAGTCGATTCTAATAGAACATCCAGAAAAAATGATAGAACCTGACCTCAACAATTTACATCGAATACAGCTTATATCTGAGGCCGAAGAGATGAACCATAGTAACTCTGGGAAGTCACTGACCTGCCTCTTACTCAATTGTCGATCGGCAACCAAACATGCCTCAGACATAGCAGACATAGCAGACCTCATCATCAAAAAGGAAATTGATCTGGCAGTCCTTACAGAAACATGGCTTTCAGAATCATCTTCGCCAACAATGGATCTATTAGTACCTCCTCAATATAACATTGTGAGACTAGATAGACTAAAAAAGACCGGCGGAGGGATAGCCTGCATTCACCGAGCGGATATAGAGGTCAACCAACTACAATCCGATCCACTAGAATCTTGTGAATACCTAGGTCTTAATATAAGATCAGCAACTAATCAAAGATGCAACGTACATGCGTTCTACCACCCACCCGGAGAGAACACAGAGCAGTTAATGGAGATCATAATGGCCAACTCTAACACTGACGCTAAGAATATATTCCTAGGCGATTTCAACTTACATTGGGATGACCACAATGACAAACTAGTTAACACCCTTAAAGACTTCCTCACCGAGTTAAACCTCAATCAAGCATGCACACAAACTACTCATTCGAAAGGAGCAACGTTAGACTGGATTATCTCAAGAGACAAGGATACATCAATCCTCGCAATAACACCATGTGATTGGTCAGATCACCACTCTATAACATTCATGATACCTGTAGTGAAAAAGGGCAAGACCACCCAACCCTGCAAGTTCAAAAAATGGATTCGAGACACAAAAGAGGCTAATATTGAGCTATTCGTAGAAAGCTGTGAAAGAGACCTAAAGACACCTAGCAACCTGCAGAATGTAAATGAGATGACCGATCACTACATAACTTCAGTCGGGAACATAGTCAATGACACCATGCCATTAAAACTGAAAAGAGTCACGGAGAAGGTAAAAAATCCATGGTTTAATGGATCACTGAACGAAGACAGGCGCAAATTGAGAATGGCCGAAAGAAAATGGAGACAACACCCATCATCACCAGAGCTGAAAGCCCTCAGAAACATCAGAAACCAATATAACAAAAAGGTCATCAACTCCAAAAAGGAATTTATAAGATCTGAACTGGACAGTGCCAAAAACAGACTGCGGAAACTCTTTGAAATCCTAAAGCAACAATCAAATAAACTAGCCAAAACCGCTCATGAGAACTCGAAGACTCCCCTAAGCTGTGAGGAATTTTCGACATTTTTCTCGGAGAAGGCCAAATCGTTGGAAGTAGAGCTCACTAGCGCAGCGGCTAACATTCCCATCCAATCTTTGGCTACAAACGATTCCGACTCGACAACAGAGTGTAGCAAGACGAAAAACAAGGCATACTGGGACACATTCGAATTATATGACCAGGACAAGGTCGCTAGAACGCTCTCCGAAATTAAGCCTAACAACCACTATCACGACCCCTTACCCGCGAAGTGGTTAAGAGAAATCATATGGTAGTCCCAATCTGGACCGAAATAATAAACGCATCACTGTCACAAGGGATCCTCCCCGACTGTCTAAAAACAGGGCAAGTTGTTCCCATAATCAAGAAACCTACAGCGGATGCAACAGATCCGAATAACTTTCGCCCAGTAACCAACATCCCTATACTGGCCAAACTAATTGAGAAATGCGTGCAGTGCCAACTGAGACAACACATCACCAAGTTCTCCCTACTAGATGAATGCCAATCAGGATTCAGATCTGGGCATAGCACAGAAACAGCGATCCTCCATATTGTCGATGATGCGCTACAGGCCTTAGACCAAAACCAAGCATGCTTACTGATTCTCCTGGACCTGTCATCGGCATTTGACACAGTAAATCACGAAGCTTTACTGACCAGGCTGCAGGACAGGATGGGACTAGCGGGAAATGTGCTGAAATGGTTCGAGTCTTTCTTACGGAACAGAACTCCACGATTCCTGGTCAACCAATCAATTTCATCTATATGCCCTAATTCAATTGGAGTTCCACAAGGATCGACACTATCCCCTGACTTGTTTAACTTGTATGTCGAACCTCTTACAGAAATTCTCCGAAAATCACAGATATCCTATCACATGTATGCGGACGACACGCAGATATACATAAAGATCGCCTCCCTTGAAGACATTGAGCTAATGAATGAGACTCTAAACACGGCATTGCAATGGTTAACTTCCAATCATCTGAAGCTAAACGCCCACAAAACAGAGTTCCTACTAATTTCACCAACAAGGAGCCAGGCAGAAATAAAGAAATGGACCAAGCTGGTGACGGCGCTGAACTGCACCCCAACTCCAGTCAATTCAGCTAAATCGCTAGGAATCACTTTAGATGAAAACCTTGACATGAAAGCTCACATTAATTCAATGGCTAAAAGTGCCCGCTTCCACCTGAACTACTTAAGAAAATTGAAACCATTCCTCTCAGAGGCAGATCTTAAACTTGCAATCCAATCCCTAGTTATCTCTAGGATTGAATATGGCTGCACCACCCTAGCTGGCCTACCAAAAACGTCCACAGCACCTCTAAAAGCTTGCCTCAACGCAGCTGCAAGACTCATCACGTGATCAAGAAAATTTTACCATATATCCCCTCACCTGAAAGCTTTAAACTGGCTACCCGTTGAAGCCAGAATACATCTAAAGATAGCGTGTATCACCCATAAAGCGCTCCACTACAACACGCCAAGATACCTAGCCAAAAAAATAAGCTATCGGGAGGTAACAGACCAACGAGGAGTGCCAAGGAGCTGCTGCTGCGACCAGCCTTTTTCAGAAAGAAAAAAACTTATGACAGAGCGTTCTCAGGAGCCGCCCCCAGAATCTGGAACTCACTCCCTCCAAACATCAGGAAGATTCAGAACATTGGAACATTTAAGCGAGAAGGAAAGAGCTTCATGATGTGTAAATACCTTACAAAGGTTTATTGATCACGGTTACAAACAAGTGCAGCTCTACATCAGAACATTCCCGCCATCAGTAAAGGGGAGCCTCAACGGGAATAAGTTGTAGGATTTGACGATTTGAGACTGGCGTCATTACTGAGGCAGACATCACTACCTCATGTCAATGTGAATTTATATATTACCTCACATCGTAAAGCCATATAATCTTCTACCTCATACAGGTTTGCGTAAATTGATATGATGTTAGTTAACCATAACCGACCGCCTAATGCATAATGTTCATACTGAGGGATATTTATCTATACACTCCTCCCAAAGCCTTATAATTATCTACCTCATATTTGTGTAATGTGACTATCTACCTCATTTCTATGTGATGTTATCTATATGACTTTATATGTTAATTATTAACATGCTCTCTTTTTATGTGAAGCGCTCTGATACCCTTGGATCTTGTTTGCGCTATACAAAACACTATAATAAATAAATAAATAAATAAATAGAGTATCTTTCATTCTGGGCAAATATCTACAGACTATTCAGTAAACGTTTTCCTTTTGAGAATCAATGAAGGCCTATTTTATTAAGTCTTATAATAATATTCCATTGGTTTTTCTCAAATTTAGTGAATGTTTTTCTGAGACTAACTTGACCAGGAAAAAAAAGTCACACAGACATTCTAAGTAGAAGCACAGCCTGCCTCTTTGTAGTGGCACCTCTGAAATGAACAAACCACTAATGTTTTCAGACCACTAGTGGAACACAATTCAAAGTTACAGTTTTGTCCTTTTCTGCTTGTTTTTCTGCCCTCTGTTCTACCTTTTCTGCTTGTTTTTCTGCCCTCTGTTTGGCTATTCTGGTCTCTGATTTGCCTTTTTCTGCTAGTTTCTTCCCTCTTCCCAATATTTCCCTCCCTCTCGCTGTTTCCCTCCTCACGCGGTTTCTCTATTCCTGCCACCCAGCGCCCTGCCCTTCCCCTAGTACCTACTTAAGGGAGAGTCCAGCAGAACCCCATTGAACAGGTCCTCGCGCCAGCTCCCCCCGCGATGGTACTACTGCCCAGCTTGTCTGCAGTCCACTACTATCTGCTGCCCTCTGTTTGTGCCTCCCCTGCTCGTTTCTTGGTCTGTTTTTCCTTTTTCTTCCCACTATTTTGCCTTTTCTGATAATTTTTCTGCCCTCTGTTTTGCCCTCTTCTGCTCTGTTTTGCCTTTTTTGCTCGTTTTCTTGCCTTCTGTTTTTTGCCTGCTCATTTTTCTGCTCTGTTATGTCTTTTCATATCCCTCTTTTTTCTGCCCTCTGTTTTGCCTTTTTGTGCTTGTTTCTTCCCTCTTCCCACAGTTTCCTCAAGTCTTGGCTTCTGAAAGAAGACTTCGCACCCCAGCGCCCAGATACCCCTAGGGTGCTGCACCCTACAAATGCTGATTGATTAAATGAATGGTTAGCATGCCATGCATTGGTTTACTCCTGTAGGCAAGCACATGTAGGGCACTTGCAGTATGAAACACACTGGATATGTGTTAGCAGCTGCAAACGTTGGTATGCACAGTACACTACAACTTCTACACATTAATATTTAAGCTACCATCCTCTGTGTACAAAACGTCATTTGATTGGTTTAGCATTATATGTGAAACCTTTTTTTGAGAAATTTTCTCTCCTGATGTGATAGGGTGGCCCTCAAAGAAACCGGCTGGTTTCAAACAATTTAGCGCCTGTGACTGGCAGATATCTGTGACAGACCCACATTTGGTTTGTTTGTGGTGCTTGGAGAGGAACCATGCCTCCAAGACCTGTGAGGACTGCTGCACCATTCACCTGAAGGTGCTAAGGGAGCGATCCCTCAAGCTCCTTGCAGCTCAACGTCGGGTAACCCAGCGGCGCACACGGAAGCTCCTGGGACTGTTTGCAGGTCTGCACCCGGCTATCATCATCACACTTGAAGTTGTCAGGTGTGTCCTCGGATCAGTGCTATCTGGCATGCAAAGGAAAGAATTGACATCAGCGGGCTGGCGTGGTACCTAGATAAATATTGCGCACGTAATTTCAGATGCTGGAAATCACGTGCTCAGTATCTATATAGATGCCACCATGACGCGCTGATGTCACTTCTTTACTTTCCATGCAAGATAACGCTGATCTATGGAGCGCTACCCTCCTTTTTGGACTGGCCTTTTCTCGACTTTTGTCAAACCTTTCTTTGGGAAATCTTTTCATTTGATGTGATAGGATGTCCCTCAAAGAAACCGGCTGGTTTCAAACAATTTAGTGCCTTTCACAGGCCCACATGTGGTTTGTTTCTGGTGCTTGGATAGTGACCACGACTCCAAGACCTGCAAGGGCTGCTACACCATGCACCTGAGGGCGCAGAGGGAGCAATCTCTCAAGATCCTCACCACCTGATGTTGGATGACCAAGCAACGCTCAAGATCCCGGTCGAGCGGAAGATCTCAGAATGGTTTGCGGAGCCGCTTGTAGCAATCTTCGTTTCACTTGAATTTGTCAGGTAACTCCCACAAGCGAAGTCAAAGAGGTCTTCAACTTCACGCACCTGTCAAAGTATTCTGACGAGGAGCATTGGCACTCCAGGCCTTGCACTTCGACAGTGCTTGAGTCAAGGTCTCCTCTGGGCTACGCTGACTTTCTCGGACATGGAGCGACCCCTGCTCATCATAATTTTATGAGGCTATGCACCTCATATTTGGGTGGCTTGGACCCCATGGGCTCGCGAGGGGCTCCCACTTGATTCACACCAGCAGGTTTGCCCTTAATGCCCGCCCAGGGCTCCATTGATCCCGTGTTGGAGCCGGAGCAGAGCCGCTGGTGAGACCAAGACATTCCTCAGCACCTGCTCCAGTGATGATGCTGCAGATTCCCCATAGCAGCATCATCCCCATCATCTATCCCGACTCCGACACCGAGCCAGGCAGGGATCTGGTACTGACTGGGACCAACCTCTCCATATTGGAGCTAGTGCCTTTTGCCTTTAACAGGCCTTCAGAGGGAGACAAGAGGGTGAGACGTCTGAGGACCTCTAGATGAGACTGAGAACAAGTGCCACGAAGAATTGTCGGAACCAGTGGGTAAGACACCTCACCGGACACTGGCTTGGTCTCTCATTATACTGTGGCTATGGAGAAGGGAGCCTTTTTCTCTATGGTGGTGTGCAGGGTGACTGAGGTCTTGGACCTTCAGTTGCCCTGACTGGCAATCAAGACAAACACTTTGACAGAGGTGCTTCAGCTGGAAAGTCGTACCTTCCGAACCCTTACTCCCTTTTAATAAAACCCTTACCGACGTTGTACTTGGAGCCTGGTCTGAGTCCTGCACCGGGGTTCCTGTGCATAGGACAGTGGCCACTGCTATCAACCTGCTCCTCGAGACCCCAGTTTCCTTACCCAGTTCCCCACCTCGGAGAGCTCGGTGATCCAAGCCTCCACCTCTAGACAACCCTGGCACATTGCCTTCCAGTCCACCGGATAGGGATTCCAAGAGGGTGGATACCTTTGGCAAGAAGATGTTCCCTTCCGCCAGCCTTGCACTGCAGTCGGTTAATACTCTGTGCTTTTTGGGGCGATATTTCCAGAGGATCTGGGATTCGGTTGTACAAGTGCTGCCTAGTGTCTCAGAGGAGGCCTGAGCCCTACTCTCCCAAGTTATGGCTTACACGAGAGAAACAGCAAAATTCACCACACAAAAGGTTATTTATTTGCCATTTCAGCATTTTCTGCAGTTGCTGGACCAAGCTTCTTTATTCAAGTCACCTGTTGTGTCTAGGTTTAAAAAAAGGTTTGCAAAACGTCTCCCACCCCCATGCTTTTCATCATGCCCCAGTAGGACATACTACTTGCCCAGGCATTTATTAATGTGTGGGCCCTTTGAGCCTCTGCCCAATTGCCCTTCAGTTATTGACCATCAAGACTGCTTTTCTAGTGCCCATACCATCAGCAAGGAACGTCAGCGAATTGCAGGGATTCTCTGCACACCCTCCCTACACCATCTTCTATCCGGACAAGCTGGTACTCCGGACAAATGCCTCCTTCCTTCTAAAGGTTGTGACTACTTTCAATGTAGGCCAAAACATCACCCTGCCTACCTTCTTTGTCCTGCCTGATCCCTTCAAAGGGGAGGAGAGACTCCACCGCCTGGACCCATAAAGAGAGTTGCCATTCTACCTTGAGTGTAGAAGTACCAGGAGGATTATCAGATTTCCGTGCGGTACGTAGGGACTATAAAAGGGAAGGCTGTACAGAAATGGACCATCTCAATTTAGATAGTACTCTGTATCAAGAAGATCTGCTATGCATCTCTGCCCACATTTACCAAACACGTCTGCCTTGACATTCAGGTCCATTGGGATGGGCACTTCGAGTTTTTGGTCCTGCAGAACTTTCTGGTTTAAATTGGCCTTGCAAGTCTACCTCCAGGGAGGCATTGCTTGTGTATCTATTCTAAAGTAAGCAATCTGTTGCTAGAAGATTCTATCAGATGAACAAGTTACTTATCTTCTGTAACGCCTTATCTGGTAGAGACTTTGTCTAGCTGCAGATTCCTTACTGGCCCTACCACCCACCTCGCTTTATGAGCTGATTAAAGGTGAAAGGGTCACCCTTCAAAGGGCCTTAAATTTCACACCAGTTGCCAGTCGTCATCGTGGCGCCGTGCTCCATGCATTAAAAGTCGCAAAAATTACTGACCTTGTGCCAGGGTGGCATCTATATAGATACCCCACACATCATTTTCAGCTTGGATTATACACAGCCGAATTACACCAACCTACCGGCATGCAGGGGTACTTCTCGAAATTTCTGGATACAGTCTGACGCCTGGTGGATATTTTAAGGTAAGGAACCTGTAGCCAGATAGTCTCTATCAGATATGAGGTGAGGAAAAGTAAGTACATTTTTCTTTTTGATTTTCACTGCAGTGTCCTCACAATGTTTCATAAGTGATCTTCTGAAGCAAATGAAGGTGGGTCAGCTCTTTGTAAGACTGAACTGCTACTCTGCCTGCAGTCTATCGTGCTTCAATTTACTCATTTCAGGACACTTTGCACACTGACAGCTTCAAAATATTTCCTACACTTTCAGCATAAAGCATGCTCAACAGAACAGAGGGCTCAACGTGCTTTAACGAGTAATAGCTATGAAACACAGTGGGCATTCATGAGGGGGCTGGTGTGTGGTGGCCAGTGTCTGTTGGCCATCATTGCAGGTCCCCACATTATGAATGTGTCTATATGGTTGGGCTACATTAGAGAGTGCCCAATACACATTAGATTTACCTAATTAATCAGTCAATCAGGGGTTTATAAAGTGCTGCTACTGACCCGTGAAGGTCTTAGTTACCTGTTGCCATTTTGATTTGTGATACAATATTTGGAACTGACCACAAACCCTCTGAGGGTTCCCACTCTTGCCTCCTTAAGAAGAAGGCACCTCTGCCTTACCAGTCACATCACCTCTGAAATAGTCAGGGATATGCATTGTTATATTCTATTTGTAGGTTTTGTTGTGCAGGCCCATATCTCCAACAGGCTAAAGTGAGCTTTCTACTTTTTATTTGAGCATCACAGAAGTGGCTTAAACATGTTTTAATTTCAAACTTATATTTACCAGCTGAGTCTTCAGAACTGGATCTTTTCAAGATCTCCTTTGCATATTATTCATCTTCGAGCTGGCAATCAGAGCAGCTTAAAACATTTTAACAACTGAACCGCACAATATGGTCGCTTTTCAATATCTACCACTGAGTGGATGTGGCTTAAGCTCTCTCCCAGACTCAACTCATGATTCTTTGGCAACTCATTGAGTATGGGTGTATCTGCAGTTGTGCTTTTGAAGTGTTCAATTCATCTCCTTAAATAACATTTGTGTATGTTTTAATGCTTAGAAAGTTAGTTACATATGTTTGTTAGAACTAAGACACAACTCTGAGCACGTTATCTAAAAACCAGCAGTAATGAAGTAATGATTAGTCAATTTCTGAAGGTATTTTCCCTCTCTTCTTGGGACTGGGGCACTCCCACAGCCTTTCTGAAACATACATAGTTGGTCTTCTCTCTCCACATCTTTTGTAGAAAATACTGATTCAGAATAAATTCTAAAACTACTGCACAGTTTGCTTAGGCTAAGTCACAGTTCTTCTCTGCCTAATGTGTGTATTTTGTTTGCTTGATCCCTTCTTACGTTGAAAAATGCTTCAGTCACAGTGTATTCAGGAGTATGGATTCCACTTGTAATAAAGGTCCTCATGAGTTTACCGTCCATGCATCCTATGACCCAAAATCGTTCTCCGTGTCTTTAGGTTTGCATAATTGGGTTCTCTGAGCTTGATGCTCTAAAACTGAGATGTGGTTGTACCTTTTGCCATAAAATACTTGCTCTTGAGAGGCTGTGTGCCTGCGTAGTGCATCCTCTTAATTTTAGAACTTTGTTCTAAAGAGTTTTAAGGGCCTGTCTAAAGAGGGCCATAATTCAGGAGTTTGGTCCTATGCAAATTGCTACTTGGTGAATAGTCATTCTCCCCTCTGTGCAGTTTCTCTGTTTTATAATTCATGGCATTGTGATTTTTTTTTTTACTGTAGGAGTGGCATTTGAGCAAGGAAAAATTCTTCCAACGCCAGAAACAGTTCCATTTCGATTAACCAGGGATATTGTAGATGGAATGGGCATTACCGGCGTTGAGGGTGTTTTTAGAAGGTAAGGTACATTTAAAAATGCTTTTATTGTATTAATTCTATTTTGTGGCTTTGTAATGCCTGATCTATTGTCTAGTGATAGACACAATTTGTCATGAAAACTAGAATGTTGCTGATCGTTCTTTATCAGCAGAATGTATTGTAGTGAATAGCTCAAACCTGGGGACACAGTGTGTATGAATGAGATCAGACATGAAAGGCTAAGATATGGAGAGATTAAGCTAGCTAAGCTCTGCTGCCCAGTCTCCAGGTAAAGGGAAGGGTGAGCTCAGATGATCCTGCAATTTACTGAGATGTTATGCCAGAAGCAATTGGCATACCTTAAAGGTAATCAACAACGAGTGAATTTTAGAGTCTTCATCTAGAGAAGCATAATCTAGATTGGCTGTTGACTGGGAGCTCGCCCCAGGCTGTCATCTCCCATCTCCAGACTACAGCAAACCTTCTGCACTCACTGGGGTTCACTATCAATGAGCTAAGGTAAAACCTGACTCCCTCTCAGATGCTTCTTTTCATCGGAGCTGTTCTGCACATAGTGCTGTTTTGGGCCTATCCTCCCGAGCGGGTAGTTCAGGATATTAAGGCTATGATGCCAATGTTTCAGCCTTTAGTCTGAATTGCTTAGACTGACTCTTAGGTTGTTGGACCTCATGGCCTCCTGCATCTTGTTTGTGGCACATGCTTGTTGGCATATGTGGGCTCTGCAGTTGGACAGCATCCCGGGAATCTCTCGAACATGGTCCAAATCTCCAAGGGAACTGCAAAGAACCTGCAGTGGTGGCTTATGAACCACAATTGGGTCAGCAGCAGACCTCTCTCCCTTCCCCCAACCAGATCCGATAGTGGTGACAGATGCATCACCCCTGGGATAGGGTTGCTACCTGGGAGAGCACTGCCAGAGCACTCTCTGGCAGATCTGGACTTCGCATCAACCTGTTGATCTCAGAGCAATCTGATTGGCATTGAAAGCCTTTCTGCTCTTCAACCAGGGAAGGCTAGTGCAAGTGTTCACAGATAACACTACCGCCATGTGGTACTGCAACACGGAGTGGGGTCGTGGACCCTGTATCAAGAGGCTTTGCGTCTCTGGACTTGGCTGGAACAGCAGGGCATTACCCTGGTGGTTCAGCATCTGGCTTGTTCTTTGAACGACAGAGCAGAAGAACTCAGCTGAAGGTGCCTAGCGGATCACAAGTGGCGTCTACAACAGAATTTGGTGCAAGGAATCTTTCATCTGTGGGGAGAGTCCTGGTTAGATCTGTTGCCTCGACAGAGAACATGCAATATCTGAAAGAAACAGGTTAGTGTTAAATTTCTTACCTTAGAATATCCCCAAGCGTCAGACTGGATCCAGAAAGTTTTAGTCAGCAGTTCCCCTGCTCGTCGGTAGGCGTCGGCGGCGGCTCCGCGTCCGTCGTCGGCGTTGTGATCACCGGGATGACATCGTCAGAGTACTTAGACGCTGCCCTCGCGCGCGGACATCAGTTCTTTTTTTTTCCGCGCCAGCAAGCGCAGATCCGGGAAGAGCAGTACTTCTATTCATTTTTTTACTAACTTTTTTGATCTGTTTTGGATCTTTTTTCGAGTCGACTTCGACTCCTGGTGCCGTAGGGATGCCTGGCTTCAAGCCGTGCGATGCCTGTCACCGCCTGATGTCGGTGACCGACCCCCAACCATCGGTGTCTCTACTGCCTCGGGGCTGACCATGACGACAAGTCGTGCCCCAACTGCCGGGCCTTGACCTCGAAAGCTAGGCGGGAGCGTTCCCGTAAGCTTTTTGAGATCCGGCAGTCAGCTCCGTGCGGCTCTAGGTCCCGGTCGAGGAGGCAGTCGAGGGACCGGTCGCGGAGCCGCAGTAGTCCTCGCTCGTCGAGCCATCACCACTCGTCAGGCTCCAAGTCCTCCTGTAAGTCGAGGCACTCTAAAAAGAAGTCGTAGAAACAACATCGCTCCTCCGACTCCCCTCACGCGACACGACTGAGGGTTCGGGCGGCACCGGTCGAGCAGCTCCGCCGGAGCCGTGGGCGTCACATCCGGCCCCATACCCTCCGGTCCCTGGGCTGCATGCGACGCTGGAGGGGATATGTGATTTCCTCATGGCCATGAGGACTCACTTCCCTCCGTTGAGGCCTGTCAGCGCGCCTTCGTGCCCGCGGATCCGACCAGGGGCTTTGTCGGGCCGGCGGCTTTGTCCCCGGCGCCGTCTGGTACTTCAGCTCCGGCGCCATCTTCGACTTTCGGTCCCGACGCCGCAGGACCCCAAGGGATCTAGGCCTGGATCCTGGTTGGCGCCAGTTGACCTCACGACTCCTCCGCTGGCGCCGACCCTGATGATGTCGCTCCCGGCGCTATCTTCGGACGCCGTCCCCAGTTTCAGCCCCGGTCCAGCGTCGGAACGGCGCCGCTCTGCGCCGTCTCCGGCCTCGGTAGGTGAGCAATTCCCATATGACCCGGCTCTGTCATTCCTGCCTGTTAATCAGGACACGGATGAAGGGGAGGACTGTGAGGGGTCTGAGGACCCTCTGGCACAGCAGTGCCAGTTGAGTCAGGACTGGGCAGATGAGTTGGGGGATGCCAGTGGTCTGGACACATCGCCTGACATTGGATTCATCTCTCCTCCCTCCATGGCTACGGAGGAGGGTGCCACTTATGGTGTGGTGTTGCGCAGGGGAGCCAAGGCCTTGGCTCTTGAGCTCCCTGCTGCAGCCGTGAGGACTATTCTTCTCACGAGGTGCTTCAGCCGCCAGTAAGCTCTTCGGAGCCTCTGCTGCCATTTAATGAAGCCCTCACAGATGGGCACTTGGTCCAAGCCCTCCACAGTGCCCCCTGTGGATAGGAATGTGGCCCGACGCCACCGCCCTGCTCCGGGCGACCCCCACTTTTTGTCCGTTCACCCCACCCCTGAGAGCCTGGTGATCCTGGCCTCTACATCCCAAACCGCGTTCCCGACTGCTCCTCCAGAATGGGAATCCAAAAGGTTTGATCAGTTTGGGAAGAAACTGTTCTCCTCATTGAGTTTGGGGTTGCGGTCTATCAACACCGCTTGCCTTTTGGGCCGTTACACCCACTCTTTGTGGGACACGGTTGCGGACGTGCTGCCCTAGTGTCCGGAGAAGGCCCAGGCACGGCTCGCCCAGGCACTTGCCGAGGGGCGGGATGCAGCACGCTACTCCATCAGATGTGGACTTGATACCACAGACTCGGTGGGCAGAGCGATTTCCACGACGGTGGCGATCCGTCGCCACGCCTGGGTGAGGTCCGACAATTTTTCAGGGGATGTCCAGGCCACGCTCATGGACATGCCCTTTGATGGCCGTCGCCTTTTTGGCGACAAAGCAGAAAGTGCGCTTGAGCGTTTCAAGGACTCCAGGGCTATGGCCAAGTCCTTGGGCTTGTCGGGCCAGCGCCAGCAGACTTCTGCTTTTTGCCCCTTTCGTGGCCAAGGAAGGGGGCCCCGCACATTCGTACAGCCACAGGTCACAGAACCTACCTCAACGCGGACGTGGTAATCGCCGTGACCGTGCCACGGGACAATGGCAAGGTCAGTCCAAATCCAGTCCCCTTGGCCCTCTTGGCCAAGGGGGCCATCAAGAGCGTTCCTGGGCCTGAAGTAGGACGTGGTTTCTACTCCCACTACTTTCTGGTACCCAAGAAGGGCAAAGGAGGCCTACGCCCTATTTTGGACCTTGGGAGATGCTGACTTTAGCTCAGTTCCTGGCTGCCCTTGACCCTGGAGACTGAATGGTAGCGTTGGACTTGCAGGACGCATATTTCCACATCCCCTTCCTGACGGCCCACCGGCGCTACCTGCACTTTCATTTTACCATGCTCCCCTTCGGCCTCACCAGTGCCCCTCGGGTGTTCACGAAAGTGATGGCGATGGGCGCTCCTTATCTGCGCAGATCAGGGGTCTTAGTCTTCCCTATCTCGACGACTGACAGTCGTCTCCCACCTCCAGACTATGGCCTACCTCCTGCAGTCGCTGGGGTTCTCCATCAACGTGCCGAAGTCGCACCTGTGCCCCTCTCAGAAGCTCCTTTTCATCGGAGTGGTTCTGGACTCGGCGCAGTTTCGGGTTTATCCTCCCGAACAGCGGGTTCGGGATATTTAGGCTCCGATTTCGATCTTTCAGCCTTTATCCCCAGTTTCGGTTAGGTTGACGCTGCGGCTCCTGGGGCTGATGGCCTCCTGCATCCTTCTGGTGCATCACACCAGGTGGCGGATGCAGTGGGACCTGAAGTTTCAGTGTGCACAGCATCAGGGCAACCTGTCCTACCATAGCTTCATTGTATACCTTAGCAAAGCATTACCCCTTGATGCAGAGATGCGCAGGGATGGATACTTTGCTTGATCCATCTTGCAGCATTTCCTTGTCTACGTCATCTATCAGCCCTCCTGGGGAGTAGGGTATTGCTGTAGAGTATGTTCTAGAGGTGAGGTATCTGCAAGTAGAAGTATCCATCAGAAGAAAAAGTTACTTACCTGCAGTAATGATCTTTCTGGTGGTTACTCTATCTACCTGCAGATTCCCCACTGACCCACCTTCCTTCCCGTTTTATGGATGACCATTAGGGGCAGTTAATAAGATCCTATCTCTAATTGTTCATTGGTATTGCAATTTATAGTTTGTCAGTATACCTTCTCTCCTCAAAGGCTTGAAAAGAACGGAGGGAAACTGACGTTGATACAAAGGGGGCAGGCTTTTTATGAAGTCAATGGCACTCCCTGACCTCACTTCTACTGGCGACTTTGTTGCTTTGATGTTTAGTCTAACTTCTGGGGATTGTTCTACAGATGAGGAATCTGCAGGTAAATAGAGATTCTACCAGAAAGATTGCTACTGTAGATAAGTAACGTTTTTTACTTAATCATTGGATGGGGAAACATTTCCACTGCTAATTTGATATGACCAGAAATATAAATTTCCCATATACTCATTTTTTTCTAGTTAGAAATTTTACAAACTGTTTAATATTGGAATTCCTCTATAGAGATACATACAGGGAATCCACAAACAAAGTATTCACAAAACCAATTAAGTACTAAGGATGCATCAAACTGTTCTTTTAACTTATTATTATTTCATTTTATATTCCTGGGGTCGAGAGCATCCACTATGTTAATGAAATGGTAAAGTCTCTCTGAACGGTGACCTCAGAAATCGTATTTATTTCAGGCCTAGAGAATTAGCCCGGATCTACAAGTGTTCATTAATATTTGTCAAGCACCTACCTTTCACTCTTCACACTACTAAAACCTAATTTATTTTACATGAAGGCATGTTATTGAACTTTGATCATATTTGTTATCTTCTCAGTGGGGACAGTATCTTTCTCCATTCCCATCTACTTATTTCAGGATGTATGAGTATTTGTTTTATGTAGAGGAAGTAGATGTCACTAGAATATGACCCGTTTGGATTATCAGCAGTATTGAGCTCACTTAATACAGTTAAAGATCATTATATTTTATCATGAAGAAATAACATTTTATTTTCCAGTATGAAGATGTTTTGAATAAAGATTACTAATGTTGCAACTTGAAACACTTATAATGATATTGTATGTGTCATCCTAGCATGTAACATAATTTTTTTGCTTTAAACTAGACTGGTAAGTTAAGGTTTATCTGCTTTAGTGAGGTAGAAAGTATACTTATTGTTTTTGCAGTACTGTAAACCTCATTATTTGTTTTGTACTTTAGGTGTTGTGAAAAAACTATGGAAGTTATGAGAAATTCTCAAGAAGCTTTGCTCACAATTGTTGAGGTAAATATCAGTTTGTATGTCATAAATAAAACAAAGGGGCTCTGCTCAGTTTTCAGATCACAACACAAATTGCAGAGCTGAAATATTGCAGTTTGAAGGAAATTCAGTAATGATTATGTTCTAGCAGTTTGAGCCTGTGATTTTCTCATGACCCATCTGGCCATACAGAATTGAGCCTTGGAGTGGTGCACTATATTCTTTTTGAGCAGGTTTGTATGACTTCTACATATCTGTGACCATGAGAGAGGGTATTGGGAAAGGAATTTATTTCTGTGTAAATCTCTGAATCAGGTCTGAAAGTTGTAACGCTTTATCATCCTGAATAATCTAGCTTTCATCTGTTTTTCAGTTTGCAGGGCTCAGCAGTCAACTACAGTTTTTTCTCGATTTGTAAATAAATAAATACATCCTCCACAAGGAGTTTAATGTAATGCTTTTTTGCATGTGCTGTGGTTTACTGATTGTACTGCCCTTATCTACTCAGGAGAGATATGTTATGATCACAGCTTTGTCACCTGGCTGAATGATGTGATCCAGGCAAGTTACCCTATTCTGTAGTGCCTTAGTTCCCAAATTGTGACCACTTATGAACGCAAGATTAACACAGATCTAATTTAACTGACAGAACAGATATTGCAGATAGATTGTAAGTGTCCATTTCTACTAGCACTGATTAAAAAAAATTCATGGATATGCTCAGTACTGTGTTCCTATATATATATATATATATATATATATATATATATATATATATAATTTGTTGTTTAATTTTTGAATAAACGTTATTTGATTTTTGTTTGTATGGAAAAGACCTGGACCAATCCCTCTGCACCCTGCTGTCCCTCTTCCCCTTCCTGACATTTTAGCATATCCCACACTGACCAATATTGTTCTACTGACTCCTTCTTCTTCTTTCTATTTGTCCTCTGCTCTCTCCACACTTAAACATGTATGGTAGCGTCTCCTTCACCAGTCTGATCACCTTCTAGTCTCCACTTATCATCCTTATAGCTCAGTGTTCCTCTGCCATAGGTTCATGATCCCCTGCAAAGCCACTTCTGAGGGACCAGAGGTTATGAAACCTTAATCTTTGGACCTCCACTGAGGAGCCTGCGATTGTCACTAAGTGATAAGAACTGAGAAAAATCTAGGACATCTGACCATCAGAATGAAGGAGCGGGAAAAGTTGAATAAGACATATTCAGGATGCTGAATTGTGTAGGAGAGACAGGCAGGAGCAACACCTCATAATTTTTTAGAGAAAAAGAGTTTTCTCCATCCCATTACCAATGTTGAGCAGGTTTCTCCAGTTGTATAATATATGGTGTAAAGGGTGTTCCGGAGTGTACAGTCTTCAGTATTAAGGAGCTTACTACCAAAACCTTGGAATTTGGATAGGTGTGTAGCCATTAAGTTCAGCAATGTTAACCTTAGGTGTCTGGTGTGTAATGCCTTGGGCTGGTGTGATTTTTTTGGTAACTGTATTTTTATTGCAGCATTAGAAAATACACAAACAAGTGTACCAGCTGCCTTGCCAGTTACAAACATTCTACAAACGTCATGAAGTAAGCATCACACAGCCGTTTAGCCCACATCCCGGAGGTCGGGCGGCGATAGTTATAAAATGCGAGGTACAGACCTTCAACTATGAAACAAGGACAGCATCTCGGCAGGATGATCTAGTTTCCGCTTTTATTTGGAAACCAACCTTCCCCCCCCAATCCCAACAAAACCCAATCCTATAAAGGATCCCCTTTTATCCCACCCGCACCCTCCCTCCGAATCGCTACTGGCGTGGGCTCGGTATTGTAAAAACGACTACTAAAAGTAAGGGGAACCTGTAGGATCCATACTCTTCCATCGCATGCCGCATCCTGCACCTGAAAATACTTCCGTATCCTCCCCGGAGTAAGGTAGGCCCTGTGCACTATAAAAAAGTGTACTTGCTGAAATCTAGCATTTCTGCACCCCTTCCATGTCCGTCGTAGAATATGACCCCACACCGTGTCTGGGATGGGCCTCCCCACCCTCGCTTCCCATTTTTGTTTGAGGGCTGTTAGCGGTTCCAGACCCTCATGTAGCATTCGCGAGTGTAGACAGGTGACTGCTTTAAACGTGCCTGCCGCCATCACCACATACTGGCACGCCATAGTAGTTGTGGGTTCGGAGCGCCCACTCCTCCAATGCTTCCGTATCGCAGTGACTACCGCCATGTGCAAAAGGAAATGCCCATCAGGGATACCAAATTGGTCTTGCAACGCCCGAAAGTGCAACAGCTCGCCATCAGCATAGAGGTCACCAATCATCTGGAGCCCCATCTCTTCCCGCTTCATGAGCGGGGACCAGTCCCCCCGTGCAGTAGTGCTGTCAGCATACCCAGCAGTATTTCGGGTGCGTAAGGGTGCGCTACTCCCGCCCTCCTCTGGCTTTTGTTCCAGCACAACCGCAGGGTCCTTTCTTCCATGGTCAAGTCCCGCATCTCAAGCCTCTGCTGCAAGACGATGTACGAGAGAACATGTCTCTGTATCCCCTTCCCCCGTACCTCGTCCGGGCCCCTAAATTCTCGTGCGACATTCTGAGTAAGGATCTGCAGTTGCGCCGCAAGATAATAAAGCTCGAAGCTTGGGACCGCCATTCCCCCTTCCTGTTTCGGCCTCAGCAGCATGGTTAATGCTACATGTCGCCTCCCGTGACCCCATAGAAAATCAATGGTTAGCGTACGCAATTCACGGAAAAACCGTGGGGGTATCCACATTGGAAGCGTACGGAAGTAATATAGCAGGCGGGGCAGAGCCACCATTTTAAGCAGCGCCACTCTCCCCACCACCGATCGGGGTAGAGTCTCCCAAAAAGACATACAGCCTCTCAGAGCCCTTATACAGCGCCCTACATTGTCTGAACTGGAGTGGCAGAGTGGGCAAAAGAACGGTGATGGATTCAACCCAGATCTTTTGACTGGGTGTGAGTGTTTGATTGATTCAGATGCTCCGTCCATCACCACCCCCTTTTGTACTACATTTCCCTCCAACATACTATCAGCGTTGTGATAGATCCGAACTCCCAGGTAAGTGAAGCACGACCGTTTCCCAGATCAGATTAGTTGCGGTTGGGGCATATCTTTCCGGAGAGGGAAAATGCAAGTCTTCGTCCAATTAACTCTAAGGCCCGACAGCGTCCCAAATTCCGATAGCATGCCCATCGCCCCTTGCAGTGCCATTGAAGCGTCCTCCAAAAACAGCAGCAGATCATCCGCATACAATGAGATGTAATGCGGAGTTCCTCCATATTCAAGACCACTATACGCCCTCCCACTCCTAGCAGTGACCGCCAGTGGTTCAATAGCCAGTGCAAACAGCAGGGGCGATAGGGAACACCCCTGCCTCGTTCCTCTTTGCACGGGGTACTCTGAAGATATTGTGGAACCCAGCCGCACCCTGGCAGTCGCCAACGAGTACAGGACCTTCGTCCATTGTCGAAATTGTTCGCCCAGCCCGAATTTCTCCAGCACCCTATCTAGGTATTCCCACTCCAGGCTATCGAACGCCTTTTCTATGTCTACTGACAGCACGGCAGACATCATGCCCTCCTCTAGCTCGCTCCCTAACACTCGTATAAGACGGCGGATATTGGACGAGGTATTCCTTGTAGAAATGAACCCTGCTTGATCTTCGTGGACCAGAGTGGTCATGTGGGGCAGCAGCCTTGTGGCCAATATGCGACTCAATATCTTATAGTATAATATCTCCAAAACGGCGCAAGAGGGATTCTAATCCCAGAAGTCACGCTACTTCCAGTGGAGGACGCAAGAGGAAGCGATCACCTGCTGAAGGGGCTGAATCTCAGCCCCCTTCGCCTAAGGGGTCACCGGGCTCGGTGTACTCAGAGGTGTACACGCCATCTCGGCCTCGGTCGCCGACTCCCCCTCCTGTTCCAAAAGAGGATCCTCCACCCAAACCTCCACTTCCTTCAGGCGACCCACCACCACCTCCGGTCCCTCCGCATGGGCCCGCCCCGCAGCCGAAGGTTCCTCCGCCGAGGTCCACTTCGCTGCCGTCTCTGCCTGTACCTCCTAAGGGGACCCCAAAACCGAAACCCCGAGAGGAGCCAAGGAAGACCCCGCCGCGGAAACCGGTGGAGCGGCCACGGGCTGGCAGGTCTCGCTCTCGCTCTGGGAGAAGGGAGGGATCGCGACACAGATCGTCCACGAGGTAGAGACGCCGCCATAGGAGGCGCGAATCTCGCTCCCACACAAGGTCCTCTGGTACCAGGGACTATTCCCCTACCTTGTCGGAGTCACCGGACACGAGGGTGTCCCCGATTGATGACCTGGTGGCGTTCCATGACGTCCTTTTAAGGGGCGCTGCGAAGTTGGGCATATCCCTGACGGTGCCTACTCCAAAAACTTCAGTCATTTTTGAGACATTGCATCAAAAACACCTGTCTCGTCCTCTCCTGCCTCTGGTCCCGGGCCTGAAGGAACCGGCCATGGCCCTTTTTCTCACCCCTGCGGTGACGAAGGCGGCTCCATCGAGGTTGCTGAAAAAGTACCGGGCTCCCGATTCGGATCCGGCCTTTCTGAGGAACCCCCTACTGACTCTGTAATTGTGACGGCAGCCCGCAAGCAACATGCCACCACCCCGTCATCCACGGTTCCCCCGGATAAGGAGTCCAGGTGGATGGACTCGGCGGGGAGAAAAGTCTGTGGAACTTCCGCTACCTCCATGAAAGCTGCGAGTGCCACGGCGCTGTTGGGCCGATACGACCGCGCCCTCTGGGACTCCCTCGAGCGATTTGCAGAGCACTTACCTCGGGAGAAGCGTGAGGACTTCCTGGAAGTGCTGAATGAAGGGATGCTGGTGGCGAACCAGATTATCAGCGCTGCAGCGGACTCTTCCCTGTTGGCTGCTCACGGATTTTGCCATGGAGTCAACCAACGACGCCACGCATGGCTCCGGCTTACGTCCCTGAAACCAGACGCACAGCAGAGGGTGGCCAACCTACCATTCTCCGGCGAGACCCTCTTCGGGAAGCATGCGGACGATGAGATGGCCCGCATGAAAGCGGAGGCCGAGACGCTCACGGCTGTGGGCCTGGAGAAGCCTAAAGAGACCAAGAAGACGTACCGCCCTTTCCAACGGCGGTTCGGTGGGCAAGGCCGAGGACGGGGCCAGGCTTCGGGACAATCGCAACATCAACAACAGTTCCGTAAGCCGTTCCAGAAGCGCCAGAAGGGCAGAGGAGGCCAGCAGTCGGCTCCGGCGCCCAAGGGCCAGGCTGGGTCTAGGCCCTAGGAACCTACTTCCCCCAGATCTGTTACCCACTCCGGTAGGGGGAAGCATTCAATTTTTTCTGGCAGAGTGGAGAAAAATTACTCAGGACAAGTGGGTGCTGAATATTGTTTGCAATGGATACAGTCTTCGGTTCACCAGCCCTCCTCCAGCAATTCCACCGGTCAGCTCGCAGTTTCAGCTGCGCGAGCTTCAGGCGGAAGCGAATATCCTGTTGAGGAAAAGGGCGATAGAAGACGTACCTCTGTCTCAGAGAGGAAGAGGTCTGTACTCCCAGTTCTTTCTGGTTCGCAAGAAGGACAAGAACGAGTTCAGGCCCATTCTGGACTTGCGGCAGGCAAACAAATGGATTCGCAGGGAAAAGTTTTGCATGCTGTCGTTGCATCAGATTTATCCTCAGCTGCAACAGGGAGACTGGCTATGTGCTATAGACCTACAGGGTGCTTACTTCCATGTGCCCATTGCACACAAACACAGGAAGTTCCTGCGGTTCCAAGTCGGCACCAATCACTATCAATACACAGTACTCCCATTCGGACTGAAGTCTGCGCCGAGAACATTCTCGAAGTGCATGGCGGTGGTAGCAGCACGCCTGAGGAAGAACAAGGTGTTCGTCTACCCGTACCTGGACGATTGGTTGATCAAGGCATCCTCCTTCTCGGAAGCGCGAGCACACTTCCAGAAGACGTGCGTTCTCTTGAACAAGCTGGGGCTGCACATCAACATGGCAAAGTCTGTCCCGACTCCGGTCCAATGCATACAGTACTTGGGAGCCTCCATCAATACGCTGTCAGCAAGCGTGTCTCCTTCGGAAGAGCGACGATTATCTCTCCTTCGGAAGGCCCAGGCTCTTATGACAACTCCATCTACAACAGTGAGGACGGTGTCTCGATGGCCTCTTGTATCTTCCTGATGCCACACGCACGGCTGCACATGAGACCGCTGCAGGAGTGCTTGGAGGACCAGTGGGATCAGAGGAAAGGATCTTGGGACGACAAGATTCGACTGTCGCTGCATGCTCTTCAGTCTCTGAAGTGGTGGTGTTCGGCGGGGAATCTCCTCAGAGGGGTTCCCTTTCACAAGGACATTCCCACGCAGACTGTCGTGACGGATGCTTCTCTCCTGGGATGGGGAGCGTACTCCGGGACTCTGCAGATTCAAGGGACGTGGTCGCCGCTGGAGGCCACGTATCACATCAATTTCCTGGAACTCAGAGCTGTTCACTTGGCACTGAAGGCCTTCCTTCCGTCCTTCCAGACCAACTCTCTGCTTGTACAGACGGACAATACTACCACGATGTACTACCTCAACAAGCAGGGGGGCTCAAGATCACGCACTCTGTCACAGGAGGCGCAGGCGATCTGGCACTGGCTCCTAGCCAGAGGATTGACGATAACGGCTACCCATCTGCCAGGTGTGCAGAATGTTCAGGCAGACGCACTGAGCAGGCTGGTTCAGGAAAACTACGAATGGGTCATAAACGACGAAGTACTAGGAGAAGTCTTCGCACGGTGGGGAACTCCAGACGTAGATTTGTTCGCCACCGCCGAAAACAGCAAGTGCAGAGACTTCGCCTCCAGGTACTTCCAGCGGGGGATGCTGGGGAATGCGTTATGGATAGACTGGACGAACAGCTTTCTGTACGCCTTTCCTCCCATTCCCCTGATTCCGGCGGTGCTCATCAAGCTGGCCCGGTCCAGGGCTCGGATGATACTCATCGCCCTGGAGTGGCCCAGGCAGTGGTGGTTCACGGACCTGCTTCACCGGTCTCTCCTCCCTCACATTCGGTTGCCGTGCAGGCCGGACCTTCTCACATAGTTCGAGGGACGGATGTTACACCCCAACCTCTCGTCTTTGAGTTTGGCGGCATGGCTCCTGAGATAGTGCAATATGGCCATCTGAATCTGCCCGATGATTGCATGGACATACTGAAGGAGTCTAAGAGACCTTCCACTCGGACTTCATATGCTTACAAGTGGAAGAGGTTTTGTATCTGGTGCCAGTCTAAGAACCATGATCCTACGACCTGTAAGGAAGATGTCATCCTTCCTTACCTTTTACATTTGGCGCAGTCTGGCCTTAATGTGCATTCCATTAAGGTTCATCTTGCTGCATTGACTGCCTACAGGAAATGCCCTTCACAGACTTCCTTTTTCCAGATCCCTGTGATCAAAATTTTCTGGAAGGATTGAAGAAAGTATTCCCTCCTGTCAGGCTTCCCTCGCCTTCATGGGAATTGAATGTGGTGCTGTCCAGATTGATGAAGGAGCCTTTTGAACCTATTCATAGGGCTTCGTTGCAGCACCTGTCCTGAAAGGCGGCGTTCCTCGTGGCCATTACATCGGCCCGCAGGGTGAGTGAAATTTAGGCGTTGTGTTGTAATGAACCTTATACTGTATTTCATGCTGCTAAGGTTGTTATGCGTACTCACCCTAAATTTCTTCCCAAGGTTATTTCTGATTTTCATGTCAACCAGACTATAACTTTGCCTACGTTTTTTCAGAACCCTTCATCCCCAGCGGAGAGGTCTCTCCATTCCCTGGATGTTAGGAGGGTGTTGAAATTTTATCTGGATAAAACCAAAGATATTCGTAGGTCTGACCAGTTGTTCATCAATTATGGATCGGTCAGGACGGGTCTTGCGACCTCTAAGCAGTCCATCTCTAGGTGGAGTGTGTCCTGCATACAATTATGTTACCAAAAGGCTAATAAGACCTTAGGAGGTAAGCCTAAGGCTCATTCCACCAGGGGCAAAGCTGCCACGACGGCTCTGCTCCGTAACGTGCCGATTGCTGAAATCTGCAAGGCAGCCCCTTGGAAGTCGGTTCATACCTTTGCTAAGCATTACTGCCTGGACACTGACGCCAGGGCAGACGCTCAGGTTGGGCAGGCTTCGCAGCGGAATTTATTCGCACAGTAGTGGCGTTATGTGTTTATTCTCCACCGCCGCTTGGTGTGGGGATGGGCTTGCCATTCTATTCACTAGATTATGACTATACACAGAGATCCCCTACTACAGAAGGAGTAGTTTCTGTCCTGTAACTCCAGTTCTGTAGTAGGGGTATCTCTGTTATAGTCATAAGCGCCCGCCCTCCTCCCCGGTGGAGATATTTCATCATGAAAAGAATGCGACAGGTCTGGCATGCTTCGCCTTCAAAAAGAACTGAAAGTAGAGGGACCTGCTATGCATTCTGGGATACTGGGAGAAGTTCTGGAAAGTTCTCTTAAAGGCACAGTATCCTATTTAAGCCACATAATGGCAGTCTATGGGGTTTGTCTGTCCCTACCTTCCTCTCTATCATTCCAGAGTCTTTTACTGGGGGAGGCAAGTTTCTCTATGGTAGAAACTGGGCAGGCTGTATTATGTGTGGTGTTTTTTGGTGGAATTTTCTAGTTGAAGTACTGGACAGTGTAGCCTGTGGATATAGGCTGCATTATTTGTCTTTAAATTCTCTCTTAAGTGTCTTTGCAGTTTCTGCATTATATTGACAACTTAAGAGATTATTTTTGATTGCCGGGGTCCACGCTCATGGGCGGGACTATTCACTAGATTATGACTATAACAGAGATACCCCTACTACAGAACTGGAGTTACAGGACAGAAACTACTCCTTCACCTTGAACGGTCCTGTTGAGCGAGCATTCTGAATTAGTAGATCCCGATCCTTATAGTGAAGAACCATGGCCACCACAGGCCCGGGAGGACGGCCCGGTAGGGGCGGTTTAGCTGGGACCCTATGCACCCTTTCCAGTGTAAAGAAAGAGGACAGACCCGCTGGGGCCACCTGCGTTTTGAACCAGTTCTCCAGATAGCTTGCCATGCCCGTTCCTTCCATTTTCTCGGGTAAACCCACCACCCACACATTGTTGCGCCTATTGCGACTTTCGGAATCCTCCGCTCTCTTCTACAACGTCGTCAGGCGTTGCAATGCATCTTCCAATTTACGTTCTACCGTCACCACTGCTGGTTTCAAGTCTTGGATGACCGACTCATTTTCCTTAACTCTGTCCGCCAATTTGGAGTGGTCCACTCTCAGAGTCCCAGCCCCGTTGCCACTTGTTTTATGTCCTGATGCAGGGAGTCCCGAGTCGCAGCAATAGCTTCCAGGATCCTATCTAGTCTTTTATTCAGCCTCTTCTCAGCCAACGAGCCCTCAGTGTCCTCAGCTCCTTCTCGGGCGCCGTCCTGCTCCGTAGCGTCCTCCGCTTTATTCTTTGGCTTCATCTTAGGCTATAAGGCGGGTAACTATGCTAAGGGAGGTGACCCACCAGCGCACCTATTTCCCTGCCAGCATCGAATTGGGCTCCCGGACGTACAGGGTACTCGCAGTATGGATCCTCAAGGCCTCGATCGCACTCTCCAGAGGCCCACTTCACCACAGGAGTCCGAGTTACTGTCTCAGGGATAGGTTGTCCACCTACTACGCTCCACAGCCAGATGTTAAGTAACCACCACCTCCACGAATCACCCCCGCCTCATGCACGGCGTCCACGTGCCCCAGCTACCTCCCTGGCACAATACACTCCTCCGGTCGTGTCTCCCTCTTCGATGTCACCTTCTCAGTGGCCCCTCACAAGGCATCCGCTCTCCAGTCAAAGGTCCTGCTCAGATCTCACAGCCCACTTCCTCCTGGGGCACTGCACCTCATCAGTTTGTCATGCCCAGTGCCTCGCTGTCCAGCGAAATCCGGACCCCTACTGCAAAGCGCCACGGGTCTGCTCCTGCCCCCACCTCCGTAGCGCTGGGCCCAGGTCCACGTCGCTCCATTTATCAGGGGCCCCAGGACGGACCTTATTTCTGCCGCACCTCCACCGGTGCAATTGTCGCGCTCCAGGTGACGTTCTGCATACGCAGCGTTGCGCGGGCTGCAAGATTCCCAGGCCAGCTCACCTCCCTGTGCGATCCGCTCGGATCGTGTCCATTGGTTCGCCCGACGTATGGGCCTCTGCATTCGCCTCTACCAACGAGGACTTCGGGTGCCTATGAAGCGGCGCCCCGCTACCAGGCAACCGGGGTATATTCATCTCGCTCCTCCGTCACTGCGAGGTCCTCCGGCCGGGTATCCCGCCGGGCGCCGTGTTGTCTCATCCAGGCAGCGCACCAGCGCTCCCCTCCCGAGCTATGGAGCTGCCGCAGCCTTTAGGAGTAGCGCCCCTCACCAGCGGCCACCTGTTACAGGCATTCACATCAGCAGCCTGGTCCGGCCAGCGCTGCAGCCGCTCTCAGTCAGGCCGCCTCAGCCCGGCCTCCGCTGCTGGTCATCACCGCCATTTTGTCGCTTCCAGCACCACAGTGCTCCGGCTGGAACTCCCGCGACCAAGGCACTCCGGAACCCGCCGATTCCACTACAGCGGGCTGGGTCGCTCCCCCGACCGGTCCGGTGCTTGGTTCAGCGATTACCGCTGCTCCCGAGGTCGTTCTTCAGGAGATTAGCCGGGTCCGGGCACAGAGCTAGTCGCTCACGCTGCCTCCACCATCGGCGTCCAAGCCCCTTGGGCTGGTGTGATGTGACTACAGATCCCTGCAGTAATCACTAGTGCATTTTGTGAGCTCTGACATTGGGGGGATAGGATTGGAAATCAGGGGATCCCAGAACGTTGTAGTAGATTTTGCCTTGGTTTGAGAGTGAAGGAAGCCTCACAATCAAAGAGTACAATAGTTACACGATTTCTCCACCAGCTTTGAGTAATCGCCATCAAGTTGGGCTGCGACATTGGGGAAAGGTGTATAATCCACAGAGCCCATTGGCAAGGTTTCAGATTAATGGCTGTTGATACATAACTAGTTACTTTGCACCCAGTCTGAACATTTTCCAGACAATTTGCTACTTAGTTAGGGATCTTAGAATGCTTTTCTAGCTTAAGGTGGCATTAATTTGAAGATATGGACTAGTGGCCATGGGAGATTTTTAATTGGTTTGCTGAGATGGATGAGTGTTGTGCAGTTCACTGACAAGGAATTGGAACGGGCAACAAATTGAACCTGCTCAGTCCAGTTGGTGAGTCCATTTGCGTATAAGGAGGTAAGCTTGGCTAATGCATTTCCTCCCTCTCAGACAGCTATTGTTAGATTATAGTGCACCAGCTGATGGTTGATGTTATTGAAAGCTCCAAAAGTTTTAAATTATCTCAATGTGGTCAAGGGAGGGATTATTTTGAGAGGCAGTAGAGACACCAGTGCAACACAGACTGGTGTTTGTAGAGCTATTTTGCAAATCGGGCACCAACTGGGAGAATATTTTTTTTTAAAACACTAATCCCAAAGCTCTCTATACTGGACCTCTTCCGATATGGAAGTTTGGGTCTGAAAAAAACATCCTTTTTACATCAGAAAACCAAAACCCAAAGAGAAACCGATTGAGTTTACTATAGATGTTCTTTTTGTTTACCTTTTCAATGAAATAGCCAGAAGTGCAAACTGCACCAAAGGTTATGCTGAAAGAATTATCCCATACTTTTGAAGTGTGAATTCCAAGGATTAGCTCTTTTTTTTAAAGTTATTTGCAGCCCTTTTTCGCTGATGCAAAGGAAGAATCTGCCAATAATTCTACAATTGAATTACAATACAAATGGTCTCCCAAGAGGAGAATGGCAGAAACTGACTTTCACTGGGGCGCACCAAACGTTTTGACCTCTTTTGATTAATCTTAAATTAAATGCAGAAACGACATTTCTGAATAATCTACAAGATAACCAAAAATCTGCTTTACCTAGTCAAATTTCAAAGGGAGATAATTAAGGGTACAGCGGCAGCCTGACACCTATCTTAAAGTTCTTCTCAGAGTTCGGTGCAAACTTGACATTCTCTGGACACTCCAAGATACGTTGGACTGTGTAGTGAATTCTCTTGGATGCTGTGATGCAATTTAAAGCAACTTTGGAAGTGGAAAGCAATATTAGCAGTGTGTATGCTGGATTTATGCTGAAATAATAGGAGGTCTGTGATCTAGAACCAATGCAAATGTAGCGGAGAATTGAAACGAGATGCAATAAATGTTTTCATCACTTCTACATTAAATTGTCTGTAGTTGACAGTAAAATATACAAAATGTGTTTCCCGCAAGCAGATAGATTCTGGGAAAAATTACATAGTTGTATATGTTTACTATGCGTGAATACATGAAACGCAAACACAGCATTTGGTGCTATATTTTCGTGCGAAATGCATCTGTAAACCCATTTTTAGACGCGAGGACACATTCTGCTCTAAAAGTAGCACAAAAAGCACAACACAGTGAAAACCCACCACTTGCATTCTTTCAGGTTGCTCCAATGCAGTTGTGGTAAATTGTTACTGTGAATGGCATATAATTATGCAATGTGGCATAATAGCATCATTTCAGGAATTACACATAACAAGATTAACGCTTAAGAGTCTAAATCATGCAAGATTATGCCAGTATAAACCAAATTTCGCCACGGCCTACATCTTAAATTTGGGATCTTTTATTTTACAAAATGCTGTGGTGTAAACAAAATATTTCACTAGGACTGTGAAATATGAATGGTTCTGTGTGGAATATTGATTTTATCATCATAATGACAGCCCCTAAACAGTACAGCAGAACTTTACACTGTCAAGCGTCTAGAACTGTGTGTTCTGGAAAAGCAAAATATACTGTAAGTTTTCTAAATTATGCAGAAAAATGCAAATTGTTTATCACATTCTTTGGCAGTATTATTGTCATCTGTTTAAGCTGGAAACATTTTTATGATATCTGCAAATTCCCTCTTACCCTCACAGTAAATTGTGTCCCACACCGCCGCTTGGCGGGCTTGGTTCCCGGGGTGGGCGCCATCGTTGAGAGGGGCAGAGCAGCTTCCTTCGCCAGCGCTTGACTGCGCATGTGTCAGCGAGGGGACGCCTACTAAATGCTCCTCCCTTCCGTAGCGGGATCGCGAAGCGGGCGCGTCCTCGCGTGGCCGGAGTCGTGCCAGAGTCCTGCCCGTCTGCGCCCGTCCGCGACAGGACGCGCTGGACGTGGCTGGACTCGGACCTCTCTCCTGGCCGTCCTCCTGCTCATCATGTTGTGTTACACCAGAGACAGCCTAGCTGCCATCAACCGGTCCGGGGTGACTTGTACTGCGCCTCGCGTGGATCCCTTATGCGGCCCGTTTTCGTGTGGTTGCGGATGTTTTACCTTGTCCGCCCCCGTAAGTAGGAACTGCAGGGAGGCCACCCATGCGGCCATTAGCCCACAGCCTTTTATCAGCTTATGGAATCTCAATGCCAGGTCGCTTGTTAAGCATCATCTAGATATTCATGATCTGCTAGATGAGGAGTTGCCTGACCTATTCTGCGTGACGGAGACCTGGCTGCAGGATGCCGACACGGCCATTGTCAATCTGGCCTTCCCGCCGGAATACTCGGTATTCACTTTAAACCGAGCTTCTAGAGGCGGAGGAATAGCTCTCGCTGTTAAATCTTGCTATTCTTGTACATGGCATGGGCAAAAAATCCCGGGTTGCGAAAGCGCATTGTTCAAGGTAGCTATTACATCAAACTTCACCCTGTCGGGGCTATTGATTTACCGGCCCCCGGGGAGCGAAGTGGCCTTTAGAGCGGCGCTACCTGACGCCATTAGTGAACTGGCTACGGGGTGCTCCAATTTTTCCATCATTGGAGATCTAAATCTGCACTTTGATAATTCTACCAGTCCCTCGGTGTCCAGTTTTGTGGCAGATCTTGAGGCGCTCCAGCTGAATCAGCTGGTGGCACAGCCCACCCACTCAGGGGGTCATACCCTTGATCCGTTTTTTACTAATCTTACGGAAGCCTGCATTACCAGCTACACACCTCTAGCATGGACTGATCATTACTTGATACAGATCCATTGCCCTACTCCGGCTATTCAACCTAAGCCAGTGGTGTGCTCGATTCCAAGACGACGCTGGAACAAACTTAAGCTGGATGAGTTTTTCCACCTCCTATCGGCTGACCCGTTTGACATCATGGGATCGCCTGATCTGGTCTATGACAGGTTTTGTAACTGGGTATCCCGGGCTTTGGACACTCTTATTCCCTTGGTAGGCTGTAAAACTGGAGCCGGTAAAGCCAGCCCCTGGTACGACGACTCACTGCGGGCTCTGAAGGTCTCTTGTAGGCGTGCAGAGCGGGCTTGGCGTAAAGCCTACAACAGCACGAAGAAAGTTCTCTACCTGTCTACTGTGAAAGTGTATCATCGGGCGGTATGCAGAACTCGTGCCGCATTTTATGCTGCACAATTCAGGACTAGTTCGAACCCGTCTAAGGCTATTTTTAAGGTACTGAAAGACCTTACTGCCAAAAAGGTAACAACGACGTACCAGAGCTCTGTTGAGCACTGTGAAAAATTGGCAGAGTTCTTCCTGGAAAAGGTGAATGCTATTTATCGGGCCTTTCCTTCGGCCACTCCCTCGGCTAATCCATCTTCTAAGCCGCTACCATCGGAGGGATTGCATTCCTTGCCTATTTTAACATCTGATAGTCTAGACACACTGGCCCGTCAAGTGAAGTCTGGGTCCCCAGAGGATCCACTTTGCCCAGATGTGTTCAAAGACCTAGCGGTACATGACATCTCACCGCTATGTTCTTTGATCAACTCGTCATTAACATCCGGCGAGGTTCCACTGAAGTGGAAGCGAGCCATGGTTCGACCTATCCTTAAGAAACCCAGCCTGGACGGCAGCAAGCCTGAGAGCTATCGGCCGATTTCACTCTTGCCGTGGCCGGCTAAGGTTACGGAGGCGCATGTAAATGCTGTCCTCTCGGAACATCTCCGCCGCGCAGATATCCTCGACGCGACGCAGAATGGGTTTAGGGCTGGTCATAGCACGGAGACGGCTCTGCTTTATATGGTGGAGCATCTTCGCTCCGTGCTTGACGCGGTACAAACGGCAGCGCTTGTGCTATTAGATCTGAGCGCTGCCTTTGACACCGTCTCGCACCCGATCCTTCTGCGGCGCCTAGAGGAGGCTGGTGTCACCGGTATCGCTCTCCAGTGGTTCCGGTCGTTTTTAGCCAACCGGGCCTTTAGCGTGACCGTCCCACCTTACCAGTCCAAATTCCATCCGTTGAACCTGGGGGTCCCCCAAGGCTCCTCGCTGAGCCCTACGTTGTTTAATCTGTACGTAAGGCCGCTAGCTGAGGTTGTCAGGCAATGGGGTATGACGATGGTGTCATACGCCGATGACACCCAGCTAGCGGTTACGATCAGCGGGGATGCCGAAGTCGATGCCCCCAGGTTTCAACAAGGACTGCGGGCGGTCGCCAGCTGGATGACGTCCAACTGTCTCCAGCTGAACGCTAGTAAGACCGAGGTCATGGTCTTTGGCAGACAGCCGGATCTTTGGGGAGAGAGATGGTGGCCGGGAGATTTGGGTCCTGCTCCCATCCCAGTCGCCGAGCTTAAGAACCTCGGGGTCTGGCTGGACCCTTCCCTTACGTTTGGGTGCCATACCAAACGCACGGCAGCATGCTGCTTTGGCATTCTGCGCGGGCTCCGTCCAGTGCTTAAGTTCTTCGATGCCCCCACCAGGCAACTCATGATCCAAGCCACTGTCATCTCCAGGCTGGATTATGCGAGTTCCTTACTGGTTGGTCTGAATCAGGCAGAGATCGGGCGCTTACAAAGGATACAGAACGCCGCAGCTAGAGCGGTGGTAGGCCTCCCTAGATTCTGTCCTACCTCCAGTACCCTGCGGTCACTGCATTGGCTCCCGGTGGCCCAGCGGATCCAGTTCAAGGTCCTCTGTGTCGCCTATAAAATCCTGAAGGGGTCCCCAGCAACGATTCTCATGGCCCTTCTCGCCCACTACACCCCAGCTCGACTCTTAAGATCTGCGGACCTAGAACTGGCTGTTGTGCCGCGCTTCAAGCGGAGTAGAGCTGGAGGACGTTCGTTTCGAGTGCGCGCGGCGGTCCTCCCTGCCCCCGGCGATTCGTGCTATGAGGGATTTGCTTTCCTTTCGCCGTGCGGTGAAAACATTTTTATTCCCTTAGTTTGTTTACACTGTTTGTCTTTTGTTTAGTTGTGTTGTGCAGCTACCTTGTCGGGCGCCAGGACGCTCCTTAGCTGGAGCATCTGTGCGCCAAATAAAAACGCATAACATAACATAACAATTACATGATGTCCATGATTAAGCAGTAAATGTTGTTGCCCACAGAATCGCATTAGTCCACGGGCCCTCGCAGTATTGTATTGTTTTGTAACTAATGTGTTTATGAAAAGTAAACAAAACCTAAATATTCTAATTTAATTCATTGTCCACTCTTGACTTCACTTTGAGCAAACAGCTTTTTCAAACTAACTATCCCAAAATGGGATTTAGTAACCTTTACAAGCACCTCAGTCTGTGGCCTTGTGGCTTTTGATGTTACTAGAAGCCCTCAACAGCAGTATTGGACCATATTACAAAGTTAGCCTTTATGTATCTTCTTTGTATTGTACATATACTGCAGTAGTGCTTGTGTAGTTATGATTGAGTCAGGCTTTCCACTGAAAAGGAATTTTTGATTTGCTAATAACCTTGGCTTAGTTTGAATATGCATGAAACTTCCCAAAAAAAGGCTTATCGCATTTGGTTTCAGCATGGCAAGGTCATGCAGATTTATCAAGTGTGGTCCAAAATATGAGTTTTTCCTTTTTAATTCTCATAAGAAGCTGTTACACCAAACTTGACAAGTAACTAGAACTCAAGGAAGTTTTGTTACTTGGTTTAGGGTAAATCTGTTGAGTAGTTTTCTAGGCAAGTGGTTTTCGTAGGCCTCAAATGTAGTCGACCTGTCAAGATAGAGGTATCTGCACCGTTAATTTGCGGCCCAAAAATGAAAATTACAAATAAATCTGATTGGAAAAGGACCTTTTCTGCTGCCGTCCGTTTTAGGTCTGTGATCCTAAATTCCCTGATTATCTGGCTGAAACTGGAAGAAAAATGTTGCACCCACCATTTCAGCATATGTGCGTCCTCAAAAACAAGAATGATAAATGATCCTTATGGAGCAGGTGAGCATTCCCTGATAGCTTGGCTCATATATCTGAAAGAGACACGTTAGTGATAGATTCCTTACCTTAGAATATCCCCAGGCGTCAGACTGGATCCGGAAATTTTTGCGTAGCAATACCCCTGCGCGCTGGTAGGCGTCGTCTGCGGCTCCGCGTCCGTCGTCGGCGTCGTGAGCGCCGGGATGACGTCATCGGAGTATATAGACGGCGCCCATGCGCGCTGACGTCAGTTCTTCTTTTTTCCGCGCCAGCTAGCGCAGATCCGGAAGAAGCTCTACCCCCAGTCACTTTTTGACTGAAAACTTTTTTGATCTTTTTGATCCTCTATTTAGTCGCTTCTCGACTATCGGTGCCAGGGATGCCCGGGTTCAAGCCTTGCTCGAAGTGCGGCCGACTCATGTCGGTCACGGACCCCCATCGCCGGTGCCTGAAGTGCTTAGGCCTCGACCACGACGATCGAACCTGTGACGACTGCCGGGCCCTGACGTCGAAGGCTAGGCGGGAGCGGTCCCGCAAGCGTCTCGAGCTGAGGCAGTCGGCCCCGCGCCGCTCCAGGTCCCGGTCCCGGTCCCACGGGAGGTCGAGGGACAGGTCGCGAGGTCGGAGTCATCGACGCTCCGGGAGTGGTCACCGATCGTCCGGTTCCAAGTCCTCAGGTAAGAGGCATGAGAGGTCGGAGCGACACCATCGATCCTCCGACCCGCCCCGTCGCTCGCACGATGCGACCGGGGACTCGGGCGACACCGCCCACGCGGCTCCGCGGGAGTCGCAAGCGTCGCCGCCTGCCCCACACCTCCGGGTCCCTGGGCACGGCGCGTCGCAGGAGGAGGTCGAGAGGTACCTCATGGCCATGAGGGCCCTCCCTCCTCAGTCGGTTCCCGTGGCGCCTTCGGGCCGATCGGCTCCGTCTGGAGGTCCTTCCGGGTCGGGCGCTTCGGCCCCGACGACGTCGGGTGCTTCGGCCCCGGCGCCGCTGGCGACTTCGGTCCCGGCGCCGCGCGACCTCGCTGGATCCGGCTCCGGGTCCGGGACCTCGCCGGTCGACCCTACGACCTCACCGGCGCCGTCCCTTCAGGTGTCGTCCCCGGCGGCCGATGTGGTTGCCGACCCCAATGCTTCCTACGGTCCTCCTCAGGTGTCGGAGGGGCGCCGCTGGGCGCCGATTCCGTCGGCCTTCGGAGACTTCTATCTCCACGAGGAGGCCCTGGCTGTTAATCCTGGTCTCCAGGAGCCAGGTGACGAGGAGCAATGGGAGGGGTCCGAGGACCCTCTGGCACGTGATTGCCAGTCGCATCAGGACTGGACATATGAGCTTGGGGAGGCCAGTGGTATTGACACCTCGCCAGACACTGGATTTACGTCGCCCCCGACTGTGGCTTCGGAGGCGGGTTCTGCTTATAGCGTAGTGTTGACGAAGGCAGCTAAGGCCTTAAACCTTCAGCTCCCCGTCGCGGCCGTGAGGACTAATCTCCTCACTGAGGTCCTCAAACAGCAGTCCGGTTCCACGGAGCCCCTTCTGCCGTTCAATGAGGCCTTGTGTGACGTTCTGCTGGGCACTTGGTCCAAGCCCGCCACAGGCCCCCCTGTGGACAGGAACGTGGCCAGACGCTACCGCCCGGCACCGGGCGACCCTTGCTTTTTGTCCACCCATCCCACCCCCGAGAGCCTGGTCATCCAGGCCTCCACCTCCCAATCCGCATTCCCGTCGGCCCCGCCCGACAGGGAATCCAAGAGATATGAGCAGTTCGGGAAGAAGGTCTTCTCGTCTGTAAGCCTGGGGCTACGGTCAGTGAACACCAACTGTCTCTTGGGCCGCTACACCCACACTCTGTGGGACACGGTTGCGGAGGTGCTGCCACAATGCCCTGAGGAGGTCAGGGCTAAACTCAGCCAAACCCTTGCGGACGGCCGAGATGCGGCACGCTTTTCTATCCGGTGTGGGCTGGATACCACGGACTCACTGGGCAGGGCGATGGCAACGACGGTGGCGGTTCGACGCCACGCCTGGTTGAGGTCCGCCAACTTCTCGGCCGATGTCCAGGCCACCCTCCTGGACATGCCGTTTGATGGCCGTCGCCTCTTCGGCGACAAGGCAGACCATGCGCTGGAGCGTTTCAAGGACTCCAGGGCCACGGCCAAGTCCTTGGGCCTTACGGCCCCACGCCAGCAGTCGGGTGCCTTTCGCTCCTTTCGTGGCCACGGAAGGGGCGCCCCACCACGGACCGCCAGCCACACGCCGCAAAATGTCCAGCAGCGCGGTGGCGGACGTGGGAACCGCCGTGGCGGTGGTCGGGGTCAGCGGCGAGGACAGTCCACACCCCCCTCAGCAGCCCCCGCCTCAAAACCTTCCTAGTCCGAGTTTCCAGGCCCATGTGACGCCTGTGGGAGGCAGGGTTCGCCATCACCTCTCCCACTGGCATACAGTCACTTCGGACAGGTGGGTGCTGCAAATTGTCCGAAGGGGTTTCTCCCTCCCCTTCGAGTCTTCCCCTCCATCCATGCCACCTCAATACCACCGTGTGTCGGGGGATCACTTGCAACTTCTGCAGGAGGAAGTTTCGGCCCTCTTGGCCAAGAGGGCCATCGAGCGCGTTCCTGGGCCAGAAGTAGGACGTGGTTGTTACTCCCACTACTTTCTGGTGCCCAAGAAGGGCAAAGGGGGCCTACGCCCTATCTTGGATCTGCGGAACGTCAACGGCTTCCTCCGGACGGAGAAGTTCAAGATGCTCACTTTGGCTCAGGTCCTGGCTGCCCTGGACCCAGGAGACTGGATGGTAGCGTTGGACTTGCAGGACGCCTATTTCCACATCCCCGTCCTGCCGGCCCACCGGCGTTACCTGCGGTTCACGGTAGGCCTAGAGCACTTTCAGTTTACCGTGCTCCCCTTCGGCCTTACCAGCGCCCCACGGGTGTTCACGAAGGTGATGGCGGTGGTCGCAGCCCATCTGCGCAGGCAGGGGGTATCAGTCTTCCCCTACCTCGACGACTGGTTGTTGAAGGCGGGCTCGCCCCAGACAGTCGTCAGCCACCTCCAGACTACGGCCGACCTCCTGCACTTGCTGGGGTTCTCCATCAATGTGCCGAAGTCGCACCTGTGTCCCTCTCAGAAGCTCCTTTTCATCGGAGTGGTTCTCGACTCGGCGCAGTTTCGGGTTTACCCACCCGAGCAGCGGGTTCGGGATATTCAGGCTCTGATTCCTGTCTTCAGACCGTTATCCCGAGTCTCGGTCAGGTTGACGCTGCGGCTTCTGGGACTGATGGCCTCCTGCATCCTTCTGGTGCGTCACGCCAGGTGGCGGATGCGGGCTCTGCAGTGGGACCTGAAGTTTCAGTGGGCCCAGCATCAGGGCAACCTGTCCGATCATGTCCTGATCTCGGAGGGCACTGCGAAGCAACTGCAGTGGTGGCTCACGGACCGCGAATGGGTCAGTGGCAGACCCCTCTCCCTACCCCAGCCGGAGCACGTAGTTGTGACGGACGCGTCCCTCCAGGGCTGGGGAGGCCACATGGGAGAGGCGGAGATCAGAGGCCTCTGGTCTCCGGCGGAGTCCCGGCTCCACATCAACCTTCTGGAGCTGCGGGCGATTCGTCTTGCACTGAAGGCATTCCTCCCCTCTGTCAGGGGAAGCGTGGTGCAAGTGTTCACCGACAACACCACCGCCATGTGGTACTGCAACAAACAGGGCGGTGTGGGGTCGTGGACCCTTTGCCAGGAGGCTCTGCGCCTCTGGCAGTGGCTGGAACATCAGGGCGTGACCCTGGTGGTTCAACACCTGGCAGGCTCTCTGAATGCCAGGGCGGACGAACTCAGCCGCCGGTGCATGATGGATCACGAATGGCGTCTGAACTCGGACGTGGCGCAAGGTCTCTTTCGACAGTGGGGAGAGCCTTGGTTAGATCTATTCGCCACAGAAGAGAACGCGCAATGTCAGCAGTTCTGCGCGTTGGAGTTTCCAAGGCGGCACTCGCTCGGAGACGCTTTTCGTCGCGAGTGGAGCTGCGGTCTGTTGTACGCCTTTCCGCCTATACCACTTCTGCCCAGAGTGCTGAAGAAGATCAGGCGCGACCGGGCCCAGGTCGTCCTTGTGGCTCCGGACTGGGCACGAAGATACTGGTATCCCGAGCTACTCAGCATGTCAGTCGATCCCCCGATTCGTCTGCCTCTTCGGGAGGACCTTCTGTCGCAGCAGCAGGGGACGGTCCTGCACCCGAACCTGTCCAGTCTCCACCTACAAGCTTGGAGATTGAGCGGCGGCAGTTGAGGCCATTTGACTTGCCTCCCGAAGTCTGTGACATCATTCTGGCAGCCAGGCGTCCCTCCACTAAGTCGGTATACGCCTGCCGGTGGAACAGATTTGTGGCATGGTGCGCAGCAAAGGCTGTGGATCCCCTCTCTGCACCCCTTTCGGAAGTGCCGCTCTTTCTTCTTTCCCTTGCCCAGCAGGGCTCTGCTCTGGGCACTCTTAAAGGGTACCTTTCTGCTCTTTCAGCCTTCTTGAGGCTACCAGATCAGCCCTCTTTATTCAAGTCCCCTATTGTGAGTAGATTTCTGAAGGGCATCACGCACATGTTTCCTCCTGTTCCCTTCGTGATGCCCCAGTGGGACTTGAATCTGGTTCTCACCTATCTGATGTGTGCTCCCTTTGAGCCACTTCATAACTGCCCTCTTCGTCTCCTTACTCTAAAGACGGCATTCCTGGTTGCCATCACCTCTGCCAGGAGGGTGAGTGAGCTCCAGGCTCTTTCTTCTTCTCCACCTTTCCTGTCTGTTCATCCTGATAAGGTGGTGTTACGTACACGGCCTTCCTTTCTGCCCAAGGTTGTCACGGCCTTCCACATCGGGCAGTCCATCACTTTGCCGACCTTCTTTCCGCCTCCGCATCCCTCGAAAGAGGAGGAGAGGCTCCACCGTCTGGATCCAAAACGTGCGCTCTCCTACTACCTAGATCGCACACGCCAATTCCGGGTGGATGACCAACTCTTCGTTGGTTACGTGGGCGCGAAGAAGGGAAAGGCTGTGCACAAGAGGACCATCTCGAGATGGATCATCTTGTGTATCCAAGCGTGCTACTCCATGGCGAGGAAGGAGCCCCCGGCTGGATTGCGGGCTCACTCCACTCGGGCCACGGCAACGACAACTGCCCTGGGCCGCGGTGTCCCCCTGCAGGACATCTGTCAGGCAGCCACGTGGGCCTCGCTGCACACGTTCGCAAGACACTACTGCCTGGACAGTCAAGTCCGGAGGGATGGCTTCTTTGGCCGTTCCGTCCTCCAGGACTTTCTGGTGTGATATTGGTTCGCAGACCCACCACCGGGGTTGGTATTGCTGGGGTATCTATTCTAAGGTAAGGAATCTATCACTAACGTGTCTCTTTCAGATGCACAAGTTACTACTTGTGTAACGATATATCTGTAAGAGACATTAGTTAGTGATAGATTCCTTACCGCCCTCCCATCCTCCCCGTTCTGCGAACCGATATTTAGGGTTAAGGTCATCCCCTTTCAGGGCCCTAGTTTCATGGCACCAGTGTTAGTTCTATCATGGCTCTGCGTATCTGGCGCGGAAAAGCTGTGTTATCAGAACTGACGTCAGCGCGCATGGGCGCCGTCTATATACTCCGATGACGTCATCCCGGCACTCACGACGCCGACGACGGACGCGGAGCCGCAGACGACGCCTACCAGCGCGCAGGGGTATTGCTACGCAAAAATTTCCGGATCCAGTCTGACGCCTGGGGATATTCTAAGGTAAGGAATCTATCACTAACTAATGTCTCTTACAGATATATCGTTACACAAGTAGTAACTTGTGCGACGGGGCAGGGGATGGACCCATATGTATCCCCCTAAAGTTAAAATGTTAACAAAATCATTTCTTCTTGTGGAGTTTGCAGACTCTGTGCATTCGGATTGTCGTCCCCAGGAAGGTCCTCCTCCTCGGAGGTCTGTGAAACCGCCCTGGCGTCTGCAGACCCCAGCAAGCACCTAGTCCTGTTGGGCATCCTTTGGGGTTCATGGGCCTTTTTAAGAGTTAGCCGACTCTGCAGGATGCCTGTCTTGAGTACAGGAATTTGAGGATCCATACGACTTCTTGGATTACTGATGGGGTGCAACACTCTGTTGTTTGTCATCTTAGTGTCTCTTGCTTTGAAGCAGATTAGTTTCTCTTCCAACTCAAAGGAACTATCTGCGGTCTTACTCTGAAAGCCTGGTAGTGCAAGCATCAAAGGCCAAGGTCAACCCAAGTGAGTTTCCTTCCACCCTGCTGGATAGAGAATTCAAGAGGCTGGGCACCCTGAAAAAGTGGATCTTCTCTTCCTCCAGCTTGGCATTGCGGTCAGTGAACACGAAGTGCCGGTGTTCCCATGCATTTTGGGATACAGTTGTACAGCCCATATTGCCCAAAGAGGGGAGAGCCATCCAGAATCAGGAAGTGGTTGATGGCCTAGATGCCATGAAGTTTGTCATTCGGTGTGGGCTGGACACCACTGACTCCCTGGGCAGGGCCATGGCCTCTATGGTAGAATGGTGTTGCCATGCCTGGTCGAGGACCACTGGGTTTTCGGGGTATGCCCAATCATCTCTGATCAACATACCCTTTGACAGCTCCCGTCTATTTGGCAACAAAGCTGACACAGCCCTTGAGCCCTTCAAGGAAAGCCGGATCACCACGTCAGATGCCATTGCCTTTCCTTGGTCCCCCAGCAACAGGTTTTTTTCGCATCGATTGGAGCTTCCATGGCATCCGCAATACCAGCTTTACTGCCCAGCAAGATCTCAAGTCCTTTCGTGGCCAGGGACGCAGATCCCATAAAGGACACAGGCTCACTCTTAACGTGCTGTCCAGTCCCCCACCCCTCTGACTACCGCTGCATCCAAGCGTCTTTAATAGCCCCTCAACGCAACACAACCTGTAGGTGGCATGATCAGACACCACTGTCTTCAATGGCAAATAATCACTTACAACAAGTGGGTGCTTCAAATTGTACAGAGTAGTTATGCCCCTACATTCCTAGAAGTGCCACCACCTTAGCCACCATCCACGGAACGGCTGACAATTTCTCCTTGCTCCACCGGGAAGTGCAGGCTCTGCTAGCCAAAGGAGGCAGCAAGAGGGTGCCAGTATCAGAAGTAGGTTGTGGTTCCTATTCCTGCTACTTTCTGGTGCTGATAAAGGATGTTGGCCTCTGCCCCATACTAGATCTCCGCCCTTTCGATGTCTTTCTGTGGAAAGAGAAGTTCAGGATGCTCATTTTGGCTCAGGTTCTGTCTGTCTTGGACGCCGGAGACTGGATGGTAGCGTTGGACATTCAGAATGCATATTTTCACATTCCGTCTTGCAGGCCCACCGCCATTACTTACAGTTCACAGTTGGCCACAAGCATTTCCAGTTTGCTCTGCTCCCCTTTGGCAACACCATTGTCTCTCAGGTGTTCACAAAAGTAATGGCAGTGGTTGTAGCATATCTGTGTAGATCAGGTGTCCCACTCTTCCCTTACCTCAATGACTGGCTGGTGAAGGCGGACGTGCCCCGGGGGTCTTTACCCACCTCCAGACTACGGTGGACCTTCTGTAATTGCCCGGACTCACTATCAACATGCAGAAGTCACACCTGACTCCTTTGAGACGCTCCCTTTCATCTGAGACATTCTGGATATGGTGCCGTTCTGCGCCTATAATCCAGAGCGCCGAGTCCAGGACATTTGGGCTATGATCCCGATGTCTCAACCTCCGCCCTGGATTTCGGTGAGATGACTCTGAGGCTCCTGAGTCTGTTGGCTTCCTGCATCCTGCTGGTGAAGTTCATTCGACATAATGTGTGTGCTCTGCAGTGGGATCTGAAGTCCCAGTTGGCACAACATCTGGGAAATCTCTCCTATGTGGTCCATATTTCAAAGGAGACTGCAAAACATCTGCAATGGGGGTTGCTGAACCACAGTTTGGTCAGCAGTAGACCTCTTCCCCTACACCACCTGGTGACCGATGCATCACTTCTGGGTTGGGGCATCAATCTAAGAGAGGGGAAGATCAGAGGACTCTGGTCCCGGGAGAAGCTCAGCTCCGTATCCGTCTCCGAGAGCTGACAGGTATCCACTTGGCATTGAAATCCTTCCTCCCATCTATCAAGGGAAGGCTGGTTCAGGTATTCACGAACAACACTATGCCCATGTAGTATGTAGCAGTGAACAAGGCAGAGTGGGGTCATGAACCCTGTGTCAGAAAGCTCCGTGTCTATGGACTTGCCAGGTGCACCATGACATCTTCCTGGTCTCTCAGCACATGCCGGGATCTCTGAGCGCCAGGGCAGACACACTTATCCACTGATCATAAATGGCATCTATATCCGGAGTTGGCACAATTGTCTCTTCCAAGAATGGGGAAAACCAGATGGCTTGCAGTTTTGCTGCCCATTTCAAAGGGGTGTACATTCGGAGGGAGGTCCTATCACGTGAGCAGATAGTTTTTGAATGCACTTCTTCTTAGGAGCCTCACATTGATGGAGTGCGATTTATTGGAGGGTGATCTCGCGGGAGAGGAACTTCCACTGGCCCTGGAAGGGCTGCGCCCGGGAAGTCCCCAGGACCCAATGGGTTTCCTTGCAAATTCTTCAAAGCCTACATGCCTAAACTCCAGGAACACATGCTGGGGGAGGTCCACTCCTCTGCTGAGACTGTCGTCCTACCACCTGATTGGCAGCACACAGAGATTGTGGTGTTCCTAAGCCTGACCGACCAGTAGAGGAACAGTCATTATATCGTCCGATTTCGCTTTTAAACTTGGAGGTGAAAATTCTAGTGAAAGCACTGACCAATAGGCTGGTACCGCTAATTCCCGACCTCGTACATCCTGATCAGACTTGGTTTATACGTCACTGAGCTACCCAGCACATTATCCAACATTTATATGATGCGCTGGCTTCTTGCGGATATTGAGAAGGCGTTTGATTCCGTGAGCTGGGTGTTCTTTTTCCTTTCTCCTTCGTTACCTAAATTTCTGCCCGAGATTTCTTTCATACCTCAGACTGCTATCCATTGCGAGTGACCAATGTCAAGTTAAACATATTGAGTCCAGCGGGGGACGAGGCAAGAATGCACCTGTCTCCCCTGCTGTTCGCTCTTGCCATGGAGTCTCTGGCAATGAGGATTGACATTCAGGAGCATGGCTTCGAGTGGGGTGAGGGTGTCTCCGATAGAATAGCATTATACACCAATGGCATTCTCTTCTTCCTGACTGCCCGCGAATACTCGGGACCCGCGTCCTGCAAATTATGTACATCTTTGGCGAAACATTAGGCTTTTTGCATTAGTGTTTCTAAATCTACAGTGTTCTCAGCAAATAGATGCCCACAGGGTTTCGGTTGAGCTACTGGGTTACTTATCACCATGGGAGGGATTAAATATCTGGGTGTTTCTGTGTCCCCACTTATGCTGCATTGGTGTGGATGCATAACCTGGAGCCCATACTGGCTCGCTTGAGGTAGGCTGTTCCGATGGGATCAGTCTTGCCTCTGTCCCTGAATGGAAGATCAGCAGTTTTTTAAATGGTTTCATTACTACCCCAGTTTTTGTACAAGTTGCAGAATTTTCTGTATAATGTGTCCTAGCAACGGTTTTGAAAAAGTAATTCTATTCGCGGTGGCTTCCTCTGGTATAGCGGTACCTCCTGCATTGCTCTTAACAAATGCTGCTTTAAATCCACTTATTGGAGTGGTATCGCTGCAGCGGACATTGAATCATACTATCGTGCATCCAATTTGCTAATCATCATCAATGACTGGTGGTATGACCTCCAGGTTGACCCCTCCTTTGCGTCCGAGAAGTGGGCAATGGAAGACATCCCTCTCATCTCGTATTTATATGATGGAGGTGGCTACGATGGTCTTCCTCCAGCTACAAGAGGGATTTTTAACCAATAGAGATATACCCTCCAACAGATGGTGGGGAAAACTGGCAAAGTCAACGCAGCTCTAGCAGTGGCACATGATGTTGCAGGTGGCTGTGCTGGAGGGATTTCAGAAGTGGGAACTGATAGGGATTTCTATCCTGGGTGACATCATAAGTGGACGGATCTCAAATCCTTTCAGGCGGAATACCAGGTCCACCGTAGTCAGTTCCATCGTTACCTACAACTCCGTCATGCACTGATCCCGTACATTGTAGTCCTGTCTGACCTCCCTGAATTTAATCCATTGGAGGGTAACCTTATCATGGGAGCCCTGGAAGATCATAATATTGCGAAGATATACCAGACGCTCATCTCTAATCAGCCTGACACATTCTCTGCTCTGGACCTGTCCTGGCACGAGGTGACATCCTACCTGAACAGGGTCCTGGCCTGGTCCGTTTCAATGGACTCAAAACTTGCCCTCCTCCATATTACTGATACACTGGGCAATAACAGATTCAAGTTGACACTGCTATTTCTGGGTCTGAACCTCGCAGAACGAGATATAGCAAGAGAGTGGAAGGACACAGCCCCCATTCTTGGCGATGTGGAGAAAAAAAGTGATAGATCAGCATCTGGGCTTAAAGGTGGCGGTGTACCAGGCCAGAGGCTGCCTACAAAAGCACCCCAGGATATGGCAGGTATGGTTGGATTGCAGGGGCTTTATGTTGGAACCTGTCTGTTCTGTGGGAAAAGTATTGAACAATGATATTCAGAAGATTATGGTCTAAGACGGGATTGGGAGGGGGTGGGAGACTTGATGTCGTTCTTGTAATTGATGTGAATCCTATTGCTCAATTGCAGGTGGGGGCAGGCTGGGGGTGAGTGTGCAGGTATTTGCCTATGTTTGTGTTCTTTGCATGTTGGTCATGTTCATATTCCAAAATCCATCAAATATATTTAAAAATAAAACAAGTATGAGGAGAGCCGTGGCTCGATCTATTTGCCACTGCTAAGAATGTGCAATATCAGCTCTTCTGCACATTGGAGTTTCTAAAACGGCTCCTGTACAGAGAAGTGTTTCTCTTAGACTGGAGCTCGGGACTCCTGTATGCCTTTCCACCAATACCATTCCTGCCCCCTGGTTCTCAAGAAGATCAGGACCAACCGGGCACAAGTCCTCCTCATAGCTCCGGTCTGGGCAAGGAAAATTTGCTATCCTGAACTGCTGAACATTAGTATTTGTTCTCCGATCAGGCTGCCACTTCGAAAGGATCTCCTGCAGCACCAACAGGGCAGGGATCTGCACCCGAATCGGTGTACATTCCACCTTCATGCTTGGAGATTGAGTGGCGACAGTTCAAAACTTTTGAACTTCTTCCCAAGATTAGTGATATCATTCTGGCTATGTGGATGTCCCTCAACAAAAACTGTATATGCCTTCCTTTTGGACAAATATTTGGCTTGGTGCTCTTCCGATAGAGTTGATCACCATTCTGCCTCCTTGTTGGGGGGTGCTCTTGGGTGTGCTGTTGTTGGCCAGACAAGGCCTTGCCTGGGACACCTTTAAAGGTTACCTTCACCCATTTCATCTTTCTTGTGGTTACCACATCAGCCCTCACTGTTAGTCACCTGACCCCTTTTCTTAAGGGCTTGCAACACTTGTTACCACCTATCCCTTTTGCAGTGCCCCAGTGGGACATCAATCTGGTCCTGGCATTCCGCATGTGTTCTTCATTCGAACACATGCATAGCTGCCCTCTTTTACTACTTACCCTTAAGGCAGTATTCCTGGTGACCATTACATCGGCCAGGAGTGTCAGTAAGCTTCAGGCACTCTTGGTTGCACCTCCATAAACCAGCTTCTACCCAGTCCAACTGGTCCTTCGAACTCGTGCCTCCTTTCTGCTAAAAGTGGTCACTCCTATCCACGTTGCCCAAAACATCATGCTACCGACATTGTTTGCTCCACTTCATCCTTATAAGGATGAGGAGTGACTCCATTGTTGGAACCCAAAAAGAGCGCTCTCTCTTTACATTGATTGCACCAAAGAATACCGTGTGGACAATGATATCTTCATTGGGTTTGCTGGAGCAAAAAAAGGCATGGTGGTGTAGAAATGGACCATCTCTTGACTGATTGTACTCTGCATCAAAATCTGCCCATTCCACCATAGCCAAGGCTGCAACTATTGAGTTAGCATGTGGGGCACCTGTCTTGGAAATCTGCCAAGCTGCCAATTGGGCGTCACTGCTGAATTTCCCGAAGCACTACTGCTTGGACAGTCAGGTCGATTGGGATAGGCGTTTTGCCCATTTGGTCCTCCAGGACTTCCTGACTTGAGCCCGTTCACAGACCCTCCTCAAGAGAGATATTGCTTGGCTATCTGTTCCAAGGTGAGAAATCTGTGGTTAGAAGTCTCAATCAGAATAACACGTTACTTACCGTCTGTAACGTTTTTTCTGATAGAGACTCTATCTAACCTCAGATTCCTCACCTTCCCTCATCCCTCCAGCACTGAGCTCTAGGCTCTTCACCCTAAATTCTGTAGGTGTCTGCACACTGGTCACAGATTCTTTAGTCGTGGCTTCTCTTTTTTGGTGCTGAAATAGTCACGAAAAAAACTGATGTCAGCGTACCATGCATGTCACTTCCGACCTGACAACATTGACAACAAGCAGTCTGACACCATCTGCCAGAGCGCAGAGTTACTGCTGACGATTTTACTCAAGGGCTCAAGGTACTGCTCAAGACTTCCAGATCCAGTCTGACGCCTGGGGAATATTCTACGGTGAGGAATCTGCGGTTGGAGTCTCTACCAGAAAAAGCATTACAGAAGGTAAGCAGCTTGTTCTTTAATGACTATCAGTGCTACCTCAAGGTTTATTCTAAATGGTAGTGGAACACCTAGTGTTATTCCTAGTCTTTCTCAGGCTCATCTTTTGAGCATAGAGCAGGGAATGATTGTGGTTGTCCATTTTTGGCCATGGAAGACATGGTTCTCTGTGCGTCGCCTAATGGTTTAAAGTAGTCCAGGCGCCTATCCTCTCACGGACCATGAATCAATCATTGGTTCTCCTTTCAAAGATTCAGCATTGAGAAAGATATTCTTGTTTGGAAATGTGATTGGTTTTAGTTTCTGCAGCATGGTTTTCCCCTGGGATTGTCCTCTGCCACTCTGATGGCCCAGCAGCCTGCCATCAAGCCTTGTAGAGAGGGACGAGGAGATTGCAGCCTGTTGGCTGCTTAAGTGCTTGACTCCCGGAAAGTCCAAGGTTGTTCTTTTGGTTTCCATTGTAATCCTGTTTGGTCTCAGGCGGTGGATGTGTATTTGCTAGATGTGTATATGCTTAGAGCTGCCTCTGTCTTGAAATGATGGCCTCCTTTTGCAATATTGCCAGTCTTTTGGTACCTTTTGTTCTTTACAGAAGGTATCGAGGCCTTCTGGAACATTGATTTACTGGGTGAAATCTACATTTATTCTGAAAGTTTTATATACCGCGAACATGACCCTTGCCGGTATCAGAGCGCTTTCCAATAATCAAGGCGACTTGTAAAACCAAATAACAACATCAAGGAGGGGTAAGATATTGGAGAATCCCAGAGCATTGTTTGAGAACTGGAAGTACAGCTAGATAACTTTTTCTTCTCCAATTAGTAGGGCACACAGGAATGAATTAGGGAAGGTAAAAAATAGGCTCACCTTATTTTAAAAAAGGTTGCAGAATATTCACATTGGCCTCAACCTTAGATTGCATATGTAAGTATGTGTACTTCATGAAGGTAATGCACACTGACTATATGCATCTTTGTAGATGTCAAAAAGTGGTATGACGCCGGAGAGTGGTTCTATATCTACCAACCTTCTGGTGGAATAGGCAGAGGTTATGAAAATGGTGTACCTATGGGATAAAGCTAGAATATTGAAAAAAGGTTGAGGTGCACTGTGTTACACCATTTTTTCAAAAATGGTTTAGAAATTTTCAACAAACTTAGCGTACAGTGCTGAAGCAGAATCCTGAATGAACCTGTGGAACAAATTTGAAGAAGCTTGATCACCGAAGTGTGCCAGACCCAAAACGCACAGCTATACGCCACAGGGCCCCAGAGCGAACGAACAACACAAACACCAGTATACCGTGTGACAATATAGTATCAAACAATGCCTATTGAAACAATATTGTAATACTAAGTTGTTTAATCAGTTGCTTGTAGGCTTGTTTTATTTACAAATGGTGAGTCACACGTGTACCCAGCGAAGGAATAACATTCTCCGATTTAAGAGAGATTCATGGTTGAAAACATGACCCTATGTATTTCAGATGGAAACCACCTTCATGCTGTTTTGCCACAAGGTACTTGGGGCTAGACGTAGATAATTTCTATTTACTGATTCCTAAATACCGAATTTTACCGATTCGGTATTTAAGAATCGGTAAATAGAATGTAGGTAAAAAAAAACGGTACATTTTACCGATTCGGAAATATTTGTTATTACCAATTCGGTATTTACCGAATCGGTTATAAGGAATACCTTCCCATTCATTCACTATTACCGATTCGGTAAACACCGAATCGGTAATAGAGGGAACATATTCAAGGGTGGCAGAGTGTCACATTGACACCCTGTTGCAGCCCTGAATCGTGCATGTGTGCACATGTGGCGCACATCCATGCCCGCATGTATGTCTGCCACATGGCACTTTTAAAGAAGCACAAAATTGCTTTTTTAAAGGTATTCGTTATTTACCACCAACTTGTAGTTGGTGGTAAACAACGAATCCTTAAACCAAAAATGCACTCACTTGAGTGCTCCCTACATAGGATTTAAGGATTCGGTAATTTACCGATTCATTAAATGAAGGAATCGGTAAATTACCGAATCCTTAAATCTAGCCTCCTACATCGCAAAGGGCTAAATACCGGTTGGTAACAGAAATTTACCGATTTTCGTCCGTTACTGAATGGTATTTGCCCACCTACATCTAGCCCTTGGTCTTTAAGGTCTCTGGCAGGTATCTGCTTGATCAGATTCAAGGCCATTCCCTGAGGGTCACGGCTGCCTGTAAGGTGAAAGCAATTTGCCAGGCAGCGCCATCTACCTTCATGGCCCTCTACACACTTAGGGGCCCATTAGGATGTCGGGCAGATTGCCCCCGCCAGGCTGGCGGTGGCTACCGCCAACCTGGCGGGGCAATCCGACCGACATCTGCATTCAAATTCCCCCCGCCATATTAGTATGGCGGGGGGACCTCGGCGGACGCAAGGTGACCGGGGCGGAAAAGGATTAATATGGTGGCGGTGTCTATTAGACGCCGCCAACCATATTACAATGGGCCTTTCTGTGGCGGCACAGAAAGGCAGGGGGTCTTCACTCTGGGGGCCCCCTGCGGGCCTTCAGAGTGAAGGAGAGGTGGGGGTGCACACAGGGGGGTACCTGTGGTACCCCCCCCTGCATTTGCATAAACAAAGCGGCAGGCACCGCGCAGTGCCTGCCGCTTTGTTTATGCAAATGTAAAAGTGCATTTTTAGCATTGTGGCAGGCGGTGCTGAGAGCACCGCCCACCACAATGCTAAAAATACAGGATGCGCCAGCCACAGTGGCGGATGCATCCTAATACCCCCCGCGGGACCCCTGCCCTTATGGCGGGCGGTCCCGATTACTGATGGGATGGCGGGCGGACTAAATCCGCCCGCCATCCTAATGGACCCCTAAATGTGGGTTCTGGTGATCATTTGTGTGTTTTTGGCACTTGTGTCTTTTTGTTTTTTCCAGATCTGTATTTGACTGAGTTGTGTTCATTAAAAGTGTTCGGGGTGCTGCATTCTGGTTTGGTGTGATTTTAAAGGTGCTGTCCTTGTTTGTCTATGTCCTCATAAGTAAGTAAGGAAGGGGAGGGGACAACGAAGGTCCATGAGGGGTACTGCCTAAATTGCATACCTGTAAACCCATTACTTTATTTCCTCTTCCCTCATCTTAAGCCTTATAACCTGCCTTCCTATTTCTTGGTCTACAGCTTCGGTTTGGGCTTTGTTAGTTGTGACCAAGGATTGTTTGTAATGTGCCCTACCTGTAGAAAGGCAAACGGTTTAAAAAATAATGTAAGCTACTGAAGTGCCCCTCATGCATCTTCAACAGATAGACAAGTGTTCTGAGGTACAAGGCGACCTGTTGTGCTGAATACCCAAATAAATTATCTTTTTTTAAACTTGCTTTGTATTGTATTTCTAAAATCTAATACTATGTATTGAGAGATCATACATGAATATGTATATCTGGCATGTAGTAAATAAGGCATAGCATTAAAAAAACAGGTTAGCTCAATGGAGGTAGGGGGTATATTTATTTATTTTTATTTATTTAAATTTATATAACCGCGCACAGCTACCCTCAAGGGTTTTCCGGCGCCGACAGAGAACAACATAGGGAGAGAAAGGCCTATTGGCTGAAAAGCCATGTCTTGAGGGATCTGCGGAAAGACAAAAGATCAGTTTGTAGGCGAAGGGGCAATGGAAGAGCATTCCACAAAGTGGGGCCAAGATAAGAAAAAGAGCAACCTCCCATACGAGTAAGTCTAACTCTCGGGCTCGGAATTTCTCTTGAGTAGAGGATCTAAGAGTACGGGAAGGGAGGTAGGGGCAGGCCAGATGTTGTACGTAGTCTGGGGCCTTAGCATGCTGAACATATACGTGTGGGCCTTGAACTTGACCCGTTTTTCCACTGAGCGCCAGTGGAGATAGACCAGTGACCTGGATGTGGATGCCTTTTTGGGGATTCGGCAGAGTAGTCTAGAGGCAGAATTTTGTACTTGCTGCAGTTTGCGTCTAATGTCTTTGTTGACACCCAAAAAGAGAATATTCCCGTAGTCCAGCCTAGAAGTCACCAGGGTCTGGACTACGGTACGCTGAGCATATAATGGAAGCATACACACTATCTTCCTCAACCACTTCAAGATGGTAAAGCAAGTGGCATCCACTTTGGTTGCTTGCTGCCGCATGGAAAGAGAATCATCCATAATGAAACCAAGGTTGTGCACCTGCGTGGATGGTTGAAGAAGCATACTTATTTCTGGAGGCCAATGTTGAGGGCCCAAAGAGACCACCATCCTTGCCAAGGATCAGAACCTCCGTTTTATCGCCGTTAAGCTTCAGAAAGTTGCGTTCATCCAAGCCATAGTTTTATTGGTATAGGAAGGATTATCGAAGGTAAGAGTAAAATACCAGGTGCTGTAAGGTCATTATACCAGCAGAACAACCCAATATAGTATTAATGTCTGCAGATCAGAAGCTACATTCTCCTCACTAGAGTCAGAGGTCATCTCTTGAAAAGTTGAATAGGACTGATGAGGCACTCGAGTATGTTTGGGAATCATCTGTCAATTTCCTGGGGCTACTTGTTGATGCGGTAGACATTAATTTACACTTCCCATTCATTTGCCATGATACTGTTTGTTCGTAAGGCATTTGTTCCTTGTGTAATGTCACAGCTGATAGATGTGTCTTGATGTCCTCTAGGTTTTGCTGTACGATCCGCTGTTTGACTGGACAATGAACCCCCTGAAAGCCCTGTATTTGCAGCAGGATGAGCCTGACCTCGCCTCAACTCTTGGCGGTGAGGACTCAGAATGCAACAGAAAGGACAGGTAGGAAGTTCATCTCTTCTTTAACACTTTTTGTAACAACGCCCCAAATGCAGAGTTAACCCGACTTTCCATTGTTTACCTAGCAACGACGACCAGGCCTTCAACAAGGTGGCTGAACGTGTTCTCCTGAGGCTGCAGGAGAAGCTGAAGGGAGTGGAGGAAGGTACCTTGCTCACTGTGGGAGGACAAGTGAACCTGCTCATCCAGCAGGCCATGGATCCAAAGAACCTTAGCAGACTCTTCCCAGGCTGGAAATCCTGGGTGTAACCTCGAGGCTCGGATGTTGGCATAATGCTACACAGTATAACTCTAAGAAAAATATGGACAGCTTCCAGAAACTGTTCACCATAAATCAGTTATTTCACCGTGTACTGGAATAGTTTCTAGCTAATACAACTTGGATTTGTGCACTTTACCAATGAGGAGAAAAGAAAAGTGTGGGATTCTTCTGCAGCATCATATTGTCTTCAAGCACTTGTCCGGATAAGCAGAGAAATCCATTTCAATTCTGTGAAAATCCTGAAACCTTGTGAGCGCTTAACCATATCATCACTGGACAGCCTTAACATGTCTGAAGGTGCCAGGGATTAAATGGTGGTTTCATCTTCACAAATTGAAGTCTGTGGCATGCACATGTATGTCTGTACACCTCATATGTTAGCTGTAAGTAGTTGGCTGCCCTACGATGCTGACGGTTAGAAATAAAAAATAGCTCATAAGACAGGTTTCTGTGCTGCAGAAAACATGTTAAGTACAGTAGTTTGTGAGGTGGTAGTACTATCTGCACTCCAAGTGTAAACAAAATAAGTTTGTGCATTGTATTATTATGTTTTTGTTGAGGTTGCTCTTGGGTTATAATAGGTACTGTAAGTGCACACCAGAGATGGTTCGAATACCTTAGCTATACCGTACACATCCATGGTGTCCTAATAGTATGCAGTAGGGATGCTCCCAACAGCAGTGCTTTTTGCCTCACAACTCAGGCACGCATGGAGATTTGTATGCTCTCTGGCTACCAGAGATTCTCAATTTATAGTATTCCCTCTACATGTAAAGTTTTATGCTCTCTGGGTGTTATCTATTGCTGCTAGGTAAAGTGAGTGGTTGTGGGATTTCGTCTCCCTGTGCTAGAGTCTGAGGTCAATTTGTAAGGGTGCTGAGCATTGAGGGAAGATACCAAGACAGAGGTTGGCAAATTGATGCACTTGACAATGTTGAAACGTCTCATTTCCCCACCCAGAAAGTGGATTCTTCCAATTTGATGAGAATGATGCGGAATTGCCCTATTGCTCAAGCAGTAATATTTTGGTTAGCCTTGGCTGCATTACTATTATTGTGTTTCTCCTTCTGGTTATTCAGTTAGGACTTCTTATCTGTCAATCACTCATAGCAATCAGATGGCAAGATGTATCACTGCGTGTGTGAAGGTGCTTGTGAACACCTCAGGCGTGTGATTTCTTTCTAGTGACATTTATATTGTGGAGACTTTAAAGATGAGCTCCAATGTAAAGAAAAAAAAACCATTAACCCTTTGACTACTCCTAGGACAGTCTTTACATCTCTACCAAACCCACTAGATATTATATTTATCAGCTAGAAGGCCTATATCACTATTGATTAGCCAGTAATACAAGGGTGAGCCGAACAAAGTTTTTCTAGTGCGGTCCCGCTTTCTCATCGCCATCAAGTGAGGCCGAGCTCCAGCCGGTCTGATGTTAGACTGGGTCGGGGGAAGAGCTCTCATTGCCAATTCAACATTTTGCACTTGGGTGGGCATGTTTGTTGGAGGCATGTGAGGCATGTTTACCCTTCCTAGAATTTTGTCAATGTAATATTAGATCGACGGTGGAAAGCAGAGGTGCAGGAAGCAGAGCTACTAGGTGTTCATTTTGTTTTTTTACTGTGATCTGTTAACTTCGACAACCCTTGGCCTCCTACCCTTCACGCCTACACCAGATAAATATATTTTATGGTTAGAGTATGGGGCAGAACTTTGATTTATTAATGGTTTTCTTTTTACATTTGACACGTTGTATTTTATGTCCATGGATATATGTGGACAGTCATACATTTGAAACAATGTTACAAAATCAGGTCCATGAAAGTGGGCTAAGGGTTGAAGCAATATTTTACAAAGATAATCCTAATTTCTGTGTTAGTTTAAAAAAGAAACACTAGTCTTATTGACTTTTCCGACGACTAAAAACAAGAGGGAAAGACACTAAGGCCCTGATTGCGATGTCAGGCGGACCACCAATGACATGCCGTTGATGGCGGTCCGCTTGGCATCCAGTTCAGCTGTCCGACTGCAGGATTACAATATCGGCGGTTGGAACGCAGTGGTTGTGGGGAATGACCGCCACCTCCAACAGGCTCGATGAGCCTGTCGGGTGGACTGTATTCCCTTCCCTTCCCTTTACTCTTTATAATAACCGTTTTATCTATCATCGCAAATGTTTATCCTTTTCAGCTTTTCCAACCCCACATTCCTCTTGCTTATTTGTCTTGTTCACCAGTCTGTTGCATTAGCACAGCTTTCTCAGCAGTTCTATTTTGCAAACTAGTTGTGTCTTTTCTTTTCTGCTCTTGCTCAGGCTGATAGAAATTGTCATCTTGAGTTAGAATTCCTCTTTGGTTAAATCGGTTGCTTCCATTTTGCTTTATGGGTAACATTTGAAGTAGATTTTACCAATAGGTTTTGAAATTGTTGTAAAATGTTTCAGAACTACTACAACATGGTCTTGCTTTTGACTGAAGGGAACATTCTAGGGCCGAATCACATTTCGGACACACTGTGACTGTGGGCTGTGCTTCCAATAACAATATAAAATGTGCTATCCCCAGTGCAGGAGCAAACTGACAATTCACACCTGCGTTCATGAGAGCAATTAGTGAAAGACAAGGCTATGGTTTGAAACCGCAGGTCAGTCTTGCATGGGAGGTGGACAGGCCCCTGCTTGAAGAGGGAGAAAGGCATCTCCCTGCAGTGCGATACTGAGTCTGCCTGCAATTGGATTATTGGGGGTGGGGGTCAGGGAGGAGTTTCTCTAACTCCTGGTACTATCTCCCTAGAAGTGCCCTCAAATGACACACTGGCTGCTCAGCCACCCTATGCTGCCGCACAGTCAGTACTGCTGGGGTGGAGGTGGGGTGGAGGTGCCGCCGAGCTCTCTGCTGGGGCGGTTTTCGGACGATTTTGGTACAGGGCCGATTTTGCTGCAAAAAAGGGCCTGTAACAAAATGGCCCCACCTGTGCGGCGCACCCGGGGATTGCCCGGTGCCCGCTATGGCCAGTCCGGCCCTGGTGCTGCTCCCGACAGGCTCTTTGTCTCTGCATTTGCAGTAAGGCGTGGGTCAAAGACAAACTGTCCCTCAGTTCCTGTGGGCCACACCCCATGTAAATGAGGGAACCTTGTAATTCTGCAGGCGCAACGTGCGCTGGCGCCATCCATATCTACAGCCCCTTCCGTAGTAACTGTCACTGGGTCACTTTCTATAATATGGCCCCAGTTGGGAGCGATATCTTTCCATCTGCTTCAGCAGTGTAGTTTCCTTAGGAGTTTTGAGAGTGGGCCTGTCACTGGAAGTCTGGTATTTGTGAATTCAGACAGTTAGAAACTGAAACTTGAAGTAATTTGAGCCAGATTTAGGTCAAAACTGTTTCATTATATTTTTAGTGGTTCACCAATATTTCAGGGACCATGGAGATAAGGTATTAGAAGTTAGCGTTAGCAAATACCCTCCTGGTCGCATTTTCCAGCTTTCATAATTACATTCATACATATATTAAAGATAAACTTCTTGCTGGTGATCTTTCCCACATGTAAATAAACATTTATGAAGGTTTCATTTTTCTATAGTAAAAGGAAATACTGTTGTCAGCAGGTTACAATTGTATATCTATGTAAAATGTGTGTTTTCTTTCTTCTCCTTGATCTCTGGTCCTAGACCCTAAAATGACAAGAAGGCAGAGGTATGGTTTTATCCCGGGCAAAATTTAAAAAATCAATTATTTTTGTCCGATTGGATTGTTTTTACGCTTTGATTTTAGCACTTGATCCTGAAGTGACTTTTTTGTATGAATGTCTGTAGATGCCACTGTTTTTTTAATCAGTTTAAATACGTTTGTTTAAAATGCTATATTTTTATAGGAATGACGAAGCTAATAAAAATTAATACTTCCACAAAAAGCTTCCTGATCTATTTTTAATGAGACTCTTCATGCTGGTTACTTTTTGTAAGATATTTCTTTCCCAACAAAAAATGGCAAGTGGGAATGAAGATATTAAAATGTTATCCACCTTAAGTTTCTGTACCATAAACATTCTATGTGGATTTACTAAATATCGGTCTTTCAACTGAATTGTTTTCTCATCATTCTGTGGCGACGCACTAATGAATAATGTACTTGCAGGAAGGCTACAGTGGCTTTGTGGCTCACATGTATTATTCCCATCAATACACTATAAAATGACCTTTCAGATTCACCTCTTTCACCACTAGTGTTAGCACCTGGATCACAGCTGGGCATTGGTGGCAGAATTACCTAATCCAGTATTGCCAGTTCACGTTTTTGATTAAAAAAACTAAAAACATGTAGCAATTATCTACATATACACAGCATGTGATTTTTGAGATAGAGGCACAGCAATTATGAGCGTAACACTCTTCTCTAGAAAATCACATTTAAAAAAAAATCCATAGACCCAGAGTCTATATTGGCCAAATTTGGTTCATAATTCTTAATAAAAGAAGCCAATTATAAACGTGAAAGTGTCGCCGGATTAGTAAAAGTAACAAGAAAAATTATTCACAAAACTTTTTGAAAATAAAAGTGACAGAAAGCAGGAGTAGTGTCACTTAACAGGCTGCTGTTTTCATAGATTTGGACAACTGATACTCTTTCTTTAGAGAAATGCACTCCATCAGTATCCCATCATGCACTGTAAGTGGCGTTTTTCTCCATTTGTTTCTGTTCCTGAAAACATGATTCTGGCGAACTGAGCTTTGGCTTTTTTTTTTTTCTTTTTCTCTTTGTAAATTTTTTTAAATCTTCCAATAGTTTTTGCCTCATTGTCTTTGAAATGTGGAGTATTTTCCTTTCATTTCTACACAACCAACATTTTTTTTCAAATACGATATCCCTTTTTAGGTCTCGCTTGCGACAGTGCAGGCGCTTTACAAGGGGTTTACAGCCTACCTATTGCTTAACATTTGTTGGCTTTATTGTCACTCTCATTTGCTGCCATATAATTTGGTCATCGCGTGTTGGCTTCACTACCTCTATTTTCTGTTGGAGCATGGACCAAGTACTGATTACTTCAGCTTGATTGTCGTCCTTCCGCTGCTGTGATTGAGGTACTAGTTTGTTCTTTTCTTCTTCCCTGTCATCCTTGTTTAACTTCTTGGCATTTGTAGCTATATTTTACTTTGCCACACACACTTCAAAGAAGTTCTTTTCTCCTTTGAAATGGATGTTTATTGAACAGAAGATGTTATCTGCTTTTATTGTGGCCAAAGAGAACCTACTTTTATTTTGATGTTATCGGTTTCCAAATGTATTTCCACTAAGATATGCACAATTGCCCTCTTTACGTGATAGGATGTTTCACCAAATGTAATCTTTTTTTGGTTTTTCATGCATGGGGAGATTCACTCAGAATGACGGGTGTAGGGCCAAGATCAAACTAGCACTGGAAAAGCCAAAAGGTTTGGCATTTGAAACTATTTGCTCTACCATTGCCTTTTCTTCATGCTGTACAGCATGGGTATTGCTGACAGTGTCAATGATTTGTTGCCATGCTGGAGTGTGATTTCTGTGCAGCATGGCTAAAATAACAAAAATGATTCTAATGCATCCAGTGCTGAAGCACTTAAAAAAAATAATTTAAAAAGTGCATTAGCCCAGATTCTATACCTTTTCCGAGCCTTGCCGCTCCAGCCTCCAGTGGGTTGGATCAGGCAGACGCAAGCTGACATCGCACGCTTTGTCTGGCAAGGCCGCAAGCCGCAGATGAAGAGGGTTCCCTCCACGCTCGCCCCGGAGGCGGGGGGCCTCGGTATTCCGGACCTCCGGAAATATTTTCAGGCGGCGCAGTTGCGCTACCTTGTGGAGTGGAGCAGGTGGGAATCCGATAAGCACTGGCTCTTTCAGGACCAGGCGGTGGCAGGGCGTACCCTCCAGGAAGTTCCATTCTTGCGCCGGGTTCACCGCCCCCCCAACCTTTATGATTCCTTTGTCACGCGGGTTCCCCTGAGGGTGTGGGACACAGTTTGTGAGGTTCGGGAACTCACCACGTTCCCCTCGCCTTTTACGCCAATAGCGGGTAATCCTGATTTCTCCCCTGGGATGGAGCCGGACGCTTTTTCCCACTGGAGGACAGCGGGCTGCCGAGCGCTCTTTCAGATTTAAGGGTCGGAGGGAGTGGTCCCCTTTCAGCAACTTCAACAGGAGTTCCAACTGCCGGAGTCGGATAGACTGCGATATATGCAGGTCCGGCACTGGGCGCTTCAACCCCAGGTGCGGGACACCGCTGATCGTCAGATAACACCATATGAGCGGTGGCTGGTGACCCGCGCCTCCGATGCTAAACTGATCACCGATCTCTACAAGTTCTTACAGCCCCCTCCGTTTCACTACTATAATCCGGGCAGGGAACGATGGCACAGGGAATTGGGTAGGACACTTAGCCATAAGGAGTGTGACCAGATTGCACACCGTGCGAGACACTCGGCATATCACACTGGCCTCACTGAAACATTCACCAAGGTGTCCACATATTGGTACTACACCCCAGAGAGACTGCACGAGATGAACAGGCATATCGAGAGGGAGTGCTGGAGAGGTTGTGGTCGGGTGGGGACCCTTTCACATATTCTTTGGGATTGTCCCTTGTTGGCCGCTTATTGGAAGGAAGTTCTTGATGAGATTGATGTGCATTTTGAAATCGAATTACCGCGCTTTCCGGCGTATGTATTGCTGGGCCTTCCTAATGGCCTGATGTACCCGCTGAAGTCCCGCAGGGGCAGGCAAATCGCGATAGCGCTGGGCTCAGCGGTTCAGAACATTTTAATCCACTGGCGCACCACCACAGTCCCCTCCATCACTGGCTGGTTGCACAGGCTCTGGCATGTGCTGGGTATGGAAAAATTATCACTCACGGTAGAGGGGGAGGTGGACCAATTTGATGAGCTGTGGCAACCCTTTCATGCGCTTTTAACTACGGAATTTAGGGAACTCACCTGTCCGAGGTACCTCAGGCTTCTAAGGTTGACGCCACCGGTGATTTCAGCTGACTAGGAGGGGCAACGGGGCTGGGCTCATGGGGGGGGGGGCGTGGTGGGAGGGCAGGTAGTGTTATTAGCGGTACATTGGACGGGAGGGGTGGGGGGGAGGTGGGGTGAGTTGGGGTGTTTGGGGGGGGGTGTTCTAGGGGATGGTGGGTTGGGTTTCTTTGTGTTATTGCTTTTTTCTCTCTGCTCAGACTGATGGTGTTGACTATGCTCAGATTGGAGGTGTTGCTTATATTTAGCTTTTCTCATTTGCTGTTGCTTCCTTTTCCACAGCGGACTAGTCCACCGTCGCACTCATAGCATCATGCTCATCTTCTTCGCTTGAATGTATGTAACCCTAACCTCCTGCTCCCTCTCCCTATGTTTTTGTCTTAATAAAATGCTTTAAACCTAAAAAGTGCATTAGCCCTCGCTGCATCACAGTGCTTTCTTAAATTTGCTTTAGCCATGCTGCAGAGCATCCGCACTGCTCCACAGCATGGCTGCAGAACATTACCTAAGCCAATAGCTTTCAGAGGCGAGACCGAAGAGCTTTGCCAATACTTGTTGTGAAATGCCCCTTCAATATCTGGCAAAAGAGGCCATCATCTCCTCAGGAGACATAGACTAGATTTTTTGAAACCCATCTACCTGAAAACCGACGTTTTCCATAAATATACTCTGGGACGGAGAGAAGATACTGCTCAATTTGTTCGAAGAGGACAAACAAAGAGCATCAGGGAGCTCTGAAGAGAAAGAAATAACTCCTCCTACTATATCTCTGGGAAGTTCCTAAAAGAGACTCGATAATGAGAAAGGCCGCTGTTCTGAATAATGTTCAGGTTAGTGTCATCAAAAGCAGGCTCAGTCACAACATGATTGATTTGCTTTGATTTGAATTTAGAAAGCATGCAAATACCCGGATGTGTAGTAATGCTTTAGGTTCAGTGCATATTAGCTGTGAAGGGTCGTTTTAAAGCTCAAGACCCTAGTTTGTTTCAAAGATAAAAGGTGAAATGATGAGTTTGATCTCTACTGAGTGGGGTTTGAATTTGACGCAGTGTTGCACAAGGAGCTATTGTAAATCACACAGATGACCAGACACAGAAGTGCACTGTAAGAGGTTGACAAACAGTCTGGGAGTGGCATTTTGTATGATTCAAAGCCTCTGTAATAGGTAATAACAGAGTCCAAGGGGGCGTGGCTTGCTGCCAAGAGAAATGGCCGCAGCTTAGAGGAGCTCCGAGACCGGCGCAAGCTCCCCCGTTGATCTGACACAAAATCCTGGAAATTTTCGCCCTCAGAGACACCAGTGAGCATCGGAAGGTATAGTGCACCCTCCGATCCTGCTTACGGTTCTGTAGCCGCGCCGGCTGCCAGGGCTGCCCCACCTGAAGCGGCCTACAGGCATGAGAGAAGCCGGGGCCTTGATTGATGTACAGGCCCGGCTGAAGTGCATGCTACTTGAGACGTCGAGCATCCTCGGCCAGTGGCGCAGGCACCTGAGGGAGCCTGAAAGGAAGGTGAGCGTTCAGGCCCATTAACCCCGCAATACCAGTGGAGGCACGACGGAACTCGGCCCAAGTCGGAGCCCGGAAACATCAAGGAGGGGCGGATCGCTGGCTGACTCTCCTACTGCATCGGGGTTGGAAGAACGGGAGCAGCCTGCAACAGTGAGGAGAGCCCAACATACGCGCTCCCCAGCAAACACTATTCACCATTAAAATAGTGGGGCACCCTTCACTGCCAGAACCCAGCTGCATAACTGTGCCGCTTTAGGAGCTAAGGCCTCAAGTACCACAGAGGCCCACGCGCGCGAGAGGAGCCTGGGCCTAACACAATATAGAAGCCTGGGGGTGAAAATATACTGCTGTACACAAAATGCACTGCAGTGCACTCAGTGAGAAGCAGTCACCGGGACCTGCTGACCCTCTCAACATTTCGAGGGAGGCAGCGGAGTGAAGCCCCAGAGTGAGCAGGAGCCCGAAACGCCGGAAGAGGGGTGCAAGGCTGGGCACCGGGCGTAATTGCTGCCACCTGATCAGCACTTCTGAGGTCTACACAGGCGCGCAACACCCATTGGAATCAAAGGGCTTCAGCCCCCCCCCCATCTTGAGTGGCAGCCCGGGCTCAGACAGCTCCCAGGCATGCACACAGCCGCACCCGAGCACTTCACAGGTCTTTAAAAGACCATGTGCATGTGAATGAGGCTTTGTTGTTGTTTTACCCCTTCCAAGAGCCCCTCCCTATTGCTTAAAGTTTCAGCTCCCCCCCCCTGAAATGTTTTCTTAGCCCAATCAATCCCCCCGCGACCACCCCCCCCCCCCCCCGAAATATCGCTCTAGTTGTGCCTCTGGGTCAACACGTATGTGAAGAAGGTAACACAGGGGCCCCTAAGACCTGACATCCAGCTCCTCCGAGACATCCAACTCATCAGCAGATGATATATGGTGTTCCGCTCTATAGGGTGAGGAGACCCACCGACTTGGGGGTCACTGGCCTTGGGAGCCACCAGCGGCCCGGAGGCGGATGCGGGCGGCGCCATTTCTAATCTTGCCCTGTCATAAGCACACTCGGCTGCGACACCCATAGAGAAGCCCCTGCCTACATCGGCTGCGGTGTCTACTGTCCTATCTACCTCAAACTTTCTAAGTGCCCGGGAAAGCCGACAGGCCACGCGTGACACGTGGCCACGTGGCAGGCAGCAGCGACTACTGTCCAATGTTCGGATACTGGCACGTAGAGACCCAAGTAACTAGGCGCAGATGGGAGGTAGGGGGCCGCGCACGACTCAAGTTGGATAAATATGCTTACACTAAGGACTTTCCACCATTGCCTGAGCGACAAACCCCAACAGAAACGGCCCTGACACCTGAGGGGCCCCCAAAGGTCACGCTCGAGGATATAATGTCTGCCGTCAACAATGTGCAAACAACAGTGGGATCGATCTCCTCAGATGTCCCCTTCCTACGGGCAGACTTTCAGAAAATGGCCACCAGAGTCACGGAAAAGGTGGCAACAACCCTCACCACTGACACCAACACCCTGCAATGGAAGGTTAGACAGTTGGAAGCCGACAACAAGATCATGGCGGCTAAGCTGGACGACCAGGAAGGACGCTCTCAGCGCAATAACGTAAGAATCACGGACGTCCCGGAGAGCGAAGGGAGCCAAGCGAGCCAAGCGATGGATCTATATGTAGAGGACCTTATTAAGACTCGACTTCATCCCAGAGGGCTCTCCACCTTCTTTTCAGTGGAGAGGGCACACAGAGTTCCGGGGGCAAGCCTAAACCGGGGACCACCCCCTAGACCCATCCTGGCCCGTATCTTCAATTTTCGAGATCGGAATGTTATACTACAGACAGCATGGGTGGCCCCTCCACTACGTATACACAACTCAGTGATCTCATTCTTCCCCGATTACACCGAAGCAGTCACAAAGCAAAGGAGAAGCTTCCAGGAGGTGAAGATAGAACTCAGAAGCAGAGAACTATCATATTCCAGCCAAACTGCGAGTGGTGGCGGATGGAAAGACGTGGTTTTTTGAAACACCAGAGGAGGCCTAGGAATGGCTTGAGGGCTGGCGAAGGGTTGGAGGACCCCGAAGGGTAGGAAGACACCACCAACGTCTCCGTGATGGGGACGAGTCAAGGGATCGCACATCCGAAGATAGAGAGGTGAGCCCCCCAAAATCGGAAGCCATGATCTGACGACCAGTGTACCTGAGACTGTGGAACAATACCCAGCCACGTGAACCGGCCTGGATTCGGCAGAAAACCACGGAGTGACCGGGGAGATGGTGTTGTGTGGCGGGACTGATTCAACACAGCCTGATGAGGAATGACACGTCACATTGATAATCCAATGATGCACCTGTACGTTAAGACTCTCAACCGGACAAGCGTCTTTGAGCAAGGGGATGCCTGAGGCGCCTCTCGGAATTCCTCCCCCCGCACGCAAGTACTGTTCAATGGGATCAAAGCACTCTTCAGTGTTGGGGAGGGGGGTAGTTGGGGATCCTTCTAGCAGGGGAGCAGGGAGGGGGAGTTAAGGTGGGTCACTTAGGAGGGGGGTTTGTTTCTTGTTCACACTTTGTTATTCAAAATTACACGTACGAGCACATACACATATGATAGAGTTGGCCATGCACATGTCATTAAACATGCTTGGTTCACCACTGGCCAAGACCCGCCTTGATGCAGCTGTCTAAACCCGTAAGATTATGGCAGATACGGCCCCTAGCTCCCAGGTAAATAGCGCGCATACACTAGGGTCGCCCTTGACTGTAGTCTCCTGGAATATCAATGGCCTTGGTAATAAAATAAAGAGGGGCCTGGTGTTGCAATGTCTCAAAAGACATGGCCCATTGATCACTCTGATACAAGAAACGCATATGGTTGGCACAGCTGTTAAAGCATTGGACAGGTGGGGCTTTAAGATGGTGAACCACTCCGAATTCACCTCCGGCTCAAAGGGGGTTGGGATTCTACACCGCAAGAGCTGCCCACTGGTATTAATCGCGCCCCGGACTGATGATCAGGGGCGATTTGCAGTGGCCTCCTGTCAGTGTGAGGGGCGGCCTTTTAATTTCGTCTCAGTGTACATTCCCCCAGCACTACATGCAATAGCATTTCAGGCCCTGGTTAAATTCCTGCTTGAACTGCTCCCCCGGGGGAACTGGTGATAGGGGGCGATTTTAACACCACAGTGTCCCACATGGGACAGGCACCCGTCTAGAGGTCAGGGAACAAGCTCATCACCTCTGCAAGACTTCACCGACGCACTTGGCTTGGTGGATATCTGGCGCATGCGTCACTTCTCAGAACACCAATATACGCATCATTCAGGCGGGCACAACAGTCTCTCCCGGATAGATTATTTTTTTACCACCCAAACGAGTTTAGACAAAATACAGGAGATTAAACACCACCCAAGAGGCATCTCCAATCACTCACCACTACTATTAATATACACAGCAGATCTCCTGTGTAGGAAGCGTATTGTCCCCATTCAGCCAGGGTACCTCAAAGTTCCTCACATCAGAAAAGCCATGCACAAGACCTCCGAGCACTACTTAAGTGAAAACACGCACACAGTGACCTCTCTAATCGTTCTATGGGAGGCTTACAAGAAGGTCATGCGTGGACAAGCCATCTCAGCGATCACTGCTCCTAAACTTGCACTAGTGCAACAGGTAGTGGAGTTGGAGCGAGCGGTAGACCGGGCAGAAGGCAACCACGCAGCAGATCCCAGCGCCACCAACACCCATTCTCTCAACTTAGCCAAGCAGGCTTACAGGGACCATGTATGGGATGCGGCAAAAGCAAGGACCACGAAGACACAACACACAATTTATGAAGTGGGGGACCAGGCAGGCAAATTGCTGGCATGGCTGGACAAAAAGGAGAGGGCCAGACACTGGGTGGCACTACTCAGGCTGCCTACCGGAGAGACAATAACAGACCCGAACGCGATCACATTGGCATTTGTGCATCATTATGAGACGGTATACACCCCCATAGCTACAGCGACAGTTGATGAGAATTTAGAATTCTTACGAGACATACAGCTCCCATGACTTACACCACAGGACATGCAATCACTCGAAGCGGATCTCACCACTGAGGGAATCACTGAAGCCATTAAAAGACTCCAGCCAGGGAAAGCACTGGGTTCCAATGGTATCCCAGTGGAACTGTACAAAAGAGAAAGGAACCCACTAGTACCACACTTGTTGAGAAAGTATCAAGCCAGTTTGGCAGAGGGAATGCTCCTGCGTGATCAGAGGGTGGCTACACTCATAGCGATACTCAAGCCCTGTAAACCCCCTCAGGAGGAACACAGCGATGAACTTTAGACATTTGCACAATATACTAGCTAGTGCACCCTACATACATGAAGATGCTATCATTCTCTCGCTGGATGCCTTCGATCAAGTGGAATGGCCTTTTCTCTTTGCAGTCCTGCAGCTGTAGTGTAGTTCCTATATTCCCAATAGGCTCTGCGCATTGGAATAATATATCCTATAGATTTGACGTAGGACTGAGGTAAACTAGGCCTCTATTGAATATATTAGACTTAATTGTGAGTGCCTGCTAGCTCAGAGGTCACTAGAAACTTTCTCGAATAAACAAGAAGGGATTAGTTTCTGACAACCGCATAAACATGACAACTTTGTTTCCTCAAGATAAAACTAATCTTCAGAGTTGTGGAAACAATAGATAGATGTTTTACCCAGTCAATCGTGTATGCTTCGTCTCACCAGAGGTGCAGAGAAATAGATAGACAAGCGTTTTCAAAAAAAGGTTTTATTGAACAGTCTTCTTTCTCAAGCATAAGAAATGAACTGCTACAATCGTAAGACTGGTTGCAAAATATAATGCATACAGTAAAAAGAGTAGAATAAAATAATACTGTAAGAGCATTGTATCGTTCCTAAGCCATAACTAAATACATACATAAATAGCAGAGGCTAAAAGTACTCAACTGGTGCTTCTAAAATACGCCTACCCCGATGTACCTAACCTAAGCTTAGTATGAGGGAAGAAGTAAGTGAGGTGTAGCATAAATGTAGTATTCTTTTGCCAAGAATCTGTCCAAGATTTCTCTTAGGGTCTAATCAGCTCCGTACATTGATTTGCAATGAAGAAGGTCAAGCTCAGGACTCTATTTCCCAGTAACCCGCAAGGGTAGCTTGGAAACACTTGAACTGGATTTCTCGGCAGGAGAAAAGACAGCGTCTCTCTCAGTGCATCTGCTGGAGGGTCGGCTTTCTTCGGCACTTGCTGTAGCAGGATGCGTCGGGCAAGTAGATAGTCGAACTGCTCCAAACCACTGTGTGGGCATATTTATACCTTGAAGTTGCCAAGTTTGACGTAAAGGTGGACATAATAACGTCATAAAAGAGTTTCAGGGCCAGATGTAGGTCGTCGGTAACGGCCGAAAATCGGTATTTTCGGCCGTTACCGACCGGTATACATGATTTGGCATGTAGGGGCACAATTTTACAGAATCGGTAACTTTACCGATTCGGTAAAGTTACCGATTCTGTAAAATACCGAATCTGTATTTTTACCGATTTGGTAAATCTCTGATGTAGGTGGGACTCTTCTGAGTCCCAAAGGCCCTACAAAATCGGTATTTTACCACACAATCCTATTGTGTGGTAAAATACCGATTTCAGGTGTGCATGCACATGTGTGCACGCACACATAGCCATGTGACAGACAGACAGGCCCTTAGGGCATGTCTGTGTGTCACATGGCGCACATGCCTATTTGTGGGGTGCCAGAGGGTGTCAAAGTGACACCCCCTGCACCCTTGCAAAATTCGGTATTTACCGATTCTGTAAATACAGAATCGGTATTTCCCATTGATTCCTATGGGCTTTGAAGCCTATAGGAATCAATGGGAAATACCGATTCTGTATTTACAGAATCGGTAAATACCGAATGTTACAGAATCGGTATTTCCACATCTGGAAATACCTACATGTCCACCACATTGATTTACCGATTTTCAATTACCGAATCAGTAAAATTCGGTAATTAAAAATCGGTAAATCAATTTTACCTACATCGGGCCCTCAGTTCTTTGAAAACTCCATGAGTTCTTGGACAAGTCAGTTCTCAAGCAAGGGGAAGTCCCTGCTGCTGAAGCCGAGTTTTCCAAGAAATCGTTGTAAGATTTTCAGAACTAGTGGAAGTATATCTGCCGTATTTGGACTGCATGAGCTAAGGCTGAATATGGTTATGATTTCTATGCCTATATAAGGATATGGTGTTTTATACCTATATAAGGGCATGAATCTGGAAAATTACAGTAGGGTCCTAAAATGGTACACAACACCCACTCCACGTTATCATGTTCAGCTAAGATCAAGCACTAAAACATATAATCTATAGCATGTGTTCACAACCCCCAAAAATTCATATAAAATGCATTTGAAATGGTTGCACACGGAAAATGAGCATCTGTACAGTACGCATTTTAAAAGCAATGATTTCATTGTAAGCATATGATATGATATTAGCAATGCTAACTTAAAACATTTCTAGGGTTTGCAAATTTGTGGAAATAATGGTGACCAAAATGATTAAAACAATACATTTCTTCATAATTTGATGAACCTTCTAAGTATTCATGTTTTGCAAATTTCGCGGACATTTCTAAATCTGCCATCCTGTTGTTAACAGTTTCAAAGTCCCAATCATCAGAAAATGTACTAGGTGAAACAAAATCACTCAAGGAAACCTTAAATTGGTGTGGAATATTCAGCAGCTCGACAGGGTCATGAATGTCATAGTCAGTTCTATCCCATGCTATTCCACCAGGTAGAGAAACCGCTGTCATGTTTACTGATGACAGGTCTCGTTGTTTACGACAAGATGATTTGTGTGGTTTCAGGAGCAAGTTGATGTTCTTACTTGATGTGTCCATTTTAATATGTTTTCCATCTTTCAGCCTTCCCAAACTTAAAACGAGAATGAGCCATAGTAGAAGATAAAATACACCTAATCCAATCCAAAATTCAACCGATGGTGAAACCAGATATATATTTGCAAGCTCTTGACCAAGTTTTGTTAATTGTTCCTTGAACGTTTTGTTTGTCTATGCTGTTTCAGGTTCACTGGGATCCTCAGAAAAGGTATCGAAGTTGATGAAATAGCCAGAGGCAGTTCTGTCAATAGTTGGTATTGCATCCGGATTATTTGAAATCTCTTGAGCTGCTTGCTCCCTTGACATGTTAGTATAGTCAGACGCTACATCATTGTAGATCGGAGTTTCTTGACGAACTGTTATTTGGGTTTCAAGAGGCACAAGTTCCATGGCTTTATTGCATAGTCCTTCTTTTCTTACTGCAGAATCTTCAAAGGTGATGAGTCTTTCAGTTTGGACTTCTTGGATAGTGGCAAGATTTGGTCGTCTGCTACATCTTGGGAGTCCACTGGGCCTACTACTTATTATCGGCCACATGGTGTGGCTTTACCAGGTCAATTGATGCAGACCAGTTCTCCTTTCTTCCTGCAAGGGGGGGGCAGTAACACTGTTCTTGATCCGTGGACTGCTAGTACAGGTACTGGTTTTCTGTAAAAAGGCCCAAATTCCTTCTTGTCCGCTATTTTTTCTCGGACTGGATCCCCAATATTAGGAACCCAGACAGGTCTTGCTGGGACAGGTGGTTTTTCTTCAGTGGTCGTTGGCTTTTTGCTGGTGTTGCTTAGACTTCTTTTTTCATTTAAGTCCTGTAAAACATCCAAACGATCTTTGATATCAAAGGGTTTTTGTTCCACCACTGAAGTATGACGATCGAGGTCTTCAACCAACATTCTAGTACCAAAAAGGATTTCATATGGAGAGATTCCACCCAGAGAATTTCTTGGCAGGTTATTAAGACTACGTTGGACACTTATTAGATGTTTGACCAACCCATCACCCGAACCTAATACCCTAGCTGTTATAGATTGCTTTAGGTCATGTTTTTTTCTCTCCACAACCAAATTTCCCTCAGGATGGAATGGACTCGAAAACCGCAATGCAACGCCCAATGCTGGCCATGGCCTCCTTGTAAGCCCTCAAGCTAAACGCAGGACCCTTGTCATAATGTAGCGTGCCGATTGCGTATGTGCCGATAAAGACTAGCAAATCTTTTATAACAGTTCGGGTGTCAGCCGAGCATGGCGGCCACATCCAAATGAATCTTGTCCTAATATTTGTGGGATCGCATTCGTCCATGGTGACGTCTGCGTGTAGAAAGTCTAATGCTGTCTAACAATGGTGTCTGTACTGGGATGGCTACACTGTAGTCCGGTATCTGTCGGCGCTCTAAGCTGGGATCTCTGTAACAGACATCGCAATTAATCCCAAATTCGTAAATGTGGGCGCTCATCCCTGGCCACCAGAACATCTCTTTTAATTCTAGTAGAGATTTTGAGATCCCTTGATCCCTAGAATCGTCTCTACCAGATACATTGTTACCGAAGGTAAGTTACTCGTACACCAATACCTAAACCTTGGAGCTCAACAAAAAAATATGACTGAGTTTTCCAGAATCACCAAATGGGATATCCAGGAGAAAGACCCCCACTAGACAGATGAAGGAGCAATCTCCATTGGAAGGGTAACCATTGAATATAATATACATATAGAACGCAAGTTCATACAAAGACCCGTCAACAGCCGTGAGACAAGGAGAACAGATTATACAATGGACATAAGGGAAGTATAACAGGTCATGCAACAACCATGAGGGAAGAATAACAGATCTCACAATGGTCGTGAGATGGGGCAGAAGGAAAGCAGCAAAACCTATGCTGTTCAACAATTGAATGGCTGCTCAGCATTCACAGCAGTGAGGACATTCAAACACCTGGGGTATGTCGTATAATTCCCAACATCAGAGGAATTTGAACCCCTGGCTTGGAAGCACCTCTACCACCCAAATTACAAGGCAGCACCATTGAACCCAATGCTTAGGGACAACAAGTTTGCACAATGATTGCCAATCGTACCTTTAGCCAGAAGAGGTGGCATAGCGCAATACTGGGGTGCGCAACCAAGCCACAAGGTGGAAACAGCCAACATGGGAAAAACAAGCAATCATAGGGCGATGTTGAGCGAGAGGGAATACGGAAGAAACCTCAAGAAAACACGTCGCAATTGTAACAATCGAAGAATAGAAGGAAACAACTCCATAGGCGAGTAGATCAAAAACTGTACCATTGATACACGATAGAACCCCAAGGGGAGATAAGAGGCTGCCAAAGGAACAGCTACCAAAAAACAAGGTTTCCAACACAATAACAGAACAGGATAGTAAGTCCTGAGCCACAGTCAAGGAACAAAAGATAGGGCAATAAGCCCAAATGGCCAATATCACACAAGGATAAAGGAAATCATGTGATAAAGGATTCCCTTAACAGGCAAATCCAACGAACCCCACCGACCAGTAGGGGAAGACCTCATGCAGGGTCTCAAGACAGGCAGCTAGCTAGCAGCCCCAGAAGACCAAGGCAGAAGGCAGAAACACTGATCTGGTGACTGATGCCACAAAACACACATAACAATGTTGCAATAACAAGGTAAAAGGGGAGGGGGCAAGCTAAGGATATGGCCCTCCCCAATAGCTTGGAACCTACGTAAGGCCGCATCTGCTTGGGCTCCAAAAAGGTGAACCCTATCAAATGGCATGTCAAGCCAGGTGGAGTGGACAGCTTCTGAAACTCCAGATGCCCAAAGCCAAGCATGTCATCCAACAGACCCCACTGGCTTGCCCAATGGAGTGGGTGGAGTCCATTCCACACCTGATGAACAGTTTGACCACCTGGCGACCATCTAAAATCAACTGGCTCAACTCGCCCCTGTTGGCCTATGGGAACAACGGTAAACGTTGTGCCAAGGACTCCCATAAGGCATGGAGAAAGCGTTGAGGATGCAAATTGTGTTGGTAGAGCGTAACACCACACTCGAGCAAGAAAAAACACGTTTCCCGCAAGAATCCTGCTTCCTGGACTCCTTGTCAAGGGGGGAATGGGGAAGGTTCTCCATCTCAGGGGATACCCTAATGGCCTGGACCACGAAGCTGCGGTGGGTGAGCTGTTGATTAAGGCAAGCCGGGTCCCCTGGTGGAGGGCGTTTTTTCTGGGCAATAGTGCGGTTCACTGGTACACCAGACTCGGGTTTCGCCCATGCTGGTCCTTTGAAACATCCACAGAAACCATCAGCTCCATAAACAACGTAGAATGGTGCCGCCTGCACCATACCTATGCCCGCATGGGAAGGAGGAAAGGCGCAGATGCAAGGAACCAATCCTACGAAATGCACAGTCATATTGTGCCCTGCCTCTGGCTCGGAGTCTGCCGGCGCCATAGAAATAGGTACTGGCGGGACAACCAATGTCGCGCATGAGTCAACAGATGTCACCAATAGAAGCCCCGAAGGACCGTGCACTGATGCCTCAGTGTCCGAGACTGGAACTACCACAGAGAGCGAACCCGCCGCCGATAACCAGTTACTGTCCCTACGACCTCCTTGAGGCCTGCAGGCGCCCCAGAGGATGATGTCGGCCCAAAGACATGATGGGAAGCCTTGTAGAACTCGTGCATCTGGTTCCAGGTCTCCCCGGCTCCAGGAAAAGCTAGGAGGAGTGGGAGAGACACCGGAGTGGAGGTGGAAGAGTCTCTGCGATCCACATTGCGAGTTGTAGGAGCAAGAGAAGGTTGGGACTTTGGTGTCTTGTGGACCAACTGTGAGATGTATCCTGAGACCACTGCAGTTGACCACGGGATGAAGAGCGGTGCTCACGGAAACGACCACTGAAGCTAAAGACTTGCAACAATCGTGCCGTCAGAAGTTCGGCTTCAACTGCTGGCAGGCTTCACACTCTGCATCGTTATGCTCGTCCCAGCACCACATACAGATAGAATGTGGGCCCGTACTCGAGATATGACGAGCACCGGACCCCCAAGACTTAAACCCAGAGGGCATAGGAATCTGAAAGAAACACTTTAGTTATAGATTCCTTACCTTAGAATTACCCCCGTCGCCAGACTGGATCCGGAAAGTTTTCTCATCAGCAGTACCTCTGCGCGTCGGACGGTGGCGTCGGTCGGTTGCTTGAACACCAACAGCCTGCTCCGTGCCGTTCGAGGTCCAGGGACCGGTCGCGGAGCCACCACCATTCTGGCTCGAAGTAATCTAAGACTTCGCACTCGGGGTAGAGTAAAACAAAGCATAAGAAGTCGAAGAAGCATTATTACTCTTTGACTTTATCTATCGGCTAATCCAATGAGGTCCGCAGTTGTTACCACTCCCGCTGCTCCACGCGCGGAGACCGAAGGGTCGAGTCCCAGCTTCCCTTCCTTTCCGGGACCCGGAGCGTCCCCCGCCCGCTTCGTACCTCATACGAGGTGATGCATGCAATCTTTGGTCAGATTGGCGCGCCTTCGGGTCCCACGGACTTGGTTGGAGGGCCGAGGTTTTCGCTGCCAGCAGCTCTGGTGCCGCAGGCCCCCCTTGGATCCAGGCCTGGATCTGGATTGAGGCTGGTTGACCTCATTACGCTGGCGACGCTTCCTCCGGTACCACTTCCGCGCTGTGCGCCGGTCAGCTCCCCGGCAGGCGTCAATGCCATCCTCCTTTCGGACATGGACAGAGGGCCGGACCAGCATTGTCCTACACCAGGTCCGGCGCCGGGTGGTGTTTTCATGCCCCTGTTCACTCCTGGTGTCCCTCTCCAACAACAGTGGCACCCAGAGGATGAGGAGGAGGACTGGGTGGGGTCAGGTGACCCTTTAACTGACCAGCTTGATACTCAGTAGGACTGGAGAGAGAAACTGGGGGAGGCCAGTGGTCTTGACACTTCATCCGACCTTGGCTGTTGTCTCCTCCTGCTGTGGCTGTGGAGGAGGGAGCGTCGAATGCTGTGGTGTTGCGTAGGGCGTCCGAGGCTCTCACTTCCGAGCTTACTCCGGTGGCAGTCAGTATTAACCTCCTGACTGGGGTGCTTCAACCGGCGGCAAGCTCTTCGGAGCCCCTGCTTCCATTTAATGATGCCCTCACTGACCTTCTTTTGAGCACATGGTCCAGGTCCAACACGAGGGCTTCAGTGGACAGGATGATTGCCAAGACCACACTGCCCGGCTCCGGGCGACCCCACTTTCCTCTCCCAACACCCTACCCCGGAGAGCTTGATGGTCCAAGCCTCCACCTCCAAAAGTGTCTTCCCTACCGCTCCACCGGAAAGGGAATCCAAGAAGCTGGACCATCTTGGCAAGAACATTATTTCTTACGCCAGCTTAGGACTGTGGTCCGTAAACACTGCATGTCTCGTGGGCCGTTATTCGCACTCTGTGTGGGATACGTTGATGCAAAGTGCTGCCTCAGTGTCTGAAGGATGCCCGGGCAGTGCTCTCCCAGGCTGCCGCTGCTGGGAGAGATGCAGCAAAGTTTATGATCTGTTGTGGGCTGGACACCGCCGACTCTCTGGGCAGGGCCATTTCAACGTCCGTAGCGCTTTGCCGCTACGCCTGGATAAGGTCCACTGGCTTTTCAGGGGATGTGCAGAACATCTTGATGGACATGCCTTTTGATGGTTGTCGCCTTTTTGGCAACAAAGCAGACAACGCCCTAGAGCGCTTCAAGGACTCATGGTCTATGGCCAAGTCCTTGGGCCTCTCCTCCCGTTTGGCGCAGTCTGCTTTTCGTTCCTGTGGCTACGGAAGGGGTGCCCTGCTACGTCCCACCCAGGGCCATAGGCTCCAGCAAGTTATCCAGCCTTTTCGCAGCCAGGGATGTGAAAACAACCGGCAAGGTTCCGGGGGCCAGCGGGCGGGCCAGTCCACCCCCCCTTCCTCTACAGCAGCCTCAAAAAACCCTCCTAGTCCGACCTATCAGGCCCATCATCGCCAGTGAGCGGCAGGATTCGCCATCACCTCCACCACTGGCGCACCATCACTACGGACAGGTGGGTTTTGCAAATAGTCCGAAGGGGCTACTCCCTCCCCTTCGAGACTACCCCTCCAGCCATGCCACCCCGATCCCACCGCATATCAGAGGTTCATCCGTAACTTCTCCCGTAGGAAATTACGGCTCTCTTGGCCAAGGGAGCCATCGAGCACGTTCCTGTCCCAGAAGTAGGTTGTGGTTGTCACTCCCACAACTATCTGGTTCCCAAATAGGACAAGGGCCTGCGTCCTACCTTTGACCTCAGGGGCGTCAATCGCTTCCTCCGGAAGGAGAAGTTCAAAATGTTGACGCTTGCTCAGGTCTTGTGTTCCCGGGAGCCGCAAGACTGAATGGTAGCGTTGGACTTGCAGAACGCTTATTTTCACATACCTGTCCTGCCGGCCCACCAACGTTACCTGCGGTTCATGGTAGGCCATCTAGCACTTTCAGTTCACTGTGCTCCCCTTTGGCCTTACCAGCGCCCCTAGGGTGTTAACAAAAGTGATGGCGGTGGTCGCAGCTCATCTGCGCAGATCATGGGTTTCAGTCTTCCCATATCTCAACGACTGCTGTTGAAGGCGGGCGCGCCCCAGGCAGTCTTCTCCCACCTCCAGACTACGGCCGGCTTCCTGCATATGCTGGGGTTATCCATCAATGTGGCGAAGTCGCACCTGATTCCCTCTCACAAGCTCCTCTTCATCGGAGCAGTTCTGGACACAATGCAGTTTCGGGTCTATCCTCTCGAACAGCGAGTCCGGGATATTTTGGCTATGATTCCGATCTTTCAGCCTCTGTCCCAGGTTTCGGTCAGAATGACCCTGAGGGTGCTAGACCTCATGGCTTCCTGCATCCTGCTGATCGATCATGCCAGTTGGCATATGCAGGCTCTGTAGTGGGACCTGAAGTTCCAGTGGGCTCAGCATCAGGGGAATCTGTCTGATTGCGTACAGATCTCGGAGGGCACTGCTCGACAACGGCAGTGGTGGCTCACAAACCAGGATTGGGTCAATGGCAGATTCCTCTCCCTTCCCCAACCAGAACACACTGTGGTGACTGATGCCTCTTTTCTGGGATGGGGCGGCCACATGGTGTAGTGTAGTTCCTATGTTCCCAATAGGCTCTGCGCATTGGAATAATATATCCTATAGATTTGACGTAGGACTTAGGTCAGCTAGGTCTCTATCGAATATACTAAACTTAATTGTGAGTGACAGCTAGCTTAGAGGTCACTAGAAACTTTCTCAAATTCACAAGAAAGGATTAGTTTATGACAACCGCATAAACATGACAACTTTGTTTCCCTAGGACTGGAATAACTATCTTCAGAGTCGTGGAAACAATAGAGAAGTATTTCACTCAGTCAATCGTGCATGCTTCGTTTCTACAGAGTTGCAGAGAAATAGTGAGACGGCGTTTTCAATAAAAGGTTTATTGAACAGTCTTCTTTCTCATGCAAGAGAGGTGAACTGCTATAATCGTTAGACAGAATGCAAAGTGTAATGCTTACAGCAAGAATAGTATTATAAAATAATACTGTAAGAGCACTGTATGGTTTCTAAGCCATATAAAAATACATACATACATAAATACACAGGCTAAAATACAACGCTCGTGCTTCTAAAATACGCCTACCCCAATGTACCTAACCTAAGTCTAGTACGAGGGAGGAAGTAAGTATTGTCTTTTGCATAGGTTTAGTTTTGCCAAGAATCTACCAAAGGTTTCTCTAGGTTCTAATCAGCTCTTTACCTTAGAATGAAGGAGGTCTGGTGTCCCTGTCTCGGGACTCGATTTCCCAACACCCCACAAGGGGAGTCAGAAACACTGGAGCTGGATTTCTCAGCAGAGGAGGGCAGCTTCCTGATCAGTGCATCAGCGGGAGAGTCGGCTTCCTTCGGCACTTGCTGTAGCGAGCTGCGTCCGGCAAGTAGGTCGTCAAACTGCTCCGAACCACCGTGCTTTGCCATAGCAAGTGAAAGTATATTAATACCTTGAAGGTGTTTAGGAATGCCATAGTTGACGTAAAGTCGGGGATATATGAACATCACAAATGAACCCCTGGGGAATAGTTGTTCATTGTAAAACTAACTGAGTTCTTGGAGAAATCAATATTCAAGCAAGGGGAAGTCCCTAACGGCTTAAGCTGGTTTGCCAAAAAATCGTTGTGACGTTTGGTGAACGAATGGAAGTAGCCATGGCTGTATTTGGGTAGCATGGGCTATGCCTAAATAGGGCAACGTGGATTGTACCTATATAAGGCCATAAATCTGGAAAATCCATTCGGAAGCTAAAACGATATACAACACCCACTCCACTTTCTTATGTACGACTTCTACCAAAATACTCATTTCTAAACACAGTAAATATATCTAAACATGATGTGTGAAAAAAACACCCAAAATACATAAAAAATTCATTGGTACTGGTTGTACACAAAAAGAGCATTTATGCTGTACGCTTTTAAAGCAATGTTTCATTCCAAGCATATAGTTGACATTTGAAAATGCTATCTCAATGAATCATGAAAATACATTTATGAAATAGCTCGTAAATACAGACGAAAAAGGTGCAGAAACCATTTGATGTCATTATAAATATAACTGTTGATATGAGGACATATCAAATATTGTCTCTGGAAGTTTGTCAAAGAATTATAGTTCTCTATGAATAGTTCTACTTCAAGCAGATTACTTTGTGCCAAAAAGAAAAATACTAATTTGGAAAAAAAGAATTCATCTTAGGAAAAAGACTTTCAAAGTTAGAAGTTTGTTTTGAAAAAAATGAAGGTCGAATTCAGAGTCTCTCAGAACACTGTGTGCCAAATCAAAAGTCAGTGTTGGTATTTGGAGCATCCCACGCCTGTGAGTCGCTCAGAGGCTGTTAGAGTCAAAACTGTTTTTGAGCGGGAGGCCGACGGCAAGACCCCATCAAGCTTGAGAGGACCGCCACAAGGGCTTGCGGAGGCCGTTGCTTTGTAGTGTAGTTCCTAGTTTCCCACTAGGCCCTGCGCATTGGAATAACATAAACAGTAGTATCAACGTAGAAGTGCGGATCTTCCAGGCCTCTACTGACTATGCTAAACTTAATTGGGTTTGTTACCAACTAGCTCAGAGGTTACTGGAAACTTTCTTGACTGAATAGGAAGTGATCAGCTTCCCTGGCACAGACAAGAAGGGATTCAGTTTTCCGACAACCGTGCAACATGACAACTTTGCTCCTCAGATCAAGAGTCAATCTCTAGGGTCGTGTGAAACAATAGACAGTTATTTTACTCAGTCAGGTTAGTGCAGTTTACTTTCACAATATGTAGAGAATAGAGAGACGGGCGTTTGTCAATAAAGGGTTAACATTTATTGAACAGTCTTTCTTCTCGTACAAGAGAAATGTATTGCCACAATTGCAAGACTTGTTATGATAAAAAGTACGTACAGTAAGATAAGTATTGTGAAATAATACTGTAAAAGCATTGATATGGTTTCTTAGCCATACAATGGTTTAAAAGTAATAAAACATATATACAGTCATATATACATTAGGCTAAAATACTCAACTGGTGCTTCTAACTACGCCTACCCCAGTGTACCTGACCTAAGCCTAATACTTGGGAGGGGAGTAAGTAAGTAGCTTTAAGTTAAGTTGGTTTTGCCAAGGTTTGCTTCAAGAATTCTCACTAAGGGTTTAGTCAACACCATACCTCTGAATAGAATGATGGAGGTCTGGTATCTCCTTCAGGGGGAACTCAGTATCCCAGTCACCCGCAAGGGTAGACCAGAAACGCTGGAGCTGGATTTCTCAGCAGGAGAAAGACAGCGTCTCTCTTCAGCGCGTCGAGGAGGAGGAGGGGGGACAGCGTCCGCGGGCAGCTGGCATCTGCTGGGCTCTTCGCAGAGGGACGGCTGTTCAGCTTCTAGTTTCACCACACCATCGTTCGCGCTTTAGCAGCGATAATGGTATCAGCAGCTTCAGGCGACGGGCAGCAGGCTGCAGCAACAGGCGCTAGCTTCAGCTAACAACGGGCAATTGCTTAAGGCAAAGTTGGTAATATTTATACCTGACAGGTGCCTGGTTTGACGTAAGTTTGCTGGACATAAGACGTCAATTAAAGATGTCACTAGGAAGGGATAGCTATCAGTTGCTCATTAGAGTTCCATTACTAATCAAAACACAGCAAGCGGGGATTTCCAGGTTTGCTGAGTTTTTATCTTGTTGAAGAACTCGGAGTGTTAATCTAGGAATCTCAGATAGTGACTTCTGCTCTGTCATTGCACTAATTGGTTGCAAAGGAAGTGGCAGAGAAAACTATTCTGGAATGTGGCTCTGTTCGTGTGAGGCCAGAGATGACTTTCTGAATATCGCACTTGAACGGTTATGCCAATATAGGGAATAAATGGATTTATAGCCGAATAGGGGCATAAGGTCACAGTATCGATCAGGATCCTAGATAAGCACGCAACACCCACTCCACGGGTTCATGTCCATCAAATTACTAAAACTAGAGCAATAAGATGCATGTGTAACATTGCCCACCCCAAAATACATTAATGCATCCGAAATAGGCGTATAATGTAATACGTGAAATTTAGGTACTGTACGTTTTTGAAGCATAGAAATCATTCAAAAATTATTGCATATGAAATCAATAAACGATTATGCAAAAAGAATTACACATGAAATATCTCTGAAACAGAAGAAGGGCGAGATAAATCATCACATATAAATGCATTGCAATAAATGTGCTAGAGGCTGGTGTAAGGTTGTTATGTCTCTAGATGTGTTTTAGAAATAGAAGTTGAAGCTTCTGTTCTCTAAGAATAGTTTTTACTTTAAGCAAAGAATTGTTCGTGCCAAAAAAAGGGTCAATATTAAAAAGTGTTCAATTCAAAAGAATTATTGCTCGAACGGGGAAATAGAGTTCCAACGCTTTTAGCAGTTTTTGTTGATCAAAACTGAAGGCCGAATTCAGAGTTCATGGGAACGCTGTGTGTCGGAAAGCTTCTCCAAAGTTACTATTTCTGTTCGGGTGAGAACATCATATCAGACAGGCTCTCAAAGAATTGGTCTACAAAATCAGGTGACAGTTCAACCAAATTCGATAGTGCTGTAACTTGGCAGGTGTGAGAATGATTGCTGTCATCATAGTCGGGATCAGCAATGCTCACAGAAGGTCGTACCTGGGTGATGCTGCTTTTGTCACTCGCTCCACTGTTACCACCTAGTCGTAGCACAGGAGTCTCAACGAATGCCGTCATCAGGATTGGTAGCCTCTGGGGACAACACAATGCGTGAGCCGTTATCGGTCTGAGCAAAGTATCGACGTCCATTGGTACTGCTGATGGAAGTGAAAGACAGATGTCCAACACGCACTCATCTCCGCATAGCATACATCGAAGTACCGGTAAGATACAGTTCTGCCATATAGGTCTGAATGAAAGGAACCAGGTCATGTTTAGATCTCTCAGCCTGGCCAATCCAAGTACGTTAGTTATCCTGTCCCGGTAGCGCATTGCTAGGATTGTCTCTTCCATTCCCATGGGAGCTATGTCTGAGCTTTGGCTTGCCATAACGAAGCAGGACGGTCAAAAATAAAATACCTGCTACAAGTCCCAAAAATAAGGGTATGCCGCCAAAAACAGAGTGAACAAAATTAGGAACGATTCCCAAAATTGCTTGAAAAGGTGTTAGCAGTCCCGTAAAAATAGTCTTAAATATGCCTGGGATGCCTGTGGCACTAGATGTTAAGGAGTTGGCTAAGCATTTCTACGAAATGCACGGGGCAATTTGTTGATAAAAGTTCATGAACTTCAGTAGCTGTCCTTGCAACTAGAAGATCATACGTCTCTTTTGATGACGTTATGGGCACTGTTGTCTGCAAAAGCACAGACTTCATTTTGCTTAAAGTATCAATTCGTATAGAATAGAGATTCAGACGAGGCCAGATGGGAGTCACTGTGTCTGCAGGCCCACTCGGGAACAATGCCTGCATACAGCATTTGACCATGGATGTTACTCTTACTAGATAACTTTTCCCTGGCACTAGGCCACAACATCTGTGATCCGTTCTAAGAATGTAACTCCCGTTCGCAAGTTGCATAAAGAAGGGCTCTATCTGAGTTGCAGGTGTGACAAGCTGGTGGCATGAAAGGTTGTTAGAATTTCCATCACAAGCTCCGTGTAAATTAATACCCTGGCACAAAAGTATACCGCTTAGTGAATGTTCACAATTTTCACCACTAAGAAATACATTTTTGTCGCTGTCACTGTAGCATGAATGTGTGTATGGTAATTTCCATTCAGATTTTACATATCCTTTACCCAATCGTTCATACTGGCCAGTAGGTATGTATTCAAGGCACTTTTTAAATCGGAAAGTTGTTATCGGAATAGTGATAATTCCGTGTATTATCCATTCAATGACAGGACTCTCTGACATTGTCAATGGTAATCTCTCAAGTTTTTCGATGCTCAGGATTGTATAGTCTGCTCCTTTCTGTGCCAAACTGATTTGTTTATCAGTAAGGTTAAAAATGGAAAATAATGACGTTGTGTTGATTAAACGCCAAGGCACATAGCCTGAACGAAGATTTTGCAGCGTCCAGCCTAATTGTATAATAGAACGTAATTGTGACTGGCCATGCTGTAACATTAGCAAGTCTCTGTCTATCACATCAAAGGCAGAGGATACAATATTGTCCAACGAATATATTCTGGAGGACAGAGTCATTAACCCATTGTCCACTACAGAAAGTGATTTCTCCAAATTAATACGATCAATTTCTCGTATTTTTTCAGCTGTTTCAATTTGTGTGACTTTCCAAGCCTCGTTGTACGCAGCATAGATACTGGTCGCTATGAAACGCTTTTGACGCTGTTTGCGTGGTCCAAGAATGAAATCGCGCAAATCAGCACCATCTTTTAGTAAAGACAAGTGTTGCTTAATTTCAGCCAGTGTGGATGATGTTAGCCATTCAAGGCAGAGTTTCCCTACACTGTATGTTGTTACTATCCCTGGATGTTGTCTCTGGGAGTATCTCGGGTCTTGTCTGGTCATTTTTAACCCCTGTGTTTTGTTCAGGAATCTATCTTGACAGTTGTTTGTGTCAGTAGGCCAGATTAACCACTTTTTCCAATCAGGATGTGTTCTGTTAAAATGTAAAATTTGTGAGACGTCTAACTCAATATCTGTAGTTGTATTTTCAGGTATCGGCTTTGGAATAGACGGTGTTTTAAGGTCTTTGATCTTAGCTAGGCCAAGACAGGATGTTTGGTGTATTGTGTCATTTAAAAACATCATTTGTTCTGGTATCATGCAGGTTCTGAATAGTGCTTCAAGGCCTTGTACCTGCCAATCTTTTGTACCCCAAATTGTTTTCGTTTCAATGTTATTTTTCCAATAATCAAAACCAAATGTCATCATTTTGTCATAAAATGCTTCTGAATATATCAATTTAGAATTTGTCAGCATTGTTTTCATTCCTGTTTTATCTAACAGTTTGTAATAAAACGTTTCTGCATCACTGGTGTTAAACCCTGAGAAGTATTTGAATTTCTCAAAAAATGCTTTAGAACTGCTTTTAGGTGGTGTAGCACAATGTTCCCATTGATTATACTTGAGAACATTTCTAGGCAGTGCAGATTTATGCAAGTAATGATCACCATAATGTGTGTAGCAGAATAATTGCTCATAACTAGATGAACCTTGTAAATAATCGTGTTCTGTGAATCTAGCTGACATTACTAAATCAGACATCATGTCATTAATACTGTTAAAGTCCCAATCATCAGAGAATGTACTAGGTTTTACAAAGTCACTTAAGGAAAACTTCAGTTGATGAGGATACTACAGGATTTCGACCGGACCATAGATCTCATAGTCAGTTTTCTCCCATACTACCCCACCAGGTATTGGAATTGCTGTGACATTTACTGTTGACAGTTCTCTCTTCTTCACGTGGGATGATCTGTGTGGTTTCAGGACTAGGTTGATGTTCTGACTTGCTGTGTCCATTGTACTATATTTTCCCTCAATGAATTTTCCCAAACAAAGTACCATGATGAGCCAAAGTAGGAGGAAAAATACACCTAGACCGAACCAGAACTCTAACCAAGGTGAAATAAGGTAGATTTCCTTCAGTTAATGAAAGAGTTCCGTTGCTTTTTCTTTAAAAGTCTTTTTTGTTTCTGGCATCACTTCGGGGTCGTTTTGATCTTCAGAGAAGTTGTCGAAGTTGATGAAATAACCAGAGGCAGTCCTGTCAATTGTTGGGATTGTTCTTTCAATCTGTCTCTCGGTAGCACTTTCTGGTGCCACATTATTGTAGACTGGTGTTGCTTCTTGACGAACTGTTTCAATCTGTGTCTCAAGAGGCACGAGTTCCATGGCATTATTGCATAGTCCTTCTCTGTGCACTGCAGGCTGATTGAATGTGATTAGTCTTTCAGTTTGAACCTCTTGGATTGTTGCAAGTTTGGGTATTCTGTTGTTTCTTGGGAGTCCACTGGGCCTACTGTTGATTATAGGCCACATGATTGTGGTTTTACCAGGTCGATAGACACGACTCTGTTCTCCTTTTTACCAGCAAGGGGCGGTAGTACTACTGATCTTGTTCCGGTGACTGCCAAGACAGGTACTGCTTTTCTGAGAATCGCACACGATAAGTGTCGGGAATTCACGTTCTGCATTTTCGAGCGCCATCTTTAAACATCTGATTTCAGTTCTCTGAACCGAACAGTTTCTTACTGATTCAGTTTTTGTTACTTTCGGTCTGAATTTACCGCACAGCCAACGACCTTTAATAATCGCACATGCTGCATCGGAGAATTTGCTCTCTACGTTGAAATGCTGTACAAATCTATCTGTATAGATTATACAGGCGTATTGTGGGAGAGGCAGAATTTCGATTGGCAGAGGATATTCTTCTTCATACTCTAAATCAACCAGTTCTTCGAATTGCGGGGCGAAATAGTATTTCACATCTTCCGCTCCTAGAGAATCTACACACTGTATCCATTTCGGATCCAGTGACACTGTAGGCAGGTTTACTGGGCTGAATAGCGCCTCGAAGGCGAATTCCGCTGTGAGGATATTAATCCGTTTGCCGTGTGCTAGTTCTCGTTCATTTGCTAATGCAATTTGCACTGCTTTCACAGTTCTTTCTGTGTGACTGAATGTTTTTTCTGCTTGTGTGTACAAGTGAGATTTAATTGAAATTGGTACCTTTTCTCCCTCATTAGAGGTTAGGTACGTGAATCCGCATCTTCCTGGGATGACTCGGATTACAAGATTGCGTGTGTTGTCATGTGTATCTAATTTTGTTTTAGCTAACATGTCTGTTTGCAGTGATCTCAAAATTTCTGTGTGTTTTTGAGTCCAATTGATTTGTTTAAAATCAGGTTTAATTAGTTTGTAGAGAGGTTTAACCCTCTCTGCGTAATTTAGAATGTAAGTTCTCCCGAAATTCAGAAAACCTAGTATGGATTGTAAATTCTTCAGCGTTTTTGGAGCTTGGAGTACAGCGCACTTCTCTAAGAAGTTGTCCGCTAGGCTTTTCCCTTCACTTGATAATTCGTACCCTAAAAATAGTACTGTCAGATGGGCAATTCGAGACTTTTTAAAGTTGAATTTGTAACCCTCTGCTGTGAACCCAAGTATAATGGTGTTCACTCTTTTCAAGTGAGTATCCAAGTCGTCGTCTGTGAGATAGATATCATCTACGTAAGACAATGCCTCATCATCATATATTTTATAGTAACTCTGTTACTCTAGCTGAGAATATTCCTGGGCTGTTCTTGAACCCATGTGGGAGTCGACAGAATTTTTTCTGCGACCCAAATGCAGAGAAAGCGGTCAAATATCTGCTTTCTGGTGCAATGTTTTGACAAAAGAAACCATTAGATATGTCTAAGGTCGTTTTATATTTTTTCCTAACTATGTTATTCATTAGGGCTGCACTATGCGAGTTTTGTACTGCAAATGTTTTGCAACATGCATTAAGATGTCTGTAGTCCAAAACTAGACGATATGAATTGTCTGGCTTGGAGACAGGAAACAAAGGATTGTTCATTTGCGAGGTGCATGTTTCAATCACCCCCTGGTATTCAAGTTGATCTAAAATCTCCCTGACTTGTTTTTTAGCTTCTTGCTTAATGGGATACTGCCGTTGGGCAGTTGGTTCACTTTTTAAATGGATTTTGTGGGGAGGTGAGTCCTCATCCCATCCTACATTATTTTTATATAATGCCGGTGCCTGGGCTACTGCCCATTTCCTTGCATATGTATATTTTTTGTGAATCGGAATGTGATTCGAGAAGGCAGGCATAATCACTTCCTCGCCACGAGGGCACTCCCTGACAAACTCTGGGGGCCAATCTTTTTCAGCTAACAGAATATCATAGCCTTTTGAGAGCTTATCCCAAAATAGACCCTATATTTTCCTAGTCTTATCACCCTCTATACGCAATGTTATTTCGTATATTTTATGGGGCTCGCTAAGTCTGGTGTCAGCAGTTTCAACCTGAATGTATTCATTCGTGTCCACTGTCTCCAGATGACTCATCAAGATCTTGCGCGCTATACTGATTTCTGCTGCACTGTCCAACATTGTCAATGCCCACTCCCCGTTTTTCAACTGTGTCCTCAGTATTCTCGGCATGGTTGATTACTCTAATACTGGCTACCTTCTTTTTTGGAAATTGAGATTTTTTACTCTGAGCAGGTTCCTTGTCTTTGGACTTGGTGTGCTCTCCTGGGTCTGACCGTCCTCTTCTTTCCGATTTCTGTGGAAAAGATCGAGAGGGACGTGTATCAATACTTTGATATCTATCAGGTTTTTTCAGATTATCCCTATTTCTAAGGTTATATCTTTTCTCAGAGGGCTCCCTCTGGGGAGACTGGTGTTCCCGAGTCGGAGTTCTTTCCCTCCGTCGAGGAGACCTTCCTCTGGACTGGAAAACTTTTTCCTTGGGAGTGGATTGTTTATTTCCATCCCAGCTCTTTTTAGGAGTATTTAAATTATTTTTAATAAATAATTTTTCAGGATTTTCGAGCAGTTGGGGCTTTACCGGTTTACCACCCAAGCTGTCTCTACCTAATTCTTCATAGCATTTTTCTATGATTTTGGCAAGCTCAACTGGATCTTTTATATCTGTTTCCTTCAACTTCTGGCGGATCGCCACAGATGCTGCTTCTCCTTTTATATTGGCTAATAATATAGTCGAGACCTGCTTGAAGTCTTTCAGTAATTTCATACCAAGAGTTAAAGCGGGCTCTGGACCGTATTCATTTTGAATCTGTTTTAACACTTCTGGTATTACCGCCATAGACGGAACACCGTGTGTTTTTGTGTAAATGGAAGCAAAGACTGTACCCCAAGTGTCGCAGTCCTCCACGTGTGGTGCGATTCCCATAGGAAGGCAGATTGTCAAGATTCTGTGTTTCTCTATAGGGGTAGTATCAGGAAATACTGCCTCTATTTGAGTGATTTTCTGTGCTAACCAGAAAGGAATTTGTTCCCGTTTTACGGGTGTTTTACCAAGACATGACTGTATGTTCTGTGGTGTAATTTTATTAGTGTTCCCCTGATGGGGGGTCAGCTGTGGTACATTAACAGCTGGTTGGACTGTTGCAGTCCGCATTACATATTGGACTAATTGCCTATGTATTTTAATTAATGTTTTTAGCTGTACTAACAGCTCTTCTCTAGACATTTTTGCAATGTCGGGATGTGGTGTGTAGCTGACTAGAACCGGCCACGTTGCTCCTGGTCTACCTAGTGGACCGAGCCTGGTAATATGATCATTATGTTTTAGGGCGCCATTAAACCAGAGCAGGTGCTCTTGGAATTTTAGTGGGATTTCAGTCTCCTCGAAAGGAGCGTACTCTTCCGGAGGTTCATCTATTTTGTAATAGTGAAACTCTTTTGTTGTAGCGTTTGCCGCTGGAAAGTTTATCCATGAATAGAATACCTCTGTCTGCCGATATTCGTGAGCCTCTATCACGAAAATTACTGTACCACCTTGCGGTGTCAGTCCGTTTTCTATAAGTTTTAACGTTATAGATTTTCTTAAATGTGCCGGGATGATTATTGCACCCGGTACTGTGTCGTCGGGATCCTGCTGAGTCGCATCTGCTGCGGCCCCAGTGGTTCCGTTTTCTCCTGGCATTGTATAAATGCAGGTTTTGCAGAGTAGGTCTCCAAGGAGACAAAGATTAGGTGCACAATATTTTGGAACACTGTATCCTTCAACGTTGAATAAACCAGAGCTTTACATAGGAATCTCTTCCTACTGAGTTCGGGCGGATTTTAACCTTTCACCCACTCCAGACGTCTATTGGAGTATTTACGGGAGAAAGGGGTCTGTGTGAAATATGCACGACTGAGTTACTCTAACGTCTTGCGTTAGTTTATCGCCTTACCAAACGTTTGGGCGCCATGTAGTGTATTTCCTATTTTCCCAATAGGCCCTGGGCATTGGAATAACATAAACAGTAGTATCGACGTAGATCCAGGCCTCTACTGACTATGCTAAACTTAATTGGGTTTGTTACCAACTAGCTCAGAGGTCACTGGAAACTTTCTTGACTGAATAGGAAGTGATCAGCTTCCCTGGCACAGACAAGAAGGGATTCAGTTTTCCAACAACCGTGCAACATGACAACTTTGCTCCTCAGATCAAGAGTCTAGGGTCGTGTGAAACAATAGACAGTTATTTTACTCAGTCAGGTTAGTGCAGTTTACTTTCACAATATGTAGAGAATAGAGAGACGGGCATTTGTCAATAAAGGGTTAACATTTATTGAACAGTCTTTCTTCTCGTACAAGAGAAATGTATTGCCACAATTGCTAGACTTGTTATGATAAAAAGTACGTACAGTAAGATAAGTATTGTGAAATAATACCGTAAAAGCATTGATATGGTTTCTTAGCCATACAATGGTTTAAAAGTAATAAAACATATATACAGTCATATATACATTAGGCTAAAATACTCAACTGGTGCTTCTAACTACGCCTACCCCAGTGTACCTGACCTAAGCCTAATACTTGGGAGGGGAGTAAGTAAGTAGCTTTAAGTTAAGTTGGTTTTGCCAAGGTTTGCTTCAAGAATTCTCACTAAGGGTTTAGTCAACACCATACCTCTGAATAGAATGATAGAGGTCTGGTATCTCCTTCAGGGGGAACTCGGTATCCCAGTCACCCGCAAGGGTAGACCAGAAACGCTGGAGCTGGATTTCTCAGCAGGAGAAAGACAGCGTCTCTCTTCAGCGCGTCGAGGAGGAGGAGGGGGGACAGCGTCCGCGGGCAGCTGGCATCTGCTGGGCTCTTCGCAGAGGGACGGCTGTTCAGCTCCTAGTTTCACCACACCATTGTTCGCGCTTTAGCAGCGATAATGGTATCAGCAGCTTCAGGCGACGGGCAGCAGGCTGCAGCAACAGGCGCTAGCTTCAGCTAACAACGGGCAATTGCTTAAGGCAACGTTGGTAATATTTATACCTGACAGGTGCCTGGTTTGACATAAGTTTGTTGGACATAAGACTTCAATTAAAGATGTCTCTAGGAAGTGATAGCTATCAGTTGCTCATTAGAGTTCCATTACTAATCAAAACACAGCAAGCGGGGATTTCCAGGTTTGCTGAGTTTTTATCTTGCGGAGTGTTAATCTAGGAATCTCAGATAGTGACTTCTGCTCTGTCATTGCACTAATTGGTTGCAAAGGAAGTGGCAGAGAAAACTATTCTGGAATGTGGCTCTGTTCGTGTGAGGCCAGAGATGACTTTCTGAATATCGCACTTGAACAGTTATGCCAATATAGGGAATAAATGGATTTATAGCCGAATAGGGGCATAAGGTCACAGTATTGATCAGGATCCTAGATAAGCACGCAACAGCTTGAAACTGTACATTATGTGTCCTCAGGATTCCCGCCAAACCCCCGTGAGGCCGACATTGGAAGTGTGCCCGACGTTAACCATGGAAAGCCTTTGAAGGGGCGCCTTGATCTGGGTAGTTCCATTATACCTTTAGAGTAATCCTGACCTGATCTTTTTTCTGTTGGCCTTATAATAGAACACTAGGTCACTGGTGAATTGCCCTAATGTTGAATTCGTGCCACTGAAGCCCCCGTTCCGGCCCCCGGACAGAGTTGGTCCAAACACCGGCTGCCCGCAACCCCCACTGCAACTGCCCAACAAATCTCCCCTATACTGGTTCACTGGACTTCTACCACCATCCGACAACACCAATCGCTGGACTTCTACCACCATCAGACAAAACCAATCAATCCTTGACGTGAATTCCCAATCTCTCCCACTAAAAACATCTAATGTATTTGCCTTAACACTGTAATACCATTGTATACCTTTGCTACCTATTTTGCTCTCCGCCACACATCTCACCAGTGCTATGAAGCTCCTACCCTAACCTTTTCCTTCTTTCCTGTCTCTCTTTACCCTCCCCATCCATTATTCCCCCTCCCATCTATCTCCTCCCCACTCGCTTGTTTCTGTTCTGCTCTGAACTGACCACCATGAGACCTTCCCCTTTCGCTCACACTTTACTCTTCCTCTCCCACGAACTCTCCTCTTTCCTCATTTCTCCGCTCTGTTACTTAATCCAATCAGCCTGTACTTTAAACTGTATGTATTGATTCTTTCACCTACATGCTAATATCCCTTCCCTCTCACTCACTCTCACTAAAAGCACCTTTTACTATTTACTTTGATCCACTTTCATATGCACTTTAATGCCCCTGTTATGGACCTTCGACTTTGTATACGTCATTAACTGTCTGTCATGATGCTATGTTTATTATTTCCGCTGTTATTTCTGTCATGTCATGATGATATGTTTAATATGTCCGCTTTTATGCTACATTTCCTGCATCTCCACTGAACTACACCACTGTATACTCGAATCACTGAATCTTACCGCACCCCACCCCAACTACCTACCTCTTGACTACCTCTTGATATTATGTTTATTATTTCCGCTGTTATGCTTCACTTCAAATATTTCCACTGAATTACACTACTGTATACTCGAACTCTGGTTCTTAACGCACCCCATCCCTACTGTTTACCTCCTCTCATCCCTTGTCACAAACCACCACCCCTCGCCTGCCCGATTAGCTCCATACACCATCCTGGGAGTCAACCTCTGCATTTCTCCCCCCCCCCCCATGCAGTGCGGCTACAGGGACCTCCTTAACTAACCCCCCCCCTCTCTCCACACCTTCTCCCCTCGCCTTCTTACCTATCCTCCCTCCTTTAATCCTCCCCCCCTTCTTTAACCTACTTGCCTATTCTTCCCCAGCTAAAACCTCATCATCATGTCCCACCTCAATACCGCCTATGCTCCATGCCCTCCTCCTGCCCTTACTGACAAACATCTCGCACTCACCAAACATGGACCTAACTCTTGGACCATCCCATACCTTCCCTACCTCTCTAAAAATGCCAAAAAGAATCTTAAACACAAACTCCTAATCCGACATCCTGAAAACCTAAGCGAAGACAACTACCACAGCCCCCGTCCCCATTTATAACTAACTATACCTTTTACACCAAACGCCCCTCCAAATGGAAGAGCACCTTCTTACGACACCTCCCAATTTCAAGAGCAATAAAAATCCCCCACGGCTACAAACTCACCACCTCACTTACCTCTCATTTCCCTGGTGAAATATTCATTTCCATCTACAAAACTGGAAACATACTGATCCAAGCTTCCGAACAGTACCTCACAACTTTTGAACTTCTCTTAAGCACTCTTTCTGCCCAGCTCTCACTACCCACTCCTCCCCCAACACCCCCTCAAGTCCTCAACCCCTCCCAGCTCACCTCCTCCACCCCAATGCCTAACCCCCTCCCTAACAACATCCCCTCCCTTGAACTCTCCCCTGTCGCAATCCACTCCCCCATCCCCTCACCTGTTCCCTCCCATGCCACCTACCAGCCCCCCACCACCTCTTTCAGACAGACTCCACACCCCCAGGACATTGCCGCCCCAACTCCTAACCCCCCCTTATGCCATCCCCCCTCCTGAACCCCCCCTGTCGCAATCCCCCTGCCTCTTTGGGACAAACTCTACTCCCCCTGGACTCTCCCATCCGTAATGACACTTCCATCTATTTTACCCCTATCCCACCTCCCTCCCTGAACACAGCCACCCTCCTATCCCCTCCGACACTCCACCAAATTCCCTTGGCCCCTAATGACAGCCCACCTCCAGTTCCCCATCACCTCACTAACACCCATCCATCCCCTCCAAACTGCCCCATAATGCCCACAGCCCCTCATACCCTTGCCCGTTCCTCCACTAACTTCACCCCACTCAGTAAGTCGCTACAACATCCCCCCCCTTGCCCCTCATACTCTCCCCTCACATCTCCACCTTTCCCCCCTCTCCCCACCAGTCCATCTGACATCATGCCCATCCCCCCTTGCCCCACCAGTCCATCTGACATCATGCCCATCCCCTCCTCCCAACACCGGTCCACACCCCTGGCCTTCCCCAATCCCCCTCCAAACACTGAACTCCTTACGTTAAATCCTCCGGGATTACCATTATCCCCTAGCTATAAATCGTCCCTCCCTTACCAATCCGTCTACAACTCCCCCTCCATTCCAACCACCCCCACCCCCACCTCCCTCCTCTCCACCCTCAACCAAACACTTCGTAACTTGGACTTAAATCCCTCCACCTTGGTCAATGAACTTACCCTACTCAGAAAAGATTTCAATTGTCTCAAAGCTGATAAACCCATAGCCCGCCCCACCTGGTCCCTTGCTCCTCGCGCCAACCCTCAAAAACGTCCATTCCCCAAGCAATGGTCAATAACGCCTCTCCTACCCCACTCCCAGACCCCTTCGAACCTCGAATACCTCTCCGCCCACGACCTCTCCGTCCTCTGCAACACATACATTAATAAACCCTTGCCTAAAGATCCGCCCCCCTTTACTCCAAGAACCCTGTTATCCTGGGGATGAGCAGAACCCCCGACTATCCTAACTCCCCCAGACCCCCGCCTCAACTCACCTATGTTCAACTACTCCCCACCCCTAGCAACAACCCTAAACCCCTCACCTGCATGCTTGTGAATTGCCGCTCGGCCGTCCGGCATGCAACCGAAATCTCTGAAACCATTCTTAATGAAGACACTGACATTGCATTCCTCACCGAAATCTGGCTCAAAGACCACTCCACACCCATCCTTGACCTCCCCCCCCCCCCTGCCCCCCCGGCTACTCTATTCTCCTAAAAGACAGACTAGAAAAAATAGGTGGAGGACTAGCAATCATTTTTAAAAAAAGAACTTTAACTTTCCCCAATCACTAACAACGACTATTCAACCTTTGAATACTTAGGAGCCGAACCTAAAATGAAAAGCTACCCCACAATTTGACTTCATAATATCTATCGCCCTCCAGGTGAACCCCTTCCTTTTATGGAAGAACTTTCAGACCTTCTAACTAAACCAGTACTCTCCAACTCCAGTAATATCTTCCTAGGAGATCTGAACCTCCACTGGAATGAACATGATGACCCCTCAATCAACCTTCTCAATAACCTTCTTGAGATTAGTGACTTCAAGCAACTCTGCCACCCCCCTGCTCACATCAAAGGAGCCATTCTTGACGCCATCATCACCAACCCTGATTTGACATCCTTAACCAACATCATCCCTATCGACTGGTCTGACCACCATCTCATTCTGTTCACAATCTCCCCTCCAGCCCCACCTGCCCCTATTAAAAGCAACAAAACTTCAATTATGACCAGAAGTCTTAAGCAAATCCCCCCCGGCGCCCTCAAACTGAAACTCCAATACCATCTCATGCTCACCCGCCCCTCTACAGATTCAAATGAACTCACGGAACACTTTAACAAAACTGCCTAAGAGGTTTTAGACCAGCTCGCCAGCTCAAAAGTAAAACGCTAAAAAACAACCCCTCCAAATCATGGTTCACCCTCGACCTTAATAAAGAGAGAGACGGAGGAGCTACGCGGGCATCCAAGATGGTCGCGTAAGCAGAGAGCTCCCGAGACCCGCGCCGTCCTTCTCTATCTATCCTTCACCTATCCTGGTCATTTTGACGGGCTTTTGCAGCGCCATCATCGCTGATGCTACTGATCCTTTTTCGGTCAAAATCGGACCCTGGGGACCATTTTTCTGAACTTTGCAACTTTCTGGCCTGCCCGCGGGCGCAGCCGGGGACTCGGCTGCCCACTGTGGCCGACCTGTAATTGAACAACAACGGCTGCCTGGCATTTGGCCCGCCGGAGGTGTATTGCTTTCACTTTCGGTTTCCTTCCCTTTGTTCCTGTCTCCTCCTACTCTGCCTCGCCTGCTGCCCTCTCAGCCTGCACTATCCTCCGTTGGACTGGCAAGGAGGCCGCGACACCTCTGTCTCAGTGGCGCATCGGAGTTTCGAGACTTTGCTACCTTCTCGTCACTTCCCCTGGCTATCCGGCCGACTCTGAACGTGAGATGGCAACGAAAGTGGAGGCTGAAAAACGCCGGAAGGCTGCGACCCGGGGGGGATCGATCCAGTCGAACATGATCGAACGCTACACCCAGCCGAGAGGCTCCCCCGGGGCCGTATGCATGGGTGCTGAAGGACTCCAAACGGACGCATCGTCTACTTCGGAAGTGTCGCTCCAAGACCTTATGGCTGCCATTACTGGACTCAAGGCCGACATGAGTCAACAATTCGAAGCCGTAGTGACCAAAATAGACACGGTGGCGGTGGATGTGACTCTGATTCGGGCCGACTTGGCCAAAACAAATGAGCGGGTGAAGGCACTGGATCTTAAAACGTCAAGCCTGGTGAACGACATGGCAGAGGCGCAATCCGAAATTGGCAATCTGCGTGCATCACACGACTTATTGCTCAAGCGGATGGAGGACTATGACAACAGGGCCAGGCGGAACAACATACGCCTTGTCGGAGTTCCAGAAGGCGATGGTGCTGTAGCGACCGATCTTTTGGTCGAGGAACTGATAGTCGCCCAACTGGCCCCGGCAGGACTTAGTAAGTTCTTTGCCGTGGAGCGCGCCTATCGTTTTCCTGGAGGTCAAGTGAAGCCGGGAAACCCGCCGAGGCCTATCATCGCCAGGCTTTTTCACTACCGGGACAGGGATGCTATCCTCCAGGCCGCCCGTAAACATGGTCCCCTGAAGTATGACAATAACTCTGTCTCCATATATCCCGATTTCACTCCTCAAGTGCAGCGGCAAAGATCGGGTTTCCTTGGAGTGAAGCGTCGCCTAAGGGACCGGGGACTGAAATATGCCATGCTGTTTCCGGCCCGGCTCCGGATCGAATATCGGGAGCGTGCCTATTTCTTTGATCAATCTGACCGTGCAGCCGACTGGTTGGACTCGTTGCCGGCAGATGACTTTGGGAGCGGAGGCCCTGGTGGTGCGGAAGGCGGTGCAGCGGCCCAGGAGTAACAGATGCCCTGGAGGTTCCGATTGAGACTGTGCAACGTGCTGTGTAAATTGACTTATTCCCTAAATGACTCTGCCCGTGGCGGTGCGGCAACGGGTGATTTCTCCCTTCCTCCTCGGGGGGTTCTTTGTGTAGAAGTATGGGGCGACAGGCACACTGCAGTTGGGGGTGGCTTTTTAGTCAGCAGGGGTGCAGGGAGGGGGGTGTTGTAACGGGTTTGGGTTTTGGGGTTGGTGTTTGGGGACTGGGTTGTGTTTCGTTTAATTTGTTCTGTTCTCTGTTTCATGGTGTTTCATATCTTGCAATGACTTTTCATGGTGGGTTCTTCTGGGGGGTGGGTGGGGAATGTTTTAGTCGCAATGGGGGGGGGTGAAATGCGGATTCTTTCTTGGAACGTGAATGGTTTGGGTGACAGGATTAAGCGGGGCATTGTACTGCAATTCTTGAGGCGCCACGCCCCTGATGTTGTGTTCCTTCAGGAGACCCACTTGATTGGCAATGCTTGCAAGGCCTTAGACCGCCGGGGCTATCGATTGGTTGCACATGCGGGTTTCACCTCGGGCTCCCGGGGTGTGGGCATTATGGTAAAGTCTTCCCTTGCTCTTGCTATCGACGATATTATCCTTGATGAGCGTGGGCGGTATGCTGCTGTTTCGGGGAGGTGGGAGGGTAAGCAGGTCGTGTTTGTTGTTGTCTATATCCCCCCGGGACTGCAGGCTACCACTTATGCTGATTTAGGCAGGACTCTCCTTGGGCTGCCAGACGGCTTGTTGGTCCTGGGCGGGGACTTCAATTCTGTCATGTCCGGCGACTGCGACCGGCTACCCCCTAGAGTATTGCCACAGTCCCAGATGTGGCTCAGTGAAATGGCTGACACTTTTGGCTTAGTGGATGTCTGGCGTTCACTACATCCCACACTCCAACAATACACTTTTCACTCTGGTGCACACGGCAGCCTCTCCCGTATCGACTATTTTCTTATGTTAGCCTCCACTTTGTCCACTGTTCGTGAGATTCGGCACCTCCCCCGGGGTATCTCGGACCACTCCCCCCTGCTGATTACGATCTCTGTGGGCGGTCTGCCTGGTAATAGAGTTCCCCCGATCCCTCCCTGGCATTTTCGAAACCCCCGGCTCCGCTCAGACTTGATTAAGGCAATAGATTGCTATTTTTCTGAGAATCTGGGCTCAGTCACTTCCCCCACCGTTCTCTGGGAGGCCTTCAAGACGGTTATTCGTGGTTCCGCCCTGTCACTCATTGCCACTGAGCGTAGGGTCAAGAGGGAGGCTGTTGTGGCTCTCGAAACCGAAATCACTGCGCTTGAAAGTGAGTTGGGTGGGAATGACACGCCTGCACTGTTGCATGAATTGGAATTGAAGCAAGCAGACTATAAAGCCTGCGTCACGGATGCTGCTAAATTGATGCGGTCTAATCAACTTGGTCGACTGTATGATGTGGGTGACAAGGCTAGCAAGCTTCTTGCGTGGCTGGATAAGACTGAGCGTGCTAGTCGTGTTGTTCCCTCCATTGTTCGTGATTCTGGTGAGACTGTCTCTGATCCGGAGGGGATTGTTGAGTGCTTTGTTGACCACTTCCGTATGGTTTATACGCCGGTTAGTGATCGAGATGAGGCCGATTCCAGGCTACTCCTACGTGACATTGCCCTGCCTACTGTGTCTGATGCGGACTGCCTCGCTCTGGAGGCCCCCTTTACTGTCGACGAGATTGCCCTTGCAATTCGTTCCCTTCGTTCGGGTAAGGCAATGGGCCCTAATGGACTCCCCATTGAACTTTACAAACTTTGCCCCGACAAGATGGCCGCCCACCTGCGTCACATGTTTCTCGAGGCGGTTGAGGCCGGATGCCTCCCCCTTGAGCAGCGCCTTGCTACCATAGTGGTCATTTATAAGGATGGCAAACCTCGTGACCGCTGTGCCTCGTACCGCCCCATCTCCCTCCTTAATGCGGAACCCAAAATCCTTGCTAAGGTGCTGGCCAATCGGATGCTTGCTGTGATTTGTGACCTGATCCACCCGGATCAATCCGGCTTCATCCCCCACAGAAACACGGCTCTTAATTTGCGTAGGCTCCACAGTGTCCTCGCGAGAGCTTCTATTCTCGCCGAGCCAGCAGTAGTCGCTTCCCTTGACGCCACGATGGCATTTGACACTATTGAATGGCCTTACCTATGGGCAGCCCTCGCTAAATTTGGTTTTGGGCCCAATTTCATCGCATGGGTCAAGCTTCTTTATGAACAGCCGTTAGCTCAGGTCGCGGTGAATGGTAGGTGCTCAGACCCCTTCCCCTTGGGCCGTGGCACACGTCAAGGTTGTCCCCTTTCCCCGCTTTTGTTCGCTTTGGCACTCGAACCTCTTGCCGCATGGCTCCGGTGGGAACCCTCGATCAAAGGGATCCGATGGTCCCCTGACCTCGAGGATCGTGTCTCCTTGTACGCGGATGACATCCTCCTTTATCTCACTTCCCCTCAGAAATCACTCAATGTCCTCTTCGACGTCCTCACGTCCTTCGGTAAGAACTCGGGACTTGTCATTAATTGGACCAAGTCCTGTGTCTACGCCATAGCTGGTACTCTGCCGCCTCTCCCCCGCAGGTTTCCCATCCTGGTAGCGACTGACGGTTTTAAGTACCTGGGGGTCCATGTATCCATGATCTCTTCGGTCCGCTATGAGCGGAACTTGTATGCTCCGCTCCGCAGACTGAAGCAGGATGTTCGGCGTTGGCGCGATCTGCCCTTATCTCCATTAGGCCGGGCGGCGCTCTTTAAAATGATGTCGCTCCCCCGATTCCTCTATGCCCTGCAAAATTTCTTCGACCCTGTCCCTGCTCGCTATTTCCATGAAGTCGAGAGTCTACAGCGGCAACTTATCTGGGACGGCCGTGCCCGCATCGCCTTATCCAAGCTCACGCTCTCCTGGTACGACGGAGGTATTGCGCTGCCGGATATTAGACGATACTACTGGGCCTCGCACCTGAGCGCCATCAACCATGCAACATACTCTCCGGAGCCCGCTCCTGCCTTTGCTTTGGATAAACTGCTGTTGCCTGGTGGCAACTTTAATAGGGCACTGTACTCAAAGGCCCCCTTCCGACTCCTTACGGGCCCAACGAAATGTGCGGTGCGGGCATGGCGAGACGCTACGGTGGCCACGGGCTGGGGTGGTAGACTGACACGTATGACGCCACTGTATGATTCGGAACGACTGGGCAACCTGTGGAAGACGAAAGGGTTTGAGAAATGGGACATGATTGGGATTAGCACGGTGGGGGACCTGTGGACACGTGGCGCGGTTAAGTCCTTTGATTCGCTAAAGCTGGAATACCGGCTCGATGATAGGGAGCACTTCCGGTATATGCAGGTGAGGCATGCCTTGTCTTCTGTCTTCCCCTCCGGTACGGACGTTCCGCAGTCCTCCCCTTTGGAGGATCGAGTTCTAGATGGCCACGTCCCGGACAGTACCATCTCCTTAATTTACAAGAAGCTCATTAATAACAGAGCTGACCAGCTCGAGAAGCTCCGGGCTGCCTGGACTGCTGACGGACTTGAATTGGACGACGAGGACTGGCAGTCAGCTGTGTCCTCCCCTAAGGAGGTGGCTATTCCGGCACGACTTCGCTTTGTCCAATTGAAAATCCTTCATCGCGTGTATCTTACTGGAATGTGTCTGGTGCGAATGGGTTTGGTTTCGGATGGACGATGCAAGCGCGGGTGTGGGATGGATGGTACCTTTCTTCACGTTCTGTGGGAATGTCCGATGATTGTAGCGTACTGGTCTAGGGTGCATGATGTGATGAGTCGTGTCACGGGAGTCCCATTGCTCCCTGAAGCGCGTCGTTGTCTGTTGAATGTGTGGGAACCGTCTGACTGCACTGCTGCCCAGACACTTTGGGTTACCCTAGGCAATATGATCGCAAAGAGGGATATTGCGCAGCTTTGGGGCTCCCCTAGACCGCCAGTGCTAAGTGCCTGGAAAGAGAACATGGACTCGTCCATGTTCCGAGAGAAGACGGTATATGAGGCCCGGGGGCGTCCTGGGAAGTGGTCCGGAGTTTGGGCTCCCTGGAATGCTTATCGTGGAGACATCTGTTCTCCCCCACTTGACTACGAAGTCCCTCTTCCCTCCTTTCCGTGATTTACGTTCCACTCCTATTCTCACCATATGCTTTGTTCTCTTGCGCACGCCACCCCCCCTCACCATCGTCGTTTTTCCTACATCCATTCCCCCCCCCCCACCCCCAGCAACCCTTGCCACTATGACACCGTGTGTTTGTTTGTTTGTGTTCATTTCAACAAAAACATAAAATTAAACCTTTCTTATCCTATTTGTATGATGTTACGCTCTTGCCGATAATGTTGATGTGAGAGATTGCTCCAACAACGTACTGCCTCGTATTGCACTTTTCGCTCAGCCTGTTTTTGTCATAGCGGCCAGCCCTGCGGGGTTGTAGGCAGACGCTGTGTATTGTGCATTTGTAAATAAAGGTTTAAAAAAAAAAATAAAAAATAAAAAATAAAGAGAGAGACGTGCACTCAGATTAGCGGAAAGAACATGGAGACAACACCCTACGCCATCCCACCTTGCTCTCCTTAGACCTGCCAGATCCTCTTACAAAAAACACATCTTAGAAAAAGCTTCTTTCTTCCGCCTACAACTCTCACATGCCAAAAACAGACCTAGAGAATTGTTTATCATTATTAGAAACCAAACCTCCCCTGCACCACCCAACCCAGTGGCCTCTATTAGCAAATGTGAAGAAATTGCCAACTTTTTCTCCGAAAAAATTGACCGTGCTTTCCTTGATACCCAATTGTCGTTCAACCCTCAAAACCCCCAGGATACTACTTCTAATCACCCCCCCTTGAAAACTCCCCTGACATCCTCACTCATCCTCCCCTCCCATACCCCCCTGACCCCTCTTCTATCAACCCTCTTAAAAATAATGCCTCATGGCTTACTTTCCACTCCGTTTCTGAACGGGAAGTCTTCAACATCCTATCAAAACTCAAACCGTCCTCACACACTAAAGACCCTCTCCCTTTCACCCTTGTCAAAGATCTCAAGCATATCATTGTCCCCTATTGGACCACCATCATTAACGCCTCCCTCTCAACAGGGAAAGTTCCCCCCTCCTATCAACTCAGACAAATCACTCCGATTCCCAAAAATCCTAAAGCTGACCCTAATGATCCCAACAATCTCCGCCCTATCTCCAACCTTCCTCTCCTCTCCAAAGCCCTCGAAAAGTGCGCCCTCCTTCAACTAGACAATCACATTAACACCTTCAACTTACTTGACCCCCTGCAATTTGGTTTCCGCAAAGGTTGTAGCACGGAAACTGCACTACTCAACATAGTTGATGACATACACCTTGCCCTGGACAAGGGTGAGGCTTTCCTACTCGTACTTCTTGACCTCACCACTGCATTTGACACAGTGTATCACCCTACCTTACTCAATACACTCAAGGATCGCTTTGGCCTGAATGGCACTGTCCTTAACTGGTTCACCTCCTACTTCCAACAAAGAACACAACAAATTAAAATTCAAAACTGCCACTAGCCCAACTCCTGTCTCCCTTGGCGTACCACAAGAATCCATCCGCTCTCCTGCTTTTTTTCAACCTCTTTATGGAACCCCTTACCTTGATACTTAAACAAGCCGAAATCAATTATCACCTGTACGCTGATGACACTTAACTGTACTATAAAATAAAATCCCATTCTGGCATTCTACATCTCAACACAGAACTAACCAAGATCCAAACTTGGTTCCACAACGCCCATCTTAAACTCAATTCTAACAAAACTGAGATCATCCTCTTCTCGCCCAAAAACAACCCTCTCCCCGTTCAATCATGGATCGCGGATCTCAACACCCTAAACTGCCCTCTCTCCCTCGCTGGATCTGTCAAATCACTTGGCATCACCATCAACAATATTCTTACTCTTAACTCCCATATTAAAAATTCAGCAAAAAGTGCACTTTTCACACTCCGGCATCTCAAAAAAGTCAAACCCTTTATTCCGGCTGAAGACCTCAAAGTTATTGCCCAATCACTGGTCCATTCCAAATTCGACTACGGAAATGCCCTTCTCTCTGGTACCCCCAAAATCCACCTTGCCCCCATCAAATCTGTCCTCAAACTCGCAGCCAGACTCGCTACTTACTGTAAACGTTTCGACCACATCTCACCTGCCCTCAAGGCCCTCAAATGGCTTCCCATTGAAGGTAGATCCTCCTTTAAAATTGCCTGCATCACGCACAAAGCCCTCTATCGGAAGGCTCCAACCTACCTATCAACTAAACTTAAAAAAGCTGGCTGCACACGAACACTGAGAAGTACCAACTCTCTTCTCCTCATTCCCCCTCTACTCAAAAAAAGCTCCTCACAATCCCGCTCCTTCTCTGACAAGGCCCCTACCATCTGGAACGACCTCCCCAAAGACTTTCGCTGTAACCCCTCCTATGCCAACTTTGAAAAAAAACTTAAATTACACTTCCTCACTAAATATTGGGGAATGTAGCCCCCTTCTCTCCTTTTCTGACTTTTCTCTCCCCCACTGCCGTATTCAACCTTTATTTTTCCTCCAACGGATGTCCTCCGTGCACACTGTAAAATAGCTGTCTACTACGACATTACTGTTTTCTTTTAATTTAAGCTCTGCATATATGATTTGTTCTCCTCAAACTATTGTACTCTAAATGTAAATGTAAATGTACAGGAATTTATATAGCGCAAATCACCGAGCGGTTTCTAAGCGCTTGCTTAGGGAACCCGTCCTGGTATTCCCCTGTGAGATAGCCCCGGCAGGGTATCCGCAGGGTGAAAGCCAGGCATCCCACCGCGAGGGGCCGTTGTGGAGATTAAGCAAGCTATTGCCCAGAGTCGCAGAGTGTGAACCCGTGAATCGAGTAGGCACCGGAGCGAGAATTGTCGAGTCCATGGACTTTATTAGGACCCTTGACCCCGCCAAGCCGGGAATTGAACCCTGGTCCCGGGCTGACCTCTGCTTCCAGGTCTGCCTCCTCTAACCAGTGAGCCACACTTCTCCACTCTAAATGGTTCCTCTAATCTGTATCTAACCAACCATTGAATTTGTTTTGCCTACACTGTTATTGCTGCTTCCCTGAATATTACCTCTGTTATGTAAAGCGCTCTGATACCCTTGGGTGGAGCTAGCGCTATATAAAACCGTCAAAATAAAATTAATTAAAATAAAATAAAGTCTGAGTTTTGGGGGGGGCGCAGGCGCCCCCAAAATGGTACCAGTGGCAGCGAGACTTGGATTGGTGTCAGAGGGCGGAGGAGACAGTCTACAAGGCTAGGGGCAGTGTTAGGAAATGGAAAAAGGTCTGGGGTTCCCGGCGAAAATACAGAGCCATGAGGGGGTGGGTGGGACAGGACTGATGACCGTTGTTGTCTATGGTACTGTATTGCATGCCTTTGTATGCAACATGTATTGTTATCCTTGCACATGCCATTTAAGCACTGCTATGTATCTTTTGAGCACTGAGCAAATTTAATAAAAAAGAATTATAAAAAAAAAATATCTAAGTCTGTAAAAAATGTGTCTACCATGGTAGGTGAAAGTTGGATTACCTCGTTAAGAAGATCAATCGCATATAGATGTGACGCATGTGAGCTTAAATGGACTAGGGCCATTGCACTGGAGAGATAAATTCATTCCATATAACCCGGTTCGGTCTCTTAGGTCCAGTAACCAACTTCTCCTGAGAGTACCAGCTGTGAGAAAGACCAGACAGGGTGGCAAGGCCTTATCTGTAGTAGGTCCCACTCTATGGAATAAGTTACCCCTCGAGTTGAGACAATGTTCTGAACATCTGAGCTTCAGAAAGAAGCTCAAAACATTCCTGTTTCAGAACTAAACTACTATCCATAGACTGTCTGACTATGCTTCTGGTGTTTTAGGTGCAGAGATAATCTGATAAAGAGTAGATTCAAGCGCGTTATAAACCCGCAAATAAATAAATATGATTTATATGTTTTAGGGCGCCTTTAAACCAGAGCGCATGCTCTTGGTATGTTAGTGGAATTTCAATGTCCTCGAAAGGAATGTATTCCGTTGGTGGTTCATCATCTTTGTAGAAGGGAAACACTTTTGTTACTGATTTGCTTCTGGGAAGATTATCCATGAATAGAATACCTCTGTCTGGTGATATTCATGTGCCTCTATCACAAAAACAACCCTACCACCTCTTGATGATAGGCCATTTCGTATAAGTTTTATAGTGATGGTTTTTCTTAAATTTTGTGGAATGCTTGTAGCATTCTCGTCGGTTTAATTAAAACCTGTTATGTCAAAAGCTGGTTCGGCGTTTTCGCCTACAGCCCCAGTCGAGTTGTTGTCCTCGTTTTCGGTCATTGTAAAAGGAAAATTGCAGAGCAAGTTTTCACGAAAACAAAGATAAAGTGTACAATATTTTGGAACACTGTGTCCTTCAACGTTGATTGAACCAAAAAGCTAATACATAGGATTTTCATCCTACTCAGCTATGGCGGATATTTTATCCTTTTACCCACTCCAGACGTCTATTGGAGTATTATGGAATGGGGGTCTCTGAGAAAAGCACGACTGAGTTACTTTAGTATCTAGAGTTAAATTAGTGCCTTACCAAACGTTGGGCACCATGTAGTGTAGTTCCTATATTCCCAATATAGATTTGACGTAGGACTTAGGTCAGCTAGGTCTCTATCGAATATACTAAACCTAATTGTGAGTGCCAGCTAGCTCGGAGGTCACTAGAAACTTTCTCGAATTCACAAGAAGGGATTAGTTTCTGACACCCGCATAAACATGACAACTTTGTTTCCCTAGGACTGGAATAACTATCTTCAGAGTCATGGAAACAATAGATAAGTATTTCACTCAGTCAATCGTGCATGCTTCGTTTCTACAGAGTTGCAGAGAAATAGTGAGACGGGCGTTTTCAATAAAAGGTTTATTGAACAGTCTTCTTTCTCATGCAAGAGAGGTGAACTGCTTCAATCGTTGGACAGAATGCAAAGTATAATGCATACAGCGAGAATAGTACTATACAATAATACTGTAAGAGCATTGTATAGTTTCTAAGCCATATAGAAATACATACATAAATACACAGGCTAAAATACTCAACTGGTGCTTCTAAAATACGCCTACCCCAATGTACGTAGCCTAAGTCTAGTACGAGGGAGGAAGTAAGTATTGTCTTTTGCATAGGTTTAGTTTTGCCAAGAATCTACCAAAGGGGTCTCTAAGTTCTAATCAGCTCCATATCTTAGAATGAAGGAGGTCTGGTATCTCTGTCTCGGGACTCGATTTCCCAACACCCCGCAAGGGGAGTCAGAAACACTGGAGCTGGATTTCTCAGCATAGGAGGGCAGCTTCCTGAAAAGTGTGTCAGCTGTAGAGTCGGCTTCCTTGGGCACTTGCTGTAAAAATCCATTCGAAAGCTAAAACGATATACAACAATGGGAGAGACGGAGTTCAGAGGCCTCTGGTCTCCGGCGGAGTCCGAGCTTCACATCAACCTTCTGGAGCGCCGGGCGATTCGTCTTGCACTGAAGGCATTCCGTCCTTCTGTCCAGAGAACAGTAGTACAGTTGTTCACGGACAACGCCACCGCCATGTGGTATTGCAACTAACAGGGTGGGGTAGGGTCGTGGACCCTATGCCAGGAGGCCCTCCACCTCTGGACATGGCTGGAACATCAAGGCTTTTCCTTGGTTGTTAAACACCTGGCATGTTTTCTGAATGCCAGGGCGAACAAACTCAGCCGCAGGTGCGTGATGGATCACGAATGGCCTCTTCACTCGGAGGTGGTGCAAGGTCTATTTCAACAGTAGAGAGAGCCTTGGTTAGATCTATTCACCACAGAAGAGAACTCGCAATGTCAGCAATTCTGCTCGTTGGAATTTCCAAGGCGGCACTCGCTTGGCGACACTTTTCGTTGCGAGTGGAGTTGCGGTCTGTTGTACACCTTTCCGCCTATACCACTTCTGCCCAGAGTGCTGAAGATCATCAGAAGCGACCAGGCCCAAGTCATTCTAGTGGCTCCGGATTGGGCACGAAAAGTCTGGTATCCCGAGCTGCCATCTCTGCCTTCTTTCGGCTGCCAGATCAGCCTTCTCTTTTCAAGTCTCTGGTAGTTAACATATCTTTTTCCTCCAATCCCTTTCGTTATGCCTCAGTAGGACTTGAATCTTGTGCTAACTTATTTAATGTGTGCTCCCTTTGAGCCACTTCATAACTGTCCCTTACGTCTCTGGTCTGTTAAGACTGCTTTCCTGCTAGCTATCACTGCTGCTAGAATGGTGAGTGAGCTCCAGGCTGTTTCTTCAAAACCTTCTTTCTTGTCTGTTCATACAGACAAGGTGGTTCTCAAAACCCGTCCATCCTTTCTTCCTAAGGTGTCACTGCCTTACACATCGGGCAGACCATTACTTTGCCCACCTTCCTTCCGCCTCCGCATCCTTTAAAGGAAGAAGAGAGGCTCCACCGGCTGGACCCAAAGCGTGCTCTTTCCTTCGATCTGGAACGCACAAACCAGTTCCGGGTGGATGATCCACTTTTTTTTGGCTACGTGGGTGCAAAGAACCGCCGGGACGTACACAAACGCACCATTTCACGATGGGTCGTGTTGTGCATTAAGGCTTGCTACTCTCTGGCTAAAAAAGAGCTTCCACTCGGGCTACACGCTGACTCCACCACTGCGACGGCAGCCACCACTGCCTTGGGAAGAGGAGTGCCTCTTAATGACCTCTGTCAGGCGGCCACGTGGGCATCGCTGCACACGTTCACCAAACACTACTGCCTGGACAGCCAAGTCCGGAGAGACGGCTTCTTTGGCCGTTCTATTCTCCAGGACTTTCTGGTGTGATCTCGGTTCGCAGACCCACCACTGGGGTTGGTATTGCTGGGTATCTATTCTAAGGTAAGGAATCTATAACTAATGTGTTTCTTTCATATGCACAAGTTACTTCCCTTCGGTTACGATATATCTGTTAGAAACATTAGTTAGTTATAGATTTCTTCCCGCCTCACCCATCCTCCCCGTTCTGCGAACTGATTTCCAGGGTTAAGGATATCCTTTTAGGACCCTAGTTTTGTGCAAAATATGGTCAGTGTCTTGCATGGCTTTGTGTTACTGGCGCGCAAAGTCGTGTACAGAACTGACGTCAGCGCACGAGTGCTGCGTCTAAGTAGCTGCCACAACATCATCCCGGCGACCACGACGACGGACGCGGTGCAGACCAACGCCACCTTCCGACGCACAGTGGTACTGCTGCCGAAAAAACTTTCTGGATCCAGTCTGATGCCTAGGGGTAATTCTAACGTAAGGAACCTATAACTAACTAATGTTTCTTACAGATATATCGTTACCGAAGGTAAGTAACTTGTGAATTTAGCACACTGTTTCAGATGAGAAAAGTTTGTCACAGCAGCCCAATAAACGGCCAGTGATGCCCTACTTCAGATCCGCGTGCAGCACGGATAAAGAAGAAACTGAAATCAGCACACCAGAGAGGACTTATATGGCTCCTCTGATGTAATATACGGAGCCAATGTCATATGGAGCCTTGCGGCGTCACCCTCCGATGCGCAGTGGTACAGCACAGAATATTTTTCCAAATCCAGTCTGACTCCTGGGGAGAATTCACAGGTTAGGGAATCTGCGGCTAGATGTCTGTCAGATAGCTCCCAGCTACCTATGATTTGGAGTACAATCCCAGTAGTGGAGCTGATTCCAGTGGTGGAGATTTCAGACTCCAGATTTCCAAGGTGCCAGCTGTCTCCACCACATCTTCCGTTTTCAGGTTCATCACCTTCAAACTGAGCTCCACCCGTAGTATTCCCTATGTCAAGAATAGTCACACTTCGTAGGCTTCAATCAATGCGTGCTACCACCATGAGGTTTACACCAAAGTGTCATTCTCACCATTCTAGACATTTAAGAATATCCCATATACATAGAAGATGTTGCCGTCCCAGAGCATCAACTATGACAACATTTTTCCCCTTCTATAGATACTGATAAGAATACATGTTCCTTCTCTTAAAGACTTTCCTCTATTTAGGACTGGTTGTAGTTTAGGCAATACCATCTGTAAACTTTAATGATGGCACCTATACAAACATAGGTGATTATCATCAGACCACTTGGTGCAATTATGACCATATGAAATCTTGTAACGATCCCAGTAACACCTTAAAGTCAGAGGTTTCTGATGGCTTTTTTTGACATATCGCTCATTAGATCCCAGCTAAAGTAGCTGTAACTGTCATTTGGAGACCAACAGATTCTTACATACATTTAGAGTGGGCTTTAGGTCCGCCCCTTGCTTATGAATGGATGACTTTCCCTGCTCCTGATGTTTGACGTACTGCCTCACTTTTCTTGTGTTTGTCCCAGCTAGCAACTTTTTTGTCTCATTGTGTTTTGACTGGCATGTATCTCTCCATTGTTGATGCCACACTCTGCAATGAAGTTAATCTGGGACTCTATTTTCTCTTTCTTGCTAACATGTTAGCTGCCATAATGGCAGGTTTTAAGCCACGTAAGAACTGTTGCAAACAAATGTCCAACAGATTATCAGATTTGCCATGGGTCAAGCCACGACTTTAAGGCATGCAGTTACTGCGTGTCGATAAACCCAAAGGCCATATGAGACCTCAAGACCCTACGTCTCCAAGCACCAGAAGACTCAGTGGCGAGACTGGTCAAAGGTGAAAGTTCAGTCCCGATCCTGTTCGAGATCAAGAAGTCGCAGGAGTTATTCCAGGGTTCGATCTTCATCTTGATCAAAATATTCAGATAAGTTGAAGAAAAGAACGCAACAAATGAAAGCTCCTGCAGTCTTTGAAGTCTGTCCCGCAGCTTCTTCTGGCACAACCAGAGTTCCCTGGACCGTCCGCCACTCGTAAACAGATCAAAGAGTTCCACATGCCTATGTTCCGACTGGTTGGATCCTTTCTTGACTCCGTCTGGCATGCCTGCGGATACCACAAAGCAGAGAGGTTCTCCACCTGGATTACCACCAGCAGGTTTGCCCTCAGCGCTAACTGGACCCTCGGAGTTCCCTAACTCTCGTCTTGACTCTGCCTCTGGCACCACAGTACTTGCCTGCTCCTGGTGCTTTGACACTTATGGCGACTCCATTGACGCCGGAAGATGAGGCCCCAATTGTCCTCTCTGACACAGAGTCTGCCCAGGTTCAACCATGGCCACGCTCCACCTTCCTCCGCAAGATTGTCCTTCACCAAGACGGACGCACACACTGCGTTCCTTGTTCTGCATGTATTTGGACAATGATTGCAGTGTGAGTAATGAGACTGGCCAACCTTATCACAAAGAATTTGAATGACGACCTGCAGGAGCCCAGTGGCCTTGATATGTCTTCGTGGCGATGCTCCTCTCCCCTCCACCAGCCCTGCCACTGAGGAGAGCACTTCCTACTTACTGGTAATATGTAGTGAGGCTGAAGTCCTTGACCTCCAGCTCAACATCTTGTAATCAAGACTACTGTTCTTACAGCGGTGTTCAGCTGGGGAAAACATCCACTGAGCCTCATTTGCCTTTTATCTGATCGAGACTTCTAGCCACAGATTCCTTACCATAGAATTATCTACAGACGTCAGACTGGATCCAGAGATTTTTCGTGAGCAGTTCCCCTGCGCACCGGTAGGTGGCGTCTTCGACTCTGCGTGGCGTCATGCATGCCAGAAGTGACTAGCGCGGTGCCTACATAAGCACCACCCCAGTGTGCTGCTGTCAGTTCTTTTCTTTCCTCACCAGTCAGTGCAGATCCGGAGAAGAGCTACCTCCAGCCACTTTTTGACTGAACTTTTCTCGACCCTTTCCTCAAAGAGTTTTGAGACTTTATCTCCTGGTGTGGCAGGGATGTCCTCAAGGAAGGGTGGTTTCAAGCGCTGTGGCACCTGTCATCAGCAGATATTGGTGATGTACTTACACCTCTCAGTCTATATTGCCCCAAGCACGACCACAAGGCAAAGACATGCATCGATTGGCGCGCCATGCAGTCCAAGCCCTTGAGGTAGTGGTCCCTCCCTCAAACTCCTTGCTGGTCAACATGCGACACTGCAACAATCTCAATCCCAGTCAAGAGGAAGGTCCAGAGATCAGTTCCAGAGCCACTGCAAGTGCTAGTCATCGCAGTCGAAGTTGTCCAGACAAGTCCCATAAACACAATTAGAACAAGAAGTTGAAGAAATCTTCGACTTTGCCTTGTCCATCGAGGGCATCCGATGAGACGAGGGAGCGTCTGCATTCGAGGCTCGTCGGTTGAGCCAGGGATGTCTCTGTGCTGCCCCAAGTTTACTAGAGCCGGAGCAACCCCCGCCCAATTCCATGAGTTTTACGAGGCTATGTATCTCATATTTTGTTGGCCTGTCCTTGCTAGTGCATGCTAAAGTCACACCTGATCCCTTCTCCGACACTCCCTTTCATCATGGCTGCTCTGGACACAGTACAGTTCCTGGCGTATCCTCTAGAGCAAAGCAAAACAAAATGGGATGATGGACGGAGTCTTGAACATTGCAAGCACTCACCCCTAGTCAACTGATCTCGGTTTACTCCATCATCATTCTTTAGCTCACTCCGCCACCCCAGTTCAGAAGCACAAGTTACTTACCTTCAGTAACGATATATCTGTGAGAAACAGTTGTTAGTGTTAGATTCCTTACCTTAGAATATCCCCAGGCATCAGGCTGGATCTAGAAAGTTTTAGTCAGCAGTACCCTTGCGCGTTGGTAGGCGTGGTCTGTGGCTCCGCGTCCGTCGTCGATGTCGTGATCGCCGGGATGATGTATTCGGAGTACTTAGAAGCCGCCCTTGAGCGCTGACGTCAGTTCTGTACATAGCTTTCTGCGCCAGGAACGCAGAGCCATCATAGAAACCGACAGTGGTGCCATGAAACTAGGGCCCTGAAAGGGATGTCCTTAACCCTAGATATCGGTTCGCAGAAGGGGGAGGATGGGTGGGGCGGTAAGGAATCTAACACTAACTACTGTTTCTTACAGATATATCATTACTGAAGGTAAGTAACTTGTGCATCTTAAAGAAACAGGTTAGTGTTAGATTCCTTACCTTAGAATAGATACCCCAGCAATACCAACCCCAGTGGTGGGTCTGCGAACCAAGATCACACCAAAAAGTCCCTTAGATCCTCAGGTACTGGCCTGTTAGTGATTCTTAAAATTAAAAAGGCCCGTATGGGGGGCAGGTCTTTCCGGCTCCTTGCTGCAAGGAGCTGGAATAAACTCCCGCTGGAGCTTCGCCTGGAACCATCAGAGGCAAGGTTCACGGGAAAACTCAAGACTCATCTGTTTGTGCGGTAGCTGAGGCGCAGTGAGCACAGTTGAGGGCATGCTGTTTCCACTTACCACAGCGCGGGGACACGCTGGTGTGCGTAACCAGGCGCTTTATAAGTTTCCCTATTATTATTATTATTAAAGTCCTGGAGAACGGAACGGCCAAAAAAGCCATCTCTCCGGACTTGGCTGTCCAGGCAGTAGTGCCTAGCAAACGTGTGCAGCAAGGCCCATGTAGCTGCCTGACAGATGTCCTGCAAGGGTACTCCCCGACCCAGGGCAGTAGTAGCCGCAGTGGCCTGAGTGGAATGGATGCGCAGCCCCACAGGAGGCTCCTTTTTCGCAAAGGAGTAGCAAACCTTGATGCATAAGATTACCCACGAGAGATGGTCCGCTTGTGCACCGCCCGTCCCTTCTTAGCGCCCACGTAACCAACAAAGAGCTGGTCGTCCACCCGAAACTGGCGTGTGTGGTCTAGATAGAAGGAGAGCGCACGTTTTGGGTCCAGACGGTGGAGCCTCTCTTCCTCTTTCGAGGGATGCGGAGGCGGAAAGAAGGTGGGCAGGGTGATGGACTGCCCGATATGAAAGGCTGTAACCACCTTGGGCAGGAGTCCTCAGAACAAACTTGTCCGGATGGACAGAGAGGAAAGGATGTTTAGAAGATAGAGCGATAGAGCCTGGAGATCACTCACTCTCCTGGCAGAGGTGATGGCAACCAGGAATGCAGTTTTAAGAGTCAGAAGACAGTTATGAAGTAGTTCAAGGGGAGCCCACATCAGATTAGTCAGTAGTGAAGTAGTGTGGCTCACTGGTTAGAGGCGGCAGACCCGAGAGCAGAGGACGGCCCGGGACCAGGGTTCGATTCCCGACGCGGCAGGTTTCTGGACCAGGGTCAGCGGACTCGATAATTCTCTCGCCTCGGTGCCCACTCTGATCAGCGATCACACTCGGCAACTCTGGGCATTAGCTTGCCTCATCTTCACTAACGGCCCCACCAGACCGCCGGGGATGCCTGGTCTCACCCTGGAGATACCCAATAAGGGACCATCTCTCAGGGAAGCCAGGAAGGGTTTCGCAGCGGTCGAAGCGCGGAGATACTCCTCCGGGAGTCGATCCTAGCGCTATATAAACTTGCAATTAATTAATTAATTAATTACAAGGTTCAAGTCCCACTGAGGTATCACGAAGGGAACAGGAGGAAACGTGTGTGCTGCCTTTCAAGAATCTATTTACAACAGGGGACTTGAAAAGAGAAGGCTGATCAGGAAGCCTTAAAAAGGCTGAAATGGTCGAGAGGTAGCCTTTGATAATGCCCAGAGCAGAGTTCTGATGGGCAAGAGAAAGAAGGAAGAGGATAACCTCTGAAAGGGGGGCAGAGGGTGGATCCAAGCTTTTGCTGTGCACCATGCCACAAATTTGTTCCACCTGCAGGCGCATACCGATTTTGTGGAGGGAAGCCTGGCTGCCAGAATCACATCACAGACTTCAGGAGGCAAGTCAAATGGCCTCAACTGCCGCTGCTCAATCTCCACGCATGTAGGTGGAGACTGGACAGGTTCAGGTGGAGGACCGTCCCCTGCTGCTGCGACTGAAGGTCTTCCCGAAGAGGCAGACGAATCGGGGGATCGACTGACATGCTGAGTAGCTCGGGATACCAGTATCTTCGTGCCCAGTCCGGAGTCACAAGGATGACTTGGGCTAGCTCTCGCCTGATCTTCTTCAGTACTCTGGGCAGAAGTGGTATAGGCGGAAAGGCGTACAACAGACTGCAGCTCCACTCGCGATGAAAAGCGTCTCCGAGCGAGTGCCGCCTTGGAAATTCCAACGCGTAGAACTGATGACATTGTGCGTTCTCTTCGGTGACGAATAGATCTAAACAAGGCTCTCCCCACTGCTTGCGCCACATCCGAGTTCAGACGCCATTCGTGATGCATCATGCACCGGCGGCTGAGTTCGTCCGCCCTGGTGTTCAGGGAACCTGCCAGGTGTTGAACCTCCCGGGTGACGCTCTGGTGTTTCAGCCATGTCCAGAGGCGCTGAGCTTCCTGACAAAGGGACCACGACCCCACCCCGCCCTGTTAGTTGCAGTACCACATGGCGGTGGTGTTGTCCGTGAACACCTGACAGACCGGACAGAGGGAAGGAATGCCTTCAGTGCAAGTTGGATCGCCCGCAGCTCCAGAAGGTTGATATGGAACCGGGACTCCGCCGGAGACCACAGGCCTCTGATCTCCGCCTCTCCCATGTGGCCCCCCCCATCCCAGGAGGGACGCATCTGTCACTACTACGTGCTCCGGTTGGGGTAGGGAGAGGGATCTGCCACTGACCCACTGCAACTGACTCGCAGTGCCCTCCGAGATCAGGACGTGGTCGGACAGATTGTCCTGATGCTGTGCCCACTGAAACTTCAGGTTCCACTGCAGAGCCCGATTCCACCACCTGGTGTGATGCACCAGAAGGATGTAGGAGGCCATCAGCCCCAAGAGCCGCAGCGTCAACCTGACCGAAACTCGGGATAAAGGCTGAAAGATCGGAATCAGAGCCTGAATATCCCAAACCCGCTGTTCGGGGGGATAAACCCAAAACTGTGCCAAGTCCAGAACCGCTCTGATGAAAAGGAGCTTCTGAGAGGGGCACAGGTGTGACCGGCACGCTGATGGAGAACCCCAGCGAGTGCAGGAAGTCTGGTGGTGGGAGACGACTGTTTGGGGCGAGCCCGCCTTCAACAACCAGTCGTAGAGATAGGGGAAGACTGAAACCCCTGATCTGCGCGGATGAGCTGCGACCACCGCCATCACTTTCGTGAACACCCGAGGGGCGCTGGTAAGGCCGAAGGGGAGCACGGTAAACTGAAAGTGCTCGTGGCCTACGGTGAACCGCAGGTAGCGCCGGTGGGCCGGCAGCACAGGAATGTGGAAATATGTGTCCAGCAAGTCCAACGCTACCATCCAGTTTTCAGGGTCTAGGGCAGGTAGGACCTGAGCCAAAGTCAGCATCTTGAACTTCTCCTTTCGGAGGAAGCCGTTGACGCTCCGGAGTTCCAAGACAGGGCGTAGGCCTCCTTTGCCCTTCTTGGGTACCAGAAAGTAGTCGGAGTAGAAACCATGTCCTACTTCTGGCCCAGGAACGTGCTCGATGGCCCCCTTGGCCAAGAGGGCCATAACTTCCTCCAGCAGTAGTTACAAGTGGTACTGCGATGGCATGGCTGGAGGGGTCACCTCGAAGGGGAGGGAGTAGCCGCTTCGGATGATTTGCAGCACCCTCCTGTCCGACGTGATGGAGTGCCAGTGGAGGAGTTGATGGCGGACTCTGCCCCCCACTGGCGTCGAATGGGCCGGAAAGCTCGGACTAAGAAGGCTTTGAGGCAGATGCTGCGGAAGTGAATGTGGACTGGCCTTGCCGTTGTCCCCCGGCACCACCACGGCTATTACCACGTCCACGGCCTCGTTGAGACTGGTTCGCGGCCTGTGGCTGGCAGGACGTATGGGGGTGCCCCTTCTGTGGCCACGAAAGGGGCAAAAACCAGAAGTTTGCTGGTGCTGGCCAGACAGGCCCAAGGACATGGTCGTAGCCCTGGAGACCTTGAAACGCTCAAGCGCACTGTCTGCTTTGTTGCCAAAGAGGTGGCTATCAAAGGGCATGTACATGAGCGTGGCCTGGACATGGGCCGTGAAATTGGCGAACCTCAGCCAGGCGTGGCGGAGAACCGCCACCGTCGTGGAAATCGCCATTCCCAGCGTGTCTGTGGTATCCAGTCCACACCTGATGGAATAACGCACCGCATCCCGCCACTCTGCCAGGGCTTGGGCGAGCCAGGCCCAGGCCTCCTCCGGGCACTGGGGCAGCCCTCCCGCAACCGTGTCCCACAAGGAGTGGGTATAACAGCCCAAAAGGCAGGCGGTGTTGATAGACCGCAACCCCAAACTCAATGAGGAGAACAGTTTCTTCCCAAACTGATCAAACCTTTTTGATTCCCGATCCGGGGGAGGTGTCGGGAATGCGGTCTGGGACGTAGATGCCTGGATCACCAGGTTCTCGGGGTGGGGTTCACGGACAGAAAGCTAGGGTCGACCGGAGCCGGGCGGTGGTGTCGGGCCATGCTCTGATCCACAGGGGGCGCTGTGGAGGGATTGGACCAGGTGCCCAACCGAACGTCCGTGAGGGCCTCATTGAAGGGCAGCAGAGGCGCCGAGGAGCTTACTGGCGGCTGAAGCACCTCATTGAGGAGGTTAGTCCTCACAGCCACAGCAGGGAGCTCAAGAGCCAAGGCCTTGGCGGCCCTGCACAACACCACACCATATGTAGCACCTTCCTCCGTAGCCTCGGAGGGAGGAGAGATGAATCCAGGTGTCCAAACCATTGCACTCCCCTAGCTCATCTGCCCAGTCCTGGCTCAACTGGCACTGCTGTGCCAGAGGGTCCTCGGACCTCTCCTTGTCCTCCCCATCATCCGTGTCCTGGTATACAACCTGGAATGACGCAGCCAGGTCGTAGGTGAAGGCCTCACCCAGCCCACTCCGGACCCGGACCGGGGCTGAAACTGGGGCCGCCGTCGTCCGAGGACGGCGCTGGGAGCGACACCATTAGGCATTGGGGTTGGCGCCAGCGGAGGAGTCGTAAGGTCAACTGGCGTTGACCCAGGTCCAGGCACGGATCCCACGAGGGCCGACGGCATCGGGACTGAAGTCGACGACGGCGCCGGGGCCAAAGCACCCAAGGTCTCCAGTCGGGTCTGCGGGGCCCGAAGGCACACCGGCAGGCCTCAACGGAGGGAAGTGAGTCCTCATGGCAATGAAGAAGTCACGAATCTCCTCCGGCGTCGCTCGCAGGTCAGGGACCGCAGGGTATGGGCCTAGAGGCGGCGCCTGCGGCTCTGACGGAGCCGCGAGGTCGGTGTCGCCTGAACTCTCGGCCGCGTTGTGCGAGTGGCAAGGGGAATCTGAAGAGCGATGTCGCCTCTTCGACTTTTTCTTTGAGTGCCTCAACTTACTGGAGGACTTGGAACCCGACGAGTGATGACGATGACTCAACGAGTGACGACTGCCGGATCTCAAGTAGCTTGCTTGACAGCTCGCGCCTAGCTTTCGAGGTCAAGGCAGGGGCGTAACACAGGCCCCCACAGCCCACGCGGTGCGGGGGGCCCGTAGCTCCAAGGGGCCCCCTCGGCACTGAACTCTGGCCTGTAGAGCTCCTGATTGAGCCCGAGGGGGCCCCCCTAAGAACCGTGCAGGGAGGCCCCCTCACTTTTCATTGCGCCAGTGGGTCAAGGCCCGGCAGTCGGGGCACAACTTGTCGTCGTGGTCGGTCCAGAGGCAGTAGAGACACAGGCGTCGCACGGCTTGAAGCCAGGCATCACTAAGGCAGGGCGGCGTCTAAGTACTCCGCGACATCTTCCCGGCGATCACGACGCCGACGATGGACGCGGAGCTGCAGACGACGCCTACCGACACGCAAGGATACTGCTGACGAAAACCTTCAAGATCCGGCCTGACGCCTGGGTATATTCTAAGGTAAGGAATCTAACACTAACCTGTTTCTTTCAGATATGGCCATATGCAAATCAGTCTGACCCTGTGCCTCATGGGAACGGTCTAGCCCGAACTGCCATTGAATGTCTTCCCTGGACCGGAAACAAGCATACTGGGACGGGTTTCGGGCTGGACTGTTCCCATGAGGCCCAGGGTCAGACTGGTTTGCATATGGCCATGTCTGAACTGGGGTGGTGGAGTGAGCTAAAGAATGATGATGGATTAAACCCAGATCAGTTGACTGGGGGTGAGTGTTTGCATTGTTCAACACTCCGTCCATCATCCCCTTTGGTTTTGCTATATCCTCGAGAGCAGCAAGTCCTGGATATTCAGGCTATGATACTGATGTTTCAGCCTCTCCTCTGGATTTCATTGAGACTGACTCTGAAACTGCTGGGCTGCATGGCCTTCTGCATCCTGCCTGTAACACATGCCTGCTGGCATATGCGGGCTCCGCAGTGGGACCTGAGGTTCCAGTGGGCCCAGCATCAGGGGAATCTCTCCAACATGGTCCAGATCTCAGAGGGCACTGCAAAAGCTCTTGAAGTGGTGGCTGACAAACCGGGATGGAGTCACCGGCAGACCCCTGATCCCTTCCCTTACTAAGTCTGACTGCAGTGACAGACACGTCACTCCTGGGCTGGAGAGGCCATCTGTGAGAGCTGAAGATCAGAGGACTCTGGTCTCTGGCGGAATCCGGACTCCACATCAACCTGTTGGAGGTCTGAGCATTCCAGTTGGCATTGAAAACGCTTTAACCCTCCATCAAGAGTAGACTTGTGCAGGTTTTCAGGAAGAGCACCACCACCATGTGGGTCGGAGTGTGAACATGAACCCTCTGTTAAGAGGTGCTACGTCTCTGGACATGGCTGGAACATCAGGGCATTTCCCTGGTCATACTACACCTGGCAGGCTCTCTAAACCCCAGAGCGGACAAACTCAACCAAAGATGCCTTGTGGATCATGAGTGGCATCTCCAGCCGGAGGTGGTGCAAGTACTCGTTCAGCAGTGGTGACAGCCTTGCTTAGATCTGTTCACCACTGCCAGGAATGCACATTGTCATCAGTTCTACTTGCTGGATGTTGCAAGGCAGCTTTCGTTGTGAGGAGCTTTTCATCTAGAGTGGACCTCCAGCCTCCTGTACGTCTTTTTGCCAATATAACTCCTGCCCAGAGTTCTCAAGATCAGGAATGACGGGACCCAAACCGTCCGTATGGTTCCTGACTGTGCTCGGAGAGTCTGCTATCCTGAGCTATGGAGCATGCCTATCATTCCTCCGATCAAGCTGCCCTTTGGAATGATCACCAGTCGCAGCAGGGGAGGGTTCTCCTCCCGAACCTGTCAACACCACACCTTTATGCTTGGAAATTTTTCAGCGACAGTTGACAGCTTTTGACCTTCCATGCAAAGCCTGCAATGTTATCCAGGCAGCTCAGCATACCTCCTTCAAGGCGTTATACTTCGACCGTTGGAGCAAATTTGTGGCATGGTGTACAGACAAACAGGTTGACCCCTAACTGCATCTCTTTCTCAAGTTCTTTTGTTTATCCGTATCCTGGCCCAGTAGGGCTCTGCAAAGGAAACTCTGAAGGTGTATTTATCTGCTATCTCTGCTTTCCTGCGACTGCCAGATCAGCCATCCCTTTTCAAGTCCCCTATTGTAAATAGATTCCTTAAAGGTCTAAAGCACATGTTCCCTCCAGCTACCTTTGTCATTCCTCAATGGGACCTCAGTTTGGTTATTGCTTTTCTTACGTGGGCTCTCATTGAACCTCTTCATAATTGCCCTTTCTGGTGCCAATTACATCTGCCCGGAGGGTTAGTGAACTGCAAGTGCTGCCATCTCAGCCTCCTTACTTCTCCTTCTATCCAGACAAACTGGTCCTTCTGACTCAAGCTTCCTTCTTGTAGAAGGCAGTCACCCCGGTCCACTTAGGACAGTCCATCATCTTGTCTACCTTTATGCTCTCCCCCACTTCTTTAAGGAAGAGAAGAGACTTCATCGGCTGGACCCACAAAGAGTGTTGGTCTACCTTGACCGCAAATGACTGTTCTGGGTGGATGATCAACTCTTAGTGGGGTGTGTTGGAGCCAAGAAAGGAAACAACATGTAAAAATGAACCAGCTCCTAATGGATTGTGATCTGCATTAAGGTCTACTATTCATTGCCCAAGAAGCAACCCCCGGAGAGCTGGCATGCTCATTCTACCAGAGCCAAGGCTGCGACCACTGTGTTACCACGTGGAGTTCCGGTCCTGGACATCTGTCAGGCTATAGCGTGGGATTTGCTCCACCAGTTCATCAAGCATTGCTTCCTGGACAGGCAGGTCCGTCACGATGGGCACTTTATCCATTCTGTCCTGAAAGACTTCCTAGTGCAACTCAAGTTTGCAGATCCTCCACTGGGGAGGTATAGTTTGGGTATCTAATCTAAGGAAAGGAAATTGCAGATTGATGACTAACAGATGAGCAAGTTACTTACGTTTGCTATCGCCTTATCTGGTAGAAAATCTATTTACCTGCAGGATTCCTACTGGCCCACACATCCTGCCGCTCTCCGAACAGATTTTTAGATACAGGGCTGTTCCCTCTTCAGGGCCCTAGTTTCACACATCAGTGGTTAGTTTACTTTGTGAAAATTCCCCAAAGAAATTGACATCTGCTCTCTGGGGTGGCACCGATATAGGCGCTGCGCACCTTAGTTTCTGGGCGGATGACCCTACTCAGAGCCCAGTGATGCCACCTACCGGCGAGTAGGAATAGTGCTCACAAAACATTTCTGAATCCAGTCTTACGCCTCGGGATACTTCTAGGGTAAGGAATCTGCAGCAAGGGTCTCTACCAGATAAGGCATTACCGCAGTTAAGTTACTTGTTTAACAAGGCTCTTACAGATACTTTGCTGGGGACATTGGCCAAACTTTGCTCTGCCTACCTTCCTGTTTTAAGTGCCACTTTGTACGACCTCTCCACCCAGCCCCTAAAGATCTTCAGACTGCCCTTGGCCAAACCATACAGTGCACCACTGATTCCCTTGGGTGGGCCATTGGCACCAGTGTTGCCATTCACAGCCACACTTGGCTGCAGTCCACCCGTTTTTTTACAGACAGTGTTCTGTCGTCCCCCATGAACACGCTGTTCAATGGGACTCACCTATTAAGGGAAAATGAAGACTTCACTCTCAACTGGTTCAAGGAGAGCAGGGCCATTGCACGCTCCTTGGGCTTATTTGTCCCACCTCTTCAACTTCACCAGACCTTTAGCTCCTTTCACTATTTGTCAGTCTAGGTCATGGTGCCCCTTGTCACCACAGTCAAGGACAACAGGTTACCCAGTCCAGTACCCCCGTAGCACCACTTTCCAAACCCCATGAGCGTGTCCTTAGCGGAGAACAGCCAGGATCTGACAATTCTTGCTGGGTTGGCAGACCACAATATCGGACAGGCTGGTCTTGCAAATTGTTCGAAGGTCTATGCCCACCTATCCTCTCCACGCCACTGCACCTTCCATCCCCTCAGCGACTGACGGAGAATCATGACTTTGTTTTGTGTCAGGAAGTCCAAGCCCTTTTTGCATAAGGGACTATCAAGTGGGTGCCTGCACTAGAAGTAGAAAGTGTTTGTTACTCTTGCAAAAGAAAACTAAAAACTCTAGCACCCACCTCCTTTACAATTCACAATCCCCAGTGAAATTTCTTAATATGTTGCCATTCTTTATTACATAACCATATCTCATCACTTATTGTACAACATTATATATAATGCCTAACATAAGTAATACAGATCAACTCAGTTTTCTTTTTTTATTTAATTATTTATTACTGTGCCATCAGAACACTAAAATCCAATTCACTCATACCACACATACTCCATTCAACCAAGAATGATATTCAAGAACTATCTTAGTCCATAAATACTGCTAACTGTTCAAGAAAAACCTTGTCTCTTTGGCCCCAATTGTCAAGAATATATATTTCAACAGCAAACAAGTGTCAATGGGAATTATCATCAAAGATAGGACTTCCTGTTCATTATTTCTTCCTGATCAGTTATATTCTTTATTGTTTCATTCAATGAAAACATATTGTGCATTTGTTGTAGCCACCATTACCATCCTTCATTACTTATTTATACTGTCCATGCCAACGTGCATTTCGTTGAAACACGAAAGACTGCTCACCTTCCTCAGGGCACAGAAGGACTAATCAAAATCCCATGGGTGGCAGGGTAACATTAGAAAATATGCCATGATAATGAAAAATCTCGATAAGCATAGTAGAATTACGTAGAACTATACAAAGCACAATGTGCTGTATAAGGCTCCTCACATCCTGTGTATCCATCTCAAAACAATCACATCCCCATGCTACCAACCAAATTGTTCACAACAGTAACTACCTTTACCACTACACTCAAAGTGTAATCCAGAACCAATAAACTGTGCATAAGTAGAATGAAATAAAATAAACCACAACCTAGTGATTGATCACATCCTTCAAATTAAACCTAGGAAAGTCTAAAGACCTTTCCAAATGTTATTCATTACATTGCTCCTATTCATTCTGGAAACCTGTGCACACCAGTAACTTGTCGCCAGCTATAAATAGGGTAAATACAAACCGACAGGCAACTGTCTTGTGTCATAATCACTAAGATAGGGCCCACATAGAAGGAGCAAAAGAACTGCCACTGGTCCTTGGACTTCGGGTATTTACTTCACTGAAACCAAAGGATAAGGAACATAAATATGAAGAAAAGTTCCTTAGGGTGGCCTACTACGTTGTTATCTGTCTCCCTAATTAACTATATATCAGATGACTAAAATAGATTTGTTTAAAGAGGATCAAATGTCTGTTCCAATAAGCAAAAAATACCCTCCAAACATCATAACAATAGTGTTTCAAAATTACTCGAAGCACTCAGAATCAAGAATGAGTATAGTAGAATGTAGAAGTGTTCAATGTCTTTTATTTTGACATCCAGGTTTTCCACCAATAGTTGTTATCCGTCATACATATCACTTTTTGTCATCAATACAGCTCCTTGCCAACACGTGTTTCTTCCGTTTACATAAAAACAAGGGCTGAAACATAAAACAACGGCATCATAAGGATAGACAACAGATAGTATTTATGAAACACCAAAATAATGTGTATGGCACAATTCGGGTTATATACCTTGGAGATGGGTTTAATTCCAAATCCCATCACTCCCCTCATTGCTTGTGATGCCATTGTTTTAAGTTTGTAGTTCGGCACTTGTCAGCTATGCTGTAACATTTTATGAAGTTGCCTTACTACTTGTTTCACACGCTAATCAAAAAGGAAACTCTGCTTACATATTTTGTGAGGGTTCAGTGTTTCATTCACATCATGCATTCAAACAAGCATTCACAATTGAGCTTTGCAATAAAAGTACAACATGGACAGCAGCACTGCAGTGTTTCCAAACACAAAAAATAGGTAAGACAGGTGGCTGTAGCAGAGGAACATTACACGATTCTATAAGCAATACAAGACATCACAGGTACTACACCGGTAGCTTAGACGCTAAACAGGGAGGGCGGAGAGTTAATTGACTGTTGTACGCTCTCCATAAAAGATGTACAAATCTCCTGGAAGAAACAATCAACCCGCTTATGAAACTACCATACATGTATGTACTCATGTAGGGTGAACTCACCTGCACAGTTTGGTATGCTGTATCTGAGGGTCCCACATCAAGGACTGGGAAGCATCCTGGGGCCTTATTTATGAAGGCCTTGCTGTCGTGTTGCCCCTTTAATTTATACTTGGAATTGTTTTGCCTTAAGTGTTCCTTTATGTCACAGGATTCCTTTCCTAGCTTCTGTGTGTGACAGTTGCTGGGAAGAAGTCCTGTGTAGGTTGTACCCTACCCTGCTCCTGTGCTTTCTTCAAATAAACCTACTTTCCTACTAAATATTGAGTGGACTCAATACTACAATTTTGGCGACGAGGTCCAGGAAGCACTAGGAACCCGTGAACCCTGATGATTTTGATTTAATAATTTTTAACTATTTTCCATATTTACAAGGAAAATATTTTTTTTAATAATTTTTATTCTATTTTCAATTTCTACCACCTCTGACAATTCTCCTGCATTTTGGAAACCTTTTTCATCAAGAATTCTGCCTCTACTGCTGGTATTTGACTGTTTCCTTACTGCCTCTTCTAACTGCTTCTACTCTACAACATCATGTGAGTAACCTGCTTCGTTGTTTTGACCCCGTTTTTCTGAATGCGCTATTATCCTTGAGATTACTTCAAGCGCTGCGCAGGGTCGATTACTCCGAAGAGTTTGTTTTAAGAAGGGTGCATTTTTCAAAAGGCAGTTTAAAGGAAGCCTACTTGGGTCGAGCGTTTTCAGCCTCGAGCGTCTTCCTTCTCGAGCGCCTACATTCTCGAGCGCTTCCATCCTCTGACTCTCTGGCTGCAACAACCTTCCTTCTGTGCTCGTCACTTCCCCACGTCAGACGCACGTTACGCGTTGACGTAGGACGCCGGCGGCCATTTTTGTTATTTGTTTATCTTCATTTCCAGCGTCTCCACAGCAACGTTGTCAACGCTTCACCCTTCCTTCGCTAAAACATCATTCCACAGCGTTTCTTCATTTAAAGGCAGTACAAGGCGGTTTCCATCAGCGTTTTTCAGCACCATTTACTGTAACATTTCAACCAATTATTTACCTATTCAACAAGTAAGGTTATTTTTTTAATTTCATTTTCTGACTTTGTGACTTCCTCATGGCTACTCAAAACTTTACAATACAATCTCCTCAAGCATTTTGGCCATCTGGTTCAGAACCCTGTATGAAGTGGCTTCAATGGAAGGCATATTTTCTAAACTTTATTGATACCATCGATGAAGAAGCAAAGATGAAACCTGAAAGAAAAAAAAAAATATTTTTACATTCTCTTGGTGCTGGGGGTTTAAAAGTATATGAGGAAATGTCAAAGTGTACAGGTGGTGGAGATTCTAATGTTTTTGATAATATTCTAATAGATTTTGATAATCATTTTTCTCCAAAAGTTTGCATTGGTATTACCAGATATAAATTTTTCCGCAGGAAACAACAACCTGGAGAAACTATAGATGTTTATATTTCTGAATTGAAAAAGATTGCTGATGACTGTAAGTTTGATCACCTTCAAGAACAATTCATAAGGGATCAAGTCGTAATGCATGCATCAGATCCATCAATCCAAGATAGACTTTGGATTAATGGCGATTCTGACCTTAAAGATATTTTAGCTATTGTTAGGAAGGCTGAACTTTCTGGTCGCAGCGCCAAAGCTATTAAGATTAATGAGAAAGTTTCTCCAGATCCTAACGTTGTTTCGGAACATACTGTTTCTAGAGTTCAAAGTAAATCTAATTATAAGCAGAAGTTCCAAAATAAACCTAAGTCTGGTGAGGTTAAAAAGACGGATAAAAATCCGGATAACCTCAAGTGTTTCAGGTGTGGCAGTAGTTCACATTTGGCTAACTTTAAGATGTGTCCTGCCATTAAGGAAAAATGTTCCAATTGTGGGTTAATTGGTCATTATTCCAGAGCTTGCCACAGGTCTAAAAGTAAGAAAGTAAAGGTGATTTATGATTCTTCTGATTCTAGTGATGAAGAAAATTTAATTAGAAAGGTTTTACATTGTTCTGTAGAAGACGAATGTATAAAAAAAGTTTCACATTGCTCTATGGAAGATGAGTGTGTCCAGAAACCACTTGAGAAAGTTTTTATCTTCAACATCAATGACTCCATCAAAGGAAATGTTCTTAAAAAACCTATGTGTGACATGAGGATTGGTGGGGTTCCCATCAACATTTATGCAGATTCTGGTTCCCCTTACACTATTGTTAATGAAAAAGTGTGAAATTCTGATTTTGCACAATACTTAGGTAATGATTTTTATGCTTCTGATATTTCTCCTGAGGGGTATTTGGGAGAAAAGATTGAAATTATCGGTTTCAAACCTTTAAAATTCAGGTTTAAAGATAGAAATTCCCTAGGAAAACTCTATGTGTCTAAACGTGGTCCTTCTGTCCTTGGATGGAGAGATCAGTGGAATTTAGACATTATTCTTAATCCCAATAGTCCCGAACCTGTTTTAATAATTGATGACGGCGAAAAAATTGGCGATTCCATGTTTAAAAAGTTTCCCAAAGTTTTTAGTGGTAAAATTGGTAATCTACAAGGATTTTCCCATCGTATTGTTTTGAGAAGTGATGCTAAACCTAAAATTTTTAAAGCTAGAAACATACCTATCTTAGTTCGCAATGATGTTGAAAAAGAATTGGAGAAGTTAGTTAAGGAGGATATTATTGAGGCTATAGAATCCTCTGAATGGATTTCTCCAGTTGTTATCGCCAGACGTGCGAATGGCAAAATTAGGCTATGTGTTGACCGTCGCCATTTAAATGAGAACATCGTTATTGACAAATTTCCGTTACCCAAGATTTCTGAAATGTTGTCTTCCGTTAAAGGTGCTACCATATTTTCTACATCGGATCTTTCTGCCGCATACCATCAGATTTCCTTGGATTATGATAGCAGGCACCTCACTGCATTCATCACCCCTATGGGTTGTTTTCAATTTAAGAGGATGCCATTTGGCTTAGCCTCTGCTGCTGCCATTTTCCAACGTATTATGCACCAATTATTTGGCAAACATCCTAAAATTAAATTTTTCCAGGACGATATTTTAGTTTATGGAAAAGATGAATCAGAGCACAATTCCATTCTTGAAGAGGTTCTTAATATTCTGGATAGTAAAGGTTTAACCATTGAGTTTTCCAAATGTCATTTTGGAGTCAAATCCGTAACTTACTTAGGTCATGTTCTATGTTCTGATGGTGTTTCAACTAAACCCAAACTCGTTGACGCCATTAAGGAAGCACCCTCTCCGACCAGCAAGGATGATGTCCGATCATTCCTCGGTATGGTAGAATTCTACTCTAAATTTGTTAAAGGGTTTTCTAGTAAGGTTTTTAATATTAGACAACTTTTGAAAAGTAAGGTCAAATTTGAGTGGTCCGCCCTTTGTGAGAATGAATTTAATAGTATTAAATCAGATATCATCAATGCCCCAGTGTTGTCCCCTTTTGACTTAGACCTTGATTCTGTCATTACGGTCGATGCCAGTAATAAAGGTTTGGGGAGCGTTCTTTCACAAATTGACAATTCTGGGAAAGAACACATTGTCGCCTTTGCGTCCAGGGCTCTTTCAGTTCCTGAAAGCAAATTTTCTGTCATTGAAAAGGAAACTCTTGCAGTTGTCTGGTCCTTAGAACATTTTCGGAGTTTTGTATGGGGCAAAAGTTGTGTAGTCAGAACTGATCATAAACCCCTTATCAAACTTCTCTCCACTGAAGGCCTTTACAATGCCACTGCTAGAATTGCTAGGATGACCATGCGCTTACAAGATTTTGTAATCAAAATTGTTTATTTTCCAGGCAAAAACAATGTTATTGCTGATTTTCTTTCGCGCATGCCCTCAGACTTGCAAGAGTGTGCAGTTAATGAATGGGACTCCTTTCAAGTTGCCCTTATTCATGATGATAATCCTTTTTGCATCGAAAAAAAAGTTTGGACTGAAGAGTATGTTAAGGACAATGTTCTGATTTCTGTTGTTTCTTTTATTCGCAATGGGTGGATAGAGAAAAGTAAGTTATCCTCTGACCTTAAACCATTCTGGGAGGTCAGGAATGAACTCACTGTTTTGGAAAACACAATTTTTCGGGGTGATAAAGCTGTTCCCCCTGTAACGTTGAGAGACTCCATTTTAGGGTTATGCCACAAGGATCATTGTGGTATTGTTAAAACCAAGCAAAATATCAAACAATGGTACTGGTGGCCAGGTATTGATGTCATGTCTGAAAGAATGGTACGGGAATGTGTTGTTTGTTCCAACTCTGATAAAGTCCTCAATACTTTGAAACCAGACATGTGTGTACCTATAGTTCCTGATGGTCCTTGGCATACTGTTGCTATGGATATTATGGGACCTATCGGTGTTTGTCAGAAATTTGTGATTTCTATCATTGATATTTTTTCAAGGTGGCCCTGTATTACCATTGTGAACAGAGTCGACTCAGCCACAGTCTTAGAGTTTATTGATAGAGTTTTTATGGAGGAAGGTCTTCCTACGCAAATTATCAGTGACAATGGTGTCCAGTTCTTATCTAAACTGACTAAATCTTATTTTGACAGGACAGGTATAATCCATAAAACCACTTCATTATATAATCCGAGTGGTAATGGATTATGCGAGAGATTCAATAAAGTCTTGAAAAGTGCTATTCAACTTGCCATTATGAAAGGAGATGATTGGGAAGTTGGTGTTTACAAAGCTGTTTGGTCCTATAGAACCAATACTCATGATGCATTAAAGATGTCACCTTTTGAAATTATGAGAGGCCGTGTTGCTAGGACTAAGTATAATCCTAATTGGTTGCATAAAAAAGGTTGTTTAGATATCTGTATGAATGAAGTTAAAGACAATATTATTGGAAAACATCTCCAATACAAGAAGGAATTCGACAATAAATTTGCTTCTGGTTCCACAAAAGTTGAAGCTGGAATGCTGGTTAAAGTTAAAAAACCATGGAAGGTTCGCAAGGGTGATTCTCAGTTTTCTAAACCTTTAATGATTAAGAAAGTTCTACGCAATGCTGTCCTTTTAAGTGATGGTAAAGTATGGAATTTAAAGAGAATTGCTATCTACAAAGGGAATAAAAATTCTTACACTGTGAATTCTACAAATTTACCTAACATCTCGCTAAGTCCTCCTATTGTTCAAAAAGAGGATCATGGTGGTTTTCTCTTTTCTGAAAATATTTCCGCTTCTTCTGATAATGTTTCAGCTCCATCTGAAAATACATCTGTTCCTATTGGCATCTCTATTGGTGACAGTATTAATAGTGAAGTTGTTCCAGATGATCCTAGTAAGGATTTTTTGGTTTCTTCTGTCAGTGTCAATGATGTTCACCATGCTAATGATTGCGGTTCTTCTAATCGTAGCAACAACAACACCACTGTTAAAGATTCCAATTGTTTTGAGAATCCTGTTATTGGTAAGAAACGTGTTTGTTCCAAACCCATATGGTTACGAGATTTTGTTTGTTGAGTTATTTTGTTTTTTTGTTTTTTTTTCATAAGGAAGAAGATGTGTCGTGTTGCCCCTTTAATTTATACTTGGAATTGTTTTGCCTTAAGTGTTCCTTTATGTCACAGGATTCCTTTCCTAGCTTCTGTGTGTGACAGTTGCTGGGAAGAAGTCCTGTGTAGGTTGTACCCTACCCTGCTCCTGTGCTTTCTTCAAATAAACCTACTTTCCTACTAAATATTGAGTGGACTCAATACTACACTTGCGCCACCGGTGCGTCACTTTTTCCCATTTTAAAAGTGACGCACCGGTGGCGCAAGGTCTTCATAAATAAGGCCCCTAGAGTACTACTTTTCACAGTTTTTTAAGTCTTCAAGTTACGAGGTCCCTAATTTGGCTGAAGTTATGTCCCTTATCTCGACATGTATTTGTTATACCATCAGACCTACATTAAAATGGTGATTGAGTAAGATAAAAATTGTCTCTACTGCTGTCTCCCCTTCACAAGATTTGAAATTGAGGGTCGAGCAACGAGCCCTGCTTCCTTTTCTGTCAACACGTTCCAGTTCTCAACTTTTGACCCCATGGGGTCAGGCCCCTTCCTAAGAACTGTTGTCTTGGCATCTCACATCAAATATTGCGAAACAGTAGCGGGTTCGGAGGGTATAATACACAACGCCTTTCGAAAGCGGCGGCATCCCTGTCTGTGGCCACATGGCACCAATGCATTTTTCTTGGGTGGAGGCCGAGAGCCCTCTCCTTAATCCAGAGGAGGCCGCGGCCACAGGAAATATCCTCTTTCGTTGAGTTGGGATGTTCTTATCTAGGTCTTCTGCACCCACGTTAAAGTCAACACTTTACCCACATAAACGCGAACCAGTGGGGTACGGCATTGTACCTGCGCTCGTGCACCCTGCAATGCCCCTGCTCTAGCGCATCCGGTGGGGTGGCATGCTCTTTCACCCCGCACACCCACAACCTAGTAACTCTTCCAGCCTTTCCTCTCCTTGGCATCCAGCTTTTCCAGCCCCCTTTAGCTCTCCTTCAGCTCCTTGGCACCCTCCCCTATGATGTAACCACAGCGTCTGGCTATCACCCTGGCTCCCGCCCTAACCTGGAGCGCGCGCCTCCTGCATCTTCTCCCTCCCAGCGCCAATTCTATTCTTCCAGTGGTTACGGTTCAGAAATGTTCTTTCTTGCTGTCCTGTTTTAGCTCCTGTTGTTGTACCTGACATTGCTCTACTATTACTCATGATAAGTCACAATGTATTACAGATTGGCATTCTCATGCGTTGCTCTCTATTATGTTTTATATGCAAATCTGACACCTGTTAGACGCTTTTCTTTTACTTTATGACTTCATTAAGTTTGCAGCTGTACAATTTCTGTACGGTAAAAAAGCTAATAAAAACACAAAAATGTTTTGGGGAAGAAAGAGAGCAAGCTTCTTCCCTCAGGGGATAGCCAGAGCCAGGCAGAAGCAGCGCAAGCATTCCCATCAATGGACAAGGTAAAATCAGACAGCAGCGTTGAAAGCTTTGTTTCCCCACAGGATAAGTACAGCATGGCTACAGCAATGAAGCTTCCCTCTCTAAAAGAAGACAGCAAGAAATTGTAGAACCGTCCCCATTTGTGATGCCCTAGTGTGACCTTAATTTAGTGGGGACCATTCTGGTGGCTTCACCTTTCGATCCAATGAACAAGTTACTTACCTCCAGAAACAATATATCTGTAAGAGACATATTAGTTGTAGAGACCTTACCTTAGAATTACCTCCAGGCGTCCCACTTGATCTGGAGAATTTTTTCTCAGCAGTACCCCTGTGCGTCGGTAGGTGGCGTTGCTCGACTCCACGTTCGGCGTCGTGATCGCCGGGATGACCGCGCGGCATCTACTTAGATGTCGCCCCTGAGCGCTGAAGTCAGTTCTTTTACACGACATTCCACAATAAGAAGCACAGAGCCATGCAAGACACTGACCACCAATAGACAAAGGTAGGGCCCTGAAAGGGAGTCCCTTACTCTGTAATTCAGTTCACAGAACAGGGAGGATGGGTGGGGTGATGAGTAATCTGTAACTAATATATGTCTCTTACAGATATATCGTTACGGAAGGTAAGTAACTTGTTCATCTGAAATGAAAGAGACTAGTAGTTATAGATTCCTTACGTTAGTATTGATACCCCAGCAATACTAACCCCGGAGGTGGGTCTGCGAACACGTTCACACCAGAAACTCCTGGAGAACTGAACTGCCAAAGAAACTGTCCCTCCAGACTTGACTATCAAGACAGTAATGTTTAGTGAACATCTGCAGAGATGCCCACGTGGCTGCCTGGCAGATGTCACTGAGGGGGACTCCAAGTCCCAAACCAGTTGTGGCTGCCATCGCCCTGGTGGAATGGGCACGTAGTCCTACCAGAGGCTCCTTTTTCGCCAAGTAATAACAGATCTTAATGCAAAGGGCAACCCATTGAGAGATGGTCCGTTTTTGCACGGCCTGACCTTCGTGGCGCCCACATAGTCAACAAAGAGCTGATCGTCCACCCGGAATTGCTTTGAGCAATCCAGATAAAATGATATCACACGTTTTAGATCTAGAGGTTGGAGTCTCTCCTCCTCCTTGGAAGGATACAGGGACGGGAACAAGGTGGGAAAAGTGATGGTCTGTCCTATGTGGAAAGAAGTAACCACTTTGGGAAGAAAAGAAAATCTAGTTCGAAGGACAACCTTGTCCGGATTGACAGCAAGGAAAGGAGGCGTAGAAGATAGAGCCTGAAGCTCACTCACCCTGCAAGCAGAGGTGATAGTAACCAGAAAAGCAGTCTTTAAAGTCAAGAGTCTGAGAAGACAATTATGTAATGGCTCGAAAGGAGCACACAAAAGATAAGTCAAGACCAGATTCAAGTCCCACTGGGGCATTTCAAAAGGAATAGGAGGAAAAAGGTGAGTATTGCCCTTAAGAAATGTATTTACAATAGGGGACTTAAAAAGAGAAGGCTGATAAGGAAGGCCAAGAAAGGCCGAAATGGCTGAAAGATACCCTTTAAGAGTCCCCAGAGCAGAGCCCTGCTGGGCCAAGGACTGAAGGAAGAGGAGAAGCTCTGAAAGAGGGGCAGAAAGGGGATCCACAGCCTTTACTGTGCACCATGCCAAAAACCTGTTCCATCTACAGGTGTGCACTGTTTTGGTGGAAGAAAGCCTGGCTGCCAAGATAACGTTACAGACTTCAGGAGGAAGATTGAAAGCTGTCCAGTGTCGCCGCTCAATCTTCAAGCAAGGAGGTGGAAGCTGGACAGGTTTGGGTAGAGGACCGTTCCCTGCTGCTGTGACAGAAGATCCTCCCTAAGAAGCAGTCTGATAGGAGTATCGATGGCCATGTTCAAGAGCTTGGGATACCAGACTCTTTGTTCCCAATCCGAAGCCACAAGAATGACTTAGGCACGGTCACGCTTGATCTTCGTCAGCACTCGGGGCAGAAGTGGTGTAGGTGGAAAGGGGTATAGAAGACTGCAATTTCACTTGCGACATAAAGCGTTGCCGAACGAGTGCCACCTTGGAAATTCCAACGTGCAGAACTGCTGACATTGCGCGTTCTCGTCTGCGGCAAACAGATCTAATCAAGGCTCTCCTCACTGCTGAAAAAGACCTTGCACCACCTCCAAGTGAAGACGCCATTTATGATCCATCATGCACGGGTAGCTGATTTTGTGAGCCCTGACGTTCAGAGAACCTGCCAGGTGTTGAACCACCAAGGACATGCCCTGATGTTCCAGCCTTGTCCAAAAGCAAAGAGCTTCCTGACATAAGGTCCAAGACCCCCCGCCCTGTTTGTTACAGTACCACATGGCAGCGGTGTTGTCCGTGAACACCTACACCACCCTTCCTCTGACAGTAGGAAGGAATGCCTTCAGTGCAAGATGAATCATCCGGAGCTCCAGAGAGTTGATTTGGAGCCCGGACTCACCAGCAGCCTCCGATTCTCCGCCTCTCCCATGTGGCCACCCTATCCCAGGAGTGACGCGTCTGTCACCACTGTGAACTCTGGTGGGAAAGGGAGAGCTATCTGCCGTTGACCTGATCCTGGTTCGTTAGCCACCACTGCAATTAGTGCAGTGCCCTTACTGCCACCACAACAACTGGTGCAGTGCCCACCGAGAACTGGACGCAATCGGAAAGATTCCCCTGATGCTGCAACCACTGGAACTTCAGGTCCTACTGCAGAGCCTGCATTTGCCACCTGGCATGATCCACCAGCAGGATGCAGGAGGCAATGAGGCACAGCAGCCTTAGGGTCATTCTCACCGAAATCCGGATAGAGGCTGAAACATCGGTACCATAGCCCGGATTAGCTGCTCGGGAGGAGAAGCACAAACTGCGCTGTATCCAGAATTGCTCCGATGAACAGGAGCTTCTGCGAGGGAATCAGGTGTGACTTCGGCACGTTGATAGTGAACTCCAGCGAGTGAAGGAAGTCCGCAGTAGTCTGGAGGTGGGCGACAACAGCCTGGGGCGCGCGCATTCAAAAGCCAGTCATCAAGATAGGGGAAGACTGGAACCACTGATCTGCGCAGATGAGCCTCGACAACCGCCATCACTTTTGTGAACACCCGAGGGGCACTGGTAAGGCCAAAGGGAAGCATGTTAAACTAAAATTGCTTGTGGCCTACCGTGAACTGTAGGTAATGCCTGTGGGCCAGCTGAACGGGAATGTGAAAAAAAGCATCCTGCAAGTTCAACGCTACCATCCAGTCTCCAGGGTCAAGGGCAGATGAGACCTGAGCTAATGTCAGCATTTTGAACTTCTCCGGAGGAAGCGATTGACGTCCCTGACATCCAAGCTAGGGCACAGGCCTTTGTCCTTCTTGGGTACCAGGAAGTAGTGGGAATAACAACCACAACCTACTTCTGGCACTCGCTTGATAGCTCCCCTGGCCAAGAGGGTGACCTAGTTCTAGGACACCCCCGCGCCGCACGGCCACCAGCTGCTGCGTGTGCCTCCCCGCCTATCTGCCTCGCTGCCCCGGCTGCCGCCGCGTGACCACGCCCCCTGCCTTCGAGCGGCGTGGTCCGTGGCCGCCTGACCTGCCCCTGTTGTCATTGTTGCATTTGTACTGTGTTTAGTCTTCTGCATTGCCTGGTTTCCTGTAATTGTTTTTCTTGCTGTATTGCCTGTTTATTTTAGCCCCCTTCGTCCTCCCTCCCCACTCCCCGCTTCCCACCACCGCCGCTAACCCCGCCCCTTTTTTCCTTCTGTACCCTCCCCGCTCCCGCCTCCCAGCTGCTCCGCCCCCCGCGCACTTGGCCATATATGGCGACCGTGCGACGCAGGTGAGTGTGACCTAGTTCTAGGACACTCCCGCGCCGCACGGCCACCAGCTGCTGCGTGTGCCTCCCCGCCTATCTGCCTCGCTGCCCCGGCTGCCGCCGCGTGACCACGCCCCCTGCCTTCGAGCGGCGTGGTCCGTGGCCGCCTGACCTGCCCCTGTTGTCATTGTTGCATTTGTACTGTGTTTAGTCTTCTGTATTGCCTGGTTTCCTGTAATTGTTTTTCTTGCTGTATTGCCTGTTTATTTTAGCCCCCTTCGTCCTCCCTCCCCGCTTCCCGCCACCGCCGCTAACCCCGCCCCTTTTTTCCTTCTGTACCCTCCTCGCTCCCGCCTCCCAGCTGCTCCGCCCCCGCGCACTTGGCCATATATGGCGACCGTGCGACGCAGGTGAGTGTGACCTAGTTCTAGGACACCCCCGCGCCGCACGGCCACCAGCTGCTGCGTGTGCCTCCCCGCCTATCTGCCTCGCTGCCCCGGCTGCCGCCGCGTGACCACGCCCCCTGCCTTCGAGCGGCGTGGTCCGTGGCCGCCTGACCTGCCCCTGTTGTCATTGTTGCATTTGTACTGTGTTTAGTCTTCTGTATTGCCTGGTTTCCTGTAATTGTTTTTCTTGCTGTATTGCCTGTTTATTTTAGCCCCCTTCGTCCTCCCTCCCCGCTTCCCGCCACCGCCGCTAACCCCGCCCCTTTTTCCTTCTGTACCCTCCCCGCCTCCCAGCTGCTCCGCCCCCCGCGCACTTGGCCATATATGGCGACCGTGCGACGCAGGTGAGTGTGACCTAGGTTTAGGACACCCCCGCGCCGCACGGCCACCAGCTGCTGCGAGTGCCTCCCCGCCTATCTGCCTCGCTGCCCCGGCTGCGGCCGCGTGACCACGCCCCCTGCCTTCGAGCTGCGTGGTCCGTGGCCGCCTGACCTGCCCCTGTTGTCATTGTTGCATTTGTACTGTGTTTAGTCTTCTGTATTGCCTGGTTTCCTGTAATTGTTTTTCTTGCTGTATTGCCTGCTTATTTTAGCCCCCTTCGTCCTCCCTCCCCGCTCCCCGCTTCCCGCCACCGCCGCTAACCCGCCCCTTTTTTCCTTCTGTGCCCTCCCCGCTCCCGCCTCCCAGCTGCTCCGCCCCCGCGCACTTTGCCATATATGGCGACCGTGCGAACGCGCCGCAGTCACGCGCAGCGGGCGCGCCGATGGTGCGCCGAAGGCGCACCAAAGGTAAGCCCGTCTGCACCCGTCCGCGCCTGGACCGCGCCCAGTGCCAGGACCCCTGGCCCTCGAGGACCCCCGCCCACCCGCCTGACGTACTCCGCCGCCACCCTCATCGCACTCAACACCGGCCGAATCCCAGGATGCTACCGAGCCACCCCACGACGCTCCCACGGACCCTTCAGCTGCCTCGCCTGCAAGTTCACCTGCATCCGGACCTGCCCGGCACCAGCACCTGCCAAACCGAACACCAGCAGCAACCACCTCAAGTGCATCCTGCTCAACACCCGCTCCGTCCACAGACACGCCATTGAACTCTGGAACCTCCTCGACACCACAGCCCCTGACGTTGCCTTCCTCACGGAGACCTGGATGAACGCCTCTTCAGCTCCCGACATCGCCATCGCCATCCCAGAGGGCTACAAGATCACCCGGAGGGACCGCACCGCCAACCAGATGGGAGGAGGTATCGCCATCATCCACAGGAACACCATCCGCATCACGACCAGCACCGACGACACCCTTACCACCGCCGAACACCTGCACTTCCAGATACACACCGACCCGAAGACCACCCTCAGAGGCACCCTCATCTACCGACCCCCGGGACCACGCACACAATTCACCGAGGACATCGCCGACTTTGTCAGCCCGCATGCCCTCCCCTCCGCTGACTACATCCTCCTGGGGGACCTCAACTTCCACCTGGAGAACAACAACGACCGCAACACCACCACCCTGCTCGACAACCTCGCCAACCTTGGACTCAAGCAACTGGTGAGCACCCCCACCCACCTCGCCGGACACACACTCGACGCCGTCTTCTCATCCAGCAAAGACATCGCCTTCAGCCATGCAACAGAACTCCACTGGACGGACCACAGCTGTGTCCACTTCACCTTCGATAGAACGACGATCCACCACCACCAGCAACAGGTTGCTCGAAGAAGCTGGAACAAGATCACGGCCGACCAGCTCGCCGCCTCCCTGAGCCAGCACCCTCCTGCCAGCTCAGCGAACCCCAGCCAGGCCGCCGACAACCTCGCGAAGTGGATCAGCAACTGCGCGAACGAACTCGCCCCTCTGAGGACCCCGCCCAACAGACCCGGCAGCAAGAAAGCCCCATGGTTCACCGACGAACTCAAGAGCTCCAAGAAGAACTGCCGAGCCCTCGAGAAAGCCTGGAGAAGGGAACCAACACCGGACAACATGACCACCCTCAAGCTCGCCACCCGGAAACACCACCAACTGATCCGCACCGCCAAGAAAACTGCATTCAAAGACCGGCTGGACAACAACGCACACAACCGCAAGGAACTCTTCAACATCGTGAAAGAGCTCTCCAACCCCAACGCAGGAAGCAACGACATCACCCCTTCGCAAGACCTCTGCAACTCCCTCGCCTCCTACTTCCACAACAAGATCGCGGACATACACAACAGCTTCAGCATTCAACCGACGCACGCCACGACCGCAGCAACGCCGCCCACCACCACCCTCCGCGCCTGGACTCCGGTCAACACCGAAGACACCGTCCGCATGATGAACTCCGTCCACTCCGGATCTCCGACCGACCCCTGCCCTCACCACGTCTTCAACAAGGCGGACGCGGTCATCGCACCCCACCTGCGGGACATTATCAACACCTCCTTCGACACCGCCACCTTCCCTGAGAGCTGGAAGCACGCCAAACTCAGCGCTCTACTCAAGAAACCCACAGCGGACCCCACCGAACTCAAGAATTACCGCCCCATCTCGCTCCTCCAGTTTCCAGCCAAAGTCATCGAGAAGACCGTCAACAAACAGCTGGCCGCCTTCCTCGAGACGAATGGATCCCTCGACCCCTCACAGTCTAGTTTCCGAGCCAACCATAGCACCGAGACCGCCCTCATCGCCGCCACCGACGACATCCGAGCCCTGATGGACAACGGAGATACAGCGGCCCTCATCCTCCTAGACCTCTCCGCGGCATTCGACACTGTCTGCCACCGCACCCTAGTGCAGCGCCTCAGCAACGTCGGAATCCAGGAGAAGGCACTGGAATGGATCATCTCCTTCCTCGACGGAAGAACACAGAGAGTCCGCCTACCACCGTTCAAGTAAGAGGCCACCGAAGTCATCTGCGGCGTCCCTCAAGGATCCTCGCTGAGCCCCACCCTCTTCAACGTCTACATGAGCCCCCTCGCGGCCATCGCACGCCAACACAACCTCAACATAATCTCCTACGCCGAAGACACCCAGCTGATCCTCTCCCTGACCAACGACCCCGCCGCCGCCAGAGCCAATCTGCACGAAGGGATGAAAGATGTAGCCGAATGGATGACGACCAGCCGCCTGAAACTGAACTCAGACAAGACGGAGGTCCTCATCCTGGGCTCCTCGGCCTCCGCCTGGGACGACTCCTGGTGGCCCCCTGCCCTGGGCACCGCACCCAAACCAACGGACCACGCACGCAACCTGGGCTTCATCCTGGACTCCTCCCTCTCCATGACCAGGCAAGTCAACGCCGTCTCCTCGTCGTGCTTCAACATCCTACGCATGCTACGGAAGATCTTCTGGTGGATCCCCACCGAGACCAGGAAGACCGTCACCCAGGCCCTCGTCACCAGCCGACTGGACTACGGCAACGCCCTCTACGCCGGTACCACCGCCAAGCTCCAGAAGAGACTTCAGCGGATCCAGAACGCCTCAGCCAGACTCATCCTCGACATCACACGAACCAGCCACATCTCCGGACATCTGAGAGACCTGCACTGGCTCCCCGTCAACAAAAGAATCACCTTCCGTCTCCTCACCCACGCACACAAAGCCCTACACGATCAAGGCCCGAGCTACCTCAACAACCGAATCAACTTCTACGCTCCCAAACGCCACCTCCGATCAGCCAACCACGCCCTCGCCGCCGTCCCCCGCATCCGAAGAGCGACAACAGGAGGAAGGTCCTTCTCCTACCTGGCCGCCAAGACCTGGAACTCCCTCCCTCCCGACCTGCGCCTGACCCAGGACCACCTCTCCTTCAGGAAGAAGCTCAAGACCTGGCTGTTTGAGCAGTAACCCCCCCCCCCCCCTGTACCCCCCCCCCCCGAGAGCACCTTGAGACCCTACGGGTAAGTAGTGCGCTCTATAAATGTCTTTGATTGATTGATTGATTGATTGATTGAGAGCCGTAATTTCCTGACAGAGAAGGCCAGGTGATCCTCTGGCACACAATGGAGTGTTGGTGGCATGGAGGGAGGAGTAGTCTCAAAGGGGGGGGCGTAGCCCCTTCAGACTATCTGCAAAACCCATCTGTCCGACGTGATGTTGTGCCAATGGGGAAGGTGATTGCGGATCCTGCCGCCCACTGGCAACTGGTGGCCCTGAAAGATCAGACTAGGAAGGTTTGGAGTCTGATGCAGAGGGGGCACTGGTGGACTGGCCCGCCCGCTGCCCCCCAGACACACGGCACTGGGTCCCACATCCCCGCCCGTGCAGAGGCTGTGTAGCTTGCGCTGGCCTGTGGCCCTGGGTGGAACATGGTGGTTGCTCTCCTTCCGTAGCCACGAAAGTGGGGGAAGGTGGATTAAATGGGGCGAGAGGCGGCAGCGAGGCCCAAGATTCTGGCCGTAACCCCAGAGTCCTTGAAGTGCTCAAGCGCATTGTCAGCCTTGTCGCCAGAGAGGCAACGGCCATCAAAGAGCATGTCCAAAGAGGTTGATTGGACATCCCCGGAAAAGCCAGTGGACCTCAGCCAGGTGAAACGTCTCAAGGCAACTGACATACAATTCATTCTACCTAGCAAGTCGGCAGTATCCAGCCCACACAGAATGGCGAATTTTGCTGCATCTCTACCCTCTGTGACCGCACGGGAGAGTACAGTATGAGCCTCCTTCTGGGCGCTGTGGCAACACTTGCGCAACCATGTACCACACAGAGTGGGTGTAGCGGCCCTAGAGACATGCTGTGTTCACCGACTGCAGTCCTAAGCTGGCGGAAGAAAACATCTTCCCAAGATGTTTCAGCTTCTTGGATTCCCCATCTGGGGGAGCAGTAGGGAATGCGCCTTTGGATGTTGAACCACCAAACCCTCGGTGGTAGGGTGCAGAGAGAGGAAAATTGGTTTGCCCAGGGCCCAGCGGTGGCATCAGTCAATCATCAGGAGCCCCTGTGCTGGGATTGGACCAAGTGCCCAGAAGGATGTCTGTGAGGGCCTCATAAAATAGCAGCAGGGGCTCTGAAGAGGCCGCTGCCGGCTTAAGTACCTCAGTCAGGTGGTTAGTCCTGACTGCCACCGTAAGCAGCTCAAGGCACAAGGCCTCAGTCGCCCTACACAACATCACAGTTTAGGAGGCTGCGTCCTCCATGTCTACGGTAGGGGGAGAAAGCATACCAAGGTCTGGGGAGGTAGCCAAACCATTGGCCTCACCCAACTCCTCTCTCCAGTCCGGCTCTTCCAGCTGTTCTCCTAGAGGGTCAACAGATGCCTCCCAGTCCTCCTCACCCAGCCAGCATCGAAGACCTAGAGCCCCCAGCCGAGTCCGCGGGGCCCAAGGCGCGCCAGCAGAGTCGTGCTGCCCAAAGATAGATTGGAAGGCATCGTAAAATGCACAAAGCTGGGCAGGGGATACACCAGCTCCCGGGAAGGGAGGGACGCTCTGAGCCATCCCAGCGGGTGGAGCGGAAGGACGACGCACCTCCCCGTCCTTCGTCACATCAGCCAACGGACAGGGAGAAGGCGAAGAGCGACTATGCTCCTTCGCCTTCTCTTTGTACTTCGACTTACCCGATGACACAGACTTCGTGGAGGAATGATGGTGGTGACTCTGCAACCTGGGTCCATGACCGACCTCAACTTGTGACAGGAGTCACAAGGCTTGAAGCCGGTCCGACAATGGGACATCCCTATGTACACCAGGAGTCGAACAACTCAAAAAGGATGTCGACAAAAGTCGAAAAAATGTTAGTCAAAAAGACTAATGGGGGTATTCTGAAGAACGTGTGATAATTATCGCAAAATTAGCTTAACGCGACTTTTCACATCGCTGGAAAATAACGCTGTGTTAACGTTGTATTCTCAACACGGCGGTACCATGCGATATGTCCCAGATAACGCATCCAATGTCCGCGATAAAGTCACCAAGATGGCGATAAAAATGTAAACCTCAACGCGCAAATAGTTGCGATGGGCCGAACCGCGATAAAAATAATCAGCGATAATCTTCGCCAGGCCTGCACGTTAGGCAGGAAAAATCACTATAAAAGCAGGAAAAAAACATACAAACAAAAGCCAAACAACAGCGAAGCACAATGGAGGTAGCCGGGGCACTTACAGAGGACAACTAGAAACCCACAAGCCCCCCGGAGTAGTAAGAAGCAGTTCAGTCTTCAGGAAAACAGAATCATGATAACGGAGGTGGTAGAACACCATCAAATACTGTTCGTCACCTACACTGTGTCATTGGCAACAAAAACTGGAATATGGCAAGGTGAATGCAGTCGGCGTGCTGAAGATGACAATGGAAGAGGTCAAGAGGCGCTGGAATGATGTGAAGCGCAAAACCAAGCAGACACTCGCCAACAACCGGAAGGCAGCAATGCAGACTGGAGGTGGGAGTCCAGCGTCACAGGAAGAGCGGGACGAGATGGAGGAAATGGTGTCCACAGTCATCAGTGGGGAGACGGTGACAGGAGTTGGAGGATCGGACACTGCTCAACATGACCTGACACAACAGCACCAGGGTGAGTAACAACCAGGGACTGGGGGGACGGGGGAGATGGGCACAATGGCACACATGCACAATTAAGTAGAGCACATCTGCGGACAAACCATGCCCCAGACCCCCAACTCCCACCAAGAGACCAATGTACTCAAGTATGCAACATCTCAGCACTGTATAAGCATAGAAGTCAAAGGCACCCCGCAAGAAAGGGAGAAGGGGCAGTAAAATCAGAGCTGCAGGGGCGACTCTCCCATAATGCAGCACACACACATAAAAAGCAGAGCACATCAACATGGACAACAATGTCGTACAAACCGCAACATGTCCACAACAGAACATAGGACACAACTGGTGCCGCTTGTGTGTCGAAACTGGCCATTCACATTTGGCATTGCAGGGAAATGTGAGTTGACAATGTACAAATAAAAACACACATCCGTGATGTTGTCAAAATGGCGTCTGTCCCACATCTAATAGGCAGCTCCTCCCAAACAGTCACAATGTACACTGTCATGCAGTCTGAATGTATACATGTACAATGCGTCAACATTCATGTGAACACAATGTTAAACTGCATCTCCCCTTCACATTGCAGAAGGAAATCCAACACCTGTAGAGCAGGCCGAACCTCTCTTCTCTGATCACATCAACACCTTTGACCCCGACGCCCTCAACAGCTCTTGGACAGTCTCTGCACCCCACCTCCAGAAACAGGACAGCCCAGCTGCATCAGGGAGACCCCACCCCCTGCACAGACCACACAGCAGGCAGCACACACCACTACGGCTGCCTCTCAGGACCCCCACAAAGAACACATGGCCTTCCAACGCCATGTGTTGGGGTGCCAGGAGAAGCTGGCTGAACAGGTGCAGGTGGGGTTCAACCGCTTGGCAGCCAAAGTAAATACCTTACGTGGGTGTCTAAGTTTGATCAGGGACCACTCACTGTCCCTAACGGACACCCACAGTCTGCTCCATGCTCTCCAATGAACCATGGCTGATATCGCTGGAGTCCTGACTCTGAGACAAGAACAACTGTCTAGTCAGAGTGGCTCCAGCGATGTCACCCGGGAGTTGGGACACATGCGGAGGATCACGGAAAACATGGAGCAGACACAGGCGGAAAGAGCGGCTGCCACAGCTGCACACCAGAGAGAGGTAGCTGGGTTCCTTAATGCCCTAATGACCCTTCTCATGGCATTGCTTCCACAAGGCCTGGCGCTGATGCATGCTGCTGCTACCACTCCATCCACATCTCCGACCCTGAAGTGCCAGTGCCACACAGTGCGGCAGACATTCCACCTCCGGCCCCTGAGGGATCACTGCCACACAGTGCTGGAGACAGAACACTACAACCCACATGTGAGGCACATGAAACAGCAGAGGACAAAGATACGGATGAATCTGCCTTTGTGGTAAGAAGGACGCAGTAGTATTCATCTCCGCCATAGGGCCGGTTTCTGCTTGGTTCTGCCCTCTGCATCATCACCGTCCACTGTCCCTCATACACTCTGCGACATTCACCTTGGACCTCAACATGGACTGCCATATTCTGTTTGATCACCAATGACACAGCGTTCAGACTGCGGACTGTACTCTTCCTCTTCCGATTAACTTGTCATTCCCTAAAGGACTCTGGCTGGCCCTTCACAGGCCAACAATGTAAAGTGGGGTTGGCATGGCCCTGTACTGCTCCAGCACTCACTGAATGTGCATTAAACATTCATATTCACACAGATGTGTCTTGTCTATGATCATTCAAGTGTGAAAGTATGGATGAATGTAGGGTCAGTGATTCCCCCTTATGTCCATGTTGATCATGTTGTGGGACTTGAGTCACAGGGTGACACTGCCGATTGCGGTCCCGGTGGCGGCGACACTACAACAGGGACACACGCATTAGTTACTTCCTTGTCCAGCCCAGGACGGAACCACGCCCAGAGCCCTGGGGTCATTGTTCACACCCATACGCTGGACTGGGATACGCCAGGCCAGCCCACTCCACTTACGCGGTGGGGAGGGGGGTGTGGGGGGAAACAACGCTACATGTCCCAGGTCCTCCCTGTTGTGATCTGCTGATCACAGGTCTAGTTGTCAGCATGCCACAGCCGCTCCGTCACGGCTGGTTTACACTCACACCACACCCATTCAGCACACACGTCACAGGCAGGTGACCCTGCCAAAAAAAAAGGGTCTGGCTCACGTGCTGGACACCATTTCCACTCTCTATCTGGGTGTATCCGTGTTGTCATTATTTATATATGAGGGCCTAGGGCCCTGCCACATCACATTCCCCACTGCCAGAGGTGACATGATGGCGTCCGCGCCACAAGACTCAATCATAAATTGTCCATGACTTGCTGTGCACAGACTTGGTGGCACCGGATGCACTGCGGCCGGCACAGGCACACCGCCACGGGATGGTGACTTTCAGTGCACTCAGGTTTGGGCACCTAAAGAGCTGAGCGGGTGTGCAGCCTGCGATGATGCCATGTGCACTGATATGATCATTGCGATATCAAGACCCAAAATCAAGCCTGTGACCTGGTGGCCTGCGGTGCGGGGCTACATGATGTGGAGGCTGCCGGGGTCGAATTCCCCGGGCTTGGAGCTTGCACTGGCACGTGGTGGGCTCTCTTGCAGACACGACGATGGCGGAAGGTGAGAAGTGAGGCCTGATTGCGCAGGAGCGGGCAAACACCACTGGGCAGCGGGAGTGGCTGGGGTGCAGCAGCCTGTGTGCGCAGGGGCAGGCAAGCGATGATTTGGTGTGCAACTGTATGGACTCTGCCATTCATGACTCTGGACTCTGTTTCAGATAAGGGACCTGGTGGACTGCAGTGAATACCGTTGCGTGTTTGGAGACACACCAGTGGAAGCAAGTGAGCAGTGAGACCTGGGTCTGCAGTGTTTGCACTCTCTCTCTCTCTCCCTCTCTTTCTCTCTCTCTATCTCTATCTCTCTCTCTCTCTCTCTCTCTCTCTTTCGCTCTCTCTCTCTGTCCTTTGATGAGCGCATGACACACCTTCTTATCTGGAATTTTGTCTTGCAGGCTGTGACTTACAGATTGTCCTTAGAAGACCCGCCATGACTCTTCAAAATAGTAGTTTTGTGTTCTGAATAAAACAAATTGTTTGGAAATTCTGAGCTGAATGGATGATTCTCCTTTTTCTGACCCCACATGTATATTAAGTGTTGTGATTGTGCGACATCAGGCAAATTGTTTTGTTCATGATTTTGTAAAGTTGATGTAACATATCTTTGTCCAGGGGAAGAGGGTGGTGGGGTCCTGGGGGTGGTGGCTGGGGGCGTTGTGGCCCTCTTATTTATCCGAGCTGCATAATCAGTGGCTCCATGGCATCTGTTGTTCTTCAGATGTGGCTCTGGGCAGGGCTCCCTTTTCTGGTGCAGATTGTCGTCCGACTTTACACCAGGTCAGAGCAGGTGTTAAATTCCTACTGCTTACGTGCCTTATTGCCTGTTTTTTTATCTTATCGCCGATCTGGCTGGTCGTTGTGAATGTTGCGAAGTGTTTTTTTTGCGGCTTTTTGCACGGGAATACCTACTCTGCATATCATTAGTGATATTTGGCGGTGTCATCTGTGGCGATGTTTTTTGCGGCTACTATCGCAAATAAACTGGGTATATCGGCTTTTAGCACCAGCTTGTGAATGGGGCGATAAATTTATCGTGACTTTGGCTGCGATAAAGTGCCGCTAACTCTGCGATAAGTCCTTGAGAATATGCCCCCAAGGGTACTGTGCTCTCCAGATCTGGGCTGGCTGGTGCGGAAAAAGAAAGAACTGACGTCAGCACACAGGGACTGTGTCTAAGTAGGTACATCAAAGTCATCCCGGCGATGCCGGCAACGAACGCAGAGTCGACCGACACACAGGGGTACTGCTGAGAGAAAATTCTCTGGATCCAGTCTGACGCCTGGGGGTTATTCTAAGGTAAGGAATCTAAACCTAATAGTCTCTTTCAGATGTATTTGTCAGTTTATTTATTGACCCTACAAACAGTTTGTCTGAGTGCCATTATTTCAGCTTCGAGAGTTCTGGATGATCTGGTTGTGCACACTCATTGTTCATTCTTGCTTAAAGTGATTTCTCCCTTCCACTATGGTCGGACTATTTACATTACGGACATTAGTCCCACCAAAACCTTCTTACATTCTTTCTGGGATGAGAAGAGGTTGCATGGCTTAGATTCCAAGTGTGCCATTAGTTTTTACATCAACAGGGCTAGGGAGGTGTGTGTGGATAGTGAACGTTTTGTTGGCTTTGTAAGACTTAAAAATGGGAAAGCCGGTTCAAATGCACACAGTAGCCTGCTGGATTTTCCTTTGTTTTTAGCTTTGCTATGAATTTGCAAAGAAAGAGCTCCCAGAAAGCATCATGCCTCATTCTAGTAGGGCACATCTACCTCACCCTGGTTTAATGGGTGCGAGTGAAGAGCCCCTGTTGTGCAGCACCCTGCATGTCCGCTCATGCGTTCATGAAACATTACTGTTTGTATCCCTAGGCTAAAGGGTGTGCACGCTCTGCCAGGGTAATGTTTCATGATTTTTTTAGGGTCTAACCCTACTGCTCCCAGTCTCTCCTCCTGTAAGGTTAACGTTTGGGGTTTCATTCAAATTATTTGTAAATAGTAGAAAGAAGTATTTAGCAGAAGACTACCTTACTTACCTCAAGCTAAGGCGCGTTCTGATGGATCTCTAACAATCTGTCCACCTTCCTCTCCTGAGGGGTAGAGTTAACCTGCCCTGGATAATAAGCTTCCTGGGTCACTGTTCATTAGGATTTGCCTAGGATCTTAGAACACTGTTCTTTCTTTTCTTTCTGTTATAGTTCTATTATTCAGTCAACAGACCAGCTAACCTTTGCCGTGTGAGAAAGGGGGGGGGGCTGAAGAGTGAGCCTGGCCATGGGCCGAGCATACACATGAAGAAGGGGACCCCTGACGTTGAATATAGGTAGAGAAGCAGAGGAGAATTGCAGCCAAAATACACAAACAGAATACTCTACCTATGTTATTAAGATATGCTATACGTCATCTATTAATTAACCATTCCGGCTAGACCAAAAAGACCATGTTCTTCACAACAGACAAGTAGTATTAAACATTATTACAAAGGTAGAGTATTCTGTGTGTGTATTTGGCTGCATGGGCCAAACATAGCCCATGGCACTTTAAATTCACCATCCCCTCGCTTCAGCGTCAAAAATGGTTCTGAGGTTGTCGCTAAAGTCCTAAGGAAGTTTTACACCTCATAATGGGCATGGTTCAGTTCAGTAAGACTTTTTTCAGTCTATTACAACCATCAAAGTATACAAATAAACAAACAACACAGGGCATGGGCTGTGCAGAGCATTGACACAATTAGCTGGAACCCAGCTATCTGCGGGGGTTTCCAGCTAACTGTGTGCACACCCTGTGATATCAGCTCCTCACCGGGTTACCGTGTGAAGAGAGCCGATATCTTGTGACACAAGTGGTATTGTTAGGTGGAAGGTCTGAGTCTACCTTAGAGGGCCATGGAAACAGACTAAGGATCTTATGTCGGCACGGAGGGTGCTACAGACTTGCTGTGTTGTCACAACCAGCAGAGGTGTACAGCCACATCCGGAGCAGCAATAGCGCCACCTAGCATAGCTGGGGAGCTATCGCATAGAAATATGAGTCTGGTGTTAGGAGAATATTTATAAATGAGGAATCAATCTGAAAGAATGTAGGTAATTTAGACATTTGGTCACAACATGAATGCATTGAAGGATGAGTATTGTTCAACACAGAGTATCTCACCTCAAAATCAACAGCATGACAGTTTTGAAGACTTGGTAACATGAAAGTTAGGAGTGGTGCATATTAAATGATGTGAACAAATCGAAGAATTATGAGATGTCTTTTCTCGCAGAACATCTTAGCCACAAGAATGTACATATGCAAAACCAAGATTTACTTATTTCGACACGTGTTCCCTGTGGCACATTATAGTGCTTAGATATTCATAATACAATATTACAATCATTCTTACATTTTTTAATCGCATTTTACATATAGTCAATCAAAACACATGATCAAAAAAGAAAAAAAAAGTGAAAATGTCCTGGGCAAAAAGGACCTTTGTGAACCGGGAACTGTAACAGTCTCAGCCCGCCTCTACCTCTTCAGCCCGCCCTCCGATTTATTTTTATTATTTTTACCAAAAATCCCTGTTTATCATCAAAAGCAATTATACAAGTAGTCACCAGCAACATGTTACACGATGATTAGTGAATAAAACAAAAACAGAGTAAATGTTTGCGTTTACATGGCGCTGTTTCATAGGACGTCAGTTTCAAGGCACACAATACTCAGCACCCATAAAAGGGCACTTGTGTCCACATCTGGCACCTTGACCAGATAATGATAGTAAAGCTGCCGTGGTTTTGGGACTATGATCTGGTTTAGATGAGTGAAGAGAGTACAGGAATAGGTCAGCAGGATCCGGGAACAGTTAAGGTAGCCTCGGTAACATTGGATCTGTCTTTGCAGGCTGTTGTCGAGAATTCATAGGAGTCGTATTGTGAAATAACAAATGTGGGACCTAAGAAAAGATTTAGAAAAAGAAACAATGTAAATATTGTTCTTTGCAGGAAGAAAAAATGAAATTGAACCAAAATGCGTAACAAGGGCCTTTGACAATTTTGCAATCCTTAACATGTGTAATCACTCGTGCCAGCTCCCCCTATGACAGTTCGCCTGTCCAGCTTGCCTGCAGTCCGCTACCTTCTGTTGCCCTGTTTGTGCTTCCTCTGCTCGTTTCTTGCTCTGTCTTGCTTTTTCTGCTTGTTTTTCTGTCCAGTGCTTTGCCTTTTTCTGCTCGTTTTTCTGCCCTCTGTTTTGCCTTTTTGGCTCATTTTTCCGCCCTCTGTTTTGCCGCCTTCTGCTCTGTTTTGCCTTTTTTGCTTGTTTTTCTGCCCTCTGTTTTGCCTTTTCTGCCCTCTGTTTTGCATTTTCTGCTAGTTTGTCTGACATTTTCTGCTAGTTTTTTAGCTCTCTGATTTACCTTTTCTGATCATTTTTCTTTCCTCTGTTTTGCCTTTTCTGCTAGTTTTTCCGCCTTCTGTTTTGCCCTCTTCTGCCCTGTCTTGCCTTTTCTATTTATTTTTCTGCCCTCTGTTTTGCCTTTTGTAGCTCGGTTCTTCCCTCTTCCTGCCATTTCCCTCCTCCCGCCACCCAGTGCCTCTCCCTTCCCCGAGGACCTGCTTAATGGAGGCCGCAGCACGATCCCATTGAGCACGTCCTCGTATCAGATCCCCTGCAACTGTTCTCCTGTCTAGCTTGCCCACAGTCTGGTACCCTCTGCTGCTTGTCTAATTGCTGCCCTCAGTTTGTGCCTTCTCTGCTCATTTCTTGCTCTGTTTTGCCTTGTCTGCTTGTTTTTCTGCCCTCTGTTTTGTCTTTCCTGCTCTTTTTTCTGCCCTCCGTTTTGCCTTTTCTGCTAGTTTTCCTGCCCTCTGTTTTGCCTTCTTCTGCTCTGTTTTGCCTTTCTGCTCATTTTTCTGCCCGCCGTTTTGCCTTTTCTGCTTGTTTTTCTGCCCTCCATTTTGCCTTTTCAGCTTTTTTTTCTGCCCTTTATTTTGTCCTCACCTGCTCTCTTTCGCCTTTCTGCTTGTGTTTCTGTCCTCTGCTTTACCTTTTCTGCTTGTTTTTTCTGCCCTCTGTTTGGCCCTTTATACTTGCTTTTCTACCCTCTATTTTGCCCTCTTCTGCTCTCTTTTACCTTTCCTGTTTGTTTTTCAGCCCTCTGTTATGCCTTTTTCTGCTTATTTTTCTGCCCTCTGTTTTGCCTTTTCTGCTTGTTTTTATGCCCTCTGTTTTGCCTTTTCTGCCCTCTGTTTTGCCTATTCTGCTCGCTCACTTTTCTACCCTCTGGGTCCCCTTTTCTTCTAGTTTCTTCCCACTGTTTCCTCATGACCTGGCTTTTGATGGAGACCTCGCACCCCGGCGCCCGGACACTCACGGTGCCACGCTCTGCAAATGCTGATTGACTGACCAAATCAGAGAGATAAGCAATAACACATTAAGTGCACTGGGGATTTACTTGCCTGGGGATTCTGCTAAAATGATATGGTATGTGTGGGCAAATTCAAGTGGGTCCACCTGTAGAAGCTGGTCAACGTTTACAAACTTGCTATTTTGTGGTTATTTACAAGTTCTTAAGTACTATCTCCACTGACACTACACATAGATTTATCTTAGTCTGGGGTAATTTGCTTGAAATTTTTGAATGAGAAGGGGAACACCCCTGCAAAGTCCCAGGAAGCATTAGAAAGGGATTTCTGGGAGGCCAGAAGGGTAGGCAGGTGATATTTTCCCATTGGAGGAACAAGACATTTTGCCAAAGCCAACGTAAATGGATTTTGTACAGGCTAAGGTGCATAAATAAAGAAACACAACATTCAGGCACACATTTTCATAGATCACACATTGATTTACACCTGTTGACAGATTTACAGACCTACTGACTTGCAGCCTTTTTTTCTGAGGTCTACAGTCTCAGCAGGCACAATCCTTTTTCTGTCCTTTCAAAGTCCAGTAGTGTTCTTAAGCTGCTACCCAGAGGGGCCAATTTTATGCCAATTTGAAGTTTGTGGGTGAAGAGGATTCCCTAACCAAGGAGGGCAAAATTCCAATGGGCAATCTTACCCACTCTTACATCAGGACCTGGGTGATTGTGACTAAACAATCCCACAGTGCATCTCTCTGCACAAATCCAAGATGTTAGAACCTTTCCTCCTTTGGTCAGCTCTAGGCACACATGAGTTATGTCCAGTATAATACGCAATCCCCCTTGGAAAGCTGGTTCCGCAAAAGGTTTTCCCCCTCTGGAAGAAATAACAGCCAGTCTGACTAAACAAAGGAGCTAGCTCACCTTTGCCTTTGACAGGCAACTGTCCATTTGAAATTCTGCCATCATGTCAGGAGGAGGTCACATCCTAGGATGCTTGATTGTGGTCCAGGGAAGACATGGCTTGGCAGTTCGGGCTGCACTGTACCCATTAGGCACAGGGTCAAGACTGATTTGCATATGGCCATGTCTGAACTGGGGTGGCGTGGTTAGAAAAATAACGATGGATTAAACCCAGATCTGTGACTGGTGGTGAATGTTTTGCCAATGTGCAACATTCCGTCCATCATTGTGTGTGTTTTGCTGTTCGCCCTATGTGGGAAGGGTATGCCCAGACGTGGGTTCCTTGCTCACTATGCCACTGGAGTCAAGCTATCCTGGTTGATGACGGCTGATAGCCAGAAACCGGTCCTAGGATGCTTGATTCCGGTCCAGGGAAAGACATGGCTTGGCAGTTCGGACTGGACTGTTCCCATGAGGCACAGGGTCAAGACTGATTTGCATATGGCCATGTCTGAACTGGGGTGGCGTGGTGAGCAAAATAACGATGGATTAAACCCAGATCTGTGACTGGGGGTGAATGTTTTTCCAATGTGCAACATATTCCGTCCATCATCTTGTGTGTTTTGCTGTTCGACCTCCTTCCACCAACAGGCCTTTTGTTCCCCTTTTCTGCGAGCCATTGACACCTGGAATTAAGGCAGCAGGCTGTTTCAGGGGACAACTGCTGTAGTTAATGAGAAACAGCTACTAAAAATGTGGGGCAAGAAAGTGGTGACTTTCCAAAGTCACATTAAATCAGACTTTAGCTCTATGGGTTTATTGTAACAATTAATTTGATACCTGACCTCAGGGTACTATATTTGGTGGTTCTAAATGGATGTTAGCACTTAGCAGCTGCGTTAGTGTTGCCCCATGGTAGCTATGGGACTACAACCCTTTCTACTGTAAAAATAACAATGGCAAATTTTCACTGTCAGGGCACATAAAACATATAAGAAACATGTACCTCTTTTTAATATTCTGCACTCTGCCTTATGGTAGCTTAATGTCTACCTTAAGGTTAACTAATACATTCCAAAAAGGAAGGTGTGTACTAGGCAAAAGGGTTATTTTGCCATGTCGAGTCGGCAGCTTAAAATATGCCTGAGTAGGCTGAAGGGATGGACCTACAGCCATGTTTTTACTTTGTAACTGCAGTGGTGACACCATATATGCTGCAATCCACTGGTTACTTTAAACTTACTTACCCTGTTTAGACTAGGGATTTATAGGTAAGTTATATATGCCAGTCAGGGATTATCCAATTGTACATACATTTGAGGGGTGAGAGAACATGCACTAGTACCTCGTCAGTGTGGCCCAGTTCACTTAAGAGAAAAAAGACAAAAAACGCAGCATCAGTCCAAATAATTGGAGGAAAGGGGTGTTCATACAAAAGGGGGCATTTCCTTACACTGTACATATGAAGAACTGCCTTTCAGCCCACTTCTCTCTAGGAATATCCTTTGTCAAATGTAGGGTTACCATATTGCTTAATGTACAATGTGCATCAAGCCAGAGGCTTTGGTTCTGCAAAATGTATCAAGTGTGTTAAAGTGTGTTACTTCATTTACATCAAATAGAACTGATTGTGAATGTTAGACCTGGCATCATTGGCTTGAGTCTCCCTTCCATTTTTGACGGATTGCCTCCTCTGTTTTGCTGCTTTTATGCTTTGGGCACTGTGCCACTGGTAATCAGTGCCACAGTGCAAGTGCTCCCTATGTTAAATGTATGTACTAAATGGTTATTCCATGATTTGGTTATTTGATTTATCTGTCAGCCCCTAGTACAGTGCACATGTGTGCCCAGGGCTTGTAAATCAAATGCTGCTGGTGGGCCTGCAGCATTGGTTTGCCACCCACAGAAGGAGCTTGTAAAGTGTGTCTCAGGCCTGCCATTGCAAGGCCTGTGTGCAGTCTAGCACTGCCATGTCGACTTGGCCAAGTGCACCATCTTGCCTGTCCCTAAACCTTCCCTTTGCTTCATATTAGACACCCCTATGGTAGGCCCAAAGGCAGGGTGCATTGTGAGTATAAGGTAGGACATGCCCTGATGTAGCATGTTCTAATAGTGAATTACAGCCATTTTCATTTTTCACTATTGAAGGCTACCTGTTCTCATTGGGCAGAAAAGGCAGTTAGAATATTACATTCTTATAATTCTACCTGACTCAGGGAACATGGTAGAAATTCAAATTTAGTATGCCTGAACTCAGAATAATAAAATACATATTTTAATAAAGGTGGTTTTAATATTCTGTGTTTGAAAATACCACTTTTAGAAAGTAGATATTTTCGTGCCTAACTATCCAGGCTTGCCTCTGCTGGGTTGTGTATTCCTTATCTGGGTTTGTGAGTGACAGGGCTGGGGAATTCCAGGAGACAGGCTGGGGCAGCCCAGTGGTGAATAGAGAGATCTGCATGTAGATGGGAGGGAGGAGTTGCACCTTGGACCTGAATAGGGCTAGGCCTTCCCTCTACAATGCTGGCTCCACTCCCTGTGGCTTGTCTGATGTCTCTGCCCTGCACTGTGAAAGGAGAGGAGGAATCATGTCAACAGAATGCTCCAGAGCTGTATCTTCCCTCCCCTGTGCTGGCTCCACCTCCTGTGGGGCGGCTGATGTCTCTGCCCTGCACAGTGAAAGGAAGAAGAGAGTCATGTAAACATAGTGTTCAGGAACTGGTTTGGACTAGGCAGGGGCCCCTCTGCCTTCAGAGAACAAAGGATTTTGGGGTATAAATATTGGGACCCTGATCCCAAGAAATTAGATCACTTCTGGACAAGAAACCTTTCTGCCAAGGAGAAGAACCAAGGAAGCTGCAGTAGTTTGGACTGCCCCTCTGCCAGTGTGCTGTTTGCTGGGTTGGCCTGCAGTGGTTGCTTCATTGCCAAGGGAAAGGAGAAGGAACTTTGTAAGGACTTTCATCTACAGAATATTCTCCAAGGGCTTGAACTGTGCTAGCCTCCTGCTGAAGTCTCAGGGACAAAATATGTCACCTCCAACTCCCTCCTGAATTTCCTTGCTGGGAATTCTGACTCCAGACACTTGCGTGCCGCTGGGAGCGTGACGCATCGAGAAGAAGCGTTTCGCCGCCGCAGCTGAATTCGACGCAACGCCGGAGAAGCGAGTCTTCGCCGCATCTCCCTGGAAGCGTGTGTTCATCGAAGCTGCCTACTGTCGTATCACCGGAGAAGCGTGACGCAGGGCCTCCAAAGTACAGAGTTGTCGCAAGGCTGCCAGGGGGTCATCGCATCGTCTTCGCATCGCCGCATCAAGGGCGCCATCTTCTCGCATTACAACTGGATCATTGCATCGCATCAAGGCGCCATCTTGCACACCACAACGGGGCGGCAGGCCGAGAGTCTACGCTCACCTGTGCATGGTAAGGCTCACGACGAGTCCCCTACTCTGCGCAAGCATTGAGGCAGGACGCAACCGTTCCCCCGGATCACGGAACCGACGCATCTCCCCTTTTGCGAGCCTTTTGTTCACTTTGCATTACGCATCCAGGTACTTTGTTGAGAACTTTGTTGCATTTATCATCAACTTGAACTAAGCAACTCTAATCATATTTTAAGCAATCTTAAGTGTAGTATTGTGGGTTTTTGTAGTTTTTGGTCTTGTGTTAAAACTATATAAAGAATACTTATTTTTATAAAACCTGTGGTGTGTCCATCTGTAGTGTTGATAACTGTATTACTGTGTATATTCACAAATGCTTAACACACTGCCTCTGAGATAAGCCTGTCTGCTTATGCCAAGCTACCAAAGGGGGTGAGCAGGGGTATTAAGGAGTGTAATACCCTTATCCTGACTTAGAAGTAAGGGTCCCTATTTGGACAAAGGTGAATTCCAATGCCAACTAGAGACCCCCAGATCTAACAGTGAACATACCATTTGACTGTGAAACTTTATATAGGAAAATATGTAGATGAAGCCCAGCAGGGAATTAAAAGAGACACAGTGTGCTCCAAAGAAGTCCTTCGGTTTTGGATGCTCTTCAATTTCGTATATCAGGGACATGTTCGAGCAGTCCTCTTCAGGACATGCTGCCTACTATGGCACCAGCAGCAATATTAAGCTTAACGCCTCCCCTTCTCCCATCATGGACACTTTTCATCAAGAGGTAATACAAGACAAGCCTGCAACTGTAAAGAAATAAAACTGTGGAGAGGTACTCAGTCCACAGCTCAAAAGACAAAGAACCACACCTTACTTTTCAGCACTGAATAATAATAATAATAATAATCCACATTTGTAAAGCGCAAACCATCACCCATTAGGGTCTTTAGGCGCTGGGGGCCGTCTGGAAGATTAAGCAATCTATTGCCTAGAGTCACAGGGTGCTGGGCTAATCTGCTACCGGCCCCGGGGATCGAACCGTGATCCCCAGATTCCGGAGTCAGTCACCCTGGCCGCGGCGTCACACCTCTCCCCTCCCATCCCTTTGTTTAGTCGCATTTCAGATATTGTCTTGGAGCGGGAAGCAAATAACATGATTCGATGGGTCCTGGAACTACTTATCCAGTTTGGCCATCTTACAATCTATTGAGGTAAAAACAGTTCCTCCAACTCTGGAAAAGCATCAGTACCTTACAGACCTCCAGTATGAACTTCTGATCATACTACCCGAAGGAGTCATAGAAATGGTACCCAAGAGGCAGCAGAATTAGGCATTGTACTCCATGTATATGCTGCTCAGGATAAGGCCTAGATCTCAGACAGCTAAGCAATGTTTGCAAGAAACAATCCTTCAATAGATACTTTTACCTCCAGAGTCCTCATCTCATCATTTTCTACCAGACACCAGGCTGCATCCAAAAAATTTACAATAGCTTTTCTACGCTGACAGGTGGCACCATGGGTCTTTCATGGTCTAGATTGAGCTGCTGAGGTAATTTCGAGGACTTGTCCTCTTTGTGCAGGTCATCATCATTTGCCTCCGTTACATTGATCGATTGAGAGGTGTTCCACTTCTGGTGATGCCCTCAATGTCAGGTTGCAATGTTTGTTGAGGGTTGCCATTCGATTGTTCCTGGCTTTGTTCTGGTGCATTGCCCGGTACTCACAGCTTTTCACACCTGGTGCTGACCCATCTCCCTTAGGAAGTATTCACCCAGACTTTACTGGTGAAGTTCCAGCCCCCTCTGCCTCTTTCTGGTGCACCTTTGGATGCTGAGGAGCTTCTGGGCCCATCTTATGCACCTAGGCTGGTAGTTTGTACCACAGCATCAGTCGGCTTCAGCAGTGTGTTGCACCATAAAGGGCTCAATGTGTTCCACTCAGCCACCAAAGGTGTCAATATTTTCGCCATCATCACCAGGTTCTACAGGTGTCAGATGTTCTGTATGTCAAAATCAACCAAAACGTAAGGTGCTGATCCTGGAAGGGTGTCTCCTGGCACAATGCAATTTTGACCCAAGTCCCAGGCATTGGCTCGCCTTCCTGGGTTCATTATGGCTTCAAGGAAAGTGTGTGAAGAGGTAGTTGACGCCAAGGAAATGTTTTAGGCCTACTCTTTCTATGAGTCACCCTTTAGTATTACAAGCCTCCTTTGATCACAGAATTGGCAACACTTCCTCTGATCACAGAATCGACAACACTTCCTCTTCACCCAGTCTGTCGGATTTGGAATGGCAGTAGAATGATGACATGGGAATGAAAGTATTCTTAGGTCTGACCTTGATATAGTGGACTCGGTAGCCAAATCCATGGGTTCCTCTGTGTCTGTATGCTGTACTGCTAGATTTAGTTGCACTGGTGTTCTGATGGCTGTCCAGGCTGTTGGACTTTTCTTTTGAGGGCTCTCATCTTTTCAGTGCAGGGGATGAGCGAGTCCTAGTGAGGCACATTCCTACTAGACTACCGACTTGCCCTATGAGTACGTTATGGAGGATGCATTGGTAGGCTTCCATTAGCTCAAGGGTTAAGCAACATAGTACACTTATTTCTGTTGAACATGCGTAAAGTTGTCATACACTTCATAGTACTGATTGGAACAGTCATGTCCTTGAAATTGCTTCAGAGGCCCCACTGCTGAATTTTACCCTCTCATTCACACAGGCCTACGGTATGTGGACTCACAAATGCTTTGGGTGTCCTAGTTCTGGTGGGAGTTTCCATCATAGGTCAAAAATGCTTGGGCTGGCAGGAACTACCATGGTTTAACTTGTTTTTTTTTGCTTGCTTCTCTTCCAAGGTGTGATGTACCAGCCTCCTGATGGCACCCTTCTACTAGTGGTCCAATGTTCTTAAGTGAGGACCTCTTTGAGGTCCTGTTTTAGAGGGTTTAAGGAACTTCTGTTCTCCTGCAATGGGTTATCTGTTGTTGAAGCCTAAGATTGGACAGACAATTCCTGTTCTGAGTTTAGTGCTATTCTTTTATCACTGCTTGTTTCATTCCAACTGCAGTAAGCGGAGCACCATGCCAGCCCAATTCGGTCCATGGCATGCTGTTTGCCCTATCTAGTCATCGTTCCTGCTTTCTAACCTCTTTCTGTTTTTCACCTACAAATATTCCAATTTAGGAATCTGCACACTGGTCACAACTATTCTGATGTTGGCACCATGTCTGCAGAAGAGGGAAGAAATCAGCATCTATACAGGCCTGTATACGTCATTTTCAGTGCGAAGCAACATCGATGCAAAGCCATCAGCCCACCTGCCAGCACGCTTTCAGTTTTCCAAGGTGAGGAATGTGCAGTAAGAGTCTCTACCAGAAAAGGCGTGCCCGCCCTCGCTCCCCCAGGACAAAGAAGTGTACTCCAAGGGTCATAAGGCTGACCTCCTGTTAAAGCTACAGGGACACAAAAACTATGAGAGGCCTTTTCCTGTAAATACCCAGCCCTGGACTGGACTCTGCTTTTGGCCTTTGCCTGGCACTCTGTCAGTTTCTAAGTGCCTCCCGTGGGGGACCTAGTATAATCCTACCTACACTCCCAACTCGGTCAGCGTTAAATTGCACCTCGGCCCTGTTCTACTACGACATTGACTACCACTGGTGCTTTGTGTTTCTTGGCGCTATTTCTACTTAAAACTTGAAAAATACATATCTCCGGTTCCCTCATTTATTTATTACATTTTAATATAGTTTTCCACTCCGTTATGGGATTTTTATTGTTTAGCATTTCAAATGTATTACTATTTAACTACTACATAAATAATTTACACATTGCCTTTAAGCCTCTCTACTGTGTACCATAGCTACCAGGGAGTTAAGCTCAGGTTTATTTAGTGACATTTGTGGTTCACTCTGACCAGGATTATGATTATTACTTGAGGTGGATACTTACCCAGTTAACTAATAACCCCATTTCTTGCACCCTTACTGATATTATGATGCCCACCATATTGAAGCCCTGTTCTTGCCCGAATGTGAATAGGCAGGTGGCCAGACTTCACAGATGGCGCCTGGTGACCCAGATTTTCTCACCCACCACCTCAATCCAGAGAGACTTATCAGGCAGGCCTCAACCAGTGAAATGAATCCTGAATCATTTCTAACCTGAGGGAGAATCCAAAAGGGTAGAGGCTTTTGGAAAGCGCATGTTTTTTTCGGTACGTTTAGCATTATGCAAAGCTAAATTACTCAAATGGTAAATTTTACAAAATTCTGTTTGTATGCTGGGTTGTTACACACATGCCCTGTAGGACAAGGCTAGCAAGAACTTGCCGGCAGTCATATACGACTTTAGAAGTACCACGCACATCATGGGTCAACCATTAGCACTGGAACATTTTGCCACACAATGTAAAGAGTTCCTCTGAACTCTGCAGCATTTGTTCTTTTTGTGTTACCCAGTGTAAAACATTGGCAGTGTGCTGAGCAAGTCTCTCACTTTCTAGGGCCTATTTACAAACTTGTCACGCAGTGCACCGTAGCAAGTCCCCTTGCTGCGCTGCACTATATGACAGGGAAAGGGAAGGAATGTGCCATATTTAAGGTACTACGGTGCATTCCTGCCTTTTCCCCTGCACTGACTCCCCTTTTGGGCAGCCTTCACCAAAGAAGGCACCCCTGCACCATGGTGCAAAGGTGCCTGTGTTGCATGCAGTATTGCAGAAAAACAATCTTGAGACGCATATTTCTCTTTCTGTGCGCTGCAGAATGCAGCACACCTGGAAAGAGGAAGTAACCAGGAGAAATACTGATATTTTTCCTAGTTACCCCTCCCTGGGAAGGCGTATCTTTTCGGCGCATTCCGAGGTTTATCAATTCTGGTAAATCTGGGAAAACGTCAAAACCCCTCCCTTGGCCAGAATAAGGCAATGCAGTGATTTGCGCTGCGTTGCTTTACTCCAGATTTTTGGAGCCACTCAGGCGACGTACAGTGCCCTTGCGTGGCTTCATATATCTCATTTAGGACTTGTGCCACTCTTGCACCACGTTGCATGGTGCAGGAGCAGTGCAACTCCGCTTGTAAATAAGCCCCTCCGAATTTTGCTGCTACCATTGTTTGCAGCTCAGCCAGAGAGGGTCAAGGAAAGGTTGATAGTCGCCATTGTTAAACCTCTGGAGAGTGGGTGATTCCCGCTCTATGCAGACACAGATACCTTTAAATTCAATGACAGTCTTCTGCCAGTGACCAGTACTGTCCCCGTGCAGTAAGTAAATGTGAACACAAGATGTAGGTGGCACTTACTTCTAGAGCTTCAGCTTATGCCAAAGGAGGTACTTCTGATATTCATATTATTAAAGGGATATTTCTGTTTGATTGTAATTGCAATTAAGTTTCACTCACAGTGTCACAGATACGGCATGAAATGTCACACATAAACACACTTAAACCATGACAATGTTACACATTAGCAAACTCAAAACCTGGCAGCTATGCTTAAGGACTTCTTTGTTCCAGACGACCCATGACTAACAAGATGCAGCCAAATATGATTTCTTGGCAGATCAGGATCCTAGTGATTGCCAGTGGATGGCAGCAGGTATTAACGTTCATGGTGTACTTAGTCATCACCATGGATACGTATCACAGGATTCTCCATCGAAGTACAGGCCTCCCTCATGGGTATGCCCTTTAAAAAGTTATGCCTTTAAGGGGAGATTGCAGACTCTCTATTGGATCACTCTAAGGACAATGAAGCTACGACACACTCTTCGGGACTGTGACCCGTGTCAAGCAGTTTCCACCTCATTTCAGGAAGTTTCAAGGCTATTCCAGAGGGCTGGCCTACAGACAGAAACATTCTTTCCTGCTAGTACAGCAGGCACCCCAGTCCTTTCAAGGTCCTGAACCTGGCTCTGGCTTGGAGGCAGGCAGTGAGCAGGCCAGTAGGGTCATCAGTCCTCCAATTTGTCTTCCTTTTCTTCCAGCAAACCACTTTTGTCTGCCCTTAGAGCTGGTAAGGTGTGTTATATTTATGAAAAAGTGTCAGAGTGAGTGCTGCACAATATGGATGTATTAAGTGTTAATTTTTTTCGGTTTTTGTTAATGATTGCTTGAGGTTTGTTACTTTAATATTGTGGTATTTAATGGGTATGCATGTTAGCACTTAGCGAAATGTTTGTTTTTGTTATTTGGAGGGTATAGTTAGAGAAGCTGTATGAAATGAAGCTTAACTTAAGGGTTTGCATAGCGTGGTTAGACGGGTAGAGACCATTTCCCTCAGCAATGATGTGAAATACGAATTAGCCATTCCAAATTTGCGGCGAGCGAGATGTGGAATTATAGGTTTTTTCCACACTCTGTTGTAATTTTTGTATTTGTTGATTTGAGTGTATATCGGGTGGAGATCTAATACACAATTTAGACGCTAAAGGAGTTTAATACGTGGTTGAATGGGCGGTAATAATTTCCACTAGCAGTGATATGGACTATGGATTAGCCATTCTAAGACAGTGGTGAGCGACACAGGATTGTTGTGTAGACGTTTCTGTTTGGGGTTCTTTATTTACGTGGTCAAGAACTTCGAAAACAGGCTTTGGACGGTCGTTTTTTTGGGCATGTACTTTTATGATTGAATGGTGCACATTTAAAAAGGCTGAGACTATAATGGCTGTCTTTGCTCCTAACCGATGTTGTAATGAAGGAGGTGTTTCCCCGATATGAAAGATGAGGTTTATGAGGTGGAACAGGGGTGGGAGCACACTGCTTCACCTCCCAGCAAGGTTCGCCCCTGGCATTGTGGTAAATGCAGTTTCAGTTACTTGCTTGCTTCAAGAGTGTTTGAGTGTTTCGCCACAGTTGGTGCAGATAGTGCTGATCTCGAGACACATGTTTCTGGTTCTTTAACCGTCATCAGTAGAGATTACAGTCTTTGAAATTTGGGGTTTGCTAAGTAGGCTGCCAACATCTTTCTAAGGTCAGGTACCTCTCACAGGCATACGGGTGCTTTATCCACGAGTTTGTCAGCTCAATGACTCACAGGAGTACTATTAAACAGGAACAGGGGTGGGAGCACCCCGCTTCACCTCCCAACAAGGTTCGCCCCTGGCATTGTGGTAAATGCTGTTTCAGTTACTTGCTTGCTTCAAGAGTGTTTGAGTGTTTCGCCACAGTTGGCGCAGATAGTGCTGATCTCTAGACACATGTTTCTGGTTCTTTAACCGGCATCAGTAGAGATTACAGTCTTTGAAATTTGGGGTTTACGGAGAAGGCTGCCAACATCTTTCTAAGGTCAGGTACCTCTCACAGGCATGCGGGTGCTTCATTCACGAGCTTGTCCGCTCAATGACTCATGGGAGTACTATTAAACAGGAACAGAGGTGGGAGCACACAGCTTCACCACCCAGCAAGGTTCGCTGCTGGCATAGTGGCAAGTGGAATTTGCTTGCTTTTTTATATTGTCTACACATTTGGGTAAGTGATCTGAAATTGTGTGTATTCTGATAGGAGCAAGTGTTGGGGTTGTTGTAAATGGGTGTTTTTAGTACTTATTAGTATGTAAGGGACATGTCTGAGTGTTTAGAAACATGGAGCAATATAGTTAGAGCGATGGCAGTAATGAAAACTTGTGTATTTATTTGTAAGACTGGATTATGTCTAGGATATAGATTTACCTGCACTCGCAAAATGAGGATTTCTGGTAAATTACAGATATAAAGATGTAAGTAACACTGGAATGATTAATGCATTATGTATGCGAATTGATGAATGTTTTCTGTTAAAATGTTTGAATAACATCATCTGTAACATGTTTACAATGCGATAATGAGAACACAGGGGCCCATTAGAAGTCTGCCCGCCACCCTAGCGGTGCTAGGACCGGCCGCCAGTTGTGGGGCGGTCCAGTACTGGTAATTAGGATGCCACTGCCACAGTGGCGGTGGCATCCCGCATATATTACATTGTGGCGGGTGGTGCTGCGAGCAGCACCCGCCACATTGCAATATATGCATGTTGTGCATTGGCATGCACAACGTGACAGGCATCGCGTGGTGCCTGCCACCTTGTGCATGCCAATGTTGGGGGTACCATGTGTACACCCCAAGGGCAGCCCCCCCTCGGGGGCCCGCAACGAGCCCTCAAAGAGAACTCGATGCCTTTCAATGGCAGAGTTTCCGCCATGGAAAGGCATTAAAAATGCCACATCATAATATTGATGGCGGTGCCTTGCAAGGCAATGCCACCATATTATAGGCTTTTTCCGCCCAGTAGATTGCCTACCGGCGGAAAAGCAGCGGACGGTCTTTCCGTCTGCCGCGGTACCCCCACCATGCTAATGTGGCGGGGGGTAACAGGCCGTCCGGAGGGGTGTTTTGGCGGTGGATCACCACCGCCAGTCGGGCAGTGGCGATCCGCCCGCCATGCTAATGACCCCCATAGTTCTGCTTGCAATAGGATGTACACACCGGGCATCTATCTGAAACAAGTTGGTTATGTAATAATGATACATGAGCATTTTTATGATCATTTCTTGTAAATTTAGTTTGTGTTTTGAGGCTTTCAGTCAATATTTGGTATTTGATATAATGTTCTTGATTCATGAATGAATTATTTATACAAAAAGTATGAGATTTTGTAGATAATAAAGAATGCAGTAGGTGATGCCGATTTATATAATGGCATTGTAATTATTCATAGTAGATATTTTTAATGGAAGTTCAGACCATTGATTGATTTGTATATTTGAGCCATGTGTCAATGTTCTTCTGGGATGTTTTAATTTGCGATAATGATTTTAAATGTTTTAATGTGACGTGTGTATTTGTATGTATTTATGTTCAAAGCCCTAATGAAGTCCTGTTTGTTGGACGAAACGCATTGGATGGGCTGAGAAGCCTTTTTTTGAAGGATAACATTCAATATATGTCAACATTAGCTCCTGTGATTTTAACGGACTGAATAGAGAATGGACATATACTTGGACATTTATCGGATTCTTCTGACAATGTGTTCCTATAAACTTTAAAGTGTTTTCATGATTCTTGGAGTGCTCCCCTTTGCAGAGTGCTGTATATATGGGGATTTTGTGACTAACGTTTTGTTTTCTCTGATCTCTGTATTAGTAGCATGGAAGCCTACTTGGCACTGGTTTTCAGGCTATGTATATATGATGCACATGTGTAGTCGGCCTCATTTTCTGCATTTCTTTGCTGTGACTGTGCATAGTAAGTACATGAGTACCTAAAATATGCTTCCTCTATGATATAACATAATCCAACCCACAAGAATCAGCATATGTTCGCTTAGGTCTAGGCAGAGGACCGCCTACAGTGCGTTGAACTGTTTGGTGCGAGTGATCTCGCATTGAACATACCCCTTGCCCTGCCTTTCTGGAAGCCTAGACCTGAGGCTCAAATAAACTGGTTCTTGTGGGTTGGATTATGTTATATCATAGAGGATGCATATTTTAGGTACTCATATGACCTTATGCCGTTCCACCAAAATAGGTGAGATATCGTAACACCTCCACACTTTTTTCGGACCCAGAGTGGGGTCTACACCACATTCATTAGTCCTAAGAAACACCTCGATCCATCTGGACCACCAGTGCATGAAACATATCGACCTAATCCAGCATAAACCACATTGCGTCTATGCTCTATTCACCAAACAGTATTGCTTCCTAACTTTGCATCTACTGCCAAGTTTTTATGGCCCTTTTTTAATCTACCATAGGAACCCCTCAATAAACGTATCACAGGGTATCCTTCAGGCATTTTAAATTCACGTTTACACTCCACTGTTTAGCTTCACACACATGCGGGCACGCACCATCACGTCTTCTGCTTCAAAAGATCTCCGTCAAAGAACCCTCTCGCAGGGCACATGGGACATTGCAATGCCGGCCCACGAGAAGCAAAAAGTTCGATGATGAAGCATGACACCCACATGGGTGTGTGAGGGCTTCACTTCCTAATAAGGAAGATCCCCTTCACATTGTCCAATGTTCACCTGTTTTCATTTCTACTTTTCTAGATAGGAACAAGTACCCTATTTTTGTTGATGCACTTGCTAATCCTCATTAGGAGCATAGGCACTGGACCCTAATTACGCTCCGTGTCCCTCTCTCCTTTTGATATATATAAATATTGTGATCACCATCGTACCTTTAATCTCTGCTGAATGTATGTGTTTTGAGCACCATTTTTTCCTTTTTGCTGCTAGATTTCTCTTTGTTACCCTTGTTTTTCTTGCTACTGATATCCTTTGTTCAGCTCATGTCTCTGTTTCCTTTTTTGTTTAGATGTTTAGGACATTGTTGTTCAACAGACAGTTTCTTCTGTTAGCATGACAAGGCACGCTCCGAGTCTTACATTGCGCCTGGAGGTGGGTATTGTGTTTGGATGGTTTATTTTGCCCTTTTTTCCTTCTAATTCAGGAGAGTTGGGGGTCTGGAAGATTATGCTTTCATTCCCTTTGGGTGGCTTTCACTTTGGTAGCCTCAACCACTTATCTGCCAAATGACTGGTGCTGTGGTATTGGGTATCTGAAAGAAACACATTAGTGTTAGATTCCTCACCGTAGAATATCCCGAGGTGTCAGACTGGATCCAGAAAGTTTTCGCTAGCAGTACCTCTGCGCGTAAGTAGGTGGCGTTGTGCGGCTCCGTGTCCGTCGTTGGAATCGTCGGTGCCGAGATGACGTCACGGAGACTACTTAGGTGCCACCCATGCGCAATGACATCAGTTCTTTCTTTTTCTGCACCAGTAAGCGCAGATTCGGTTAGAGCACGTACCATAGTCACTTTTTGACTATCCTTTTGAGACTTTTGTCTCCTGTAAGTCTACTCTGGTGCACTTAGGGATGCCTGGTTTAAAGTCTTGTGGGGCCTGCCGTCGCAATATGCCAGTAGCGGACCCTCACAACATCTGTCTCTACTACCTGGAGAGCGACCACGACTCTCTGTCCTGTATGGACTATCTGAAAGAGACACGTTAGTGATAGATTCCTTACCTTAGAATATCCCCAGGCGTCAGACTGGATCCGGAAACTTTTGCGTAGCAATACCCCTGCGCGCCGGTAGGCGACGTCTGCGGCTCCGCGTCCGTCGTCGGCGTCGTGAGCGCCGGGATGACGTCGTCGGAGTACTTAGACGGCGCCCATGCGCGCTGACGTCAGTTCTTCTTTTTTCCGCGCCAGCTAGCGCAGATCCGGAAGAAGCTCTACCCCCAGTCAATTTTTGACTGAAATTTTTGATCCTTTTGATCTCTCTTTGTCGATTTCTCGACTATCGGTGCCAGGGATGCCCGGGTTCAAGCCTTGCTCGAAGTGCGGCCGACTCATGTCGGTCACGGACCCCCATCGCCGGTGCCTGAAGTGCTTAGGCCTCGACCACGACGATCGATCCTGCTCCGACTGCCGGGCCCTGACGTCGAAGGCTAGGCGGGAGCGGTCCCGCAAGCGTCTCGAACTAAGGCAGTCGGCCCCGCGCCGCTCCAGGTCCCGGTCCCGGTCCCACGGGAGGTCGAGGGACAGGTCGCGAGGTCGGAGTCATCGACGCTCCGGAAGTGGACACCGATCGTCTGGTTCCAAGTCCTCAGGTAAGAGGCATGAGAGGTCGGAGCGACGTCATCGATCCTCCGACCCGCCCCGACGCTCGCACGATGCGGCCGGGGACTCGGGCGACACCGCCCACGCGGCTCCGCGGGAGTCGCAAGCGTCGCCGCCTGCCCCACACCTTCGGCTCCCTGGGCACGGCGCGACGCCGGAGGAGGTCGAGAGGTACCTCATGGCCATGAGGGCCCTCCCTCCTCAGTCGGTTCCCGTGGCGCCTTCGGGCCGATCGGTTCCGTCTGGAGGTCCTTCCGGGTCGGGCGCTTCGGCCCCGACGACGTCGGGTGCTTCGGACCCGGCGCCGCTGGCGACTTCGGTCTCGGCGCCACAAGACCTCGCTGGATCCGGCTCCGGATCCGGGACCTCGCCGGTCGACCTTACGACCTCGCCGGCGCCGTCCCTTCAGGTGTCGTCCCCGGCAGCGGATGTGGTTGCCACCCCCAATGTCTCCTGCGGTTCTGCTCAGGCGTCGGGAGGGCGCCGCTGGGCGCCGATTCCGTCGGCCTTTGGAGACTTTTATCTCCACGAGGAGGCCCTGGCTGTTAATCCTGGTCTTCAGGACACAGGTGACGAGGAGAATTGGGAGGGGTCCGAGGACCCTCTGGCACATGATTGCCAGTCACAGCAGGACTGGACATATGAGCTTGGGGAGGCCAGTGGTATTGACACCTCGCCAGACACTGGATTTACATCGCCCCGACTGTGGCTTCGGAGGCGGGTTCTGCTTACAGCGTAGTGTTGACGAAGGCAGCTAAGGCCTTAAACCTTCAGCTCCCCGTCGCGGCCGTGAGGACTAATCTCCTCACTGAGGTCCTCAAACCGCAGTCAGGCTCCGCGGAGCCCCTCCTGCCGTTCAATGAGGCCTTGTGTGACGTTCTTCTGGGCACTTGGTCCAAGCCCGCCACAGGCCCCCCTGTGGACAGGAACGTGGCCAGACGCTACCGCCCGGCCCCGGGCGACCCATGCTTTTTGTCCACCCATCCCACCCCCGAGAGTCTGGTCATCCAGGCCTCAAACTCCCAAACCGCATTCCCGTCGGCACCGCCCGACAGGGAATCCAAGAGATATGAACAGTTCGGGAAGAAGGTTTTCTCGTCTGTGAGCCTTGGGCTGCGGTCTGTGAACACCGCCTGTCTCTTGGGCCGCTACATCCACACTCTGTGGGACACGGTTGCGGAGGTGCTGCCTAGATGCCCGGAGGAGGTCCAGGCTAAACTCAGCCAAGCCCTTGCGGACGGCCGAGATGCAGCACGCTTTTCTATCCGGTGTGGGCTGGATACAAGGACTCACTGGGCAGGGCGATGGCAACGACGGTGGCGGTTCAACGCCACGCCTGGTTGAGGTCCGCCAACTTCTCGGCCGATGTCCAGGCCACCCTCCTGGACATGCCGTTTGATGGCCGTCGCCTCTTCGGCGACAAGGCAGACCATGCGCTGGAACGTTTCAAGGACTCCAGGGCTACAGCCAAGTCCTTGGGCCTTACGGCCCTACGCCAGCAATCGGGTGCCTTTCGCTCCTTTCGTGGCCACGGAAGGGGCGCCCCACCACGGACCGCCAGCCACACGCCGCAAAATGTCCAGCAGCGCGGTGGCAGACGTGGGAACCGCCGTGGCGGTCGGGGCCCGCGGCGAGGCCAGTCCACACCTCCCTCAGCAGCACCGGCCTCAAAACCTTCCTAGTCCGAGTTTTCAGGCCCATGTGACGCCTGTGGGGGGCAGGGTTCGCCATCACCTCTCCCACTGGCATACAGTCACTTCGGACAGGTGGGTGCTGCAGATTGTCCGAAGGGGCTACTCCCTCCCCTTCGAGGCATCCCCTCCATCCAGGCCACCACAAGGCCACCGTGTGTCGGGGGATCACTTGCAACTTCTGCAAGAGGAGGTCTCGGCCCTCTTGGCCAAGAGGGCCATCGAGCGCGTTCCTGGGCCAGAAGTAGGGTGTGGTTGTTACTCCCACTACTTTCTGGTGCCCAAGAAGGGCAAAGGGGGCCTACGCCCTATCTTGGACTTGCGGAACGTCAACGGCTTCCTCCGGACGGAGAAGTGCAAGATGCTCACTTTGGCTCAGGTCCTGGCTGCCCTGGACCCGGAAGACTGGATGGTAGCGTTGGACCTGCAGGACGCCTATTTCCACATCCCCGTCCTGCCGGCCCACCGGCGTTACCTGCGGTTCACGGTAGGCCAAGAGCACTTTCAGTTTACCGTGCTCCCCTTCGGCCTTACAAGCGCCCCACGGGTGTTCACGAAGGTGATGGCGGTGGTCGCAGCTCATCTGCGCAGGCAGGGGGTATCAGTCTTCCCCTACCTCGACGACTGGTTGTTGAAGGCGAGCTCGCCCCAGACAGTCGTCAGCCACCTCCAGACTACGGCCGACCTCCTGCACCTGCTGGGGTTCTCCATCAATGTGCCGAAGTCACACCTGTGTCCCTCTCAAAAGCTCCTCTTCATCGGAGCGGTTCTCGACTCGGCGCAGTTTCGGGTTTATCCACCCGAGCAACGGGTTCGGGATATTCAGGCTCTGGTTCCCATCTTCCAGCCGTTATCCCGAGTCTCGGTCAGGTTGACGCTACGGCTTCTGGGACTGATGGCCTCCTGCATCCTTCTGGTGCGTCACGCCAGGTGGCGGATGCGGGCTCTGCAGTGGGACCTGAAGTTTCAGTGGGCCCAGCATCAGGGCAACCTGTCCGATCATGTCCTGATCTCGGAGGGCACTGCAAGACAACTGCAGTGGTGGCTCACGGACCGCGACTGGGTCAGTGGCAGATCCCTCTCCCTACCCCACCCAGAGCACGTAGTTGTGACGGACGCTTCCCTCCAGGGCTGGGGGGGCCACATGGGAGAGGCGGAGATCAGAGGCCTCTGGTCTCCGGCGGAGTCCCGGCTCCATATCAACTTGCTGGAGCTTCGGGCGATTCGTCTAGCACTGAAAGCATTCCTCCCCTCTGTCCGGGGACGTGTAGTGCAAGTGTTCACCGACAACACCACCGCCATGTGGTACTGCAACAAACAAGGCGGGGTGGGGTCGTGGACCCTTTGCCAGGAGGCTCTGCGCCTATGGCAATTGCTGGAACATCAGGGCGTGACCCTGGTGGTTCAACACCTGGCAGGCTCTCTGAATGCCAGGGCGGACGAACTCACTCGTCGGTGCATGATGGATCACGAATGGCGTCTGAACTCGGACGTGGCGCAAGGTCTCTTTCAGCAGTGGGGAGAGCCTTGGTTAGATCTATTCGCCACAGAAGAGAACGCGCAATGTCATCAGTTCTGCGCGTTGGAATTTCCAAGGCGGCACTCGCTCGGAGACGCTTTCGTCACGAGTGGAGCTGCGGTCTGTTGTACGCCTTTCCGCCTATACCACTTCTGCCCAGAGTGCTGAAGAAGATCAGGCGCGACCGGGCCCAGGTTATCCTTGTGGCTCCGGACTGGGCACGAAGATACTGGTATCCCGAGCTACTCAGCATGCCAGTCGATCCCCCGATTCGTCTGCCTCTTCGGGAGGACCTTCTGTCGCAGCAGCAGGGGACGGTCCTGCACCCGAACCTGTCCAGTCTCCACCTACAAGCTTGGAGATTGAGCGGCGGCAGTTGAGGCCATTTGACTTGCCTCCTGAAGTCTGTGATATCATTCTGGCAGCCAGGCGTCCCTCCACAAAGTCGGTATACGCCTGCCGGTGGAACAGATTTGTGGCATGGTGCACAGCAAAGGCTGTGGATCCTCTCTCTGCACCCCTTTCGGAAGTGCTGCTCTTTCTTCTTTCCCTTGCCCAGCAGGGCTCTGCTCTGGGCACTCTTAAAGGGTACCTTTCTGCTCTATCAGCCTTCTTGAGGCTACCAGATCAGCCTTCTTTATTCAAGTCCCCTATTGTAAGTAGATTTCTGAAGGGCATCACGCACATGTTCCCTCCTGTTCCCTTCGTGATGCCCCAGTGGGACTTGAATCTTGTTCTCACTTATCTGATGTGTGCTCCCTTTGAGCCACTTCATAACTGTCCTCTTCGTCTCCTTACTCTGAAGACCGCCTTCCTGGTTGCCATCACCTCTGCCAGGAGACTGAGTGAGCTCCAGGCTCTTTCTTCTTCTCCACCTTTCCTGTCTGTTCACCCTGACAAGGTGGTGTTACGTACACGACCTTCCTTTCTGCCCAAGGTTGTCACGGCCTTCCACATCGGGCAGTCCATTACCTTGCCCACTTTCTTTCCGCCTCCGCATCCCTCGAAAGAGGAAGAGAGGCTCCACCGTCTGGATCCAAAACGTGCGTTCTCCTACTACCTAGATCGCACACGCCAATTCCGGGTGGATGACCAACTCTTCGTTGGTTACGTGGGTGCAAAGAAGGGTAAGGCTGTGCACAAGAGGACCATCTCTAGGTGGATCATCTTGTGTATCCAAGCATGTTACTCCATGGCGAGGAAGGAGCCCCCGGCTGGATTGCGGGCTCACTCCACTCGGGCCACGGCAACGACAACTGCCCTGGGCCGAGGTGTCCCCCTGCAGGACATTTGCCAGGCAGCTACGTGGGCCTCGCTGCACACGTTCGCAAGACACTACTGCCTGGACAGTCAAGTCCGGAGGGATGGCTTCTTTGGCCGTTCCGTCCTCCAGGACTTTCTGGTGTGATATTGGTTCGCAGACCCACCACCGGGGTTGGTATTGCTGGGGTATCTATTCTAAGGTAAGGAATCTATCACTAACATTTCTCTTTCAGATGCACAAGTTACTACTTGTGTAACGATATATCTGTAAGAGACATTAGTTAGTGATAGATTCCTTACCGACCCACCCATCCTCCCCGTTCTGCGAACCGATATCTAGGGTTAAGGTCATCCCCTTTCAGGGCCCTAGTTTCATGGCACCAGTGTTAGTTCTATCATGGCTCTGCGTATCTGGCGCGGAAAAGCTGTGTGTCAGAACTGACGTCAGCGCGCATGGGCGCCGTCTAAGTACTCCGACGACGTCATCCCGGCGCTCACGACGCCGCGACGGACGCGGAGCCGCAGACGACGCCTACCGGCGCGCAGGGGTATTGCTACGCAAAAGTTTCCGGATCCAGTCTGACGCCTGGGGATATTCTAAGGTAAGGAATCTATCACTAACTAATGTCTCTTACAGATATATCGTTACACAAGTAGTAACTTGTGCATCTGGCCTTGGCCCGAAGGCCTTGAGGGAGCAGCGCCGGAAGCTGCTTGAGGTCTGACACTCGTCCCAGGGGCCGCTCCAGAGAACGCGGTCCAGGGGCCGCTCCAGAGAACGCTTGCGGGGCCACCATCATCGCTCCTCGGGCTCCAAGTCTTCACCCTCGGATTCGGTTAAGAGACGACACAAAAAGAAGTCGAAGAAGTGTTTTTGCTCTCCGACGTCCCCCCATCGGTCCCCGCGGACGAGGGGGACAGGGGTTCTGCTCCTGCAGCATCTTCAGAGCCCGGGAGTCTGTAGCCTACCCACCTTATCCGGGTCTGCCGGCGACTCCCGCACATGTGCAAGAATTTCTTGCAACCATGGACCACCTGTTTAAGCCTCGGGCTCCCGCCGGCGTGCCCTTGGGCTGCGCAGTCCCGTGTCAGGCCCCGGCGCCGCAGGATCCTGCGCCACTGGCTCCGGCCACGGTGCCACAAGCTCCCACGCTGCCGGCTCCGGCCCCAGCGCCACCCTCGGTTCCGCCTTCCAGGCACCACAGTGGATGCCATTTGTTCCGACCCTGCCCAGGTTCCAGGACAATTTTGTCCCTACCCGAGATCTGCACTGGGACACGGTAACTATTCGGCCCCATTCCTGGCGCCGTTTGTTCCTTTCCCGGTCCCTGCCCTGCCACTGCGGTCTGTACAACGAGGTGGAGGACGACTGGGAGGGGTCCGAGGACCCTCTTGCTCGTCAGTGTGACCCTGAGCAGGACTGGGCGGACGAGTTAGATGTCTCCTCTCACCCGGGGTTTGCCTCACCTTTGCCTACCATGGAGGAGGGCGCTTCTTACACGTTCTGAAGAGATCCAAGCTGTGCTGTCCCAAGCTGTTGCCGAGGGTAAAGATGCGGCTAAGTTCGCCATTCGTGTGGTTGGACACCGCGGACTCACTAGGAAGGGCAATTTCTACGACCATGGCACGTCGTCGCCACGCCTGGTTGAGATCTACCGGGTTTGCACCAGTTGTCCAAAGCTCACTCATGGACATGCCCTTTGATGGCACTCACCTGTTTGGAGATAAAGCCGACAGTGCGCTGGAGTGTTTTAAGGACTCGCGGGCAATGGCAAAGTCCTTAGTTCTTTCTACGAAAAGCCCAGCCACTCCTGGTTTTCGTTCCTTTCCTGGCCACGGAAGGGGTGCCCAGGCATGTTCATTCAGCAAGCATGTGCAGTACCTGCCTTAGCGCGGACGCAGTTTCCACAGGGGCAGGTCTGGGAATCAGCGTGGGGGTCAGTCCACCTCCCCTCCCCCACTGCTTCTACCTCTAAACCTTCCTAATCCGAGCTTTGGGGGGCACCGAGCTTTGGGGGGCACCCCACGCCAGTGGGTGGCAGGATCCACCATCACCTCCCCTTCTGGCACGCTATCACATCGGACAAGTGGGTGTTGCAGATCATCCGCAAGGGTTACTTCCTTGCCTTTCAGTCCACGCCTCCAGCCATGCCACCTCAGTACCGCAGCTTGTCGGGGGAACACTTGGCACTTCTCCAGAAGGAAGTCACGGCCCTCTTGGCCAAGGGGGCCATCGAGTGCGTTCCTGGACCAGAAGTAGGGAGTGGTTGTTATTCCCACTACTTTCTGGTCCCCAAGAGGGACAAAGGGAGTCTGCGTCCCATCTTGGACCTCCGGACCGTAAACCGCTTTCTCCGGAAGGAGAAGTTCATGATGTTGACTTTGGCTCAGGTCTTGTCTGCGCTCGATCCAGGAGACTGGATGGTAGCATTAGACTTGCAGGACACCTATTTTCATGTTCCCGTCCTGCCGGCCCACCAGCGTTACCTGCGGTTCATGGTAGGTCCGGGGGTCTCAGCCTTCCCCTATCTAGACGAATGGTTGTTGAAGGCAGGCTCGCCCCAAACAGTCGTCTCCCACCTCCAGTCTACGGCCGACCTCCTGCATTCGCTGGGGTTTTCCATCAATGTGCCGAAGTCGCACCTGAGTCCCTCTCAGAAGCTCCACTTCATCGGAGCGGTTCTGGATTCGGCACAGTTTGGGGTCTATCCTCCCGAACAACGGATCCAGGATATTCAGGCTGTGATTCCGATCTTGTCAGGATGACCCTCCGGCTCCTGGGCCTGATGGCCTCCTGCATCCTGCTGATACATCATGCCAGGTGGCATCTGCGGGCTCTGCAGTGGGACCTGAAGTTCCAGTGGGCACAGCATCAGGGCAACCTGTCCTACAACGTCCAGATCTCGGAGGGCACTGCACGACACTTACAGTGGTGGCTCACGAACTACGATAGGGTCCATGGCCGATCCCTCTCCCTTCCCCAACCGGAGCTCACAGTGGTGACGGATGCGTCCCTCCTGGGATGGGGTGGCCACATGGGAGAGGCGGAGATCAGGGGCCTCTAGTCTCCGGCGGAGTCCCAGCTCCATATCAACCTTCTGGAGCTGCGGATGATCCAACTTGCTCTGAAAGCCTTCCTTTCCTCTGTCCGGGGACAGGCAGGGCAGGTGTTCACAGACAACATCACTGCCATGTGGTATTGCAACAAACAGGGCGGGGTGGGGTCGTGGACCCTATGTCTGGAGGCTCTGTGCCTCAGGACATGGCTGGAACATCGGGACATGTCTCTGGTGGTTAAACACCTGTCAGGCTCCCTGAACGCCGGGGTGGATGAACTCAGCCGCAGATGCAGGTTGAATCACGAATGACGTCTGACCTCGGACGTGGTGCAAGGTCTCTTTCTGCAGTGGGGAGAGCCTTGGTTAGATCTATTCACCACCGAAGAGAATGCACAATGCCATCAATTCTGCGCATTGGAATTTCCAAGGTGGCACTCGCTCGGAGACGCTTTTCGTCGTGAGTGGATTTGCGGTCTGTTGAACGCCTTTCCACCAAGTCATTTTTGTGGCTCCGGATTGGGTGAGAAGTGTATAGTATCCCGAGCTACTCAGTCTGGCAATCTGTCCTCCGATCTGACTGCCTCTTCGGGAGGATTTTCTGTCGCAGCAGCAGGGGAAGGTCCTTCACCCGAACCTGTCCAGCCTCCACCTCCATGCGTGGAGATCGAGCTGCAATAGTTGACAGCTTTTGACCTTCCTGGCGAAGTCTGTGATGTTATCTTGGCAGCCAGGCGTCCCTCCACAAAGACGGTAAACGGCTGCAGGTGGAATACATTTGTGGCATGGTGCACAGCAAAGGTTGTGGATCCCCTTTCTGCCCCTCTTACAGAAGTTCTTCTGTTCCTCCTTTTCTGGCCCAGCAGGGCTCTGCTCTGGGCACTATCAAGCGCTATCTCTCAGATATTTCTGCCTTTTTAAGGCTTTCAGTTCAGCCTTCTCTTTTCAAATCCCCTGTTGTTAGTCGTTTCTTGAAAGGCATTACACACACGTTCCCTTATGTCCCCTTTATAATTGCTCAGTGGGACATGAATCTTGTGTTGACTTATTTGATGTGCGCTCCCTTTGTGCCGCTTCACAATTGTCCTTTACGTCTTCTCACCTTAAAGACTGCTTTCCTGGTTGCCATCACCTCTGCCAGAAGAGTGAGTGAGCTCCAGGCTCTTACTTCTAAACCTCCTTTCCTTTCTGTTCATCCGGACAAGGTGGTGTTCAGGACCCGTCCTTCTTTTCTGCCTAAGGTTGTCAATCCCTTCCACATTGGGGAAACCATCACTTTGCCCACCTTCTTTCCACCACCGCAACCTTCGAAAGAGGTTCCACCGTCTGGACCCAAAATGTGCGCTATCGTTCTATCTGAAGAGCACACAACAGTTCCGGGTGGATGATCAACTCTTTGTTGGCTACGTGGGCGCCAAGAAAGGTCAGGCTATGCACAAACGAACCATCTCTCGGTGGGTTGTTCTGTGTATTAAAGCCTGTTACTCCCTGGCTAAAAAGGAGCCTCCTGTGGGACTGCATGCCCATTCTACTATGGGGACTGCAGCCACTACTGCTCTGGGATGGGGAGTCCCTTTGCAGGATATCTGTCAGGCAGCTATGTGATCCTCACTGCATACCTTTACCAAGCATTATTGCCTTGACAGCCAAGCCCTGAGAGACGGCTTCTTTGGCCGTTCTGTTATCCAGGACTTTCTGGTGTAATCTTAGTTTGCAGACCCACCACTGGGGTTGGTATTGATGGGGTATCCATTCTACGGTAAGGAATCTAACACTAAAGTATATCTTTCAGATGAACAAGTTACTTACCTTCGGTAACGATATATCTGTAAGAAATTTTAGTTAGTGTTAGATTCTTTACCGTCCCACCCATCCTCCATGTTCTGAGAACTGCTTTCTAGGGTTAAGGTCATTCCTTTTAGGGCCCTAGTTTTATGCACCAGTGGTCAGTGTCTTGCATGGCTCTGTGTTCCTGGCGCGGAAAGTCGTGACAGAACTGACGTCAGCATGCATGGGTGGTGCCTAAGTAGTCTCCGTGACGTCATCTCGGCGCCTACGATGCCAGCAACGGACGCGGAGCCGCACAACGCCACCTACTGACGTGCAGAGGTACTGCTAACGAAAACTTTCCAGATCCAGTCTGACGTCTGGGGATATTCTTCGGTAAGGAATCTAACACTAACTAATATTTCTTACAGATATATTGTTACCGACGGTAAGTAACTTGTTCGTTACTGTCTAAGCTTCCTGTTTCTACAGATTTCTCTGTTACAGTTCCACGTTAGTGTCCTGAGGTGTGAAGAGCTATGTCCCTATAGTTAGGCTTCTGCCTTTCTTGGTGCTGCTGCCGTTTCTGTCAATACCAATCTATTGTGTTTAATTGTGCCTACAATTCAATGGTTAGTTTGCTTGCTTTTCTGTCCTTAGAGAGGCTTCCACTGGCTATTGCTTGGTATCAACTCTTGAGGTGAGAAATCTGCAGGTAGGAATATCCATCAGATTAATATACCTGAGCAAATGGAGGCATGTTACCACCCAATGACGTTGCACAGTTGCACATTGTCCAAGTTAAAATGTGCACATGGGGCGATTCATGAAGTGAGGAATCTGTTGGGAGGTAAACTATTCACCAGAAAAATAGTTGTCAAAGGTAAGTAACTTTTCTTTAGAGCGGTTATACTACAGGAAGTCATCCATTCAGAATTCATATACCTTCATATACCCATTCTTCCCAGTCACCAATAACATCTTAATTTCTCAGTGGACGGTCAGCATCACCATGTCAAAGTCCTTGCATGTGACTCAAGTTCTCCTCCAGAATTTTCACCACATGGTTATTTATAGTGGCAGCTCACCTCAGAAAGCAGGGGCACCTGGTGCTTTCAGCATTGTATGATAAAGGCAAAATCAGCTTAATAAGCATTAATGCCCACATATGCCGTCTATCTTGGCTGTGATGACTGGTTTTAACCCCGAAAAATGACAAGTCAACCCTGAAATCTTCCAAACGACTGCTATTTCAGGGATGCCTCCTAGAGATCGATCAATGAAGATCAAGTTTCTTACCTTTGGTAATGCTACTTCTTGTAGAGACTCTATCTAATTGCAGCTCAACCTTTGAACATTTTGCCTGAAGTCAGACTGGGCTGGATCCTGAAAATCTTCCCCAATATTGCCAATATTGGCAATATTGGTAACTTACCATGCTTCACTAGGGCCAGCTCATGCCCTGAAGCTCAAACAGGCAGCCTATTTTTGCTGCTTGTTTGTAGGACTTTAGGCTTATCATTTTAGAACCGAGCATTGTGTAGTAGGGACCATTAGATGGTCCTGATGAGTAAGCAGTAGGGGACTGCTTACGAAACATGTCGACCTGGTAGCAAGCTACTGCTCTACCTCAAAAACCCCCTTCTTAACGTTCCCAGCTAGAGAAGCGAATAAAATATATTTTTTCTACTAGCCAGGGAATTTTTTTCCTTTTTTACCCTTTCTTACACTCACGTATTATGTCCCTACACTTCACTGACACCTCCTGCACTGACACATAGCCTTCTGTCACAACAACTTAGTGCTCCCGCGTAGTTCGTAGGTCGCAGCACGCCCCGCCCCGTTAGAGGGACGGGAAGACCCCCATGATTAAGCATGACACTAAAGGACTTTTTAGTGTGTGAGGGGTATTTTAAAAAGCACATAGTGCTCTCGTCTTTTCAGATCTAAGAGAGAGCCTAGTATCTCACTGGACACAGAAAATATTAGTTTGTAGACGCTCACCTTGGGTGGTTCCTAGGGTCCCCGGCTCGTCTATGTCTCCTGGGTCCAGTCGCAACTGGAGTCGTGGTTCACGTACCACTGTTTCAGTATATGGTTTAGTCTCCCCTGGAGATCACTGTTTATTTGTGCTACTTACATGCTCTATTTCCTCAGTATTGTGTGTATTGTGTTTCTATCTCCGGGTAGGAGACAGTACAATTGTGTTAGTGAGTGTTTGCAATAAATGACATTTTTATAACTATACAGTGTGATTCTTTTTCACTTAACCTATACCTCAAGATTAAGTACTGGTACAACAAGCTGCTTTACACTCCTCCTGGACTAAGCCTGAAGACAGCGCTCCACAGCTACCACTTAGAGAGTATTCTAAGAATGTCTAAGACCACTAAAATCACCATAAGGGTTGTCTGGATTAGTGCAAGGTGCCCACTTAAATAAGTGAACATCATATACTAAGCCAGCCTCTAACAGTTACTATTGTGCAGCTTAACTAAAAGTAATGTATTTTCCGTTACACTCATTGTGCCCAGAACAGACAACAGCTTATGACATTGGATAAGACCAAAAGCTGATCACAAATCAATGTATAAGCGGCCTTTGCCCAAAGTAAATAAAACAATTCCAGTGCAATCAGCAGAAACAAAATATATGATATAGATGTCTAGCCACGGATTCCTTCCCTTAAAATAATACCCAGGCATCAAACTGTGCTGAGACTTTTCAAGCAGTATCTCTGGCGCAGGCAGGTGGCGTCATTTGGCTCAGAGTTGTCTGCACCGGAAGTGCGAGTGCCATGCACATATAGGCGCCACTCCAGCACACTGACATCAGTTTTATTCTTTCCGTGCCAGTCAGCGCAGATCCAGAGACAGCTACCTCCAGTAATTATCTGACTGACTTTTTTGATGCATTGTCAAGACTCTTTTTTTCAAGACTTGTCTCTCATTGACAGTTGCGATGTAAGCCATGCGGTTCGTAAATCAGTCTGTGACCAGCCCCAATCTGGTTTGCCATTGGTGCTTGGAGCCGGACCACGCCTCCAACACTTGTGAGGATGTGCTAATTCTCGCCACGACAAGCCGTGAGGGGAACGGCCCAAACTTGCCCTGCTTCAAGCCGCATCCAGCACAATGTGGGTCAGCTGCATTGCTGCGTTGCCGAACCGCCGTGAGGGGAACGGGCAGGCGGCAGGACTACCATTCCCAGGAGGCCCTTGCATGGCTCAGGAAAGACACGTCATCGGAGGGCGCCTCAAGCCCTCATAGCCAGCGCACCCCCTCTGCACCGCTGGACGCGCTTATTCTCACCACGACAAGCTGTGAGGGAACAGCCCAAACTTGCCCTGCTTCACGCCGCATCCAGCACAGTGTGGGCCAGCTGCATTGCCGCATTGCCGCACCGCTGTGAGGGGAACGGCCAGGTGGCAGGCTGCAGGCCTACCATTGCCAGGAGGCCCTGCACGGCGCAGGAAAGACACATCATCGGAGGGCGCCTCAAGCCCTCATAACCAGCGCACCCCCTCCGCACCGCGGGACGCGCTTATTCTCGCCGCGACAAGCAGTGAGGGGAAGGGCCCAAACTTGCCCTGCTTCATGCCGCATCCAGCACAGGGTGGGTCAGCTGCATTGCCGCATTGCTGCACCACGGTGAGGATAACGGGCAGGCGGCAGGGCTACCATTCCCAGGAGGCCCTGCACGGCACAGGAAAGACACGTCATCGGAGGGCACCTCAAGCCTTCATAACCAGCGCACCCCCGCCGCACCGCGGGATGTGCTTATTCTCGGCACGACAAGCAATGAGGGGAACCGCCCAAACTTGCCCTGCTTTTACGCCGCATTGAACACAGTGTGGGTCAGCTGCGTTGCCGCATTGTTGCACCGCTGTGAGGGGAACGGCCAAGCGGCAGGCAGCAGGACTACCATTCCCAGGAGGCCCTGCACGGCGCTGGAAAGACACGTCATCAGAGGGCGCTTCAAGCCCTCATAACCAGCGCACCCCCTCCGCACCGCGGGACGTGCTTATTCTTGGCATGACAAGCCGTGAGGGGAATGGCCCAAACTTGTCCTGCTTCACGCCGCATCCAGCACAGTGTGGGTCAGCTGCATTGCCGCACCGCCGTGAGGGGAACGGCCAGGCGGCAGGACTACCATTCCCAGGAGGCCCTGCACGGCACAGGAAAGACACGTCATCGGAAGGTGCCTCAAGCCCTCATAACCAGCGCACCGCCGGACGCCCACAGGCCTGTCTGAGCCCGGCCGAAACTGGACTGGGCCACCCCCTGACAAGTTGGGTTATATGAGTCTCTATGTGACAGTTTGAATATTGGTTAATTGTTGATGATTATTGTAGCTTGTTGAGGGGTTTTGTAAGAGAGAAAATTTAGGTCTATTGTATTTGAAGTACTGCAGGAAGTGTGTTTGTTCTACTATTTAGATTAATAACTACTCCCGCCTTTCCCTTGTTTTGAGGAATCTTAGTTATTATACAAGCATGGGGGAGAGTCCCCCCTGCCTACAAGGCCTAACATCCGCCAGAAAGCCTCCGTGAGCACGCCCATTTTGAAACCAACTGCTATTGACAAAATGTTACGGCAGGCAATCGGGGCTGTCTCTAATGAGATTGAACGCACAAAACGACAGCTTTCTCTGACGCCTATAATCCCATGCTCACCTATGGCTCTGGAAACTGGAGTTTCTGACTCTTCCCAGATAGCAAATTTGTCCATTACTCCAGACCTAATGCCAGTCTCTGAAAAAACAACTCCTGTAATTGTCAACAAATCTGATATGGGGGGACAACAACCAGGAAAGGCGGCCAAAGAAAACAAAAAGCTCATAAGGGGGGAAGCAAGATAACTCCTCTTTGAGATCAGCGCCAAAGGCTCAGATAGAGGGCAATCTGGCTGACGGTAATAGTCCACCTGTAGTGGAGCCCCCGATATGGGCCTCAAATTTGACAATAGGACTTAAAACGCATATGGAAACTTTTATACATAGTGAGTTAGAAGTTGTCAAGAAACACCTAGAGAAGCTTGCATTGTTGGTTGATTTATGGGGGAGTAAATTGGAAATTTTTTCTAACACCTTGGCCAACTCTAAAACTTTAGACCAAGCTCCTACCCACTAAAGCAACCTAGCAACCACATCTGCCCATATTGTCTTACCAGATTCTAATGGGGCCTATCCCCCTAACTAATCAAACCGTAGCCCCGGGAGGGCTACAATCTGGAGCATCAAAGGAGGGGGTTGATGGCCATGGCCCTTTGAAAATACTAACAACCCTGGGCCCGCAAGTCGAACACAATCTTCCTAGTAATAGCAGAGGAGACTATGGAAACAATGGCCAACATAATTGAGGTCCAACTAAATCCACCCTGCCACGTATAGATCTACCCCCGGCCTCGGCTCCTTATACTGTTAACTTAACTGGAGTACCTGAGCTGGAAACTGATAGAGGGGAGACTTAGACTGAATTAAAAAATAAAATCCTCTTTTGGCTAAACAAATATAGACCATTGCCACCCTTAATCCAGAGTGAAATTCTCTTTGCTAGGCGGGTCAGTTGGCTGGGACAGAGGAAGAAATATATCCCGGGGGATTGTGTACTGATTAACTTCTGAGACATTAGGGCGGTTCAATATATTCTAAATTGGGACCAAGCAAGGGAGTCCAGCTGTATACTGACGCTTCCTCTAGGTTACTTCTATCCTTCTACTCCCCTGATAGAAAGTATGGGAGGTGTATATAAAAAATGGGAAAAGAGAGCCCAGACTGGTAACTTGTTAAATATGGGCCGGGACTCTGAAACAATCCCGTCCTTTAATATTCCAGTCAGTAATAGATATAGTACCTTAGATCTAGTCGATTGACTTGATCCTCCATTGGAACCAGCTGAAAGTATAGCCATTCAGTCACCAGTGTTACAAAATCGTGTTGGATCTGAGCTCGGGGTTCATCCTCCCAATGAAATTCCTGAGGTTATAGTAGCCCCGGCTGGATTGGGCGTCCCGTTAAAAACACTGGGGGATTCTTCGGGTGATATACATGATTAGGAGGGGATACTTTGTCAAATACCTCAGCAGGAGGTGGAAATCCCCAATATTCAGACCGAAAAATCAAGAGACTTACATAACACAAAGGTTCTATCATGGAACATAGCAGGTCTTGCTCCTAAGCTGGATCATCCCGATTGGGGAGCATACATTGACTCGCGTGAGCTATGTCTCTTCAAAGAGACATGGTCCACTGCTCCATTATATAGGTTAGGATACGCAGCCTAATCTGAAAGAAACACGTTAGTGTTAGATTCCTTACCTTAGAATATCCCCAGGCGTCAGTCTGGATCCGGAAACTTTTGCGTAGCAGTACCCCTGCGCGTCGGTAGGCGTCGTCTGCAGGCGTCCCCTGCGGCTCCGCGTCCGTCGTCGGCGTCGTGCGCCGTGATGACGTCGCTGGAGTACATAGACGCCGCCTCCGCGCGCTGACGTCAGTTCTTCTTTTTTCCGCGCCAGTGGACGCAGATCTGAAGAGCAGTACTCCGGTCTTTGACCAAGTTTTTCGATTGTTTTTTTCCTCTACTGTGCCTGATAGGATGCCTGGGTTTAAGAATTGCGATGACTGTGAGCGCACGATGTCGGTCACAGACCATCACCGCCTCTGCCTCCGGTGTCTGGGCCCTGACCACGACGTGGACTCCTGCGTCGACTGCCGGGCCCTTACCAACAAGGCTAGGCGGGAGCGGTCCCGCAAGCTACTGGAGCTCCGGGTGTCGGCCCCACGTCGGGACCGGGAGCGGTCCCGGTCCGGCCGGAGGTCGAGAGAGCGTTCGAGGGAGCGGTCGCGGAGCCGCGCCGGGCGCTCCGGAAGTCGACACCACTCGTCAGGCTCGTCAGGTAAGAAGCACAAGAAGTCGGGGCGTCGTCATCGTACCCCCGACTCCCCCCGACGCTCGCGCGATGCGGCCGGGGGCTCGGGTGACCCCAACCCCGCGGCTCCGCGAGAGTCGCCGGCGCGGCCTGCCTCATACCCTCCGGTCCCTGGGCATGGCGCGACGCCTGAGGAGATCGAGGCGTTCCTCATGGCCATGAGGGCGCTCGCTTCTCCGACGGGGCCTACGGCGCCTTCGGGCCCAGTGCTACCGTCTGGGGGCCCTAGCGGTTCGGGTGTCCCTGCCTCGGCGCCGTCGGGTGCTCCGGCCCCGGCGCCGCCGACGGCTCCGACCCCGGCGCCGCAGGGGCCTTCGGGATCGGCGCCGGCTGGTCTTCCGGCCTCCCCGGCGCCGTTGCCATCGGGGTTACCCCCGACGCCGCCCCCGCGCGGCGCCGGTTCTCCACTGCCGGTTCCGGCCGGCGGTGGGGTTCCGACGCCGGCTCCGGGCGGCGCCGTCCCCTTACCTTCTCCGACGCCGGACGCGGCGCCGGACGGGCGTCGCACGACGCCGGTCCCGGCGCCGATGGGGCCCATGAACCCCGAGGAGCCGGTCTTCATCATTGACTCCGAGTACGGAGAGGATGAGGAGTACGGTGAAGGTTGGGAGGGGTCCGAGGACCCTCTGGCTCGCGAGTGCCAGTATGACCCGGACTGGACAGGTGACTTGGGGGATGCCAGTGGTTTGGACGACTCTCCTAACCCTGGTTTGATCTCTCCTCCAACAGTGGCATCGGTGGAGGGAGCTGCCTATTCTGTGGTGCTGATGAGGGCTGCCAAGGCCTTACACCTTGAGCTCCCCGTCGCGGCCGTGAGGCCTAACATCCTCACCGAGGTCTTCAAACCGCAGTCATGCCCACTGGAGCCACTGCTGCCGTTTAATGAAGCCTTGTCTGACGTTCTGTTGGGCACGTGGTCCAGGACCGCTTCAGGTGCGCCTGTTGATCGGAACGTGGCCAGGCGCCACCGTCCTTGTCCGGACGACCCCAAGTACCTGTCTACCCACCCCACTCCTGAGAGTCTGGTGATCCAGGCCTCGACCTCCCAGTCCGCATTCCCGTCGGCCCCGCCCGACCGGGAATCCAAGAGGTATGACCAGTTTGGCAAAAAGGTCTTCTCGTCCATTAGTTTGGGCCTGCGGTCTTGCAACACCGCCTGCCTCTTGGGCCGCTACACCCACTCTGTGTGGGATACGGTCGCGGAGCTGCTGCCAGAATGCCCCATGGAGGTGCGGGCAAAGCTCGGTCAGGCTGTGGCTGAAGGCCGAGATGCAGCGAAATATTCAATTCGGTGTGGTCTTGATACGACCGACTCGCTGGGCAGAGCTATGTCTACGACGGTGGCGATTCGTCGCCACGCCTGGCTGAGATCCGCCAATTTTTCGGCTGATGTCCAGAATACCCTGATGGACATGCCGTTTGATGGCTGTCACCTGTTCGGTGACAAAGCGGACCACGCGCTGGAACGCTTCAAGGACTCCAGGGTCACGGCCAAGTCCTTGGGTCTCTCGACCCAGCGTCAGCAACCGGGTTCGTTTCGTCCCTTTCGTGGCCAAGGAAGGGGCGCCCCCACACGTGCTGCCAGCCACGCGCCGCAACAATCTTTCCAACGCGGTGGCGGCCGTGGAAACCGCCGTGGTGGCGGTCGGGGACAACGGCGGGGTCAGACCACACCCTCCCCCGCAGCATCTACCCCAAAATCCTCCTAGTCCGTGCTTTCGGCCCCATGTGACGCCAGTGGGTGGCAGGGTTCGCCATCACCACGCTCACTGGCGCACGATCACTTCGGACAGGTGGGTGCTGCAAATCGTCCGAAGGGGCTACTCCCTCCCCTTCGAGACCTCTCCTCCAGCCATGCCACCGCAGAACCACCGTGTGTCGGGGGACCACTTGACACTTCTGCAGGAGGAAGTTACGGCCCTCTTGGCCAAGGGGGCCATCGAGCGCGTTCCTGGGCCAGAAGTAGGGCGTGGTTGTTATTCCCACTACTTTCTGGTGCCCAAGAAGGACAAGGGGGGCCTACGTCCTATCTTGGATCTAAGGAACGTCAACGGCTTCCTCCGGAAGGAGAAGTTCAAGATGTTGACGTTAGCTCAGGTCTTGGCTGCTCTAGACCCACAAGACTGGATGGTAGCGTTGGACTTGCAGGACGCCTATTTTCACATCCCCGTCCTGCCGGCCCACCGGCGTTACCTGCGGTTCACGGTAGGCCAGGAGCATTTTCAGTTTATCGTGCTCCCCTTCGGCCTTACCAGCGCCCCACGGGTGTTCACAAAGGTGATGGCGGTGGTCGCAGCCCATCTGCGCAGGTTGGGGGTTTCAGTCTTCCCCTACCTAGACGACTGGTTGTTGAAGGCGGGCTCGCCCCAGACAATCGTCCACCACCTTCAGATGACGGCAGACCTCTTGCACGACCTGGGGTTCTCCATCAATGTGCCGAAATCACACCTGTGTCCCTCTCAAAAGCTCCTTTTCATCGGAGCGGTTCTGGACTCGGCGCAGTTTCGGGTTTATCCTCCGGAACGGCGGGTTCGGGATATTCAGGCTTTGATTCCCATCTTTCAGCCGCTATCCCGGGTTTCGGTCAGGTTGACGCTGCGGCTGCTGGGACTGATGGCTTCCTGCATCCTTCTGGTGCATCACGCTCGGTGGCGGATGCGGGCTCTGCAGTGGGACCTGAAGTTTCAGTGGGCCCAGCATCAGGGCAACTTGTCCGACCACGTCTTGATCTCGGAGGGCGCTGCGAGACAACTGCAGTGGTGGCTTACGGACCGCGATTGGGTCAGGGGCAAGTCCCTCTCCCTTCCCCAACCGGAGCACGTTGTCGTGACGGACGCGTCCCTCCAGGGCTGGGGTGGCCACTTGGGAGAGGCAGAGATCAGAGGCATCTGGTCTCCGGCGGAGTCCCGGCTCCATATCAACCTATTGGAGCTGCGGGCGATTCGTCTGGCACTGAAGGCATTCCTCCCCTTTGTCAACGGGAGTGTGGTGCAGGTGTTCACCGACAACACCACCGCCATGTGGTACTGCAACAAACAGGGCGGTGTGGGGTCGTGGACCCTTTGCCAGGAGGCTCTGCGCCTCTGGCAATGGCTGGAACGTCAGGGCGTGACTCTGACGGTTCAACACCTGGCAGGTTCTCTGAACGCCAGGGCGGACGAACTCAGCCGTCGGTGCTCGATGGATCACGAATGGCGTCTGAACTCGGACGTGGCGCAAGGCATCTTTCTGCAATGGGGAGAGCCTTGGTTAGATCTATTCGCCACCGAAGAGAACGCGCAATGTCATCAGTTCTGCGCGTTGGAGTTTCCAAGACGGCACTCGCACGGCGACGCCTTTCGGCGCGAGTGGAGTTGCGGTCTGTTATACGCCTTTCCGCCTATACCACTTCTGCCCAGAGTGCTGAAGAAGATCAGGCGCGACCGGGCCCAAGTTATCCTTGTGGCTCCGGACTGGGCTCGAAGGTACTGGTATCCCGAGCTACTCAGCATGTCAGTCGGTCCCCCGATCCGCCTGCCCCTTCAGGAGGACCTTCTGTCGCAGCAGCAGGGGACGGTCCTCCACCCGAACCTGTCCAGTCTCCACCTCCATGCTTGGAGATTGAGCGGCGGCAGTTGAGGCCATTTGACTTGCCTCCTGAAGTCTGTGATGTTATTCTGGCAGCCAGGCGTCCCTCCACTAAGTCGGTATACGCCTGTCGGTGGAACAGATTTGTGGCATGGTGCACAGCAAAGGCTGTGGATCCTCTTTCTGCCCCTCTTTCGGAGGTTCTTCTGTTTCTTCTTTCTCTTGCCCAGCAGGGCTCTGCTCTGGGCACTATCAAGGGCTACCTTTCTGCCCTTTCAGCCTTTTTAAGGCTTTCTGATCAGCCTTCTTTGTTCAAATCCCCGATTGTAACTCGATTCTTGAAAGGCATCACTCACATGTTTCCACCTGTTCCGTTTGTGATGCCTCAGTGGGATTTGAACCTGGTTCTGACCTTTCTAATGTGTGCTCCCTTTGAGCCCCTTCATTCTTGTCCTCTCCGTCTCCTGACTTTAAAGACGGCTTTCCTGGTTGCCATCACCTCTGCCGGGAGAGTGAGTGAGCTCCAGGCTCTTTCTGTCCAACCTCCTTTCCTGTCCATTCATCCTGATAAGGTGGTTCTGAGGACTAGACCTTCTTTCCTGCCCAAGGTTGTTTCGGCCTTTCACATCGGGCAGTCCATCACCCTCCCTTCCTTCTTCCCGCCTCCGCATCCTTCAAAGGATGAAGAGCGGCTCCATCGTCTGGACCCAAAACGTGCGCTTTCATTTTACATGGATCGCACACGCCAGTTCCGGGTGGATGACCAACTGTTTGTTGGCTACGTGGGTGCGAAGAAGGGACGGGCGGTCTGTAAACGAACCATCTCTCGATGGGTCGTCCTCTGCATCAAAGCGTGCTACTCTTTGGCTCGGAAGGAGCCTCCTGTTGGGCTGAGGGCCCATTCCACTCGGGCCACGGCGGCTACCACTGCCCTGGGCCGGGGAGTCCCCTTGCAGGACATTTGCCAAGCGGCTACGTGGGCCTCGCTGCACACCTTTGCGAGGCACTACTGCCTGGACAGCCAAGTCCGGAGGGATGGCTTCTTTGGCCGTTCTGTCCTCCAGGACTTTCTGGTGTAGTTTGTATTGGTTCGCAGACCCACCACCGGGGTTGGTATTGCTGGGGTATGTATTCTAAGGTAAGGAATCTAACACTAACGTGTTTCTTTCAGATGAACAAGTTACTTACCTTCGGTAACGATATATCTGTAAGAAACATTAGTTAGTGTTAGATTCCTTACCGAACCCACCCATCCTCCCCGTTCTGCGAACTGATACCTAGGGTTAAGGTCATCCCTTTCAGAGCCCTAGTTTTTCCATGGCACCAGTGTTGGTTCTCTCATGGCTCTGCGTCTCCTGGCGCGGAAATGCTGTGTGCAAAGAACTGACGTCAGCGCGCGGAGGCGGCGTCTATGTACTCCAGCGACGTCATCACGGCGCACGACGCCGACGACGGACGCGGAGCCGCAGGGGACGCCTGCAGACGACGCCTACCGACGCGCAGGGGTACTGCTACGCAAAAGTTTCCGGATCCAGACTGACGCCTGGGGATATTCTAAGGTAAGGAATCTAACACTAACTAATGTTTCTTACAGATATATCGTTACCGAAGGTAAGTAACTTGTTCTTCAATTCCAGCCCTGTAGGGGCCTAGGGGGAGACCTTCAAGGGGGTCTATGTATTTGGGTTGCTACCCATTTGGGGTGCACAATTAAATAAATAAATCGTAAATCATACGTTCTTATATATCGCCTTTCACTGTAAGGTCTCAAGGCGCTAGCTTTGGGAACCCGTCCTGGCCTTTCCCTGCAAGATTACCCCTACTGGGCATCCCCAAGGTGAAGACCAGGCATCCCATCGCAGTGGGGCTGTAGTGGAGATTAAGCAAGCTATTGCCCAGAGTTGCAGAGTGTGAACCCACGATTCGAGTAGGCACCGAGGCGAGAATTATCGAGTCCGTGGACATTTTGAGCTCAAGGCCCTGCCGCGTCGGGGATTGAACTCTGGTCCCGGGTCAAACCTCTGCATCAGGGACTGCCTCCTCTAACCAGATACTGGATCTTTGGATATACAGTGTATTATCCTCTCATTTGATGACCAATTTAAGTTGGTTGTTATTAATGTATATTCCTGCCCAGTGAAGTTGGGGCAAACCTCACAGACCCTAGACTCTTTGGCTACATTCCTTTTTACTCTATCTGAGTCCACCCACGTAATTATAGGGGGAGATTTTAACTGTCACTTTGAACCTCTTAATGGTATAAGTTCCAACATCCCAAGCAAAGAAGACTCGGCCTGGTCAATTCCTGATTGTAATATCTATCCAACAAGGGGGTGGTCCCCCCTTGTTCTTCAGAGGACCTCACTTACAATAACGCATTCGCTTAGGGCCTGTAACGGTCGATTCCCCTCAGATAGCCCGGGAAACCCAACTTTTATTAAAATAGGACAGGCCTCTACAATAGATTATATCTTGGTAGATGTAGAGAATTGGTTCAGAATTAAGGATTTCACTGTTCAATTTTGATGTGAAAGCGAGCACAATCCATTAGTACTTGAGATATTCTATTCTCAACTCAAGCACGACCAGGGTCTGCTAACACATTTCCCCCCCCAATTTTTTTATTTTTTTATTTTTAATGGTTTATTGCATACTTCTCAGTTTACACTGCCTTTTGCCTACAACCCTGAGGCCAGCGGCTTAGTATCCGGACAACAATAAACAGCTTCATTGGCCAACATCCCAAGGGGCAGGCAGCGAGATATCACCAGTGTACAGCAGAACATAATAAGCAGTCCATAATGTAAATAAGTGCATCACCGCAAAAAAAAACCAATTAACCTTTCAGCCCCCCCCCCAATTACCTTCCCAGCAACACAAATAAAAATGGGCCTCGTTAAACACAAGTCGCTCAGTCTCCCTCAAAATACCCATTGCAGCAAACCTGCACACCAACATCTTCCTCCATTCCGTTCAAATAATGTTCTATGTCACACTCATGCTCTGCCTCAAACATGTCGCCCTCAAAGATCCTCCACCTGAATTCGCACCCTCACCACAGACATTCATTCCCTTTGGAGGTCCGCCCCTTCGAATCTCAACCAGGCAGCAAATGGTTCCCAAATGTCAGACGGTCTAGACCTACTTGGCATCAGCTCCCAGAATTCAGACAATTGGTCCTTACAAAACGTGACTGCCCTTATCCACTCAGCCACCGTAGGCGGGTTATGTTTTTTTCCAATGTATGGCCACTTGTCGTTTTGCTAATAGCAGCATCATGGCCACCAGTATGCGGTGTTCTTTGTGAATTTCCTGTATGTATAATAACAGTGCCACAATAGGCGATACCGGCAACGGGGTCTTTATTACTCGCCCTATATGCCTAAAGATAACCGTCCAGTAGTGCGCCACAGGTCCGCAATCCCAAGCCAGATGAGTGAACATGGCACCCCGGCCGCCACATCGCCAACACCTCGCATTCGGGTGTAAGCCCATCCTAAGCAACTGAGATGGTGTGCGGTACAGTCTATGAAGGAAATTAAAATGAATTAGCCTAAGTCTGTAATTTGGTGAAAGGTGTTCCAGCTGTGCACAGCAGAACTGCCACTGCTTGTCAGTGATATTCAACCCGGCTTCCTCTTCCCAATCTGTTTTGGATATGTTGGACGTGATTGGGGATTCACTCTGTGTGATGCTGTAAATGCGCGTGATGAGTTTCCGAGGCGACAGATTCGATAAAACATTCTCCAACGCAGGCAGGGCCAGTGGTTTGCTCAGAAACTCCTGATATCTAGACCTGCATACCGGTCTTATCTGATAATATAGGAGCATGTCAGACATGTGGACGTCTGCGAAGCACACATGTCTGACAATGTTAAAAACTGCCCGCCTGGGAATAAGTCACTCCCCTTCTCTAGTTTATGTGACTTTGCCCGTAACCCAATTGCTTTATCTAGTAGAGGGCTAAGCAAGGGGTTGCCGTCTAGGTGCATAGATGGCGCATAAAGCACCTTGTGCAGCGCTCTCTTCGCTATACCTTTCCACGCCCATCTCACCGCCTCCACTGTCTCAATTTCCTGTTGTGGGTGTTTATAGGGTTGGTATATGGCTGTGTTAAGCGGGAGTGGGGCTATCCTGTCTATTTCTATCGCCACATGTGGTTGGAATGGTGTGGGATGGTGCCAAAAGTGTAGGAACTGCGCCTGTGCGCTGTAAGCATATAGCTCAAAATCCGGGGCACCCAGACCACCCTGTGTAAAGGGCAGCGTAAGTACGTTCCAGGAGATGCGAGGTTGCCTACCCGGCCACACCAACTCCAATATATTGGAGCAAAGCCGTTTAAAGAAATGGAAATTCAATGGCATAGGAATATTTACAAATAGGTACACGAGTTTGGGCAGAATTACCATCTTAGCAATTGCTATGCGCCCCGTCAAAGATAACGGTAGGCTCTTCCATCTCTGTAGCTTACTCTCCAGCCAGTCAATTGCCCTGCCGTAATTGGCCGTCCATGTCTCCTGCAAAGAGCTGCTTGTATGGATGCCCACATATCTCGTCCCTCCCTCTGCCCACTGTATCGGGAATTCCGAGACAAAGGGAACGGTACTGTCAGTCAGCGGCAACATCACAGATTTTCTTCCAGTTTATCTGGACACCCATCAGCCCCCCATAGCGTATGAACTCCCGCATCAGTACATCAAAATTGTCTCTAGGATTCATCAGATATATGGTCACGTCATCTGCTTACATAGATATCAGAATACCCCTGGTCGTGAACCCAACGCTTCTCTGTGTGTGGAATTGTTGGAGTTTGGCCGCAAGTGGTTCCATGGCAATGGCAAATAGTAATGGCGACAATGGGCACCCTTGCCGTGTCCCCCTAGTGATGCCAAAAGGATCCGATATCTGACCACTGATCTCAGCCTGGCTGTCAGGCTTGTGTACAGTACTTGAATTTGCTTAATAAACAACAGCTAAAGCCCATACAGCAAAAAGAAACTTCCATTCCAGGGAATCGAACGCTTTTGTGGTGTCCAAAAGCGCAGCAGAGGCCTGTACATGGGGGACTAACAGCCTAATTCATGAAGCTGAATTCGGCTCGCAAAGGGCCAGATTCTGAGAATCTGGCCCTTTGCGAGTGAGATTTTTGCCTTTGGGATTCATCATCCCAAATGCAAAAATCGGTAATTGCGTTTTTGCAAATTTGCGATGGATTACATTTAAGGAATCTCTATTTGAGATTCCTTAAATGCAATTCATCATCCATTTAAAAATTGCGAAATCGCAATTTCGGGCCGCTATTTACCGCGAGGTCAAACCTCGTGGTAAATAGCGATAACTCAGAAAAATGCTTTTAAAAGCATTTTTCTGAGTTGCATGTTGCACACACACATGTCCTTTGGACATGTGTGTCCGCAACCACTGTTCATATTAGCATTTAAGGGGTGCTACAGGGTGTCATTTGGACACCCCTGGCACCCTTTCAATCGCTATCTTATTTGCGATTAGCTAATTGCTAATCGCAAATAAGGAATACTCCCCATTCATTCCTATGGGCCTTTTGGCCCATAGGAATGAATGGGGAGTATTCCTTATTTGCGATTAGCAATTTGCTAATCGCAAATAAGGAATTAGTAGGAATCGCATTTTTTTTTTGCATATTCCTACATGAATCCCGTTTTGCGAGTCCTTAATAGCGATTCGCTATGAATCGCTATTAGGGGCTCGCAAAACGGGAGTATGATGAATCAGGCTGATAGTAATGAAGCATACCAAAAATCGTCCTCAGGTTGTCTGCAGTGGACCGGCCCAGAATAAAACCAGACTTGTCGGGTAGGGCAATTTGCGGCAACATAGGTTGTAGCCTATTTGCCAATAGCTTGGCGTATATTTTAGCGTCCAAGTTTAGAAGAGACAATGGACGATACGAATCTGGCATGGTCAGGTCTTTGTCTGGTTTCAGTATCATTATTATGGTGGCCTCGCGGTGTGTCGGGTGGGAGTTCGCATGTCTCTATGGCCTCCAGATAAACTTGCAATAGTCTGGGGGCTAAAATATCCACGTACTCTTTATAAAATGCTGCTGTTAGGCCGTCCGCCCCTGGGGCCTTGTCTCCAGGCATGCTACTTATGACTGGTTTAACGTCCTCTAGCATAATTGGTAGCTGCATGTATTGCCGAGCTCCGTCATTAAACCAGGCCAGTCCTATATCAACCAGGTAGTCAGCTATGTCAGTTTGCGACGGGTTAGTTTGAGAGCTATACAATTTTGAGTAGTATAGGGATATTTCACCCAGTATTTCAGGCGGGGTTCTGACCACATCTTCGCAATCTGTGTGTAATTCAGTGATGTATGCCGATCCCCTAGGTGTTCTCAATAAACTAGCTAGCGTTTTACCAGGTCTCTTGCTTTCTCCATATCGTCGTGCCTGGGCGTGTTTATAAAGGTATGCCGTCCCTCTCTCTCTGCCTCGTCTTGGAATTCCGTCAGTTTGGCCCTAATTGTTGCTGTGGTTTCAGGCGATGGGTCCCGCATTTGTAAGCGTTCTAGCTCCCCAATCTCCCTCTCTAGCCTGCTAAGTGTGTTGCGGATATCGCTTAGTACTTCCGATTTCAGCACGATGCAGTCCTCCCTTGTGACTGCCTTGAAGGTTTCCCAAAGCACTCCCGGTGAATCAACAGTGCCCTCATTCAATGTAAAGTACTCTGTAATTTTATTACATAATTCCTCTCGAAAAACCAAGTCAAGCAAGGCTTTGGATGGGAATTTCCAGACAACCGGCTTGGCGTATGCAGGGCGTAGGCTCAGTCGGAGCTGTGCAGGGGCATGGTCAGAGAGTGTGCGGGGATGGTGCGTGGCATCCGTTAGCTAAATTTGTAGATCCCTAGATACCAACCAGTAATCCAGGTGCGACCATGCGTTTCGATGGTGTGTGATACATGTTCCTTCTCTGGTTGTCGGGTGTGCGGCCCTCCAGGAGTCTATTAGGTGAAGGTCAGCAATAATATTGTGTAGCGCTTCGGCCGCCCTCGTGTGGTGTGCCCGGGGGGACCCCTGTCGGTCCATCATCAGTGACAGGACCACATTAAAATCTCCTCCCCACAGGATCGCAGTGTGCCCTAGTGTTTGTATTTTGTGCCATAGGTCCTGAAAAATGTCTGGACTATCCATATTCGGGCCATATACATTAATCAGAGCTAACGGTGTGTGACATAGCTCTCCCTGTAATATTATGCATCTTCCTTCTCTTTCTGCAACTGTGCTGTGTGTGCGCCAGTGCAACCCCCTGCGCATAAGTATCGCTACTCCCCTAGAATAGTTAGAGTATCCAGCTTCCACTACCACCTCCCTGCGTCTATGTTTAAGTATCCCCGCTGATGTACTCGTCAAATGTGTTTCTTGTAGAAAACATATATCTACACCATGTCTCATGAGATAAGAGTGGATTAATCTTGTCTTCCTGCGGTCATTGAGGCCTGGGACATTCCATGTGAGGCACGTTACTGTATTTCCAGTGTGTGATTGTGACATGATTAACCACAAGGTGTCAAGTATACGGTGTGCCCGCTGACGGGATTTCAATATATATGTTCAGCCTGCACATACAATCGCAAACAAACATTGTCTCTTTGCTTCCCAAAATAGGACAGCGAACACAGAAGACCCCCTGTACGTGTGTTAAATTGTAGTTCCCAAGGCAATACATAAAAACTCAAAAAAACAACAGTCCCCCCCCCCACCCACACCAACCCCCCAAACAGGTTGTGCAATCCCCCCAGCCGTCACCCATAATAACAACCAGGTCAAACACAATGTCCAACCTGAGAGAATCATCCCATGGGGTACGTAGGGTCGCCGGCAACTACCCCTGTACTTGTGACAGGGTGGCTGAGCCGCAAATACCACGCACACACATCCAGGGCATACCCATTAACAGCAGATCACAGCAGACAGTGAGAGGACCTACAAGTTCTAAAATGATGTGGACCCCACGTAGAAGAGCAGATACCCCATCTTACCACTGTTTTTTGCCCAGCCCTCAGCTACACAGCACTCACAGTGATCAGCCAATGTCCGTGACGTGCGGTACAGTCCACAAATTATTGATCGTTGTCACTGAGTCTGCCGTCCGCTTGACCCTCCTCCGAAGTCTTCTGCTGCTTGTGGTCTTTTGCCATTTGCTTCGCATAGGCCAGTGCTGCATTAGCGACCGTGAAGAAAGTGGGTTTACCATGTCCCTGGACCGGAGCTTGGCCGGGTATATCAGTGCATATTTAGTCCCTATTTGTTGGAATATTTTCTTCGCAGGGATAAATTCTCTGCGGGCAGCCTGCACCTGTGAAGTGAAGTCAGGATACATGGCGACATCATGTCCGCGGTACTGTATGGCGCCCTTCTCTCTGGCGAGAAGTAGGATCGAGTCGGGGTCTTTATAGTTGAGCACTCGCGCCAGAATCGGCCTCGCCGGCGCGCCAGGCAACGACCCCAAGGATCTGTGCGCTCTGTCTATAAGGAACATTGGAGACTGGTTGGGCCCAAACAAGTCTTTCATCATAGTTTCCACGTACTGCTCCATGTTCTGGATATCCGTCGACTCCGTAATTCCAGTAATCCGTATGTTGTTCCTCCTCGATCTCGCTTCCAAATCCTCATTCTTTTTTTGAATTACAGCCAGCACTTTGTCCATGCCTCTCAATTTCTTCTCCATATATCAAAATTGAGTCATGGCTGCCTCGTATCGAGCTTCCCCATGGTTATGCGGAACTAGCTGTGGCCGTGAGATCCTTGCATATACAGAAGGTGGCCTATGCCAGCTGTCACCCGGCGCGTCCCAGAGTGGATCCCCACAGATAGTGCTTAAACAGTGTATTTATCTGCCCACGAGCCTCACATGTTTGTTCAGCCAGATTCTCTTGCAACTCTATCTCGCCATCAGCCCGTGGAATCTCGCAAGCTGCACCACTCTATCCCGTCCGCCCTAAGAGCCCACGGGACGCACTCCAGCCGCAGCACCCCAGGACCACCCCTGGCTCAATGCTCCGACTAGTGTGAGAGTCGTCAAAGTTCGTGTACCTGCTGTCTCCCGAGGCTCCGGATACCGCAAATGACTCAGACGGTGGTTCCCCAGAGACAGTAATCGTCTCCCACAGTGGGTTTTTCTAGCAACCAGCCGGAGAGCAGTTAGGGTTTTCCCACAGCACGCCTCGCGTTTTGGCTAAGCGGTTTCAAGCTCTGCTCACTAGAGGAACTTTTGCTGGGCTGTCCTCTTCTAGCACATATGGGCCTTCCTCCCTGGTCTCACACCGACCGGCCGCCCCCACAGCAATGCCGCGTGTGCAGCGCGTTCACTCTTGTCGTACAGGCACCGGCGCTATTGTCTGCCATTGTCCCCGGTGGCAGGCCCGTCAATGACTTGCCCGATCCTCTGCTGGCCTTCAGAACCCACAGGTCTGCCTATGGTGCGGGCACTCGCCCGGGCTCACCCGCCACCCACAAAATGGTATCCGTTACCACTGATCGATCCTAGCGTGCTCTCCGACGTTAGGGGGCCCCCTCTCAGGCCTCACGTCCAGCTAGGCACTGCAAAGTTGGGGCCCACGTCGCACGGCCCCTCAATAACACTAGCTTTCAGCAGCAGACTCACCAAGGCGTGCCCCCGGCGCGATCCTCCCAGCGCCTCGTCTCCTGGCCTGTAGATTGCCGCACTCCGGGCACAGGGCAATGTAGCGTTGATTTCCTCTGTCCCCTTGGCCTTCACGCCGACCCTCAGGCACCCCGGAATCAGGGTCGGACCCCTCACCAGGCACTATGGTTATTGCTCGGTGTACAGCGTGTAAAAGGCGTATAATGGCGGATTAATAGGCTCGGCAGGCGGAGCCGCGTTAGCAAGCAGCCATTCCGCTGCACGGCCAAGCCACGTCCCACCCCCCAAAAAAATTAACTGTAACAGAAGGTGGTTCAGAATTAAGGATTTCACTCTTCAATTTCGATGTGAAAGCGACCACAATCCATAAGTACTTGAGATATTCTATTCTCAACTCAAGTACGACCAGGGTCTGCTAACACATCCCCCCCAAAAATTTAACTGTAACAGAAGGTGGTAGAAGAGTTCGCTGGGGCACACTAGCTGTATCAGACGAAAAAATGGCCTCCTTGTATACACAGACTATCCCTTTTTTAGAGATTGCTTTCCGTGTGAATGAAAACTACCAAGGCCATGAATCTTTGTTGCTGATAAATACTAACCACCGGGATATGTTCTTAAAGCTGGCAGAGTTTTTTTATAAACATGAAAATAATAATAAGCTCGACCCCAAACCTAAACACCCATGGTTCAACAAGGCATGCAGGGAAGCTAAAAGTGCACTGGTTCATGGAGTTAAGAATAAGGATGTCCTATGCACCAGAGCAGCCAGGTCTCACTACAAAAATACCATGGCTGAAGCTAAAGCAGCCTGGGAGAATGAAAAATGGGAAGCGATCAAGATAGCTTTGGACACTAGAGATATGAGAGGCTTTTGGAATCTAGTGAAGACTGGCCACTCCGACGGCAACTCGGCTATTGTTCAAAATCTAGGGGAAGAAGCGTGGAGATTGCATTTTAAAGTATTATATTCTAGTTCCCTCGATGATACTGTAGTACATGGGATAGTAGATGTTTATCAAATCCCCTTAAATATGGATCCACCAATCTGCACACTGTTGGAAGTTACTCTGGCGTTGGGCAAGTTACTTCCTAATAAGGCACCCAGACTGGACAGAATTCCTGGTGACCTGTTTAGAACTGAACAGGGAGTGTGGGCGCCCTATCTGCAGATTTTATATAATGCCATCATCCAAGGTATGGAGCCCCCGTTGACCTGGGCTGATGCGGAAATCATTCCAATTTTTAAAAAAGGCTCCCCACTAAACCTGGCAAATTATCGGCCTATTAGCCTCATTGATGTCACTCAAAAGATATTTGCTTATGTTCTCCTGGGGCGATTGAAATCATGAATGGACGAGTCGAATGTCCTCACTCCTTTACAAGCAGGATTTAGGTCTAAAATCTCGTCAATAGACCAAATCTTTAGATTGCAATTAATTTACTGGAAAACAGTAACCCTCAAAGGGGGTAGCCTTTATCTAACCTTTGTGGACCTTAAGTCCGCCTTTGATATGGTCCATCGTGAGCAGCTATGGGGACTCCTTCAATACATGGGGGTGCCGGTTTATCTTTGTCAGCTTTTGAAGCGTTTACATGAAGGAACTTATGCAAGGATAAGATATGGCAAGAAAGGAGAATTGACGGCTCCCTTTCCTGTGGAGAAAGGGGTGAGGCAGGGATGTGTGCTAGCACCAATCCTCTTTTCCCTCTTTCTGAACAATCTAATTGATACCCTCTTAGCAGTGAAGGATATAGACTCAACAAGGTTAGCAAATAAGAAAATACGTCCCTAATGTTCTCTGATGACACGCTGCTCCTGTGTAAATCACCAATGGGTATGCAGCGTGTTTAGGATGAGTTCAGTGCATTCTATAGAAATAGGAATCAGGTGATAAATGTCCAGGAAACCAAATACATGGTCTTCCATGCCAAAAACACCAATTGTCCGCATCCCCAAATGGACGGTAGGCACCTAGAGAGAGTGCCCATTTTCGATTATTTGGGCATCACATTGAATGATAAGATGGACTGGGGACACAAATAACAAAGGCCAACCTGAAATTAACAGTCAATGGGAGGTATTCTGAAAGTCCATAAAAATTGTTCCCAAAAGGTGGTTGGTCCCCGGGTAGAAATCTATAAAACCCAAGCAAGGGGAGCCTCCCTATATGGAGCTGAATTTTGGGGTCACTGCCTATCTCATATTCTAATGGTGACTGAGAACACATTATTAAGGCAGTTGTTGGGTCTTCCAAAAAGTACACCTCTAACCCCACTCAGGATGGATTTGAGTATTGGCCATATTTCAGATTCAATTGCCTCTCGTCCTCTCCTTTTCTGGTGTCTTATTTGGAGCACGCCAGAGTTAGTTAATTATAGGGAGGAACTGAGGGATGTCATGTCCAAATTGGGGGCAACCAACCTACCATGGCTATCCTATGTTAAGAGTGTCTGTCTTTCATTGGGGTGGACTAACATGTGGTCAAATCCGGAAGAGACCTGTCCAAGTATCCCTAAAAAGTCCCTAATTTCAGTTATTAAAGAATTTAAAGTTGCCCTTTTGATCCGGAGCACAAACTCTTGCTCCTTGACATCAAGGTTCTTGGATGCCAAGCAGCAGTATAAACTGGAACTGACCTTGGACAGTATACAACCATTCATGTCAAAAAACAATTCTACAATTGAGGCACAGTAGACTTCCACTCTGTGCATTTACAAACAAATGGAAGGGTGCAGCCAAATTCGATTGTCCTGGCTGCTCCGCCTCAGAAGAAACAAAACTCCATGTAATGCTCTTCTGTCCTGCTTACAATAGGTCTAGCTTGAAGTGGGTCCTTCAACTATGCAGAAATTTGGGGCTTAGAAATTATAACGAGGTGTTCAGGCTACTTAAATACGAAACACTTCCATTATTTGTAGTCGCTACCTCGAAATTTCTCTTTGCAATGTGGTGCATACGCAGAGGAATCCTAAAGGGGAAAGAGTTGGGCAATAGTTTGATGGTGCCCTCTAATTAATTTTTCAACTACCCTTTGCTGCCATATAATTTAATCTAGAGAATTGTGTTGACATTATTTGTTCTTTTTCTTTTCTGCTTACGTAATGTAATTTTAATGTTTTTCTCTTTCAATTATTTTTTTAACAAGTAGTGCAACAAAACATGAAAATTTGTATCGATACTGGTCTTAATAGTTTTATAATTCTAAAGTAAGAGACCTGGGTTCTATTGACAGTCCTGCACGACAATATTTTGGCGGTCAGGTAGATACGTAGTGACATCTAATATCGTGGCAAAGTTGTATTATATTCATGTTTTAATAAGGAATGGATATTTTGAATACTCACTTCTAACAGCCTTGCCTGTGTAATATTTTAACTTATTTTATGGATTGTAACATATATTATGCTTTTATGGCTGTATAGCTGAAATAAAGTATTTTCTGACTGACTGACTAGTGAGGACTGCCGCACCATGAACCCCAAGGCACTGAGGGAATGCTCCTTAAAGCTCTAATTGCCCAATGCCGGTTGACTCCAAGTTGCTCCAGGTCACAAGGAAGGCCTTTGTTCGTGGAGGTGTTCCAGGTGCTCAAAGTCATTGGGTAAGCCCACAAGATGTTCAAGAAATCAAAGTCGGCAAATTCTCCACGCTGGTCCCAATCTTCAGATGAAGCTCAGGAACTACGTCACTCTAGGCCCTGCTCCCACATGGAGCCTACCTCCTTGTCTGCTCCATACCTCCCTGAGTTTGCCGGAGTGACCCCAGCCTAACTCAGTGAGTTCTATGTGGCCATGCACCTCATTTTCTGTGCCTGCTTAACCATCTTGAGCACCTTTGGACCCCATGGGTTTAGTGGTTACCCCCAATGGATTTCTGCCAGTGGGTCCTTCCTCTGCCCCAGTTGGGCCCCCTGGATCTAGTGCTGGATCCGGAATGACTCCAATCACATGACCACAACCTCCCCTGTTCCAGCAACATCTTTACCAGTCACTTACGCCAATCATCATACCCGACTCCGATACAGAGCCGGACCTGCATTGCCCAATGGCGGATCCAGCGCTGGCCGGAACTTGGCATTTCGAGTCAGAGCCAGGGCCTTCCTTTTTCATTAGCCCTGGAGAGGAGTGCGATTTAGAAGGATCTGAGGATCCTTATGGCTACAACCCCCTTGAATAGGCCAATGATAACTGGTATGAGGAACTGGCGGACGCCAGTGGCTGGCCACTGCTCTTGACAGTGGCCTGGTCTCTCCTTCTAGTGTGGTTATGAGGAAGGGGCCTCCTTCGCCATGGTGGTGAGAAGGGTGGCTGTAGCCCTGGACCTTCAACTAACCATGGTGGTAGTGAAGAAGAATATCTTGACAAAAGTGCTTTCGCTGGGAGTCGCCCCCGCAGAACCCCTTATCCCTTTTAATGAACCCCTCACTTCAGGGGCACCCGTGACAGGACAGTTGCACACCCTCATCGCCCCATTCCTGGGGACCCAACTTTCCTCACCCAACACTCCACACCGGAGTGCTTGCTCGTCCACACCCCCACCTCCAAAGTCAACCCTCGTGCATTCCTTGCCACACCATCAGATAAGGTATCCAAGAGCCTAACACCTTAGGCAAGAGGATGTTCTATTCCATCTGCCTTGCACTGCAGTCGGTGAACACTTTGTGTCTTTTGCCCCGATACACCCACACAGTTTAGGATTCGGTTGCGTAAGTGCTGGTGATGGTCTTGGAGGAGGTCCGAGCCATACTGTCACAGGCTACTGCAGATGGCAGAGGCACAGCAAAGTTCACTATTCACTGCGGACTGGAGATGACTGACTCATAAGGGAGAGCGATTGTGTCATCACTGGCACTCAGATACCACGCCTAGCTGGGATCGACTGGCTTTTCAGGGGATGTCCAGGCATCCCTTATCGAATTTGCCCTTCAATGGCACCTGTCACTTCTGAAACAAGGAAGATTCAGCACTGAACCGCTTTAAGGACAGCTGGGTAACTGCCATGTCCTTGGGCCTCTCCATGGCCTCACACCAGCCCCATTCTGCCTTTCACCCCTTCCGTAGCTATGGTAGGGGCTATCACCTCATCCATTGTAGCCCACCACCACTACCACCAGACTGCCTAATCTTTCATGGGACAACCGGCCAGAGGGTGACTCATTTACCCCCCACCCCCTCCTCCCCCTTCACCCGCCCCACTCCCCTTCACCCCCCCTCCCCAGCCGCCAAACTACTTTAGTTTGCCCTCGAACCATCAACAGCACCCAATAGGTAGCAGGATCTGACCTCACCTTCCCCACTGCCAGTCCATACCATCGGACCAGTGGGTACTTCAGATTGTTTAGAGGGGTTACTCCATCACATGTCCATGCCACCATCCTCAGACCACTGGAAATCAGGTGAGGCATAACCATGATGATCTTCTCCTGGCACAAATGTGGCAGCATTCAAGAATCAAAAAATCTGCTTCATTGGCCAGCATGCAAATAAATTGGTTCAATACTAAAATGCCTTTTTCTCACAACCTCCAGAAGATTTTAGAGCCATATTTACAAATTTAGTGGCGCAGAGTAGCGCAGCAAGTCACCTTGCTATGCTGCCCTGCGTCAAAGGGAAAGGGCACGAATGCACCGTATTCATCTAATACAGTGCATTTGTGTTCTTTTCACCTGAGCTGGCGCAGTTTTGGCAGCCTATGTCAACGCAGGCATCCTTGCAAAGGTGCCTATGTTTTAGGCAGGATTGTATTTGTACCAGAAGGGGCCCCTTCCTGCACAAAAATAATCCTGAGATGCTTTTTCCTCTTTCTATGTGTGTGGAAGAATGCAGTAGCCTTAGAAAGAGGAAAAAACAAGGAGACAAACATATTTCTCCTCATTACACCTGGTGTACCTTTTTGGCGCATTCCCAGGTTTTAAAAAAGAAAAGTCTTTTAAATCTGGGAGTGCATCAAAAAACATGGGAGCTCTTGGACATACCCACGAAATGCCTACCCAGGGCAGAGTAATGCAATGCTGCGATTTGCACTGCGTTGCATTACTCCATATTTTTGGAGCCAGACAAAGCCATGCAAAGTGGCTTTGCGTGGCTTCAAAAATATGACTAAAGGTTTGCGTCGCTCTTGCACCACCTTGCGTGGTGCAAGAGCAACGCAAACCATATTATAAATATGGCCCCTAGTGTCTGCATCTTGGTAGGCCACTTACAAACATCTTTGCCGTCTCTCAAAAGAAGTTGAAAAATGCAATAAAGTAACACTTGCTTCTCTTACGGCTGTTTCCAAAGTGTTGCAGATCTTGTGTGAACTCCTTTTGACGTTGAAATCTTTCAAATCTATTTCTTTGTTATCCTGGACCTTAACAGTCACCAGGAGTGCCAGATTGAAGTGGCCTGGCTCCTTATTTCTTGTTTTCTCTGAGGTGAAATCAAGCGTGGTTTCGGCTAGGCCTGAGATGTGGGTGTAAACTCCTTAGAGTTCATACTGAAAGGTACGCCTGCATGGGACCCTGGTGAAGATCAGGAATGTGCTCTGTCACAGGATAATTCACTGCCTATTCATTAAGGTTGTGCTGCTCATTAAGGTTGTGCTGGACATTTTTGGGCACAAATGAATTCTTTCCAAATTTTGGGATTTGCAGAGGGTGTGCAGATCCTTTTCTGACTCAAGTGAAAACACTAAAAAAGTTTGTGAAGTTAGCCTCACTATAAAATAAGACGCAGCAAGATTAACATGTGTTCTTAAAATAAAATGGACAAAGTCAGTTTTCAGCGAACTTGTTGCTGAGCAGTAGAAATGTGAACAGCCTCAAAACTATTAGGAGTTTCTGTCTGAGGTATTAAAGGTACAGTGCTGCTGTGCATAGAGTCTAATGCCTGTTAGTCTATTCCCTTTTTAGTTCGATTTGTAAGAAAGATGCAGAAGGTAAAGTCTGTATGTGAAGCCCTTATTGATCGATTTTAATTTAAAATTAGTTATCTTTTCCTTGCTAAAAGTATAAAAAATAATGTGATAGGTATATATATCTATGGAATAAAGAGGTTTGTTTTCCCAAAGGCTGGAATATTCAGTGTTCTTGAATATTAGTAAGGATTCCATGATGAAGAAATAACTTAAGATGATTGGTATAATAATAATAATAATAATACAGAGTTTTGTAAAGCACGTTCAGATTACCTCAGAAGAGGTGTCCCGGCGCTAAGTGTGTAGTGCAAGCAAACGCATGATGAGGCAGAGGGAAGGACGCTCATTACTCAAAGAGCCACGTTTTCAGTAGCTTCCTGAAAGTGGCTTCAGATGGTGCCAACTGTATAACCAGCGGTAGAGTGTTCCATAGCTTCGCCACGCTGGCTGAGAAGGTCCTGCCCCCCATTCGGGCACGCCTAACTCAAGGGACACAGAGTTGGAGCAAGGAGTTGGAGCGAAGATGCCTCGACTGTACATATCTGGAGAGACGAGCCTTCAGGTAGTAGGGACAGGTTCCATGTAAGGCTCTAAATGCCAAGGTTAGGGCTTTAAATTTGATTCTGCTAGCTACCGGAAGCCAGTGTAGTCTGTACAAATGCGGAGAGACATGCTGCTTGAATGGAATATGCTTTACCAGTCTCGCAGCCGCATTTTGAACGGTTTGTAACCGTTGGATCAGATATTTCGGAAGGCCCAAGTGTAAACCGTTAGCATAATCCAGCCTTGAGGTGACCATAGCATGGATTACCGTTTTACGGCATCCCTCTGGCAAAAGCCGGAAACATTTTCGTAAGTTTCTCAATTTACTTAAACATCCTCCGACCACCTGTTGAATGTGGGGCAGAAAAGATAAGCTATCATCCCACTGTACTCCCAGGTTTTTAGCCTTAGTACTGGGAGTAGGCGCCGTGCCCATCTCTGTAGGCCACCAGAGTTCCGCAGAGGGGTGAGGGCCTTTCCCAAAGAAAAGCACCTCAGTTTTTTCGGCGTTCAACTTCAACTTGTTAGTGTTCATCCAGCTAGCCACGTCACAAATACATCCCTTGAAGTTAGCAAATGCTGCCTCTTATGCCTCCGAGTAAGGGAAAACTAACTGGGTGTCATCGGCATACGAGATTGCCGTGATACCCCAGTTAGAAATTAGAGTAAAAAGTGGGGCTAAGTAAATGTTAAAAAGCAGCGGGCTAAGTGCCGAGCTTATGGTACTCCACAGTCCAGGCGCCTAGCTTTGGACACAAAGGTCCCCAATGCTACCTTCTGGGACCTATTAGTCAAATAATAATGAAGCCAGCCGAGCGCCTGGTCCTGTAGTCCTACCTCCACCAATCGATGCAGAAGCCTTCCGTGGTCAACCGTGTCAAAGGCGGCCAATAGATCCAGGAGCACCAGCATAGCAGATGCCCCTGAATCCAACGACCACCTAACTGACTCGGCCACCTCAATCAGGGCGGTCTCAGTACTGAAACCTGCCCTGAAGCCCGATTGGGTTTCATGCAGGATTTTATTGTCTTCCACAAACCTATTTAGTTGTCGTTGGATCAATTTCTCCAACATTTTGCCAGGAGCCGCAATTGTGAGATTGGTCGCAGATCGCTAAGATCCTCCGGATCTCCATTCACTTTCTTTTTCAGAGGAAGAAGTGTGGCATGTTTCCAACAATCCGGAAACACTCCAGAGGAAATCGATGTGTTCCACACATGCTGGAGAACGGGCGCAATTGACTCCGCCATCAGACTCCAGAGCTTAGGTGGACAGGGGTCATCAGGAGACTCGGATTTACACCTTTATATTTCTTGCAGGGCATCAGGTAACGAGAACGCCTGGAATTGACATAGGAACACCAGAGGGCAGCTAGCCTTGGCCATATCCTCTTTTTCCGTGGATCTTGGCAGGGAGAATGAATTGTAAACTTTCTTAATTTTGTTATCAAAAAATGCCGAGATGCTATCACAGAGTGCTACCGAAGGGACAACCTCTGTCTCAATACATCTAGGTTTAAAAAAGGACTGTACTATTTTAAAAACTTCTTTACTTGAATGATCTGCTTGCTGAATGGAGGTGGCAATAAAATGTTTTTTAGCCTTTCTTATTGATTTGTGAAGTTTACAAATGGCTGCCCGATAGCGGGCACTTGCCAATTCACAATAATTTGCCCTCCACAGCCGTTCCAATCTTTTACAAGCTGATTTTTCTGCCTTTAGTTCCTCTGAGAACCAGGGGGCCGAGGGAGATTCCCTCCATGACATTACTCGTTTAACTGGAGCAACATCCTCCACCATGTCACTAATCCATTTATTCACAGCATTGGCATCAGTATTTGTGTTGGCGGTTAGGGGCGAGGGTTCCGGGCTAAGGCTGGACCGATAATTTCTGGTCTCAAATTTTTCCACTGTCTCTGCAAAACAGAGCGTTTTCCGCCCTCCAATCTCTCTCCCAGTGCTGAAATGGCGAAAGGAACTAGAGCATGGTCTGTCCACAGCAATGGCCGTGGTGCCTCCATTGACATATCCCTGATGTTGGAGAATATTAGGTCAAGCGTGTGACCTGCTCTATGCATGGGTCCCGTAGTCATGAGTACCAGGTTGGCCACACTTAGAGTGGAAATTAGCTGCTCCGCCCGGGGGCAATCAGCTCTATCAACATGCACATTAAAGTCCCTCACCACTAAAAAGTGCGGGTGGAGGAGGGAGTATTGGACAATAATGTCCATAAGGGCAGTTGAGTTCTCCTCTGAACAGTCCGGGCGTCGGTAAATGACAAAGCCCGTCAAGGATTGTTGAGGGGAGATTTGGAGACAGAAGTGCAAGTCTTCCACCCCTGCAATCATAGTCAGTGCTGAAGATGTAAGTTTGTACCGGTCCTTAAGAATGAGGGCCACACCTCCACCCCTTCTGTTTCCATCTCGATTAGAAAAACACATTTTAAAGCCTGGAGGCACAGCTAAGGAAATGGCAGTCATGTTATGATCATTCAGCCATGTTTCTGTCAGAAACAGGGCATCCCACTTGTGGTAAATTAAATTACCTAATCATTTTTCCGCATAATTAACATTACAAGACAGCTCATTCAAATGAGAGGCAGAGTCCGTGGTATCTGAGTCATACGGGCTTTAATGGACAAATGAATGAAATGAACCTCGAGGTTGGATATCATGTTCCGTCACCACTAGGGTTCGGGAAGGGACAGTCAACGTTTTATTAACATTACACATTATATATAGTAAAGTAACATAATTGAATCCAATACAGTAGGCGTAACAGGTGAAAAGAGCGAGATAAGAACACATGTGCGTAAGAGGAGGCGTGAAAAAGAGGCGTACACATGGGCGTGCACTGTACATGTCAGAGAAACGTCACAAGAATCGTCACATTTGGGTGGATGCATAGAGAGAAGTTGCAGAATCAGCAGAAACCCTTAACCTGGATGCGCGCGCAACTAGCATGACGTGAAACTGGGGGGCTGTGACTTTAGCACTAGTGGAGTAGACTGGTGTCTGGAGTGTCAGGGCAACCTGTACCTATAGCATATCTGGTATCTTATGTTTGGAGGATGTAGTGTCTGAAGTAAAAGGTCTCTCGGGCAGGGAAGCTGAAAGCTAGTGCATACGTGTCTGGGTGCAACGTGCGGAGCCATGGGCCTACCATGGTAACGGAGTCAGTAAATCACTTGCAAGGAGGATAGAAAAGGGCCGGGCCCTTTGCTCTGCAGCCGGGAGGATGTTTACCTATTTCACTAGACTGGAATGTGTTTTCGAGGAGGCTGAGCAGATAACTGTAGGTAAAACATGAATTTGGCAGACAGTTCAGGCCGAGCCGGGCACCGCTGCGCTGGCAGGAAGTAAGGCAGGGGTCAGGGATGCACACAACTTTCGGAGACAAAAGAGATGAGGCAGAGAGGCCACATTTAAGGGCCTAGGTAGACTGGGCCAGGAAAACATGGAGAAAACGTGTGCGAATTTCAGAAATGCACCATGTAAAGACGTTGGCACGGCATGTTTAGAAACTGAATTATCGATCCATTCCAGGTGGATCTGGTAGAGGACATGTTAACGTTGGACGCAAATGTATTTGCGTCTTCATATTCGGTCATGGAGGGAAATTACATGTACTTTAAGCACATACATGGAGACGTTGGGGTACACGTTAGGGGACATACTCGACCATAAAAATTTCAATTACCTCATTCCCTCCTTGTCCCCTACGTTCCCCTCAGGATATATCTATCTTCATGAGACCATCTATCTGTTCATATAACATCATCTGCTCATCTTTTCGCAGACGGGAACTGGAACGTGAGCTCGGATTGGGAATACATGATGTGGCGCACAAGCCGCAAATCGCTGGCCCACATTGCAAACATAGACAACAACTGAATACTATGAGCAGTGCGATTCCTAGGAATGACAGTAGCTTCCATCCCCAGGCAGATACTACACTCCAGAACCAACCGGACCAAGTCCAGGAGCCTGGATTCTGGTGAATCAGGTGAGCTATTTCATGGAGCCGAGTTATGGCTTTATACACGGATGGCGCGTTATTTGGAATAAATACGCAACAACTGGACCCGATGACTCTACAAGCCCCGCCCCTATCGGCCAGGATGACGTCAAGGACAAGGCGGTTCTGAAGAACAACAAGTCTCATAGCAGACTGCTCTTCTGTTAAGTTACCTAGGGCAGAAGTAGTTTCGTTCACTACTGCTTCAAGGATTCTGGTCAATTTGCGTATAAGCTTACTATTGGAGACAGTGCCTAAATAAGGAAAAAATCCTTTATTGAAATCTGTGTATTGTTCCCATGTAGTTTCAGTCTGATCGACTATTGGGAGATCTCTCTTCTGTCTAACGTGAGTGAGGCGAGAATTTCTATGATAATCAGATGGGGCTAGAAAAACAGGTGGCAGTAAGAATGCAATAAAACAAGTACCATCCCAGTCTGGAGGTAAACGTATATAGGCAGTCTGACCACAAATGAAATAGGAATGTCGGGAAGCTTTGAAAGTAGACTTGCCTTTATCACTGACTTCAACAACAGTATCACAATCACTGTGTCCTAGATGTACTGAACCAATTTTTCTGACACATAATTCACCTTTTACTGGTAAAACTGTAATAGACGGTAATTCCGAATTAGTCTCAGACTGCACGTTCAGGATCATGAGGTTAAGTGTAAAATTACCTAATCCATACACTTCATTTTCTAGATCAGTCCCTGTCCTTTGGGGAAGACCCTCCTTGTCTGGGAAACATTCTTTATGCATAACGGTGTTCAGGTCTCCCCATATCCAATTGCCTCGGGAAACCTGGGACTTACTATCTAGGGAAGACATTAAAGTAAACCATGCACCACACGAACCATTATGCGTGAACGGGTAAGGAAAGAGGGGCAGAGCTCCCTTGTAGTTCTGATAGGGAGGGAGTCGGCCACATATCCAGCAATTAGTGGCATTGCTGGTCTGGTGAGAATTATGTAACATACGGATGAATGTATTGTTGCGCATCGCTAAACGATAGGAAAGCTCATGTGGGGGCAATTCACTAAACGTGTGCTCTGCAGTGTCATTAGGAGAAAAAGAATGTGCAATAGGAAAGAACATATGTAACATCCAACTCGTGCAGAAAATCGTAAGACTCAGAAAAAACATGATGAGTAATGTTATAACACAACGACTCCGGAGATTTTTACAATATTTCTGTTTCTTGATCTCCTGTCTATCTCTCTCTCTAGTGGGGTCTATCTTGTACATGTCAGGAACCTGTCTAACTGCTTCACCCAGGAGGGGACTTAAACAATTAAACTGTCTGACTTACTAGACCTCAATTTCAATCTGTACTCCTGCTGAGTAGTTTTCTCTAGCAGGGGGAGTTTAGACTCAGTCTCTGGAAGTGGGGGGAGTGGGCAGTCCTTTAAGGGAGAGTCTGGCAACAGTCCGTGAATTTTTTTAATATGGCTCGAGTGCAGCCATCCCTTCCTCCCCTCCACTTTAACGGCAGTCCTTCTAGATAACAAAACCAACTTCGGCTGCTTCCATCTGGGTTCCAGCGGACTCTTCCGGTCGAAGTTCCTTACAAGAATCAGGTCTCCTGGACGGACTTCATGTGGCTTTACTTGGGTGTTGTCCGGAAAGGCAGCAGCGACCTGTGAACGACAAGATTGTAGTGCAGACATCAATGCGGCCAAATAATCCGTCAGCATAGTACTATCGACATCTGTGATCTTACGGGGCATAGGCGTCCCCCACATATTCGGAGGCCTTCCAAAGACCACCTCATACGGGGATAGCCCTGTCCTAGAATGAGCTACCATTCGCATGTAAAAGAGTGCAACTGGCAAGGCAACTATCCAATCTACACCTTTCTCAGCACATATTTTGGCAAGGCGGGTTTTCAGAGTCTGATTATGTCTCTCTACGAGACCTGCTGCTTCAGGATGTCGGACATAATGGAACTTCCACTGGTAACCTAACAGGAGTGACACCTGTTTCATGAGCTCGGACGAGAATGGCTGTCCATTATCAGAGTATACGACACGGGGCAAACCGTACCGCGGGAAAAACTAGCGTACCAGCTGTTTGGCAGTGGTTGCAGCGGTGTAATCGGGGACTGGATATGCTTCTGTCCATCGGGAAAGAGCACATACGACTACGAGGACATACTTAAATCCTCGGCATCTGTCCATGTGGATATAGTCCATCTGGAGGACTTCAAAAGGATGGTCAGGAGGATGAAATCCACCCTGCTCCACGGGGACACCTTTTCCCGGATTGAACTGACAACAGATCATGCAAGTACGCACTTTCTGTTTTGCGGCTGCTCGTAAATGTTTGTTGTACCAGAGATTCTGTAAACTGTCTAACATGGCTTTCTCTCCTAAGCGTGCTGGACTATGTGCTGTATTAATTATGACTTGAACCATAGAGTCGGGGAGGAACCATGTGGCTCGTCCCTTCGTCATCCATCCCTGATCTGTTCGGATCCCTCCTTGTTCAGTCCATTTCTTAATTTCGTCTGGTGTGGCATGTGTCTGTATGTCGAGTACATCTAGAATGGGATCCTTAACTGTCAGGCAATGTGTCATTGTAGTCGAATCAATCTTTGTCATGTTAGTCGGAGTGTCTGTCTGAGCTGTGAATTTGGCTGTACGATCTGCCAGGTCGTTACCCTGACAAACAAATAGTGTCGGTGACTTTGGTATGTGCTTTGCACTTCATGATGGCTATTGCTGTAGGCAAGTGTATTGCTTCTAACAGAGCTTGGATAAGGGGACCATGCTGGATCTTGGTACCGTGAGAAGTCAAGAAACCTCTCTCTTCCCAAAGAACTCCGAAGTCGTGAACGACTCCGAATGCATACTGTGAATCTGTGTATATGTTAACTTTCTTGTTCTTGGCTATTATACAGGCTTGGGTCAGAGCAATGAGCTCTGCAGCTTGAGCAGATAGTGTGTCAATACGGTGTGTTTCTATGACTTTAGTTTCCGTGGTCACTGCATAGGCGGCCACTAACTCTCCTGTACTTGTTCTCATACATGAACCATCCACGTAAAGTGTCAGGTCTGGGTCAGTCAATGCAATGTCTGTCAAGTCTTGTCGGGGCTTCGTCACTGTATTAATGACTTCAACACAGTCATGTGGTGCTGGATCTGGGGTACCCGAGGGTAACAATGTGGCAGGATTGAGTATGTTGCAGCGTCTGATTTCTATGTGTGGCTGGAACAGTGTCAATTCATAACCTGTCAGTCGTGCTATGGTCAAGTGTTGAGTCTGAGTGCGGTTCAGAAGGACCTCCACAGAATGTGGAACTTGTACTGTCAGAGGATGTCCTAACACTATTGAATCGCTTTGTCTGATAGCTAGAGCTGTTGCTGCAACTGATTTCAAGCACGCAGGCAGAGCCTGGGCTACAGAATCCAATGTACTAGAAAAATAAGCACAAGGCTTATGATGTCCTGCATGATCTTGTGTGAGAACGGACAACGCTGTGCCATCGCGTTCAGTGACAAAAAGTGTAAAAGGTTTGCTGTAACATGGTGTCGCTAAAACTGGTGCTTGACATAATGCTTTCTTCAAATCATTAAAAGCTTGTGTATGATCCTGAGTCCAAGGGAGGACCGTCGAAGTCGCTGCCTCCTGTGTTGTCAACTGTATGAGTGGTTTGGCTAGAAATGCATACTGGGGAATCCATTGTCTGCAGTACGAAGTGAGGCCAATAAAGGCCCGTACTTCCTTTTGTGTCTTGGGTTGTGGCAGATGTGCAATTAACTGGATACGATCTGGTGTCAACTGTCTACCCCTCTTGGACAGCAAGTGCCCAAGGTATACCACTTGCTGGGCACAGAATTGGAGCTTCGAAGGTGATACCTTGTGCCCCTTGTCGGCTAGGAAAAACAAGAGTGTCAGTGACGCGCGCTCGCAGTCACGTTCGGTCCGTGCCCTGATCAGTAAATCATCGACATACTGTAGTAGGGCAGTGTCAGTAGGCATGTGAATACTGTCTAGTTGTCGTTTCAGAGCTTGGCTGTAAATACTAGGACTTTCTGTGAACCCTTGAGGTGCACGTGCAAATTTAAAACTTCGGCCATTTAAACAGAATCCGAACAAATATTGGCTGTCCGGATGAATGGGGACGCTAAAGAAGGCGTTCTTGAGGTCAATTACAGTAAAGAACGCTGCTTCGGAATCAATGGCAGTCAATAGGGATGAAATGTCTGGGACCACTGGGTACTGTGGTACAATGCATTTATTGAGCTCTCGAAGATCGATCACCAGCCGATAAACTGGAGGGGCATTTGGGTCAGTTTGTTTAAGAATCGGAATGATTGGAGAATTACATACATTGGAGTTGGTTTCTACAACTACTCCTTGGGCAATGAGTTCATCAATAATTTTCAGTAAGGCTGCTACAGCCTCGGGGGGCAATCTGTATTGTCGTATTCGGGGCAGTACAACACCTTGCTTGAGTGTAACACGATAGGGAGTAATATGCATACAACCTACATCAGTTGGACCTTGCACCCATAAATGCTGTGGAACGTCTTTCAATCTGACATCAAAATCTCTCAACACATAATGGCCCTTGAAATCACAAAGGAATAATCTCACTCCTTCCGGGGAACAACATATAACAGCTCCTAGAGCTTTCAGTGTTTTAATACCCAGTAAGTTTTCAGGACATGATTTTGTAAGCAATAAATCTGTAGTACGGGACAATGGACCAACTGCAAGGGGAACTGGCTGTGATACTTCGTTAACAATAGGCTTTCCTGAAAAACCAAGGGAAACATTCTGTGAGCCTGAGAGGGGTGCCCCTGGGACCTCGTCATGACTGATGGTAGTTCTGCTTGCCCCCGTGTCAATCAAAAATGTTCTGTCTTTCCCTAACACCTGACTATGTACATAGGGACCATCTTGATCTACAGGAACCTCGATAAGGGGCAAGCCAACCTCCCTCTCTAGGCTGTTTCATGTGTACTGCTGATAATCTGGATACTCGGATTGTGCATACTGATACATTTGCTGTGTGACGTGTTGTGTTGCGGCAATGGGTTGAGGTACAGCTACTGTCTGTTGCTGTGCATGTTGTGTAGGAGGTTGCGGATTCTGTTGAATATTCTGTTGAACATGTTCTGGTCTAGGCTGACGTGGTCTTTCTTTCGTTTTGCCTGTAGCTATATTGTGTCTGAGAACGGCACAATCACTTATAAAGTGACCTGGTTGCTTGCAATAATTGCAATTTCCTTTAACAGGACCTGTTGGATGATTAGTCTGTGTATTCTGAGTGTTACCCCTCTTCTGACCACCCGCTGGGACAGACTGGGCAACTAATACTTTCATTTTCGTGTCTTTCATGCGTCTCTGTTCATGATCGTGTTCCTCTCTGATTCTATTCTGGTGATACTGTGACATTTGTAACATTTGTGAAGGCGTGTTAGCTTGCCATGTACTTTCGACTTTCAACACTCTGTTCTTAACCTGTGGTAAGGAATTCTCGACTAATTTGGTCACGAAAAGATGTGGGAATGATTCGCTACTGGTTTTCAGGCCACTATTAATAATAAAACATTTCTCGAATCTTGAATAAAAATCACTAGTGTCTTCGTCTTGTTTCTGTTTGCAGGCTGAGATTGCATCCCAATCTTCCTTTTTAACTGTCAAAAATCTAGGCAAAACCTGTACTAACAATCCTGGCAATGCTTTAGTTTTGTCCCCAAGACCCAAACCTGGGGTACGTCCTTTCTCTTCGTCTTCTAATTCGGCCCAAATAATCTTTTTATCTCCCACCTCCCATTCCTTTTCTTTCAGTTTTTCGTAAATCCCTGCTGGCAACAATACTTTTAACATTTTAAGAATGTCTGAATATGTGTAATCGCCCATAAGTAACATGTCTTTTAATTCACGGTGGAAACCTGCAGGATCTTTATCATGACAAGGTACAATTTTCTTCATTTCCAATAATTCCATTTTAGTCAAAGGAGTGTATACGAATACACGTTCAAGTGTATCATCTGGTTTCCGGATTGGATGTACTTCTCGTAAAGGGTTCTGTCTGTCTAGGTGATATGGTTGTCTTACTGGGGGTGGAACGGAAACAAGACGTGGAGTCAGGAAAGTTCTGTATTTGTGACGTTGTTCTAGAATGATGTCAATTAAATCGGTACCTAGACCTCTCCATCTTCTCAGGAGTAAGTCTTGCAATAGATTATACAATGGACCTGGATCAGATTGTTGGTTTTCATACTGTACAATAAGATGTTGGGTCATGTATATACCAGCTAATCGCTGTTCTTCAGGAGTAAGACTTAAAAACGTTTGCACTACTAAATCATCTTTATATATACTATCATCCCCGGCCCAGTGGACTGCTGACCGGGTTAGTTCCTGATCACGTAAGGTAGTGAGTTCATGATAACCTATTCTTTCTTTCAGGATTTTATCAGTAACTTGGAAAATATGTTCAAGGGAACATTGCTCTGGTATCGGGGAAAGGTAAAGCTTCTTGTTTTCTGGACGAATGGGTCTGTCGAAGGGTCTATCAAGAGAATACTGTTTAGGGAGTTTTACTCTACCTACGTACGCTATTCTATCTTCTGTCTCTGCTGGAGTCTCTGTTTCTACCTACTCCTCCTCCGAGGAGTCATTCTTGTCTGACTCGGCTTCTTTTTCGGCTTTTTGTCTGGTATGTATCGCTACTATTTCTTTACGGACCTTTCTGGCCATAGCGTCTATACACTTCTGTCTGTCATGTTTACCTTCCGCAATATTTTGACTCCATTTTGTCAGTACTTTCATCTCTTCTTTAACAACACCTGTCTGATCTTGTTCCCTTATCAAACAATTAATCAAGAATCGTAATAGTAAACCTTGTGTATCAACTTTCTGATATGCCATGGCTTCACGAACACATTCTGGCCTCTCCCCTGTTCTAATAAAATGATATATGTTGTCCAGATATTCTGGCATTTCTGGTAATAACATCAGATAATCTGTAACACGGCGTAGACGTAACGAGGCTAACATCATGTCTCCTGCCTTGCCGGGTACTGGATCTTATCTACAATCCGTAAGATACTGTTTAAGCTTTTCATGTGGCATCGCTGCCGGAGTACGCTGTGTAGCGAATTCTCTCATTGTCACTCGATGTAACTGTGGCGGGGTGTGAAAGTGACCTCCTGAAGCAGGACCATGAGCATGACTTGACGTCATTGCGTGTGGGAAAGGTACATTTAACGAGGACGACTGACTCTGAGTCGCATCTGTAGCGAAAGGATTGTGAGGACCAATAGTAGGGGGACCAGTAGCAGCAGCAGCAGAAGGGGAAGTGACAGCAGGTGCGGGAAGTAAATCTTGACGTGGCGGGGTCGTGACTTGATCAGCCGGAATATGCAGTGGCAGATTATTATTAGCAGGATGTACGGGTACATTGGTATATGCGGGAGCTACATCATCTAAATAGGAAGAAAGGAAAATTTCTGCTGCTGTCTTATTGTGACGTACTTTAGTCGGAACCAATGGAGGTGGCAGGTTACGGGGTACTTCCGGGGTCGCCTTGGGCAGGCCCTCGGCAAGAACTGGATACATGCCTGTAATGAGTGCATTTCTTTGGCGGTCTAATTGTTCTGATCTGACCTGTTCTCCTTCTTCTAGTAACTCCTTTTCTTTAGCTTTTTCGGATTCTTCTCTACTTTTCTCTGCTTTCCTGATTGCTTTTTCTGTTCTTCTATGCGATTCTTTACGCCACAATTCTATAGCATCTTTCTGTGATTGTCTAGCTTTCTTTTTCCATAACGCTTCCTCTACTCTCATGATGCACTCGGCATCCCATGTCCCTGAGACAGGCCATCTAAACTTCTCTTCCAGATTCTTTGTGTAGTCCACCCATAAATCTAAATACAACACAGCATCTAAGCCATGTTTATGGTACATAAAGTATCCTGGTGTGTCCCTAGGCGGGACAGGAACTGCTTCTTCAAGTATCCCTTTCCTAGTACCTATCTGACGTAACTTTGAAAACAGCGGCATAACTAGAGTGATTCGGACGTGTATACAATAAACACAGTAATAAACAGTAAACAATCATTCACCCCCCAACATTGAAACACATTAAAACATGTCGGACTGAAAGTACCTGGAACACAGAAAACACAGTAAAACTCTCGGGTTTAAAACTGAATAACCATGAACTGATGAACTGAACCATAAACTGGATAACTAGATGCACTGCTAAAACAGTACAGACCGGTCCCATAAAGAGACACGTCGGACCGTATCCACCTAAGTGAACACGTCAGGACCAGAATTGTGTACCCAACTCTGTCTTTACCAGGCACAAACCAATGAACCTGTCTAGATGCGTTCCCAGCAACGGTACTCACCGGGAAGCAAAGAAACTGAAGGCCTCGGAAACTGGACTGGACTCTGGACTGGACTGGACTGCTACGACATCTGACGACGCATCACGCTTCCACGCACGCGCAGATTGGTGGGCCTTCGGACACCTCGGACCTTGCTCTCTCGTCTAGGGCTCTGGTCGGGATCCTCCGCATTCCTCACCGCCTCGTCTGGACGCCGGACCGCAGTCTCCGTCTCCCTCGTGGACCCGAGGGAAGATAGCGGGAAACCCCGCAACGTGCACGCTTTCCGTCGGGGTTGTAGAAGGGGTCGAAAGCCGCGTGACTTCACCGGCGAGTGGGGAAGGGGGGGGTCCCTATTCGGGCGCCAAATTATGTGGTAAATTAAATTACCTAATCATTTTTCTGCATAATTAACATTACAAGACAGCTCATTCAAATGAGAGGCAGAGTCCGTGGTATCTGAGTCATACGGGCTTTAATGGACAAATTAATGAAATGAACCTCGAGGTTGGATATCATGTTCCATCACCACTAGGGTTCGGGAAGGGACAGTCAACGTTTTATTAACATTACACATTATATATAGTAAAGTAACATAATTGAATCCAATACAGTAGGCGTAACAGATGAAAAGAGCGAGATAAGAACACATGTGCGTAAGAGGAGGCGTGAAAAAGAGGCGTACACATGGGCGTGCACTGTACATGTCAGAGAAACGTCACAAGAATCGTCACATGTGGGTGGATGCATAGAGAGAAGTTGCAGAATCAGCAGAAACCCTTAACCTGGATGCGCGCGCAACTAGCATGACGTGAAACTGGGGGGCTGTGACTTTAGCACTAGTGGAGTAGACTGGTGTCTGGAGTGTCAGGGCAACCTGTACCTATAGCATATCTGGTATCTTATGTTTGGAGGATGTAGTGTCTGAAGTAAAAGGTCTCTCGGGCAGGGGCCATCCCATACTGAAAGCTGAAAGCTAGTGCATACGTGTCTGGGTGCAACGTGCGGGGCCATGGGCCTACCATGGTAACGGAGTCAGTAAATCACTTGCAAGGAGGATAGAAAAGGGCCGGGCCCTTTGCTCTGCAGCCGGGAGGATGTTTACCTATTCCACTAGACTGGAATGTGTTTTCGAGGAGGCTGAGCAGATAACTGTAGGTAAAACATGAATTTGGCAGACAGTTCAGGCCGAGCCGGGCACCGCTGCGCTGGCAGGAAGTAAGGCAGGGGTCAGGGATGCACACAGCTTTCGGAGACAGAAGAGATGAGGCAAAGAGGCCACATTTAAGGGCCTAGGTAGACTGGGCCAGGAAAACATGGAGAAAACGTGTGCGAATTTCAGAAATGCACCATGTAAAGACGTTGGCACGGCATGTTTAGAAACTGAATTATCGATCCATTCCAGGTGGATCTGGTAGAGGACATGTTAACGTTGGACGCAAATGTATTTGCGTCTTCATATTCGGTCATGGAGGGAAATTACATGTACTTTAAGCACATACATGGAGACGTTGGGGTACACGTTAGGGGACATACTCGACCATAAAAATTTCAATTACCTCACACTCTGCACTTTCCAGCAGTAGCCAAATATCCTCCGCATGTTTTGGCAGCGATCTGCAGTTCAACAGGCCTGCTTTAAAACTACACGCCAAAAGGGCCAACTGGGACTTTAGGTTTGTGTTTACCCTAGGGTCACCCCACAATGCAAGCATACATGAGATAGGGAATCTTTAGATAAATAAGCCCTAGCGGCTTTACATGGCAGTGTCGGCCTCAAAGACAGCAGGTCCTCACCTGTCCAAGTAATCCTTCCAATGTCACTCTCCGACCGGGCAGCATAACTGGCCGAGGCTGTATTCCGGTCGTGGACAGGCGTAGACGGGCTTGCCTTTGGCGCGCCGCTGGCACGCCCGCTGCGCATTCGCGTTCTCATCTACCTTTATGGGCGAAAACCCAGATATGAGACGCCCAGAGGGGGAGGAGTCGCGTCCCTCCGTTCAAGCGGCACAACAGCCGTGACGGAACGGGGACCGACCAGGTAAGTGCAGGGGGAGACAGAGTGCAAATACAGTGTGTAAGAAATCTGTCACTCGACTTCAAACAAGGAGTTAAGAAAATTATTCTGAAGCTCCAAATGAGTCCCAGCAAATTATCAAGCAATTGTTAAAAAGAAAGTCTCGCAGTTTTCAGGTCAACCAACTGCTGTCAGCTTGCACAAATCACCTCTCACTTTCAGCGCCTAGCTCGCGCTGCTCACACCAGCGTGGCCGATGGTCTTGGCGTTTTTAAAGGAAATGAGGGGGAGGAGTCGCGTCACTCCGTTCAAGCGGCACAACAGCCGTGACGAAACGGGGACCGACCAGGTAAGTGTAGGGGGAGACAGAGTGCAAATACAGTGTGTAAGAAATCTGTCACTCGACTTCAAACACAGAGTTAAAAAAATTATTCTGAAGCTCCAAATGAGTCCCAGCAAATTATCATGCAATTGTTAAAAAGAAAGTCTCGCAGTTTTCAGGTCAACCAACTGCTGTCAGCTTGCACAAATCACCTCTCACTTTCAGCGCCTAGCTCGCGCTGCTCACACCAGCGTGGCCAATGGTCTTGGCGTTTTTAAAGGAAATGAGGGAGAGGAGTCGCGTCCCTCCGTTCAAGCGGCACAACAGCCGTGACGGAACGGGGACCGACCAGGTAAGTGCAGGGGGAGACAGAGTGCAAATACAGTGTGTAAGAAATCTGTCACACTACTTCAAACACGGAGTTTAAAAAATTATTCTGAAGCTCCAAATGAGTCCCAGCAAATTATCATGCAATTGTTAAAAAGAAAGTCTTGCAGTTTTCAGGTCAACCAACTGCTGTCAGCTTGCACAAATCACTTCTCACTTTCAGCGCCTAGCTGAAAGTGAGAGGTGAGAGAGATAGCTATACAAAAAGTATTTTCAAATTTTCATTAAGAGTCCAAGATAGAATGAGACACACCCCTGCGCTGTTCACGAAGGGCATCATGGAAACATCATCATTACAGTCTCATGGTGAGAGGCGAGCCTGGGGGGCGGCTTGAGGACCGGGTCAGGGGTGCTCAGAAGACACCAGTGGACCCGGGATTAAAAGGAGAGCTAGACCTAGAGCCATCATAAGAGTCAGTTGTGCGCAGCTGTTCCTTGGCCCAGCTGTGCTTTTCCATATTGACTTGCAGAGCCCTGAGCAGCGACAGTGGGGAAGACCCACACTTGCAACAGTGGCAGCCAGCACGGATCGGAGGTAGGGGGGGAGAACGCAGGGTAAGCAGCAGCAAAAAATAAAATTAAAAACGTTTGCATCGACTCGAAATGCGAGCAGATCATCCCAGGCATGATTTAGGTCTATTGGAGCCTGCGGATAATGACAGAGAGAGGCCCACTCTGAGCAAACATGATGTCACAAACACTGAGGGACAGCACAGTGTCTCAGACATATCCATCCATGTATTGATTCTCAATGAGGAGATGAGAGCGGCCACAGCAGACAATCAGGGGGCCACATTATTCCAATACCTCTGTAGGATGTGGGCACGCCGCCCTTGAGCTGTCACTCCTTGATGAGCTATTCCACCCAAGAGGAGAAAAGGGTTTCCCTGCTGAGAAGCATACAGAGATGGAAACTGAAGGCAGCTCAGATACTGAGAACATGCTAAAATCAGTTGAGACGACCCTTGTAGGCCATAATGAGAAATTTGAAGCTATGCATCAAGCCATCCATGAAGAAATCCACCCCAAATCAATGCTGTTGCCACAGACTTGAACTTGCTCCTCCCTGACCACAGACAATTGGCAGGTGGCAGTGGAGGTCCTACTCAATAGAGCAGAAGATGCAGATGGCCGCTTATCAGAAACAATATTAGTTTGATAGGGATCCCAGGAAAGTTAAAACTTCCCTCTGCAGAACTATTCTTAGAGCAGAAGTTTATAAGGTTGAGGAAAACCTCTTGTATATACTTTAATATATACTTCAGTATATACATCTTTATGGGCTTACTGCTTTTCATTGGTTTGTTTGTGTCCTTTAAAAAATCCTTTCTTGCTAGTGGTCAGTCTTTCCTATTTGTCCCTCTTTTTCAATCCAAGAAGCATTCCTCAGTACTTGTACCCTTCCACTTGCTTCATTGTAGCATCTGTTTAGGGTCTACTTTTCCCTTTCCCTAAGAGCATTTGACCAGATCGATGTTTCCCTGCTTGTGTTTCTGTTTGACTGTGCTCCAACTCCTGTTTATGTAACCAGGACTGTAATTCTTGTTACCTCCTCACATTTGCTGTGCCTTCAAAGACTAAAATCAAGTGCCTGACGCAAAGTAATTTTCCTTCTTTGACTTTAAAGTGAGAATATTTCCCTGTACCCCAAACCCCTCCCACTTTGCTGCTTGCATTAGTTTCCTGCTGGTGTTTGTCTGACTCCCCAGAATGGCTGGTGCATGCACCTTTACAAATCCTTGTGCTCCGCTGCATCTTTAAGTCTGCCCCCTTTAATTTCCTCGTCGCCCGTAGTTGGAACAGACCAGCTGTTGTGCTCCAATCAGGGCTGTTGTACTCGGTGAACACTTTACATGAGCACTAGTTCATATTCATTTTTTTGGGCAGGGGACATTAAAGTAGAATTTACTTGCGGATGACACGCAGTTATTGTTCACCTGGAGAAGGGGTGAGGACTCGGTCTTCATGGCTCAGCGTTGTCTGCTGTGTTGGTGGACGGGGGTTCAGGGTAGCAGCGCCGGGATACTCTGAGTAACTGCGGGCTTTAGAAATGCAGGATAACATAACATAACATAACATAACTTACCTTCAGTAATGCATTATCTGTTTGAGTCAATATCTAGCTGCATATTCTTTAACTTTGAATTTACCAGGTATCAGGCTGGATCCGGAAACTTTTGCGTGAGCAGTACCCCTGCGCACCGTCGGATGACTCTGTTCAGCTCTGCTTGATGTCGTCGGTGTCGTTAGCATCAGGTATGACAGCACTGTCACCTATCTAGGCGCCACCCAGGCGCGCGGATATCAGTTCGTTTTCACTTTTTCCATGCCAGAAACGCAAAGCCATGAACAGAACTGACTTTTGTGTGTGCCAGAACTAGGGCCCTGAAATGGGAGCAACGCTAGGCCTAACAAATGAGTCCGCAGAGCGGGGATGCAAGGGTGAGTCTGTACAGACTTTGTAGCTAGATATTGTCTCTACCACATAATGCGTTACCAAAGGTAAGTAACTAATTCATCTGATAGAGACTTCTAGCTGCAGCTTCCTTACCTTTGAATAAATACCCAAGCCATACCATCCTGGCGGTGGACAGTGGAAACATTTTCTACCAAAAAGTCCACCCGAATTATGTGATTATGCGACTTTGGTGTTTACGCACAGGTATGGATTTGCGACATAATCCATTATCTGCTGCCTAATTTGCAGATTTTAACACAATAAAATGCTTGATCCTAGCTTCAGCTAGGACCAAACTTTACTAAAACATGACGTGTTGTCATGCAGTGGAAGGCCCTTGGCAAAGATGGACTGGCCACCTTTTAGTTGCTTATTGCTGTATTTGGGTACTAAACTGGTACTAATAGGTGTGAAAACCTTTTTCCAGTGAGTCTGTATGTGTTAAAATAGTATAATGCATCTTGCTTTCACAAAATGTGCATGATACCACATAATTTGCCTTTTTTCTTGCCACATATTTTGACCCTCCCTTGTCACCTAATCCCAATGGCCCTGTGCATGATGTAAGGTGAAAAATATTTTTCCTTAAAATCTATGCAATGCCATGCCAGTCATTTTCTAACCTCTGGTATCATGTTGTAAGCCAGGTCCAATGCAATTTTTTCTCAAATGTTTATTCAAATGTTTTGTGTAATGTTTCTGGTTTCAGTTTCACTCCAGAGAAAAGAGATATATAGATGTTTTCTATACAGACTTTAACCTGTCAAAGTAGCAATGACTGTGTTCGAACATCGGAATACTGGTCACATCTTTCTTTCTACTGAAATGTATTGGACTGATGGTCACATCAGGAAAATAGCTGTTTTGGATTAAAATAAGTGTAAAATCAGTGCCCTTCGATGGAGGGCCTCCATAGAGTTATAGCTGTGTACATATTTTTCATTGGTAATACATTATTTCAAGCTGTGCTATTATTCTAGAAGTAGAGGAGGGTCACCTTCACAAGGTGAGGTAAGCTAGCAGCACAAGGCCTCAAAAATATATTTTTCTCAAGTCAGCAGCTCTAGACACATCCTCTCCCATTCCTTGAGATATATTACTTCACCATCTAATACTTTAGTGATGCAGTCCACACATAATCTTATAGTGGTGTTGACTTGCATTTCTGTCTGTGCCTTCAAAAGGCCTTGTAATGTGTCCATTTATTTTTTCTGAAGCAAGCAATTATTTCTGAATCAGACTGTATGACCCAGTGTGTAGTAATTATGTAGCTCTTAAACCCCTGGAGGCACAGCACCCAGGATAAAGTGCTTCATGTCTAAACTTATAAACTGAAAATCAATACAGAGCACTGCAAATAAAAAAACAGTCCAAGAGTACATTTTGAAAAACATGTGTAATGAGTTGATGTTATTAGAATTACATTTTATGAATGGATTTAAAAAAAAGTTTGTCTAAATGGTTCTTGGTTTCCTCAAATAAACAGAATATATAACATGAAAAACTGTACTGTACCTGTATAAGCTGTTGAAGACATACTTGTCCCAGTTTTCTTCCAACTGCCCATATACCTAAAAAAATAATCACAAACAGTTAATTGTTTTTATCTGCAGAATTAAATATTAATAATAACATGTTTCGATAATGTTATCATTGCAGTTTCTTTGGCCTCAGTTTCAGTGGTATTACATTTTATGGTAAGTAACAAAAGCGTTCCATGTCAAAGTTCTAGATTTGATCATTTCACCATTTTCTATGTTCTATCTGAATCCGCTGAGACAGAGCTATAGGAACTACTGGCTGGAGATCTTGTACTTCAGCCAATAAACAAACTCAATTTGATGTGAGTCAACAACAATTCTACGGACTTTGCTGTGCAGGTCAAGCGTCAAGGATCTTCACCTCTAAACAAAACAAAAAATATAGAAACTCCACTCTGACATTTATTGGAACAATTCTGCTCAGCTCATAGGTAAATTATCAAAGCATGCAGTAGATTAACTTTTTTCCCTTAAAATGTAAATTAATTTGAAAATGTCCTTTAAAGGTTTTTTTAATTTTAGAGTAGTAGAATTATGTGTGAGGAGAAAAACGACTAGGCTGTGCAATTCCACAAGCCCAACGTTTAAAAGACACTTTCCTGAAAGCATTTCTTTATGACTTGCTCAGCCATTGACCACTCCGTCCTGCCAAATTAAGTGACATCACAAAGAAAGACATAATAACGAATATGTCTTTTTTTTACTGCAAGCCATTGTTACTCAGTCTGGTTATGCTATCAGGTGATAAGTTGGGCTCAACAAATCCCGACTGATTGATTAACCTTTAGGTTAGTAAAGAGCTTTGGATATGAAACAGTACCTGACTTTCCCTTTAAGCATCAGATACTAATCCAATAAAGGAGAGACACTTAGCGAGGAAACAAGCACAAGAGAAGTTACGTAGTTAGCGGTAACGGCAATACATATACCAAAAATACTATAGCATGAGTGTATAGTTTGGAATAATGGATTGGAGACCTTTTAACCGAGGAAAACATAATCTGGAAAAATTGAATTGAGCATGAAGGAACTTAGAAAAGATTGTTGTGAAAGTTAACTAAGTCAAATATTTTAATTCGGTATATTCATACTTTTTTTTTAGTTTGTGTTGGCAATATTCTATTCTGAAGATTCTTATTGCACAAAAGAATGCTGCCACATCCATTGATCTTAGTCAATGCAGGTGACCCACTTGTACAATGAAAACTGTGGAGATGAAATATTTTCTACATACATTATAACCACAGAAGGCAATAGAATTGCTCCCTAGAGAAAACAAGCAATACTGCTTGACTCTCTTGGCGTAAAAAGACTATATGAAGACTTGTCTGATATTTACCAGTTGGAGACAGGGAAGGACAACCAGCTAATGTCTTTGAAATATTGTTTGTGAAATATTTTATACTAAAAGTGAATGTGGTGTTCTAAGAAAGAAGCACAATTAACAATAATGTAAAAGAAAAACGTATGGTCAAAAAGTCCCTCATCTACATTCTGAATACTATTGTAATAGAACATATAGCATTGTGGCCTCAATTGATTGATACCCCTTAAGACCCATCCAAAGAATTAGAAATTAACAAAAATGAAAAAACAAAGGAAGAATAAAAGAAAATTGAAAACAAAGGAGAACATTGAAAAAAATCTTAATACTGACAATAGAATTGTGACGCTTCATCATTGTGGATGGGTACCCAGGGCACATGCATTCTAAAAGTACATGTGGAGAAGGAAATGTGATTTGTCGATATTGAGTCAAAAGTTTTTTTTTACCAATGTATGTGAAATAAGAATGTTCTAGAGGTAAAACAAATATTTGTGGGGGAAATCAACAGTACAAACTAGTCCATTAGGCCATAAAACAGGCTCGCAAAGAGCCCCAAAAAAAAATAGCCCACATAATGACCTGTCAGATCAGCCCTTCTGCCACTGCCAAATTGCCCTAAGGCCATTCAGTTTAACCCTGTTCCAGAGGGTTACTAACACAAAGGATGCTTGAGGGGATTGCAAATACACAATGTGTCCAACAAAGTTTTGAAACAAAAAGGTATTGCGGAGACAGAACACGACAAGATATTCAAAGAGCTCATGCTAAGTGTGGAAGACTCAACGAGGGCAATTAAAAGAGAAAAATATAAATTTAAGTTCAAAGATATTCCTTACTCAGAACACATGATTTTTTAGAAAGATATCACACCAGAAGTCAGCATAGTGAAAGCAATAAAGGAAACGCTTCAACCTTTTAGCCTATAAGCTATAATCAACTAAGATTTTATTTTTAGGCTTAGTTGATTATCTTTCCAAATATGTGCATTATTTGGCTGAGATCATTGAAACAATAAGAAGTCTAATGATGCAGAAATCTGCTATTTTTGAATGACTAGTGAATGTCAGGAAGCATGCAAGAAAAGACCACGTAAGAAAGACATCAACATTAGGATATCTTAACATACGTAGTAAAACATATATAATCACTAATGCGGACAAGGTTGGGATTCTGCAGTTTTAACTCGCAATACTAATGAAAAAGTAAAAAAAGTGGGATTTGTGTCAAGCAGGTTAAAAGGAATATGACAGGAATAGTTGGTGATTGAATGAGAAGCCCAAGATTGCTGTTGAACAATGACCCATTTTATAAATTACATGTAGGAATTGCAGTTCATCATTAAAACTGATTGATCACTGATCAGAAATCTCTAATTCACCATTAAACCAGTTTGTGGATAGTAGAGTGGCAAGATGGCGGCCGCTTAGTTGTGGCTGTAACGGCGCTGTGGTGAGACTGGTAACCGAAGGAGCTCAATGGAAGCTCAGCATTAGCCGAGCGCCTACTTACTGTTTGCTGTGGATTTGGAAGTGAAGTGGAGCAGCAATTGGGGATTTTCAGAGGCATGCTGGCTGCGCTATCCTGTCGCGGATCGGCAGCGCGTATACTGCGAGGACCGGCGGCTGTGTTATCGGCTCTCTCCCCCAGCTCGAAACGCTGCGGCTCCTTCGGAGGTCAGAACGCCCGAAGAGGAAGCCGTTTGGGTGTTCGTGCAGTTTGCAAAGGGAGCATTTGGGGAGACTATGGCTCCAAAACTAAACCAAGCTTCTAAAGCCGCCTCAAAATCTTCGAGAGGAGGGCGCAACTAAGGTAACAGGAGCACAAACACCGACACCAGATAATCTTAAAGAAAAACAGCAACCTGTGACCCGGACCCGGCAGACTACAGTTTCAATAGCCGAGATGCTTACAAAAGCTGGTAAGGAGAAGGTGGCGGAGGCAGCAGGGGGTATGCCTGTATTGGCAGAATTGACTGTAGATGAGACTGAGGCATTACAGGTACCCCAGGATGTGTACATTGCCAGCAGGACTATCCCTTCGGAAACCGATGATTTGCAAGCTGAAGTGGCAACGCAGGGCAAGGTGGGGGTGCTAAAGGGGTCAAAGGAAGGAGGGGGCCCCGGGGACTCCGTTGTAGAACTGGGAGAGACGGCAGGGGCGACATCTGATCCCCAAATACAGGCACAGGCTCAGGGTGCTATGGATGTTATTGACTTTGGAGGTAAGGAAGAACTAGCTCTATTGGAGCAGGGAGATGTTGGTGAGGTCACTGGAACTGGGGCTGGGGATGGGGCTCAAAGTGAAGCCTTTTTTTCGGCCTCTGATGGCGTGGAATGGTCTGAGGAGGAGGAAGATGGTGATTGCAGCTCTCTTGGGGACTCTGAGAGTGAACCAGAGATGGAGCACCCGGCAACTGCATTGAAAGTATCAGCAGCTGCGGCGAAGGGCCAGAAAGACCTCCGGTGCGAATTGAGCTGGGACCACTCCGCCTCATTACCTCTACAGGGCAGCCCGGGTATTGAGAGGGCACAAATGTCCCTATTAGAAACAATCCATCAGGAGATTATAGCCCACAGGGAAGAGACACAGCAGGAAAACCGTAAATCACAATGAGCAATGAGGAAAATGAGGAGCGTGGTTAGGAAGCTGTCTAAGGCCTGTATAAACACCGGGGACAGAGTCTCAAATCTGGAGGACAGGATTGTCGCAACAGAAGCGGAGGTGGAGGTGGCAGTAGCCAAGGTTAACGCACAAAGCTCCCAGGTTGTAGACATCCAATGGAAGCTTGAAGAGATGGAGAACAGGGTCCGTAGAAACAACCTGAGGGTTCTGGGAATCCCGGAGGGATCAGAGGGGTCAGATATCAGGGCATTTACCATCAAGCTCTTTGAACAGGCATTCCCCGAGTTAGCAAATTGGAATTTGGTCCATTGAGCTGCAGAGAGTTCATCGTACCCCTTTTAAGGTCAAAAGGAATACGAAAGAAGGGGACAAACCCAGGGCGATTCTGATCTTCCTAGGAAACTTTATTTTGCGACAGGCTATCTCTGATCTAGCAAGGCCTAATGCGAGGATGTGATGGGTTCTCATTTTTCGTGCGGCCGGATTTCTGCCACACGACGGTAGAAAGACGCTGGCGTTTAAGAGGTCAGATTAAGCCCTTTCAGGACAAAAAGATGTATACATTTCTAATAAACACGGCGCAGCTGAAGATTATTAACAAAGGGAGGACATTGTTTTTCTCATCTGAGATCAAAGCAAAGGAATACTTGGACTCTATAGGAAGCTAGGATGACTGCTGCTCCCAAGATGATGGAATGGGCTGCTGGCTATCGGCTGATGCTGAATCTTGTGCATGACTTTTTGTAGACTTGCAACTTTTTGAGCTCCAATTTTTTGTAATTTGTTGGATGTACTGATATAGGTAGTTCTCACCGCACGTACCGTGTTCCATCACACGCACAGACTAGTTCTGAGCGCCTCACAGAGTAGGGTGGCGGGGTAGGGGTCTGGCGGGTAGGGGTGGTGGGCTTTCTGGGGTGGGGAAGGGTGGGGAGGGGGTCGGGGTAAAAAATGGGAAAAGGAGGGAATGGTGCAATATTGATAGAAGACAAAAAGAGCTAACAAATATAAAAATATCTGAGCAGTTTCGTGTTGTAGGTGGCTTTGTTCAATTAGATGACAAACATTAGAATTTGTACAATGAATGTGGGGGGCTTGAACCACTGGAAGAAAAGGCAGAGACTAGAATATGTGGTGAAGCACAACAGAATAGATGTCCTCTGTCTTCAGGAGACCCATCTCCCCTGGGCTAAGAGAAATCTACTATTTTTAAAAGGCTTTGAGCTGGTGGCATGCTCAACACAATCCTCAACTATCAGGGGAGTTGCCATTTTAGTAAGAACTGCTCTGGGAAAGGCCAGGAAAGTGAAAACGGATAGTAATGGTAGATGGGTAATTGCCGAAATGGATCTGGGTCTTACAATCTGTGGGATATATGGCTCGAATGATGATGATCCTGAAATTTTTGATTTCGTAGAAGTAGAGTTAGCTAATTGGCCTACCTCCTTAGCAGTTGCAGGAGATTTAAATATCTAATCGGACTGGGGTAATGGAATATCCTATGTGGGGCGGAAACCCAGAATTTTCAGATCAGTTCAGGCCCTTATTAGCTCGCACTGGTTGCAGGATGTATGGCGAACTAAAGAACCCCAGAATCCTGGTTTTACGTATTTCTCAAATCCTGCTCAGAAGTATTCAAAACTAGATTACTTATTTATTTCCTCTTCAGAGATAGAGAAGGTGGAGATTATTAAACTCCCAAGAGCAATCTCAGACCATAACCCATTGTTGCTAATATATGATCTGGGAAGAGTGGAGAGGTCAAAGTCATATTGGACATTCAAAATGCGATTGTTGGCAGACAACAGGTTTGTAGATCATTTGTATAAATGGGTGGGAGAATTTTTTGCAGCAAATAGTATAGTACATCATGGATTGGGGTCTGGGAGGTTTTTAAAGCTGCTTTAAGGGGAGAGACGATTAGCTGTTCTGCCAGGTTTAGAAGAGAGTTTAGGGCGGAGGTAGAGAAACTTATGGGCATGCTGTCTACTGCGGAGGAACAGCATATCAGATATATTGCCTCTGGTGGAGCTGGTAAGGAAAGCCATAATGTATTGGTGGCAGTTAAAGCGGCATTACAGAAGGAGGTAACACAAAAGGCAATCAGGGATTTTCAATCTTCAAGGGCAAAAAGATATAAAAGAGGAGAGCAAGCCGGTAGAGCCCTTGCCCTTCGGCTAAGGCAGGAAATATCTAAAAATCATATCACTTGCATTGAGGAAGATGGAAATGTTTATACGGAAATTAAGGATGTACTGAGGGTATTTGAAATTTTTTATAAAAAACTGTATGATGTGGGGGATACTGAGAGCAACCAGGGGGAGGAGTATCCAGATAACGGTCCTTGTTTGAATGATGTAACCAGAGCGGGCCTCGATAAAGATATATCACACGCCGAGGTCCTGGCTGCATTGCGAGAGTTAGCACCCGGAAAAGCCGCCGGCCCAGACGGGATCCCCCTGGAGGTGTACAAAGCAATAGAACGTGAGATTGTCCCATTGTTGGTCGACCTTTTCAATGGGATTGTATACTCAGGGGTAGTCCCTGATTCGTCTCGTCTTCCTGTGGCAGCATGGGTTTGTTCCCGGATGGGGCACAACAGATCATACACGTAGAGCTATAACATTATTTGATGCCCAGGATGCCACGGGGGGCGGGGGAGATTGCGATGATCCTGCTCGACGTAGAGAAAGCGTTTGATCGCGTTGATTGGAGCTTTCTTTGGGGTATATTGGCAGGAAGGGGTTTTGGGGAGAAAGTCATCAGAGCGCTCAAAGCCATGTATGTGGACCCGGCTGCTAGAGTTAATGCTACGGGGGAAAAGTCAGACAAATTTACTATAAAGAGAGGGACCCGCCAGGGTTGCCTCTGTTCCCCTATCCTCTTTTCTCTGTATATCGATCCCCTTATCCAGAGAATATTAGAGAGCCCTAGTATCCCTCCTGTGATTTTTAACGGCCATGTTAATAAGTTACTAGCGTATGCCGATGATCTGGCATATTCACAACGAACCCCCAGCAGGCACTACTGGCTCTGGTACAGATGGTGAAGGTTTTTGGTGAGGGCTCTGGGTACCTCCTAAATGAAACTAAAACACAGATAATTTGTTCAAAAAATATTGTGAAATCCGATTCTAGATTTGTGGACTCAGCTATTTATTTAGGGGTAAAAATTAATGCATCAGTAGAGACCGAATTGAAAAGAATAGATGTACTGCATCTTTGGTAGGCAGGGTCAATGCTCTAAAAATTTTAATGTTTCCTAGAGTGCTGTATCTCTTTAGGGCTATACCCCTTTTTATTGAGGAAAAAATAATGAAACAGCTGGACTCCGTTTTTATAAGGTTCATATGGCAGTATGGCAAGATTAGACGCTCTACCAGCTTTATGTCACTGCCGAGGGAAAGGGTGGTATGGCACTCCCAAATCTTAGATTGTTCCATTGGTCTTGCCTCCTGATTCAAATGTCTATTTTGCTTCAATTTGATGTCAGACCCGCTGGGGAAAATTCAAACGCAGGGACCCAGGGGCCTCCCCCAATCTTTGAGATGCTGTTGGGGGGGAAAGCCACTGGCCTATTGCTGTGCAAAGTGGAACGTAGGTTTTATAAGAAGGCACGCTTTAAGACTTTATACGGGGCCTGGTTTGTCTGGAAAGCTATCTTGAAATACTTTAATGCCCCGAAAGTAAACTCTTATATACATTTGGAAAACTCATGTCTGCTTCGGCAATTGAGGAAAGATATGAATCTCCAGGCTTGGAACAGAATGGGGGTTAAGACTATTGGAGATGTCATGGAGGGGGATACGATTATAGGGTTTGAGGACCTGCAAAAGCGGTTTGGCATTCCTGCTAACCAGTGGTTTGTTTATGGACAAATTGCCTGCACTCTAAGGGCCCGAAGACCTAAACTGAAGCCCCAGGTAGATATTCCTGTTGTTGAGGCCCTGGTTAGAGGGAGCAGAAAGATTAAAGTGATTTATGACCTTCTGGTAGTAAGGATTCAGGACGATATCGGAAAAATGGAAAGCGCTTGGGCTACTAAACTGGGAAACCCCGATGTTGATCTAGATCTTGCTCTTGGCGTAAATAAAAAGCTTTTTCGGGCTTCTAACATTATAAAACAGTTTTTAATTTGTACCATACTCCGGCCAAATTATTTGCATGGGGTGTCAGGACTGATGATTGTTGCCCTAGGTGTAATTCATGTCAAGCAGACCTAGTACACATGTTTGTTACCTGTGATAGGCTGGGCCCACTTATGGATGAGATCATGAAATTCTGGGAGGGGCTGCGAGGTCACAAGATCGATCTATACCCTACGTTGGTATTAATGGGTACAGACTCAAAATTGGCTTTGGAAGAGGATGAGGAAGCCCTAGTTTTTATGTCAGTAGTGGTGCTTCGAATCCTGATTTCAGCTGGTTGGAAAGATGTTATTGCACCCTCCTTTCAGATGTGGCTCTCGAGACTCTTGGGCATTCATAATATTGAGTCTTGCTTATATGAACTCAAAGGAGTTAAAAAGCGGGAGATGGGAAGATGCTTCTGGGCTCCCGTTTTGAAATGGAGGGAGGCTAGAATTTGATCTGGAATCAGTATTTTATTGTTATACTAATTTGAATGTAAATGAATTTTATTCCCACATCATGAATTGTAATCTGTCTATGTATATCTTGAAAATCATGTCCCTGCTATTGCATTTTTGTATCAAATGTGAATGCTTCGTTTGTGTCTATTTAACTGTTTAATCCTTGTATTGCATCATAACCCTCAATAGAAAATAATTTTAAAAAAAGAAATCTCTAATTCACATTTTTAAATGTGGAATAGAATTAGAAAAACAGATCACACCACTTATATAAAGGTTGGGTTTAAGTGTAAAAGACTAACTCTGAAGCTGACAATATAAAAGGGATACAAATATAGCGGATTGTCTTTTGAGTGACTGATGAAGATGACAAATTAATGCAAGAACTGCGAGAAATAGACTAAGTCAGGGTTTTAATTAAAGAGTTAGCATGATGAGAAAGAGAACAGAACACATCAACGAAAGAGGATCAAGTTCTGGGGAAAGTGAAGGAACAAGTGGTAAATGGGTGGATTAATGGTAATTCATTGAATAAATCTTAGTTGATTTTAGCTTATAGGCTAAAAGGCTCAAGTGTTTCCTTTATTGCTTTCACTATGCCGACTTCTGGTGTGATATCTTTCTCCAAAATCATGTGTTCTGAGTAAGGAATATCTTTGAACTTAAATGTATATTTTTCTCTTTTAATTCATTGAATAAAGATGTGTTGAGCTTTCAGTGATGTAGAATGGAATTAGGCAATTGTGGGGAGAGGTTATTGAGAAAGAGTCAAATGAACAAGTTACTTACCTTCGGTAACTCTTTTTCTGGTAGATACAATATCTGCCTGTGGATTCCTCACCTTGTGAATATCCCCCTTGCGTCAGCAACGTTCGGAAAATTCTTCGTAGCACGCCGGCGTGGACGACGTCATAGGAGCACGGCTTCGCGCGCGACTCCGTCTGACGTCACCGACTCCACATAAGGCCCACGTCGGCGTGATGACGTCAGTTCCGCCCTTTTTTCCGTGCCTTCGAGGCACCCGGACGGACCAACAAGTACATATATATATATATATATATATACACAATGTACACAGTACATGCAAAACAAATGCAATCAAAGTGCAAAACTATACAAAGTCAGATAAAACCATAATTACATTTGCACATAACATCAGGTATAGCAGAGTGGACAACGGGGAGGCGGGTGGGTCAGTGAGGAATCCACAGGCAGATATTGTATCTACCAGAAAAAGCGTTACCGAAGGTAAGTAACTTGTTCTTCTGATAGATACATCTGCCGTGTGGATTCCTCACCTTGTGAATAGAGTCCCACAGCAGTCCCCACTCCCGGAGGAGGGTGTCCACTCTGCTACACCAGGAAATCTTGGAGAACAGAGCGCGCGAAGTGGCCATCCCTCCTCACCTCAGCATCCAAGCAGTAGTGCTTTGCAAAAGTGTGGAGGGAGGCCCAAGTCGCGGCCCTGCAAATGTCCTCAACAGGAACACCTCTAGACAATGCAGAAGTAGCAGACTTTGCTCTAGTTGAATGAGCTCTAATACCCTCAGGAGGATCCTTACCCGCCAGAGAGTAGCAAATCTTGATGCACAGGATAATCCATCTGGAAAGTGTGCGCTTGTGCACCGCTCTGCCCTTCTTGCAGCCAGCAAAACCCACGAAGAGCTGATCGTCTATTCGATAGTCTTTAGTCCTATCAAGATAGAAGCTAACCGCTCTCTTCGGGTCCAGGCGATGAAGCCTCTCCTCCTCCTTGGAAGGGTGTGGGGGAGGATAAAAGGTAGGAAGGGTAATGGATTGACCTAGGTGGAAGGGAGTAACCACCTTAGGCAGAAAAGCAGCCCTGGTCCTAAGAACCATTCTTTCAGCATGGATGGACAAAAACGGGGGCTTGGAACTAAGAGCTTGAAGCTCACTTACCCTCCTTGCCGAGGTAATTGCAACTAAGAAGACCGTCTTAAAAGAAAGAAGCCTCATCGGACACTTGTGTAATGGTTCAAACGGCGAACCCATCAGATAGGTTAACACAAGATTCAAGTCCCAATGTGGAACAATAAAGGGAGAAGGAGGGAACTTATTAGTGAGCCCCTTCAAAAATCTTAAAACCACAGGTGATTTAAAAAGAGAGGGCTGATCCGGCAAGCAGAGGAATGCCGATAAGGCCGAAAGGTAACCTTTGACAGTGGCAACAGCAAACCCCTGCCGTGCCAGAGAAAGAGCAAATAACAAAATATCAGATAAATGAGCCTTTAACGGGTCAACATCCCTCTCCCTACACCAAGACACAAACTTAGTCCACCTATACGAATAAATGGACTTGGTGGAGTCACGCCTGGCAGAAAGAATGACATCCACCACATCGTTAGGGAGAGAGAAAGAGTTCAGATTGCCCCGTTCAATCTCCAGGCATGAAGGTGTAATGTCTGGAGGTGGGGGTGTAGAACCTGCCCCTCCATCTGAGAGAGGAGGTCTGCCCTGAGAGGGAGACGGAGCGGCGGGTGAGAGGAGAGGTGGAGAAGATCTGTGTACCACACCGTTCTTGGCCAATCCGGGGCGACCAATATGACTTGGGCCCGGTCTTGGCGAATCTTCCTCAGAACACGAGGAATCAAGGGTATGGGAGGAAACGCGTGAAGGAGCTGACCTCTCCAGCTCAACTGAAACGTGTCCCCCAATGCTCCTTGCATCGGATACTGGAGACTGCAGAATGACGGGCAGTGAGCATTCTCGCAAGTGGCAAACAGGTCCACCCGAGGAGTCCCCCACATCTGAAAGATGTAACGAACAACCTCCGGGTGAAGCCTCCACTCGTGGTCGGCAGAGAACTGACGACTGAGAATGTCTGCACGCACGTTCAGAACCCCGGCCAGATGATTTGCCATCAGACAAATCTGGTGGTCCTGAACCCAGGACCAGAGGCGCAGAGCCTCCCTGCAGAGACACTGCGACCCCACTCCTCCCTGCTTGTTGACATACCACATCGCAGTCGTGTTGTCCGTCAGGACCTGGACCGACCGACCGCGAAGGGAAGGGAGGAAGGCCTTGAGCGCCAGACGTATGGCCCGCAATTCTAGAAGGTTGATGTGAAGCAACCTTTCCTCTGGAGACCAAAGACCCTTGACCTCCAGATCCCCCAGATGAGCACCCCACCCTAGAGTGGATGCATCCGTTATCACCGTGGCCACCGATGGTGGAAGCTGAAAAGGCTTTCCTTGAGACAGATTGCCTTCCACGCCCCACCAAGACAGATCCGCTGCAGTCTCTCTGGAGATCTTCACTGACTCCCCGAGATCTCCGTTGTGTTGATACCACTGCCTGCGGAGGCACCACTGGAGTGCCCTCATGTGCCAGCGTGCATGGTTGACCAGGAGAATGCAAGAAGCCATCAGACCGAGCAGGCGAAGGACCTTCAGGACCGGAACAACCGCTCCATTGTGAAATAAAGGAATCATTTCCTGTATGTCGCGAATCCTTTGCGGAGGAGGGAATGCACGACATACAGTAGTGTCCAGTACCGCACCTATGAACAGGTTGCGCTGGGAGGGCACCAGGTGAGATTTGGGCACATTTATTGAAAAACCCAACCTGAACAACAGCTGCGATGTTTCTTGCAGGTGATGAAGCAACTTCTCGGGCGACTCCGCTTTGATCAGCCAGTCGTCCAGATACGGGAATACAGGAATCCCCGACCTCCTGAGATGTGCAGCCACCACTGCCATCACCTTGGTGAAAACTTGAGGCGCAGTAGTAAGACCAAACGGAAGGACCGCAAACTGGTAGTGTTGCGATCCCACCGTAAAACGGAGATACTTCCTGTGCGACTTCAGGATCGGGATGTGAAAATACGCATCCTGCAAGTCGATCGACACCATCCAGTCTTCTTCCAACAGCGCTTGAAGAACCTGCGCAAGAGTGAGCATTTTGAATTTCTCCTGCTTGAGATAGAGATTCAAAATCCTGAGGTCCAGGATTGGACGTAACCTGCCATCCTTCTTGGGGATCAAGAAATACCGGGAGTAGCATCCCTGACCCCTTTCCTACTCTGGAACCACCTCTATCGCACCTTTCTTGAACAAAGCCAGGACTTCTTCCTGCAAGCGAACAAGGTGGTCCTCCGAACAAAAACCCTGGCAAGGAGGGTAATTGGGAGGGAACTCCTGGAAAGGAAGAGCATACCCATTTTCTACGAGATTGAGAACCCAAAGATCTGATGTAACCGATTCCCAATCCCGTAGAAAATGCCGACCCCCCACCGGAGCCACATGATCCAGAATGGCGGATCTAGGGCTGCTTTGCTGCAGGGGGAGGGGGTTGGTTATTAGAGGAAGAGGAGGAGGAGGAGGAGACCTGGCGCCCACGACCACGGCCCCTCTGCTTTCCTCTGTAGGATTTATACAGAGGATTCTGGCGCTGCTGCTGCTGCTGCTGCTGCTGTCCTTGATTGTAGGGACGAAAATTGGGTCTGCCAAAACCCCTATACTTTCTAGTCGCAGAGCCCCTCGTCTGAAGGCCCAAAGACTTCGCCGTAGCCCGGCTGTCTTTGAATCTCTCCAGAGCTACGTCAGCCTTCTTGCCAAAGAGACCTGTCCCATCAAACGGTAAGTCCAACAGAGTAGACTGAACGTCAGAAGAAAAATCGGAGGACTTAAGCCATGCGGCCCTTCTTGTAGCAACAGTAGAGCCCATAATTCTGGCAACAGAGTCCACCGTGTCCATACCACTCTGTATAACCATACGAGCTGCAGCCTGAGTATCAGCGACCACCTCGTTAAAGTTCTTCTTATCGTCCTCTGGAAGCTTAGAAGAAAGCTGTTTAACAGAGTCCATCAACGCGTGAACGTATCTCCCCAAGAGGCAAGTAGCATTGGTGGACTTCAAGGCCATGCTACCCGAGGAGAAAATCTTTTTAGCAGACTGGTCCAACTTTTTCGAGTCCTTGTCTGCTGGCACCTGAGGGAAAGAACCCGCAGCCCTGCTGGAACAGGCGGCCTGCACTACCGGACTCTCCGGTGCAGGATGCGAGGAAAGAAATTCAGGGTCATCAGGAGCCACCCTGTAACGCCTTGCCACTGACCTGGAAACCGCAGGAGCAGATAAAGGCCTCTTCCAGACCTCCTTTATTTGTTCAGTTAATGCATCTGTAAAAGGAAGCGTAGGCTCCACAATTGAAGAAGGTGAATGCAATACTTCCGTAAGGATGTTGGGCTTGTATTCAACTGTGGGCAAAGTCAAGCCTAGCAACTCTGCAGCCTTCTTTATGACGACATGATAGGGTGCCAAGTCCTTAGATGGAGCGTCAGAAACGGTTGGCAAACCCCATTCAGGAGAAAGTTCCAAGCCACTTGCATCCTGAAGGTCTTCAAAACAATCCCCCTCTTGCAACTCTCCTTCCTCAACCTCGGAGTCCATAAACTCCTTCTCCTCCAAGAGGCGTTGTGCCCTGCGCCTCGACCACTCCATACGGACCGAAGTTGATGGATCCGGTAACGACTCCGACGGCGCCGGAGCCGACGTCGAGCGAGGAGCCGGAGGACGGGAAGTACCACGATCTGAATCCACTCGAGGCCGATCCGGAGTCGGCGAAGCCGCATGCGAAGTCGACGACCTCGGTGGCGCCGTACCGAGCCAAGGAGTGCAAGGCGTCGGCATAAACGGCATAAAGGGGGCCGGGGCATAAGCCTGGGGCACACCCAAATTGAAAGACAAAGGACCCATGGGACCCATAGGCGCACCAGCGGGGTACATCGCCCTCGAGAAAACACCAAACATGGCATTTAAAAACTGCGAGGGATCCTGACCTGGACCTGGAAAGGGTGGGTACGAACCCAACGGCCGCTCCGAAGGAGGCTGATCCGGCAAAGGCGCACCCTGGCCCTCTTGTTCTTCAGGCTCCACAACCGGAGTCGGTGCTCGAGGAACCTCTTCTTCATGCACCGATGAATGGTGCGACTCCAGATCCTGTTCCGGCTCATGAACTGGAGAACCAACGTGAGATTGAGCTGGAGAAGGAGACACGAAGTCCTTGTGCTGTTTTCGAGACTTCTTCCTCGAATCCGAAGACTCCTTGCCAGAGTGGTGTCTGGAGTGATGTTTACTCCTCTTATGCTTCTTTCTCGAGGAGCCCGAAGCATGGCCCGAGGCCGACTTGGAACCGGACCTCGACCTCCCTCTGGACCTTGATCTCTCTCCTGACCTCAACTTGGCCCTCGAAGCCGACCTCGACTTGGCCCTCGAAGTCGACCTTGACTTCGACCGCGACCGTTGTCTCGACCTCGAGCGCCTGGACACTGACCTCGAAGACCTTCCGGCTTCCCTTTCCTTCACCTTAGCAAGCAGAAGCTTCGCCTCCCGCTCTCGCAAGGCTTTGGGGTTCATCTTGTCACAGGAACGACAGTTTTTGACATCGTGTCCCGAACCAAGACACCACAGACAGTCGGGATGCAGATCGGTAATCGACATCATCCGGGAGCAGGAACCACATTGTTTGAAACCTGTCTTCCTCGACGACATCTTCGGCGATGAAGCGAAATCCAACAGAGAAACAATAACAGCCAAACAGCGAAAAGATACAAAAGTATCGCAGAAGATCCCAGAAACCGTTAGCGTCGACGACGCGGAAAAAAGGGAACTGACGTCATCACGCCGACGTGGGCCTTATGTGGAGTCGGTGACATCAGACGGAGTCGCGCGCGAAGCCGTGCTCCTATGACGTCGTCCACGCCGGCGTGCTACGAAGAATTTTCCGAACGTTGCTGACGCAAGGGGGATATTCACAAGGTGAGGAATCCACACGGCAGATGTATCTATCAGAATGTTCATCCTCTAAATTTTTGAAATGTGTACAATTCAATTCATACATGACACCCATCCAAAAAGGAACATGATGAAACTTAGAATTATTTTGCTGGCCAAATGTGAACTGTAAAGTGGAGGATGTTGATGGCTCCTGCAATGCATATGCGACTAGTGACAAGAGCAAAGTGTGAGATAAGCACTGGCAAGTATGTGGAAATACACAATAAGCAGTGGGAGAAGATAATTACCACTTTTTCTAGGACCAGTAGAAGTTTTTTAAAAGAAATATATGACAATACGAAAATATTTGTGGATTACCTCCCCAAGTGATTTGAAGTAAATTAGTTGAGAAATGAAATACTGAGAGTCAGATCATTCTTAAGAAATGCCTTTCTAGAGAAAGATTTTTAAAAGACAAATTTCTGATAATGCAGCACAATTCATTTGTAAAGTGACTGAGTAATTTCTACAAGATGAATTTCCTGCAAGCTGCACCCAAATGGTCTGGTAGAAAGAATAAATTAATAGTCAATTATCTAGAGCAAATGAGGTATCTTGGAAAAGAGATCTGGAGAAAATGATACAACCATACAGGGTACCTCCTAACTCCGTAACTAGTATTTCAGCTTTTGTATCATTGAAGATTAAGGAGCAAACAACCAACAAAGCGCCCAGTGGACTAAGTGAGAAAAAACTAATTTAGATTAGGAATGTTTAAGGATTTGAAGTATATGGTTGGTTATAAAGAAAGAAGGAACAGTGAAAAATGTGAGAGTAAGTATACTTCAGCAAACTAAGAACTGGACAGGTAGCCACAAATATGTACGTTTACCCCGCAGTCTTTCTCCCCGCAGGGAATCATAACGTGGTCGTTAAAACGACTGCGTTGTGATTCCGCATACCATTACTCCGCAAGTCGGAACAACGACTTGCGGTGGGGGGCGCTGGATGTTGGAATAGTATAACTTTCTATTTTAACTCTAGTCTGTGCGGACACTAGGGAAGGTGTTGGATTTTAAATCCAACACCCTCCCCCCCCTCCGCAAGTCGTTGTTCTGACTTGCGGAGTAATGGTATGAAGAATCACGACGTGGTCGTTGTAATGACCGTGTGGTGATTCCCTGCGGGGAGAAAGTTTCAGGGTAAACGTTGTTTATCGGTAGCCACATCTGAGAATTGATTTTTGCAGTATTTGTAAAATTCCTCATAGAAAGATGAACCTTAGGGTGAGTGGATTTCTAAGATATATATATATATATATATATATATATATATATATATATATATATTTATACACACACAATACATGCGTACACACACATACGTGTATATATACACATATATGTATATATATATAAATACATATATGCAGAGAACTCTGGGTAGTTCCCAAATTTAGGTGGAGAGCAGCTCCAATATGAAGCACCCTGCAACACCAGCAACACTCTGAATCTTCTCACCTCAAATCTCTGTTTTTCCAGAAAAGTTTTTAAGCATAGAATTAGAACAGTACCATCCACGCTGAGCTATAAATGTACACAGCTTTTTGCTATTTATACACCAAACTCTTTAACCATAAGATTAGCAAAGTGCTATGCAGGCTGAGATGTAAAATGACAAAAGCCTTTTACCTCTCCAGGCACAGTATTACTGATTTGAATTGGTAAAATACCAGCCAAGCCAACCTGGAATGCAAAAAAGCAACTCCGGACACGTGTTTCGTTCCCATTAGACTCTTCAGAGAGGTATAACTTTGTCCAGACACAAGGGAGCACCCAGTATAAGTCAAAACAATACCATTTCAGGCTTAGAGTGCTGAATAAATTATGCAAAAAAGGAAGCAGAGATCTCTGGGTAGTTTCCATATTTAGGTGGAGAGCAGCTCCAATATAGAGCACCCTGCAACACCAGCGACACTCCGAATCTGCTAACCTCAAATGTCTGTTTTTCTAGCAAAGCTTTTAAGCATAGGATTAGAGCAGGGCCATCGATGCCAAGCTGGAAAGGGACAAATCATTTTGCCGTTTATACAGCAAAATCTTCAAGCATAGGATTAGCAAAGTGGTAATCATGCTGAGCTGTAAAATGACAAAAGCCTTTTACCACTCCAGGCACAGTATTAGAGCTTTGGAGTGGTAAAATACCATCCAAGTCAATCTGGAATGTCAGGGGTTGCTTTAATGCATTCCAGGTTGGCATGGATATTTTACAGGCTGCGACATGGGCATCAGTGCACATGTTTTTTGTTTCCAACTTTTTATTTGCGACTGCATAATATTTCATACATCTTATCATTTTCATTGTTTACGAAATACAGTCTTTTTAATTTTCGCCCCTAACATTCCCCAACAGGCTTAAATTATAGCGGCTTGGCAATTACAGTGTCTGAAGAAATCAAGAAAAAGAGTCTTATAGTCTTTGTATAAAATGTGCGAGAAAGCATCAATTAGGTAATCCTCATTATGCAACACATCATGTTATACACAAGCCGTATATTGTTGAACATATAATAGACTAAGCCCGTTATCCGCCCCACCCCTCTCCACCCACCCCCCCGTCCTGTACATCTCCTGGCACACCAAATCCAACGAGTAACACTTCATGCCGTAGATAACGAGCTACCTTGGTATATCGTGCAGAATCACTTTAGGTATTACCTGCGTATTTATGTGATCCTGTGTTTCATGGGAACAGTCCAGCCCGAACTGCCAAACCATGTCTTCCCTGGACCTGAAACGAGCATCCTGGGACCGGTTTCAGGCTAATCAGCCGTCTTCAGCCGGGCTTGCTTGAATCCAGTGGCAAAGTGAGCAAGGGACTCACATCTGAGCATACCCTGCCAACTTAGGGCGAACAAAGAAAAACCAAAGGGGATGATGGACGGAGCGTTGACAATACAAACACTCACCCCCAGTCAACTGATCTGGGTTTAATCCATAACCGTTCTTCAGCTCACTCCGCCACCCCAGTTCAGACATGGCCATATGCAAATCAGTCTGACCCTGTGCCTCATGGGAACAGTCCAGCCCGAACTGCAGGGAAGACATGGTTTGGCGGTTCGGGCTGGACTGTTCCCATGAGGCACAGGGTCAGACTGATTTGCATTTGGCCATGTCTGAACTGGGGTGGGGGAGTGAGCTAAAGAATGATGATGGAATAAACCGAGATCAGGTGACTGGGGGTGAGTGCTTCCAATGTTCAACACTCCGTCCATCATCCCCCTTTGGTTTTCCTTTGTTCGCCCTAAGTTGGCAGGGTATGCCCAGACGTGGGTCCCTTGCTCACTTTGCCACTGGAATCAAGCTAGCCTGGCTGATGACGGCTGATTAGCCAGAAACCGGTCCCAGGATGCTTGTTTCCGGTTCAGGGAAGACATGGTTTGGCAGTTCGGGCTGGACTGTTCCCATGAGGCACAGGGTCAGACTGATTTGCATATGGCCATGTCTGAACTGGGGTGGCGGAGTGAGCTAAAGAATGGTGATGGATTAAACTCAGATCAGGTGACTGGGGGTGAGTGCTTGCAATGTTCAACACTCCGTCCATCATCCCCCTTTGGTTTTCCTCTCAGACATTTACCCCAATGTTTCTTCAGTGTGCAAGAAATGCATCCCAAAAACAACAGGGTTAAGCCATGTTTGGAATATTGCAGACAATTGTATGTGGCAGATCCCCATTAGGTATGCCTGTGGTGTCTGGGGTTGCGTCACAAATCCAAGACTAGGCCTGCAGCTACTGTGCGCTGATGAACCCAAAGGTCATCAGGGACTGCGAGGTGAAGCTTTACATCTCCAAGCATAAGAAGGCCCCTCACCGGGACTGCCCCAAGTCCTGGTCCACGTTGAAAGCTTGATCCTGGTCCCGTTCCCGTAGTCAATGTAGGCATTCGAGAGGCTGGTCTTCACTCCGCTCAAAATCATCCGACAAGCCGAAAAAGAAGCACAATAAATCGAAGCAGGATTTCACTCCCATGCATTTGCTTGAACATATGTTGGGGCAGCGCCACAAGTCTTGATCTCGGTCCAGAAGCCAGCAGACTTTAGAGCCGATCCCACTGCTGGTTAAGACGCAACTCGAGTTTCCAGAGCCAAAAGCCATGCCACAATAGATTTAAGAGTTCTGTGCAGCCATTCTCTGGCTCTTCGGATCTCAAAAGACTATCTCTGGCATGCCTGTGGGCCTCAAGAAGCCAAGAGGCACTCCCTCTGGAGAACTGTCTGCGAGTTCGCCCTCAGAGCCATTGGACCCTCCGAACCCATCTCGCCTCGGACTCCGCTTCCAGCACCCCAACTACACTGGCCCCATGGCCTTCGACTCTGATGCAGACTCAATCAACATAAGAGGAGGACGAGGGTCTGATTGTTGTCTCCAACAGGGGCATAGGAAGGGGGTTGCTGTGGGTGCGGGCCGACCCGGGTGTCGTCACAGAGGGGGGTGACAAAATGGCAAAAAATTTGTTTTTTGCTCACAACCCTTAAAAAAAATATATTATTTATAACAAGTTTAATAACTTCATCTGACAATTAATTAACCTCAAGGGGGGTGACAAGAAATTTTCCGCACCGGGTACCACCTGACCTTTCTACTCCACTGGTCTCTAACACTGAACCGACATTGGTCCAACCTTGATTGAAGTAGGAACTGATATATCCTGAGGTACCACTTCCTCCTACCTGCCTTGCCAACTTCACAAGGGCTAAGACATACATTACTTTCCCTTTTTGGCACCACAGCCTGTGACAATAACTATGACCTGGGTGATGAGTTTGCTCAACCCTATAAGGATGGTAATTGGTACGATGACTTACAGAAGGAAAGTGGTCTTGATACTTCCCTGGAAACAGGCCTACTCTCACCTCCTGGACCGGCCTCAGGGAAATTTACTTCCTACGCCATTGTTATGCATGGGGCAGCAAAAGTACTTGATCTCCAGCTCCTCACCTTGGAGATTGAGACCAATTTATTGGAGGAAATCCTCAAACCAGGGAAACAATTTCTGAGCCCCTCTTTCTATTTAATGAGGTGTTGATACGGAATCTAAGCATGCGAAGACGTTTGGGAAACAGGTGTTTTCTACCAGCAGTCTGGTACTTTAATCGCTTAACTCCGGCTGCTTATTAGGAAGTTATTCCCACACCCTTTGGGACTTAATAGCACAAGTCCTCCCTGATGTGCCAGAAGTTCTCTGACCTGTCACTCAGGCAATCCAAGACGGTTGTGATGTGGCCGATTCATTGTGGCTTGGACACCACTGATTCCACTGGGTGGGCCATCGGACCAGTGTTGCCATTTGCAGCCATGTGTGGCTGCGATCGTCTGGGTTCTCCAGCAATGTTGTCCTTGTTGACGGACATGCCCTTTGACGGTAGTCACCTGTTTGGGTACACGGTTGATTCTACTATAGATTGTTTTAATGAAAGCAGGGCATAAGCTCGCTGAGCCTATTTGCCTTCCCTCACTAACGGCATCAATTCAACTACTCCTTCTGCAGCTTTGGTAGAGGTGCTTCTACAGGGATCCCAGCAGTTTTGCGGTCGAGGCAGTGGTGTCAGCCGACCCTGTCGGCCAAGGGCATAGGGCCATTTAGTCTACAACTTCACCTGCAGCCCCACCTGCCAAACCGCTTTAGTATGCCCTTACAGGAGAACAGCCACCCATGGATTCTTCCTGGGTTGCAGAACATCTGACAGGTGGGTTCTACAGATAATTCGCAGGGGATCAGCCTTACCCTTCCTCTCTTCTCTGCTGCATCTTCCGCTGTCCTCCCAGCGATTTACTGAGGACCATCTCTCCTTTTTGCGACAGGAAGTGCAAGTCTTTTTGGCCAGAGGGGCTTTCAAGAAGGTCAGAAATCAAATGGGGAGATAGAAGCGTGAAGGGATGTGGGTTTACTCAGCTTCCATAAATCGTCTCATCATGAATCAAAAGAAGAGTAAACTGCACTGGTCTCGAAACCAGGTTCCCTTGAGTAGTTTTCTGGAAGCCCACAACCAGTAATTACCGCCAGTGGTGTAAGTAATTGCCACTAGGATGTCTTATTGGGTAGTGTCATCATTGGGTTCCGCACCTGGGTACTTGCTTCTCCAGTTGAGTAACGCCACCATCCGTAGAAAGGTACTGGTGGGATCTGTGCAGTGAAATATTTATTTATCTCCTATATCTTTAAAAGTGAATTTTAATGTGAACATGAAGCATAGGGCTAAGGTTAAAATGTGAAGTGGGGATGTTGTTGCGACGAACTAACTGTACTTAGCATTACACGTAAATGGTCGACATGTTCCAGCGTTTGATGCCCTCACAGGTCTTCTGTGATCATTTGTTGTGCGTTTTCACTGTAAGTACACTTTACTGACGCGTCTTCATTATTGCTGTATAACTAAATCTTTTTATAGGCTTATATCATGCCTGTGACTTTTTTGAGAGAGGTCAAAAACATAGGTATATTATGTACAAACTATAATTTCAGTGAACGTTTTCCCCAATGGGAGGCTTTATTACTTGGATGCAGCTGCAGTTAGTGAGTGCAGGTAAAACCAGAGCTGCACTGAAAGTTTATTGGTGTGGGGGTACATGCAATTCTTTCCGAATTCAAGAAGTGTGTGGGACAGTGACCATAAAAGCTGTGCTAGGACTTTGCAAACATGGTTAAAAACCAGTATTAGACTGGAAGGAAGGGTAAAGGTCTTATTCTGGATAGGTGAGAGAGTATTGAATCTTCACTGTGATATGTGAGGTTCACAAATTGCGTGTCGGGCGTGGAGGAGAGGTTTGGGACAGTTCCTTAAAATGTGATTATGCTTTTTTGGGCTATGTCATGCATGAGCCTATATTGAGCCAGTGGCTATGTGCAAGCAGTGGTTGTTGAGTGCTCGAGATATTCTTATAAAGCTTGTGTGTTGCTCACTATTGGTTCTGATCTGTGCCTCTTTACTGTGGGGTAGAAAGGGTTAGGAAGGTGCCAGTGCAAGAAGTAGGACATAGTTGTTACTCCCACCATTTTCTGATGTCCAAGAAGGATGGAGACCTTCGGCCTATTCTACACCTGCACCCTCTCAACGCCTTACTCTGAAAGGAAAAAATTCAAATCCTTGCATTGTCCCAGGTCTTGTGTGCTCTAGACCCTGGAGAGCAGACAGTAGCATTGTAACGGGGCAGGGCACCTTTTTCCATATAACCACCGTCCTGGGCCACCAACATAATAACCTCCGTTTGTGTTTGGACAGGAGCATTGTTAGTTTGCTGTGCTTCACTTTGGTCTCACTAGTGCCTTTCACATGTTGATTAAAATGATGGTGAGGGTGGCAGCACATTTCAGAGGTCAGGGGTGCCAGTTTTCCCCTATCTTGACGACTTGCTTTTTAAGGTGGGCTCACCCCAGGCAGTCGTCAACCACCTCCAGACTACGTTGAACCTTCTCTCATCTTTGGGGTTCACTATTAACATGCGGAAACACACCTGACTACTTCTCAGACGCTCCTTTTATCAGAGCCTTTTTAGACATGGTTCAGTTTTATGTCTTTCCTCTAAGAAAGAGAGTCCAAGACATTCAGGCTATGATCCTGATCTTTCAGCCTCAGTCCTTTATTTCAGTGCATTTGACTCTGGGGCTGCTGGGACTGATGGTCTCCTGCATCCTGCTGGTTGAGCACACCAGGTGATATATGGGGTCTCTGTAGTGGGACCTGAAGTTTCTGAGGCTCCAACATCAAGGGGACCTCTCTGACGTATTGAAATTTCAGAGATGGCAAAAGAACTGCAGTGGTGGTTACTGAACCACGATTGGGTCAGCGGCAGACTTCACTCTCCTCCCCACCCTGAACTGACAGTGGTGACGGAAGCATTGCTTCACTGTTGGGCAGCCATTTGGGAAATGTGGAAATCAGAGGCCTCTTGTCTTCAGGAGGTTCATATGGGTGCTGAGACTCCGCTGGATTTGAGGACCATCCGTTTGCCATTGAAAGCCTTCCTTCTATCCATCCATCAAGAGGTCAGTAGTACAGATGCTCACGGCCGACACTATGGTCATGTGGTACTACAACAAACAGGGCAGAGTGGGGTCCTGGACCCTGTGCCAGGAAAACCTGCGTCTCTGGACATGGCTGGACAACCAAGGGATCTTCCTGGTGGTAAACCACCTGGCAGGCTTTTTGAATTCCAGGGCAGACAAACTCAGCCATCGACCCCAAGAGGATCATGAATGGCAATTGCATCCAGAGAGGGGTGTAAGGTCTCTTCTGAAAAAGGGGAAAACCTTGGCTCCATCTATTCGCCACCACTGAGAGGTCAGGACTTCTGCTGATTGGCATTTCCAAGGGGTCTCTTTCTCCCCCCTCAATTGAAACTCTGGACTACACTATGCCTTTCTGCCACAAGTTTTCAAGAAGATCAGGACTGACTGGAACAAGTCATCCTAGTGAGTTCGAATTGGGCATGGAGAGTATGGTATCCAGACCTCCTGGGCTTGAGTTTTTGTTTTCCGATCAGGCCCCTCACTCCTGGACGACCTGCTGTCGCAACAACAGAGCACTGTTATCCACCCGGGCTTTCACAATCACCACCTTCATGCTTTGAGATTGAACAGAGACAGCTGAACACCTTTGACCTTCCTCTGGATTTGGTTGCTGTCATGTTGGCATCCAGGTATCCCTAAACTAAAACTGTAAGCACATGTCTTGGGGACAAATTTGTGGCTTGGGGTGGCACAAACCAGATTGACCCCCTCCAGGCCAAATTATCTTTCTGTCATTTGTTCAGTCTCTTGCACAGCAAAGCTGTGGTTTGGGTACAGCTAAGGGTCATCTTTTATCCCTTTCCACCGTGTTATGATTGACATATCAGCCCTCATTATTGAAGTCACTAGTTGTGATGTGATTTTGAAAGTGCTACATATATGTTTCCTTACCTCTCCCTTTGTAATGCCTTAATGGGACCTTAATCGGGTCCTCACCTATTTTTTGTGCACTCTGTTCACACCGGTCCACAGCTCTCCCTTACAGCTCCTCACGATTCAGATAGTTTCCCTCATTGCCATCACCTCGCATGGCAAGTAAGTGTGCTTCAGGCTCTTTCTGCCAAACCACAATACATTACTTTCTTCCCAAACTGTTTCTGCAGATGCGTGTGTCATTTACACCAAAAGTTGTGACACTGTTCCACTTTGGTCAAACCATCACCCTGCCAGCATTCTATGTTCCACCTCACCCCTCTTAGGAGGAGGAGAAGCTGCAACGCTTGGATGCCAAAAAAGCACTCAGCCTTTACATTCATGGTACCTGTAGGAGGAGGGTCTGCTTTCATGGTTACTCCCACTTTTTACCTGGTGTCAGTATGTTTTTGACTTAGTTCGCTGTGTTCCTGCCAATGAGGACCACAGCATCTGTGCTCTCTCCCCTCAATTGACTCTGGTAAGTACTTTGGCACCTCCAGAATTGGCTACTGGTGCACCCTTTTAAGTCCTGTCTATATGGTACTGAGGTACCCAGGGCATAGGTACACCAGGGGTCTCCCATGGGCTGCAGTATGTAGTGTGCCATCCATGGGAGTCCACTTAAACTGTGACTACAGGCCTGCCGTTCCTGCCTATGTGAGTTGGTGCTTGCCCCTCTCACAACAGATATGCATTTCCTTATATCTGAGGTCACTGCACTTAAAACCTATAAGTCACCCCTATGGCAGGCTCTTCTATTCTAAGGGAAAGGTGCTTGAGTACAAGGGTGAGGGTGCCTCTGCATGAGCAGGATGCCCCTACAAACCCCAGAGTCGTGTTCTCCAGGCTTTATATGTGCTGTCAGCCAGTTTAAGATATATGGTGGGCATCAGTCATTGTGAGATGTCTAACTATATAGTGGCTGCACCAAACCTCATCATCTTTGGTATCAAACATGTTGGAATCATACCCCAACACCCATTCTGATGCTTAAGTATGATCCCATGTCCTGGGGGGCTCCCTAGTGTTCCCCCTGTACTCCCAATAACAGCATTTCAGGGTCTGCCAGCAAGCTTGTGCTGTTGCCGACCACGGACACAATTTTGCCCTCCTACTGTTGAGCTGAGGCCGGTTAGGGGAAGGTAGAACAATAGGTTTCCTGGCACAGGGGGGTGTGACCACCTCCCAGACAGGACTTAGTGTATTGGGGTGGGGGCGCTTGCCAGTGCCACAAGACTGCTTTGAAGTGCACATCTGGTACCCTCCTTTTATACTTCAATTTAAGGGAGTTCAGGAACCCTAGGTTCCCGCTCTGGGGCAAAACTGGACAAAGGACAGGGGAGTATCCTCCCCTCTGTCTAGCCCCTCCTCTGGGAAACCCTGAGTCATTCCAACCCTTTCTCTAGGGTACCTAAGGGCTCCCCTGTGAGTGGGTCCTTAGATTTGTCGTGGAACAAGACTCACCTCGGAAACCAAGACACACTTCAACCGTCTGGACACTTGGACTTCGACTGGGACTCCAACTGCCTCAAGGAAGACTCCTGGTCTCGCTGTTCTTCAAGTCTTCTGCATTGTCTCTGTCTGTGCTTAATCCAGATTCTCCAGAAGGCCTGTGGGCATCAAGGACTTCCAAAGTAATCTCCCTTGGAGTGAAGGAACCAAAAAGAAGCTGACCAGTCTGCTGCTCCTGTCATCTATTGGACTTCCTGAGGGCCCAGCAACACAGGTAGTGGTTCTGCAGCTCTCTAGAGGCCTGACCTGTCTTCTCAGCCATTTTGAGGACAGTAGCTCTCATCGGAGCTGCTGGGATCCCATCCCTGTGCAGCATGTCCACTTGCCATTGCCAGGGCTTGTTGGTTTTGCACTCCAGAGATCTTCAGGCTACTACAAGCTCCAGCACCTCATCCCTCGAGGATCAGCATCCTCACTGCATCCTCTGCACTGTGGCTATCCATCTTGGGTGAGCTGCCTGAGGTCCTTTTGTGACTCCTGTGCCTTCGGCCTGTGGGTCCTCTCAAGTGTTTTCCTTGGTAAACATCCATTAGTACGCAGCTGTTACACTGTCAGTCAGTCAGTCAAAATACTTTATTTCGATAAATCAATATCATAAAAGGACAATAGCACTATACAATATTCACTCGATCTAAAATACATAATTAATACAGGATAAAAACATGATTAATTTACACAATCAGAATATTTACAAAAAGAATATAAAAATATTGTCCTTTAAAAATATGTTTAAAATACATTAAAATACGATGAAAAGAGGTCAGTTGGATAGGAATACATGGTGTCATACATTTTACATTCACACATATCAATTTCATTCAGTAAACATTCCCTATAGTATAAACAGTATTTGCTTTCATCCACTATAAAACCATGTTATACGGGTTATTGGTCGTCTTTCTCTTCTTGATCCTGACAGCCCCCACTAGGAAATTAGCAACATGAAACATAATCCTGGGGGTCTGCAATAACTGTAAAAACAGGAGTGCTGGCTTTACCTGAATAAACCCTGCCTCCTTTAGAATAGGGATCAAATATTTCGTCCTTACTGCCGTGTAGTGTCCACAGAACATCAGAAAGTGCATTGTATTCTGGGTGGAAAAATTATCACAGGAACACGGCATTGTGTTATCAGGGGTACTCCAGGTTGGAAAATGACCTAGGTTCAGGTGAATCAAATTAAACCGAAATCGGGTTAAAAGAAATCGGTGATAGGCTTGATTCACAGTAGTTAAGTACAATTCAGGGCCTACTTGGGTGCTCATAATAATGCTAGCCCTCACCGTTGGTTTTTGTAGTTCCATTTGTTCCCTCTCCATGCTTAGCAATTCTCCCATCATACGCTTAATCAAGGCGATGTCCTTTGTTGTTATGGACTCCAGGGAGAAAAAAAGCTCTGGTCTCCCTATATTAACGAGACTGTCTTTGATGTATGCTAGCCACAGGATTTTATTTGCTCTATCTAGCTGCAAACAGTCTTTTAGTATGATATGGTTAAGGGGGATTTCATGGTTCAACCAGGTCTACAGCCAAGCCAGAAGAGGGGCCATTTTAATCATGTCGGAAATATATCCTACTCCTAATTCAGAGTGGATTGTGTAAGATGGGGTGGACTGTGGCACAGAGAGGACAGCTCTTAAAAATGTATTCTCCGTAGTCTGTATACTGTCCGGAGAACAGTATCCCCAAATTGCACTACCATATGTGGCCACCGCAAGGCATTTTGCTTTATAGATTTTCATTAAAGTTGCTATTGGTCTTGCCCCTAATTTTTTCGAAAAGCCCTGAAGTGCTGAGGATGATCTAGCAAGGGAAATGTTTCTGTTTTTTAACTGTGGACCCCAATTGCCTCTCTCATCAAAGGTGATCCCTAGATATGGGAAAGTGGCTACTCTAACAACAAACAATAACTGTGGGTCTACGTGAAACTAAGGTCTCTGTGTATAAAGAAGTGTCAACCATGTTGTAAATTACAAAAGGGACTAATCACTCTGTGATATATGTACCCATCAGTTACGCACTCTGAAAACGCCCTGTTGTCATCATTTGGGCGATTTCACAAAGTGGTATGTCCACATTGCACATACCACTAGTCAACACACAGTGGTAACCGGAAGCAGTGCTGAAAACAATATGTGTGAGTGAAAGTGTCAGGATAAAAATGGATAGTGGAAACACAAATAATTTTAATGAAAAGGCAACCACTTCCAAGATTAAAAACCAAATCGGTGCAAAGTAACAGTAGTTTGTAACAAATATCTACTGCATGTTATTAAAGGTCGACATGTTTCTGCAGTGAATAGACCCAACCGGGGTCTCCTGCTTCTTCAGGACCAGATATCTACTTTGCGACTACTTCTAAAGTGAGTGAGTGCAAAAAAAGAAAGTAAATTGAATATCACCTGAGTAAGCCCTCTCACTGTTCTGGAGAATGAGGGACCAGCGCCACTCCTCACCTGGCTACAGCTCAGGAATTGGGGGCACCGCTCTGTCCGTCGGTGCACCGATCAGGCATCTGCGCTGTTCGGGGAGGCTACTCTACATAGCTCTTCTTTGCCACATGTGAATGTTTTTAGGTTCTTATTCTTACTACTCCTGCCCATTATGATTTGAGACTTCTTTACATTTATCTTTAGGTCCAGAGAACCCATGAAGTCCTCAAATACATCCAAGAGGCGTTGTAAACCAACACCTGTCCGTGAAAGCAAGACGGCATCATCCGCGTATAGAAGAACTGGAATTCCAAGTTCTCCTATACGCGGGATGTCGAGGGATGCCTCTTTTAACGCTGGTTCCAGTGCATTTATATAAATAGTAAATAGGAGGGGTGCCAGTATGCACCTCTGTCTAACACCCCTTTCAGAGTTAAAGTGACTAGAGCATCGACCCTTTGGTCTAAATCCATACTGAACATTTGATAGGACTCCTTTCTCATTCACCCACTCATTCAGTTTAGATAAAATAACCCGGCCCAATATTTTCACAGATGAATCAATCAGTGAAATTGGTCTATAACAGGAGGGGTCTTGCCTGTTACCCTTTTTAAAGACCGGAATGATGATGGATTTTTTCCATGAGGCCGGGATGTTGTTATGTTTTAGAGCGTTAAAAACATTACATAAGATTTTAGACCAAAATTTCGGGGCGCATTTAAAAACGTCTGCCGGGACCCCATCAGGGCCCGGTGCTTTGTTTTTCAAAGTCAGATCTATAGCCCTTTCCACTTCTGCCGCCTCAAAAATGACGGCAGGGACCTCTACGTTACTAGCTTCCACTACTTCAGCCTCGAGAATTACAACAGGGGCTTCTACATTGCTAGTTTCTGAGTATATTTTACTGAAGTGTTGGATCCAACCCTCGTCTGAGATGTTTGCCTCAAGGGGGGTGTTCTCATCACCCGAAAATAATAGCTGATTTATGACTTTCCAAAATAAACCACTATTTTTTAGGGTTTCGGGGTCGAGTCGTTGGGCCCAGGCTACATCTTTCAATTCCTTTTTTCTCTCTAAGATGGCTTTTTTTGTATATAATCCTTAAACTAGCTATATCTACACGGCTTTCAATGCTTTAAGTAAATCTCCATGCGCTTTGGAAATTTTTTTATCAAACCATCTTTTACCTTGGAGCGGCTTCTGTCTTGATTCTGCCTGTAGGCTATGGTTAATTTCTATACAAATGTTATCAAACGCCAATATAAGATCTTTATTTTGTGTTCGATTTGCTAGGCATATTGCCACTTCATCCTCTACCTTGGTCAGAACTTCTTGAAGGAATGTTTCGGGGACTATTTTTGTCCATTTTAACCTTCGTCTCTGATCTTTGACGGCCACGTTTAGTCCCCCTCTATGTGTCACTGTTTTTAATGAGAGTAGATCTGTATACTTCGATTCCAATTAAACAGGATTATGATCGCTAAAAACTGATATCTCTGTATGATAATCTACAACATTGCACAACAAAAAAGCAGACATAAAAATATAATCTTTTTCTTTTATTAATCTTTATTTCGGCGATTGCCATAAAAGATACACATAAAATTGATACAAACAAAAACAGACAATATTTCATCAAAAAATCGGCAAGCACATAAGTACAAAAAAGGATGCGTCACCTTCTCTATATAACGATCCAACAAGCCACCATGATTCCCTACAACAGTCTAAAATATTACCAATTTTCAGTTAAAAACAATAATCAGATGAATCTAAAATCTTAAATATAGCTACATAACAGAAACTTTTTAAGACAAGGAAGAACAATCAGGGACTCAGGAATACAATACCCTTGGAATTAGGAGAATTCTCTTGTGCCATACTGCTTCTAGAAATTTGGCCATTACAAACACGGTCGGTTTAGTTAAGTCAGTTTTAAGAATTCTAAAGGCCTCAGAGCATTTGCGAAACCCTAGATTTTTACATAAGGGTATAACCCAATACCTTCTGGCCGCAATGTAGGCAGGGCAAAAGAAGACTAGATGCTGTTCGTCTTCAAGGCTACAATTGCAACCAGGGCAGTTTTCCAGGGTCTGCTGTTTCCATTTGCTTGTAAATGCTCTTAGCGGAAGAGTACTATAGCGCCATTGGAGGAATAACTTCCTGGCCAAGTTTGGATAGATATCATTAATTACTGACTCAAAGTTATAAGAATCTTTCACCCCGAGAAAAGTATTAACCAAAGAGTCTGGACGTGTACCCTGTATACCAGCTGCCAGGTTACACGCATAGAAGGTTGCCACCAGATGTTTGCGGGACATACCCTGGCATGCCACTTCAGGGTCACTCCATAGGGACGGAAGGCCAAACCGGTCAAATTCAGATTCTATATATTTGAACCACGGAATGTTCTCTATACCAGGAAACGCAATAATTTCCTGTAATTCCTGTCTGTAGTTAACTAACTCAGGAGTGGACCATAATCTTCTCCAAAAAGTTAGAGGTTTTACACCCACCACTTCATTCAGAGGCTTCAGATCCATGTCCAGCCTAAGTGGCAGGAGTGGTGTGCTTACCGGCAACTTTAGGAGTTGTCTCAGAAACTTATTTTCTACAGTGACCAAATCTTTTCTGCAAGCATGTCCCCAAAGTTCACTACCATAGAGGATTGCTCCTCTGGCCTGGAGTCTGTAAATTTCCAACGGGGGGCTAGCGGCCTAATAGATGATCTATTAGAATTTACTAGCCTGATTATTCCCCCAGTTAATTGTGCCAATCTGAGCTGTGACTTGGCCTGGTGATCTCCCCATTCCAGTTTATCATTAATGGTCACACCCAGATATTCGAACGTAAAGACTCTTTCAAGTCTGTTCAGGCCTATGGAAGGGTTGGGTCGTGTTTTTTTTGGGGGGGTTAAAAATCATAAACTTAGTTTTCGTGGCGTTTATTTCGAGGCCATGTTCTCGGCAAAAAGCCTCAAACCCCTCCAGAATGCGCTGAATCCCCATAGGGGATTAAGACAGCAGCAGGGTGTCATCCGCAAACATAATTGCGGGCACCCTGATGCCGCCAAGCCTGGGTGCATCTGAGTTGGTGACGTTTTTTAAAAAGTCGATTACTCCGTTGACAAAGAGGCAGAACAGGGTCGGTGCAAGAACACAGCCCTGCCTTACCCCTCTGCCAACGGGAAATCTTTTGGAAAGGCAGCCCATCCTCCCGCACCTTACCTGTGCATAGTTGTGCGTATGTAAGCGGATGATAATATCTAAGAGATCTGGGGGGATACCAAAATTAGCAAGTACCGTCCAGAGTTTGCTTCGCGGGACCAGATCAAATGCCGCACGAAGGTCGACAAAGACGGTATATAGTGTTCCCCCCTCTACCCGAACCGTCTTACAAAAGAGAAGGCCAGCCGGAAAAGTTGGTCCGTGGTTGACACCTTGCTCCTGAATCCCGCTTGAAATGTGCTTAAGATTGAATGATCCGTCATCCATTTCTGGAGGCGGTCAAGAATCAGCCTCGCAAAAAGTTTTTGCGAAACATCAATGAGGCTGATAGGCCTACAGTTGGCTGGGAGCAGAGGAGAGCCCTTCTTGAAGATAGGTACCATCTCTGCTTCCAGCCAAGTACTGGGGACCGCCATTCCCGCGAGTACTGCGTTGAACAATAACAGCAAATAGGGAGCCCAAACCCCAGGCTGGTGCTTAAATAAATCACCCGGTATTTTGTCTAATCCTGGGGCTTTTCCTGATGGTAATTTGGATATTGCCTTGGAAACCTCCTCTAAAGAGAATTGCAAAGAGTCAGCGCCCTCATAGGGCAAAGATTGCACTATTGGCTCACCCATGGGAAGAGAATATTCTAACGAAGAGCCGGCTCGGGGCTTCGACAGACCAGGGTCAACCTCTTCGTAGAGACAGCGAAAATGATCTTCCCACACCGAAGCCGCTATGTTGACCTCAACAGCTTGAGTCGGCTCGGCAGATCCTGTTCTCACAATCTGCCAAAATTTACGAGTGTCTCTAACCTGCAAAGAGGCCAGCATATTTTCCCAATTGGAGTGGTCCCAATCCGCCTTTGCATGATGAATGACTTGCTTCAGCTCCGCCCTCCCTGTTTTAATTGCCTCTGTGTCTCTAGGGTGCTTCAACGCAGCGAGCAGTTTGGCCTTTGCCTTCCTACAGGCTGGGTTAAACCATGAAGGTCTTTGGACTCTGCGGGACCCTTTCCTTAAAACTGGGTTCAAAAGTTCTGCAAGAGTAACCACCAAGTCGGAATGGAGGGTGCCCAACTTAGGGAAAAGATCTTCTAGAACGGTTTGATCAATAATCGTCCCTACGGATTCTAATATAGGAAGAATCCGGGCATACAGCTCAGAGATGGAGGCAGGATTATCCAGGAGCTTGGTCCATCGGACGCTGCGCCTATCGTTGGTTAAAATTAAATTATGATCAGGGGCAGCCTCATCCAGCTGGTCATCCGTGGAGCCACAGAATGAAAAAAGCGAGAGAGTCAGCGTATTATGATCGCTGTCGCTGCTTTGTACCACCTCAAAGTCCAGGACCTTATTCCAGGCCACAGTCTGGACCAAGATGTAATCCAAATGGGACTCCTGCCCCGCTTTATTGAAAGTAGATTTTGGGGGGATATCGCTCCCAAATCTACCATTGCAGGCCAAGCAAGAAAAAGCAACTATGCCCCTGCACTATACACAGTCAATGAGTAAATAATAATGGTATAAGTTTGTTCTTTAGAACAGTAATGAAGGTATCAGAACAACTCTACACATTAAGTAACTCTCCGAGAATGATTACATATGAATCAAGATATATAGGTGGATAGACAGTCTTTTCTTGGTGTAGTCACTTCTGTTTATTGTTCCATAGCAAAAGCCAACACGTGTTTCATCGCAGGGAACAAACTGCGAATCTTCAGGGCTTTATTGAATCATCTATTGGACTAGATATAGTACACCCGGATGTATAGTCCTCAATCCTGTTGTGATATCGAGTTTAGGGGAAATGGCCGGTCAGTGTGCAGACTCTGTTGAGTGTCCTTCTGAGGAAAAGAAAGTTCGTATTTGCAAAAGCCCAGTCCGGGCGTTACGTGGAAATCTGAATTCGGAATATCAATTTATATGTTCTGGCTGTACACGATCTCGTTACTTTCTGAGTCAAATGGTAACCGGGCAGAGAAAAAGTTCGTGGATGGGTGGGTGCGCCGTTTCGTCCACGTAGGAAGTGCACCTTATCTGTGTCAATCTCCCTCTTTAGTTACCCGGCGCCGTGTATCGAACAGCTTGCTGGTCCCTTTTGGAGCGGTTTTGGGGTATTACCGCTCGCCTCATTGCCTATACTGAGTATCGTTTTAACATATCACCTTGCGGCAACCCAGGAGTTACGCCTAGTAATTCTGGAATACTAAAATACCTCTCAGCTATTTTTGTCTACCATTGCAGGCCCTCCGAGAATTGTTACGGGTAAGTGCCAAGATTTGTGTTGCGAGGGGAGTCCATGGCTTAGCAGGAGGGCCTACTAGTTGCAGTATTCCCCACTGTTCATCCTCCTCCATCAATGCTCCCTCCATTGTCAAAGATAACGGCTCGAACTGACAATTAAAATCTCCCTCCACCAAGATCACAGCACCCTTGGGTAATTTAGGAAGAAATATAGAAAGCTCCTCAAAGGTGGGTGATGGCCTGATTATACCCACTGGTCGCGAATATACATTTATCAGGATGAGTTGGGAGTGGTTCGGCCAATCCAACATTACGCACTGGACATCCCGTGAGTTGGTGTTAAGGGCCCTGGCCTTACAACCCAAATATGCTGCCACCCAAATGCAAAGGCCCCCCGAGGTCCGTCCTCTCCCCTCCCAATTAGCTGTGATTGAGAAGCTCGCATAGCCTGAGCGCCATTTATCCTCCCGTGCCCAAGTCTCCTGAAACATACATACATCTTGGGTGTCAATTAAGGACCCCCAGTCAGGGCAATCTAATTTGCCCTGAAGACCGGCTAAATTCCAGGAGAGAATAGACAACGAGGATGTGCGCTTGCTAGTACACACCACAGTAGGATCAGCTGTCGAAGGCACAGTGTTGGCTAATGGCTCAGAAAGGGGTTCAATGACATGAGCCTCCCCATTGGTCAAACCATCACCCATTTCGATTGTTTGACCATCCTTACTGTGGTCAGACAATAAACTTCAATCGCAGTTATCCAAACCAGAGAAGACATCAAACCTATTTGATGTCTCCAGAGGTGTGAAGGGCCTCAAATGTTCCATGCTCTTATTAGGATTTAAGTTGGGCCTGAAAGGTACCGTATTCCACCCAAAGGGGTCAGCAACATGGTGGAGATGTGGGGGTTGTGGTGAATACCCAGTGTTGTAGGACAGTGAGGGAGCAATCTGGTTTGAGATTTGACCACCAATGTAGGTAGGGGGAAACACCAGGGATCTAGGATAGAAATAAGTCCGTGGGCGCGGGACTATGGAGTTACTGCCTCCACCCTGGGGCCAGTTTAATATGTAAGTGACTGCTCGGGGGTCTCTGAAATTTATAACTACTAAATCTCCTTCAATATCCTTGAGCCTACTACCCAACCAAGGGAGTCGTCTAACATGCACAATCTCGCCATTGATGTTATGTGCAAGAGGTCTAAATTGGGCGAGCCAGTGCATGATTTTATTTTTGAGCCCTGTTCCCATGATGCACTGAGCCAGGGACAGACTGATTTGCATATAGCCAGGTTCTGAACTGGGATGGTGCAGTGAGATAAATAACGGTGATGGATCAAGATCTGATCTTTGGACTGGGTAAGAGTGGTCTGCTTAATTCAGACACTCTGTTCATCACCACCCCCTTTTCTGAATCGTTTTTGGCCACTATAGGTGTGGCAGGGTATACTCAGACATGAGTCCCTTTCTCACTGCACCATCAGGATTCAAGCAAGCCGGGCCGACGACGGCTGAAATGCCAGAAACCGGTCCCCGGTAGCTTGTCTCCTTTCTGGTGAAGAATTGGCTTGGTAGTTTAGTCTTCCCTGTTCCCATGATGCACTGGGCCAGGGACAGACTGATTTGCATATAGCCAGGTCCTGAACTGGGATGGTGCAGTGAGATAAATAACGGTGATGGATCAAGCCCTGATCTTTGGACTGGGTAAGAGTGGTCTGCTTAATTCAGACACTCTGTTCATCACCACCCCCTTTTCTGAATGACTATGGGAGTCGGTAGATGGAAAAAAGTAGGCCCAGCCCGGCCTCAATCGGTCTTTGAGGGCCTCAGAGGGCCCGCCCTTGTCCCGGGCTTATCCCGGCGCCAGCCCGCGCGCGTCCCGCTTGCGCGAGCCCCTGGGCAAATGTATAGAGTGAGGAGGTGGGGGCTGGAAGAGGACCAGCTGCGGCAGATTAGGAACGCACTGCCCGCTGGTCCTCGCAGTCCCACTGAAGTCCGGGTTGTAGTCTCCTAACCGCCCTCTTATCCGAAGTCTCTTTCCGTGAGCGGCCGCGGGGGCCGCTAAAAGTAGGCAAAAGAAGGCTAGAGTCCCGGGGGTCAAAGATCCGGCAAACACGCCTCTCCCGTGGTTATTCTCGAACAGAGGGCTCCGCCGAGAAGCAGGCAACACGAGGCTTTAATTCACAATCCGGGAGGAGGGGGCGGGAAGAGGACCAGCTGCGGCAGATTAGGAACGCACTGCCCGCTGGTCCTCGCAGCCCCGCTGAAGCCCGGGTCGTAGTCTCCTCACCGCCCTCTTATCCGAAGTCTCTTTCCGTGAGCGGCACCTGCGGAGCGGGGGCCGCGAAAAGTAGGCAAAAGAAGGCTGGAGTTCCGGGGGTCACAGATCCGGCAAACACACCTCTCACGTGGTTATTCTCGAACAGAGTTATATAGTATATAATCTATAATAGTGCCATCATCTTTGCCCTTAAATGTAGGAGACCTACTTTTACCATCCCCGCAACCTGACTCATACAAATTCCACCTGGCAAGAAAATTTTCTAGATACTCTCCTCGCCTAGTGTGTTCCAGATGGATAGGTGAAGAGAGGGGAGGACCTTCCTCATCCTGACTAATACATGGTAGGGTGCAGGGGTGGATATTAAAATCCCCTAAAAGTAATATTTCAAAAGTATTTACATTTGCACTGTAGACTGACAAGAATTTATCCAGTACTTCCAAATTTTGACTGGTACACTCATTTGCATTAGAGTTATAAAAATTTACAAATAGAATCTTGGCCTTATCCTGGGTAGATAGTTCAACAATCAAACAATTTTCACAACCTGAGATACACTGTGTTAATTTGCCTTTTACATCCAATTTAAATAAGGTTAATAATCCTCCCTTGGCTCTGCCTGCAGCACTGCTAATTGCAGGAATGCAAAAGTGACTGTAGCCGTCCAAAGAGAAGCTATTCGCCTGATCCCATGTCTCTTGTAAGGCAATAATGTCAAAAGATTTTAATGTGTTTATCCAATCAACATTTCTGACTTTGTTCTTAATACCAGCAATGTTCCATGTTCAATTTTAAAAGAAGATGTGGGTGGCTGAGCAGTACTCCCCGAATCGATAGGCAGTCAATCATTTTCCTCAAGTGAGGATAAAGGGGTATAGCGATTGTATAGTGGTAAGACCTGATCGAACTGAGTATGTGTATTAGCCAGCTGGTAACAATAAGGGTCCCCATTTTGTTGATGTTGAAAGACATTTGGGACACAACCAGCCACACCCCTTCTGTACCCATTTGCTGGGTACTTATGCTGATGTGGTGGTGGGCGCTGGGTGTTATCCAGGTGATTGTAGAAGAACCCTAGGGGCCTAGCACATACAGAGTTTTCCACTATGGGTAGAGAGGCTGCTCTGAGGAGGACTGTCGCCACGTGTTGGGGGTGCTTAAAGTTTACAATAATGCAGTCCCCACTCGAATTCTTTCTAGTGTTGTCAATCCAGCTGACTCTTTGGGTGGAGATTATGTCTTTTGAAAAGGCAAACGGGAAACCACAATTCCTATTCAGCCATGCTAGTGTTTTATTTTTTAAAGCGGCATGGTTTCTAAACTGGAATCAGACAGACAGGAGTATACCTCTGGGACATTTGTTAATACCACTGTGTATGGAACACACTCTGGTGGGAGGTTAACTGAGTTTTTTCTCTTGGGCCTACTTCTTCCACCGTTTTCTCCCCCCACTGTAGTGTTCTGACTGCCATTTTATGGTAGGCGTGGTTGTACTAATGGATGTACTAGTGGGGCTCCCACAGATGGTAGATTAGGAGATGGGGTTTTCTGTGATCGTATGACTGGTAAATTTTGTCCTGTGACCGTTGGCCCTGTACCCCTTGTCCTAGCAGAAGCTACAGCCCCTATTACGTTGTTACCAAAAGGAGGACTCGTGTGTGTGTGAATCCGAGTCAAGTGAGAATCTAGGAGGCCCCCTAATCTAGAGACTTCTTGTGTGGCCAGCTCTAGCTTTGCCACAAGAGGTCTAACCATTGCTTCTAGTTTTCACTCGATGATAGTTGCCAGGAGCTCTATATGGGCAGGGTGCAAATTATTTAACTCAGCGTTATTTGTGGGTTCTGGTGTACTTCCACTGCTAGTTGATGTAGTACCCATCTTTTTTGACTTCCGACCCACCACCCATTTAACAGGAGCCTTCCTACACGCCCTCACTACTCTTCGAACCGGTGATTGGACTGGTGAAGGCCTTGGGGAGGGTGTCGGAGTCTGACTGGGGGTCGGGTCGATTATAACCTCCCGCTCTTCCGGTGTCACCATGGTGGATACATCATTAGTGACAGTAACGTTAGGATCATCCAGGCAACTATCTGACTGGGGCAGCGGAGTAGAAGGCGATCTCAGTCTTGTAGGTGAAGTGTCTGGGCTTACCCTATTTAGTGAGAGACGCCTTTCTTTATTAATTTTATTGACCACCTTCACAAGATAATTATCCATTGTCCTTGTCTCATTTGCGGTCGAAGGTTTTGTTGATCTAAGCTTTGACATATTAATGGACCAAAAGCACTATATGCAGGTGAGGTTGACCGAAAATGTCTCACCCAGTTGGTGTTTAGGGTTCGATAATGTTGATAAGGACCAGGAAACAAAACACAGATAAAATCGATACAAGAAATTATATCTTACAGTTAGTCCAGGGTCCGAGGAAGAAAAGCCAAAGTCCGTGGCCCAGCTCATCCACTTCTTGCCTCTGACGGCTGCAGACGGCCCGCCCTTGTCCCGGGCGTGCCCGCGGGACGAGGAACCAAGGGAGCCTTTATGCGCCTCCAGGCGCCTTCAGGTCGTGTCAGCGGCGTCCTTGCCACACTGGGGCTGCTGGGGATTGTAGTGCCCAGAGGCCCGGCGGAGCCAAGCCCGGCCGGACCACGAGCGGAGCAAAGCCCGGCCCAATGAACACCACTCCGGAGGACAGGAAACACAGCATAGCCAAGCCCGGCCGTCAGCAGCTCTCCAGGTCAGCTGTACACGGCTCCCCCCGGACTCCACACCAAGGGAGCCTTTATGCGCCTCCAGGCGCTTCCAGGTCGCGTCAGCGCCTTCCTTGCCGTGCTGGGGCTGCTGGGGATTGTAGTGCCCAGAGGCCCGGCGGAGCCAAGCCCGGCCGGACCACGAGCGGAGCAAAGCCCGGCCCAATGAACACCACTACGGAGGACAAGAAACAGCGCAGCCAAGCCCGGCCGTCAGCAGCTCTCCAGGTCAGCTGTACACGGCTGTTACACTGTGTACCATACTTCGCAAGTGTTACAACGCATGCGATGTTACAACACGTAGCCTTTACTAGGCAAGTTGATACATTGCATGCGTTGTAACACTTGTGAAGTAAAGGCTTATCCACATTGCTGTGTGGAAACAGACGCACTTCCGCTTCGACGCGCTTCCATTTTATCACATAGAGGCATTGTACCTCTCAAGGAATGTGTTCAGATAACAGTGAATGCGGATTGAGCCTGCGCTCTATGCTTTAAATGCGAAGTGTATTAATCAAAACAAAGGGCACTGTTGCAGATGAGGGGTACAAGTAGACACCCACCCAAGTAGTCACCCACTCGATACAGAGTAAGAGAGAGGTGTAAGTGGTCCTAGGTTTTTTGAGGCCCACTTGTGCGAGGGAAGAACAAGTCTTGTCTCTTAACACCCCGAAGGATGTCATGCTTCATCATTGGGTGTTTTGCTCCTCGTCGGGCTGGTGCTGCAATGCCCTACTGGCCCCCCGAAGGGCCACTTTAGCGGAGATCTTTTAGGACAAAACACCATATAGTGCATGCAGGTGTTTGTCCTCTTTAGAGGGTGAAGTGGTGCGTGCAGCGTGAGTCTAAAACTGTCTAAGGTTTACCAGATGTATCATTTTAATGAGAAGGTACCCATGGCAGACTAAAAAGGTCCAAGGTAACTATAATGTGAGAAAGGTCGACATGTTTCGCGCCTGTGCGGTCTCAACAGATCTGTGGCGCTTCTTCAGGACCGAGAAAACAAAGCACAAGTTACTACTTGTGTAACAATATATCTGTAAGAGACATTAGTTAGTGATAGATTCCTTACCTTAGAATATCCCCAGGCGTCCTCCCTGTCAGTAACTGCGTTCAGAAGTTCTCCCACTTCAGGCCAGTATGTCCCTAATTTCGGGCATCCCCACAACAAGTGATCCAGCTCAACCTCGGGCGCTAAGCACCTTGGGCACGCTGCATCTTGCACCCGAAAGTACCGCTTAATCCTCCCCGGGGTCAGGTAGGCCCTATGTAGTATGAAGAAGTGCACCTGCTGGAAGCGGGCATTTCTGCTACCCTTCCACGTCCATTTCAAAATATGGCCCCAGACCGTGTCTGGTATGGGTTTACCTATGCTGTCTTCCCATTTCGTCTTCAGCACATGTAGCGGCTCCAGTCCCTCGTGTAACATTCTAGAGTGGAGGCAGGTCACCGCTTTAAAAGTGCCCGCAGCCATCACCACATACTGGCAGGCCATGGTCGTGTCCGGTTCCACTAGCCCTCCCTTCCAGTGCTTCTGCATCGCCGCAACCACTGCCGCATGCAAGAGGTAGCTCCCGTCTGGGAGACCAAATTGATCCTGCAACGTCCGAAAGGGGACCAGCATCCCATCTATATATAAGTCCCCCACCATCTGCAGGCCCAACTCTTCCCATTCCGACAACTGGGACCAATCGCCCCCATGCGGCAGAGCCGTCAGCATCCCCTGTGGGATCTCCGGCGCATACGGTCGGGCTGTCTTCGCTCTCCTCAGACTTCTGTGCCAGCATAACCGAAGGGTTTTTTCCTCCATGGTGAGATCCCTCAAATCTAATTTCTGTTGCATGACTATGTATGACAGGATATGTCGCTGGATACCGGTCCCTCGTTCTTGGTCTGGGCCTCTAAATTCCCTGGCAATGTTTTGCGTTAATATCTGCAGTTGAGCCGCCAGGTAATATAGTTCAAAGTCGAGAACCGCCATCCCTCCCTCAAGTTTGGGTCTGAGCAGAGTATTCAGTGCCACCCTACATCGTCCGTGTTCCCAAAGGAAGTCAGTAATCATCGTCTTCAAGTCTTTAAAGATCCGCTGAGGGATCCATATCGGCAGGGTACGGAAGTAATAGAGCAACCTTGGCAGAGCCACCATCTTCAACACCCGGCCTAGTACCGATAGAGGGAGGGAGGCCCAAAAGGACATACACCTCTTTAGTGCCCTTATGCAGCGCCCTATATTTCCCTCCAGCAGATTCACGGCGTTGTGGTAAACGCGGACTCCCAGATAAGTGAAGCATGTGGACTCCCAGACCACCTCCACTGCAAGAGGGGGATATGGCGTGTCCGCCGGCAACGGGAAAACACAGGTTTTATTCCAGTTTACCTTAAGGCCTGATAGCCGACCAAAGCTGGATAACATCTCTACAGCTCCTTCCAGAGCCCGTTCCCTATCTTCCAGGTACAGCAACAGATCATCTGCATACAGTGATATGTGATGTGACTCCTCACCACGTCTAACCCCATTGTACAATGCTCCCGACCTCGCCTGCGCTGCCAGTGGTTCCATCGCCAATGCGAACAGCAGGGGAGACAGCGAGCAACCCTGCCTCGTCTCTCTACGCACCGGGTAATCGGAGGATATAACGGACCCCAATCGTACTCTGGCGGTAGCAGAGGAGTAGAGAACTCTCGTCCACCGCCCAAACCCGTCCCCTAGGCCGAACTTCACCAATACCTCATCTAGATACTTCCACTCAAGGCTATCGAAAGCCTTTTCGATATCAACCGACAATACTGCTGGTTTTTGATCCGAATCCACGGCGCTGTCTGATATACGAACCAATCGGCGAATGTTTATAGATGTGTTCCTAGTAGGAATAAACCCTGCTTGGTCCCTGTGTATCAGCATTGTCATGTGTGGTAGTAATATAATGGCTAGAATACGGCTCATGATCTTATAATCCACCGTTAGCATAGACAAGGGCCTATATGACGTCACATCTGAAGCTTCCCTACCAGGTTTCAGCAGCGGCACCACTAGCGCTTCCCTCATTGATTTGGGCAAATGCCCCAGTATCATGGCCTCAGAGTACACCGCCAGTAGCCTGGGTGCTAAGGTATCAATATATTTCACGTAGAATTCAATCGGTAGGCCATCTACACCCGGCGTCTTATTTCTAGCCATCTGCTTAATGGCCACCCGGATCTCTGACAGCGTTAAGGGGCCGCTTAAGTCCTTCACGGCCTCGCCATCTAGCACTGGGAGATGAAAAGTCTCTAGGTATTCGCCTGTCGCAGAGACCCCCCCCCAGCTGACTCTCATACAGACTCGTGTAATACGACTGGAAGCGCGCCAGAACTGCCGTCTGCGAGTAGACTATTTCCCCTGTCTCATTTCTGATGCTCATAATCGGGCAACCTCTAGGTTCTGGATTGGCAAGCTTAGCAAGTAGCGTTCCCACTTTATCCCCTTCTGCATGTACCTTGGTGGTATACAGCTTGTAGTCATAACATCGCAGCCGCTCTGTTTCTGTCGCTACCATTTCCTTTGCCTCTAGTAACTGCTCCTGTAATTCCGGTCGCTCAGGTCTACGCTGCTCTAGACCACTCAACACACTTTCCGCCTTCCCCAGATCAGCCAAAACCGACGTCCTTGCATTCGAAAATCTGCCCATACAGATGCCTCTCACCACCACCTTCATCGCATCCCATTCTATCGATCTCGTGGCAGCTGAACCCTCGTTCTCATCAAAGTAGTGCTCGATGCCCTGTAGGACCGTGTCACTGAACACCAGGTCCTCTAATGTATCAGGTCGCAGCCTCCATGTTGGGACCGCAGATCTCGCCTGTTGCCACTGCACTGTCACTAGTAAGGGATTATGATCTGAAATGGTCCTAGCTAGGTACTCCGTGTGTGTTATCATGGCAGCCAGGGGGCCACTACATAGGACGGAGTCTATCCTAACATGTAACGCATGTAAAGCTGAGAAAAAGGAATAGTCCCTAACATCAGGATGTTGCTCCCTCCATACATCTATTAGGCCCCACCTCCCCTGCCAGTCTTTCCTGTGTGTGGCTAACCTGCGCACTGGGGAGTCGGCTAATGGTGGATGCGACCTATCGAGTGCCACATCAATGATCGAATTGAAGTCACCTCCCTGGATGATGGGGCCTGCCAGGAAGTGTGCCAGCGAACCTGCTAGACTATCGAAACAATGGGCCTGGTCAGCATTGGGGGCGTATATACTACATAAGACCACATCCCGGCCATACAGCCTCCTCTCCACCACCACATACCGACCTTCAGGGTCCACTAGCAGGTTTGTGGCCTGGAATGGGACCCCCGCTCTCACCCATATCAGCACCCCCCTGGCAAACGCTGAATACGTGGTGCCAAATACCTGACCATGCCACCTCCTCTGTAGTGCAGTGCATTCCTGCTTGGTTAAATGAGTTTCTTGTAACAGTCAATTTGGACGCCTCGCCTCACCAAATGGGCGCGCACCTTGTGTCGTCTCGACATTGTTTGAAGTCCACGGACATTCCATGTAAGGCATTTTAAATTAGGTAACGTCCCCATAGCAGCCATCTCCCGACCATTTCAACAGCGACAATTCGTTACCCACATCATTGCAGTAAAACCCCCCTTTCAGAACACCCCAGAAAACTCCCCTAACCTCTCTCCCCAGGACAGGACCTAATAACACAACATCAGCCCCCATCCAAACCTGTAACACATCACACATTTCACTAATCTGTAGTCGCCATAACTGAAGGCCTTAAGGGCAACGAGAGGGTGATTCAGAGCCGACCCAGAGCAAGCAAGGCCCCCGCCCCGCGCCCATGATCCCATACTGCATTTGCAGCGCAGTACCTGCCAGTCCGCCAAACACCAGGGTAGGCTGCCCCAACAGGAGTAGCGGTTATGGTCTTCACGCTAAATGTCATTCGTTAAATAGTCCATCTGCTGTCTGTGGGGGACCACTGGCCCCGCCGAGCTATCAGCTTCCGAGACGTCTCCTCCAGATTTTCCTCCGTCGTCTTCAGAGTCCGAGCCCATCGATGTCTTCTCTTGTTGTAAGCCCGTAATGATCGCCGTTGCAGCTAATGCTCCCTTTCTGTCCACCGCCATCTGGTCGTCCCTCATCGCTCTCTTAAGTTTATTTCGCTTGCGGATGCGTTGTGATTTTCGCACCTGGACCGGTTTTTGTCTCTCCCTTTCGCCTTTACTCTTGCGGTCCGTACCAGCACGGTATAACTCGAGCCATGACCACACTTCGTCAGGGGTCTGAAAGAATTGGGTCTTTCCATCCAGGATCACTCGTAGCTTGGCCGGAAAAAGCAAGGAGTATTGTATCCCCTCCTCCCTCAGTTCTTATTTCACAGTCAGATAGGATGCCCTGCTCTTTTGGACCTCCTGTGTGTAGTCTGGGAAAACCGTGACCGAGCTATTGTCCACCTGAAAGGGGCCCACTGAACGCGCCCTCTGTATTAGTAGGTCTCGGTCCTTGTAGTGCAATAGTCTTACCACCATCGGCCTGGGTGGGCGGCCCTGCATGGGCGGGCGGGCTGGGACCCTGTGCGCTCGCTCCAGGGAGAAAAAGGGAGAGAGACCCTCCGGGGCCACGACCGTTTTAAACCAGTTCTCCATATAGGCCACTGCGTCATCCCCTTCAACTTTTTCTGGCAGGCCCACCACCCTTACGTTGTTCCTCCTATTGCGGCTTTTGGAATCCTCTGCGCGTTTCTCCAGTGTCCCCAAGCGACCGAGGATATCGGTCAGTTTGTGTTCTACGGTCACTACCGCTGGTTTGAGCTCCTGAAGCAGTAGCTCATTTTCCTTCACTCTATCAGTGAGTTTAGCATGGTCCGCCCTCAGGAGGCCCAGTCCCGTGGCGACCTGCGTTATATCTTGATGTAGGGACTCCTTGATCGCGGTTATCGCCTCCAGTATGCTATCCAGTCGCATATTCAGCCTCCGTTCCTGCGCAGATGTGTCCGGGGCAGTATGGGTTCCGCTATCCGTGTCCGGTATGTTCGCCTGGTCATGTCCCTGCTTCATGTTCAGGTCACTGCCACTAGCGGCCATCTTGGTTGCCGCGTGCGTCGTCGTAGATTCGCCTCTAGGGGATTTTCCAGTCCCAACTTCCATATGTCGAGTGAAGGCGGCCCTCCGTACCCTTTCGCCGCTCAGTAATCTCAACGTTCTCCCCCAGCAGTGGTCTCTAACTCCAGGGGCCAGTTCGTCTTCAGCACGTAGGCCTCACTCCTGTTTTCAAGATGGCCTTCCACAGTTCCTTATCTCTTACAGTACGCCAGCAGGTCCCCCGTGGCCCAGGGGTTACCCCTTAAACAGTCTGTCGGTGCCCCCTGCGTGGGTTCACCACATCCCCACAACAAAGTCGAGGGAAGGCCCAGTCCAGGTACTTGGAGGAACCAATAGCGTGCACCCGGTGAAGCAGGCGGCCGTCGGCCAGAGCTGGACGTGCGGTCTGCTTATGGGCGCTGCGCCGTGTCAGTCCTATGCCCCAATCTCCAACGCCGCTCAGTCCCTGTACCTCCGCTTCTCATATGGCCATGCGGTGTAGGTGTGTTGCTGATGGTCGCCGGCCTCCTGTAGCTTCAGCCAGTCCACCGAGCCTGCCCGGGTCCAATCCCCATACAGCTCAGTAGTGGCTGTATCTGCCGATATTCAGCCCCGGGAGCTGCTTGCCGCCAGGTCCCTCGCTCGGGATAATTAGTCAATCCTGATGTCGGGGATTAGTGCCACCAATCTACACATCAGCTCCGTCCCTTGCATGCCTCCCCTCAATGGGTGTCTGCTGTTTAACGTTGCTAGACTCCCAGCAGCTGCGGGAGTCATGGGATGCAGTCCGGGAGCGGGACCTTCTCATACGGCCGCCATGTCGGGGAGTGGGGGATGGGCGCCACGCCCGCCGGTCTCCGAGTTGGCGGAGAGCGCTCCTCACCACTGCCGGCGCTGTGAAGCTTTGCGCTGCCGGGACCCCGCTCCGCTCACCTCTTCAGGCCGTAGCTCTCACCCCACTCCAGCCGCAGTCCGTCTCGTCCCGCAGATCAGCCTCCGTAGTTCTAGACCGCCGCCATCTTCGTTCTCAAGACTCGGCACCTTCAGGCTCCGGAATCGGGTTCTAGCGCTTCATTTGGTCTCCCGCCGGCCCGTAACAGGATTCCTCCGTTCCTCCGAGCAGAGTATCCGTGCCGCAATCAGCGCTTATGGCAGAGTTCCCAGGATAATTTGCTGGATCAAGCACGGAGCTGCAGGCTCACGCCGCCATCCCGATCGGCGTCCAAGCCACGCCCCCGACTGACCTAGATGATGTTGCAGAAGAAAAGTCCTCACTGTCGCCTGACACTGTGTCCTTCCTTGACTTCAATTTCTGCAGCCAAGTGAGGAGGCGACCCTCAAGATCCCGGACGGTCTTCGAAGAGAAGGTGCGGCAGATCTTGAGGTCCCATTTTGGATATGCTACAAAAGGGGAATGAGGCCTAGGCCTTTTTCTTTCTCTTTTGTACCTACTGCTATGTTATTTTGTTACCGAGACTCCCATTCCGACGACAGGGAATGATACAAGCTATGGGAATCTATGAAGGTTCCAATACTGGGGCAATCTATCTTCTAACCATAGATTCCTCATTTTATAAAAGATACCAAATCAGTACGTTCCCAGGTGGCTGTTCTGTGAAGTGGGCTCGGCCCAAAACGTCTTGCACAACCGAGCAGCTGAAATTACCTGGTTGTCAAGGCAGTAGCTCTTCATGAATGCATGCACTGACACCCACATTGCAGCACAACACATCCTAACATCTAGCAGACACCCTCTCCCAATTCCACAATGCCAACATGTATTGACCTAGCAATTATAGGATAAGTTAGTAACTCAATTTTTTACACTCAGACTTTCCAAGAAAATAACACTCCAAATACACTGTTCATAGATGTAGAAACACCTCTCAGCTATCAGTGTCATATCCACTTCAGAAATCTGAGCCTTAAAACTCCATCCCCACTTTTCACTCGTTTATTATAGTTATCGTGTATTTCCTCTTCTAGATATCCCCTTCTCGAATTATATATGCTGTTTGTTTAAGTAGATGTTTCAAATATAAACTCACATTTATTCATATTGTTATTTATTATTTATTTTATTTATTTAAACTTATATTGCGCACAGCTACCCTCAATGGGTTTCCCGGCGCCAGGGATAGATATAAGAAAGAAAAACAAGCAAAAGGCCCAAAACAGAACAAACAGTGCAGAGGGATTAATTGAATAGAAGGGTCTTCAATTTTTTAGGAAAAGGGAGGAGATCAGTCTCGGCTTTCAAGGCCGGCGGAAGAGCATTCCACATCTTTGGGCCAAGATAAGAAAACGAGTGGCCACCCATTTTGGCCAGTTTAATTCTGGGAACAGAAAAATTGCCACTAGTGGAAGATCTTAAAGTGCGACCAGGCTTATAGACTTGAACCAGGTTCTGAAGGTATTTAGGGGCAGAACCCTGCCTGATTTTAAAGAGAAGGCATAAGGTTTTAAATTTTACACGATTCGGGACCTTAAGCCAATGAAGGTCACGCAGAGCCTGAGCTGCGGAAGATCTCCGGGGTACATTACATAATAAACGAGCTGAAGAGTTTTGCACCACCTGAAGCTTATTTATAGTGGCCTTGTCGGCCCGAGATAAAGCACATTCCCATAGTCGATGCGGGAGGTCACAAGAGCCTGGACAACAGTTCTCTGAGTAGAGCGAGGCAGCATCCATAGGATCTTCTGCAACCATCTTAAGGTGGAAAAACAGATTGCAGCGACCTGTCTCACAGAGAGCCTGTCGTCAATGAGGAAGCCGAGGTTGCGGGCTAAGGGGACTGGATTCGGCAAAGGACCCATATCACAGGGCCAATGCCGAGGGCCCCACAGATCTTTATTCTTGCCCAAAATAACAACCTCGGTCTTGTCACCGTTGAGCATGGTCATGCATCCAAGCAGCAACGCGTGACAGGCCAGATTTCAAGGCAGAGACCTCATGGCCCTCACTGCTGGAGAGAGAGAACACAATCTGCGTGTCGTCGGCATACAAATAGATTGTCAAACCGGCGTCCTCCACGATGGTAGCAAGGGGTCTGACATAGATGTTAAACAGCAGAGGGCTGAGAATCGACACCTGGGGGGCGCCATATGCCGAGGAATAGACAGCAGATTCAGCTTCTGTCGAAAACACCTGAAAGGTACGCTCCCTTAAAAAGGAGGCAATCCACCCCAGCGCAGATCCAGCAACACCAAGGGAACGGAGAGAGTCAAGAAGAATGGAATGAGACACGGTATCGAACGCTGCACTCAAATCTAAAAGGATGAGTGCAAAGGTCTCCCCACGATCGATACCGTGCCGAAGCCTCTCCGTCACTCCGAGGAGTGCGGATTCAGTGGAGTAATGTGCGCGAAAGCCAGATTGGGATGGATGTAGATATCCCACGTTCTCGACAAACGAATTAAGCTGAGTGTTCACATGTCGTTCCAAAATTTTAGAACATGCAGGCAGCAGGGATATGGGGCTGAAATTGGCTAAATTAGTGATGTCCGCGCCGGTCTTCTTCAGCAAGGGAACGACCATGGCATGCTTCCACTCTTGTGCCACCATAGACTCTGTAAGAGATGTATTCAGAAGTCTCAATAGGACTCTCCGTGGTTCGAGGTCCAACAGTTTTAGAATTTTCATAGGAACAGGGTCCCGAGGGGAGCCTGACCTGATACTGTTCAAGCACGATGAGAAAGTGATGTCATCAAACAATAGCCAGTCGTAGATGTGCATTGAGGGAGAGGGAAGAGGACTGCTAAAAGTATCCGCCGGTAGGGAATCAACAGATGGCAGAGGAGTAATCAAGGATTCATGAATACGCTCCACCTTAGAGATGAAAAAATCTGCGATGGCATCACACTGTGATTTATCCAAAGCCGGAGGAGAAGGTACCGTGTCTGCTCCCGTTAGCTTCTTCACCACTGCAAAAAGAGTCCGCGGACAATTCTGTGCTTGAGTAATCGTGGATGCCGTAAGGGTGGCCTTGGCCAATTTACAGTTAGCATGATAGCTCTTTAATGCTTCTTTATAAGCAACCTTACTAGGGGTTGAATAGGAGAGCCTCCATTTTCTTTCCAGAGCCTTGCACTTGGCTCGTTGTAATTTTAAATCTTCAGAGAACCAAGGTGCAGGAGGATGAAGGGATCTGTGGTTATTAAGTATAGGAGGAAGGAATGCAGTTACAGCATCATTATTACAAAATTATAATTAAGTCTGCATGAATATATTTATGTTTTTCTGTATGGAATGAATTTTCCTTTCCTGTGATTATTTTTAAAATAACGAACAAGGTTAACTAGAAACTAACTTCACTTCTCATGTATTATTTTTAAGCAATAAGCAAAGTTTTACAGAATATAAGTGAATGTCTGTCTGCTATGTGTTTATTGTGAAAATGTTCAGATACAAACTAAGAACAGAGTGTAATGAGATAGACAGGAACTGCATACCGCAAACTCAAGACAGAAGGATCTGTAGAGCTCTAATCACCTTCCTTCGAAAAAGGCTACAGGGAAATACATTCAGCCTTCATTGGTAGCTTACCTGCCTGTCTGCAGACACTGATGAGCATAGTACATTGACTCTATTGTTCAGAAGAGGGGATGCAGGTGTAAAGCATCTTTTGAAAATCGAAGCAGGCTGCTTATGGTGCGAAGTTTAGCTTAGCCGAGAGAAAGGTTGGGTTGAATATATTGATAAAAATAAGCTTTATGATACAATAACAATGTTATAATGTTATTTTTTTATTATTCACCCTCCTGATAAATATAATTACCACTGCTTTGCTAATATAATAGTTATTACTTACATTAAATGCACTAGGATAGGGTTTTAATTTGTAATACATCTAGAAAATATATTTCAGATTTCCTAGTGTTTTTGAGTGTGCCTTTCCTTGATGAAAAGGGGTTTAGATTTCACTAACTATTCCTGTGATCTCTCACAGGATTGATCATTGCCTAAAATGCATCTCACTCAAGTAATGCTCAGTGGGTTGTGAGGCGGTTGCATTCCATCTAGCTTTATGTCTCAGGTTGGCACATTGACAAGTCCGTGTTGCCAAAGGGTCTAGAATGCCTTTTCTAGGCTGTGTTTTGGAAAGAAAGAAATCCAGAAAATGTATGAATTTCCCCCTTTAACAGATACAAAAGAAAAATAGTCCACAACCCACCTCCTAATCTTGCATCTCTTTTACTAACACACAAACATATTGGTCTGCATATCCCCTTTTCAAAAACTGCTAATAATCCCAGTGTCACAATCACAAACAGTCTCCCACCTCCCACGTGTGTAGACCCCCCAAAATGCCTCCCTAAGACTTTTTGAACAGAACAATGACAACAAGAATCATCAGAACGTCAGCCCCATCAAATCTACAAACTTCTTACAATCAATCCCGCTGCACAACACTCAAGAAAAATCACAACCAATCAACAATAACACTAACACTAACCAACATCTCTAAGAACAATACTTACTTTCCTCTAGCCTTAAATCACTCCGCCTCCAAATACAAATTAGCTCTAAAACTGCCTGCCATTAAATGGTGGCTCAATGAACAAATAAAGCATCTTCGACCTACTGACAGAGACAGAACCTGACTTGCTCTTCACAATGAATCATGGATGGGGAACACATGGCAGCAATAATACATGAAGCTATCCATCGAGTCAATTAAATCAATACTTACACCTGCACATGTAAAAGAGGAAGCAGCTTAGCCATTATATTTAAGGAAATGAAACAATAACACTCATTAAAGAGCAGAATGTTTTCATACAAGGTTTTGAGTCCCACTTTTTCAGATGAAACCCTAGCCCAACATTTTCCTGCTAGTTTCTCCTCATCTACACACCATAGCCCAGCAATGTAAAGTTTCCAGACACTTTCCTAAACAGTGTATTAGACCTGTTTTACTAAATATTCAAACTTATGCATCCATGGTGACCTGAACCTAGGAACTACAGCAACATTCCTGTATCTACTTATAACGTCCCAGCCATACTCCAATTTAAGAAAGAGCTGAAGGTTTACCACTTTCAAGAACACTACATCACAATGGAGTAAGAATCCACTTCTGATCCCTCAACACAGCTACTTCTCTAATTATTTGTTGACTGATTATTTGCATTTCACCATGTGCAGTGCTCTCTAGCCTTTTGACTAGGTTAGCCTATATAAATACCACTGACATCCATGTAATGTTCCTTACTCTTCAAAGTTTAGTGCATTTGTCCAGTTGAGCAGCTCATCCACTTCCCAGTCCATCACACTGTCTGGTCCGTGTAGTTCTGCTGAGTTTATTAGACCTTGTGTAGCTCGTTGGATGAGGACAGCAGTGTTTGGTTCTGATGTCTCTGCATGCAGGCTACCTTCATAATACCTGAGTGAGTGAGAGATGTACAGTAACTTTAGCTTGTGTGAAACTGTCTTTTAAAAGCAGATTTTGAACAACCCTTTTAATATACATATTTTTTTACTACTGTTGTACAAACAAATGTTGCTTTAGTATATTAAGCCAAAGTACAAGCATCCTATCCCTGTGAAGTCTTAACTTACATCCACCACGCAGGTTTGTAAATATATATATTAAATAGATCTATCTGTACATTTACATATATGTATGTGTATATATTTACAAAAAAACAAAGCTTAATGTAACTTATGTGAATATGCGAATATGTCAGTGACAACATGAATGTTTTAAACTAATAAAAACACATACATTCACCAGTTAAAGTTATCAGAGCGAACTATAACTTGCCTCCCTGCTATGCACTGCTTATGACCTAACATATTAAATCACTCATGACATGTCCTATGACATAATTTGTGATATCACTGATAACATCTCAAATGACAACACTGATGACATCATTCAAAGAGTGTGTTTGTTTGTTTTATAGTTTACATAGTGGCAGGTAACTACCATATTACTTTTCTACCTAATTTTGTACAGCCTGTGTCCAGATAACAGGTGTAAGTATTTACAAAACAAATTTGCTCCTAATACATCATAGGTGTGTAGAATATTAAACACGTTATAAATCTTTTGACTGAACAGTAGCTCTGTGTGCAGGTGACAGTTGCCTACTTGTGCTCACTGTGTTCCACACACGGTTTTGGCCCTGCAGAAAAAGTTTCCAACAAGGCAAAGATTCTAAGTAAAACATATTAAGTATTATAAGCAGCATTGAGTTATTAGATAGAATCGTTGCATCATCACAGTTTCTACATAACATATAAGACTTTGTGCACTGGGAACAAACCAATGTACAACTGCTTGTTTTGCTTCAGAAGATGTGTTATCTGTAAAGTTTTCATCACAGTATGAACGCTGCAGGTAGTATCATCTGTAGCACCTTCAGACCTCTGATATTTTAAGTGAATAGTCACTCGTTGGACACATTTTGGATAGAGTGTACACTGTTCTTAGTAGATACTTTCTAATACTTTGTGGTGTATTTCTCATGAGAGTTTTACTGTCTGCAAAAACTGTGGACAGTGTAAACTCACTCCATAGAGTAAACAGTGCCCACATTCTACTCACAGCCACTTCTTTTCTCAATGTGGTTTCAATGACTGTCCGGGGTACCCAGGAACCTCAGGGAGGCTGTGTGCAGAGTGGAAACAGATGCGCTTACTCAATGCAAGTCAATGGGAACGTCGCGGTTGCAGTTTTTAAGATGAAGGGCTGTGGAAGACAGAAGGTTGGAGAGTCACCTCACCAGTGGATACACCGGGAACCAGGATACCTACAGCAGGGAAGTCAGGTGCATAGGTGCAAAGTGATGTCGGAAACTGCTGTAGACCACAATGGAGGACTTCAGAAAAGATGTTGCAGGCAAAGACTGTGCAAGAGTAAGGTGGAATCCAAGGGTGGATTCTTGAAGAGAAGAACCTGCAAGCAGAGACGACAGAGTCTATGCCACTCCGTGGTGACCAGGGGGCACAGAAGAGTAATGACCACAGATGACTGAAGATGCAGGAGTGATGACAGTGACCTTGTTGCTGCAGCTGTGAGGACCAGGCGACACCGAGGAAGACCAGGAGCCGTTCATGAACTGGCCCATGTCAGAAGTTGAGAACCGGGGGATCGGTTTCCAGCGCGAGCACCAACAAGCCTTGGCAGCAACAAAAGACGTGGAAGACAATGAAGAAGGGACTAACCAAGTGCAGGAGAGTCAGAGCAAGCCCGAGCAAGCAGGGGAGTCCACTGGAGGAAGAGAAGACCTTCAGGAGGACCCACAGGCTAAAGAACACAGGAGTCACAAGAGGACATCAAGCAGCTCACCAAAGAAGAAGGCCCACGGTGGTGAGGACGAAGATCTTGGCAGGAAGAAATGCTGGAGGTGGGAGCTTCTTGTTGTCCAAAGATCTCTGGAGTGCAGAGCCAACAAACCTTGGCCATGGCAAGTCAACGCAGTGTACAGGGGTTTGGTCCCAGCAGTTCTAACGAGGGATACTGGCCTCAAAACTGCGGAGAGGACAGGTCAGGACTTGAGGGAGTTGCAGAACCACCACCTGTGTTGCTGAGCCTTTGAAAGATTGGGATGTCAGGAGCAGCAGACCGATCAGCTTTGTTGCAGTGCCTGCAGATGCAGGGGAGTGACTCCTTCCCTCCGGGGGAGATTTCTTCGGGCGTCCTTGATTCTCACAGGTCTGGTGAAGATCCTGGCAGAAGCAAGGACACAGACGAAGGAGGCTTGGAGAACAGTGAGACAAGGAGCAACAGGAGTCTTCCTTGATTCAATCCAGGCGAAATCCAGCGAAGTCCAAGTGCCAAGATGGTCGAAGAGTGACATGGTTTCAGGTTTGAGTCTTGTCCCTCGACATATCCGAGGACTACTTAGGGGCCCCTCCCAGAGGGGCTGGACAGAAGGGAGGTACTCCCATGTCCTTTATCCAGTTTCGAGCCAGAGCGGGAGCCAAGGGCTCCCAGAACGCGTTCTAGCTAGAGTATGCAAGAAGGGCACCAAATGTGTCCTTCAAAGCAGTCTGGTGGCACTGGCAAGCACCGCCACCCCAGCCCAATACACTAGGTCCTGTCTGGGTGGTGGTCACACCCCCCTTTGATAATATACCTATTGTTCTACCTTCCCTTGCTCAAGCTCAGCTCAGCAGGAGAGCAGAATCGTATCTAGGCTCAGCAGTAGCACTACCAGACCCTGGATGGCTGTTCCCAGGAGAACTGGAGGCTTCCCGGACGAGCCCCCCCCAGTGCATGGAATCATACCTCCAACACCAGTAACGGTGTTGGGGTATAATTCCAATATGCTTGATATCAAACATGTTCAGGTAGGGCAGAGCCAGTAAGTAGTTAGCCATCGCGTAGTGATGCATGGCCACTATATGTATCAAAATGGCTGAGCCTGGAGAATCGACTCCGCGGTTTGCAGAGGGTATCCTGCTCATGCAGGGCACCTTTACACTAATAACCTAGTACTCTGCCTTTAGAATTGAAAGGCTGCCTTAGGGGTGACTTATGGGTTTTATGGGTTTAACCTCAGATATAAGAAAACGTATATCTGTTGTAAGTGGTGCTAGCGCCAGCTTACACAGGCTGCAATGGCAGGCCTGTAGTCAAAGTTTTAGTGGTCTCTCATGAGTGGCATAATACATGCTACAGCCAATATGAGACCCTTGGTGTACCTATGCCCTGGGTACCTTTGTACCATATACTGGTGAATTACAAGGGTACACCAGTAGTTAATTGTGGAGGTACCTACCATGTCAACTTTAGGGAGGGAGCACAGTGTCTGAGGTCCTGATTAGCAGGATCGAAGCCAGACTCATCACAAAAACATACTGACACCAGCTAAAAGTGGGGGTAACTATGAAAGCAGATCATACTTTCCTATATTCACTATGCGGGTTATATGTATCATAGCAGTAAAGATGCTTCATATTATTCTGAGCTATTTTGCACTTACTTTCATAGCTCTAATGCCATACTTGTTTGTAGAGCAATGTTTAAAGAAAGAAGTGAGGATGATGTCATCAGTGATGTCATCCATAATGTCATATGAGATGTCATAGAACATATCATTAGTGATATAATATGTGATGCCATCAGCAGTGCATGGCAGGGGCACAAGTAATAGTTAGCTCTAATAACGATAACTGGTGAATTTATGTGTTTTTTTAAGTTCAAAACGTTAATGTTGTGACTGACATTCACCTAACTATAAAGTTACTTTAACCTTTGTTTTGTAAGTGAATTTCTAAGGTTTTTTATTACTCAACAAAAACTGATATTTTTATGACACCAACTAAAACGGTACTTTATGCTATCTTTTTTTTCAGTGAATTTCTAGGATTTGCCTTAACGTAAAGTAATATTTTATAACCATACATAAAGTCCACCCCCGCTGCGCATGACTCCCAGGCAGCCAACCCTATAGTGTGCAGGGCTTTGTCTGTGCACAGCAGGGGTTTGGCAAAAAAGCCTGACCTGTGGACAACCCACCCGGAGGCAGAAAACCCACCCGCAGGCTGCCAACCTCACACTGCTGTTCGTTGCACGCGGTGTGGTGTCCAAGCCCTGCAGACAGCCAAACCCACAGGAAGCCAAATCCATGCTGCCACTCTTAATTGGCCCAGACACCCAATAACCCAGGGCCAAATACAATTAAACAGGGAGCCTTAATAGGCCCCGGATACTACATCACCTGGGACCAATACAATAATAAGTTTGAGGGGGGCCACACAATCCCCATTCGCAAGCATTCTTGGGTACGAGGGCCAAAAGCTAAGGGGTGGGAGGAATTCAGCCCCCCAGGGCCAAACCAATATCAGAGGTGAAGAGGGGGGGTGCACAGGTCCCTCTGCAAACCTTTTCAAGCCCTGGAAACCCCATCCCTGGGGCCAAAATGTAAACAAAAAGGGAAAGGGCAGCGTGCCCCCCCTTCCCTGAGCCTTTGTAGGCCGCACAGATATCATCCGCGGGGCCATGCCATATTTAAAAGGTGGGGGTTGCATGGCTCTCCTCCCATGGGGCAAAATATAATAAAAAGAAGAGTAGAGCCACACGACCCCCTCCCTGAGTCTAATTAGGGCCTGGGGACCCCATCTCCTGGGGCCAAAATTATATAAAAGGGAAAGTGGGCCCTGTGCTCCCCCTCCCTCCCCTCCCCTCCACAGCCTTCATAGGCCTCAGGGACCCAATACCCCAAGGCTATTTTTTAAAGTGGAATAGGGGGTTTGTCCAAGATGGCCCCAGTGTAGCAGTGAGTCCATTGAGCTGCACTGCCTGCTTACAAAGGCAGGCGGTTCCGAAGAGCCCCTGGGATTTTTAAGTGAAATATGGAGTCAGGGAAAACATTGGGGTATTAACGGAGGGCGATATTGATCCCCAGCAGAGGCCGGCATTGTCTATGAGCAGGTCCCGGCATTGCGTACTCGTGAGGGCACCCAAGATGGCGCCCGCTAAAGGATCTGCAAACTAGACCTCCCAGTCAGTTGCCAGGGGTGAGGCAGCGTGTAGCGAGCAGGACCACACTTCTAGCCTGGCGAAGGGTCGAAACGGCCATTACATTGCCAGAGGGTGCCCACTCACATAGACAACACTTGTACTGCGCAGAGTGAACCCCCCTGTGAACAGCAAGCTACAAGCAAGTGATAAGGGCCCGTTCGCACACATCCGGACCAGATGGCATGCAGCAGGATAAGCATTGGTGGTGAGGATATCGCTGAGCACCTAAAAGCCATCTGACGACAGTGACTGGAGGCTGCGTGCTGCAAACGGAGATGGGGACAACTGGGGCCTGCTGAGAACTCACAGGTGAGAATTTCTTCCTCTCTCCTACAGCCTGCTTATTTTGGGGGAGGCAGGGCGAAGTGCCCCCTGTCCCAGGGAGTGGCAATAAGGGAACATTGGCGCAGGAGGCCTGCTCCTCACTGACCCACTGATTCCAGTGCCCCGGCGTGCAAAGAAGACCTATGACAGCACACCACACTAAAAAAGATACCACTCTCAAAGACATGCTCAGCAGGCCCCCAACCATGAGATCAGAGTCCCAGCGTGACACTTTGCCCACCCTGCCCACCTCCCCTGAAGTGGCGGACATGTAGCTTCATGAGCAGAAGGCCCATATCACACGCACCTTCATGGAGAACTTTTTCAGTGCACAATGGAGTGATATAGCGGCCCTCAAACAAGAACTGACTGAAGACAGTAAAGAGATCAAGAGAGATTTGGGAGACCTGAGAAAGAGCATAGCCATTTTGGAACAAACGGGTAACGTACGAGAGGAGGAGCTGGACAGCCATCGCCGTCAATTGCTAAAACTACGTGCCAAAAATACGGAACTGAAATATCTTCTTGAAGACCTTGAAAATAGATTGTGACGCTCAAACATTAAAATCAACGGGGTCCCTCTTCAGGCCGAATCTGGAAACCTGGAAAGCTACATGATCCGTCTAACTGCCATATCCGACCAGAGTTTGCAGGGACAGACATTATCTTGGATCGCACACACAGGGTGGGTCGCCCGTCCAAGACCCCAGGACATATTAACCCTTTCGATGCTGATGACGAGCTCAGCTCGTCATCACCCACGGGTGTCGTGTGCTGATGACGAGCTGAGCTCGTCATGAAAGCAGCAAAAGAAGAATTTCCAGCACAGCGCAAAAATCCCCGCAGCAGCCATGTGGTTAACGTGCAAACCCTCTTATCGTCAGAAAAAGGCTATCATGGCAGCAATGCGAGACCTGAGTTCAGTTACCTCTGATGACACTAAGGCATGGCTGTTCCAGGACCTGTCTGTCATCATGTTACAGTGCTGTCGGGAGCTGCCACATTCCTAAGAGAGAAGGGATTAGGTACAGAGGGGGACATCCGTCCTGGCTCATCTTCCCCTGGAATAATGAGACGCATATGGTGCGCACGCTGGAGGAGGCCTGAACAGTTCTGGGCCTGGAAGTCTTGCAGGAGGGTGACACCTGGACTTTGGAGCTGCGGAACCCGACAGATTCGTCTTTCTTGCCAATCAGCAAGAAAAAAAATCAGCCAAGCCCACAGCGACCGAGAGTCGCAGAGCGAGATCAGCTTCGCTTCAGCAGCTACAGCGCCATGGTTGTGCTTTGAACCAAGAATCGCCCTAGGAGACTGGATTGAGAGCTGAGCCCTTCGAGCATAGAGTCTGGTTGGCACCCTCGTGTTGCCACGTACGCAACCCGGGCCTAGCCGTCTTAGCTCATTACATCAAAAAATAGTTAACACAGGTGGCGGAGCCCGACCTCTCCCCACACTTTGTGATGAGGCTTCAGTGTGCCAGTGACATGGACACAATCACCTCCTTCTTGTGCCTGAGATTGATGGGAGCATGATCCGTTGTTCTAGTTATTACCCCCTCCTTCCCTGATCGGCAGTCAACCTGCTGCCTAAACTTTCACGCTTGGTGGTAGACTTGGGTCAAACTTAATAAAAAAATGGCTAGGGGGCATGAACCCCATCCACAAGCCTTATTAAGCCCTGGGGACCCCATCCCCCAGAGCCGAGTGATTAATAAAGGGAGGAGGCGTGCCGCCCCCCTCCCTAAACCTAATTAAGCCCTGGGAACCCTATCCCCCTTGCCTGAAAAGGGGGGGGGGGCTCCATGAGCCTTTAGAGGGCCCCAAAGATTCAATCTCCCAGGGCCATGCCTTATTTAAAATATGAGGGGACTGTGTGGCCCACCCCCCAGAGCCTTATTTGGCTCATGAGACCCCATTCCCTGGGGCCAATTATAATAAAAGGGGGAGGGTGGGCTACAGGGTCCCTTCCGTGAGCCTTATTAAGTCACTGGGACCCCATCCACCCGGGCACTGTGCTTTTTCTAAAAGGGGAGGGGGCCACGCGGTCTACCTCTGAGCCTTCTCAGGACCTGTGGGACTCATCCTCCAGGGCTGACTTTATTTGAAAGGGGAGGAGGGCAACATGGCCACCCTCCCCAAACCTCATCAGGCACTGGGGTTTGCATCCTCCAGGGCTGTATTCATTTTAAAGAGGAAGCAGAGTCTGTGGCCCCCCTCCCTGAGCCTCATAGCCTCATTTGGCCCTTGGAAACCCATTCCCCAGGGCCCTATTTTGTTTAAACTGGAGGCGACCTCATGACCCCCCAAACCTATAATGGCCCCATGAACCCCAACCTCTGGGGCCTCCATGTTAAATAGGGTCGTGTCCACCCATGGCACCCATGGCACCTACCATGAACCGGGAGCTGGCACTGCTCCCACCCAGAGGCCCTCCAGGCAAGAGCACTATCTTGATCTGTTTCCCTGTCTGCATCATTGTGGGCAGGGAAAAATTAAACAAGTCTGCTCCCAGCGGGCGGGTGTATTTTTAAAGCTCCCACCTGCTGGGGGCAGACTTTGTGTTTGCTACCATTTGGCAGGAGATTTGAAAATGCTCCCGTCAGATGGGGTTACTTATATAAAATAATCATACTCTAAATAGGAAGTATGTCTTTTGTCCAGCAGGACAAGAATTTATTTTGCAAATATATATAAAATTAAATTGTTAGAAACATTCAATGACAAGTGGGCACAGCCGTGACCCACGAAACAGTGAGACAACAAAAACAAAGCACAGAATGGCCAAAGGGCAAAGTGAAATACGTCTGTACACTCCTATTTGAAAGTTTTAACAGACTAAGATCATTTTCTTATACACCATTGCACATTACAATATTGCATAGTCATATTGCATATGGCGTTTTTTGGTGTCGACAACGTTTCGATGCCACCACTAGATACTGATTCAGAAAAGGGGGCACCATCAGGATTCAAGCAAGCCGGGCCGACGACGGCTGAAATGCCAGAAACTGGTCCCCGGAAGCTTGTCTCCTTTCCGGTGAAGAATTGGCTTGGTAGTTTGGTCTGCCCTGTTCCCATGATGCACTGGGCCAGGGACAGACTAATTTGCATATAGCCAGGTTCTGAGCTGGGATGGTGCAGTGAGCTAAATAACGTTGATGGATCAAGCCCTGATCTTTGGACTGGGTAAGAGTGGTCTGCTTAATTCAGACACTCTGTTCATCACCACCCCCTTTTCTGAATCGCTTTGGCCACTATTGGTGTGGCAGGGTATACTCAGACATGAGTCCCTTGCCCACTGCACCATCAGGATTCAAGCAAGCCGGGCCGAGGACGGCTGAAAGGCCAGAAACCGGTCCCCGGAAGCTTGTCTCCTTTCCGGTGAAGAATTGGCTTGGTAGTTTGGTCTGCTCTGTTCCCATGATGCACTGGGCCAGGGACAGACTAATTTGCATATAGCCAGGATCTGAGCTGGGATGGTGCAGTGAGCTAAATAACGGTGATGGATCAAGCCCTGATCTTTGGACTGGGTAAGAGTGGTCTGCTTAATTCAGACACTCTGTTCATCACCACCCCCTTTTCTGAATCGTTTTTGGCCACTATAGGTGTGGCAGGGTATACTCAGACATGAGTCCCTTGCTCACTGTACAATCAGGATTCAAGCAAGCCGGGCCGACGACGGCTGAAATGTCAGAAACCGGTCCCCGGAAGCTTGTCTCCTTTCCGGTGAAGAATTGGCTTGGTAGTTTGGTTTGCCCTATTCCCATGATGCACTGGGCCAGGGACAGACTAATTTGCATATAGCCAGGTTCTGAGCTGGGATGGTGCAGTGAGCTAAATAACGGGGATGGATCAAGCCCTGATCTTTGGACTGGGTAAGAGGGGTCTGCTTAATTCAGACACTCTGTTCATCGCCACCCCCTTTTCTGAATCGTTTTTGGCCACTATAGATGTGGCAGGGTATACTCAGACATGAGTCCCTTGCTCACTGCACCATCAGGATTCAAGCAAGCCGGGCCGACGACGGCTGAAATGCCAGAAACCGGTCCCCGGAAGCTTGTCTCCTTTCCGGTGAAGAATTGGCTTGGTAGTTTGGTCTGCCCTGTTCCCATGATGCACTGGGCCAGGGACAGACTAATTTGCATATAGCCAGGTTCTGAGCTGGGATGGTGCAGTGAGCTAAATAACGGTGATGGATCAAGCCCTGATCTTTGGACTGGGTAAGAGTGGTCTGCTTAATTTAGACACTCTGTTCATCACCACCCCCTTTTCTGAATCGTTTTTGGCCACTATAGGTGTGGCAGGGTATACTCAGACATGAGTCCCTTGCTCACTGCACCATCAGGATTCAAGCAAGCCGGGCCGACGACGGCTGAAATGCCAGAAACTGGTCCCCGGAAGCTTGTCTCCTTTCCGGTGAAGAATTGGCTTGGTAGTTTGGTCTGCCCTGTTCCCATAATGCACTGGGTCAGGGACAGACTAATTTGCATATAGCCAGGTTCTGAGCTGGGATGGTGCAGTGAGCTAAATAACGGTGATGGATCAAGCCCTGATCTTTGGACTGGGTAAGAGTGGTCTGCTTAATTCAGACACTCTGTTAATCACCACCCCCTTTTCTGAATCGTTTTTGGACACTATAGGTGGTGCAGGGTATACTCAGACATGAGTCCCTTGCTCACTGCACCATCAGGATTCAAGCAAGCCGGGCCGACGACGGCTGAAATGTCAGAAACCGGTCCCCGGAAGCTTGTCTCCTTTCCGGTGAAGAATTGGCTTGGTAGTTTGGTTTGCCCTGTTCCCATGATGCACTGGGCCAGGGACAGACTAATTTGCATATAGCCAGGTTCTGAGCTGGGATGGTGCAGTGAGCTAAATAACGGGGATGGATCAAGCCCTGATCTTTGGACTGGGTAAGAGTGGTCTGCTTAATTCAGACACTCTGTTCATCACCACCCCCTTTTCTGAATCGTTTTTGGCCACTATAGGTGTGGCAGGGTATACTCAGACATGAGTCCCTTGCTCACGGCACCATCAGGATTCAAGCAAGCCGGGCCGACGACGGCTGAAATGCCAGAAACCGGTCCCCGGAAGCTTGTCTCCTTTCCGGTGAAGAATTGGCTTGGTAGTTTGGTCTGCCCTGTTCCCATGATGCACTGGGCCAGGGACAGACTAATTTGCATATAGCCAGGTTCTGAGCTGGGATGGTGCAGTGAGCTAAATAACGGTGATGGATCAAGCCCTGATCTTTGGACTGGGTAAGAGTGGTCTGCTTAATTCAAACACTCTGTTCATCACCACCCCCTCTTCTGAACCACTAGATACTGGGCATCATCCTCAGAACAACATAATATTTCATTGTTGTCTTTATGAATTTGCAATTGCACTATGCCTAAATCGCATTACTGTACAATTACATGACACAGGGGAGAAATTGGCAAAGAAACAAAAAGGAACATGAATTGGTAAACATGAATACTGTTAGGCATGTAAAAATTTGACTGTTGTGAGTTTAAAATCGGTGAGATGTGTGGAACAACGAGTGGGGGAGGAAGTTTGGCATGACTGAGTGCCTTTTGTGCGTGGTCAAAGAGGTGAGACCACTCTTTGCCGATCAATCTATACAGATTACACTGTGATAAAGTGAAAGGGAGGACGGCGCAGTGATTGGTATTGTACGGCTGCTGAGAGACCACATCTGGATTGGTCATGCATTAATTTAAATGCGGATGCAATCTAGTGTCGTGACGTGAATACTTTTGCGTAAAGCGTAGCAGTCAGTGTGTTTAAACATTGACAGGACCACAATCACAGGGTTCATGTATTAGATCGTGTGAGCATGAAGGTGGTAATGAAATGAAAAATTGGATAAAAACGGCGCAGTGATTGGTAGGACACATTCGATAAAGCATGTGTCAAGAACAGAAAGGTTTTAAGACTGGCTTGTGAGAGGATACCTGCAAGTTGGATCAGAAGTGGGCGCGATAGCAAGGGGTCAGCAACCACAGAGATGGCCCAACCCACCCAACCCACCAGGCGAACGGTTCACTCGTCGCCAACACTACCGCTGGTAGTGGGGCACGGTATCCCTACACAGCACCCTTATATCATTTTTTTTTTTTCTGCAATTTCAGGACTGGGGACTTTAAGTTCCCTAGTACTATAATGGCTGCCAGGAACATTTTTCTCACATTGCTGGCACCCAATCAGTGCGTATGTCTGATTCCCGTAGAGCGAAATGGCCCAAGGAAAAAAAATACCCTGGGTCAATCAGAATGCTCTATTTTTAAACTGGTGCTCCCATGGGACTTGCGCAGACTCAACTACCCAGATATACAATTATTTTTTAACCTTCATTTTTCAAAAACTACTGAATAGATGTAGACCAATCACGTAAAGCACAATCTGAGGACCAAGATCTAGTTTCCTGAGTATTCTGGTGTAAATCCATGGAGCAGTTTTTGCGGAAGCATTTCTTACAGAAGTCTTTGGAAAATGCACTGTGATTTTGCATTTTGGGACCCACTTTTTTCGCCGCCTCCACCTGACAGATCACCCCAAGACTTCATATGCACAAACAAAGCAAAAAGCGAGCACTTTTTGCAAAGTTTTGTTGAGATTCTTCAAATGGTGACAAAGTTATTGGCAATGCAAAAAAAATTCCTATGGAAACACTGACCTCACTGTAAATATCCAGTGGGGACCGTCACTGGGTAATATAGTTATATAAAAATAGATAAAGATACACACTGACAAAACCAAAGATTTAATTGAGTTATAGTTAGGTTTTGAAATCAAGTAAAAACTGATGGTTAGAAACCAAAAGATTTCTGAAATTCATAAGTTATACTTTACTAAGCAAACTATAACTTGCACCACCTCATGCACTGTCACATATTGCATCACTCAAGACATGTTAACTGATATCAATGATGAGATCACTGATGACATCTCAAATAACATCAGTGAAAACATCATAGCCATATTTAGCATTCAGTACTGAGTGAAAAAGTGTGAGTTGATAGAATGGAAATTCATAAGCCCTAGAGACACGATCCCTCTCACAGAGCAGTAGGAGATTAGAATGTATACCCCCAACCTATTAAAGACTGAGATGGCATGTGATTGACATCATTTAGGCGATTCCTGGGTGTAGGGGTGAGAGCGACACAAGAGACAATTGAACTGGTTTATGGTTTATCCGGTGACTAGGGGGATGATCCTAGACGCTGTCACAGGGGTTTTTTAATGTTGAAGTCAACAGATGCTTCAAAGAAGGGCGCAGAGGGGGGAGGAGCTTAGCGTGCATCCAAGATGGTCGCGTGAGCACAGAGCTCCCGAGACCCCTGCCGCCTCCCGTATCTATCCTGTCGCAGATCCTGATACAGACGACGGGTCCTTATGGATATCACCCTGCTGACCTAGAAGCTCTTTTCAGAAATTGAATCGGCTGCCGGGAACCGGACTTACTCCACTTCAAATCTTTGTGGCCTACACTGATGAGCGGCCCGGGACTTGAGTCCCCAGGATACCCAGGTGGCAATTGAACAACAACAGCTAGTGGACGTCGACCAGTGCCCCTGAATTACTTTCGGTTTCGTTTTTGGTCTTTGTCTATCTTAACCTGCGGCCATTTGACTTTGTTGGCCCATGGTCTACCACCGGTCGCGCGCTTGCCCTCTGCCCCTCGTCTCTGGACTCTGCAAGTCAGCCCTGTGAGGAGCCATTCAAACCAGGTCCCAAAGGCCCCTCCAGGGCGCGTTGCTCAATATGGCGAGCAAGTCAGACAGCGAGAAGCGGACCACCAAGGTTACACACCGAGGGGGTGCCACCCAATCCAACAATATGGACCGCTACACCCGTCCAAAAGGGTCCCCCAGTGGTGTTGGTAAAACTGTACGAGACTGGAGATGGCTCCCCAGCGACTGAAGAATTGACATTGCGAGACGTCATGGGCGCCATTGCAAGCGTGAAGACCTCCATGGGCCAGCAGTATGAAACATTGGCTTCAAAGATTGACAAGGTGGCTATCGACGTCAACCTGATCAGGACTGATTTGGGGAAGACCAACGAGCGGGTCAAGTCTCTAGACATTAAGACCACCAGTCTTACGACCGACGTGTCCGATCTCCAGACAGAAGTTCGTAATATGCGGTCTTCTAATGACTTGTTTGCCCATCGGCTGGATGACTTCGAAAGTCGGGCTAGGCACAACAATGTGCGTATCATCGGGGTTCCGGAGAAGCCCACTGAATCAACAACGGATCTCCTTGTAGAGGATCTAATATTGAACCATCTGGCCCCCAAAGGCCTCAGTAACTTTTTTGCAGTGGAGCGCGCTCACAGAGTCCGAGGCGCGAAGCATAAACCGGGCTCCCATCCGCGGCCCATCATAGCCAGGATCTTCAATTTTAGGGACAGGGACGCTATCCTTCAGGCGTCGTGGGCAGATGGCCCCACAAAATTCAGGAATGCGACCATCGGGTTCTACCCGGACTTCACGCAGACTGTACAAAAACAGCTGATGGGATTCATGGGGGTGAAACGGCGCCTTAGGGACATGGGCATGAAATATGCTATGCTCTTCCCTGCCCGGCTACGCATTGAATATAAGGAACGTGCGCTCTTCTTTGGCCGACCTGAGGTCGTCAGTGACTGGCTTGATACTCTACCAACGCATCGAGACCACCCGGAACAGTCCGGGGGCGCTGAAGGTGGTTCATCGGAGCAGGAGGAGTGAGTGCTGACCGGCGTGCGTGCTCTATAGACATTGCAGCAGTGGTTCGGTGACTTTTTTAGTGTATATATATTGATAAATACCCAGAGGCGGTGGGGAACCGGGACTCTTCCTCCTCCTGGGGGTTCTTTCTCTTTTTGTAGATTCGTTTCACACTGGGGCGACAGGCACACTGCAAGTTGGGGTGGCTTTTTGGTCTAACGCAGGGGTGCAGGGTGGGGGGGTGTTCGGGGAATTTCTTTGGGGGTGGTGGGGAGAACTTTGTTCTGCATTCGTTTGTATCGAGGCTACGTTCTACTGCATATTTTGACTTTGGTGTCTGTCTCGTCATGGGAGGGAATCCGTTTTCATTACTGGGATGGGGGATAAGGGGTTGAGGGTGCTAAGTTGGAATGTTAACGGTCTGGGGGACAGGATAAAACGGGGGATAGTATTGCAGTACTTGAAACGTCTTTCTCCTGATGTAGTATTGTTACAGGAAACGCATTTGATAGGGAACACATGCCATGCAATGAATAGGCGAGGCTATCGTCTGGTAGCACACTCTGGATTCACTACTGGGTCGAGGGGGGCTGGCGTTCTAGTCAGGAACTCCCTCCCCATGGAAATAGATGATACTATACTCGACAATAAGGGGCAATATGCAGCTATTACGGGCAGGTGGGAGGGGAAGACGATCTCCATACTTTCTGTTTATGTCCCGCCAGGGTTACAGACTACGACGTTTTCTGATTTGGGAAAAGTGGTGTTGGGGCTCCCCGAGGGTATTTTGGTAGTGGGTGGAGACTTTAATTCTGTTGTCTGTGGTAGGGAGGACCGTAGCCCCCCCAGGGATCTGGCTAAATCGCAATCTTGGCTGGGTAACTTCCTGGAAACACTGGGTCTGGTGGACTGTTGGAGGCTGCTGCACCGCGGACAGGCGCAATACACCTTTCATTCGGGCGCACACGGGAGCCTTTCTAGGCTTGATTATGTCCTGGTACCGGCAGTGCAGGCTGTTTCAGTGAGAGAAATTAGACACCTAGCGGGGTATCTCGGACCACTCCCCACTTTGGCTCTCTATTGATATCCGGTTTGTAGCGGAGGGTCGAGTGGCTCCGATTAATCCCTAGCACCTCCGCAATCCCAAAACTAGGGCCGGTGTGGTTCAGTCTATGGACCATTACTTCGCTGACAATGTTGGGTCGGTGTCCTCCTCCATCTCATTATGGGAGGCCTTCAAGACGGTAATCTGTGGCCAAACTCTGTCATTGATCGCTAGTGCCCAAAAAAGTAAGAATGAGGAGGTTGTAAGATTGGAGACTGAAATTGCTAATTTGTAAGAAGAGTTGCGATCTGGTGTCACGCAGGAGGGGTTGCACGTTTTAGCCCTTAAACAGCTTGATTATAGAGCACTGGTGACTGATGCGGCCAAGGCTATGAGTCGTGAGCAACAGGTGCGTCTGTATGATGTTGGGGATAAAGCAGGGAAATTGATCGCCTGGTTGGACAAAAGGGAAAGACTGAATCGTGTTGTGCCTGTTATTGAGGGAGCAGATGGTGAGCGGGTTGTGGACCCTGTTGATATAGTGGAGGGTTTTGCACGCCACTTCCAAAAGGTGTATGCGCCGGTCTCAGACAGACCGGAGGAGGACTCGCACTTGTTGCTTAGAGATATCGCATTGCCCAGATTGTCTGATTCGGACAAAGAGCTTATGGAGGCGGACTTTTTCAACGATGAAATAGCGCTCGCTATCCGCTCCATCCGTTCGGGGAAAGCAACGGGCCTAAATGGCATCCCATCGAACTGTATAAGTTGTGTCCCGACAAAATGGCGCAGCACCTTCATCAGATGTTTCTAGAATCGAGAGATGTCGGATCCCTTCCCGAGATCAGAGACTGGCGTCCATTGTTGTTATTCATAAAGAAGGGAAACCCTGGACCTATGTACATCGTATAGGCCTATATCTCTCTTGAACGCCGAACCTAAGATCCTGGCAAAACTTCTGGCAAAATTGCTGATTAAGGTGATCGGCGACCTGATACACCGGATCAGTCCGGGTTTATCCCCCACCGCAACACCGCGCTCAACCTGCGTCGTCTTCACTGCGTCTTGGCGAGAGCGGAGTCACTGTGCGAGCCGGCATCTTGGTCTCCTTGGATGCCACGATGGCCTTTGATACGGTGGAATGGCCATATTTATGGGCTGCCCTCGTAAAATTCGGTTTTGGCCCCGGGTTCAACGGATGGGTTAAACACCTATACGAGGAACCGTTGGCTCAGGTGGTGGTTAACGTCAGAGTCTTGGGATCCTTTGTTCTTGGGAGGGGTACGCGACAGGGTTGCCCTTTATCTCCATTGCTCTTCGCGCTTGCCTTAGAACCCCTTGCTGCTTGGCTGCGGTGGGAGCCGTCACTTACAGGAATTAGTTGGTCCCCGGACTTTGAAGACCGCATATCGCTATACGCAGACGACATCCTGCTATATCTCACTTCCCCTCGGAAGTCACTGGGGGTACTGTTTGATGTACTCAGCTGGTTCGGAAGAACTCCGGTCTGGTGATCAATTGGGCTAAGTCCTGTATTTATTCATTGACCGGAGAAGTACCCCCTTGCCATGTGTCTGCCCGATACCGATTTCACACATTGGTTTAAAGTATTTGGGGATCTTCATATCACTGGACCCCGCAGCTCGGTATGAACGGAACCTGCTTCCCCGCTTCTCCGGCTCAAATCCGACGTGACAGCTTGGTGCGGTCTACCGCTGTCCCCGGTTGGGAGGGCTGCTCTTTTCAAGATGACGTCCCTTTCCCGATTCCTGTATGCTGTCCAAAATAGGCTTGATCTAGTACCTGCCAGTTACTTTCGCGAGATTGAGAGCCTACAGAGGAAGTTGATATGGGGGGGGGGGGGGGGGGGGGGGTGTCCTCGCATTGCCCTAGCGAAGCTGACTTGCCATGGTATGATGGGGCATCGCGTTGCCTGACATTAAACGTTACTACTGGGCATCCCAATTAAGTGCAATTAACCATGCAATGTACGGTCCCGTTCCTAATCCTGCATTTGAAATGGACAAATGGCAGCTGCCAGGAGGGAACTATAATAGAGTGCTATATTCTAAATCGTCTGGGAGGACACTGACTGGGCCCACCGGGGTCGCGGTACGGGTGTGGCGCAGCGCAAACGCAGCTATGGGGTAGTCGGGCATATTGACTAGAGCGACTCCGCTCTATGCTTCGGAGAGATTGGGCACTCTTTGGACCACGAAAGGCTTCGAGAAGTGGGACCTTATTGGTATCAGCAGGGTTGGGGATCTATGGGTCAAGAATAGGGTCAAGACTTTTGACGAGCTTAAAGCGGAATACGCGCTTAGTGATAAGGAGCATTTTTGTTATATGAAGATCTGCCATGCGCTTGGTTCGGTTTTCCCGGCCGGGATTGCAATCCCGGAGTCTTCCCCTCTCGAGGATATAGTGCTTGATGGACACGTCCCGGATAGCACTATCTCCCTAATATACAAAAAACTTATAAACGATCGATCGGATTTGCTCTTGCGGCTTCGGGCTGCTTGGACCGGCGATGGACTGGAGTTGGACGATGAAGAATGGCAGGCTGCGATATCTTCTCCTAAAGAGGTTGCGATTCCGGCCCGTCTCCGGCTGGTGCATTTAAAAATCCTGCACCGTATCTATGTCACGGGTCCGCGGCTGCAGCGTATGGGTTATTCTGTGGATGGGTTGTGCAAGCGTGGATGTGGTTTGATTGCTACCTTCCTTCATATCATTTGGGAGTGCCCGGATGTTGTGGTGTTTTGGAATCGTGTGCATGCTGTCATGGAAGAAGTTACGGGAGTTTCGCTCTTGCCGGAAGCCAGACGCTGTTTACTGAATGTATGGGAACCTAACGATTATAATGTGGCACAGATGCAATGGGCTACCCTTGGCAATATGGTAGAAAAAAAGGACATAGCTCAACTATGGGGATCGCAGAGAGCACCTCTGATTTCAGCTTGGAAAGAAAACATGGACCGGTGCATGTTTAGGGAAAAAACTGTGTACATCGCTCGTGGTAGACCCAAGACGTGGGGGAGAATATGGAACCAATGGAACCAATACCGCGGGGAGATTTGTACTCCTCCTCTGGCGGACGTCCCTGAAATACCTCTGTCCCCGTGACCACACGTTCCTTGTTTGGTAATACTTTTGCTGATGCTTTGACCACCCTCTCCCGGCCCCCCCCTTCCCGATACTTCATCTCTATACATTGTATATATCATTTTCCGACACGGCCCCCCCCCCCCCCCCCCCCCCCCCCCACCCCCCCTTCGGGACAGACACCCACCATTTAGTTGCATTCTGCCTCACTAGTTATTTTAGTTTATTTTTCATTGTCATATATAAATAAATGTGAAACCTTTAATTTATCCTGCTTACCACCACAGAACTGCTCAGAATAATATGTGGAATCACTGCCGGACCCTCGGGTTGTCGGCTAAATAGCTGTGTAACGATGCAATATTGGTCTCTCCTTTCGTTTTAGCAACGGCCGGCCCCTGTGGTTGTAGGCTTGCAACTGTACTGCTTTTATGGAAATAAAGGTTTTAAAAGAAAAAAAAAAAAGACGGGCGCAGAGAGTAGTGGGTGGGTGGGGGAAGATAATTGGGTTTGTGAGCATTGTTGTTTTCAGTATTTTGACTGTACAACATCCAAAAGACCCACCCTACACACAAGGGCTAGTTCATCGCATTTTAGATGAAGTACAGGCCCCTCTGAAACACTAAGTATTATCCTAGAACATAAAGGGGCCGAATACTGAGTTTGAAAGGGTAATAGTATTAAAGGATGCAAAAAAGATGGCCCTATTGTCCTCCTGCTTCAGGAAACCCATCTATTGAGTGCCCCTTCTTGGACGATACGGTTATCATATGGTATTCCACGCAGTGTTCCGCTGAGACTCTAGAGGAGTAGATTTTCCGATCAATAAAATATTTACAGTGACTACTGACACAGTGTTGACAGATCCGTGGGGCTGTTATGTGTCACTGATAGGTAAACAAGAAGGATGAAACTGGCCCTTCATGAGCATGTGTGCACCCCTCATATTGACAAAGGAGGTCCAAACATTAGTAGCATAACTCCCAGTAGCCCAGCGATAACTGAGGGTGACTTTAGCTCAGTAATGGACACATAATTGATGCACATTCCACGAGGACCAAGGCCACGTACTTAAGTCTGGTGTTGACAGATTGGATGAGATCACTGGGTCTAGTAGACATGGAACACACAACCAGCCATTTTCCAAACTTGATTATATATCATGCTGGCACAGACCTTTCGGGTGTTCAAAGTTCTACATTACTCCCTAGATGCCCCTCTGATCACTGCCCAAAAGTGATAACCTTCAAACTCACTGAAGCTAGGGGCGCCGGAACACAGAGGTTAAGTGCTGGGTGGCTGGCATAAACTGGAAATTATAAAATATAATCTACCTGAGCTCTAAACTATTCTTTCTTATGAATGCATGATCAATAGCTCAGACTTGGGGCACACACTCAATGAAGCCTGTAAGGCAGCCAGGAGAGGGAAAATGATACCTACAAAATATACACGAGAACAGAGAGAACTAGAAAGAAAACAAGTTACTTATCTGTAACTTTGGTTCCCCAGTATTGGTAACTTTCATAGATTCCGATGGCTTGTATCATTCCCCATCGTCGGAATGGGAGTCTCTGTAACAAAATAACATAGCAGTAGGTACAAAAGAGAAAGAAGAAGGCCTAGGCCTCATTCCCCTTTTGTAGCATATCCACCTCTTTTTGCAAAAGAGACCAAAAGTAAGCACCAGCCAATCAGTAGAGCCTCACCCCATAGAACCCTCCTGAAGAAGCCTCAGGGAGGAGGGTGGGCACATGGGAATCTATGAAAGTTACCAATACTGGGGGACCAAAGTTACAGGTAAGTAACTTGTTTTCTTGCCCCAGTATTGAAACTTTCATAGATTCCCATAGCTTGTATCAGAGTAGCTAGCAGTAAGCAATAAAGCACATTTTGTGACATAAATATAGAGATACATCAGTATCCATACTGTCTTAAGAAATAAATAAATAAATACACATTGAAACAGTAATCAGTATTATCATTAGATACAAAATATGCAACCAAAGGAAGGAGGGATAGTAGGGAAAGCTCACCGCTCAATGGAAGAGGTTCCTCAGGACTGCCTGGCCTACAGCCGTATCTTCCTGTGCCAAGGATTCCAGGCAGTAATGCTTCGTGAAGGTGTGCATGCTGCTCCAAGTCGCAACCCTGCAAATCCTCTTTGATCTGCACTCCCGCAAAGAGAGCCGTAGAGGAAGCCATGGATCTTGTGGAATGTGCTCTAACTCTGCCATTAAGAGGTTTGCCCGCTGCAGAGTGACAGTACTGAATGGCACTGGATATCCATCTAGCAATACCCTGCTTTGACAGGGGAAGGCCCTTGCGAGGAGCATTAAATGCAATAAATTATTGAGAAGATTTACGAAATTCCTTGGTGCGATCCAGATAAAATTTCAAGCATCGCTGTATATCCAGTGAATGGAGTGATCTTTCCGCTGGCGTGGAAGGATGATTAAAGAAAGACTTGAGAATTACTGGTTCATTGAGATGAAAGTCTGAAGGTACTTTTGGTATGAACCTCGGATTAGTCCTTAGAATCACAGTATCTCTTTTGAACTGGAGAAAAGGTTCCTGTATTGTGAGAGACTGCAATTCTGCAATGCATCTTGCCGATGTGAGAGTGAGAAGAAGTGCCAGTTTCCACGAAAGAAATTTCAAGTCTGCCCGATGAATCGGTTCAAAGGGATGCTTCATCAGCTGGGTGAGAACCAAATGCAAATGCCATGTGGGAGGCAGAGGCCTCACAGGGGGAAAGACTCGAAACAGGCCCTTGAGAAACTGCTTGATAATCCTGGATGACCAGAGAGAAGGTCCAGATGCAGTGTGTCTGAAGCGAGAGATTGCTGCTAAGTGAACTTTTATGGATGAATGAGCCAATCCTGCCTTAGCCAAGGACAAGAGATAAGGTAGAAGTTGATGAGGCTGAGAAGAGAAAGGGTCCACACCCTCTTTCCAGCACCAAATACAGAATCTTTTTCATTTCAAACGGTGAGTCTTGTTAGTGGAAGGGGCTCTAGCTTGAGACAGAACTTCTCTTATCTCATTTGAGATGGGAAGGTTTATGTATTCTCGCTGCTCAGGAGCCATGCTGTCAGGGGTAAAGAACGTGGGTCCGGATGCCAAATCTGCCCGTGGAACATCGTGAGAAGATCCGGAATTGCCCGCAAAGGAAGTGGAGGAACCAGAGACAGAAAGTGCAGCTCTGTGAACCAGAACTGCCTCGGCCAAGCAGGAGCTATTAAGATCATCTTGCACGGTTCCGCCTTGATCTCCTTGAGTAGCCTCGGAATCACCGGAATTTGGGGGAAGGCGTACACAAATGCTCTTGACCAAGCTATCGAAAGCGCATTCCCTAATGATCCTCGATGGTGAAGCCTGCTTGCGTAAAACTGGCATTTTTTGTTGATCGGGGTGGCGAAGAGATCTATTGAGGGTTTCCCCCACCGACTGAAAATGTCGTCCAATACCTTCTGGTTCAGTTCCCATTCGTGACTGACTGACGACAGCCTGCTGATTCTGTCCGCCTTTTCGTTTAGTACTCTTGGTAGATGTTCTGCCTGCAACAATATTCCATGTAGAATAGCCCACTCCCAAATCTTCTGGGCCTCTTGAGATAATGGAAGAGATCTGGTACCCTCTTCCTTGTTTATGTAGTACATGGCCGTGGTGTTGTCCGTGCAGACAAGAACCGCCGACCCTTGCAGCTGTGGGAGAAACACCTGAAGTGCCAGCCTGATTGCCCTGAGTTCCAGGAGGTTGATGTGAAAATGACGGTGCTGGGGCAACCAATGCCCGCTGACATGAAGATCTGAAGCACCGCACCCCAGCCCTCCAGTGAAGCATCTGTTGTTACCACTTGAGGAGCCGGATTGCTTACGAAGGATAGACCTTGGGAAAGGTTTTTTTGCTTCGTTCACCACAAGGCTGCTCTTTTCATTGCCACAGTAATCATCACCTTGTCGTCGAATGAGCCGTGAACTTGCCTCCATTATCTGTCTAGCTGTTCCTGAAGAGATCGCATCCGCAATCTGCAGAGAAGTATCAGAGGAATGCATGAAGAGATCACTCCCATAAGGGATTTGTAACGGCGTACTGAAAGGCACTTACTTTTTCTCAATAACAGCGCTGTGGATCTCAGTTTTTCCTGCCTTTCTAGGGATGGAAAGGCCTTGTGGAGAGTTGTGTCCAAGATGGCTCCCAGGAAACGTGCCGTCCTGGACGGTAATAGAGATAACTTCTCTCTGTTGAGAGTAAGACCCAAATTCTGGAATAGGTTTGAACATGCGATGACTGCTTCTTTCGCAGCCTCCCTGGACGGGGCCTTCAGCAACCAGTCATCCAGATATGGGAAGACCTGAAAATGATTTTTCCGTAGGAAAGCTGCCACCGGTGCCAGCACCTTGGTAAAGATCGTTGAGGCAGAGCGAAGTCCGAAGGGTAAAACCCTGAATTGAAAGTGGCTCTTGGCTACTGTGAATCGAAGAAACCTCCTGTGCGCTGGGTGAATGGGTATGTGAAAATACGCATCTTCGAGATCGAGAGTGGCCATGAAATCCCCTGGATTGAGGAGACGTAAGATATCCGGGTGTGAAAACCTCCGAAAGGATTGGGAAATTAGATAGGCAATAGCTCCCTGAGTTCTAAAATAGGGTGCTATTTCTCCAGTGTCTTTTTTACCAGGAAGAACCTGGTAACCTCTTGAGGAGCATCTGATGAACTTCGATCTGCGAGAGACGCAGATGTTTTGAAGGAATGGCAGCAGGGGGCTTGGAAGGTGGTATTTGTGTAAACTCCAAAGTATGGCCCTTTCGAATGATGTTGAGCACCCAACGGTCTGATATTATCCGTTGCCAGTTGTGGAGGTATTGAGATGAGATACAGATATCGTCATGGAGGTGGGTACAGCCGGCAGAGCCAGAACGCCGCTATGGACTCTGGGACATATCACGTCCCAGGCGGTTCTGCTTTACTCTAGTATTCGGCCTAGAGAAAGACCAGGCTTGACCTTGTTTTTGGTGGTAAGGTTGCCGATACGATTGTGACGTTGATTTGTATGAAGAATTTCTCTGTTGCTGGTACGAGCCTCTGTATGACGTAGTACTCCTTCCTCTGGCACCCCTGAATGGAGCTTTACGATACTGAAGTGTACCGAGGGACCTAGCCATCTCTGTATCCTTCTTTATTTCTTGGAGGGCATCATCAATGTGTTTACCGAATAATGCCTCACCATCAAAGGGGAGGTCCAAGATCTTGTTCTGGACCTCCGGCCTGAACCACGTCGCTCTGAGCCATCCTTGGCGACGAAGAACCGCTGCTCCAGCCAATGAACGAAAAGCTGTAGTGGCAGTGTCCATGGCACAATCTATCACCTCTGCCAATGTCGCCTCCCCTTCTTGTAGTATCTTCTTGGCCTCTCCTTTTGACTCCTGGGGAAGTTGATCCAAATATGGTGATAGGTCACACCATAACTGGCGATCATATCTGCCTAGTATCGCCAAGGCATTTGCCGCTCGCACCAGAAGACTTGTCATAGAAGAGAACCTCTTCCCTGCGCTATCGAGTCGCTTGCACTCTTTATCCAGAGGAGTTGTAAGGGGTGCCAAAGGGTTACGGGACTTCCTCTATGCCGCCTGCAATATCACAGAGTCTGGATTTGGCTGCCCAGTCAAAGTCGCCAGACCATCTCCAGGGGCCTTATATTTCTTTTCCAGGCGAGGTAAGACTGGAATTACAGTAGCTGGTTTTTTCATCGCCTTTAGACCCTCTTCCCACAAATGGCTCACAATGGGTATAGATCGGGTCACCTTCCTATAGGGCTCTTTAAAGTCATAGAGGAAACACTCCGTCTGTACGGAAGGCATAGGCAGCTTGAATCTACTAGATGCTCTCTCCATCAACTTATGAATACCCCCAATATCTGCTAGGGGCGAATCCACTGGGGCCAGACTAGGTGACGCTGGATCCGGGATCACATACTCCTCCCATTCTAAGCCTTGATTAGGCCTGTTATCAACATCCTGATCCTCATCCGAGGAATCATCCTGAACGTCTGGTAGTACTGGAGGTATATTTGGAACAGGTGTCAGTGGCTGAGAGAACACTTGGGCCGGCATTTCCGGAGAAACCACCATCTGAGTTGTGGGGGCAGGTGTAGTCTGAACTGCCAGGACAGAGGCAACTGGAGTTGGAGCCTGAGAAACCCTGGTTTTATAATCCTGCAGCATGCTATGGAGATCCGCCAAGAGTGAGGAAGGAACAGGCACAATCTCCTGGCCTGCGGTCTCCTGACGTTGATAAGAGTGTTGGTAAGAACATTCATGAAGAAACTCGCCCTCAGAGTCTGTTTCCTGGCCTTTTACCAACAGCTGAGAGGGACTGTGAGCATACCCAAAAGAGTCCTGATCATCCTCATCAGAATCGTCTTCTTCTTCTTCTTCTAATAACAAAGTGGGAGGCAAGGGGGTAACCCTCCTTGGAGACGTGATGTCTGGTGTTATCCTTTTCAAGGAAATAGTAATTTTATTCGTCGACGCCTGCATCATCGACAGTACCGTGGGCGATGGAATAGTTAGGGGAAAACTCGGCGACGAGGTCCTCGACCGAAAGGTCACAGTCGACGGGTGAACCGTCGAGAACGAGATGGGGCTCGTCGACACTACTGTAGACGAGACCATTGACGCTCCCGCCGTCGTCTTCATGATCGTCGAAGCTCTCATCGACGATACCGTCGTTGTCACCATTGTCTGCGAAATCCTCGTTGTCGTTGCCATCGCCGCTATCCCCGTCGACATTCTCGTCGACGTCGCTGTAGCTGTCGTCGATGATCCCGTCAACGCCAACTGTACCGTCGACGAGCCCGTCAACGGTATAACTCTAGTCACCTTAGATTTAGGCGCCTTCGTCGACGGAGTCTTCTGCTGCGTCGTCGTCGACTTGGAGCTTTTCTCTGACTTCTCAGATGACAGAGAAGATGGTTTCTTAAAAGTTGTATCAGTTTCCTCACTGCTGAAGGCGTAGATGGTCCTTCCCTTTCCTTTACACCGTGGTGAGGAGATTTAACAGGGCTTTGGCTCTCAGACTCATGGGGGGTCTTTTTTGAGGCCTTAACTGGACGCTCCACAGAGGGTGAAGGGGAAGCCCTACCCCTTTTGCCTGACCTTCTAGATGATGTTGCAGAAGAAGAGTCCTCACTGTCGCTTGACGCCGTGTCCTTCCTTGACTTCAATTTCTGGAGCCAAGTGAGGAGGCGACCCTCACAGTCCCGGAGGGTCTTCGAAGAGAAGGTGCGGCAGATCTTGCAGTCCGCAGCCTTATGATCTGGATACAGGCAATAAATACAGTCCTTATGCCTGTCTTCCACATACAGCCTTTTCTTGCCACAGGAGGAACATGACTTGAAAAGGGCTTTCCTCTACTTGTCAGACATTTCAGAAGAAATACCTAACAATCCTGAAGAAAGAAAAAAGTTGTAAAAAATCCTCAGAGTAGAAATGAGACTCCCTTAGCACAACGTGCGGTAGAAAATCTGAGGCTCTGAGGTTCCTTCAGGAGGGTGTCTATGGGGTGAGGCTCGTCTGATTGGCTGGTGCTTACTTTTGGTCTCTTTTGCAAAAAGAGGTGGATATGCTACAAAAGGGGAATGAGACCTAGGCCTTTTTCTTTCTCTTTTGTACCTACTGTTATGTTATTTTGTTACCGAGACTCCCATTCCGACGACGGGAAATGATGCAAGCCATGGGAATCTATGAAAGTTCCAATACTGGGGCAATCACCCAGTTGCAGATACTGCTGCTGGAGAAGCAACATATGACGTTTTAGGACCCTAGAATAGCCAATTGGAGGCGGCTAAACAGTCATGGAAACAACTAGCCCTGGACATGGTGTAAACGGCATGGCTGGTGAAGAGAATCTATGAGTCAGGACATTTGGTGGGTAAACTGCTCTAGTTGTTGGTGCACAGGAAAATGTTTCCTAGATTAGTGACGACAGTAGAGCATCCACTGAAAGGTTAATCCGTAGACACCCTTGCAGAGATTCCCAAAGCCTATGCACAATACGATAAGATGTTATACAGTGAATACGTCATGTCGCCTAAAGAAACTGCTCTACCTTTGATTACGGACAAAAGGCGGAAGCAGAAGAGAGGACAAGCCTACAAGCACCAATGTTGGTCGAGGAAATAGCAGAAGTGATTACAGATATGTATTCAGGGAGAACCACAGGATCCTGTAGAATATTATGAATCATACAAATCACTGTTGCCTCCACCACTACTAAACATGTTCGTAGAGGCGATTCAAGAATGTTCCTTCGAGGCCAATATTGAAAGTGTTAATTGCAGTTATACATAAAAATGGAAGTAAAACCTTTTTTGCTAAAATATTGGGTGAAGAGACTGACCAGAATCCTGACCTCAATGATCTGCTCAGATCAATGAGGATTTATGACAGGGAGGAGAATGAGGCTTTTTTTTAGAAGGATACAATTGGCAATTGAAAGGGCAGGGAATCTCTAGGGGTAGAGGGCATTAATGCTCTTAGACTTTGAGAGGGCTTTGACTCAATCAGTTGGAAATTCCTCCACTAGGTGTGTACTAAAAGAAACTATGGCCCCAACGTTCTATTGCAGACAGCCCTGTTATTCAACTTCCCAAAAGCCTGAATAAGGGTCAACAGTTTTTTATCGGACCCCGGTCAAGATAAACAGACACAAAACTAGACACGACTGCCTGCTCCCTCATCTCTTTTTTTGCATTAGTAATAGAACTGTTAGAAAATTGGGTCCAGTGCGAAGCAAAGGTGGGGGGAATTTCAGGGGCCGGACTGTGATGTGGATTGCATAGTACTATATGCAGATACCCTCTTGCTCTTTCTGCAAGACCCACAAACTACTGCCATGACATTAAAAAAATAGTGGATAACTATGGGGACACGTCCGGCCCCAAGGTCATTTAAAACAAATCAAGTATAGTCAAGCAGGTGATATGTTGGCAATCCAAGTCGAAGGTGCAGGAAAACAAATTCAAATGATTTGGGGTATATATTGTGCAGAATAGGGGCCAGTGCTGGTATTTGATATTCAGCCACTCCTAGATACCTTACACAGATATCTCAGTGTCTGTAATGATCTACCCCTAAACATTCTGTTTAAAATAGCGTTGTATAAAATGGTGGAGTTGCTGTGGCTTCTGTACACTCTACAGAGCCTTTCATTCAAAAGCTAAAAGGGTTTCTTTTATTGGAGACTCAAGCTTTTCTAATGTGGTTTGGGGGTCAACAAACATGATTGTGTTCAATAACTGTACATAGCATAGCTGACAGTGTTGAATGAGTGATTATGAGAAGACAAATAAAATCCTGCTTTTTGTCTAAAAACACAAGAATTGGGTGATATATGAGCTGGGGATTCCAGACACAATTCAATCCTTTATTAAAGTAACCACATGGTGTTGAAAGGAAGTATTGGTATGGTCAAAATGGAACAAAAACCTCATACCATTTTGGCTGAGGAACTGACTCCAACATACAACACAACTCACTGACCCATCCACCACCAGTCAACTTCCACAGATGCATGGGGGGCGTTAGGTGGCGCTAGTGCAGAATGGCCGACATTCTGTGAGGTTCCCGCAGTCCGGTAATAATCCGACAATTATCCTGTGTCCGATTGCCCAGCTGGTCCCGGGAACAAGCAGGTAACTGCAGAGGAACTTACCCTAGGGAAGCAGAGCTGAGAAATAAGCCGCCTGCTGAGATAATTGATTGGAGACCGCGGAGTGAGCTGCGACCGAGATGTGCCTCTACCATCCCTGGAACTGAGAGGTGGGCGATACACCTATGCAAGGCCTGGGGGCGAGCACGCGGGTACTGGGTCGTCGAGTCAAGATAGCGGCGTAGATGTATTGCTGAGCAGCTACAACAGGACGGCATCTGGCTGCTCGACCCCCTGATCATGGCGGATTGCATCTAGTGAAAGGAGCACGGGCGACTTGCGAGGGTCGGAGCTCCTGTAAATGTAAATGTATTTGAGCTTATATAGCGCACAGCTACCCACAAAGGGTTTCCCGGCGCTTGCTTAGGGAACCCGTCCTGGTATTCCCCTGTGAGATAACCCCGGCAGGGTATCCACAAGGTGAAAGCCAGGCATCCCGCCGCGAGGGGCCGTTGTGGAGATTAAGCAAGCTATTGCCCAGAGTCGCAGAGTGTGAACCCGTGAGTTGAGAAGGCACCGGAGCGAGAATTATCGAGTCCGTGGAATTTTTGAGCCCAAGACCCGCCGAGGCGGGGAATTGAACCCTGGTCCAGGGCCGATCTCAGCTTCCGGGTCTGCCGCCTCTAACCCCTGAGCCACACTTCTCCACACTTCTCCTGGGGTGAGTGCACGGCAAGACACAAGTATAAGCGGTGCCGCTGCGCCAGATATATGCCGCTTCAACAGCCACGGCGCGTGTAGATCTGCTCCCCACTGCAGTGCCTCACGGAAGGGGGGTGCATCTCAAGGAGTGCCCCACTGAATTGTAATGACATATGGCAGGGGAGCTGGGTGAGCCAGTACTAAGTGGACACATGAAGGGGCACCAGGTTGGAAATGCCTCACTGAAGTAAATGCGCCATTGTAGAGCGTAAGCGAACACTCGGGTAGTACGCCATACCACTTTTATAACGCCTGAGAGCTGGGAGGTACGACATAGCAGGTGGCTGGAGTCAGCGCTTTATTGGCGGTTGGCCTATCTGTGCTTATCATCGCCTGCTTCAAGGGGACAGGTGGTCAGGAACAGGCCCTGAATATTTATGAAGTGAGACACTATCTATTGAAGCGTGCTGAGCAGCCTCTCATTGTATTAGGCTGGTGTTAATTGTGGACCCGCACACTACAGACGTCAGCGGAGAGCCACAAAAGTACCACATAGGTTGGCTTGGAGGTGAATAGTAGACCTGTAGCTAGCGGCAGACGCCATTATGGGGAAGCGGGACACGTGTCAGCCGCGCCTCACGTTTGAGTCTAAGAAGGGCACTCGACAGCAGGTAGTTGATGGGGACAATGAGGCAGAAGGTGTACAGCAGACTCCCCAAGCGGAACCAGGTGACGAACTCAAATCCATACTTAAGGAGGTGCGTCAGGGGTTTGCGACCATCGCCGACAAAATAGACACGCTAACGATGCGCATGGATACCATAGCTCGCAAAATTGAAGGACATGACACGAGAATAAAAGATGCTGAGCAACGTATATCTGACTCGGAAGATGCGACAGCCCAATTGCAGAAAACAGTCAAGTGGATGGATAAGCTGTTGAAGATAATAGCCACTAAGAACGAGGATATAGAAGCGCGCAGCAGGCGGAATATTTTTCGCATTTTGGGAATTCCGGAGACAGAATACAGGCAAGATGGAGGAGTATGTAGAAAAACTTCTAAGAGCGGTCGGGGAGTGGAGTCAATATCCCCACATTTCATTGTGGAGCGGGCTCACCGCCCACTTGGGCCCAGACCACCCCTTGGGACTGTGCCTCGGCCTATAATCGCGTGCCGGTTAAATTATAGCGATAGGGACACAGCATTGAGAGTGGCTAGAGAGAAAAAGGAACTGATCTATGATGGAGTGCCCTTTACCATGTACCCGGACTTCACACTGTTAGTCCAGGAAGAAAGAAAACAAGTTACTTACCTATAACTTCAGTTATCCAGTATTGGTATCTTTCAAATATTCCCATGCCTGAATCATCCCCTGTCGCCAAGGTGGGAGTCCCACGGTATATAAAAGCAGTGCTAGGAGTAAATTACAGTAGTAGGCCCTATGAGAAGGCCTGAGGCCTAGATTGTAGTAGCCTATCTACCTCATTATGCTAAAAAGACCAAAGTCTTTGCTCCAACTAATCAGCTTACAGCACCCTCTAGAACCCTCTCTGCAGAGCCAGTTTTCCTCAGATTTTCGTTAGCACAAGTGGGAATAAGTATCCCAAGATTAGAGAACTGACTCTTCGGGGAGGAGGGTGGGTGCATGTGAATCTATGAAAGATACCAATACTGGATAACCGAAGTTACACGTAAGTAACTTGTTTTCTTATCCAGTATTGGGGTATCTTTCATAGATTCACATGCCTGAATCAGAATAGCAAGCAGTAAGCCAGGCAAAAGTCGGTTGCGGATGGTGGGAGACTTATTGTGGTATACTCCCATAAACTTATGATAAACAACCAACAATTGCAAATGAAATGATCTACTCATGAAACAGTAGTCATAAAGCATTCATAAAGTATTTCACATGAAATGAATGTCAGTCTAACATAAACAAGTAACCTGTAAGATATGTACTTCTTTTACCTGAACAAGTTATTAAAAATTAAACACTCATTATAAAATGCAATAGACATTGTACCTATATATGTTCTTATGGAAACAGGTGATGTAAAACCGCTTGACCAACTGGCGCATCCTCTTGATTTGCTGATTACAGGCAGTAATGTCTTGTAAACGTGTGGACATTCTTCCATGTCGCAGCACGGCAAATGTTCTCTAGCGTGACTCCTGCAAACAATGCTGCAGACGCTGCCACAGCCCTTGTGGAATGAGACCGAACAGTCCTTTTCAGTGGTCGGTTAGCCTTGATGTGGCAGGTCTGAATAGAGGAGGCTATCCATCTGGAAATTGTGGCTTTAGTGACCGCTTTCCCCAATGTAGTCTGGACATAAGCCATGAACAATTGGTCTAATTTCCTTATGTTCTTTGTTCTCAGAAGATACAAATTTAAATATCGCTTAATGTCCAAAGAATGCAATGTTCTTTCCGCCGGGGTTGTATGGTTTGGAAAGAAAACCCGCAACTTTACTGGTTCATTCAGGTGGAACTGAGAAGGCACTTTGGGTATGAAGGTTGGATTAGTTCGAAGAGTGACATACTCTTGGGAAAAATGTAAGAAGGGTTCCTTTATAGTGAAGGCCTGAATTTCTCCTACTCTTCTGGCAGAAGTTAGTGCTAGAGGCAAAGCGACCTTCCATGTCAAGAACTTTAGATCAGCTTTGTGGATTGGTTCGAACGGGTGCTTCATCAGCTGTGAGAGGACCGTGTTAAGCTCCCATTGCGGTGGTGAAGGCTTAACTGGAGGATAAGCTCGGAAAAGACCTCTCATGAACTGTTTTATTAGCGATGAAGAGTATATAGATGGAGTGTTAGCCACCTTCCTGTACCTAGATAAAGCCGCTAAGTGGACCTTTATTGATGAGAAAGAAAGACCAGAGTGAGCCAAATGCAACAAATAAGGCAGTATTTTTTCCGCTTGAGCTACAATAGGGTGTAAAGAGTTTGAAGCACACCAAGCGCAGAAACACTTCCTTTTGAGACAATAAGTCTTTAATGTGCTCTGGGCTCGTGCTTTCTTCAAAATGTCTCGGCAGTCTTGAGGAAATTGGAGATGTTGAAATTCTAAGAAGTTAGGAGTCATGCGTGCAATTTCAGCGATTGAGGGTCTGGGTGAAGTATCTGATCCTCGTTGCATGACAGTAGTGTTGGAGTAATCAGAAGTTTGATTGGAGGCTCCTGCGATAGTAACATGAGCTCCTGAAACCATTGGCTTGCCCCAAGTCTGAAACACCTTGTTCATCTCCCTCGTTGAGGCAACTTAAAATGTCCGAAAGAGTGACCATTCAGAAACCCTGCTGCTTGAGATATTTGTTGAGATTGCCCAGGTCTAGGATCGGTCGCTATTCCCCTGATTTCTTTTTTATGAGGAAAAAACGGGAAAAGAAACCAGACCGGGAATTGAACAATTTGGAAAGGAAGATAGAGGGAGGAGGATTGGTTCGGGCACAGAAAGAGTTCCGGGAAAAATTGACTGAATATGAGGAGGCTTCAGCACGCGAAATGAAATTTAGGGGACGACACTGGATGGCTTGCAGATATGGCGAAGGGGAGAGGCCAGGAAAGGCATTGGCAGAGGTGACTAGAGGCCCGCGATTTGCGACCCATATGCTAGAAATAGAGGAACCTGGGGAGTTGCTGCATCGAGACACGCTAGACATACTGCACACTACAAAACGTTGTACACCTGGCAGCGGCATGGAACAGTAGACTTAGATGATTTTTTGGGGGATATTGCGCTTTGGTGGCTGGGAAATGTACAGAGAATTTTTAGGGGCGCCATTTGAAATAGCCAAAATTAGGGAGGCGATCATGCAATTACAAAATGGGAAGACACCGGGGTTGGAAGGCCTACCCGCAGAATTTTGTAAGTCATATATAGATATTATGGCGCCAGTCCTCAAAGAAGTGTATGAGGAATCCCTTGAAGTAGGGATACTACCTCATTCGATGAGGGAGGCCATGGTGATATCCCTCCTGAAGCCAGGAAATGCCCCTATGTCTTGCGCCGCGTACCGCCCGCCGTCGTTGATGAACTGTGACACGAAGATTTTGGCTAAAGTGCTGGCTAACCGTCTTGCTCTTTTAATGGATAAGCTTATTTTACCAGACCAATCTGGCTTTGTGCTGGGCAGATCTACCTCCCAAAACCTCTGCACCCTCTTTTCCCTGATACAGACAGTAGAGCCAGACTTCCAGCTCGCTGCAGTTTTTCTAGACGCGAATAAGGCGTTTGATTCTGTGGAGTGGGACTACCTGTTCGGGGTGTTACAGCATATGGAATTCCCAATCATATACATTTCATGGATTCAATTGTTATATAATCAGCCCCTGGTTAAAGTACTAATCAATGGTCATGTGTCCTCTGAACTTTCCGTATCGAGGGGCACTCGTCAAGGGTGTCCTCTATCCCCACTACTATTTGCCTTGGCAGTAGAACCCTTAGCCTCCAGGCTGCGGCAGCTCCAAAAGGATAAGGCATTCCGATGCTGTCTACGTCAAATATTAATATCCTTGTATGCGGACGATATGACGCTTTATATCAGGGACCCACAAATTAACATCAATCCCCTTTTAAGGGAATTTATTGTGTTTGGTCGGCTGTCCAGTATACAGATAAATTGGGGGAAGTCACAGGTATTTCCACTTACTCCCGCAGTGCCCAGATTCCAGCTTGATTTCACACTGGAGTGGAGCGACACAGATCTTAGATATTTGGGCATACAGGTGATTAGGGATAGAGATGAGACGATTCGGGCAAACTATGGCACGGCCATTACGAAGCTTACCAGCGATGTTGCGCTGGATTTCCCTTCCGTTATCCTTGGCGAGTCGTGCCTCTCTTATAAAAATGATTGTGCTCCCTCGCTTTCTATATCTTTTTTCAAATATACCTTATCACCCGGGGCCTTTTTTTTCAGGGCCTTGCGTACTGAACTGATAAGACTGTTATGGGGAATGGGGAAGCAGCCACGACTTCAGTGGAAGAACCTGATCAAGCCATACGAACATGGTGGATTTGATATTCCAGATTTTGAGACCTACTACCTTAGTGCTCAAGCCCAATACGCTTATTATTGGATACCCCCCTCAGATATATGCCACAGGTAGCCACTGAGCACTGGCTTGCAGACCCTATAATGTTCAATGGAATCATACATGGGCCCAGTCGCTCGCGGGCGGGGTCACCCACTACAGTCACGAGCACAGTTGATATCTGGCATCGAATAACCAGTATTCTCTCTTTGCCACTTTTATATTCCTCAACGCTGCCCCTGACATATCACCCTGCTGTGTCCTTGCTACAAGAACAGGGGTTTCAGAATTTATGAAGGCGCCTACATATTTTGGTCTGGGGTGACCTATTTCGTAATGGACAATTTCGCTCTTCGGAAGATCTTGTAGCAGGGATTCTGCTCCTACACAGAACTATGCATAGCGACTTGGAACCTCAGTGAATTAGGGTGTGCCAAAACTCACCTTAGTATCCAAAATACCCTACCAGACTAGCAATCAGTGTCTCATTGGTTCTTACACAACCCCAATGTTTAGACAACCCAGAACATGGACTTAGAACACCTCAGGTAATGTGGAACACATGAACACTCTTTCGTTATTCTAACATACCAATCCAGAACGAGGAGTAAATGAGGACACGTGCAAGTTTGAAATGTTTATTTCTAATGCAGTGTTCTCAAGCGCAGTATTTTGGCTAATGCAAGCAAACATATTATAAGGAACAAGGTTAGCAGCATAGTTACTATTCCATAAAATACAAAGGGAGAAAGCATGTTAAAATGCTAAAGGTGAAAAGGTCTAAATAGAACCTCAGTTTACCCTCCCTTGCTAGTATATTATATTATATCTACAGAAGGTCTCTTTGGGTTTAGAAGGGCGGGCCCATACCTCAGGTCTCAGCAGAAATGGATCACATCCTGCACCAACTCTCTGCATGTGAATATTCATCAAGTGTGTAACTCATGCTCTGTGCAGTGCATTATTAATCGCACCTAAAACCCAAAGTTGGCCACAGCTGAATATGTATTATGTCTAGCCAGTGCGCTGATCAAACTGGCCAACAAGAGCTGTGTTGAAATAACCTTGAAGGCCTCGGCACTCACTGTACAGACATAGCTTACCAAGCAAGGCTGATATTATAAGCAAACATATTATTCTCGTGTGAAGCAAAATATTCAACTAGGCGAAAAGCTTTAATAACAAAATGTGTCGTGTGCAGAGGCTGCAGAAAAGGAAAATGGCGTTTAAACTTCTAATAAGCTCATGCTAACATAACACAGTGTACAGGCAAAACCAAACCACATGACAATCTATTTCAGGGGACACGGCTTACACCCCTGGACGTGTTTCTCTATGTGCGCCTGAGGCAGAGGATGAAAGCACTCCCACCAGATTTCCCACGGGAACCGGCAACTCTTCTCCCATTACACAATTGACAGGGTTCCACAGATGGGACGCACTTAGTGTCTAACCTGTATAAATGTATTCATACCCAACAAGAGCACACGCCAAGCTCTGCTCGTTCTCGCTGGAGTGAAGAACTTGGACAGGAACTGACTGACGAGCAATGGGAATACTGTTATCTGCAAACCTCGCATATCTCTGCTAGCTGCAGATTGCGGGTCATACACTATAGGTTCTTACATCGATTGTATTATACACCTGAAAAGAAATGTCAGTTTTGTTTACAAACTCCCGATAATTGTGATAGGTGTGGTAGGGCAGGGGCGGGGATTTTACATTTAGCCTGGGAATGTCCAGCAGTGCAGCAGTTCTGGGATCAAATATACGAGGCGCTGGAAAAGATGATCAATTGTACATTGGACAGAGATCCCGTGCTGGCCCTCCTAGGCCACACTGCCCAGACCCCCAAGTCCTATCGAAAATTCCTTGCTGTGTCAAAGTTACTTGCCAAACGTAGGGTGGCTTGCAGGTGGGGTAGGGGGCGGGCACCTAAATTTAAAGAATGGTTGGCAGATCTAATGTATTGCCAGGTACAGACAACTATATATGCAGAATTGCTTCCTGAGATGTCCAGACCTGGAGACATTTGGGGCCCGCTGAAAAGTTACCTTCTCCAGCGAGAGCTGGGCGCGACAGACATGGAAAATGGTAATGAAGATTGCCGGGTGTAGAGAACCTCCCGGCTGCAGCGGAGGACCTGGGAAACGGATGTTCATTCCCGATGACATTGAGAACTGCGAGATGTGGAATATAGAACATTGTTGCTAAACATGTTAAGGGTTAAGATAGCTCTGTTAATTGATGTGCTGCAGTACCTTACTGTAGAATTTGCATATAATTGTGAAATGTAATTGGAGCCTGTGTCACCAAGGGGTTATGTCCAATGCCTTGTCTTTCTGGAGTCGTTGGAATCTGTCTATTAATGGGAATGTATGGCTTGCTGCACGGTTGTTGAAATGTACTGCCACGCTGTGTTATAAAATCCCTCCAAAATATATATTTTTTAAAGTAATAAGTGTAAAACTTCCACAGATGCATGATGACAGTCACTGACTGGATAAAGGACAGCTGCCTCAAACTCACCACAGACAAGACGGAAGTCCTCATCTTCGGGAACAGCACCTCGCCATGGAGGGACGCATGGTGGCCCACGGAACTCGGCCCGCTCTCCGTCCCAACAGACAGCGCCTGCAACCTCAGTATCATCTTGGACAGCAAGCTATCTATGAAGATACAAGTCAACGCAGTCTCATCCGCATGCCTTCCCACCCTCCGCAAGTTCTTCAGGTGGATCCCAGTCACCACCAGTAGGACTGTCACGCAGACCCTCATGACCAGCTGACTGGATTATAGACAAACACTCTATGTTGGAATCACTGCACGCCTCATGAAAAGACTGCAGACAATACAAATCTCAGCAGCTACACTCATCCTCGACCCCCCTAGAAGTAACCACATCACACCCCACCTCAAGAAACGACATTGGTCCCAATCTAGAAAAGTTGCCAGTTCTAGATGCTGACCTACGCTTACAAGGCCCTGCACAACAAGAGACCAGCATACATCAACAAACTCCTTACCTTCCACCAACTGATCAGACACTTTCGATCCGCTGCCCTATTCCTCACAGACATACCATGGATCCGCCAAACCAACAACAGAGGACGCTCCTTTTTGCACCTGGCAGCCAAGGCATGAAACAACCTTCTCCAGTACCTCAGAGCCACACCATCACTCCACCAATTCAGGAGGGAACTCAAGACCTGGATGTTCAAACGAAAAACCCACTTCGCAGCAGCCACCATCTCCAATGCCTTGAGACACACACGGGTGATTTGTGGCGCTTTACAAATACTTGATTGATTAATTTTACCGAAGAGATCCATGACCTTATAAAGGAACTGTCTCCAGCCTTGTTCCTCTATATGCTTAGAGAAACTCCTTAACTTCTTGCAATATCCTTATAATAAACAGCAGGGGGGGATACGTTATCCCATTTCTATTAGAGTTCTGTTTTTGGGGAAACAATAAAGGAAATAATTAAAGAAAAGACAGAAGAGGGATGTGATAAAAGAAGAGAGATAGATATATGGTACTGGAAGAGAGAAAGTAGACACCCGAAAGTGGGTGTTTTGATAGACTGCTAAACTTTGGATGCACCCTGTGAGAGGGAAACTGGACTCACTGGAATTGGAAAAGATGGGTGATGATACCTGAACACAGGTAGGTCATGTCAGTTTGACTGTGCAGGCAGACGTCAAGTTTATTCTTTATTTTTCATTGTGTGTCTTCTACTGACATATGTATTTAGAGCCTAATTTAAGGCAATTTGGCATGAAGCAGAGCAGCAAGGCACCTTGTTCTGCTGCCCTCCTCCAAAGTGAAAGGGCAGGAATGCACCATATTTAAGCAATGCAGTGCAGTGCTGTCCTTTCTTCCTGCATTGGCGCCATTTCAAGCAGCCTAGCTCCAACATACGCACCCTGGTGCAAGGATGCCTCCGTTGCAGGCAGGATTGTTTTTGTGCAGGAAGGGACATCTTCCTGCACAAAACAATCCTAAGACGTAATTTCCTCTTTCCATGTTAACTGCCGAATGCAGCACACATGGAAAGAGGAAAAAAACGAGGAGAAATAAACATATTTCTCCTCGTTATCCAGCACCTCGGGAGGCGTACGGATTTGGAGCTTCACCAGGTTTACATCACTTTGTGAATCTGGGGCAGCGTCGAATTCCATGGGTGTTACATAGGAAAACCCACCACAATGCCCATGGAACGCCTTCCGGTACACAGAGTAAGGTGACTCAGTGATTTGAGCTGCGTCGCTTTACTCATGATTTCCGAGTCCACTCAAAGTTGTGCAGGGTGGCTTTGCGTGGCTTCATAAATCTTGATGAGAACCGTACATCACACATATATCACTTTACGTGTTGCCAAAGTGACGTAGTGCTCTCATAAATAACCCCCTTAGTCTGTTATCTTCCTTTTTGGTAGACTAGATAAAAGCCTACTAAGTATGGAAAAACAGATGCTTAAAGTGTTTCCATTCTAATCGAATTAAATTCACCTCCAATGTAACCACAAGGTCAAGCAGCAGAGAGTCATCTTTATTTATAGTAGACCTCAGCAAACCAGGGAAGGTGACAAGAGTAATTGAGGGAAATATTGGGACCCAATCCATTTTTTGCATTTTCTTAATGATCCCTACTCACTTCATGCCAGAATAGCTTGAGGAGGGTGCAATCCAGTAAAGGCATCAAAGGTCTTTGTATTTCTCACAGGAGTTCAAGCGTTTGTCTGATTCAAAATCTACAGTGAAGAAGAAAGTTGTCTTTGCTTGTTATCCAGGAGGTTGACTTGGAATCTTTTAAACAGCTCAAGAGGGAGTTTTAGGATCCCACTTCTTCCTTTGAAGAGGAATTGCTTAAGACCTCCAATCCAGGGGTCCATACGATGGATGAGTTATCTCCAGAAGTCACCCGCCCTTACTTGCCAAATCCTGTAGATGGCAATGATTCCCAAGGGGATTCGGATGCCGACTTAGGGAAGGGCAAGCCTTGGCGCCCCTACTCAGGTAACCCAACACCTACAGGAAATTCCCCCAGAGGATTCATGTTTGGGTTGAAGAAGGTGGGGCTGAGTGATAAATCTTGAGGCAGATAAGTTTGCAGGCTTCTGCGGTGTACGGTAATAAACTGACAGCTTGTGTTCTATATCCAGCGGAGAGTGGGTCCTTGGATGCTGATCTCGTGCAGGTGCCTCATGAGGATGGGGTGTGAGACCAAGTCCAATGCTGCAGAGAGGTCAAAGAGAATGAGGCTTGCTGTGTCTCCTCTATCAAGAATCATACAGCCGTCGTCTGTGTCAGCAATGAGTGCTATTTCTATAGTGTAGTTGGGCCTGAATTCGTACAACGTGATGTCGAGAAGCTGGTGGTTGCTGATGTGGTCAGTGAGGCATCAACTGATTAGCTTCTCTAAGACCATTGCAAGGTACGGGAGGAGGCAAATTGGTAATTAGTGGAATGGTTTCTTGAACAGGAGTATGCTGGTGGCATGTTTCCAATTGTCTAGGAATGTCGGTCAGTCGATTGAGGCATTGAGAATGTGGGTTAGTTCTTCACTGATATGTAGTAGTCATTTGCTGAATGCATGGGGTGAGGGCAAGGTTCAAATGGAGCCCCCAGAGTGGATGGTAATCTTGGTAGCAGCGATTTCAATGGGGGTGATGGCAAGCCACACGGTCTGGCTTTGTTCTTTGTCTGTGACGTGAAGTTGAATTGTGACAGTGACGGGGTTCAGTTGAGGTTCGTAGATGCTGTATATGGAGGTGATTTTGTTGCAGAACGATTCAGAGATTTTGTTGCAAAGGTCTTGTGAGGGGGTGGTGTTGCTGAAGGCGGCAGAAGGTGCAGTGAAATTGCAGACGATGGCGAAGATTTTGTTGGTGATGTTTGTGCCAGCATAGATGCTATCTGCAAGAGCTGTGCACTTGGTGTTCCAAATCTGCTGGTGATGTCTTGACTTGTTCTCCATTTGCGGTCCATTTACTTGCAGAGGTGTTTTGTGAGCCTGAGGTTTCCTCTGTCTACTAACTGGCCTGTGGTTGGGGACTCGCCATTGGATTGTGCTCGAGGTGAGCCAGGATGTCAGCTCATGTGGTGATCCAGCTGCTAAGGTTCTTTCTGGCTTTTGGCAAGTTGCTGATGTGTGCCAGCCGGTGTACAGAGAGGGCAAAAGCCTAGCCATATTCTGTAATGCTTTTCTAGCTACAACCGAAGGTTCAGGTGGTGGTAGGCCTGTGGTGGTGGAAGATGAGGATGCTTTACTAGACACGGGTGTTGTTTGTTTAGGTCATTGTTGCTGGCTTGTCAACTGTGATGTTGCTGATTGAGGAGAAGATTGGATCCAAAAGGTGTTCGACAGTGTGGGTGGGTTCTGTAATATGTTGGGTGAGGCCAAGGTTTGCATGGTTTTTTAGAAGGGCTGCAGAGTGTGAGCTGTTGCAGTATTCTAGGTGAAAGTTAAAGTGTCCGAGAAGGATGAAAGTTCTGGCATTGACAATGAAGGATGCAACAAAGTCCATGATGTCACTGGTGAAATTGGTGCAAGGTCCTGTTAGTTTGTATACAAGGGTTCGACTGAGGGAGAAGTTCGCTGTGATGTGTTTAGTGAAAATTAAATATATCATGTAGCTGTTGTGGGTGTCCGTGTAGGTGGTGGAGCTGATGGTATCTTTGAATATGATGGCGACTCCACCTCCAGGCTTGTGCTGACCGTCTTACCTGGCAATCTTGTAGCCGAAGAGGATGGTTATAGCAATGTCCAGTGCAGATGTTGGGTTTAGACATGTTTCTGTGTGGAAGAGTAGGTCTGGAGAGTGGTTGTGCAGTAGTTCACACATCTCCATAGCGTGTTTGGAGCGCAAGCAGGTGTTGAGGATCATGCATGAGAGTATGGTGTGTTGTGTGAAGGGTATGTGCGGGTGGCTGATTTGTGTGAGTGAGTGGGGTGCTGTTGGCATAGGAGTGGTGAGCCTGAGGTGTGGAAGAATGCATGAGAACTTTCAGGAGGTGCATGTGAATGCTTCTTTTGTGTTGTATTGTGTTATGTGTTGTGGTCTGGCAGTAGTGTGGTGAGCGGGGGCTGGAGTTGAGTGAACTGAGAGGAGCGCTGTAGGCTAGCAGTGGGTGGGGAGGACACCTGGGTTCCTTCCGCTGGGCGTGGTCCGGGTGTGGACAGGCCCAGACAGGCGTGCTTTTGGCACACCTTTGGTGCACCAGTAGCATGTTCACTGTGCATCTATGTTGCAGCTGTCATTAAGTAAGTTCTGGGAGAAGGGATGAGCGCAGGGTGCCATAGTAAGGAAACCAGTGATGTCACTTCCAGTGCAGATGGATGATGATAAATCCAGTGGTGTTACTACCTGTGGCGGTGGGAAATTAAGTCCTCTTGCTTGGCTTCTTCTTATAAAGACGGTTAGGGAAGCCAATGATGTCACTTTCTGTGCAGATGGATTATGGAAAATCCAGTAATTTCACTTCCTATGCACATGGATGATGGGAAATCCAATGATGGTACTTCCTATGCAGATGGATAATGGGAGATTCATTCCTCTGTGGTAAGTAGTCTTTGCTCCCTTGCATGGATGGTAAATTCCTCTGATTCATACCTATTGCATTTTTATGTAATATGGGAGCCTGTCTTGCTCACCAGGCTTCCCCTTTTAGGACCTCCTTCTACCTACGTAAATGGATAACTGTGTGTACTTCCATGATCCAGAATTCTGATATTAACCCAATTGAACCTACTTAGAATTTCAAAAGTTCATATTAGCAACCAAGGGAGGACACAGTTATTTTTTAATACATGGGAGTCTGTCATCTCTGTATAAAGCCCCTCCCTTATTTCATTGTTACAGTTGAGTATGACATCTCTAGTCACTTGTAATAACGAAATCACTCAAATGTGATAAGTTATTACTGTTAAGCTGTGACATCATAATGCCTACCAGAACCAGCAACCAAGGTGAAATGCAGATCACGGAGCATCATTGCAGCTAAAGGTTAAACAATAAAAACTGGCTTTAATTCAGAAGAAAGGTGCTAAAAGTGAATGTAGTGAGATTTGACAAGCACACCTAACCATGTGACTTCAACTGGTGGCCAGCCAAACTAGGACCCACATCCAACACCCACCCAGCAACCTTGAAATAATCATCACCATCAAATTGGACTTGACTGCACAAGTCAACACTCTCACTCAATCTCCAGGGAGATTTGGAACCCCTCCCCCCACTCTTTTGCTTCTTTAGCCATATCAAGATTTTTTGTAAGGGGTCCTGTTATGTCTAGAAGCTTATCTTGACTTAAGTGCCAAAAGCGGTCGATCCATTTTATAGGGCATGAACATATTTGGCCAAGATGAGAGCCATTCTGGCATCCACTTCAGGCAACATGTTTATTTTTGCATGCTTTGGGTTATTAGAGGAAAGATAGAATTTCTCTGCATGTTTCTATACATCTGAGCAACAGCAGTTTTTAATCTGACGTCCGTTAAACTGGCTCTAATATCTTGTAGCAATATATTACTTTTGGGTATGTTTCATTTTGCACCACAGATTCTGCTTCTATTCTTCATGTCTGCAACTGCACTATCTCTTTCATTTGATAGAACAAAACACCAAGGATTTAAGTGATTGGAGGGTACAATGCTGGTGTAACCATGTATTAGGAGAAATAAAATACCCTCTGCCAAATGTAAAGAACACACGGCAGGTCACTGTGGTGTTCTGTAACTTTTTAAAGGAATCTGGCCTTCAGTCTTGTTCCTCTATCAGGTCACAGAAGTCATCTGTGACTTGCAATATCCTTATAATGTACAGTGGAGGGTACGTTATCGGATGTATGACATTACAACGCATGCTTTTACCATGCATGCTTTTACAACGCAAGTATTACAACTCAAACCTTTACAACGCATAGCGCTTTGGGGTGCTGGATAGTGAATAGTTTAATTTACTATTCCAACTCCAGTCCCCGTGGACACTAGGGAAGGTGTTGGATAGTAAATTAAATCTATTCCCTATCGTAGAGCGCCCCCCAGCGCAATGCGTTGTAATAGTTGCGTCGTAAAGGCACTGCGTGGTAAAAGTTGCGTTGCAAAGGATGTTCCCCACGTTATCCCATACTTGAAAGATGCCACTTTATAGAATGCCTTTTGATCTGCTCTTTGGGCTGTTCATGATCACAGATTTATTGTTACTAGGAAAACCTATTTATGGCAAAACACATATTTTTGGTAATTTTTCTCTGTTCTCTTTCTATCCATAAACACCATCACCAACTACAGGTTCTAATAAAAATGAACAAAAGGAAAACTAAAATGATAATAACTATCATTATTATCATTTTAGATTTCCTTGGCAGTCAGTGGCTCTCGGGCGGGCCGGGCACAGCAGGGGGAGAGAAGTGCTCTGCACTCCTTAAGTGGGCATGACTGCTTGACCGGCCCTCTTTGCCGGCCAGTCATGCGCACTTTGCATCTTCCCCACCAGCTTGGTGAGGAACATTCAAAGCCTTCCATTCCCCATCTGAGCGCTGATACACAGCCCTCAGATTAATCACAATGCTCAGGGGAACCCGGGAGCTGGGTGCATTCTGCTGCTGGTCGGAACTGCAGGAAGAAGGAAGAGGACGAAGAACAGAGAACGGAGGAGAGGCGGCAGCCAGTCGTTTCAGGTCGTGTTTTTTTCTTCTTCTTCGTTGTGCCTCATCTTCCCCTCCGCTAACCCCAACCCTCCCCCGCCTCACCACCCGAATCCGGTAGCAGCCGCTACTGCTCTTCCATCAATAAACAACAGCAACAGCGTGTGATACGTTTGATGACTTTTGCAGTTTTATGAAATCTGCTTCATTTGTAAATTTTGTAAACATTGTTCACAATGTCAGAAAGCATGCATGCATTTCAAAGATAGAATTCATTGAATGAACTTATAACAGGTCTCAAAACCCAACCAGTCATCCTCAAAGACTTATTCAGCAATCCTCATTGGTGGAGATGAAGGCTTGGGTAAAGAGAACTGTGTTTTTTCAGTGGACGGACGCATGCAAATACAATTATAAGCTGCCAGCAAGTTTGGTCATATCACTTAAATATTTCACAAAATCATACTCACAACTACACTTTGGAAATAGAATAAACCCACATTTTCTTCATCCATTGAATTTTCATTCGTTTGTTTCTTTTTTCAACTTCTTGTCGTCTCTTCAGTTTGGAGTAGTGAAATTCCATTTTCTTATTGGTGTCATCAAAAGTGAAGTTTTCTAGGTTGTTCAACGGCTAACGAGAAATATCATGGCTTTAAAATGAGTTCTACAAGCCTCCAAATATTACATGCACACCACATCAAGTTCTCACACACATCCAAAGCAATCATAAATGTATAAAGTCAGCCAAGGCTTCTGCACAAAACTCATGCATTAAAAGTAATTACTACTCAAAATATAACATAGAAACCTGATGATTTCTATATTGGCTAGCTGGTTGGATTTCATTGTAATAAAGCCATAATACCTAAATACATTATCAATAAATATAAATATCTAAACGCATAGCTAGTAATACAAATAACAATCCCAAAAATAAAATACCGAAACACATACACAATGATTATAAAGGGTGAGCTATATGGAAAAAATTTTACTGTTAACAATTCCACCTACTAGCCAAAAGAAATGAAGCATCTCCAGTGAAATACAAATCATGCATGGATGTGCTTAATATATTTCCGATGAAAAGAAACTGTTTGATATATTTTTAATATCTTTATTTTCAGTTTTTCTGAATTGAACATCAAAAAAACATATACCATAGCATCAATGACTATATAAACATTTCTAACCTATGGTTTATACTCTTAGCAAATCTAAGGTTTGTGGTCATCTGTTGGACCTCGGTCAACCCAGATTTTTGCCTTGAGTGCAGTTTTAAACAGTCATTTCGATCTGGCAAGATAAACCTTGTGCAAGGTCTAAACCTTCTTTTTTAATACTTGCAAGTCACCCCTAAAGTAGGCCTTAAAGGCCAATGGGGTAGGGTTTATGGTATTTAAAAAGTTTGGGCATGTGGGTTTATGTTTTACGTGTCCTGACAATGAGAAACTCTTAACATTGCTTTTCACTGTTATAAGGCTAGCTCTCCCATAGACTAACACTGGGTTACCTTGTTACACTTAGTAAATGATAACTTCAGTTTGGGACCAGACAGGGAAATGCTGTTTACTCTCACATTAATTGTAATATAAAATCCCCTTTACTGGTAAATTGGAATTTTAAGTTACTTTCCAAAAAATGCCACTTTTAGAAAATTTTGTCACAAAACCGGATATGATCAAGGTAAGGATTCTGGGGTTATGTAAAGACTCAAAACATTATGTACCTCCAGCAACCGTAGATTAACCCAATTTGTTATATACCTCATATCAAATCCTAGAGTATGCAACAAATTACTTATTTAAACTTTTATTATTTCAGTTAAAAATACACTTCATTTACCCTCCTTCAATTATTCCAGAGTGGATGTCTGAATGAATCACAAATGATGGGCCATAAACAATAATCTCACTCTATATTAAGAATTCATGCATTTGGTTTTTATAAAATATACATATATCCATTTGACGCAGCACGTACATAAGAAAAGAAACACAATTACTTAACTCAAAAGAAAACATTATCACATAGAATAATTGTCCACAAGAAGAAACATATAAAAGGTGAGGTCAACAAATTTAAATTAAATATATATATATACAGCTACTTCAAATTCTTATTTTCTGAATGAAAAATCAATGGTCCCTGAGGGTTGGGGAGTTGAGTTTCAAGTAGGTACCTTCTTTGTACTTGGCCACCAGTAGTATTTATCTAACAGGCCTTTTGCCAATACAGAGGCAAGCTTCTCCAAACCTACTCCTATACGCCAACACCTCTCAACCTTCTGTGGACCCTCTACTTCGGTGGGTAGAATGATGGTGTGGCCATGTATTAGAATAAATACCCTCTGCCAAATGTAAAAAGCAGATTGCAGGTCACTGTGGTATACCATGACCGTTTAGAGAAATCTGGCTTTCTGCCTGGTTCCTCTACATGGTCACAGAACTCCTCTGTGAGTTGCAATATTCTTGTATGTACAAAAGGGGTACTTTATCCCATATATGAAGGATGCCAGTACACAGAATGCATTTTGAGCTGTTCATGATAACAGATGTATTGTAACTAGAAAACCTATTTGTGGCAAAACACATATTGTTGGTTCTTTTTCTCCATTCTTTTTCTCAGGGCTAGGAATTTGAAATGGAATGACAAGTCGGTCTTGCACACTGATTCATTAAAATAAGCCAGATTAGAAAACAGAGAAGCATTACATACCCAACTCCACCCTGTATCATTCAGGGCAGCATAGCTGATTAAAAGATGGGAAGGCACTTAAACCTTCATCTTCAGGACTGAAAAGGGGACAATCATTATAGTAGGAAATTTAGTTTGTGACATGGATGCTATATTCTATTGTGATAACCTAGGCAGTTACCTTTACTGCATGTATCACTGTTAATTATGCTTACTTAGGTATGCAATCCTTATTTTCAATGAATAATCTTGAAGCCTACAAACAATTGAGTCAGTGTAGATCACAAAATGCTATTCTTTTGGCTGGATGCAGTTTAGTTCATTAGACTCCTAGTCAGGAACCTGCAGAGTTGTTTACAGAGCAAGGGAAATTTTTTTACCCACAGTTCACGCATGTGAAAGAAGAATTTAGAGTGATTGTTGATGAAGAATACCTTCTTGACTTAATCTTTGTTTGATCTACTGCTGGTATCGTGTTCCGCAGTGCGGGTCAGCTAAATTCACGAATTCCCAAGAACTTTTGAGAGGTTTGATTTCTTTCTGTCTTACTAAGGGTCTTCTTCCCGACTTCACTGGCTTCCACAAACTGATGTGTCTTGTAACCACACACACTCTTTTAATATCCAGGTTTCATTCAGGATCAAGGTCGCTACTGCTAGCAGAACTGTAGGGAACATGAGAGTTGTAGTTCCTTCCTCCTGCTAGTCTTTCAGGGATTTACTTACCCGGCTTCCCAGGCTTCTCAAAACAGTGAGTCTCATACACACTCAAAGAATCTTTCACACATCATATATTCACGTCTCAGTCATGGCCAGGAGTCCCAGAAAGGGAACATGAACTACCTGTGTTTGTGTCAGTTATTTGTGGGGAAAATAAAAATCCCTTATAATAATCTGACATCAGAATTGATTTATTTTTATGGTTTCCTTGCTAGGCCATATTGTTTCCAAATTCAATTCCTTCCTCCTACTTGTGCAGCTGTGATACTTGTTTGCAAAGTCAGTCCTGAGCTACATTGAATTTTACCACTGGTGGAGCTGAGCAGGGAGAAGGACTGCAGGTGACAGAGCTCTAAGAAAAAGGAACCCAAGATAGCCCTCAGGGCTTGGAAAGAGGCTCACCTGCTACAATCTACAACACAGGAGCAAGAGGAGTATGAGGAATAAGTGGGAGAGGAGATGGAGGGAGTGAACCTCTTAGCCACAGCCCCAGAGAAGAGGAGGGTCCACAGGAGTGAGGTCCTCAGCTGGATCCAGAGAGGGAAGAATTGTGTCCTCCCGCAACCCATCCCCTGTGGAATTGCTGGACAGAAGAGCTGAGAGGGGATTCAGACTGCCACTGGCCAAACTGAACGTGATCTGAGACTACTAGAGAACGATGACTGGAGAGAGGCATTGATTACCTCTCAATTTTGCCTTGTTGCAGGGATTCTGTTTGGAACAGAACTATGCCAGGGATCACAGGAAATCAGTATGTAGGGACGGGGCATGGCTTGACAGCCAGCAAAGCCAGCAATGGCAGATGCATCAGCTCGTTGCTCTGCATCAGCCTGATAATTATCCAACCACTCCAGAGTTATGAACGGTCCCTGCTTGGTGGCGGGAGCACCCCGCGTCTTTGGTGATACTGCCGGGGGCTGGGGCTGACCGCCCGGAGTGGAGAGAGCGGCCAGCCCAGTGATCACAGGAGTGGAGGCCTGACCTCGCTTCTTAGAAATTGTGGCACCGCACGCCTGGCATCAGAGGAGTCGGGCGGTCCTAGACTGCCTTGTGGCGCTGGGCCGGGGCTCTCCTGGGACCTCATTGGTGACCCACCTCTGAATACAAGTTTTGTAGCCTCGTGAGAGTGGGGGCTGCGTCATGACCCTGTGGGGTCCTCAGGGGAGCCCCCTTGCAACTGAAGTGGGGAAGGGCGGCAGCCATGAAATACACTGTGGAGGCCCCAGACCGTGTGCAGCAGAGTGGACCTTAAAGGCCAGAAGATCAGACAGCAGAAATGCGATACTGTGGTGAGCACCACTGGGGAGCGGGATCTGCCCTGGCCCTGAAGACGACAGAGATGACCCCGATATCCTGTACCTGGTAGCACCTACCTGGTTGTGGCTGAATCGATTGGGAGTGGAGTGGGCATCAGACGTGCTTGTAGGCCTAGCAGGAATCCCCCCATTCTCTTTCAACTGGTGGTGACCTGTTAAAGATGGAGCAGTGTGATAGACCTGTGGGTAGGCCTTGGAGTGTCTGAGGAGAGCACCATAGCGGCTGAAATGCCACCTAAACCCTTGCCAGGGTGAAGACCCGGGGAGCAAAGAAGATGCACATGAGAAGGGGGTCACAACCCTAGTCAGCGGGGGACCTCCCTAGCTACGTGGGAATCACAGCGAGAAACGCCACAGAGATGCGATAAAGGTGGGGACAAGCGCTGGAGCAGAATCAAGTGAGGGAATGGGCAAGTCCAGAGCAAAATCAATGGGGGTGCCCCAGGACCACGAGGAAGACCCCCAGGAGCGCACTCAAAGAGCTTTGAGCACCTCGGTTGCAGATGACCCAGTGCAGCAACAATTGGGTAAAATCCTAGAGGCCATAGCGGATACTAAAGCCACATTGCACCAGGACATTAGTACTGTGTCAGTAGGACTGGAGCTTCTTGAGCAGAGTACCACAAATGATCAGAAAGAGTTAAAACAGCAGTGTCCACAATAGCTGAACTGAACCCTGCACAACAGGCGCTGACACTTCAAGTAGAGGATCTCTCCGACAGAGTTGGTACACTGGAATGCACAGCTGAGGATGCTGAGGGTCCTAACAGGAGAAACAACATTCGGGTGGTGGGTTTGTCTAAATTAGTGGTGGGCAGGGCCATGATTCCTTACCTTGAACCTTGACTCAGCACAGTGGTCGCACCGGAGGGCTTATCCTCCTTCTACACACTCGAAAGGGCCCACCGGGTCCCAGCCAGCCCAACCGCATTGGGTCGCCCACCTAGCCTGGTTGCAGGCAGGCTCCTAAATTACAAAGACCGAAACGTGCTACTGCGTAAGGCACGATCAGATGGTCCCTTCACAATGGAAAACTGTAAAGTCTCCATATTTCCTAACTATACTTTATAAGTTCAGAGGAAGCGAGCCTCCTTCCTGGAAGTGAAGAGGGCCCTGAGAGATGAAGGCCTACAATACTCTCTAATGTTCCCAGCAAGCCTCTGCATAATGCCAAAAGGAAAAACACACTTCTGCAAGGATCCCAAGATGGCGTGGGAATGATTCGAAAGCTATCAAACTAAGGAACCTCTAGTAGGCCAGGGAATGCCAGTTACACATCGGGAGAGAGGGTCCAGGAAGAGGTCCTGAAGATGTCACTGGCGAGGTCCCCCGGGGAAGCCAAACCCATCCCAGACTGATAAGAAGAGAGCTACGGCCCTTAAGGAAGTGGCCGAGATCATGCAGGAGACAGGCACCCTTTCGGAGGCTGGTTTCTGCTCATTGAGGTGACCTGGGGGTCGAACTCAGAAACGTATAAGGGAAGCAGTACAGTCTTGCCAACTATAACTCCAAGGCCAGCAGATGATATTATTTAAAATAGCGCATTGAAATATGATGTTGGGGTCCCTCTGGGCTGGTCTGTACTTCGCTGGGCTGCCTGGACTGACCCCGGCTGGACCACGTATCGGGCAGATGGGACCACAGCACGAGAATGAACTTCTGCAACACTGGTCACACCCTCTGGATGGACCAAATCCCAGATTGGTCTGTTTCGGATTTTGATAGTTTGGCTATTGTTTGGGCTGCTGAGCGTTGCTGGACTGCTCTGGGTTTGAGTTTCCGAAAATTGGTTTTACAGATCATTTAGTATCCTCTGCAGGAAAGGGGGAAAACGTACATTGTTTGGGAGGGTCTCTTGAGGGGTAACTTTGAACAATACCGCTAAATATGACACCAACGCCTCAAACACTTACGTTTATTACATGGAACATTAAAGGGTTGGGCTCAATGAATAAGAGGTATAATATATACAAGAATTTGAGACGGCGGGCATACAGATTGCCCTGTTCCAGGAAACACATCTTTTGCAGGGGGAGATAGAGAAACTGCGTAAGAGATGGAGAGGACACATCGTTGTGACCAGCTACTTGGCCTATGCAAAAGGGTGCCAATCTGGGTAAGATCAGGGGTACCTTTAGAAGTGACAAATACCCTGATAGACAAAGAGGCAGATACGTGTTGATTACTGGGAAACTATATGGTCAAGATTATACCATTGGCAGTGTGTATGCCCCCAACCAAAATCAAATAACCTTCTTGCACGGCCCGATTAGCAGATCTCACAACGGGAGCCTTGGTGCTGGGAGGAGACTTCTATTTGCATAGCTGATACGCCATTAGATTGCTCACATCCGCCTCTCCCAGGAGCCCAGACACACTGCACAGCGGTAAAGTTCCGAGATTGGAAGAAACACTGGGAACTAGAAGATATCTGGAGGGTACAACATGAAACAGATAAGGAATATTCCTTTTTTTCCCCCTTACACTGAATATTTGGGGTGCACATTTTCAGATCACAGACCACTGCTCATGATTCATCAGCCCTCAGGGACACGCCCCGGATACACTTATGGAAGCTCAACCCCGCAATTTTGGAAGATGTCCCCTTTAAGGAATCCCTGGGCACCTGTATCAACATATTTTCACCACCAATACTCACACAGCTTTCATGCTATCTATGGAATGGGAGGCATTTAAGGTGGTAGTCAGGGTTCACTGTATGGGGCAGTCGGTCGGGTGCAGAGGAAACTCTATAAGGAGCTGGACAAACTGGAAGGGCAAGTACGCAAACTAGATAATCTCCAGGGTATTGACGCTACCGCCCAGACACACTTGCAGACACTGAAAATACAATACAACGAGACCCTGGAACGGTTACGATGCCACAACTATAAGGGCCACTGCACTAAAGTGCAGAAAGAAGAGGGGAAGGCAGGCTGTCTCCTTGCATGGCTGCTCAAGCCAGAATCGCTAGGGACCCCGATCACACATATTCGCTCAGTTGCAGACACGCCCGTACACGAGCCGGAAGCAATAAATACCCTATTCCGGGAATATTACAAGGTTCTATATAGGGCACCTTCACCAATTAGGCATGAAGAAATCAGAGACTTCTTAACTCCCCTACAGCCTGTAAGATTAGACAGACAAGCTCAGGTGACACTGGGAGACCCAGTGACATTACAAGAGATTTGTCAGGTCCTCACCGCCATGGCCCCTGGTAAAACACAGGGTCCAGACGGCCTCCCCGTTTTTTTTATACAGTTTATGCCCCTAATCTGGCACCCCGTCTGGTATCTCTCTATGCTGAATCTTTGAGACTCGGAAGACTCCCTCACTCAACCCGAAACGCACTAATGATCCCACTTCCTACAACGACAGTTTCAGGAGCTCGTGTAGTGGATTATAGACTCCTGTCCATGCTTAACATGCAGTTTAAGATCCTTGGTGAGGTTTTGGCACTTCGGTTGCTTCCTTTTATGCAAACCCTTATACACAGAGATCAAAACAGGCCTCATCCCAACACAGAACACCTCCTTTAATTTACGTTGACTCCTTTCTGTTTTGTACCACCGAGTGGCGAGCTCATTCACACAAGCGGCTATTTTATCAATATACCCAGAAAAGGCCTTTGGTACAGTAAGCTGGAATTACTTATTCGAGAGCAAGTTGCATATGGGACTTGTGGAGGGATGGAATAGGTGGGTGCGAATCCTGTACACCTGCCCCACAGCGAGCGTTAAGACAGGTAAAACAGTCTCCGCTCAACATGACATCTCCTGCGGCACCCGACAGGGATGTCCCCTGTCACACCTGCTACTTGCTTTGCCAATCGAGCCATTAGCTGCGTTTTTTTGGCAGTGAGGGAATGGTATGTGACTAACTATAGACAGGCGCAAGTATATCATTTCCCTTTATGCTGATGATCTCCTGATATATTTGAAAGACGCAGTGGCCGGCCCGGATACAGCCATGGAAATTATGGGACGATTTTCACACATGTCGGGGCTACGGGTTAACAAGAGTAAAACATACTTGTTTCCTGTGGCAGGGGCATTACCCAGACACCCGGAGTTACCCGTGGACCTTAACTGGGCGCAGACTACATTTAAATACTTGGGAATCCAGGTATTTCACTCCCTAGAGGATCTAAGAGGAGTTAACCTTGACAAAGCCCGTTGATCACTCGGGTCCTCTGTAGCTTTTTGGAGCTCTGTATGACTCCCCATCCTTGCCAGGATTTCACTGACTAAAATTGTCATCCTACCCCACGTATTATACTTCTTTGTTAATTTCCCAACTATGATGCCAGTGGGCGGGTTCAGACAACTGGATTCTCTAATGCAAGACCTTATCTGGGGCGATGTGCAATGGAGGGTCTCATTGAAAACACTGCATCGCCCTGTAATGGAAGGGGGGCTGGGGATACCGAACTTTGAATTTTACCAGCTGGCCTTGCAGTTGCAACGGCTAGTGCAATGGCTAGAGGGAGTAAACCCCGAGGGAACATACTTAGCTGAGCCTAATACTCGCCCCACCCTAATACTAGCTAAAGTGATTGACCCCACAGTGTTGACCCCCTACAGGTCACTCCTACAGCCCACAGCTCTACAATGCTGGAAACAATGCATGTCTAAACTGACTGCAACACCCCACTATACCCCAGTGATTCCACTAGTCGGTTTGCCCCATGGAGACCCTTGATCGCTATTTACGGCTGATCGATTGCTAGCATGGACTGAAACTGGGTTAGAGGCGGTGGGGTACTGCTACCAAGAGAGTGAAGTTATTCCTCTTGAGGAATTAATGGAAAACCATGGTCTCCCATCAGGAAACTTCCTGCAGTATGAGGCACTGGTTCGCACTTTTGGGACATTATGGGAGAGAGGTCAGGAAGAGTCAGAGAAGCACAGTATTGCATGCACTGCTTACGTTGGGTACAGGTGGCCACCAGGTAAAATGGTTTCATGCAGCCCTGATAGAGGCATCTCTTACACCACTGAGTAGGCTCAGAGTCATCTCTTACACCACTGAGTAGGCTCAGAGACAGATGGGAACAAGTCCTAAACAGAGAACTTACTTACCGGAAATGGGGCAAAGTATTGGCCTTCTCCAAGAAGATATCTCGCAACACTAGAATGAAATACACACCGGCGGAAGATCATTCTCCCACCTCGCCGCCAAGACATGGAACACCCTCCCCATCCACCTAAAGCAGACTCAAGACCTACTGACCTTCAGAAGACTCCTCAAGACCTAGCTCTTCGAATAGTAGCAGCTTTCCCCCCCTTAGCGCCTTGAGACCCTCACAGGTATGTAGCGCGCTCTACAAATGCTATGATTGATTGACACAGTTTAATTTTATACACATGACCCTTCACCGTTTCAACATTACATACAGATGGGACACACGTAAATGCCTGAGATGTAACCATGAAGATGAAGACTTAATACACATGGTTTGGGCCTGTACCAAACTGCGCCTGTTATCGGATGAAGTAAAATTAAAGATAAACACTTTTTTACATTAGGGCAAAAGCTGAATACCTCCATAGTGGTATATTTATTAGGACTCTTGCCCGCACACAAAAACGGAAATTCGGGAATAGATTTATAGATCTGGCTATGGCCTTAGCAAAAAGGTGGATAGCAATGTCCTGGAAACCCAGTACAGGACCAAGAATAGACACCTGGAAAAGAGATGTAACTAATTGGGCTGGGGCTGATAGTAGGGCCTTGATGAGAGAAGAGGCAAGGGGACTAAGGCACCGCCTCATAGCTGACCAATGGAAGGAACTGCTAACAGGTTAGGAATGCCCATCACAGACATCTAGTGAAGAAGAAGGGAACGGGGAAGCAAATATGCCAAACTAATCAACCATAGCCAAATTGAGGGAACGTAGGGTCAAGCCACGGAGGACATAACTATACTATACAGAACAGTACTGAGAATGTGCTTAGCCCTCCTAGGTGATAATTAAAGTTGAGAACAACCGGTGGGAACAATCCTCTTGAGAGCTAAAAATCCCCTTAATTTCTCAGAAGAAAACTTACTGTACCCCCTTTGACTGCAGAGTTAAGTTCTAAGTTCAACACTTTTTCCATCCTTACTAGTTTCCTCCTTTTTAGGGCTCGCTGCCGTTAGCAGCGCGAAGCGCTGCCGCAGCGAGTATTATAGTCACCGTGCTCACAGCCAAGGGAGTACAGAGCTGTGCACGAGCGGCTATTGGCCTGTGCTCGAGCCGATTGTGCTCTGTGAACGCGCACGTCTCCGGAAGACGTGCTGCGCCCGAGCTGCCTCCAGCTTGGTTTTTTTGGATCCATTTCGCGGCCGACGCAACTAAACGCTGACGTCTTGTTTTTACTTGCTATTCTAGAAAAATACACATTAACCTGTCATAGTGTTGCCTAAGTGGCAACCCTCGTGGAAATATGCTATGCCCGTATTGCTGTGGTAGTGACTACCGAAGGTCAGCAAACGAAAATGTTTGACGTTCTTCTTTAGAATATTTTCTTTTTACCCTCCACTTGATTGGTTTTAGTTCAGAACTCTTTTGCTTTTGTTTAATGTCTTGCCTTTTTCATCACCCACAGCTTCTCCTGAGATTGAACTGAAAAGGTAAGGTCGAGTCAGTTTTTGGTTCCTGACTTTGTCCCCATGACATGACCTGACCTGCCTATAAGACAAAAAAGTGTTGGTCTTCGTAGCGCAGATCATTCAGGCTCCCCTCCTTTACCAAATAAATATTTATTTCTACATTCTTTTTACGTACAGAACTTGAGAGTACTGTTCTGTCCAGATGTGAAAAATGTGGCCTGTCCGAACTTGACAGGGTTAATTTAAAGTGTTCCAAGGGAGTGCATAAGCTATTTAATACCATACAACGGAATACAAATGTAATTACTTGCAGGTTAGTATCTTGGCCACATTTTAGTGCTGTTCCAAAATACATTTTTGCTGATGTTTAATAATCGCAGTACAAATGTCATCTACCCAAACATAGCTCTGGCACAAAAATACGAGATTCAGACAGGAATCTACTTTTACGTCAGTGGAATGCATCTATATGTAAATCTATAAGTACATAAGGTGCAAAGCCTGCTATCTCTCAGCGGCTTTGCTTTAGTTACCGCCTGTTACTTTGGAATTCAACTCGTGCACGCACAGTAGGTTACACCCATATGACATGTCTGCTATCAGATAGAGAAGAACGTGGAGTGATTCACCCAGCAACAACAATTGTACCTCATGTATTGTGTCTGGGCCAGGCCTGTCAGAAAATCGGTGGTCCAAACAGTTATCCTGGGAGGAAGGGGGTTTTAAAATTCTGCTGCCTTATCTCAAGTTGTGTTGCCCCTTAAATTACTGAGTCATGAATGATGCACATTTTCACACTTCTGTAGCTTAATGTTGGTACTACCTACCCATTCTGGATTTGTTATTTGAATTTGAAAACCCTGTTAAATCGCTGCCCACCTTGGTCAGCGACCTTATTCGTCCCCCTGCCTTGCACACTGTTGTCATCAATTGTGTCATTTCAGATTGTATCACTGATGTTATTTGTGATGTCATACAACGGGTCACGAGAGATGTAGTATGTGAGCTAATAAGCAGTGCATAATGAGGACGCGTGTTATAGTTTATTCATTTAACTATAACTGTTGAATTTCTGTGGTGTTTATAGTTGAAAACTTTTTAACAGACATTTTCACCTAACTCTAACGCTACTTTAACCTTTTTCTTTTTTCAGTGAATAAGTCTTTTTTTATATGAAGGAAGATATTACCATACTTAGAAAAATGTCACTTTGAACTGATTTTTTCAGTGAATTTCGACGGTTTTGTAACATTAAGTAATAGATTATTACCATACCTTACTATACCGACCCTGTGCTGTACACACCTTTGACGTGTTGGTTGCAGTGCCTTTTTTTGTTTTTGCGATTTCATGGATCCCCTATTCCCATAAGTCACACGGGGTCCTCGCTGGCCATTTTGATGGATCTGTGGTTTTTGGAATCTTGAACCCCTACCCTGCCTACTGATACGTTTTTTTTCTCTAAGACACAGAGATGGAGTCCAGGAGTTCTAAAATGGTGGCCAGAACCTCAAGATCAGATGGTGTAGTTTGAACTCGTTAAATCGCAGATTAGGTGTAAATCCTCTGCAAAAGTACAGAGTTGTGAAATATACATACATTTTGAATCTTAATTTCTCAAAAACTACTGAACAGATTTACACCAAATCACAAGCACACTTTCTGGGTATAGATCTAGCATTACTGTCACCAGAACCCAAAGATGGCAATGTAGGACCATATTACACGGTCATCTGTTACATATGTTTATATTACGTGTTTATTTGGGGGCATTTCGCTTTAGAAAGCTATTTACTTCAAAGTGCAGTTACCAACGAACACTTGTACTTAGAATGTATAGGTGTTAGTTTCCACCCTCCATGAATATAACAATGGGCAATGGTGAGGGATTTATACAATTCTGCAGATGCACCATTTACTACAGAATTTACTACAAAATTGTGGATTTACATTTGCCACATAATTTTCCTCATAATTTGCAGATTTCACAAAACAAATTCTAGCTAAAATGAATGAAAATAATACTTACAGAAAATTCACGGCATCATGTAGTTTCTTTGCCTCATAATTTAGGTAACTGTGTCGCCTAAATGTATTTAACACCATCGCTGCTGATGGTATCCTTCTCCTGTGCTGGGCCCTAATGAAAATGGGTGTGCTCATGATGAGCTCAGCTCGTCATGAGCACACAAGAGGTATACCTCATGACGAGCTGAGCTCGTCATGAGCATCGAAGGTGATAAATATGCTGTATAATCCCCATATAAATTAAAAGCCCTGTAGAGTTCTTTGGGAACTGGGTGTTGTCATTATGATGATGAAACCCATACTTCACAGGAAACTGTAAACTATTCACAAGTACGGCCAGGCTGTGCATAATGGATGTCGAAAGGAAAATAAGGTTCCACAAGGTGTCCTAAGTCCCACCCTAATTATGGAGCTTATTTATACACCAGTCCAAAGGGAGAATGTCTAGTTGAGAGGGTCTTTCCACCTCTTAACCTAAAGTGGGGGAGCAGAGAGTTGCGCTGATTGGAAATTGGTAATTTCTTGGCATATGAACCATTTCCGTTCAGCTCTGAATAAACCACTTATTTTTTAGGTCTCGCGTAGCGAAAGACCTATTGTTGCCGACTTGCCGGGAATGCTGGACAGGGAATGGGCACGCGCTTTCCCTCGGCGATTTCACCTCGTGGGCGGGCACGTCCAGCCCTGCGCCGTGCACATCTCCTGTTCCACATTCCCAGCAAGTCAGCCTCTCTCAATCGCGCGCGCACACACCCACACTCACGCATGCACACACGCACCCACACACACGCATGCACACACGCACACCGCATGCACACACGCCCCCCTTACCTCACCGGGCTCTTGTCGCTGCACTCGATCTGCTGTCCTTTCGTCTACTCGGTGTTGGCTGTCTTCGCCCTTTAGCTTAGGCCTGCACTATCGAGGAGGGCAGGAGGCGCGCATCCCCCAATGCCAGAATGACTAATGTCCTCTCACTACCCTCCCCAGCCCCTCGTGCCCCTTCCCACCCCGCTCTGAAAAGGAGTCCCCGGGAGGGCGGGTTTAATTGCTCTCTGGGGACTGCGCGCGCCACTCACCCTGCCTGGAAAGAAAGATGAGATAGAAAGAGGATAGGGGGCTGGCAAGAACAACACTGAGACAAAGGAGCAGCGGCTTAGAGGGGTTTCCTTCACCTCAGACCTAGCCAATGATGAAGGACCCCGCCGCGTCGGGCATTCCCGTGCCAAAATATCTCCCACACTGACTATGGGATAGAATGTGGCACATTTACCCAGCTGGTGGGGCGGGGGATTTGTGTGCTTGAAGTTGCTTAGCAGAGCCACGGATACTTAACAAATGAGGAGAGTAAACCATGGAGATGTGGATATGTGCTATTGAAAATGCCGAAGGCGCCAGCCCACACGTTCCCAAATACAATGTGCGTTTTGTACATGAAGTTAGTTGCTTCTTGTAATGTGTGCGAGGACGCTGCAGTAAAAAAAACTGGATGTGGCATAACGGCCGGAGCTGCCGACCTTGGAGCTGGGTTACCGGGTTCGAGCCTCGTCTTCGACTCCACATCCTGTGGTTCTGAGCAAGTCACATAATCTCCCGGTGCCTAGCAACACCTTCAGGTCGAGTTCGTGCTATATAAAACTGCAAAAAGCAAAACAAAGTGTGAGTTTAACTTCATAGGGCTTTTCCCCGGCATGCCAAAGTGGCTTTCCTGTGACTTTAATCATAGGTACCTCTTAGCACCGCTGATTGGATGCATAGTGATTCTCAAAAGAGGCCATGCCGAATTCTAGGCCTGCGTGCTGTATTTCGTGCCAGTGTGGTGCTGGGCCACAGCTGATGACAGGCATCCACTCACGTGACACATGTTTGCTCTCGGGTTACTTGGCGCCATGGCCTGTGGCATCACTGATTAATTTCTTGCACACACAACACACACAGGATGCCTGGTAATACGATTTATGATTACAAAGTGACGTTATTACAGAATTCTGCTCCCTCTGAATGAACTCAGGTCCCCTGAAAAGTTCTATTAGTTCACTGAAAAAGCAGGTTACAGGCATGGTTTAATCGTTTATGATACAGCCTTTTTGTAAAACGCTTTCTATGGCTGATGGGCCGCTGAAGTGCTTTGTGAATGGGTAGGTTGCTCGCTCCTCCCTAGAGGCCAAGTGCTAGATTTAACCTAGTTAAGTTTACAAATAGTCGTCCGCTGAATTAGTTTATTGCGAGTGTAGCAACATTGCAGACAGATTTTAAACTATTGTACAAGTTGCACGTGAGTGTTACCCTGTTAGTTGGTATGTTTTTAGATTGGATAATTAACAGCGTGTGTTAAACATTTACTCTTTGGTTATGAGTATTGTAATAATGTGGTTTGTTTCATAGGCCTCAGGGTGGGGGTCCTATGCATCAGACATGCTAGGATCAGGCAAGGTCCTGGCTGTACAGGTTTTTCTGCAGTAGTATGGTCCGGATTGTTAAAGATAATCTTTTATGACATGCTGTCTGTTTTGTTGTGGGTAGTGGGATGGTCGTGTAGACAGACCTCCAGATGGCGCCAGACACCTTGTTTTCTCTTTCCCTTAAGTACTTTTTTTAATACTTAGAAACAGGTGCTGCAATGCACATACAGGAGAGAGTTAAGAATGCACTCTGACGCTCAGGGGCTGGAACATTGTGGGCTGCCTGAAACTGAATTCCTTCAGCTGCTGGTAATGTATATCAGCGGGTTAATGCGCATACTGCAGAGCTCAGCTTGCAACCTTAAAGGAATCTACTGGCTCAGCCTTTCATCCTTCCTTAGTGTCACTAAGCTGGACAAATCCCTGTGCCTAATAATCATCGAGGCAGTACAGCTTCTCCTCTGCACTAGTAACTTAAGAAATCTTATCGCCCTCACTCTATCTATTGCCCTCACTCTATCTATCTATCGCCCTCACTCTATCTATCGCCCTCACTCTATCTATCGCCCTCACTCTATCTATCTATCGCCCTCACTCTATCTATCTATCGTCCTCACTCTATCTATCTATCGCCCTCACTCTGTCTATCGCCCTCACTCTATCTATCTATCTATCTATCTATCTATCTATCTATCTATCTATCTATCTATCTATCTATCTATCACTCTCACTCTATCTATTGCCCTCACTCTATCTATCACCCTCACATTATCTATCTATCGCTCCCACTCTATCTATCGCCCCCACTCTATCTATCGCCCCCACTCTATCTGTCTATCGCCCTCACTCTATCTGTCTATCGCCCTCACTCTATCTGTCTATCGCCCTCACTCTATCTGTCTATCGCCCTCACTCTATCTGTCTATCAGCCTCACTCTATCTGTCTATCAGCCTCACTCTATCTGTCTATCAGCCTCACTCTATCTGTCTATCAGCCTCACTCTATCTGTCTATCGCCCTCACTCTTATCTATCGCCCTCACTCTTATCTATCGCCCTCACTCTTATCTATCGCCCTCACTCTTATCTATCGCCCTCACTCTTATCTATCGCTCTCACTCTTATCTATCGCACTCACTCTATCTATCTATTGCACTCACTCTATCTATCTATTGCACTCACTCTATCGCATCACCACAGTATCACTCAGCACCACCACAGCATCACTCAGGGGCAACACAACATCACTATGCGCTACCACAGCATCACTGAACGCCACAGCATCACTCAGCGCCACCACAGCATCAATCTGTGCAACCATTCAACAACAACTGGTTCAAATATGTTCTCTCAATGTTTCAAGCTTTATTACACATGTCACAAAAAAGATGTTAATATTTCTCTTCTGTTCTTGGATTTTCGTCACAATAAAATACACTGAACATAATCTTCACAAAAGTTATTTACAAAACTTTAAGCTAATGCCATTATAAATAACAATAACTTTTATTTAAGTATTAATTAAAAAAAAATTAAAAGCCATTGTTATTTGTAATATCAATACATCTAAGTCACGTAAATACAACATGCATTACAAATGCTAAGGTGTCACATTTGCGAAAGTTAAAACTATTGGCATTGTAAATGACAAAGCTATTAATTTCGCTATTTTCAAAACTAACACATAAATAAAAAATGTGTCATTTACAATACCAATAGCTCAAACTTTACTAATGCGAGACCTATTGCATTGCAAATGCTTGTTTTTTAAAGTGTTCCTTAATGTTGATAATTCGATAATAAAACACGGAACATAGCGGCATTTATAAATCCCCTGAAAGAAATGCACCCATTATGTTTATTGTAGTCATTGCTAGATACAGTACATACCATGGAGGAAACAGCTGAGGGAAAATGAAGGGAATAGACATTATGACAAAGTAATGTCAATGTCTTCACTGCAAATGGGTAAATGAGAAAATGCCAATATTATATTTTTAAAAAGTCAGTAGGTAGGGCCTGAGTCACCATAACACCTCAGTACCTATGGGCCTACATCAGACTAGTTCATATTGCCATACCCGCCCTCCTAACCTTTCTAGAGTAACAGGTATATTGGCACTCTAGAACACAAAATTGTAGACTATCCCAGAGGCTGTGGGAGACGGTGTGGCTTAACGGCTGGAGTGGCCGACTTTGAAGCTGGGGAACCAAGTTCGAGTCTGGCGAGAGGTTCCAACATCCTGTGATTCTGGGCAAATCACTTAATCTCCCCATGACCAAAAAATGAATGTGTCCGTCTGTATTGCAACTGGTGCTCATGTAAAGCACTCTGATACCTTTGGGTTGAGTTCGCACTATATAAAAACTACAAAGAAAAAAGATCACCATCTTCCATTCTCTCACTCATGCATGTCCACAATGAACAGAAAAGAGACACAAGGGAAGTTTACAATATTTATTGAAACTATTGTGCTCTATCATGAAGCAACTGAGCTGCAATTAGAAAACATATACAATTGAGCAGTGTAATTAGCATTACTAATAAACCATTAATATAGAATAGCCCTATAATGATGAAGGATATATCTGCTTAAGCCTACCCTAACTATGTGAGCACAGTGATATATAAGTGACCTCGGAGATTAGCACCGGACCCCATACCTGCAATTTTCCGTTAGCTGGTTGGCCTCTCAGATTGCTCTGCGCTGTGGTGCTCGTCCCAGGATCTTTCCCCTGCAAGAATTTCCCCTCTCTGTTTTCAAAATGGTATATCTGAGCTTATATGATAAAAAAGGGCCTTGCTCGAAAACAGCAGCTGGGTCTCCCTGTTATGTACTCATATGTTAGAATGTGTTAGTGACTGATCATTGATAAAAACAGGGCACAATGTTGTTTGACCGTGTACGGAATGTCCAAACCGAGTCCCAGAAAGAAGTCCTGAATAACAAATAAATGTGCAGCCTATTTCTAGAATAATATCGTGGAACAAAACAAACGTGTGTAAAGCGAAGCGGCCTACAACATGTGCTATTATGCTAATATAGGGGGAAACAACAGTGGGACCTAAAGGGAACTCAGAACAGCCCCATACAGTTGAAGTACTTGCACAGAGTGTATTATACTAGAGACCGGTTGTGGTATGCTCCCAAGTAGACAGCTTCAGTGCGCATGATGGCCGGCCAAACCGTCATGTGCACTGACATTCCCCCTCTGCCTGTCATCCCCATGGCCCCGCCCTTAGATACGACGGGAGCTCCCGTTTTGAAAAGGTGAGGAGACTATGCGTGCTCTACCAAAAGGAACATACTTTTTGCTGAATACTTTTATCTGACCTCTTCTCGCAGACTATAATCCTGTGTTGCCAACAATATACGTAATACACATCCATTGACCCTTTTTTCTTGACGTAACACAAGTAATAAATGCTTGGTTTCACTGCTTGTAAAACGTTTTGGCGCCCTAATAACCTAAAATAAAAAGCTTTTAGAATCAACAATAACGAGTCTGGCAACGCCAAACATAACTTTACCTTTCTTCTTTCTTCTTGCAATCTCGCTCTACTTATACAAAGAGCATCTTTGGATTTATCATGATCTGAACGGAATTTAAAACAACCTATTGGATGGAATGGGATCTTAGGAGCAAATGTGATACTCAAAGGAGGACAGCCATTCCCACATTGGGGCCATAACTATCATTTTGATGGTAAGGCGTATTTTAAATAGTATCATGCATTTAACCTGTTTTTTAAATAAATTTTCTTTATGTGAAGCAAGTGTTTTTTAGAGTGTATACTAAATAGCTGTGAATTATGAGATATCATATCCACTATAGCCCCCCTGGAGGTGGCACACTTTATATGACAAGGACAGGAATCCAAGTTGCATTACAGTATAGTGGATTAGGATCTAAAGTTGGAGTTTGACTGCACTCCGATGAGTATATGCACACACTAATGATGGTATCCTCCTTACAGATTGGAAAATAGGGGTGCAAACCGGCATAAATAATTGGTATTAATTCGTCTCAATTATCCAATGATACTTTCCATCCAAATAAGAGTGACAAATCTAAAAGAATCTTCACAATCATAGATGTTTGGAGAAACAAACAATAAGGTGAGAAATATCACTTGTAGGGTGTATTTATACTGCACCTTGTGATGGATATGATCTAAAGTGGAGAAGTGTGGCTCACTGGTTAGAGGAGGCAGACCTGGAAGCAGAGGTCAGCCCGGGACCAGGGTTCAATTCCCGGCTCGGCGGGGTCTTGAGTCCTAAAAATGTCCATGGACTCGACAATTCTCGCTCCGGTGCCTACTTGATTCACGGGTTCACACTCTGCGACTCTGGGCAATAGCTTGCTTAATCTCCACAACGGCCCCTCGCGGGTGGATGCCTGGCTTTCACCTTGTGGATACCCTGCCGGGGCTATCTCACAGGGGAATACCAGTACGGGTTCCCTAAGCAAGCGCTTAGAAACCGCTCGGTGATTTGAGCTTTATAAATTCCTGTACATTTACATTTACAAAGTATTTCAAATACACTTTTAAAAAGATATTATACAAATCTTATATATAGTTGCACATGTATCCAATCACGTGTACTTCAAACTCTTTTCACATAATCTCGCTTGGAACCTTATCTTTTCAATTTCCCTAATTTTAACCCTACATGAATTTATATGGATTTCTTTCCACCAACATAGATAGATGGTCTCTGGGAGACTTGTTCCACAAGGGTGTCCTACAGACTTTTTATTTTAAAAAAAACTTTGAAAAAAAATTCTCAAAAAAACTTTTAATGAAAACTTTATTCGGTTTTGAATATGCATACTAATTGGGCTGACTAATCTGTGTCACTAGGGTTTTTTTGCCTGCTCACTTGAAGTATCAAAATGTTTCAAACAATTTGGAACAAATCAGTATCTGATGGATATGTATAAACATCTTCCTTGCAGCCTTGAGAAAGCCCTGCGGGCGAAACGCGCGTCGGCGGCTGTTTTCTTCTTATGAATTTGTGGAAATTAAAAACAGACCTCAACCCAAGAAGATCTGTCTGGACTATTTACTTTTTCCTTTTGAAAAACCGCTGGACCCCAAACAATAACCTGGAGGGCGCTGAGACATTATTAATGGTTTTTGCAAACTAGCCATATAACTGATTTTGGAAATAATGATACAGGTGTGCTCGGGTATACTGTGCATATAACCCTTTCCTTGTGTCGGCCGGCTGGGAGCCGTCCGACGTCACGTTGGCCTGTATGTCGGACGGCTCCCGGCCGTCCTCGCATCCACCCACGGGGTAGCACTGGTGCTGTCCCTGTAGGCCACCCTTCATGCTACCCCCCCGACTCCCCTCCATGTCATCTAAGGACGTCAGCGGGCACCGCTCGCGGACGTCAGCGGGCACCGCTCGCGGACGTCATTAGGTGAAACTGGACACGCTGGAAGCCATTTGCTTCCAGCAAGTCCAAGGAGGAGCAGGTAAGTTTCTCCTCGGGGAGGGTGGGGGATTTAAAAAGAGGCATCGGTGGAAAGAAAAGGGGTTTCATTTCCTCTGATGTCTCTTTTCAGCATTCCTGCTGCATGATCGCACATGGGGCGCGAACGTGCAGCAGGATTGCCCACTAGACCCCAGGGATTTTTTCTATGGCCTTTGTGTCGGGGAGCGGCCCGTGGGGGGGGGGGCAGATGGCCCAAATAATTAAATAATTTTATTGTGTGCCCACTAGGGCACCAGGGATCTTTTTTTTAATATGTTTTCGGGGGCGGTCCCTAGGCAACGACCAAGAGTTGCAAAAGCCATTAGACACCAGGGATCTTTATGGGGGGTGAATATTTTCACCATTTCGCAGATCAGCTTTATGATTTTAGGCCCGTCTAGGCACCCGGGATTGCTTTTGTATTGTTGGGGAGCAGCCCTTTATGGGGTGATTATTGTGGCCATTTCTGCCCTCTATGGGGGCAGATCGGCCATATGTTTTCAGGCCCTTCTGTCCCCAAGGGGCCTGAAGCCACTAGACACCAGGTTTTTTTTAAATGTTGGTGTTAGGGAGTGGCTCCTTGGGCAAGGGTCACTCCCCTTTTATGGAGATGAATATATTGGCTGTTTCTGCCTTATGCTTTTAGGCCCACCTACCCCCCAGTTTAGCTAGTGGATTATGTGTGGACTAGTGCATTATTTGTATATGTGATTGTAATGTTTTATTTCTCTCTTTAAGGTCTCAGCCTGCGATGGCTGTGCTTGCGCAGTCTCGCTGGCGAGATTTAATGAGATAGGGAGAACATCACTAGCGAGGTTAAGCCCCGCCCCTCTTCTCCATTGGCTGACCTCCTAAACGGTAGCCAGCCATTGGAGAAGAGGTCCTTGTGGCGTTCTTCTTTCTCTTTAAGCCCCGTCCTTTTCAGATTGGGTTCCTTGACTTACTGCTGAAGTGAAAGGTTTCTTATCTTCTTTATGGGTCCAAATGGCCCCATAAAGAAGATAAGGAACCTTTTACCCCGGCAGGAAGTCCGGGAACCCAGTCTGAAAAGGACGGGCTAAAAGAGAAAACTCACGTCATGGCGAGCTGTTTTTCAACGCTTGTGGCTAGGCAGTGCGTGTTCCATGTTCATTATTTTGCTTTTTCAATGCTGGTCATTTAGCAAAACTTGCGATCGGTGTCCTCCAGCTTTTGGCGTCAACAGTGACAGCAGAGTGCGGGGTTAAGTGTGCCCGGGCGCCCCTCCGCAAGGAGACACCAAGCACGAATCTGTCGCACAATCTACCCTTGCTCGCACAAGTTAGAGAGGCCCACCTCTGCTCCAAGGGGGGGAAACAATCTCTGCCGAACTGGAAGCATCACACGCCAGCCGCCTCCGCGCTCCTCTGGAAAATCCATGTCCGAGGCGCACATGGGGCTGTGGGAAGAAATCTGAAACCTGTGCTGTAACACTGCCGCTCTGGAGAGGGGGGGACAAGTGTAGCCAAGAATACCGAAGCTCAAGGGTCCATTATACCCCGCAATCAATCCGCCACTGGGAGCAAGCACTAACAGAAACAGCAGCCACGTTCACAGACGGCTGGCACGTGTAAATATGCCGAGGCACACAGATCCACAGTATAAAGTCCGCCTCCAAAAAACTAAAAGAGAAGGAAGAAGTGAGTACATCTGGGCTAAAATGCAGTCTGATTTACAATCCAAGCATTCTCCCAAGGCTGCTTATTTGCATGATGAAGGCTCCGTGAGATGTTCGTTCAAAAGTCGCAAGCCATTGACCCCCGTATTCTTTCCACAAGCAGGGTGCAGACTGTGCTGAGGTGATGTGTGTTTACGGACGGCGCAGAGGCGTCGATGAGAACTTCAGCCCCTCCACTCACCTCCCCCCCCCCTTTCAGGGTTGTTCGGGAGGTGTGGAAAAGTTCACAGAGGGTCCATTTTCTGTTAGACACCTATGTATCTTCGCTGGTTCTCTGGGTATTTTCCACAAAGGCAACTTTTATTTTCAACTTCCGGGGGCAGAGTCAGCACAAGACGTGAGCACCAGTGCACGCGGCTCTGAGTCCCGAGGGCCCCCCGACGCAAGCAAGTATTCTCTGTTAACAAGAAAACGGAGGAATTTACAACCCTGCAAAGTGTACAGGGTATAATTGCAATACTACACAAAAAGGTGTGAGTAATTCGAACATTGTTTGTCTACTTTTGTAGTTAGTCCTGACGAATGCTCTATAGACCCCTGCGGGCCGACAGAGCAGAAACATGTCGACGTTTTGTGTGATAAATGTTTTTCAACTACTATGATCTAGTTACCCGATCAACCTAGTAGTAATAGACCCTTTTTAACAATCTGAATAATCACACCATTAAATAAAATCACTTAGGGTGATTTTTCAGTTTTTTAAACCCACTGTTTTGGTTATTTCTATACTTCTTTTCCTTTGACACACTTTTTTCCTGCTTCTCTGGACACTGCACTATATGCCAGAGGTGCCTCAGGTTGAGGCTGGCAACATCACCAATTTAGAGTAACCGATGATAACTGCCATCAACCCATATGCGGGGCGGATGAACCATATATACCGCAAGACTCACATGTGCATAGGGTTTTTGAGGTTACTCTAATTTTACATGACCAATGGCCTAGTGTTACAAGTGTCTGTTTCCTTTTTGATAAACCTCGTACTTTCCCTGGGGAACGAAACAGACCTTCCAAATCCCTAGTCCCTCCTCATTGATTTATTGAACTTTTATTTTCAGCCATCGTCTTGGATGGAGCACGGCGCAAATTGTACCAAACATTCCAGACATAACATTCATTTTAACACCAAATGTGATTGTCACAAGGCCTTGTTAAATAAACAAAAAAACCAGATAATTCAGCACCCTGTACATTGTTTCAGACTCGGCTGAAACAGTTACTTTAATCGCAATATTATTGTAGTGCATTACGTGTAGGTATTGTATACAACCTCCACACCGACGACTAACACATTTAACAACTTACGGGGTTACCCAATGCACTCATAAAACATAATCCACATGTTATGTAACATTCAAAGGTCATGCATAAAGAACAAAGAGACTGTGTTCCTGTATTGCAATACAGGAACACAGCCAAGGAGGAGTACGCGGCTGCGCTGCACTCGGATATATGAGAATTTGGCGTTTTGTTTGAAGTGACTGAAGTCGTACCCGACTCCAGGCTGTTCGAATTAGCATGATGCTCTTTAGAACGATACAAGAACTTTTGTAGTGCACAACACGGAATACACGGAAGACTACATGATCTACTAATGTTGGTTCGACACAAGATTTTTTCGATTAACAGTTACCTCACTCAGGGTGAGGCAGTTACTTCCCTGCTTATACTTCATTGACGGTCACAGGCCCGGCTGGGTCGGAATTATCACCAGCTGAGCGACCTTCTGGTTTTTGTACAGCCATATTTAGACCTGAGGATTCACAATAGCGATGAAACACGTGTCGGCTGGCTGTCTCATACAATAAAGGACTCCGTCGGACTACCCTCCCACTGGAGATTCCTACATTTTTCCGTCTCTTTGTTCTTTATGCATGACCTTTGAATGTTACATAACATGTGAATTACGTTTTATGAGTGCATTGGGTAACCCCGTAATTTCTGTAAGTTGGTAGTTTATGCTACTAATTGTTGAGTGGTTCCAAGGGCTTTCCACTCACCCAGTTGCACCACACATAAGGTAGCAAATTAGTTTCCAGTGCGTCGACATTAGGCTGTGCACCCAGTTGCTTCTCTGACAAAAAGCCTTTCAGTTTCTGTTTACATTTAACAACTTCATTTTTTTACAAGTCTGTTGCATGTGTTACTTTATTCAAGCGCATTTACTCCAACACGAATGCTATCTGTTGTGTATCATGTCACAAATAAAGACACATTTTGAGTCCAAATAATGCAATTAGAGATCAGGTGCCGCATTACACGTGACAAATACGTGTTATAAACTAACATATAGTTAACTGTGGATTGTGTTTGCATAACACACATCTTAGAATTTCCCCCTTATGAAACACACTGGACGCTTGTGACTCACACCCATCTCTCGGCGCGCCTTGTGCCTGGGGTGTGTGTTGCAGTTTTATCACATAGTCTGGCCCACCGCAGGATGCATGCTACAGTCACCAATTACCATAAGGAGAGCCATAGGCCGGAAACGGCAGAGGTACAGTCACTAAGCCTTTGGCTTTAAGGTGCACACCCTCTAATAGAAGACAAGAAATAACTCCCCTTGCAATCGCCCCGCAGACAACGATTGTGGGGGCAAAGATCGATACTCGGGTCTGTCGCAGAGAGGCAAATACCACACTCGGTCCCACAAGCATGCTGTTAAGGGTACTTCCTCAATAGGGCAAAACAAGTAATAATCATAAATGTGTAAGCGAAAAATGCTCAAGGCTACACTTCCACCTATCTACTGTCACACATTGCACTTTTTTCTGAGTTGCAAGTTTGCACTACCGTGGGGAACAACGGCGGAACAACTGCAACTCTGTTTTTTTTCTGATCTTTACTGTTTTGCGATATTTACTTCCCAAATAATGCCCACGCTAATTCTTCGACACAATACAATGGAACTAACCCGCGGTCAACTTTCTGCAACAAACTACCCCACCACATCCACCACATCCCCCACCACATCCACCACATCAACCACCACATCCACCACCACCACATCCACCACCACCACCACCACATCCACCACCACCACCACATCCACCACCACCACCACATTCACCACCACCACACCCACCACCACTTCCACCACCACCACATCCACCACCACATCCACCACCACATCCACTACCACCACATCCACTACAGCCACCACCACCACATCCACCACATCCACCACCACTTCCACCACCACATCCACCACCACATCCACCACCACCACATCCATCACATCCACCACCACCACATCCACCACCACCAGATCCACCATCACCACATCCACCATCACCACCACATCCACCACCACCACCACCACATCCACCACACCCACATCCACCACCACCACATCTACCACCACCACATCCACCACCACCACATCCACCACCACCACTACATCCACCACCACCACCACCAGCAAATCCACCACCACCACCACATCCACCACCACCACCACATCCACCAGATCCACAACCACCACACCCACCACATATATGTGTGTGTGTGTTGCTGTGTGTGTGTGTGTGTGTGGGTGCAACTGCAATAGGTCTCGCATTTGCGAGAGATTAAGCTTTTGGCATTGTAAATGACAATGCAATTCATTTATCTGTTTTCAAAACCAACACATAAATAAAAAAATTGTCATTTACAATGCCAATAGCTCTAACTTTTGCAAAGTCGAGACCGTTGCATTGTAAACGCTTGTTATTCTAGTGCAAAGCTTTTGATTCTTGTTTGCGGTTTCGGCAGTGGTTGATCTGTAGTTTTGCGTTGTTGCATTTATTTGGTAAGACATTTTTTTGCTGTTGTGTTTACTCCAAATGAGTATTATTGTCATGAGCTAATGAATTTTTTGTAAGTGGTGTCATAATAGCAGCATATTTAGTTAGTGTTTTGAGCATGAAATTCTTTGCGATGTGTTTTGCGTTGTCTTATGTGTAATTTTCTTTTCTTTTCCTTTTTTAGTGGGATATTGTTGGTCCTTACTGTGTCTGTGCAGAGTAGGTGGTGGTGAGTCTAGCTGCTTCTGGCAAGTGAGTAGTATAGTTTTGGAGTATATAGGTCTTTGTGTTAAACTCACATTTTGTTTATTACTTATTTTATAAAGTGCTTGTTGTTGTTGACTTGTTTGACAAGCTACCTTTATTAGTAAGGATTAACGCTAGCCACAGAATTACTGCTCAGCATGTGGTTAGTATGCTTTTTGAATCTTCCTCTGACCATGATTATGAGACTGACAGTGCATCTTAGGGAGAGGAGGGAGTGCAAGATTCTGGCAGTGAGTTTTCTGTCCATGAGGAATCATCTGATGATGAGGCTACTCTCAGTGCGGATGAAGCTACTCTCAGTGGGATCCCATCAATATTATACAAACAAGACGCTGATTTTTGTAGCAACATCATGGCACCAGTCTTCCAGGAAATGAGAGAAACAGAAACATGCCCAAAAACCTGAAGAGGCTCAATAATAAGCCCGATTTACAAAAAGGGTGAAAGGAATAACCCAAGCAGCTAACGACTAATAGCGCTAGTTGACATAGAGGCAAAGTATTATGCAGCCCTCGTTCTGGAGGATTTAACATCTTGGGCAAATAAAAACCACATCATCCCAGCATCCCAGACTGGATTCCGCAGAGGTCAGGGCACAACGACCAACATCATGGCGCTAACCCTTTTGACAGATGCGGCAAAATCCATCAAGAGCCCACTATACCTATGTTTCATTGACTATAGCGCCGCATCTGACCATGTAGACCGGAGTAAACTCTGGCAGAAGCTGGAAAGATGGGGGATACCAAGCCCAATCCTACAGCAGTTGATCATGCTACATACCAACACCTGGGTTAGGATCAAATTGGGCTCCGGAACTTACATCTCAAGGCAAATCAGTACCACCAAAGGCTTGAAACAAGGATGTGTCCTAGCCCCAATGCTGTTCTACCTCCTTCTGGCCGACCTCCCGGGGGAACTAGAGAAAATTAAATCCCATGCCCCGCGACTAGGCGACATCACACTCTCAAACCTCCTATACGCCGATGATCTGGTCCTTATCAGCCGGTCTCCTATCGGTCTCCAAAACCTTCTGGATACAACCAGCATATTCTCCATAAACAACTCACTAACCATCAACTTAAACAAAACAAAAGTTATATCAATGAACTACAACAAAAAAGGAAACTTACTTGGTTCCTGGACGGTCAGAGGCTAGAACAGGTAGCAACCTAGAAATACTTAGGCGTCTTTATAGACAGCAGAGGCTCTTTCAAGCCCCAACTAGAGGCCATCCGCCGGAAGGCAATCAAACCCCTGAAGAAAGTTCTTCCAGACCGGTCATTCGGCCCCCTTTTGCAGGTGATAAGAGCACGACTGCAACCTATGCTTACGTACGGCAGCAAATCACTACAAGGAAAAGATGCCACGTTATTAGACAACACCATCAGTCACGCATACAGGGCAATATTCCAACTACCCACATACACATACACTTCGCCTGCTCAAATTCGTCTTGAATTCGGGCTCCTGAAACAAACAGTGGAGAGGAGGGGGGCATACATTAAAACGTGGCAGAAAATCAGCCAACCACGGATCCCTAAACCCCCATCTCTGGAGTGAAATATCCACCAGAGGTAACTCACCCACAAAGAAATACCTTCAAGATTCATTAGAGATCCTAGATCTAACAAACCTCTGGGAGTCGTCAACAGATCTTAACACCTTCAAAAAAGTGGTAACGAAAGTAACCAAGTTGATCTCATCTATGGAGGATAAAGCCACGTTGACAAAGAGGGCCCACGGATGGGCCGTGTTGAAAGACTACAGTGCCCTGAAACCACAAGAATATCTAAAAATGGGCCTCACACAGTCAACTAAAAACAAGTTCTTAAACATGCGCCTTGGCATTATACCTATACTACCGCACTTGGCACCTTAGAAAAGGGGAAGCTCAGCAAGCTGCTGCCGACTCTGCCTATCAGGAAAAGAGGATCTTATCCCTATAATCTTCATCTGTTCAAAACGAATGAACTTAAGACGATCCCTACTCCGGGCCCTATGGAACCAGAAGGGCTTAACAAGTTGCAGGCAGGCTGTGATGCTGTGTTTTAACCCTGAGGAGACTCAGTTAAACTGTAGACTAACTAAATTCTTTGGCATAGTGGCCAGAAGGCTTACGATCCACACACTTGGCTCACACTAAGCACCAGCGAACTCAATGCTGAGCCAAGCCCCCTGGAGCACCTTGTTTCCAAAACCCCTATTGTTTCGAACAAAACTCATGGTGACTTTTCTATGATATCAACAGGCAGCCCCACCTGCTTTTTATATCTTAACTGTAATCATGATTGATTGTTATATATTTGTATGTTTTATATTTTGAGTTTTTATTAACTGTACAATAAATCTTACTTACTCTCAGTGTGGATGAAGTGCCTGTTTTAGAGGAGGACACTGATGTGTCGATGATGCAGCAAGAGGCATCTGGATTGCAGTCTGGGACTGCAAGTCTTCCTACTGGAAGTGCTGGACTCTGGGTTAAGCCAATTTTGCCTGCCTTTAGTGGTGATGTAGGGTTTAGAGCAGATTGTGAATTTATTTTGCCTATACAGTTTTCTCAGTTGTTTATGGATGATGTATTTATGGCTGAGATTGTTGAGCAGACTAATTTGTATGCTGAAAAGTATTTCAGGGACAACAGTGCCTACTCCACAATTTCACTACTGACCCCCCTGGTTGTTCGTCCACTTTAGGAGTTTCAGCGAAAATTGTGTGGGAACTTGCTAGAGGACTGTTTAAAAAAGGTCAACATTTGCACCTTGATAACTTTTACACTGCTGTGCAATTGTTTAAGGAATTGTTCAAAGTGAACACTCTTGCTTGTGGCACAATCCGCTCTAACAATAAAGGTTACCCAAAAGAGCTTTTTTGCAAAAAGCTTCAGCGGGGACAGTGCTGTGCCTTACCTAGTGAAGAAACACTAGCTGTGAAATTTGTGGACAGGAGGGATGTGTATATGCTGACTAACATCCATGATGACAGTAATTCACCTGTGACTGTTTGGGGACAGGTTGCTGAAGTGCGCAAACCTGTGTGCATTGTAGACTATAATAAGCATATGGGTGGTGTCAAAGAGTAGATCAGAGGTTGGACCCTTACACTGTTGTTCGTAAGGCTTACATTTGGTAAAAGAAGTTAGCCATCCATCTGTTCAATTTAGCAACTTGTAATGCTTTTGTTGTGTTCAAGGAGTAATCTCAAGTGTCAAAGATGCCTTTTTTTCAGTTTCAGGAGTTAGCAATACAGCTGATGGTTTGCAGGCTTAGTGAGTACCACTCACAGAGGGGATTCTCTTTTCCAACGAGAAGGCTGCTGTCGTCATTATATGCAGATAGCAGTCTTCTATTTGCCAAAAACCTTACATCCAACGTGCTGCCTATCATCAGGAAAATCATACATTTTGGTAGTTTCTCAATGATAATGATCAACAGGGGAAAGTCTCAGATACTCCCTCTAACTCTAGTCACAAAGCAATCAGTCGAAAAGATGAGTAACAACTCGGTGAAGTATTTCATGATTTACATTTGCAAGGATTATACACAAGAAAATTGTATTAAAAGACAATAGTGGTTCTACATAGGGAACCTAACGAACCAGGTTAACAGATGGATGAACCTGCCTCACTTGATGGGGTATGTTAGACACTATTAAAAGTGTACAGCAGATGTTTATATATCTATTGACTAACATCCAAAAACTACAGGACAGGGCCTTTTTCACGAGGCTAAAGTCCCTGCTTCCCAGACTGATTTGGGCTTGGAAGCAACACAGACTATGCTGAGTCATCTTAATGTTGCCACATGATAAGGGAGGGTTTACGAACCTTCACTATAAAGGCTACTGCTATGTGGCCCAGTCACACTTTGTTGTGTACTGGCACTCTCCAGCATATCACATGTCCTGTTGGGTGATTGAGAGGGATCAGGCTGGGTCAGAGTGTAGTTATATTTGAGAGCTTTGTCGCTTTTGAACAATGCCTTACTTCCCCAACAGAAGATGTTGCTGTGGTAGAGGTGCTGAGCTACAGAGGTGACTCTGCTGGGACTCTTTTTTTAAGGAAGGTCCATTTACATCTCTAGATCTCCTAGAAGGGATCCAGAGCGCCACGGCATTAGGCATTAGGCACGCTACTTTAGAATGTGACAGGCGAAAGGAGCTGGTTTTCCAACGTTTACAGGGGAACTACCTGGATCTGAGCCACGGACCCAGATGATACACTCTCTGAGCATCAAGGGCTGGGTTTATAATGATATGCCTTCTTCAAGGAAGCCAGTGTGGATATGGCAAATTCTTCACGCTGGTGATGGTAGACTGATTTATGCCTTGCATTTAAGGAAAATACTTTTACGCACGGACAAAATCTATGTCCACGAATTAGACACATTATTTGGTACATTTCTGAGTTGTAAGCCATGTTTACTGTACAGCAGTGCTGCAGCGCGGAATAGGCTGCCAATGCCATGGCTGCTCATAGATACGAGCCAACTTCTATTTAGAATGGCGCACGATTGGGCATTTGAACTCAAACTCTTTTGATTTCCCTTGTCGCCTCTTGCTCCCTGCTTCTGCCGTCCCCTTTGTCTATCGCCCGAAAGGGGGGGAGAGATTATCTGCCCTCCATCTAGGGTTGGCTGTGCTTCACAGTCGGCGGTAGGTTCTGGAAGGCGGTAGCAGAAGTCACACAAATGCCTTTTGATCTTTCAAAACTGAGACCACTCCTGAGGCGGAAAGCCGGGAGCTTTGCTTCGTGATTTTAACTTCTTTTAAAACTGTAATATTGTGTTTCTAATCTTGCACTGACCTCTTGGCATTCATTAAAATCACCAACAAGCAGCTGTTTGAGCGCTGCTCCAGCCAAAAACGCTCGTATTCTTGGCGCCATCACCCTGCTGAGGGAAGCCACGAGACACGCCCCCCTCGGTCGGCCACGCCCCCCACAGGTACTAATAGGACGCGCTGACCACTAGCACGCACTATTTCAAAACTGAGACCACTCCTGAGGCGGAAAGCCGGGAGCTTTGCTTCGTGATTTTAACTTCTTTTAAAACTGTAATATTGTGTTTCTAATCTTGCACTGACCTCTTGGCATTCATTAAAATCACCAACAAGCAGCTGTTTGAGCGCTGCTCCAGCCAAAAACGCTCGTATTCTTGGCGCCATCACCCTGCTGAGGGAAGCCACGAGACACGCCCCCCTCGGTCGGCCACGCCCCCCACAGGTACTAATAGGACGCGCTGACCACTAGCACACACTATTTCAAAACTGAGACCACTCCTGAGGCGGAAAGCCGGGAGCTTTGCTTCGTGATTTTAACTTCTTTTAAAACTGTAATATTGTTTTTCCGTCTCTTTGTTCTTTATGCATGACCTTTGAATGTTACATAACATGTGAATTACGTTTTATGAGTGCATTGGGTAACCCCGTAATTTCTGTAAGTTGGTAGTTTATGCTACTAATTGTTGAGTGGTTCCAAGGGCTTTCCACTCACCCAGTTGCACCACACATAAGGTAGCAAATTAGTTTCCAGTGCGTCGACATTAGGCTGTGCACCCAGTTGCTTCTCTGACAAAAAGCCTTTCAGTTTCTGTTTACATTTAACAACTTAATTTTTTTACAAGTCTGTTGCATGTGTTACTTTATTCAAGCGCATTTACTCCAACACGAATGCTATCTGTTGTGTATCATGTCACAAATAAAGACACATTTTGAGTCCAAATAATGCAATTAGAGATCAGGTGCCGCATTACACGTGACAAATACGAGTTATAAACTAACATATAGTTAACTGTGGATTGTGTTTGCATAACACACATCTTAGAATTTCCCCCTTATGAAACACACTGGACGCTTGTGACTCACACCCATCTCTCGGCGCGCCTTGTGCCTGGGGTGTGTGTTGCAGTTTTATCACATAGTCTGGCCCACCGCAGGATGCATGCTACAGTCACCAATTACCATAAGGAGAGCCATAGGCCGGAAACGGCAGAGGTACAGTCACTAAGCCTTTGGCTTTAAGGTGCACACCCTCTAATAGAAGACAAGAAATAACTCCCCTTGCAATCGCCCCGCAGACAACGATTGTGGGGGCAAAGATCGATACTCGGGTCTGGCGCAGAGAGGCAAATACCACACTCGGTCCCACAAGCATGCTGTTAAGGGTACTTCCTCAATAGGGCAAAACAAGTAATAATCATAAATGTGTAAGCGAAAAAAAATGCTCAAGGCTACACTTCCACCTATCCACTGTCACACATTGCACTTTTTTCTGAGTTGCAAGTTTGCACTACCGTGGGGAACAACGGCGGAACAACTGCAACTCTGTTTTTTTTCTGATCTTTACTGTTTTGCGATATTTACTTCCCAAATAATGCCCACGCTAATTCTTCGACACAATACAATGGAACTAACCCGCGGTCAACTTTCTGCAACAAACTACCCCACCACATCCACCACATCCCCCACCACATCCACCACATCAACCACCACATCAACCACCACCACATCCACCACCACCACCACCACATCCACCACCACCACCACATCCACCACCACCACACCCACCACCACTTCCACCACCACCACATCCACCACCACATCCACATCCACTACCACCACATCCACTACAGCCACCACCACCACATCCACCACATCCACCACCACTTCCACCACCACATCCACCACCACATCCACCACCACCACATCCATCACATCCACCACCACCACATCCACCACCACCAGATCCACCATCACCACATCCACCATCACCACCACATCCACCACCACCACCACCACCACATCCACCACACCCACATCCACCACCACCACATCTACCACCACCACATCCACCACCACCACATCCACCACCACCACTACATCCACCACCACCACCACCAGCAAATCCACCACCACCACCACATCCACCAGATCCACAACCACCACATCCACCACATAAATGTGTGTGTGTGTTGCTGTGTGTGTGTGTGGGTGCAACTGCAATAGGTCTCGCATTTGCGAGAGATTAAGCTTTTGGCATTGTAAATGACAATGCAATTCATTTATCTGTTTTCAAAACCAACACATAAATAAAAAAATTGTCATTTACAATGCCAATAGCTCTAGCTTTTGCAAAGGCGAGACCGTTGCATTGTAAACGCTTGTTATTCTAGTGCAAAGCTTTTGATTCTTGTTTGCGGTTTTGGCAGTGGTTGATCTGTAGTTTTGCGTTGTTGCATTTATTTGGTAAGACATTTTTTTGCTGTTGTGTTTACTCCAAATGAGTATTATTGTCATGAGCTAATGAATTTTTTGTAAGTGGTGTCATAATAGCAGCATATTTAGTTAGTGTTTTGAGCATGAAATTCTTTGCGATGTGTTTTGCGTTGTCTTATGTGTAATTTTCTTTTCTTTTCCTTTTTTAGTGGGATATTGTTGGTCCTTACTGTGTCTGTGCAGAGTAGGTGGTGGTGAGTCTAGCTGCTTCTGGCAAGTGAGTAGTATAGTTTTGGAGTATATAGGTCTTTGTGTTAAACCCACATTTTGTTTATTACTTATTTTATAAAGTGCTTGTTGTTGTTGACTTGTTTGACAAGCTACCTTTATTAGTAAGGATTAACGCTAGCCACAGAATTACTGCTCAGCAGGTGGTTAGTATGCTTTTTGAATCTTCCTCTGACCATGATTATGAGACTGACAGTGCATCTTAGGGAGAGGAGGGAGTGCAAGATTCTGGCAGTGAGTTTTCTGTCCATGAGGAATCATCTGATGATAAGGCTACTCTCAGTGCGGATGAAGCTACTCTCAGTGGGATCCCATCAATATTATACAAACAAGACGCTGATTTTTGGAGCAACATCATGGCACCAGTCTTCCAGGAAATGAGAGAAACAGAAACATGCCCAAAAACCTGAAGAGGCTCAATAATAAGCCCGATTTACAAAAAGGGTGAAAGGAATAACCCAAGCAGCTAACGACTAATAGCGCTAGTTGACATAGAGGCAAAGTATTATGCAGCCCTCGTTCTGGAGGATTTAACATCTTGGGCAAATAAAAACCACATCATCCCAGCATCCCAGAATGGATTCCGCAGAGGTCAGGGCACAACGACCAACATCATGGCGCTAACCCTTTTGACAGATGCGGCAAAATCCATCAAGAGCCCACTATACCTATGTTTCATTGACTATAGCGCCGCATCTGACCATGTAGACCGGAGTAAACTCTGGCAGAAGCTGGAAAGATGGGGGATACCAAGCCCAATCCTACAGCAGTTGATTATGCTACATACCAACACCTGGGTTAGGATCAAATTGGGCTCCGGAACTCACATCTCAAGGCAAATCAGTACCACCAAAGGCTTGAAACAAGGATGTGTCCTAGCCCCAATGCTGTTCTACCTCCTTCTGGCCGACCTCCCGGGGGAACTAGAGAAAATTAAATCCCATGCCCCGCGACTAGGCGACATCACACTCTCAAACCTCCTATACGCCGATGATCTGGTCCTTATCAGCCGGTCTCCTATCGGTCTCCAAAACCTTCTGGATACAACCAGCATATTCTCCATAAACAACTCACTAACCATCAACTTAAACAAAACAAAAGTTATATCAATGAACTACAACAAAAAAGGAAACTTACTTGGTTCCTGGACGGTCAGAGGCTAGAACAGGTAGCAACCTAGAAATACCTAGGCGTCTTTATAGACAGCAGAGGCTCTTTCAAGCCCCAACTAGAGGCCATCCGCCGGAAGGCAATCAAACCCCTGAAGAAAGTTCTTCCAGACCGGTCATTCGGCCCCCTTTTGCAGGTGATAAAAGCACGACTGCAACCTATGCTTACGTACGGCAGCAAATCACTACAAGGAAAAGATGCCACGTTATTAGACAACACCATCAGTCACGCATACAGGGCAATATTCCAACTACCCACATACACATACACTTCGCCTGCTCAAATTCGTCTTGAATTCGGGCTCCTGAAACAAACAGTGGAGAGGAGGGGGGCATACATTAAAACGTGGCAGAAAATCAGCCAACCACGGATCCCTAAACCCCCATCTCTGGAGTGAAATATCCACCAGAGGTAACTCACCCACAAAGAAATACCTTCAAGATTCATTAGAGATCCTAGATCTAACAAACCTCTGGGAGTCGTCAACAGATCTTAACACCTTCAAAAAAGTGGTAACGAAAGTAACCAAGTTGATCTCATCTATGGAGGATAAAGCCACGTTGACAAAGAGGGCCCACGGATGGGCCGTGTTGAAAGACTACAGTGCCCTGAAACCACAAGAATATCAAAAAATGGGCCTCACACAGTCAACTAAAAACAAGTTCTTAAACATGCGCCTTGGCATTATACCTATACTACCGCACTTGGCACCTTAGAAAAGGGGAAGCTCAGCAAGCTGCTGCCGACTCTGCCTATCAGGAAAAGAGGATCTTATCCCTATAATCTTCATCTGTTCAAAACGAATGAACTTAAGACGATCCCTACTCCGGGCCCTATGGAACCAGAAGGGCATAACAAGTTGCAGGCAGGCTGTGATGCTGTGTTTTAACCCTGAGGAGACTCAGTTAAACTGTAGACTAACTAAATTCTTTGGCATAGTGGCCAGAAGGCTTACGATCCACACACTTGGCTCACACTAAGCACCAGCGAACTCAATGCTGAGCCAAGCCCCCTGGAGCACCTTGTTTCCAAAACCCCTATTGTTTCGAACAAAACTCATGGTGACTTTTCTATGATATCAACAGGCAGCCCCACCTGCTTTTTATATCTTAACTGTAATCATGATTGATTTTTATATATTTGTATGTTTTATATTTTGAGTTTTTATTAACTGTACAATAAATCTTACTTACTCTCAGTGTGGATGAAGTGCCTGTTTTAGAGGAGGACACTGATGTGTCGATGATGCAGCAAGAGGCATCTGGATTGCAGTCTGGGACTGCAAGTCTTCCTACTGGAAGTGCTGGACTCTGGGTTAAGCCAATTTTGCCTGCCTTTAGTGGTGATGTAGGGTTTAGAGCAGATTGTGAATTTATTTTGCCTATACAGTTTTCTCAGTTGTTTATGGATGATGTATTTATGGCTGAGATTGTTGAGCAGACTAATTTGTATGCTGAAAAGTATTTCAGGGACAACAGTGCCTACTCCACAATTTCACTACTGACCCCCCTGGTTGTTCGTCCACTTTAGGAGTTTCAGCGAAAATTGTGTGGGAACTTGCTAGAGGACTGTTTAAAAAAGGTCAACATTTGCACCTTGATAACTTTTACACTGCTGTGCAATTGTTTAAGGAATTGTTCAAAGTGAACACTCTTGCTTGTGGCACAATCCGCTCTAACAATAAAGGTTACCCAAAAGAGCTTTTTTGCAAAAAGCTTCAGCGGGGACAGTGCTGTGCCTTACCTAGTGAAGAAACACTAGCTGTGAAATTTGTGGACAGGAGGGATGTGTATATGCTGACTAACATCCATGATGACAGTAATTCACCTGTGACTGTTTGGGGACAGGTTGCTGAAGTGCGCAAACCTGTGTGCATTGTAGACTATAATAAGCATATGGGTGGTGTCAAAGAGTAGATCAGAGGTTGGACCCTTACACTGTTGTTCGTAAGGCTTACATTTGGTAAAAGAAGTTAGCCATCCATCTGTTCAATTTAGCAACTTGTAATGCCTTTGTTGTGTTCAAGGAGTAATCTCAAGTGTCAAAGATGCCTTTTTTTCAGTTTCAGGAGTTAGCAATACAGCTGATGGTTTGCAGGCTTAGTGAGTACCACTCACAGAGGGGATTCTCTTTTCCAACGAGAAGGCTGCTGTCGTCATTATATGCAGATAGCAGTCTTCTATTTGCCAAAAACCTTACATCCAACGTGCTGCCTATCATCAGGAAAATCATACATTTTGGTAGTTTCTCAATGATAATGATCAACAGGGGAAAGTCTCAGATACTCCCTCTAACTCTAGTCACAAAGCAATCAGTCGAAAAGATGAGTAACAACTCGGTGAAGTATTTCATGATTTACATTTGCAAGGATTATACACAAGAAAATTGTATTAAAAGACAATAGTGGTTCTACATAGGGAACCTAACGAACCAGGTTAACAGATGGATGAACCTGCCTCACTTGATGGGGTATGTTAGACACTATTAAAAAGGTACAGCAGATGTTTATATATCTATTGACTAACATCCAAAAACTACAGGACAGGGCCTTTTTCACGAGGCTAAAGTCCCTGCTTCCCAGACTGATTTGGGCTTGGAAGCAACACAGACTATGCTGAGTCATCTTAATGTTGCCACATGATAAGGGAGGGTTTACGAACCTTCACTATAAAGGCTACTGCTATGTGGCCCAGTCACACTTTGTTGTGTACTGGCACTCTCCAGCATATCACATGTCCTGTTGGGTGATTGAGAGGGATCAGGCTGGGTCAGAGTGTAGTTATATTTGAGAGCTTTGTCGCTTTTGAACAATGCCTTACTTCCCCAACAGAAGATGTTGCTGTGGTAGAGGTGCTGAGCTACAGAGGTGACTCTGCTGGGACTCTTTTTTTAAGGAAGGTCCATTTACATCTCTAGATCTCCTAGAAGGGATCCAGAGCGCCACGGCATTAGGCACGCTACTTTAGAATGTGACAGGCGAAAGGAGCTGGTTTTCCAACGTTTACAGGGGAACTGCCTGGATCTGAGCCACGGACCCAGATGATACACTCTCTGAGCATCAAGGGCTGGGTTTATAATGATATGCCTTCTTCAAGGAAGCCAGTGTGGATATGGCAAATTCTTCACGCTGGTGATGGTAGACTGATTTATGCCTTGCATTTAAGGAAAATACTTTTACGCACGGACAAAATCTATGTCCACGAATTAGACACATTATTTGGTACATTTCTGAGTTGTAAGCCATGTTTACTGTACAGCAGTGCTGCAGCGCGGAATAGGCTGCCAATGCCATGGCTGCTCATAGATACGAGCCAACTTCTATTTAGAATGGCGCACGATTGGGCATTTGAACTCAAACTCTTTTGATTTCCCTTGTCGCCTCTTGCTCCCTGCTTCTGCCGTCCCCTTTGTCTATCGCCCGCAAGGGGGGGAGAGATTATCTGCCCTCCATCTAGGGTTGGCTGTGCTTCACAGTCGGCGGTAGGTTCTGGAAGGCGGTAGCAGAAGTCACACAAATGCCTTTTGATCTTTCAAAACTGAGACCACTCCTGAGGCGGAAAGCCGGGAGCTTTGCTTCGTGATTTTAACTTCTTTTAAAACTGTAATATTGTGTTTCTAATCTTGCACTGACCTCTTGGCATTCATTAAAATCACCAACAAGCAGCTGTTTGAGCGCTGCTCCAGCCAAAAACGCTCGTATTCTTGGCGCCATCACCCTGCTGAGGGAAGCCACGAGACACGCCCCCCTCGGTCGGCCACGCCCCCCACAGGTACTAATAGGACGCGCTGACCACTAGCACGCACTATTTCAAAACTGAGACCACTCCTGAGGCGGAAAGCCGGGAGCTTTGCTTCGTGATTTTAACTTCTTTTAAAACTGTAATATTGTGTTTCTAATCTTGCACTGACCTCTTGGCATTCATTAAAATCACCAACAAGCAGCTGTTTGAGCGCTGCTCCAGCCAAAAACGCTCGTATTCTTGGCGCCATCACCCTGCTGAGGGAAGCCACGAGACATGCCCCCCTCGGTCGGCCACGCCCCCCACAGGTACTAATAGGACGCGCTGACCACTAGCACGCACTATTTCAAAACTGAGACCACTCCTGAGGCGGAAAGCCAGGAGCTTTGCTTCGTGATTTTAACTTCTTTTAAAACTGTAATATTGTGTTTCTAATCTTGCACTGACCTCTTGGCATTCATTAAAATCACCAACAAGCAGCTGTTTGAGCGCTGCTCCAGCCAAAAACGCTCGTATTCTTGGCGCCATCACCCTGCTGAGGGAAGCCACGAGACACGCCCCCCTCGGTCGGCCACGCCCCCCACAGGTACTAATAGGACGCGCTGACCACTAGCACACACTATTTCAAAACTGAGACCACTCCTGAGGCGGAAAGCCGGGAGCTTTGCTTCGTGATTTTAACTTCTTTTAAAACTGTAATATTGTGTTTCTAATCTTGCACTGACCTCTTGGCATTCATTAAAATCACCAACAAGCAGCTGTTTGAGCGCTGCTCCAGCCAAAAACGCTCGTATTCTTGGCGCCATCACCCTGCTGAGGGAAGCCACGAGACACGCCCCCCTCGGTCGGCCACGCCCCCCACAGGTACTAATAGGACGCGCTGACCACTAGCACGCACTATTTCAAAACTGAGACCACTCCTGAGGCGGAAAGCCGGGAGCTTTGCTTCGTGATTTTAACTTCTTTTAAAACTGTAATATTGTGTTTCTAATCTTGCACTGACCTCTTGGCATTCATTAAAATCACCAACAAGCAGCTGTTTGAGCGCTGCTCCAGCCAAAAACGCTCGTATTCTTGGCGCCATCACCCTGCTGAGGGAAGCCACGAGACACGCCCCCCTCGGTCGGCCACGCCCCCCACAGGTACTAATAGGACGCGCTGACCACTAGCACGCACTATTTCAAAACTGAGACCACTCCTGAGGCGGAAAGCCGGGAGCTTTGCTTCGTGATTTTAACTTCTTTTAAAACTGTAATATTGTGTTTCTAATCTTGCACTGACCTCTTGGCATTCATTAAAATCACCAACAAGCAGCTGTTTGAGCGCTGCTCCAGCCAAAAACGCTCGTATTCTTGGCGCCATCACCGCCCCCCCTCGGTCGGCCACACCCCCTTACGCCCGTCGACCTCCTCTATAAATTATGAGTCCTTCCCGGAAGCGCAGCGGATGAGCGCAGCGGGCGCGACGAATGCGCGCCGAAGGCGCGCATAAGGCAAGCTCGTCTGCGCTCGTCCGTGCCAAGGACGGGCCAACGGCCACCCCCCATGCAGGCTCAACAGCACGGCCACCCTCTGACACGATGAGATTGACCTATTCTGCTGTCAACCTACTAAAACTGAGGCACACAGCCAACCAACCCCACGTACCACCGAACCTAGCCTATTCCAACCACAGCTTCGGCCCACTTCGCTGTCCCACATGCAATAAACCTAGTGCAAACTTATCCACTAACTGCCCTCTATTGATCCAAGCAGCGCTTATAAACGCCAGATCTCTCCCCAAACATAAATTAGAAATAGCCGACTTTATTGACGCACACAAACTGGACCTCCTGTTCATTACCGAGACTTGGGGAGATGATGCCTCGGGACCCGACTTTACAGAAGCCACCCCCACCAACTACAATGTATGCAGACTAGATAGGCCAAAAAAAAGAGGCGGTGGCATTGCCATAATTTATAAAGACCTCTTTAAACTTACTACGAAAACATTTACCTGCCCAGAATACGAGTCCATGATTTTTACACTCGGCCTCTCGGCTAAATCTTCTTTTAAGGGCTTGCTGATCTACCGCCCTCCGGGGTCAAGAGCAAAGTTTTTAGCAAATATAGGCAGTCTAATTGAAGCGGCTGCAGACACCCCGCATTTTACCCTACTAGGTGATTTCAATTTTCATCTAGAGACTCTGAACAACAATGATGCTTCACAACTTCTCACAGACCTTTCAGCCGCAGGCCTAAAACAACTAATAACCTCCCCCACGCACCAGGCAGGTCATACATTAGACGGTATTTTCACCAACAGTCCCCTTGTAAATGTTACTCAAATAATCCCACTCATCTGGACTGACCACTCAGCCATCTGCTTCACAGTTCAAACAAACCCTGTTAAACTAACCTCCACCTCACCACCTCCTTCATCTTACAGAGATTGGAAAAATATCAATCTAACCTTACTAGCCGAGATAATGCAGGATAACCATATTCCCAACGAGCAAGATCCTATCAAAGCATCCTCCAACTACCTGATAAACTTAGACATGGCATGCAATAAGCTAGCTCCGACTAAAAGTTCACACCGGAACAGGAAAACACCTTCAGCCCCATGGTTCACTGAAGCCCTACGCATGCAAAAACAACACTGTAGGAACCTTGAAAGGCACTGGCGCCGCAATTATAGTACGGTAGACAAACTGAACTACAAAAATGCCCTCTCTACCTATAAAAGACTGTTAACTACCGAGAAAAGTAACTATTTCACTACTCAAATCGATCAGGCAAAAAACTCAACAGGACAATTATTCCGGGTAGTTAATACTCTATCCAATCCCCCCACGCCTCGCATAGAAGGCACTGGCAGATGCCTTGGCCAGTTTCTTCAAGGAAAAAGTCAGCTCCATTTTTGATACTTTTTCCCATTCCGCCCCCCCTGCCACTCCACTGGCATTTCACATGGATATTCGGCCTACCTTATCATCTTTCACTCCTGTAGATCAAAATCTCATTCAACGCCTGGCAGCTAGTACCAAATCAGGATCCCCTCTTGATCCCTGCCCTCCCTCCGTTCTGAATCTCATCCCTGAAGCAATCTCCCCCGCACTGTCTACCATTTGCAATGCCATGTTCTCAACAGGCATATACCCTGCAGTTTGGAAAGAAGCCATAATTAAGCCACTACTGAAAAAACCTACTCTGGACCCTCTCCTCCCTGCAAGCTATAGACCCATCGCCTGCCTTCCATTCCCAGCTAAGATTTTCGAGAAGTCTATGAATATCCAACTCTCGAAATTCATTAACGACAACAACTTGCTGGATGACACCCAGTTTGGTTTTAGACAAGGACATGGGACGGAAACAGCTCTTCTAAAAGCTGCAGACGAAATCAGAACAACCATGGACACAGGAGGGGCAGCTGTTCTGATACTCCTAGATCTCTCTGCCGCATTTGACACGGTCGATCATGTCACACTGATCGACCGTGTCTCTGCACTAGGCATAGGAGGCACAGCTAAAGATCTAATTGCCTCTTTCCTTGCCAATCGTCCGCAGACTGTCAGGGTAGGGAATTTCACTTCTCAGACCTTCTCTCTTCCCTGCGGTGTTCCTCAGGGCTCCTCGCTAAGTCCGACGCTTTTTAATATCTACGTATCGGACTTAGCGAGAGTAATAAAAACCTACGGAATAGCCCTTACCACGTACGCCGATGACACGCAACTAGTGCTATCGGTGCACAACAACGGAGCCAGTGTCGCATCCAACTTTCAGGAAGGAATGAAGGCGATAAGCTCCTGGATGTCATCAAATTGCCTCAAACTTAACTCCGATAAAACGGAGGTGATGACATTCGGGAGCTTGCAGCCAGCATGGTCCCCACAGTGGTGGCCACCTGAGTTGGGCTCCCCCCCCAACCAGTGGTAAAAGTCCGGAACCTAGGAGTCATCTTCGACAATAAGCTGACTTTTCACCATCATGCTAATGCTGTCGTATCTTCCGCCTTCTTTACCCTCAAAAAAATCAAAAAGCTTCTGCCATACCTACCTCAATCAGCCGGCAAAACCCTCATCAGCACACTAGTCTTTTCAAGAACAGACTACTGCAACTCACTCCTTCTGAATGCGCAGGAAGGGGTTCTCAACAAGTTGCAGACCGTGCAAAACGCGGCGGCTAGAACCTTACTTTCCATTCCTAAATTCACTCCCACTTCCCACCACATCAAAAGGCTCCACTGGCTTCCAATCAGGAGCAGAATCAAATTTAAGGCCCTATGTATAGCCTATAAAACCCTAAACCACTCAGGGCCCCAGTATCTAAAAGAAGCTCTTCGTCCAGTGGAGCAACGCAGGACGCTACGATCTTCCACAGCCCTATTGCTGAATGTACCTCGTACAAGAAAGGCCACCTGGGGAGATAGATGTTTCACCACAGCTACAGCTAAACTGTGGAACACTCTCCCACTCCATATCAAATCTGCCCCTACGCTTCTTAAATTTCGAAAAAGCCTTAAAATATGGCTTTTCTCTACCTCCTAACTCTTCCGTCTTCAGTAGTGAGTGCTTAGTTCTTCAGCGCCGAGACACCCGTACGGGTATTTGTTGCGCTTTAAAAATGGCAAAATAAATAAATAAATAAATAAAATCTATCGCTTCTGTGTTATTGATAGATTATGTAGCAGAAATTTCAGCCCTCCCAAAGACATTTGGCTGCGCTGCTGCTATTGGCTTAACACAGAAGAACCTTGGCATGGCTAAGAGGTCCATTGCCTTGATTAAAAGACTGGATACCTACGTTTTGCAACGACTCCACGGATACTCATCTCTGCAGCCCATTACAGAAAAGCCATGTGATATACAGGGCCTTAAAGAACTTACCTTGAGTATGCTGCTACGACGACAAACAACACTTGGAGATAACAGTCCGTGGGAAACATTAGGTGTGACATACTCCACAATAGGAGCAGGGAGCTTGTCTCTTGCAGAGACATCTGAATGCTTTGAGACTCTAGGCTATATGTTTTGGCGAACTATTTAGAACTGGGAATCAACCTTGAAATATGTGGACCCCACTACATTAGTACATGATATTGAGAAGTGTCAAACATGAACAATGTGCAATAAGTAATGAAAAAGTGTGGAAATAGACACTCAATGTGGTTTTTGTGTTTATGTTGGAAAGTTATAATGACTTTTAAAGAATCAACTGCCCTACGTGAGCACTGCTCAAGCCCATTTTATGATAAAGACTTTTGTATGCTTCAAACATTACTGGCTGTTTCTTAAAGCTCTTCGATAGATGGCTAACTGCATCATAGTATGCACTAGATAGACCTCTTTGCCCAAACGTTGTGAATCTGATGACTATTCCAATTGACAAATGTGTTGGGAAAGTTGAGTAGACATCTTCAGTTCATGCTCTTAGTATCTAGAACTCATTCCTTTTGACACTAGTAGGTGCATGTAAGTTTCACAAGATGTGGAACATTTATATGCTTGTGAAATGTATTTTCAGACCCGTCTGAGAAGGAGCTGTAGCACCTACAGCTTTGGCCAATGTGATATGCACACTGTTTTACTTTCTCTTGCATTGAATCCCAAATAATAACTGCACATGCCGTCAAGTGTTGTAGAAACCACAAACATGCTACATTCATGGAACTATATAATAGAGGTTTTATTAGCTTACCCTGATTTCAAGAGCTCGCCAGCCATTATTCTCTACCCGCTTGTACCAGCCGCTGAAGTCCTTCTCAGGAGTCTGTGCTCGGTTGTGGAGCTGTTTAGGTAGGGTCTGCTTGGAAGCTTGACTGGTGTAGTCCTTGGGACTATTAGCACACATATCGACAACCGTTCTATGAGTGAATATTTTATAATATATGTTTGGAGGGAACGTTATCTGCAGACAGAAAGAACGAGCTGTTAAACTGAAGCATCAGTGGGACTAAACTACAACGCATGCACACCCATTATTTATTAATTTAGAAAAATAAAAGAACTGACTGGCAGAATGCTTGAATTGGTTTTTGCTACTAGTAGTTATACTGGACTGCATTCCATGTTATTTTTTTGCTTACTGCACCATCTGTCTGAGACAAATCACATGCAAATCAGACATAGTCCTGCCCCAATGGGAACAATCCAGATAATAATCAAAATTTGTTATTTCAATTATGAGTTTCTTGCCGATACCAAAAGACCTCTGTAAGACAATCAGTCTTTGCACAAACCCTCAACTGCACACAGACCTGCTTTAAAGACCAATTCTGCCATCAACACCGTGCCTCTTTCGTTGAGTAGTCTGATTCAGATAGCAATGCCAGTGTCAGCTTAGAAGATATGAATAACTACTACTCCTTCAAATGTATCCTCACAAATAACTAGACTTCTTCAAAAAACAACCTCCCAGGGACGAACCCTCAGTTTTTTATGTGTGTAGTACTAAAACAGACACCCCACAAATCATGGATGGTATATTCTGCATCAATGAAAGACAAATTGTACCACAACTTCCACTGCACCAAGGCTCAACGAACTAAAATCAACAGTTAACATGGTCCTACCTTTTACAATAAAGCGATGCAATGAATATACAGTGTTAATGCATTGCTTTAGAATATCGAAATGTAATTGCTAATTCTTGGACCAAATACACTACACCTTCTTCTACAGTTGATACATTGGGGTCGAATTCTTAGAAAAACAAGGGTCTTATTTGCACAGTGTTTAATTAGGATGAAGAGAGATCTCAGATGGAGTGATTGTCACATCTTCTTAAGACCATGCTCCTCGGGAAGCATCTACCCCAAACTGTTTAATTTAATTACTCATGTCTACCATCGCAGTGAAGCTACTGCTCTCTGTTCTTCAGCTCCTAAGTGGGCCTATTTTACACACACTCTCATCTCTCACTCCATTAGACTACTGCCTCGCTTTATAGTCTTCCCTTTGTCTTCAGAGATGTTATTTATCTTCTATTTCATTACAATTCCTTCCTTTATGTACTTCACTTTCAAACCTACTCATCTCTCCCTACTCATACTTAGCTTAACAATGTCTCTATAATGTAAACACAACATATGCTAGAGTCTGGTTTTATTGGTTGGCTTGAGTAACATGCGGAATGAAACTTTAATCTGTGATACCAAAGTAGGTACCCCAAACATTCACCACATGCTGTAACACAATGCGCTATTTTAATAGATACTTACTCCACCTAACCTGAAGCGAACATAAACCCCAGCAGCAGCATCTATAAGCTCAGCCTGCATGAACAAAAAACAATATTAAAAATAAAAACATTTAAACGTCTTGTCATTTAATAACATGGTTAAACCTTAGCCTCAGTAAAGCACATGGTATACATATTATCACATACACGAATTGAGTTCAGTGTGGGAGATTCAAGGAGAAGCAGGAAACAGAATGGTAGAATGAAGAAAGAACAAGCATTGGAAATGCAATAGGTCTCGCATTTGTTAGAGTTGGAGCTATTAGCATTGGAAATGGCAATGTTTTTTTACTTATGTGTATGTATGTGGTGTGTTGTGGACGTATGTAGGTTGGATTGGATTAGTTAGTTGTCTAATTGTGTGACATGGAATTTTGTGGTGTGGAGTGGATTTGTGAATTGGAATTATGTTGCATGATATGCAGTGGAATTATGTGGATAGTAATTATGTGGTATTGAGTGAACTGGAATTATGTGGAGTGGGATTGTGTTTTTTTGGAGTGTAATTATGTGGAATGGTATTTTGTGTTGTGGAGTAGTATGTAGTGGAGTTTAATGATGTTGTTTGCTGTTGAGGTCTGCTTTCCATAGCACACAAACGCAGACACTTGGTAGATGGTGGGAGTGAAGGGTGGGACTGCAATCTGTATTCACAAGACAGAGAAGTGTCTTTTAGGTGAGGGCAGCCTTTTGTTTCTTTTCCTGATCACTATCTGTGTCACTGTTGGCACCCAAGTGTGGAAAGCTCACACCTCTTTGAGCCTCTGTTATGGGAATTCCAGGCTGGAGACTACCCTCCTGAGAGGAGTATCACTCTGCAAAGAGGCCAAGTCTGCAGAACAGCCTGGGGAGACAACTGAAAAAGAAAAATAGAAAAAAGAAAAGTCATTGTTATTTACAATGCCACTAGCTTCTGTTTTTGTATACCGAACAGGTAGGTATTTGATTTACTTAAGTGATAGTGATCTCGAGTCCCACCTATATTTGTTGTGTTGGTCAAATATCGAAGCATTTGCACACTGCTTGGGGGTGGGGAGAGTGCTTTTGTCACATGAAGTTAATATTTAAAATTTTTGACAGCGCATCAAGAGAGCATAAATAAAAACAATATAGCATTTCCCCAGGCATTAAAGGATCGCGAGTTAGCACAAAATCATTCAAACCAAGCACACATTTCCAGAACACATATGGGATGGGGTGCAATGCATTAGGTTTCACATTTACGGAAGTCTGAGCTATTACAAGTTCAAATAACAAAGCCTTTTTCTGTCGTTCTAGTTTTTAAAACCAAAATAAAAAGCATTGTCATTTTCAATGTCAATAGCGTAAATTCCGTAAATGCTGAGACCTACTGCACTGCAGATGCTTGTTTAACATTTTGTAGTTTTGCAAGCATATTTGTTGTGTCCTTGTTCACAGGTTTTAATCCGCGAAAGTGCAATGCTTACTCACTGCATTATGAAGGGCTGAGTATTGATGCTGTGCACACACAGAGGGGAGTTGTACATACGAGGGCATATTTACAAACCCATTCCCTGTTTGTAGGTTACTTTTTATCATACTAAAAGTAACACTCCAGCAGTGGAAGGAGCTTGTAAATAAGCCCCTTAGTGCTTTAAATGGCCCAGTAGAGTCCGGTATGGAGTAGTGGCACTTTTGTTTTTTTAGAAGGGAGAGTACCTGAACTTATCAGGAGAAAAATAATGCTTTTAGTTGGAAAGGACCAGCATTTAAACTAACAGATATAAACTAGTACTATGGTACAGAAGACCTGCATTTTTTAGTTTTGCATTTTAAGTACTGTGTACAATACATCCATTTGTATATATCAGTAGCCAGGCCGGCAGACGTAGCTCCATGACTGTTAAACATGCAGTGACAGTTTTGAAGCTGTGGCCCCTGCAGTGCTGGCACAAACCCGCATAGCTACCAACGATGCTATTTGCCGCAAGGACATTCCCATTACTTCCTTGTGTTTTGGGGTACCCTTTAAAAAGTAAAAAGGCAGGGAACATTACACTATACATAGGATCATTGGGAAACTGGGGTTTTGGAGCACCAACGTATGCGGGAAGGTTTACCAAAGGGTGCAGCAAGAAAAAGCAAATAATGGTGCACAGAGTCTGTGGCGATATGTCCGTAGGGAATTGACTTCTACCAACACAGCAGGACTCAGAGTAGAATTGTCCTATTGTTTCAGTGTAGCTGGCATGCTCGCAGACACCTCACTTGTTTCACTCTCTTAGAAGAACTCAGAGGCAGCTGAAATTTGCCGTGTTTCGCTTTACACATTTTAAATGAATAAACACATAGATGAAAAATATTTCAATAGATAACTTAGAGAAGAATATGTTGCTGATTTTACAGTGGTTTCAAGTTTAAAGGAGTCCAATCGAGCGGAATACCCAACACTGCTGGAAAATATACAGCGGCAGTCAACGTCCTTGTTTCTGGCGTAGTGTCTGCAGCTCATGCACCAACTCCTTGAATTACAGAGAAATCCCAATTACAGGCTGAGCGTAATGTGGGTTAGAAAATGTACAGCCTTGGCTGCGTGTTTTTTTGGTTTTTGTAATGCTTTAAAGCAAATATATTGCAATGGATTTTAGTTCCAAACGTGCTTGTTGCTGTATTTTTGTCCATCGATTTTACAGCTTTTAACTGTGCACAACGTCATGATATAGGTGCATCCACAGCGAGGGGGTTGTATGGCATAATTCTGGTATCAAATGAAGCATACTGCTGTCTGCACAAGTATCACAAGCTAAGGGTTTTCTTTTTTCGACGAAAACAGAGTCCAACTGTTTAAATTACAAAGATGAAAAAGTTCAAAGCAGTAAATGGGATAACAATTTAATTGCGAGTAAGGTGCAGAAGTCCAACAATATCCCTTGTTCCTATTGTGCAGGTTATAAACCAAAAGGTCAAGACTATTTTAGTGTATCCTATTCTGTTAGTAGCTATAAAAAATTCTGTGGAAAAAATAGGAGCCTGAAAGTCTGCTATAGTGTGAAACATCAACATGTTTCAGTGCTGGGAAAGGAAACCAGGACGCGCTAATTGAGTGAGAATCAGGCTTGTTGTAAAGATCCTAATCTTTCCGTTTGCAGCATCTGTGAGATGCAGAGCTTTAAGTTGAGAAACAAGGGAGGGTAGGAGCATTTCCTCGCTCACACTGGGCTGCGGGGCACGCTCCCTAGCACTAGCAGGCTGGCTCTTGCGTGGGGGATGGGGTTGGGGAGTCTCGCTGGTGGAAAGAGTTACCAGATTGTCTACATATAGCAGGCATGTTATCTGTGTCACCCATGCCTTCCACCTCCCTTTGTCTTCCCTGCCTTTCTCGTGTTGACATATTTTCCATTCTTGGGACTCCCTGGATCCTGCACGGAGAGGGTTTATGCGCAGGGGCAGAGCTGCTAATACCGGAGCTTGCACAATCCTGAATATTTGAGGGAAGGAAAACAGCAAAAAGTTAGTGAAGGGGGCGGAGACGATGTATGAAGGAGAACGAGGCGGAAGGGGCAGAAATAACGACGAGAAAGAGAGAGTGGAAAAGAGAGAGAAACAAAAAAAGGGGAGATAAAGAGACTGAGAGCACGCAGAGGGATGAAGGGAGGGAATGAGAGAGAGGATGGAAAGGGATATGAGGTGAGGGCAATGGAGGAGAGAAGCAGATACGGAGAGAGAGAGAGAGAGTGAGAAAGTCAGACAAGGAGGAAGGAGTCAGACAAAGAAACACACCAGAGCACAAGTCAGTAATAATGAAAATGCTTACTGATCACGTTGTAAAACAGAATTACAAAAACGATCACATCCCAGTTGCACGCACAGATTTTATGGGATGCACAGTAGGCCTGTTATTTGCACAACACAGAGGAAGTCGATCACATTGCTAGGACATCGGGTTTATACCTATTCAAGCAAAAGTTAACTGCCACGTCACACGTTCGAATACCTTTTGCAAGAAACGCGGGCTGGAGGCAGCATCACCTCTCCTCATCCAAAAAGTTTAGGTGAATAGAATGTGAGACATAGCTTCTAGGGGGTTTAACAAAGAAAGACTTTCAACTTTGTCCGTGACCTCACTAAGGACTTTAGGCTGCCAGTCAAATGCGGTATGTAGTTTGGTAGACCAGCTGTTTGTATATTTTCGTGACTCACCCATTAGTAAACCAGTTGTTGACAGAATTACTAATGGGAGCTTCTAAGATCAAAGGCAACAAAAAGAACACAGGATTCACTTCTAGAGAAATGGGGAAAATAAAGTGAAACGTGTTATTTAAAAATACAATTGATGCCCACAAGGCTGACTTAAATTTGAGAATAAAAAAATGCATGCTAATATTTTGGGTAGAGAGGACTACGAAATTCGGTTTTTGCTTGTAATTTTGATTTAAAATCCCGAAGCTAGTTTCGTTTAAAAGCTGTCCCTCTGTGGAAGTACAACAGCATATGTCTCCCGAGGAGACAGCATATTGTACCAAAGAGCTCACAGAGACAGTGCCAGCTGGAAGGGGGAGCCCGCGAGGAAGTGAAATAGAGGGAGTAAGAGGCAGAAGCAGACAGGCGGAGGAAGAGGAGAGGTGCCAAGAGTATGGAGGAATAAGGGCAGCAGGTAGATGAGGGCAGACAGGATGGAGCGAACAGGAGGAGCCGTCACCTGGAGGGTAGAGTTGGCTGGAAGCCGAGATGGTGGAGAGGAGTGTAAGGAGAACAGAAGAGGTGATGAAGAGGTGGGAGAAAAGACGGGTGACAAATGGAGATCACTTTCGAGGCCACTTTGATGTTCTCAGTGGCCACGCGGCTCACTGAGAACATCAAAGCGGTCGGGACAGTGCTCCCAAAGGTTGCAGGCTGACAAATGGTGCGCGCGCCCGGCGCACATGCACTGTACCCGATCCGCCTGCAGACTTTGGGAGCACTTTCAGAAGCCCCTTACTTAGTATCTCGCCAAAGCATCGCTTAGGCGAGACCTAAAAAAGAGACAGAATGTATAGGAGAGTACAGATGTCACTTTGACTGCCCTACAGTACCAAGGCTGCCCTTACTTATGGAAACTATACAACGTTCAGGAAACATCTGAAACCCAAACATTTTAGGATTACTGTCAATGTAATTCCAAGAAGAAGAGGGGCTGTGTCAGAACATTAAACAAGAAACCATTTTTCCTCTAAACCTCCTTGATGCAACCTTGGTTTCAGAAATATATTCGGTGCTCCTAAATAATCATACGCTGATGCACAATACGTTACAGATAAAAACATTTAGACATTGTGATTTAATTAGTGCTGGGGTCCACTGCAATTCCAGTTCGAAGACTTTCACAGAGCTCTCACAATGCTTATGCTTCTCTATTCTCATGTTCACTGGGCACTACTCTCCCGTTCACATTTACAGGACTGACACTTCCACAGCAAAATAAGGAAGACAAAAATAAATATGTATACGCAAGAATCCTAAAAAGGAAGAGGTGCTCTCGGAAGCATGCTATAAATTACTAATTTGTTGTGCATAGTGGCAGACACAACGTTGCGTTTCAGTGTTTTACTGCCTTGTTTATATTAAACAGTAAATTTATCAACTCATTCTTTCACGAAAGGCAAAGTCAGTGCATGTTTTGTTAACCGATATATTGCACCATATGTAGTCAACCAGCCCACTGGGGTGTGATTTATGATGCCTTTTTTGCATAGGGTATAATCCTTTATTTAAGAGTTTTACTAAGCAATAAGCACAACCCATTACCTCACTGGGGCATGATTCAAGTTTTTTAGTGAACCAGTATTGCATGTTTGGTATACATTATATGTTTATGAATGTAAGAAGATATGTTTTATATTTTTTGATGCAGAGTTCAAGATGGCAGCCATTGCTTCCTTGTGATATTGACATTAAGCAAACATATTATTGAATTCGTTTGTCAATTTGGCACGTTATAATACATGAAACTAGATGTACATTGTGTACGTTCTTGAAAAAAAGTTCTTGTTCGCGCAGTTTTGTGTATACTTTTGTATGTTTGATTGATGAGGCTAAAATGGCCTCTATTTTAGTTTGCTGAATACTAGGATATCCTTTATTTGCTTTTAGTATATGTAATTTACTTATAAAGCATTTTGAAATGAAATAATTGTAAACCATGATGAAGGCGGATGCCTAAACCTGTTGGGTTTTGCTGATTCAATTAAATAATAAATTCACAGCACAATACCACTTCAGGATTGCATTGACTATTTTGTGAAGTCAAGTGAAGTTGATTGATGCGGGGTGCTCGCATCTGGAAGAACAGTGCCACTGGGAGGGCTTGAAGGATTTGTGAGGATTACTTGGTGAAAAAAAAATATTATAAAAAAAACAATCTTTTTTTTTTGATTTGCGCGGGGGGAGCGCCCGGTACGCGCACCGCGGAGCGTGCCGGGAAGCGTTCCATGGGGAAAAAAAGAATTATAGAGTTTTTAAAAAATTTTGCCTTTTTTTATAATTGGTGGTAGTTCTAAAAAGAACTGTTTTTTTCTTCTTTTTGTTGTTTTATTTTTTTTTATGTTTTTTGAACATTTTGTACTTTTTTTGGCTTTTATGAACTATTTTATATTTTTTTTGTTGTTTTTATGGGGAGAAACAAAAGACAGGGAATTGAAAACGGCTCAACTGGAGCAAAAAAAAATCAGGAAAAAATTAAGGATTTTTGGGGCATTTGTGGTTGTCACCAGCACGGTTGATGAGCGTTATGTTTTGCTCACCGTAGGTGATGGTCTTGCCTCAAAACATACAAGAGATCTTGTATTGCCCAAACTTTTGTTGAATGTTTGGGACCATCTCCCTTGTTTCTGGTCCCGATGAAGTGGGTTGCTTTCGTTTGGAGGTGCTGGGTGAAGATTGGGGAGGGTTGCTGGCCAGTTCTCTCACCTCTGCAGCAGCATAGTTGTTGGGATGCTTGCGCTGCATGTGCAGGATCATGGTGTTATTACCAAATGAATATTTTTTATTAGGGTTCCCCCTTGAAAGTTCAATGCCACAGATTTGGCAAGTCACCTTTGGCGCATTCACTTTCTGCTTTCCCTCTGGTATGGAAAAAAACTCCCAGAAAAATGTGCTGCTTTGGCCTGTATGGGGTATTGTCTTCTGGCAGCCACCTCCTCCCCTCCTCCCCTCCTCCTCTTCCTCCTCCTCCTCCTCCTCTTCTTCTTGACCACCAATGTGATGTTGTGGTGTTCCTCTTGGTGGTGGTGGTGGTGGTGGTGGTGCAGATGCTCCAGCTGCTGCTGCTACTGTAGCCATTGTAAAGTACAAAATATAACACAAAGATCTCCAAACAGGTCTTCCTCAGTCAAAGGACAAAGTCAGAATAAGGAAAAAAGGTGGGGCTTTCATCATTTGGAAAAAAAAACTGTCCTCAACCAATGAAAAGTGTTATTTTCAGGTCACATGACCCGGGCTTTCATCATTTGGAAACCAAAACTGTTCTGCACCAATTAAAAGTGTTATTTTCAGGTCACATGACCCGACGCGCTTACGCGACGCGCCCCCGGGGTCGCTCGGGGGCTCGCTCGGGGGCGCTCGGGCCGAGCTCGGGGGTGCGCCACAGGGTGCACCACGGGGCGCGTTGCGTAAGCGCGTCAGATGCTTACGTTGCGCGATCGTATTTGCTCGATTGCTTCCCGGGTGCGCTTACGCCGTGCGTATCACGCGGACGCAGCTACGCGATACGTCACAATGATGTTTTCGTTCGCGGCAATAGCGCTAACGGGACGCTCACCGGTGCGCGACCCGGGGCGCTCCGGAAAACTGCGCTTTCCGGTGCGCACACCGGGGCGCGCACCGGGAGCGCACCAGGGTAAAAAAAAAAATTGTATTATATAAATATACAATATAGGATTCATTATAAAAAATATTACATTTCATAGGTTTAAGGCCCTATATATAGTTAGGAATTAGCATTTAAAAAACCTATGAAATTCACTGAAAAACCCATAGGTTTCACACCAGTTATAGTTAGCTGGAAATTTTACTGACATAAAACCATAGAAATTCCAACGTTATAGTTAGTTGGACTCACTATAACAAGCGCGCCTGCAATGCACTGCTGATGACGTCACATATTACATCACTCATGACATCGTCAGTGACATCACTCATGACATCACTTATGACACCGAGGCTGTGGATCATTCACGTTACCAAAAGCTGCTTATCAATAAGGGATGCAGGGTGGCTGAGCGAGATATTGCTACAAAATGGAGCCCAGGCTCTATCCCAACACACCAGACATGGGAAATTGGAATGGAATACTGGAGGATCATTGAAAAAGAAGTGTACAAAGGTCGATGCTTTATGATAAAATAAAAAACCAATTGGGGTGGATGGACCTCTGAAACGATTTGAGTGGGGGCATTAAGGTGGTAACTTATATTGTAAAGGGATCACTGTGCACAGGCCGAAAGACAGTCCAAATTGTGGAATGTTATAAGGAAAGTGGTCATCTTGACATGTAACTAGGTTGATTGTACAAGCTGGGGGGGTGACAGGAAGTGGCAGATGTGTGTTTGGTTGTTTACAGCATATGTTGTTTTGTTATTATGATAAAATACAAATTAAAGTATTTAATAAATAAAAAAAGAATGTTGCTGGTGCTGAAGGGAGCTCTATAAAGGAGCTGCTCTCCACCTAAACTTGCCAACTACCCAGAGATCTTTGCGTCTTTTTTGCTAATTTATGCGGCACTCTAAGCCTTAAAGAGTATTGTTTTCACTTATACTGGGTGCTCCAGAGTGTCTGGACAAAGCTAAACCTCTCTGAAGAGTTATAATGATAGCAAAATACATGCAGGGGTAGCTGTTATTTATTCCAGGTTTTTTGGATGTTATTTTACGAATTCAAAGCAGTAATACTGTGCCTGGAGTGGTAAAAGGCTTTTGTCATTTTACAGTTCGGAGTAGATGGCACTGTGATAATCCTATGCTTAAAGTTTAAAGACTTTGCTGTAGAAATGGCAAAAGACTATTTCATTTAGCTCGGTGTGGATGGCACTTTGCTAATTCTATGTTTAAAATCTTTGCTGAAAAATAGACTTTTGAGGTGAGCAGATTCAGTGTGTTGCTGGTGTTGTAGGGTTCTCTATACAGGAGCTACTCTCCACCTAATCTTGGGAACTACCCAGAGTTCTCTGCTTCTTTTTTGCCTATATAAATGTGTGTGAAATCAAATCCTAAGCCTCCTTCATTTAAATTTGTTTCGTTTTACTACTCTGCTTCAAAAATAGGAGACAGCACATATTCGGTCTGGTTTCATATTTTTTTTATTTTTTCATTTCAATCCAAAGTGCTTCATGTTGAGTACAACAGGCCGACGCATTGTGGCAAAATCTGTCTACTGGGCCATCAAGTTATGGTGTAAAGTGTGTCTATTTAAAGGGTAACTCCCCTCCTTTTACCACTATCACCCAATTAAAATCAGAACATTAAACCTTTTCATAATTCAATTTCTGGTAAAGTACTTTTTGTCACAGACTTTATAAGAATGCAAAAAAAACATAGTGTTCATTGCAATTTATCAGATTCTATTGTATAAATAAAGTATTTTTATAAACATGTTCTTTTGCATTTTCATAATTGTTCGTGGTAAAGTACCTTGATCTTCAGTGGAAAGCCAGAGAACAGAACCGGTTTCCTTTTACCTCAATTTCAAAGCTACCAAAAGGAAGTCTGTATTGTTGCATATTAAACAACTCTTAAACGTTATTCTACCAATACAACTCAAAGTATATACTCCTGTTATTTCTGTTGAAAATATACTTACTTAGAAAACAACGCGGTCAGGCAGTTCGCAGCACAGCGGTGGGAGCAGAATGATAGTCTCATACAATTTCAAGCAAAAAAGGTACAGTTGCACTACATTTCCTCATAGATTGCACAATTTTATTGGGCTATTTGGCAAACACCAACGCGTTTAGACTCTGAAAGAGTCCTGCTCACGGTTAGTGAGCCCTTTCTTGATTTTGACTGATAAATAGGCCCGTCCTGCTGACAAAGAGGCATTCTGGGACGTGTAGTTCTGTACATTAAAAATACATGCTAACAACACTATATTGCATGTAAATAAATTGATAAATTCATGAAGCATCATCATATGGTACATTTCATCAAACCGACACAAACAAATTCAAGAAAATTTTGAAACTGTACATAATGTCATAATGTCAGATTTACCAGGATACCCTGTAGTATATGTTATTGAATACATATGTGGGCTCAAATACATTGGGAGCACGATCTGTCTCCTGAAGAAAAGAATATTAGAGCAAATCCAGGTCATACAATATCGAGACATGAGTTATGCAGTTGCAGAACACTATGGCTTGTCACTCAACAAGATCAAGAGATCCTAAGGTGGTTGCCAAATACCCTAATGAAACTCCGCTCACTCCGCTGGCGGAGCGAAGTTCTCTGCCCGCCTTTAGTCAAGAGCAGACAAGACTTGAGTGACAGTGCGCATTTTGAACTTCTCGTTCTTGAGGAAGAAATTGAGAGGGTGCAGTTCGAGGATAGGACTAAGGCCTCTGTACTTCTTGGGCACCAGAAGTAGCAGGAATAGCAACCACAACCTACTTTTGGTGTCGGCACCTTCTCTATTGCTCCCATGGCCAAAACAGCCATCACTTCTTGGTGGAGAAGAGATAGGGGATCCTCCCTGGACCTGTCTTAAGAAAGTGGCATTCAGGGAGGTGTAGTCTCTAAGGGGAGGGAGTAGCCCCTTCGGGCGATCTGTAAAACCCACAGTCTGATGTTATAGACCGTCAGGGGTGCAAGGATTGGCAAATCCTGCCCCCCACTGGGTGCCCATGGTGATAAGAGGGAAGACTATAAGGGTTTGGAGTCTGCAGCTGCCGCGGGGTGATGAACTAGCCTGACCTCTGGCTGCCCGACAAATGGGGTCTGTAGCCACGCAGAAGCTGGGAAGCTTACAAGCCGCAGTAGCAGGGCGAGTAGAGAGATGGCTAGAAGCCCCTCCATGGCCACGAAATGAGCGAAAGGCGGCTTGGGTGTGACAAGTGGCTATGGAAAAGCTCAAGGACCTGTCTGTAGTCCTGCTGTCCATAGAGCGCTCCAGCGCTGAAGCCACCTTGTCTGCGTTGAAATGGGTGTCAGTCATCAAGGGGTATGTCCATAAGCGATGTTTGGACATCCCCAGAGAAGCCAGTTATCCTCAACCAGGCGGGGCACAGTAAGGCCACCGTTGATGAAAACGCTCTGCCCAGTGATTCAGTGGTATTCAGTCCACATCACATGGTGAACTTAGCTGCATCCCTCCCATAGGCAACAACCTGGGAGAGCATGGCCCAGACCTCCTCCTAAACCGTTGTGAGCACCTAGACAATTGTATCCCACAGAGCAGGAGAATAGTGGACCATAAGGCATACAGTGTTCATGGACCACAATGCCAGGCTGGTGGAAGAAAACGTCTTCTTTCCCAAGTTGACCAACCGCTTGGATTCCCAATCCGTTGGTATGGTTGGGAATGCACCAGAAATTAAATGGGCAGTGGAGGCAGTATATGTATCAGGATTTAAATGGGCAGTGGAGGCTAGGCTAGGACCACCAAGTTCTCTGGGGTAGGATGCTGTGTGAGGAAGTTGTGCTCTCCTGCAGGGGTGGCTCCTCCATAGGAGTGGAGGAGATGAGCCCCACTTACTAAAATGCCCCCAGAAACTGCCCAGAGATTAAAAATAAATGGTAATAAAGTTAATTTATTACCATTTTAATTTCCATCAACCAACCCAAACCAAGTATCGGTGACTGCTGAATGGCAGCAGCAGGGAGGAGAGGTGGGCTGCCTGTGCTCTTAAGTATAAAGTGAGCATGCCTCTTCGGCTGGCAGCCAGACATGCGCACTTTAAACCACTCAACCTAGCTGTCCTAGACAGCTGTGTTGAGAGCAAGCACAGGCCCCCCAGTGCCCTCGGGAGCGCTGAGAGAGGCTGCTCCCTCCAATCTTGGTGCTGCACGAGGATTGCTCAAGGGAGTTGGCTGAGACCCTCTAGAGCCTTCAATGAGAGAAGAACACCTGACCGGTGAGAGGGGATCGTGTCGTACAGCAAGCAAGATAAGTTACTTTTTATTTTACATGCCACATCCTTAATTGTTGCTCATGTGCATACACCCACCCATTTGTCTGCCCACTATTGTTGGAAGTAGGTGCGAGCCACCACTGTTTCCCTGGAGTGGGGTAGTGGCGGCAAGCAATTGCCCTGTTCATAGGCCCCCTGTGTTGCGCTTGGATCAGGTCCCAAGCAAAACATCCGTAAGAGCTTCATTTAACGGGAGAAGCAGTTCAGAGGGGACACTCTCAGTTAAAGCACTTCTACCAAGACATTGGTCTTGATTGCTACTGATGGAAAGCTAAGGTCCAGAACTTCTGCCGCCCTTTTCACTACCATTGCAAATGATGCTCCCTCCTCTGTAGCCACGGTAGAGAGAGGAAGCATAACAGTATCTGGAGAGGTATCCAGTCAACTGGCATACACCAAATCCCCACACTAGTTAATGTGTGTGTTATAAGGCTGGGATTCTTCAGGGTCCAGCAACCCCTCTCACTCCTCCCCGAGTCCTAGCCCATAAGAATAGGACTCAAGCTCCAGCCTGGAAGGCCTGGTTGCAGCCAACGCCAGAGTGGGGGATCAGAATGGGGACGGTGGTGCCGGAGAAGGTCAAGGTGTCACAACCAGCTCTGATACGGATCCATCTGTGGATCCAAGGGGTCCGACTGGTGCTGTGGCCGGAGCCGCAGGCGTGGATCCAGTAGGTGCCCCTCTCATACACAAGGGACCTGAAGGTGCACCAGTGATAATGGACAACCAAAATATGAGGTGCTTAGCCCCGTAAAATTATTTTATTAGGGTGGGGGGTGCTCTGGCTCCTGGAAACTAGGAAGGGCATGGAGACGGTCCAGGCACTGGCTCTACCGCAAAGCTTGGCCTAGAATGTCAATGCTCCCTCGTCTTGTTGGCCAACAGACGAGGTGAAGTCAAGGAACACTTCGACTTTTTCTTCTTGTGGTTGGACTTACCCGGATGGCCCAGCGACTTTGAGTGAAACGAGAATATCAGACTACGCCACTCAAGGGCCTTCCTCTCAACCGAGAGCTGGAAGATTGCGGTGTCGCAAATCAGGCCGCCAGGAGTTTGATGAATCGCTCCCTCATGGCCTTCGAGGTCATGGCCTGGAAATTGGAGCAGGCCTTTAGACTGAGGTTGTACTCGAGGCAGTACAGGCATACAGTTGCAGGTTCGTCACTGACATCGAACGGTGACAGGTGCTGCACAGCTTGAAGCCAGCCTTCTTCGATGATATCCCTGTCACACCAGTAGGTAAACCTAAAATAAACTTTAACAAAACATCATAAAGATAAGAACTGACATCAGTGCACTGGGATGGCACATATATATGCAAAACACATGTCATCTCTGGCGCAGATTCTGCCACGCAGAGCCAAGCGACGTCACCTACCGGCATGCAGGGGTACTGCTCACAAAAACATTTCTGGACCCAGTCTGACACCTGGGGATAATTCTAAGATAAGGAATCTGCGGCTAGAAGTCTCTTTCAGATACGGTTGCTTTTGATGTAGCGGGTGAGATTAGTACTGCTGAGACTCTTGAGGAACTTTAACTCTTTGCTACTAGGAACACCAATCATAAGGTTTGCACTGGTATTTCCTGTACTCTTTTTCTTCTCTAACCACAACATCTTAATGGACTACCATTCCACCTTCAAGAGTTTCATTAAGCCAACAGCAAAGGCCCAAAATAGACTGGTACCAAAGAAAGGTAAGTTTAAAATTCTCTGTTACGCCTCTGGTTTTAAATTGGTGAGTTGGAGCCATGATGAGAAAGACAAGGATAGCTCATGAGAGTACCAATACGTGGTAACCTCGGCGGGTAGGATTAAGGCGGTCACATGATTGTATCGCAGACTGACGCAGGGGACGCAGGGCTTGAGGACTCCGCTGGAGGAATTGCGCACTAAGTGGGAGGCTGACCTGGGAACGCCTATAGAGCCTAAATCTTGGGAAATGCTGATGAAACGGGCATAGAAGTGTTCCCGAAACGCGAGATTCTAACTCATCCAATTCTACGTGTTTCATCGGGCGTACCTCACTCCTTTGAAACTTAATGAATTCTTCGGCTCCCACGCTGCCTGCCCGCAATGCAGACTGGAGGACGCAGCGTACATGCACATGTTCTGGGATTGCCCACTGCTTCAGGGGTACTGGGGAGAGGTAATGGCCAAATTGACTGAGGTAATGGAGAGGAATCTGCAACGTACTCCAGCGGTGTGCCTGTTGCACTGGTTTCCCCACACTGCCTGCAACAAAACCACCAGTAGGTTTCTGGATTTGGGGTTGGTCTAGCCAAGCGCGAAATCACTAGACACTGGAAGGCGGTCACAGCCCCCAGTACTGCGCGCTGGCTCTGAGACTTTATCAAGTGGGCGGACTGCGAGGGGACCCTCCGGCTCCAACTAGCACAGAGATCTGACAATGACAAATTGTGGGACACGGCGAGAGCCTGGGTGGCGCTGACAGATCTGCTTAAAAACCCGACTGACGATGAGGACTGATCCTTCAGCTTTGCACACCCCCTTGGCTGCATGGGAACTTAGCCGCAGGTGGAGGGGTGAGAAAGTGGGTGGAGAGATAACTTACGCGGATGCATCCTCCCAGATGGGACATGGGCTACGGCCATAGGAATCAAATGAAGTGTGCGGAATACATACTGAGTAATAAGCACGATGTTAGGGTAGCGACATGTCTGAGGGGAGGAGGGTGGTGGGACCGGGGGTGGAGGAGGGAGGGGGGAAGGAGTCCTGCGAGGAGGGGACCGAGTTGAGGGGAGTTGTTTTCCTTGTTACATGTTCTGAAGAATGGATGCCGACAATGCTTGTATAAGTGAGTAGCAACCCGATTGAGCCCTGCAGGGTTATGGCACATGACAGCTAAGTTATGTCTCTTGACCCAGGCATGGCCTTACCCCGCATGCCGTAAGTGCAGGTGGATTAGACTAGCCAATGTGAGGCGAGGCAATGTTATATCACAATTGTTGGATGGATCCTGCAGGACTGCTGTACATTGTACGATTACATGTATGAGGCATATGTGCTTGTTAAGAAATATCAATAAAGTCTGTTTAAAAAAAAAAATGAGAGTACCAATGAGCAGCCAGTTGACCTGAATCGGTAGCAACACTGATCACTTGATTGGAGACCATTGTCCACTTTGGCAGAACTCTTGGAAATCATCTCTGTCTTCATTCGGAAGATTCTCTTGAAAACTTTGAAGTGATTTCCAGGGAGATCTGTCACATCTCATGTGCAAGGCAGCAGCACTTGGTATTTTTTATTACAATTTCAGAAGTACCACAAAATCTCCTACCACCTGTGGCATTCGTTTTGCATTCCTTATGAGGAGGCACTATAGAGGATGAAATGGTACAGTGGTATTTCCTTGCAGCTGAAATGAAAAATTTATTTCGGGCAGGATCTACAAAAAGGAATAGCAGATCTTGTGTGTAGTAAAGTAGGATCCGTTTTAGGGTTACCTCCACTTTTTGCTTGGTGTCAGTATGTTTCTGATACAGTCTGACTGGGATTGTGCTAATCAGGACCCCAATTACTGTGCTTATTTCCTAAATTGACCATGGTACATCTGCAACTGGCTACTGGTGTACCCTCAAGTCCCTAGCATATGGTACTAAGGTACTCAGGGCATAGGTACTCCAGGGGTCTCCCATGGGCTACAGCATGTATTGTGCCACCCATGGGAGTCCCTTTAAACTGTGACTACAGTCCTGCCATTGCAACCTGTGTGAGTTGGTGCTTGCACCTCTCCATACAGACGTTTTCTAATAGCTGAGGTCACTAAACTTAAAACGCATAAGCCACCCCTATGGCAGGCTCTTCAGTCCTGAGGGCAGGGTGCTTGGTTATAAGTGTGAGGGTGCCCATGCATGAGCAGGACACCCCTACAAACCCCGGAGTAAAATTTCCAGGCTTTGTAAGTGCGGTAGGCCATTTTAATACATATAGTGGACATGAGTCATCACGAGATGTCTTACTATATAGTGGCTGCACCTAACCCGGTCATGTTTGGTATCAAACATGGTGGAATCAAACCCCAACACTGATTCCAGTGTTGGAAGTATGATCCTGTGTACTGAGGGGCTCCATAGGGTACCCCGCTGTTCTCCCCGGTAACAGTCTTTCAGGGTCTGCTAGCAAGCAAGTGCTGCTGCCGACCCTAGACATGATTATGCCCTCCTTCTGCTGAGTAGAACTCGAGCAGGGGTAGGTAGAAAAATAGGTTTCCTGTCATAGGGAGGTATTACCACCTCCCAGACAGGACTTAGTGTATTGGGCTGGAATGGAGGCGCTTGCCAGTGCCACCAGACTGCCTTGAAGGGCACATTTGGTGCCCTCCTTGCATACTCTAGTTTGACAGACGTAGCGTTTCCTGAGTTATGGAAAGTCCCTCTGGGCACTGCTTTGTACGATCGCTGGCGGCGATATTTATGAGTTTAATGAAGAAAGTTCAAACAAAGTTGATTATGAAATTCAAATAACATTAATGTTGCTGATTTTTTTTTTATGATGCAACGATATTGAATTGGACATATCGTAGTTCAGCAACAACTCAGCTTGTGAGCTTGAGAACATCTTGTACGTAACATTTCACATATCCCAATGCATTTCGGGCATCCTTTGCCCTTCATCAGGGGATAGATAGACAGACAAAAATGATGACAACATGGATTTAATGAGAAACCACAACGTAATAGGTGTGCCAGCCACCTACTGCCAGGTGCGCGGAACAAGTTGAGTTGACGTGTATCCAGCTTTACTGATGTTAATATACAAGATAGTCACTGCCGTCCGTGGGGTCCATAACATTAAGGCATATGTGCCGGTAAAAGAAATGTAAGTGCTCGGAAAAACTATCATCCACGGGTTTGCAAATTAATCCGGTGTGTCAAGGGCAACATCATAAACGAGCGTGAGAGAATCGACCAGGTGAGGTTTAAAAAGTTCGAGTGATACGCAACAAATAAGCGAAACATCAAGCGAGTGAAAAAATACCCAAATGGGCTTGTATCGTCATGACAGTGCATCATGCGATATAACAACAGCATCTCGGGCGATATTAACTGTGTGTGTTCCGCAACACAGGACACAACGAATTTTAAACATGCCTGTAAAACGATGGTGAAAACTCTAGTCTACAAATCATTGTGCAACATGCCATTTAATGTAAAATGCGTGCCTCAGTGCGCAGTGCCTACAGCATTCTCTTACCAAAACGTATGAAGAGTGTCTCATGCCGGTGCCGGCTGTGAGTTGTTTCGAAATTTGTGTGTGAAGCACCATTTCAAAATGCAGGTGAAAAGGTGAAAAACACAAAATAAACGACAGACTACATCAGTTCTACTACTTTTTGTTTGCGTACGTTTCTTTTGATACTCCAGTTTGAACCAGTTCAGGGAGCCCATGTCTCCCGCTATGGCGTGGAACTGGACAAAAGACATGGGAGTATCCGCCCCTCTGTCCAGCGCCTCCTCTGGGAGGGACCCTAAGTGGTTCCACCCCTTTCTTTAAGGTACTTAAAGGCTTAACTGTGGGTGAGTCTTTAGATGTGTCATGGGACAAGACTTAAGCCTGAAAGTACATCACTCTTCGAAAATCTGGATACTTGGACTTCGACTGGTACAAAGACTGTACCGAGGAAGACTACTGCTGCTCCTGGTCTCGCTGTTCTGCAAGTCCTCTTCGTCGTCTGTGTCTGTGCTTCTTCCAGGTTTTTCAACAGAGCTATGGGCATCAAGGACACCTGAAGAAATTTCCCTTGGAGTGAAGGAGTCACTCTCCTGCGTCTGCAGGTACCGCAACAAAGCTGACAGATCTGCTGCTCCTGTCGTCCTACGGGCTTCCTGAAGCTCAGCATCACAGGTGGTGGTTCTGCAACTCCATCAAGGCCTGACCTGTCCTCTCTGCAATTTTGAAGCCAGCATCCCTCTTCTGAACCACTGGGGCCGAACCCCTGTGCACCGCATCAACGTGCCGTTCCCAAGGCTTGTTGGCTCTGCACTCCAGAGATCTTTAGGCTATAAGAAGCTCCAGCCTCCAGCATCTCTTCCCTCCAAGATCAGCAGCCTCACAGCATCCTCTGCACTGTGGGCCTTCATCTCTGGTTTGCTGCCCGAGGTCCTCTTGCGACTCCTTTAGCCTGTGGGGCCTTCTTCTGGGGTCTTCTGCTGCTTCAGTGGGCTCCCCTGCTTGCTTGGGGGCTGCTCTGACTCTCCTGCTTTTGGTGAGTCCCTTGGGCCGTGCTGGTTCCAACATTGCTACTTCTTTGTTCTCCATGCCAGTTGTGGCTACCAAGGCTATTGGTACTCCTGCCAGACACAAACCACCTAGTCACCGGCATCCGATGTGGGACAGCTCGTGCAAGGCTCCTGGTCTTCCTCAGCATCACCTGATCCCCACAGCTGCAGCGAAAAGGTTACCATTGACTCTTCAGAACCTCCTGACATCAGTGGGCATTTCTCTTCTGTGCCTCCTGTTCACATCCAAGTTGCATAAACTCTGTTCCCTCTGATTGCAGGTTCTTCATTTCCAGAATCCACCCTTGGATTCCACCAGACTTCTTCACCAAGTCTTCTATTCTCGTCTACAGAGTTTCCAACGTCTCTTCACCACGATACATCTGGCTTCTCTGGTTGTAGGTAACCTGGTTCCCGAGGCATTCACATGTGGGGTGGCTCTCCAACCTTCTGCCCTCCAAGAGAATTCTTAGGGGTCCTGTGGAAAGGGTCCTTCTTCTGCAAAACTGCAACAGCGAATTCTCCATTGAGTCCATTGGGCACGAGGCTGTGTTCCTACACTGTCTGCAAACAGCCTCCGTAGGGTTCCTTGGTACTCACCATGGGTGTTTCCTTGTGTCTCTGGCTCCTCTGGGTCTTCTGGTCCAAGTCTTGTCCTCCGTTGCAGTTCCGGGTAGGAGATATATCAATGTGTTAGTGAGTGTTGTGTAATAAATAAAAGTATTTTAGTATACACACTGTGTGGTTTCTTTTCATTTAACCAAACTGCTTTACACACCTTCAAGATAAACCTGAAGGCTGCTCTCCACAGCTACCAGTTTGAGAGCTTTCTATGGTTATCAAAGACCTCTAAAACCACTTTAAGGGTTGCCTGGATTAGTGCGATGATGTAGAATTTCGAATATAACCAACATTTTAGGTTGAGTTGCTGGAAGAAGCATATTAAGCTTCATGGCTCCCTGGAAAACAACTCATTAAACAATTAGATGTTATCAATCAGCAAGACTCTCATTGGCAGTGAATCATGTACATTTGGGTAGTACTGATGTAATGCATAAATTGAATAATGTGAAGAATATAAATGGTGTGGAGGTCTTGAACAACATGCAGATCTTAAATGACATGTAGATTTTGATCTATGAGGAGATGAAAAATTATGCTTTGAGTCTAAAGAGATGATGCCAGGATCTGTGATGACAGCTACTAAAACACCTTATAGAAGTGTGCATTCATTCTATATGCATTGTAAATGTACTAGGGTGTCCAGCTGAATGGAAATGCTGTATGAGGAGGTGGAAGAGCTAATACAGGCTTGGTAAAGTAGGTGCTGTGGGAGGTACTGGAGAGGCAGACATATTTGGAGCTGGAGATTTGTGCCGCCTGGAGAGGGAGATCTGGGTGCTGAAGTCAAATACATGGTTACTGGAGGTGAATCTACTCATGAAGGCAAGTATGTTCTTGGATATTCTGAATCTGGCACATACGGCAAGCTACTTTTTCATCTTGCCACCTCAGTCAGCAGAAAGAAAGACACTTCACAAAAAGGGAGGACAATTTGAGAAAGAAAAATAGGATCACTGACATAATATAGACTGACAAAATATAGACTTACCAAAATATAGTCACCAAAATATAGAATGCCAAAATATCGAATTCCTGTCTACAAACAGCTAAGTACAAAAATATTGAATCCAAAATATAGTCTGTAAAAAATATAGTCAGTCAAAATATCGAATTTTTTTAAATGTCTTAAAAGTAATTTAAAATTAATGAAATAATAAATATAATTAACTACAGCATACTTAAAAATATTCAAATAACCTTAAAATTAAGATATAATTAATTTAAGTTATTAATAAAAAATGTACAATATTTTACCGTAGGATAGCAGGAGGGTAACATTTAATATTACCACTCCAGTGAGTGCAACAGTAGGGAAAGGTTTGGATAGCGTAGGGGTAAAAAATACTTTTTCCACTCCAGTGAGTGCAACAGTAGGGAAAGCGTTGGATAGCGTAGGGGTAAAAAATACTATTCCCACTCCAGAGTGCAACAGTAGGGAAAGCGTTGGATAGCGTAGGGGTAAAAATTACTATTCCCACTCCAGAGAGTGCAACAGTAGGGAAAGCGTTGGATAGCGTAAGGGTAAAAAATACTATTCCCACTCCAGTGAGTGCAACAGTAGGGAAAGCGTTGGATAGCGTAAGGGTAACAATTACTATTCCCACTCTTGAGAGTGCAACAATAGGTAAAGCGTTGGATAGTGGGAGGGTAAAAAATACTATTCCCACTCCAGTGAGTGCAACAGTAGGGAAAGCGTTGAATAGCGTAGGGGTAAAAAATACTATTCCCACTCCAGAGAGTGCAACAGTAGGGAAAGCGTTGGATAGCGTAGGGGTAAAAATTACTATTCCCACTCCAGAGAGTGCAACAGTAGGGAAAGCGTTGGATAGCATAAGGGTAAAAATTACTATTCCCACTCCAGAGAGTGCAACAGTAGGGAAAGCGTTGGATAGCGGGAGGGTAAAAATTACTATTCCAACTCCAGAGCGTGCAACAGTAGGGAAAGCGTTGGATAGCGTAGGGGTAAGAGTTACTATTCCCACTCCAGAGAGTGCAACAGTAGGGAAAGCGTTGGATATTGGAAGGGTAAAAATTACTATTTCCACTCCAGAGAGTACAACAGTAGGGAAAGCATTGGATAGCGTAGGGGTAAAAATTACAATTCACTCTCCAGGGAGTGCAACAGTAGGGAAAGCGTTGGATAGCGTAGGGGTAAAAAATACTATTCCCACTCCAGAGAGTGCAACAGTAGGGAAAGCGTTGGATAGCGGGAAGGTGAAAATTACTATTCCCACTCCAGATAGTGCAACAGTAGGGAAAGCTTTGGATAGCGTAGGGGTAAAAATGACTATTCCCCCTCCAGAGAGTGCAACAGTAGGGAAAGCGTTGGATAGCGTAGGGGTAAAAAATACTATTCCCACTCCAGAGAGTGCAACAGTAGGGAAAGCGTTGGATAGCGGGAGGGTGAAAATTACTATTCCCACTCCAGTGAGTTTAACAGTAGGGAAAGTAATGATTTAATATATTATTAAAAATAAATTAAATATCAATACCAATAAAACATTAATTGAAATTAATAACCAATTTAATATTATGTAATAATTAATTAGAAATACAACTACATATTAGGTATTAAACATTAATAACCTATTAATAATTATTTAACAACTAATTAATTTTCAATAACAAAAAGTAATTAATAATAAAAATTAATACCAAATAAAAATTCACAGTAAATTAATTATCAATACATAAAAAGTATTTTTAATATGTAATTAATTACAATTACATTACTTCCCACCCTATTCCCCTATAAACCCACATCCCACTACAGAAAATACATTAATACAATTATCATAATTATCAAATATTTAATTGATACAAAATAATTACCAATTAATAAAAATTAATTGCCAATTAAAAATTAATTAACAATAAATTTAAAATCAATACCAATAAATGAAAAAAATGATTTACTTAATTACAATTAAATTACTTCCCACCCTATTCCCCTATAAACCCACAACCCGCTACAGAAAATAAATTTAGAAAATTAACATAATTAACAATTAATCAATTAATACAAATGAATTGGCAATTAATAAAAATTAATTACCAATAAAAAATAATAATAAATTCAAAATGAATACCAATAAATAAATAAAAATATTTAATTAATTACAATTAAATTACTTCCCACCCTATTCCCCTATAAACCCACAACCCGCTACAGAATTAAATTACGCAAAAATTAAATAACATAAAAATCATTACTTAAAATACATTAAACATACATTACAAAAATTAATATACACTTTTCACACATATACTAACATACAAAACACTTTAAAAAAATTGATATTATTAAAAAATCGATATATTTAATGCCTATATTGTATACTTCGATATTTTGACTTCTATATTTTGAAAATCGATATTACTTACCTTAAATTCGATATTTTTAACCACTATATTGTGTCCATTCGATATTTTGTCCATTCTATATTTTTACTTCGATATTATGTCCATTCTATATTTTGGAATCGATATTTTGACTGTTTACCAGAAAAATAATATTGTTTTTTGACTGAAATCAAAAGACATACACTCTCCCCAAAGATGTTTAGTAAAATAGTTTTGGAAGGTTTGGAAAGGTTTCCAAAAAGAACAAGTCAAAAAGTCTTCGCTCAGTGCTCCAGGAACCTATTACCAGAAGACAGAATAAGAGAGTCTCCACTGCCACAGACAGTGAATGACGGAATACTGGTGGTATGCTCTTCCCTAAAGGAGCAGTGGTAATGTTGTCCAGCCTTTACGCCTCAGCTTATATTGACCTTCTGTCCTCAAATCCAGGGTTCTCCTATGTCGGTCCTGGAGGGCAAGATCTATGCCAGATTTTTAGAATATCCACATTTAGATAAATGTAATTATCTTAAAAATCTGGCATGGATCCAGCCCTCCAGGACTGACTTTGGAGAACCCTGCTCTAATCCTAGCTTTACAAATGTTTGTGAAGACCAGGGTGTGGCCTAGCGGCCCAACATGGTGGACACACTGTAGGCGAGCTCCATGCAGTCATCTTCAATATCCGTCAGCATCCTGCCCACATTACGTTCAAATGTCCTCTCTAACCCACTCTAGGGACAGTCACGACAGCAGTGAGCGCCTGAGGTGACAGGGCAGCTGGCAACCTCCAGTGGAGCGAAGAACAGATGGCGGTGCATGACGGCAGAGACCTGAGGGCAGTGACTGAAGACACCTGGTGTGGCGGCTGCTGGGTACTGGGCCCTGCAGGGGTGGTGGGCTGCTGCGTCGGCCCGAATAAGTGGGGACGACCGTCCGTTAGTGTAAGGGAATTATCTGAGTCGCAGGCCCGAAGAGGACAGACAACATAGGAGAGGTGCCACTCCCCAATGACAAAACGGGCAGGTTGTAGGTGGGGGCGCAGTGCGGGGACTGCTGAGGCCTACTGCAGCTGTTTGGGGTTGGCCTCCTACCGGGGACTGCGTGGTGGCGACGGCTGGCCATACCAGGCGAAACTGGTGGATCCATCCCCTGGCTGTGGTCAGAGGGCCCGATACCCAAATAACTGAAGCTTGTTCAGGCCGGAGCTGGTCCTGTGATTGGTGGGGTTTGGGAGAGAGCCCGCTGTGGAGCGTGGCGCTGGGCCCCCTGGGCAGGTCGAGAGCTCCCAGAACTGTACCTGGCTGGGCCAGGAGGAGGGAATAGGGGCACGCAGGAAGATTGAAGGGGCTTCAGAGGCTGTGGGCCCCCGTCCTGGATACCATGTGTGGCAGCACCTCTGGCACCCTGCCCGGATATGAAATCGGCGCATTGAGGGCAAGGGACCCCACCACATTTTATGTAATGCAGAGTGTGATTAGAGGAGAACCTAAGACATGCATGGGGTCCAGGAGAAAAACTTTTGCCAGGGACCTCCCTCTCCCGATATCGGTGGTGTGTGAGCTGGCGAGGGTCCCTGCCCATTAGAAAATAGACTGGTGACCTAGAAACAGTGTGGGTGCACACATTGTCCAGCGTAGGATGCCGTTAGGGGGCTGCACTGTGGCCGGTCCCCTGGCCACAGAGGTGGCCAGGCTTGGTCCTGGTGCAACCTGTGGCCGGGGATGGGCTGAAGCTGGAGGGGCTCCATCCAGCAGGATCAGACCCCATCTGATCCTGCCTGCAGTCGATAACAGTGTGCTACCATCCATAGCCGACTGCCCCTCGGAGCCACGTTTAGGGAGTCTGATGGGTCGGTTATGTTATACAATATTTGTAAAGTGCAGCTTTCACTCTGAGGAGCTTCATGGTGCTATGCGGAGCCCTAGCATACACACATGCCATGACTAGGAAATCAGAGGAGTGATCCACAGAGAGCATTGGGGGAATTAAAGATCCAGGTTTTCAGGCATTTCCTGAAGATAGTCTCTGTTTAGATGAAATGGAGATGACTAGGGAGCATGTTATAGGCTTTGGTCCATTGAACTGCAATTGATTTTCCACCCTTTTTGATACACCTAAAACCAGGGGGCTTCATAAGGTTCGCAGATGAGGATCTGAGAGGGTGGTGCGTCACACAGTGAGCAAACCTGGACCGAAGATAGTAGGGACCTGAAGATCTAAATGCTCTGTGGTTATCTAGGAGGAGTTGGCAGGAGTGAGGCTTTAGCATGACTAAAGACTACCTACCTAGCAAGACGGCCAACAAAGCACCATAGACAAATTTGCCAGCGCTGGTGACTCTGCTCTAGACTCAGGGTGGGGGTGGGATATGGGGGATCCAGTCCAGTTAACGCAGTGCTGTTGGCTGGCATTATGCAGTCTTGAGACATGTTGGATGCTAAAATAGGCACACAAGGACACTTAGTGTAGTAGGAAACATAGGGATTCATTGGCAAGGTCCTCTCCCGGGCATCCACTGGGGTCAGGAGAGGGTCTCATCCGCGACAGGTTATTCTTGTTCATTGAAGTATAGGGGAGGGAGGAGGGGAATAGGGATTGTTTGAATGCTCTCCTCTTAGTGGTAATGCACTGGCCCGGCGCTCACTCTCTTATAGTTCCATATGCAGAAGCCCAACATAAGTCTACCTTAGCAGCTGATGAATGATACAGACCCCCATAGGCCCTACAGCCCAGTTCTGTGTCCTTACATGGTCTGGGAAGTTCTGGATAAGATTAAACGAGGTGCACTGATACAGCAAGCCAAAAGATTAAGGGCGGATGTACTCCTTTTACAGGAGACTCGTCTCTTAATCAATCAATCAATCAGAGTACTTGTAAAGTGCGCTACTTACCCGTGAGGGTCCCAAGGCGCTGAGGGGGGAGGGGTGCTGCAACTGCTTGAAGAGCCAGGTCTTGAGGAGTCTTCTGAAGGGGAGTAGGTCTTGGGTCTGCCGTATGTGGGTAGGGAGGGTGTTCCAGGTCTTGGCGGCGAGGTAGGAGAAGGATCTGCTGCCAGAGGTCGTTCGTAGGATGCGGGGGACAGCGGCGAGGGCGAGGCCGGCGGAGCGGAGCTGGCGTGTGGGGGTGTGGAAGCTGAGTCTACTGTTCAGGTAGGCTGGTCCGGCGTTGTGGAGTGCTTTGTGTGCGTGGATGAGGAGCTTGAAGGTAATCTTCTTGTCAACGGGGAGCCAGTGTAGGTCTCTCAGGTGGGGGGTGATGTGGCTGCGGTGGAGGAAGTTGACGATCAGTCGGGCGGAGGCATTTTGGATGCGTTGTAGTCGTTGTAGGAGTTTGGCTGGGATTCCTGCGTAGAGTGCGTTGCCGTAGTCCAGTCTGCTGCTGACGAGGGCCTGAGTCACCGTTCTTCGTGTTTCGGTCGGGATCCACTTGTAGATCCTGCGGAGCATGCGGAGGGTGTTGTAGCAGGAGGAGGAGACGGCGTTGACCTGCTTAGACATGGAGAGGGAGGAGTTGAGGATGAATCCTAGATTGTGTGCATGGTCGGTGGGTGTTGGTGCTGTTCCCAGTGTGGTCAGCCACCAGGAGTCGTCCCAGTCTGAGGGGGTGGGTCCGAGGATGAGGACCTCCGTCTTGTCAGAGTTCAGCTTCAGATCCAAAGTCCCTTGCTTGGCAAGATATGGGTACACAGAGACATTCCACTCTAACTTCATGAAGGGTTTCACGAGGTACCTCATTCATCGTAGAGTTCCTTTTAAGTCCGCCAGGGTATGGGTGGATGACTATGGTAGATGTGTGCTTGATTTATGGGGAGAATAGCCAGGCGGTCTTTCAATGATAGGTGCAGACTGGAATGTTGTGACGCATCCAGAGGTTGACAGGTGGCGCACTAAAGGAGGTGACATTGGGACTCCGGAGTCCAGGTTGGGGGGTGGGTATATCATTCAGCCGAAGCAGATTAAACATACTACTTGGTGGTTCATGGCTTCTTTTCTAGGCTAGATTATCTATTGCTATCTGCCAGATTCACGCATAGAGCATCTAAGATTGATCTACTGTCCAGAGGATTATCCAATCATTCCCCAGTGGCATGTAAGATTCTTGTGGGTCCAGAGCACCCCCCTTTGATGGCGATCATTGCACTGGCACCTTCGGAACCCATCATATAGAATGCTCCTATAGCTGTCCATCACAGAATACTTCTCCCTCAATACAGATACAGCGCCCCCCCAAGATAATATTAAGGGAAGCACTGAAACCGACACTCCATGGTGTATATATTAGTTTTGCACGGGTGAGCTCGGGTGGAGATCCCCCACAATCTTGAGGTGCTAATGCATACACTAGAAGAACGTAGCCGTGGGAGAGGCAGGGATGTAGTGCGACACCAACTGAGCCAAACTCATTAACAATACCATCAACTGCTCCTAGACTATGCCAAACAAGCATGTAAGGCAGCAAAGAGCTGCATATATGAATGGGGTGACAAACCAAGTAAGATGTTACATAGGCTCTGCCAGGCTGCACACGCAGTCTTCCCGGTAACAGTGATACAGGATGCTCAGGTAGGGGTGCTGTCAGGCCCATGAGAAGTGGCTCAAAGTTTTGCTGGGTATTTTGGGGAGGTATACGCTCGAAGAGATGCAGGAGACATACAACAAATAATCAAATTCATCGAGGCCCTGCCCCACAGTATTTAATAGACGAGCTGATCACTGAAGAGAAGCCTTCTATGGCTCTGGTGGAGCTGCGGGCTGGAAAGGCCCCAGGGCCAAATGGCTTCTCCATTGAGTTTCTTAAATCATATATGCTGCAACTGGGGAAACACTTGTTGCAGGTGATTCACGGAGCGCTTGAGGAATCCCGTCTTTCATCAAATTGGAGGCACGCTGAAATAGCCGTATTCGTTAAACCAGGCCATCATCCAGAGGTACATTCATCATACCGTCCAATTTCACTATTCACCTATAGAGGTGCAACTTCTTGCTAAAACCTTGGCCAATAGGCTAATAAACTATATGCAGGCCCTGGTTCTCCCCTATCAGGCTGGCTTTATGCTACCCCGTGCCACTCACCACAATACTAAGCACGTTTTTAACGCCATGGCGGATTAACTGGGGCAGCCAGCGGCGTTGCTATTGGCCGACATTGAAAAAGCCTTTGATTCAGTCAGTTGGGAGTACCTCTTTGCTCTTCTTCAGCGCATTAATCTAGGGCCAACGTTCCTTTGGTATCTCCGCCTATTATTCACTGATCTAACTACCACAGTCTGGGTGGTTGGTGCAGTCTCTGATCCATTTCAGATCCACCGGGGTACCAGACAGGCTTACCCATTGTCCCCCTTGCTGTTTGCCCTGGCCATGGAGCCATTGCCTGCATGATTTAGAATTGATGCTCAAGTGCGTGAAAAGAATTGCCTACTCGCTATTCTAGAAATAGTTACTTTTTATAGCTTTTACAAAAAATTATTTTTAAGGAAACAAAGTAAAAATTGCCCACTATGGCCAATTATAGGCTGTCAAAAATACATAGCTTTATAAATTGGCTTTTCAAAATGAAACTGTACCGAGATCCAGCGCAAGGGTGAGAAAATTATGTACTTACGATAATAAATATGCATCTCCAGGAGAAGAACTTTTATTTCACTAGGTAATGGAGTACTGAAAAACTATACTGAGATGGTAGTCTTTAAACTCTGGCAAGGTAACCATATTAAGGTGCCCCCTTAGATATATATGGGGATACAAATATTTACACGTAAAATGCAATGCTGAATATTTTCTGTTGTTTTAATTGCATTATAAATATAAATCTCACCTCTCTGGGATTAACACATTTCAGTAAGGATCGTGGGTCTCCTTTTCCTTTAAAATTGATGAGATTTTTGTAGTATTTAAATACATGCATATCCTGCAAATATAAAGAGACATTAAATAAAGTATGCACAGGCAGAGATTGTGTAGCAAAAATAGTGTTCATGTACGCCTGGGTTCATCTATTTAGCAATTCAGAAACTCGCAATATAATCCCCAACAAGCTTCTGTAAATCATTGTAGTGTAGTTCCTATATTCCCAATAGGCTCTGCGCATTGGAAGACATAAACAGCAGTGTAGACGTAGGACTGAGGTCATCTAGGTCTCTACTGACTATGTTAGACTTAATTAGTTTTTGCCAGCTAGCTAAGAGGTCACTAGAAACTTTCTCGAATGAATAGGGAGGGGTTAACTTCCCTGATTAAGACAAGAAGGGATTAGCTTCTGACAACCATATAACATGACAACTTTGCTGTCCCAGAATAAGGAGTGTATCTCCAGAGTCGTGTGAAAACAATAGACAGCTATTTCACTCAGTCAGTCGTGCATGCTTAATTTCACCAGGGTGCAGAGAAATAGAGAGACGGGCGTTTTCAATAAAATGTGTTATTTTATTGAGCAGTCTTCTTTCTCATGGAAGGTAAATGAATTGCCACAATTGCAATACTTATCATGAAGTAAAGTGCGTACAGTAAAAGGAGAATTATAAAATAATACTGTAAAAGCATTGATATGGTTTCTTAGCCATATGATACTTTAAAACGGATAAAATATTTACATACATAAAACATTGACTAACGAACTCAACTGGTGCTTCTAAGATACGCCTACCTCGGTGTACCTGACCTAAGCCTAATACGTGGGAAGGAGTAAGTTGCAGTTTTAAGTTAAGTTAGGTTTTTGCCAAGAATCTGAATCAAGAATTCTCCCTACGGTTTGAATCAGCTCCGTACCTTGGTCATAGAATGGAGGAGGTCTTGTATCTCGTTTCTCAGGACTCGATCTCCCAGTAACCCGCAAGGGTGACTGGAAAACACCAGAGCTGGATTTCTCGGCGTGAGAAAAGGCAGCTTCTCCAGTGTGTCAAAGGGGAGGGGCGGCTTCCTTCGGCTCTCGCATCAGCTGGGCTTCGGATAAGTAGATAGCCGCTCTGCTCCACACCACCGTGTGTTTGCTTAAGGCAAGTGTTGGTATATTTATACCTGGAAGGTGCCGTGTTTGACGTAAGTATGGACATAAGACGTCAAAAAAAGATGTCACTAAAAACTGACTGTTCCTTTAATGCTCGCAGGAGTTCAATGACAAATCAAAACAAAGTTATGGGGAATTGCCAGGTTGCTGAAGGTTTGGTGTGTCGAAAGAACTCGTTGTGCTCTCTAGGAATCTAAGGAAGTAGCCTTGCCGTATTTTGGCTGCGTGGGCTATTACTGAATATGGGCGAGATTCGTATGTCTTCATTAGGACATGATTTATCATAACCGCATGAAGGCATGAATCAGGAATATTTAATTAGGGTCCTAGATACATTCACAACATCATTAACTGAACACAACTTTATGCCATTGATTTTCTCATTTTTTATTTAAGGTCAAGTTTGAATTTAATCCAAATTGAATGCTTAATATTGCAATGCAGGTTTTATATAGATTTTTCTGGTGAGAAAACGCATGCCCTCTAAAAAAGTATCAGATTTTAGTTTTACTCCATGAGATTTTGCAACTTCAGGTTAGTACTCCGAAGATATACTTTAGATATTGTTTGTAACTCTACTGTGTGACATACCAGCTGAAGTGTATTGGTAAAATATTGCTAACAATGAATACAATCTTTAGAGTTAGAAAACGCAGTACATTTTCTGCAATAATACATTTATTTATTCACAGCAGAAATCAAATTTACATTTGTATGATTTGTATTTAAAAAAGTATACTAAACAAAGAGCAGCAATGTTTTACTTGTGTACTCCCCATACTTCTGGAAACATTTACTGGGACTTGAGTTTATGTAAAGATAAAGGAACAATGAAGGGACTATATATAGTTGGAAGTGCATTGAAACTAGATGCGTGATCTCTGAATTTCTAACTTAAAATAGTCATGTTTTTCTACGAAACCTATTAAAACATAGCAGTGACAGCTTGTGCTGCACATCCTTTATTTATTGGACTATAGCGGATAATGAAGCAAAAAGGTTCTTTCGACATTATTTGTCTGCATGAAATTGAAAGGATAGTCAGCTAATACCAGATGAGCAAATGAGGTTGCTGTCTGTTAATGACGGTTCTAGTATTATAAAATACTTTACTATTGCTGAATTTTAACTGTACCCAATGAAAACTAGAAACATTCCAGTTTTTGGAAAATGAAATAGAATTAAGGCAGTGAGACCCTAATGACAGGGACAGGTTGATTTCCTAGGGGGATTTAAACACACACTTTCCCACTTACAAATGCTATCAGGAGATGGGACTTTGGGGGCTCCAGAATGGCCATGAGCTTCCAACTGTCTTGATGTGGTATGCTGGCAACACTGAAGAACCTGAGACGGTACCTCAAAGAGAAGACTAAGCATATTTGGGTGCTGCAGCTTACAGCGTATGAAGATCCCTATTGATACTCTGTCTTGCACCCTCTTTGGGGCTCCGAAGGAGTGACTACCATTTTGTCAAGTGACATAGAGGTCTTTAGGGGCGTGAAGAGGAGCAACTGGTGGTATTGCCCCTGGGAATTGGGAACACAAGCAGTGTTATTTGTGGAAGAGTGGCATCAGAGGAAAGTGTTGCTGCCATTCCAGTGGTGACTGTCAACCATTATTTGCCATACCGAGTGCATTGAGAATTGCAAGCTAGGACCAATTGACTGAACTGCAATGCCGACTTCCTCAGATCAAAGGTCCAAATTGCAGTGTTGTTTCCTGGGACTGCGGTACCTGGCTGCACTTTCAAATAGTGATCAAAAGTTTGACTTCATCTGAAACCTACTTTTCGGGCAGCACTAGCCCAATGTCTAAACCAAAAATGAAGCCGAAGGATGATAGGTGGAAGGATGACTTTTTCAACCTACGCTAGCAGAGTTCTGGCCACACAGGGAGTGCTTGTTTACAAAAAGACTCTGATAGGGCAGGTCTTAAAGGAGAAACTGGATGTCACTGTCAATAAAACTGTGGTGTTAGAATCATAGCTAAAACGTATGGATGTAGGAACATGGCAAGCTAAAAAGCATGTTGGTAGGTAGTGTGCCATCAATTATTTCTCTGTGTAGAAGTGCAAAAACCAATGAAGAGCAACATTCATTCTTATTCTGGGGTTAGCTGATGTGGATGTGGATGAAGGGCACATAGAACACAGAGCAGACAACCTTAACTTAGAGGCAATGTGTATGTTGATGTAGTAACAAAACAGTAATAAAGTCAAAATGCAAAACAATAAAAAACCAAAACAGAGTTAGAAAATTTGAGTACATTTTTACTAAGCAAAATGACAAAATCCAATATGGAGACCTGGTGATTTGATTTACAAAAGTTTTAAGCAGGAATAGTGTCAAGAATCATAAAGTGCCAATGATGGCCAACTGACGAGGGAGACCGGGACCTAGACACAATTTGAGCCTGGCTGCGATGGAGCACGGGTCCGACACACCTACCAAGTTCGTCCTGGTCAAAGATTTTACCTTCTGACTTAGAGCCCGATTTAGATCTTGACAGAAGGGTTACACTATCACAACGGTGAAGGATAGATATTCCGTCCTCCGAAATATGAATACCATAGAATAGCTGAGGATTTATATTTTGGCAGGCAGGATACCTGTCGGCCGAGATCTAAATCAGACCCTTAGTCCTTTAAGTCCCAATTCATCACAGAAGTACACTTCTAATGCCCCCCAGGACCTCAAGGGAGGCATTTAGATACTCTCAGGGTGTCAAGCAGATGCCAACAACAGGCTCCAATACAGGTCCAGTTGCCATTGGTCAGCTATGCAGTTGCAGGAATGGTCTCTTCGGCCACACTCAACTTAGGCTCTGAGGGTTAGTGATGTGTGTGGGGAGTGTACTATGGTAGTCTGAGTGTCCTTTCTCATCTAACATTTAAATCTAGTTTGAAACCGCCACAGTATCCCTCGTAAACCCAGAAGCCAAAGTCTGGTAGAACCAAAGTAGGGGTTTCCAGCAATTAGACAGTAGATATACAAGGAACGTTTTGCAGTTCTATTTCCCTTCCTTTCAAGTGAACCCCCAGTTTTGTATGTAAAACAGAAGTCTGGTGGGACAAAGCAGGTCTTTCAGCAACCAGACAGATGATACACAAGAATTTTCTAGGCATCATGTTCCTGCCTTTTAATTGCAACCTAGGTGTTGCATGCACACCCAGCAGAATGGCCAAGCAGGCTTTGACACTAAAGCAGGATTTAATGGCAAAAAGGAGGCTCACAGCCCACATCCTGCATTTCCTGAGAGGTCTGAGGAATTACCTTTGCCCATTCAGGTCAGCCTATTATTTGCTCCTAGGAGACATTTCACACCCTTTTCATGCCTATTTAAGTGCTAATTAGTGGCTAAAAGAAGTTTGAGAGCAAATGCAAATCTGCCTCCGGGATTTTCAGGCAGGAGAAAAGTAACTTTCTTAAAGTTACTTTTCAGGAAGCAAAGGCACTTTACATGTTATTAGCAGGGGTAAAGTGCAAAGAGTTCTACAGCCAGCAAACCAGTCAAGGTGAATATTAGGGGGTACACTGCACAAAAGATGATCATGCCTACAGTGGCCTTCACCTGTTGGTTGGTAACTTTTACAACAATAACTTTTCCACAAGCAATGTTGCCATTATTCAATCTTTTTAATAATGTTGATGATAGTCACTGGATGGGATTGCAACATTACGCTCAGCCCCATTTTAACTCAGCAAAATCCTTTTTAGCAAGTTAAAGTGAACATGTTCAATATTTGCAGCACAATTATCAGGGAGCAGTGATTTACAATCGGCTGGGTGATAAGAATCTAATTTATCTTCATGAGGCAGTTTTATATGACTCTTTATTCATGCCTACATTCACAGAAAGGGGTTGCTCCACCATCAGATTATCAATGGAAAGCAGGTATAGTGGATCACTGTAACAGGTCACTATTTTGGAGTCAGGTTTGAGCGATCACAACCCATATATCTGTAACTTTTTGTTTTATGTTTCAAACCTTTGGGAGACTAGTAGACAAGTTTGGGGATTTAGACTAAAGTGGAGTTTGGTCCCTTAAGATTTTTCAACAGTTTGTTGCCAAGTCATACAGTATTTGTGGAATTAAACAAGCAACTCAAACCCGGATTAAATATATAGCCCTTTCTCTTGTATCTGTAACAGAGTCAATCATTTGCTTACTTCAATCATGCATTTTAAGCAACCAAAACAACATGAGTAATTTTACTCAGCATGTTAATTTGGCAATCGTTTATTACATGGAGCTTTGAAACATACTCGTAGAGAGAAGTGTGACGTTAGTCACTACAGAGATTATTACAAAGTTGCCTTTAATAAAAGATAACACCAGGAAGAAATTTGGTGCAGGTTACTGCAGTAAATCTCTAGAAACATGTTTCTGGATATCATCCATCATCTGTAAAAATAAAAAAATGAATTTAATCAGGGATTGCTGAGCAGGCTGCCATCATTTTTCAGGTTTCAGTACCTCTCACAGGCACCCAGGTGCATCTCCACAATCTCATCAGCTCAATGGCTCAAGGGAGCCTTTTCAAACAGGAAGGGTGGGAGCACACTGCTTCACCTCCCAGCACAGTTCGCCCCTTAGCATTATGGTAAATGGACTTCATGGTGCATGCTTACTTAAATATTTACTGGAGTATTCCACCAAAGTTGGTGCAGGTTAGTGCTGTAAATCTCTAGACACGTGTTTCTGGAAATCATCTGTCATCAGTAGAAATAAAAAAACAAATTTAGTCTGGGGTTGCTGAGCAGGCTGCCACACTCCTTTCAGGTCTCCGTAACATTCACAGACACCCAGGTGCATCTACACAAGCTTGTCAGCTCAATGGCTCAAGGGAGCCTTTTCAAACAGGAAGGGGTGGGAGCACACTTCTTCACCTCCCAGCAAAGTTCGCCCCTTAGCATCATGGTAAATGCACTTCATTATACATGCTTACTTGAATATTTACTGGAGTATTCCACTAAAGTTGGTGCAGGTTAGTGCTGTAAATCTCTAGACATATGTTTCTGGATATCATCTGTCATCAGTAGAAATAAAAAAATAAAAAAATAATATGGAGTTGCTGAGCAGAATCCCACAATCATTTCAAGTCTCAGTACCTCTCACAGGCACCCAGGTGCATCTCCACAAGCTCATCAGCTCAATGGCTTAAGGGAAAATGAATGAAGCCTGGAAGCGAAGAGCGGAGTGTGTCCTGCTGCTTTCCGAAGCAGCAGGAGACGCTACGCTCTTTGATTCCAGGCTTCATTTATGGCTCTGTGATCGTCCGAAATAGTAAGTAGCACTCTTCGCTTCTCTACACTTATCTTTAAGGCTCAGCACGTCTAATTGTCCACTTAAGGCAGAGATAAGACTCTTATCTCTATCTTAATTAGACAATAGTCCGAGAACGATGCCCAATAACAACCCAGCTGTTCAAAAAGTATCGGGGGATTCATTCCTGGTACTACAGTAAGTGCATCTTACTTATGCGCTCCTTTAATTAACCCTTACATACAACCCGTGCATTCGTGTATAATTGTATAATTTTAATACACCTACCTTACCTAGTTACCATCACACCCGGTCCTTACGCACTACTATGGAAACTATCGCAGCGGTTCGCTCTTCCAATTAATGCTGCTTAAACCGCCTTACACCTAGCAAATTAAATTACCCGCTTGCCAGAATTAAGTATGTACTACTGCCATTTGCGCTCTGATTTCGCACTTCACTCTTCTGTTCCAATGACTTTGGACAAATCTTAGAAGTTTTCACTCTAAACACAGCCGCTCCACAGGTTTTTATTCCTTTCAATTCCCCTGATCGGACCCAGTAAGTTGTGTACTCCATACCCTGTACAGTTGCCGATAGAATCATTCACACGCGCAATTTTTAATCTTTTTGCTAATGAGCATGCCCTGCCCGCACACCAGGTGCACCTCCTGCCAAAATCTTTCTCTCTGGCGCCTCTCTTTTCTTTACTTACTTATTATTTACTTTATCTTTTAACTACGCTTATAAACAAATCTGAATGGCTAAAATCTGAAATGGAAAATGCCTGCATGTTGTAAACAAGTGATTTGACTATGCATAATTGCTCACTTGGAGCACCATATTCACATAGTGACATAACTATAATGTATGTAGTAATATCCAGGATCAGACTATATTATATTTACTATCCCGTTTCTCCCCCCTCCCCTCCTAATTTTACATTCAGCTTGCTCACCTACTGTATATCCTGAAGGTGATCGAGTATTTGAGATCGAAACCCCGTCGACCCCCTACAAAAGGAACTCCTTTCACTCTGCAAAAAAAATTTGAGGCGTTCCTACTATTGTTGTCAATGCAATGTCTTTATTTTAATATCACCCTCACTTTAAACGTCTCGCTTATTGTCACTTACTTGTGTGAGCACCTGAATACTATTGTTTTGTGAATACTAGTCATAAACTGACCTACATGTCCCTCTGTATATTACTTACCGCTCCCTTATCGAATGAACCTACACCTTCTACTAAATACTTAGTGCCACCCCACATGGTCACCTTCGAATGGACCTTTGGGGCACACCAGAACCAGTCCATGACGGGCTAATCATAGCTCCCTTATAATTAAACCAGTATATGGAACAGTTGGGAAATCAAGTGCGTTGTTTCGGTGTACAACTACACTAACGTGAAAGTTTCAGAATTGCACCCTCCAGGTGTCTATAGTAAAACTGTGAAGTACTAGTATTTGAATTGAAAGGTTGTCTATGCTAGGTTAATCCTAACCCAGACCTTCAACCTATCCTAATCCCCAACAACATACATAACCTTAACACTTTCTCTTGCCCTTACCCTGACCCTAACATCTCTCGCACCAACCGTATTGCAGAACATTCCCCAAAACATTACCCTAAAGCTTAGCTTAACCTTCTTCCTTACCCATTATAAATTAGTTTACATTATCTTTGGACTCTACTGCTTTCTTTTTTGGCTGTCCCACGTCTAGCTCGTAATTTAGCCCGAATATATTAAAACTGCCAATAAAGCTTGACATGGGTCTGTATTGTACTAATTCATTATCAAAAACAAAGATTTAAATGTAAAAAGTAGCAAGTACTGAAATATAGTAGTACAGGAATACAAGTGTTAGTCTTTGACTGAGATTGCATCTAAATAGTATTTTCTTTACTCTATCACCTTTCTCTTGCTACCCATTTTTGTCGCAACAGACATCGGGGGCCCGGAGTTGGTAATCCTGGGCCCCTGAGATCTTCATGGGGAGTGCAACGGCGCTCCCCGGCTACGTCTTCTGCAGGGCCCGGATTTGGGGGTCCTGGGTCCCAGGTACCTCTTTGTGGGGGGCACGACGGAGCTCCCCAACCTCCGTTGTTGCGGGCCAGGGTGGGCTACTGGCACCTCTTGGAGACATTTCACGGGCAGCGCGACGGTGCTCCCTGACTTTACTTTCTTCTAGTGACAGCCCCCAGGACCTGACCCACCCCGGGTGCACATCCAAGACCGGCGGCGAAACCCCACGCGTTTCCTCGTCGGTCTCATCAGAGGTCAAAGGTCGCCTACCTTCTTGGGAGGGCATATCTCAGCCCCCTAGGAGACCGATTTTCTCCATCTTGGCCTGTTCTTGCTCCTGGTGGCGAGCCATTGCCATCTGGAGCACTTTTCACCACCCCCTTGCCTCCAAGAGGGTTACTCTGCAAGGAGCTGTCTTCACTGGCTCCCTGTGCCAGCTTTTCACCTGGCTCTCCTTCTGGGCCTCTCTCCTCCGTGCGCAGAGGCCCAGACTTCTCCTCACTGGCACTGGACACCCTAAAGAGTGCAGTCCAGAGTCCTGGGACAGTCAGGGGTTCCTCCTTCCAACTGCCCATGGCGCCAGGCTCCAGCACCAGCCTTCCTCAGCAAGACCACACCCCAGAGAGAGCTCCTCTTCCTGTGCAAGGCCTTTTAAAAGAATTTGGAGGGGGCTGGCAGGAAGGCCCTTCTGTCCTATCATGCAGCGACACATCACCTTGCTGCCCCTGCTTCCTCCTTCCAGCACAGGCCTCAGGGATACTTGAAAATGGCGGCGTCCAGGGGGGTCTCATGCCACATGGTCTCTGAAAAGCTCACTTCATGGCTCGGGACGGGATCAGGCCTGGTGCCTGACACCGGGTGACAGTGAGAGAAGACTTTCGCTCTTCGAATGCTTTCAGTAAAGGGCTAGGCCTCTGATTCTACAGTTTGGGGAGGAAGGTAATTATGCCAGCCTGGCAAGGTCGCACCCGGCAGGCTCTGGTTATGAGATGAGTCAAAGGAATATGACATTTCTGGATGAACCATAAGCAGTACAGATATAGCTTTGGACTCAGCTGAATACTTCTTTTTACACAGCCTACTGTGTACTTTGGTGCGTGTCTAGAATTTGTAGGCCCTAGGGAAGTGAAACTACCCCATGTGGTCCCAATCTCCAAGGGAGAGTAATTGAGTGTTCCTACAGTGTAATAGTAAAGCACACTGACTTTCCCATACATGTGTCTCCCCATATTATAAAGCCTATTCCATGTCACCACCCAACTCTGCATAATTCCTGCCATACCATTCTATCTGTATCTACTCATGGGCTGCCACAACAGAAATCTTCCCCGCGCAGCCCTTACATGGGTGTACATGCGTGTGCACACATGTCTACATGTAACCAGTCCGGTGCCCCTTATCCTGGCTGCAGCGCAGCAGACTTCTTTCACAAGGCAGGTACGGGTGAAATCCACATGCAGTCTGTTTCATCATGAGTTCACTGTGGGTGAGTCCCAGCTTATGAGGCTCTCCCACAGTAAAAGCAAAAAAATTAGGTGTTCAAAAAACAAAAAATCCGGGTGGCTCAGATGGTCTGAACCACCTTCTAACACAAGGGTAGATGGAAAAATGGCAGTAGATAGTGAGGAAATACTGAAGATTAGAATGGAAAGAGACAGTGGTGGAATACAGAGGTGGGGAAAGAAAAGTCAACGAGCAAAAACAGAGGGGTGAAGAATGAAAAGGGACTGGTGTGGATCATCATAATGTTACTGTGTTCAGACAGAAGTGGAAATATGCAGTAAAGCACAAGCCTACAGACCCAGAAGCTGGTAGCCTAAGTATAGCAGATAAAGTGGGTTCACAGAGTGAAGTGCGACAGGGAGAATTTGTAGGTGAAGCAACTTGGGTACAACAACCACTTCAAAAACAAAATAACTGCCAACATTACATGGGAGCTGTGTGTGCGTGAAGGTGTAGAGACAGTTCGGACAGTGAGTGCAAGATGGTGGAGGACAATTGAGGAGGAACAGGATACAACTGGGGGCAAACCCCTCTGCCTGCCCAAAAATAAAAGCACCCCATGTGACCGTCGGTACAACATAATTGTGTAGTGTGGAAGAAAGGGCTAGCACTGTGAAGCAGGTTCAATTATGATACATCTTTCCTTTAACTACAACAACTCTATTGAGGTTCCAGATGCGATGATCTTGAGTTTTTATCGCATTTTTAAACACTTTTGTTACCTTCATTGGTTTCATGAATTTGGAAGAAGAGTTTCTCATAAAATCTGGATGTTTTATCATATCAAGATCACTAACAACTACTTTAGTTGTTTTTACAGACTTTTTTGCCTCAAAATACTTCTTCCTTAATAAAGGTTTCTCTTCATCTCTCCTTTGAACATCAAGATCATCACATTTACTTTCCTTCCTTTCTTTATTTCATACCTGTTTATCCAACCAGGTTCTGCATTGGTATTAGGAACTCTTCCTCTGAAAAGTAAGAAGGGTCTTTTCCCTGTCGTGGAATGAGGAGACATTCTATATTCCTCAATTTTCCTCATTACCTCTGATTTCCTGTCTAAAGAGAGAGACTTTGCTAAAGAAATAGTTTCTTTAATCACTTGGTTAAATCTCTCTACCATCCCGTTGGCTTCTGGATGATGGAGAGAACATGTTTTATGAGTGATCACTTTAGAAGAAAGAACGTTTCTCATCTCCTCAGAAACAAGTTGAACTCCATTGTCCGTTAATAAGGATTCAGGAATCCCTTTCTTTACCAAACAAGTATTTCAAACACTTGATAACATGGCTAGAATCAAAAGTTGATAAAAAGAAAATGTCAGGCCATCTTGAAAACATATCCATGACAACCAAGACAAAAGATTGTGTACCATTACTATGAACTAGACCTAAAATATCAAGAGCGATATCTTGCCAAGGACCAGAAGGTCATCTTCTTAAAACCATCGATTGAATATGAGGACTTTTAGATTTATTGCTTAATGAACATGGAATGTAGTCTCGTAATAGCCGCTCAATTTCTATATCCATCCCCGGCCACCAATATGTCATACGTAATCTCTCTTTACATTTGGTTAAACCTCCATGTGAAGAATTCACCATATCAATTAGCTCTTTTCTAAGACTAGTAGGTGGAATTATTCTTGTACCACGAGATAACAATTCTTTATTATTAGATAGCTCATTTTGCGATGGCCAAAATTTCCTACTGGCATCCAATCCCTGCATACTACTGATCCAACCTTTCCTAATAAGTTTCATGACTTCATTCAAAGTCTCATCCAGATGCATTTCCTCACACCACCCTTTCTCAGAAATTTCCTCTTGATCAATTGCACAGACCCACTCTTCACCATCTTCAAAATCTTCCTCTACAAGTTCTGGCTTGGGTGTAAGACGGGACAATCCATCCGCTACTTTGTTATCCAAACCAGGAATATATTTTATTACAAAGTTGTATTCCTGCAAGCCAATCACCCATTTAGTAATTCTGCTGGAGATTGAGTCCAGTCCCTTTTTGCTAAATATTTCAATCAAAGGTTTATGGTCAGTACGTACCTAAAATTCAACACCACAAAGAAATCTAAAAAAAAAAATGTATGGCCCAAAACACAGCACGAGATTCGCTCTCCACCACTGAAAATCTGGTTTCAGGATCTTTGACAGTACGTGATAAAAACATTATGGTCTGTATTCCACTGGGACCTAGTTGTTGTAAGACTGCACCCAAGCCTTTTTCACTTGCATCAGTGATGATTATAGATTTAAATTTAGGGTTACAACTACTGAGAGAAGGAGCAGTTTTCAGTTTCTCCTTAATTTCCATAAATTCTTTCTCACAAGACTCAGACCAGTCATGCTCAACTCCCTTCTTTAACAAATGTCTCATGTTAACTGCACAATCAGCAACATTTTTCACAAATTTAGCATAGTATTCCACTACATCTAAGAACTTCATGAGTTCACTTTTACATGACGGAGAACTCATCTTTTCTATAGTGTTGATCAGATGACTTTGGCCTTACCCCTTCATCGGTGATATTGTGACCTAAATAATTTATTGAGTTTGTTTTAAACTTACACTTCTCCGCCTTAATGGTCAAATTGTGATCACACAATTTCTCCAAAGCTTTCTTAATCGACCATCATGCTGATTCCTATCGTCACCATACACCAAAATATCATCCTGGTACACATAAATCCCTTGAAGACCATGAAGAAATCTTTCCATGACTCTCTGAAAGACCAAAGAGGCCGATACCAAACCAAAGGGTATGTGCTTAAATCTATATGTACCAAAAGGCGTTATGAATGAGGTAAAGTCTCTACATTTCTCTTCTAATTCTATTTGATGATACGCTGAGGTGAGATTCACAAGTCTATATAAGCTTTTCCAAGAATCTCTCCATACCTCCGATGAAATATATATATATAAAGGATGAGCCTGCACCGATAAAAACACCAAGCTATCAGATTATGAATAACTTTGGGATCAGCCAAGGTAATAGTGCGGCGATGCTACCAATCCTTAATTGTATACGCAATTAAGTAACATCTTAAACTTCAAAAATCTTCCATAAATAGTTAATGATTCCAATAGGTAATTATCACTTAGAATTCACCTTGGAATTAAGTTGTCCTTAAAAGAAGGAAGAAAACAAAGCTTCCTCACCAATCTTCTGTGTTGAGATTCTTGATGAAGATGCCGACTATGCCAGTGAAGCAGGTTGAATCATGAAATTGGACTCAGGTATACAGTTTCTTCTTAGGTTTTATTCCATCAAGAAATCCCATCCATCAACCAGCAGGTCTAGCATCAACTGACCAGGTTTACTTACAAACCCTCTGATAGAATGTCATGACCTCACCTCAGTCAATGACCCATTACACATTCTGCATATGACATATCTGGATTCTATACCAAAACATCACATGCAGAGAAGAAGGCAGAATACCACACACCACAACTGTATAGGGCAAAGGAGAGGCAGTAGAACAGGAGGAACATAAAAAATGCTCTCACTGTAGGCTGGAAAGGCTATCAATGAGGTAGTATGGCAGGGGACGGGTGAGCTGAGGTGAGAGGACAGGAATACAAAAGAAAAACATCCAAGACAGCTGTCACAACATGGCGTTTGTGATATCAAACAAATGGAATGGATGACATGGGGATGGAGAAAGAAATAAACTGAAGTAGGGAAATAGGAGGCAGCCCCTCAGTTACAACAAGAAGGCAGAAGTCAGGAGTGATATTGTGACTGCAGTGCCTCCAGCATGCTGATCTTTAAGTTGCCAGGAAGCAACCAAGATGAACCAACGGAGGCAGGAGACATAGATGGTCATTGAAGCCAACATTCACTAGAGTCATACAAGAAAAGCTACCCTGTGCGTTTTAGTTATGATAACCGAAGTTGTTAATAGAAGTCAAATGATATTTTTACAATTATCATAACAAATGTTTAAAGAATTGACATACCATACCATGTAGTACTCATTTTTGGGAACAAATTCTTATAATATTGATATTTTGTGCCCTGCAAGACATTCCACAAAAAACAATATTGAGTGTTGGTATCGGGTGGCCCTTCTATAGCAGCATAATGCAAAATGACTGACCCCCTACAAATTCCAATGGATGTCTGCACCATATCCCAACAGTGGCTGAAGGGTTCACATTACACCCCTCCCTGCTTCCATCACCACCTGTCTGCCCATAAAAACAAAAGGAGAATTGTCTTGGCTATAGCTATATAATGACACGCAAAAATCACATACCCCCCACAGAGATTACGGATGTGAGATACTGAGGGTTTAGGTTTGTACTACAATCATTTCAAACACAAAAGTATAGATGTAATCCTAATTTTCCCAATGAAATGACAACATTTGAACATCAATGACAATGTTTGGGAAAGAATATTCTGGTGGTAAGAATTCCTGGGATAGAGCTAAAGATACAATCTAGGGGACGTTGCCAAGATGGTGGAATAGGACGTACCTTCTCGTTCTTCTGTCTCTGGTGCTTCAGTCGCCCGCCCCCACTCCTTTGCCCCCCCCTAGCACATAGCACTGCCCCTACGGTGCCTCCTCCCACTCTGGAGGCAGCCTAGCACCAGGCAGTGCCGGGCAGGATCCATCTCTTTAGGCTGAATATAGCAACACATGGCATGCAGTGAGCTCTAAGACACCCGGGGCCACTCAAAGGTGAAAAACGTGACAAAGTCAAGCTGTGGCCCGCTGTAGGCCCGACGAGGTACGCCTACTGGGAAAGTCAAGAAGACCCATCTTTTAGTGACTATGACTGTGTTATGGCAAACAAAAAGAGAGATCCCTTAAGTAGATGCTGAGCGAACCAAATGGGGGATCGCCCAGGAAACAGCTTCCACTGACTCAGCAGGAGCAGACGGAGATGACTGTGAGGGTCTGGTGACCCAATCATTCCTGGAGGCACTGTTTGCCTCCCTGTGAGATGACTTCCAGACAGTTAAAAGAGGCCTCTCCCAGGACTTAAAGGATGCCCCAGCGCCAGGACGCCCCTTTGCTGGGGCAGCTGCGCAAGATATAAATCCGAATAACATAACATGTACGGTGTGAACTGACAGAAGTGGGGGACAGAGGCTCCACTCTTGAGGACCATGAGTCTAGCTGCGACAAAGAAATTGAACAGCTCCAACAGGAGGTATGCTGCCTCAGGGACCAACAGACCGATTTGCAGGCCCACGTGGAGGATCTAGAGAACGGAATAACATCCACATCAGAGGGGCACCAACCAAACTTGAGGGTGCAGACATTGGGGAGTACATGGAGGCCTTGTTCCTTCAGATCCTGAAATCACCGGTTGACCGGGAGATACAGCTTGGCAGAGTACATAGGGGGAGTCCCCAGAGACCAGAGAATGCTCGGCCAGCTGGCATCTTGGCATGTGTTCATGAATTTCAACTCAAAGAAACCATCCTTCGCAACACCAGAGAAATTCATCCTCTGCAATTACGGGGCATAAGTTGGCACTATCAAGATCTATCAGCCTTCACCATGCAGAAACAATGAAACTTTTGCCCCATGACCACCTTCCTCTGGGACAAAGGCATTGCCTACTCATGGGGCCACCAGTTCAGCTTAGTTTTTCGCTGAGCGGAAGAAACTACATCAACTCCGTTTCTTGGGTGAGGCCTGTCAGGTGCTGAACATTGAGGAGCCTACGGAGCAGAGACTGCAGGCCAGCCCTTGGGTTCAGAAGGCACGGAAGCATCTCCGTTGGCACGAGGGGCGTGCCTTCACTAAGAGACTATGCGCAGAGCCAGCAACCATGGCCACAGAATGGCAGGCAGTGTTGGGTGCTCTGCCTGGCAAACCCAATCAGCTGGAAACAACCTGAGCATCATTGATTTCTTCAGACCTCATTCCTTAGTGATGGAGGGACAGGTGGGCTGCTGGGGTGGGGGAGCGAAGGGCTGAGACCTCTCAGAGCAGTGTTTGAGATACTCTAATGGGCCCCTACGCACTGGATCCCTATGGAACATTACTGGCCTCCACCAGTGCATTAAGTGTTAAAGGGACTAGGTTTCTGCCAAAAGTAAAGTTTGTGTTTCTGTTGAAGGGAGTACTCATATTCCATATGTAGGCACTAAACTCTAGGTTTTCACACACAAGGTGTTTGTCTGGGTCTACTGGGGGATGATTGGTTACACATCTGGGCAGCTGCTACTGCCGTTTCTTCTCTTCTCCTCCACTCACGGTAAGTTAAAGGTCATCACATCAATGTAACGGGGTTCAACAATCCGACCAAGAGCAGAATGATTGTCTTATCTGGAAAAGACTGGGCCCAACGTATGTCTACTGCAGGAGACCTATTTCTTCTCCAGAGACTGGCACAGACTACAATCCTGCGCCTTCCCGCATCAGAGCTTCCCCTCTGTCGCCTCCAAAACAGCTGGGTGGCCATTTTGGTCTCTTTTTCTTTTCGAGGCTGGGTGGGCTTTAAACTAGCAGACATCAAAGGGTGGCTTTTGGCATATAATGTGATTGTGAGAGACTGTGCCTTCAAATTGGCTTCTCTATATGCCCCTATTTAATGTTAGAAACTTTTCCTCCAACGAGCTGTGGCAGAGGGGATGGCATCCCAAGATAGGAAGGTGCTGTTGGGGGGAGACTTTAATCTAGTCTTAAACAACAAATGTGACAGATCGGCGCAGCACAATGGGCACGCTGAGGCCCTTTCTCAGGAGGGACCACACTGACTTAGGGAGAAAGGCTTACGGGAAATTTTACCAACCAGCATCCTCAAGCACAAAACAATACTACAGATTCTACTCACAAACCCATAAGACCTATACTCCACTTATTTCCTAAGGACAAGGGAGGTTCAGACTTTGGTTACAACAATAGAAATAGAGGCACAATCATTATCAAACTACGCTGCGGTAACTCTTACTATGGACCTGACACCAGCGTGACGCATTCCCCGACCCTGGAGACTGTGGGAGAGTCTACTGCAGAGGCCTATGGCAGTGAAGAGGGGTTACCCACGTGATAGCTGACTTTCTTGCTATCAATGATACTGCTGAGACCCCCATCACCACCCTGTGGGATACCCTTAAAATCGTCGTCCGGGGGAAATTGATTGCTCTTTCGGCGGCAGACAACAAAATCCATCACGACAAGAGAGAGAGCCCACACAAAGAAGTTCAGGACTGGAACGAATCCACAAACCCACAGGTTCCCCCAGAGTCTGGCGGTGGCTAGAGGCAGTGCACGCGCAGTTAGAAGGACTAGACCTGGATAAGGTTGAATATGCCTTGCTCAGACTATGCCACTTCTTTTACATGAGGGGGACAAGTGTGGGCAGTTGCTATCACACAGACTTGGAGTGCAACGACAAGCTGCGGGGGGATTCCTTTCTAGCGCCGGACAGTACCAACAACGTAGGAGATGACCCCCATTGCGTCCACCTTCTGGGACTTGTATGAGCGGCTCTACTCTGAGCAAAACTTAGCCTCAGATATTCCTGGTATCTACCTCGAAGAGGTGTGTACTCACCTGAAGCCGGACCAGATGGACACTCTAGACCGCCCGATCTGAGTAGAGGAAGTTATCTCTGCTATTGCTAAACAGAAACCCCTAAAATCTCCATGACCGGATGGTTTTCTGGCCCTCTTTTATAAAAACCTTCTGGGCCTGCTCTTTAACTCCATAGCTCGCCCATGGACTGAGCCGCCTTAGATGCTGGATGCCTCCATTGTTGCTATTTCCAAGCCTGGGAAAGACAAAAAGCAATGTGGCTCATACCATACAATATTCATGTGCATATTACATCATTCACAAGCATTCTTAAAGCGCAGTTGGGCCCATATGACCTGGGTCCTCAGTAATTATGGGGTACCACAACCAACGGTCTGAGTTAATGGGCAGACCTAAGCTCCATTTCCAATTCACAGAGGAATTCATCAGGGATGCCCGCGGTCGCCACTGCTATTTGCTCTATATATGGAGCCTCTTGCTTAGTGCATATGGAACAACCCGACCATCACTGGGGTCTGCTTCGGTGGGCAGGAATACATTATTAGCCATTATGTTTATGACGCGTTAGTGGCACTGGATGACCCACTCAGGGTCTCCCAGCCTTTCTGGCAGAGATCTAGGACATTCGAACAGCTTCTCGATTCTGTATTAGTGTCCAGAAATCGCAGGCCCTCAACCTTTTGGTCCCTTCTGTGGCAGAGACGATGCTGGTTCGCCAATATCAGATACAATGGTTGACTACCTCCATCCCCTTCCTGGGGTCCAATTAGCCCAAACAGTGAAAGCGACAGCAGCCCCTAGCTATCAAACTCTGCTCAAGAAGATACAGAGGGATTTGGCTGCACTGGCTCGGCCAAGTAGCGACATTAAAAATGACTGCCCTTCCGAAGATCCTGTTTCCGGTCAGACCCTCCAAATAGAGCCTCCCATAGGCATGCTTCAGTCACTGCAGGGGGGATGTGCTGCTTCGTCTGGGCAGAGGGGATGCCCAGCATGAGCCGGGAACAGAATTACCAGTCCATGCGAGAGGGGGTTTGGGGATCCCCAAACTCCTACATTACTACTAGGCAGCGCAACTCCGCTATTTGGTGAAATGGACCAGAAAGAAGTCCGAGAAGAGCTGGCTGCTTATCGACAGTGCAGTAGCTGGGGCGCATCAGTGGCAAATCCTATTTCTACGCCACACACTCCTCTCCTGGTCACTAAAGCAACTGTTGAAGTGTGGGATCGGGTGGCGACATTTAAAACTCGGTCCTTGTTTCCTTCCCCACTGGCCAAGATTCTGGGTAATGTGGACTTCACATATATTGAAAAGTAACTAGGACCCCCTGTAGAATTGATTTAGCAATTCCTAGGGCAGGGACTATTCAAGTCAAAAGTATATCCCTAGGCAATCTTACAAATAAACATATGTCACAGATCTTTATATCTCAATGCTTGTCATAAATCCAGTTAAATGAAAATACAACTGAAGTCTCCTGGGATGCTGCTTCATTTGCTGTAGGACTGTCCCAAACTTACATGGTATTGGGACATGAGATTTACTGATACAGATACCTACTTTGACAGGAAGCTGTCTCTTTTCCTCGCATATGTTATCCACGGGCTCCAGAACGCTCTCACTTTCCGCTTAAATCCCAAAGGGGGTGACATAACTGGCCTCGCACTAGGGGCAGCCCTACAAAACATCCTTTCACATTTTCACATTGGGGCACCGACTATGGCACATATTAGGGATGGAGAAACGAACTCTCATGCTAACCAATCAGGGTGACTCCTACAGACAGCTTTGGCGTCCTTTCATTGCTCTCCTCCCTGGGGAGTTTATGGAATTGACTTGCCCCAGATACCTTTGCCAGCTGCAACTATTGGAACCAGACACCTTGGCACAGACTGGGGAGGAAGCCCGGAGTGGGCCCGCAGACGCCGAATAGTGAGCTACTAAAATGATGATACTGGATGTGAGTAGTTCAAGGGATTAGGGGGGTGGAGGTTTCATTCGAGTTTTGTTATGCCGATTTAGCTCTGTGTTTGCTGGTTTGAATTTTCTTGAAATACAATAAAACAGATTTGAAGCATAAAGATCAAATCTAACAATGTAAATACCCATATCTAAAGATGTGGCATGTTAGTTTGGGTTTGGAAGACATACTTACAATATGCTTTCTCCATGCCCTTTGAATTATTGTTGCTGCCTTGACACGATTTGCCATTATTTCATCACTGATTTTCACAGAATCCATTATCAATGAGACTTTCGAAGATCTGCGAAATATATAATTCAATTATATATACATAAATGAATATTTCGTTTAAGTGCAGTGCCATCACTTGTGCTTCACAAGCAAAAAAAAACAATTACCTGTATCCTAAATTAAAACTCAACATAAAATCTTATGTCAGGCAAAGCGACATAAACACACATACTCATTAAAATGCATACTTCAGAGATACATGCAAAGTTCAATTCCCTAAGATTACAGTCTCAAATTATCATGAATAGCATGAGAATTTTAAAACAACGAATGGGCAAAGCAATGTAATTATTGAACACGTAATAATTATGTAAATCTTTACAGAGTACCTGCCATTGTACAGAAGTACAATTGTCTCAGTAAAATTGATCAACTAAAATCTACATCACGTTAATCCTAACAAGTATTTTTTTCCTTCAAATGGAAGATTCCCATACCTATTTGATGTGCAGTGCCACATCTTCAATTCTGCAGTGTTTAACATATGTACAATGACCTAATCCTATCGATTTGATATCCTATTGATCTGATAAGGAACGCATGGTAGCCTTTTACATTAGAAAATATCTATTCTTTTTTACAGTGTTTATGAAATAAAGAATGGAATGAGTATATTTTACTCCTTACAACAAGGCACTTCCTTGTGAAGGGCCTGTAGGCAAATTTGATTAACGAAAAAGCTTTAACAAGATGTAGACGCCTTATGCATGAAGTTGTTTTTCAAGACACCTTTTTAGGTCTCGCCTAGACGTAAGCAAAGCGAAGCTTTGCTGTCTAGGGAGACAACTAATGTTGTCGCTTTCCGGGGAATGTGGACTGCAGACTGTGACGAGCCTGTCCTCCTGGAGATTGCAGCTCGTGAGCGTGCACGTCGCGTCGCCCTGCCTGATATTCGCATTCACACAAAGGCTCCCGCACGCATGCGCACATACACACACTGCATACACACACGCACCCCCCCTTTAACAGACACACGCGCAGACAGACACACGCACGCACAGACACACTACAACAGACACACGCGCACACCCCACCTCCACTCACCCCTCCTCCTCCGCAACACACTCACCTGTTCTGGCGGTGCTCGGCGTGCCTCTCGGGCGGCGGTTGCGCTTTGGGGGGCACTCTCACCACATGAGAGCCCCGCCTTCTTCATGCCCCCGGCCGCTCTTCACCCGGTCCCCCATCTCGGGACCGGGACTCGATCAGGAGCCCTCGGGGCTCCTCGGACAGTGGCTTCTCTCTCGCGCCGCGATGGGGGCGGGACTTCCGGTTGGGGCCGCGCTGCGATTGGCCGGCTGCCCAACCGCTTCCGGGTCGTCGCAGGCAGCGTGGCGGCCTGGCGGGAGTAGACCTGAGTGATTTAATTGTGAGGAATATCTCTTCATTGCGGATCACCAGGGCCACATAAAATACGAGGTTGACGCAGAGTTCAGGGTCCCAGGTGCGCGGTTGCTGCGTCATCGCAGCCATGAATCCAGTCATTGTTTACCCCGGGGTCGCTTTACCTGCAACGACATCTCGGCCTTACCGGTTAGTCATTGGAACGTCTCGTCCGTTGGGACTTCATATCTATCATCAACGCACGGCCTGCTCTTAAATCTCTCTTACTTTAATTAAGACGATCGTAGATAAAATATTTTCACAGTTCGCGCCAGGTAGGCCACGAAGGTTTAGCAGCCCCTTCGTCACTCCTCCTGCCGGGGAAAAGCACGTCCGTCTCTACCCGGACTGTCCCTTCAGGGCCGCAGACGTCACGCTGTTTTATTGGTTTCATAAAGCATACTTCACCCTCGACGCTCTTGTTTCATTCCGTTCTGCAATGTACTGCTCGGAGAAAATATTGCACGAGCCACAGGGGAAACTGTTGCTTGTTATGTGTTGAGTTGGGAACAAAAATAGCTTTTATCTAAAGTTGCTATTGCACGAGTCATAAGTAATCGAGTTAAAGCGGGTCGGTGTGTTCAGAACTGCAGCTCACGTGCAGTGGGGTTGAAGACACTGGGAAATGGCCGCCTTACTGGGCCGAGTACGCATCAGGGCCGGAAGGGAACCCAAAGTCCTGGCAAAATCTGTCCGACCATTCCCCCAGACAAGCCCCCCCTACCAAAAAAATGTACAATGATAACAAGGTGAAACTGTGTTTTTTTTTTCAACGCGGCTCCTGCATATGTTACATTCAAAATCAACTCTCATAACTGCTAAGAAGCCACGCGAGGCCCATTGAGCCAGTTACGGATATTTAGGTAATAACGGCGGATTCTGGGACTTGTTCTGGTTAGCAGTCTGTGTGTTTTTCTCTAGTGGACTCAACATTTGTGCGAGCACGCTAGATGTATGCGAGCACACTAGATGTACGCCCATTTTAAAGATGAGTCATCAGAGCTGAGCTTTGTTGTTGAGGTAGGTAAACATGGAGATACATTCCTCACAGTTTAGCACTCTCTTCTCTTGTACCTGGACACAAATAACGGGGAAATGACTTGCCAGTTTTTGACTGCACATGTGAATCTGGACTTGGGCACAGTTGCTTCAAGACTAGTGTCTAGGTGTCTCTGTTGCATAATATATTGTGCTTGTGTCTTTCATTTTCCACCTGTGGGGATGGGGAGGGAAGCTGTTAATGTTTTGGGGTGGGGATACTAAAAGTGGTAGAAGATATCTAACTTTATTGAAGTACTGCATACAGCAACCACTCTTCAGATTAAATGTTCAGTACAAATGTTTTTTAAACAAGCATTTGCAATGCAATAGGTCTCGCATTTACTCGAGTTTGCGCGATTGGCATTGTAAATTGCAATGCCTTTTTTATGTTTTGGTTTTTAAAACATAAATAAAAGGCATTGTAATTTTTTACTTTAATCAGTGTGGCGCCATCTTAACGGAAACCCGCGCTATGCAATGCAATAGGTGTTGCTTTTGGTATTGTAAATAACAATGCCTTTAAATTTTTTTTTTAAGACATTGCCATTTACAATGTCAATAGCTCAAAATAATGTCATTGCGAGACCTATTGCATTGTAAATGCTTGTTTCTTGGTGATTTTGATTCCCATTTTGTTTCCCTACATAGCTTGCGTGCTAAGAGCGCTGGAAACAGCCATCTGGATAGGTGAGTACATATCATTGATGAAAGTTTAACCTGTAACAACTAGGAATGTGAATAAGGCAATTAAATGAAAGTGTGTTCCGAGATGTGATGCAAAAGGGTGATATATGTCATAAAATGCTTTTGTGGGATATTATGTACGTGACAGACTGAAATATGGAAACGTCAAGTCCAAATAAAGAATCTTGAAATAGCACTAAAGACATGAGGTCACCGGTAACAAAATCTGTTCGATAAAATCAATCACAACCTCATGCAAATATTTTCCACTGGTAAAATTGATTCCAAACCTCTGAAGGCATGGAAAGTATGAAAAACGAGTATTAAAAAGAGAATCGTCAAAGATCAATTTCACGGCCACGGTATCTTCATGTCAGTTAAATCAATACACACATTGGAATTGTTCTAAATAAATGCTGCTATACATTTGCAGACTCTTGTATCTAATGAAATGTACAGAAGGACGAGAGGACAGCTCATATGTGCCTTTGGTCAGTTTAGAGCAGATATGTGTCCTGTTAATGCACATGAAACCCAATGCATCCGGCGTGAAAAATGAAGTAGATAATTAGGACTATGAAAATGGTGGAAGACCCCTGAGGCAATGTTCCGAAAAGGAGCACATCTTTGTGTGAGGGGGTCAAAACAGCTATATTTATAACAATGAGCAACAAAAGAAGGAAAAGGCTACCGCAATACAGTGCAGTTCAATGACAACTTAAAAATGTTTTAAATATTTTTATTGTTGCATATTGGGTACATTATGAGAACCATAAGTCATATAGGAATGTGAAAAATACCAGGAGTGTTTAAACTGTGCATCATCGATTAGTAGTTCATTAAACACCATTTAAAAAAAAAACAGCCAATAGCGCCCAAGCAAAGCAACAGCCTATTAACCTAGAGTGTCCTATAGAATTAAAGTGAGAAAGAGGGGTTACACGTCGCTCCAATAACATGGAAGTGAAGTACTTATTAATCTATGCAGTGTTAAAGGCATTTGAAAAGTCTAGTTATAATAGACAATCTACATAGTGCCAGGGTATATAACTCAGGGCAGTGTCTACCATATTTGTTTGCCACCATCTTGAATTCCTCCACCAGAGTATCCCAGGTCTGCATGATAAGTTATTTCCTCAGCCCGGCCCTCTCCTCCCAATGGTACAATGAACTCTATGACTGAAACCAAGGAAGTTTTTTTTTTTTTAAGAACTCCAGTACGAAGTCATGGGGGGATATGACCAGGTCTACATCAGGTAATTGACATCTGGGCCATTTTGAGTCTGCTCCAGGCGATATCCTGTTAATAAGATTAGGTGAAAGGTAGGCCCGATTCAATATGTTAAATTGAATATATCAAAACCGGCATTGCTTCAGTGTTCGGAGCTGCCTCAAACAGCGGCCGCCATGTGAGGTGAGCAAGCCAACGACCCTCACCCTCCCCACTTCCTCCCTTCCCCCAAATGGAAAACTCTATTTTGTGAACACCTAGGAAAATACACTGCTTCCTCCTAAGGAAGAACAGTTGTTTAGGACTCTGTTGTAGAGGTGAAAGTCCCAGGAGCCTTAGCCTTGTGCCAACTTGCTCCTCATTTGTTTTTTTTTGTTTTTTTTAAGACCAACGGTCCCAAACTTTATTTAGTTTCACAGATAAGCCAGTAGTTATTCATACAGTGTCAGAACAACGAATTATTGCTACAAACAGTACCCAGCAGACAGTACATGTCGACATATCAGTTACACATGAGTGAAAACAAACAGTTGCTGGTGGAAGTGCATCAATTCATAAATGACGGTGTCAGGAAGTGACTCATGGTGCAGTGCCCGCAGTTCGCAGCACTGCAACAAGGAACTAGCGTGTTCAAAAAGAAAAGTCAACAGTCATTGTTTGAAATGGAGTTCCCTGGTCAATGTAACGGAGGATAGAGGCAGCATCATACCCTCCGATGTCGCATGGGTCGCTGGGTGCCCGCTCCCTAGTCCTGGGCGCATCTAAGCTGCTTTATGTGAAATGCAGACGAGGAAGGGTGGTCGGGCGTTATCAAGGGCATAGTATGAACGGCCTCCGTGTCAACCAAAAGAATTAACTGGGTAGCCTAAAACAGGGGGGAGGGAGGAACATTTCAATAACTGTTGGACTAGTATTCGTGTGTGTGGTAGTGCATCTAGGATCCTAGCTGTGTGTGGTGCACCCTATGTGGGTCGTGCAGGGGCGGGGACAATGGAGGAGGCGGCGTCGCCGCGGCTGTAAGGTAAGGGAGGGGAGGGGGGCGAGCGGCGGGGGGGCGAGAGCGGCAGGGGACGTTTCCGTCGTGTAAGGCCTCAGTCATCGGGGGGGGGAGGGGGGGAGGGGAGGCGCGTGGGACGGGGGGGAAGGATGGGAGGGGGGGGGGGAAAGGGGCGGCGGAGTCTGTGCCAGGTGCGGACAGCAATCAAGTGGGCCCTCCCTGGTCTGCGTCGAGACGGTACTCTATGCCGGCTTGGGTGCACGCGCGGTGGTATGCAATCAGGGCAGCGTCCCAGTCCTGGGCGATCGGGTATTTCCGTAGGCCCGCGGTTTCCTCCCTATGGAGTGACACACTCTCCGCACAGGCCCAGTTGGCAAAAGAGCGACGCCAGTCTGCAGGGCGCGGCGGGGCGGCGCTTTTCGAACGTCGTGTGATAAGACGTTTGGCCGTAATGAGGCCTAAGTCCCAGAAGCGTGCCCGCATCTTGGTCTGCTTGGTTCTCTTGTAGAGTCCCAATAGGCATACTTCCCACGTCTTGGGTAGGGTTTCGCCTGTGGCCGCTGTTAACATATCCGTGATCGCAGACCAATACGAGGTAAGATGAGCGCAGCTCCAGAGTGCATGTAGGGAGTCCGAGTCAAGGAGGCCGCATCTGGGACATGCCGATGAAGTGAGTCCGAAGTAGCGATTCAGTTTGTCCGGAGACAGATATGCACGGTGGATGATGTAGTATTGGATAATCTTGAATCGTGCGTTGCGGGGAATGACCCTGGCGCCTGCTAAAATAGCGTTCCATTGGTTGTCCGTCCAGTCTGTGCCATGGTCGGTCGTCCATTTTTCCCTCAGTCTCTGGGAAGAAAATTGCGTATGGCTGTGTAAGGCTTGCGCAAGCCAATGCACAATGTGGGACCCATCTCCCATCACATGCAGGTATTGGATGAGTAGGTGAGTGGACGGCTCGTGGCTGAGGTCACCCCACGCCTGAGGTCACCCCACGCCCTTGTCAACTCATGGAGGAGTCTGGCGTGTGTCAGAAATTGACCCACCGGTAGCTCTGTGTCCGCGGCCAAGGTCTCGTTGGGCAACAGCTCTCCGTCGCTGTACAGGCCGCCCAGGTCGTCCAGGTCTGCTGCAGTCCAGCTGCGCAGCTCGGTCGAGGACAGTGTGCCTGCGCCCAGGGGTGTCCCCAGCAGGGGTAGGTTCGGAGCATAGGGCACCGTATGTTTGGTGAGCCGGAGGCTCCGCGCGAAGCACCGCTTTGCCACCGCTACATGGATCTGCGTGGGAGGCCGGCCTAGTGTCAGTGGGTGGAAGAGTGTGAGCGCCTGTGTGGGGGATAGGATGGTATCGGCCGTGGCCGTATCCACTAGGTTCTTACCGCTCAGCCAATAGGCAACCCACTGCAGCTGCGCTGCTAAGTAATAGAGCTCCTGATTGGGAACCGCTAGGCCTCCAGCGTCTGTGGGTGCGTACAGGGTCTTTAGCGCTACCCGGGGTCTCCCCTTATTCCAGATGAGGCGTCTGGTGAGGGTGTCCAGTCCCTTAAATATGCGGACCGGCACATACACTGGTAAATTAGTATAATAATAGAGAAGCCGGGGTAGCATTATCATCTTGGTCAGTGCCACCCTGGCTGGCACATTCAACGGGAGGGAGTTCCAGAATGTGACCTGGGCCGTGAGCGAGGAGATGGCTCTCACTAGGTTCCCCTCCAGGAGATCCCTAGGGTCTCGATATATTAAGATCCTGAGGTACCTAAATACCGTCGGGTGCCATCAGAGTGTCTCCCCCATCATGCGCACATCGCACTGTGGCATCTGGCCATCGAATGCGTAGGCCCCCGATTTGGCCCAGTTGACGTGGAGCCCCGACATGTCTCCAAACGTCCGAAAGATGTCTGAGAGCGCCGCTGGTATGCGCGTGAGGTCTCTGACAAATAACAACAAATCGTCGGCGTACAGAGACACCGAGTGAATGCCGTCCGCCAGCGGAATGCCCCAGGTGCCTCCGGAAGTGCGGAGCATCTCCGCCAACGGCTCCATCGCCAAGGCGAATAAGATGGGGGAGAGGGTGCAGCCCTGTCTGGTACCTCTCCCGATACGGATCCTGTCCGAGAACAACCGTCCAGTCCGGACCCGGACCTCGGGTGCTTGATAGAGGAGTCCCACCATCTGGACGTAGGTATCCCCCAGTTCGTACTTCTCAAGGACTCGGAGGAGATATGGCCACTCCACCGAGTCGAACGCCTTTTCCAAATCAAGCACAATGCATCCCGAGCGCGGCCAGGTCGGGGTCGCGTAACGTTGGACCCTGAAAAAACGGCGTAGATTGTGGGACGTGCTCCGTGTGGGTACGAAGCCATTCTGATCAGAGTGTACCAGAGCGGGGACCAGTGGTGCAAGCCTCCGGTCCAGGGCCGCTGCAAGTATTTTGTAATCGGTATTGAGGAGCGCTAACGGCCTGTATGAGCCGAGTTTGTTCGCTTCTCTACCTGGTTTCAGCAGGGAGACCACGTTGGCTTCGTTCAGGGACGCCGGGAGTTCAGCGTCTTCCAGCGCCGCCTTGTACACTTTCAGCAGTTCCGGTATCAACACCAGAGAGTAGGCCTTGTAGAACTCCGCCGGGAGCCCGTCGGGGCCCGGCGCCTTGCAATTGGAGAGGGAGAAAATCACCTCTCGTAGTTCCTCACCAGTGAGCATGGCTCCCAGCTCTGTTTGTTGGGCAGCAGTAGCGGTCGGGAGCTGCAGTGTCGCCAGATAGTCCGTGATCTCCACCACCGTGGCTCGTAGTCGCGAGCTGTACAGGGATTTGTAATGTGATGTGAACGCATCATGGATTTGTTGCTGGGTATAGACCTCTATGCCCTGGGCTGTGCGGATGGATAGGACCGATGCGGATTGCGTGTCTTGTCGCACCAACCATGACAGTAGCCTGCCAGGCTTGTCGCCCGTGTTGTGGGTGCGTGCGGAGTGCGCAGCGAAGTTGATGTTCTTTAGGCGCTCCATCAAAGCAGCGTGGTCTGCTCTGGCCGAGATGAGTTGGGAATCATCGCCCCCTATTGCCCCCCGTTCCTTATCTAGTAGTGTCTCTTCCGCCTGTATCAGATCTCTCTCTACTTGCCTACGAAGGCCCGCTTGTACACCGAGGCAACTTCCCCGGGTCACCGTCTTAAAGGCGTCCCACTCGGTTCTCGGGGAGGAGGTCGAGTCTATATTGTCCTCGAAGAACTGTAAGATCTTCCTGGAGATTTCCTCTCGGAATGGGGTGTCGAGCAGGAGATCCGGTTGCAGGCGCCACGTCGGTACGGGCGGGTGTGGGCGCTTCCATCCATATACCAGCGTGTGCGGGTTATGGTCCGAGTGTGTCCGACCTAGGTAGTCAGTGTCGGACACGGAGGGGAGCAGGTCCCGGGACAACATGAATCTGTCCAACCTGACATGTAGTGAGTGGGCTCCCGAGTAGTAAGAATACACCCGGGCGGTGGGGTTTCTGACGCGCCAGGCGTCCTGTAAGTTCCACTGTGTTGCCCAGTCAAGGAGGGCCCTGGAGGTCGCCTGTACCGGGGCGATTGCCGCTGGGAGGGACGAGCGATCAAGGGAGGCATCTAACACGCAATTGTAATCCCCGCCCATCATCAAGGGTACGTCCGGCCATGTCGCTATCGCTGTCGACAGTCGCGTGAAGAATTTCCCCTGTTCTACATTAGGTGCGTATATGGAGGCTATGACAATCTGCTGCCCGTCCAGTCTGCCCTGTATGAAGACGTAGCGTCCCTCAGTGTCAACATTGCTGTGTGTTAGTGCAAACGGGACCCCGGGCCGGACCCAGATCAAGGTCCCTCTCGCAAATGCTGAGAAGGTTGTGGCAAATATCTGTCCCCTCCACTTACGTCGAAGTGTGGCTACCTCAGTGGCAACTAGGTGTGTCTCCTGTAGTAGTGCAATCTGGATCTGATGCCTTTTAAGATAGGAATATACCTGGTATCTACGTGAGGGTGTGTGCATGCCCCTGACATTCCAGGTACAAAATTTAAACGTAGCCATCACAGTGTTGATTGCGGCCAAGCATCCATCTCCCCCCCCCCCTGGCCCCCCACCCACCCCGCCCGCACCCGCACAGCAGCGATGAGTAATGAGCATCTTTACCTCACGCCCCCTCCCACAGACCCAAGGATGCACACAGTAGCAGTTCAGTACCAACACTAGTCTCAAAAGAAAGAACTTGAACATAAACATAATACCAAAAGGGCAACAACAAAACAAGTCGCCGCCCAAACGCTCTATCGAGCTCAATCAATCCGTAAGTTCAATGGGGGGATGACTAAGTACAGCACGGAAATTAAACAAGGTAGTTCGTTACGCCGAAAGAGCCGTAGCGGCTCGCCTCCACGGGCAGTGGGCCAGAAGAGCGCCAAGAGTCAGTGATAGCGTCCGTAGCCAATTTAGGGTTCCCAGTGTCACTTGACCCGGACAGTTGGTCCCATGGTGGGGTCCCATCTTTCATTCCCCCGGGGGAGGGGCACTCACCTCTAGGGGTCTGTCCACCCCTCCAAAGTCATGGTCCCGGCGGTGTTCCAGCAGGATAGCCCCGGTCCCCCACCCGGTGCCACGGCGGCTCCGCGGCAGTCCGGTAGGCGGGGGGGGGGGGTTCGGTAACAAAGCACAGACCTCGGAGAAGGTGGCATTCATGACCGCCAGGGCCTCCAGGAGTGTCAATGTGGGTCCCCGATCGGGCCATCGTTGGGGATGAGCTGACTGTTCCTCTATGCGAGTCGCGTTGGTCCAGCCAGGGCTGGGTTGAGGAGGAGTACTTATGATATCAGATCTGACGTTTGGGGCGTGACGTCTGGCAGGCCCTCTGGGTTCGAGTCATCTGGTAGACCGTACATGTAGTCGTCGTCCTCGCTCCCGCGCGAGCGTGGACTGGCGTTGGAAAGCAGTATAGGTGATTGTGACCATCACAGCAGTTATGCGAACGGCTTCCAGTTGCTCATTCTGTATTTGCTCCGGGGTTGGGCCGATTTCCGTTTCCACATTCGGTGATCCGGCCCTCGAGGTGTGTCGTTGTCTCCGTCTGCGTGTGCCTCGATTCCGGCGCTGTTCTCTCGGCGCGGGCTCGGGGTTCGTGTCCACTCCTGAATCCAGCCAGGCCATTGCCGCCTCTGGGGTGTCGAAGAAGTGGGTCTTGTCCAATGCCACCACTCTGAGGCGTGCCGGAAACAACAGTGAGTATTTGAGAGCCAAGCGTCTGAGTCGGTGCTTCACCTCGAGGAAGGATTGACGTCTTCGTTGAACTTGTATGGTATAATCGGGGAAGAACATCACCTTGGCGTTGTCTACCTGTATATTTGACAGTTTCCGCGTCTCGCGGAGGATGGCATCTCGGTCGCGGTAGTTCAACACCCGCATGAGCATCGGCCTTGGGTTGGAGCCTTCCGGGGGTGGGCGGGATGGTACTCTGTGTGCCCGCTCCACTACAAAGTGGGGCGACAGTGTGCCTTCTGGTAATAATTCTCTGAGCCAGGTCTCCATGTGTTCCGCCGTCTCTCTCCGTTCCCATCGTTCCGACAGGCCCACTATGCGCACGTTGTTCCTTCTGGCCCGTCCCTCCGCGTCCTCCGCCCTATCCTCAAGAAACTCCACCCGGTTGAGCAGGTCCTGGACGTGCTTGTCCGTCTGCGCCAGTTTGGGTGTGGCCTCCGCCATTGTGTGCTCCAGAGTCGTGGTGCGGTCGGACAGTTTCTTGTGGTCTGCCCGGAGGAGCGTCAGATCCACGGCCACCTTGTCGATCCTGTTCTCCAGCGACGTACGGGTCAGCTGCATGGATTCCTCCAGGAGCTCCATGGCCGCCAGCATAGTGTCCAGTTTGGAGGCAGTCTGGTCAGCCTCTGTGTTTTTCACCATTTACCCTTTGCCTAGTGTCCCTCCCGTGCCAGTCTTTGCCCTGGTTCCCCCTGACATGTGGGAGGCCTTTGCGGCCGGTCAGGCGGGTGGGTATGTTCTCGCAATGCGTGGTGGAGGGACCAGTGTGTGAGAGTCTCTCGGTCAGGTTCTCTGTGTCACCCGTGGTGGATGTCGTGTGGTCGTAGGCGGGGGGAAGGACCGTCCCACCGCAGGGCTCCGGGGTCCGCGTTACACAACCGGCTAGGGAGGACGGGGTGGTTGCGTGGCGGCTGTTATGAGAACTCCCAGGTGTGGCGGTCAGTGCCGTGTAAGTCCTGGTTGCTGTTCGCCTCCTGTCTGCGCCATGTGGTGGTCCGGTGAGTCGGATCGGTAGGCCTCTCCCGGTGAGTCCGTCCACTGAGCCCGGGAGGACGCACTCTGCCGGATGATGCTAGGCGCCACTGAGCGCCGCGTGGGGGTCTACCTCGTCCGGCACAAGCCCAGTGGGTGTGGGGTGTGCGAGCTGCGCAGTCTTCATGTCTGCGCCAGGCCGGGAGAGCCTCTCAGTGTTGGGCCGACTATCAGTGGGGGCCGATGCGATGCGGCTACAGTGCGCGAGTGGCGCGGTCTAAGCCTCTCGATGCCAGGAGGGTCCGGTGCTGATCCGTGACGCCCTTTGTGAGAAGGACAGGTGCAGAGGCCTGGGAGGATAGGGCCGTGCAGTCTCCGGTGGTGGTCTGCCGGGTCCGGAGGTGGCGGTGTCCGTGTGGGCCTCGTGGCGGCCCAGCTCGACAACCCACCGGCGTCTGTCCAGCCGGGTCGGGTGACTCCAGTGCCAGTAGGGAAGAAGGGGCGGTGAGACAGACCGCCACGGGCCGGCACGGTGTGGGTGCTTGCAGCGCCCAGGGTCCTCGGGTGGCTGGGTCGCCGGGGGAGTCTGGTATCGTGCGCAGAGGTTCCCTTCCTGGGCCGGGCCTACGTTAGGGCGGCAGGTGGGTCCGGGGGGGTCCAGTGGACCGTGCTGGTCTGTGTACGTTTTGGGCCGGCAGGGCCCTGGGGCAATGGCGCCAAGGTGGGTCTCTAGCCAGGCTCGCGCACTCACCCCCTGGTATTCTCGGAGCTCGGCGGGGTGTCCCCAGCGGTGGCAGGCGGGGTGGGCCGGTCTCGTGGCTTTCCGTGGGCCTAGGCGGTGAACCTCTCGCTGGTGTCCGGGCCCCTGCAGAGCTGGGTCGCTGGTGAGTGTCCGATTTGTGGGACGTGGTCCTGTTTCTCCGCTGGATTGCGCGCTGCAGGGCACTCGCTTTGCGGCCTACCCCGTGGGGCCGGATCCCCGGCCTCAGGTAGGTGGGGTTGCCGGCCGGAAGTGCGCTCTGGGCAGCCAGCCGTCAGGGCCGCTGCCGGTCGGAGGGTCGGGTGTTCCGATTCGCCTGGAAATCGCCCTGGAGGTGGGCCGGGTGTCCGGGTACACTCGGTCTAAGTTTGGGCTCGGTTCCGCCAGGAATGCAGGATAAATAGCCCGTGGTAGGGGAGCTTCACCTGGAGCTCAGCCCGGGCACGTCTTTTCACATCGCGTGCTTGGCCACGCCCTTCGCCAACTTGCTCCTCATTTCAACACGTCTGGCTCACACGCCTTGCTTTCCTACACAAAAGGCTCATCTCCTGAGCACCCCCTCCCAGCATGTGCCCTCAGTGTACTCAAACAAGATACTTACTAGTAAAGTACTTGGCTCACAGATTTGACCTCCTTTTCACATAGGGGACCACTATTCCAATTTACAGGCCATGGTACAAGAAAAGGTTGGTGCAGTGTTTAACTTGTAAACTGTCAGTCGCCCACTGCAGCTTGCACCACTCATTGCCAGTGCAATGCCACAGCCAATGACAGTACCTACACAACTACTAACGATCACACTGCTGCACGGGTGACAAATTAAACTGATAGAGGCCCCAAAAGCTAGAAGAATGGCTTGGCTGACATGTATTAGTTATTTTTAATAATTAAACATCAGCTGTGCTGCTCATCTCTAAATTACACAAACAGCGCCACCATGTGGCAGCTGTGAGAAGTGCCGATGTTGAGATTAAGCGCAGGTGCCGAACACCGCACCGGAAACCACCGGCTCAAATTAAGTACTGGGCAGCATCTCATTATTAGTCGTAGGATAAATGCCTTTATACAGATGCACTAAATTGAGGTTGCTGTTGGTAGGTCCTCCCAGGTAAATCTGTGTAGCAGTGGTTGAAGTGGGCGAGATTGGAAGGGCACGGCGTGCCCGTACTTCTTTTATTAAAAATATTCCGTTCCCCTACGTTTTCTTTTCAAAACTGTGTCCCAGGACAGCAGGAATAGCAAAGGCATTCAGATAAGGCTCAGCTTGCTTTCATGGATGTTCGGGGATGGGCATAGAAGGAAAAGGACTCTGTCTCTTCCTTACTGCCCAGAGAAGACACAGACAATGTCCTCTTCTTTTCTGTGCTGGCAGCTGCCCCCCTTCCTATTATTCCGTCTCTTTCTGTCTTGCTTCTCACTTACTGAAAACCGTGACTTGAAGAAACGGTTCACAACCTATCTTTCCTTCTTTTATTAACTTGCTTCCCTGTGAAAGGGATCCAAAAAAGTAAAACACTCTTGCAGGAAATGTTCTTTTTCTGACATTTTTCTATTCCAAAGTGCTGCCTCGGGATGAAGAGAAATAAAAGGTTTTAAATATATATAAAATAAAAAAATAACTAAATAAAGCAAGACAGAGTGGTTGCAAAGTGGCCAGATTGATTTTATTCACATCCAAACACATCAGCCTCACTCTACAGACTTTGCATTGAAGTGCTTCTTTTGTTTTCTCGTCTTTCTTTGAACAGCATTGTTGTCCCCAGGTGGGGAAGTGCACCATTCCTGGATGTATTGCAATACCTGGTTGATGGGTGGATTGGAAAACAAAATGTGTACCATGGCTCTGTGTTTATGGATATGGTCTTTTTAAACCATACTGCTTACGTTTTGTAAGGATATAAGCAATGGACGTTGAAACGGTTCCCTTCAGGGCCCTGTAGTCATGTCTTAACTTTTCAGGTAAACCACTTGCTGATTTCTGAATAGTGAGTATACAAAAATTGACAGATAGGCTGGTGTTGAGTCAAATTCAGGACTGGATCGATGAATTTGAGATCCTATCTCCTTTGCAGGCCGGGTTCTGCTCACACATCAGCACTATTGACCAGGTTTTTAGGTTTGTTTTAATTTATTGGCGTATATGGTGATTTTAAGAGGTGGTATTATTTATGCTGCTTTTATAGATCTTAAGTCGGCTTTCAACTTAAGCCCACGTGCCAAAATGTGGAGAGTATTTGCAGAACAGGGCATGCCTTTGGATGTATTGGCTTTCTTAATTAAACAACATAATTTCAATGTTGCACAGGTTCGCTGAGGACAGCAGGGGAGTGTTACAGATAGGTTTCCCATTGCTAAGGGGGTTCGAGAGGGGTGCGTTTTGGCACCAACCCTCTTTTCCCTGTATATCAATAGGGTAATTCAGTATTTTAAGAATCATCCCACTGACGCCCCCACCCTTGCAGGCATGAAGATTCCTTTGCTCATGTTTGCGGACCATACTCTGATACTCTCAAAGACTCATAAAGGTCTTCAGATGGCCATTTTTAGATTTGAGGAATTTTGTCGGGACCATGACCTCATAGTCAATGTGGATAAAACCAAATTCATGGTTCTACAGAAACACAAGATCATAAAAGGTAGAGTAGCCATGAATGAAGCTACACTGGAGCAAACCAATGCCTTTACATATTTGGGTATCACCCTAGGTAGCAAACTTAATTGGAAACCATACATAGACCAATTGTCTGGTGCCCTATTAAAGGAACAGCACCTTTTTCACTCTAAGCCTATAGCTCCAGTTTTAAAAATGATAACTTAAAATAATTAGTGCCTCGGTCCTGTACGGGGCAGAACTATGGGGATTCAACAATCTAGCCCCCCTGACGATCGCTCAAAACAAATTTCTGAGGGGCATAACGGGTCTCCCGCAATCTACACCATTGCTGCCCCTCTATTTAGACTTGGGTTGCAATCTTATCGAGGATACAGCACAATATAGACCAGTGGCCTACTGGAGAAGGATCTGAGTTACCCCAGAGCTCTCCCTGTACGCACAAGCCCTCCTCGAAGTCAGGGATGCAGATCGAATGTGTAAAATCCCCTGGTTAAGGAAGGCAAAAGTTGTTCTCAGCAAGATGGGTCTGAGTCGATTGTGGGAAAATCCTTTTGATGATGTCTTCCCTTCAAAAAAGGAATTTAAGGAGATGTATTGGAGCATGGTTAAAATAAAGTGCTTCTCCTCCATATCCAGGCCGTCTTTATCAAGGGAGTTCTTAGAGATTAAAAATGATACAGAATACAAAGGGTATTGGGATTTTATCACTGTTTTTAATGATAGGAAACGTTATCGCCAATTTAGAGTGGGTTCATTCCCAATTATTTTATTTGTTGGTAAATGGTGTTCTACGATATGCAGCAAATGCCACTTTTGTCCGACCCAGATTGAATCACTAGTGCACATTTGATTTATTTGCCCAGTTTACAAAACCCCGAGGCACAAGTGGCTCAAACCCATCTGTTTGTCTATGGGCATTAATACTGGCAACAAAGCATTTAGGATTCTAAAAACAGAAACTGACGAACCCATAGTTATCGCTGTTGCCAAATTTTTAAGTTGGATGTGGGCTATTCGAGCAAAAAAGATGAGATCATGATAATATGTTTTTAGTGTATTGACCTGGTCTTTTTATTTATCTACATGCTGCACCCACAATAAACAGATATTTGGGGTTTAACTGTTAGAACTTTACTTGTTTTAGTATACTTATTTATTATATATTAATGTATTTTATCATTGTGGATCTATTTTTCGGTGCTATTTTTCTCCAGTGTACAATCTTGTAATCTTTATGGAAACAAATTACTTAATTGTTTTAAATGTCAACGTCTTTCATGATTTTTAATCAAAATAAAGACTTATTGAATCGAATAGTGAGTGTCACGAGCTGTCTGTGAGCAGTGAGCTATTAACCACATCCGCGCTAGTGGAATTCTCCTTCTATGCTGGGATTTACTAAATTCCATGCTTCATGACGAGCTGGGCTCGTCATCAGTGTGCGAGGAGGCTACACCATGACGAGCCCAGCTCGTCATGAGCCTGGAAGGGGTTAAACTATACTGCCTACTAGTATGGTGGTCATGAGACTTCTACACCTGGTAGTCATTTGTCTTACAGTGATTTACACACTTATAAATAATTCTCTGTGTAGTGTGTGTGATGTAAAGTGCTGTGATCAGTCAACCTTTGCAAAGGGCCGTCCACTTTGCAGCAACTCAAGTCACGTTTTTATTAAAAAATGTATCCGTTTGAGCTACAAAATGATTAGTTAAAACTGTAAGATTATGCAGTGGATGATGTGTTATGTGGCAAATATGGCAGAGCCATAATTATATAGAAAACATTTGCAAACTAGGATATTTTGCCGGGCTCAGCCTTCATGACCTGTCCACCAGACCACTCTCCTGAGGGAGCATATTCCCATGCTAGACCTTAGAAGGACCCCACCAGACCTTAGAAGGCCTGATGAAATTAGCACAAGCAGGTGTACCCTAGTGGTGTCAATTGTGGGTGAACCTTGAAGGCCTGTCCACCACAAGTCATACTGAAGTTCATTTCCAGTCTTGCAGGCAGGCCTACGAAGCAGCACACCCTAGAGTAACAGTGATCCAGTCACTGTGACTCTGTCACTGAGGTCACATGAACCTTGAGCAGGTTAGGGCGGTGCGAACGGTGTGACCGCACTAGGTACCTATTCCGGGTGGTTGCGTAGTGTTTGCAAGTATATTATGGTTTAAAAAAATATTTGCTGCCTCCTTCTTGGCCTCCAGCAATTTTCAGCAACAATAAAAATGTCATGATAACTTTGGTGATTTATGTTCTTCCTAAAGAGAGATCGGAGTTTTGCCTAGTGGAAGGGCTGACTCCTGGAAAGGTAGCACAGACGGTTTATGTGCCTGCTGCAAAGAACATGTAACATGCAGACCACGAAGTGCACTGCATTTGTCAGAGAGATCCTTTTGTTACTTGCAGTTTATAAGTTAAAATCCTAACATAGAACAGTCAATCAATCAATTAATCAATACCCTTGTAAAGCGCGCCACATACCTGAGAGGGTCTCAAGGCGCTTGGGTCAGGGGTGGCGCTGCTACTGATCAAAGATCCAGGTCTTGAGGAGTCTTCTGAAGGCCAGTAGGTCTTAGGTCGGCCGTAGGTTGGCGGCGAGGTGGGAGAAGGATCTGCCACCGGCGGTCGCTCTTCGGATGCGGGGGACTGTGGAAAAGGCGAGGCCGGTAGTCAAGTCAAGTCAAGTCAGAGAATTTATATAGCGCACTACATACCCAGAGGGTCTCAAGGCGCTCAGGAGGGGGGAGGAGGATTACTTGTCAAATATCCATGTTTTAAGTTGGTTTCTGAAAGCTAGGTGGTTCTGGGTGAGGCGAAGGTGAGTGGGGAGTGAGTTCCATGTTTTAGCAGCCAGGTAAGAGAAGGATCTGCCTCCCATGGTGGTCTTGTTGATGCGTGGTACAGTGGCGAGGGATTGGCTGGAGGAACGTAGTTGGCGGGGGGGTGTAGAAGGACAGTCTTGAGTTGAGGCATTCTGGTCCGATGTCGTAGAGTGATTTGTGTGCGTGGGTTAGCAGTCGGAAGGTGATCCTCTTATTGACGGGAAGCCAGTGGAGGTCTTTCAGGTGACCAGAGATGTGTTTGTTGCGTGGGATGTCTAATATGATTCTGGCTGAGACGTTTTGGATTCGTTGGAGTTTCTTTTGGAGTTTAGCGGTAGTGCCTGCGTAGAGGGTGTTTCCGTAGTCCAGTCGGCTCGTGACCAGAGCATGGGTGACTGTTTTCCTGGTTTCGGTGGGGATCCATCGAAATGTTTTTTTGAGCATGCGAAGAATGTTGAAGCAAGATGAGGATACGGCGCTGACTTGTCTGTTCATAGAAAGTGAAGAATCCAGGATAACGCCTAGGTTCCGTGCGTGGTCTGTCGGGATGAGTGCTTTTCCAAGGGCTTCCGGCCACCAAGAGTCGTCCCATGCAGAGGGGGATGTACCTAGGATGAGGACTTCTGTTTTATCTGAGTTCAGTTTCAGACGGCTGTGTTTCATCCATTCAGCAACTTCTTTCATTCCTTCGTGTAGGTTAGTTTTGGCGGTGCTGGGGTCCTTGGTGAGAGAAAGGATCAGTTGAGTGTCATCCGCGTAAGAGATGATGTTGAGGTTGTGTTGGCGGGCGATGGTCGCAAGGGGGCTCATGTATACGTTGAAGAGGGTGGGGCTGAGAGAGGATCCTTGTGGTACGCCACAGATGACTTCAGTGGCCTCGGACTTGAATGGTGGTAGGCGGACTCTCTGGGTTCTTCCGGTGAGGAACGAAGTGATCCATTCAAGTGCTTTTCCATGTATTCCGATGTTGCTGAGGCGTTGTAAAAGGGTGCTGTGGCAGACTGTGTCGAATGCTGCAGAGAGGTCGAGGAGGATGAGGGCGACTGTGTCTCCATTGTCCAGTAGAGTTCGAATGTCGTCTGTTGCTGCGATGAGGGCGGTCTCAGTGCTGTGTTTTGCTCGGAAGCCAGATTGTGAGGAGTCGAGGGATTTGTTGGCTTCGAGGAAAGCGGCGAGCTGGTTGTTGACAGCTTTCTCGATGACTTTGGCCGGGAATGGAAGGAGCGAGATGGGGCGGTAATTTTTGAGTTCGGTGGGGTCCGCTGTGGGTTTTTTCAGGAGGGCGGTGAGTTCAGCGTGTTTCCAGTTTTCCGGAAAGGTGGCGGAGTTGAATGAGCAGTTGATGACGTCTCGGAGGTGCGGTGCTATGACGGAGTCTGCTTTGTTGAAGATGTGGTGAGGGCATGGGTCTGTGGGGGATCCTGAGTGGATGGAGTTCATTAGGCAGATGGTGTCCTCAGTGGAGATTGGGTTCCAGTCGTTAAGGGTGTTCGCGGGGGGGAGTGTTCAGCATGTGGTTGGGTGGATTGGGCTCCGGGTTGGTTGTCGAAGCTGTTGTGGATGTCTGCAATCTTGTTGTGGAAGAATGAGGCTAGGGAGTCTCAGAGGGCTTGAGAGGGGGTGATGTCGTTGGAGTTGGCCGAGGGATTGGAAAACTCCTTGACGATGTTGAAAAGTTCCTTGCTGTTGTGGGCGAGAGCAGAGCTGGCGAGTGGGGGAATAGAAGGTGAGTCGTCTGTTGAGGTATGCTGGGCCAGTGTTGTGGAGAGCTTTGTGTGCGTGGATGAGGAGCTTGAAGGTTATCCTCTTGTCGATGGGGAGCCAGTGCAAGTCTCTCAGGTGGGGTGAGATGTGGCTGCAGCGGGGGATGTTGAGGATCAGACGTGCCGAGGCGTTCTGGGTGCGTTGCAGTCGTCTCAGGAGCTTGGCCGAAATTCCTGCGTAGAGGGCGTTACCGTAGTCTGGCCTGCTGGTGACGAGGGTCTGGGTGACTGTTCTTCTTGTTTCGGTGGGGATCCACTTGAAGATCCGGCAGAGCATTCGGAGGGTGTTGAAGCAGGATGAGAAGACGGCGTTGTCCTGCTTCGTCAAGGAGAGGGTGGAGTCGAGGATGACCCCAGGTTGCGTGCATGGTCGGTGGGTGTCGGGGCTGTTCCTAGTGTTGTTGGCCATCAGGAGTCGTCCCAGGCTGAAGGGTTGGAGCCACGGATGAGGACCTCCGTCTTGTCCGAGTTCAGTTTCAGTCAGCTGTTCCTCATCCATTCTGCAACGGCCTTCATTCCTTCGTGGAGGTTGGTTTTGGTGGTGTGAGGGTCTTTGGTGAGGGAGAGGATCAGCTGGATGTCGTTGGCTTTGGAGATGATGTTGAGGTCGTACGGTCGGGCGACGCAGGTGAGGGGGGCCATGTAGATGTTGAACAGCGTCGGGCTGAGGGAGGAGCCCTGAGGTACGCCCCAGATGATCTCGGTACCATCGGAGCGGAAGGGGGGAAAGTGGACGCTCTGAGTTCTGCCAGAGAGGAAGGATGTGGTCCAGTCCAGGGCATTCTCTTGGATCCCAGCGTTGTGTAGGCATGTTTGTAGTGTGTTGGTGGCAGACCGCGTCGAAGGCGGCTGACAGCTCCAGGAGGATGAGGGCGCTGTTTCTCCGTTGTCAAGCAGGGTTCTGATGTCATCGGTGGCTGAAATGAGGGCGCTTTTGGTGCTGTGGTTGCTGCGGAACCTGGACTGGGAGTGGTCAGTGATGCTGTTTTCCTCGAGGTAGCGGGTCAGTTGTTTGTTGACGATTTTCTCTGTGACCTTCGCCGGGAACGGGAGCAGGGAGATGGGTCGGATGTTCTTGAGGTCCTTGGGGTTCGCCTTCGGTTTCTTGAGTGAGGTGTTGATCTCAGCGTGCTTCCAGCGTTCCCGGAAGGTTGCTGTTTCGAAGGAGATGTTGATTACTTTCCGGCGATGGGGGGCAATGGCTGTGCAGGCTTTGTTGAAGATGTGGTGAGGGCATGGGTCTAACGGAGATCCGGAGTGGATGGTGTTCATGATCTTTTTGGTGTCCTTGTCGTTGATGCTGGTCCAGGAGAGTAGGCGGTTGGTGCAGGTGGCGGTCGTGGGGGCGGTGGTTGTTGGGGTGGTCGTGGCGTTGAAGCTGTCGTGAATGTCGGTGATCTTGCGGTGGAAGAAGTTGGCCAGCGAGTCGTACAGATCTTGTGAGGGTGGGATGTCGTTGGTGTTGGAGCTGGGGTTGAAGAGTTCCTTCACGATGTTGATGAGCTCTTTGCTGTTGTGTAAGTTGTCATCTTGGCCGTCTTTGAATGAGGCCCTCTTGGCGGCTCTGATGAGTTGATGGTGTCTGCGGGTGGCATTCTTGTGGACTGCATAGCTGTCTGGTGTCTGCTCGCGGAGCCAGTTCTTCTCCAGTTTTCTGCATGTCCGTTTGGAGGCCTGGAGGTGTTCGGTAAACCATGTGGCTTTCTTGTTGGTGTGACTCTTTGAGGGTGTCTTGAGTGGGGTGAAGGTATTGGCGCAGTTGTCGATTCATTCTCTGAAGTTGCGGGCGGCAGTTTCGTGGTCGGTGGAGTCGGCGGGTGGGCTCTGGGCGAGGGTGGTGGTTAGCCGGTCTTCTGTGATTTTGTCCAGCAGCGTTGAGGCCTCTGTTGGGTGCAGTGGTGTGTGGTGGGCTTCCTAAAGGTGAAGTGGATGCAGTGGTGATCGGTCCAGTGGGGTTCGGTGGTGTGGTTGAAGGAGACGTGGGGGCTTGCGATGAAGATGGGGTCGAGCGTGTGGCTGGCGGAATGGGTGGGTGTGTCACGAGCTGCCTGTGAGCAGTGAGCTATTAAATTATACTGCCTACTAGTATGGTGGTCATGGGGTTTCTACACCTTGTAGTCATTTGTCTTACAGTGATTTACACACTTATAAATAATTCTCTGTGTAGTGTGTGTGATGTAAAGTGCTCTGATCAGTCAACCTTTGCAAAGGGCTGTCCACTTTTCAGCAACTCAAGTCATGTTTTTAGTAACGTTTTTATCCGTTTGAGCTACAAAATGATTAGTTAAAACTGTAAGATTATGCAGTGGATGGTGTATTATGTGGCAAATATGGCAGAGCCATAATTATAAAGAAAATATTTGCAAACTAGGATATTTTGCCATTTATGTTTGAACTGCTCTTGTGGAAGAAGGGAGGAGAAGTGCTAATGAGAGAAACTGCATGGCTTGGAGACAAATGGCTTGTGATTCCACTTTTAAGCGTATTTGGGACATGGTGTGATTGGAAATATATCCCACTTTGTGAATGTATTTAAATGCCAATAACTCCTACTAAACCTATATAATCAAGTGTATCCATTGGTTGAATTAAATAATACAATAAGCTGTAACTGGTCGGTGAAATGCCAAACAAATACAAACAATTGGGATGTTTGGCACATTCAGGCCACACCTCTGACTCCGCCCACTGATCCAATCCTTGGGTTATCCCCGCCCTCGGAGTCTACGCCCACAGTTCCCCTACTTTTATCCCCCCACTTTGACCACTGCTGTGTTGTCTTGTCACGATTGCCTCCCTTTACTTCCCCATGTGAGATATGTGTGTGCCGAATGTGGAGCGAAAAAAGAGACTGAAATACTACTGACTGTGTCCCCCACCAGTGTATGTGTAACTTCAAGAGGGTATGTTAGTCAGCATAGACAAAGAGACTAATGTCTCCCCTTTTCCTTCTCCATGTCCAGGCACTGCTCATTTCTCTTCCATGCACAGGCTGCGCTAGTAGCCAGGATGGAGTGTGTGTGATTTTGTTCAACAAAGGGTAAACAGACCTGAGAAGTGATTGTCGTGCACATATGATTGGATCAGTTAGAGTTGGACAGGTTAGCCTGTGCCCTCCGAAGAAGCAATTCTTTGATGGAGAATAAGAATATGGCATTGCTATCACACAAAAATAAGGAATGCGCTGATTGTCTATGTCAACCACTGTGGTCAACTCTAACAGGAGACAACTGAAGTCCAACAAATAACCATTACTTATCTAAATGGGTCTAGGAGAGGAATTCACATTCCCTAGTAATTTTACAGAATGTCTACCAACACCAAGGAATCAAAGACATAGTTAACATTATGGGATGATTTTTGCTACCTAGAAAATAAACTAAGAGAATAAGGGTTCACTTCAATCCAATTGATTCCATTCAAAATTTAAAGTGCTGTGAAGGGATATGGGTTATTAGTGGTTCAGTATTTGAGGCCTGCGCTAGTAATAGGTTCACAATTCCTAGGAATCAAGCACCCCATTGTAATGCTTGACTATCTCAGGGAAGTGAAGCAGAGCAGCCCAAGGCTTACTATGGGGAGATGATGTGAGCTAGTAATCACCATTCTCTGGTGCACAATAATCAAGTTCAATCTTTATTTCGTTGCATTGCAACATAAAAGATAACAATAAAATATACAGTTCATAGTAAAATATACAACAGTATAGAAACCTTCAATTCATTCATTATAATGAGCACCCTATTTAAACTACATTGCATCTGCATTTCATCATATTTAAACACATTGAGTTGCATTTCATCATATTTGGACACATAAGTTTACAGTTTCAGTTTGGCACAGAGTCAAATAAATATTAAAATGTTTAAAAACAGTATAAAAGTTAAAAAGACATTAAATTGAATTGTAACAGCCAAGATTAAAAAGGTACAATGCCTTGGCATTATTCATGGTTAAGGAAAGTCCAAATGAGCAGTTTTTCATAGTTAAAATGAAAGAGATAATTTTCTTCTAATAAAATAAGTGGACAATAAAAATTTACTAATTCCGAACACAATTACTTGGCTGGTGTCCGTACTTAAGATCCTGCCAGCTTCCCTATGGGAAGTAGAGCCGATGTTACGGCACAAGGGGACTATCCATGTTTTCCTTGCCTTGCCGTAACTAGGGCAAAAAAACAATATGTGAAAAATATCCTCCCTTTGGTAATTGGTGCACAAGGTACAATGGTCTTTATCAGTCTTTCCCCATCTTTTCTCAGTTGCCTTTATCCTCAACGTTCCATACCTAAATTTTAGAAATAGAGATTTGGCCAATGGAGGTTGGATTTCATCAAGAAATTGTTCGAATGATGCCTCATTTTTTGCCAAAAGAAATTTTTCAGTGAGGGGACCGTGTATTCTTGTATACACAGAATCGTAGCTCACATATGACCAAAAAGTTAATTTAACAATTTTCTTGGAAGCTGAGTTTAGAGATCCAGGCTCGTTCCAAAAGTGTGTTAATCCGAGCTTGGTTAGCCAGTTTTTTACATGCTTAAACCAAAAGATCTTACTGTCTCTATCAAGCTCTAGTACTTCCTTCAACCCATTTTTATAGTCAGATAATTCCAGGGTTGTCCATAATCTGACCCACAACAGCAATGGTCTCAATATAGCATGCTGATCTGTGTGTTTAATATTTAGGTCAAGGAATAAGGGTATCAAGGGGGTATTAGTTGGAACTTTTAATAGTCCCCTAACGAATTTATTCTCCAGTACTTCAAAGGTTTTTTTACATACTGGCCCCCGAATTTCCGCCCCGTACAAAGAGGCAGAATGTACCTTGTATCTAAAAAGCTCTATTGCTGGAGTGACTGCCTTGTTCACACTTTTATTATACCTCTATGTTATTGGGAAACAGTTTTGTTTGAACACCAATTTTGATTTTTCCAGTTGTGGGCCCCATCCCATTACAGAGTCTATCAAGACCCCTAGGTAAGTAAAACTGTGCTCGTAGTCTAATTTTTGCCCATTTAACATTAAGTTCCTTTTAAAAGTTTTGTGCGGGTTTAGTGCCATGTATTTTGTTTTTTTATATTAATTTCTAATCCTTTATGGATACAGTACTGTTGGAACCTGTCTAATAGGATCTGTAGACCGCGTGGAGTTTTTGAAATTAAAATTGTGTCGTCCGCGAAAAGGAGGGACGCAACGCGTTCACCTCCCAGTCGGGGAGAATCGTTATCACAATTTTCCATGTAGGTTGCAATATCATTTACGTAAAGGGAGAAAAGCGTGGGGGCCAGGACACAGCCCTGACGCACTCCCCTTTTTATGGGGATCGGGTCTGTGAGTTCCCCATTTGGGCCCCACCTAACCTTAGCGTAGTTCTCCTGATGCAGACCCATTACAAGTTTTAGTAGTTCGCCTGGCAGCCCTTGCCTATTCAGGGTTTCCCAGAGTAAGTCACGTGGAATTAGATCAAATGCTGCTCGTAGGTCTACAAAGGTCACATACAAGTGACCTTTGCGGATGATGACATATTTCCAATACAAGCAGCATAGCCTAAATACTTGGTCAATAGTACTTGTTTTATTTCTAAATCCCGCCTGATATTTGGATAAAATTGACTCCTCCTCCAGCCATGAATTTATTCGATTTAAAATATGCCTGGCATATATTTTCTGCGTAATATCTAAAAGATTAATGGGGCGGTAATTTGCTGGTTCACCACGATCCCCTTTTTTAAAAATGGTGATAATTTCTGCGCCATTCCATGTGTCCGGAATGTGCTCGCTAGCTGCAACTATATTAAATAGATGGTTTAAATAGGTTGCCCAAACATCAATATTATACAGATACAGGTCACCAGGAATTCTATCAAGCCCTGGTGCCTTCCCTTTCTTTACTGTAGTAATTGCTGCCTCTGTTTCTTGTATAGTAAAAACTACCGGGTGGGTATTAGCTGGTATTGTAACCGAGGGTACGTCTGTTGCAGCATCAGTTGGAGTTTTAGCTGCATACAATGACGAAAAGTGCTTAACCCAAATGTCCTCATCTAAATAGACCTCCCAGGAGCCTTTCTCCCTTTATTTTCCTTGGCTGCCAGTTCCCAGAATTGTTTCTGGTCCTTGTTTTTAGCGGCTGTTAACATATTGAGCCATATTTCCTCATCCTATGAGGATTTCGCTCTTAATATTATTTTGTTATAAGCCTTCCTTTTCTCTCTAATTTCTAACGGACCTTCCCCTTTGACAGCGTTAATCAGTGCAGTTTTGGCAAGACGGCATTCCTTGTTATACCAAGGTTTGCCTATGGATTTTGCATTAGTCCTGCCTACACCTTTTTTAGTTTTTTTTGTAAGAATTTCTAATAATTTGCTGAAAAGGGACTTATGTAAAGCAATAAATTCTTTAGGGTCGCAGCTATGGGGACAATATGAGTCCAGGGTATCTGCAAAAATGCCGTAAATATTGGCCAATAGGTCCTCTTTTTCTAACACAAAGGCCCATTTAACCGCCCTACGATTGTTGCTAAGGACAATATTGTCAATTGTAGATGAGGATGCTAGGCTATGACCTCCCTCCGAGTTAACAAGCCCCGTTACCATGCTTAGTAAAAAACTCATTTCTAAAGGGCAATGGTCACTTTCATATCTCTCTTTGACCTTTAGGTCTACTGTAAAGGGCCAAAGGTCAAAGGAGACGATAACATAGTCTAAGTTACTTCCATAATCACGTCTCTTGAAGGTGGGGGCTTTCGGGCTGTCCGATGGCATACGGCCGTTACATGCTCTCAGGCCATGTGAAGTCAAGAACCTTGTAATCTGTAAGGCCAATGCAGTACCGGCCACCATACTATTCTCGTTCAGGGCGGGTATTCCATTGGCATTGTCCTCCTCTTCAAACAATTGGGCTATCCCTGTGATTGGTTCAAAATTACAATTCAAGTCTCCACATAGAATAACACTTGCCTCTGTTATTAGTGAATCCATAAGTGACTCTAACTTCCCTATACATAAGGATTCCTTGTGGGAAGACTGAGGACTGTTATATACATTAAGAAGGTAAAACACCCTATTATCCACTGTCGTTACTTTTAGACAAAGAATGTCTGGGGAGTCAGTGTTAATCATTTTAATACCTAGTTTAATGGAAACATTGACCCATACTAGGAGGCCTCCGGATGCGCGACCTCTCAGGGAAGGGACAGCCTCTAGTTGGTAGGTTTTGTAACCAACCCTGTGCATTTGTACTGTGGCCCATGTTTCCTGTAATACGCAGATGTCAAAGGTGTTCATGTATGCATTCCAGTCAGGGTCACTTAATTTTGCACGTACCCCTGCAATATTCCATGAGACAAGTGTAAACAGGGGAGATCCCTCATTCGAATCGTGGGGCATAACAGGTAAAACGACTGGCGAGCTCCTATTGTCTTCATCAGCACCTATAACAACAGAACATATGTCCACCTTAGGACAGCTATTACCTTCTTTTCCGTGGTGATATCCCAAAGTACATGACACGTTTTCATTCCCACCAGCATCTCTACTTTTTTGACTTAGGGCGAATGATAACAAAAGAGAACCCTCATTTGTCCCAGGAGACGCTACAGGTAGAGCAACAGGCAAACTATTATATGTTTCGGCACATATTACAGCAGTGTATGGACCTGGCTTCAAGCAACTAGATCCTTTTTCCTCAGTACACCCCAAAATACGTGAAACATTTTCAATACCCCTATTATCTTCCGTGCTCTTTAAACATCAATCGCACTCCTCCAAGCCACTGAATACCTCAAACCTATTTGTTAGTTCTAGAGGAGTGAATGGAATGAGATTGGGCATTTTTCTGTTTCCTCCTAGGTTGTGACTAGTTGGTATGGTGTTCCACCCATGGATCATAGGAGGTGGAACTAGATGTTGCAAATAGGCGGGGTTCCTAGCTGTTTCCATGTTTGAAAAGTGGGTGTTAAAGGGAATATTGTTGGTTCAGTGTTGAGGGGGAAATACAGTGGATCTTGGGTAGAAATAGGTCAATGGGCATGGCACTATGCAGTTGTTTTCATTGCCATAGGGCCAGCTCAAAATATATTGGACCTCCTTTCTGTCCCTAAAGTTTACAACTACAATGTCACCCCCTATGTCTTTTGTTCTTCCACCCAGCCAGGACAGACGGCGAACGTGAACTATTTCGCCATTTACATGATTAGCTTTGGGTCTGTACAATGACAACCAGTGCATTATCTTATTTTTTAGTTGAAAGTAACCTTCCCGCTTACCACTTGTCAGCTCAGGGACCCCGGTAAGTACCACCACATACCGTAAGGCTTCCGGCGGTAGTTCCGTAGGTGGTATCCTTCCCTGTCCCCCTCTTACATGACTAGTCTCATTCTCTTCGGCTCTTGGGAGTCTATTCGGGGGGATACTTGGTTCCCTAGCCTGGATATTAGCTAGGATATCCGTACAATTAGATGTTGTAGTTGGTCTACTCATAGGTGTTTTTAGCTGTTTTGGTTTAGAGTTATTGGAAGGTTTGCTAACAGATGAAGCACCTGTAGTTGGGTGGTTAGGGGCAGCTGAATTGGCTACTACTTGGTTATTATTGATAATGGTGTTAGTAGATTTTACAGCTGCTCCTTCAATTAAGGGAGTGCACATTGAATTTAAAGCTTTTTGGGGCTGTGACGCATTCTGAGGCCTTAATGGCCTGTCCAATTGCCCAAGAGCTGCCAAGTCCAACTCAATTTTCCCCAACCTTGACTCCACTCCCTTTAGTCTTTCAGATAGGGCTAGCATGTAAGTTCGCACAATCATTTCTATATTGTCCAAAAGATTCTTCGGAGAGGCTGGCTGCGAACCTTCTTCCATTGGAATGTAGATGATGTCAGGCACTGTAACTGATGGGGAAGATGGTATCACGAGTATTGGAGGGGTTGAGGCAGTTGCCGTTACTTGCTTACTACCAGGCTTTCCCAAAGTCATAGTAGTAACAAGGTTGGGCTTCTTCCCAAAATCATTATGGCTTAGCTTGGGCTTATTTGGGTCCATTTTCTTCCGTCTCCTTTTAGAAGGAGGGGGCCCATGTACTTTGTGTGGCAGTGGCCTCTGGTTTTTCCCTCTTACTACCTTGCCCGGCCTGATTGTGGGGGAAATCATAATTTTAGCGGAGTTAGGTGTACTTGGAAGATCATGTAGCTCAATTTGTGACTCTGGTTGGATTAGCGTGGGTGAAATAGCGGGAGCTAAACATTCCTTAAGTAGTAGGGGCACACTGGGTGTTGGGGATCTATTGCCTGTCAGAATACTGTTCATTTCATTATCCAGGGTAACAGAAATAATGGGCTCAGACAATGTCCTATTTTTAATACGTTCAATTGAGCGGCGCCGATCTGCCCGCCGCTCAGCAAGTAGTAGTTCTTTATTGCCCTCAGGCGCTATTTTAGAGAAGTAGTCATCCAGGGTTCAATTTATTATGCTCCCATTTTTATCCAAGCCGGCAATAGTAGAGCTGGCAGCAGCTGTAGCCATTGTGCAGAATAACAGTAGCTGGGATAGAAGATGGATCACTACTTACTGTACAACTTGACCAGGACTTCGGGCCCAGCCCAGCCTCTTCCGGCCTCTGAGGGCCTAAGAGGGCCCGCCCTTTGCCCGGGCTTCGCTCCGGGCTTCGCTCCGGGCGTCCCGCTCGCGTCCCGCGTTGCGGTCGGAGCCCCGCTTTGTAGCGCCGCCTGGCGCTGGGTGGTGACGCGCTCCAATGCGCGTTAGCAGTGCCCCCTGGGAAGGCGAGTTCCTTCAACCTGCGTCGCTGTTGTTCCTAGCGTCTCAGCAGGGAGGAACCGGCGGGTAGAAGCGGCCAGGCACGGGGGTCGTCACAAAATGCAGGCGAGTTTCTAATCACTCGAGATAGCGTCCACACACCCGTCTTAACATCAGCAGCAGGAATGCGCTGATTGTCTATGTCAACCACTGTGGTCAACTCTAACAGGAGACAACTGAAGTCCAACAAATAACCATTACTTATCTAAATGGGTCTAGGAGAGGAATTCACATTCCCTAGTAATTTTACAGAATGTCTACCAACACCAAGGAATCAAAGACATAGTTAACATTATGGGATGATTTTTGCTACCTAGAAAATAAACTAAGAGAATAAGGGTTCACTTCAATCCAATTGATTCCATTCAAAATTTAAAGTGCTGTGAAGGGATCTGGGTTATTAGTGGTTCAGTATTTGAGGCCTGCGCTAGTAATAGGTTCACAATTCCTAGGAATCAAGCACCCCATTGTAATGCTTGACTATCTCAGGGAAGTGAAGCAGAGCAGCCCAAGGCTTACTATGGGGAGATGATGTGAGCTAGTAATCACCATTCTCTGGTGCACAATAATCACATTCAATAAATGATTGTCCAGTCAAGGCTTTTTCTTTAGAAAAGGAAAAGTACATTTATTTATTTATTATGCTATGCATTACTTTATAAATATATACATAAGGCTGATTGAAAATAGCTTAGATGACATTTTGTAATCACATGTGACCTCTAAAGAGTCACAAAATCGCAGTACCCCAGCACCTACACCAAACAGCACATCACAATATGAGGGTATCACTTTAGATAATACAGACCTATTGACTTAATCAAGGGACATCACAAAATATAAGGTAAGCCTATTGGCTTTATCAATTGTAGTGAGGCCTGAGCCTAGTTTGTGTTCCCTGTTATGTTAGCATGAGCTTATTAGAAGTTTAAACGCCATTTAACCTTTTTGCTGCTTTTGCACACAACACTACAAATAATTATTGTTGTAAGTTAGGCTGTGTGAAATGCTTTACATGAGAAAAGCTTGTTTTCGACATCCCTAGACTTACATCGTGACACTAGTCTGCACAGTGAGTGCTGAAGCCGTCAAGGTTATCATAACATAGTAACTGTTGTTTGTACTGATCGGCTAACGGTCTTAGACAAAACAAATGGCAGCTGCAGGCCCGCTGAGATCCTCGCGCCTTTATTATTACACTGCAGCCATGATTTCACATACTTGTAAGATTTTCTGTTTCCAGGGATGCAGAGAGCCTTTGCTGATCCTGATGTGATTCACTCTTCCTGAGTTGAGAGGTAATGGGGTCCCCCAAACAAGCCTAAGAGACCTTCTTTAGTTTATAAAACATAGTTACTAGCTAGGGAGGGTGATTTACTAGGCGCTAAAGTACCTATTTACTCCATCATTGTAATATGATTTCTCCTTTTGTGTTTTATGGAATTGTAACAATGCTGATCACATTATTTCTAATAATATGTCTGCTTATGTTAGCAAAGATACTGAATCTAAGGGCACGTCGTTAAAATAAACATTTTAACCTTTCTGTGTCTCTTTTTACTCCTGACTGGTATGAGAGAATAACAAAAGAGTGTTCTTAATTCCCCCCATTCCTGAGTATAATCTAAGTCGCATGTTCTGGGTTGTCTAATCATTGGTTTCTTTGCTATAGGACGAAGAGCTAATGTGACACTGATGCTAGCTGGTTCGGGTTTCTAGGCACTAAGGTGATTTTTTTGGTACACCACAATTCACTGAGGTCCTGGGTCTCTATACACAGTTCTGTGTAGGAGCGGAATCCTTGCAACACAATGGTGCACCACATTGAAAGACAAACAAACCACATGTTAAATATCATCAACCTTTCACTATGGTCCTTAAGTATGGGTAAATTAATCCTTAATGTCAACAAAGCATTGTCAACAACATTGGTGGTGCCCCTGCACCATTGCGAGATCAAAACAAGCCCTGCATACATTATGGGCGCTCCCTCTTGGGAGAGTGAATATTCTATTAGCAGATCTGGCCACATGGTTTACTGGTGCGTGGCCTCACAATGGCATTCCTCTGCATCTTGCGTCAGCCCCTGGTGAGATGGTGGTCCCTGGGGGGGATGAATGAATTTGGGGAGGGGGCCCCCCACACACATCCTCTCTCTGGGTAAATTTGCAAAATACTCCTTGCAACAACCTCCGGACACAACCTGGGGTAATTTTTTATAGGTGCAGCGGAGCACCATGCGCTTCTAAATTTGGTGGAGTGAAAGATTACCAACCTTTACAATGCCATAACTCTTTCCCTGTTTGAGGGCCAATTTGGAACTTCCAGAGCTCATTTTACTTCTGGTAGTGAGCTCTAGACACTAGTAGTAGTTCCAGCAGGCCTCCTTACCTAACAAGCATTGGCATAGCCAATAGGTATCGCATTTGGGACCTTATAAGTATTTAGTTATGCATCACAATATCCTTGGTGCAATAACATCAACTGTTGCATGGCTAAAAACGTATAAGGTCCCAAAGGCGAGACCTATTGGCTGTGCCAATGCTTGTTGTCCTGTGTAATGGAAGGTTGCACTGCTGTCTTTCCTGTGTTAGGTAAGCTGGCACTGCTGGTTGGCCTGTGTAATGGAAACTTGCACTTCAGCCTGTCCTACGTAATGGAAACTTGGATCTGCGGTCTGCCCTCTGTTAGGTAAGCCTGCAATGCAGTCTGTCCTGTGTAAGGGAAGCTTGCACTCCTGTATGTCCTATAGAAGTAAAGCGTGTACAGCTGTCTGGCATGTGTAAACAGTGATTGCACAGCTGTCTGTCTGAGTTAGGTAAGCTTGCACTGCTGTCTGCCCTGTGTTAGGTAAGCTTGCCCTGCTGTCTGCCCTGTGTTAGGTAAGCTTGCCCTGCTGTCTGCCCTGTGTTAGGTAAGCTTGTCCTGCTGTCTGCCCTGTGTTAGGTAAGCTTGTCCCGCTGTCTGCCCGGTGTTAGGTAAGCTTGCACTTCAGTCTATCAGGTGTAATGGAAGTTTGAACTGCTGTTTGTCCTGTGTTATGAAGGCTTGCACAGCTGTTTGTCCTATAGACGTTAAGCATGTACAGCTGTCTGGCCTTTGTAGGGGGATATTTTAATGATGTCTGCCCTGTATAAGGGAAGCTTGCACTGCTGTCTGCTCTGCCTAAGGGAAGCATGCACTGCTGTCTGCTCTGCTTAAGGGAAGCTTGCACTGCTGTCTGTCCTGTGTAAGGATAGGGTATGCTGTTGGCTGCCCTATGCAAGGCAAGCTTGTACAGGTCTTTCAGAGTCTCCACCCCCCCCTACATCTCGAAGGAGCATAGCATTGGACAGGGAGTGCCGCAGGGCTCGTCCCTTAGCCCTACCCTGTTCAATGTCTATGTCCGCCCCTTAGCGGAGGTGGCCAGAAAGAATGGAATGGCCTTGGTATCATATGCAGATGATACCCAGTTGGTGGTGGCTTTGAATAACAACAATGGTCTGGAAGCCAGTCATTTCAAACAGACACTCATCGACATCACCAATTGGATGACGGCGAACTTTCTCCAACTAAACGCCGGTAAAACCGAGATTCTCCTCTTGGGAAAGAACACCGCTTCCTGGGGAGACAACTGGTGGCCTGACATTCTGGGCTCTCCCCCCAAGCCGAAAGACTGTGTTAAAAATCTAGGCGTCTGGATTGACTCGGCTCTAAAATACACCACCCACACTAAGAAAGTAGCCGCCACGTGCTTCGGCATCTTACGCAACATCAGGCCCATCCTGAAGTTCTTTGACTGCCGCACCCGCCAGCTTATCGTCCAGGCGACGATCCTTTCTAGACTGGACTATGCCAGCTCTCTCCTTTTAGGAGCAAACCTGGCCGAAACCACCAGACTGCAGAGAGTCCAGAATGCGGCTGCCAGAGCCCTGGTTGGCCTACCTCGCCACTCTTCTGTTTCAGGAACTTTAAGGAAACTGCATTGGCTCCCGGTGGGAAGAAGGATCCAGTTTAAGGCTCTATGTTTAGCCTTCAAGATCCTTAAAACCGCCTCTCCCCCACTGTTGAGCCCCCTCCTGTCTGAGTACACACCCACCAGATCTCTCCGTTCAGAGGGACAACATCTAGTGACCATCCCACGCACCAGACTTGCCAGAGTTGGGGGACGCTCTTTCAGCCTTCTTGCCGCCAAGCTATGGAACAGCCTGCCTGTAACCATACGGGGGATGCATGATCTTCTAGCCTTTAGGAAAGCCATCAAAACCCATCTTTTTCAATAACTCTGTTTTTTTGTACATCTTCATTCTTCCCTTTGGTCAGTTCACAGCGCCGGGACGCCCCTTGGCTGGGGCAGCCGTGCGCTATATAAATTCACATTCACATAACATACAGTTGTGTGACCTGTGGTAACAAAGAAATGTACTGCCGTCTTTCCTGCGTAAGGAAAACTTGCATTGCTGTCTGTCCTTCAGAGGGAAAGTTTCCACTGCTGCCTGTCCTGTGTAATGGAAGCTTGCACGGGTAGCTGCCCTGCTTAACTAAAACTAGAACTGCTGTGTGTCCTCATGAGGCCTTGAATGCCATCACTCCAGCACGAATGAAGCTTGCGCTCTCGTCTGTGCAAGGAAAGCGTGCACTGCGGTCTGTAACGCAGGCCCCTGCAGCTCCTGCGCGCAGGTGGTACCCACCCTTCAAGGGGGCCCCATTCAGCCCAAGGCCAAGGAATATATGCACAATATGGAAGACTCTGTGGCCCCTCAGCACAGGGGGGGAGGGGCATGAGTTTGCGTTACACCACTAGGCAGCGCCTGTCCTGAGCAAGGGAAGCGTCTACTGCCGTCCGTCCTGTGTATGGGAAGTTTCGACTCCCACTCGCTGTGCGTAAGAAATGCCGACACTGCTGTTATCCTGGGCAAGGGGATCTTGTACTGCGGACTCGGGCTGTCCTAAGTAACTGAAGTGGAGGGGCGTAAGGGGGCGTGGAGCCACTGCTGCCGGATTTGTGGGGTTGTGAGGGGGCTCATAATGAGGAAAATACAAAACTGCAAGCAGAGAGGCCGCGAATTTGCAGCCAGGCAGTGTTTGCCCATCCTCGCCGCAGGGCGCAGCAAAGTACAGAAATGCAGCGGGTCCATGATCGGCTCAGAGCAGCACATTCCGCAACCTCAGCTGCTCTACGATAACAGGTACGGCCTACCCTAAACACCGCTTCGAAGCGCTACGCCATCCTCTGTGCAGACCTACCCTCCAGAACGAGAGGCCTTCTCCCATGAAATTATAAAGATAACTTCAACCATAACGTATGCCTATATTAATGATACTAAAATTAATAGGGTTTTATGCCATTCTGACATCTGTTAGTATTTAGGCGCTACAGATCTTCCTGTGCAAAGGAGGCGCTTGCAGCCCTCCCAGTTTGTGACGCTGATACCTCTCTGTGATTTATACCACTCCAGCCTCTCCCTCCCCCCTCACTAGGGAGGCCGCTGATGAATCACGTTAGAAATGGGGGCCAGGGTTTCACGAGCCGTCCCCGAGTGGCTGTCATTAATTAGACCAATAAAACAACGAGGCCTAATTGTGAGTGCTTGTGACTGGCAATGAGGGGAATCAAGGCGTACCGGAGGTCGCTGGGGAAGACCCTAGGAGGGAGGCCTGGCAAGAGAGAGAAGGAAGGAGAGTGGGGGTGGGGGTAGGATGCCCAGGCGTCCCGGATTTGCCCGGACGGTCCCGGTTTTCACCTGATGTCCGGGCAGATTTCAGGAAATTTTGCTCCTGTCCCGGTTGTTGGAGAGGGGCGACTGAAAACTGAGAGTTGCTTTCTTATGTTTTACAAAGCAGGGAAACTTAGCAGTTGTTTCAAGAAAGAAAGTTAACCAACAGGAATGCTTCCAGGTTTAAAAACTGCATTTTATGTATGTTCTAGCTGCCTTTTTTGTAATTCTCTGCTAAGGAGCGCTGTCATTCTGTGCGCTCGCTTGAAAAACAAGCCACCCCCTGTCCCCTTGTCAAGCAGGAGATTACCGCACATGAGCCTTACCTGCTGTCTTGCCACAGAAGGCTCCAACATAACCGTGCCTCTGCACTGCTTCCAGCTTGAAAACCAGACAGAAAGAGGAAACGGTCTGAAAAGATGGTGGTCGCGCGTGTTCATTGCCCAACACAAACGGAAGCAGGAACCTGAGCGACAGGACCGTAGCAGTTTAAAAAAAAAAAAAAGACAATTACATTTTTCTTTTTAATGGAACAGCTTACAACAGTATCCTAGGTGCTCCTACTTCCCCTGCTGGCGGCCCCGGCTTCACTTAGAGTAGTAGTCGAATACATGACTGTTCAGTGTTTGGCAGCCCCTCTGACTCCTGCTCATAACGAGGTTACAATGACAGAAAACCGCACGCACCAAAAAAAGAAAAGGGGGTGGAAACAGCTACTGAATCCCTCCCCTCCAGGACTCCATGACCTGCCTCGTGGTTGCCAAGGCAATATTTCTACAAATATTGTCGTGCTACCGTAAGGCAGGTCATGGAGTCCTCGAGAGGCGGGATCCAGAGCAGACAAATCTGCTAAACAGGAGCTTTTTCCAATGGCAGACCTCCGTTTCCAGAGGCCTGCCAATGGAAAAAAGGGGCGTGGCTTCACGCCATACTGAAATCCCCTGCTCACAATATCTCTTTGCCTGCAGCAGTGCATGCCCTGCAATGCAGGCTTCGACCTAAAAAGGGCACATTCTTGCAAGGAGCTGGTTCTACTGGCTCGCATAGCCACCTTTTTTCTTGGTATTTGTTTTCTAGTACTCCTCTCCTCTGCTAGGGTGCAGAAGTCCAGATCGTTGCCTCAACTGGTCATCGGGGTGTAAGGAGGCAAGCCTCACTGGCCCTTGGTGAGATCCACTGGACCTGGAGTCAACTAGGGACAGCGTTGTTAGTCTGTCCCTAATTGCTGCTGTCTATTTCCAGTAAAAAGCACACCAAAAGCACACTCTCTCCCTTGTGCAAGAGTTTTTAAATGGGGATGGAAGCTAGGCATACTTTGCCAATCCTAGGGTGCCACATCACCTCTCCAACCCTCGTGCAAAGCAATCTGGGAAAGTTCAAGATAGCGCCTTCCAGAAGTCACTGGGCACATCTTCTCTAGGAGCCTTTGCTATGCCCTTAGCTGATATCACTGCCTGAGCCTTTCTAACCAAAACTTCGGGGAGCCCCTTGTGCGTTGGCGCCAGTTGTCTTGGCTTCCCAGATGCAGATTTTCTTCACCACCTCTTCCACCTCAGGAGCTGAGGAAAGCACGGTTAATGACTCCTTTTGTGTGGGGAGGCCTCTGTTCCTACTGCTGGGGTGTAGAGTAAATAACTTGGCCCAAAACGGTGACAAAAAGCCTCAGCTCTGATCCTGAGCTGAGCCAGAGAAATATGAAAATTCTGACTGACCCATAAAATGAACATATATGATTTTGGGACATGCGTTATTTGAACTGAGCACACGCTTTTCACCCTAGTTTCATACTTCATGGAACTTTGTAGGCCAAAGGGACGCAAAAGTGCACTCTAAGGCAGATTTACCCCTATGTGTAAAATAAAGTTTTACTGCACACAAAATCGTAAACCATAGTGATTTCACCTATGAATGCCCACTACTATTATAAGGCCTACCCCATGTCAATCCCTTATCTTGCAGAGTCCCCATATACCAGGCTATCAGTGATCAGTTACCGGGCAGCGCACCAGTAGTCACACATACACAACCTGTTGTAGTAATCTGAAGGACAAGGAGGTAGAATTAAAAGTATCAGGAGAACCTGAATTAAAAGAGGTCATAAATTAGAAGTCAAAGCTGCTTCAAATTCAAATACAGAGACCACTGCCTAGGGCAGCAATTGTCAAGACTGGAGACCTGTTGTCATTATCCAGCTAAAACCCAAGATTAACATCACCAAGAGCAGAGCAATTGTTGCTGTTTTGCAGGTTCTTCAAATTAGGTAAGGATCCTGTGTACCCTACCACCGGGAGTCATGGGGAGGAGCTCAGGCCTAGGGATGGGTGAATGTTTTGCTCAGAAAGCAAAACAGCAAAACGCTCCGTCTTTTTCCTTTCAGATCGAACACTCCAATTGCAGTACATTTGTAAGTTTTTCAAAGAGCAAAACTAAAGTCAATACTCATATAAAGCAAAAATATAAGAAAAGTGAAAGACATAGATAGTGGAAGAAGAAAGATGAGTCAATCACTGAGGCACGAAAAATGCATAAAGCATAATCTCACAAATAAACAAAGGTTTGTGAACTTGAAATCGGGAGGTAGAAAAAAAAATCACAAATTAAAAAGAAAAAGGATCAAGTCATCAGGCCATGGATGGTAAGAGGGCCTCCTGGAATGCCCAGGAAAATCCACAGACTTTGATTCTAAAAATCTTAGTGGTAGCAGAAGTAGCATCATGCACCCTTTAACCATAAAAACATCATAGGAAATGAGCCTGATTATTCCCAAGAAGTGAATCCCACGTGACCTTAACTATGAGCACATCACATTAATTGACATCACTGAAATTCCATAATAACTGAAAGATTAGTCTAATAATACAACAGACAAACAGGCATTGTGCAAGTCTCCTGCATTAGGGTGCTGACCTATCATGTATTATAAACACTACCTACACTCTCTAGGGGTAGTCACTAATACTGACTTAACCAAAGTGTAGTGAACAGTCATTTTTAGGTCTCGCGACCTATCAATGCGCGCAAGCAATCGGAGCGAGAATTCATGTCCTCAAAATCCTCGTCAAACCAAGGGCTTTTTGCTGCGGTTTTCATTAAGTTTACGTGAATCACGTGACCAAACAAGCACGAGCATTCACGGCCGCACAGCACATCAAAGGGCTTCGCCCAGCGTGCGCTCTGCGGCTTCTCCTCCCCTAACACGCTTCTCCTCCCCTAACACGCTTCTCCTCCCCTACGGCCGCACAGCACATCAAAGGGCTTCTCCCAGAGTGTGCTGTGCGGCTTCTCCTCCCCTAATTATTCATGGCCGGCCCCTGGCCGGCCGTACTTTCAGTTTCCCGACCGCTCTTGTTGTTGTTGTTGCAGTGTGGCTTTTGGACAGTGTGTATGCTGTTGTATCAATCAATTTTGCATTTTTGGTTAAAGCTAACTGTGTTTCATTTGCATGTGTTTCACGCAATGTTTTATCGGCGATGTTTTATTATACAACAGCTATTTGCATGTGTTTCACCGCAATGTTTTATCGGTGATGTTTTATTATACAACAGCTGCCATTAACGTGTATCTTTCCAAACAGCAGGGAGTTTTTTTGGGGTTTTGTTACTGTGAGGCTTATGGGCAGTGTGTTTATTGGTATCACGCGTTTAGCTCTCGCTATGATCTACATTCATCTATATAGTTGCGCTTTCTTTATTTAAGCTACATTTTCTTCCATGTTGGGACCCGGCTGTTTACAAAGTCCTGGTCCTCTCTTAAACCACTACTTGCATGAGTTTAACCTACATTTCCCCTACTTTACCTTTATAATGCAATTTCCTAAGTGTGCTTTTGTATTGTTGGCATGGGAGAATTGAGGAAAGTAATGCACGGGACTATGGAATAAACGCACTCCGCCCCTCGACCAGGAATTTTCAATTATGATTTTTCCTGTAGGTATAGGATGAAAAGCTTTATATTATATATTTATATTATATTTTGCCTCAAAAAGCACACACTGCCATTGAATGCTTATTGAAAAAGAGCAGAATGCATTAACTCGCAGTGAAATTAAGCTAAAACTTAAGTGGTCTGACCAATTGTCCCATTCAATATATCGATCACTGCTGCACATATCAGTATTGGCTAACGTCATATCTATCCAGCATCATGACCGCTTCATTGGCAAGCACTGAGAAAAGTATGCCCGACAGCGCAGTACCCGTGCAGGTCTTGCAGCTCCACCTGCACAACACACAGCAAAGTGCAACTTTACAATAAACTCGGAACTAAACCAATCAAACCCACGGGCAGTGCCAGCCGCATGCAGGCATTACGCGTCATCCTCGTTACCCCCAATGGGCAGCACGCACTAGATGGGAATATTTGCAAATTGGCTGCCCTCCAGGGTCACATAGCACTGCATGCCAAATTCCTCCCCTTGTGTCCAATCAAAACCAAGCGCTAATAACTACGTGGCCAGGATCTGGCGATGAAATCCATTCCAGTGATTCGAAAAGACAGCCGGATTATATAGGAAATGCCCCTTTATGGGCCATTTTTCAAAACACCAAAAATGCATCATATTGCTAGTAGCCCCGGAATATCTTACAATTAAGAATAGAGACTTCCAGAAACAGCTTCAATGTGACAGGGCTGGGGCAGACATCCCATTCTTTCCTAACATGGCATAACGCTCCTCTGAACACACGTTGCAACAATACAGCTGTTTACATAACGCCTGGTGCGGGCACAACATGACCCAGTCAGCACCTGGCAGGAGCCATCACCATATGAAAACATTTTCATAAACCCAGCACAGCCAGTTCTTCAGTGCCCCAGACCGACCCCCCAACCCCCCTCTAGCCCACCTGTCAGCACGCGACCCCCCGAACCAGGAGAGAGGCCAGACCTCGGAAAAGCAAAGGCCCAGCGCCCAGCAGCAGCGGGCCACCCGGGCGCCGATAATAAGCACCGAGGGCGGACTTAGGAAGCCCCAGGAATGGAGAAAATGACCTCCATAATTGCATCGACAGCTCGTTTAAACTCCGCTGACCTGAAACCTTGACAAGTTGGAAGAGTCATTATCCATTTAGAGAGCCGTGAAGTTGGCTGCAGTGTTGGTTTACATTTTCGAGAAATTCCCACGATACGGCAGTTCTTGCCAGTCGAATACCAACCCGCTGGAAAACAAGCACTGGCGTTGCCAATAGGTCTCGCAGTAGGAAAGTTGGAGCTATTACAATCGCAAATAACAATGCCTTTTATTTTTGTTTTCATTTTAAAAACATAAAGGGCTTTGTCATTTACAAAACCAATAGCTCCAACTTTCCTACTGCGAGACCTATTGGCAACGCCAGTGCTTGTTTGTATTATATGCAACTTTAGTCCCTGATAACATGACCTGTGGACCTGATAAGTGATAAGTGAAAGGCTGCGTGTTGCGGATCAGTTATTATCTGCAGCCGTCTTATCATTCTATTCATTAAAGGTCTACCTCCTCATAATGTACCTTTCCTCTCTTCAATGTATATTGTATATGGCTGTCACCCTCACTTATCATATCCTGCCTCCTGTGGAAGTTAGGACCTCTGAGGTAAAGTGAATGCTGGATACCTCAGGAGCCACAACTCCAAGCCTTTTCACTTGTCAGCCACAGACCACAGGAGCTAGACGCAGAGGCAGGTAGACGCACAGCATGGTTGCAACCCAGACCCAACCTACAACACAGGCTGTCCACGACAGCGGTTAGATGCACAGGTAGTTGGACCCCCCAGCATTTGTATTCAGGGCCAAGTCCTGCTTCCAACCCATGTCACTTATGGCCAAAGACCTTGTGCAGTGAGAGTCTGACACATGGTTGGTGGCCCCGGACCCAACTGCTAATGTTCTTTTTACAAACTTCAGAATCTCACTCAAAAAACATATACATATATGATATAGCTCAGCTAGTCGAAATACTAACATTCACATGAAGAAGAAAAAATTCTGAAAAACACAGTTGAAGTGGCATGATGATCCAAAAATAATACCTAAAAACCTCTGAAATTCACCCGTTGTGGACTGCTACACATATAATTTGTGCCAACACCATAAAAACCGTAACCCAAAGGGGTTGTTCTTAAACACACAATACATATACCAATAAATAATTGGACTTTATAATAAAATAAAGAAATAATCCAGAATCCTGTTTGATGCTAATGATGTAAATTGTAAGGTGATACATTATTTAAACAGTGCTGTCATAAATGTCCTTTGTGATTGCATCCGTCGTATCATGTCTGAGGTAATGACTAGTCCCTTTGAGTGCAAGTTATAGTTTTTATAGCAGACCATAACAAGCAAATTCAAGATTTTTTTGGGTTTTGATCTTGTACCATAGTGTTATGTGTCACAGCTGCAATTTTCAAACACAGTAGTTTTCATCATATAAACGTGTCTCCCCCCTCAGGGAGCCCAGAGAAGAATTACAGCAGAGAGACCTGTCTTGGGACAGAGGCAGCTGCCTTGTGTAAACAGAATTTACACCTATGATGCGGACCACCAAACTACACACATCAGGTATGGGGTCCGGTACTATTCCCAGAGATCACTAATATATCTCTCTGTGCTAACGTAGCGAGGGTAGGCCTAGATAGATATATTAGTTGCAATGGTTGGGCTGTTCATTGTTTACAGCCTAATAATAATGTTGATTAAGCTGCCTAGTTGTATTTGTTTACTAATCAAGGCACACTTGCTTCAAAATAGACTACAATAGTTTCAATAAATATGCTGTAAATTTCATTTGTGTCTTTCTTCTGTTTACTATGGACATGCATGAGAGAGAAGGAAAGGTGATCTGTTTCCACGGTTCCCTTGTGGACTAGAGGTTCATGTTCTAGGTTTGCCGAAATCACCTGCTTCTCTGGAAAGGTTAAGAAGTTCAGATGAGGCACTGTGAGCTAGTTCAATTGGGGCCTACAGGTACTGGCATGGTGGAGAGACTCAGTCCCTACATGCTGACGTCCTGTTCTCCCATGGCACAGTTCTGTTTCCAAGCAGAATCCCTGCAACATGGCACCACCATAAATGGTTTTGTACTAATTCAGTGTGTCTCCCGAGTAGTGCTTGTGCATGCCCGTAGTACCCTCACACCTACCACTGGAGACATCCATGCTGTTAGGGATATATCATCCACAGTGTTTTTAGGAAGTACCAAAAATGTTTCTATTGGTTGGTCATGCTTGAACCTTTAAAGGGATTGCCCTTATTTTTGTGTTTGCACTTTGTTTCCATTACTTGTTTTCTACTGGCACAGCCACAGCCTACACCAACTGCTGACAACTGCAGACCTGCAGTCTTTGCACATGTAACTTTGCATGGCCTTGGTGCTGCAGGAGGTGACTTTATCTTCGTGAGCCGACGATGGCTATCGCTTAGAAGTCTTTTACTCTTGGGTCAATTTTACGGCTTTGAATGCAAATTCAGGCACATTTTTTTTAATACACTAATGATAATCCACTGCAACAATACAGAGCATATTTGCTCTTAGTATTTCCATTTTGATATTGGGAACATCAACATTGGTTCAGAGGTGCCCTTAACCCCTCCCATGCTCGTGACGGAACCGTTCCGTCACGAGCCTTGGGTGGGCTGTGCTGGTGACGGAACGGTTCCGTCACGGCCCTCTCGCCGCGCCTGCGCGGCGTGAATTCCGCGCCTGCTCTAACGCTCTGAAGCGCAGGCGGGGCCGTGATGGAACCGTTCCATCACAAGCACAGCTCACCCGCGGGCCATGACGGAGCGGTTCCGTCACGAGCACGGGACCGCCGCGCGGCCCCGCCTCCCCCTTAGCACTCCGGCGGAATAGCCGCCGCAGTGAAGGGGTTAAACATGTACTTGCACTAGTACGCATGAGTCCACTCAGTAATGAAAGAGCCACCTGACCAGCATTGGCTGGTTACACACCATTCCCTAATTTACAAGGTCTCAATGTTAATGAGCTACAGCAATTGTACAATGATCTAGTTAAACTCTATAAACGCTTAACTCCATATGTTTTGCACACCATGCTGGCAGTACCAGCAAGAACCAACAAACCTAGTTTCCTGCAGTGCCAGCCATAAGTCCTGCAATTGTTCATTCAATTATGGGTTAAATTCCCACAAATCGTGAAGAAACTCCATTTTCGATCAACCCCCCTAAAAAAAAGATCTAATTCAAGCCATGTTTCCCACAAAGGCTCCTGGCTAAACTATGCAATTACACCACCATAAATCAATTAGAGGTTAACCTAAAGAAAACCCAAGTGGTTACCTTTGGTAAAAAAAGAAAAGCCGGGGGAGGATGGTCGTATAATAACATGAGCATTGTAGTAGGAAGCACATACAAATACCTAGGGGTCAATCTTGACTCAAGGTGCAATTTTATGAAACAACGAAAACAGATATTAGTTAAAGCTGTGACTCTACAGGTGACCCTCTCAAAGCTCTCAAAAAAGTTGTCCGGCCCAAGTTTAACACCTTTACTAGAGGTTATGAGAGCAAAAATTGGTCCGACACTGTCATATGGTTTTGAGACTTTTAAGGGTAAACTAAATAAGACTCTAAACCAACATGTGACTAAAATCTACAAAAAGGTCCTCCGCTTGACCAAAAGTGCCTCTGCTGTCCAGATTAGGCTAGAACTGGGCTTACTAAATTATGAAGTCTCTAGTACTGGCACGTTTTAAAATTTTTGCCATAAACTGAGACAAGCGCAGGCTCATTGGAGTCACTAGTCTGGCTAGATATCACCGAGAAAAATCCAGGGGGCTCGTATGGTCGCCTTTTTAAAGATTCCATTCTAGAACTCTCCGCGGGTGACCTATGGGACTTCAACCCCAGCGTGTGTTTAAAAGCACCGTTAAGAAATGTGTCAGAATGAGCTCCCTCATTATTGATAAAAACCACCTTGCCAAACGCAGACACGCTTGGGCCATTATGAATTTGTACCGGCGTCTAGCCCCTGCAACCTACCTATCATGTACGTATTCCCTGCATCTAAAACTTAGTTTTATCGCCATTAGGCTCGGTGACTGGCAATTTTTAAAAGATCTGCCAGGCTGGCGTCGTACATCCGATGTATTATGGTGCAGAGGGTGTGGCAGGAAGGCTGAAACAATGGAGCATGTGGTCTGTCTCTGCCCAGCATTCATGTCACTGGGCAGACGCAAACTGAAAGCAGAGTGGAACAGGTTGGGAATTCGGTCATGCACACAGGCAATCATTGCGGCACTAAGCCCAGAAAACACAACTTTAAATATAGGCCTCACAACCTACATACGCCTTGCATATCGCCTCTTGTCGACATCAACCTAAATCAAATTGCATTATTTTAAACTGTTAAAAAGTCTTTATCTTCGTATTCTTTCATAATTCGCTGCTATTGAATTGTTGCTGCTATTTTTATTTGTACTCACTTTTAAAATTTGTAATTATTTGTTAACGGTTGGTTGGTCCACAAGTTTATCATTGCTAATTACCGGTACCACAACTTCCTTACCTTTTAATTTTATATCCAATAAAGACTGTTTACCTCTGTGGAAGTAAAAAAAAAAAAGCCATGTTTCCCCTTACGGGACCACAGGACAAGCACAGAACATTGACTATGTGCTTACACCGTCTGATGGTGCCCTAATAGGGGACTGCGCTACTTGGGACACAGTCTTTGCTCCTGTCTATACCAAAACTCATGGTACTCTATCTAAATCAGTCTTGCTTGAGGTGTTGAAACAAATGCAGAACAAACACAGGCAGCTTCTGCCCTGAATTTGGGGATGAAACTAATGAGAAACTTTCATGTAGTCTCAGCAATGATTCTGTCTAACATTAAAGACAAAACAGCTTCTCTAGCTATATGCCAGCGGCTCACGCAGGTTGCACTGCTCAACCAGGAACGCAAGCTACCTATAATTATTGCTGGAGTATATACTTCTATAGGACGCAATAATTTGGGAACCATACCCAGTAAACCACAACTTGGCAAACCTTGTTCTGACAAGCACACTGCCAAGCCAAACCCGGAATTTGTTAAAAAAAATTTAAAAAAACTATGGGACCTAGAGAAAAAGAAAAATCTTGAGGGAGATCTCTGCCTCCAGAGTCCTCTGACAGACTCTATAATTTGCTGCTAGATTGCACACAAATAAGGCCACGTGATAGGTATCCGCTTTCTGAAATTCATCCTTCTCGTACCTTTCGGGACTCATCAGGGAAACAATATGAGAGAGAAGGGCGTTCTGACCGCAGACAGGAAGAGTGAGGGAAACCGAAGAGGAAACACAATGCTCATCTGAAGTGAAGATAAAGAAGTAGGAAAACTCCTCAATTTAAGCCCCAATTTCAGAAAAAGAAAGTTGTGGCACTAACCACAAAATATGCCACAAACACTGAGAAGTCTCCTTCTAAACAGGTGGTTGGCGGTGACTCTCCTCGACAGTGCATCAAAGATCACTATAGTGCACCGGAATCTCCAAGAGTTTCTGGCAGCGACAGCAACTAATACTTTTGTCCGGAGAAGCTATGTGCCTGCCTGGGGTTGCAACTATTACAAATTATATAATTTGGACTTACAAATGGAGGATGACATACAGAGCACCATTAGAGTGACATTCTGTGAAAATTTAACTTTTTCATATGACATTGTTTTAGCGGAGGTCGATTGGCCCTTGCAGTTTGTCCAAACATCCCCACAAGATGAGGATGTTATATTCCCATCTTTTTTGCACAGGTTCCTGATTAAGTCAACCAAGCCTATACAGCAGAATGAGCTCTTGCAGAGGCCCAAGCTTTATATTGCAATCATGTTGGCTGGAATAAGGATTCTCCTTATCCTACAATACCCACCCATGAGGTCCAGCTCACAAGTACAACCACAATATCCAGGGCCGGACTGGCCATAGCGGGCACCGGGCAATCCCCCTGTGGGCCGCACGGGTGGGGGCGGTTTTGGGCCCCTGGGGGCCGTTTTTGTTACAGGGCCGTTTTTGCAGCTTAGCTGCAAAATCGGCCCTGTACCAAAATCGTCCGAAAACGGCCCCGGCAAAGAGCTCAGCGGCACCTCCAACCCCCCCCCCCCCCCCCCCTCACCCCTTCCCCCACGTGGGGAGAGGGGGCAGGCCGAGCACTTTGCCAAGGCCGATTGTGGTTCCCATTCCGGCCCTGACAATATCCCATAAAACGGGATGCTAAAGCACTTGTTATAGAAATACTCTCCCAGTTGGTGTACCAGGGAGTAATTGAACACTGTGTCTCCCAAATGAATAATCCCCTTTTTCCTGTTTTGATACCAGATCAATCATATTGCACAGTCTTGGAATATAGGCATTTAAACAGTTGTATATGCACATTTGCTATACAAACTATAAATAGTGCGGCTCTTATAAATAATCTAGTCCATAAAAAAATACAAAACAATCTTGAACAATTCCATTTGTTTTCCTGCCAAAATATAGTGCCTGAAAGCAGGGATTGGACTGCCTTCTCAGCACTTGGCTTTCAGTGTCATTTTTCACAACTCCCTTTGGTGTATAAGAACAATCCAGGACTGTTTGCTGCCTGCATAGTGTCAATTCTACAAGCTATTGGCACATACGCATTGCCCTATGCAGATAATATCTACTAGATGGATGATGAGTTAAGCACACATTTGGCCAGAGTGAATCGCATTATATTGAGATTCACCGACTCTGGCTATAAGTTCAACTTTTAGAAATCTAAAATAGCATTTCTGAGTGTCCTATTTTTAGGTTACAAACTTACACATGAGGGTAAAAGGCTTGAACCACACTTCCTAGAGAAGTGTGTCTTATGCAGCCTACAAACAATCCACGGAAACTGCAATCCTGGTTATGACTCCCTAATTTTGGCAGGACCTACATACCTGATTATGCACAACACATTCACACATTCAATCATTATATGAATTGATTCATCCTGATTTTTAGGTCTCACTTAGGAAGCACTTGCGCTGTCTCTTTGAGACATGTTGTATTCAGGACATGGGCATGAAGCTCTACCCACTTTCCACCCATCTTTTTAATTGGTTCCTGTCCCTGTCTTTTGTAAATGGTGGCTTTTGTTTGGTCAATAGGCTTAGTAGTCCCCCTTTAGTACCACCTGGTCTCTTTTAACCTCCCGTGAGGACACCCCTGTTACATGTGTTGTTACTCCCTAGGTTTTAATTACAGCCTCGGAGCACTATTTTCTTAAAGGGCTTCAGGCATGACACATGCTTGGTCCTAAGCAAGGCTGGCAGTGGTTACTTTACTCACTAGCACATCTCACATTTATAGGAGACCTTCTACAAATTTCCCTTCAGCTCCACACAGAGTACAACCTAATCCAGAATTAATATAATAATTCTTTTGTCACATTTCAAAGCTACTAATTATATATATGGACATAGCTAGTTGAATATACTCGTGGTACTGTGTTGCAAGCAATGCATTATGGGTAAGGTGGATTTACCATATCTTCTGGGACCTCTTTTGGCCACCTATGGTACCACACCCTGCAACAAGGCTAGATAAAAAACACTTGTATTTATAATGCCAATAACTCCAACTCCAACAAATGCGAAACCAATTGCATTTCCAATGCAATAGGTCTTGCATTTGTTAAAGTTAGAGCTGTTGGCGTTGAAAATGACAATGTTTTCTACTTTTACTTTTAATACCATTGCCAAAAGAGCTACGCAAATATAATAACTCCACTGCAAAGAAAAAACAAAAGTAAAAAACATTGTTATTTTCAACAACAGGTCTAACTTTAACAAATGTGAGACCTATTGCATCACAATGCTTGTTCCAGTTCTCATTGGACATCAGAACCCACAAACCTATTCAGATGACCAAAATCTAATTTGCTTGCAACATGACACTTACATACAGGTGTCAACGAGACCACCATGGACCCCCATATAATTCAGAGTGCCATTGGCTTCGTATATGTCACCTTTAACGAAGGTGAGACAGTGTTGATTGCATATAATTTGCATTTATATTCCACTGCGGAATGCATTTTGCATCCACTGAAAAAATACTGACTGCAGTGCAGATGACGATACTTTAAGAGTGTGGAACACATTATTATCGTTACTTCCATTCTAGCCTTAGAGGCTGTCACAAAAGCTAGTGTTCCTAATGTTCCTAATGCTAAAGCCATGCATTCTAGATAGATACAGTGGGAAACAGTTAGTTAAAATCAAGAAGATGGGGCGAGGAAGAAGCAGAAGTTCATCCAGCTTCCAAGCGTACCTGTCAATCAAAATAAGGGAGAGAATGAACCACAAAGGTCTCAATACCAGAGTCTCAGCAATATTATTCAGAGACCCTCAACCACACAGTCTGCGGTGTATATAATCTGTGCTTAGTATGGTTTGGTGGAAAGTGTCATCAATGGGTCCATCACTTCAGTGTCCTGTTCTCCAAGTGACATTCCATTTTTTACAAATCCACAGGTTGGTGATCGTTTGATTCCCAACCAAGACCGCAGGCTAGCCTTAGTGATAGCTGCACATGAAGGTGTTGCTTCTGCACATGCAGGTGTGGCAGCCACAATTTCATAGCCATAGAAACGTTATTGGTGGCATGGTTTATAGAAACAGGCCCAGAAATGCATCCTTTGTTGAGACATTTGTCAACAAATTAAATCTTCCACCGTGGCTCATCCACCTCAGACACACCTGTTGATTTCTAGCAAACGTTTTGGCTGCATTTATTTGGACCATTGTGGTCCTCTTAATTTGGATGGTGCGTTTAAATGTATTCTACTTGCAGTAGATTTTTTCTCCAGGTTTCTCTGGGTGTGGCCAAAACATTCAGCTGATGCTCGTAATGTTATTCAATATTTGCATGTTGTTATCATAACATATACATGCACTACATTCCACTCGGACCATGGCCCTACTTTCGCCTTGAAGACATCTAGGGATTCTATGGCTTCCTTGGGTGTAGAGATACATTACTCTTATCCATATCGGCCCGAGGGCAATTCTGTTTTGGAGGATAAACCGTAACTTAATCAGAACATAACAGCTAGAGTATTAGGTACAGTGCGTAGTTCGATCCAACACCCATATGGAGTACAAACAGCACCAAATAATTTTCCCAAATAATCTTTGGGTGGCCGGACCCCATACAAGGTCCTTTTTGCATAAAAATGTACAGCCAGACCTTGACGGTCCAGACACTGTGGCAGCAGCTGCGCCCTTTGACGTAAATGATCATTGTGCTGTCTTACAAATCTTCTACAGCAATCAAGGAGCCAGCACCTTCCAGCTAGATTCCACAAGTAGTGAATCTCGTTTGAGAAAGAATTGCGGTAAAAAAGGAACTTGGCCCATCATACTGTGCACCATTGCCAATCCTTGGCCTTCAAGGTACAAGAAATGTAATATTGCAATTGCTTGCTGGTCCTAAAGACAATAGTTTTCACATCAAGTAACATCATGTGGCCCATTCTAAACAGAAGGCCATGAGGAGTCCTTGGTAGTTACCAAACTCCTGTCGCTACCCTAAAGTAAATCCCTCTACTGCTTGTAAGCACCATTGAAGCCGTTTCTCCCCAGTTGGGAGGGTGGGAGGTGGAGGGGGCAGAGAAAGAACTTCAGTTGATTCCCAATTCCAGCCACACGACTGAAGTGAGTACTGTACTTTCTACTATGTCTTCTTTAGCTGATGCAAATTATACTGATCCCCCTCTCGTGGACTCTACCAGTTCTCTTAGTGCACCTGTTGCTCCTATTTTCAACAAACTGCTTCTGGCTATTATGTGGGAACAGATTATTTTTCATCCGACTCTTGACAATTGATTTAGATGCTCTGCTAACACAGACCTCTGTTTTCTTTTCACGGCTGAAACTCACTTATCTGGTCCCTCCTTGGATATATGTTTGGATAACACTTTCCTTGGTTTTTCAATTTTTTTGGATTAGATTTGTGACTGTTTTCTTTTTGCTGATAAATGGGCATTATCTTCTAGAATGCCCACCCACAGTACTGGTCCATGAGGTGTTATCGCCTCACTCATCCTCACATAAGTTAAAAAGAGACTTGTCCCTTGTGAAGATTTCAGCTGTTCCAGTAACAATGGAATTGCTTGGGATAAAGTACCTTATGATATCTTCGAACCAATGGCAATACTGCAGATTCCTTATGTATTCAAGGTTTCTATGGGTGATGTTATTGTACCTGGGTTACATTCTGATGATTGGGATGTTGAGACTGTAAACTCCATGCTCTCTGAGCTGGAATACTAATCTGTTTTCAAATCGGAGGACCTATATCTACATTCTGCTAATTATGGTGAAATTTTCTCTTACTTAACACAAAGAAAGGGAGAGGGCCATTACTGTTTAAACTCCAATACCCCAGGCCCCCATGCTGGATCAAATGTTCACACTAAAGGGGTATATAGAGTACACAATAGACATAACCAAGAAAAATGTCTCAGTTTTGAAAAACTGCCCTCACTCACATACCGAAGTATGTGACATGCTCCATCAAAGGGCCTGCTACAAACGCCCTGGTGTATCCACATCCAGGGCGGAGCATTAGGGAGGGGGAAAAAAATCATAAATTCCACACTACAGGACGTACAACCAAATAGTGTCAACACGTACAACGAGTAACACAAAATCAGGTGAAAGGCGTGTGCAAAACTCCCTGTGACTGGAACTGATAGTGCGACAAAAAGGTGCAGTATAGGAAAGTGATTAAAACTGGTTAAGGGTGCCAATAGAAAGAATTACTTTATTAAACACAGTTAGGTACCCCTACCAGGATTAAAAGTAAGAAAAGGATGGGAAATGTCTTATTGAGAAAGTGAGGATCCTCAAGACTTTCCTCCTACCACTGCTGAAGTCAACATGTTTTGACCGCTGGAAATGCGCCTAAAAAGGTCACCCCGGTCTTCGTCAGGACTGTCGCAATCAGTACCACTGTTGGCCCTTCCGTAATCCGGTTTAAGGCCCCTCGGAGTAGAGTAGGTCATCCATATCCGTACTCTCCCAAGTCTTTCTAGTTTAAGAGTGGAGGTTGATCCCAGTACTGCGGGAAAACATTTACTGAAAAGGAGCAGATAGAGTTTGATGGAAAACCACTTTATTTCAATCACTCACTCTCCCAGCCCCCGTTTAATTACAACGTCTCTATTGACAGTGTTACTCATGATGTGTTGAAAATTAGCTCGTGCAACTGTGGCAGTAACAATGTATCTGCTGTGCTCATACCCGAGATTTAAACCTCATCCACTCGGGATTATGTAGCAGCAATCTTTGGTTCACCAATGGTAACGCTTTCTGCTGCTTTTAAAAAGAGGCAACACGCTGCCTGCTCCCACGCCCACTCCGAGTGCCTCCGTAAACCCCCACACACCGTTACACCCAAAACACTCTCTCAGTAAATGCGAGTTACTACTAGCCCCTGAGAAGGCTGGTAACCCCCTTGTAATAGTGAGACTCAGCGAGTTCATGAAATTCACGAGCCCGAACAGGTGTCCGCCAGGAGGGTCTCCCTAAGAACACAATCTGCAAACAGAATAATTTGTGAGGCTGCTGCACCTTGGATATGAGCATCCCCCATCAGAAACTGCCGCGATACACAAACCGCCCATGAGAGCAGCTAAATGTATCCAAAAGTTCAGAGATTTCACCCTTTTTCCAGAGCACCTTACCGTCCCCTGGGCTAGCCCTGTCCCATCAAATTTTCTCTTACCATCATTATGGACATCATTTTTACATCGATCTAGTGTTCAAAGCACACTTTTTAAATTATACACAATGGGAACATGGTCCTACTCCAAAACATTTAGGGATAAATTCACATATTTTTCTGGATACAATGCATTAGACTCAATGACTTTTTTTTTTTAAACTTGTCCCTATATCACCAAAGAAATATATGCTTACAAAAACCAAGCTAATATATACAGACTTGTTTATCACACAATTAGCCATGAAAGGCTATGATTACTGGAAGGATACCAATGACATGAAATCAATTTGGGATATCAAATCTTGGCAAGTTCAGGGGACAGACGCGTTGTTCCAAGCCTACTTAGTTCCAAAACAGATGCGTTTTCTAATGACACAGCCCAACAGACTACTTGTCCAGGACTGGCAAAAATTAAAGACATGAATGTATCAAACATTCCTTCCATTGCACGATTTGACAATTGGCAACATGTCACAAATTACACTGAACAACAACTCAAAAGCATTTTTACAGATTGTAATATTTAACTCCACACTTTCAGGTCCAAACGGGTGGTTATTGTGGTCAGTTGACACAAATGGTTGTTCAATTTTATTCCACCCCGAGGTGTAAGGCAAGCAGACCCAACCCTTGTTACTCCCATTCTCAACACTGTGGTATTGTCACCCCTATTTGGTAGGGAAATTGTGTCAACAAAGGTTGGAACATTCCATACATTCTGCAGTAAAACAACATCTTTCACTCCTTTCAGAAGACATGGGCCTCTCTGATTTTTTAATAGGTCCTAAGTATTTATGTTCAAAAGATATGTGTATGGGTCGCGTTGGGAGCTGAATGGCTGAATAGTGATGATGTTGTCTGATCTTACACGCCAATGGCTCGAGTATAAGGGCAAACAGCATTGGCGAGAGCGGACATCCCTGCCTGGTGTCGCGTCCAATGGCTATTGGGTCCGAGAGGTGTTTATTTATTCGAATTCGCTCTGTTAAGTTCGTGTATAGCATCGTAATCCAGCCTGTAAACAATGGCGGAAAACCCATTCGTATCAGTACCGCATGGAGGAAGGGCCAGTCAATTGTATCAAAAGCTTTGGCTGCGTCTAGTAGGACCGCAAATGCTTTTATGTCCGGGGCCAGGTAGTGCGCCAGTGCGAACACGGTTCGGGTGTTCTGTGTGGTTGATCTGTCCGGGATAAACCCAGACTGGTCAGGCCTAATCAACAGCGGCATGAGTGGTTTCAATCTGTCCGCCAGTATGCTCGCCAGTATTTTGGTGTCCACATTTATTAGCGAGAGAGGGCGATAAGAATTGCATTGTTCCTCATCCTTGCCAGGCTTCAGTATGGCATTGAGGAGCGTCTCTCATCGAGGACGGTAGTGTCTGCGCCTCATATGAGGCTTCATAGAGCCTCACTAGATGCGGTGCAAGTATGTCCGCGAATGCTTTGTAAAATTCGATCACAAAACCGTCCGGCCCGGGGCTTTGCCATTGGGAAGTCGTTTAATAGTGTCTACAACCTCCTGCGCTGTGATAGGTCGTGCTAGGTATTCTCTGTGTCCGTCAGCCAACCACGCTATTTCCACATCAGCCATATAGGCCAACAGGTCCTCTTGCGGTATGATTGGTCGTGCCTCATATAGCGCCCCATATGTGCCCATGAACTCTCCCATGATGTTCTTGATATTGTGTGTTCGTTCGCCTGTCTTAGTTTTTATTGCCGTGACGTGTTGCGGTGCCCTGCCCGTACAGATTTTTTCAGCCAGTGCCCTGCCAGTTCTACCCCCCTCACCGTACCTTCGGGCAGTTGTCCGTTTGAAGATATATTTTAGTTCATCTGCAGCAAATTTGTGGTGTTCTGACAAGAGGGCCCTTATGTCTCCCAACAGAGCAGCATCACCCGTCTGCGTGGATCGCTGTTCCAGCTCTTTTATTGCCTCCTCCCGCCTCTGTAATTGCTGGCGTATGTCCTTCAGAATGCCAGAAGATGTGCTTATGCATACACCTCGTATAGTTGCTTTGAAAGCTTCCCACAGGAGGCATGGGTCCTCCGTTGTGGGTGAGTTTAGCTCAAAATAGTCCGTGATCGCTTTCAGGACGTTGTCAACATATAGCGGATCTCTCAGGGCTTGTGCGTTAAACCGCCACACATATGGCGGCGATACATAGTGAGGGATTTGCAACTTTAAGAGCACAGGGCTATGGTCCGAGAGTGTCCTGGGGAGGTGCTTACTGTCCCCCACCCATGCTATTGTATCCTGTGTGCCTAACCAGAAGTCCAGCCGGGACCAGCTACTATTAGCCGCATTAATGTGTGTCGCTACGTGCTCTCCAGGGTGTGATATCCTCCACATGTCAACCATGTGCAGGTCAGTCATCGCTTCTAGTAACATCGCCCTTGCCTTTACATGTGGTTCCAGTGTATGTAGTGTTCTGTCAAGCCCGTCTTTAAGCGTGACGTTGAAGTCCCCTCCCCACAATATATTGTCCGCTCTTATATCTGCTAGCGTGTGCCACAAAGTTTTGTAGAAGGTGGAGTCATCTATATTCGGGCCATAAACATTTACTAAAGCAATCTGCTGTTGTCTCACCTTTCCCACCACCACCACGTATCTGCCCTCCGTGTCTTTGCGTGTGTCCGTAATCTGAAAGTGGGTCCCTTTCTTTATCAGAATACTAACGCCCCTTGAAAAAGTCGAATAGTTTGAGCTAGTGATCGACTCTGCCCACCTACTTCCCAGCTTCGACGTGCTATTGGGTGCCAGATGTGTTTCTTGTAGGAAGGCCACATCCACATTAGTTCTATCTAAGTACGCAAACATGCGTCGTATCTTTTTTGGGTTCCCTAGGCCCCTTATATTCCACGTGATAAAGTTCAGCGTATCAGGACGTGTCATTTCTGTGTCTGATTGTTGAGTCTTTGTGTTAGCACCTAACAGAGCATCTGATATGCGGGTTTGCAGCTCCTGGCTGCGTGTGTGCATTAGCCCTCTGGTAAGGAGTGTGGTCATAACAGCAGCATTATAAGCAATGAATGAAGTTGCAATGCCTCTCAGACACAGTGCATATATTCAAACATTCCCCAACTCCCCTTCCCTCCCCCCTCCCACTTCAGCGCCCAAACTTTGCCAAAGCCATCCCCTTAGTAACTTCAAACCAATGTCAGAACTTGTATTGGGATACACCCGCCTGGGGGTGTCGCCAGGAGCACACGTCTCCATCCACATAGTGGATGTGGACGGGTGCGTTGTTCAGTTGCATAATCAACAAAGTCTGTCCCTTTCCATCCCATCTTGTCTCACGTAAGGTGACAGAGCACCTCCCCCATCAATGATCTATCTATGTTTTGAGCAATTACAGGCAGAGCGCCCCATTGCACCCACGTTGTCCCACCAATGGAGGTACCTACACAGTTCGGGAGTGCAGTGGTGCGGGCCCATTAGATCGTTGTCTATGCACCCCGAGTATTGCTTCCCATGTGTCTCGTACAGCCGTCCTGCATCAGAGAGTGCAATAGATACTCACTGTTCAACATCCGTGCTTGCACTCGTCGTGGCTAGAGCAGACAGCCGCCCACATGTCGCAGCACAGTCCAATCTGCTGCACACCATGAGCAGTAACGTCCGCAAAGCACTGCCGGTTGAATATCAACGTATAGATTTCTCGCGTTAGTCCGCCATTAATGCCTTCAGTCGTTATCGCTCATTCTGTCTTCCCTGTCCCGCTCTTTGCGGCGCTTACCTAGTTTCTTGACATACTCTTGTGCAGCTTGCACCGTCGGGAGAATCACCGGTTTGCCCTCCGTAAGAATTTTGAGTTTCGCGGGGTAGAGCATTGCGTATCCAACTCCCATGTCCCGGAGTTTCTTTTTGGCGGAAGCAAATTCTTTTTGCGCCATTTGCACGGCCATGGTGTGGTCATGATAGAACTCCAGGGTATTTCCCTGATACGTGACTGTGCTTTTTTCTCTAGCAAGTCTGAGTATAGTGTCCCTGTCTCTATAATTGAGGATGCGGGCAATGATCATCCTAGGGGTGGCCCCCGGTTTCGGGGTGGGTGCCAAGGAGCGGTGTGCGCGCTCGACCAGGAACACCTCCGAGAAGCTCCCCGCACCAAATATGTCTTTCAGCATTACCTCCACGTAGGACTCCATCTTGCCAGTGTTTGTTGTCTCCGGCAGGCCCGAAATACGCACGTTATTGCGGCGAGACCTGGCTTCTTGATCCTCCACCTTCGCTTTTAGGGTTTCCAGGGTCTTTTCAATGTTACCGCATGTTTTCGTTGTGTCCCTGGACAGATCCTCGACCGTTGAGATCCGTTGTTCAGCTTCCACCAGCCGCTCCTCATGGTTTTTCAGTTTCGCCGTCAAAGAGTCCACCCTCAGCACGACAGCGTCCATCTTAGTGTTCATCTCCTGCAAGCTCTGCTGGATGGCTCGTAGCACCGACTCCATGTTGGCACCGCCTCCCAGTTCTTGATCCCCTTCTGCGTCCGAGGTGGGCACAGTTTTGTGCGTTTGTTTCCTGGTTTCGAAGGGTAGTTTCGATTGTTGTTTATCAGCTTTCCCCATGCCGCTGGGAGCCGCAGTTGGGCTACTAATTTGTGGTTCCGGACTGGCCGTGGCCGTGGGCACTGCTGTTGTCCGCTTACGCCGTTGTAGATTGCCTTGCGCCCCTATGGCCACGGGTCTATTCATTGGACCTTTCACTGTTCATATTTTCACCAGAAGCTGTGCCTTCGATTGTCGTGGTATCCTGCTATCACACGCAATGTTTGCTCATGGACACCTTGTCACGTCGCGCCGGGGTCTGTTTCGCCGCTTCGTGAAGAGCTTATGCCCTGATTATCCTAGCGGGTGGAAGTTGTGATGGGCAGCTATGCGAGGCACTGTTCCGCACAGATCCAATTATGCATTTAAATGTCGTGCGTCGGCACTTTTTCCCGGTGTGGCCGCCCCGCTGCCGGCTGGATAATAAGCACCGCTCACGCCGTTGGTATGCAGCCGTTGTGCAGTGCGTGTGCCGCAGCGCTCACCTCTCAATGGCGTACGTTGGCGCTCTTCGCTGAGTCTCCCATCATCCGTTCCCTCACCAGTCTTCTCCGCTCAGCCTCCGTCCCCGCTCACATGCTGCTGCTGATCTCGCTGGCACTACCTCAAGGCCACGGCAGTCTTGCAGTACTTTTCGCGGGTCCTCCGCCCGTGCGTTTCACCACCACCGCCATTTTGCTGTGTTTGGAACGCAGACCCTCCGCCGGTCCGTCACCGTTTGTTTGGAGCGCTCAATACTCTGGCCCAGGCAGCGTTGTGGCTCCGCTCTAGCGGGGTGGTAGTTTTGTCGTTTTCAGTGCGTCTAGGGGTGGTTAGCTCCTGCAAGTCTCGTAGCACTGAGTCGCGATCGCCGTCATCTTGGATCGCCGCTCACCTTCACCAGGGTAATCGCCGATTTCGTCTTCTGGGTTCCCTGCCACAGTGCTGCAATTTCGGTAGTTTATTGCCACCACCTTCCGATTTCCATTTTTCCCTTTGTGGCAGTTGTAGATGCAGTTTTGGGGGTATAGGGATCGCTTTTCCCGCACCCGTCCGGCGGAGCTGACTTACATGCCAGCCATCCCGCAGTGCGCCCTCTAGCGCCCCCCTTCAATTCCAACTTTGAAGGAAGATTTTAACAAACTAAGATGACTCAAAGCCTTATTGTTTGAAAAAGATGTAGCATTAACATCTGCACCAGAAACAATTGAACTGCAAATAGCAAGGACATCCAGTAAAATACAGTTCTTGTTGAATACAAATCTTCCATTACACTTCAGCGAATTTGTGCATCGAACATTAAATGCCTCCAATACCGCACACTTTTTTCAACAATCCTGGACTGTCTTAGTACGTTCCGGAAGTTTTTTTGAGTAACACCAGCATTTATCCATTAATTATTCACTACTGTATTCAGGGGCACACGCTTGTTATTCTTACTCATTTGTGGCATTTAGGTTCTATGTTTGCTACTTCACAATGGATGTTCCGTTTCAAAACCCAGTGGTATTTGAACTACCCCCAGTCCAGCTGTGCCATGAGCGCATAATATGACTCTTTGGATTCCCTTTGCTCCAGGAATTGAACACGGACTGGTCATTGTCATTCCGACCTGCCTGGTTCACTTGTGTATAACCTGTGTTTCATTACCTATGGTGCCCTTTCGAATAGGCACTAGATATCTGCTTGCTTGGCTTTGCAATTGCCTGTTCCTGTGGACATGCACCTATTGATGAGTCCGATAACGAACCATTTTTAGAGTTGTCTCATGAACTTGCAGCTGCTTCAAGATGCATGGTACGAGCCACTACCTCCTGGAACTCTGGCGCCAACAACATGGATGCAGGTTTCCATGCTACTTCCTCAGCATCGGCTGATAACGGGGATCATGCCTGTTCTTTGGAGCTTTTAAATGGGGCAATTGCGGAATCATTGTCTCGGCCCTTGCTTTCTGTTGTCCCCTTTTCCCTTCTCTATTCTGCAATGGTAGCCGGTAGGGGAGGTCTACTCCAGCGGACTCTGATGCGCCGGGATACTCTTGAGTAGGTGTGCGCTATAGAAGTGCCTTTATTCATTCATTCATTCATTCATTATGCAAGTTATTTCCCCACCACAACATTTTCTTCAAATGCCTGGTGACCACTAATCGAGTTATTCAGGGTGTTTAAAGCATTGCTTGGGGAAATTGAGGGGTTTAAATTTGAACCAGACAGGAAATGATGGCTACTCAAGCATTCAATGAGAATGAAGAATCAGAACATTTTTGCACATTTACCACCTGTCACTACGGATGATGATGATGATGATGATGAGGAAGAAATCGAGGAATATGAAGAGGTAGTGAGAACACTGGAAAAACATTTCTCTAAACCACCAAATATATTAGTTAGAAGGCACAAATGTTTCTCGAGGGAGCAGCAGTAAGAGTATTAGCTGCCAAATTAATTTGATTCATTCATTGTGGAGAAGTGTGGCTCACTGGTTAGAGCAGGCAGACCCTGAAGCAGAGGTCAGACCCGGGACCAGGGTTCAATTCCCGACGCAGCAGGGTCTTGAGCTAAAATGTCCATGGACTCGATAATTCTCGCTTCGGTGCCTGACCTAATCATGGGTTCACACTCTGCAACTCTGGGCATTAAGCTTGCTTAATCTCCACAACGGCCCCCCTGCGGCGGGATGCCTGGCTTTCACCTTGGGGATGCCCTGTAGGGGCTATCTCACAGGGAAAAGCCAGGACGGGTTCCCAAGGCAAGCGCGGAGATACCCTTTCAGGGGTCGATTCAGGCGCTATATAAGAAACATAATAATAATAATTGATCAGCTCATTATTAACCATCTGGTACCTCGGTGCTATAATGAGAAAATACAGGTAATATTACTTATATTTAAGAACCCAAGTCTGGATTAGGCAATTGGTATTGCTAATAGCATCCAGGACTATCAAGAATTGGCTACAGTACTTAATAAGGATTCTGAACAACTGGTTTGTGTAGTTAAAAGCAACAAAACCAATCAAACAAAGACATTCCAGTAGAAGAAATCATTCAGTGGTAATATGTATTATCGCTGCAGATCAAAATTTCACGTGGCATCATGTAAGCAGTGCCATGCACTTGTCAAAGAATGTGCAAAGTGTGGTGTTTCAAGTCATTTTGCTTGAGTATGTAAGATGGGTACTGTATGACTTGGCCTTTTTGGCTAAAGTTCTCTAAACATTTTGCTTTCCCCCTAGACCGTTTTCCTGACAGAGTTGCCAATTTAGATGCTTGGGTGCTTTGCCACTGCTAAGCAGGGTCAAAGTACAAGGGTTCCCTATGTAAAGTGTAGTGGTAATTGGTTGGCCACGATTAGTATGTTGGCCTTACTAGAAAAAGTCCCTAGTGATGTGCACTGTGTGTGCAGGGGCTAGTAATGCAAAGGGAACAAAGAAGGGAACTCAGTCCATCAGTGTAGGGCCTGCGCGCAGAGTGCTAAGTTAGCATGTTGTCCTGACAAATGCAACCACTTGTCAGGCCTTACTTTCCCTTTTGCATAGACATGTGGCACCCCTGTAGTAGGTCCCAGGTAACCCCTGGGCAGGGTGCAGTGTAGGTAAAAGGCAGGACATCTAATGAGGTGTGTGTTATGTCCTGACAGTGACAGAAAAACACTCCATTTCGTTTTTCACTGGTGAAAGGCCATTCTGCCCATAGGATAGAATGGGGGAGGCTGGGTGTTGTATTCTAGTTTCTTGTAAGTTTATATTGGAGAGGTGAAGTTTAGTATGTATGAACTCACAGTGTCTTAACACATCTTTCTGTAAAAATGGTTTTGTCACTGTGTGTTCATAAACCACTCTTCTAGAAAGTGGCTGAGTTTGTGCTTTAAACAAACAATAATGGTTCTGTCGGAAAAAACATTTCAATTGGACATAATACTTAATACCTTGATGTTCTCATATATCCCATGAAGGATATGTGCTAATTAAGACTAATAAATCAACACTGGCCCAAAAGTAGAGAAAGTAAATCTTTAGTATTCAACTTTCTCATGAACATTAGTTATGCAAAGCATTCAATATGATGTCCAACATATATAAACAGATACTGTGAATACAAATAGAGCATAGATAGTGATTTGTGACAGAGTGATATAGGTGAAAGAACATATATACATATATAGAGATAAAATGTGTTCAAAAGATCCACTATGAATCATAATAGTCTCAAGGCGTTAAATCGGTTTCTTTTGTTCTTTGGGACTTTGTGTAGTAGGATGTGAAACAAAAGTACGTCGACGTTTCGACCCTGGTGGTGATGCAATGATTTATGAGCATCTAGAGCGGGCCTTCATCAGGACTGGCAAAAGGAGTAGGATAGCCTTATTGTCAGATGTGTGATTCCTCTGTTGCTTAATTGAGGTTGGTGCTTGTCAGCAGACAAACACATGTAGTGCCGTTGGGGCACTGCTTCTTATATGGTAGATTCTTCTGCACCAGCGGGTGGGAAGATTTAACAGGTCTGGGTTGCCTTGGCGTTTGCTCGGGCGTTTCAAGACGGACGTCAGTCTGCGTCGGGTCCTCGCAAAGAATGAGTCATTCTCGGCTGGTGTAGAAGAATCTATAATTACACATCGCGGGTGATTATCCCAAAAATGCCAGCACATTCATTTCAAGGATAGAACATGTCCACAGCTGAAACCTTTCATTAATGTAACATATTACTGTGTTCGGACATAATGGCGCCTCTGTAAGTAATGATCAGTTGAGAATTATATGTGTGTGTCAGTGACAGTGCTTATTTTGAGCCGGTGCTAAGCACCAGCACTTATTTCTCAGGGCCGGGTCTACATGGGGCGATTGCTGTTAAGAGAGTACATACAGTAAACAAAAGAACAAGCATTTGCAATGCAATAGGTCTCGCATTAGGAAAGTTTGAGCTATTGGTATTGTAAATGACAAATCTTTTATTTATGTATTGGTTTCGAAAACAGCGAAATGAATAGCTTGTCATTTACAATGCCGATAGTTATAACTTTCGCAAATGTGACAACTGTAGCATTTGTAATACAATATATGTTGTATTTACGTGACTTAGATGTATTGGAATTACAAATAACAATGGCTTTTAATTTTTTTTAAGAATGAATACTTAAACAAAAGTTATTGTCATTTATAGTGGCTATAGCTTACATTTTTGTAAATAAATTTTGTGAAGATTATGTTCAGTGTATTTTATTGTGACGAAAATCCAGGAACAGAAATAAAATTGTGTTATTTGTAATAAAGCTTGAAACATTGAGAGAACATATTTGAACCAGTTGTTGTTGAATGGCTGCACAGATTGATGCTGTGGTGGCGTTGAGTGATGCTATGGTGTTCAGTAATGCTGTGGTAGCGCATAGTGATGTTGTGGTGCCCCTGCGTGATGCTGTGGTGATGCGATTGATAGACAGAGGGAGGGCGATAGATAGAGAGAGGGCGATAGATAGATAGAGGGAGGGCGATAGATAGATAGAGGGAGGGTGATAGATAGATAGAGGGAGGGCAAAAGATAGATAGAGGGATGGCGATAGATAGAGGGAGGGCGATAGATAGAGGGAGGGCGATAGATAGATAGACAGATAGATAGAGTGATGGCGATAGATAGACAGATAGATAGAGTGATGGCGATAGATAGATAGCCAGATAGATAGAATGATGGCGATAGATAGACAGACAGATAGATAGAGTGATGGAGATAGATAGATAGCCAAATAGATAGCGTGAGGGCGATAGATAGACAGATAGATAGAGTGAGGGTGATAGACAGACAGACAGACAGATAGATAGATAGATAGATAGGAGTGATGGTGATAGAGAGTGCACTAGTTGTTATGCTATATTTTGTTGTGTTTTGTTATGATATGCCATGCTTTGTTTTGTTATGCCATGCTATGTTGTGTTATGCTATGTTTTGTTGTGCTATGTTAGGTTTTGTCTTTGTTTTGTTATGCTGTGCTTTGTTATGCTAGGCTATGTTTTGTTTTGCTATTCTATGTTTTGTTATGCTATGTTTCGATGTGTTTTGTTATGCTATGCTATGTTTTGTTATGCTATGTTTTGTTATGCTCTCCTGTGCTATGTTTTGTTATGATATGCCATGCTATGCTTTGTTATGCTAGGTTTTGTTTTGTTGTGCTATGTTTTGTTGTGTTTTTTAAGCTATGCTGTTTTGTTGTGTTTTGCTATGCTATGCATTGTTAATCTATGCTATGTTTTGTTATGCTATGTTTTGTTGTGTTTTGTTAAGCTATGCTTTGTTATGCTAGATTCTGTTTTGTTATGCTATGTTTTGTTTGTTAAGCTATGCTATGTTATGTTATGCTATGTTTTGTTATGCTATGTTTCATTGTGTTTTGTAATGCTATGTTTTGTTATGCTATGCTATGTTTTGTTATGCTATCCTGTGCTATGTTTTGTTGTGTTTTGTTATGATATGCCATGCTATGCTATGTTTTGCTATGCTAGGTTTTGTTTTGCGATGTTTTGTTGTGTTTTGTTATGCTATGCTTTGTTTTGTGGTGCTACGTTTTGTTGTGCTATGTTTTGTTGTGTTTTTTTAAACTATGCTGTTTTGTTGTGTTTTGCTATGCTATGTTAATCTATGCCATGTTTTGTTATGCTATGTTTTGTTGTGTTTTGTTAAGCTATGCTTTGTTATGCTATGTTTTGTTGTGTTTTGTTAAGCTATGCTTTGTTATGCTAGATTTTGTTTTGTTATGCTATGTTTTGTTTGTTATGCTATGTTTTGTTGTGTTTTGCTATGCCAAGCTATGTTTTGTTATGCTTTGCTTTGTTATGCTATGTTTTGTGATGCTATGCTATGCTATGTTTTGTTATGCTATGCTATGCTTTCTGATGCTATGCTATGTTTTGTTATGCCATTCTATGTTTTGTTTTGTTGTGTTTTGTTATGCTATGTTTCGTTGTGTTTTGTTATGCTATATTTTGTTGTGTTTTGTTATGCTATACTATGTTTTGTTATGCTATGCTATATTTTGTTTTGCGATGCTAGGTTTTGCTATTCTGGTGTGTGGTTGTCTGTGTGTGCGGCTGTGTGTGTGGGGTTGTGTGTGTGTGGGGTTGTGTGTGTGCAGGGTTGTGTGTGTGTGTGTGGGTTTGTGGGTGGGGGCTTGTGTATGTGGGGTTGTGTGTGAGTGGCTGTGTGTGTTTGTGTGGGTGTGGTTGTGTGGGTGTGTGTGGGTATGTGTGTGTGTGGGTATGTGTGTGTGTGTGGTTGTGTGTGTGTGTGTGTGTGGTTGTGCGTATGTGTGGTTGTGTGTGTGTGTGTGGTTTTGTGTGTGGTTGTGTGTGTGTGGTTGTGTGTGTGTGGGGTTGTGTGTGTGTGGTTGTGTGTGTTTGTGGCTGTGTGTGTGTGTGGTTGTGTGTGGGGTTGTGTGTGTGGTGTTGTGTGTGTGGGGTTTTGTGTTTGTGTGTGGGGGGTTGTCTGTGTGTGTGGGGGGGTTGTGTGTGTGGAGGGCTGTCTGTATGTGTGTCGGGTTGTGTGTGTGGGGGGGTTGTGTGTGTGTGGGGGTTGTGCATGTGTGTGTGGGGGGTTGTGTGTGTGGCGGGGTTGTGAAGGGTCAGGCCTGCGGCTTGGAGAAGGGGCTCGTTTCCCAAGGGAGGAATACTGCCTGCTTGGCCCAGATGTTACAGTCTGCTCGAGAGTCTCTGGCACCGTCAGAGATGGAGATAACATTCGTCCTCGGGGGTAAATAGTAGGAGGGAAGTGCGGGGGGGAGAAAGGGAGGAGGGAGATCACAAACAGAGTGTGAGAAATTTAAAACAAGCCGCACAGGACTAGATGCTTGACCGCCATTATTAAATTATTTAAGATGTAAATAAAAAATAGCAAGGAGGAGGCGCTGCTGCCTGAGGTTTATCATGGGTCTGGGAAAGGGGTCTCTGTATGTGTGAGGAAGCCTGAAGAGGAGACGAAGGGAGGGAACTAGGGTGAGAGGTGACTGAGGAGAAAACGTTAGTACGGGGAAGCTAGTCAGATATGGGGGAGGAGGTGAGGAAGAGAGGAGAGAGGGAGGTGGCCGGGAGAGAGTGGGAAGGAGGAGATTGGGAAGGAGAGGGTGAGAGCCTGGAGCTTCTGGAAGTGTATGAGCGGACGGCAGCAAGCTGATCGGGGCTCTGAGAAATAAGGCGCCCGGGCGGGTGGGTGCTGGGGGAGGGGAGAGGAGGGGCGGGGGCTGCCAGGGAAGACCAGGAGAGGAGGGATAGGATTAATTCTCGCACAGAGGTCAAGCTGCCATTCACGAGTCTCTAGCGCACAGTTGTGCACCTAAAAAAAAAATAGTCAAATGTGTTTTATTTCTTAAGCTGCATCCCAAGGAGGAGGCGCTCGCACACATGGTCATCAGTCTTGATAAGGGTTTTCTTTTGAAGAAAGCCTATCGTTAGATAACTCCATTTTGTGCACGAAGGCTTTGTGATGCATGCTCATGTCTATTTTTTGATGTGTGCTTGTGCATGTGTCATGGCGCATTAGTGGACATTTACTATTCAAACATGGTGGACGGTAAATTAAATTGTGGAAAAAGGGGATAAGCGCACACAATGCACAAAGGAAAAAAACACGTTGACCAGTAACATTTTGCAGCTCCTGGGCCCTCCTAAATAACTAACAAGACGCTTTGTTTGCCAAGCAACAAAAGCGAGAGAGGGGCAAAAGACAATTGGAGAAATAAAATGACGCATTTATGTGGGTCATGCTGAAAACAAAAATGCATTCATAACGTTGACGAACTACAATGCCAGAAATGACAGCTTCAAAATTTCAACAAACCAACCTCTGCGCAAATTAATTCCCACACAGAGGTCAAGCTGCCATTCACGATTTTCTAGCGCACAGTTGTGCACCTAAAAAAAATAGTCAAATGGGTTTTATTTCTTCAGCTGCATCCCAAGGAGGAGGCGCTGCTGCATGAGGTTTATCAGGGGTCTGGGAAAGGGGTCTCTGTATGTGTGAGGAAGCCTGAAGAGGAGACGGAGGGAGGGAACTAGGGTGAGAGGTGACTGAGAAGAAAACGTCAGTACTGGGAAGCTAGTCAGATAAGGGGAAGGAGGTGAGGAAGAGAGGAGAGACTGAGGCGGCCGGGAGAGATATTGGGAAGGAGAGGGTAAGAGCCTGGAGCTGCTGGAAGTGTATGAGCGGACGGCAGCATGCTGATCGGGGCTCTGAGAAATAAGGCGCCTGGGCCTGGGCCTGTGGGTGCTGGGGGAGGGGAGAGGAGGGCGAGGGCTGCCAGGGAAGACCAGGAGAGGAGGGATAGGATTAATTCCACCACAGATGGCAAGCTGCCATTCACGAGTCTCTAGCGCACAGTTGTGCACCTAAAAAAGCCTTTGATGCAGCAGGGGGCGGAGAGCAGGGGGCGGAGCGGGAAGAGCTCCTGGGAGAAGCTTGTGTGAGAGAGATTGGGCTGCCTTTGATGATCGAATGCAAGCTCGTGCACAAGGAGCTTGTGGTCACGTGATTCACGTGAACTGTTGAAAATCCTCATCGTAAAAGTCAGCTGTGTGGATGGGGGCAATAGGTCTCTCTGCGAGACCTAAAAACCCATGAGCTGTTTCAGGCAGTAAGTAACCTGAAACTCGTGTTTAAGCACTGTGAAAGTGAATTCACAATGCAGCTGCCCATGTGTGAACCCGGAGGCACAAGGCAGCATTTTACAATGTCGGCGTGGCGCGTGGTTTACAACTGTCGACTCGCTCTGCTGCCAATTTGGGGGAGGGGGGCTGCCCTCTCAGCAGTCGATGCTACTGCTAACATTCACTGTGGGGGCCGGGATTAAATCCGGATGGGCCGGAGGAAAAGGAAGTAGGCAGAAGGGTCTGGAGACTCAATCTGAGTCAGTCCACCAGACTCGAGTCTCTCTCTCTGTCTCATGGCCGCCTGCCGCACAAGAGGCATGATCGATCGCATCGCGGCAGGCGGTGAAAAACACTAAGTGCAGTCGGCTCAGTCAGGCTGGCCAGTGGGAGCGGGGCTGGCCCGCCGGGACGAGAGTGGCTAGCAGAGCCTGGATGAAGAACAGACGGCAGAGTGCACCATCGATGTAGCAGCAGCCACGGACCGGCATAGTCTCTGACAAGTAAGTGATTTAGTCGGTGACAGGACACTAAGATTAGCACGTGCATACATGCAAAATTGGTAGCGAGAGAGTGGCAACTAAATGTGGAAAGTTAGTAACCCTGAGTAATGAGCAAGGCTGTGTACACGGTAAAAATAAAAAACCTCACTCTGAAACAGCTTTGAAACTATCCCGACCGGCGGATCAGCTAAACTCCTCACGCACTGTGTGTGGCAGCTCTGGAGTTGTTCCTCACTAGCATACACCAGCGGGGACCCCCTCCTGTGCAGATACTGCTGAGCTACACAATTTAACTTGGCTGCTAAGGGGTTTTCCCGCTGGGTGCTGCAGATCATTTTTTCCCATTGTTCATGACAAGGTCAACTCGTCATGTAAAAAAAATGTAATGTAATTTGACTTATATAGCGCACAAATCACCCGAAGGTCTCAGGGCGCTTGCTTAGGGAACCCGTCCTGGTATTCCCTTGTGAGATACCCCGGCAGGGTATCCACAAGGTGAAAGCCAGGCATCCCACCGCGAGGGGCCGTAGTGGAGATTAAGCAAGCTATTGCCCAGAGTCGCAGAGTGTGACCCCGTGAGTTGAGTAGGCACCGGCGCGAGAATTATCGAGTCCGTGGAGTTTTGAGCCCGAGACCCTGCCGCGTCAGGAATCGAACCCTGGTCCACAGCCGCTCTCAGCCTCCGGGTCTGCCGCCTCTAACCACTGAGCCACACTTCTCCACAAAGCACAGGGCAGGTAAAACCCATGACGAGTTGACCTTGTCATTAGCAGGGAAGTGGTTAATCATGTCCGGACCAGTTCTTGCTGCGGTGGAAGTCGTTGCGGCGAGGTACGGCCTGCACAATTGACGTTACTCAACTTTAGCCCAAATGAATTACCATTGACTGAGGCTGATGCAAGTACTTCATCCTCCACTTTTTGTGCTAAGCGAACCTCCTTAAAGTCGAGCCCTTATTCCAACACGTGGGTCCTGACCTCACAGCGTCACAGAGCATACTACGCTGATGACGCCCAACAAGGCTGAAACTGGTCCAGGGTGGCATGAATCCACTTCCAGATTGACAACGTCTGTCAGTTTAGGCTGGACCCCTATTTTTCACTCCTTTGTAGATGGCTGGCTCCTGTTTGTAGTGTATAGTACAGACGAGCTAAAAAAAGATGGAATGGATTGTGACTCATGTCTATGAAATTGATTGTAGCATTGTATCCATCATTTTGTGTGGTATCTATAAGACGTTCTGTCAGTGATGAAACTGATTTAAAATATTCAAAATATGAAATAAGTTTCTTGTGAGGTTGCTGGCTGCCTTAATACGAACGATTGCATGAGTCGGTTAACTAGCACAAAGTCCCAAGCGCTGCCGATTATTTGTGCAGCACCAGAAGCAATGTTTATTGTGCATCTAAACGTGTTTGTGCATCATTTGAATTGCAAACCTCAGTAAATGACTACACAGCAACTACAGAGGCTGCAGAGGGATGCAAGGTGTATTGTTCTGACTCTCGCTCTGGCGCTACCAAAACCGGTTCCAGGATGTTCCGTTCCCCAGAAAGAGTGGCATTTATCCGAGCATGACACCCCTTCTTCCCCAACCGCCAGAATAGATGCTCCTTTTAATTCCTCTAGTAGAAATCTGGCATCCTCCAGTTGCTGGTACTCTAGGTGGCTGCATTGAACCAGACTCGCCTTGATGAAGGGCAGGCCCTGGGTGGAACCAACTTTTCTTAAACTAAATTAAAATTAACTCATAAAATAATCTCAAGGCAGCAAGGACTAGACTCGCAGTAATGTAGGCACAGAGGCCTTCTCTCTTTAGACCTGGTGTTGTGAGGCAACTGGGTGGGAAATGGGGCACTAATGGCCTAAAAAATCATTCTTCTGCACACCCCGGATAGGGTACCCCACCCACATTGATGACTAAATATTAGAGGCACACTGTTGAAAGCCAGAGTGCATCATGGATAGTGTATGTTACTATTTACATCTGTGCCAACTTTTTGGGGTACATTTTGGTGATGAGCGAGGCGCTGATATGCAGAGCGGTTGACAAGGCTTGGGTCACTTGGGGAGAAGCTGTTAATGTTGATAATTCATGTTTAGTATTTATTTTTATTTATTTATTTATAAAGTTTTATATAGCGCAAACCTGACCCAAGAGGGTATGAGAGCTTGTTAATCATTTAGGATTGTTACAATAAAAGTTCCATCAGTTACAAGAGCATATAAAGGTACAGTACACAAAAATAATGTTGCAAGAATTCGAAGGAGGGAGGGAAGGAAGGAGTCATTAGCAGGCAGAAGATGAGGAACTGTGCCCAATGTCCGGCTGGGTACGGGCCGGTCAGGGGGAAACCAGGGCCCATCTCCTCAATAGCTGTCTAGCAGCTCCACCGGACATCAGCCAGGTTGCTCAGGTCTCAGCGATCAGGGGAACCAGTTTTGAGTTTAGTTGATTTGATAAGTTTATATAGCACTGGATAGACCCAGAGGTATCAGAGCGATTAACCAGAGGATCGTTGCATTACAAGGTAAATCTAGAAATATTATATATAGCGCTGGCTAGACCCGGATGTATCAGAGCACTTTGCCAGAGGAACCTTACGTTACAAGTTACATCAGTTACTTAACGTAGTAAAGTACAATAAACAAACGAGGTTGAGGGAATTTGTAGGAGAGGAGGGGACCATAGCAGGGAGACGAGGAAGGTCTGTGCCCAATGTCCGTCTGGGTAGGTGACCGCCGAGGGGGAAACCAGGGCCAATCTCCTCATTAGCTGTCTAGCAGCTTCAACAGGCATCAGACATGTTGCTCAGGTCTCAGCATTCAGGATTAAAATAGCTTAGATCCGGAGGTATCAAAGTTTTTTACATGATATCCTTATTGTTCCAAGATTACATCAGTTATAGGTTACAACGGTTGCAGGGAGAGCATATAGAGATCTTGGAAGACGAGGTCAGAGGAAACGTAGAGGGGTAACAGGGTAAGGGGGAGATACGAGCAAAAGACGAAGGGAAAAAATCAGCCCAAAGTATATCCCTCATACTTTTCAATTAACGACAAATTAGCCACAACAAAAATGATGACCGGTCTTGAGGAGCTGTTGGTTGAAAGGTAGGTGGGTGTTAGGGTTATGAGATTTATGTAGCGCTGGCAAGACCCGAAGGTATCAGAGCGCTGTACACGAGGTTACAAAAACATTACAAAATTGGCATCAATTAAAAAATTACATCAGTTACTAATAACACGTTTAGAGAGAATAGATAAATCACAAAATCATTGTCATGATGGGTGATCCGAGTGGTGGAGGATGGTGGGAGAGCAACCCTAGCCTCACTGGTGTGAAGCTCACAGAGCCAGTCCATGTAGTCTGGTGAGGTTGAAGGACTTTTCTCTTTGCTGCAGTCCTGTGGAGGGAGAATGGGGTGGGTTGGAGGGGCTTCTCTCTTTGATGCAGTCCTGTGGACAGAGTAAGAGGTGGGTGGAGGCCAATTTGGTAGTGGACAATTACAGGTAGGTCCGCTATATTAAGGACAGGCATCTGAAGGCAGGACTGAGGTTGGAGAGGTGAAAGGGCTTGATAGGATTAGCAAGAAGGATAATTATGGATTGTACATGGGGCCCCTCTCTAAGTGCGAAGAGCTTTCGATTTTAATTATGATGCGGTGAGGGCCGCCATCTTGGGGTCAGGCACATTCCTGCATAGTCATCCGGTGTCAATCAACCCGCTCTAACGGTCTCCGGACCTCCTGTGTCTGCATTATTGTGCCCTTATTATTATGACTGTACTGCCTTATTTATGCCCGATTTGTGCCCTGTTTTCGTCAAGGGCGCGTAGAGAGCGCGGGGGGGGGGGAAAGGGGCGCCAACGCATCGGTGTGGCCTTGCTTCAGGCTCCCGCCGGGGGTTTAATTTTGAACTGGCCAGCCGGGTCTCCCCTCTCCGCACTCCCGCCCCGCACTCATCACCTCTCCTGTTGCCGGCGTGGTCTCCGCTGGATCCGATTTGCTTTCCCTTGAAGTGGGTGTTGGCGGTTACTCCGTGCTGGCGCTCTTGAGCACTGCCGTCCGCGCCACAGGACTGACGTGGAGAGAGACCCTGTCTCAAGATGGCGGTCAGCAAAAATATCTCAGAGCGGTCACCAAAGAGATATGCCAGCCCCAGATGTCACCCTCAGTTGTGCTCTGGCCTCGCCGAGCTCCGTTACGCCTCTCTGGACCGTCCACGCCACGTGGCTGAAGTGGAGAGAGACCCCATCTGAAGATGGCAGTCAGCAAAGTCCTCTCGGAGCGGTCACCAAAGAGCCATGTAGGTATGCTGCCACCATCACTGCCCATGTTTGTTCCGACGCCTAGGCTTCTGTGTAAAGCTGCGCGGCCTCATATAGTCGCCAAGGAGGAGCCTTCGAATTGCCTACAGTCCCAGCAGCCCTGAAAAATTCTAGATACACGGGCCAACTGAAAGTTTAAACTAATATCCACCGTTTGTTACTGATCCTTAACCGGATACTCGTGAGGTTGGGTGTACATGGCACTATCTGTGTTCATATTTACAACAAGGGGTGGTGAGGGACAGAGTCTCTGAATTAAACAGAATACTCTCACCCAGTCAAGAGATCAGGGCTAGATCCAACACCGTTTTTTAGCTCACTGCACCATCCCAGTTTCAGAACCTGGCTGTATGCAAATTAGTCTGTTCCTGTCCCAGTGCATGATGGGAACAGGGCAAACCAAACTACAAAAGCCAATTCTTACACTGGGAAGGAAACAAGCTACCGGGGACCGGTTTCTGGCATTTCAGCCTCTTCGGCCCGGCTTGCTTGAATCCTGATGGTGCAATGAGCAAGGGACTCACATCTGAGTATACCCTTCCACGCTTGGGGTGGACAAAAATATTTACAACAAGGGGTGGTGAGGGACAGAGTCTCTGAATTAAACAGAATACTCTCACCCAGTCAAGAGATCAGGGCTAGATCCAACACCGTTTTTTAGCTCACTGCACCATCCCAGTTTCAGAACCTGGCTGTATGCAAATTAGTCTGTTCCTGTCCCAGTGCATGATGGGAACAGGGCAAACCAAACTACAAAAGCCAATTCTTACACTGGGAAGGAAACAAGCTACCGGGGACCGGTTTCTGGCATTTCAGCCTCTTCGGCCCGGCTTGCTTGAATCCTGATGGTGCAATGAGCAAGGGACTCACATCTGAGTATACCCTTCCACGCTTAGGGTGGACAAAAATATTTACAACAAGGGGTGGTGAGGGACAGAGTCTCTGAATTAAACAGAATACTCTCACCCAGTCAAGAGATCAGGGCTAGATCCAACACCGTTTTTTAGCTGACTGCACCATCCCAGTTTCAGAACCTGGCTGTATGCAAATTAGTCTGTTCCTGTCCCAGTGCATGATGGGAACAGGGCAAACCAAACTACAAAAGCCAATTCTTACACTGGGAAGGAAACAAGCTACCGGGGACCGGTTTCTGGCATTTCAGCCTCTTCGGCCCGGCTTGCTTGAATCCTGATGGTGCAATGAGCAAGGGACTCACATCTGAGTATACCCTTCCACGCTTAGGGTGGACAAAAATATTTACAACAAGGGGTGGTGAGGGACAGAGTCTCTGAATTAAACAGAATACTCTCACCCAGTCAAGAGATCAGGGCTAGATCCAACACCGTTTTTTAGCTCACTGCACCATCCCAGTTTCAGAACCTGGCTGTATGCAAATTAGTCTGTTCCTGTCCCAGTGCATGATGGGAACAGGGCAAACCAAACTACAAAAGCCAATTCTTACACTGGGAAGGAAACAAGCTACCGGGGACCGGTTTCTGGCATTTCAGCCTCTTCGGCCCGGCTTGCTTGAATCCTGATGGTGCAATGAGCAAGGGACTCACATCTGAGTATACCCTTCCACGCTTAGGGTGGACAAAAATATTTACAACAAGGGGTGGTGAGGGACAGAGTCTCTGAATTAAACAGAATACTCTCACCCAGTCAAGAGATCAGGGCTAGATCCAACACCGTTTTTTAGCTCACTGCACCATCCCAGTTTCAGAACCTGGCTGTATGCAAATTAGTCTGTTCCTGTCCCAGTGCATGATGGGAACAGGGCAAACCAAACTACAAAAGCCAATTCTTACACTGGGAAGGAAACAAGCTACCGGGGACCGGTTTCTGGCATTTCAGCCTCTTCGGCCCGGCTTGTAAGGATATAATCAAGGACCTACTGATGAAGTGAATTCCGGACTTCACTTCATCAGTAGGTCCTTGATTATATCCTTACAATATGCTGGATTTGATCATTATTGTACTATTCTAATGGTTATTCATATGATTCCTTCTTAAGGTAATTGAACTCGTGTCACCGACCTTCATTGGGATTAATTTCATCCCCATATTGATGTACTCAGGTACGTCCTTTTTGTCTACCCTACCCATTTAAACCAGATCGAGATTTGTCCATTATAATTAACTTACCCCTCCCTTTTTTAACAATAGGTTGGCTGCCCCTACCTTATTGCCCGTCCTGAAGAAGACCCACTCGCAAGGAATCCTACTTATCCTGCCTAATAGGGTCGAAACGTCGACGCCCGTCCCCCCGACAGCCCCGTTCAACCCACCATTCGTTTTCATGATGGACATGGGGGCATGTTTCTTTAAACTCTGTCATTAAGTAATCATTTGCTTTGTATATTGTTTAACATTGGTATCCCAATACTACTGGATAAATATCGTGTTTTTTATTGTCACAAAAGAACCCTCCTCACCTTACCTTCACTACATCACTTCCCCTCCTTCCCCCTGGGGCACCTGTACCATCACAATTGTATATATTTCCTGAATATTCAATAATGCTTGTTTTCCTATAATGTGAATAAAACATTATAGAGGTATTTTTGTTTATGAGACTTACTTGATTGTTTTTCTAATTAATTTGCTCTCCCTCACTGGGACCCCTCTATTCATAACGTGTGGGTGAAAGTGGCACAGAGCCTTTGATGTGGTGTGGCGCAGGAGAAATGGTGCTGCTGCTAATGAAATATAACAAGCCAGACCTCTTGGCTGTTCCAAGGCTTGTTACACGTTGGATACATCTAGCTTTGCAGTATAGAAATCTGGACTCCACCGTGAAGGCTTCATGGACACATGGAAATGTGGGCCCTCGGAGAATTGGATTTTCCCAGCCCTTGTTTTTAAACGGAGTATGTTGGCCTTTCTCGGGCTTCTTCCTCTCGCACCTAGCTTCCCTACGGAGCAGCCATTTTTGTACTCTGCAACACACATTTGGAATACAAATGATGTACTGTTACAAACTCATAGTTAAGCATTCACATAGCTGAAACATCCTAAACAGCGGGTACATGCGATGTCTGCTTCCAGTAAACTTTGCAGGGAGAATGGAGACAGGGTCCAGAAAAAGCTACTGAGAAAACTGGTGGCACCTAAGCATGCAAACGTATATGAACACATACATGTGCAAATATACATATGTAAAAGGACAGTGTTTGGAGGGCGCATTGTTTATCTACTAAGAAGAATTTCTGCTGCCAGGGGGAAGGGCTGCTTTCGACAAGTATTTGGTCACTCCAGCTGGGAGCTTATGTTACGGCCATTCAAAGGAGGGCGTGTGGGGGCTTAAGTCTGGTGGAACGAATAATAGGACAGTCTAGTTGGGGTGGGGGTGGTAATGCAATTAAGAGGAGAGAGAACAATGGGCTGTTAGAAAAATCCCCAATTTCCCTCTAGCCTCAAAGGATTCTTGCTTCAGACACAACACGCATGTATGCAAATCATGATGGATTTATGTAAATACCGAGGGAGCCTGGTCTTTTATCAGGCCTTTTTAATCGTAGGACGAACCATCACTAAGGACAAGCACAAAAATTAAATGTAGCTTCTAAAATTCAAGTGAGATATATTGAAGTCGAAAATATTAGCAAAAGGCGGATTAGGAGGAAAGCCGGATGGGGGCGGGAGAGCCTGGTGGGGGGGCGTGAATGCGCGAGGGGAGGCAGGCGGATTAGGAGGGAAGCCTTATGGGGGGGGGGTGCCTGTGGGAGGGTGGTTGGGAAATGTTGCCGATGCGGGAGGGAAGCCTGATGGGGGCGGGAGAGCCTGGTGGGGAGCGTGCCTGTGGGAGGGTGATTGAGAAATGTTGCCGATGGGGGCGGGAGAGCCTGGTGGGGGGGCATGCCTGTGGGAGGGTGATTGAGAAATGTTGCCGATGGGGGCGGGAGAGCCTGGTGGGGGGGCGTGCCTGTGGGAGGGTGATTGAGAAATGTTGCCGATGGGGGTGGGAGAGCCTGGTGGGGGGCGTGCCTGTGGGAGGGTGATTGAGAAATGTTGCCGATGCGCGTGCATGTTTAATCACGTGGTTCACGTGAACTGATTGAAAACCGCGGGGCTGAAAGCCCTTTGGTTTGACGATGTTTTCGCCACTTGAATTCTCGCTCCGCTCGATGCGCTTGCGCACATCGATAGGTCGCGAGACCTAAAAAGAGAATTCTGGAGGAAGCGCATCCTCAGAGACAGCAACAAAAGCGGCCACCCTCTCATTCATCATCCGCCGTCTTGCAGTTTTCTTTGCAGGAAGTCATCTAAGTCATACGTTCATTCTGGCAAAGCACTACGGAAGGTGTGAAATAATGTCACGTCACCCTGTTGTTTTGCTCCAGCTCTCTAAACAGTTTTTCAGCGAGTGCAGTGTTGCTCCCAGATTCTCAGTTAGAACTCTTTGCTCGATGTTATGGTAAGTACGTACATACACACATACCTAAATGTGCATGTTTCTCAGTTAGTGCCTCGATGGTTCGTCATCAACAGCTGGGTGTATTGGAAAATGCTTGGTTTCTTTTTTCTTCTAATAGACAAAGAGGTATGACTGTTCTACGAAGAGTCAAACGTTGAGATTAGGCCTGCTTGCACTTGTTGCCTAAAAATAAAGCAAGTAATCGTGTGACCTTCTCAGTAGTGTAACCCTCTCACTGCCCCTTTATTTCTCAGCATGCTGACAGGGGGTTCCAGACAAGAGTGCAATTAGCATAGTTGATAGCTGGCATACCTGTGCAGTGCCACGGGACACTGCAAAGGTGATATTATTTTACCTGTCTTAACTCTTGCTGATGGTACAGCATTAAATATGGAGATCCTGTGACATATCCCTTCACCGACTCTCACGTGCAAGATTATTGCAAGCAGATGTGGCAAATTCAGATTATGGAATTCTTATGTTGGTCTACGGACTCGGCCAGGGCCTCCCGATGTAGATAATAATAATAATAATAATAATAATAACAAATTTATAAAGTGCCTGGTTACACTAAAACAGTGTGTCCCCGCGCTGTGAAGACCGGACCAGGCAGCTCGTCAACAATCAGGTAAAATAAAAGCAGAAAGAGGACCTAACCCTGCTTCGGGAAAAGGTAGATTTTCAATTTCTGGCGGAACCTCAACTCCGATGGTTCCATACGGAGCTCAATCGGTAGAGCATTCCATTGTTTACTGGCCAGATATCTGAAGGATCGACCGCCCATCCGTGCACGGTAGATACAGGGTACCTGGAAGAGCATACTCCCTAGGGATTTCAGAAGCCGATTGGGCCGGTGTATGGTCAACAATTTTTGGAGGTAGATGGGACCCTTACCCTGAGCGATGCGCTGAGCCATGCATATCGTTTTGATGACAATACGCTCTTGAATAGGGAGCCAGTGCAGCGTGGCTAAAGCACAGCTCCCCGAAGAATTCCTGGAGAGACTCAATGCCAGTCTGGCAGCCGCGTTCTGCACACATTGCAGTTGGTGCAGTCCTTTTTTGCTCAGGCCAAGATACAATGAATTCCCGTAAGCTAAATGCGGGGCAACTAGAGTGTGAATCAACGTTTTCCTGCTAGTTACAGAGAGTAAGTCCAGGCTTTTGCACAGGCTTTTTAGGATGCCATATCATTTGCCGGCCACCCCTCTAGTGTGGTATTCGAAGGACAGGTTGACATCCAATCTAACCCCCAGGTTTTTCACCAGCTCTGAGGGGTTAGGGGTGGGCCCCAGTTCAGGTGGTCACCATGCAGAGGACCAAATGGAGGGTGCTTTCCCCATCACTAGGAGCTCCATTTTACTCGCATTGAGACGCAGGCAGTTATTTTTCATCCAGCCTGCCAATTCTCCTAGACAGGCCGAGAAATTTGCTGCAGCCTCTTCTGGGGGCTGGGATAGTGTCACCATCAATTGCGTATCATCAGCGTAGGACACTATCTCCACCCCATAGGTTTCCAATATCTTAGCAAGGGGTTCCATATACAGATTGAATAGTGTGGGGCTCAATGGATTTGCATACATCCTTCAAGAACCCAGAAGCGGTGTCTGGGGCTCAGTGAGTGATTAAAACCATTCTGATGTTGGTGTAACAAGTGTAACGAAGTCGGCAACAATGGATATAGACATCTTGCTAATATTTTGCTCCTTGGTTTATTTTCTGTATTTATCAGACAAGAGCTTCTACTAGGTACCTTCCAAAAAGATATGCTGTGGTTTAAATTTAAATATAATAACAGTTTCACAGGTTGACTTTGGAAAGCCTTCCAATTACAGTACTGTTTAGTACATGAAAACCTACCTACAGGCAGGGCCACTGGAATTATGCAATTGTGCGACAGCAGCGTTTTTCACATAAGTATAGATTTGCCGCCTTTGCCATATTATGTATTATATGCATCATAATTTGCCTATTTCCACAAAAAAAAATCCTAGCACAATTGGTTCAAAAGTTCAAAAGTTATGTTATTAAACATGCAAGCAACACATGTTGCTGAGGAGTTGAAGGTTGCTTGCAAAGATTGAATGGCCACCTTTCTTTTGCTTATTGCTATATTTTTGTGTTAAACTTGTACTATTAAAGTGCAGTCAATGCTCAGGACATGTTAACAAGTGTAAAACTGACAAAATAATGAAGTATTATGAAATTTCCCTCATTATGCTGCATAATTTGCCTTTTCTTCCCGCATAATTTACTCAACCGTGCCACATAATTTGGCCCTTCCTGGACACAAAATTCCAGTGGAAGTGGGTGGAGCCGAGGAAAATGGGTGTGACCTTTGACAAACATTTTAGCACCTGTACTTCATTTTTTACAAATTAAGCACTGGTCAGTGATTATATATATATATATATATATATATATATATATATATATATATATATATGAAAGCTCCACACCGTGTCCCCTCATTCAAACCCAAAAGGACACGCAGCACTCACGGGATCAATAGGGCTAAGAACGCCAAACTTTTTATTCAGACAAACGCATTTCAGGAAAGACTCCCTTCGTCAGTGTCATAAACAATGCGTTTCGTGGCACCATTTTTGAATGCGCATGGGTGTATGGTAGTAACATTGACAAGGGACTAAACCTTGTATTGTCGTACGAGCGCCATCTTGAAACATGCAATTTTCATATAATGACAAGCTTGATCGTAAGAGACAAATAACATTGTTGAATATCTGTCTTATATGTATCTTGCCGTGACGCTGCACAATGCCCCACTTTGTCAATGTATATTACAATCGGCTTACTGAAACGACCAAAGGTTATTATAATAGTATGGCTGATCATGCCTACGTTTTTATAGGTTAAAGCTACTTGATCATAGCCTAGTTAAAGTCTCGCCGTGGATCGGCTATTGCAACCTTAATGGTTGCCAGAGAGACAGGTCGCTTCAGAATCAGCAATGCAATAATTTTACCAACCCCATTCTTTCTGCATCTAAGAAAAAGAATCCCATAAACCTATAAAAACATAGGCATAATCAGCCATACTATTATAATAACCTTTGGTCGTTTCAGTAAGCCGATTGTAATATAC